>NC_047090.1:98669663-101616964 GCF_902459505.1 Geotrypetes seraphini | reverse complement strand
TAAGCCAGCCCTGCACATCACATGAGTATATTTCATTTCTTTCAAAATCAGCCTGGCTGCAGCATTCTGTATGTCTTGTAGCTTATTCAGTTGTTTATTAGGAAGATTTGTTCCCTGTGGGAAAAGCTTCATTTCTGCAGAGTGCACTGTGAGTCCTGAAAGGCCTCTGCTAGAAGTGTCATGATGCAATGTGCATGCTTCAAGTATTGCATAGACACAATTGGTAAAATTCTATTGTAAATATTTGCCATCTACCACAGCACAAAACCTATTCCAAGAGTATAAATTAATTTCAAAGAAACACTGTTTATTAGTATAAGTAACTTACTATAATTGGCACCTTAAAAATTAAACTAGTCAGGTACACTAAGCAGCCATGTCTGGAGATCATAGCAAGAAGCAACATCTTGGCCAAACAGCAACACACAATCATGCACACCCACAAAGCAAATATTTTGTAATAAGAAAAGAACACGTGGAACAGAAGGAATACAATATGTGGTGAATATGTTAAGAAACTGGAGAGCAGGTCAGCTGCTTCATGTCGTAAACAAGTCATAAGCTTTCACTATAATCTTCTGTCAGGGTATAAAAATTCAAATTATTGTGCCTGCTGAGATGAACAGTTGATTAAATTGCTGGGAGAGGGGAGATATGATAGAGACGTTTAAATGCTGACGTAATCTAAATACACATAAGTCGAGTCTCTTTCATTTGAAAGAAAACTCTGCAATGCGAGGGCATAGGATGAAGTTAAGAGGTGATAGGCTCCGGAGTAATCCAAGGAAATACTTTTTTACAGAAAGGGTGCTAGATGCATGGAACAGTCTCCTGGAAGAGGTGGTAGAGACAGAGACTGTGTCTGAATTCAAGAGGGCCTGGGATAGGCACATAGGATCTCTCGAGAGATGAAGAGATAATGGTTACTGCGGATGGGCAGACTAGATGGGCCATTTGGCCTTTATCTTGCCATCATGTTTCTATGTACCTATGCTGGGGACTAGACAAGTGCAAGGTGGGGATCTGCTTGGCATAGGGTTACCATATGGATCCAGAAAAAGGTAAACGGATTGAGACATCCAGGTTTTACTTCCTTTGCTTTCAATGGAAGTAAAACGCAAATATCTCAATCTGCCCTCTTTTTCTGGAGCCATATGGTAACCCTAGCTTGGCAGAAGGCACCTGAACTGAATCCAGGAGGACACAGAAAGAAAACATGATTTTAGAAGAGCATAATCAGATCCATGAACACCAGAACACACCGGTGAGTTAATGCTGATTTCTTGACATCATCTCAAAATTGTCAGATATTGCCAAGACTGTTTGGTTTTGGTTTTTTGGGGGGAAGTGTCTATGGCAGAGATTCTCAACCCAGTCCTCAGGATACACCTAACCAGCCAAGTTTTCAGGAAACCCACAATGAGTATGCGTAAGATAGATTTGCATAGAATGAAGGTAGTGCATGCAAATTTATCTCATGCATATTAATTGAGGGTATCGTGAAAGCCTGACCGGCTCTGTGTGTCCCAAGGACTGGGTTGAGAACCCCTGGTCTATAGTGAAAGAAAAGGTTTTGAACTTAGCTCACACCTTTTTCCAGTTATTATTTTTTGTGAGGGGGCGGGTCACAGGTAGAAAATGGTCAGGATGGCATTATCCAGCTAATGCATTAGCACATGCTGAATGGATAACACAGACTTAACAGGAGACAACTCAATGCTTCATAAAGAGGATGTGGTAAGAGCTCCCGCATTAATATTTTTGCTGATCTTATATGCTAATGGAAAAATTAATGCAGGACCTGCAAAAATAAAGAAACTAAAATAAACCTATATATGGGTCACATTACAAATAGTTTAGTGCAAGAAAGTCCTGTGTTAAAACACGCTAAGCTCATTTCTTAACACATTATAGTAAAAGGACCCCAACATTCTTCACCCTAACCAGACCGGTTTTAGACAACATCAC
This sequence comes from Geotrypetes seraphini, assembly GCF_902459505.1. Taxonomy (NCBI): domain Eukaryota; kingdom Metazoa; phylum Chordata; class Amphibia; order Gymnophiona; family Dermophiidae; genus Geotrypetes; species Geotrypetes seraphini. The sequence continues at coordinate 101,614,996 of NC_047090.1, read as the reverse complement.
AGTACAAACAGCTTTATTAGGCATCACCACATATATATGATTCCATCTAGAACAGGGTTTCTCAATGTGCGGTACGCGTATCCCAGGGGGTACGCAGGACACTCGTTGGGGGTATGCAGGCTGATTTCTGCCCACCCCCGACCGTCCACTCACTTTCCACCTGCCCGTCTGCTCACTTACCACCCGCCCATCCGCTCGCTTGTCGCCCGCCACTACATTAAATTACAGCCCCATTACCGCACCTACAGGAAAGGAAGTGCCAGCCGCTGGTCTACAAGCCGGTCGCTGCTTGGCTGGCCCGGACCTTCTCTCTGATGTCAGAATTGACATCAGGGGGAACACTTGTTGGCCAGAGGCTGGCCCTTCCCTTCCTGTAGTTGCGGCACTGGGGCTGTAATTTAATATAGCAACGGGCGGCGGTAGACTGGGGAGGAGGAAGCGGTGGGTTGGCTTGGGGGCAGACAGGCAGGCTTCAGCGTGGCTTCGAGGGAGGGAAGGGTAGGCACTAAAGACATAAGAAGGAGAAAGGGAAGGAGGGAGGGAATAGAAAGGGACAATTGTTGGGCCTGAGTGCAGAAAGAAAGAATTGAAAGAAAGGATGCACAGTCAGAGGGAAGTGTAACCAGAGACTCATGAAATCACCAAACAGCAAAGGTAGGAAAAATGATTTTATTTTCAATTTAGTGATCAAAATGTGTCAGTTTTGAAAATTTATATCTGCTGTCTATATTTTGCACTATATTTTTCTATAGTTGTTATTGAGGTGACATTGCATATTTTAAAGTCATCTGCCTTGACTTCTTTGAAAAAACCCCAAATGTAAATGATGATTTACATTTTCTCTGCGTACAGTGTACTTTGTGTTTTTTTTAATTTTGTGGTTACCATTATGTATTAATAAGATTATATTGTGTGTATATGAAAAATGGATGGAAGAAATTGCATAACAATTATTATTATTATTATTATAGGGGTGGAGTCAGGGGTGGAGTTTGGGCAAGTTTGGGGTGGAGTTTGGCCAGGGGTACTCGGTTGGTATTTGTTAGGCTTAGGGGGGTACTTGGCTTTTAAAGGTTGAGAAACACTTATCTAGAAGGTCAAGCTAAATCGGTTCTTCTCTTATCACTCTACCTATCAGCAGCATTTGATCTGGTAGACTACTCCACTCCCTCATTTAACTTCAAGAAATTGGATTAAAAACAGATTGGTTTAAATCCTATCTTAATAACTGCACATTCACATTTTGCATCAATTCTGATGCATCACCAGTGCTAGCTACTGTAATTAGTTACATTTTTAGGTAACTATCCATGTAACTAGTTACTTTTTGTTAAGATTGACAAAATTAAGTAACTAGTTACTTTATTTTAGTAACTACTAAATAAATTTACAAGTTACTTTGTGTTATTGATGACAAATTTCTATTCATGCTATTTTACTCATTAAGCCTCCAATTCATAGAAAGATAGAAACATGATGGCAAATAAAGGCCAAATGGCCAATCTAGTTTGTCCATCCGCAGTAACTATTATCTCTTCCTCTCTCTAAGAGATCCCACGTGCCTATCCCACACCTTCATGAATTCAGACACAGTCTGTCTCCACTACTTCCTTCGGGAGACTGTTCCACATATCTACCACCCTTTTTGTAAAAATAAGTATTTCCTTAGATTACTCTTGAGCCTATCACCTCTTAACTTCATCCTATGCCCTCTCATTCCAGAGCTTCCTTTCAAATGAAAGAGACTCGACTCATACGCATTTACGCCATGTAGGTATTTAAAGGGTCGGGAGTGTGTGGGAGGCCGGATAGCTGAGGCAGGAGAGAGTGGGCATCCCTCCTGCCAATGATCCTCATAGAGTAGGGAAGGACGGGAATCTGGGTTTCCGAGGCAGGAGGGAGTGGGCATCCCTCCTGTTTTTTTTTTTTTTCAGGGACAGTCGGGCAGGGAGGGGGAAGGGCCATCATTAGGGGGCTGGCACGCCATTTTTTTAAAATGGGGACAGGTATTGTGTCTGTCTCTCTATCCTATTTTGACATGTTCTCCTCCTTTTCCCTTAGGTACCAGTATGTCAGTTTGTCATATTTTCCGTGCCCCCTGATTTTACTTTTTATTATATATTTTCATGTATACCGCTTAGAAAATTTGATAAGCAGAATATCAAATTTTAATAAAACTTGGAAACTTGGACGCACAACACCTGCACCCATTACAAAAAAGAAAAAAAGTCTTCCTGCTCCACACAGCTGAGCAGCAGGAGGCTGCTTCAGGGCTTCCCCTGCCAGCTCTGCGCATATGTCAAAGTTGCTTTTCCAGCGACTGATGGGGATGGGTTTACGGCAGACCTCTGTAAAACTCATTTGCATTTGAACATCGGTCGCTGTTTTGAAATCAGACAACCTGTTGGCTCCACAGCGACTCACCGGATTTTAAGGATGCTTTTAATGCATCTGGGCCCTAATCACTTTTTATTAATTTTGCCTTTCCATTATTATAAGAGCCCCAGTTTGTTTTCAGTACCTCAGACATACTGTGCAGTTATGTTTTACTATTAAAGCTGGCTGTAACCATGTTCTAAGTATCTGTTTGTGTGCAGTTTCCAGTTCAGGTTCCTGGTATTCCACAAGGATGTGCTGTATCAGGTTATATTTACTTATTATTACACCACACTGAGAATGGGAGACAAATAGCTCATTTACCACCATCTTCTGTCTGCTTGCCTGCCTCTAAATACTGGATTTTGTAAGAGTGTCTTCATTAGCGCATTAGCAAGTTCACACTGAAACTGCAGGTCATGGTTAGCAAACAGGACAATGACACAGTACTGCCCCTGGCTCTACCTCTTGGCAATGTGATTCCCCTCATTTTCTGCCTGACCCTTTGTTAGATTAATTGGCAAAATAAGTTGACAATGCAGGGGAATAAAATAAGCACCAATTCACATCATCAGGCGACACCTGGAATAAGGGAAATTTATTAGGAAGGTTATAAAGAACCCAAGAACAGCTGATATGCTTTTCTTTGCTGTGTTTTCACTCTAATCCCTTTCACATTCTGTTGAAGTTTCAAGGTCAAAAATTCCTCAAGCCCTTTGCTTATGGCAGAATGTCAAGTCCTCTTTCACCTGGCACACTTCCCACTGCACTTTAAATTTCTTAATGATGATAGTCTGGATTGAGTTCCTTGGTCATTACTGATGCATGCTCAAGCCGGTACCACTCAGTGGCAGAAGAGAAGTGACCTGGTAGTTACAGTAATAGACTGAGAACCAGGGGATCCAGGACTCTGTTTAAGAGTAGCCTTACTGGGTCAGATCAGTAGCCCGTTCTCACGGTGGTCAATCCAGGTCACTAGTACCTGGCCAACATTGAGAGATCCAAGATGGCTGCTACTGTCATCTGACTGCTGTGAGGTACGCCGTTGATAGTCAATTTACCTCAAGATTTGGCGGCCAAAATGCCGAAAAGAAGGGGCAGAAGTGTCGGTGGAGCCTCCCGACGTTCGGTAGCCCCGTTGCCTACGGTCAACGACATTTTTCAGCGACTTCTGAGCGAGCAGGAAACGTCGGGGAATCGCCCTGTGAGTGTCCCGGCAGAGAGTAGTGCCGCGGGGTCTCCTCAAGGGCTCGATATCACGCTGAGCCCTGATGTAAGGATGCCTCCACTTCAGCCACAAGCGCTGGGAGCCAGCTCACCGCGATGAGAGAGCACACCCGAAGAGGAAGTGTTCTCTCCCCGAGAGGCCAGTTTGTTGGAGGGCTCGCTACAGGGAACAACCCAGAGTGATTCTCTCCTCTGGAAGGAACCAGTGACTGGGACAACGTTGGCTGAAGAAACTCAGGACCCCAGAGAGGTAAAACACTCCAATGAACAATATTTAAAGACACAAGTTACCTTTATTCCTCCTGATAAGCCCTCTGAAGTCACTTTAGATTCTCTATGGGACTTAGTATCAAAATTAGGGAATTCTCTTAATAAATAAAACATTTGGATCAAGAGGTAAAAAACCAGAAAGGAGAAATCAATTTATTAAAGCAAGATATGGTATTGTTGAAGTCCGAAATAAAAGAAGAAAACAAGGAACTTAAAACAATTAAAAGTAATCAAGATCTACTTGTTAAAGATAATCTAATTATGAAAACAAAATTGGAAGATCTTGAAAATAAGACTCGGGCTAATAATTTGCGTTTAATTAAATTTCCAAAAATTTCATCAATTTCTCCACGAGAAATGATAAAGCGTTACTTTCTGGAGATATTATCAATACCTGAGGATTCTTTACCACCTCTTACAAGAGTATATTACTTGCCTACAAAAAATCGGGATCCTCAAAAGAAAGAAGATGAAGGAACATTGCAGGAAGCATCCTTGGACGTTTCCACTTTATTGGAACAATCAGATAGAGAATTGGCTATTCCAGCCACTCTCTTACTGACTGTAGCTTTGGCTCCAGATAAGGACTGGATACTTAAACTTTTCTTTAAAAATAGGTCTAAGGACTTCCTGGGTCTCCATATTCAAATATTTCCTGATGTCTCTAGGGAGACTCAGAAGAGAAGAAGGGAATTCCTAATGTTGAAGCCAGGTGTGACCCAAATTGGAGCTTTTTTCTTTCTTAGATATCCATGTAAATGTGTCATCAGATATCATTCTTTTAAATATGTTTTTGTAGAACCAGCTCATTTGATTGCTTTTCTTTCTCTGAAACGTCTTGAGTGTGGAATACCAACCAGTACCTAAGTGATAATTTGCTCTGCATCAGCACAGATTCAGTAATTTTCTTTGTAAAATTATCCTTTAATTTAATTACTCTTTTCGTTAGTCTTGGATCTAAAATTGAGGACTAGTGTGTGATTAAGATAAGAAATGTTTTCTCTTTCCTTTATACTTTGATCCATTATTAGGATTGGAAGTTAACCTAAATGTTATATCTTCTTGATTATACTTTCTGTACAAGTTATGCTTGATAATAATGTAAAATCTTATAAATAAATAATAATTTTTTTTAAAAAAAGTACCTGGCCAAAACCCAAAGAGTAGCAATATTCCAAGCTACCGATCCAGGGCAAGCAGAGGCTTCCCCATGTCTTTCACAATAACAGACTATGGACTTTTCCTCCAGGAAATATTCTAAACCTTTCTTAAAACCAGCTATGCTATCTGCTCTTACTACAACCTCTGGCAAATGCGTTCCAGAACTTAACTATTCTCTGAGTGAAAAACTATTTCCTCCTATTGGTTTTAAAGATATTTCCCTGTAACTTCATCGCGTGTCCCTTAAACTTTGTAATTTTTGACAGAGTGAAAAATCATTTCACTTGTACCCGTTCTACTCCACTCAGGATTTTGCAGACTTCAATCATACCTTCCTTCAGCTGTCTATTTTCCAAGCTGAAGAGCCCTAATCTTTTTAGTCTTTCCTCATACAAGAGGAGCTCCATCCCTTTTATCATCTTGTTTGTTCTTCTTTGAACTTTTTCTAGTACTGCTATATCTTTCTTGTGAAAAGGAGACCAGAATTGAACGTAATACTCCAGGTGAGGTCACACCATGGAGCGATACAGAGGCATTAAACATTCTAAGACTTGTTAGCCATCCATTTTTTAAAATAATTCCTAGCATCTTGTTTGATTTTTTTAGCTGCTGCCACACGTTGGGCAGAAGGTTTCATTGTATTGTCTACAATGACACCCAGATCATTGTCTTGGGCGCTAATCCCCAAGGTGGACCCTAGCATCCAGTAACTGTGATTTGGGTTATTCCCTTTCCCCTACTGATAACCCTTGGCTCTTATTGCAAGAATGAGGCAATTTGAATTGAAGATGTCAGTAAGTAGCATAAGATACGAATAGGTGGTGTAATCCTGCAGTATCAAGTTCTATTCATTGATCGATTGATTCACATCCATACCTAATACTTCTGGATGTGATGTTGTGTGTATGCTGGAGTAATCCATTTTCACCAATGTGAATGGAATAATTTACTTGTATTGGAACTCTCACTGAGCTGACCCCTGACCACTGAACCCTATAAGCTGAGCGGGAGTCCTCCAACTGCATTGCTGCCAGTAGGGGGTGGTGCTTCAATATTGTGTTTTCAATTGCTAGGGACAGGCAGGTTCCCTTAAGCCCTGAAGAGCTTGACTGTCCATCACTATTGAAAATGAAATAGTGAAACAGTACCACCACTAGCAGGATCTGTGGTATAGTAAGGGGAGGTGCGTATGGGAGCAGTTTGCCCCGGACGCAGTCTTCCTAAGGTCATGACACTCCTCCTCCTCTCCCCTGCTCCTCTCCTTGCTATGCACATGCACCCATTGCTTTCCCCCATACTTTTTTTACTTCCCTGGTGCGAGGTTGCTGCCCATGTTGCCATCGGCGTTCTCTCTGACATCACTTCCGGGACCCATGCCTAGGAAGTGATGTCAAAGGGCGAGCTGATACCAACGTGGGCATGCTGCTCATGCCGGAGAAGTTAAAAAGGTACAGGGAAAGGGAAGGTGGTGTGTGTGTGGCAGGGGGGGTGGGGAAGAGGGCAGGGAGGGGCGCCACCATCTCGGGCACCACTCACCCTTACTACGCCACTGTGCAGATATTTGTTTGATGGTTGGTATATCAAATTGTAAATAAACTTGGAAACTTGGAACTAGATGGAGGACTCCCATTCAGCTTAACAGGAACAGTGCCCCTGATGCATACAGCTGGCCAAAACATGGCTCGTGTTGGGTGTTCCAATAGGTTTGGTTCCTTCACACCAGTACTTGGAAGCCATTGTGCTTTTTTTCCCACTGTAATTTGTTCACTACACCTATGATTCCCTCTAGTCTGTTGCTGCAGGGAAGTAAAAAAGCAACAGTTTTAAAAATACAGATTGTCATTGGGCCCACTTCTTGACTTGAGTCCAGACTATCGGGAGAGCATGGTGATATTACATCACAAGTGCTTTACACTCACCTCATAGCTTCCAAACATCCTCCAGCCACCCTGCACCCCCTCTAATGTCACAGTCCTGCACAACTAACACCACACATACATTCCTATTACATCCTCTGGACCAATGGTTCTCAATCCTATCCTTCAGGATCCCCAGCTAGTTAGGTTTTCAGGATATCCTGGCAAAGAGAGTGAAGAGCCTGGAAGGGAGTGATGGGGGCTGGGTGCACAATTTGGTTCAGAATGGTGTTTTTTTTTTTCTTGTTTTCCTCCTCTAAATCTAGGGTGCATCTTATAGTCAGGTGCATCTTATAGTGCAAAAAATACAGTAAACTTTTTTTTTTAATTTTCCCAGCAAATTACAACATGTAACATTTAGAACAATATCTAAAACAAATAATATATAACTGACCAGTGGCATAGTAAAAGGGGTGGGAGGGTGAACCACCCTAAATTCTGTCTTGATGGGGACGCTGGCACTTCTCCTCCCACCCACACCATGATTGTGCCCTCCCTTCCCGATCCCTCGCCCATACCTCTTTAAATCTTCACCAGCGCGAGCAGCTACTCTGGTCTGCTGCTCGCGCCGGCCTAGCTCCTTCTGAAATCACTTCTGGATCATTGGGCAAGGAAGTGATGTCAGAGGGAAAGCCAGCACCATTGCGAGCAGCACGCCAGAGAAGCTGCTCGCACTGGCAAAGATTTAAAGAGGTACGGGGTGGGAAAGGAGGGCAGGAGTGTGGCGTGTGGGGTGTGGAAGGAAGGGTTCAGGGGGGGCGCCACAGTCCCGGGCACCTTCCACCCTCGCTACACCATTGTAGCAGACTCATTCCTTGAATCCAGCAGCAATCAGAAAAAACCTCAGCATATCCAAAATCAGTGTCAATCCAGCAGAAACACTTCACAAAATAAGAAACCTTTAAACGTGTTCTAAGAATAAAATCACCACAGGAACTCCTGGCTGCACCGCCAAACCAGTACCCTGGTCTGATCACCATTTGATCACATTCAACTCAACCATCAACCAGGAAGCAAACCCAACATAAGAAGATATACAATAACGACACTATCAACTTAGAAGATCTCTCCACAGGCCTTTCTAACCTAGTGGGAACATTAAAACCCAATTCTGAATCTGTTGATGACTGCTGTGAACTGGCATACTAAGGCCAACGCAAAGGGCTAGCCCCCGTCAAAGAGATCCAATACTATCCCTGCAAATATTCCTCCCCTTGGTTTACCGAGGACCTAAAAACTAAAAAAAAAAGAGAACTAAGGAAAGCAGAAAGGAAATGGTACAAATACAGGCTTAACAGTGACAGGTCCAAATGGAAAGAACTGCATGAAGAACATAAAAAATGCCACCCTAGAGGCTAAAAAGATATACTACTCCCAACAACTATTAAAGACCCCCAATAGATCAAAAAACTTTTTTAAACTAACAAAAAAAAAAAAAAAAGATACATTGCAAGGAGACAACCAATGCCTTAACACTGAACTCAAAAAGGAAAATCTCCCCAACCCCACAAGGTGGAGGCAGGGCAGGAATAATTCTTTGAGGGCCCCTAGGCACACAAGTACACTGGGCCCCCTAGCCCTGCCCACGTCCCACCAACGCCCCACCCCCATGCCCCGCCCACATTTATTTACCTGTTTTCTTATTTACTTCTTTATTTCCACTTGTATTTCTCTTTTTCTTTTATTATAAAATTCAAAACAAATAACAAAGATTACCATACCAGTGCCAGTGTACAGTTTTAGTTCTATGCAAGCCCCAAACATCTCTGAACAAAACCCTGCTTCCTTCCCTTCCCACCTACTTGCCCAGGACTTTAACTCTAAACCCTTTCCATATGTATATAGAAGTGTTCAAATGCATTGTAAAGCAGTAATACTATCCGAAACATAAGTCTATATTAATAACCAAGTTTGCAACTCCTCTCAACTGCCTCACTGTAACCCATAAGGGTAACTCCTCTAGTATGTTCCACTCCATGTATGTTAATTTGTACAAAACAAGGCAAGCGGTCCACCAAAGAATCCAACATGGAACAAAAGAAGATCGGCAGCCAATAAGGAGATTCGAATCATGTATATTCAAGGTGCTCCCAGGAACCTTGCCTGATGCATTTTGCCAAACAAGGCTGGTCAACGCTAACAGAAAACCATGTCTTTCATATACACAGGACACAGAACCACCCTCACCCAGTATGGAATAAGTAATCACAAACTCCTCCCCTCCTTTTTACAAAAGCACGGAAGAGGTTTTTAGCGCTGGCTGGCGGGCTGAATGTTCTGTGCTGTTCTGACGATCATAGAAATTCTGTGACCATCGGAGCAGTGCAAAGCACTCAGCATGCTGCCTTGTGTTACAAACCGAAGGAACGGTAAATTTTAGGGGTGAAGAAACAATGGTGCATATCCCCAATACCAAACAAAATATAAAGATAGCAGATGTAAATTTGAAAAAAAGAGAAATAACAAATCACTTTACAAATTAACAAATAAAAATAAAACAAAAAATGGAAAATAAGATACAATTTTATTGGATTAATACATTTTTTAATTAGCTTTCAGAGGTCAAACCCTTTTTCCTTAGGTCAGTAAAGTAGACTGCTGTTACAGTATCCTGTCCTGACCTGAGGAAGGAGAATTTGGTCTCTGAAAGTTAGCCAAAAATATGTTAAAATTAGTCCAATAAAAGGATCACCATTTCTATTTCTAAACATTTACCAACACAGCTACAATACTACTTTATCAAAAAGCAATAAAATAAAAAAATATAATATTTTTTCTACCTCTGTCATGTGGTTTCTGCTTTCCTCATCTTCTTGTCATTCGCTTCCTTCTATCCAGTGTCTGCCCCTTCCAGAAAATCTCTACCTCCCTCTGCCATCTCCTTCTGCTCCCCCCGCCCCCTTTGGTCTAGCATCCATCATCTTCCCTCTGTTTCCCCCATGGTCTGGCATCTTTCTCATTCCATCTCTCCTTCTCTCCCCCCTGTGATTTGTAGCGTCTCTCTCTTCTCATTTCCTCCACTCAGATCTGATATCTGTCTCCCTCGTTTCTGGGAATTCTCCTCTCTTTCTGGGAATTCTCCTCCCTTCCTTCTCTATTTCCTGCCTCCGTCTAAATTAAATTCTTTCTTACTATTCAGTCCTCAGTTTCCCTCTTTTCACTGTGTCTACTCACAGCTTGCCACCCCTTTCCTTCATCCCTCCTCTATTTCACTAACTCTATCTTCTTCCCCCCATCCAGCATGGTGGGAAGCAGTAGCAGTGGTGAGGAGGTGAGGGCCCCTCACCTCTGCTGCTGCTTTCCCATATGCGCCTAAAGCTGACGGCACAAGTTCTCCCCGCTTCCATCATCTGCCCCCTTCTCTGTCTCTCTCTCTACCCTAGGCAATTCCATCAGTTATCCTGCCCCCCTCAGCGAATTGCCTAGGGTGGAGGAAGGGAGAGAAGAGGGCAGATGATGGAAATGGGAAGAACTTGTGCCGTCAGCATCAGGCGCATGCAGGAAAGCAGCAGCGGTGAGGGGCTAGAGGTTATCGTCCTCTCATTCATGTCCTTGCCACCTCCGTCCCTTGGTCGGTCCCACAATTTCCAGCATATTCCCTCCCTCCATTCTTATAGCCCAGCATCTCCTCTCCTGACATCTCCCTGTCCTTTTTCCTTCACAATCTTCCTATCCCATCTCTATTCCCTTCTGTCCCTCTCCCCATAATCAATCATCTCACCACCTTTCTCTTTCCTCCCCCTCAGGGTCGAAGATTGCTTCCGCTCTCTTTCCTGCTGTTCTCTCCCCGTCACCCTATGATCTAGCACCCCTCCTGCCCTTGTCCAACATTACCCCTTCTCTCCCTCCCTCTCAGTATTTCGACTGCCTTTCCATCTTCCCCTCCGCAGGCCTGCCGACTTCCACTCATTTACTGCTTTCTCCCGCCTCTGCCGAAGCCTGTAAATAACTTTAACACACGCCGCGGGGCTCTAACAGTGTGTGTGCTGCTGATGGCTTCCTTCCTCCTTCCTCCCCCCTCATGACGTAACTTCCCATTTGGTTGATGGAGGAGGAGGAGGGAAGCAGTAGCGTCACGCACACTGTTAGAGCCCCGTGGCGTGTGTTAAAGTTGTTTACAGGCTTCGGCAGCAGCAGGAGAAAGCAGTTGCCGGCCCTGTTTCGCCGATCAAGGGGGGCCCGGTGTTGCCAATCGAGGAGGGGGGGCCTTCGCCGTCTGAAAAATTTTTTTTTTTAGTGGTCTCCTTCAGTGGGCCCCCCTGACCATTTTGGGCCCTAGGCACGTGCCTACTAGGCCTATCCTTTAATCCGGCCCTGGGTGGAGGGTGAGGGGGAGAGACGGCCCCAACAGCTCACTACCACAATAAGAAATATTTGTAGTGGAAGGAAGCCCTCAGTCAAACAGCTTGCAATGGGGACAGACCCCTAATGCACCAGCTGTCACAAGCATACACCCAAAGGGATATCTGTGAAACATCCCTGGGCTACCTTCATATAAATTTTTTTTTGTGTTAAACCAATGCACAAAACAGTGTGCTAAAAGTGAAAAAGTGAATAGTAAATAATAAACACACAAAGTTGTTAAGCCCCTCATCCGGGGCTATCAGAGCGTCCAAAATCAGCTGAGCAGGCACAAAATGAGTTAAACAACTACTGGAGGTACTTAGCTTCTCCGTAGAAGTAGAGAATTAGCCAGCCAAAATAAAGTTCATCCAACGGGACTCCGTTTTGGGGGTGAAAAAGTGTAGTTACTTACCTGTAACGTAGGTTCTCCGTAGACAGCAGGATAGTCAGCCACATATGGGTGTTGTCCCAACAGCTCCCAATTTGCGGATAAGCTCTCCAATAGCTCAGAGAGATTTTTTTTTTTTTTTTCTCTGAGCACGTGCAGTGCCCGGGCCCCACTGGGCATGCCCGAGCCCTACCCATTTCCCCCTGCTTCCCCCTAATCCCCAGGATGTTCCTAGCTGTGGCCGGGTCAGCCGTATGGGGAGGCGGGTGGGTTGTGTGGCTGACTATCCTGCTGTCCACGGAGAACCTACGTTACAGGTAAGTAACTACACTTTCTCCTAGGACAAGCAGGATGAGTTAGCCACATATGGGTGACTCCCTAGCCGAGGGATGTACCGACTGGACCTGCGCCTTAGCGCTTTGTGCATCCCTCGCCTGGCTGTGGAGGCCGAGCCGGGCAGGGTAATCAGGCAAAGCAGGTGAAGTTGTGGAAACAAGATTTTAGATAAAGTGCTGTATTAACTGAGCAATAATACTCACCGAATAGTGAACTGGTCAATGACAATCAATGAACAGTGAGAAACCAACTGGTCAACATGACCATTCGTACTTGCATGTGAGAATTCATACTTGCCTATTCCACATTCAGTCTAGACAGGAGTGCTGGAAGACCTACTTAACTCACAGAACAGCGAAACTGGTCAATGTCAATCGATGAACAGTGAGAAAACCAACTGGTCAACAGTGACAATTCGTAACTGGTCAACAGTGACAATTCGTACTTGCATATGAGAATTCATACTTGCCTATTCCACATCCAGACTAGACAGGATTGCTGGAAGACCTACTTAACTCACAGAACAGTGAAACTGGTCAATGACAATCAATGAACAGTGAGAAACCAACTGGTCAACAGTGACAATTCGTACTTGCATGTGAGAATTCATACTTGCCTATTCCACATTCAGTCTAGGCAGGAGTTCTGGAAGACCTACTTAATCAATATCTATAACACCCTACTTGATCAGTGTTTGTCGATATTTATAACACCCTACTTGATCAGTGTTTGTCAAGGCTATGCTAGTGGTTGCTGTCCCTCCCGGGAGGGAAGAGCCACTTCCAAGACTGCTCGGCCGAATGCATTTGGAGCGTGGAATGCTATGTCGAGGCAGTAGTGCTTGGTGAAGGTGTGCATGGAGGACCAAGTGGCTGCATCGCAGATGTCCCCTATTGGTGTGTGGTGCAGATGAGCCGTTGTGGTGGCTATGGTTCTGCGCTGGTGGGCGTTGGCTTCCACCTGCGGTTGATGCTGCGCTTTTCTATAGGTGAATGGGATGCACTCTTATATCCAGCGCGAGCGCCTGCGTTTGGTGGCTGGAAGTCCTGGTCTGTTTTGGTCGTAGGAGACGAACAATTGAGGCTTGTCTAATCTGCTGCATAGTCAGGGCCCGCACACAGTCCAGGAGGTGTTGCTGAGATGGCAGTGTGCCTCCCTGTGGGGAGATGTAGAGTGCCGGGAGGCACGCTGAAGCCACCTTCGGCAAGAATCGGGGGTGGGTTCTGGGTACCACCCTGTTCTCATGGGGGAGTGTGTCGGCCGACACGATGGTCAGGGTTTTCCCGGCCAGGAATACGGGATCTGCCTCCCCCAAAGGTTTGAAGGGGTCGAGGTGAGCTGATGCGGCACCAAGTTGAGGTCCCATCCGGGCGGTGGTGGTCTGACCGGTGGGTGCAGATTGGACAGTCCCTTCATGAAATTTTGTGATCACTGGATGCCTCGACACTGGTTTGTTGTCTAGGCCAGCGTAGTATGCCGCGATTGCACTTAGGTGGACCTTGATGTAAGTGGGTTTTAGGTCCCCCTGAGATAAGCTCAGTATGTACTGCAGGATGTCCGGTATGGGGCAGTTGTAGGGGGTCTCGCTGCGTGTCTGTTCACTGGTAGCGGAACCTTCTCCCTTTCAACCCATAGCGTTTTCTGGTTGAAGGTCTTCTGGCTGCCATAAGAGTGTGCTCCACGTCTTGTGGTAGGTTCATCCTCTCATCATCCATGCGATCAGGGCTAAGGAACACAGGTCATGGTGGAGGGTAAGGTTCCCGCATTGTGTAATGAGAACTGCACTGATTGGGAGGGGGGAGAGGTGTGTGAACCGCTATCCCTTGCCGGAACGGGAACCATGGTTGCAGGGGCCCGAACAGGGCAATCATGATCACCATTGCTCTGTCCTGAAGAATCTTCTGCAGGACTTAGGGTGTGGTGGGTAGGCATATAAGAGTCCGTGGTTCCAACTCACAGACAGGCCGTTGGGGCTGAGACGGTGATGGGTTGATCTCTTTGCGCAGAAGGTCGAGTATTTTGAGTTCGGTTCGGTTGCAAACAGGTCGATGCTCGGTGTGCCCCAGGTGCTGAAGATCTTCTTCATCGCCGCTGGGTTGAGACACCACTCATCGGGATCCAGCTGGTGGCTGAGTCTTTCTGCCAGGTCGTTCTGCTCCCACGGGAGGTAAGTTGCCTGGATGGGGCATTTAATGGAGTTGGAGAACTCCCACATGTGGCAAGCTTCCTTGCAGAGCGAGGTTGGGGCAGATCCCTCGGGGCTGCAACAGATTATCAGAGGTTTTCCCAAAAACAAGCAGATAGGACTTACCTTTGAACCCCGATCGGCTCCCTGCAGAGGCTGGCTGTAGTGGCAACATGCAGGGACTCCTGGAGAGATCTCTCAGTCTGGCGAGACTCCTATCAGCTGCCCTGCAGAGGCTGGCTGAAAGCGGCAACATGCAGGGACTCCGGGAGATATTTCTCTACCGGGCCAAGTGCAGGCGGGGGGATTAGCTGAGCCAGGGCATCCTGGAGGCTCCTTGCCACTGTAGCTTGTGGATCCCCCACTGCTGCATTCTGATGAGGATGGCTGCTGGAGGAAGATTCTCAGGCCTCACTTCTCTTCATGCCCTGCAGAGGCTGGCTGTAAGCAGCAACATGCAGGAACTCCTGGAGAGATCTCTCGGTCTGGTGAGACTCCTATCGGCTTCCTGCAGGGGCTGGCGGCTAGCGACAGCATGCAGGACCTCCAGGAGAGATTTCTCGACCAGGCAAGTTGCAGTCGGGGGGGGGGGGGGTTGACTGAGCTAGGACGTCCTGGAGGCTCCTCACCGGATTCGTCTGTGGATCCCCCGCTGCTATGCTCCGATGAGGATGGCTGCTGGAGGAAGATTCTCGGGCCTCACTTCTCTTCAAGAAGTCTCTCAGTGCCCTCTTCCTTAGCTTGCGTGCCCGTGGAGACAGACGGACGCAGTGCATGCAACACTGTTCCTCATGCGCTGTGCCCAAGCAGCGAACGCACAGGTCGTGAGGGTCCAGTATGCTCATCCTTTTCCTGCAGCCCAGACATTTCTTTGATGTTTCTGGCATCTTCAAGATGGTAAGTAGAACAAGTTTTGATTGTAGAAAAATGGAGAGCTGTGGAAAAATCCGACCGATGGGAACGGGCGGAAACTAAAGACTGGGGATTAGGGGGAAGCAGGGGGAAATGGGTAGGGCTCGGGCATGCCCAGTGGGGCCCGGGCACTGCATGTGCTTAGAGAAAAAAAAAAAAAAAAAAATCTCTCTGAGCTATTGGAGAGCTTATCCGCAAATTAGGAGCTGTTGGGACAACACCCATATGTGGCTGACTCATCCTGCTTGTCCTAGGAGAACCCCCTTCTTCAGGAACTGGCTATGCTGTTTTTCACAAAAGGTTCTCAAACAGCCAAAGGTGATGAAGCAGAGTTGAAAATGGTGCTCCCTTAGAGAGAGGAAGAAATAATGGTTACTGTGGATGGGCAGACTGGATGAGCCATTTGGCCTTTATCTGCCATCATGTTTCTATGTCTGCAGTATGACTGAAGTAAACATGGTGCCTTTGGCCACCTGGAAGCTTTCTTTCTGCTACTGCGGGGACAAGAAGCAGTAGCAGAGGAGGAGCTTCCAGTTCACTGAAGGCAGCATGCAGACGAACTAAAGAGTTACAGCAGTGCCGGGTGAACAAGCACCGGATCCCACGAGGGTGAGGGAGAGGGAAAACTCTGGATAGGGGCGTGGGGAGGGGGGAGAGAGGACTCCGGATAGGTATGCAAGCTGCATAGGAGGTACTAGATGGCCGGTTTCCCTGGACAAAAGTTTTTAAAATTAAAAAGCTTCCCGAACTCCCACCAAAGTCCTCAAAGATGACATGTCCGTGAAAACCCGGACATCTGGTAATCCCAGCAATGGAAGAATTCAGGGGCTGCATGTGGCCCTGGGGCATCACAGTGGAGACCACTGCACTAAAGGGACCTTTAATTAAAGCTTAGCATGCACTAAGTGGCCTGTAGGTATAAAATAGGATGTGCAACATATAGTGTTCGCTTATTCTGTAAGTGTGTGCTAAGCTTTAGTAAAAGGGCCCCTAACATTTTTTAGGTGTCCAAATGAACAGAATGTGCACTAATGAATGCACATCCCAAATGTTTTATATTGTTTCTCTTGCTGAATTTTCTTTCTTGTGCAATGCTCTTTTCTGAAGTTGTTACTTCACTTGGGGAGGGGAAGTAATGCATTTGACTTTACTCATCCCCTCCCCATGATGCATGTGTAAAACAAATCACTTCCTACAAACGTGATCAGTGGTTTGTATTGTATCCCTATTTACATGTCTTAGGCTAGCAAAGCATATTTAGAGCATAATGGTAGGCGGGGTTAAGGGGGGATTTCCATAATATCAAACACTTGCCTCACGAAATAAACATCTGACAAAGGAGCAGGTTGCATGCTGATTTTGTTAGCTCTAGCTAATATTTAGAATCCTTGCATTACGGCTTCTTCTTGTATTTTGCTGGCTGTGTACGTGCACAGAGACACACAGATACCAGTAAAGAGGTCTTGTCATAAGTTAGTGAGTTTATCAGTGACTCTTATGTTAAGCAATACACCGATCAGTGAAAGAATGCCTGAAAGTCAACTGATAGTGTCAAATTACAAGCACACATGACGCATTCTGTTACTACACTGATACTAGGGACGTGCATTTCTCAGCACCAATGCAGCTCGTTAGCACTCCTTAAAATATTGGAAATTCCATTAAAAAGGCAAGGGGCAGACTGCTTTGCAGCACACCCACTTGGACAGCCTGCACTAACAGTTTGGGGGCTCAGGGACCATCCCCTTGGGAGCAAGGCTTGCCCCAGATTCATCCGCAATGGGCTTGAGCACAGGCTGAGCGGCTCCATGGCATTTTTTTTTTCCCCAGAATCGAGGCCAACTGCTTTCCTCCCACCGTTTGCATGCGCAAGGTCCAGTGGGGATTGAGGTATCCGGCCAGTTTTCTGGGCCCAAGAGGCAATCTGAAGACACAAGCAGTCCGGATTCCAGGCTTGTTGAGGTAGAAGTTCTCCCTGTAAGCAGTTTGCAGCTTCTACACTAGTAGATCCATGCACATAGCACAGCACAGTGAGTAGTAATAGGCTGACAGTCTGAAAAACAAAATTGGGTGGGGGGTGGGGGTGTCTTTAAAATCACCTCTAAAATCCTAAAGCTAATTTTAAAACCCTAGTTTAGCTCCCTCAGGCTATTTTTGGTGTTAAAATTGCTGCTGTAGTGGCCCTCTTGGATGTGTGATAGACTCCTCAGGCCAGGACACCTTGGATTCATGTAGTGGAGTCCTCAATGTTCCACGTGCCACTTGGCATGTGTGGGGGGGATGGAAGCCATTTGCTTAACCTCCTCTGGTCCCTCAAGGGATGTTAATGCCCAGTTGGGCCAAGGGCCAGGGAAAAAGTCCTGATGTGAACCGGGAAGCAGTGCAACTGCGTCCCCAGCGAAGCGCAGCCAATTGGTGGCCACAAAACCCCATAAAGGAGCATGTGAGCATCCGCAAGGGCCATCAGGACATCCTGGTCAAGAGAGTGTGTGATGCTGTGTAGAGAATGACACGGTGGCGGTTTACCCGCGGCCACCGCATTTTAGCCGCGGGTCACCCGCCGAAAACGGGGAAGAAAACTAGCAGTCGCTGCGGCGACGGGGACAAGGCCATTCACCGCCCGCGGGGCGGTGAATGGTCTTGTCCCCGCAGTGAGGCATGAAGGATCGCGCGGTCCCCGCAGCTCACACCCGCCTGCCCAATCGATTCTAGTGTTTAGCCAGCTCTCTCCCTTCTCCTCACCTTAGTTTGTAGATTTTCTTTTTCGGCGACCCGCACACTATCAGAGAGCCGCGCACCCGCTGCTGCTCAGTTTCGATCTTCTGCTCTGACGCAACCGGAAACAGGAAGTTGCAGCAGAGCAGAAGATTGAACACTGAGCAGCCGCGCGTGCGCGGCTCTTTGGGAAAGCGTGCAGGTCGCTGAAAAAGAAAACCTATAAACTAAGGTGAGGAGAAGGGAGAGAACTGGCTAAACACTAGGATCAATTGGGCAGGCAGGTAGTGGCTGCGGGGACCGTGCGATCGCTAGTGTTCCCGGCTCAAATTGGAAGGAGGGAGTGAAAGGGAAAAGGATTCTGGGCCAAGGGGATGAAGTCGGAAAGAAAAACCCACAGCAGGAAAGAAAGGGAAGGACTGGCAGGTGAGCCAGATGCTAGAAGCAGGGGGGGGGGGGAAGAAAGAGGGAAAAAAGCTAGATGGGGTTGAAAAGAAGAGACACACTGGTATGGAAGAGGAAGATAGGGGAAATCTGGACACAGGAAGGTAACAGAAAGAGGGGAAATTATGTGCATGGGGCATAGGGACAGAGACATAAAGGGGACATGCCATGGAGATGGTATATGGACACAGGGGGGGCAATGACAGATACATAGGGGAGATATTAGAAATGGAGAAAATAGGAGCACAGAAGCGAGATGGTTTGTGGGGATGGGACAGGGACCGAGCTCGCAGGCTCCAGTGGCTTGCACAAATTACATTGTAACGTGCCATGAAAATAAGAGGGAGGAAGGTAGATAGATAAGCCACGTGAGAGGAGCTGAAGGGTAGTAGAAAGGAACAGATGGTAAAGGAGGGAGGGAAGGGTGGTGGTGGAAAGGAATAGGACAGACATTGAAGGAGGGTGGAGAGGAACAGACCCCGAAGGGAAATGTGGAAGACAGAGTGGGAAGAAACAGATGCCAGACTATGCGGGAGCGGAGGGAAGAAGATGGGTGCTAGACCAATTGGGGGGGGGGGGGGTTAAGGGAGAGGCACAGTAACAGCAAATGGAAGACGCAGAGAGAAGACACACAGTGGATGGAAGGAATTCAATGAGAAGATGTGGAAAGCAGAAACCAGACAACAAAGGTAGAAAAAAAAATTATATTTATTTATTTATTTTTTGCTTTAGGATAAAATAGTATATTAGTTGTGTTGATAAAAATTTATAAACAAAGCCCTGCCAGCTGAACATCTCTTTCTCTAGTTCAGCAGCAGGAACTTTGATTTATAAGAAAGGAATAAGCTAAATATTACAGTACTAAGGCTTATATGGATGCAGCGGGGACGGTGACGGGGCGGTGAATGGGATGGCAGTGGCGGTGACGGGGCGGTGAAAGGGATGGCGGTGACGGTGACGGGGCGGTGAAGGGAACGGCGGTGACGGGGCGGTGCAGAGGATGGTGGGCCGGTGACGGGGCGGTGACGGGGACAGATTTTTTCCCCGTGTCATTCTCTAATGCTGTGGTTAAAGCTACAGCCTCAGCACCCTGGGGTTGTGGGTTCAAACTCATGGTGCTCCTTGCAACCCTGGGCAAGTCACTTAATCCCCCCCATTGCCTCAGGCACATTAGATAGATTGTGAGCCCACCAAAACAGACAGAGGAAAATGCTTGAGTACCTGAATAAATCTATGTAAACTGTTCTGAGCTCCCTTGGGAGAACAATATAGAAAACTGAATAAATAAATAACATTTTTGCGAGGGTTATACGAATAAACATTTACAATACCAGCATATAGAGATGTGCTGTCAATAGAAAGAGACACAAAGAAAAGGGATATATCCACCACAGAACAGAAACCAAAACAAAAAAAAAAAAGTGGCAGTCCACACATTAGTATAAGGATGACCCAGGAAAAATGTTTAATTAAAAATCATATAAAAAAGCATATAAAAATATACAATAGAGAGTTGTAAAACTGGACAGGACACAGTCCGTGTTTCGGCAAACTCTGCCTTCCTCAGGAGTCCATATGTCTTCTGTGTAATCTTGTTCAAAGAATGACTTTGTTCATTAAACCAATACTAGCAATTGTCAATGAATCACAGAGACAAGAGTGGTGGTGCCCTGAGCCAACTTTTGAATTGGCATCACCTAATCCCACAGTCTGGTATCTTTCTCCTTCCCTCCCACCTGTGATCTGGTATCTCCTCCTCTCTCTCAAATCTGTCCCTCTTGGTGGACTAGGTGAGACACTGGCTCAGGGCACTGGTAATAAAAGGTGCCAAAATCCTAGTTTGGCATGTATCCCTCTTGAAGTCTGAAGGTAGACCAGACTGATTTTGCTGCCCTTTATCATTGGTGCCCTAGGTCAGGCCTTCACCTAGTTCATAGGTTCAGCTGGTCCTGGAAAAGTCATTAGCAAACGAAAATAAGCAGAACCCCCCCCCCCCCCCCATATACACACACACACACATTAGGGGATCGAAAATCAGCCTGCAGTGGTACGTGGCTGTTAATCGACTTCCAACCATAGGCTGAACTGGCTAGGCAATCAGGCCAATCAGGCCTTAGGATTAGTGGGGATAGGCGGACCCGCTATGCCTAAGGCCTGATTGGTCCAGGCTTCTAGAGCCTGGGCCAATCAGGCCTTAGATTTAGTGGGGATGGGCCGGGAAGGGGCGGGCCCGTCTCATTTCCACGAGGCGGGCCTGTCGGCTGGACGGCAGCATGACCCATCCAGCCGACCAACATGTAAAGGTTAGTTGGGGGAGGGTTCGGAGGGGGTCTGGCTTTCCGGCAGGAGGAGTTGGGCATCCTCCTGCCGGCGATTACGAGTTTGGGAGGAGGGGGGTTCCGGCAGGGGGAGTTGGGCATCCTCCTGCTGACGATTATGAGTTTGGGGGGGAGGGGGGTCCCGGCAGGAGGAATTGGGCATCCTCCTGCCAGTGATGGGACAGGCGGCCGCGGCCGCTATACTTATTGCTGCAGGGAGATCTCTTGCCGCGATAAGTATAGCGGCCGCGTCTACTTACAATGTAGAACAGCATTTTGCTGGCCTACATTTTAAGCGTCTCTTCCTCTACTAGGGAGACATGTAGGGCCGCCTAGGTTCGCCTAAGGCCCTTAGGCGAGCTTAGGCGTCTTGCGGGCCTCCCTAGGCTCCCGGAGGCGCCTTAAATATAGGCGGCCTGCCTGGGGAGCATTTTTTTTTTAAACGTGCATCCCGATTGGCTGATTAGACAGCTGTAGGACGCCTACAGCTGCCTAAAATCGGGACGCACTTTGCAGAATCAGGGCCTAAGTGTAGAAATAGACAACACCCTATTCATGCATCAACATATACAAGCCATAGTTAAACAATCCTTTCTGATTTTGAGAAAACTCAGAACAATATGAAAATATTTTGACACCGAGCCATTCCGGATCCTACTGGACTTAGGGGCAGTCTGACAACCAATCGGAATGACACACCCAAACAGGAGATTCAACCTCCTCAAGGTAGAGCAAAGAAAAACAAAAGGGAAGACCTTTGGTGCTCAATCTTTTTATTCACTCAAGACCAGACACGTACGTATTTTGTCCCTAAGGCCTGCCTAAGGGTTCTGTTCCTCACTGTGGAGTACTGTTTTATAACTCTCCTCTTATAATGTACAAACAGCTGTATGCAAGGACAATTCTTTGTCTCCACTTTTGATCCCGTGAAGACAAAGAATTGTCCCTGCATACAGCTGCTTGGCT
The DNA here is from genome assembly GCF_902459505.1 of Geotrypetes seraphini. NCBI lineage: Eukaryota > Metazoa > Chordata > Amphibia > Gymnophiona > Dermophiidae > Geotrypetes > Geotrypetes seraphini. Next base: position 101,593,438 of record NC_047090.1, on the reverse strand, counting down.
TTTTAAAGTCATCCTATTGATTTATTCATCATTAATTTATATTTTGTTTGACATTATAAGAGGAGAGTTATAGAACAGTATTCCACATTGAGGAACAGATCCCTGAGGCAGGCCTTACGGCTGAAACACGTACGTGTCAGGTCTTGAGTGAATAAAAAGATTGAGCGCCACAGGTCCCCCCCCTTTCTTTTTCTTAGCCAATCGGGATGCACATTAAAAAAAAAAAAGAAAAGAAAGTACCCGAAGCAGGATTCCTACACTGTAAGTATTTGTCACGGGTCTAGGGAAATGCTTAGGGCCAGTTAAGTTCACCCAAGGCTGGGCATGGGTGTGGTTTTGCCTGGAAGTGGACTTGGGTGAGCTTAAGCAGCCCTAAGCATCTCCCTAGGGCCACGACAGATGTCTGAAATGTAGGTCAGCAAAATCTACCCCTTAGGTAAGTGCTTCTGATGTTACAGAAGATGATCATTTGGCATCCAGTGATCACCACATGGTATGGTTTAATATTAAGCCAGGTGTAGAGAGGGTTCAAGACTAAAAAAATTAACTTTGTTCAGAATGGGTATTATGTCATGGAATTATCTGGATGGGAACATCTGGAAGAAGTAGGAAAGCAGTGAGCAAAGCTGAAAGCTATTGTAAGGGCAACAAACCATTTTGTAAGGAAAGTAAGTAAAAATATAAGGAAAAGAAGGCAGCTTTGGTTCTCAAAAGTAGTAGCTGAGAAGGTAAAGAAAAAGTGGTTAGCTGTTATAAACTACAAAATAGGAAAAGAGGCAAAGCTGTTATAAACTACAAAAGAGGAAAAGAGGCAAAAATATCTGGAAAAGTTAAGAGAGACTGGTCGAGTAGTCAGGAAAGCAAAGATGCAACTGGAAGAAAAAAAAAATAGCCGACACAGTAAAATGGGGGGGGGGGGGAGACATTTTTTTTTGATAAATTAATGATAGGAAGAAGTTCAAAAGTGGCATTGTGAGACTCAATGGTAAAGGAGAGAAATATATAGAAGTTGATACAGATAAGGCTGAATTGCTTAACAAACATTTCTGTTCTGTGTTCATAGCTGAAGTTCTGGGAGTGGGACCACAGAAGAAAATGCAAATAGAGATAAAGGTGTGGTTGATTCTGATTTTCAGAGGATTGTGTTTGTGAGGAGCTAGCTAAATTAAAGGTAGACAAAGTGATCGGTCCACATGGTATACAACTGAGGGAACTGAAGGAACTTAGGGAAGTTCTGAAAGCTCCTCTGACTGACCTTTTCAATGCTTCTCTAGAGTCAGGAGTGTTATCAGAGGACTGGAGAAGGGCAGATGTTGTCCTGCTTCACCAGTGGCATAGTGAGGGTAGGAGTTCCCAGGGCAATGGCATCCCCCCACACCTTCATCTCTGCCCCCCCCGGCTCCTTTCCTACTCCCCCTCCCTACACACACACACACCATATGCGCTCCCTCCCTTCCCCCAATACCTCTTTAAATCTTTGCCAACACGAGCAGCTTCTCCAGCTTGCGCTAGCGTTGGCTTTCCCTTTGACATCATTTTCTAACCCCACAACTAGGAAGTCATTTCAGAGAGGAGCCACGCTGGTGTGAGCAGCAGGCTGTAGAAGTTACTTGTGCTGGTGAAGATTAAAGAGGTTTTGGGGTTTAAGGGAGGTGCCCCACCATGACGGTGTGCGGGGCACACACCCCACCCTCTGTTACTACATCACTGCTCTCCACAAAAGTGGAAGTAAGAAAGAAGTAGGAAATTACAGGCCTGTAAGTATGATTTCTGTAGTGAGTAAATTAATGGAAGCTTAAAATATAGAATAGTGAAGTTTCTGGAATCCAGTGGATTACTGGATTTGAGGCCATATGGATTCACTAGAGGCAGGTCTTGTGAGACAAATCTAATTAATTTTTCTGAATGGGTGACCAGAGAATTGGATAGAGGGAGTTTGTTAGATGTGGCATCTAATAAATAAACTGAGTACCCTCAGGATGGGCCCCAAAGAGACGGACTGGGTCAGGAAATGGTTGAGTGGAAAACGAAAGAGGGTAGTGGTCAATAGAGATCACTTTGAGGAAAGAGATATTACCAGTGATGTGCCTCAAGATTCAGTTCTTGGGTCTCTTCTTTTTAATATTTTTGTAAGTGATATTGCTGAAGGACTGTCAGGTAAGATTTGCCCTTTTGCGGTTGATACCAAAATCTGGGTGTGATAGTGATGATTGTAAGGTGGCCAAACAGTTTGAAAAGGTGAATGATGAAAGCTAGAAGGATGCTAGGGTGCATAGGGAGAGATATGGCCAGTAGGAAAAAGGAGCTATTGATGTCCCTGTATAAGACTATAATGAGACATTTAGAATACTGTGTACAATTTTGGAGACTGCAACTTCAAAAACATATAAATAGGATGGAATCAGTCCAGAGGATGGCTGCTAAAATGGTCATAGAAATATAGAAACATGATGGCAGATAAAGCCCAAATGGCCATCCAGTCTGCCCATCCGCAGTAATACCATTATCTCTTCCTCTCTCTAAGAGATCCCACGTGCCTATCCCAGGCTTTCTTGAAATCAGACACAGTCTCTGTCTCCACCACCTCTTCCGAGAGACTGTTCCACACATTAGAGAATGACACGGTGGTAGTTATCTGTGGCTAGCCGTGGGTAGCCACGGGTAACATGCCGAAACGGTGGGGGGGGGGGGGTAAAAGTGCTCACTGCGGGCATGGGGACAAGGCCATCCACCGCCCCATGGAGCGGTGAATGGCCTTGTCCCCACAGTTAAGAGAGTGAAGGCGTGCAGCCCCCCTCCCTATCTCCGGCAAAATCTACTTCCCTCCCTCCCCCTTACCTTCACGGCGCTTTGGAAAATATACTGAAGCCGGCGAAGCCTGCCTGTGCCACCTTGCAGTCGCGTGTGTGTGGGCAGAAGCTTTTTCTCTGATGCAACCAGAAGTTGCATCAGAGGAGAAACTTCCGCCCACACACTCGCGACTGAAGGGCGGCACAGGCAGGCTTCGCCGGCATCAGTTTATTTTCTAAAGCGCCGTGAAGGTAAGGGGGAGGGAGGGAGGGAGGGAGATAGATTTTGCTGGAGGTAGGGAGGGAGAGAAGGGGCCGTGCGTATGATCGGTGGCCGCACGCCTTCCCTCCCTTAAGTTTCTTTACACCATGAAGGTAAGGGGGAGGGAGATTCTTGGGCCACTGAAGGGTGGTGAGGTGGCGAGAGGGAAGGGTGGATGCTGTGGGGATGGGGCGATGAAGGGGACGGTGGGGACAGAGACGGGGCGGTGAAAGGGACAGCGGGTTCGGGGACAGGGCAGTGGTCCGGTGATGGGGACAGATTTTTTTCCCCGTGTCATTCTCTATCATGCATCTACCACCCTTTCTGTAAAATAGTATTTCCTTAAATTACTCCTGAGCCTATCACCTTTTAACTTCATTCTATACCCTCTCATTCCAGAGATTCTTTTCAAATGAAAGAGACATTTACATCATGTAGGTATTTAAACATCTCTATCAGGTATCTGCCCTCTCTCGCCTTTCCTCCAAAGTATACAGATTGAGATTTTATCTGCCGCTATGTTTTTATGTTTCCATTTCTGTATCTTTCTCTCCTTACTTCTAATGTTTTTCTTTTTGAATTTTGGAAGAATGTATGTAGTGTCTTCACTCTGAAGATTAGTGGTCTCAAAGTAGTGAATTAGACATATGCCATTCCAGTCAATTTGGAAACAGAGTGCATGGGTAGAGGGACCTTTGATCTGACCCAGAAGGGCAACTCTCATTGTGATTACGCAGGTGGAAGAGGATGACCTGTGCCTTATTTGGATTTGATTAAGGATAGATTGGATGGTTAGACTGCCTAATGCAATAATCAAAGTGTCTTTGATCCGGGCAAAGTTTCCTGCCTGTACTACCAGTGCAATGTCATCAGTGTAAACAAAACCCTTTTGGCTCATGCATGTTAAAAATGGATCAAGCAATAACATATGAACATGGGATGAATAGCAGTTCTTTAACAGAATTGCAATAGAAATTTTTTTCCTGAATCAGACAGCTCTATTTGGCACTTAACTGGCTATGGTTTTACCACATAAAGATATTTTTCCAAGTAACCTGTCTGGTTAAGTGCCAATTATCAACACTTAATTGGCCAAGTGCCAACTCTGCCCCCCCCCCAACACCCTCAAAATAGCTGGTTTTGAGCAGTGCAAACTGGTTATTTTCAGCGGTACTAACTAGTTTGCTGCTGCTGAAAAATCAAATGGTTAGCCCGGATTAGGCGATATAACTGACCAGCTGTTTTCAGCTGGTTAAATCGCTTTGAATATCAAACTTCATTCAAGTTAATATTCAGAGACTGACTGAAATAGACTCAGATATTCAGTGCCAGGCCAGATCTGGGTACCAATTTGTCAGGGTCCATATAACTCCACCAAGCCTCTGCCCCTCAAACACCCTGTCACTAACTGGGGAGTACTGCAGTGGTCAGAGAACATATTGAGAGTCAATGGCCAGATAAATTATGCTACAAGTACCCTCCTAACCTGTTAAGCGTGATTTAAGTGGGCAGAAGCTTCTCCAGCCCACATAAATTATAGTGAACAGTGGGTCAATAATTTACATATTGCAACAAAGACCTTGCATGTCCTACTTGTCATTTAGATATGGAGATTTTCTATTTCTAGTGGTGTCTTTGCAAACCTCTGTTTGTTTAACAGTGAATTTCCCCAAAAATCCTAATTTCAGAATAGAAGTTTCCAGTGGCATAGTAAGAGGGGCAGGGGGCAGACCTCCCCAGGTGCCGGCACCTCTCTGTCCCCATCCCCACGTCATGCTTGTGCCCTCCCTACCCCACCCCACCCCCTTACCTCTTTAAAATTGTCAACGCGAGCAGCTACTCTAGCCTGCTGCTCGCTCTGGCCTGGCTCCCTCTGAAATCACTTCTGGGTCACTGGGCCAGGAAATGACATCAGAGGGAAAGCCAGTGCGAGCAGCAGGCAAAGATTTAAAAAGGTACTGGGGTGGGAAGGGAGGGTGCGAGTATGACATGGGGGTCACAGAAGGAGCGGGGGGAGCAGAGAGGAGGGTGTTGGGAGCACCATTGCCCCGGGTGCCTCCTACCCGAGCTACGCCACTGGAAGTTTCCAGTACTAAAAAAAATTAAAACAAGAAAAATTCAGGATTTGCTTTTAGTACTAGATGCTCTGCCCACTTCAGATATATCCATCAGGACAATTTATTAAAAGTTAGTAAAATAATCTTTTAAGTGTGTCCAAAATGTCTGTATCATGTGCAACTCATTTGCTGACTTGCCTTTCCCTGGGCTAATACAATCACCATATTGTTTTGCTCTCCCACTGGGTTACATCATATGGAATAAAATTTATCAGAATGGCAACTTCTCAGCTGGCAGCCTTTTTCCTTATCAGTGCTTCAGGTTTTACTTCAATAATATTAATATGGTCTCTCTTTTGTTTTAGGCTGAAGTTTACTTTAGCAGCACTAGACTAATTCATGTCAGCCACGTGCAACGCCTCAGCTCCAGTCAGCCGTCTCACGCTTTTCAAATGCTAAACTCTGCAGAGCTTCCCAAACCTGTTCTGGGGACCCTAGAGCTGGTCTGGTTCTCAGGGTACACACAATAAACACGAGATAAGCTGCAAACATTGCAGACTGGTATATTTAAACATCAATTATGGTTGTTCCAAAACTCAATGCCATTAGAGCCTCTTGAATGCAGGAGAGATTGGAAAAGGGGGCAGAATGAGTGGGAAAAAAACAGAGATGGATCTTGGCTAGAAGTCTAATCTTCCACGTGAAAAGGATCATTTATTCAACACGGTTTCAGTATTGCACATTATGCAATGTTAGCATAAGGGAAAAAGCACCACCTTTGTATCCACCTTTGTTTGAGAACGAACAGAGCAAATGATCAAGTTTACACACTGCATGCAACAAAGTCCGTTATCAGTAAAGCAAAATGAAATGAATTATACTGCTATAGTACGTACTCTCTTGCCTTGCGTGTGGTCACCATTAGACACAGAGTTGCACAGCAACCATTTCCCATCTGTATTTTCTTGCTCACATCCTAGGTTTAAGTTTCAGACGTATTCTTCAAGGGAACTTATATCTTACTCAGACTTTGTAGTGATACGTGAGTAATGAACAATGCAAGCAGCCTAACTGGGCCAAAAAAGCAAAATCATACTTCACCTTTCAATATGTAACACAATCATTCATGTTTACAGAAAATAGGCAGAAAGTCAATATTTGTTATGGACACACCAGATTCAAAGGACTGCCACAAATAGTGTACAATAGCTATGGTGTGAAGCCAAGTTCTTTCTGAAGAGATTTGCTATAAAAAGCAAACACTTTGCAATATAGTTAATCCAACAAATATGCTAAAGGGCCAATTTGTTAATACTACAATGACTGGTAAATGTGCTAACTTGCACTGATATATGTGCTAAGGACCATGCTAATCACTGACGATTTTATCTAGATGACAACCCATTCTAAGTCAAGTGGTTCCAGCTGTACTCAAATTGGACACAGCTGTGCATTTAAAATATTCAAATAACAAGATACTGAGCTCCAAGCCCATTTCCCGTATTTAAAATCCAGCAAACAGTAGAGCAAGATTTTGCCTCAACTGTTGGCTTTTACTGTTGGATTTTGTACACCACTTTGAATAACCATTGGCCCATGAAGCAGTTTATGAAATAAACAGTTTTTCTACAGATGAGGGTAGTATTACAGGATTAGCATGCAGACCTGGTATGTTAGCTTCTTAATCACTCCGTTCCATCAACTAAGCGCCTCTCTGATCCTCCTGCAAGTGCCCCAACTCACAGGCCTCCCCGCTTCCTGGCAAGCTACACATCAACATCCTCCTAATAGTTTTCAGGCAAATTCCCCTAACTGATTTCCATTGGCTAACAATCCTACCATCATCTTCTGCCTGCAGTAAGGCAGATGAGGTGAAGGGTGTTATGAGTTAGAGGTTGCTGGGAGGAGCAATCAATTTAGAATGCCAGAGTAAGAACACCCAGGAGAAATTTCACGTGATCCGTTAGAAGAAACATTAGCTGAAGAGGATGAGGATGGCAGGGGGTGAAGGAGAATGTTTCATGATTTTGAGTTCCCTTCTTACGACATGTCTGTTGGGGGTCATGGTATGATTTTAATCCTGTACAGATGAGCCCTCTCACTTTGGACTATTTAGTCCAAGGAATCCAAAGTGATAATCTTCCAAATTTAGTTGTACTTAAGTGAATTGGGCCCTAAAAGGGTCTACTAACTTAACAAAGCAAATTTAATCCAGTAAGGGGACCTTTTACTAAAGCTGAGCATACACTAACTGACATTAGCATGCACCAAATGCCACATGGTCCATAGGTATAAAATAAGATGCACAGCATTTAGCACATGCTCAGCTTTAATAAAAGAGCTCATAAGTTAATTGGCTGAACCACTAATTATTTGCATGATGCTGTCAGATGCTGTCAGATGCAGGCTTCCACAGAAGTCTCCTACCCAGCTACAAAAAGCTCCATTTAAATCAGCTGAACTTCTCCAGGATTCCTACAGCCAACCATACATTTTAGATAAACAATACTGTAGTTGACCTCTAGAGAACTGCAGAAGACAATAGAAGAATTTATATGTTAATTTTCAATTGTTTTGACAAGAAGGTATTTTGTTGACTTCAAGCGCAAAGATTATGCCTAATATCAATATTTGTCTATAGAATCAAGAGCTACGCATGAGAAATGTCTCTCAACAAGTGAGTAGCCTAATGGTTAATGCAGTGGGCTGGGGAGCTGGGTTTGATTCCCAATGCAGCTCCTTGTAACCTTGGGCAAATCAATTAACGCTCTGTTGCCCCAGGTACATAACTTAGGGCCCCTTTTATCAGCTGGGCTAGAGGTTTTAGCATGCGTCAATGTGGTAAATGCTTTGATGCTCATAGAATTCCTATGAGCGTCGGAGCACTTACCTCACTGGTCCGTGCTAAAAACCTCTAGTGCAGCTTGATAAAAGAAAAAGGGGGGGGGGAGAGATTTTGAGCCCACTAGGGACTGAAAAAGTACCTGAATATGTAAACTGCTTTGATTGTACCCATAGAAAGGTGGTATATCAAATCCATGACCCTTTTCTGGCAAACTGAGTGAATAAGAAATACTAGTCCATGAAGTTTGAGGTTTATTTTGTATATTGATTTTTGTGGAAAAGACTAAATCAGTGAGTCTGGCTGATTTGGACACCTACATTGAATGAAATGGAGGCATGGAACATTTATCCTTCCGCATTTAATATATTTCTATTCTGTTGCTACCATGACATCTTAAAATATGGAAAATTCTGTTGCCAACTAATATTGTCTCCTGAAATAATATTTGAAAAGAGGTATAGATTTATATTCCAAATAATATTAAAATTATTCATTGCTCACCTGAGAATAGAGTTGGGATCAATAATTGGAAATCAACTTAGCAGATGTGGATTATTACAATCATTGTGGGGCCTAGTGAACCGTTATCCGTGGCTGAAAAAGAGATATGATACAAAGTCTTGGCTGTTAATGGGGGTGTAATTAACTGCAATACAGTTAAAGAAAAGGAAGCACCTGAGAATCAGTTCATAATTCCAGAGGGGGCTCAGCAACGGAATTCAACTTAATCAGCAACCAACAGATGTGACTTCATCAAAAACAGAACTCCCACAGTTTAACCACATGGTGAACAGGCAAGCCACATTCCAGCCAAACTGAGGAAACCCTAAAATATAACTTCAGTCATGCTGTCAACAGTTCATATGATGAGAGTCCACAAAATGATCAATTATTAGCTAGCTCTCCAAACAAGCTCTTCCTCCCTCAAACATTAAAAAAAATAAATAAATAAAAAATTAAACCTGCTGTGGGGTTACACAAAAAGGGAAGAAGAATAAAACAGATTAGGAAGGACAAAAAGTACTACAAGCAAGTACAGTACTTATTTTTTGAGCTAGGAAAGTCTATGTTCAAAGGTGCCTACTTACAAAGGTATCTATTTTCAAAGGGGCCTTCAATGCCTACTTTTCACTGGCTTTTACAAAGCTGTGGTAGAAGTTTCTACCGCGGGCTGGCAAGGTAAAAGCTCCAACACTCAAAGAATTCCTATGAGCATCGGAGCATTTACCTTGCGGCCTGCAGTAGAAATCTCTACCACAGCTTTGTAAGAGGGGCTTTTGCCAGTTAAAATTATACCATATAATTCAATTGGTCTTGGGCAGTGGCGTAGTAATGGGGGACGGGGGGATGGATTGCCCCAAGTGCCATCTTGTTAGGGGTGGTGGCACCTCTCCTCCCCTCCGCTCCCCACTCTTTCTCACTCCTTCCCCCACTGCGTGCACACCTTCAATTCCCTGCCACCGTACTTCTAGCTCTGCTGGCGAGCAGCAGGTCCAACCTGCTGCTCTTACCAACCTCAGCATTGCCAACTGATCTTACTTCTGGGTCCTGCAACCAGGAAGTGACATCACAGGGAGAGTCGATGCTGGCACAGGCAGTGAGTTAGAGATGCTGCTCATGCCGGGGAGCTAAATAGGTTCGGTAGGAGGGAAGGGGAGCCCATGTGGCAGGGGAGGTGGAAAAGAGAGTGAGTGGGCACCACCACCCTTGCTACGCCACTGGTTTTAGGACTCTGGTACCACAAACACATTTTCAATGAAAAGAGAATCCATCCATCTATACAGTACATGAGTCTCCGTGATAACAGGGTACAGGATTGTTTCCAAACCTTAGAATTCTATACATTCTTTAAGACCTTTGGGCTAGATTCATCAAGCCCACCAATCAACTTCTGACCACTTAACGACCCCTTTCCAACCCGATTTCCCTCCGACCCAATTCACTAACCTCTGTCTCGTTCATCCTCCAATCCGTACATGCAAATGAGGGGGAACGGCATTCAAATGTAGGCATGCAGTGATTCACTTAAAAAAAAAAAAAAAAGAGGAACACCGACTGGGTTGACCGATCCAAAAATAAGCGACTGTTGAGGACCAGTCGCTCGGGTCCTTTCCGACTGCCCTGCCTTCTGACGCCTTGCTCTCTGCCCTGCTTCTCTGTTCTCAGCCCCAATCTCCTGCCTGCCCCATCTCCTGCTCTCGCCCCGAATCTCTCCTGCCGCCCTGACTCGCCACCCTGCTCTTGCCCCAAATCTCTCCTGCCACCTCGACTCTCCTGCCCTTCCCCACAGTGCATGCGCATGAATCGGGATTACTATAGAGCGCTCAGTTTGGGGCGTGATTCCAGTCACCCTCATTTGCATGAGGGCGATTCGTGAATTAGCCCCCAGACACGGATCCGATCCGATCCATGCCCTTAGAGAATCTAGCCCTAAGTCAGCATATAATAAGTTTATAATTGATAAGAACTTATGCAAACAACAGCAGGTACCAACCACAAAAGTGAGGCGGGGGTTAAATGCCTTCCCCAATGGAACTCATAAATTCTGTCTCTTCAACTTGCCAAACAGTCAGAATTTAGGTGTTTTGGATCTTGAATGATGGAATTATGGGCTCCTTTTACGAAGCCACATTAGCGGTTTTAGCGCATGCAGCTTTTTAGCGCACGCTAAACCCACGCTAAAAGCGCTAAATGCTGGCATTAGGGTCTAGTGCGGCCGGCAGTTTAGCGTGCACTAGTACGCGTGTTCAACCGCTAACGCGGCTTCATAAAAGGAGCCCTATATTTGTTTAATTAGAAACTATAAAAAGTAATACCTTCTCTCATTTTTGTAAAACTTGGGCTCCACTAAACATCCTTTTGCAACAACACATAATCACTGTAAATATATGCACATCATCTATCACTAGACCCTCAATGCTGTAATTATTATAACATTTCTTTCTATAAGGCATCTCTAGTATTCCAACTGTTTCGGTTTTATAAAATTTCAATAATGTCTCTGTGAAAAAAAAAAGAATTTAGGTATTTTAAAAGGGATAGGATTGAGGGTGGGTCAGAAGTAGTATTAAGAGTTAAACGGAGAGCAACAAAACTCAGCCACTCTTTACATAGCTTAAGTGTTCCTATGGTGGCAGTCAAATAGCAGAGTCCTGTAAATCTAAGCCACTGTTGTGTGTTCAGTCAAACTGTGTCACACTTTGTCTTCACTAATATCTCACCAAAAGGTAGATGACAGATGCAATCAATATTATCATTTGTATGGCCCTTCTGACCGCAGCTGGGCACAACGCTTTTCTGTTTCAAATTGAAAAACATTGAAAAATTGTAAATCCAAAGATAAAATGATAAAATGAGTTAAAATAAATAGATTATGAATATTTAATAAAGGCTGGACCGACGAAGAGTTAAGCAACCGGTAGCGTTATGCCCGGCTGCAGTCAGAAGGTCCATACAAATGATAATATTGATTGCATCTGTCATCTACCTTTTGGTGAACCTAAACAGGTTGAAAAGGCAATGGCAAAAGCTATAAGGATGTTTGGGTGCATAGGGAGAGGAATGGCCAACAGGAAAAAAGAGGTATTGATGCCCCTATGTAAGACTCTGGTGAACCTCATTTAGAATATTGTGTACAATTCTGGAGACCACACTTTCAAAAAGATATAAGCAGGATGGAGTCAATCCAGAAGAAGACAACTAAAATGGTTGGAAATCTACATCAGTGGTTCATAAACTTGTCCTTGGGGACCCCCAGCCAGTTCAGTTTTCAAGATATCCCTAATATGCATGAGGCAGATTTGCATGCTTATCACCTTTATTATAAGCAAATCTGCCTCATGCATATGCAATATATAAACACACAATACGGGACAAAATTTAACACTGCTGTAGCCTCAATTAATTCAATACTTCTAATTATTTAGAAGCCATAGATTTAACTCCATTCATTCATAAAGCAAATGTTTTATTACTGTTTTCAACATACATATTTAAATAATCTGCATTAAGTATATTAAAATTATCAATTCACCCTAATAAATTGCTATAATGCAAACCCTCCCCCCCGTCAACTCAAATATTCAGTTTAGGTTTCAATCTGTGTCTATACGATATATCCACCAAACATTCATTGTATGCTGTATCAATCTTCAACGATCACGTGACTTTGAGAGTTTGGACGTGACTTTGAGAGTTTGTGAAGAGTAGATTCATTGAAGAGCATGATTTCTTAACCTCTTCTGAGTGACATCCAGTGAATGCAGATTATTTAAATATGTATGTTGAAAAGCAGTAATAAAACATTTGATATATGAATGAATGGAGTTAAATCTATGGCTTCTAAGTGATTAGAAGTATGCATATTCCATAGCAATATCTTGAAAACCTGACTGGCTAAGGGTCCTCCAGGACAGGTTTAAGAACCACTGGTCTAGGTCATAACATTTCAATTCGTATACTTTGTAGGAAAGGCAGAAGAGGGAAGATATGATAGGCATAAAAAGGCATGAAGCAAGTCTCTTTCAATTGAAAGAAGACTCCAGAGTGAGAGGGCATAGAACGAGGAAGAAATATGGTACATTTTTGCAGAAAGTGTGGTAGATGTGTGGAATAGTATCCCAGAAGAGGTGATGGAGACAAAGACTGTGTCAGAATTCAAGAAAGCATAGGACGGGCATATGGATTCTTTTAGGGAGAGGAGGAGATAGTGGATGCTGTGGATGGGCAGACTGGATGGGCCATTTGGCTTTTATCTACCCTCAAGTTTCTATGTTTTTATGCTATGTACAACCACCCCCCCCAAAAAAAAAAAAAAAAAAAAAGTGAAGTATAAAAGTTCAAAAGACTTCCAGTCAGTGGGTAAATCATAGGTTTAAAAACAGTCTTTAGTCACAGGAAAAAATAATAATGAGGCCTACTTATTATACCTCACTTTTTTGTTTTTTTGCTCAGAAAAATACAAAGCAAAACATATGTGTGTGTGATTTTTAAATGTAACACAGAGGTGTAAGGAGTCCTTGCCCACCAAAAAGCCTCAAATTTTGGTGGCTGTATGTGACAACAGAAGATAAAAACATTTTGCAAAGTTACGGCAAGTATCAGTAAGAAAAGCAGGGTCTAAATAAACGCTTCTCACCATAAATTTTCTGTTATAATCTTGGGATAACTAACTGATGCATGATATTCTATCGCATACAACTTTTCTACTAGCCTATTAAGGAAGGCCAGATTTAATTGCAGCAAATGGCATCAGCTGATCCCACATTTTTTATGTTTCCAAGGAGAAATAAAATAACCTGACTCTATCCCCCATTTTGTTGCAAAACATCAATCATGTCTTTGTCCATTGGAAGAGATAAGCCTCCTTGCGCTGCTCTTGGGAAAAAGTTACAGAAAAGAATTTCAAGGTTAAAAATGCTATTGCATGGAGCAAAAGCAAGATGAAGCCATGCCTTCAGGGTAGCCAGCAGCACCTTACTATGTCATTTAAATGACACATTTCAAAATTTCAAAGTGAATAAAGGTTGAAGTGGGTTGTTGAAACCATCTCCAATAGAAGTAGCAGGGTGGGTTTTAGACTTGTTTCACCGGTTGTGTTCCATCCTGATCCTTCAACAGAAGTCTTTAATTGTACATCAGTTAGTGTATCTTATCAGCTTAACAATCTCCAATGCTATTTGTACAACATTGTGAATCAACAAGAAAGCAAAGACAATTTGGGTTTCATCCCAAACAATCTTACGGATCCTTATCCTTCCCTACTTTGTTTTTTCCCCAAAAGAAGAAATATGGTTGTTTTAACTAATACTTGCATTTCTTTCTTTTTTTCTCACTTCAGTCCCTTTATCATACACAAACACTCACTAGACTGATCAGAAATATGCCCTTCACAAAACTCATTTACCATTGTTTACTCTTTTATTTTAATATTTTTGATGGATGGAAAGTTTTACCTCTTCTTTTCCTCCTAAGTCTTTGGGTTTCAAGCTCAACTAGAACCAACTTTTGTAAGACTGACAGTATCATGAACCTCCCCTTAGTGTTTTTAGCCATCTTCTACTTTCATCTAGTCCAGCCTTCACAGAGAACATCTTTGGCAAGGGACAACAGTTCTTGCTGCAATTTGATGCATGTCCAAAATTTCAAAATGACTTGGGACGCTAAACTTAGGGGTCCTTTTACTAAGGCACGCTAACTGATTTAGCGCGCAGTAAAGATTAGCACACACTAAATGCTAAGGTGCCCATTATATTCTATGGGCGTGTGCTAAATTGGTTAGCATGCCTTAGTAAAAGGACCCCTTAATACAGATTATCTCCCCCTGAACACAGTAAAGAAACGTGCTCAATACTGGGGGTACTCGGCTCCCACTAGCATGCAAAAAGTTGGCTGCTGTGTGCGTGTGCAGCAAGAAAATCAAACGGCAAAACGATCCAAGATGAAGACGATGTGGCCACGTTTCTCTACTTGTTCTGAGAGCAGGAAATGCTGTTTGGTTGAAGACTAACTGTTTTGCTTTGTGAATCGGAAGGGCTAACTATCAGGGTTGTGCATTAGTTTATCTCTGCACTTTGTACCCCTGATGCAGCCTGCGGGTGAAACGTGGTCATTTTAGATGTTTGTTATTAATAAATCAGATGTCTTCATCTTGGACTGTTTTGCCTTTTGGGGTTTTTTTTTGTTGTTGTTGTATATTTAGTTATTTATTTAAAAAATTTCTATCTCGCTTATCAACTAAGTGGGTAACAGTCGGTACATACACAAAAGTAACAAACATAACATATCCATTAATACATTATCAAATAAAACACTTATTAAAACCACCATCTTATCTTCAAATCACTTAGGAGTATTCTATTAGCTATTTTGTATGTGCTATGTGCACGTGTACCCTATGTTTGGCTGCTAGTATTGCTATTTTCCTGATGAATGACACTCTCCCTCATCTATATCATCCATAACCCAATCATTTACTTTAAGAACATAAGAATAGTCAAATTGGGTAAGGTCCATGTAGCCCAGTATCCTGTTTCCAACAGTGGCCAATCTAGGTCACAGATACCTAGCAGAATCCCAAACAGCAGCAAGACTCCATGCTACCAGTCCCAGAGATAAGTAGTAGCTTTCTGCGTGTCTGTCTTAATAGCAGATAAGCCCTGGGTAAATCCTGGCATGCAGATTGGGTGTGGATCCCCTCTCTTCTGTAACACTGTGTGTGTCTTTTATGAATGCTCCTGACCCCCCCCCCCCCCACCCCTCCTGCGGCCACACCACCTTATAAGTTACGCACAATCCAATTTAGGCATCCATTGTGACAGAATAGTGTAAAGTCAGATTGGCACCCAAATCATAATTAGTGCCAATTAAGCGTTTATTAGCCCTTTAACTATTTATTTTTTACTGATTTGGGCACCCAAATTTGAGTGACCTTTATTGAACTTGGAGGATTGAATATGGGTAGGACTGCCATGCACATAATTTATACAATACTGTAAGCAATGCAACTGGGACTGTTTACCCTTGAAAAGAGGAGCTGCAAGGGGATATGATAGAGACTTTTAAAATATTAAAATGATTTGACAAAATAGACCAAGAAACATCGTTATTCACTTTCTCAAATGTGACACGGACAAGAGGTCATGGACTGAAACTGAGGGGCAGCAGACTCAGAACAAATGTCAGGAAGTTCTGTTTCGCATGCTTGGAATGCTCTCCCAGAGGAGGTTGTGACGGAGACTACCATTCTAGGATTCAAGCGCAAGTTGGATTCACACCTTCTTGCAAATCACATTGAGGGATACGGGTAATCAAGGTCTCCATCAGGGAGCACCTAGCTTGGCCTCCGTGAGTGCGGGTCGCCGGACTAGATGAACCTAGGGTCTGATCCGGTAAAGGCATTTCTTTTGTTCTTATGTATCTCCAGCACTTAGGTATGCCAGTTCTATGGCAGGGATGAGTGCAAGTGCCTAACTTAAATATTTAAAGTTACACTTTAGGTACCCATGTTTCTTTCTAGAGTAGATACCTATTTATGGGTGCCCAGTTATAGAAGGAAGGGAATGGGGACTTGTATACCGGCTTTGGCATTCAAAGCTTACATTCAAAGTGGTGGACATTGGAGGACTGAGTGACTTGCCCAGGGTAACAAGGAGAAGCATGGGTTTGAACTCATAGCCTCATGGTACTGAGATTGTAGCTTTAACCACTGCGCCACACTCTCCCCTCAATGAAATTACAGGGAAATACTTTTAATACTAATAGGAGGAAATATTTTTGCACTCAGAGAACAGTTAAGCTTTGTTGCCAGAGGATGTGGTAAGAGGGCTTAAAGTAGCTGGTTTTAAAAAAGGTTTGGACAAGTTCCTGGAGGAAAAGTCCTTAGCCTGCTATACAGACAGACATGGGGGAAGCCACTGCTTGCCCTTGATTGCTAACATGGAATGTCGCTACTATTTGGGTTTTTGCCAGGTACTTGTTACCTGGATTGGCCAATGTGAAGACAGGATACTGGACTAGATGGACCATTGGTCTGACTCAGTAAGGCTATTTTTATGTTCTTATTTCCCATATCTTTTATGTTGTGTTTAACCTGCAGCTCTAGGAGAAAACCTGAAATATCAGGGAGGGGGTCCCCATGTTATCTACAGTGCACACTTCTTTAAATAGTGAACCCTTTTTCTCAATAATGAGTCTCATTGTTCAATAGTGTGTACAATTGCTTAGTAATGTACATCATGTATCAATATGTGAATTATCGAAGAATACCACAAACTATTGCACAATGATGCGCGCTACTGAGGAATAAGGTAAGAGGCAAACCATTGCCTGAATCTCACTAATTCTCCTAGCAGAAGTGATAGCTGTGAGGAAGAGTATTTTTCAAGTTAAGAACTTGAACCCGGAATGTTTAAGAGTAGGAAGAAAAGAGGGGGTTAAAGACTGTTAAGCCTTTCAAGAATATAGTTATTACTTATGCTTGTTATCTCTTCAATATATTCATCTCCTCTCCCTCCTGAGTTAGTGGTCTAAGAAAGAATGAATTTTTCCTGATAGCAGTAATTGTGAGTTTATTTAATTTGTTTCTTTTCTGCTTTACTTGTACAAGAGGAATATTCTTGTGAATTATGTATAATTTCAATAAATAAATAAATAATAAAAAAAAAAGAACTTGAGAAATGTTTTTTTTTTTTAGAGGCTCAAAATAAGTTTTAATGAGTGAAGCAAGGATTAGATTCTGGTGTCAAGGTACATGAATTTTTGTAATGGAGGCTTCACATGGAGTGTGTCACCCAGCTGCGTCTGGAAAGCTGGAAGTTTATCTATTAATGGATGATAAACTGATGGTGAATTCTATAGTGATAATGTAGAATCATTGTAGAAGAAATACACGACAGGGTCATTTGTATAGCAGCAGACTGAAAACCTTCTCCACTGGAAAGAATGCATTCTTCTGGTGCAGGCTTGTCCAAGTTCAGTCCTCGATGACTGCAAGCAGACTACGTTTTCAGAATATCCCTAATGAATATGCATCAATCCACAATGCAATAGGACAATCTTACAAACTTTTTATAGCTTCAGTTATTTCAATACCTCAACATAAAAGAGAAGCCAAAATCTACACACGTACAAATTTTTATTATTTATTTGGCAAAACACTGATATAAATCTGAGCCCTATAATTTGATTGAATATGGGACCTCGTTTTTAGTGCTATACTTTGTATTTTTTCTTTCATTTACAGTACTTCGCTGTTTCTAAAGTCTTGGATCTAAAGAGGACTTGAGCATAAAAAGTTAAATGTTGTTTTTTTTATTAGCTGTAAAATCAAATTATATCTTACTATTATTGCTTTCTGTACAAGTGTAATACTTGAACTTTAAATTGAAAATCAATAAAGATTTAATTTTGAAAAAACAACAACACTGATATAAATCAATTTGTGTATGTCAGTGTTTTGACAAATAAATGATAAAAATTTATATGTGTGTAGATTTTGGCTTCTCTTTTATGTTGATGTAATGAATATGCATGAGAGATTATGACAATGAGAGAACTAACATAAAATGTACATTGTCATTCCCTACATTACAAAAGGTTAAATTTAAAAAGCATTATTTTGGAGCACAGATTTGGAATGACTCGTTAGTTGAAATTACATTAATACCCTCTTACAACATCTTTCGAACACATTTAAAAACCTACCTATTTTACCCCCTCCTTTACAAGGCCGCGCTAGTGCTTTTAGTGCCAGCCGCCTCGGGAACAGCTCAGACGCTCATAGGAATTCTATGAGCGTCCGAGTTGTTACTGTCATGGCCGGCACTAAAAACGCTAGCGCAGCTTTGTAAAGGAAGGGGTTAAAGATGGGTCTCTCAACATTCTTAATCTCTCACAACTTGCTTCTCTCAGATCCTCCGCTCAACCATCTCTCTCTTCTTCAATCCATCTAAACTTCTGCTGCATGACTTATATTCTGCAAGAGCCGCCATACTCACATTACCCCCTCTCCTCAAATCACTTCATTGGCTCCCCATCCGTTTCTGAATACAGTCCAAACTCCTCTTACTGACTTACAAGCGCATTCACTCGGCAGCCCCTCAATATCTCTCCTCACTGATCTTCCTATAAGCTCCCCCCCCCCATGAATTCGGTTCATTGGGTAAATCCCTCCTATCCATACTCTTCTCCCCCACTGCCAACTCTGATTCCATTTCTTCTATGCCTGGAACAGACTGCCTGAGTCATTACATCAAGCTCCATCTTTAGCAGCATAACTTAGGCACTCGCACGCACTCGTCTTTAACTCACTTCCTATCATACCCATTATCACCTAATACAAATTATGGTGGCAAAAACATGGCCGCAGCTTTATTAACATTTTTAATAAACCAACAGAACATGTCAATATATCAAAATCGCATCAGTAAACATACCATAAGCAATGTCATATCTCTTTGCCATTCCCCAGCTAGATGGTGTCATACTAGCTGTTATGGTCATCTACTCCCCACAGGCTCGCAATACCGCAGAGCCCGAAAACCCAAATTGCTCGAGGCGGTGATGTACTCAAGCAAGCCATAGCCTTTCATCCAACTGACTGACCCTCAGCAACCTCAAACCCCCTCCCATTTCCACCAAACCTGCTACTCAATAGTGAAATCAGAGCATGCAAAATACTCTACCACCCCGTTAATTCAGAATGGGATGGGTGGGACCTTTTCTCCTACCACCCTTCCCCCCAAAACACTCTTCCTCCCACCAGCCTTTCCTCACAAAACAAAAGCCTGCCTAAATCCTCCTTCCCAATACCCACACCTAACTCCTCCCTTCCTCCATTACCCACCAATCAAACCTTCTCCAAGCCCTCCAATCCATAATCTAACCTTCCCACCATTAACCCCTTCCTACCTTACCACCTGTCCTTTCCCCAAACCACTCATGCGTGCTCGGCCAAGTTAATGCGCCCATTGTCAAGCCCATGAGCATTTCTTCAAATCCAAGTTCACTTTTTTAAAGCTGCTTTTAGTTCATCATAAGATACCTAAGCCTATCTTACCATTCTCTCTGTGAGAAACTCCCCAACCCCTATATATCCCGTTTGTCTATCTATATTAGATTATAAGCTCTTCTGAGCAAGGACCATCTATTACATGTTAAATGCACATGTACATCACTACGTATGCCCTTCAGCACTTTAGAAATAATAATTATTTGTAGTAATAATAATTTGCATACAATGGAAGTAGTAGGCATGCATATCTTTCTCATGCATATTTATTAGGCATATCCTGAAAACCTGGCTTATTTGCATCTTCAAGGACTGAATTTGGACAAACCTATTCTAGTGGAAGCCTTACAAGAAGCAATCAAGATTTCTTGGATGGCCTGAGAAATAGCACTGAAGGCTGCACAGTTAAATCTAAGTCCCCAGATGCCATTAGATCACATGATATCAGAGCATCTAAATGACGACGCCCAGTTACAGAACTGCTTCCAAAGCAGGATGTCACTGGATGTCTCATTTAAAAATTAACCTAAATGTATACAGTAGTATAAGCAGAAATTAGAGAATGTTGAAAATGAAAGACTCGATTTTGAACTGGCTAAAACTTAATCCATATTATTAACTAGATGAGTGCTGCAAGTAAATTATTTTTGGGGTACATTTTATAGTTTTATTCTTTGCATTCCCAGTGTTTTTTTACCTTCATCTCCACATTATATTTTTGATACACTAGAAAAATCCTTATAAAACCTGCAAAAATATAAGATAGTAAAGAATACATTTATCTTTCCTCAAATTCATTATAGTCATTTTAAACTACAAGATAGCAGACAAGATGAGGGCTCCTAGAAGCCCCTTTGATTTGCTTTAAGAAAACAAAAAGCTCACTAAGTGGAGTACAGCTGGCAATAAGCCCTTGATAAGGGATTGGCAACACATCAATGGAGGCGGTTTTTCCTCACAGCCCCTACATCTGTGTTAATTTTTTAAAATAATCTTTGGAAATGCATCATTTAATAAAAACAAAGACAACATTGTGAGACACCCACCCACACCACCCACCCACATAGACAAACACACACAAGGAATCACTGAGGCATGTAGTTCTTTCCCACATTATCAGCTAGAGCTGAACCACTTCTTGATGAGCCATTCTCTCATAAAGATCTAATAATGATAACATTGATGGATCCTTTATTAGGTGTAGGGTCATATTTTCAAAATGTCAACTATCTAAAATTTAAGAAATCTTCAAATATTTCTAGATAGGAATCTGCAAGCCTGACGTAGGTGTACTACTGCTGTTCAGGACTGCAAGCGCTGCTCCAAGCAGGTTATTCTATTTAAAGTAGTTAGTACAGCAGGGTTTTAAAAAGGTTTGTAGAAGTTCCTAGAGAAAAAGGTCATAAGCTGTTAGTAAGGTAGACGTGCAAATCTTTTGCTTATCCCTGGAGAAACATGGAATCTACAGTATCTGCTTCTTGGGTCCTGCCAAGTACTTATGACCTGGATTAGTCACTATTGGAAACAGGATACTGGGCCTGATGGATATTTTTTCTGACCCGACATGGCAAATGTTATGTTTTTATCAGTATTGTTAGACTGTAACTTTCACAGCTCTGTATAGGTTACTTTACTTTTCTTGGGAGCTTAATGCATCTACATCACCACATTTTGGCCAGAATTTTGTATCTTCCCCTTTTTCACTTCAGAAAGCTCCCTAGGATGGAGTGTTCAAGCAGTCTCCTTTCTTTCACCTGTTTCTCTCTGCTAACACCACTGTACTCTGTATCCATCCTAAGCATGTTTAAATTTTTCAAGTTTTGGTTCTCTTGGAAAATTGTTTCCCTTAGAATTGCCCTTTCTAGCTATTTAAAAGCATATAAAAGCTTCTACAGTCTACATACGCTTAGCCACGTTAGATAAAGCTGTTCCTTCAGGTATATTTAATGGGGGTGTGAATTTGTTAGCATATATTCAGTGTGTTAGCATGCCTTTAAAAATGTAGTATATAACATTGAATTAAAACACATTAACATGAAAATCAACATGCATGCAACTAATTCGCATATATTATATTGTTCCAATGCACATTAAAAAATGTTTTATTGTAACAAATGTCTGCAATGAACCAAAAAAACTCCCCACAATTATGAAAATGTCACAAAAAATCCACAGTGCAGCTGAGGGGCTCTTTTATCAAACTGTACTAAAAAAATGGCCAGGGCTATCGCTAACAAAATGTTGACCCTTAATGCTCTACAAAAATAAAACAAAAACACTGTGGAGAAGATGATGTTCAAGATGCAGGCTTTATTAAAAGTTCAATCCAATAATCCACAAAAGGAATACCTAGAACCCAAAACGTTGGGAACTGTAGACCCAACACGGTCCGTGATTTGACAAAACTGTCTACCTCAGGGGTCCCTGAAGGTCCTGATACCGAAACTCGTGGATCAGAGGCTAAAAACGACTCTTGGCAAAACTCTGCACGGTTGAGAGGTCCTCAATGGCGGGAGAAAAAAAAGTAGAACTTCTCAACTGTGCAGAGTTTTACCAAGCCCTAGATAAGATCGACCCTTGAAGGCCCCCCCCTCCCAAATATCCCTAACACTTCCTGACTCCATCCCTGACACTAGTGATGCCTGATTTGCTGAAAAAAAATCGGACTTGTCAATTCAGCAATCCCCATCCCTGCTGCTTTAGGAGGCCTCGGAGCGGAGGTATGTCAGTCTCACGGTGGGAGGGTTGGTGGGGTTTTGCTGCACATGTAGATGGGTGAGAGGGGAAGAATGCTGCTGTACTTGGGGGTGGGAGGTAGAAAGAAAATAGGAAGGCAAAGGCCAGTTACTGGGCAGACTTGCACGGTATGTGTCTGTGTATGGCCGTTTGGTGGAGGATGGGCAGGGGAGGGCTTCAATGGCTGGGGAGGGTGTAGATGGGCTGGAGTAAGTCTTAACAGAGATTTCGGCAGTTGGAACCCAAGCATAGTACCGGGTAAAGCTTTGGATTCTTGCCCAGAAATAGCTAAGAAGAAAAAAAAAAAAAATTTAAATTGAATCAGGTTGGGCAGACTGGATGGACCATTCGGGTCTTTGTCTGCCGTCATCTACTATGTTACTATATGTTACTATGGGTTAGAGGAGAGGAAGGGAGAGATGATTGTTGTACATGAAAAAAATAAGATATCCCTGAAAATAAGCCCTAGTGTGTTTTTTGGACCCAAAATTAATATAAGACACTGTCTTATTTTAGGGGAAACACGGTAATCATGCACTAATCAGTTGGCGCATGGCAATGTGGATGTGCTGCTTACGCAGAACACATGAATGGGAAGCACCATAGATGCCCTACGGGTAGCAGTTTTTAACCTGCAGTAAAGCCCATGTTAATACTTACCTCAGCTTAGTAAAATGGCCCCTAAATTTTTATTACCCATACACACGCCTAGTTTTTAACTAAGAGTTGCCATACTTCATTAGAAGTGAGTTCGCATTTTAACAGATCCTCTGACGTTTGGCACACATCTCCCTCCAAGCAGTAGCAATCTCTCTGGTAAGGCACTATGCTCAGTACTTTCTCTTCATTGTGCTGATTTTGCAGGTAGAACAGAAGCTGAGTAACATTGCCAGTGAGACTGCGGCCCCCAACAAGGGAAACCTGAAAGTCAAATCAACGTCAAACTGCTGGGAGAGGTCAGTGAGTATTGTGAAAAGACAGATAATGAGCATGAAGCTAACAATGACACCAAGCTCTCTAGCTGGATTTTTGAAGGCATTACCAAGGAGAATTTAAAATAGCAATTCATTGTAAACGAAATAAAGAGAAAGGTCATTGGTGGTAGGTTTTTTTTTTCTCCCTCACAGGCATAGCATTTTATTCTCTGTTTTACTGTTTATATAGTTTAGCAATAAAAGAGCAAGAGGAAAGAGCAAGATCCAAAAAAGAGGCAGAAAAGTAATTCCAGCTCCAGGGTCATATTAGACTGCCAGACCATAGACTTCTTGCTGATTTACTGTCTGTGTCATTGCCTGTAGGGGCAGCAAAATTTATCTATGGAAATTTTTAAGGAACCACAATTCTCAAGAGCCTAATATAACATAAAAATGCAAGACTGAAACTCTCTTTAACATGGGAAGATTTTCTGTGGCTGTTTGGTCTATAAAAAGATAAAATTGAACATAGACATTTAACTACCATTTTGCATGCACTTCATAAACTGGAGGTATTTATTTATTAATTTTTTAAAATTATATACCACTTATAGCCTAAGGGGCTCATAATCGAAAGAGAAAAACGTCCAAAAACCGGCCTAAGTCGGCACTTGGACGATCATTAGCCAAAAACGTCCAAGTGCCGATAATAAAACCTGGTTTTGGTCATATTTAAAAACGACCTAGGCCTTCACAGTGCCGCTGAACAATCATAGCTAAATGAGGCATTTCAGGAGGAGTGTCGAGGGCAGGATTTGGGCGGTACATGGGCAGGCTTAGACTTAGTCGTACTGCATGTATAACCGAAAGTTATACAGCACAGCATAAACGGAACTTGGACATTGTGACTTAGACCAGTGGTATTCAACCCAGTCCTCAGGGACCACCTGGCCAGTTGGGTTTTCAGGATATCCACAATGAATATGGATGACAGAGACTTTGAAAACCCGACTGGCCAGAGGACTGGGTTGAATACCATTGACTTAGACCATTTAAAACATGGTCTAAGTCACAAAAACCCACCTAAAGTCACCAGATAAGCACTGCAGACACAAACTACAGACCCCCACACACTACCCCAGTGATCACTGACCCCCCCCATAAAAATATTAATCACAACTTGAAAATTGTGCCTCCAGAAAATCATCACCTAGAAGCCTGGCATAGGAAAGCCTAGTCGTGCTACACAGAGGTGTCTTAATCCGTTTTGGGGGTGGGTTTTGGATCCATGGAGAGGAGGACCCATGCCCATAAGCCCCTGTAATCACTGCATTGATATTGAAACATATGCACTCCCTTATATACCCCCAAAACCCTTTTGTACTGGCATATAAGTGGCTCCTGCAGCCATAAGGGCTATTGGGATGGTAGATAAGTGGGTCTAGGGGATTCTGGAGGTGGTTTGGGGGGCTCACCATGACCTATAAGGGAGCTGTAGTGAGATGATGACATGGCATCCTTTTTGTGAAGTTCACAGCAGTACCCCACTATTTAGGTGCCATGTCTGGGTGTTCAGTCCATCACTTTGTAGACCCCCTCCCACATCCAATAGGCATTTTAGGAGTTTTTGACTTGGATGAAAAGTTGGATGAAAATGTGGTATAAAGCTGGCTTTAGCGGCTTGGATAATTAGATCGGCAGGATGTATACTTAGACGATTTTCAAAATGAAAAAAAATTTGGATGTATTTTTCGAAAATGTGTCCTAAGCTGTTTTTTACTTTGGACGACTTGTGACAGATGAAAACGGACTTAGACGTTCCTTTCGATTATGCCCCTCCACATGGTTTATATTTAGGTACTCAAGCATTTTTCCCTACCTGCCCTGGTGGGCTCACACTCTATCTCAGGGGTGCCCAAAATGTCGATTGCGATCGACCAGTAGATCGCAAGGGCAATGTGAGTCGATCGCTGAGCCCATCCCAGGCTCTGCGATCAACTCACGTTGCCTTTGCATTCTCCCTGCTTCTCCAAAGCGCAGAAACCAGGCCCATGCAGCCACTACACAAGCGTTCACCCCCCTGCCCGTCATCAATTTTGACATCGGAAAGGAAGTTCCGGGCCAGCCAATCGCTGCCTGGCTGGCCCGGAACTTCCTCTCCAATGTCAGAATTGACTTCGGAGGGGAACACTTGTGTAATGGCTGCATGGGCCTGACTTTGGCGTGTCGTGAAAGCAGGGAGAAATCGTCATCAACAGCAGTGGTGGCTTGGAGGGGGGCAGGGAGAGCAAAAGAAAGACGGTGGCTGGGGGGGGAGGTGCAGGGAGAGAGAAAGAAAGAAACAGAGCTTCATGCTTCCTGGAATGAAACAGGCTGCTGTTCCTCCATTGACCAACTAACAGTGCTGCCTTCTCTGGAGAGAGACAAGAGAGAAAGAAAGGGGGGGAGAGAGAGAGAAAGAAAGACAGACCGACAGAAAGAAAGAAAGAAGAAAGGGGGCAGGGAGAGAGAAAGAAAAACAGAAAGATAGAAGGGGGCAGAGAGAGAAAGAAAGAAATAGGGGAGGAGGCAGGGAGAGAGGAAGAAAAAGTTGGACTCATGGAGGGACAGAGAGAGATGTTGGTTGGGATGAGGTCTGGAGGAGAGGAAGTATGCAGGAGGAAGAAAGAAAGAAAGATTGGATGCACAGTCAGAAGGAAGTGCAACCAGAGACTCATGAAATCACCAGACAACAAAGGTAGGAAAAATGATTTTATTTTCAATTTAGTGATCGTAATGTGTCAGTTTTGAGAATTTATATCTGTTGTCTATATTTTGTACTATGGCCCCCGTTTACTAAACTGCAATAGTGCTTTTTAGTGCAGGGAGCCTAAGAGCGTGGGGCATTCAGCACAGCTCCCAGTGCTAAAACCACTATCGCAGTTTAGTAAAAGGGGAGGGAGTCTATTTTTGTATAGTTGTTACTAAGATGACATGACATATTTTAAAGTCATCTGCCTTGACCTCTGCGTACAGTGTGCTTTGTGTTTTTTAAAATTTTATTGTTGGTAGATCATTTTGACTTGGTCATTTTAAAAGTAGCTCGCAAGCCAAAAAAGTGTGGGCACCTCTGTTCTATCTAATGTACATGGTGCAAGGGGGATTAAGTGACATGATAATTAAAATCAAAATAGAAACCAAGTGAAACCTGATGAAATACAAAAGCAAAATATCAAACATAAGTAGACATTTATTATTGTGGGAGGAAAAAGCTTCAGAGCACAGCTTGGGACTCAAATGTCCTCACAAGCCTTCAAGTGCCATCTCATCGGCATAAAAATCCTCCTAAAGATAAATGTTTTCTCCAATGTATGAAATTGGGATACCATTCAATGTCTCTCAAACTTTAGATTTCAAAATTTCAAAACCAGAAAAGTGTGACTAGTTGTCGTTTAAGATAAGCTCACATTTCTATAGGGAATTTAAACAGATGCTTGCAACGTTTTTGCTCTGAAAATTTGTTTTAGTAGAATAATAATTTTATGATGTTTTATTTTGTAAGCTCTTGACCTATCTGTTCAATTAGTTACTATTGTTGTAACCTGCAATCAGTGGTGTACCTAGCATATGTAACACCCGGGGCTCATCATTTTTTAACACCCTCCCCCCTCTTTTACAAAACTCCCCACTTTGTACTTTAAAAAAAACCCTGTTAGTCCAGTTAGCATTTCTTAATGTCCCCCTTGCCCATACTTTGCACTTTAAAAACCCCCAGTTAACCAGGTCCAGCATGTTCTCACCCTTTTCTCTTGTCCAGTCTGATGCTGCCAAGATGAAAAAACTGCCAGCCTCGGCAGTGATTCATCTATGCTGTCCCGTGGCTCTCCTTCCTGGTTTCTGTTGCCACGGTCCACCCAGGCAGAAAAAGGAAGTTGCATCATTGAGAAAGACCAGGCAGACACAGAAAGCAGGAAGGGGAGCCGCGGGACAGCGTCGCTGAATCAGTGCCGAGGCCGGCAGATTTTTCAGCTTGGCAGCATCGGACTGGACAGGAGAGAAGGGTGAAGAGAGGAGAGAGGTGCCAGTGCCCCCCAAGACTGTGCTCGGGGCAGTCTGCCCCCCACCCCCCTTACTACACCAGTGAGTCTGCCCAACAAGATAAATTCATAAAGCATACTGTAATACTACCTATGCATACTTGATTTGTCCTTTCTCCATTGTTGGAGTTGCCATCAAAGCTAACTCCTGATCTGCATTGCCATATATGGGACACAGATCGCAGAAGTTTGCCCAACATTGGCCTACTTAGTCAGCCACAATCAAGGCACAGACTGTAGAAGTCTGTCCAGCAATGGCTTTGCTTCTCAATTACTAGTGTTACTATCTAATCACCGCTAAGCATGTTTGGTTTCAAGCCTTCCATATAGGATTCCTTTATGTTTATCCCATGCATTTATGAATTCAGTTACTGTTTTCATCACCATCACTTCCTGCGTAAAGGTTTTCCAGGCATTTAACCACCCTCTCCATGAAAAACTACTTCCTGACGTTATTTTTGAGTCGGACCCCTGTAATTTAAGTTCATGCCTCTAGTTCCCATCACCTTTCCTCCTCTAGAAAAGGTTTGTTTATATATTAATACCTCTCAAATATTTGAATGTCTGTATCATCACCTCTATTTCTCCTTTCGTCCTGTGTGTACATCTTCAGGTCCTCAAGTCTCTCCCCATACCATTTTTGTTGCCCTTCTCTGAACCACCTCAAGTCTTCTTTCATTCTTAGCAAAATATGGCCTCCAAAACTGAACACAATACTCCAAGTGGGGCCTCACCAACTTGTACAGGGGCATTAACACCTCCTTTTTCCCTTTCCTCTCTTTGCAGCCCAGCATCCTTCCGTCCATGACCACCCCCTTGTCACATTGCTTTGTCACCATGAGATCAGATACCTTCACTCCAAGGTTCCTCGCCTCAGCTGTGCATATTAATCTCTCAAGTTTATTCACGTTTATTCATGGCTTGATATACCGACCATCATATGTATCTGGGCAGTTTACAATATTAAAAATTAGAAAGGTCTAATAAAATTTTTGATTTAGGTGAGATAAAATAAAAAGAAGGTAAACCTAAGACTATGACGAATTAAGACTGATTAGAAATGAGAGGTTTTAGGGGATAGGGAAGTTTTAATTACAATGATAAATAAAAATAAAAGGAAGGGTAGAGGGAAGGGGAGTAACGAGAGGGAAATAGGGATGTCGCTTCTTAAAAGCTTCTTTTTTTCTCACTTATTGGTAGGCATCTTTAAAAAGAAATGTTTTGAGGTTTGTTTTAAATTTACGTCTTATCTCATGCAACTCCTTTGGATTTCTGCACTCCTTTGCATTAAATTTTAGCTGCCAGACCGTTCACCATTCTTCTAATTTTTGGAGAGCTCTTCTCAATGTTTGGAGATATCTTAAAGGCACAATAGATCCTGGACTGGCAGACATTGATTACTGTCCTGCAAACCCCTGCACCTTTAAGAAGATAGACTTGCTACAGTTTATTTATATCAGCAGTTCACTGGGAGGGGTTGAAAGCACTATCCTTGATAGGGACTTTCATCCCTGCTGTTCACCTGCAATTCAGAGGATTTGCTAGTTTTTATTGCTATCATGTTCTGATGCAAAAATGAGACTTTAACTGGGCACACAGGACAACAATATGCTCCTTCAACTCAGATGAAAGATCAGATTTGGAAGAGTACACAGTTCGAGCGCCTGTGTCTCTGAAATCCACAGTAAACTGGCTACAGCTTTCAGACTCAGCAAAGACTACAGTTAGAGCTTCTGTTTTCTCTGGATCTAGGGAAGCAGAATGAGATCCTGTATCCTTGAAAGCGGAACAGAATTAGCCACACCAACAGTCCGAGATCGCTGCAAGCTGGAATTACAGCAAACACTCAAGGGACTGTAGTAGCAAAATAGTTATCATTAGTATGAACCTGCTAAAAATGATCCAGACAGGCTCTCTGTATAGATGGCTCGTGAGCTGTACTTTTAAAATGTGCTTGTCGTACCACCTGCAATGGGATTGCATTAAAGCTAGTAACACAGCAAAGGGAGGCAAATGAGATGTCAGAAGTTCAACCAAACAGTTACTTTATTGTGTAAATAATAAAAAGTCACGTAAAGGTAATAAAGTCTATAGTATAATATCCATCTTGATCAGAAATAAAACTGAGTCTAGGACCATTATTGGTATCATGGCCTCAAGTAGGAAGCTATTTGTTGGCTGTTTGTCCAGGTTTTTGAAGGCCCCGAGCTCAGAGCCGCTTCTGGAGGAGCTCTGCACTATGGTGGATATTGAGATGATGAGCGTGATGTCATCGTGTCGATGTCCATGCATGTGAGGAGGCCCTCTAGACACAGCCCGGAGCTCGGGGAAGGAGGCACGAGGTGCATGTGGGGGGAGGGCTGGGGACAGAACAGGGTGGAGCAATGTGTTCTCTTTTTTTAAAGAGGAAATCTGTTAACCCTCACCCGTGAATCTTTAATATATACAGTATATACCCTTCAATGATAATCTGTGTACTGACCCTACTATATATACATGTATGTGTGTGTATATATATATATACTGTACATTTACTGTACATTATTCATTTATTTATTTGCTCTTTTCTTTCTTTTTATTATTGTTTATTATTGCTTATTGTTTAGCTTGGTTTTGTTTTGCTTTGTATATACCACCCATGATTTGTACTGTAGGACTGTTTTGTTGTTGCGTTATCTTAGATAATATCTGTGTTTCTTGTATACCTTGCTAATTATCATATAAAATTAATAATTTTTTTAAAAAAACCCTAACCCTAGTAATAATGATAGTCTTTGGATGTCAAATTAGGAGAAACAGAGGACCCGTGATGAATTTGGGCATGGCGTAATATGAACACTAAGGGCTCCTTTTACAAAGGTGCGCTAGCCGCTTCTGCCTCCTTTTAAGCAGGCGCTAATTTTTCAGCTAGCAGGCGCTGTAGTGTGCGCTAATCTTGTGCGTGCGCTAAAAATGCTAGCGCACCTTAGTAAAAGGATCCCTAAATGAAGCAGAAGAAACAGATAATGAGTCCTATATTCACCCAAATCAGAATTTTCTGACTACTTGAATGCAGTCTAATGATGAGAGCCTAGAACTTGCCATTTCCAAAAGGGTTAATTTAAAACTGTGTTGTATTCTTCTCGACTAGAGAAATCTCAGTGCATGGAAACTAATTGCCTGGATCCTGCCAGCAGAGTTGAAGCTTGCCACTAATCTCTGTTGCCAAGGCACATCGACATGCACCAATGGTACTGGTTACAGAGGGACAGAAGAGATTGCGTTGCAAAGGCTGATCAAATACACTTGTATTAAGCAGCTGATAAGAGCTTTCGGCAGGGCTGAAAAACTTCACAAAGGAAAGCCCTCTGTGAATGATAAGGCCTGGAGGACTTCATTAAAAATTAGCTGACTGATCCTGGGCAAGCTCTTGTTGCTCTCCTGGCATGGAACATTCTTTCATTGAAGTGGGAGAGCAGGATCAGTTCACAGGCTTGTATGACATAATGCTTTCATAGCTGTTTTAATTTGCTGTTCCGTAATCATTTCTTTGTCTAAATTATCGGTCTTCTTTTGCTTGGAAGAATGTAGGAGCAGCGTCTTTCAATGAAAAAGTGAAAGAAATAAAAAATTTCAAAGGTCAACCAAGAAGGCGATGAATTAAATAAAAATTGACATTTGTGTCATTCATTTAGTTAATTAACAGTCCAAATCAAGAATTAGTATCACAACTCAAACTCCTAAATAAGGCCAACAATAGAACTAAGAGGTACTATGTTTTGAAAAACCTAATACCGCTACGAGAAAAGCTGCGGATTTAAAAATATAATAAAAGCTTAAATAAATGCTGTCCTGAAGAAGCTCTTAGTACTCCGACAAGAGCGAAACGGAGATCTTCCGTCGGGAGGAAAGCCGGGCGTTATTCTTAACCCGAGCTAAATACCATACAATTACAGCATAAGCTAAAGTGCAAACAATAATGTAATTTAAAAGAAGCTCACAGAGAAAATAAGACGGTTATCAATGATAGCCCAGTTATAAGTTTAACAACTATGATTTGCTCTGGTTGCTGGCTTTGGGCACTTGAGATACAAAGTCTTTGTCTCTAATTGTGAGTAAGATTTACCTCTTAGTTCTATCGTTGGATTCATTCAGTTAATCTAAACTGAACTAAGCCTTAGGTTTATATACCGCATCTTCTCCACTGAAGTGGAGCTCGACACGGTTTACAGAGTTTAAAAAATATGGGAAGAGAGAAGAGAAAGAGTTTACAAAGCATAAAAAGAGGGGATGTGATCAGGAGAAGAGATTATTATATGCTAGAGAAAAGCCAGGTTTTCAGTTGTTTTCGGACTAGTTGGAGGGAGTCCAGGTTCCACAGCGGAATGCCATCTTACTGCAATTTAAAATGGAAAGGTAAATTTTCATTTGAATCTGGAAACATTTGTATTTTTAGAAAGCAGAAAAAGTTCATATGGCCTATTCATTCTGCCCCTCTATGCTATTTACTATTCCTTCCTCTCCCGTAGAGATCCAATGTCCCTTGCTCTTCATCTCCACCACCTCCACAAATTCAACACCCTTTCCATGTATTTCCTCAGGTTATTCCTGAGCCTAGTTCTTTTACCTTCATCCTATGCCCCCTCATTCCAGAGCTTCCTTTCAATTGAAAGAGACTTGCATCCTGTGCAGTTAAGCCACAGAGGCATTGAAGCATCTCTATCATATCTCCCCTCTCGCACCTTTTATGAGAAAACCAGTGTTTGGAGATGTTTTAAGAAAGCAAATGGGCCGTTCTGTAACAGGGCACCTACATTTACATACTACTTGAGTGCTTAATTAAATTTACAGAATACTAACATTTCACAGGTAAGTATACATTTTCATGCACAGGTGCGCAAGATGCCTAAGCACTGTTCTGTAATGGCACACGTAAGTGGCATAGCCAGTAAATGCAAAGGGAAGGGGGGAGCATATATATATGGACAGGACATGCACAATATTGCTGCGTTTTACACCTGCACTTATGCAAGGTTTATGACTGCTAAGTGCAGGTGTGTAAATGTTAGTGCATCGATGCCAGGTTATGGTAATATTCTATAATGGAATCCAGGCACCTAGATCTTGTTATGGAATAGAAGTTCACTTTGTGGCATGGGAGTCCTCTACCTATAGCCCTGCCTATGGGGGGTGCTGTTTCACTAGTACATATTTAATAGTGAGGCATAAACAGTGGCAGATAGGTGGCGCCCCCTGCACCTCCCTCTCTGCACCCCCACTCCTCCCCACCCCCACTCCACACTTGCACTCTCCTCCCCCCCACCACTCCCTGTACCTCTAAATCTTTGGCAGTGCGAGTGGCTTTTCTCCAGCATGATCCTCGCGCCAGCTTTGATGTCACTTTCTGGCCCTTGACCCAGAAGTGATTCAGAGGGGAACCAGGATGGCACGAGAAACAGGCATGAGAAGTTGCTCGTGGTAGCGAAGATCTAGAGGTATGGGGTGGGGGGAAGGCATGAGTATGGGGTGTTGTGGCACAGCAGGGCAGAGAGGTTCTGGCGCCCCCCCCTCCCCCACCAACACGGTACCCTGGGCGGTCCGTACCCCTCTCCCCCTTTACTATGCCACTGGGCATAAGCAAGGTTTGCAGGACTTCAGGGAACCTACCTGGCCCTAGCCATTGAAAACACAATATTGAAGCCGCAACTCCCACTGGCAGCAATGTAGTTGGAAGACTCCTGCTCAGCGTAGAGGGAACAGCGGTTCCCACTTAGAAAACTACCTCCATAGGCTGCAGAGGTGTGCGTAGCTAAAAAGAATTTGGTTGCATCCATTCAGTCTGAAATGTGTGCTAGAACGCTTTAATAAACTTTATGCATGCCACATCAATTTAGCGCCCGTGCTCTAACTCATTCTGCAGGAGCCTGTTAGCATTTACGAACGCCCTTCAGTAAAAGGGCTCGGAAAAAGGATATTCGTCGCTGATTTCCACCACCTTAACTTAGGAGATCCAATGGAAAGTCTGATGTTATCAGCCCCTGTTTTAAGCACCTAAAGGTGATATTGGGCACCTATATTCAGAGCTGAGGCACCTATGCTGAATGCACCATAGTATCCCAACTTTAGTGACTAATGTAGCTGCCTCTGCTGTGGCTCTGAGTCTTTAAAAAAAAAAAAAAATAGGAAGCTCGCGCTGTTTAAAGTTAATGGCTTTTCCCTTCTTATATTTTAGGTTTTAGCTCATTAATAATTAACCGAAGAATTATTAGTCAGAAGAGCTGTGCTGTGCTGAAATCATCACTTGTGCCCCAGATAATGACGAAAGGAATCCACACTTCTGGCTTGCTTCAAACAAACAGCAGCCTGGTGTGGACGGCTGGCTGCATTCCTTCTCTGCATCAATGGCAAGCATGCTCTTCAGGGAGAGGTACTTTTCACAGAAATCTCCAACGCAAGCCGTCACACTAGTGGCTATGTTGGTACAGTTTAAAGTAAGGGGATGGGATTTGATGTACTGCCTTTCTGTGCAAGGGGTTTATATGCACAGGCTCCTTCAACCACACTCCAACAAGTCTTGCAGAGAAGAAAATTCAGAACTTCCCTTTTTCAGTTAAGAATTAACAGCAAGTCATCCGCATACACGTAAGGACTGATGTCAAAACTTTGGATTAATCCAACCAGGGGGACAAAGAGTATTAGAAAGGATCAATGACAAGGGTGACTCTTTGGGCACTTCACACATCACAGACTTTACAGGTGATATTTCCAAACCATTCACTACAGTGAAAGTATGTTCACTCAAAAAGTCCTTAAACCATGCTCTCTAACCTTTGTGATCGCTGTGCCAATAACCCTTGATCTATAATCAGTGGCGTTGCGAGGGTGAGAGGCGCCCAGAACAGTGGTGTCCCTCCCCCGCCCCCCACCTTCACACGCTCCTTCCCCGCTCTATCCTGCTGTGTGCGCTGCTTCCCTTCCCCTGTACTTCTGTGACGGTCCTGGCGTGAGCAACGACCCCCCCCCAACCTGCTGTCATTCCAGCATTGGCTCTTCCTCTGATGTCACGTCCTAGGTCCAGGTCCAGAAAGTGAAGTCAGAGGCAGAGCCGACACTGGTTGGGGGTGATGCTCATGCTAGCAACGTCACAGGGTTCCGGAGAAGGGAAGCGGCATGCATGCACGGCAGTGTAAGTGTGGAGGGGAGGGGATGGAAGTAGTGGGGGTGGACAGCGAGGAGGACAGGTGCCTACGCCCTCACCAAGACGGCACCCAGGGTGGACCGCTCCCCACCCCACTTTGCTATGCCACTGCCTATGGTATTAAAAGATTACCGTAGATTCATATTCTTATCCATTCTTATATGAAGCTTTTGCATATCAGTACAGCCCCAAATGACCAATCAGATCAAACATTTTCATGGTTTTTTTTAGCATAATAAATCCAAAGAAACTGGCAATACACAACTAATGAAAACCTTCAAGCAGGCAGTTAAAATTGTGCTGAAGAAAATCTGTCCATGACTGCTGACTCCGCATTTGGTTAATCACAAAATCATATCACATTTTACCTATGCAAAAAATTGAACTGCAACTAAAAGGGTAAAAGGGAACTCCTAGCTCAAAATGTTCTTGCAAAGGACATAACTCTTTGACAGTAATATGTGCTCTAAACTTCATCTCTACAATTTTCATGTCCTGACTGACTCACTTTTTATCTAATATTCATGCACATTACAGTATGTGATGGAAACTTTTAGTATTCTCAGTAATGCCAGTGAAAGCAAATCTACGGAAAGAAATGGCACAATGAAACCTCCAAATGAAAGGCAGCAGTGAGATTGCCATTTCTGATGGCGTGTGAAACATCATTTTAACAGAAGAATTGGCATAACGTATTTTAAACATGCAGATCCCTTCACATTAATTCCTTCATTGCTTCCAGATATTCTTCATTCCCAAATTCCGTCTCCTGGCCTCCATCAGCCCCCTTTCGCCTCCCGTTTCCCCCGAACCAGAGGAATAAATAGGATCCTTTCTGGCCTAGAGAGAACAGGATTTTCCACATGGCAACTCAGCCTGAAAACAGAGGCCTGTTTGATCCCATTCAGGTATCAGTGGATGCGTGGAGTGTAAGACAATCCCCTGCAGCTTAAATTTCCTTCCAAATGGAGATCAGGTGTTCTGGGCAATAAAGAGGTTTTTAGCTTTTTACTATTCCAGAGTTAGAAGGGAAACTATCAATGCAGGATACCATTAAGATGTTATTTATGTCCACCTTTTCAGTGGTGTAGCAAAGGTGAGAGGCACTCGGGGCGGTGGCACCCCTCTCCCCCCCATCTCCGCCGTCCCTGCTCCTTCCACGATCCCCCCTGCCACGCACGCCCCCCTTCCCCCGTACCTCTAGCTGAAGTTGTTGCTCGCAGCGGTCAGCAATGTACGCCTCGTGACCCCGTCGGCTCTCCCTCTGATGTTACTTCCTATGTGCAGCGCCCAGAAGTGACGTTAGTGGGAGAGCCGATGAGGTCACGAGGAGGACCGCCGTGAGCAACAACTTCAGCTAGAGCAGGGGTAGGGAACTCCGGTCCTCGAGAGCCATATTCCAGTCGGGTTTTCAGGATTTCCCCAATGAATATGCATTGAAAGCAGTGCATACAAATAGATCTCATGCATATTCATTGGGGAAATCTTGAAAACCCGACTGGAATACGGTTCTCGAGGACCGGAGTTCCCTACCCCTGAGCTAGAGGTACGGAGGAAGAGAAGGGGTGTGTGGCGAGGGGAGGAGTGAGAAGAGGCGTACCCACCAACATGGCACCCCCTCACCCCTCCCTTACTACGCCACTGCACCTTTTCATGAAGAGATTCACTACTACTATTATTGCTCATACGTATCATTTCTATAGTGCTACCAAACATATTCAGCGCCTTACATTAAACATGCAAGAGATAGTCCCCGCTCAAAAGAGCTTACAATCTAATTATGAAAGACAATCAGGACAAAAGAGTGAATCTATACACGCTGCTCAGGTAGAGAATTACAGAGAGAAAGATAAGGCAGGGTAGTGGACTATAGAGGAAATGACAAATATGTATGTGTGTTTTATGTACAAGTGGTTTGGAGTTAGGACTTAAAAGCAGCTTTAAAAATGTGGGCTTTTAGCATGGATTTGAACAGTGCTAGAAACGGAGCCTGACCTGCTGAGTCGGGCAGTTTGTTCCAGGCATACGGTGTAGCAAAATAGAAAGGATGGGGTCAGGAGTTGGCAGTAGAGGAGAAGGGTTTAGATAAGAGAGACTTATCCCTTGAACAGAGTTACCGAGGAAGAGTATAGGGTGAGATAAGAGAGGAGAGATACTAAGGAGCTGCAGAGTGAATATACTTGTAGGTCAATAAGATGAGTTTGAACTGCAAAAAAGATGGTTTGGATAAGCTGGCATAAGCTTCACTGGCAACTCCAGTAGCTGGAAACTAAAGTCAGTACTGGGTAGACTTCTATAGTCTATGGCCCAGAAATAACAAAGAAAAAAGACATTTTAATGTAATCATGAAACTGTGATTACAGGGCAGACTAGATGGACTATTCTGGTCTTTATCTGCCCTCGTTTACTATGTTACTATGTATGTGGAAACAGATAGGGAGCCAATGAAGTGATTTGAGAAGAAGAGTAATGTGAGCATAATGACTCTGGTGGAATATGAAGCATGCAGCAGAATTCTGAACAGATTGAAGGGAAGAGAGATGGTTTAGTGGAGGATCTGTGAGACACAAGTTGCAGTAGTCTAGGTGAGAGGTGATGAGAATGTGGATGAGGTCTTGGCAGTGTGCTCAGAAAGGAAAGGTCGGACTTTAGCCACGTTGTAGAGAAAGAAACAACAGGTTTTGACAGTCTGTTGGATGGTTGAAGAGAAGGAGAGAGATGAGTCAAAGAGGACCCTGAGGTTGTGAACTGATGAGACAGGGAGGATGAGAGCATTATCCACAGAAATAGAGAATGGAGGAAGAGGAGAGGTGGGTTTAGGGGGAAAGATAAGGAACTCAATCTTGGCCATGTTTAATTTTGGATGGTAGTGAGACATCCAGATAGCAATGTCAGACACGCAGGCTGAGACTGGATTCACTGAAAGCATTTTACAATATATTGAATAGTAATCAAGTACTCGGAAGCATTTTCCCTATTTATCCAAGCAGGCTCGTTAAGTGTGGCACTTGGAGCGATAATGGGTTAAGTGACTTGCCCAAAGTCACAAGGAGCAGGATCAAATTTATATTCTCAGGGTGCTGAGGCAGCCATTCCCCCACCCATATCATTGCATATTATCTCATTGCATAAATGGGTCTTTTGCTAAAACAGCAAGAATTAGTGGGAAGTTATCAGTGTAGGCTACTGTTGAGTTATGTTACCACAAGTTGGATTATTTTAGCACCGGGTCTCATTATATAAAATGAGATCCTGTACCAAAATAACCCAAATTAACAGTAGCACATGTTGAGAGCTTCTCCTCTAAGATGTGCTGTTTTATTACTTAGGGAGAGTTATCAGTGTGGGCTACCGCTAAGGACAGTTATTTTATCATAAATTGAGTTATTTTAACACAAGATCTCATTTTATACAATGAAACCCTATGCTAAAATAACCCAACTTCTAACCCATCTTAATGGTAGTCCTCATTGACAACTTTATCCCTTATAGATCAGAAAAGAGATAGCTAGTATATTCCACTAATCATAAGGACATAAGAATTGCCGCTGCTGGGTCAGACCAGTGGTCCATCATGCCCAGCAGTCCTCTCACATGGCAGCCCTTAGGTCAAAGACCAGTTCCCTAACTGAGACTAGTCTTACCTGCATACATTCTGGTTCAGCGGGAACCTATCTAACTTTGTCTTGAATCCCCCTATAACATCCTCCAGAAGATTGTTCCAGATTTCTACCACTCTCTGGGTAAAGAAGAATTTCCTTATGTTTGTACGGAATCTATCCCTCCAAATTAGGAATCAAGGAAACTCTTTTATCTTGGCATCCCAAGTCCTCTAAATTTTCTTCACACTTCTACCTCTAACCCTCTGTTGTAGTTCCTTCCTATTTCTTCTACTGTAAACCGCGCCGAGCTCTACGAACGTGGAGATGATGCGGTATACAAACCTAAGGATTAGATTAGATTAGATCCCCTTTTAACTTTAGAAAGTGCCCTCTTGTTCTCTCCACCTTGCAGAGGGTGAAGAACCTGTTAAGTCTATTTCCTTCATTATCATGAATGTTTTGATCATGTCCAAGATAATGAAGGGAATAGAGTTAATATCAGCAACTGTTCCTTACCACAGCTGCGGATGATTAATTCTGTCAAGGAAGTTATTTTAGACACTGAAAAGCCTTAAGATTTGCATCTTTTGCTAGGAAAATCATCACAGCTAGAGAACTTGTGTGATAGTCACCATGTAACCCCTGATGCAGCCTGTTTGTGAAACAGCTCATATTTTGTGTGATCTCAATTTGATAAAGCACAGTTACTTACCGTAACAGGTGTTATCAAGGGACAGCAGGCAGATATTCTCACATGTGAGTGACGTCATCCACGGAGCCCGGATGTGGACAGCGCCGCACGCAGACCCGCCTGCAAAAGGCAATGGATTCACATGTGCCGAACACTTCCTCATTCAATAAACATAGGGAGACATTGAGGACGGGTGTGGCTCATTGGTAGAGCTGTTGCCTCTGCACCCAGAGATCAAATCCCAGTTCTGCTCCCTGTGACCCTGGGCAAGTCACCTAATCCTCCAGTGCCCACTGCTTTGAAATGCCAAAGCCTCAAAAAGGCAATATAGTCCCCATTCCCTTTCCCTAAAAAAAGATCATTCAGCAATATTTATCTGGCAGGGATCAGCTTCAAAGCCAACTAAATAGCACTAAGCTAGATGACTGCTGATATTCAAGGGAGATAGCTAGCTATCTTCTGCTGAACATCCTTGTCAGCTGATTGGCCAGTGACCAGCTATGTTGCATGACATAGCTGGTCACCACCAATATTCATCAAGTTGATGGTTAAGTCTAGTGGCCAGATATACCCACCTAATAAGCAGCAGGTTTAACTTTGGCCATTATGACTATTGACTTGAGCGATGAATATTGACTTGGTCAGCTATGTCGAACATGACTGAACTTAGCCTTGAATTTCAATGCCAGTGGCTGGGTACAGCCCTAGCATTATTCATTTATCCAATTTCTATACTGTTCTCCCAGGGGAGTTCAGAATGGTTTACAAGACTTTATTCAGGTACTCAAGCATTTTTCCCTGTCTGTCTCAGCGAGCTCACAATCTAGCCAAGCATGCTTGACAAAACATGGTCTGGAAGACATGGAACGGCAAACACAGTATGAGAGATTGTAGCAGGGCCAACATAGTATGGTAAATACGGTGTATAGTAAAGTATAGTAGGACATGGATGGTGAACAGTGTGACAGAGTGTGATAGAACATTGTATGACAAAACATTAACATACGAAAATAATAATAGCCATATTCTATCTAAATCAGTTTCCTGTTTTCAACAGTGGCCAATCCAGGTCACAGCAACTAATAGAAACCCAAATACAGGAGGGGCCCTCATATTTGTGGATTCTCTATCCGCAATTTCAGATATCTGCTGTTTACACCAAACACTGAGCGCTCCCCCCGACCTCTAACAAACTTCCCTCCTCACTGGCAGTTAGCAGCATCTTCTGCCTACTGTTCGTGCCAGCATGAGCTCCCTCCTTCAGAGATCACATCTGAGTCACAGGACCAGGAAATGACATCGGCGTGAAGGAGCTCAGACTAGCGTGAGCAGCAGACAGGAGATGCTGTTCGCTGCTAGTGAAGATTTGAGGAGGTATACTAGGGGGCTGTGGGCATGGTGGGGTAGAGTATAGAGGTGGAGTGCTCAGAGCCATGGTAAACCATGTCATAATAGCGTTGGATATTATGCACTGTTTCACGTTTCTGAGGTAGGTCTTGGAATCTACTACCCATGGATACGGGGGTCCTACTGTAGTAGCAGCATTCCATGCTACCAATCCAGGGCAAGCAGTGGCTTCCCCTGGGTCTGTCTCAATAGCAGACTATGGACCTTTTCTACAGGAACTTGTCCTTTCTTAAACCCAGCAATGCTAACAGCTGTAACCACATCCCCTGGCAATGAGTTCCAGAGCATAACTATTCTTTTTGTAGAAAAATATTTCTTCCTATTTGTTTTAAAAGTATTTCCAAGTAATTTCATTGAATGCCTCTTGTTTTTTATACTTTTTGAAAGGATGAAAAATCAATTTACTCTTACCCTTCTACACTCCTCAGGATTTTGTAGACCTCAATCATATCCCCCCCCCCCCACCCCATCATCTCTTTTCCAAACTGACGAGCCCCAACCTCTTTAGTCTTTCTTCATACAAGAGGAGTTCCATTCTCTTTTTATTTTGGTTGCTCTTCTTTGAACCTTTTCTAATTCCGCTATTTCCTTTTTGAGATATGGCGAGCAGAACTGTGCATAATACTCAAGTTAAGGATACACAGTGGAGCGATATATTGGCATTATAATGTTCTTGGTCTTATTTACCATCCCTTTTCTAATAATTCCCAGTGTCCTGTTTGCTTTTTTTTGCGCAGCAGCACACTGGGGAGAAGATTTCAGAATAGCATCTACAGTGACACCCAGATCTTTTTCTTGGGTGCTGACTCTTAAGGTGTGGATTATTCTTCCCGATGTGCATTACTTTGCATTTGTCCACATTACATTTCATCTGCCATTTGGATGCACAGTCTTCCAATTTCCTACACTCTTCCTGCAATTTTTCAAAGTCCTCCTGTGTTTTGACTACTTTGAATAATTTTGCGTCATCTGTAAATTGAATTACCTCACTTGTTGATCCAATTTCCAGATCATTTATAAATATGTTAAATAGCACCTGGCCCACTATAGATCTTTACAGCACTCCTTTGAGAAAAATGGCCATTTAACCCTACCCTATGTTTTCTGTCCAGTAACCAATTCCTAATCCACAACAAAACATTGCCTCCTATCCCATGACTCTTTAATTTTCTAAGGTGCCTCTCATGAGAAACTTTGTCAACAGCTTTCTGAAAATCTAGATACACTATATCAACCGGCTTGCCTTTATCCACATGTTTATTCACAACTTCAAAGAAATGAGCAAATTGATGAGGCAAAACCTCCATTAGCTGATCCCAAGCCAACTCTATTCCATTCAACCATGTTTGTCTACGTGTTCTGTAATTTTATTTTTCTTAATAGCTTCCACTGAAGTCATGCTTACTGGTCTGTAATTTCCTGGACCACCTTGGAGCCCTTTTTAAAAATTGAAGTAACATTGGCCACCCTCCAGTCTTTAGGTACTACGGATGATTTTAGCGACAGGTTACATATCACTAACAGCAGAAGCATTTTAGTATTGCATTGTACAGTGTTCTTCAATACAAGGCTCGGGGACCAATGGTGGCCCTTAGAGACCGCTGGTGGCTCTCATCATTCTGGCTGGGTTTTTTTTTAATTTGCTACTCCCTGCCTCAGCTCATGATAGAAAGAGGGAAGTGGATGGGAGGAATCGAGCCACATGTTTGAAGGAAAAGTTATTCCTTGAAAGGCAAAGAGAATGCATCTGGAAATGCCAACCTCCTTGAGTATACGACCAATAAACAGTTTGAAGGTGGACTGGTGGTGTGGATGTCATTAGCACATGCTGGTCAGTAGTATTGTGATTTTGCATGGGAAGATTTTTGGCAGTGCTCCTTCAGCTCAATGAATCCAAAGTAGCCCCATTTTAAAAATTAGTGAAGGCCATTAGTATAGTATGGGATTCATTTTCAAAACAGAAAGACGTTAGAAAATGGCATAAAGTGGCACTTGGACATTATAATCACCAAAA
This sequence comes from Geotrypetes seraphini, assembly GCF_902459505.1. Taxonomy (NCBI): domain Eukaryota; kingdom Metazoa; phylum Chordata; class Amphibia; order Gymnophiona; family Dermophiidae; genus Geotrypetes; species Geotrypetes seraphini. The sequence continues at coordinate 101,551,359 of NC_047090.1, read as the reverse complement.
CATAGGTTTTGGGGAAGTTTTGGAGGGCTCACCATACACTATAAGGGGATTGTGGTGAAATGTATACCTGGCAAACTTTATGTGAAGTTCACAGCAATGTCCCCTAAGGTGCCTCACTGCTCTATTGGCATGTCTGTGTGGCCAGTCCATTAAAATGCTGGCCCTTCCCAAGTCCAAATGGGCTTGTTTTGGATGATTTGCATTTTGCATTAGGATATTTTTATTTTTGAAAATGTCCCAAAAAGATAGACATCCTAAGGGCCAGAACATCTAGGCAAGCTTTTACCCTCCCTCCCCCCCAAAAAAAGATGTCTTGCAGTTTCAAAAATGGTCATTTTCCTCACTTTTGGATGTTCTTGTGGAAATGTCCAAAGTCGAACTTAGATGTCCTATTGAAAATGTCCCCTGAGTCTTTCTGGAGCAGACAAGTCCAATGTATGGCCCAGGGGCCAGAATCCAGCCTACTGTGCTTTTTTCTGGCCCTTGGAAGCCAGTATATAAGGTGCTTATAATTCAGATCTTTGTCAGCTTGAGTCATGTGGTGCTTGAAGTTCAGATTGGTCTTGCGGTTGTCAAGTTTTGTGAGACATAAAACCACAAAACCAATCCCAGCTTGCGGCACCAGGTTGCAGCACCTCAGAGCTGTGTTATGATGGGAAGTTAGGAATCCCACTGTTTCTTCTGTACCTGAAGCCAGGTGAGGAGAAAGAGACTAGGTGAAGATGGGGGGGGGGGACTGCATGTGAGAGAGGGCAAGAATGCACAAGCAAGACTGGGTGAAGGCTGGGGAGGAGACAATGCACCATTGCATTTTGCCACTGTTTGATCAAGCGTGTGGCAAAAGGTAATGGTGCGTGTTTTGGCCCTCCGAATGTTATAAAGTATAAAATGTGGCCCCTGATAGAAAAAGGTTGGACAAGCCTGTTCTATAGTCTACTTTTCAATTAGCAAAAATTTGTAAACTTGATAAAACAGAGGAATACACCAAAAATGGTAACTTGGGACAACACCCCTGTAATCTAAAAAAATATTACAGGATTTGTAATTTTGCAACTTGTATTTTAAGGGAACTGAATTACGTAATTGCCTTTGCTTCATATCTAAGGTTAAAGGAAGGAAAACTGTTGAGTCATTAGTTTCAGTTCTCATATTTACCCAAGCCTGGTGAATTTTCATCAGAAAGAACATTGTTCCTTTGACATAAATAATAATACAATATTTGGCCAGAGCTATTTTAAAGAAGCCAATTCAGATAGGAACTCAAGTAGTAACTGCAGCATGCACACACGGAGTTAGACGCAAGAGAGTCAAAATTTAGGCAACAGGATGATGCATGCTAAGTGCAAATTTTATAACAGTAGTTTTCTTGACAACATTTAATTATCTAAAATGTCGGTGTTACTGACATTTTAGCATTACTACCTAGCTAAAAATGTTTGAGCTAAAACACAGAAAAATAAAGTCATTCAATCCATGCAATTAACAATATTTTAGCAGCAATATGATAGCAGCACTAAACATATAAGCACTACTTTCAGGGGCAATTTTATAAAAGGACACTTAAGAACATAAGATTAGCCATACTAGGTCAGACCAATGGTCCATGTGGCCTAGTATCCTGTCTCCAATCCAGGTGACACATATGTGGCAGAGACACAAATAGTAGCAACATGCCATGCTAACAATCCCAGGGCAAGCAGTGGCTTCCCCCTTGTCTATTTCAATAGCGGACTATGGACATTTCCTCCAGGAACTTGTCCAAACCCTTTTTGAAACCCAGATATGCTAGTCACGGTGAATACCCAAAGGCCCTGTTTATATAAAAGGTGCCTACCAGTAGACACCTAGCTCAGGGCGCCTACTGATCTATTATCAAAATCAATTAAACCAATTTAAAAAATTGCCTAACTTAATTTTTTTTAAAAATCGATTTTATTGATTTTGACAATTGAAAGCACTATTAAAAATCGATTAGAAAACAATTGTAAAAAATTAATTAGCCCGTAGGTGCTTAATTCAGTAGTCATCTACACTGAAATGACTACATGGAAAGTAGGTGTGGTTAGGAGCGGAATTTGAGAATGAATTGAATTAGGTGCTGTTATATGAGGATAAGAAAACCCTTGCTTAATATACAGGCACCTAACATTATGACGCCTACCAGTGTTTAAGTTGATGTGGGCTCTGCTAGGTGCAATTCTAGGAACAGTACCTAACTTTGATTGACATGTGGTAGGTGTCACCTTGTTAGACACCTACCGAGGCGCTGTTTATAGAATCTGGTCCAAAGGGTCCACCCCCAGCGTTAACACAGGCTTTCAGTCAATTTGGGAAGTTCTTAACAGCCACTGTTCTCATAGGCTATATTCACTGAACAGTAAAACTTAAGATGGTCCACTGTTTGTGTGCCGAGGTGTGCAATGGCAAATCCTGTTCCAGGTTGTGCAGTTGTACTTGGTTTACATAGAAACATAGAAATAGATGGCAGATAAGGGCCCACGGCCCATCTAGTCTGCCCACCCTAATGTCCCTCCCCTACCTTTGCCCTGTGAATAGATCCCATGTGCCGATCCCATTTGGCCTTAAAATCAGGCACGCTTTACTGAGGAACCGTCATGTTCATCTTACTTTTGCATTTACTTTTTACTTTTAACTGCAAGCATCAGATGTAAGTTTGTAAAAGTAGCAAAAAAATTGGGGAAATTATTACCGTACTTATTGTAAGTAAAAGTAAAAAATGTTTCCTGTACTTCTTTATAAGTAAAAGTGACAAAATGTTTACTTAAATACAGTACAGTAGTTACACCATACAACACTGGCTGCAACATCACTCATTGCAAATTACTGCTAAATATTCTCCTTAAGTATATGCAAGGACTCTTACAGACACTACCTTGCAGGAAACCTGATCCTTTATGATCTCACAGGCCTCAAGAGCTGCCTTCTTCAATACCCTCAAATTCAGTCATCCAGATACCTTATTGCTTATAGTAAATATATGTTTTTAAAATCTGTAACCTTCTTTTAGGTTTGGAGAATCACATTGTTTTACAATGGAAATGCCTTAGATTACAAAGAAAAAAAACTGTGTAAACTGTGCTTTGCACATTCCCAGTATCCTGTTTGCTTTTATTTTGCGCAGCTGCACACTGGGCAGAAGATTTCAGAATAGCATCTACAGTGACACCCAGATCTTTTTCTTGGGTGCTGACCCTTAAGGTGTGGATTATTCTTCCCGATGTGCATTACTTTGCATTTGTCCACATTACATTTCATCTGCCATTTGGCTGCACAGTCTTCCAGTTTCCTACACTCTTCCTGCAATTTTTCAAAGTCCTCCTGTGTTTTGACTACTTTGAATAATTTTGTGTCATCTGTAAATTGAATTACCTCACTTGTTGATCCTATTTCCTGATCATTTATAAATATGTTAAATAGCACCTGTCCCACTATAGATCCTTACAGCACTCCTTTGATAAAAATGGCCATTTAACCCTACCCTCTATTTTCTGTCCAGTAACCAATTCCTAATCCACAACGAAATATTGCCTCCTACCTTATGACTCTTTAATTTTCTCAGGAGCCTCTCATTTTCAAGATCATTTTCAAGAGAGAGAGATTTTAATACGCTATGCTTTCATTTAATGGAATTCTTAAACAACACAAATTGTTGCATAATGAAATGCATTCATATTCATAATGCTTAGAGCTTCTCTCTCTCTCTCTTTCCTGGCATGTTATGTTGAACTCTGTTATGGTTTATGAGCTTGCAAATATTAAGCTTGATTGTCTACTAGATCATAATTAATCCAGATAGATGGCTGCTAGACTGTAATTTTCAATGCTGGATCATGACAGTTGGACTGGCCCATTGGCAGCAGGGGTGGCATGACCCAGTAAACTGAATGCTTCTGGGAGTCAGGACTTGTTATACTGCTGACAAAGAGAATGAAACCACAGAGTTTAAGGTCCTATTGCATTCTAACCAGTGGTGTAGTAAGGCGGGGTCCACCCTGGGTGCCGTCTTACTGGGAGCGTTGGAACCCATCCTACTCTCTGCCCTCCCCCCCCCCACTACCATGCCCCTTCCTTTCCCCTGTACCTCTTTAACATTCCCAGTGTGAGCAGCAACCCCATCCTGCTTCTCGCGCCAGTGTCAGCTCTTTCTCTGATGTCACTTCCTGGACCCGTGCCTAGGAAGTGATGTCAGAGGAAGAGCTGCCGCTGTCGAGCAGCAAGTTAGGGTTGCTGCTCATGCCAGGAATGTTAACGACGTATCGGGGAAGGGAAAGGGTGCACGTGCAGTAGGAGGGGGCGGAGAAGGAGTAGATGTCCTGTGTTAGTAACACAAAATCTGTGCCAAATGAGGGATCCAGAACATGGCAGAGCTTAGAATCCTGCAGCGGGCTCAGAGACACATGCTTATATTTTAATTTGGTGCAAGCTGAACCATGGGGCTCCTTCTGGTTTCAATAAGGTGAGGGAAAAGGCTGGTAAGAAAAAAAAAAGGGGTTATTATTTTGATACAATCCATCCCTGATCGTCATCACTGATGATTATCAGTCCTACTAGTTTCATCATTTGATACTAGTATCATCTTAATATTTTCAGTCCGTATGTTTGGGCCCAACAGTAATTTACTGTGCATAAATACCTTTGGACTTCACAGATCTGATTTTATGAGCTATGCACAGCTGTTGTATGTTATGTCCTATCTATTCCATGAAAGTGGATGGCAATTTTTGCATCTGTTTTTTTAGTGGATTATTATGCTGCTGTCAATAGCATACTGGGAATGCACATTCCCACAATAGAACCAGCATTTGAAATATTTCATTTGTGCCAATGTTCTCTCTAAAGTGCACAGCTGCATGGCCATGTACCTCTTTTCACATCCCCACATAGCAGTTCTGGATCTTCACACACCCAAGCAGCACTTCCCCACCTCCTTCTTGCGGCCACCCCAACTGCTGCTTCTGCTTCTTCAAACGAGCAGCAGTGGCAGCAAAATAGCATGCCTCACTCTATGGCGGGGCCGCACCAGCAGCTAGCACTGCCCCAGAACCAGAAGATGACATCAGAGGGGTGTGACCAGCTGCTGCAAGTACTGAGGTGCGGTTCCTCAAGAGGTGCTGTTCTTGGTGTGTGGAGAAAGAAGCAGCTAGGGTGTCAAGCGGGGAGAAGAAGAGACAAGCGGAAGATGGGATGAAAGCGGGGAGGAGGAAAGAGAAAGGAAGATGCTGGATGGAAAGAGAGAGGGGCTTATGCTGTATGGAAGGAGGGGAGAAAGAAACAAGGAGATACTAATGGAAAGATAGAGAGGGGACAGAAAGAGAGGGCGCAGATGCTTTATTGAAGGGGGAGACAAAGGGCAGATATTGGATGGAAGAAGGAAGTGGTAAAAACAGAACCTTTAAGAGATTTAGGCATTTTTTTGCTTTTAAATTAACCGAATTCTGGAATTACATTATATTACATTACATTAGAGATTTCTATTCTGCCATTGCCTTGCGGTTCAAGGCGGATTACAAAAGAATTATAAAAAACGTATTACAAGAAGAAGATATCTGGTAATTTCTAGCGGAGATAAAGAGTGAATGAGGTTGCTTTGGGGAATTGGGAAGGTATTGGGAAGTGGTATTGGGGAGTGGGAAGGAGCTAGCGATATTAAGTGCTTTACTGCTTACATTAAGAAGTTTAGGTTCTTTTGCTTTATTCCAGAAAGTTCTGAAAACTTTTTTGTTTGCTAAACATTTTGGAAATTAACTATTTCAGTCTACTTTTCCTTGTCAATTTTATGTATTATGTATTACATCATTGTTAACCGAGTCGAGCTCCTCTTGGTTGATGACTCGGTTTATAAAACTAAGTTTTAGTTTAGTTTAGTTTAAAAAGGGCATTTTACTAAACTGCGACAGAGGTTTCTACTGCAGTCTGGAGCACTAAATGCTCTGACGCTGCGCCGATGCTCACTCTGAACATAATGGAGAAGTACTTAAGACTTTGGAAATCAGTCATAATGTTGTTTTTCTCCAAATCCAGCTAAAAAAAAAAAATAAATTCCCCTGGTTACATCTTTGTTCTCAGTCATCCGTTATACAATATTGTCTGTAGTTACCACATGAGATGAATCATGTCCTTAAGCAGAGCACAATCTCAGACTGTCCCTTTCCTCTTCCACAGCAGGCAAGAGGCAGACATTGCACACATTAATAGGTATCAAAAGAGGATTCAAATAAATCTGCAAACGACTTTCTTCGTTCTATAGATGAAAGGCATATGGAGTTGCCTGACATCTCGGTGTCAGAGCTCTTGTACTAAACTGAAATAAGTGTCAATATGTGCTTAATGCAGGATAAAAGGCCTAACGCAGGACACACGAAAGCATTCTGAGCCGGATTCTATACACGGCGCTGTCATCATCTGCTGCCAACTTTATGTCAATCACGCAATGGTACTTGCTGGAAATATAGGCCAGGGTTTAAAAGCCTACTTTTCCAGTGCCTACCTTGCACCTGAATTGCAGCTACGGATGCACTTTACGACGCCTTCAGTGGCATTAGGCGTTGTAAAGCACCTCTATAGCCACAATGAAGGTGCTAGTTTTCTATTCGCCAGTAGGTGCCTATATTTTTTTTAATGAGTTTAATCCTGTTTAAATGACTTTTTCCACTTAGTTAGGCACTGATAGGGCACCCACCAGCACCTAACTTAGGGTGCCATTTATGGAATATGAGCTTCTGTGTTAGTTTTGCCATCTGTGTGCTCTAAGGGTGCAGTATTTATGTTTTAAACATTTTGGGAGGAGGCATGTCAGGGGCAGAGAATTGGCATTGAAGCGCTATTCAGCTGGCATGCTGGTATCACTGGAATCAAGTTTCAAGTTTATTTAAATTTTGTTATCCCGCCTTTTCAAAGTTTCAAAGCGGCTAACATTCATAATACGTTTGAGTAGGGTAAAGACAATTAAGACAGCATAATAAAATGTAGGGCAATCAGCTGACACCCCGCATGATATAATAAACAGCAGTTTGCAGATAAGTTCCTGTTTTTCAGCCATTTTATTAAGGGTTTAAAATTCACCAGGCTTTATATTTCTCTGGAGCTTTTTCACCAATGTCATTTAAAAGCACTGTTGAATTGTTGATTGATTTATTTCAATCCTATTTAAATTTAATTCTCCACACTATATAGACACCAGGGTTTTTGGGCGATTGATAACAATTTTTGCATTCATTTATAGTCTAAAGATAAAAAAGAAAAAAAACAGTTAAAAAAACTTTTGCACTATGAATTATAGATTTTTAGATTGGCCCACAGAGTGTTTTAAAATGATGTGAGAGGGTAAAATCTGCCAAGCACGTTGGTGCATTTGGTGGTGTTGAACCCTGGTGAACTCGGATAAAACCTTCCACATGAGTTCCCACTTACTGATGTAACACTCTGTTTATAATTTCCAACCAAACATTTGTCTAATTAATTAATTTCTTGAATATAAGCTGGCGCTGAGTTCCATAATGTGGGGGCGGTGACAAAGAAAATGCAATTTCTCTTAGCATTAATAACCCTTAATGATGGGATTACGAGTAAATTTTGGTATGTTGAACAGAGTGCACATTGGGAGGAGTGGGGTATAAGGAGTCTATTAATGAATTCTGGTTGCCCAGTTTGTCTAGTTTTAAATGTCAACAATATTATTTGATAAGTGAGATTGGGAGCTAATGGGATTTAATCAGTAAAGGTGTTACATGATCAAATTTTTTTGCATTCTATATTATTTTGATGGCTCTATTCTGAATTAACTGTAAGCATCTGACTTTTTTTTTTTATAATTCCGTTGTAAAGAGTGTTACCGTAGTCCAGACAGGAGATGTGACTAGTGAGTGAATAAGGCCGTTGAGAAATGCTTGATCTAGAAACTTGGATTCAAAAATAATAATTTGTTTACAAATCTTTTCTTCGAACTCTGCTCAGAGACATGAAGGTTGATTTCTCCGCCTCACCACCCAATCATTGCAGTGTTCAAAATGAACTCACTCTGAAGTATGAACTTTTTCAATAAATTGAGTGCTAGCTTAAACAGCTATGCTGATACTATCATTTCAAAGGTTTAGTATTTTTTTTTTTTAAGTTCCATCTTTTTATTGCATATTTCAAAAACAGAAATAAAACCATAACATGAACAAATGTAAACATCAATAGCAAAAATTACAATTGAGACCGTCTGAATTTAACTAGCAGTGAATATCAAAATTATGAACAAGTTCACACATTTACTATCGTCGGTGAGAGGTCAAAAAGGTAAGTATACACAATATGTAAGGCTGTGAAGGCTTAGTCGAGCTAATTTATGACTCTATATCGAGCAATAATCTATAACAGGAGTCCATACTTTCAAGAAAGTCGGTAGAGAGTTAGTTTTTTCCGCAGCAACTTTTTCAAACTTGGCATATAAGCACACTGAGTTCCACCAGTGGGCATAGGAGAGAAGTGAGAAGTCTTTCCAGGAGGATAATATAGATTTAAAAGCAATGAGAATCAGACAGGCAAACAATCTAGTTTCAAATTTGTCTAACTGAGATGTGAGAGCAGGGGCACCGTATATAATAACCTTATAAGATATGGGATCAGAAATGTGTAGGATCTTACATATGGTGAGCCATATCATGTTCCAGAAATGTTGTAGAAGGGAACAATGGAATATCATATGAGCATAAGTGCCAGTATGTGTAGTACAAGACCAACATTTATCAGATATAGATACATTAATTTTGTGCAGTTTAACAGGGGTCCAGTACACTCTATGGTATAGAAAAAGAGTTAGCTGAGACATAGCTGAAGATTTCATCGCTTTAAAAGATATCCTCCATATATCCTCCCATTCCGGGACTAGGTCTGGATGTTGAACGTCACTAGCCCAGATCTCATAAAGTACCGTTGGTGATGTAAATTTCTTATTATGTAAGATTTTATACCAACGCGATGCTTGGCCTGGGAGAGATTGTAGTTGGGTCACCCATTGTAATATAGTAGGCTGATCATTGGAAAGTACTTTGTGTTTAAGATATGTATTTAGACAATGCATTAACTGTAACCACTGAAAGTAATGAGTTGAGGACAAACCGAATTTCTGGATCAGTTGGTTGAAAGGTGCGAATCCATCATTGTCTCTCAAATGTTGAATGGACCATATTCCCAGCCTGCGCCAGGACTGCCATTCTATATATTGGCCCTGAATCTTCAAGTGTGGGTTTCGCCAAATAGGTGAAGCCATGGTTTCACTCCAAGAAAGGGGAGCTTGATCGTCCACTGTTTGTAGTGCAATCCTAGTAGCATTAATGACAGGGTTTCCTTTAGTCTTATGATCCGGTTGTAGGAATGGTAAGTATTTTAGATGTTGTTCACCAAAAAGTTTGCGTTCTAGGATAAGCCAAATTGAAGGATGTTCTTCTATGGTGGTAGACAACCACTGGGAGCCCTGTCTACAAATGAAAGCCAAGTGATAATAATAGAGGTCAGGGAAGTTGACTCCACCTCCGTCCTTGGGGCATTTTAGCTTTTTCAAAGCTATTCGTGGTGTCTTCTTGTTCCATAAATATTGGGACAGAAGTGATTCGAATTTTTTATAGGATGCCGCCGGAAGAAGAGCAGGTATCATTGATAATATGTAGGTAATTTTCGGAATCAGTATCATTTTTAGAGAGTCCAACCGACCCCACCATGATAATTTCAATGGTGACCATCTAGAAGTAGTAGAGTTGATGATCTGGAGTATCAAAGATGTATTCAAAACCAAGGTTTCTTCCATTGAGTCACCAAAATATATCCCTAAGTATTTGAGTTTATCCGGAGCATATTTTAGATTCAACTGCTTGATAATATCTCCACATGGCTTACCCGTTAGTGGCATGACTTCTGTCTTGGTTCTATTCAGCTTGTATCCAGATACCTTCGAATAGGCATCTATATTATTGATAATAGATGGCAAGGAAGATAAAGAGGCATATAGTTGAACGTCATCTGCGTATGCCGTCATTTTAACATGTATATCATCAATGCAGAGTCCCTGAATCAATGGATCAGACCTCAGAGTAAGAAGTAAAGGTTCCAGCGCTAAGTTGAATAGCAGAGGTGATAATGGGCAGCCCTGTCTTGTTCCTCTAGTTGGCATGAATGATTCTGAAAAGACATTGTTGATGCGAAGTCGAGTGGAGGGATTAGAGTATAGGACCTTGATCATTTTGATGAAGTCCTTGGAGAAGCCGAACCATAGTAGTGTTTGAAATAGAAAAGGCCACTCCACTCTGTCAAAAGCCTTTTCAGCGTCGAGAGACATTGTGATTCCATCAGGTAAGTATGTTGGAGCCAGTGAGAGTACGTGAGCAAAGAGTCTTGTGTTGTCACTGGAGAGTCTTCCTTTCAGGAAACCAGTCTGTTCCATACTGATCAATTTTGGAAGTACCGTTTGTAGTCTTAACGCCAGAATTTTTGCAAATAGTTTAGCGTCAATATTGATGAGTGATAGAGGTCTGTAGTTTTGCACCTTCAGCGGATCTTTATCAGGTTTTGGTAGGACGATGATCACAGCTTCAGTAAAGGAGCCCTTAGCGTAACCTGTATCAATGAGAAAGTGGAAATATTTCAACATTAGTGGTAACAGAAGTGTTTGGAACGCCAGATAAAATTCAACCGTTAATCCGTCTGGGCCTGGAGCCTTCCGTTTGGCCATCGATTGTAAGGATTCAGAGAGTTGAGATAGCTGTATGGGTTGCGTGATAGAGACATTATCATGCTCGTCCAGTTTAGGACCCAATATTTGATCGAGATATGCTTTGACACATGATACATCTGGCATATCCGAGGTGTAAAGTTGTTTGTAATAATCCTTAAAGTAGTTGCATATGTCCGTACTATCAGTCAAGGTGGTAGCAGTATCTGTACATATAGCTGGTATCTGAGTCTTCTCTGTAAGTATCTTCAGATAATTAGCTAATTGATGCCCTGCTTTATTATTGGTAGCATAGTATGTTGCAGATTGGAAGAATACTTCAGCTGAAGCCTTAGTGCTAAGATGTAAATTGTAGTCATACCTGAGTTTACTAAGTTGGACAGATATATCAGGATTGGTAATATCTGCAATATGAGCTTTTTCCATAGTGGAAATTCTGTTTTCCAAGATTAAAAGGTGTTGTCTATCCTCTTTCTTCTTTTTTGATGTATAAGCGATGATCTGGCCTCTTATATAGGCTTTAAAAGCGTCCCAGGTGACTTGCCAAGAGGTATCACCTACAGGATTGAGCTCGAAGAACTCTCTGATGTGAAGATTAACATGATCTATAAACATCTGATCAGACAGTAAGGAGGCATTGAATCTCCACATTCCGCGAGGTTTAGATGGAAGGAGACTATGTAAAGACAATGTGATAGCAGAGTGATCTGAGACTGATAATGTCAGTATATCCGAATTGCTCAATTTCTCCACCAAGGAGTAGCTGATAAGAAAAAAGTCTAGCCTGAAGTAAGAAGTGTGTGGTGGTGAAAAAAATGTGAAAGTAGAATCATCTTTATGTAGTAGACGCCAAGGGTCCAGTAGTTTCAGTTGGAAAAGCAAATCCTGAAGATGATACCAGGCTTTGGGTTTTTTATAAGGCGTTCTTGATTTCCTATCTTTCTCTGGACTTAAAATGAGATTAAAGTCACCACCTAGAATACACGGACCGTCTGAAGAGGCTCCAACTACAGATATGAGGGTGTCGAAAAAGTCTGGGCAGTCTTGATTGGGTGCATAGATGTTATAGAGGTAAAAACGAGCACCATTTATCAGCAGTTGAACTTGAAGCCATCTGCCCTCCATATCATGGGCAGAGGAAACAATTTTGAGGTCCGGTCTCTTACGTATTAAGGTAAGGACACCATTTTTACGACCCAAAGATGGGGAGAAAAGAGGTGGATATGCCCACTTCGGTGCAATCTTGGAGGCTTCCAGCACATTTAGATGGGTCTCCTGGAAAAAAACCACATCCGGTTGGTGAGATTCAGTGTATTTTAAGATTTTGAGTCTTTTGATCGGATTGTTAAGGCCTTTCACATTTAAGGAAAAAAGGGTTAAAGACATGAGATCAACATATCATGATACATCTCACGAATTGCAATATACTTTAGGTAGACAGTAATATACATAGTTAACCTCTCATTAGCTAATATCATCAGTTCAGATCTTGTAAAGGTATGTATGATGAGCACTGCAATAACAAATATAAACTTCAAACAGACAACTAACATACTGTGGGTCAGCAAACAGTGAGAGAAAAGTCACAGGTACAGCAACACTCCTGGCGCAAACACTGAGAAATACTGAGCATCATACGTAAAAACCATACATCACAAGTCTGTGTGGCATACAAAACATCAGGTTTTGTCAATCAGGGTAGGATTCACCGATTCAATGAAGTCAGCTAGGGCTGAGGGAGAGTGATAGTCCTTAGTCACATTGTTGTGGGTCACCCGCAGGCGTGCAGGATAAAACATTCCAAATTTAGCCCCCATGGACTTGAGCTGTGGACGATATGATAATAGCAGCTTCCGTCTTTTAGCAGTTTCCTTAGCTAAGTCAGGCAAGATAAGGATTTTGTTACCTTCAAAGGTAAGAGGTGCATGCAGTTTGGCTTGTTGCATGATTTTGAGAACTTGTTGGTGTTTTAGCAGAGAGACCAATATGGGACGAGGATATTTCTTGTGGACAACATTTGGTTGTGGAAGCCGGATGGCATTATCAAATTCAATTTTAAAGTCATCATTCATTTTCAGCAGCTGAGGTAATAATACTGCCAAAAATTCTGTAAGATCACAGGCTTCCCTACCATCCGGTAGCCCCAGCAAACGGAAGCAGTTCTGTCGTGCTCGGTTTTCAGCAGCCTCAAGTGCCCTTTCAAGTGCTGGGATCCGAGCAGTTTGTTTTTGTAAAGATTTGATGGATGCTTCTGCTCCCATAAATTTTGATTCTAGCTCACCTACTTTCGCCTGGGTAGAGGCAAAATCCTCTTTCATGGAGGCAAAATCCGACCTTAAGTCGTTGATGTCCTGCCTCGTGTCCACCAAAAGCTCACGTATTGAGCGCAGTTCTTCTAAGATGGCGGCGGAAGCCGTGTCCTCAGGCTTAGGGAGAGGTGTTTTGCACGGGGAAGCCGGCTCAGCGCTTTTTCTTTTCGACGGTTTGCTCGTCGCCATGGTACCCCGCCGAGTTCCCCTTCTCAACCCGATCACCGCCGGCGAAATTGCTATGGGTATGAAGCTCTTTTTGATTGTTTTATCTGGATCAGCGCCGGAGCGAGTGCCGACCACGACTTATCCCATCGGGCTCGCTAGCGCCCCCCCCCAAAAGGTTTAGTATTTTTAAGGAGTAAACTTAGCTTTGAAAGTAGTGACTGGTTCCGACGTGACACGTTTCGTTGCTGCGTCAGGGAACCGACAAAACAGCTAGATTTAAAGCTGGAGGTGAAGTCACTTCTTCTTCCTATGTGTCTGCCATTGGAATGCTTAATTTCACTTGCATATTCTTCAGAAGCATAATTCAGAGGCTTTAGTTTTGAGGTTTTCACTGGTCTCTACCAGATCTTAAGAGGTGGTGCATGTGTGAACAAAGTGAGATATTTCATGAGCATGTGGATTCTGTGCTGGGATTTGTAGCAGTCCGGCTTGGTCTCTTTTTCCCAACAAGAGGTGCAATCTAGAAAACTGCTATAATATTTGCACTTCCACCTCTCTGTGGCCAGCTGTAGAGAGTATGAGTATTGTAAGGTTGGGTCCTTGGTTGGTCACCCTACTCTTTAAAGAGGGCCCTGCATGTGAGTACCAGACTGTCTGTATTTATTCACGGAGGAGGGTGTTTATGAGCAACTTGAAAAACTGAAGGTGGACAAAGCGATGGGACCAGATGGGATCCATCCCAGGATACTAAGGGAGCTCAGAGAGGTTCTGGCGAATCCTATTAAAGACTTGTTCAACAAATCTCTGGAGACGGGAGTGATTCCTGAGGATTGGAGGAGAGCGGATGTGGTCCCTATTCATAAAAGTGGTCACAGGGATGAAGCAGGAAACTACAGGCCGGTGAGCCTCACTTCAGTTGTTGGAAAAATAATGGAAGTTTTGCTGAAAGAAAGGATAGTGTACTTCCTTGAATCTAATGGGTTACAGGATCCGAGGCAACATGGCTTTACAAAAGGTAAATCGTGCCAAACGAACCTGATTGAATTTTTTGATTGGGTGACCAGAGAGCTGGATTGAGGACATATGCTAGATATAATTTACTTGGATTTCAGCAAAGCCTTTGATACAGTTCCTCATAGGAGGCTGTTGAACAAACTTGAAGGGCTGAAGTTAGGACCCAAAGTGGTGAACTGGGTCAGAAACTGGCTGTCGGACAGACGCCAGAGGGTGGTGGTTAATGGAAGTCGCTCGAAGGAAGGAAAGGTGAATAGTGGAGTCCCTCAGGGATCAGTGCTGGGGCCAATCCTGTTCAATATGTTTGTGAGTGACATTGCTGAAGGGATAGAAGGAAAAGTGTGCCTTTTTGCAGATGATACCAAGATTTGTAACAGAGTATACACCGAAGAGGGAGTGGAAAAGATGAAAAAAGGATCTGCAAAAGTTAGAGGAATGGTCTAATGCCTGGCAACTAAAATTCAATGCAAAGAAATGCAGAGTAATGCATTTGGGGATTAATAATAGGAAGGAACCGTATATGCTTGGAGGAGAGAAGCTGATATGCACTGACGGGGAGAGGGACCTTGGGGTGATAGTGTCTGAAGATCTACAGGTGAAAAAACAGTGTGACAAGGCAGTGCCTGCTGCCAGAAGGATGCTGGGCTGTATAAAGAGAGGCGTAGTCAGTAGAAGGAAGAGGGTGTTGATGCCCCTGTACAGGTCATTGGTAAGGCCCCACTTGGAGTATTGTGTTCAATTTTGGAGACCGTATCTGGTGAAGGACGTAAGAAGACTTGAGGCGGTCCAGAGGAGGGCGACGAAAATGATAGGAGGCTTGCGCCAGAAGACGTATGAGGAAAGACTGGAAGCCCTGAATATGTATACCCTAGAGGAAAGGAGAGACAGGGGAGATATGATTCAGACGTTCAAATACTTGAAGGGTATTAACGTAGAACAAAATCTTTTTCAGAGAAAGGAAAATGGTAAAACCAGAGGACATAATTTGAGGTTGAGGGGTGGTAGATTCAAGAGCAATGTTAGGAAATTCTACTTTACGGAGAGGGTGGTGGATGCCTGGAATGCGCTCCCGAGAGAGGTGGTGGAGAGTAAAACTGTGACTGAGTTCAAAGAAGCGTGGGATGAACACAAATCAGAAAATAAGATTAAATATTGAACTAAGGCCAGTACTGGGCAGACTTGCACGGTCTGTGTCTGTATATGGCCGTTTGGTGGAGGATGGGCTGGGGAGGGCTTCAATGGCTGGGAGGGTGTAGATGGGCTGGAGTAAGTCTTAACAGAGATTTCGGCAGTTGGAACCCAAGCACAGTACCGGGTAAAGCTTTGGATTCTTGCCCAGAAATAGCTAAGAAGAAAAAATTTAAATTGAATCAGGTTGGGCAGACTGGATAGACCATTCGGGTCTTTATCTGCCGTCATCTACTATGTTACTATGTTATGTATCTAGTTCAGTGTCCCGCAAACTTTTTGATGCCGCGGCAGATTAAACTCAGCGCCATGGCTGGACGGCATCCGGACATGCACGGCAATGTTTGCACATGCGGACAGGCTCTCTAGCTGCAACCCTGAGCCTATTTCTACACCAGTAGGGGTTACTGATGGAGGAGAGGTGTGGGAAGAGGAGGAGAGACTCCGGCAAGTTGCTGGCGCCAGCTGAGAGCCTAGAGGACATGTCTCTTGCCATGAGAGGCATGTCCTGTAAGCAGTCAGTCAGTGCCGACTCCTCTCTTCCTTGCTGGCATCTCGCGGCATACCTGGAATCTAGTGTACTGCGACACACAGTTTACGATACACTAGCGCATGCTCAAATTTGCATGCGCAACTTTGAGTACCATATCTAGAATCTGGGGAAATGTGTACATGACTATGTGCCATCTAATCAGCGCATGTACTTGTGCGCATGTATACAGACACATAATTTTATGGAAACCCCTTTCCCCATTTAAAATAAGTCTTATACTTGTTAAACATTTTATAAAAATTATGCCCCTCATAAGCTATCATAATTTTGCCCTTTGGCACTTAAAGAGCAGCTGAATTCCACCAGTCTCCACATCACCTTATCCTCTGTCCCCAGAATACTTTTCACCCCTTTTCTGCCTAAACTTTAACATTTTGGTTTGTGACAGAGCAGGTGGCACCTTGCTTAGGAAAGGATTTGTACAAACACATATATCACACTTTGAAGTGTTCAGAACAAAAAGAACTCTATTAAACAGCAGGGAAGAGCCCATTTCTTCACAAGTTTCCCTTAATGGTTTCTTTTCCCAAGAAACAGCTAGGCTTTTCACAAATCTTTTCATTAAACACAAGTCATATTTTCAGTAGGGCTTGCCACACCCCAAACCAGTCTTTATCACAATTGCAAATAACAGTTTTATACAAGATTCAGTCACAGCTCTGGTCAGGCATCGAAATACAAGCAGAGTTTTTCACATAGGAGAATCTTACTTCCTGCAGATTCTATCAGCATACCAGGTCAGCTCTTCCATTCAGCTTCCCTAGCTCCTATGTTCCCTATGGGGCCTCCATATGCGGCAAAGCTGGTTCACACATCTAGCCCAGATACCCTCAGCCAAGCTGTCAGTAACTGTTTCACCTTGCACAGTCTCTCTTTCTTAGCACATGGAGTTAGGTTCCCCAGGCTTCTGCCATAGCCAGTCTAAGGGAAAGCTAGGGACTCTTTTCCTTTCACCAGAGACCTAAGTTTGGGGGAGGTGGATACAACCATCTTCTATGTCTCACAATGGAGAGCCTGAATGATCCTGTGATAGGGCACTTCTATTTCTACCCACATCTGTGGTTTGCCTAGTATCACCATTGAAATAAGGTGATGCCATTAAACATAGAGTTCACTGGCTTAGGGGTGGGATGAGGTAGACTGAAAATGGTAGGTGACTGGGGCGGTGTTGAGCTGGTGGTGGATAGAATCCTTGGTGGTAGGAGGCACTGCACAATTTTTTTGTAAGTAGGTAGCCAAGATATCCCAGAACTAAGGCCTGCAAAACCCTGCTATGCTGGAATTGCATTAGACCATGGCATGTTAATATTGAAGAGCTATTGTAAAGATTCTTGCATGGAAGGTACATGCAGAAAGAAATCGCTTTTTTTGGGGTTTTTTGCTTTCATTTGACGCATCTTCCTCTTATGTCATTTGCATAATTTTTAATTTAAAATAAAAGGAATTTGTTATCATCACTTCTTTGGTAGTGCGCATGTGCACAGTTTTAGCGCATTCAGCTTGCTGGTTATCTCTTTAAGGAAGATTACAGGTTTTTTGAAAGATTCTTCCCCCCCCCCCCATTATTTTTTAAATCTAAAAATGGCAACTATATGTTGTTTTTCAGTGCAATTCATTTGGCATTCTTTATTAATCATAGGTGCACCTTTTATTACTCTGTATGATGAGCTGCGGTTTGCATTAATATTTTGTTGCTCTGTATGATTGACAACGGTGAGTAAGCCTCCCTTAGCATTCTCTTTAATGCTTTGCCCTCATGCACTTTTTTGCCATAGTTAGTGTTGATTATAGGCACTATCATTCTCTTTAGTACACCGTGCCAGGAGATCACTTTGATCAACAAATTTGGTATTGTTGATGGGTACTGTTGCTATGGAGTTTAGCGACGTTTCTATTCTGGCAGTTTCAGGTTAAAAAAAATAGTTTCATTTTAACTATTGGTAAAATATATACATATTTATATTTTGTTTGGAATGTTCCTTATGATGGAAGACTTAACATAGGTGAGATTTTTATACATTTTTTAATCACATGCATAAGCACTTTTAGCACTATTGCATTATATTTTTCAATTCTTTATTTATATTTGGCACTTTTTTGACACAGTATCACTTCATTTTATTATGTTTTATTATTTTATCTATTTTATGCTTATTAATATCATGTTTGTACCTGTCAATCATTGTTATATATATATATAATATTTTTATATTTATATACAGACCCCTAATGCAGGTGGAGTACGCCAAAACACGGCCTATGTCGGGTCTAATTAAAAATTTATGTTCGATTGTCCGGAACTTGAAGGCCCTTTGCACTTTTTTTCATTTCTGGAATTGTACTCCCAGACATTGGCCTGGTGCCTTGACAGAGCCTTATTGACTTCTTGAATTTCATGCCTCATATCCTGGGCCACCTGCATTAATGGATAGTCGCTTTGGGGAGCCTGATGATGTACAGCAGGTCATCCTGGCCCATTGCCTCCTCCTTCTCATTATTATCATGAGCATGATTGTTCTCATCCACTGCCTCAGAATCCAAGGTCTCCTCATCCTTTGCCTCCATTTCCTGATCCATGGCCTTCCCTTCTACTGCCCCAATTAATGCCTATTCTTCATGATATGTATACAGCTGTGTGCTGGCTCAGGACTTAGGCCTTCCTTGGTGTTCAAGGGACCTACTTGCTTTCCATTCCCTCTCTCAGCAGACTGGCATGTCCTTATACAAATGCAGCTTTGCTTTTGAAGATAGGCTTAAGCCAGTATCCAGTGAAAAAAGTGCCCTTGAACTTTATAGCTCCTTTTTCTTCAGGCAGAGCAAAGGAGGGAGGGGTGTGTGTGTGCGATAGGATCTGAAAGTTCCATTCTGTGCCTGTACTGTTCTCCCTTCACCTAAATACTTGTCTGGGAAAACACCTTTGTAATGCAGCTAAAAGTATGCATCTTTTGAACCCGTTGTGCATTTTAAACCATTCAAAGGAAGGCGATTTTCAGATAGATTTATTTACTTGGGTAAATGGCTTTGAAAAGTCTCCTGTTTACATGGGGAAAATGCTTGGTCATTTGGCTCTTCTTGGCAAGCTATGCTGGAATGCTGATTCGAAAAACCCACACAATACTGCTCCTCTCTTCTCACTGTTTAAAATGCTAATCCATTGCATTTGCTCTCACCGTGCACTCGAAAGCCTGAGCATAGGATAATAGAGCAGCTCTATCTGTGGTCACGTATTCTTCAAGACACAAACACTTTATTTGCCTGGTTAAAAAGAAACTTACTGCATCATTTCCCTTTTCATTGTGAACCTTTGTCTTCACATACATTTTGTTCTTTACATTTTGGATACAGTTTCCCACAAGAGTCCCTACGACCGACCTTAAGCCATTATGCTTTTTAAAGGGGCTTAGTATGGGAAATTTGTGCTTCTTGTTTAAATATGAGTCTTTTCATTTAGTGGTTTAGGTACTGCATAGCTAAGAGAATCTTTCAGCAACTCTAAGGAGCAGATAATCAAACCACCTGCCTTTCCGCAAACCCTGTGGGTAGTTTCTATCTAGGGGTGGGAGTGGAAGACGTTACCACAATACAGAAAAAATGAAGGGCTCCTTTTACTAAGGTGCGCTAGCGGTTTTAGAGCATGCTACAGTGCCGCGCACACTAAACGCTAACGCCTCCATAGAGCTTGCGTTAGTATTTTTCATTTAGCGCGTGGTTAGTGCGCGCTAAAAACGCTAGCGCACCTTTAGTAAAAGGAGCCCTTAATTTTTTCTGTGTGTACTTTTTGTTGGATTATGTGCTAATAAAAATCTCAGGTACAAAACTGCAACTGCTTTTTGTGTGGGTACTGTTCCAAGGCTAAACAAGACTGGTTTTTCTCCTCTGAATTATCCCATCCCAGGAATGTCTCCTGTAGTACCGGGGAAAAACATGCCTGTTGGGGATATGATCAATATAACACCGTGACCCAAATCCCATAACTCGTATCGCCTATTTAGCAATTTCCCAAAAGAACATGCAGCGTTTACAATTGATGCAAAATGCAGTGGTCAAACTGATCTTTGGGCTGAGGAAGTTTGACCACATGACACCCTACTACCGGCAGCTGCATTGGCTGCCAATGGAGGCGCGCGTAAAGTTTAAATTTGCCTGCTTCTGCTTCAAAGCACTACACGGACTTGCCCCTAAATATATAACTGACCTTTTCGTCTTCTCAGCCAACAGACACAAGAGAAGCTCACATTCCAACTTCGTTTCCCCCCCCCCAGTGAGAGGTTGTAAACTGAAAAAACACCATGAACATCTTCTCTCGCACCAAGCAGCATCATGGGGTAAAGACCTAGAACAATTGTTTTCGCCCACTACTTATAAGGAATTTAGGAAACGTCTGAAAACACACCTGTTCCTAAAGTATCTAGACAACTGATCCTCTCTTCTCTCTCCCCTCTATAGCGATTAACTTGTTCTATTGATCACTCTCTCCTCAAAAATGGATTTCCTGTCCTATTAACCCTCTTTCTTCCTCCCCTCTTAAAGTCAATCAATTTGTACCTTTGCTTAATCTTTGTAAACCGCATAGAACTTTACGGTATTGCGGTATATAAGCTGTTATTATTATTATTATATCCCGAAACCCAAAAGGTGATGTGGGCATGGGAGAATCATGAGCCAGTCCGGTGTGTCCTGAAAGTTGAACACAAGAATTATAGAATTTCAGTGATGTTCCGCAAGAGTTACATTTTAGAAGAGTATAGTGTGCGTTTCACTTTGCAAGTGTCGACATTCAAAGAGTGAGGAGTAGTTGTGGACTTGATAACAGTGAGTTGATTTTTTGGTTTTATATTTTAGTCCAGACTTCTGATGCAGGCCAATTTGGCCGAAACACGTACATGTCGCGTCTCTATTTGAACGAATAAAGTATTCCAGCACCCTGAGGTCGCCTCTGCTGTTCTTTTTTGGTTGCTCAACTTGTGCACCAAGATTTACACCAGCTTTCAGTTGGCTTAAGTCCTCGCTCCAAAAGTTGGTCACGGGAATTAGTGCTATGTGCTATTCTATAAATAGTATTCATCCTACATTGCCCTTTGTAAAATAGCGCTGAGCAATGTTTCCCCGCATTTAATTTTTGGCGCAATTTACTGAATTCTATAACAGGGTACCTCTTCTTAGCTTCCAAGACCATGCCCTCCCCTACCTGAACCACCACTAGCATCTGAACTCGCAAACTACTTTGACAAGAAAATCAACAATATCAGATCAAACCTAGGTCAATCTACACCTACACAATCACCAGAATCCCCCGATCAGGCTAACCTTGTATCCTTCAGCTCATTCTCTAATTTTAAACTTCCATCTTCAGCTGATCTCCTCAAAGTCTTCCAATCTATAAATGCCCCTAATAATCTAACAGAAAGCATCCCTCCCTCCTTAAAAAATTATTTTCTATTTTCGGCCTATTTATGCTGGAAATGGTAACCAAAAGTCTAATCTCCAACCTGGTCCCTAAAGCCTGGAAATCCGCTCTAGTATTTCCAAAACTGAAAAACCAAAATTTAGATAATACATCACTGGCTAACTTTTGCCCTATAGCCAACCTGCCTCTCATCTCAAAGCTTATGGAAAAAATAGTACATAATTAGCTCATAGAATTTATTGATAAATCCAATGCACTTCACCCTTATCAAACGGGGTTTCATTCTAATCATTCAACTGAATTATCTTTACTCGGTCTTATCACTACTATACACTATTTCCTTGATCATCAAAAATCTGTTCTTCTTTTTCTCTTGACTTATCCGCTGCCTTCGACACTATTGATCACTATCTTTTTATTGATCGTCTCAGGAACTGCAGTATCACAGGTTCAGCGCTTTCATGGTTTATCTCTTACTTCAATGAGCGAAACTGTAAAGTACACTCAAAAGAGAAAACCTCACCACCTATTTTTCAAACATATGGTGTTCCTCAAGGTTCTATTCTCTCCCCACTACTATTTAATATCTTCATTTCCCCTCTTCTCACCCTAGCTCAATCTATCGGCTTTACAATTTTCGCATACGCAGACGACATTCAACTACTTCACCCCGTCGACTCTATAAAAACAAATGAAATACAAGAAATAAATTATAAACTTGACAAAATCAGTGACTGGCTCCAAATAAATAAACTCTCCCTCAGCATCAATAAATCCTGTGGTATACTCTTTCCAATAAGGAACAACGAAACAATAACAGGAAAAATCTTCATTAAATCCTGCCCCGTAAAAATTGAACCAAAAATAAAACTTCTCGGAGTAACCTTAGACAAAGATCTAACCTTCCACGACCAGAAAGCTCTGTAGTAAAAACTTGTTTTTACAAGCTAAGGCTCATTCGCTCTATAACCTCAATCCGTGAAATTAAAGCAATCACAATCCTGATGCACTCACTGGTTATTTCTCATCTAGATTACTGTAACTCTCTATATAATGGACTCCCACAAAAAGAATTACGTCGTTTGCAGCTCATACAAAATACAGCAATCAAACTTATACATAAAGCAGGGAAATATGATCATGTAACTCCTCTTCTGAAGGAAGCCCATTAGTTACCCATCACACACCGTACCACCCATAAAATCTTAATTCTGTTTTTCAAAATCAAACTCTCACGTCTTCCATCTTTTCTTGACAAGCTTATTATCTCTCTCTGTTCTTCTCGGATCCTAAGATCAGCAGATCAAAACTTACTGGCTGTTCCTTCCATCAAAGAATTCTATTACACTAGGAAAATTAACTTCGCAGTAGCTGCTCCAACCTTATGGAACGCCATGCCACCTCAACTTCGTCATGAAAATCTTCTTGATAAATTCAAATTAAAAACATTTCTGTTTCAAGATGCATATTATAATCTCTAAATACTCCCTTCCTCAAATCCAGCAAAATCATCTCAACCGCTTTTACGAAGCGACCTTATCCCTCATGTCATATCCTTCCCCTTTCTTCCCTTCTTTTAACTCTAATTTTAATAATGTATTTATTGACCTTACCTTTACCTTAATACCCTCAAATTCATGTAAATCTTTGTCTATTGTCTTTTAATGTTTACCCCTCCCCATATATATATATAATTATTATTTTACTTTTTACCTTTTTTTTTTTTTTTTTCTTTTAGCATTGTAACTGGCCAAATACATGTTGGTATATTAAACTCAATAAAACTTGAAACTTGAAACTAATGAGAGCCCATGCTATCATGAAAAGTAGGCATAGGCAGCAGAGCGCCTTTTTGTTTGGGGGGCCCAACAACTCTGCCCTAGCCCCAGCAGGATCTGGCAAAACGATGACTCCCCCACCTACCTTCTTCTGTCACTGCAATTTTAAATCTTTGGGCATTACACAGCATTCTACACAGCATTAATGAGCAGGCCTGCTCCAGAAGTATTCATTCTACAGTGACGCTGTACAGTGGCTGCCCGCAGATTTAAAACTACAGTGGCTGGGAGGAGGTAGGTGTGGGGGTAGAGCCATAATTGACTCTTCTGACCACTAATTTTTGGGGAGGCCAAGGCCCCTATGAAAGTAGGTATCTAATTTTCTTTATAGAATCCTACCATAACTGATTCAATACACGTATATGTTTTGCGTGAAATTACATATACCCCATAGGGGGCAATTCTAAACTGGGTGCCACAAATTTGTGACCAAGATACAGCACAGTAGCTAATCCAGGTCACAAGTACCTGGCAAGATCTCAGAAGAGTAAAACAGATTTTATGCTGCTTATCGCAGGAATAAACTGGATTTTTCCAACTCCCTCTTAATAATGGCTCTTTTAGGAACTTCCTAAACATTTTTTAAACACTACTATGCTAACTGCTTTCACCACTTTCTCCAGCAACGAATTTCAGAGTTTAATTACATGTTGCGTGAAGAAACATGCTTTGTTGCATGCCCCCTAGTTCTTGTACTTTTGGAAAGAGTAAACAAGTCATTTATAGCTACCTATTCCACTCCACTCAGGGTTCATAGACCTCTATCATATCTTCTCCTCCAGAACTGCACACTATATTTGAGTCGCAGCTACACCATGGAGCGATACAAAGACATTATAAAATTCTCAGTTTTGTTCTCCATTCCTTTCATAATAATTGCTAATATTCTATTTGTTCTTTTAGCCGTTGCTGCATACCAAGCAGAGGGTTTCAATGTATGTTCAATGATGACACCTACGAGCAGATGTCCTAGATGGTGACCCCTAATATGGAACTTTGCATCATGTAACTATAGTTTGGGTTTCGCTTTCATAGATGCATGTCATCTGCCATTTGGATGCTCAGTTGCCCAGTCTCGTAAGGTCCTCTGGCAAATTATCATAATTCTTTTGTGATTTAACAACTTTGAATAACTTTGTGTCATCAGCACAAATTTGATCACCTCATTCATTATTCCTATGTCCAGGTCATTTATAAATATATTAAAAGCAGCAGTCATAGCACAGATCCCTGGGGAACCCCACTATGTACCTTTCTCTATTGAGAATCTTAATCATTTAGCCCTACTCTCTTTTCTTTTAACCAGTTCTTAATCTACAATAAGACACCACCTCCTATCCAAAGACTTTAATTTCCTCAGAGGTTGTTCATAAGTTGCTTTGTCAAATACCTTCTGAAAATCCAAACACATAATATCAACCAGCTAATCTTTATCCACATGTTTATTCACCCCTTCAAAGAAATGTAACCTATTGGTGAGGCAAGATTTCCTTTGGCTAAATCCATGTTGGATTAGTCCCATTAATCCATGCCTATTTATATGTTCAGTACTTTTGTTCTTTATAATACTCTCTATTTGCCTAGCACTGATGTCAGGATTACTGGTCTGTGACATTTCTTTCATATAGCTCTGTGCCATTTTTAAACATTCATTTGGGTGAGTATACTGTTTTATATTTTATTCTTTTAATGAAACCATTGGCAATGAGGGGCCCTTGTGAGGATATAATGGATTACAATCTTTTTTGAGCCGGATGTGATTGGACAATTTGGGTGTAAAGCAGAAAACAATTGAATGTTTATATGTTTAAATGAATTAGATTTTTTTGAAATCAAAAATAATTTACGTTTCAATATTGTAGATTTTGAGACTGTAGGATTATGATGAGTTTATTACTAAAAAGCTTTTCTGAATAGTTTTTCATTTTATTTCATGACTAAGCCGGCAACATGTGGCATGCTATTTTATGAAATATTTTGGCACTAAATCGAGTGGGTGGACTTTTTTTTCTCCATAATTAATTTTGTTTATACATTGAAGTTTGGATGAATTTATGATGAGTATTGGATTTCTATGATTGTGCTTGATGAGGTGAATGGTGTCATGTGAATTTTCTATATGCAGTACGTGGAACATCCTTTAGCTAGCTAGTCAACCTCATACATATCATAACAAAGCTGGGGGGTTCTTTCAATTGTATATGTTGGAAAGGGTCTTTCTGAACATTCTCAGGAAATTCGAGGCACTCTTTTGTCAGAAATAGGAACCGACTACCCTTTTTCAAAGAGGTAGCAGCTTACTGCTTACAGCCTAGAGTTGGGTTTTTTTTTTAAAGTACCACTTGTATGACTATTCAATGAGATCAAACGTTATTTTTGCCAAGACTGCCAGGAAATGAAATCCTTGCGGACAAAGTGGTGTTACCACCTGCTTCTCCATGGTAATACTTCAGAGCTGCGTTGTGCAGCTGCCCCATCACACAATTCAGCTATAAACTTAAATGATGCCTATTAGCGAGGCCTCTTAGTTTTTCTGTGATTCCACAACAGCAGTGTTTGCTGAAGACGCAGTTCACCGATGCAGAAGAGCTTTTTAAAAAAAGATTTTTTATTTTTTTTTTAAAAAAACCTATCATTTTCACATTAATGACTGAGTGAAAGAAAGAAAATGACTAAAATTGGCTCAAGAATTAAAGGTCTCTTCTGGAGTAAGAAACTCATTGTTTTTATCAGATTACCACTAATAGAACTACATTTAACAAGCAGACCAACTCATGATCAGCCTAAGAAAGAGCCAAAATTGTTTTGCTTTCTCTGAAAGAACTGGAATGGACTTAAATTCCTAAAGGAGATAGAAAAAGAGAAACATTCTGCTTGAGTACTGATCCTTTAACATAGGGTGACTATGAATAGATCAGAACAGCCTGTTCTTATTAGGTATTTGCATTTAAATCTAATGGTATGCAGCCTTCCTTTTTAATCACCAGTCCATGACACGGTCTGTATTGTAATGATAGTCAATAAGATCTGACATTGCTATGGATGCAGCCCTGGGGTAACTCCTAAGCAGATTTTCAGACTAAGTGGATAGGGGCTGGTATTCCGTACCATTTTCTCATGCAGCCATAATGGGCCTTCAAATCAAATTTTCCTTCAGCCCTACCTCTTTGAACATCAATTCTCCCTCATGCTGTCAATTGACGCCATTTGTGTACAGTGTACAGTGTGAAAAGTTTATTTAATGGAAAAGGAATTTATTTCAACTGAAGAATTTCTTCAAAGCAGCATTCTTCTCTGGGAGACTCACTAGGTCACTCCTCAGTTCTCAGGCTCATCACACTTTCTTCAGGGACCAAATGGACCTCTAGCACAGAGGACAATTCCTCCCCTGTCTCTAGACCATCCAGGCCCTCTTGATCTTCTGCTAGGAGGCCCACTTTAAAACAAAGTACAAATTCTCTCCCTCAACACAACTATACTTCTCTCACAGGGACAGCACATGTCTAAACTAAACCTTAAATTTATAGACCGGGTCATCTTCATATAATAAAGCTCGACTCGGTTTACAATGAATTAAAAAATTGAAAAAAATAAGCTTAAAGTTACAAGTTTGAAAATAACCAAGTTTTTAAGTTTTTGCAGAAGGATTGAAGTAAACCTAATTCTCATTACTACACACTGCCTATAGATCTAGTGATAACTCTGAGCCACATTATTAAAAGAGGAATTTGGTGACCCCTATTATACATACAAAAAAATTAAATAAATACATAAATAAATAAAGTTGCTATATGGCCCAGAGATAAGAGCTACTCTGCCCAGCTGCTTTTCATTCTGGGGGCCTGGTTCCTGTACTTCCTGCTTTAACCTAAATTTCTATGGCTCATGAATTTAAGCCCCACCTTCTCTGCTGACACTACCACTGCCCCTTGAAGAAGAGACTTGGCATGGAAAAAGGGATTTGTTCTCATTATCCCATGGAACTAGTTTTTTCTTAATTAATATACTATATCAAACTTTATCAGTGTCTAACCTTTGTGATTTTGGCCTGATTTTCTGATAGTCTTTTTCACTGAATTTTGCTCTGCTCTTCTCTCTCTCTCTCTCTATTGTCCTTTTTCTTTGCTTTTAGTTCTCCCTTTTCTTTTGGTTTTCTTTCAGGAGCAAATAGTTTAATCTCTCTTTCTTCTCTCTTCTTATCCCCTTCTGGTACTCTCCTTCTATCTCTTCTTCCCTCATTGCTTCTTCTTACTGATGTTCCTGCCTTCACTCTTTTGATTGTTCCTCTCCTTTTCTACTTTGACCTCTCCTCCATTACTCATTCTCTTTCTCTTACAAATGCCTTCAATTTGTTCTCTCATCATACTCCCCCTCCTCAATTCAAGTCCTCCATCTCTCACACCTCTATTCCCAGTTCTCTCCTTCTCTATTGCCTATCACTGAACTTCTTTTTCCTTTCCTGGATCGTTTCTATTTTTTCATCATCTATCTTTCCCTTTCTCATATAATAAAACTTTTTCCTTCCTTCTGTCTTCTTGTTATCCCTATCTCTTTTTCTTGCTAATTTCTTTTTCTTCATCTCCTGCCCACTTCTCTCCAGCCATGACTTTTGTAGACCCCTGCCATCTGCTCTGATCTCTTCCCCATTTTGTTCTCACCTTCTCCATGCCCCTCTCTCTACCTTTGCCAGTGATCACCACATGGTATGGTTTAATATTAAAACAGGTGTAGAGAGGGCTCATTCAGAAGTAAAGGTTCTAAATAAATTTTAAAAAACCTAACTTTGTTCAGATGGGGGATTACGTCAAGGAATTGTCTGGATGGCAACATCTGAAAGAAAAAGAGGTTAGCTTTCATAAACTACAAAAGATCACAGAAAGAGGAAATATCTGGAAAAGTTAAGAGAGGCTGGTCAAGTAGTCAGAAAAGCAAAGTTGCATATAGAAGAAAAAATAGCCAACACAGTAAAATAGGGGGACAAGACATTTTTAGGTATATTAGTGATAGGAAGAAGTGCCAAAGGGGCATTGTGAGACCTAAAGGTGAAGGGGAGAAATTTGTAGAAGCTGATAAAGATGTGGAACAAAACAATCGGCAGACAATCTGGAGATAATATCAGATTTATTTAAGGTGTTCCCAGAAATAGTGCC
This sequence comes from Geotrypetes seraphini, assembly GCF_902459505.1. Taxonomy (NCBI): domain Eukaryota; kingdom Metazoa; phylum Chordata; class Amphibia; order Gymnophiona; family Dermophiidae; genus Geotrypetes; species Geotrypetes seraphini. Next base: position 101,523,003 of record NC_047090.1, on the reverse strand, counting down.
GGATGTGTTTCACCAAACAAGGCTGCTTCAGGGGCATTTAATGAGCTGGGATAAGAAATAGATTCCATAAGGAATAAAAGCCAGCTGATGCAAAGGAACAGCTTACTCCAACAAATAGCTAAACTAAAGGTAGACAGCAATGGGGATGGATGGTGTACATCTGAGGGTACTGAAGGAACTTAGGGAAGTTTTGGTGGCTCTGCTGGCTAACCTTTTCAATGCTTATTTAAAATTGGGAGTGGTACCAAAGGACTAGAGAAGGGCTGATGTGGTCCCTCTCCACAAAAGTGGAACTAAGAAAGAAGTAGAGAACTACAGGCTGCTAAGTCTGACTTCTGTAGAAAGTAAATTAATGGAAATGCTTTTAAAATAAATATTAAAAGAATAGTGAAGTTTCTGGAATCCAGCGGATTGCAATATTGGAGGCAGGTCTTGTCAGACAAATCTGATCAATTTATTTGACTGGGTGACCAGAGAACTGGATAAAGGGAGTGTGCTAAATGTGGTGTATTTAGATTTTAGCAAAGCCTTTGACAGTGTTCCACACAGGCATCTAATAAATAAACTGACTGCCCTCAGTATGACAGACTGGGTCAGGAACTGGTTGAGTGGAAGGTGACAAAGGGTAGTGGTCAATGGAGATCTCTCTGAGGAAAGGGATGTTACCAGTGGTGTGCCTTAAGGTTTGGTTCTTGGCCCTGTTCATTTTAACAGTTTTGTAAGAGATATTGTCAGGTAAGATTTGCCTCTTTGCAGATGATGCCAAAATCTGCAATAGAGTAGATTGGTCTAGGACAATTCATCATGGCTTAATGGGCTATGCCCCCCCCCCACACACACACATCCCCAAAGAAGGAGTGCCTCCCACACTTCCCCAAAGTAAGAACACCCTCCTGCATTCCCCCTTCAAGGTAGGAGTGACTCCTCTCCGGCCCGCATACCTCTTCAAAAGTTTGCCGGCACGAGCAGCATCTTCAACCCCTTGTTTGTACAGACCTCGTCTCACCTCTGAATTCTTGTCCTGGTCCCGCAACTGGGAAGTGATGTCAGAAGGAAGCCAAGGCCAGCCAAGCAAGGAGTAGAAGATACGCCACCAAACTTTTGAGGAAGTATTCCAGGAGGTGGGGGGCAGAGAGGAGGATACACCTACAGTGTAGAACTCTTTGCCCTCACACTTCTAGGAGGAAATACCTATAGATAGATTTAAAACTGAAAGACCTTCCTTTTTAAGAATGCTTATGATAAGTAGATGCTAGACATCAAGAAGAAGGAAGAGCATTTCCCCCTCCTTCTGTGCTGACCTTTCTTGTCTCTCTTTATCTCCTATTACAAAATTGTACTTCTCCCCAATCCTTTTGTCTCTATATGTCACCTAAGTTTTATTGTCCTGTCTTCCCTTTTGATTTTAATAGTTATGACCTTGTACACCTCTTAGACAGTTTTTTAAGCGGTATATCGAATTTTAAATAAAACTTGAAACTTGGATAGCAACTGGCAAGGGGAGCAAAGAAGAGGATAGGCACTGGCAGGGGGGAGCAGAGAGGAGGCTAGGCATTGGCAGGGGTATGTGGAAAGGAGGAAAGGCACCAGAGGGGTCGGGGTGGCAGAGAAGATCCATCAAGAGGCACTGGGGCCCTCATCGTGATTCATCACGGAAAGTTCGATTCCTTGCAGCCATTTCATTGAGGCCATGTTGAAACATCCCACAATGAAACGGCTCCCATTCTGAGAGTAGACACTCCTGATGGTGTCAATAACATGAAGAAGGACCTAGCAAAGCATGAAGAATGGTCTGAAATTTGACAGCTAAGATTTAATGCTATGAAATGCAAGGTCATGCATTTGGGCTGCAAAAACCTGAGGAAACAGTACAGTTTAGGGGGTGAAGAACTTTTGTGTATGAAAGAGGAGCAGGAGGCCGGTAGGTGTGGTCTGAGACGCCGCCGCTTCGCTGAAATCTTCCCCCTAGTGCAGTGGTTCCCAACCCTGTCCTAGAGGAACACCAGGCCAATCGGGTTTTCAGGCTAGCCCTAATGAATATGCATGAAGCAAATTTGCATGCCTATCACTTCCATCATATGCAAATCTCTCTCATGCATATTTATTAGGGCTAGCCTGAAAACCCGATTGGCCTGGTGTTCCTCCAGGACAGGGTTGGGAACCACTGCCCTAGTGAGTGGCGGTGGCCAAAAAAGCAAACAAGGTGGGATGGTAAATAAGACCAAAAATCTTGAGCGGTGTAGAACAAGTAAAAGTTATTCATTTTAAATAAGTATTTCATGATTTATATTTCTTTTTCCACATATTCATGTTTCTGTGCACATTGTATGCACCCAAGAAATTATTTGCATGTGCAAATTAATTATACTCGCATTAATTGGTGGATATATACAGTCTATGGGGCTCATAATCGAAAGAGAAAAATGTCCAAAAACCAGTCTAAGTCGGCACTTGGACGAACATTTCTCCAAAATGTCCAAGCGCCGAAAATAAAAACAGGTTTTGGACGAATTTCTAAACGACCTAGGCCTTCATAGTGCCACTCAACGTCCAAAGCTAAACGGGGCATTTCGGGAGGTGTGTCGAGGGCGGAAGTTGGGCGGGATGTGGGCTGGCTAAGACTTAGTCGTACAGCATGTATAACCGAAAGTTATACAGCCCAGGATCGACGGAACTTGGACGTTGTGACTTAGACCATGTAAAACATGGTCTAAGTCACAAAAAAACCAACTAAACTCACTAGATAAGCACTGCAAACACATAACACAGACCCCCGCACACTACCCCAGTGATCACCAACCCTCCCCCAACCCCATAAAAATTTTATTCACAACTTTAAATTTCAGCCTCCAGACCATCATCACCTGGCCGCCTGGCATAGGAAAGCCTAGTTGTCCAGCCCAGAGGCAGCTTAAGTCATCTTGGGGATGGGTTAGGGACCCATAGCGAGGAGGACCCATGCCCATAAGCCCCTGTAATCACTGCATTGATACTTAAACATGTGCACTGCCCTATACACCCCCAAAACCCTTTTTTACTGGCATATAAGTGGCTCCTGCAGCCATAAGGGCTATTGGGGTGGTAGATAAGTGGGTCTAGGGGATTCTGGAGGTGGTTTGGGGGGCTCACCATCACCTATAAGGGAGCTGTAGTGAGGAGAAGCCATGGCACTCTTTTAGTGAAGTTCACAGCGGTGCCCTATAAGGTACCCCACTTTGCAGACCTCTCCCATGTCCAACAGGGCTTGTTCTAGGCGTTTTGGACTTGGACGGAAAGTTGGATGGAAATGTGGTATAAAGATGGACAATTTAGCGGCTTGGACAATCAGATCGGCAGGACGTATAATTAGACGATTTTCGAAAGTAAAAAAAAGTTGGACGTATCTTTCGAACATGTGTCTTAGGCTCTTTTTAACTTTGGACGACTTGCGAGATGGACGTAAACGGACTTAGAAGTCCCTTTCGATTATGCCCCTCCACATATATATTCTTGTATTGCTGTTGGCTGCTTTATCAATAAAAATTATTTAAAAAAAAAAAACCAAAACCCTTTCCCCTACCCGCCCTTACTATGCCACTGCAGCACTGAATACTAGTCGGACCCAGATAACTTCTGGCAGCCCACAATGGCCCAGATATTCCATACTGGCAGCTGGATTAGACATAGATTTGAATATCTGGGTCTAATTCAGCCTACAGTGGGCTGAATATTGCTCCTTAATTATATTTGTTGAATGAGCGCTCACAAATGCACAAGATGTTTAGAACACATTTTTCTGCATGCTAAAACCTTATTAGATAGGAAGTAATTTACTTCCCAATGATTTAAGCAAAGGACTCTACATTTCTCCCTCCGTATTCGCTGTGATAGGGGATTAACAGACCCGCAAATACAGAAAAACCGTGAATAACCTTTTTATATGTTTATTTGCTATTTTCTATTAAAAACCAACGTGAATATGGTGAAACCACAAGTAGCATGGTGGGAGACCTGGCCTGTTCCTGAAGGAGAAGCAAAACACGGTGAAGAAAGTGCTGGAAATTGTCAATTTTCTCTGTAAACGCTTGGAATCAGCGATTTCTCTATGCAAGCTGATGTAATTTTTTTTTTTTGGGGGGGGGGAAGGAGCCAGCAAGCTAAAAACTGTGAATAATCGAAACCGTGATTGCTGAAACCGCGAATACGGAGGGAGAAGTGTATACTGTATAAGGCTCGTTTTTTTACATATGTGATATGTTTTTTTATATCTTGTGTTTATTCTTAATAAATTGCAGTTGTTCCAGAGGTTGATGTGCATGGTCCCTTCCCCACTTGTTTTTTTTGTCTTGTTCTGCTCTGAATGTGGCTGAGTTTTCCTTTCTCATGTAGAGTGCATTGGAAAATAAAGAGAACCATCACTTATCACCTTGTCCCTCATGACTGATCAAAGAGGCGCTGTATAACCTTATACAACCAATAAAGGTTATAGTAAATGCTTTCATATTGAGAGGACTATGTCAGCTTTAGAGAAAACCAGCAGTGGCCCTCTTGACTCTAAAAAGGTGGCCAATTTTAGACCAGTTTCTAACATTCATTTTCAGGGAAAGATTATTGAGCAGTTATAAGCTATTGAGTCACTGGAGCTTTTATCTGATAATATTAAACCCTTTTTCAATCAGGTTTCAAATCAAGATGCATTACAGAGATTACGCCAGTGACCCTGCTCAAAAAACTGATGGTTTTAATTGGATAAGGGTAACCATTCTTTATTAATCTTATTAAATAAACTGCTGTCTTCAGTGCTATCAACCTCATGATGGTGTGGTTTTAAAGTGAAATAAGTCCTATCTGCCTGGGAGACCACAAAAAGTGACTTCACAAGTTTGCTTCTTCTTTCTCTGGTCTTTATATTTTAGGATACTTTGAGGTTGTATTTTTTTTTCCCTGCACACATGGTTTTGACTAGGGCTTTTATATGTTTATAGGCATTATACTAAGAACATAGGAATTGCCATACTTGGACAGACTGAAAGTCCATTAAGCCCAGTATTCTGTTTCCAACAGTGGCCAACCCAGGTCCCAAGTACCTAGCTAGATCCTAAGTACTAAAACAGATTTTATTCTTCTTATTCTAGTAATAAGCAGTGGATTTCCCCAAGCCATCTCAATAATGGCCTATGGAAATTATCCAAACCTATTTTAAACCCTGTTAAACTAACTGATTTCATGACATTCTCCGGCAACGGATTCTAGAGTTTAATTACAAGTTTGTGTGAAGAAATATTTTCTCCGGTTTGTTTTAAATCTATTACTCCCATGCAGTGGCGTACCAAGGGGGGGGCGGGAGGGGCGGTCCGCCCCGGGTGCCAGCCCTGAGGGGGTGCTCCCGGCCTTGCCGTTCAGTCCCCCCCCCACCCCCAAAGGACCGCTCGCCCCACTGACCTTCCTGCACCACCTGTGAAGCAGCCCGCAGCGTCAGCGATCCCTGAACTGCTTGGGCGCTGCTTCCTGCGCCGCGGTCCCGCCCCTCCTCCATCAGAGGAGGGGCGGGACCGCGGCGCAGGAAGCAGCCTAAGCAGCGCAGGGATCGCGTCGCGATCCTGCTGCGGCTGCTTCATAGGTGGTGCAGGAAGATCAGTGGGGCGAAAGGTCCTTCGGGGGTGCTGGGGGGGGACTGAACGGCAAAGGCCAGGAGCATAGGTAGTGCTGCTTCATAGGTGGTGCGGGGAGGCCAGGGGGGCGAGCGGTCCTTCGGGGTGGGGCGGGCAGGCAGGCAGGCAGGCTTTCAAGGGGGAGAGGGGTGACAGGCAGGCAGGCCTTCAAGGGGGGACAGGCCTTCAAGGGGGGGACAGGCAGGCAGGCCTACAAGGGGGTGGGACAGGCCTACAAGGGGGTGGGACAGGCCTTCAAAGGGGGTGCAGGCCTTTAAGGGGGGACAGGCCTTTGGGGGGGGACCCTGGTTTAGAAGTACACGGAGGGAAGGGGGTGTTCAAAGAGATGTGCATATGCCAAACTTTGGGGGGGGAGAAGAAAATATATGGGTCTGAAAATAGAGGAGAGGGAGAGAGATGATGGACCATTGGGATTTAGGGAGGGAAGGAACAGAAAGGGAGGGAAATTGGACACAAGGGATGGTGTGGAGGAGTGATAGAGATACTGGATAGGAGGGTAATTGGGAAAAGAAAGGGAGAGATGGTGGACTCTGGGGTGGTGGGGAAGGAGGGAGAGATGCCGGATGAAAGGGTAGTTAAGAAAGGTGGATCTGTGGAGGGAGATGAAAAAAAAGGAAAGATACCAGACTTCCTGGGGAGGGGAAGGGAAATGGAAAGGGAGGACAGAGTTGGCAGATGGATGGTTAGCAAGAAGAAAGGAAGGAGACCCTGGCAAGCAAGTTATCAGAAGAAAACCAGAGCCTTGGACCAACACAGATTTGAAATATAACCAGACAACAAAAGGTAGAAAAATTAATTTTATTTTCTGTTTTGTGATTATAATATGTTCAGATTTGAAATGTGTATCCTGCCAGAGCTGGTGTTGGAACTGCAAACGTGAGCTAGGATTTAACAGAGAGATGGAAAAGTCCTTTTGTTTCTTTATTTTATTTACACCACAGCGCCAGTGTGGTTAGGAGAAGCCAAAGGGGGTGAAAAAGCTATAAAACCCACCAGGAGTTTTGAAAAAAATCACCCAACTGGGCAGGAAAATCGAATTGATAAACCAATTCAATAGGCTGAATCGAATCAAAATTTTTTTTCCTGAATCTGGCAGCATTAGTTTGCGCTACTGTCTTAGACTTTAGGACCTGGGATTGGGTAGAGATTGCATCCTCAGTACTTTATAATGCAAGTGAAACGAGGATTTGGTCAGACTTTTGAAGGGTCTGCAGAAAAAAAATATTGTATAGGCCGGGGACATGAGACAGCAGGAAATGGGAACTTTTCTTCCTTCTATTTTTATGAATGGAAAGGCTGAGGATGTCAGAGAGTTCAGTTAAAATATGTGCTTTATAAGAAAATATAATAACGTGTTTTATAAAGTTTATAGCATAGCTGGCCTACCCAGTGAGGTGTTCCTAGTGGTGGTGGTGGCAGCATGTCAATGTGTTGAGAGGAAGAGGTGGTCTGGGAAATTCTGCTGAGCAAACTCTGGGCCCATTTCCACCCCCCAGTTAGTCCACTCCACTCAACTGGTTCACACACTGAGTGGGTCTTTGGGTGTTGTTTTGGGATCTCTTCCAGTGGTTTATCAGTATCTCCTTCTGGTCCAGAGGAAGGAAACTTTGTTTATCCTTAGCATTGCCCCTACAGAATATGTTTGTAACAGCGCTGCTTGTGTGGCATTAGGCTATGTAGTGATCGAAAGAAAAAAACAGACCTTTGCACATTTTTGCACTATATGGTGGGTGTATGAGGAGATTCACATTTCCTGCACAGCTAAGTCCATGTGAAGTTACCTTGTGCTGTATTTGACATCTAGCAAGGTCTCTGTTTGAAAGGAAAGATCTAAACTTAAAAATGAAGTAGCCAGAAGTTATGGTAAAAGCAGATAGTGTAGCTGGTTTTAAGAAAGATTTGGACAAATTCCTGGAGGAAAAGTCCATAATCTGTTATTAAGACATGGGGAAAGTGTCTGCTTGCCCTGGATCGGTAGCATGGAATGTTGCTACTCTTTGGGTTTTGACCAGGTATTAGTGTCCTGGATTGGCTACCATGAGAATGGGCTACTGGGCATGATGGACCATTGGTCTGACCCAGTTAGGCTATTCTTATGTTATGTTCTCATCTGTAGGGGCCTTTGTTTTCACTTCTTATTTTAATGTATTTTTTTTCTGGAAACTTATCAGTGTTTTTTATAATGGGAACAAAAATGGAAGAGAATTAATGTGTGTGGGATGAGGGGGTAACTAATTTCTTCAGCTAAATAATTCAATCCACTTCAAACAGACATAGGAGAACTCACGCACCATTCACACACCCTCCAACCAAAAATGTCAAAAGAAAAAAACTGTTCGACAACCTCCTAGCCATTCGAGCTGCAGCACTCGACCCCCAACTCTACAACCAATTGACATCGACCACAGACTGCAAAACCTTCAAAAAGAAATAAAAATCCTTCTATTCAAAAAACACATAAAACCGAACTAACACAATCAGAACTGTCCCAAGCATCACCTGCAACTACTCCATATGTACTTCTAATGTCATGGATTCAGACATAATTTATGTTATGTTATGTTTGGAATATAAGAAAATTTTCACTGCCTGTTTCTATTCTGACCATTTATTCCGTTTCATGGTCATTACAAAAAATATTTTTTTACATGGGGGGGGGAGTGTCAAAAAATGATGGGCCCCGGGTGCCACATACCCTAGGTACGCCACTGCTCCCATGCCCCCTAGTCCTAGTATTTTTTTTAGAAAGAATAAACAAGTGATTTACATGTACTCTTTCTATTTCACTCAGTATTTTATAGGCCTCTATCATATCATACCTGAGCCTTTTCTCATAGGGAAGTCATCCCATCCCTTTTATCATTTTCATCGCCCTTCTTTGTACCTTTTCTAATTCCACTATATCTTTTTTGAGATACGGCGACTAGAACTGTACACAGTATATGAGATGAGGCCGTACCATAGAATGATATTGAATTATAAACTTTTTTACTTTGCTTTATATTTTTAATATTTTGTGTATTTTTTTTTTTTTATTGGAGTTGATATTCAAAGTGATTTAACCAGCCAGAAACAGCTCCTGGCCGCTTAAATCGCCTGTTTAGAGCTAAACACTAATTTTCAGTGGCAGTTAACCAGTTACTGGTACTGAAAATAACCATTTAGTGCAAAACTGTAAACCAGCTAATAGGGGCTAGTGGAGTCGGCACTTGGCTGGTTAAATGTCGCTATTCAGCATTTAACTGGCCAAGCTAATCACATAAATATGAGCACATAGAAGTCAGTCTTATCTTTATGCGGTAACCTATAGCTAATTAAGGCCCCCTTTTATCAAGCTGCATTAGGGTTTTTTTTTATTAACGGCCACTATGGTAAAAGCTCATAGGAATTCTGTGATCGTCAGAGCTTTTACCGCAGTGGCCGGCGATAAAAAAAAACTTACACAGCTTGATAATAGGAGGCCTAAGTACTGGATACCACACATAACTGGCTATGTGTTAGCCAGCTTTGCAAAACCAGATATTAACCCCCACTTTTACTAAACTGTGATAATGGTTATTAGCGCAGGGAGCCACGCTGAATGCTGTGTGCTGCCTCCGGCGCTCATAGGAACTCTCTGAGTGTTGGGAGCAGCGCAGAGCATTCAACGTGGCTCCCTGCGCTAATAACCGCTATCACGGTTTAGTAAAAGAGGGGGAGGGGGGCTAAATGCTGAAGCCTGGACATGGACCGACATTGATTATCCAGGTTGAATATTACCCCCTTTATTTATAAACCAAAAAAAACCCCAACAATATACCATCCTGTAATCGTTACAAACTGGTTAACCTTTAGCCACTATCCATGAATATTCAGCATAAGATAACCAGTTAAATAGCTGGCTGGTTAAATAGCACTGAATATTGGGGGGATAATCTTATATTTCCTGACTAAGGGCTCCTGTTAATAAACAGCACTAGAGGTTTTTAGGGGGGGGTCAGTGAAGTAAATGGTCATAGAATTCCTATGGGTGTCAGACCATTTATCTCACCAGCCCGTGTTGAATTTTTTAATATATTTTTTAACAATAAAGTCCATTTCAGGAACATCGTCTCTCCACAGTGTCTCTTTGGGTTTCTCTTGGACTTTTTACTCTCTGCGGATCATTCAGGGTCAATTTTTTTGCTTTCGTTTAGTAAAACCCAGCATATTTGTTTAGTCTTCTCTATAACAAGTCTCACAACCTTATCCCTGTTCACAGAAAACCCCTGTGAATCCACTCTCTACTCCCCAGAGCGCTATCCATTATTTGCATATTTTTTTGATTTTTTTTTTTTTCTTCTTAACCCGTGGGTTTAAAGCGGGGCTGCACTATGGCGTGTTTCTGTTCCTGTTCGGCCTCTTTTTACAAAGCCACGCTAATGGCCTGGAAGCCCATAGAGATTTAAAGGACTTCGGGCTGTTGCCGCATGGCAGCCGCTAGCGCGGCTTTGTAAAAGAGGCCGTTTATCTCCAGCAGGCTTAAATAATGAAATAGAGTGGCAAGCCTTTTTTGATATCATAAACATAATATTGTGCTGTTTCCAACATTCAGTGTTTTCATTCACTGTGTTTTCAGTGATTTTGGACTACAGTACTCCCCCGATATTCGCGGGTGTTCCATTCCAGGAACCCCCACAAATGCTGAAAAACCACGAATACGGTTTTTAGCAGGGGAGATAGGACAGGGCAGCTGGAACGCCAGCGAGTGAAGGAAATCACTCACGGTATGCTCCGACCGCCTCTTCCTGCACTAAAGTTGGGCCTCACCAATCAGGAACTGCGTGTCAAAGCTGCTCCTGATTGGTGAGGCCCGACTTTAGTGCAGGATGAGGCGTTCGGAGCATACCGTGAGTGATTTCCTTCACTCGCCGGTGTTCCAGGTGCTCTCTCCTGCCGCTTCGGCTGCCTTCTCCTGCCCGATCATTCGCAGTTGGAAAATCTGCGAATGACCGGGACCACGAACAGCGAACCGCGAATGACCAGGGGAACACTGTACTCCTTTATTAAAGTCCTTTTTGTTCAACATGAGTATCCTTACGAGTAGTTCAGTTTTTTCTTTTTCACGACACGTGTCTTCACGTTTTTTGGCGCGAAGTTCTCCCTTTAAATTCCCTGTCGGCGTTCTGTTCGCTGTTGCGAACCGATGAGTGGAAACTTTTTCCTTTCAGCATTTTGAGCTCTAAAGGTACCCTTCCGATTACGCTATAAGCATTATTTGAAGTTAAGTTTTATGTTTGAGAGCTATTTGAGGTTTATGTGTTATGGTCTTTCAAATTGTGATTATTCTTTTGGTTTATGTTTCAGAGATTGGCACCCATTGAAAAGACTGTCTTTTTGAACTTACTGTTTGGCTTCCTGATGAAATAGTGAAACGTGGCACATCGAGGCCAAGGAACTTTGCTTTACAGATAAGTTTTTTGCTTGAATTTCTTGATGCTTTTGCACACCAGCACTTTATTATTGCTTGAGGGTATAGCAATGATTGGGTGGTGAGGTTTTTTGGGGCACACGTTCCCCTTTTTCCTCCATGTCTCTGATCACAATCCTCTGATTAGAAACATTTAAGTGTTATTAACTCTATACTATAACAACAAAAACTTTGTGAAAGTGTGTTATGTAATTTACTCTGTAAATGTTTTAAAACAGTAACGTATTCAGATCTATACCTTTGTTAAATGCATCAGACTTAATTGAAAATTCAGTGCTTTAAAAAACTGGTCTGATGTTGAGCAAACCGCTATAAAATGAAATGAGAAACTGTGTAGATACATTTAGCACTATAATTCCCCAAAATAAAGCACACAGTTTTTATAAGCACATTGCCTTGCTAATCACCCAATAAGTTTATAAATAGGACCTCAAAAGCCCATAATAAATCAGAGTCCTGAGGTGATACTTTTCTGCTCACCAGTCCTAAATTAGCTTTTCAGTATTCTTTTCATGGTCACTTGCGTAACAAATGTATACAAGCAGATTTTTTACACCGCAGACCCTGTTCCTATGGCACTAGATCAAGGGAGAACAATCAGACAGAGTTAATTAATTCAGGGGAAAGAATTCACACAAGCTAAAGGTCTTCTAAGCAGAGCAAAAGAAAGTATCAGTCAAAGAAGTAAAAAAAAAAAAATGCAAAACCTCAGACCTGTTTTTCACACAGAAGACAAATAGAATGGAATCCTAAAGCAAGGAGCCCGAGTTGCATGTGACATACCACAGCGAGGCAAGTTGTTTCCATTTAGTCTGATGCATAGTTCATATCGCAAGTTGTCAAGACCATGATGTACAATTATCCTGATTGGTATAAACTCGCACGTTCTTAACTGAATCTCACTGTTTGATAAAGCACAGCGCTAGCTGCAGCTACTCCAAGCATCCATAATTATCTCCAATTCTGCCAAAGTCAGACAGAAAAGCAGACAATCAACTTGTGGCCAAATGCAGTAGGCCCAAAATGAGGAAGGAGGGAAGGAAGGGACAGAAGAGGGAAAGAGATAAGGAGTCAGCAGACTCGTGTGGGGGTAATTTTAGAAAGCTCTTTCCACATGTAAGGCCCTTTTTACATGCAAAAAGGGATAGCCATGTAAAAGATGTAATTCTCTAAAGAAAGTGTCAACATTTAGGGGCCAAGAATGTGTATGAATGATCCCAGTGATGGCATTCTATAAATGGCGCTTAAAGTCCTCAATGGGGAATTCTATAAATGGCGCTTAAAGTTGCATGTGCATATTTGGGCATGCACGCAATTTAATTCAGTTCTGCACTAAAGTACTGCATTTAGGTATGTGTATATACGTCTGCTATTGTCATGGTATATGTCGGCGTACCTAAATGTTGCCACAGAGAAGTTGACTTATGCTAGTCCTTTTATAATGGAATTTGGATATCCAAAGGTCATTATCACATTAGTGCTCAACGTGCTGCATCTAAGTACCAAACTGTGCATAAATAACAAGAGAAAGTAGCAATGAGATATTTCTACTACTACTACTACTATTTATTATTTCTAAAGCGCTGAAAGGCGTATGCAGCGCTGTACATTTTAACATACAATAGACGGTCCCTCAGAAGACAGGACATATCAGGGTTGGGGAGATTATGGTAGAGGAAATGATACAGTAGGTACACGTATCTGACAGCCTGCTTTGTATTTAGTTAAAGGACAAGCATGATATAGAGTCTTACTAAAATAAGAGTAAAGGAGTCAAGACACTGGTCTACACTGTGGGCATTATACTAACCTGATCCACAATTCAAACTAAAATTTAAAAAAAGCACATTGCCACTAGAGGTTACAGCAGCCATTTTGAGAGTAGAGCCAGCAGGGGCAGGAGTGACTGAGGACCACTCTTTCCCTGAGCACACCCCTAGACTGACAGGGATTATAAAATAGGCCTGAAGGGGCATCTACATAGTGGTGGGGGAGGGAATTCCTGTTCAGAGGGGAGCGGAAGGGAGGAAGATACAAAGGACAAAGCAAAAAGTTTTGGCTTCTACTGAAAACAGATTGTTAGTTTCTGACAAAATTGAAACCATGGCCTTAGCCTTTTGACTGAAACTGAAACCAGGCAGAAAAAGGATTTGGGGCCCAGTTTTAGCATCACAGCCATTAACTGAAACCAAAATTTGGTCGGCCTCTACAGCAGCATCCCTCCTATATGCATTTTCACCCATGGCTCACAGATAAACTTCCCACTTATCCCCAGTCTCAATTTAAGAACAAAAATATGTTTCTAAGGCTCACATTTGAACAGTTTTTCCATTGCAGAACTTTTCAAAATCTTATTGCAGCAAAGAGATTTGTTTTTTGGAACATTTTTCCATGAGAAATAATTTGACCTACGTCAAATGATGGTATCTTTTAAGTTCCTTTGCGAACACAAGAAAAACAGCTGAATGTATTTTCAAGATATGACTTAGCCTGAATAGAGAGCAAAGAGAAATGGTCATGTCTCTGTTACTTTGCTGAATTGGTGTTAATATACAAATCTCAGCTAAGATGAAAATAAAATAGCAAATAAAAAAGAAGAGACCTGCATAGTTGTTAGTGTATCGGTCACAGCCCACCCCCACCCCAAATTTCCCACTATTTCCAATTTTCCTCCTCTCCCCTAGTTCCCTGATCTTACAGTTACTATCCGTCTAGATTTACCCAGACATATCATCTTTTTAGAGGACTATCCGGGTGTCCAGACGGTTTTCTAAAACCCAGTAGTTTGTTTGGGTTTTAGACTTTCTCCGAGTCTAACCTAAATTTTTGTTTACCTTCAGGTGGGCAGCGTTGGTTACCCATAGGTAGGAGCCGCATCAATTACAGTCCCACTGCAAGAATGTGTTGTCTGGGGGCAAAGAGCTTCTGTTGCAAGCCACTGAAGACTTGCTTGTCTGGACTTGTCAGGAAAGGCCCCAGCACTTTCTGAATTAGGGGCCGCGTCTTATTTTACTTTAAAGCTAACGTATCATAAACAAATTGGGAATAAACAGATGCAGTAAAAGGCATCCAAAGATAGGTGCCAAAAAGATTGATGCTACACTAATATTCTGCAAAGGGCAAACTGCATAGAACATTGACACGTAATCTGCCAAGTGCCAACCCTGCCCTTAAGTGCTACTGAAAATGACCAGCTAGCCATGAACAAGGCGATTTAACCGGCCAGAAGCCATTTCTGGCTGGTTAAATCGCATTGAAAATTGACCTCCCCCCCCCCCCCTATGGATGTAAATGCCAATTGGGGCCAATCATACACGTTAAGCTACTATTATCTAAACTGGAAGCAATCTTGGCGCCTTATTTGAGTGCCAGCCTATAGAACTGCCATTTTTGCAGTGGCATAGCCATGGAGGGGGGGCACATGGGGGCCACTTTGAGCTTAGAAACCCTCCAAACCTGCAGCACCCTGTTAAATTGCATGAGCCGCTCATCTTGTGCAGCTGCTGTAATCGGAAGCCGGCTTTGTGCCTCCAGCCACCAACCCCAGGACTTCTCCTTATGCGTGCTCAGTTTCTGCAAGAACTGAGCATGCTCAGGGAGTCCCAGAGTCATGGGCTGGAGGCACTCCACCAGCTTCTGATTACAGCAGAAGCACAAGGAGGAGATGAATGGCTGGGACTCTGAATTTCTTTAGCTGGCATCCCCACCAGAAACGGTGTTTATAATATGCACAGGGCAGGGGCAAAAAGGAGAAGGAGGGAGGAGGGAATGTGTTGTCCCCACAGTCTACCCCTGCCCCCCCCCCCCCCCAAATTGAAGAACTGTGTTCATCCGTGCTTTCATGGGTTGTGGGAACAAGTATAATGTTACTTCCATTGTATGGAAGTAGGTCCCGGGGGTAGATTTAAGACTGCAAATGAAACAATAGAAAGCTATGCACAATTTTTGTCCCTAAAGAACCTAATATTCTGTTTCCATGTAAATATTTTGAATTCAGTGGGTTAGAGAATCCGGGGTAGAATAATTTTTTCCAGAAGCAAATTATACCAAATAAATCTGATGGATTTCTCAGGCTGGTGAGTGAAAACTTAGATGGGCAAGAGAGCTAGAGGTGATATGCATAGGTTTCAGAAAGGCTTTGAACATTATTCCGCACAGAAGGCTCATATCTGAACTTGCAACTTGACGTGTTATCCGAGGGACTGGTTGAGTGATATATTGCAGAAGGTAATGAGACAGAGCCTGATATTAAGCATTATTTAGCTGGCCTGGAATGAATCCTGGCTGGCTAAATTTCACATAGCTGGCTATCCGCTGATATTCAGCAGGGAATAGCTAGCTATCTCATGCTGAATATCCCGGTCTCTGGATTGGCTGGTGATCAGCTATGTCGCGTGACATAGCCAGTTTCTGCAAATATTCATCTGCATACCAGTTAAGTTCAGTGGCCAAAAACAACTGCTTAAAAGGGTAATGTAACTTTGGCTGTTGAGACTTAGCAGGCTAGTTGGTAAATATTGGCATAGCAGGCCATGTCTTGGACAGCCCAAAATAGACCAGAAATTCAATGCCAGTGGTCCGGCATGAAATCTGTGTTAGTGTGTGGCACGTGTTAACTTGCTACCTGGCTAATGCTTCTAAACCTGCACCCACTCTCTGCCCATGCCATGCCCCCGGCTGCCAACTCTAAACCTGGAAATTCAATGGTGGACCTGTGGTATTCTGCACTTAACCAGCTATGGGTTACTGCATATAGATAGGACTGATGGGATCAATATTCAACATGATTTAACCAGCTAGAATCAGCTCCTGGCCAGTTAAATCACCTGTTTGGGAATAATTGGTCATTATTAGCAGTAATTTAATGGAGAGCACTATTGAAAATAAGCACCGAACTCAAAACTGACTATTTGGGGGGAGATTCTAAGGGTAGAGTGCTGATATTCAGAACTTAACTGGCCAGGTTAACCGCACAAATAGGACCCATAGCTGGTTAAGTGCTGAATATTGCACTTAACTGGCTATACAGTCAAACATGGCTTAGCTGACCTTCTGGGTTTAGTGCCAGCATTGGCCATCGAAATGCTGATCACTGATAAATGAATATCAACCTTAACTTTTATGCAGTCCTATTTATGTGATTATCCTATCTGGATAAGTTCTGAATATCCTATTATATAAACAGAGCAATAATTGTATGTTTGTATTACTGTATGTCTCTGAATTAGATGTTGAAAATGGCCCTAAGGATTTTGATGAAATGGGGGTGAATCTATGGTTTTCAGGTGTGAGAAAGTGATTTTGCTAGGTATGGAGATCGGCAAAACTAATTTGGGGGTGGGTGTTACATGGGGGATTTTACAATGTAGCTACTACACCTGTCTCTCCCTGAAGCCCAACAGATTGAAGGGAAAAGCAGAACTGAAGGTTGCTAAGGCAGTGTCTGTGGCTACTCTTCCTACCTCTCTATGCAGCTCATTGGTCAGACATTCATAAAGAAGCTTAGCTAGCCAATTGGCTACAGGGGAAAGCAAGACTAACAGCAGAAAACACAGAAGAGTTGCAGTGTAGGCAATGGGTTGAAAGGGTAAGAGAGACTGAGGGAAAACATTACAATGTAAAAGGGAGAACAGAGTTGAAGAAAAAGCAGAAATGTATGTCTGTAGCTCTGTAAGTATTGTTCCTTCCTCTCCCTGCAGGCTATTGGTCAGACATTCCTAAGGAAGCTTAACCAGCCAATAGGCTGCAGGGAAAAGCAGGACTGAAGACAGTGTCTCTATGGCTAGTGTGACTACTGGTCCCGCCTCCATCTGCAGTCCATTGGTCAGACATTTGTAAAGAAGCTTAGCCAGTCAATAGGCTGCATGGGAAAGCAAGACTAACAGCAGACAACACAGAAGATCTGCTGTGTAGGTAAGGAGTTGTTAGGGTAAGAGAGACTGAGTAAGAAAGGCACATTCAGGTAAAATCAGGACTCAGGTTTGCTAAAGTATTGTGTCTGCAGCTACTTCTCCCACCTCCTCCCACAGCCCTTTGGCCAGATATTCTTTAAGGAAGTTTAACCAGCCAATAGACTGCAGGGAAAAGCAAGACTGAATGTTGCTAAAGTAGTATATCTGTGGCTACTGTTCCTGCCTCTGTCTGCAGCCCATAGTCATTCATAAAGAAACTTAGCCAGCCAAAAGGCTGCAGGGAAAAGCAGGACTAACAGCAAAGAAAACAGAAGAGCTGTAGTGAAGGTAAGGGGCTGCTAGGGTAAGAGATGCTGAAGGAAAACATATTGAAGTATAAAAGGGAGAACAGAGCTGAAGAAGCAAGACTGTGTGCTCAGTAACTACCCATCTCCCCTGCAGGCCATTGGTCAACTACAAACTACTACCAGTTACCCCAACAACATTGAAAACTATACCACAGTCAAATAGCTACACGAGACAACCTGAACAACAACCCCATCATAATCACTCACCCCACTTTCCCAAGTGAGACTTGGTCTTCCAGGTACTCAGCATTTAACCAAGTGCCGACTCTGTTCCCAGAACATCCTCAAAATACAGTAGCTGCTTTTCAGTTTGATGCTAACCAGTTATTTTCAGGGACTAACTAGCTGGCCCTAAACAGGCAATTTCACCAGCCAGGAGAAGTTAAATTGCATTGAATAATGATCCTGTACTGTTTAATGCGTGGAAACAGGAAGCTACTGCAAAACCCCTTAATGTGATGATGTGGTAGCCTGAGTGTTAACTGAGCATTAGGAACTTAACCTCCTGTAGTTTGAGTGCCCCTTAATCCCTTGTATACTAGTATATCTTTTAATTTTACCAATGTTAAGTCCAACCATCCATCATACTTCCAGAGTCAGATACCAGTTGAAATGTCCAGTATCTGTGGTACAGTTTTGTCATGGTCATTAGAAAGTAAACTAACTAATGGACTGTTCACAGCCAATGCTCTCATTTATTTCTTACAATTTAGCCTGGATACACCTGATTGACAACATCTTTAACAGTCTGTGAAGCTGCCTAGTCCAGGAATGGTTGCACAATGTAACCAGTTCGTATCTAAAGAGAAAAAAAAATTACTGACTGACATTATTACAACATGACTTTTAACTTAAGATGGCAGAATGGCCTCCAGATGACCCGATTAATTCTAAACACTGCACTGCCTTTTTTATTGGAAGGGAATATGACAGATTCACTGTGTGGAAGCCAGCCAGCCAGAGATTTCAGAACCGTGAGCCAAGCTCTGGGAAGCTTTCCACATGCAGCGGTGGTCAGAGGCATTTGTCTGCGAATGTTAAGAATCACAACCCCACAAGTGGGTGGGTGGCTTGATGGAAAACAGTCTAGGCCCAATTCTGAGGCTGCAGTTCCAATCAAGGGGCTGATTTACTAGGGATGGATAAAACATTCTGGAAAGTGTATTTTTAACACATCTTAGCCCCCTCCCCCATAAATGTGGGATTTACACAAGGGCATTAAGACATTAGCAATTCTTGTGCTTGTGCTGATAATGCGAATTAGTGCAGTTGGAAAAATGTATGCTTTCCCGCCTGCAGCAAAATGAGTTACTTGCTCCTGGCTATGATCTTAAAAGGGCAGATTGCCCTCTTCATGCCCCCTCTGAAGCCACAGGTCCAATTAGGAAGAAGAAGCTTCTAGTCTTTCTACTCAGTCACAATAAAATCCAAAAAGAAGCAAGCTGACCTGTCGTTTCTCTTTGCTCCTCATTTGTGAGGCAAAAGCTTTGGTTAGCTGTTGCCATTTCTAATTTTGGCACAAATGTCCATCACTCCTACTCAAACTGAAACTCGAGCTCCATTGTGCAAGAGGGTCCAAGAGAAAGGTGAGACGAGGTGAGCTCACAGGTGGATTTTGGGGGTGAGGTGTAAAAGGGGCATAATATCTTCCAAGAGGTAGAGGAGTAGTAATGTGCTGAAAGGAAGAAAGATTGAAGTAGTATACTTCTTTGAAAGTAGGATTTGGAGTAGTATGGAGATCTTTCTAAGCTAGCTGTCCTTTTATGGATTTGGGACAGTGTTCTCCAAGATCACTGGTCTGCTGATGCTCTTGTAGGAACGTCAACTCATGGTTGCTTTGGCTTCTTCATACACCTGATTCTTTTTGCAATAGCTTGACCCTACTGGGGCTTTGCTTTTTCTGGCACTTACAGTTACAAAGAGACCAGTAGGATGAAGATCTTGGGAAGCATTTCTGGCTAATCTCCAAGTGCTCTGGCTACTCTGTTGCTCTGACAGTGAGGGAAAAATACTGTATTGAGCGAGTAGTATGATTATGGTAGGGAGAAGGGAAAGGAGGATAGGAGGAAGAACAGGGGGTCAAACGGAAGGCGGATGAAGTAGCACAGAATGGAATACACGATAAGGGATCTTCAGAAGAAGGAGGGCAGGAAGGAAAACGCTTGAGAAGGGACCATGAGGTGAAGACAGGAGGGAAAGAACTGGGGAAGGTTCTGTAACAGTGAGAGGACAGGTGCTCAGGAAGAGGTCATGAGTAGGAAGAGGCAGGGAATGGTACTCAAGAAGGGGCTATGGAAACAACATTCAAGAAGAACCTCTGGGAGGAGTGCAAGAAGAGGTCATGAAAGGAAGGAGGTATATTGGAGAGATTATTTTAACACCAATTCCAAAGAGAACAAATATAGGTCTTTCCATTGTGTCCAATTATAGACAAGTAGCAAGTATTCCTCTGCTTACTAACCCCCCTTTGAAAAAAAACCATAGTGCATTTTTTATCACCAGCCACGGCAGTAATAGCTCTGATGCTCTTAGGAAATCTATGAGCATCGGAGCTGTTACTGCCACAGCCGGCGCTAAAAACCATGCTACACTTTTGTGAAGGGTGGGGGGGATAAATTACTTGAAGCAATGGTAGCTAAACAGTTATCCAACTATATTGATAAATTTCAATTAGAGTGGTACCATGGTACTCATCGTTAATTGGTTCCGGGAGACACGGTGAGTACCAAACACAATGAGTACCAAACAAATTTTTCCTATAAGGAATAATGTAAATATATTTAATTGTGTTCCCAAACCAAAATCAATGCACATTTTTAAGGCAATATATAAAAAGATAGGGTTGTTTATCTTTTCTTTTTTAATTGAAATTTCTTTATTTGTTACAAAACGCATTTAGGTAACTTGGAATTACAAGTAAAAATAAAACAAAGAAATAATAGAAATCGTCCTGTCAAGTCCACATCATGAGAAGCTTGGGAGAAATTTTTATACAAGAAAAATCTAAGATAGGGTTATTTATCATTACTTTACATGAAATATAAACCTAAAAATTAATAAATACAGTACTATATTTAGATATTTGCCTAGTATTTTTTTCTCAGTGGTGGTGTGAAAGACTAGAGAGCAGAGGATGGAGGGATGCAAGAATGTTGTGGACAGGGTGGGAGCCAATCAGGGCCTTAGATCCCTCCAGGGCATCCCAGAATGCACAGGGAAGGGGAAGCCCCACAATTTTGAGAGGCAGGCTTGCTGGAAGGAAGGAGGCATAAGACTCTGATTGGCCCTGCTGAACTTCAAAAAAGGTACAGGGTAGGGATATTGGGAGGCATGTCCTGGCCCTGGCCCAACCCTGTGGCAGGAGGGAGTGGGCAACCCTCTTGACAATTTTTTTAAACTGTGGGGTTTGGGGTGGGAGAATGGGAAGATGGATTCCAGCATGGGGGTCCTGTCATGATGGGGGGGGGGGGGGTCATAGACAACTGGGGAGGATTGGAGGATTAGAGGGAGAGATGAGTTGGGGGTCTTCTTTCTTTTTTTTTAATTTGTGGGGGAATGGTCTGAGCTGTCAAGCCTTACTTTTCTGTCTGAGCCTATCAGCCCTCAGGCACTGACAAGAAATTAAGGCTATGATAGCTCAGAACTTACCAGAATATTTTGCCCATAAAGAATGGGCAAAAAGTTTAGAGCATCGGGAGAAGAGTTTCCTTGTACTTAAGATTGGTTAAAACCAGTCTTACCCATACAAGCAGGAGAAGAAGGCCACTGGGCCAGCTATTTCTATGTTTCCGTTTGCTGGGTGGGGGTGGCTTCCCTTTGGGTTTCTTTTTGTTTAACATGCTATACCTGTGCCATTTATGTGTCTACTTGTGGAGAGCGTATTTTCTTGTGTATATGATGCCTCTTTGTATCTGCGCTATTGATATTCTTGTTGTTCCTGTTCTTCGGTTGTACCCTTTCTAATAAAAATGATTACCAAAAAAAAACCCAACACTCTTACATGCAAGGAAACATTTTGGGAAGGATTCTGTAACCGGCACCCAAGTCAGGGGCTACCTTAAAAGGGGCTGCCGATTGCCTGACAATCATTAGAGGGGGCCGGTTACAGAATCGCACCTATTTAGTCATGATAGGCAGCTGAAATGTAGGCCCAGAAAATCCTGGCCTAAATTTCAGCCACTTATATTTGCCACTAGACTGCAGCAGCCAATCGTGGCAGGGGAATTCCCCCCTCCCCCATGAGCTGAGCAGCAGAGATTTCCCAAAGCTACAATTCTGTAGCCAGCGCCCAAGTCAGATTGCCTGTCAATCATTCTAGGGCGTTAGTTATAGAATCATGGCTTTGAGAAGTTCCTGCCGCTCAACTGAGGGGGAGGGGGAATTCCACTGCTGTGATTGGCTGAGTGGCAGCAACAGGGAACCTCAAAACCCTACCGAAAGTCAGCCAACAGGAGGGATGCTCACTCCCTCCTGTCACCACCCCAGAATACCCACTCATTGTTCACGGCAGGAGGGATGCCCACTCCCTCCTGCTGGCACCCCCTGCTAACATACCCGGTAGAAGGGATGCCCAATCCTGCCAGCACTCCACCAAACACCCCCACCCCCTGAAATCCACCCGGACCCCACCCATACCTTTTATGGAAGACTAGCTGAAGGGATGCCTACTCCCTCTGGCCGGCAGATGCACCTCTTCAAAATGGCAGGCATTCCCCTTCCTGGTGCATCCTGGGATGCATCAGAGAGGGGCCAAAGGCCCTGATTGGCCCAGGTTTCTATGGCCCCCCCATAGGAGGGGCTTTTGGCACCTGGGCCAATTAGAGTCTTATGCCTCTTTCCCAGTGCATTCTGGGATGCACTGGGAGTGGCCTAAGACTCTGATTGGCCAAATCCTTAAGGCCCCTCCAATGGAGTGGCTTTTGGGATCTGGCCAATTGGAGTCTTAGGCCACTCCCAGTGCATCCCAGAACACACTTTGAATTAGACCTAAGACTACGATTTGCCCAGGTGCCAAAAACCCATCCTATGGGAGAGGCCTTTGGTGTCTGGACCAGTCAGGGCCTTTGGACCCTCCCAGATGCATCCCTCCTGCCACGGACAGTGTGAAGGGGTTCAGGGTTGGCGGTGGGAGGGAGTGGGCATCCCTCCTGCTGGCTGACTTGCAGTGGAATTCAGGGGTTTTCTTTTGTGGTCACTCAGCCAAACATGGCAGGGGAATTCCCCCCTTCCCCCATCCACTGATTAACAGGGACTTCCCAAAGCCACGATTCTGTAACCAGCGCCCTAGAAAGATTGATAGGCAATCCAATTTGGGCACCGGTTGCAGAATCGTGGCTTTGGGGAGTCCCTGATGCTGAACTGATTGGGGGGAGGGGAATTCCCCTGCCACGATTGGCTGCTGCAGTCTAGCGACAAAGATAGGTGGCTGAAATATAGGCCAGTGTTTTTCAGGCCTACATTTCAGTGCTATCATGGCATGATTCACTTTGGCCATGCCAACTTTGGAGTTCTGCAGCCTAAAGCGGCTACATAGCCACAATTCCAGCAGCCATTTCAACCACCTTTTATTTAGGTATCAGTAGGCGCTTCAACACTGCTGTTTCTGACTGCATTTTTCAATTGCTTAGGCATCAGCAGGGCGCCTCAGCAGGGCACCTTCCAATGCCTAAATTTAGGCGATGGTTATAGAATTTCCCCCTTTGTGCTTCAGGGCCTGAATTGGAGAACTTCAGCAGGCAAAGATGTTAATGCAGAGGAAGGTAGAGTATTTGGAAAACGAAACTTGGAGGAATACGTTCCAGTTATTAAATTTTCAAAAATCTCCCCTAGTAGCATCTATTGATATGCCATGCAAGTATCTAAGATACATATTGAAGATTCTATGAGAATCCTTGCTGCCTGTGGCAATATCTGAGGTTCTCATCACAATCAGATGTTTCTTTAATAAGGGGCATGATCAATCTGATCTTAATATTACTGCGTTTGTTCAATTATCTTTAGAGTTGATGGCTCAAAGAATCACTTTGGGCTCCTTTTACTAAATGGCGCTAGAGGTTTTTAGCATAGGTCAGAGAATTCCTAAGAGCATCGGAGCATTTACCTTACTGGCCCACACTAAAAACCTCTAGCGCTGTATAGTAAAACCCAGCATTTATTAGCAACATTTGGCTGCACTTTTCAAGGCTGTATTGTTTGTTCCCCTGATATGAGCCAAACATTGGTGAAACAAGGTCGCTTATTGGGAAGATTGGAGAAGACATGACAGCGTGGGAGCTCAAATCATCTTTTGTCAGCTAAGTCCTTTAAAGTGCCTCCGGGTGACTTTGCCCTTTTCTAAACCTGAGCTGTTCTGTGAGGGAGTTTTTTTTGCCAGTGAAAGTATCAAAAGCAGTTTTGATTGGTACCTTTTGGTTCTATACTGCTACATTAGTCTGAGGCTTTTTCTCCCTATTTTTCGGTGCATGCTGGGTTTGAAGAGGGGGGTACCTCGATGCCACGATCACACAACATTTTGAATCATTATATGACCAAACTTTGATTCTCAAATATTATTTCTTTGTAATGGATGAACAGATTTTTATTTTAACACATACAGATTTTAAAGGATTTATCAAGATGAACACAGCATCAGGAATTCTTGGTATTACGATCTAGAGCCCAGGCGCTGGGTCTGAAGATTATATTGAAATTCTCTTGTTCTTGTGCTTTATTCTTTTTTTTTTTCTGAGAAGTCTTATCTGTACTTTGAACCTAAACAGCTGGTTACATTTCTTGTGTCCAGAGAAGAGGAGAGGATTCATGTATCCATCCCACAGCCCTCTGAGGTCGGCTGATTGGCGCCAGCAGTAGGAATGCATTCTGTTTGTTTAAGATATATATTTCCTTATTATGACCCTCTTTTACGAAGCCACCTTAGGTGTTTTTTTTTATCACCAGCTGTGGCGGTATTCGCTCCGATGCTCATAGAATTCTTATGAACATCAGAGTTACATTATTTTATGTTCAGGTGCTTGACAGTGTGCTTGGAATTTGTGCTATGTATAGATTTGGGATTTTGGGGGGTTGTTTTATCTTTCTTACAAATCAACATTGTTGGAGAGGGAGGTCTTTTAATATCCCCAAAACTTCATCTTCCTAGTATGTCATGTCAAATGGTGAAGCTTCTATATATTGCTGAAATCTGACAAAGAAGATGACCAAAAATACTCCTACTCTGACTATAATAATTAAATTGAGAGAAATACAGCATGCATTGTATGCACAATTTTAATGGAGCTCTTTTCTTGATGTTTTGATATTCTACATCACCTTGATTTGCACTGGAAATAAAGCAATCCCAGCCAATGCAAATACATGATACAGAAAGCATTGAAGAAACAGAAGTACTTCATAGCGCTCCTGGGAGTTATCTTCCAAGAGAAAGAAAAGGTGATGCAGCATGTGGGAGGTGTAGTTCTAGAGAGGGCTGGCTGATGGGGCCAGGTCAAGCCAATCAGTACTGTATATATTTACAGTAGATTTTTTAAAAATCTCTTGGAGGAACAGATAGCTGAGGAAGGCTCATTATGAGCACTGGCCAAACAGAATAAAATTATGGTGCAGATAAGGACAAAAATTAGGGAAGGGATTTGATTTAATAATTTGATACACTGCTTAATACGAAAATGTATTAAAGAAGTTTACAATAAAATTAAAGAGATTAGAGGTGAAAAAAAAAAGATTTTAAATGCTATTGAACTACAGAATACAAACAAAATTATTAATACAAGGAGACAATTTATCTTTTCTTGTACAGCACCGCAGACTTGGAACGCCCTCCCTATGTTTTTACGGGAGGAGAAGGAGTTCGTGAAATTTAAAAATGAGTTGAAAACATTTCTTTTTAAAGATGCATTCGCAAGTTAATCTTTTATCTTATTGTTTTGGTTTATTTTATTCCCCCTGTATGTCTTATTTCCCTTTTGTATTTTCCCTTGATGTCTCTTCTTTTCTTTACGAATTGTATTTCATCCCTCCTTACCTATTGTTTAGCAATGTTAATTTTTATCATAATAATTTTATTTATTAATTGTATGGACTGTTTTGTTCCCTAACATATGTAAATTTTAAGTGTACACCGCTTAGAAATTTGGATTAAGCGGTTAATCAAGTCATCTAATAAACTTGAAACTTAATAAACTTGAAACTTGACCCTTGTACTAAGCAGTGCTAAAAAGTAGCCAGTGCTATATTCCCTTGCCACTGAGGCCACCTTAAGCGCAGCAGTAAAAAGGCCCCATTTTCCATTTTGCCTATTAATGGCCCCCATTAGCCTGTGTCCCTTAGCGCATCTCTTTTGTTGGCAGTAAGGGCTCGTGCGCTAAACGCACACTACTCGGTTAGACGTGCAGCAGTGCGGCTGAGCTAACTGATTAGCTTAGAATACAGCTACTCTTCGCCTCCAGACATGTGCCCAGCGACAATCCCAAAACTACCTCAGGGTGCCCGAGCAAGCACTGTGCTAGTACTTTTTTAACCTGAAGTAAGCATGTTTTACTGCTTACCACAGTTTAGTAAAAGGACCCTTACATAATCAAATACAAACTTAAACAAGTCTCAGGTACATTAGACAGATTGTGAGCCCGCCAGGACAGACAGGAAAAAGTGCTTGAGCGCCTGAATAAATTCACGTAAACCATTCTGAGCTGCAGTGGGAGAACAGTATAGAAAATTGAATGAATAAATAAATAACAATATAATATATAAAAGTTAAAATAAAAAAAACAAAGCTCTTTAAAAAAATTCTCAGACCTCAGAAAGTCCAAAACATTTCAACGGCATTTACGAAATGTAATGTAGACACTATGAAATTCAGTGGGTAACGAATTCCAGAAAAAATGACCAGCTTAACACATGGCCCTATTCCTAGTAGTAGTTAACCTGACAGACTGCAAAGGGAGAAGCTCTAAAAGCATTTATGAGAAGAGCATATAGCCCTTAAAGACACATACTTTACCAATTTGTCAGTCTAATACTTTGGTGTCCCTATATGAACAGCCTTATAAACAAGACAAAACAATTTGAATGAAATCCTAGTTGGGATTGGTAGCCAATTCAGGTTTACTTAAATTGGCATCACATGATCAAGTTTTTTTCTTTCCAGATACCAATTTGTCTGCAGTGGTCTGTATCATTGAAGCCTCCTTAAACTAGTCTGAGACGCTTCCTGAAACAACGAGTTACAATAGTCAAGGAAAGAACTCCATGGACAATTTTTACCTGGTTGGCTTTATTTAGAAAAGGGCTTAATTGCTGAATTTGTTTCGTTTGAAAGATGCAAGATTTGACAATAGCACTGATCTGAGATGTTAAGAGCTTATCACATTGAAAACCTAAAGCTTTTATTTCATCTAATAGTGAAAGTGAAATTCCCTGTATTCTAGGTAAGATTTCTAGGCACTTTTGTGACCGGTTCATAGACAATAACACAGAAGACAAAGGTGTGCGCCGACAACTGAGCGCAAGACGGAGGCGCGCGCCGAAGAAAAAGACTGTTTTTAGAGGCTGCGATGGGGGTTTTTGTTGGGGAGCCCCCCCCCCACTTTACTTAATACAGATCACGGTGGCGTTGTGGGGGATTTGGGGGATTGTAACCCCCCACATTTTAATAAAAACGTAACGGGTTTGGGGGGTTGTAACCCCCCACATTTTAGTAAAAACGTAACGGGTTTGGGGGGTTGTAACCCCCCACATTTTAGTGAAAACGTAACTTTTTCCCTAAAAATAGGGAAAAAGTTAAGTTTTCAGTAAAATGTGGGGGGTTACAACCCCCCAAACCCCCCACAACGCGGCGGATCTGTATAAAGTTAACCCCCCCCCCCCGTCGTAGCCCCTAAAAACAGTCTTTTTTTTCGGCGCGCGCCTCCGCACTGCGCTCAGTTGTCTGCTCGCACCTTTGTCCCGGCGCGCTTTTGACCTGACACCTTTGTAACCGCAAGAGCCACACGGCTGAAGATTTGTTGATATTTAACAGCAAATCATGTGTATACAGTCAATCATATAAACTGTTCAGCTTCATGTTAAAATTCCTCATTGCATTAACCTGAAATGAAATGTTCCAAGTTTCAATCATCTTAGCCAGTGGGGAGAGCAGTGATCCTTGCACATAACTGCAGAATACTATAGGTACTCCTCTCCCCAAATCCAACCAGCAGGCTATGCCTTTTTCAGCTTCAATATAGGGGCCCAGGACAATTGCTCTAGTTGCATTCCCTAACGCAAGCCTTGCTGTGGTGACCTGAAAATCCCATGCCAGCTTAGATCGACTGGACAATCTACTGCTATAAAGGACGATGGTGACTACATGGAGTTAAAAACCTCTAGGGCAGAAATTGAGACGATTTTATCTGGACCTGTTTCAATCACAACTAAGCCAAAAAAAGGCAGCAGATAAATGCCTAACTGACCAGCTGCACACTGGAAGGATTAAGGCATGACCTGACTTGTTTGCCTTGGTGCCATAGGAGACAGAACAGGGTAATTTGCAGTGAAGTAATAGACCTGAAAAAGGAACACAGACACTGTTGCATGTGATTGTGATTGTGTGTTGGTGTATTTCAGTGGCTGTCCGATATACACCACAAGTTGTTGCTTATTATAGTAAGTATTCTATAGACTTTTACTCAGGATTCCAAGTGTAGAACCTGCAAAAAGATAATTTAGCCAGCTGAGCAATGAATCTAGCACAAAAGACAGGTATTTGTAAGTTTGTACTAGCTAAATTTTTCTTATTCTTTAGCGACCAGTGCCTACAGTTTTTGAAACTGGAAATCCATTTCCACTTTCAGCCCCTACAAATTGTACCTTTGTTGCTGACACAAGAATATTGGAAGCAGAAGAACTAAATGTTTTAAATACAGATACACAGTACAAAATCGTAAACATGGAGCCAAACAAGGACATAGATCAGTTCATCACCATCAAGGCAGCAGAATTTTGAGGAGGTGCTGAAAAGTTCTCAGCACAACCAAGAAGAGAATGACATGGATATGGTTCAATCAATGATATTCACCTACTCAATAGGGAGATAAATCTTAGTATTCTGTGACGAAAATTAATAAACAGCTATAATTTTAGTATTAATAATATTACCATCCCCCTATTACTTTAAATAATGTAGTGAAGTGCTCAGACCAAGTAACCCAAAATATAGTGTCGTCACTACTTTGAGGTTAACAAGGGGACCATCATCGCCTTCACCTGTCCCTGCCCTCCCTTGATGCCACAAATTCATTCAGATAAACTTGATTGTACTTATCTGAGTAGGGAGGTAGTCGTTTTTGTTAATCCTCAATGGTGACTATGTGCTAATAAATATCGTGTGCTCCGTTAAAATCTTAGAACTGTTCATTCTTTCGTCCAATCCCGTCCCCCCGATTTGAGTTTCACCTCTTCATCAGGGAGGGACACTGATAATGGCACACTGAGACAAGGTTCGACCAAAGCAGCGGACCAACTGACCTGTTAACCTCAAAGTAGTGACGACACAATATTTTGGGTTACTTGGTCTGAGCACTTCACTACATTATTTAAAGTAATAGGGGGATGGTAATATTATTAATACTAAAATTATAGCTGTGAAATCATTACTATATATCAATCAATGATATGAAACAATATCAAAAAATTAAGTTTCTGCAAATTGGCACTTAACGAAATAAGATAGCACTCTTTTCAGCTATAATGGCAACAGAGAACTCAGAATTTAGGCAGTTGGTTGGTTGGGCGAGAATTTTTCAGCACCCCCTCGTACTTGTTCAGACATTTTTGGAAACAGAACCTTTTTTTTTCTGTAATGTCATATTTATGAATCCATACTGGTAGTAATTATGGCCATTACTCATTAAGTTGCATGAGAACAGTAGGAAAATAGCCCAGGTGCTTTTAAATAAAGAACACACAGAAATAAATAATTCCAAATTACTACACCCATCAGCTGCAAGGCAAGGTGTGAATACAAATAAAAAAAAATTACTTCAAATTGTATGAAACATAGAAGCATGATGGCATATAAAGTCCAAATGGCCTATCCAGTCTGCTCATCTGCAGCATCCACTATCTCCTCCTCTCCCTATGAGATCCCACATGCCTGATAGAAACATGATTTATTTTATTTATTGTATTTAAACATTTAAATCCCACCTATCCCTAGGCGGGTTACAAAATAAACATACATAAATTATTAACACAAGGACATAATCCAATTCTCACGAACAACAACATTCATGTCTACATTCCTCTTTTCCATATAAAACACAATAATCTAAAATATTTATTCTATAATCTAACATTTCTTCTTTGATCAGTTAGTTTAACATAAAAAGCTTGTGCAAATAGCTGAGGCTTAAAATGCCTGTGAAATTGTTCAATGTTCTTACACAACTGTATGTTACCTGGCAACTTGTTCCATAAACCTACTGCCACTACTGAAAATGCAGTGACTCGTTACAGCTTGATGTACAGTATCCACAACCAAAAGCATATTACAACCAATTGTATTGGAAGATGGCAGATAAAGGCCAAAAGTGATTACATTTTATTCTTATGAACACTTCAGAAAACAATTGAAGACTTACCGGTACCTCTTTTCAAAATATGTGACCGAATAGACTTTAATGTGTTTTCTTTTACAGTGGTACCTTGGTTTACGAGCATAATCCATTCCAGGATCATGCTCATAATCCAAAATGCTCATTTATCAAAGCAAAGTTCCCCATAGGCCTTAATGCAAACTCAGAAGATTTGTTCCACAACCGAAGTTTGCAATGGTGGCCAAGGGTGAATACCTGCCTGCGGGTGCTGCACAGCGATTCGAAAGTGGTGCCTTCCTCGCCTCAGGGTCCCCATGCGGCTGCCCTCCTGCTTCGGCGATGCCTCTGCCGTCCGTCAGCGCTCTCCCGGCTCCCATATAAACCGGCCGCCATCCTGAATGAGCATGCGCCCGACTTCACCTCTCTCCTCTCCTAAGTCAGCCACTTCCCCGACAACACGTCCTGCGTGCTTGTACGTGGTGAGCGTGTTGTCGGGGCAGCGGCTGACTTAGGAGAGGAGAGAGGTGAAGTCATGCTCATTCAGGATGGTGGCCGGTTTAGATGGGAGCCGGGAGAGCGCTGACGGACGGCAGAGGCATCGCCGAAGCAGGAGGGCAGCCACATGGGGACCCCGAGGCAAGGAAGGCACCACTTTGGAATCGCTGTGCAGCACCCGCAGGCAGGTATTCACCCCTGGGCCACCATTGCTGAGTGCTCGTTTATCGGAGCAGTGCTCGGTTTACGAGACAAAAGTTTGCTGAGTGTTTTGCTCGTCTTGCAAAACACTCGCAAACCGGTGCACTCGTAAACCGAGGTACCACTGTATTTTGTAATTTTTGTCAAGTACATCGAACTTATGGTTATGCAGTATAGAAATATGTTGTTATGTTATGTTACAAAAAAAGACTGGGGAATTAAAATATCTGGAACTAAGGAGACAATTTCATAACAGGATGCCCAAAATGAGCTCCTAAGTACTGAATATACTCATGTAACTTATAGCATTCTGTAGTTACGTGCATAAGTAGGAACTCTACCCCTGTGTATACCACCTTAAAAATACATGCAGAGTAGCACTTAGGGGTCGTAGTGGCATATACACATGTAAATATACACATACACATATGCTACCGTGTTTCCCCAAAAATAAGACCTACCCCGACAATAAACCCTAGCATGATTTTCGGGGAAGATCTTAATATAAGCCCTACCCCCAAAATAAGCCCATGTTGAAGCGCTGGATCACAGAGCTTCCCCTGCACTGCCTCCCCCCCCCCCACCCCCACCCTGGGATTACAGCAAGCCCCGCTTTAGTCCACCTATGTTTCAGGTGCCTCATGGACGTTTGCGCATGCTTTTTCTTCCTTTACTGTGGCTGTGGTGGAAAAGATACTTTAGACTTGTGTCTTAGACAAGTGAGGCTCTGCATGGCTTTCTAACGTGAAGAACGCCCTGGCGTTGTCACAAAGCCTGTGGAATCAGACGCTGACCACCTGGCTGGTGCATGGTACGAGAGAGCCATTGGGGATCTTACGCTCCGGTTTTACGCTGAGCCAAATGTACTTGCTGTCGGCGGGGAGTATGTACCGGTAGGAAGAGAATGCCTTTGTGTTTGGCTTGGAAAGTGAGCAGTAATGGCTCAAAAGCGATAGAACCTAGTGAATTCTAATCCAAAGAATTAAAGAAACGCTTTTCAGCAACTACCCTAGATTCCAGTTTCCAGTCCATGCCCTTCTGGGCAACACGTTCTTATACTGTGTTTCTCCGAAAATAAGACCTAGTGCATTTTTTGGGCCCACAATTAATATAAGGCAGTGTCTTATTTTCAGGGAAGCACAGTAGCATTCTAAACATTTTTACATTAACAAATAGAGACTTAAACATAATGGGGCTGATATTTAGAGTGATTTAAGCAGGCTAGAGAGGCTCTGGCCCACTTAAATCACCTGTTACCCAACTTCCGATGTTCAGCGGCACTAAGCCGGGTAGCACTACTGAATATTGGCTCTAACTGCCCCCCTCCCAAAGGTGGACCAGTTAGGGGTGGGCTAGAGGGAGGTGCTAGGGAGGAGCTGGGGCTTATTTGGGTGCCAGTGATATTCAGCTGGGAAGCACATAAGTGGGTGAATTTAGGACAGCTGAAAAGCTATTCTAAATTCACCTGCTTATCTTATGTGGGTCCCAGCTGAATATTGGGCCAGGACCCACATAAGCATTACTCCCCCCCAAACAAAGAAAACAACAACAAATGAGCCCCAGAGCCCCCGATCCTCCTAACAATGCCCCTTACTCCAGCTTCTTGTATTAGAAGATTTCATACACATTTATTTGTTCAAGGGAGATAGCTTATTAAATAGTGGGGTTCCCCAGGAGTCTGTGCTGTGACTGCAGTTTTTTTTAACATATTTATCAATGATCTAGAGCAGGGGTGCCCACACTTTTTGGGCTTGCGAGCTACTTTTAAAATGACCAAGTCAAAATGATCTACCAACAATAAAATTTAAAAAAAAAAACACAAAGCACACTGTACGCATAGAAAATGTTAATTATCATTCCTATTCCAGGGTTTTTCAAAGAGGTCAAAGCAGATGACTCTATGCACTATCACCTCAGTAACAACCATACAAAAATAGACAAATATACCCCCTCCCTTTTTACTAAACCACGATAGCAGTTTTTACCGCAGGGAGCTGCGCTGAATGCCCAGCGCTGCTCTCGACGCTCATAGGCTCCCTGTGCTAAAAACCGCTATTGCGGTTTAGTAAAAGGGGACAGTGTAAAATATAGACAGCAGATATAAATTGACACATTTTGATCACTAAATTTAAAATCAAATCATTTTTCCTACCTTGTTGACTGGTGATTTCATGAGTCTTTGGTTGCACTTTCTTCTTATGACTGTGCATCCAATCTTTCTTCCCTTCTTTCAGCCTGTATGCTTCCTCTCCTCCACCTCATTCCCTCCCCCAACTTTTTCTTCCTCTCTCCCTGCCCTTTCTTTCTCTTTGCCTCCCTTTCTTTTTTTTCTGTTTCTCTTCTTTCCTTCTGTCTCCCTGCCTGCCCTTTTTCTTTCTTTCTCCCTGCCCTCCCCCAAGCCACTGCCACTGCCATCGGGGACCAGGACCCAAACCGCCACCAATAACAGGCCCGAAAGCCAACGACGCCCCAACCTCTCCCTGCTTCGGCCGACCAGCATCGCGATCGAGCTGTTGGGGGAAATGCTGCTGGGTCCTGCCTTCGTGGAAACAGAAAGTAGGCAGGACCCGGCAGCAAGAAGAGGAAATGCTTCACTAACTTGTCTCCCGCCTTAGCCCGTAGCGAACGCTTGCTTCAGGGCTCTCAACATGTGCGTGCCGGCTTCCCTTCCCCCCCCCCCCGGACATAACTTCCGGTTTCGGAGGGAAGAGAAGAGAAGCCGGCACGCACACTTTAGAGACCAGAGCATAAGTTCGCTAAGGGCTGAAATCTCCAAGCCGGTTTTTTTTTTTAATGTTCAGCAGTGGCGGCAGCAGCTAAAAGGCCCTAGGGAGAACACCGAGGAAGGCTGATCGGCCCGGTAGATCAGGACGGCAACACTAGTCTATCATGGAGCCCGGAATGGGCTCTGCGATCGACTCACGTTGCCTTCCTGAGCTACCGGTCGATCGCGATCGACGTATTGGGCACCCCTGATCTAGAGAGATAATTCAATTTGGTGATGATACAAGTTGTTTAGAGTTGTTAAAGCACAAGAGAATTGTAAAAAAATTGCAAGAGGACCTCGGTAGATTGGGCATCAAAATGGCAGATAACGTTTAATGTGAGCAAGCGCAAAGTGATGCATATGAGAAACAGGACCCGAAAAATTACTATGTGATGCAGGGTTCCACTTTAGGAGTCATAAGGCATATGGGGACAGACTTAAAAATCTCATTATGTATACTTGGAGGAAAGGCAGGAGAGGGGGAGATATGATAGATGGATTCTCTGTTCAATGTTATCTGAGGTAGATGGTAGGTATTTAAATGTCTCTAACAGGCACGTCTAGTGAAAAACCTGGGTGGCTGGATGGATGCTTATGTTAGCTACAACTAGTCCAAAATCCCGGGTTGGGGGGCGGGGGGCAGAGATCATGTCACACAATTTCTTTACTCACTTCATTGGATGTAGATTGAGTTTAAAAAACAGTCTAAGATAAGTGATATTTGTTTAAGGTACTACAGGACTTGGCCCCAGAGTATCTTCAGAAAAGGCTTTTATATACATCTCACAGTCCTTGCTTTGCACTTTTTGAATCAGAGCTTAAGATTGTCAAGTTGAAGAGGAAGTAGATTTAGATATAAGGCACTATGTTTTCTCAATGGCCACACTGTTCGGATGGGATGCGTTACTTGAGATGATTCACAAGCGTACTGACTGATGGACCTTCGCATACAGTTGAAAAGCTACTTTTATGGGAAAGCCTACCAAGGGTGGAAGCTTGACAATGACTGTTGAAATGAGATGGAGGAGGGGGATGGTAGGCCAAGTTATTTTACAATTTCTCTATGATTCCCATATCCTTAGGTAGGACCAGAATTTATTTATTTTAAAAATGTATATACCTTATAACTCCTATACGGTTTGCATGACAACAATCATAAATATTAGGCAGTACATACATATTCAATACTTAAAAGACACTTCATTATAAAATCCAAAATAACTATCTACTACAACATTTGCAGGTAATTACATCACACAATATCCCATTAATTAATGAAGTTAAAACCAGTTAGTATTGGCTGTGATATGCCACACTTAAAGACATAATAAAAAGAATAACAATAATTTGTAAGTATAAAAAAAAGTTCTAACTCTTGCTAAAAAAAAAAAAATGTATTAGGACAAATATGAAAGGAATGAACAAACAAGAATGAAAATAAGGAAAATAGTGAAACAAGTTGAAAATGAAGCAAAAATTTGTCCTTTGAATATCTCCACAAATGATTGACCTGATTATTCTTTATAAAGCACACTGAAAGTGTCGGAAGCCTTTTGTTTGTAAGATCTTATATAAAATACAGCTTTATTTTTAGGAAAGCATTTCAAACTGACACTCATTACTCATTTCTAAAGTTTCCCTCTTCAGTGGAAACACAATTAGTATTGCACTGTATTTTTATGATTTCTTCCTACCATGGAAATAAAGAATCTAGACCAGCTGCCAGTCTGGATTGCTTATGTTTGTCTGGCAGCTATAATAAAATTTTTTTTAAAAAAGGCATGATGGCAAATTTTATTTCCAGCATTTAAATCATAGTCTATTTAATGGAAAGTATTTGGTTCACTTCCTCTGTGATCACTAGGGGGCCGATTTTATAAAGAATGCCTAAAGTTAGGCGTTAATTGGCAAAATACCCTTAACAGCAATAATTAGTTAAAACAAAAATTTATTTCCCCCCACCTTTTACAAAACCGTAGCGCAGTTTATAGCACCAGCCGCAGTGGTAACAGCTCCGACGCTCATGGAATTTCTATGAACGGCAGAGCTGTTACTGCCATGGCCGGCACTAAAAATCGTGCTATGGTTTTTAAAATGGGGGTGGGGAGGTTTAATTGAGCAATAGGCACCTTTTGCAATGTGCTTAATGATGCCTTACGCCTAAGTGGGTATTTCTATGGGTGGAGCCTGAGTTAGGCGCCGTTCAGTGTGATTCTCCAAAAACTTAGGTGCCTGAAATGTAGGCCTTTAAAACTCTCACCTACATTTCAGGCGCCTAAGTTTTTACCTACAGGTGCCACTAGCCGTGATAATGTAAATGACGCCTAAGTGTGATTGACACTCGGCTGGTGTTTTTTTTTTTTTTTTAGGCACCGTATGTAGAATCAGCCCCAAGTTGATTGCTAGATGAGAATACTTTTTTTAAAAAATTTATATTCTTTTACAAGTTGAGTAAACAACACTTGAAAGGAACTATAACAATTCAAAAAAGAAACAAATAATAAAATTATGAAATAATTCCACACTAATGACTATAACTAAAGTCCACATTATGAGGAGAGAGAATCAATCGTTTCCAAGGGAAGTTGGATTTCAGGAAATAATTCTAAATTAGATCAAATTACAGAGTGCAGTTGGAGTCAATTAATTAATGGCCTGGTTGGCTGATTCCATGGAAGTCTCTGGAATTCTTGTAATTGCTTTACCCTGAAGAAAAAATTGCAATTGATTGGGTTCATAAAAATATAGATCTATTATTCTGATATGTAATGCAGCATTTACAAGGAAAACGTAATTGAAAGGTTGCTCCTAAACTCAAAACAGATTGACGGTATGCCAGAAATTTCTTATGTCTGGCTTGCGTCCACTTCGATACATCAGGAAAAATTGAAATTTTGAATCCATGAAATTCCACATTGTCAGTCCTATAAAATAGATGAAGAATTGCTTCTTTATCTTGAAGAAAGACAAAAGTTACCGATAGAGTGGCTCAAACCACAATTTCCTCTTGAGATGTCTCCAGCATGCCAGTGAGATCCAATTCTCCTGGTAATGCGTCTCCTTTTTCTGTGTCCTCTTTTGGCAGATTTAGGTAATATAGCTTTTGTGATGAGAATACTTTAACATTGAGATTGTAAACATGGAGATTACATACGCCAGCATTTTCCAAGCTCTGCTTTGGAACTCTTTAAAAGGAAAAGAAAACACATTCCTTAATCCACTCTTGGGCTAGCTCAGGAATAAAGGAGTTCAGCCTCGAGTGTCGCACACAGACCAAATTTTCATGATATCCCTAATGAATACGCATGAGATATATCTGTATGGATATTATTTCTATTGTATGCAAATCTATCACATGTGTATTCATTAGGGATATCCTGAGCTCCTTCATCCGAAACTGACAGTCCTCATTTCCTAAAGAAAAAGACTTGTTAGTTCTACAGAATGCCTTGTGTGGGGCTTATAAAAGAAACAAACAGCATATTTACAGTTGACCTAGTTTCATTTGGCAGATTATAATTATACTGTGAGAATAATCAAACAGTAGCCTGCATTTTAAGGAGCCTGGCAGTAATTCAGCAATGACACCTAGCCAAGACCAAAACCATAAGAACATAAGAATTGCCATACTGGGACTGACCGACGCTCCATCAAGTCCAGAATCCTGTTTCCAACAGTGGTCAACCCAGGTCCCAAGTACCTAGCTAGATTCCAAGTAGTAAAACAGATTTTATGCTGCTTATCCTAGGAATGAGCAGTGGATTTCCCCAAGCTATCTCAATAATGGCCTATGGACTTCTCTTTTAGGAAATTATCCAAACCTTTTTTAAACCCCACTAAATGAACTGATTTTTCGCCACATTCTCCAGCATCAAATTCCAGAATTTAATTACACGTTGTGTGAAAAAATATTTTATCTGGTTTGTTTTAAATCTACTACTTAGTAGCTTTATCGCAAGCCCCCTAGTCCTAGTATTTTTTTGAAAGAATAAACAAACGATTCACATCTACCCTTTCCACTCCACTCAGTATTTTCTAGACCTCTATCATATCTCCCCTGAGCCATTTCTTCTCCAAGCTGAAGAGCCTTTGCCGCTTTAGCCTTTCTTAACATAAGAACATAAGAAGCGCCATCTCCGGATCAGACCTTCGGTCCATCAAGTCCGGCGATCCGCACACATGGAGGCCCTGCCAGGTATACACCTGGCTTATTTTATAGCCAACCATATCTTTATATGCCTCTCTCAAGGAGATATGCATCTAGTTTGCTTTTGAAGCCTAGGACTGTCGATTCCGCAATAATCTCCCCTGGGAGAGTATTCCAGATGTCAACCACTCTCTGTGTGAAGCAGAACTTCCTGACATTAGTCCTGAACTTGTCCCCCCTTAGCTTCATTTCATGTCCTCTTGTCCGTGTCAAATTGGACAATGTAAATAATCTTCTCTGCTCTATTTTGTCGATTCCTTTCAGTATTTTGAAGGTCTCGATCATATCCCCATGCAGTCTCCTTTTCTCAAGGGAGAACAATCCCAGTGTTTTAAGTCGATCCTCATATTCCAGTTTCTCCATACCCTTCACTAGTTTAGTTGCTCGTCTCTGCACCCTCTCCAGCAGTTTTATATCCTTCTTTAGGTAGGGAGACCAATGTTGGACGCAGTATTCCAAGTGGGGTCTCACCATTGCCCTATAAAGCGGCATTATAACTTTCTCCGATCTACTCGAGATTCCTTTCTTTATCATGCCCAACACTCTATTTGCCTTCTTTGCTGCTGCTGCGCATTGTGCCGACGGCTTCAGGGTCCTATCTATCAGTACACCCAGGTCCCTTTCTTGTTCACTTTTTCCCAGAGTTGCACCTGACATTCTGTACTCGTATTCCTTATTCTTACTGCCTAAATGCATTACCTTGCATTTCTCCACGTTGAACTTCATCTGCCATTTTTCCGCCCATTTTTCTAACCGACACAAATCGCTCTGGAGTTCCTCACTATCCTCCTGCGATCTGATTGCCCGGCAGAGTTTTGTGTCGTCTGCAAACTTGATGATCTCACTGGATGTTCCGTTTTCCAAGTCATTGATATAAATATTAAAAAGGATCGGCCCAAGTACCGAGCCCTGGGGTACACCACTAGTCACTTTCTCCCAGTCGGAGAACTTCCCATTAATGCCCACTCTCTGCTTCCTGTTATTTTGTAATTGTCACTGGTTTATACCATATAATTGTTAACTAATTCTCTGCACCTACATTGTATAAATCGCTCTGAACTGTTTTTCGATATGCTGTAACCTCGATGTAACTTCGCTATAACTAAGCTGTAACTTCGCTGTAAATGTACAGTCTCTTATCCTGTAAACCGCTCTGAACTGTTTTGTGGTATTGCGGTATAAAAAATAAAGTTATTATTATTATTATTATTATTATTATTATCCAGCCATTTGCCTATCCATCTTTGTATATCTCCCTCTATGCCATGGCTTTGTAGTTTCCTGAGAAGTCTTTCGTGTGGAACTTTGTCGAACGCTTTCTGGAAGTCCAAGTATATTATGTCCACCGGCTTTCCACTATCAATTTGCTTGTTCACGGTCTCAAAGAATTGGAGTAAATTCGTCAAACACGATTTCCCTTTCCTGAATCCATGTTGACTGGGTTTCATCAAGTCGTGTGTGTCCAAGTGCTGAACTATGCTATCCTTGATCAGTGATTCAATCATCTTGCCGGGGACAGACGTAAGACTCACAGGTCTATAGTTGCCCGGTTCTCCTCTCGATCCTTTTTTGAAAATTGGCGTGACGTTCGCTTTCTTCCAGTCGTCTGGTATCTGACCAGTTCTGATTGACAGGTTTGCAAGTTTTTGCAATAACTCTCCGATTTCAACCTTCAATTCCTTCAAGACTCTCGGGTGAATTTCATCCGGTCCAGGGGATTTGTCACTTTTAAGTTTGTCGATCTGGTAGTATATCTGATCTAAGTTCACTTCAACTGTGGTGAGGCTGTCCTCTATTTCTCCTGTAAACAGTTTCTCCGCTTCAGGTATTGTTGAGGTGTCCTCCTTCGTAAAGACGGACGCAAAGAAGGAATTTAGTTTGTCTGCGATTTGTTTATCTTCCTTGATGTACCCTTTTCTTCCCTTGTCGTCCAGGGGTCCCACTGCCTCTTTTGCAGGTTTTTTCCCTTTCACGTATCTAAAGAAGGGCTTGAAGTTTTTGGCCTCCCAGGCTATTTTTTCCTCATAGTCCTGTTTTGCATCCCTCACCGCCTTGTGACATTTCTTCTGTTCATCTTTATGTTTGTTCCAGGCTTCGGTTGTCTTCGTGCATTTCCATTATTTGAAAGAGTCCTTCTTTTCTTTTATGGCTTCCTTCACCTGTATGGTAAGCCATGCCGGTTCTCCTTTGCCTTTAGTTCTCCGATCTTTAGAAATCCTCGGAATGTAGAGATCTTGTGCTTCTGCAATAGTATTTTTCAATAGGCACCATGCCTGATCTACTGTTTCAAGTTTGTCCACCATCTTCTCGAGTCATTTTGTTACCATGGCTCTCATGCAATCGTATTTACCCTTTTTAAAGTTTAAGGTGGTGGTTAAGGTTTTGGCATGTTTCCCTTTCCCGATGTCCAGTTTAAAATTGATTACATTGTGATCACTCGTTCCCAGTGGAACCATGACTTCTACTTCTGTTATCGGTCCCATGAGACCATTTAGGACCAAGTCCAAGGTGGCGTCGCCTCTTGTCGGCTCTTTTACCATTTGCTCCAGGAAGCAATCCCCTAGCACCTCCAGGAACTTGGCCTCCTTGCCGCAGTTGGAGGCTCCTAGTTTCCAGTCTATTCCTGGGAGATTGAAGTCTCCCAATATAACTACATTGCCTGTCTTGCATACTTGTTTGATTTCCTCCATCATTTCTGAGTCAGTGTCCTCCGCCTGTCCTGGGGGACGATAGTAAAGGCCAATTTTTGTATCTGCGCCATTGTGACCAGGAATTTTGATCCAGAGGGACTCCAGCTTCTCTTTCCTGTCTGTTGTAATCATTCCAACAGAATCTATTCCTTCCTTAACATATAGGGCAATACCTCCACCTTTCTGCCCTTCTCGATCCCTTCTATATAGTTTGTATCCCTGTAGTACTGTGTCCCATTTGTTTTCTTCATTCCACCATGTTTCTGTTATGCCAATGATATCCATGTTCTCATGTCTTGCTATCGTCTCTAGTTCTCCCATTTTGTTTCCTAGACTTCTAGCATTTGTATACATACATCTAAGTTCCCTTCGTGTTACCTTTTTGGACCTTCTACTCTTGGCTGTCCTTACAGTTTCATTTACGGTATCCTTTACTGCTCCTGTGTTATCTCCCATGTTTGCTGTGTGGTCATCCCCTCCTGTGTCTGAGTTGTCCCTTCCTGCTTGTTCTCCTTTGTTGGCTGTGGGGTTGACCTCTCTTGTGTATGAGTAGTAGTCCTTTGTTCCTACGTCGGGGCATCCTGTTGTCCGTGCCATCGACCGGTGGTCGACTGTCGGCTTTCCCCTGTCCTTCAGTTTAAAGCCTTCTCTATTGCTTTCTTCATGTTGCCTGCCAAAACTCTTGCTCCTTCCTTGTTGAGGTGTAGTCCATCCCTTCTGTAGTACTTGCTTTTTCCCCAGAACGCCGTCCAGTTGCGCACGAAGTCGAAGCCTTCGTCTTCGCACCATCGTCTCATCCAGGCGTTGATCACTTGCAATTCCCCTTGTCTCTTTCCATCTGCTCTTGGTACAGGAAGGATTTCAGAGAAGGCCACCTTCACCTCCCTGATCTTCAGTTGTCTTCCGAGTGAGCGAGCTGGCCCTTCATCTCTTCCCTGTCATACTTCCGCCCGCTCACATCATTTGTTCCCACGTGGATAAGCACAGCGGTGTCCACTCCCCCTGCGCCATCTATGATCCTGGAGATCCTGTTGGTCACATCCTTTACTCTTGCTCCAGGCAGACAGGTGACGACTCTGTCCTCTCTTCCTCCTGCGGTGTGGCTGTCCACGTGTCGTATAATGGAGTCGCCTACGATGATCCCCATCTTCTTTATTCGGGAGTTCCTTGGGGGGCGTAGGTCCACGTCCTTGGAGTAGGGCCAGTCATCTTCCTCCAATGATACTCTTGAAATTGTTTCCTGTTCTTTGGGTGGGGGGACATCTTCCTGTGCTCTCACTATTCCTCCTGGTGTGCGGTTGTCTCCTACCTTGTCTTCGTTTTCTTCTTTGTTTGCATGGGTGTCTTCTCTCCTCACATGGGTTTCCTGAGTACAGTTTTCCAGCCCAGGGATCTCTACGTGGTGCTGATGGGCTTCCTCT
This sequence comes from Geotrypetes seraphini, assembly GCF_902459505.1. Lineage (NCBI taxonomy): Eukaryota > Metazoa > Chordata > Amphibia > Gymnophiona > Dermophiidae > Geotrypetes > Geotrypetes seraphini. The sequence continues at coordinate 101,481,294 of NC_047090.1, read as the reverse complement.
ATGAACATTTCTAGATCCTTGACCTCGTCGTTTGGGCTGTACTCCACTAGAATCTTCTCCTGTGCTCGGATTCTGTCTTCGAGTTCCATCACTGTTCCCTCCAATAGTCTTACCTGACATTTTAAGCTATCCATCTCCATGCATCGATTGCAAATGTATGCCTGGATCCCCGAAGGGAGGTAGTCATACATATTGCAGTCGATCCAGAAGACAGGAAAGCTCATCTTCTGACTTCCTTGGGCTTCCATTTCGTGCTTCACTCGTGGGTTGTCTGAGTGATTTGTTGTGACCTACTGCTGCTCTTTTTCCTACTGATCCTACCTCCCCCTTACCTTCTGACTTCCTGACTGCAGGCTTCCTATTTGAGTGAGTCTGTTTATGTTACAGTGCCTGTGCCTTTGTGTGCTTGTGTCCCTTGCCTGCTGCTTCCTTGTGTTGCTTGCCTTGTTGTCTCTCTCGTGTGTGCTGTCTCTGCTCTACCTCACCTTGATTGTATGTGCAGGTTGGTTTCTTTTGTGTCTGTCTCTTCCTTATCTTCTGTGCTTGTCGGTTCCTTACCGGTCTGTTCTCCTCTGGTGTTCTTAAGAGTAGCGCTCGTCCCTTGCAAGGCCCTTCGCAAAGGCGCTCTCGCTAAGGCGAGCGCCTTTACCGCGCGCCTTCGCCGCGTGCCGAACGGCTGGGTGCCGTTGGCTCCTCCCCTTTTCAAGGGGGAGTCCGGCGCTGCCTCTGACGTGTAGGGGTTGGGCGGAGCGTACTCTCGCCGCTTCCCCGAGTTCGGCTCTCCTGCCTCCTGTGCAAAGGTTTCAAAGCTTCCCCGACTTCTCCTCTAGCTCTGACCGCCTGTGCACACTGCTCCTTTCCTTCTTGTACTCGGCACCAGCGTCTGTGTGCCGTGTTGGCTCCTCCCCTTTTCAAGGGGGAGTCCGGCGCTGCCTCTGACGTGTAGGGGGTGGGCGGAGCGTACTCTCGCCGCTTCCCCGAGTCTTCGGCTCTCCTGCCTCCTGTGCAAAGGTTTCAAAGCTTCCCCGACTTCTCCTCTAGCTCTGACCACCTGTGCACGCTGCTCCTTTCCTTCTTGTACTCGGCACCAGCGTCTTTGTAGGGAAGTCATCCCATCGCTTTTATCATTATTGTTGCTCTTCTCTGTATCTTTTCTAATTCCGCTATATCTTTTTTGAAATATGGTGACCAGAACTGCACACAGTATTTGAGGTGTGGCCGTACCATAGAGCCATCCTTAATACAGCGTTCTTAATCTTTAATATTAATCTATACAATATCACTTATAGTTCAGTCGCACAAAGTACTTTCTTGAGTGCCTATGGGGTATCAGCCTACCCTCAGAGCAACATAGCTCTTAAAGGGTTAATTCTTCATTTTTTTCCCCAAAAAAGCACAATTATCATATTTTCTTATTTAACTTATTTTTCATGAATATTTTGTTTCTGTTCTTGAATAAATAGTTTCATTTCAATATATAATTTCATTCAATAAATAGTTTCATTCAAAGAGCTTTTTGATAATTCACTTAACTTAATTTTCCAGCCATTACTGACAATCCCCTCAACCAACGCATTTCGCTCTCTTTCTCAAGGCAGTGGAGAGACTATTTTATTTCACATTACTCTTAAAGCTGTCGTACTATAGAGCGACACAAGGGCATTATAACATTTTCATCTTTGTTTTTCATTCTTTTCCCAATAATTCCTAACATTCTATTTGCTTTCTTAGCAGCCACTGCACATTGAGCTGAGGGTTTCAACGTATCCTCAACAATGACACCTAGATCCTTTTCCTGTGCAGTTACTCGTAACACAGAACCCAGCATCACATAGCTATAGTTCGGGTTCCTCTTTCCTACATGCATCAATTTGCACTAGCTCACATTAAACGTCATCTGCCAGTTTGACGCCCAATCTTTGAATATGGTGAAGATGATTTTAGCAGGGTTAGGCACCATATACAAAGGGCATTCATTATCTACTCGAATATGAAAGAAAGTAGCAAGCGTGTTGAAACAAATCTGTGCATGTTGTGACATGTCTCAAGGTTACTCATGCACAGTACAAGTCTAACATTCCAAGACACAAGATATCAGGAGTAGTGCTGTCCGATTCAGGAAAAAAAATTTTGATTAGATTCGATTCAGCCTATTGAATTGGTTTTTCAATTCGATTCGATTTTCCTGTCCAATTGGGTGTGGTTTTTTTGGGGGGGTTTTTTTTTCAAACATCCTGGTGGGTTTATTTTATAGCCTCTTCACTCCCTTTGCCTTCTCCTAACCACACTGGCGCTGTGGTGTAAACAAAATAAACACACAAAAAAGACTTTTCCTCTCTCTGTTAAATCCTAGCTCATGTTTGCGGTCTAACACCAGCTCTGGCAGGATACACATTTCAAGTCTGACATATTGTAATCACAAAACAGAAAACAATATTAGTTTTTCTACCTTTTCTTGTCTAGTCATTATGCAAATCTTGTTGGTCCCAGGCTTGCTTGCCAGGGTCTCCTTCTTTCTTCTTTCTGCATGCTAACCATCCATCTGCCATCTCTGTCCTCCCCTTCTGTTTCCCTTCCCTCCCCAGGAGATCTGGCATCTTTCCTTTTTTTTGTCTCCCTCCACAGATCCACCTTTTCTTAACTACCCTTTCATCCAGCATCTCTCCTTCCCCACCACCCCAGGGTCCACCATTTCTCCCTTTCTTTTCCCAACTACCCTCCTATCCAGTATCTCTATTCCCCCACCCCCCTCCACACGATCCCTTGTGTCCAACTTCTCTCCCTTCCCTCCCTAAGTCCCATTGTCCATCATCTCTCTCCCTCTCCTCTATTTTCAGACCCATTATTTATTCCCCCCAAAGTCTGGCATGTCACTTTGAACCCCCCCTTCCTTCCCTCCCTCCGTGTACTTCTACACCATGGCCACCCTCCCATAAAGGTCTGTCCCCCCCCCTGAAGGCCTGCACCTCCTCCTGAAGGCATACACCCCACCCCTAAAGGCCTGCCTGTCCCCCCTGAAGGCCTGTGCCACCATCCCTGAAGGCCTGTTTCCCCCTTGAAGGCTTGTCATCCCCCCCTTAAAGGTCTGCATCCCACCCCTGAAGGCCTGCCTGCCTGTTCCCCCCCCCTTGAAGGTCTGTCCCCCCTGAAGGCCTGCACCTCCCCCTGAAGGCCAGTCCCCCCCTTGAAAACCTGTACCCCCCATGAAGGCCGGTCTCCCCCCCTTGAAGGCTTGTCCCCCCCTTGAAGACCTGCTTTTCTGTCCTCCCTGAAGGCCTGTCCCACCACTCACCCCGAAGGACTACTAGCCCCTCCCCTCCCCCCGGAAGGCCTGTGTGTTCCCCCTGGCCTCCCCACACCGTTTACCTTTGAGGAGCAGCCTGCAAACAAGATCGCAATGCTAGTGATCTTTGCACTGCTTCAGAGCCGTTTCCTCTGCCGCGGTCCCACCCCTCCTCTGATGTCAGAGGCAGGATCGCAGCGGAGGAAACATTTCTTAAGCAGTGCAAAGATCGCTAGCATCGCAATCTTGTTTGCAGGCTGTTTCTCAAAGATAAATGGTGCGGGGAGGCCGGGGGGGGGAGCTGAACGTCAGGGGGGGAAACGGATGCCAGGGGGGGAAGACGGACAGCAGCACTTCCCGACTGACCCTCCCCGCTTGCCCTCTAAAGCAGGTGCGGCAGCGGCCATCCAGCAAGAGCAGCTCTGCCACTCCTGCGTTAGGGGGCGAGAGGAGAGGGTCAGCCGAATCGGGAACCGATTTTTTTTTGTTTTGAATCGATTCGAATCGATTCACCCGAAGTGAATTAGTGAACTGATTCGAATTGTAAATTGGGCAGCACTAGTCAGGAGAGTACTCATGTGAATCAAGTAAGAAGCTGCTAGATTTGGAGCACCGTAAAAGAGCTCCTAAATGCCCTATGCAGATTAAAGACTTAATTTACAAACGCTGGATAACCTATTAATATAAATTGCCAACATTAATGACACTTAACACACATTTTTAAAAACCTACTACTAATACAATTTAACATTTCTATAGCACTGAAATATGTACACAGCTCTATACATTTGACATGTAATAGATGGTCCCTGCTCTGAAGACAGACAGACAGACAAGACATATTGCTAGCTTTAGAAAGTGAACAAAGACTAGCTGAACAGTGCCAAGTCCCGGCCCAATGTTAACCTTGTTTTCAAATTAAATATTATTTTTACACATCATAAACACACACATTAAAAAAAGGTGGAGGGAGATGGCAATGGATTCTTACAAGAACAAGAAAAAAAGAAGGGAGCTGGCCTCGACAATAACACAAGAGAAACACAACAAAGAGGCAAGAAAGATGTCTGAACCAACTGATAGTTACATTTATTTGAAACACTATACGAAGGTATAAAAGTTCTAGGTCTTTAGAAAGACCATTTGAAGTCCCAAGTGAATGGAATCCTAGAAAAGTTCCAACCTTGTTTGCCGAAACCTGGATCCTGGTTGGGACTTTCCTAGGATTCCATTCACTTGGGACTTCAAATGGTCTTTCTAAAGACCTAGAACTTTTATACCTTCGTATAGTGTTTCAAATAAATGTAACTATCAGTTGGTTCAGACATCTCTCTTGCCTCTTTGTTGTGTTTCCAATGGATTCTTAAAGGCATCCTGTCCTCTTACATTTTAAATGTTTGCATATTTACATAAAAAACACAAACCCCATCATTCTCAATGGGGCATATTTACTAACTATGCACTCGACTCAAAATAATTTTATCCAAACGGCACTCAATTTTTATATATACATGTTCTTGTGAGGATCACCAATCAAACTCTCACCAAGATATATACCAAACTCAGTATATATCTCAAATTCCTTACATCCAATATATAATCCCTAGCTCCTCAGAAGTATCACTTGGGCTCAAAAGTTTTCACTGCCCTAAGCTTTATGTATTACCTCCTCACTGGAGCTGCTATCAATTTTTACTAACAAACTTTACTTTTAAATTTTAAATTTTTATTTAACAACCCTTCTAGCATACTTCAAGGGTACTTTTGAGCCCAGGTGGTACTTCTGAAGAGCTGGGGATTATATTTTGGAGGTGAGGAATTTGAGATATATACTGAGCTTGGTATATATCTTGGTGAGAGCTTGACTCAAAATAATACATATTGATGTGCATTAACACATGTTAACTGGTTAATTCACATTAATAAATGAGGAACTTTTAGGCTGCTTGTCAACTAAAATTAGGCAAACAGAAATAGTTAACTGGGTCTCTAAAAATAAAAACAAAACAAATATGTAATATGTAATGTAACTCCGCCCCTAAACTTGCCACATCTTAATTGGATGAGAAACATTTGTGGGAGTTATTCCACTTCGCCATAATTTTGGTGTGCTCTATTCCCCTAATTCTATATAAAGTACTGAAAAATGGGGGGGCGGGGGGCGCCCGAACTGTACATGCAGTTTAATTGCTTAACAAGACAATTAGAGCCGGATTCTGTAAATGGCGCACACATCAGGCGCCACACATGGCACTGTCCATGTGTCAATCAGGCATAGGCACTGTTAAGAGAATCACAGCTATAGAAAAAAAATTAGGCGCCGATACTGCAGGCCAGGGTTTTAAAGGCCTACATTACCAGCGCCTAAGTTTGATGGAGAATCACGCCTAAGGTCATCTCCACCCCTAACCGTGTCTACTTTGATCTTGCTGTACACATGATTTCTTCACCTACCCTAGTAGGTGCTTCGTGGTGCCTACTTGTTATAACAAGTTTTTAATTGTTTTTTAACGGTGTGGTCAATTACTGCGCCAATTAAAGCAATTCAGTTAGACAGCAGAAGGATGCCCACTGCCATCTAACTTATGGCACCATTTACAGAATCATGCCCTTAGTGCCAATAATTGAGCCAGTATTGGTTCTCCTTTTGATATCACTTCCGGGTCCCATGCCCAGGAAATTACATCAGAGGGAGAGCCGACACTGACATGGGCAAGTTGGTGATGCTGCTCACACCGGGAAAGTTAAAGAGGTACAGGGGAAAGCAAGGGACATATGCATGGCAGGGGGGGGGGGGACAGAGGAGAGGGTGGGGGAGGGGTGCTACTGCCCCAGGTGCCTCTCAACCTCGCTACGTCACTGCTTGCCCCTGTTTGTTTCAACTATAGACTTCTACAAACCCCAGCCTACAAATGACTTCATTAGCAGTCCAGTTTAATCTTTCTGGCAATTTCATAAATGACACACAGTTTTGAGAATTTTATTAACTACCGTCAAACACAGAAACTTAGAGCATTCAGGCAGATTTTCACTTATGAAAGTAAATTTTCTTTTCAAACATCCTAAACTGTCAAAAACCATCAACACTCCGCCATATTGACATTTGAGATGAATCTGTTTTCACAAAGTTAGCAACATTCTGCAAAGAATTTCCCCAGTTGTTCCCATGGAACAGACCATCAGTATGACTGCCAAAAGCCGTGAGGTTATAACAAAGTGCTGACCACTAGGAAGCTACAGATTCCTGTGTGCAATGCACAAATCCTCATGAAAAGCCCTGGGAAGAAATGTTTTAGTGGTCAGCTGTGTATAGACTAAGTCAGACATGGTTTGGTTTTAATGCCCATTTCATTTCATTTTGGAAATATTTTTTTATTTGCTTTTATATAAGAAAATTATAGCAAATACTGAATAGACAACACGCTCTTAATGTAGATTAACAGCAGCTAAAAATTAAAAATTATATAAGGAGAAAGAGGCTTTGACTGTCTCTTAATTAGGCCCCTTAGACCTGTCCCCAGGCCCACCCAGTTCCACCCATCCCCGCCCTGTTATGCCCACACCACGCCCCAGCCTCATCCCCGCCCCCTCAGCCTGCTCGTCTTGGTCAGGAGGGCACCCGCGCATGCCCCTTCCAACACGCTCTGCTTTTCAAAACTCGGACAAAGTGCTGGATTTTGAAAAGCCGTCCAGATGCCCGGACATGCCCTCTACAAAAAAAGGACATGTCCAGGAAAATCCAGATGTCTAGTAACCCTACTCTTAATATACTGTTCCAGTGTGAGAATGTATATTCATTTATTTTTCTTCCTGTTCCAGATCCTCCTATGTGAAACAGTGTCAAAGGCTTTGCTGAAATCTAAGTAAATTTCCTCAATCTAATTCTCTGGTTACACAATCAAAGAATTGAATCAGATTCATTTGCCTTTAGTAAAACCATGTTGTCTTGGACCTTGTAACCCATTAGATTCATTATTATTTCCTTCAGAAGCACTTCCATTATTTTTCCAGTAACAGAAGTGAGGCTTACCAGCCTGTAGTTTTCTGCCTCATCTCTGCAACCACTTTTGTGAAGAGGCACCATATCTTCTCTTCTCCAGTCCCATGGAGCCTCTCCCATCTCCAGGGATTTATTGAACAAATCTTTAAGCGGAGCTGCCAGAACCTCTCTGAGCTCCCTCAGTATCCTAGGATGGATCTCGTCAGGTCCCAAGGCTTTGTCCACCTTCAATTTTTTAAGTTGTTCATAAATACTTTCGTTTGTGAGCAGGAAACAGTAACCCAAAGTGCAGCTACACGATGGGAGGACTGGTAATGGGTGAAAGTACCCTAGAAAAGGACTTGGGGGTAATAGTTGACAAGACAATGAAGCCATCGGCATAGTGCGCAATGGCCTCTAAGAAGGCAAATAGAATGCTAGGTATAATCAAGAAAGTATTACAACCAGAACGAAAGAAGTTATCCTGCCATTGTATTGGGCTATGGTGCGCCCGCATCTGGAGTACTGCGTCTAATATTGGTCACCGTACCTTAAGAAGGATATGGCGATACTCGAGAGGGTCCAGAAAAGAGCGACACGATTGATAAAAAGTACGGAAAACCTTTCATATGCTGAAAGATTGGAGAAACTGGGGCTCTTTTCCCTGGAGAAGCGGAGACTTAGAGGGGACATGATAGAGACTTTCAAGATCATGAAGGGCATAGAGAAAGTGGAGAGGGACACATTCTTCAAACTTTCAAAAACTACAAGAACGAGAGGGCATTTAGAAAAATTAAGAGGGGACAGATTTAGAACCAATGCTAGGAAGTTCTTTTTCACCCAAAGGGTGGTGGACACCTGGAATGCACTTCCAGAGGGTGTGATAGGACAGAGAACGATATTGGGGTTCTAGAAGGGATTAGATGATTTCCTGAAGGAAAAGGGGATAAAAGGGTATAGATAGAGGATTACTATACAGGGCCAAGACCCGAAGGGCCGCCGCGTGAGCGGACTGCTGGGCATGATGGACCTCTGGTCTGACCCAGCAGAGGCACTGCTTATGTTCTTATGTTCCTCATCCTGAGCGTAGGAGGTACTTGAAAGAGGGACCTGGCCACCTCTTGGGCTTGCTTACTAAGGCCCCGATGCACAAAAGATTTCCTTGCAAGTAAGACTGGTTTTAACTCTCTTCCTGATGCATAAAAGGGTTCTCCTTGGCTGCTACCAATCATCGTAGCAGCCACCAAGAACCCTATGCAAATGTATTACAAAGAGCTCCTTAGTATTATTATGAGCACTTTGTGTAATGCTCCAAACTTTTTTATGGGCAAAATTATCCATTGGATCAGGCACTGACAGGAAAGTTATGCTTGACAGATCAGCCCCTAGCCACCACTGATTTAACAGAAAACAACCACAACCTCCCAGTCGTTCATGGGCCACCCCGTTGTGCCAGGACCCCCGTGCTAGGCTCCCCTCCCTATGCCCCCTCCCCCTGCACTTTAAAAAAATTTGGTAGGAGGAATGCCCATTCTCTCCTGCCACAGGGCTGGGTCATGTGTCCCCCCCACACACACACACCCTCCCCCCCATACCTTTTTTTACAGTTCGGCAAGCAGGCCCATCTCTTCAAAATGGCAGGCCTTCCCCTTCCCAGATGCACTGGGAGGGGCCTGAGATCCTGACTGGCTCAGGTGCCTAAGGCCCCTCCTCAAACAGCTGAACAGCAGGTGAAGCCCCCAAAGCAACGACAGCTATGGAGAGTTCTGCCGGTGCTGATTGACAGGCAGGGAGAGCAGCAAAAATAACTTGACAGGAAGGATAGGTAGGTAGCTGTGTCTAGCAATTGCTCTTCTGAGCAGGCACAGGCACAGTTCCTCTCCCTTTTACTGGCGCTGCTCCACATAACTAGCATGCATATAATTTGCATGGTATTTGTGCTGAGCATCAGTCATTGGGGAAAAATTGGTCCGGCCACGGAATGCCAGTGAAATGCTACCACTGTTGAACAACAAGATAAGTATTGAGTGTTTATACTGTATTTTAGTGTTTAGTAGTATATTTAGGTGGTTTGAGACTGTGGGTGCAATGATGGTAGCCCGTGCTGTGTTGTTTAACACTTTGCACTGGGTTTGGGTCTGAGCACCTTACACTACATAATTTAATGAACGATATTTTCAAGATTTAAAAGTACAAGAGCTGTGATTATTGTGAATAAAATACATAGGAACAATTTTATCCAAAAAAGAAAAGAAAAGAATCCACTACCTATAGCAGCAATCGGTTTGGATTACGTCATATACTGTAAGCTAGTTAGGATTGTAGATTTCTGATATATAAATGTTTTAACATAAATATCAAAGCCCATATGACATAATTCCACAATTAGGAAAAATGCACGTGTTAGGAACTGTCAGCTACAGGCCGCTCTTGCCTTTGAGGTCATTGTCCTGAAGTGAATAAATAAAATCTCTGGACAGTGACATGAGAAACCGGAGAGGGGCGTGTTGGACCCAGTACATTCCTCTCATGTACTGCACGGTCAAGATGAGAATCCAATTTGTCAAATCTCACTTATCTTTTTGCCCCAAAGTGGCCTACACGCTATCTATACCATTCATAAGAGGCAAGGATAGACAAATATTACTGTTATATTTGACTAACAATACTATTTTCTTCTGACATTGCAGAGCATCAGCTGGTCCCGGATATTCCCAAAGCAACAATACTGGGTGTACGTCAGTTCTGAATTATTAGGTCCCAAAATACTCCGATAGTTACCTGCCATGCCAAGTGCCTGCTTCAGAACTGATATATTTGTAAATCTGCTCAGAGATTAATGGTTAGCTTAGAACAGGATCTCCATCTACCCATAAGCCTCAATGTCATATTCAGTATTCCTTCACATTGTTTACTGGGCAGGAGACCTTGACAACTGAGCTCAACTCACTTATGTCAAGTTGATGGACCTTGAACCTCTGGATTCTCAGCAAGAACTTGTCAACAGGCTTGATTTAATGTTCTGTAGCATGGTTGCTGTTGAAACCGGTTCACTCGCGCATAGCTCAATGAAAAAAAACGTAATAAAATCCTTAATTACACATCTAAGGGAACGAAAGCTTAGTAAAACAAGGCTATAGTCAGAAATATTTGGACTTTGCTGAGTTGCAAATATCATAAAAGAACATATCCACTGGACACTCATCACAAAATAAAGTTTATTTGGAATTGGCTTGAAGCAAGGTTAATAGTGCTAGGTACCAACTCGCTCATTCCTTTCCCCCTCTGCCAACAGCCTTGTGTCGATAAAGTTACAGTGGTTTTGAACCAGAGCAAACCAGAAAGTATATGCTAGCAAAATTCACCGTTTGGTACAGATATAGTACAGTATATACCTACTACCACTGATAGTTTTTAGCTATGAGAAAAGCTGATCATTTGTCCAGGTTATTGCTCACTCTTAACTAATCTGAATCTCTTTATAGGCTTTTTTCATCCTAGATGAGTCTGGGGAGGTCAATTTCAAAGAAACAAAGAGAATGGAAAGCCTTTTCCTGTGTCTACTCCATATATTTACTTTTGTGAAAGAAGTAAAATAGAAATTGTTCGGGGATTGAGGGGGCTGATCGTGTGGGCAGAAGTGCACACAAGTTTCTGGACACATGATGCAATAGTTAACCCTGCACAAAACATTGCTTTCGACAGCAGCGCACAACGTATTAAAGCAAACAGCAATGAGGCTATTAGCTAGTATTTGGCCATAATTCAGAGAAATACTCAGAAGGCTGAGCGCAATGCTAGAAAATGGATGTTAAGGTCTGAGGAGGCATAGAAAAGTTAGTTCTTCTACAATAGGGTCTGAGAGGATTTAAGAACATAAGGCCTCAGAGGGTCTCTTCTTTCTCCCTCTCCCTTTCTTTTTTCTTTTTGTCTTTCCTGCCCTTTCCTTTTTTTTTTTTTTCTTCTTTTTCCTATTCCTTCAATAGTTTTCCCTTTCCTCCCTGTTGTCTTTATTTCTCCCTTCCCCCTTTTTACTTGCCTCTCCTCCCCTGTCTTTTCTTCCCCATTTTATTGCCCTTTCTCACCTTTTGATTCAGAATTACTGTATATTATATTTGGCACCCTCCTTTTTACAACATTGATGCATTTATTATATTTCCACAATAATTTGACTGTACAATCTTGACTATTGTGTTTCTTGTGTGCCATTTCCCCTTTTGTATTTTGCAAAATTTTCAATAAATTTTCAAGGAAAAAAAAAAAGAACATAAGAATAACCTTACTGGGTCAGACCAATGGTCCATCAAGCCCAGTAGCCCGTTCTCACGGTGGCCAATCCAGGCCACTAGTACCTGGTCAAAACTCAAGGTGTAGCAATATTCCATGCTACCAATACAGGGCAAGCAGTGGCTTCCCCCATGTCTTTCTCAATAACAGACTATGGACTTTTCCTCCAGGAACTTGTCCAAACCTTCCTTAAAACCAGCTATTCTATCCGCTCTTACTACATCCTCTGGCAACAAGTTCCAGAGCTTAACTATTCTCTGAGTGAAAAAAATTTCTTCCTATTGGTTTTAAAAGTATTTCCCTACAACTTTTAAGACAGAACAGGAGGTGACAGATCTGTGCACAGGTCCAAGCAGAAAAAAACTTGTATCTGTGCATGTACTGCAATGTTCAATGCACAAATATTGGCATCACGAAACTTTATGTGCAAATGTTTTAGGTGCTGCTATTTATCCACAGAATAACATTGCAGCAGACTTGTGCATAGAGGGAGTACTGAAAAGTTCTCAGCCCAACCAACCAACTTCCTAAATTCTGAGCTCTATTTTGCCACTGTAGCTGAAAAGAGTGTTATCTTATTTCCTTAAGCGCCAATTTGCAGAAACGGTACTATGTTTTGTGGCATTGTTTCAGATCATTGATTGAACCACATCCACGTCATTCTCTTCTTATTTGGGCTGAGAACTTTTCAGCGCCCCCTCGTAGCACTAGCTGCCTTCAGTGGAGGACCTTGTGTATATGCATTTGGTAGGCTTTCCCTGATTAGCTTAATGCATTTTGCTGTTTTCGCATGAATAGCTGTGTACTCAGCCATTGGGGCACAGTTCTAACATGCAACTTTCTCTATCGGCCACAAAGTTAAAAAAAAAAAAAAAAAAATTTAATGCATTCCAAAGAACCATCTGCGAAATGCTTTCTTGATCCCTAGAACAATTTGCCTGTAATATTATCCATATTTTTAAATGATTCACAGTTGTCAAACTACAGAATGCACACTGAGGACTAGTTCTTGTGTTAAAGTACTTTGCTAGATGTACAATAGTTACAGCCTGTCCTTGCATTCCTGGTGGCTCAATACACGAAAGAACAACATCGTTAAAATCCATTCCTCCATCTCAATGAACCGTGGCTAGCAACAGGCTCATGCATGGAAGGGAATACTTAAGCCACTGTATTTAAAACCTGGACAAGGATGTTGTTACACCAAACTAGTCCATTCTATTGAATTCCAAAGTGGCATCAGATTAAAACCCTTTATATTCAAACTCTCCCCTACTTTGGTATCTATATGGAGCGAGTTTTCGAGTTGCCCCATGGAGCTTATAGCCCTGAAACTAAAAAGCTCATTTTCTCAAGAGAACTTGTGAAGTTTACCTTTGAAAAATGGGGCTGACACACACGAAGCATGGACTGCTAATTCTGCACATGTATGGGAAGCAAGTGCAACATACGTGAGGGGATTTAGAAATGGCATTTGTGCCTAATTTTACACCCTCTTCAATTTAACACCACCCATCTCTTTGTGCTGGTAAAAATTCAGATGCGTGTATTTTCCAACCACATATAGGGAAGAGGCGAGTCAGTTTTCGAAATGTTATTTTCTGGGTAAACACTCAATTATCCATGAAAAAAATATTTTGATTATTGCTCCTTAAAACAGCATCCCCCAAACTGTGGGCCATGGCGCACTGGTAGTATGCCTTCAGAATTGATCAGTAGCCTATATATTGTCACACAGAGCTTTCCTTCCTTGACTTAGATTGTAGGAAATATATTGATTGGTATGCAGAACACAACTATCTTGACCCCTTTCAGGAAATAAAAGCATCTCTTCCTCTTCCCGAGCTTCTACCTTTGAGTCCTTCTGACCTCTGCTGGAGCATTCAGGCTAGGGTTACCATATGGCTCCAGAAAACGGAGCAACTGCAAATAAAGCAAAAAAAAAGCTCCACAAAAATAGTCAACTTAGAACACCAAAAAAAGGAGGCCATCAAGTTTCAAGTTCAAGTTTATTAGGATTTGATATACCGCTTATCAAGGTTATCTAAGCGGTTTTTACAATCAGGTACTCAAGCATATTGAGACATGGGCTTTGCTTCTTCTGAAAGCAATAGAAGTAAGGAGGACAGATTGAGACATCTAGGTTTTACTTCCAATGAAAGCAATGGAAGTAAAACCCAGTTGCCTCAATCCATCCTTTTTCTGCAGCCATATGATAACCCTAATTTAGGCCCTGATGCTCAAAAGCTTTCCATGCCACGAAGACTCGTTAAAGCAGACGTTCAAAAGGGTTTTCCATGGCTGCTACCAATCCTCGTAGCCGCCACCGAGAACTCAAGGAGCTCATTAGTATTCTAATGAGCTCTTCTGGAGCACAAAGGTAGCATCCCCCCCCCCCCTTTTACTGTGAAAAAGCGCACAACAGCTGCACCCTTCCCCCTAAAAAATACCCTTCAAGCCTGCAGCTGAGAGCCAGCAGATGGGAGAGCGGCGGCTGCCAGCTCAGCTGAATCTCAGCTTCCATGCCATCTCTGGAGCTACGATCAGCTGATTGAGGCTTCCTCTGTCAGCTAGCCATGATCAGTTGATCAGGGCTTCCCCTGCCAGTTCCAAAGCCACAATCAGCTGATCATGGCTAGTCAGCAGGGGAAGATGGCATGATCCTGAGGCCAGGAGCATACTGGGATAGCCAGGGCCAGTTTTAAACAAGCTGGGGCCCAGGGCAAAAATTGAGAGGGTCCCCTAATCCCCTCTCCTCCTTGTTCCCTCCTTCTATTTCCTATCATGCCACTACTACCACACATATAACAAATTCAGAACAAAGTATCATAAATTAGAAATATGAATAGCCAAAATTAAACTAGGAACTTCAAGAAGGTAAACTTGGAAAGTATTTCAACACTGGAGAAACAAATGCACTTAATTTTGTACTGAACACAATCAGTGGCACAGTCGCAAAGGGGATGAGGGCTTAACCCTCCCTGATTAACATTTCCCTTGCTGTGGTTGGTGGGTATCCTCAAGCATCACTGGCTGATGATCACCTTCTCCCCCTCAGGTTCAATGACCAGAAATCTTCCAAGCTCTGCAGCCAGCAACAGTATTTCAGAGCTGCTGCAGCCCCCACCCCATGCCTACTCAGCTTTCACATCTGCAGTGGCACTCAGGGATACTGCCCCAGCTGCAGAGTTTGGAGATTTTTGGCAGCTGGACTGGAGGAGGTCATCTTCAGTTGGCAGGACTTGGGTATTTTGTATTCGGGTTGGAAGAAAATTGGTGCCTACCTATTTTGGGCTCAAATTCTCCCCCATCAAAACATCTGGCTACACCACTAAATGCAATAGAAAATAAAAACATCTATGATGCACATATTCTAAAACTAACATATTCCTGTTAATAGATTTCTCATCTTTCATAGCCTTCTATTTTCATCCATCTAATCCCCATGACCACATTTCTACCTCTGTACACACTAGTCTCCTCTTAATCATCATCTTGCTACCCCTTTATGACCTCTCTCTATTTCCAAAATTCATCTCTTCTCTCTTATAGCCTAACCCAGTCTCATTACCTGATATCTCCCAGCATCTTCCTGTCCCATCTCTTTTCCCTCTTACTCCAAGGTCATCATTATTTCCTCTCTTTTCTGTTCTTGTACCCTCTCCCCCTTGATGCAGCATCGGTTTCTGCCTTCTATACCATTGTTCAGCACCTATCCCTCCTTTCCATCCCCAAACTTAACATTTCCCCCCTCCCTCTCATCTCTAGCTCTTTTCTCTTTCTTCCAGACTGCTCTCTCATCTAACATCTCTCCATCCCTCCCCACCATTCCTAGATCCACCATTTCTCCTTTTCTCAACTACCCTTACATCTAGCATCTCTCTCTCCCTCTCTCATCCAGCATCTCTCTTTCCCTCCCCACCATTCTCAGAGCCACCATCTCTCCTTTTCTCAACTACCATTACATCTACCATCTCTCCCTTTCTATTTCCAACTGCTCTCCTATCCAGTATCTCTATCCTCTTTCCATCCATACCACCCCTTGGATCCAACTTATTTCCCTTTCTTTCCCCTTCTTCCATCCCATTGTCTTCTGTCTCTCTCCCACTTCTCTGTTTCCAGGCTCATTATTTCTTCCCTTAACTTCCCCCTCCCACCCTCAGTCTGGCTGCTCTGGCATATCCCCCTCTCTTTGAACCCCTCCCCCATCTATATACTTCAAGAAGGAGCAGGGGATACAGAGAGAAGGGCACAAGGAGGGTGCCACCACCCCATGCACCTCCTACCCTTACTATGCCACTGCCCGTCTGAAAAGTAGGCATGGTTAGGAGCAGAGAATAGGCTTGGAATAGGCGTCTCCAGGTGTATGAGATAGGTGCCAGTAAATTAGACCAGATAAAAGCTGGCCTAATGTACCAGTGCCTATCTCTATGGCCTAAGTCTGCTTAGACACCACTAGAAGTGATTCTCTAAGTGGCCTCTCGTGATTGATTGGCAATCTGGCCCTTGGTATCCACCCTTCTATTAGTAATGCTCTTCTTGTGCTTTCCTTTACACCAATGTCTGATTTTATTCCATCAAGTTTTTATTGGTGGGAATGTTCCATATGTTCTTATTTTCATTCTCCACAATTGTCATGGCCGTGTTTCCATTGTTTGTCTGGCACAGCGATGTAATAGTTTTTACACAGTTTCCAGTGAATGAGACATGCTACATTATTTCGCTTTTCTGCATGCAGTCCTTATAACATAAGCTTGTCACCGCTGACAAAAATGTGTGTTGTAATAGAATCTGCATTTGTCTGTTGGTTTTCTTGATGCTGGCTAGTTGCCAGAGGTTGTGGTAACAGCAGTTAACGTAGCTGCTTTTAAGAAAGGTTTTGGATAATTTCTTGAAGGAAAAGTCCATAGTCCTGGAAGAAAAGTCCAATTTCCTGGAGGAAAAGTCCATAGTCTGTTATTGAGACAGACATGGGGGAAGCCACTGATTGCCCTGAATTGGTAACATGAAATGTTGCTACTCTTTGTTTTTTTTGCCAGGTACTAGTGACTTGGATTGGCCGCTGTGAGGACGGGCTACTGGGCTAGATAGACCATTAGTCTGACCCAGTAAGGCTTTTGTAAATCATCTTCTCTTTAGGTTTAAGTCCATGTTTCCTTATTCATTCATGGGCCGGGTTTTGATCTACTTGTAGTTTTTTAATTAAGTCACTGTATTTGTACTTAAGCTGGTTCTGTGTGGGAGGGGGAGGGGGTTTCTTGTTTATTGCTCTAACTCTTAAAAAAACAGAATTTATCTTGTTTTGCTTATTATTTTCTTCTCCCCCCTCCACCCTCCTTCATCTGCTATTGTATTCTCATTCCTTCTGATCTTAAACACTTGTCCAGGTTTAAGGGTGAAAAACAAGTTAGAGTCATTTGTATTCATACTGTTCAGTGTTATCTCATCTGCCATTTTAGCAATTAACATGCATTAACTACACCCACAGTAATTCACACTCCACACCCCTTTCTCTGCCCTCTAATTTAGGTGTCTGACACAGCAGTTACTGTGCTCTGTTAACTGTGGTGTGCTCTGTTAAGCACCGAGGGCCAGATTCTACAAATAGGGGTAAATTCTTTTCTTTTTTTTAATTTTAATCTTTATTAATTTTCAGAACTGATACAAAGTGCAAACAAATACACATTCAAACTATTTAAAACAGCACTTATATTCAACCAATATTAAAACAAAGTATCCTTTTCTCCCCCCTTCCCTCCGTCTCTCTCTGGATGTGTGTGGCAAAAATCAATTTAGGAATTAAAGGTTACATCAACTAATCAGCCATTTATTTATCAAAAATCTCTAACGGACCCTGCATTTCTTTATACTTTTTATAGTTCTGCATTCATTCTCTCATACCTATAAAATAAACACAATGTTTCCCACCAAAAGGAAAAGCAGGGAAAAGACAGAGGAGAGAAACAGCAGGGGAGAGAAGGCAGGAGAGAGCGAGGGGCAGTGGCGAGAGTTAGCTCCGCCCACCCCTGACATCATCCACCGGAGCTCCCCTTTAAAAGCGGAGGGGCCAACGGCGCTCAGCTGTTTGGCGTGTATTGAAGGCAAGCATTAAAGGTGCTCGCCTTAGCGAGAGCGCCTTTGCAAAGGGCCTTAAGAAGGGCCAAGTCACTGCAAAGGGAATTACGAAGGGATGAGACTCATGGTGGGGAAGAAGATTAAGAAGAGGATAAGCACTGTAAAGACGCTAGAACAAGCATGGTCCCTTTTTAAGGGCACAATCACCGAGGCGCAAAATCTATATATATCGCGAATTGACAAGGGATCCAACGAACCGGCGTGGCTCACTGTAGTGGTGAAGGAAACGATCAGAGACAAGAAGACTTTGTTTAAGGAATGGAAAAGGTCAAAAAGGGACAAAAACTGGAAAAAGAACAAATAGCATCAAAGCAGATGAAAACAGCAAAGACCCACTGTGTAGGCCGCTACCACTTATACATGAACTGCAACTGCTCCAGGCATGTAGGCTAGGTTCAACTTGGGATCTGTATTCTTGCCTCACCCAGAGGCTGGCTGGTGAAGGTGGTTGACTGAAGGCAGTAGT
Organism: Geotrypetes seraphini; assembly: GCF_902459505.1. Taxonomy (NCBI): domain Eukaryota; kingdom Metazoa; phylum Chordata; class Amphibia; order Gymnophiona; family Dermophiidae; genus Geotrypetes; species Geotrypetes seraphini. The sequence goes on along the minus strand of NC_047090.1, from coordinate 101,463,144 downwards.
GCATGCTGTGGTTCTGCATAGGGAAGAATCCTCATATATCTAAGGATTAGTTAATTTTTTTTCCTCACCTGTAAATAGGGTTACCAGATGTCCGGATTTTCCTGGGGGTCAGGATAGCTTTTCAAAACCCGGAACTTTGTCCGGGTTTTGAAAATCCTCCTCTAAATCGTGTCAGGCAGGAGGAAATCTGCGCACGTGCCGATTTCCTCCTGCCCGACACGAGCAGGCGAGGCTGGGGCCAAAAGAGACTATGAGGAAAAAATAGCCAAGGAAGCAAAAAACTTCAAGCCATTCTTTCGATATTTTAAGGGGAAACGATCTGTGAAGGATGCGGTGAGGCCGTTGGATGACCATGGAATAAAGGGAGTTCTAAAGGAGGACAAAGCCATTGCCAGCAAACTGAACACACTTTTTTTGCATCTGTGTTTACTGAAGAGGATATACACAACATACCGGAAGCCAACAGGCTATACGTGGGAAATGAAGACGGGAAACTGACAGGGGTCAATCTAGAAGAGGTATGCAGGCAGATTGATAGGCTTAAAAATTATAAATCCCCGGGACCAGATGGCATCCATCCAAGGGTAATCAAGGAACTGAAAGGGGTTATAGCTGAACTGCTTCAACTAATAGCCGATCTGTCGATCAAATCAGGAAGGATTCCAGAAGACTGGAAGGTGGCGAATGTTACACCGATCTTCAAGAAAGGTTCGAGGGGTGATCCAGGAAACTACAGGCCTGTGAGTCTAACCTTGGTACTGGGAAAGATGGTAGAGGCGCTGATAAAGGACCGCAACACTGAGTATCTTGACGGACACAATCTGATGAGGAACAGCCAGCACAGCTTCAGCAAAGGAAGATCTTTCTTGATGAACTTGCTGCACTTCTTCAAGGGAGTAAACAGGAAGATAGACAAAGACGACCCGGTCAACATTGTATATCTAAATTTTCAGAAGGTGTTAGACAAGGTTCCGCATGAACGACTACTTTGAAAAATTGCGAGCCATGGAATCGAGGGTGAAATACTTACATGGATTAAAAACTGGCTGGAAACAGTGAGTGGGGGTATATGGACAATACTCGGACTGGAAAAGCATCATCAGTGGAGTGCTGTAGGGTTCGGTGCTTGGACTCATTGTACGACAAGTGAAATGATTAAATTTGCAGACGATACTAAGTTATTCAGAGTAGTGAAGACACAGGAGGATTGTGAAGATCTACAATGTGACATAAACACGCTCGAGAAATGGACCACAACATGGCAAATGTTCAACATGGATAAGTGTAAGGTGATGCATGTCGTTAACAAAAATCTTATACACGAATACAGGATGTCCGGAACGGCAGCGGCGAAAAGGGCAAACAGAATTCTAGGAATGATTAAGAAGGGGATCACAAACAAACCGGAGAAGGTTATCATGTCGCTGTACCGGGCCATGGTACGCCCTCACCTAGAATACTGCATCCAGCACTAGTCACCGTACATGAAGAAGGACACAGTACTACTCGGAAGGGTCCAGAGGAGAGCGACTAAAATGGTTAAGGAACTGGAGGAGTTGCCGTACAGTGAGAGATTGGAGAAACTGGACCTCTTCTTCCTTTGAAAAGAGGAGACTAAGAGGGGACATGATCGAGACATTCAAGATACTGAAGGGAATAGACTTAGTAGATAAAGACTGGCTGTTCACCCTCTCCAAGGTGGAGAGAACAAAAGGGCACTCTCTAAAGTTAAAAGGGGATAGATTCCGTACAAAAGTAAGGAAGTTCTTCTTCACCCAGAGAGTGGTAGAAAACTGGAACGCTCTTCTGGAGGCACCCTCCAGGGATTCAAGACAAAGTTAGACAAGTTCCTGCTGAACCAGAACGTACGCAGGTAGGGCTGGTCTCAGTTATTGCACTGGTCTTTGACCTAGGGGCCGCCGTGGGTGCTGACTGCTGGGCACGATGGACCACTGGTCTGACCCAGCAGCGGCAATTCTTATGTTCTTAATTGCTCACAGTTACTTCTAGTAAAGCCATTAAGAATATTATGCCTTTACGTTTTGATTTACTCTTGCACACACACACACACACACAAAGCTGTAAAGTCAACCATGTGTTAGCCTTGAGTCTTCAGCAGTCAGTTGGAGCACTGCAAAGGGAGAACCGAAAGCTGCGGTTCTTGGCCCACTCAGGCAGAAGTTTCTTGCTGTTATTTGGGGCTTTTGATGAGGTGGTAGAGGTTAACTAATGAAACTCAGGAAACATCTGCTGGCTTTGAGCAAGATGTGGGTCAAAGGAGCAGGGCGGGTCCGACAGCCACACAGGTACAAAAAAAAAAGAAATAAAAGCAACAATGTTACTTGGCCAGCTTTGCTGTAGCACTTCAGCAGCAAAACACAATCGCTGAGCCAAGGAGGCTAAAAGAGAAGCAGAGTGAGGAAAGGAAAATAAACCAGCAAGTCAGCCATGAGATGTAAATCAGGAATCTCAGGGCCCACTCTTGATGGATTTGTAACTTTCTGAATGCAGTGCAGAAGCTATGCTGCCACTCTGCAAAAATTAAACCTTCGGGTTTTGGGGGTTTATACTGCAGGGTACGCAAGGCCACACGTTCAGAATCAACTGAGCGTTGTTGCCAGAGATCCCTGTTCAAACAATATCTTTACAAGATTCTGTTTAAAGCTGTCCAAACTTTCAAAATCAGCCTCAGTATCCATGACTAAAAGGTCTATTGAACCAGGCCATATACAGAGTGCTGTCCTTTCGGTTTCCTCTGTCACATCTGTTATTTACAGTCTTGTGAATCCATATCCCAACAACAAAAATATAGAGCTCCTTTTTACGAAGCCGCGTTAGGCTTTTTTTTATTGCCGGCCACAACAGTATTAACTCCGAAGCTCATAGAATTCCTTCAAGCGTTGAAACTAATACCGTTGCAGCTGGTGGTAAAAAAATCCTAATATGGCTTCATAAAAGGGGGGGGGATGGGATAATTAAGAAAAGAAAAAGAGCCGGAGTACGCTGTTCCACCATAAGACCTCATAGTGTCGCATGACTGACAAATGTCATTTGTAGTTTGTCTTCAGAGTATAGAAACCAAGGTAGAAATAGATCTGGAGCTCAGTGATGGTGGTTTGTTACTATTTTAAGAAAATAAAATCTGCACAATGCTGAAAAAGAGAAAGAACTTAGTTATAAATCTGGAAATGTATTTGACAATGGATTGCCAGCAGATGGTACTGGAAGAAAAACTTATGTGTCCCTCTATTAAAACTAGCAAAATATGAGAAAAAAATAAGTAAATCATTGTGGGGAGTGTGTGGCACAGTGGTTAGAGCTGCAGCCTTAGCACCCTGAGGTTGTGGGTTCAAATCCCTCACTGCTCCTTGTGACCCTGGGCAAGTCACATAGTCCCCTCATTGCCCTAGGTACACTAAATAAAATTTGAGCCCACCTGGACAGAGAGACATATGATAAAGTACCTGAATGTATACCACTTAGGATATAAGTGGTATATAAATAACCCTTAAGGCAGCCTATTTAGAAAGAAAAACTGAAGCCTTGTCTTTTAAATAAATTCTTGGACACTTATGCTCCTTGTAATGTCAATTCATGAGTCTGAGTTGTGTGTTATTTGCTAGGGGTGTGCAGTGACATTTCTATAAAACTTGTTTGGTTAGGGTATTGTTTTGGTTGTTTGCAGTTCAGTATTGTTTTAGCACATGCTATTTCATTTAAGTGTGCACTACCATGAAATAATGCATGATATTCATGTTAATGCAGTTAGCAGGGTTTAGAAAAGGTTTGGATAATTTCCTAAAACAAAAGTCCATAAGCCGTTATTAAGATGGACTTTGGGAAATCCACTGCTTAATCCTAGGATAAGCAGCATAAAATCCGTTTTACTTGTGATCTGGGTTGGCCACTGTTGGAAACAGGATACTAGGACCTTCGGTCTGTCCCAGTATGGCAACTATTATGTTCTTATTTAGTGCATGCTAAATTAAGTAGCTCCACCATTAGAAATCTAAGGAACAAAGCTGCAGTATGTACTAACGCTTGCTTACCACAGCAAAAAATGGCTTACCATGGAGTGCGCTGAGGCATCCCATGGTAATTTTTAGATGTGTGCATGTTACTCTCAAGCTGAAAAATAACATTTATTTTTTAGCACTGAGGCAGGCCTGGGGCAGAGGGTGGGAAATTTAGCATTGTGGTCATTAAAAGGGAAAATAGAAAAATTGGCCAGGTGCCCAAAAGAATTTCCAAAACCCAGCAGTTTGTTCGGGTTTTGGAAGTCCCCTAGCTCAGGTCCGCATCTGGAGGCCCTCTATGCATGCACAGACGTTGACACGATGATGTCATATGCACATGCGTGTACACGTGACTTCTTCGCGTCAACGTCCGTGCATGTGCAGAGGCCCTCCAGACCTTGGAGAAGAAGACAGGAGGTTTGGCTGGAGGCAGGGCTGGAGAAGAATGGGGAGGTGCTAGAGGAAAAATGGGACGGGGCCAAGTGTCCTCTTTTTTAAGAGGAAATCTATCAACCCTAGAACTGTTAGACTTTTAGTTTAGTTTTGTGCTTAGATTTAACCCTAGATATCCGTTACCTGGTTTTTCCTCATCCATGTGGTCAAGCACAGATAAGGACTGTGCCTTTCTCCTTGATCATCTGTAGCAGTGGCAGGTATTTTAGGAGTGGTGTACAGGGATCCATATTGCCCAAGAATTATCAGTATACTTTTGAGGATTTTTCTAGCTGACTCCCTACATAGAAAGCAACAACCAAAGGAGTAAAGGTGGTCAAAAGGAGAAGAAGCAGCCAAGGTTATCACCAATGCATATTTTATTGAAAGCTGACCCAACTTAGTTGATCGATAATCAGCATATTCTATTTATGGCACCCAAAAAATCAGTGCTGACTAGAACGGTGCTTAGTGTGATTCTATAAAACAGTGGTCCCCAACCCTGTCCTGGAGGACCACTAGGCATCCAGGTTTTCAGGCTAGCCCTAATGAATATGCATGAGAGAGATTTGCATATAATGGATGGCTCACCACTTTCAGAATACCCCTCCCTCTCTCCACTGTCCCTTTCTTTACATCCCCTAGCATCTTCATATCCCAGCTCTCTTCCCTCCTGCCCTCCCATGTGTCCATCTCGCCTCTTCTATCACCATGGTCCAACATTTTGCTCCCTCTCTTTTCTGGTTTTCTTCTTCCCTCCCCCCTTGATGCTGGACAATGAAATGGAGAAAAAAAAGAGAGATGCTGCATCTATTCCTTCCATCCACAGGCCTAACATTTCTCCCTCCCTACCTTCCATCCCTAGATCCAACTTCTCTCCCTTCTCTTCCTAACTGCCTCCCATCCCATCTCTCCCCCTGCCTCCATGCCTCCCTTCCCCAGGTCCAGCATTTCTCCCTTTCTCTTCCCAACAGTTCTCCCTTCAAGTATCTCTTTCCCACTTCCTCCACACCACCCCAGGTCCAACTTCTCTCCCTTCAGACCATTGCCCAACATCTCTCTCTCTGTCCTCTGTTTCTGGCCCCATAAGCTCAACCCCCCCCCCCCCATGCCCAATCTGACACTTCTTTTAATACCATCCCCCTCTGTACTTAAAAAAAACAAAAAAAAAAAACAGTCCAGGAGGCTTCCTCACTCCATCATGTTCTCCCCCTTCTCTCTATGCCCATACATCTCTACCTCTCCTCTCCCACCACCATGTCCAATAATTCTCTCTCTCTCTCTCTCCCTCCTCTCTGCCCAGCAGTTCTTCTCTTTCTTCATCTCCCCATGTGCACCATCTCTTTCCCTCTCTCAGACACCCAATTCTTCCTTTCTATTCTCTCCCTCACAGCATCTTTTTCTCTCACTCCCTCCATTCTTCCATCTTATGGCTCATGCTCCCCTACCTCTTTCCCTTCATTCTGTGTCCTAAGTTCATGCCCCTCCCTCCTTCCTTCCATCATTTATCCTGTTTGTGCTCCCTGCCTCTCAAGTCCCAGCATGCCCTTCTCCCTCTCTTCCTTCTGTGCCGTGGGTGTTTACCTTCTTGCTGGCACCCTCCTCCATCTTGCTGCAGTGTTCATTCAAAGCCGTGGGCAGTGGCTCCTAAGCCTTCTCTCTGATGTCGAAGCTTGGCCTACCCACTGCCAATTCTTCTTCCTTCCCCCCCCCCCCCCCCACCGGTCCACTGCCAAAGCCAATCTGCCTCCCTCTCTGCCGCGCTGAAGCCTGGCCTACCCGCCACCAATTCTTCCTCCCCCTTATTGTCCGCCGCCATTCGCCACCCACTGCTGCAGCAAATACAAGAAGGGAAGAGCAAGGCACGTGCAGCGGTGCCAGCCTACAAGCCTTCATCCAATGTCAATTCTGATGTCAGAGAGAAGGCCCGAACCTTCTCTCTGACATCAGAATTGACATTGGGGGGAGGCTTGTGGGCCAGCAGCATGCATTGGCTGCACACACCTGGTCCTTCCCTTCCTGCAGTTATGGTGGTGAGCAGCAGTGGCAGGCAGGGAGCAGCAGTGGCGGCGGGCGGCAGTCAGTCCATGTACCCCCTGACCTACAGGATGGGCAATTTTTGGGGAGGCCATGGCAACTGTGCCCCCCCCCCATTCTGATGACTATGGGCAGGGATATGACATTTTTTTGAAGCGATTGTAATAATATAAACATAAACAAGGCACTAAGCATAAGTAACAGATTTATTAAGAGCATAAGAATAGACATACTGGGTCAACCAAACGTCCATCTAGCTAAATATTCTGTCTCCAACAGTGGCCAATGCAGGTCACAAGTATCTGGCAGAAACCCAGATAGCAGCAACATTCAATGCTAACTATCCCAGGGGGCATTGGCTTCTCATGACTGGCTCAGTAGCAGACTATGAACTTTTCCTCCAGGAATTTCTCCAAACCTTAAAAAAAAATTGTTACAACATCCTCTGGCAACACATTCCCAAACTTAACTCTTCATTCAGTGAAAAGATATTTTCTCTTATTTGTTTTAAAGGTATTTCCATGTGACTTCATTGAGTGTCCCCTATTCTTTGTAATTTTTGAAAAAGTAAAAAAAATTGATTCACTTTAACCCGTTCTATACTACTCAAGCGTTCTATACCTCAATAATATCCCCCCTCAGCTGTCTCTTTTAAAAGCTGAAGAGCTCTAAGCTCATTAACTTTTCCTCATATGAGGGGAGTTCCATCCCTTTTATCATTTTGGTTGCTGTTCTTTCAACCTTTTCTAATTCCACTCTATATTTTTTGAGATATGGTGACTAGAATTGAACGCAATATTTAAGGTAAGGTAGCACTATGGAATGATATAGAGACATTATAATATTCTTGGTCTTATTTGCCATCCCTTTCCTAATAATCCCTAGCATCATGTTTGAATTTTTGGCTGCTGCGGCACACTGGGCAGAAGATTACAGTTTATTGTCTACAATGACACCTAGATCTTTTTTTGGGGTGCTGACTACTAAGGTGGTCCCTAGCCTCTGGTAATTATGATTTGGATTATCTACCCAATGTGCATTACTTAAGTCTAGGGTTAAAAGATCTAAAAGAAAAAAATGGTTTTGTTTATTCCCCTATATCTGTGATGAGAATTGCCACTACGGAAATGCCTACCAACGCCTAAGGGTACTTCTAGTATTAACCAAACCTATTTTATCCTATGGCGCCTCTGTAGTCACAGTTCTAGTATTGTTTGTGGAGGTGTAATCTTTTTTTTAATGACATTTCAATTGCTTCTAAACAATGTGATCTGGTAACGAATAGACACTACTGTAAAAAGGATATTCAGCAACAATATCTGGAAATATCTGAATAATGGCAGCAGTTATCTAGATATGTCCTTCTGAATATCTGGTCCTTTCCATATAGAGCCTGCTATTGAGACTGTGGGAGGTAGCCCGGCTACCTCTCATGATCTGTAGCACTCCTGGATATTCAATGCTGAAACTGTATTTGGCCACCAGCATTGAATATCGAGGTCAGGGTTCACTGCCATGGGCTTAGCTTGTCAAGTTAAGGCCTAGTAGCCAAAGTTAGATCCGCCTTTTACATTACATTACAGATCTTTATTCTGCCATTACCTTGCGGTTCAAGGCGGATTACAAAAGAGTTAAAAAAGGTGGTTATAATGGAAGATCGTTTGTCATTTCTAAAGAGGTAAAGAGTAGATCATGTAGTTTCTGTGTGGTGGGAAGAGGGAGGGAGGAAGGACGGTAAGTATGATGTTAGGACTGTTTTAGGCAGGTCTATCTAGCCACTAGCCTTAGTTGGTCAGTGAATGAATATTGGTGGTGGCCGGGTTTTTGCCAGGTACTAGTGACCTGGATTGGCCAGTGTGAGGATGAGCTATTGGGCTAGATGGACCATTGGTCTGACCCAGTAAGGCTATTCTTATGTTCTTATGTTACACAACATAGCCAGTCACTAACCAATCTGGCCATTTCCCCACTAAATATCATTGGCTAGCCAGCTTATGCTATTTGGCCAATCAGAAGCCATTTCTAGCTGGCCAAATATCACTATCATCTCAATACTGTATATTTTCATGGATTAATAGAGAAAGCCTTAAATCAACAGTGCCTGAAATTTTACATATCTTTGAAAGGAAATTTGTTTTATTGCTCTAAACACCTCAACAGATTCATTTAAGAACTGCCTGCTGCTCGAACAAACTTGCTGAAAGGATCCATTTTTCTGTTTGCTGAATACATTCAGGAAATCTGCTGCTATTGTGCTTAAATCTCCTTGTGGTATGCAGTGCAAGGGACAGAATGAATGAGCATCAGGATGCCAGGACAAGACACAACAGGTGTGAAGGTATTGAACAACGTTTTTAGCACGTGAACTCAAGAGGAGAGAGTTTGCCTGGGTGCCTCTGAAAAGAGTTCTTGTTAGGTTTATTTACTTTTCTTTCAGGTAGGGTCTTGAAGAAATTATATTCCACACCCTTCTTCTCCCCCAACCCAAACCTTCATTTTTCTTAGCAGAAAAGCAAGCAAACAGGTCCTAGCCTGCTGCCTGCAGGAAAAATGTGCTTTGTTATGGAAGGAGCACCCATCACTGAAACAACAAACAGAAGAATAGCTCTGTTTATTTTTCCATCTACAAGAGGTAGAGGTGAAGGTAAAGCCACCTTAAGCCTCTATTCACAGTCCCTTCGCCAGTTCAGCAAAGCTGTCAGAGGATGGTAAGTGAGGATATACTCCATGGTAGTAATTGTGCTCAGTATTTTTCCACATGCAAAGAATGTTTTATATGTGAAACAGGCTTTTGGAAATATGGAAACATGAGGATATATACATATAAGAATGAGGGTGCAGGACAAATATTTTCATTCCTGTTTAATTTCCCATTGTTTTGGGGTTTTATTTGCTTTGGGTTTGTTTTACATTGTTTTAATTTTCATTTTGGGAGGCAACGTCATTTACAATGCATACTTTTTGCAACATCATTTATAAACATAGAAACATGACGGCAGATAAAGGCCAAATGGCCCATCTAGTCTGCCCATCTGCAATAACTATTATCTCTTCCTCTCTCTGAGAGATCCCACATGCCTATCCCAGGCCCTCTTGAATTCAGACACAGTCTGTTTCCACCACCTCTTCCGGGAGACTGTGCCATGCATCTATCACCCTTTCCGTAAAAAAGTATTTCTTCGGATTACTCCGGATCCTATCACCTCTTATCTTCATCCTATGCCCTCTCATTGCAGAATTTCCTTTCAAATGAAAGAGACTCGACTCATGCACATTTATATTACATAGGTATTTAAACGTCTCTATCATATCTCCCCTCTCCCGCCTTTCCTCCAAAGTACACAGATTGAGATATTTAAGTCTGTCCCCATACGTCTTATGAAAAAGGCCTTCCTCTGGACTGACTCCATCATTTTTATATCTTTTAGATATATATAAAGCACTATTAGCAACACAGGAAAAAAAACCAAATCTTTTTTTTTTTTTGGGGGGGGGGGGTGAGGAGAGTCCCCGATGTCATTTCAGGCTACAAATGACATGGGAAATATGGTTGACATTTCCCATGTTGTTTCAGATGAACTCAGTCGCATATCTATAGTAGAGAATGACACGGTGAAAAAATTGGTCCCCGTCACCGCCCCGTCCCCGTCTCACCATCCTCTGCACCGCCCCGTCACCGCCATTCCCTTCACCGCCCTGTCACCGCCACTGCCATCCATTCCATTCACCGCCCCGTCACCGCCACTGCCATCACATTCACCGCCCCGTCACCGTCACTGCAGCATGCATAAAAGCCTCAAACTGACACATTTTGATCACTAAATTGAAAATAAAATCATTTTTCCTACCTTTTTGTCTGGTGATTTCATGAGTCTCTGGTCCTTCTTTTGATCCTTCTTCTTTCTTCTCCTGCCCCCCTCTTTCTTTCTCTCTCCCCCTGGCTCCCCTCTTTCTTTCTGCCTTTCTTTCTCTCCCTCTTGACCCCCCTCTTTCTTTCTGCCTTTCTTTCTCTCCCCCCTTGGTCCCCCTCTTTCTTTCGTGCCATCGTGCCAATTTCTCCACTTCCAAGATTCTTTCCCTACCCTCACCCCCAAGCCAGCAGCCAATTTCACCCTGCTCCTTCCTCGATGTCCTGAACTTCATCGGGCAGCAGCAGCATTCACAATTCACTTCTGTTGCCCGCTTCAGGCCTTCTTCTCTGTCGGGTCCTGTCTTCATGAAAACAGGAAGTAGGCAGGACCCGGCAGAGAACAAGGCCGAAAAAGAAAACCGGCAAACTAAGGAAAGCTGGAGAGCAGTAGCGTACCAAGGGGGGGGGGGGGGGGGCGGGAGGGGCGAAAAAGGTAATGGCGCCAGGCCTTGGAGCACCGAGGCAGACCGAACCCCCGAACCTCCTCCCAGCCGAACCCCCGCTTATCCTCCTATCTCCCCCCCCCAAGTGAACCTTTCCGACTTTCCCAGCGAAAGCAGCAAACCTCCCAACAGTAGCGTCATCAGTGACGCGTCAGAGGGAGGAGAAAGCCGCGAAGGAGGTTTAATTACAGGTGTGGCAGTAGCGATTGGTCCTCTTCTTAGGGGGCGGAGTCAATGCGGCAACGTGCAAGTCGGGTTGAGGAGACAGACCACGCGAAGACAAACATGGCCGCCGGAAAAAAAAATGACACCCGGTCAAGACCAAAGATTCACGGTGAAGACACGGTAAATAGCGGTTCTTTGAAGGGGGTACATTGGCCTGCGGGGACAAATCTTTTCACCTGCGCCTGCGGGCGGTGAAAACTTTTTTCCCCGTGTCTGCGGCGATTTGAGTATAGAGTCTCTGAAGCCCGCAGCCAAACCACAGGCTCCCCGCGGCTCACTGCGGGGATCTCTCCCCGTGTCATTCTCTAATCTATAGACACCCGGAAAAAGAGTACCTACACTTCTCCCTCCGTATTCGCTGTGATAGGGGATTAACAGAACCGCAAATACTGAAAAACCGGCGAACAACTTTTGTATATGTTATTTGCTGTTTTCTATTAAAAACCATCATGAATATGGTGAAACCGCGAATAACATGATGGGAGACCTGGCCTGTTTCTGAAGGAGAGGTAAAACACGGTGAACAAAGTGCTGGGAATCAGCGATTTCTCTATGCAAACTGATGTAATTTGGGGGGAGGAGACAGCAAGCTAAAAAACGTAAATAATCGAAACCGCAAATGCTGAAACCGCGAATACAGAGGGATAAGTGTAGTTGTAGTTGATGTATGTGTGTATAAGCATTCCCAGGGGCATGGTGTGAGTGGAACATGGGTGAAATTATGTATTTTATGAAATATTCCAAAACAAAAGGAAAGTACTGCAGAACCAATGTACTGATCATTTACACATTGTTCTCCCTAGGACCCCTGGCGAAGGAGTTTTTTTTCAAAAACATGAACCATGTTGGGTCCTGTGTACTCACACAAGAGGACCATTTGTTTGAAAAGCTTCATAGCACACTTCCCTCTCCATATTCGCTTATTCGCGGTTTTAAATTTAAAAATTTATTTTCATTTTTTGGGCTATTTTAAGCCCTGTAAGTCCCCCAACTTAAGCCTTACCTGATGGTTTAGCGGGTTTTTGGGGCAGGAGCAATCTTCCCATGCGCAGATCGCTCACAGGAAATGGCTCAAGAGACTACGGGAGCTCAAGGCAGCCATTTCCTGTGAACGATCTGCTCGGGGCTGGAGCATGGGAAGATCAGTCCTGCCTGAAAACCCGCTGGACCACCAGGTAAGGATTAAGGGGGGGGGGCTTTCAGGGCTTAAAATAGCTAGGGGAAGCGGGGGTTAGGAGCAAAATTGGCCCGAATATTATTTGTGGTTTTTTAATATTTTCGGGCTGGCTCTGCCCATAATCCCTGCAAATACTGAAGGGGAAGTGTATCTTCTTCAATAAAGACTAGACTTTTTCTTGGCTTGTACATCGGTTCTACAGTACTTTCCCTTTGTTTTGTCATCTGACTTTTTTTTTACTGCAAATTTGTTGGATTGTTTTTTGGGTTGTTTTATAAAATATGCTCTTACATCACAAATGCATGCATAGAATATGGAACACCCTTCCGGAGGCCGTGATAAGAAATAGCACAGTACAGGGTTTCAAGGATGACCTGGATAGGTTCCTGGAAGACAAAGGGATTGAGGGGTACAGATAAGAGCAGTGGAAGGTTTAGAGATAAGTGTAGAGGTAGGCATAAAATTAGTCAGGGACTGCTGACCAGGCAATATGCCTGATGGGCCGCCGCGTGAGCGGACCGCTGGGCTGGATGGACCGCTGGTCTGCCCCGGCGGAGGCGACTACTTATGTACTTAATAAATAAATACACCCTCCCAATGGCGTAGTAAGGGATGGGCTTGGGGGGGCAGACCACAACAGGCGCCATCTCAGAGGAAATACCAGCACCTCTCCACCCCCCCCCATGCCACGCTTGTGCCCCAGTACCTCTTTAAATCTTTGCCAGCTTTCCAGCGCAATTAACTACTCCAGCCTGCTGCTCGCGCCGGCCTGGCTCTCCTCTGAAATCACTTCGTATCAGAAGAAAAGCCAACGCTGGCATGAGCAACAGACCAGAGAAGCTGCTCGTGCTGGTGGGGGAAAAGGATGGCACAAGTGTGGTGGGAGGGGGCAGGAAAGGAGTGGTGGGGCAGAGAGGAGAACGCGAGGTGTGCCACCACCCCGGGTGACTCCTACCCTTGCTATGCCACTGCACCCACCTGATATTCACACCACAGGAGATAGCCAGATAGCTGGCTGTCTCCTGTGGTCCATGGCAAAACTAGAAATTCAATGCCAGCTCTGTATCTGGTGACCGGCATTGAATTTCCGGTTTATATTTGGCTAGCTGAGACATAGGGGATCTTTTACTAAGGCGCGCTAGCCAATTTAGCGTGCGCTAAATGCTAACATGTCCATAGAATATAACACGTGCGCTAAATGCTAACACGTCCATAGAATATAATGGACATGTTAGCATTTAACACGTGCTAAATTGGCTAGCGTGCCTTAGTAAAAGACCCCCATACGTAGCTAAGCCAATGTTCATTGGCTGGCTGGCTAAGTCCTAGCAGCCAAAGATAGATCTGATTTTTAGGAAGGTCTATCCGGCCGCTGAACTTAGCCAGCCAATGAATATTGGCGGTGACCTGCTATATCGTGTGACATAGCCGATCACCAGCCAATCTGCTGAATGGGATATTTGGGGGGGGGGGGACATGCCCGGCCAGCTAAATTGCACTATCAGCCCCACCTTTTTCAGAGGAGGACTAAATTTGTGCAAGAACATTCTTGCACTACAGGGGGGGTCATTGAACAAACCTATCTTTTAAAGGCACATAGGTTCCTAGTCAGTGGCGTACCAAGGGAGGGTGGGGAGCAGTCCGACCCGGGTGCATGGCTTGGGGGGGGGGGGTGCACAGCCGGCCAGGTCTGGGTCCTCCTGCCCTTCCTTTCCCTCGGCCATGCCGCTACAATCCTACCTCCCCCCACCGACAAGAAGTCTTTCCAACATCAATTCTGACGTCAGAGAGGACGTTCCAGGCCAGCCAGTCAGTGATTGGCTGGCCCAGAACGTCCTCTCCAATGTCAGAATTGACTGGGGGAAAGGAAGGGGAGAGGTGCTTTTTTTTTCCACGGCAGGGAGGGCAGGATGTAGGCAGGCAAGCTGGCTGGCTTTAGCGTGGCAGGGAGGGAGGGAGATAGGTAGACAGGCAGGCTGGCTTTGGGGGTGGCCAAAATTTGGAAGGTAGTGAGGGGACATAAGAAGGAGGCACTGGGGGCACTAAGGACACAGGAAGGAGGCACTGGGGGCACTATGGACACGGGAAAGAAGCACTGGGGGCACCATGGACACAGGACAGAGGCACTGGGGGCATCATGGACACGGGATGGAGGCACTGGGGGCACCATGGACACGGGACGGAGGCACTGGGGGCACTGTGGGCACGGGAAGGAGGCACTGGGGGCACTAAGGACACAGGACGGGGCACTGGGGGCACTATGGACACAAGACAGAGGCACTGGGGGCACTATGGACACAGGACGGAGGCACTAAGGACATGAGAAGGAGGCACTGGGGGCACTAAGGACACGGGAAGGGGGCACTGGGGGCATTATGGACACAGGAAGGAGGCACTGGGGGCACTATGGACACAGGAAGGAGGCACTGGGGGCACTATGGACAGAAAGGAGGCACTGGGGGCACTATGGACATGGGACAGAGGCACTGGGGGCACTATGGACACAGGATGGGGGCACTGGGGGCACTATGGACACAGGACGGAGGCCCTGGGGGCACTAAGGACAAGGGAAGGAAGGAGGGAGGGAATAGAAAGGGACAATTGTTGGGCCTGAGTGCAGAAAGAAAGAAATGAAAGAAAGGATACACAGTCAATTAATAGATGTCCCCTTTTGATGAAAAAAAATAAATGGTCACGTTACCTCTGACTTACTTTCTCTGCAGCAGAGTCGGCAGCTGTACTGAGGTGCAGGAAGGTCCCGTGCTGACTCGTCTGCCGGCTCTGCTCCGGAAGAAGTAAGTTACGTTGGAGGGGGTGGACCCGGCATACGCAGTCATTGCAGGACTTTGCCACAACTCCCTGTGTCTACCGGGTCCACTCCCTCCAACGTAACTTACTTCTTCTGGAGCAGAGTCAGCAGACGAGTCATCACGGGACCTTCCAGGATGCGGCTGCTGAGTCCGCTCCAGAGCAAGTACGTCGGAGTGGGGTGGACTAGCAGCCGGCAGCTACAATCATCATGGCACCTTGCTGTATGAAGGGAGAGAAAGGAGCAGAATTGCTGGAATGGAAGAGTGGTGGAGGGAAAGAAAAGGGGCAGGGTGGTATGGAAGGGTGGTGCTGATAGAATTGATGTACAGAGAAAGGGGAGAGACATAAGGGGGAAGGATATTGGAGGGAGAGAAAGGGGGCAGATGCTGATTGAAGAGGGGTGGATGGCGAGAGAAAGGGCAGACATTGGATGGTAGTGGGGAGCCTATGCTGGATGGAAGTGCAGATGGGAGAGATAAGGGAGCAAATGCAGGAAGGAAATGGGAGGAGAGAAAGAGGGGAGCAGACGCTGGATGGAAGTGGACAGAGAGAGGAGAGGGTACTAGATGGAAGGGTTGAAGAAAGAGGTACATGGTGGAAGGAGGGGATAAATAAAAGGAGGGCACATGATGGGGAGAAAAGGATTGATTTAGGAAAACACTGGAGGGGTGAGGGAAAGAGGTGGCAAGCTTTAGGTAGACAGTAAAAAAGGACATTGATGAGAGGGTAGTAAGAGTGTAATCTAGACAGATGCAGAAAATAAATTGAAAAGGAAAATGAGGGAAAAAAGGGAAAGGGATTGCAGAGGAGAGGTGTGGAAGAGGGAAGGAGAGGACAGAGATGCCAGACCGATGGGGGTGAAAGGAGAGATGGAAGGGGGAGGCATACAGTTTCTGGAAGGGGCATAGAAGGAGAGAAGATGCCATATAGGGGAAGAGAGACGGCAGACAGTGGATGGAAGGAAGAGAGTTACAAGAAGATGAGGAAAGCAGAAACCACAGAAGACAAATGTAGAAAAAAAAATTTCTATTTATTTATTGCTTTAGGAGACATGTGTCACTGTTTCTGTGGTGCACTGTATGCAGAGTCCAGCTTCTTACTGGTTCAATTTAACCTTTGTCTATGTATTTCTATTTTATCCCCCCCTTTTACAAAACTGTGGAGCATTTTTTAGCGCCAGCCGTAGTGGTAGCAACTCTGATGCGCAGAATTCTATGAGCGTCAGAGCTGTTACCACCATGGCTAAAATCCACACTACAGTTTTGTAAAAGGGGGAGGGGTTAGTTTGTGATGACATATTCCATACTAGGCGAAAGTGTTTTCTGTGTTCTGTGTGTTCAAAAGACATGGTTTTTTGTTAGGATTGACTGCAGGATTGATCTGTACTAGTCTGGCTTGTTTAGTTTTACAGTGGGTATATTGATGTTGTACTGCTCACTGCATATGTAAGATGCTGCCTTTTCCTAGGTACTCATGTGTGACATGTGGCTTGTTACTAAAAATCATGTTTTTCGTACAGATGTGGGTGTGTCAAAAAATGATGGGCCCCCGGTGTCACATATGCTAGGTACGCCACTGTTCCTAGCTTGCCTTTATAAAATAGGTACGTTTGTTGACTTTCTGTATTTATTTATTTAGATTTATAAACCACCTTTTCATGAAGAGATTCACCCACAATGTATTTACAATACATTGAATCGTAATCAGATTCTCATAACTATTTTTCCTATCTGTCCTGGAGGGTTAAGTGACTTGCCCAGAGTCACAACCTCATGGTGCTGAGGCAATATAGGTCCCTATTATAAAAATAACCTCATATGAGCTGCTCTGAAGAGGACACAAGGGCCATTTATTTTCTCTTACATGCCTCTGTAACTGAATAGAAATGTAAAGAGATTGGGGGAGAATGACAGCTTATACTGTACTACAGTCTCACCTTTAAAGCTGCCTCGTACATGCTCCTGGCAGATCAGTTTTAATGAGTGAGCTAGGAACATCTGATCCACCAAAGTCAAAACAGCTACACACAAGCAGCCCAAATGGCTCTGATTTAATAAAAAGACTGCAAGCACTACAGAGATTATATAAAGCAGGGGTACTCAACATTGGTCCTCGAAATCCAAATCCGCAACACAATCAAGTACTCAGAACTTCCCCGATGAAAATACTTGAGATATATTTGCTTATAATGGAGATGGTGCATGCAGATAGATCTCAAGCATGTTCGTTGGGGAATTCCTGAAAACCTGACTGGGTTGCAACCCTTGAGGATTGACATTAGGCATCCCTGATGTAAAGCAAGATAACATTTAGAGCTCGGCAGAAATCTCATAATGCTTCTTGCACAACACTTGGGCTAACAAAATTTATGCAGTTGTATTTTTTCCCCCTCCAAAGAGGATATTGTACTCTTGCACAAAAAATGCCCAGCTTTTAAAATATTGTCAAATTGTCTGCACAGATCTGAAATAGCAATGCGGAAATAAATACTGGGATGCTACTGCCACTGAAAACAAAAGCTATAGCAACAGTGCCATAGCTACAGGTAGGGTTACCAGACCTCCTTTGAGGACATGTCCTTTGAGGATATGTCGGGGACTTCCTCCCTGCCCGACAAGAGCATGCAAAGGGGTGGGGCTAAGGCAGGACTGGGGCGGGATTAGGTCTTAGGGATTAGGGTAGGGATGGTTAGAACTAGGCGGGCCTGGTGACGGGTCTAGGTGTCCGGATTTTCCGATTGAAAAATCCGGCAATCCTAGCTACAGGTAGGCTTGATAGGCAACGGCCCACCCGCAGTGCTGCACACTTGATGTAATTGGCAAGAATTTTCCAGCCCTCTGGGACCAGGTCAACCTCTAAGGAAGCATTGAAAAGATGAGACAACGGAGCCACAAGAACCACTCTGAGTTCTTCATACCTCTGGATGGACCATGAACAGATTTTGTAAGTACAAGCATTGATTACAAAATATGCTAGTCTTCTCATAAACTTGCAAACTTTACACATGGACATTTACGCCTTCAATGTAGAAGTGATTTCAGCCACTTATGCTAGTATTTTATAAACAAATCAGATACTCAAAAAATTTTTATTTTTCCGCTGACTCTTAACGCAAATGCTTTCATAGATATAATAATGGTCTCTATGGATAAATTTCTGCACATTTAAGAGACATTTCATGGAAAGTATATTATATACCGAAGGTACCGCCGAGGTCTATGAAATGTCTCTTAAATGTGCAGAAATTTATCCATAGAGACTATTATTATATCTATGAAAGTATTTTATAAAGGCATGTTAAGGCCATAGAGATTCTGCAGGTCAAAGACAGCTGGACAGTTACCTCTAATCTCTATACTAGAGTGGTGTGTGTGAATTCTGACTTGAAAAGTTTTTGTAGTTTCCAGAATCCAAGGCTGGTCCTTCTATCCAGCAAGAGTAGTAGGATACGCCCTCCTATTGCTCATAAAGCCCTCATGCAGAAGAGTGACACAGTGCCTGACCATTGCACTGAAACCTGCACGAGGACCAAATCTTTGGTCACCTAGCCTCAGATATCGCATGGGGATTTAGATCACTCTAGAACAGGGGTTCTCAACCCAGCCTTCAGGACACCCCAAGCTAGTCAGGTTTTCAGGGCACCCACAATGAATATGCATGAGAAAATTTGCATGCACTGTGTCCAGTGAATTCATGCATATTCATTGTGGATATCTTGAAAACCAGTGTGCTTTGGTATGTCACAAGGACTGGGTTGAGAACCCTCGCTCTAGAACCATACAATTTGTGATAGAAGGAACTTTGGTTAAACAGTCCTTGTGCCCAGGAGAGGAGGAGAATTCACTGATTCAAGTGAGTTCTGGAACTGGGAACTAAGCTACTACCATATCCTGTGGAGGAAAGTAACAGGACAGAGGAGGAGAAGGGCTAATGGATCCAGCCTGAGGAGGAAGCACGATATCGAGAGAGAGGGAGCAACATTGAAAAAGATTTACCAAGGGAAAGAATTATCTAACAGATATTCCTCTGGGAAAAGAAACAACTAAGAAGGGACTTTATAATTAATAAGAAAATTACTACCAAGGATTATACTAGACGTGTAAATGTATCTTCTTTTGTATCACTGATACCTGAAAGATATCTACGATGTAAATATTTGCTTGGAAGCATTGTCCCTTTTTGCCTGACAATTCCTAGTTGGGTTCAGAACACACACTTTGGCCTAGACTGTTTCATTGCTTATAGAAGTGTGTTGATTGAGTGGATTAAAGTGCCAGCTGGCCTCAGCTTTTGCTAGTCCCGGCCCTAACCTCAAACCATTCCTAGAAAACAACACTAATGTAACTCATCCTAGGCACCTCTTTGCTATCTTAAACTAATAAACTATTATAAAATTATCTTCTAAAAGAATTAGTCCTAGTTGCATGACATCAAAATGTTAGGCTGCTAGTTTTCCAACTGCACCAGATACCCCTTTGGTCTCATCAGCAAGTTTCACTTGGCCTCTAAAGTTTGATACGATATATCTTTACTTTGAAATATTCAGAATAAAGAGTAGCCTGAGAGCTTGTCTCGACAGGTGTATTGTAACACGGGGCTGGGAGGCCGGTGTGTCGCCCGCGAGGCATGTTGGGAGGGGGGGAGAAACTGTAGTAGGCGAGAGTTAGGGAGAAAATAGCAGAGGTGTGGTTCACGCCAAAAGGCTGGAGAAGGATTGGGCTTGTAAGGTGATTGACGGAGCGGGGGAGGTGATAAAGATGGGATCTTGGAGGACTGGGTTTTTCTAGGGTCCTCCAGGGCGTTTTTTTTTCCCCACCCGCCCGCCCGTGCGTTGATAGCTATGGTAGCTCGGGAGGGCAGGTTTCCGGAGGTGCTGGGGCTCATCCGGCGATGAGCAGTGGGCTGGCTGGGAGCCGTGCCTTGGGGTCAGTTGACCCAGTTAAAGGGGCATGAGGTCATGCCACCCCTCAGACTCTTGCTGTTTGTGGCAGGGCCGGGAGCAATATTTTGATGTTTATATCGGGTAGCTCGGGAGGAGCTTGCTGATGTTGTTCTATTGAAGTTTAATGTGTTGAGGATGTTAATATATGCAAATTAATTTATTTGCTATTCTTGATTAATAAATTGAGCTGTGGCTATGTTCCATAATTCTGTATGTTGACTTATTAATTAGTTGAGACAGGAGAAAGGGTGGGGGTGTGTATGAGGGGCAGTAGAGACTATCCAAATCCCGCTGTTAAAGGGTGTACACCTTTGTTATGGGCAGACTCTTGCTTAGAATCTGCTCTCTTATGTTCCTTCTTTGGTCATCGAAGCTGTATTCATGATTTATAAATATCCAGGTAAGGTGGCGAATTAACCTAGCAGTGCCTGGCGTAGCTTTCAAATACTAAAAACATTAATTTATTTTCAAACAAAACAAAAATTGGACTGACCTCAATTGGCATAGCAAATGAGGAGAGCTGCACTCTGGAATGTCATGACTGCACACATGGATAAAAAGCGCGTGCCTGCTTTTCTCTGGGCAGACTTTGGGGGGGAAATGATGTGCTTCCATGTTCATCTGCTTTTTTTTTTATGTACTCCAGTTTTCAGGGTTCATTTATGTGCTTATCCTTGAATTTTCAGAAGTATGGGTGCAAGTGTAAACTCCCTAAAGGTACTTTTAGGGAAGAAGTTGGTTTCATACAGCCCAGCCAAGGTAATAAGTAGAAATAATATCTAGAAATAAAAACAGAAAGGAAAAAGAATAATAGTCCAATAAAAAAGGTATTATTTTTTTCTTTATGTTTTTGCTTTATTTCTATATATTACCTCAAAGAGTGGACTAACATGTCCACCATGTATTTTCACATACAGCCTTGGCCAAAGTATTTAAAATCCTCCAAAATGAACACAAATCCCACTGATAAGCTTGGCAGAGGAGTGATCAGTAGTGTCAATGCTAACCTACCCCCCTCCCTTTTTTTACAAACCCGCGATAACGGTTTTTAGTGCAGGCCTGCAACTGCTCCTGACATTCATAGAGTTTCTATGAGCGTCAAGAGCAGTGCACAGCATTCAGCGTGCTGGCCTACACTAAAAGCCACTATCACAGTTTTGTAAAAAAAAAAAAAAAAAGGGAGGGTGTAATTTCTTAAAATGCAACCCCAGTATTTGGAAGGTGCTTTTTTTTTTTTTTTTCTCCAAGTCAGCTGCAAAAGCAATCACTTATTTAACATAGTAGATGATGACAGGTAAAGACCTACATGGTCCATCCAGTCTGCCCAACGAGGCAGCCAGTGATGTATCTGCCACTCTGTGAAGGTTTACACTCCTCTATGCCCTCTATGCGAAGATCATGTAAGTTTTGCTTTGACTCCATTCTCTTTCTATTTAGGGATCCTTTGTGTTTATCCCATGCATTTTTGTATTCTGTCACTGTTTTTGTCTGTGTCACCTCCACTGGGAGAGTATTCCAAGCATCTGTGAAATGTAACATAGTAAATGATGGCAGATAAAGACCTGAACGGTCCATCCAGTCTGCCCATAAGTTATTCCCATGTATTTCCTGATGTACTGTAACTCCTAAGGGAAAGGGATTGGGACTTGTATACCACCTTTTTGTAATTATACGACTAAGTCTATGTCGGCCCACATCCCACCCACCTCCTGCCCTAACCACTCCTCAAAAAACACCCCTTTCAGCTCTGGGTGCACAGCGGCATTAAGTTCCTGGAAACATCTAAAAACCCATTTTGATTATCGGCACTTGGATGACCTGTCCTTTAGGTCGTTCAAGTGCCGATTTAGGCGGAATTTTAGATGTATTTCTGTTTTGATTATGAACGTCTTTGTTATTTCAAACCTCATTGGCTCATTCTTAAAGGAAAACTGCTGAATTATCCTTTTATAAGTTTTTTGTAAACCGCACTGAGCCCTGTCTTGTTATAGGGAATTTTGTGGTATAGAAGATGAAAGAATAGAATGAAATAGGACAGAACCTGGAGATAACTGCTTGGAATTTCAAGGTCATTGCTGTTCCATTGCTCTGAGCAGTCCTTGGGCAGCATGAATAAATTGCTCTGCACTGTTCACTTGCCCTATTTTTTAAAATAACGGCATTGTTCTAGCTTATAGAAACCCTTGGTACTGTCTTTGAAGCCACAAGGTGTTCTACATGCCTTGCTTTGGCTATCAAGAGCAGTCTGTGCAGGATCACATGACTAAGCTCAGAGAAGTGAACAGCTAATGTTTTTCCATTAACAGAGTGTTTGCAAAACAGTAAGTTGAGGGCTATTTGGATATTTATTAATGAAGGATGTAAGTTAAAAAAAAAAAAATAGTGTCGGGTATTGATAAGTAACGTCATCACTAGAGACATTCAAGGGGGAGCAATGGAAGTTAAGCACATCTCAAAAAATAAAATAAATTTTCATGTCCCTAAACAAAAGGCAGCTTATCTTCAATAAAATGGCAATAGAGTTTTGGTTGGCTAGGGTCAAGATTTATTCTCAATTCCTTCATAGGCACAAAGGAAACACTTTGATATAGCAGGCCATGAGCATAGAGCTACAGAATATTTTTGGGTCCCCTGCAACTCATTACAACAATTTCCCAGCAAAATCTGAAGACTAATGTATCCTGATATATTGGTTTATATTACATTACATTACATTCGTGATTTCTATTCTGCCATTACCTTGCGGTTCAAGGCAGATTACATAAGAATTGTCATAATATTACTAAATACACAGGCGGATTACATTAGAATTGTCGTGGTATTAGGAGGTACAAGGGTTAGTTTGAACGTGGTATTAGGAAATACAAAAGGTTAGTTTGACCATTTTAGGTTTGCTAAGGAGTAGATAGTATTGTAGGTGAAGC
Organism: Geotrypetes seraphini; assembly: GCF_902459505.1. Taxonomy (NCBI): domain Eukaryota; kingdom Metazoa; phylum Chordata; class Amphibia; order Gymnophiona; family Dermophiidae; genus Geotrypetes; species Geotrypetes seraphini. The sequence goes on along the minus strand of NC_047090.1, from coordinate 101,440,227 downwards.
TTGGGACAGATCTGGATGTGTTATTTAGGTTTTATGTATTTTTTGAACAATAGTGTTTTTGTTTCTCTTTTGAAGGTTTTGTAATCTGTGGTCGAAGATAGCAGATTGGTGAGTTGTCTGTCCAGTTTTGCTGCTCTGGTGGCCAGTATGTTGTCATACAGTTTTCTTTGTTTGACATTTTTGGTTGGCAGGTGTGTGAATAGTGTGTGGGTTCTCCTGTGTCTGGTTGAGGTGGATTGAGTTAGTCGGTTGTTCCAGTAGGTTGGACTGTATCCGTTTATAGCTTTAAATAGTAGGCAATGGAATTTGAAGTGTATTCTTGCCTGTATTGGGAGCCAGTGTGAGTCGTGGTATGCCTCTGTGATGTGGTCATATTTTTTCAGTGAATAGATGAGTCTTAGGGCTGTGTTTTGTATTGTTTGTAGTTGTTTTATCTGGACAGGGGAGGTATAGTATGTTGTAGTAGTCCATTAGGCCAAGGATTAGAGATTGTACCAAAAGTTGGAACTGTTTCTGTCGAAGAATTTTCGAACTTGTCTTAGATATCTCAAAGTAACGAATGATGTTTTTATTATTTTGCTGATTTGTGGTTGCATGGTACAGCTTCTCTCAATCAGTACTCCAAGGAGTTTTAGCGTGGGTTAAATGAGGTATGAGATCGAGTTTATTACTAGGTTTGTTAAGGTTGGGGTTTTGCTGTTTATTACATCTATTACATAGTCAGAACATGCACTAATACATCCAAAGTCGGACTTAGGAAAGCAGATGCCTACCAGTGGTGAGAGGCACTGGGCACAGGGCACTTGGGGGGGCGTAGCCCCTCCCCCACCCCTTCTCTTCTCCCATCCGCTCCTTTTCCGCCCCCTCCTGCCATGCACACCTGTGCCTCTTCCCTTCCCCCATACCTTCATGGCACCAGCAACTTCCCCAACCTGCTGCTAGCACCAGCATCAGCTCGTCCTCTGATGTTACTTCCTAGGCACTGGTCCAGGAAGTGATGTCAGAGGAAGAACTGACGGTGTGAGCAGCAGGCTGGGGTTGCTGCTCACTCCGCGAATGTTAAAAAGGCATGGGGAAGGGGCACATGCACATGATATTTGGGGGGGGGGGGTGCTGATGCCTGTACCGACGGACCACCTCTCCCCCCTTACTATGCCACTGGTGCCTACTTTTCTTTACAGAACATGTGCCAACAAGTTTCCCTCTGGGCATCTATCTATCTATCTATCTTACCCTTATAATGTCCCTGTTTTATGGGCAAGTCTCATCATCCACTATTTGAATGGCTGCATTTAGCTGCATAGTAATTTAGTTGCTTAGCCTAGGTCAATTTTTCATAAAGGCTGATCCAGTCACCCATCTCTTGACATTAGGAGGGCATATCATTTGTAAATCAACTCTCGCAATCTCATCCGCCAAGGGTCTTTCTGGTTCCCATTCTCCTTATTACTGAAGACAAGTAAGTCCTATAGGATAGTTAAGCATTGGAATTTCTTTCTCTGTCTGAACTGAAGGGCAGTGGGCTGCCAAAGCAAACCTTCAGCCTTACGAATATTCCTCCCCCTCAATTTACTTTCAGGCCCCCAGCTTGGGGGAGTTTAGGGAGGAAGTTTGTGGGAACTCCCTTGCAACAGAGTTTGTTGCAATAGTTATGTTGCTGTTTATTATTTGCAATGTTGCTCAACTGTAGCTTTTGGATTGGTCTGTTGCCTCTGTGAATGCAGACTGTTGATTCTATATTGTTGTTTTTTTCTGTTTGCAACTTAATCAAAACTATATTTTAAAAACTCAGCAATCATGATTATTACACCAACATCCTGTAAAAATGTGCTGATGTTTTTGGTCAGTGTCTGTGGCTGTCAAAACCTATTATTTTGCTTAGACTGCAGCTATTCTTTGCTGCCCCCATGAAGAAGCTGCCCTAGGCAAAGCCTAGTCTTGCCTAATAGGCCAGCCCTGAAGATACATGACTTTGACTCCACTTTCAGCTACTTCCCAGAGTCATCCCCCTACAAGTGGTGCACTCTCTCTCCCCCTTTCCCCTCTAATGGCACATTCCATGTGCAAGAGGTGCACCACAGCGTACCATGCTATCCCTATACTAGGCATAGATAGATTTCTGCACCTCATCCAATGAGGCTATAAGCCTAACATGCATATTTTACATCCCAAAATGTTTTCACAACCAAGAGATGAGGTATGTATGTGGCTCTCTTGCTTTCTTTTTCAAATATAAAACTATGTCTGTTAAAGTGGTGCTAAACTTCCATAGGAGGGAGGCCCCTGTGCATCACAGGCTTGAGTGTGGTCCCAACGTTGAGCATCAGGAATAAAAACAAAGCCAAAGCAGAACACTGCATATTATAAGACATCATCAATCCCGGCCGCCTCCCAATGTCTCGGAATGGCCATATCTAGGAATGCTGCCTGCTTCAACTCTCCCTGGCTTTCATTGCTCCCCTATTTTTTTCTGAAATGCCTATAATCACAGCTGGCAGGCAGTTATTTAATGAGTCCACTATCCTGTGAAACGTTTTTCCTCTAAGCACAAACAACTGTGGAGAACAGGGGGGACCACCCAAACGAGTCTATTGTTCAGAGACTTCATCCAGCTTCCTCTTTTTCATACAATGCTGTTTATCATCTGACCACACTTCAAATTCATTAAACACCAAGGGGAAGCAGATCAGGGGGGCGGGAAAGAATCGGTACTTTATTTTGTTTTAAAGCGGCAGCTCCTTTGTGTCTGGAAGTCTTGTTTTTATTGGTACTGGTTGGTTGGACAGAAGGAGCAGGCCTCATTTGAAGCAAACATTGCCTGCACTTTTTTCTTATATATGCCCACCGTAGGAATATCAGTCCCCTCATAATGATTTGCTGATTAGTACAACTGTATGAGCTGAGAATGTCATCAGAATGTTCCTCAATTTCCCACAGCAACTTGGGAAGATATTGCAGTGTGAGGCAATTCCATGGGAAAGGCTTAGAAATTACGTTAACTGTGATTTGGTAGCACAATTGCAAAAATTTGCCTATATAGACAACCTAGTGCAGTGCTTAACCCAGTCCTTGAGGCATATATAGCCAATCATGATAGAAACCTTCAAAATCCTTAAGGGCATAGAGAAAGTGAATAAGGACAGATTTTTCAAACTGTGGGGAGCCACAAGCACTAGGGGTCACTCGGAGAAACTGAAAGGGGACAGGTTTAGAACAAATGCTAGGAAGTTCTTTTTTACCCAGAGGGTGGTGGACACATGGAACGCGCTTTCAGAGAATGTGATAGGCCAGAACTCTGTACAGGGGTTCAAGGAGGGTTTGGATAGGTTCCTGGAGGATAAGGAGATAGAGGGGTACAGATATAACTTGAGGTAGGTTATAGAAATAGGCAGAAACCACTTCACAGGTCGCAGACCTGATGGGCCGCCGCGGGAGCGGACCGCTGGGCGAGATGGACCTCGGTCTGACCCAGTGGAGGCAACTTCTTATGTTCTTATCAGAATATGTATGAGAGAGATTTGCCTGCTGAGGAAGCAGTATATGTAAATTTATCTCATGCATATTCATTGTAGATATCCTGAAAGACTTTTATGTTGTCAGGAGATCTATTTCACCATGGACAGCTGTTTCAAGCATATCCCCTATTTTTGCCACTCCAGACCATGCCTCTATAAGTTTTTGCTTTATAGAAGAATGGTCTGGAATGGCATAAATAGGGGATATCCTTTTAAATAGCCGTCTATGTCGGAATGAGAATAGATCCCCGGATGACATAAAAGTCTAAAAGATAAGTGAATTTGAAAAAACTACACTAATAACGTGTTGTAAATTAGCATAGATTGCATGAAAGCAGGGGATATAAGGTATAGAGTTTTAAAGATTTAACCCTCTCTTTTACTAAGGTGCGCCAGCGTTTTTATCGTGCGCTGAAGATTAGCACGCGCAAAACCGCGCGATAGACAAAAATACTAACGCAAGCTCTATGGAGGCGTTAGCGTCGAGTGCGCACGGCCTTGTAGCGCGTGCTACTCCGTGCGTTAATGCCCTAACGCACCTTAGTAAAAGGAGCCCTTAAATTATTGAAAAACACTGATCAATGAAGAATGCAGGTTAGTTCCTATGGTACAAGAAACAAACCATATGAAGGCACATCTGAAGATTGGGTTATCAGTATTAACATAGTGAAAGTTGATGATGTTTTAGAAATTTAGGCATACAAGGGGCCGCTGAAAAGTTCTCAGCCCAGCCAAGAAGAGAATGATGTGGAGCCGTGAAACTTACAAGTTATTCCACTCTTTTTTGACACTTTTCATTTCAATGAGATGAAATGAAATGAAAAGTGTCAAGAAAAGTGTGGAATAACTTGTAAGTTTCATGGCTCCACATCATTCTCTTCTTGGCTGGGCTGAGAACTTTTCAGTGGCCCCTCGTATTGTGATGTCATAATGCCTCATTCCACCAGTACCTAAGAGCCAGCCTCATTGGTGATGTCACAATGGCTTGGTTTCCTTGTACTTGTGACCATTTACAAGATGCATTTGCCTCATTGAAAGGAAAAGTGTCAAGAAAAGTGTGGAATAACTTGTAAGTTTCATGGCTCCACATCATTCTCTTCTTGGCTGGGCTGAGAACTTTTCAGCGGCCCCTCGTACGTGCTCAGGTCTAAATTATACGGGGTAAATATTGAGCCAGTGGTGGTGAGCATTTTTCTGACTGCCACGGTGTTATTTCTGGATATGCAATGCCAGTCTTCACCACCGAATATGTTTTATGGGCACCATGTAGAACATCTCTGGTTAAGGCCCTCTTTTACGAAGCCATGGCACCACTTAGGTGAGAAATTTGTAATCCCTTACTCCATATTAATAGCTGGCAACAGTGTTTGCAACTATGTGGTACCACATTTATGCATAGCTTACAGTATATTGTAAATTACACTTGTATTCAGTAGAGTCGCCCATTGCCTGCCCAGTACTCTGAAAACTCCCATTCTCCTTTCTTCAGGAGCTTTCAGGGAGTTTCCAGCGCCAGGACTTCCAGGTGTATTTTATAGACCTCTATCATATCACCCCTGAGCTGTCTCTTCTCCAAGTTGAAGAGCCCTAGCCTTTCCTCATAGGGAAATCATACCATCCCTTCTATCATTTTTGTCTCCCTTCTCTGTACCATGCAATTCAATAAGGTTAGGTAGATTAGGTGCTTTTATAGATTACATAATTAACAAGGAAAAGATCGAGAAAACTAGTCAGTCAGATGTTTGGAAAAAAGAAAAGCCTTAAGTTGCTTTCTAAATTGTTCATAAGAATAGGATGATAATAACGGTGAGTGCAAGGTCTTATCATAAGAAGCCGCTTGGAAGGAAATCAGATAATCATGATACTTCTTACTTTTACAACCTTTAACTGAGGGGAAAACAAAGAGAGCATGTGATTTTCTGGTATTCTTGTGCATTGCCATTGAAAATCTGTCAGTTAAGTACAGTGGAGCCTGGCCAAAGGAGACTTTATAGCATAAGAAGCCCAACTTTAAAATGATGTTGGGCTATGGGAAGCCAGTGTAACTCATGATAAAAAGGGGTCACATGATCGTGCTTTTTCAGGCCATATTATTTTCAGTTTGGTAGCATTTTTCTTGGTGGTAGATAAATAAATAATATTACAGCAATCCAGAAGGCTTAGTAACAATGACTGAACCAGAAGTCTAAATGCAGAAGTTTCAAAATATGATTTAATAGTGCGCAACTTCCACAAAGTGTAATACCCCTTTTGAACTATGGCATCAATCTGATTTTTCATAGTTAGGTTTTGATTGAAGACCACTCCCTATATTTTGATATGTGTACTGATCATGTATTGAATTTGATTTAACATGATGGGTGGTTGAAAAGGTGAAGGCTAGAAGGATGCTAGGATGCATAGGGAGAGGTATGGCCAGTAGGAAAAAGGAGGTATTGATGCCCTCTGCTGAGACCTCATTTAGAATATTGTGTACAGTTCTGAAGGTCGCACCTTCAAAAAGATATAAAAAGGATGGAGTCGGTTAAGAGGAAGGCTAATAAAATGGTATGTGGTCATCATCATAAGGCATATAGGGACAGACTTAAAGATCTCAATATGTATACTTTGAAGGAAAGGTGGGAGAGGGGAGATATGATAGAGATGTTTAAATACCTACTTGGCGTAAATGAACATGAGTAGAGTCTCATTTGAAATGAAGCTCTGAAAAAAGAGGGCATAGGTTGAAGTTAAGAGGTGATAGGCTCAGGAGTAATCTAAGGAAATATTTTTTTACAGAAAGGATGGTAGATGCGTGGAAGTTTCAAGTTTATTAATTCTTGATATACCACAAATCGAATAACAACTCCCAGTCGAGGTGGTGGAGACAGAGACTATGGGCCTGTTTACGAAGCCGTGCTAGCGGCTACGCTGCGGTAATGGCCCCAAAGCCCATAGAGGTTTAAAGGGCTTCGGGGCCATTGCCGCTAGCACGGCTTCGTAAAACAGGGGATATGTCTGAATTCAAGAAAGCCCGGAATAGGCATGTGGGATCTCTTAGAGAGAGGAAGAGATAATGGTTACTGCGGATGGGCAGACTAGATGGGCCATTTGGCCATTATCTACCATCATGTTTCTATGTGCCTTTCAATATTTAAGGCACAGCCTTTGCACTTACCCATGCATTAATTCTTGCTTTAAACATAACGATAAATGCATCACTTTACCACACTTTAGTAAACAGGCCCTGTAGGTTAGGAGTTGTCAGGAGGGACAGGGACATATCTAGTGTATTTGATTTTAAATTCCCTTGAGCTATTTCTGAAAAGGTGTGAGCTGTTATCCAAATAAAAGTTTTAGTTTACATTTTAATGACAGATTTTTAGCCTTGCACATGTAGCTGTAAAATATATGTATGTATATATTTATTCATCCACACCCCTGGACCCCTGAGGAAGGCGTGTTCGCTGAAACGCGGGCTGTGTAGGGTCCGGTAGGATTTTATATCATTGTATTTTAAATCATTGTACTTTTTTCATTGAATTTTCATGTTTTTATATGTCAGTGTTTAATAAATTATCTCCAGAACATCTGTATCCACAGTTTTTTGTTTTTGTTTTCATCGGTGGATTGTTTTCACTGTGGATTATTGGGTCTCCCCATTTTTCTTTATTCATCCACAATCAATTTCCCTAGCAATACCTATGTGCACAACATTCAAAACCATCTGCATAGCTGCAAAGTATGTAAGTATTTTCACATGCAGGCTTTGCATTCATTAAGAATTCCGTAAGAAAAAGTGCCCATGCACATTTGTGCTTCCATTGTGCGCAGCCGCTTTTTTTTTTTTTTTTGCACTAAAACGAAGCATGTCATTTGAAGATACAAAAATACATTCATTGTTGCTATTGGAGATGTGTACTTATCACGTTACCTTTGTAAGTGTGTCTCAAAGAATTTACACCCACACCCCTCCTTTTATAAATCCGCTTTAGCGGCTGCCGCTGCTGTAACTGTCCCAAAGCCCATGGGGATATATAGGGCTTCTGGGCTTTTGCCACACAGCAGCCACTAGCTTTGTAAAACATAACATAAAATCATACTTCTTAACCGCGTAACCATGAGTTCTACGCGGTTTACAAAAGATTATAAACTAAAAACAATTTAAGGATGACAAATAAAAAATTATTTGACCAAGTATTTTGAAAAGAGATAATTTTTCAATTGAGTTCTGAAATATTTATAAGAACAAGCTCCAAGCAATAACAATTGAAATTCTCTGTCATGTGAAGCTGTTTGGAATGCTAAAGTATGGCCAGAAATTTCTTATTTTTACAGCCATGTACTGACGGAAAGGTGAATAGGACATGAGACTTTCTACTATTTTTATATGATGCTAGAGAGAATCTATTAACCATATAAAATGGAGCGGTACCATACATAACCTTATAGCAAAAGCAACCCAATTTAAACAAAACATGAGCCTCCATTGGCAGCCAATGTAATTCACAATAAAATAGAGTCACATGATCATATTTTTTAAGACCGTAGATCATTCTAACCGCTGTATTCTGAATCACTATGAGTCGAACCATGTCTTTCTTGGGAATTGCTAAATACACAATATTATAATAAACTAAAAGTCTCAATAATAAAGATTGTACCAGAAGTTTAAAAGCAGAAAACTCAAAAAAAGGTTTAATGGTACGCAGTTTCCATAGCATATAATAATCCTTACGTACCACAGCATCTATTTGTTTTTTCATAGTCAGATGGGGAATTTAGTGCACACTAAAGCTGTTTAACTGATATTAATCTATGAATTAACATGCGTTAAGTTGATTAGTATGCATTAAAAAGTTTTTTTTCTTAACACAAATGTGAAATGCATCCCAATCAAAAATCAGGAAAAAATGAACTAAAATACGAAAACAGGGGAAAAGGTCCAAACTGAAAACAAATTGAAAATTTTTGCCCCATCCCTAGTCAGTGGTGTGTTAAGGGGGGGCAGTCCATCCCAGGCGCCATCTTGGTGGGGGCACCAGCACCTGTATGCCTCTCCGGCCCCCCGCTCCTTCCCTCTCTCCCACTCTACTGTGCGCACTGCTTCCCTTCCCCATACCTCTTTAATATTCACGGCACAAGCAGCAACCCCAGCATGCTGCTCGCACCAATGTCGGCTCTTCCTCTGACATCACTTCCTGGACCCGTGCCTAGGAAGTGACATCGGAGGAAGAGCCGACGCTGGAGTGAGCAGCAGATTAGGGTTTTCTGCTTGCGCCAGGAATGTTAAAGAGGTTCAGGGAAAGGGAAGGGGCACGCACACGAGTGGCAGTAGGGGGGCGGGGACAGAGTGGATGGAGGTGGGGGTGGAGAAGAGGGCGGGAGAGGGGTGCCACCACCCCTCGCGCCTTTGACCCTCACTATGCCACTGTGCTTAGTGGCTACAATGTGGAGAAGCAGCCTAGTGGTTAGTGCAGCAGCCTGAGAACCAGGGGAACTGAGTTTGATTCACTCCACACTCACAAACACAAAGAGACTGAAATAATCAAAAAACTCAAATACCCTTTGTGCAAATCCTGTCCTCAATAAAAAGAGATTTCACTTTTTACTCCTTTACAATAGCATAATTTTAAACCTCTTCCTAAGGCTCAACAACGCACTGTGGCCTTAAAACTCAAAAAGCCACTATTATGCTTCAGGAATCTTGTAAAGGGGGAGAAAAAAGCCTGCTGCTAATTTTATAAGCATTCCAGCTACTCTTAGAGTTACCTCGCCATAAAAAACCCCTCCTCCTAGTATTCCTGACAATGGTCCAGCCAGCGTGTCGCTAAGCTACGTCAGGGCTTCCTGGGCTGCAATTGGCACTTAGGGTTCCTTTTACAAAGGTGCGTTAGGGTCTTAACGCGCAGAATAGCACGCGCTAAAATGCCGCGTGTGCTAGCCGCTACGCCTCCTCTTGAGCAGGCGGTAGTTTTTCGGGTAGCGTGCGCTAATCCATTGCGTGCGCTAAAAATGCTAGCACACCTTTGTAAAAGGAGCCCTTAATCTCTGAAGCATAGTAGTGGCTTTTTGAGTTTTAAGTCCACAGTGCGATGTTGAGCCTTAGGAAGAGGTTTAAAATGATGCTATTGTAAAGGAGTGAAAAGTGAGTTTTTTGAACTGAGTTTGATTCCCACTACACTGACTCTGGGCAAACACTTAACCCTCCATTGCCCCAGCTACAAAATAAGTACCTGTATGTAATATGTAAACCACTTTGATGTAACCACAGCAAGGCAACATTTCAAGTCCCGTCCCTTTTCCCTTTAATGTAACGTGCGTCTCTTTATGTTGTAGGAAACAGGAAGAGAGGAAGAAAAATAAACGAAGACCAAAAAAAAAAAAAAGAAGAAAAGCAAGCAAAAAAATGATGCAACTAAACAACAGAAATAATAAACTGATATGTTGATGTAATACCATAGCTTAAAGCTCACGGCACCAACATCCTGAGCACAAATGTGCTCGTTTTACTTCCTTATACTTCAGCCTGTTCAAACACATTTTTAATATTGTTCATCTTTCCCTCCCTCAGAAGATCTTGCATGGTGTGCAAATTCTTCCCAGTCTCTCAACTTGGAGATGGTTGTTTGACAAAGGTATGTGCTGTAACCCTTTATTGAACAGAGAGCTACTACCGCAGGGCAATGGGATGTTTCAGTGCAGCTGTGTCATCATGGATGGTTCAGTGTGGGACATTTAATTGCAGCTGTTTCATCGTTGCCCTGTAAGAGCAGGCCGTTTCATCGTGCTGAGTCGGTCCCCACCCAGCTCACCTGACCGAGCAGCTTGCAAGGAGTCTAACCGAATGCTGACCCGAGTCGGCCCCATCGTGCTGAGTTGACCCCCCACCCAGCTCACCTGAAGAGCCAAGGAGTCTGACAGATGCTGTCTCAGATAAACATCACGTTGTGTCAGCCCCCACCCAGCTGAGTCAGTCCCCACCCAGCTGAGGAGTCTGACAGATGCTGTCCCCATGCTATCTAAGATAACTTAATTGAAGCACCAGTGGGGGGCGAGGAGGGCACTGTCTCCCTTCTTTCAAATCTTGAAGCAATTGAACATGAATCACCAGTGGGGGTAGCAGGGAGGTAATGCCCCTCTCTTTCACCAATCCAATTGGGCCTGAAGCACCGGGGGGGGGGGGGAGCAAGGGGGCCTGCTCCAAAAGTCTTATTTCACCTGTCCAATTGGGACTTAGGTAGCAGTTGGGGGGGGGGCAAACTTTCTTTGCTATGCCTCCTCTTTCATCACAATATTTGTCCAATGGAATGGCAGCTTCAGCAAGGTAAGTGCTGACCAGTGATGAAACAGCTGTAGTGAAATGGGCATGCTGAACTGGGTGCGATGAAACAGTCACACTGAACTGGTGAAATGGCCATACTGAATTGTCCTTATACCCTACCGCAGAGACCATGCTGAATTGTACCTTGACAAGTCCAAAACTCCACCTCACTCCGTTAGAGAAGGAGATATATGGCTGAATCTACCAATTTACCTACATAGAAATTTTAGGTAAACAGTCTTCTTCAAATCATATCAGAAGTAAGATAAATCAAATGTATAGGATAATTCATTCATTTATTTTTCTTCCATACAGCAGAGATACTAGTATGTCCCCGACGGGACCCATTTCGCCCTAGTAGGGCTTTTTCAAGGGTTCACAGTGGGCGCTCTTTCTTCAGCGTCCTCACTTCTCAAATGCTCCTTCTGCTTCTGAAATGCTGAATTCAAAGGCCATTTTGCATCTGTATAGTATGACTCTTAAAAATGATAAGAGGGAGAGAGGGAGGGAGAGAAGGGGGCCAAAAAAGTTAGAAAACTATAAAATGCTCAAAATTTGTGTAAGTTAATTGTTCTGTCTTTGGAGGGGACAATTCCCTATTTCTCACTTCACCTATTTATTGATTTATTTATAGATTTTATTTAAAAAATCACCCAAGATGGTGTATAATATGAATAACCTCGAAGGAGACAGTCCCAGCAAAAGACCAGCAACCTGTTTCTTGTATAACATGAATAAGCCAGGTATAGGGGATGGTCAATTACAGCAGTAAACAAATTCAAATTTAGTATTATATACTATTTACAGTGTCAAATAAGGTATGTTACTTAAATATCAATATAATACACATTGAAACAGATAAGATAGAGTAACAGGAATCAGAAACTGAGGGCGACTAACTTAAGGGAAAATTGCACATGGAGTCCTTTAAAACGATGCTATCTGTTTCGTTGTAAAACAAGCTGCATTTGAATGGATTTTTACAACATGTTCCTCATTTTCCTAAATGGCCTGCAAAATGGCTTGTTAAAATGGTCTTGCAGTAAAATCTACTAGTTAGCTGGCTCCAGAGAATTTGTTATTTAAAATCCATCTTTACTAGACATTTTACAGGGATGTTTTTGCCTTACGGGTATGACCATTACTAGACTAAATGGCACCCTGGGCAGTCCATGAGGATAAGTTGCAGCAGCTGGGAGAGCTGTATCATCAGAGTCTCCCCTCTGATGACACTGCCTCGACTCTGTAGAGGAGAAACCTTGCAGGAACATATTTCCATGGCTGATATAGTGATTGTATCACATAGAACCATTCTCTTCCTTTTCCCCCGCCCCAAGAAGTCCAATGTCTCTCCCTCTCTCTTCCCTCTCTCCTGTTTTCTGACATCTATCCTTCCCACTCCTTGGCCCCCCAAGTCCAGCATCTCTCCCTTTCTCTTATCCAAAGCCTCTGCACCTTCTGGTCCAGCTTCAAACTTGTCCTTCCTATAAAGTGCACACTATCTATATTGCTCCTCGAACAATTGAAGAAATCCCCCCCCCCCAACAAACACAAATGGAAGCTCCTGCAAACAAAACAGGAAATAGCATGAAACAAAAACCGGGGGTGGGGGGGGGCTGCATACCCCTATTGCAAACTACTATTATGCTGAGGGAAAGACAGGACTTTCATTTTGTGTAGTTTTATTTAAGTATTTAGTTCAAGCCTTTTTCAGGAGCTGGCAGGGGAAACTGCACTCAGCTGATCGTGGCTCCGGAGCAGGCAGGGGAAGCCGTGAATCAGCTGAGCTAGCAGCTGCTGCTCTCCCCTCTGCTGGCTCTCTGCTGATCACAGCTCCAGAGCTGCCATCAGCTAGGCAGAGGGAAGGAGAATGGCGGTCTTCCTTTCTTCTGAGCAAGCGCAAGGCACAGTTCCTCCCCTCTTTAACAAGGCTACTCCAAACAAATAGTAGGCATATGATTTGTATGCTTTTTGTTTGTGCATAGCCCTGAGAAAAAAATCACTCCTACCATTGTATTTTTTACCATGCTGTCAGAGCGTTGTGCATGCTGCCGATAGCCAAGCTCACAAAGAGCAGCAGTGGGATTTGAACCCTGGACTCCCTGATTCTCAGCCCACTGCTCTATCAGGCTACATCTACAAGGATATGGGTATTAATGTTTAGCTATTTAGTTTGACTTCATCTTTCTTATTAAGGGGTCTTTTCACAGATCTGCGGCAGAGAATGGCCTTAGTATGCCCTTACATGGGTTTTTCTCACGTGCTAAGGGGAAGGGGTAAAACGCGGACCTCGTGGATCTAAACCCGCACGTCCTTAAAAATCTAAGGTCAGCGCTACAATGTCACTGAGGTCTGTCAGAGCCGATTTACTGGGGCTGCAGGAAACCAGTTTAAACGATTCGTTTTGGAGCCACTCCAGCACTAGCACTAGTCTCTGGCTCTGACAGACCTCGGTGACATTTTAGCGCTGACGGATCCTAATACTTTCCTCTCCCTATGCTGAGACGGATCCGTCAGCACTAAATTGTCACCGAGGTCTGTCAGAGCCAGAAACTAACTGCAGGCGGCACGGACCTCAGATTTTTAAGGACGTGCGGGTTTAGATCCGCGAGGTCCGTCCGGTCCGTGAGGTCCGCGTTTTACCCCTTCCCCGTGCTAAGGCCATTTTTACCGCAGCCAGAACATGGCCGATTTTCCAAATTAATAGCCATGTGTTAAGGGGGGAAGGGGGTTGCTAATGATAAGCACAAGGCAGCTTAGTTTTACTGAATGTGAAGTGCTGTCATGAATTGCATACTGTTCTGAAACTTTTTTCTCCACTTTATAGAAATCTCTTGTGTCACAAATAACCGGCCATCCACGAGACCATTTTTATAATTTTTTGTAATGTGGGTTTAACAACAAGGTTTTCTCAGTTCAATGTTTAGTCATGTGCTAATGTTGCCATTAGCCCATGGAAATAAACAGAAAAACACATGTTCTCCGAGGGGGAAAAAAACAGAGAGCAGGAAGTGGATGGAAACCAGAAGGTGCTATGTTCAGATGAACAAAATTTCTTTCAATAAGATGAAAATCAACCTTGATTGTCATTTGCAACAGACCCAGACATATTTTTATGGCAGTTTTGGTGTCACTCACTAGCTGTATTCCCTTGATTGCATTGACGTCATTATTCATTAAAGTACTTTCTGCTGTGAGTACATGTGACTTATTGATGACATTTGGTTCTGTTATTATGGAATAAGAGGTGTTGATTTTTAACTTTTTGAAATAAATGTTATTCATCTGAACGCCTTCTGGATTCTGTCCACTCTGTTGTTGACTTTGCTGCCATTAGTACATGGCTATTACCAAAAAATAGCACATGAGCCCATACTGCTACCTATTTTGTGAGTGGTAATTGATTAGCACAGAAATAAGAACATAAGAATAGCCTTACTGGGTCAGACCAATCATCCATCAAGCCCAGTAGCCCATTCTCACGGTGACCAATCCAGGTCACTAGTACCTGGCCAAAACCCAAGGAGCAGCAACATTCTATGCTATCGATCCAGGGCAAGCAGTGGCTTCCCCCATGTCTTTCTCAATAACAGACTATGGACTTTGCCTCCAGGAACTTGTCGAAACCTTTCTTAAAACCAGCTACGCTATCCACTCTTACCACAACCTCTGGCAATGTGTTCCAGAGCTTAACTATTCTCTGAGTGAAACTTTTTTCCTCCTGTTGGTTTTAAAGGTATTCCCTGTAACTTCATAGAGTGTCCCCTAGTCTTTGTCATTTTTGACGGAGTGAAATGCTCACTCTCTGGCCCCAGACATGCCCCTTCCCTGAAAAATTAAAAAGCGTTTTATAGCATGTGGTTTATGTGTGTATATTCTGAATATACTGCAATACCGAATGTTTGAGTGTATTCTATGGTAAACCCTTTTAAGTTGTGGTAAACATGCGCTAGTGCTTACCACAGCTTAGAATAAGGAGACCTTTTGTAATTTATTGTCGATTTGTAATTTATTGTTGATTTTGTATGTTATTTTGTAACCCGCCCTGGGTAAGGGCAGGATATAAATAAATCAACCAAAGCAAACCAAACCTTAATGGATTTTCCTTCTTTCCAGTAATCTAGGCTTTTCATAAAAGCATAAGAACATAAAAATAGCCATACTGGATCAAATCAATGACCCATCCAGGTTACAAGTACTTGACAAAAACCCAAGAAGTAGCAACATTCCAGAATCTCAGAATAAGCAAGATTCTGGAACCTCAGATACCAGCAATGTCCCATTCAGAATCTCCAAATGGTAGCAACATTCCATGCTACCGATCCCCATGTCTGTCTAAATTTTCTGTGGTAATCTTTGTAGAATTTCAATATAAATACATGTTAATTGTGACTCCAGCATTGCCTTTTATGTCTTTACTAGTGTTTAAGCCTGTTACATTAAAGGGTGCTAGAATATATGTCTTTCTGTTTTTCTTTCTTTCTGTGTCTCTCCCTGCCCCTGTCTCTTTCTTCCTTTCTTTCTGTCTCACTCCTTCCTGCTGTCTACCTTTCTTTCTTTCTATCTCTCTCCCTCCCACTGTCTGTCTTTCTTTATGTCTGTCTCTCTCCCTGGCCCCCTTTGGCTGTCTCTCTCTCTGCCCCCCCCCCCTTCCTTTTACCTCCCCCATCCAGCAGCACCCCTTCCCTGCTCCCCCTGTCCTGTAGTAAGCCAGCCATTAGTAGCGTTTCTCATCCCCCCCTCTCCTCCCGGGTCTCACACAGCCGTTGGCAGGAAGCAACGTCAGCAATGGGTAAAATCGGAGCTGCAGGCTCCTCTTACGTGCCGCAAATCAAACCGCCACAGACTCCACCGCCGCACATAGAACATGGCCATGGAAGTAGAAATCACGGCGGCAGGAATCATGCCGTTTCAACTTCGCATGCGCGGGTAAGGGTTTTATTATATTAGATAAGAATGAAAAGATGAAAATTCAGTGTTTTCATATTTTAAATAGGTAAATTGCAAAATTTGAATATCCTGGTCACAAAAGCAAAGTAATATGGAAATAACAGACATTTTCTATACTTTCTTGGCATGAGAAATTAGGAAATTACACTTACTGCCAAGAAACAAAAATCGTGTTACATTGTGTAACCAATTCCTAATCCACATCAAAACATTGCCTCCTATCCCATGACCCTTTCAAGTGATTTTGCTTACCTTTTGCTACAATGTATTAAATTTGTTGTGTTTCTGCATTTCCTACAACACTTTTTGTAAAGTGAACTATATTTCAACATAAAATAGCTTTAAAGGAAAGTTATGCACTTAGGGGCCCTTTTACTAAGCTGTCTGTTCAGCGATGTAGATGTGATTCTTTATAGGATGCTGATGTATGACTGACGATCGGCGGCTGCCTCTTAGGCATCTGCCAAGATTGGCGACCTAAAGAGATTTAGGCTCATATTGCCTACAAAATAGGCGTTGGTAAGTGCTCACTTGGTAATTGTTTTTAGTGGTTGCATACTAATAACATTAGCAAATGGCCATTAATAGGGAAAATAGAAAATCTGATATATTCTAAGTATAATAAAACATAGCCTTAGCATGTGGGAAAAATGGTTCATAGACAAAATCGCGCAAGACAACGGCGCACCGACAACTGAGCGCAGATAACTGATGGCAAGGTTGACAGCGCGCCGAAGAAAAGCACTATTTTAAAGGGTTTTGACGGAGGATGTTGGTGGGGAACCCCCCTATTTTACTTAACAGACATCGCGCTGGCATTGTGGGGGGTTTGGGGTGTTGTAACCCCCCTCATTATACTTGAAACCGAACGTTTTGCCTGTTTTTAGGGAAAAAGTTCAGTTTTAAGTATAATGTGGGGGGTAACAACCCCCCCATACACACCCCGTCAGACCCCTAAGTCCTGTTTAAGCTAAGTGTTATTTCTAAACATATTATAACACACAGTGACTCTCAAATACGTTAAAAATCTTTATTATGAAAGTTTTTTTGAGACTGAATTAAGCAATATTCTGTGGAGTTAGTGATCAAAGTTTTTATAAAATCACAATGACTGGAAGGTGAACTCTTCACCCAAGGGAGGTATTCAAGCCTTCCCTACAGAGTTCCATATCTCTGAGTATTTTTATAAACTTTATTTTGATCACTCTCCATGAATTTTGTTACCAATGCGGGTCAGTTGAATGATTTTGAAAAGATGGATGCAAGGCAGAAAGTGAAGACGGAGAGAAAAACAGTCAAAGGACAAGAAGGCCCTGGAAACATAGTTAAATGCACAGAAAAATAAAGGCATCAGACAACAAAGGTAGGGAAAATGATTTTATTTTCAATATAGTGATTGAAATGTGTCAGTTTTGAGAAAGGAAAGATATTAAACTTTAAATGTGAGGGCTGCAGAAAAAATAGGGTACTTGGAGGGCTATAGAAAAAATAGTTAATGACAATTTTGCTTAAGCTAAAACTCTTTATAGTTTATAAATCTTTCCTTTAACTGTTAAAGGAAAGATTTGTAAACTATAAAGAGTTTTACCTCATGCAAAGTTGTCATTTCTTTAATAAGACATTAACTATTTTTTCTGCGGCCCTCCAAGTAGCTACAAATCCAAAATGTGGCCCCACTAAGGGTTTGAGTTTGAGACCCCTGATCTAGATGATCCCGTGAGCAGGTATAAATCCCAACTTCATGACAGTGGACAAACATGCGCCTTCCCTTTTTGAAATGGGGAATTGTATATCTTTCAGCCCACCTTAGTTCCACCCAGACCATGTCTCTTTGCCACATGCATGTTTTCGAGTTTTAGACATGTACAGTATATCCTGGCTTTTTAAAATTGGAATTTAAACATGGATGCAATATAGACATTTAAATGCTGGTGAATAGTGCTTTTAAAATAAACATTGTAAAGTTATATGTGTGCACTGAGTGGCAACCTTTAATTTTTTGCCTCTGTAGAGATGCCTAACTTTAAGAATAGTTAAGCCTACCATGGAACATTGGCCATGGATTTTGGTACCTTCAGTTTAACTGACTCTTTCCATTGAAGACTTGGATGGAACATGCAACTGCGTATGTAACAAATGAATAGAACAAACCAGGCCGAGATGCCTACAGGTTGAAACATATATTCATGGCAATACAACTTTTCTTGGCACAGAAAGCAAGCCAAATCAATGGCATTTAAACACCAGCTATCACAACAGTCACGCACAGGTCTCCAGATCACCGTTGCCATGGTTAAGGAACAGAATAAAGTGACAGTTCCATGTTTAACTAATCTCCAGAAAGGCACCACCTTTGTAAACACACATTTTCAGGGGTGGTAGGTCCACTGAAAATTATGTTTAATTATTCTGTGAGGAAGGAAATTAAGGGGATTTACAATGAACACAAATACTTCTTGTGAAACCACTAAATGCCTCATTCAGTATTCCATTGCCATTTAGCAAACAAGCCTTGTTTATCCTCCATACAAGAAATCAGACAGGTCGTTTAACTCTTTTTGGGTCATTGCTGTGTAAGCTTGCAGCAGATGTAGGCTTTTGGAGATAACTTTCAGGTAGGAATCCTCCACAGATATTTAATGTGATAAAGAACTGTCTGGGAAGCCAATGTAATGCAGGGGTTTCAGTAGAGCAGAAGGGCCTAGTAATGTCAGCCTGAAGTATATTTATACAAAAAAATTGCACAGCTTCTGACAGCTTGGGCTAATATGCACATGGAAAGCAGTACAGGACTAGAATGCTGCACTGCTAAACTAAACTAAACTAAACCTTAGGTTTGTATACCGCATCATCTCAACATTCACAGAGCTCGACACGGTTAACAAGAATTAGGGTGGAAAGGAACTCCAGTGGAGGGAAAGATGAAGAGGAAATTTAGAGGACTAGAGTAAACAGAGAGGGAGGAAGAGGTACATTTTTGAGAATAACCAGGCCATTCATCCTTTTTGCATTTTCAGTACTGGGTGTAAAAGCTGCCTACCAGGGAAAAACTCAGCACAGTATTCGGACTTGGGTGGACATGCACTCAGTCTCATTTGGCTTTGTTTCACTCTGGCACGTAGGGTCTGATTTTATAAACAACATCTAATGGCATTTAACTCCTAGACGCCACTTGGCACGTTTGTCAATCAACTGCTAGGTGCCATTTACAAAATTACACCTACCAGTGCCTAACTTGACTTAGGCATCTTAAAGGTAGGCACCTTCAAATTAGACCAGGATTATTCCTGGTCTAATTTACCAACACGTACCGCAGATGCCTGTCAAACTACACCTATTCTCTGCCCCTAACTACTTCCACATTTCAGGTAGGAGTCGAAAGGCGTAAGTAGGCGCCTCGACATAGGTGTTGGTAGGCACCATTCTGAGTTCTATGTTTTAAAAATATGTTTATTGCATAAGAACATAAGAATTGCCGCTGCTGGGTCAGACCAGTGGTCCCTCCCGACCAGCAGTCCGCTCATGCAGCGGCCCCCAGGTCAAAGACCAGTGCTCTAAAATGAGTCCAGCCTCACCTGTGTATGTCCCAGTTTAGCAGGAACTTGTCCAGCTTAGTCTTGAAACCCTGGGGGGTGTTTTCCCCTATAACAGACTCCGAAAGAGCATTCCAGTTTTTAAAAAAAATTCTTTATTCATTTTTTAATCTTACAACAAGTGTACAAATAATAAAACATTAAAAATTAAATACATCACTTGAATTTCTTTCTAGTATAACATCAAATAAATAAATTTATTCCCTTCCCACCCACCCTTTCCTTTAGCATTTAATCAAAAATATACAAATATAAATATTCTTTTCTATTGATTAAACCTACAGTAAACTTTAATTCACCCTCCTCCCCCATTTGCAAATATACTTTCAATAGAAAATGGTTATCTACTCATTACAGTAAGTTGTCAATGGCCCCCAGATCTTTTTAAATTTATTATAATACCCTTTTTGAATAGCAATTATGCTTTCCATTTTATAAATGTGACATAACGAATTCCACCAGAAGGTATAATTTAATCTACTGCAGTTTTTCCAATTACTTGTGATATTTTGAATGACGACCCCTGTCATAATCAATAAAAGTTTATTGTTGTTTGATGAAATCTGACTCCTTGTTCTCATTGATGTACCGAATAGAATCATATCATATGATAATTCTACATGATTCTCTAATAAACAATTAATTTGGGACCAAATTGATTTTCAAAAGGCCATGATAAAGGGACAATAGAATAATAAATGATCTAGAGTGCTGCTAAATATTGATAGCCACGCAAAGCGACTTAATCAGGCAGGAACCACGGTTCATATGCACACATATGCTCTGCTGGTCCCCTGTCCCGGAACAGGAAATTGACATCAGAGGGGGTGGGGACCAGCGGAACAGATGACTGAATGCATGTGGACCACAACCCCATGACCACTCCACGCACCACCACCCCCTTTCCCACACACACACATGCACCACAACCCCATGACCATTCTATATACCACCCCCCCACCCCCCCACCCACCCCTGCCCTCCCCACCACACACACACTGCCTCACCCAGGACAGACTATCCCCACTGTCCTGCCCTTGATATACTAGAGGGTCTAGGTGACCCTGTTTTTCTCCTGCCTTTTTATACAAGTTGAGAGCAAGACTAAGAGAAGAGAAAGAATGCAGCTAGAAATATGTGTAAGAAACAGAGAGAGATAGAGAGACCATCACTGGGTATGTGTGAGAAGAAATGACCAGCAAGGCATGTGTGTAGCAGGGAGACAGGCTGCCATGGCATGCCTCATTCTTCTCTTCCAAGGCTTCGACTGCATTTCATGACCTTTTAAGAAAACATCAGAATAAATAATTCAAATGACCTGCACTGCTGTCACTCCCCAGTGCTTAATTATTGCATTTGCTTCAATGGTATATACTGACTACAGTAATTACATATCTCTTCCTCAGCTACCATGCTATAATTCAATACACAATATAATGAGTAATCAAGGCCTTTGCGTTTAGGAGGCCGTGATATTTGTTGTCTGCTCTGCACAAGATAAATATAAAGAATGTCTTGTTCACTTTTTCAGGTGCAAAGCCTCACAACTATCTCCCGGAAGAGGTGGTGGAGATAGAGACTGTGTCTGAATTCAAGAGGGCCTGGGATAGGCACGTGGGACCTCTCTGAGAGAGAAAGAGATAATGTTTGCTGTGGATGGGTAGACTTGATGGGCCATTTGGCTTTTATCTGCCATCATGTTTCTATGTAACAAACATAATACTGTATATCCAAGCCACTCCCCCCTCCCCCCCCCCCACATACACACATACATATATATACAATATTATAATTTATGGGCTGCTGAACAGAAAAATTGTATGAACTGATAAATTTGAAAATGTTTGAGAAGATTCATTGGCATCAGTGGTCTCCCAGAAGCAAGATAATGAAACATGGTCCATGTCAGGGATTCTGGACATCACAGTTAAGTACACTTGTTATTTTTTAATTAGTGATTGTGTCTTGCTACAGTTTTTAATTATTTTTCAGAATTAGTATGGACATGTGTGTAAACATAGTCCTTTTTATTCATATGATTATGAAGACTGAGATGCTATGTCCATGAAACACTATGCTGCGGTAAGCATTAATGCGAGCTTTACCACAACTTAAAAAGGGTTACCGTGGGATGCACTGAGGTGTCCCATGATACCTTTGGCAATTTGCACACGCACACTGTGCACTAAAAATGATTGTGCTAAATCAATTAGCGCATGGGGTTAGTACATGAGCCCTGAGGGTCCGATTCTAGAAACGGCACCTGAAGTTAGTCAGCGGTAGGTGCCCAATTGCCACCTAACTTAATTTGTTTAATTAGTGCACTAATTGGCTGCACCAATTAAAAAACAATTTAAACTCAATTTTTTAAAAAATGGAGGCACCTAAGGATGGCTCCATAAAGGCCGCTGTTATCCCACCTACAGAGGTGCCTTATAATACCTAACTAAACTAAACTAAACCTTAGGTTTGTATATCGCACCATCTCCATTGTCGTGGAGCTCGGCACGGTTTACAGGAATTGGGATGAGAAAGGAACTCCAAGGAAAGGATGAAGATCGGAGGAAAGAAGAATGTTTAGAGGACTAGAAACAGAGGAGGAGGGAGTGTTACATTTTTGAGAAAAGCCAGGTTTTCAGATGTTTACGGAAAAGTTGGAGAGAGCTCAGGTTCCGAAGAGGGGAGGTAAGGTTGTTCCAGAGCTCGGTGAATCTGAAGGGGAGGGAAGTCCCCAGCTTTCCCTTTTAGTGAGGGGAAGGATAGTTTCAATTTTTGGGTAGGCAAGGTTAACACCACAAGACATGATTCTCGTGAAAGGTAGGCACCAGAAATTATAAGACCCTGGCCTACATTTCCGGCACCTACCAATCACATAGCTGCGATTCTGCGCACAGCACCATTGAATGACTGACACATGATCGGCGGCCATTTTATATGCGGCCGCCAATAATGTTGCCATTTACAAAATCCAGACCTTACTGTTTTACTGATTGAAGTCTACAAAATCCTAAGTGGAGTAGAACAAGTGGATCGATTTTTAACTCCGTCAAAAATTACAAGGACTAGGGGACACTCAATGAAGTTACAGGGAAATACTTTTATAACCAATGGGAGGAAATATTTTTTCACTCAGACAATAGTTAAGCTCTGGAATGCATTACTAGAGGTTGTCGTAAGAGAAGTTAACGTGACTGGTTTTAAGAAAGGTTTGGACAATTCTCTGGAGGAAAAGTCCAGAGTCTGTTATTGAGAAAGACATGGGGGAAGCCACTGCTTGCCCTGAATCAGTAGCATGGAATGTTGCTACTCTTTGGGTTTTAGCCAGGTACTAGTGATCAGGATTGGCCACCGTGAGAACGGGCTACTGGGCTTAATGGACCATTGGTCTGACCCAGTAAGGCTATTCTTATGTCCTTATGTCTTCAAAATGGATGGCATTAAGGGCTCACACAGTAATATTTTTAATGGTCACTTACTAATTGAACAATTAGTACACAATCATTAATTCTATAAATAAGAAAATCATCCTGTTTTCAACTACAGCAAAAGTGGCCTTGGAGCACAGTAAAGACCCGCAGTAAGGGCGCATTAACACCATTTTTTATGCAGCTTTTGTAAAAAGGACCCTAAGAGTTTCTAAATGTCTCACTAGTTATGAGCACAAATTTTAGTATTGTTTATACTGTATATACTTTTTCAGTAACAAATAAACAACATTTATGATGGTCCATAGATCATTCTGCTAGACTCACTACTGGATCAAACCTAATTTTAGGATTTCTTTTAAGTAAGAGAGCTCAATTGATAGCAGCCATTGTATGACCTTCTGATTCACTGTGTAAGCCCTTCACCCCCATCTCCCATATACAAACGCACAAAATCTTACTCCTTTTTAAAGCTTGGTTCCCGCTGAAACCTGATTAAGAAAACAGTACACTGAAATGGTTTTGATCAAGAATGTCAGTACAAAAGCTTAAAACCCAGCATGAGAAAACCTCATGTGACCAAGCTGGTGGTTCGACCCTTTCAAACTCTTTTGAGAATCAATGGCTGTGGAGACCTAGAGTCACACAGAGAGCGGGTGACAGAATGCCTATACTGCAGGAGCCAGCTGAATATAAAAGAGAGAGGCAGAAAAAAAAGAATGAATGAATTTAGAAGCGTGTATCCAATTTCTGAATGACTTTCCCTCACTGCACAACATCTGGACATTCTCTTACTATTAACAAGCCCCACAAAAGCTTTGTCAAGGGGACTTGCATTTGAACAAGTATTAAGGACAGCTGCTGCACTAGAATCGCATGCTTACCTCCCTCCTACAGACACCATTGGAAAATTAAGAAACTTTTCCAAGCGTTTTTAGGAATTTATAATTTTGCTCTCTAGAGTAGAAGCATTAGATTACTCAAACTAGTTCTCTTTTCCTGCTTGAGCCTTTCTCCTAAGTATTCTCTCTTCTGGATTTTCCATAAATGTGTTTCAATTGTCCTGCCATTAAAATTTTGGGAGAAAGGATCTTCATCTCATATTCCCCCAAATTCTATATAGGTCACCCAAAGTTTGGTGTGCAATTTTGGTGATGTGTCAAAACCGCGTGGGACATTACCGCGCCAACAATCACACGCAATCCTTCGTAGGACTTCTATGCGCTGCCTAAAAACTATTACTGTTAGCAGTCAGAGGGTGAGGGGGGAAGCCCCCACTAAACTGACAGCTGTTCGTGCTCACATTGGAGGTGAGTGGGGGGAAACCCACACACACACACACTACACTGAAAACTGCCGATTACCCAAAAACCAAAGGAAAACGGCAGTTGTAATGGAGTTATAGCGATTCCTGCAGCTGCCCATGGGCCTCAGCGGCACGTTCTTCCTGCTATGTCCTGCCCCTGCTCTGACATCAGGGGCAAGATCGCGGCAGAGAGCACGTGCCACTGAGGACCACAGGCAGTTGCAAGGATCGCTATAACACCAGCGAGCCTGCAAGCTGCCCTATTAGCGGTAAGGAGGTAAGAGTGGGGAAGGTGCAGGCTGCGGAGGGAGAAGGCGTTCGTTCGTGGCAGAGGGAGGAGAAAATGTGCCTTTGCGGCGGGGGGAGCAGGCATTCGTTTGCGGCAGGGGGGGAGCAGGCTGTCACAGCGGGAGCAGGCCTTCGCGGTAGGGAGGAAGAGAAAATATGTCTTTGGGGGGGGGGAGCAGGCCTCGTGGAGGGAGCAGGCCTTCGCGTGGGGAGAAAGTGCCTTCCTGGGAGGAGCAGGCCTTCGTGGGGGGAACAGGTCTTCATGGTGGGGAGCAGGCCTTCAGGGCAGGGAGGCAGGCCTGTGCAGAGGGAGGAGGAGGAAGGAGTAAGAGAGGGGAGGGGAGATGCCAGACCTGGGGTGAAGGGAAGAGAAAGACCAAAAGGAGGGGGAGGAAAGCAGAGGAGTGGTGCTGGACTAATGGAGAGAGAGAGAGGGAGAGAGAAATGCAAGACCACAAGGGGAAGGGTACAAGAGGGATAGATACTGTTCTAAAGTAGGTGGGCAAGGTGCAGGAAGGCAGGAGCGATAGTAGCAGAAAGCCTGTACCTGGGGAAGGGGATACAGGAGGTAAGGAAGAGAGAAAGAAGAAGCTGGATATGGGGAGAGATAAGATCCTGGGCATGGAGGGAGCATAGGAACAGGGACACAGAAGAGAGATGCTGGATGAAAGGGTAGATGAGAAAAGGAGAGATGGTGGATCTGTGGATGGTGGGGTCCATCGCTGCAGCTGCAGGGGATGGAAATGAAAAAAAGGAAAGATGCCAGACCTCTAGGGGAGGAAAGGTAAACAGAAGGGGAGGACAGAGATGGAAGATGGATGGTTAGCACGGAGAAAGAAGAAAGGAGAGCCTGATCAGAAGACAACCAGACCAACATGGGACCAACATGATTGGAAAAATGACCAGACAACAAAAGGTAGGAAAAATAATTTTATTTTCTGTTTTGTGATTACAATATGTCAGATTTAAAATGTGTATCCTTCCAGAGCTGGTGTTGGACCGTAAACGTGAGCTAGGATTTAATAGAGAGAGGAAAAATATTTTTTGTTTGTTTATTTTGTTTACACCACAGGACCAATGTGGGTAGGAGAGGGCAAAGGGGGTGAAGAGGCTATAAAATAAACCCACCAGGATGTTTGGAAAAAAAAACACCCAATTGGGCAGGAAAATCAAATCGAATCAAAAAATCTATTCAAATAGGCTAAATCGAATTGAATCGAATTTTTTTTCCTGAATCGGGCAGCACTAGTCTTGGGGTGAAAATGGGGTAGATAATTTCCAGTGGCCACTGACAGGCTGAATATACAATACCAACACCCAACTTAGGCCCAGCTTTGAATATCCAGGTTACATCACTGGACGCATCGAGTCAGAAGATGATATCTTCTGGCTCATGGGACCCTCGACCACCAGAGGGCATCTGCTGAAGATCAGGGGAGGGAAGTTTCATGGCGACTCCAGGAAGTACTTCTTCACCGAAAGAGTAGTGGATCATTGGAACAGACTCCCATTCCAGGTGATAAAGGCCAGCAGCGTGACGGATTTTAAGAGAAAATGGGATACTCATGTGGGATCTTTAAGGGAGTAAATTCAGGGGAGGGGATACTTGGAATGGGCAGACTTGGTGGGCTATAGCCCTTTTCTGCTGCTTTTTTCTATGTTTCTATTTTCTGCTCAAGGTGGTTAGTGCGTTTGTCATTGATTGCTGCTGGCTCAATATCGGCCCTTTTCTTGGGAGTAAGATAAGACAGGCCCCTATTTAAAATTTTTTGTTATGATTAGGATTATTTGGAAAGAGCTACAAGGTGCACACTGCTTATTTTAAGCACACAGTTCCTGCCTCTTGTAGTTTATAATCTAAACTGCAGGACTTGTTATTACACGTATTCATAGCTGAGATCAGTTGCATTCATCTTTTCTGTCTGAATGTGTAATTCTTCCTGAAGTTAGTCACCCTTATCCTCTATCTTAACTCCTGTTACTCTGTTTTATCTGTCTATTTGTTCCACCTCTGCTTCTCCCCTTTTCTATTAAGAAGTTTTTGTATGTACTATGTTGACACTGTGCGTGCCATACTATGTTATAATGTGTACTGTTTTAATATTTTACTATTGTAACTTTTATACCTGCTGTAACCGCCTTGAGTGAATTTCTTTAAAAAAGCAATAAAAATTAAGGAAGGGCAGCCCAAATATTTTCAAATAATGTGTCCTCTTTGCAAAAAAGAATGCACTGTTCAGAGGGCACACTGTTTCAGAAAGAGTGTGCCCTCTTTCCAGGAAGTAAAAACATAAAAACAGTCATACTAGGTCAGACTAATGGTCCATCTAGCCCAGTTTCCTGTTTCCAACAGTGGTCAATCCAGGTCACACTAGCTGGCAGAAACCCAAATAGTAGCAACATTGCATGCTATGAATCCCAGGGCAAACACTGGCTTCCCCCACATCTGTCTCAATAGCAAGTTATGGACTTCTCCTCCAGAAACTTGTCTAAACCTTTCTTCTAGTGTAGGGGTGCCCACACTTTATTGGCTTGCGATCTACTTTTAAAATGACCAAGTCAAAATGATCTACCAACAATAAAAAAATTTTTAAAACACAAAGCACACTGTACGCAGAGAAAATGTTAATTATCATTTATATTTGGGGGGGGGGTTTTCTTCAAAGAGGTCAAGGCAGATGACTTTAAAATATGCAATGTCACCACGGTAGCAACTAAACAAAAATAGGCAAATATACCCCTTCCCCTTTTACTAAACCGCAATAGCGTTTTTTAGCACAGGGAGCTGCGCTGAATGCTCCACGCTGCTCCCAACGCTCATAGGCTCCCCACGCTAAAAACTGCTATTGCGGTTTTAGTAAAAGGGGGCCATAGTGCAAAATATAGACGGCAGACATAAATTCGGACACATTTTGATCACTAAATTTAAAATAAAATAATTTTTCCTACCTTTGCTGACTGGTGATTTCATGAATCTCTGGTTGCACTTCCTTCTTCTGACTGTAAATCCAATATTTCTTTATTTCAGGCTCTCCTCCAGATCTCATTCCATTCCCCAACCAGCATCTCTCTCTGGCCCTCCATGAGTCCAACTTTTCCTTCCTCTCTCCCTGTCCCTCCTCTTTCTTTCTTTTCTTCTCTCTCCCTGCCCCCTTTCTTTCATTCTGTCCGTCTTTCTCTCTCCCTGCCCCCCCCCCAAGCCACTGCAGCTGCCACAGATTTCTCCCTGCTTCCTCAATGCCAGAACCCCCCTGAAAATGTGCCCTCACTCCGACACTCCCAAGCCCATCCAGATCCTCCACTCATACCTTTTTTTTGTAGGCTGGCCGGAGAGATGCTTACTCCCTCCGGCTGGCAGGCCCGCCTCCATTGAATGGCGGGCCCTCCCCTTTACAGTGCATCATTCTGTGGAGGTGGGCCTGTTGGCCAGAGGGAGTAAGCGTCCCTCTGGCCGGCCTACAAAAAAAGGTATGGGGGGATCTGGGTGGGCTTGTCGGGTGTCGGGGTGGGGACACATTTTCAGGGGTGTCCGTCAGGAGGGAATGTCCATCCCTCCTACCTGTGATCTTTGGAGGGGGGGTGGGGTCCGTCAGAAGGGACTGGGCATCCCTCCTGCCGGTGAACTTCAGGGGATTGTGGCAGGAGGAATTGGGCACTCCTCCTGCCATGGACATTCGGGGGGGGGGGGGAGAGGGAGGGGGCGCTTTGGCGGTTCCAGCAGAAGGGACTGGGCATCCCTCTTATTGGCCAACTTCGCAGCTGAGGGTTTTCCTTCCATGGCTGTTGAGCTGATTGCAGTAGGAAGGTTCCCTTGCCACGATCAACTCAGCGGCAAAACAATTCTCTAATCGGTGCCTGTGACATGGACACCGGTTAGAGAATTGGGGTGATTAGGCGTCTGTCCATTAGGACAGATGCTATTCTATATAGGACGCCTGTGGTTGATTCTCAAAATCCACAGGCGGCTTCTGAGACTGGGCGTCCTATACAAAATCCGGGCCTAAATGTTGAGGAAATCAATACCAATAGTCAATACTACTCAATCATTGTCCTAAATTGGTATATGAAGTCCCACAATAGAATCCAAAATGAAAATTAATATGAACATTCAAATTTAAGGAGGAAAAGATTTCAGTGGGTACCGACAGGGTTTATCTATGTAACTCTCTGTGGGAATTGTAGTACCCCCATCACCAATTTAAATTGGTATAAAAATGACACTGTAGTTTTGATGATGCCATATTTCAGATGAAAAATTAGAATCAGGCCTAATTTGTTTAGATCTGAGGTATCTATTACTCTTTAAAGCCCAGAAGCAGTACAGCTTTTTGGTAGTAAATCATTCTCTTCTATCCTGAGAGAAGAGTTTTCATGAGGAAGTTTAGCCAGTGTGGAAAGAATGCAGTTTGGACTCTGTCCCTTCAGATCTGACCCACTGTTATTTCCATTGGCTGAACTTCCACACTAAAGCCAGTGACACTTTTGTTCAGTTTGCTTTTAGTGCTGCTGAAACTTCTATTGATTGGCTAAAATGGTGACATTTTGCTTCTCGCCTCCTAAGTTACGCAGAAAGCACCCATCACTGAGAAACAGTATTGTAGCAACATTTTAGAATGCCACACTGCCTGCCGTTCTTTTAAATGGAAGAGTTTTTCTGTTGACCTGGGACTCTTATATTCAATCCTTGTCACCTAGAGCTCAGAGTTTGGTGCTGAACTCTTCCTAACCTGCTTTTTTCCTTTTCTTGTCCTAGCTGTCCAGATATGCTTGGCCATTCCGGAACATCGAAGGAGGAATGGATGGGTAAGATTGGGTGTATGACTGGTTGGTATGAATAGATTCTGTGGGGGGGAATGGTATGGGTTGCGGTAGGGGAGGGATGTTTTGGATTCGGGGGGGGGGGGGGAGTTGGTGGGTGTTGGGGCCTGGATGGTTGGAAGGTATAAGAACACAACCTTTCGCTGTTCGCTCCTATTTGTACAGGGGCCCTGGGTGTGGGAGGGGAGCCTTCTGGGGGGGATACATGGGGGGGCTGAAAAGTGATAATGTACTTGTTGAAACATTTTTGTTTGCACTTGCTTGCTGTGTATTTTCTGAAAATGATGTACACTAGAATGCCACACTGTTTTTTTGTGTTCATAAAATCAGCTCTCATTAGATTGACAAGAAATACTGAAAATTGTGTGTCATGTGATACCACTGTCAGGCTGTCTTTATCATGCCCAATGCCTGCTCTTACCAGCCTCTAAATTTACGTACTAGTGAGTGTGCAAAGTGGAACTGGGATAAAGTCATACTGTATGCAAGACATGTTGGATGACCTTTATCTTTTTAAAAAATGGCCTTTTAACAGGCATCATATACAAAATTACACAGGGCTCCTTTTACAAAGGTGCATTAGGGCCTTAACGCGTGGAATAGCGTACGTTAAATTGTCCCGCCTTTTAAGCAGGTGGTAATTTTTCAGCTAGCGCACACTATAACGCGCCTTAATCTTGTGCTAAAAACGCTAACGCACCTTAGTAAAAGGAGCCCACAGACTCCACTACGTGGGCTTTATGTTGCCCGAATAGTCACTTTCTCCACAGTTGTGCATTATGCATTATTTCTTGTGGATATGAACTTGCCTTGTGTCCTGCCTATTTTTGTGTTCCTCCAGTTTAAATCAATAATTTGTACTATTTTTCAATTATGCTTTTTTTCCTATTATGTGTGTGAGTGTGTGTGTGTGTGTGTGGGGGGGGGGGGGGTTGTTGTTTTTTTTACTGCAGTGCTCTTACTCTTGAAAGCTGGAGCATATCCCAGTGGATCCCAAATCTGGTCCTGGAGGCACCTCAGCCAGCCAAATGTGTGTTAAGAACCAAAATTTAGAGTTTAATGCAAGTTAATGCACATGAACTGCTTCCACAGTTTTAACTCAGAGCTATACTACATACAGTATGTTGTCTCTGTTAGTTGCTTCTCTAGGGATAGCCTGTGATTTGCAAAAACATAACAAATATCCTATGTCAATGCATGGAGCTAACAAACAAAAATGAGCAGGAAAAATACATTTTCCCCTGGATTCTATAAAGGGCACCCAAATTTGCTTGCAATCCTACGATGTGTGCTCAACTTTGTGCATGCATTTTGCACCATACAATTCTATAGCATTGCATGCCCAAATCTCATAGTTTGCAACTCAAAAGTGGGTATGGCCATGGGAGGGGCATGGGTGGGTCAGGGATGTTCTCCCTAAATATGTACAGTGTTATACAATTAGGGGGGAACCGCGCCCAACTTGTGTGCTGGCCTACATTTCCAAACTTAAAAGTAGACACGGCCAGCTGAGCTGATTGTGGCAAGGGAATCCCTGATCCGCTGAGCTGGCAGGCCTCTCCAAAGCCTCAGCTTTGGGGAATACTGCTGGCTCAGCGGATCAGGGGAAAATACCCCTGCCACAATCAGCTAAGCAGGCTGCAGCAGTGGCGCCCCCCCCACCCAACACTTACCATGAAATCAGCAGGATGGCCCCCCACTGCTAACCCTCATGAAGCGGTGAACCCCCCCCCAAAGAAAGAGTGGCAGGAGAGATGCCCAGTCCCTCCTGTTGACACCCCCCTGAAGCGGCAACACTACCCGAAACAGTGACACCCCCCAAACTGGGACTGGGCATCCCTCCTGTCAGTGATCTTTGGGGGATGGTGGCAAGAGGAATTGGGCACTCCTCCTGCCTATGACATTTGGGGGGAGGGTGGGTTTGGGGGTTCCATCAGGAGGGACTGGACATCCCATCTGCCAGCTCACTTCGTGGCTAGGGGGTGTTTCCTGCTATGGCCACTAAATTGATCGCAGGAGGGAGATTCCCTTGCTGCAATCAGTTCAGTGGCCGCGTCTATTTGAAATGTAAGCCAGTATTTTGCTGGCCTGCATTTCAGGTACCTATAATGGCCCCAGGGAGACACCTAGAGCTACCTAAGCTCGCCTAAAGCCACTTCTGGGCGAAACCACACCCATGTCTAGCCTTGGGTGAGCTTAAGCAGCCCTACATGCCTCCTTAGGCTCGTGAAAATGCCTAAAATGTAGGCAACCTGCCTCAAGGTCATTATTTATTTATTTATTTTAAACGTGCATCACAATTGGTATTAGACATCACAGTGGTAGGATGTCTACCGCCACCTACAATCGGAATGCCGTTTATAGAATTTGCCCCTTAGTGTTCACTGGCAGTCTCCAATTTAAGTTGGACTTGTGTTTTGTTTTGTTTTTATTTGATATACACCATTTTTAACCAGAAGTCAAATCAAAGTGGTGTACAATTAATAAAAACAGTGGGCAATATTTAAAATAAAAACATAACAAGGGAGAAAGTACATGAACAAATTAACCAAACTAGACACAAAAGGGCAGGAAAGGTTTACAAACAGGATAAAAATAGAGGGTAGGATACAGAAAGAATAAGGAAAAGTAAAGATAAGCGTAAGATAGTGACTACCTGATCACTAGTAATATGAAAAAGTTATAAGGAAATTAACTACCTAGTCAGAATTATGGGAAAATATTGCAGAGAAAAAGACTCCCTAGTCTCAAGTCATGGCAAAAGTTGCAAAGTGATAAACTATTAGGACTAGATTCAAAAGCCATTTTGAAATAATAAGCCTTCAAGTGAGACTTAAATGACTTCAGGGATTTTTCTGTTCGCAGATATAATGGGATTGAGTTCCAGAGAGTTGGAGCCATTACAGAGAAACTAGAATCTCTGTAAATTTCCAAAAACAGCTGCCTAAAGGATGGAATAGATAGTAAGGATGAATTTGAGGAACGCAGCTCAAATGAGAAAACAAGAATAGAGGAAGACCAGAGTCCAGAATCTGAAAAGTGAGAAGATTCTATTTTAAAGGTATCCTGAAAGAGATCAGAAGCATGTGCTCAAGTCTGAGAAGCGGAGTGATATGGTCAAATTTTGAACGATTATAAAGAAGCCTGAGTGCAGTATTCGGTACTAGCTGGAATTGTCGCAGTTGGTATTGTGGAAGTCCAATAAGTAATGAATTGCAGTAATCCAATAACTAGTGAATGCACAAGGATTCGTAAAGAATTGAGGCTTAATAGTGACCTGATCGAGCGAAGCTGACAAAGCATTAGAAAAAAAGATGAAACTACATTGGCGATGTGCAAGTGATATGACAAAGTGGAATCCAAGGTGACACCTAGGATTTTAATCAGTGTTGAATATGATAAAGGATTACCCTTCAAACTAAAAGTATGGCCTGGGAGACTCAGTGCGTGCTTAATTGGAGAAAAGATCATGGTAGAAGTTTTACAAGAATTGATTTTTAATCTATTCATGGTTAACCAATCGAAAACCTCATCCAGTTTTGTAGCTATCAAAGAATAGTCATTGGGATTGTTAAAATTGAGAGAATGCAATAACTGTATATCTTCAGCATAAATGAAAAAGGTGAAACCAAGAACCTGTAACAAAAGTGTTAGGGGCACGAGAAAGATATTTAAGAGAATAGGTCCAAGAACAGAACCCAGAGGAACACCAGATAAAAGTGAATGAGAACTGGAAAGAACACCAGAATGAGAAACAGAATAGGTCTGATCTGTCAGATAAGAACTAAACCATTGGTAAGCTGTACCAGTGATGTTGAGATCCTTCATTCGATCTAACAATATTGTATGGTCAACCAGATCAAATGCTGCTGATATGTCTAAAGAAAAGAGAACAACGTCTCGGTTACCATCTAAAATTGATCTTTTCAAGATCTGGAATGTGTTTGGTTTAACATAAAGGATAATACAAGAGCTTACAATGGTGTACATCCCAGAGCAAGACAGAGTTATGGAACAGATGAATTCTATTCTATTCAATCAAATCAGCAGGGCAGGACTAACATTTGGGGAGGCCTCGGCAGAGAAGCACATTGAATCAAGGCTTGAGTGGGCTTTGATGGCAACTCCAGTAGTTGGGAAGTAGGATCAGTGCTGAGCAGATTTATATGCTGTGTGTCCCAAAATTGGCAGGGAGAAACAGAGATTAAGTATATCAGCATTTAATCATGAAGAAGTGGAACCTGTACAGTGTGCCAGATTCATTTCTGGTCACTTTGAGCAGATTTAATGGAATGTGCAGGTCTTTTTCCCTCAACTGCACTTCTCTTTCTGCCAGAAGCTTACTTACCAGGGCAAAAATCTTGGCAGCCATTAAATTAGCACTTTTATTAGGGCTCCTCCTAATTATTTGGGTCTTAGGCACATGCCTAGTTTGCATATGCCTTAATCATCTTCAGGAGTATACTCTGAAGCAGGGGCCTATCTAAAGCAGCTTACCTCATGAGACAGTGGACGTCAAGAATCATGTGACAAGTCTATTGAGGAAAAGACTCCATACCAGATTTAATTTCAGAGAAAGCCAAGTTTTCATCACTTATGAGCAAATAAGTGTTTGTTCATATTCATAAATAAAAGAGAATGTCCAAACGGACCAGTAGAGCCTACAAAGATACTCTTATGGGATGTGCCCCTACAGGACACAGTTGTGAGTGCTTGAACAGTATTAGATTGTTGAAACACAGGGCTGCATCTTCAAGGAAGATGTGATAGGGATACATGTGAACAACCAGACTTATCTACTTCAGTGATATTTAATCAAGGAGGCAGACCAAGATGAAATAAAAGACCATTTCTCCTTAGGCTCAGGAATTGTAGTGTCCTGGCATGCTCTGATT
This sequence comes from Geotrypetes seraphini, assembly GCF_902459505.1. NCBI lineage: Eukaryota > Metazoa > Chordata > Amphibia > Gymnophiona > Dermophiidae > Geotrypetes > Geotrypetes seraphini. The sequence continues at coordinate 101,406,134 of NC_047090.1, read as the reverse complement.
CTTATTAAAGTACCTCATGGGCATGAAGGAGATTTATAACTCATAAATCTAGTTTTTCAAGATCTTTAAGAGGCCAGTCTACAATTCCAAATCCTGAGTGGAGTAGAACGGGTACAAGTGGATCGATTTTTCACTCTGTCATAAAGTACAAGACTAGAGGACACTTGATGAAGTTACAGGGAAATACTTTTAAAACCAATAGGAGGAAATATTTTTTCACTCAGAGAATAGTTAAGCTCTGGAATGTGTTGCCAGAGATTGTGGTGAGAGCAGAAAATTTCCTAGAGGAAAAGTCCATAGTCTGTTATTGAGAAAAACATGGGGAAAGTCATTGCTTGCCCTGGATCAGTAACATGGAATATTGTTACTCCTTTGGTTTTGGCCAGGTACTAGGGTCCTGGATTGACCACCGTGAGATCGGGCTACTGGATTTGATGGACAATTAGTCTGACCCAGTAAGGCTATTTTTATGTTCTTATGTTTGAGAGTACAGGAATTATCAGCAGATTAATAACTTGTATCTTATTCCATGATGTTAAAGTGCTTTTTAATATCGGTTTTAATCTCCTGCAATATTCTTAACTGATCTTTTCGCTCAGTAGTTTAAGCTTGATTGTTGTTCTTTCCTCAAGTCTTAATATGTCACAATCACTAGTAAGTAAGTAATTAGTTTATTTGATATACCGCATTTCTTAACAATTTTGTCAGATCAAGGCGGTTAACAAATTTAAAATAATAGGCACATTAAAACTCCCCTCTCTGTCCCAGTTGAGCTCACAATCTAAACTAAGGCCCTGATTCTCCAAAAGTGCGTCCCGATTTTAGGCAGCTGTAGACGTCCTACAGCTGTCTAATCAGCCAATCAGGATGCACGTTTTTTTAAAAAAATGCTCCCCAGGCAGGCCTGAAGGCGCCTCCGGAGCCTAGGGAGACCCGCAAGATGCCTAAGCTCGCCTACAGGCCTTAGGCGAACTTAGGCGGCCCTACGCGTCTCCCTAGTAGAGGAAGAGACGCTTAAAATGTAGGCCAGCAAAATGCTGGTCTACATTATAAGTAGACGCGGCCGCTATACTGATCGCGGCAAGGGATCTCCCTGCTGCAATAAAGTATAGCGGCCGCGGCCGCCTGTCCCATCACCGACAGGAGGATGCCTAACTCTTCCTGTCGGAACCCGGAACCCCCTCCCCCCCCAACTCGTAATCGCCGACAGGAGGATGCCCAACTCCTCCTGTCGGAACCCCGGAACCCCCTCCCCCCCAAACTCGTAATCGCCAACAGGAGGATGCCCAACTCCTCCTGTCGGAACCCCAGAACCCCCCCCCCCCCAAACTCATAATCGCCGACAGGAGGATGCCCAACTCCTCCTGCCGGAAAGCCCAATGACCCCCCCACCCCAACTAATCTCCCTCCCCCAACTAACCTTTCAATGTTGGTCAGCTGGACGGGTCTTGCTGCCGTCCAGCCGACGGGTCTGCCTCGTGGAAATGAGACGGCACGCCCCTTCCCGGACCATCCCCGCTAAATCTAAGGCCTGATTGGCCCAGGCTGTAGAAGCCTGGACCAATCAGGCCTTAGGCATAGCGGATCCGCCCATCCCCACTAATCCTAAGGCCTGATTGGCCAAGGTGCCTAGCCTGGGCCAATCAGGCCTTAGATTTAGTGGGGATGGGCCGGGAAGGGGCATGCCGTCTCATTTCCACGAGGCAGACCCGTCGGCTGGACGGCAGCAAGACCCGTCCAGCTGACCAACATTGAAAGGTTAGTTGGGGGAGGGAGATTAGTTGGGGCGGGGGGTCGTTGGGCTTTCCGGCAGGAGGAGTTGGGCATCCTCCTGTTGGCGATTACGAGTTTGGGGGGGAGGGGGTTCCGGGGTTCCGACAGGAGGAGTTGGGCATCCTCCTGTCGGCGATTACGAGTTTGGGGGGGGAGGGGGTTCCGGGGTTCCGACAGGAGGAGTTGGGCATCCTCCTGTCGGCGATTACGAGTTTGGGGGGGAGGGGGCTCGGGGTTCCGACAGGAGGAGTTAGGCATTCTCCTGTCGGTGATGGGACAGGTGGCCGCAGCAACCGCGGCCGCTATACATATTGCAGCAGGGAGATCCCTTGCTGCCATAAGTATAGCGGCCGCGTCTAATTTAACCCAATTCTCTAAAGACGCCGGTTACAGAATCGGCATTTAGTATAGGACGCCTCTCCCGGGTGGCCTGCCTGGGGAGCATTTTTTTTAAAAAAACGTGCATCCCGATTGGCTGTTTAGACAGCTGTAGGACGTCTACAGCTGCCTAAAATCGGGACGCACTTTTGGAGAATCAGGGCCTAAGTGCCTTGGAGGAAAACAATACTTATGTAAAAGATAAATTAGGAAAAAGAGAGAAAGAAAAAGAACCCCGAGAGAAAGTTTAGGATATAAGGAACCCAGTATTTAAAAAAAAAAATAAAAAAATATCATAAAGATATAATAACAAAATAAATACATAAATTACAGTCAATCCTGTAGAGCAGACAGGTCAGAGAGATGCTTTGTTTTACTTAATTTTCCACTGAGGAAGGTAATCTTGGCACATTTATCCAGGCCATAAAGTCTTCTTGATGCCATCTGAGCAGCTTCCACTACACAGAGTTGCTCTACTATTTGTTAATCACTGGAAATGCAGAGAGCTTCAGATCATCTAGAAACAGCATAATGCTGCCTCTGGACCATTTCCATCTTTTAGATTTAAGGCTAAATCCATAGCCCAAAGAGCTGATACGAGCACTCAGTAGATTAAGTGCCAGATAGAATAAAATGATGACAGAGAATCATATTGAAATATTCCTCATTGGATCTTGACATTAGGAATTGCACACTTGTCCATCTTCATGCCTCAGATGGCGCAAGATCCAGCATATTTTCATGGTGAACCTGATGTACTTGATCAATTCAGAGTTTATTATGTGTATTACCAAGCATTTTATTAGGCAAGAGTGCAGGGTGGTGTCAGAGTGTGGTGCAGTGGTTAAAACTACAGCCTCAGCCCATGCTCAAACCCACGCTACTCCTTGTGGCCCTGGGCAAGTCACTTAATCCCCCCCATTGCCCCAGGTACATTAGAATGATTGTGAGCCCACCGGGACAGACAGGGAAAAATGCTTGAGTACCTGAATAAATTCATGTAAACCGTTCTGAGCTCCCTTGAGAAAACAGTATAGAAAATTGAATAAATAAATAAAGGCTTTCTTATAGTCAATCCATGCTGTACTGAGATGTATGCTTTTCTCAGCACTGATCAATATGGGGCTCATAATCGAAATGGAAATACTTCTAAAAACCAGCCAAAATCGGCACTTAGACAATCAGTGAGACAGGTCGTCCAAGTGCCAATAATCAAACCGGGTTTTAGACGTATTGAAAAATGACCTAGGCCTTCACAGTGCTACTGAACGACCAGAGCTAAAATGAGCTGGTCAGGAGGAGTGACGAGGGCGGGATTTGGGTGGGACATGGGCCGTCCTAGACTTAGTCGTACTGCATTATAACCGAAAGTTTTACAACACTGTCTAGACAGAACCTGGACGTTGTGACTTAGGCCATCTAAAATCAGGTCTAAGTCACAAGAAGGTATCCAAATTGACCAGATAAGCAGACACAATGTACAGACCCCCACACACTGCCCCAGTGACCTTTTCCTGTGTCCGACTTTGGGCAACTTTTGATTTGGGCCCAAACAGACTTAGACGTTTCTTTTGATTATGCCCCTAACTGGTCTTTGGTTCTGTAAGGCTTTCCACCACCCCTTAATATCTGTTTGTTTTATTTCCATAATGTCATTAGAATTGATCTGATTGTGTATTCTCTCATTTATTGCAGTGAACATTCTATACATTGTAGGTAGAGAAGCAATTGTTCTGCAATTTTTAGGAATATTACTTTGATCGCCCTGTAGAAGGAGAAGGGTTCTTCTTGGTATTATCCATTGCAGTATTAAGTCTGACTGCTTGACCATTTGATATTTGCTGTTGGCCAGATACGGGTGAAGTGATATGGTTTCAGTGCAACATTGGAAACCATGTGGGACAGGGCTCTTGCAGTTAGGGACTTTACAACAACAAAAAAACCTGCTTTCAAACTCTTTTGTTATTACCTCAAACCATCCCATTGGTTTGATGTTTGTCTTATTCATATTCTTCCACATGTAGCTTATCCATTCTGGGCCTGGTTTTTAAAATGGTGTCCTGATTGTAGGTGGCAGTAGGTATCCTACCACTGTCTAATGGACCAATTGGGATGCACGTTTAAAAATAAAAATAAATCAATGAGGTGAAGGATGTCTATAAAGCAAGCATTGTTTGCACATATATGAAGACATCTAGGCACGCTCACAGCTGCCTAAGGCCGGTGTAGGTGTGGTTTATGCAGGAAGTGGCCTTAGGCATCCATAGGCGTGCCTAGGCGCTTCTCATAGGTATGAGTCAGACGCCTTAAGTGCAGGCTTGTAAAATGCTGGCCTACATTTAAGGTGTCTAGAGGAAAATAGATGTGTTTCTGGAAATGGCGCCTACCGGTGATTGACATGCACTAGGCTCCCGTTTTGCAAGCAAGGCAGGTGCTGTTTCCAGAATCGGGCCTTCTGTTTCTCAATTGTGCTCAATGGTCCTTGTATAAATTTCTCCAGAATGTTTCTAATTCATCTTTAATGGTAATACTTTTCACCATATCTATGCCTTTCCCCAGTATCATTTCAGCAAGCATTAGCAGTAAATTTGAGAGACTAAGATCATACTCCACATACCCTGGGCCTAGGAGCGAAGTTCATTACTGTCATGGTATACACAAAATAACCCATTTGTAGACATTGTCCTGAAAAAAGGTACCTACTATAAAGAATACACTTCTACCAGGCACTCCGTTAGAAAAATTGCCTTCATGCTTCTTGGACAGGAAAATGTAATTTCAAAGAAAGCTGAGTTTTCATCACTTAAGAGCACATAAGTGTTTTGCTGAATTATTAAGCAACAGAAGAATGAACATGCAGATAGCTTTGCTTGTGTGCAAACAACAACTTTTTCTCCAGGCCTGTGTCTTGTCAGTGATTTGGAATGCTAATGTATTCACATGTGCAAGCGCCAGAGTAATGCAAGAAAAAAATAAGCAGAAAACTCGTCCTGCTAAAAAAGGATCCTGGCTGATGTGAGCTACTGATGGGAGATGTTTATTTCGCTGGACCACTTTTCCCTTTCTGATGTTTTTCTGGGATTTAATGATGCTTGACTCATAGTTTCAGTAACTAGTTTTGTAAAGTGTCACATATTAATCACTAGACAATGGCTAACCTGGTTGGTCATTCATTCACAAGAACTGATTTTCATCTGACAGTAGACAAGATTCTTTTGAAATAATAATACAGTCTGTTCTCGTTATTCATGTCCTTCCAATTCACGATTTCACTTATACACAGTTGCGACAGCTGTTTGTCATTCGCGCCATGTGTTTGCTTATTTGTGGACCTCCAACCTTAGAAAAAAAATATTTGTTTCCCTTTTCTTTCACTTTCGGTTTTGGCTTTGCTTCCAGCAATGGCCCCCCAAGCGTCAAGAGAGTGAGTCAGAAGCATCTGAAGGTATAGCTCCGAAGTGAATGGCCACCAAACATCTGTAGGCAGTGGCATTGTAAGAGGAGTGTGTGTGCGTGGGGGGGGGGGGGCAGTCCGCCCCAGGCATAGTTTTTCTCCTCCTCTCGCTCCCCCGTTCCGATTCTTGCCACTCGCACATGCCCTTTGCCTTCCCCATACCTTTTTTTACTTTCCTGGCATGAGGTTGCTGCCCGCGTTAGCATCGATGCTGTCTCTGACATAATTTCCAGGACCTATGCCTAGGAAATGACAAGAAAGGGCATGCTGACGCCGAGGTGGGCATGCTGCTCGCGCCGGAGAAGTGAAAAAGGTGCGAGGAAAAGGGAAGGGGGCACACATGTGGAAGAGGGTGGGGCAGGGGCAGGGGCAGGGGCACCCCCCCCCCCCCCGGGCACCACTTACCCTTACTATGGCACTGTTTTGCAGGTACAGCTCCAAAGACAAAGAAGCATGTCATGTACTGAGTGACTAAATGCAAGTTTTAGACAGGCTTCGTTCTGGCAAGTCTGTTTCTGCTGTCAGCTGTGAGTTCAAAGTGAATGAATCCACAGTCCAATCCATCTGGCAAAAAAGAGGAAGATATTCGTCAGTCTGGTCGCGAAACTACACCAGAAAATTCCAAGAGAACATTGGTGGTTTGTGATCAGTCAAACAGAAAAGATGGAGAAGCAGCTAAATTTGTGGGTAACGCAAATGGTGAATGAGAAGAAAAGCACAGTGAACTGCAATGAAGGCCAGAGACATTTACAAATAGGTCACCCAGGGGCGGGAAAATGTGAAACCCTTTTCTGCGAGTTCAGGTTGACTAGCATGTTTTAAAAAGCAATATGCGCTATAAAAAAAATGTAAGCCTTTATGGGGGAGGCAGGTTCAGCTGACAATAATGCTGCTAAGGAATTTGAAATGTACCTGCTGAGTGTAATTGAAGAAAATGTGTACGTGCCAGAGGAAGCATTCAATGTGAATGATACTGGCTTGTTTTACAAGCAGACTGGAAAATGAACATATATAATGAAAATGGCAGCAAAAGTCCCAGGATTCAAGGCATTTAAAGATCACATTTGCTAATGTGTGCCAATGTCAAAGGTGATTTCAAATGCAAGCCTCTTAGGGTCTACAGAGCCCAAAATCCTTGCACGCTTAAAGGAAAGCCTGAACTGCATGACAGGATGGACATCAACATTGGAAAATCTGTTATGTGACATGGAGGAATGTGATCCCATGCTGGAGTGCAGTCTAACATTCAAGCATCTGACAAACTCTGCATTTCACCCTTACACTGTATAGGATTCTGTATAGGACGCCAGTCTCAGCAGCCGCCTAAGAAGAGGCTGAGAATTACACACCAGCGTCCTATCCAGAATTGCATCTGTCCTAAGAGACACACCTCTAACCCCGCTTAATCACCCCTATTCTCTAACTGGAACTGGCGCCCAGGTCACAGGCACCAGTTAGAGAATCGCTTAGGGATCCCTTGCCATCAGCTGATCACAGCAAGAAAATAAAGTCACCATCAGTTGAGCGGCCGTGGCAGGAAGTCCCCCAGCAGAAGGAATGCCCACTCCCTCCTGCCCCTGAACCCCCAACTCCCCCCCCCATTGAAGACAGGCAGGAGTGATGCCCACTCCCTTCTGCTGCCACCCCCTGACACCGCAATATCCTGCGAACAAGAAACCCCCTGACACCCCATCCCGTACCCCTAACTCTACCCCTACCCTCCAACTCCTCCCTGTACCTTGTATTTGAAAGTCTGGCTGGAGGGAGGCTCACACCCTCCAGCCGGCAGGCCCACCACTCCAAAATGGTGGGCCCTCCCCTTCCCAGTGCATTCTGGGCCTCACCCATAGGAGGGGCCTTAGGCACCTGGACCAACCAGAGTCTTAGGCCACTCCCACTGCATCCTGGGATGCACCAGGAAGGATGCCTAAGACTCCGGTCATCCCAGGTATCTAAGGACCTCCTATGGGAAGGGCCTTAGGCATCTGAGTCAATCAGAGCCATAAGCCTCTCCCCAGTGCATCCCAGAATGCACTGGAAAGGGGAAGGCCTGCATATTCCAGCATCTGTACACTCAGAGCACAAGATGAGTATGGTGGAGGTGTGCTATGTGCATGCTTTCGACAGTGTTAAGGGTGGGTTAGACATGGATGTCTTGTCGTGATAAACATTTTGCAAGACATCCTGGACCGAACTTACTGTATACGTTTGGAACCAGACCTGTTTTAAGGATCTAAGTATCACAAAGGTGCCCAACCTGACCAGATGACCACTGCATGCAAAGATAAGACACCCCCACTCCCCCCAATGCTCAATGACCCCCTTCCACCACACAAAAAGGTACAGTACCTGTCTCTAAAACATCAGCATCTGGTAGAGCTGCACACAAGTGTCTTAAATATCGTGAGTGGGCTAGTGAACCATAGAGAGGAGAACCCAGGCCCATAAGCCACTCTAACCACTACATCTATGGTGGAAAATGTGCACCCACAACCCCCCCTCCAAAAAAAAAACCCTACTCTACCACCATATAGGTGCCACATGCAGCCATAAAGGCTATTGGGGTTGTAGACAGGTGGGCATAGTGGGTTTGGGGGGAGTTTGGAGGAGCTCACCATAGCCTATAAGGGAGCTCTGATGAGATGTTTATTTGGCACCCTTTTTGTGAAGTTCACAGCAGTGCCTTCTAAGGTGCCCCCTGCTCTGCTACCATGTCTGGATGGCCAGTCCATTACAGGACTGGCCCCTCCCATGTCCAAATGGTATTGTTCTGGCCATTTAGGACTTGGATGAAATTTTGTTCAAAAATATGATATAAAGATAGATGTCATCACAGTCTGGGCGTCCCAATGGCCTGGACGTCCTGATAGAGGACATTCAGCACCATACGTCCAGATCAGACTTAAGTCAGACCTCCACTATATATATGTTCAAATCACAATAGTTCCTCAGAATGCCACACAATAAAGTAGTGTGGTAGCCGTCCTCACTGGAACATTTTTTTGTGAATATTGAACTACCGGTAATGTGGAACTTCTTGCTATGTCTTGTAATAAGTTATAAAAATTTATAAAGTGTCAGTGCATTATTTATAAAGCATAATGGTCTCTATAGTTCTATTTAGTGCATAGTAAATAACTTAGCTTTAAACCGGGTCTGCCTCATTTCCCACCGACGCGTTTCAAAATTTTCTTCCGGGTCGGGGACAGAGAGAGCTGAAAAGAATAAAATTACATCAGTAAACTGGTACAAAAGAGTATAAGTTAAAAAGTACTTATAAAAGATAAGGTATTTACCAGAACTATCCGGATTTTTAGCAAACGCTAAGTCTCTATGTTGATTGCTGGAGCAGTAGCAGTAAGATGGCCACGGCCATTAAAGTGGAACTAATATAGTCACCCCCTCTAACATGTGACCCGTCCTAACCAATGAAAAAACAGACCATACAAAGTAATCTTTGTGCAAGTTTGCGATTTTGCAGATCAGACTTAGACATATGTTCTGAAAAGGCCCCGCCACATGTCTTTATAAAATAAGAAACCTTCTTACACTCTCAGCCATGGTGACCTATTATAAAATTGCCTTCTGGGTGCATAACTTCCATTAGCCTGTGTTAAAATGTTAATTCAGATTTGTTAATGAAGGCCTTACTTTCTTAACATTATAAATAATTTTAACATTTAGTGCCTTTTTTGTACCAAAAAGCTCTCAACCCTTAGATTATAGTATTTTGAAAACATTGGTAGATATCTGTATATTTTAGCTTGAATAGAATCATAAGAAAATAGGCTATACAGATGAATAATTTGGTCCACTCCCTGTATTATACAGCATTTTACACAATAACTGATTTCAAGGGAGGGTGGTTCTAAGTGGTGTTAGTGTAATTGAAATCACAGATTTAGCTGTAGTCCTGTGTAATAACAGTATTACAAATGTGTACGTATGTGTGGTTATTACCATGGTGGCCAGGTGGTTGACAAGAACTGGTGCATTTCCTTGTGACAAATCCCCTAATTACACCAAAACTTCAGGTTTGTTGTCATCATCCTCATTCAGTCACTGAAACAGTTGCAAAAGCCCGTCTGGTTATTAAGAAAATTAACATGCTCCAATCCAAGCTTCCACAACAAGGATTTTATGATAATAGCACTTGGCTGTACCATCTTGATTTGGAAAGAGAATGTTATTGGACCAGGAAGAATATTTCCTGGAACAGATGATTGTAGGACATTGCCTTATATATAAAGAATAACAAGGAAAGAAACAGATATACAGGAGAACTACTGGGAGGCAATGAGATCAGATGCAGTCTCCTCTGTGGATTTTTTTTGTGGAAAGAGGGTGTGTTTCTAAATTATCTAATGCAAAGGTGCAACAATCAATGTTACTGAAGAGGTACTGATTAAAGAATTGATCATTATACAAAGTGTGCCGGAATTGTATTTGGGTGAAACATTACAAAATCCAAAAGCTATTGTTATCGTGACTTCATACAGTAGGATATTTTGAGGTTAGAGCTAAAGCCTCAGTATCCTGAGGTTGTGGGTTCAAACCCCATGCTGCTCCTTGTGACCTTGGGCAAGTCACTCATTCCTCCATTGCCCCAGGTACGTTACATAGATTGTAAGCCCACCAGGACAAATAGGGAAAATGCCTGAAGTACCTGTATGTAAACCGCTTAGATAACTTTGATAGGTGGCAAATAAATACCTAAATAAACAACCAAAATAAATCAGTTTAGATCAGGGGTCTCAAAGTCCCTCCTTGAGGGTTGCAATCGTTGGGTTTTCAGGATTTCTCCAATGAATATGCATGAGATCTATGTGCATGCACTGCTTTCAATGCATATTCATTGGGGAAATCCTGAAAACCCAACTGGATTGCAGCCCTCAAGAGGGACTTTGAGATCCCTGGTTTAGATGTTTTGCACAAAAAGCCAATACCAAACATGGCCATTTTCAGAACTGCAAAACGTCTATCTTGGGTTTTGGGGTATTTTTTGTAAATCTTTATTCATTTTAAAGCCACAAATAAGTGCAACATATTATACAATCATTTACACTTAAATTCAATCAGAATTATATTCTATGACAATTACATATTTGATCCCCCCTTCTACTTATCCAAAAATTTAAAAAACATCCATCTTGTTTTTTTGAAAATATGTGTTTGTTACATAAGAACATAAGCAGTGCCTCTGCCGGGTCAGACCACAGGTCCATCCTGCCCAGCAGTCCGCTCCCGCGGTGGCCAAAAACAGGTCAAGGCCTGTCTGAATCATCTGAAGGGGCTCCCCTGCCACCTTGGTTTCCCATTTAAGTTCTGCCCTCCTATCGAAGTCCTAGCCCTCCGGTCTTGCACATGCACGACCAGGTTGGTTTACTCAGTACCCCACGATCCCTCTATCCCTCAGGAATCCATCCAATCCCTGCTTGAATCCCTGTACCGTACTCTGCCTGATCACTTCCTCCGGTAGCGCATTCCAAGTGTCCACGACCCTTTGGGTGAAAAAAAACTTCCTTGCATTTGTTTTGAACCTGTCTCCCTTCAGTTTCTCAGAATGCCCCCTCATATTTGCTGTCCCCTTCAGTCTGAAGAATCTGTCCCTATCCACCCTCTCTATGCCCCTCATGATCTTGAAGGTCTATCTTTTTAAACCATTTTTAAACCATTTTTGATATAAAACCAACAACCCCAAATCCAAAAGAAAAGCACACAAAGCTGTTGAGTTCTAGGAGGGGGGCCACACAGACATTCCAGCTGAGCAGTGGGGCACCCTAGGAGGCACTGCAGTGAACTTCACATAACAGTCCCAGTTACACATCTCACCATAGCCCACTTATATTGTATGATAGGCCCTACATAACCAGCCCAAAACCTATTGGACCAAACTGTATGCCACACCAATAGTCCTTATAATAATAATAATAATAAAGCTTTATTTGTATCCCGTCATACCTTTTCAGTTCTAGATGGTATACAGTAGTGGAAAAGTACAAAGCCTTATGCATGTAGGTGACATCTAGAAGGCATAATCAAAAGATACGTCTAAGTCCATTTGGGCCTAAATTGCTAGTCGCCCACAGTCAGTAGTATCTAAAGTCCATTCCCGAAAAATACGTCCAAAATTTTTCTTTTTTCGAAAATCGTCTAATTATACATCCAGCCATTAGATCGGCCAGCCCGCTAAATCATCTATCTTTATACCCCATTCTCATCCAAAAATTCATCCAAGTCAAAAATACCTAGACCATGATCTTTTGGACGTGGGAGGGGCCAGCAAAATGATGGACTGGACACCCAGACATGGCAACACAAAATGTGTGCCATATAAACATCTCACCAGAACTCCCTTATAGATCATGGTGAGCCCTCCAAAACCTACTGGACCACCTGTCTACAACCCCAATAGCCCCAGACTACTTAAGCTACCTCTTTGCTGCTCTACTAGGCTTTCCTATGCCGGGTGTTTATGTTCTGGAGGCAGGTATGTACATTTTTATTCCGATTTTTATGGTGTTGGGGGAGGTCAGTGATCACTGGGTGGTCACTTTGGATACCTTCTGGGCACTTAGACCTGCTTTTACATCACCTAAGTCACAACGTACAAGTTCCATCCAGGCAGCCTCGTTAAATTTTCGGTTATACTTGTAGTACGACTAAGTATAGGTCAGCTCATGTCCCACCCAGATACCACCCTGACCACTCCTCCTAAAATGCCTCTTTCAGCTCTGGATGTACAGCAGCACTGAAGAGGCTTTCGCTTTTAAATACGTCTAAAACCCATTTTGGTTATCGGCACTTGGGCGACTTGTCTTAATCATCCAAGTGCTGATTTAGATGGGATTTTAGACGTATTTCTGTTTCATCTTAATCCCACTGTGGGTACAGTGGGATTAAGATGGAGTTTGGAATGCTCACATGTTCCAGTACAAGGATAGTGGTTAGAGTTGGGTATGGGCCTGAGGCTGAGACCCCATCTCTATGATTCACAGACTACTCCAGAAACCTACTTGGTACTCCATTAGGACTGGCTGTCTGAAGCTGTCATACAGGCAGGTATGTACTGCTTCATTCACATCTTTGTGGATAGGAGGGGGTCAGTGACCACTGGGAGGTCCCTCCAATAGCCATCTGGTCAGTTTGTTTATTTTTATTTATTTATTTAGGTTTCAACCCATTCTCTCAAAGAGCTAAGAACGGGTTACATTTTTATTTTGGAAATCTGTATCTAAATTTAAACAAGCTTAGGACATGAGCATAGTGGGGAGTGTGAGGGACAGCAGAATGCACAGATGGGCAGACTGGAGAGATCACATGTTCTTTATTTGCCTTAAGTTTACTCTATTTCTATTTTCCATTGGCAATTTCTTGCATCATTTTTCTTGTTCCCTGTTTCACTTCAAGTTTCTGTTCCAGTCCTCATGTGTCAGTGAGCCACAAGTTCTTCTTATCTGCTCCTTATTACCAGTTATCCAGTAGTCTGTGCGGACCTGTTTCTGGGTGCACATGTCATTCCCAGTCCCATGTGTCCACAGAGGAGAGCAACCGGACAAACAGCTAGATCCTTTTGAAAACTGAACCCTATATAAATAGCATCCACCTCTTGCCTGATTCATTCATAAATGTGATAATTAATCCAGACTGTGACCTGATTATCACCCCTTAGGTACCACACTTGTGATGCAAGAAGCACTGGCTTGTCATAATTAAATGATTCAGGCAGGTGAACGAGGTCATGGTAATATTGTGAGTAACTCTGGCAACAACTAAATTCTTCAACCAATGGCATGATTTGGCAACTTAAACTTCAGCATATGTGTTAATCTTTGTGTGATAGGATAGAATTCTTTTTTGAGGATCAGCAGAGCAAACCAAACAGCTTGGTGACAATTCTGCATGCATGCGCGATCTCATTCATTCATTCATAAACATTATAACTAATCCAGAGTTTGTCATATGTGTGTTTGTTCTTAATAGTATATATATATATATATATATAAATATATATATATATATATATATATATATATATATATATATATATATATATATTTGGGATCATGCTGGCCATGTAAGTTTCTGTCTGTAATATGATTGTGTTTTCTTGTCTGATCAAAAATTGTGATCCATATTGGGTTAAATTTGCTATAACAAAATATTAATAGCAATCTATCAATCAATACAAATAAATTCCTAAGCCTGTTTTCTACTCCTTTGGCTAGCTAGTTTTGGAAAAGCCACTTTCTCAAATATTACATATTAGTATCACCAACAAACCAGGTTCATGATCCATGTGCATTGGGTACTAGTGGGAGCTGAGATCATGGTCATTTGTCATGAGGGCTAGACTAGATGTGGGAGGATGAAATTTAAAATAAGAAAAAAATGTGGGTAGTTAAGAAACTATATGACACTATAATTTCAATGGACACAGCTCCATTTATAATTAGATACAAATGGCCAAAGAGAAATAATAGCACCCCTCCCCTCCAAGGAGTTGGCTAGTACAGTATTGCAGTCTTTCACCTCTGTAGACCTACTTTCAAATCCAGGATCTGTAAGTGTCAATAATGTCATAAGTATTTGCCATTTCTATTACATCAACAGCACAAAATAAGAAGAAATGGTGCTCTCGAAAACAGAAGATATATTGAAATGTGCACATCAGTAGTAATAACAGCTTCCAGATTAGATATTTTCTGATTAGGGAAAGGGTTGATTTTCAAAGTGATATGGCAAGTAAGGTTACTATATGGTTCCAGACAAAAAGTGAACGGATTGAGATATCCGGGTTTTACTTCCATTGAAAGCAACACGATGCAAGAAAAGTGAAATATTTTATTCCAATCTAAACTTTTCAAAATTTGAAAACAGTTCCCTTTGAAATCCAAACATAGAGTGAATAAGCCATATGGGCCTAAAATCCCAAATACTGTATCAAGTTCTGCTCATTCATTGCTATCTATTCTGTTTATATATAATGAGGTTATGGTTTAATCTAAACAGGAATGGACAACACAGTATAAGTGAAGTACTACAGTCTGCATACATAAAGTTGCCAATTGACCTAGGTCTAACTTTATGGGCTGATGCCGTGCATTTTTGTCTCTTTGTGTTTATGAATCTGAAATTACAATTTCTCTAGTAAAATCAGGACCATATGTCTATAGATGTAGTGGGGTAGAATCGGATCTGCCTACGAGGGTGTTAACAGTGACAGGACTGGGTTTTTTGCCATTCGTTCTTCCAATTCTTTTAGCACGGGGTGCGCTAAACTAACTGCAGCACTATTTCAGGCCAGTCTTTACATTCTTACAGCAATCTCTGTCCCTACTGCAATTAAATGAGTGTTCCACAGTCAATCACTCAGAAAAGCGCAGTCATTATTGAAGACGGCATCCTACCATAGCATCATTTTGTTGACCCACAATGCTATTTCTGTTGCGTAGCCTCTCAGTTTACAAAAGATGAACGCACAGGATTTTACAAGCCAAGATGTTCACAGGAAATACAAAACGAGAAAAACCATCATAGTGAATATAGGCCATTAACTCTGAGATTGAGTTGAAAAGCGTGACAGGGTAGAGTGAGATCACTCAGTAGACAAAAATGGAAGCTTGTCATGACTGCTCTGCAGTCCGGTTGTGAAGAGTTCAGTGGCAGCAGACTTGCATTAATACTAGGCTTGGCGTCTACAGTAGTCATAATCAACCTTTGTAAAGGCCTATTATAAACGACAAATAAATATTACAACTGACTAGCCTACAATTGCAAAGTGAGTTTTCTAACAGAGGAAAAAAAAATACAAAGGGTGATTAAACACCTTTTTTCAAATTTGGAAGCTGAAATATGTTGTGGAAAGCTAGGAAAGAAACCCAAGAAAGATTATCCCACTAAGAAATATGTAGAAAGGGCTTTAGATACCCTATGAAATTAGGTCAGGTTTTCAGGATCTCCCTGATGAATATCCAAGAGAGAAATTAGCATGCCTAATACTTCCATTGTATGCAGAACTCATGCATACTCATTAGGGGTATGATGAAATTATGACCTGTTGGCAGCCCTCAAGGACTGGCAGTGAAATCCTAGGCTCTATGGAATTTTCCTTTGGATGAAACATTAAAGTATCCAACACATTTATCTTTCTCATTCTGTCTAATAGGACAGAAACATTATGCCTTCTGCAAATTGTTTGGCAGTTTTCTGTTCCTCCTTCATTCTATGATAAGAATTGAGAGTTAGGGCTTCCTTCCACCGGGCATGGCTTGCGGTGAACAGTAGTTGAACAAGGCTCTCACTCTGATGGGCTGCAAACCAGGATCTGTTCCTTCTGAACTAAAAACTGTATAGTCCTTTTCACCTGAAAAATATTACAAACAGAAGAATAATGAAGTCAATATTTTCTACGCCTAGACCTTATTATCATTTGATATTCTAGGTCAGTCAGATCCTGATTCTATCAGACAATGCTGCCGTAAGCCCTATGCCCTAGTAAGAGGGGCTGGCCCACCCCTGGCGCCATCTTCGCGGGGGTGCAAACGCTGGTGCATTCCTTTCTCTCTGCCCCCTGCATACCTTTTGAAATGTTCACCAGTGCAAGCAGCATCTTCTATCTGCTGCTCGCGTCGGCCTCGGCTCCCTTCTGACATAACTTCCTGGTCACGGGACCAGGATGTGACATCAGAAGGGAGCCAAGGTGGGTGTGAGCAGCAGGTAAACGATGCTGCTTGCACCAGCAAACATTTCAAGAGATACACTGGTGAGGGGGGTGTATGGCGCAGCAAGGATGAGTAGGGGGTACAGCGATGCCAGGCATCAACCTCCCTTGTTATGCCACTGCATGAACCTTCATTTTCAATTTACTATAGTTCTTTTTTCTTTTAACATTTCACACCTTTTATAATGTCTCTGGAATATAATACTGCTGCATCCCTTTCTGTATAACACATTAGTAATATGTCATAGCGGTGAGGTTTACAAGCCCAAGAGTGGCAAGTAGGACATTACTGCCTCAATACTACCATATTATAAAAACTTGGCTCACTCCCTCTCTGGTATGAGCCAGTGATTCAACAGCAAGGAAGTAGATGCTCTCCGACTCCCTTTTCATAGCAGCAACCTGGTAGTGAAACGAAGAACAGGTGATAACTAGTTTTCCTCAGACAAAAGCATACTGGTTTTCCACAGCTCTGGCTCGTAGTATTATGTTGCTGCTATCACCACATTCCGCATTTAACTATCCCCCGCTGCAACTCCAGGAAGGGAAGGGCCAGGCGTGTGCAGCGATTGTATGCATCCGGCCCACAAGCTTTCCCCCGGCGTCAATTCTTAAGGCACATCAATTTTCTGGTGTTAAGCCACATTAAGGAAAAACATTTATGCCTGGGTTCTTTAAATGGCGCTGTTGGCAGCTGCCTTGAAGGTGGCTGCCAATCGCATGTCAATCACGCAATGGCACCATTTAGAGAATCGCGCCTCCAGAAAAGGCAGACGCTGGAAATATAAGCCAGGGTTTTCAAGGCCTACATTTCCTGTGCCTACCTTTGACGTAAATCACATTTATGTAGGCGCTTTATAGCGCCTAACGCCACTTCTGGCATTAGCCATGCCTACAGTGTCATTAGGCACTGAAAAGCACCTCTGGAAGTGCAATTCCAGCATTGTTTTTTTAGGCGCCTTGAATTTTCTTTTAAGTCTGTTTTAAATGGCGTATTGGACTTAACTTAGGCGCCGGAAGGGTGCCTACCAGTGCCTAAGATAAGGTATAATTTATAAAATATAGGCCTTAGTGCACTTTAGTAAAAGGGCCCCTTAGTACATTGCAGCATAGTCTTTAGGAGTCATTTAATAAAACATTTTCCACCTGGCAGTGGCATGGCATGGCAGCGAGGGAGTGTAGCACCAGGTATTGCCGCATCATATTCCCCTCACGCTTCCTGCCACTTGGGTGCTCCCCCTGTCTCTTGAAATGTTCACTGATACAAACAGCCTCTCTACCTTCTGTTTGTGCTGACCTTGGCTCCCTTCTCACGTCACATCCTGGTCCCAAGACCAGGAAGTGACATCAGAAGGAAGCTGAAACTGGCGCAAGCAACAAGTGGAAGATGCTGCTCGCACAGGCGAACATTTAAAAAGGAGGAGAGGCACTGGTGCCCCTCATGAAGACGGTTCCCAGGGCAGTCCATTCCCCCTGCCCCTCCTTTCTATACCACTGCCACATGGAAAACACGTGGGAAAGGGATTTTATAAAACTGTGTGATCACATACACGCACAATATATAGCTATTACTGGGTGCACTGTTTGGGGAGAGCAGGTAGTGTTGTGATATGTATGCAGAGAACAGGGCAGAATTAACATACATGCCAAGGTTTTTCTTCTATGTTACGTGCCAATGGTCCAAATGTTTAGAAGAGGCCCTCTCATATTCAGTGGCTTCCAAGGCATATTTTGTCCTAGGCCCTAGGACAGGGGTGTCCAATGTCGGTCCTCGGGGCCGCAGTCCAGTCGGATTTTCAGGATTTCCCCAATGAATATACATGAGGTCTATTTGCATGCACTGCTTTCATTGTATGCTAATAGATCTCATGCATATTCATTGGGGAAATCCTGAAAACCCGACTGGATTGCGGCCCTCGAGGACCGACATTGGACACCCCTGCCCTAGGAAGTCAGATACTGGCAGAAAGAATCATCAATAAGCACTTCTTACCTTCTGCTTTTCTCTTCTGTTGATTTAAAATATATTTATATTATTGGGGGGGGGGCATCATTTTTATTTCCCTAGGGCCCACCAAAGGATTAATCCTGTCCTAGCAGAGAATCTACAAACACATTTAAACTGTCTTCAAAGCCGGTGTAAAGTTGTTGAAGTGGATTTGTGTGCTACTAGGGATCATCGTACAAGCCTTTTTAAAACAGACATCCTGTCATACAATTAGCATCTTCATCTTTTGCCACAGTGGTGCTTAATGGCACACCATATAGTAATTACAAACTGAACTGTTAAAACATATTAGAGCTTCTCATTAAACAAAGACTCCTTTCTTTCTAGGTCAGCCACTTTGTTGGCACTAACACCCCCTTTAATACTAAAAGAAAGCCCAAAGTCGGATGAGATGATTGCCTTTGATCACTTATAACATGACTACCACCATCACAGAATAGCTGGAACCAAGTTCCAAAGAGATGCAACACTATATAAAAAAAAAAAAGACTTATACCAATAGGTGTAATTTTCTTGGTAAGAACTGTCTTTATTATTAGGTACAGATAAGAAATCACAGGAGATATAAGTTCTGAATTACAGTATATTCCATGTGCATGAAACACTTTGGGCATATAGTGTTATAAAATAGTGCATAAGCAGATGTGCGCGCTCATTTTCAAAACTGCAAAACGTCCATCTTGTTTATTTGAAAACTAGTCTTATAGCCCGTTACATTAACGGGTGCTAGAATATATGTGTGTGTGTCTCTCTTTATTTCTTTTTCTCTCTCTCTCTCCTTAGCCGCTTGCTTTCTTTCTGTCTTTCTTTTTCCTTGGCTGTCCATCACCACCCCTTGCCTGCTCCCCCTGTCCATTCTCCCTTCCTTTTACCTTCCCTGTGTCCACCACCACCCCTTCACAGCTCTCCTTATGCAGCAGCAGCCCTTCTCCCTTTGTTTTACCTCCCCCCTGTCCAGCAGCACCTTCCTTCTCCCCCTGTCCAACATTAGGCCTCTGTTCCTTTTTCTTCACCCACCCCCTGTCCATCAGCACCTCTTTCCTTCTCCCCCTGTCCAGCAGTAGGCGTCACTTCCTTTTTCTCCCCTCTCCTCCTTCTTATCCCTATGATACAGTTACTAGAGAATGACACGGGGAAAAAATCTGTCCCCGTCACCGCCCCGTCACCGGCCCACCATCCTCTGCACCGCCCCGTCACCGCCATTCCCTTCACCGCCCCGTCACCGTCACCGCCATCCCTTTCACCGCCCCGTCACCGCCATTGCCATCCCATTCACCGCCCCGTCACCGTCCCCGCTGCATCCATATAAGCCTTAGTACTGTAATATTTAGCTTATTCCTTTCTTATAAATCAAAGTTCCTGCTGCTGAACTAGAGAAAGAGATGTTCAGCTGGCAGGGCTTTGTTTATAAATTTTTATCAACACAACTAATATACTATTTTATCCTAAAGCAAAAAATAAATAAATAAATATAATTTTTTTTTCTACCTTTGTTGTCTGGTTTCTGCTTTCCACATCTTCTCATTGAATTCCTTCCATCCACTGTGTGTCTTCTCTCTGCGTCTTCCATTTGCTGTTACTGTGCCTCTTCCTTAACCCCCCCCCCCAAATTGGTCTAGCACCCATCTTCTTCCCTCCGCTCCCGCATAGTCTGGCATCTGTCTTCTTCCCACTCTGTCTTCCACATTTCCCTTCGGGGTCTGTTCCTCTCCACCCTCCTTCAATGTCTGTCCTATTCCTTTCCACCACCACCCTTCCCTCCCTCCTTTACCATCTGTTCCTTTCTACTACCCTTCAGCTCCTCTCACGTGGCTTATCTATCTACCTTCCTCCCTCTTATTTTCATGGCACGTTACAATGTAATTTGTGCAAGCCACTGGAGCCTGCGAGCTCGGTCCCTGTCCCATCCCCACAAACCATCTCGCTTCTGTGCTCCTATTTTCTCCATTTCTAATATCTCCCCTATGTATCTGTCATTGCCCCCCCTGTGTCCATATACCATCCCCATGGCATGTCCCCTTTATGTCTCTGTCCCTATGCCCCATGCACATAATTTCCCCTCTTTCTGTTACCTTCCTGTGTCCAGATTTCCCCTATCTTCCTCTTCCATACCAGTGTGTCTCTTCTTTTCAACCCCATCTAGCTTTTTTCCCTCTTTCTTCCCCCCCCCCCCTGCTTCTAGCATCTGGCTCACCTGCCAGTCCTTCCCTTTCTTTCCTGCTGTGGGTTTTTCTTTCCGACTTCATCCCCTTGGCCCAGAATCCTTTTCCCTTTCACTCCCTCCTTCCAATTTGAGCCGGGAACACTAGCGATCGCACGGTCCCCGCAGCTCACACCCGCCTGCCCAATCGATTCTAGTGTTTAGCCAGCTCTCTCCCTTCTCCTCACCTTAGTTTGTAGATTTTCTTTTTCGGCGACCCACACGCTATCAGAGAGCCGCGCACGCGCGGCTGCTCAGTGTTCAATCTTCTGCTCTGCTGCCACTTCCTGTTTCCGGTTGCGTCAGAGCAGAAGATTGAACACTGAGCAGCCGCGTGTGCGCGGCTCTCTGATAGCGTGCGGGTCGCCGAAAAAGAAAATCTACAAACTAAGGTGAGGAGAAGGGAGAGAGCTGGCTAAACACTAGAATCGATTGGGCAGGCGGGTGTGAGCTGCGGGGACCGCGCGATCCTTCATGCCTCACTGCGGGGACAAGACCATTCACCGCCCCGCGGGCGGTGAATGGCCTTGTCCCCGTCGCCGCAGCGACTGCTAGTTTTCTTCCCCGTTTTCGGCGGGTGACCCGCGGCTAAAATGCGGTGGCCGCGGGTAAACCGCCACCGTGTCATTCTCTAACAGTTACCTTGCTCTGCCCCTGATCAGAGGTTCCCGACAGCCGCCCAGTTGCACCCATTGGAAAAGTTCCCTCTGCGGCATCCCGCACCCCTCCTGACGCGACTCCCGCTGTCTTTCTTTCTGTCTGTCTCTGTTCCTGGCCCCCTTTGTCTGTTTGTCTTTCTGTATATCTCCCTGTACCTGTGTCTTTCTTCTTGTCTTTCTGTCTCCCTTCCTCCCTCTGTCTGTCTGTCCAAAGCAGCATTCCCTCCCCCTCCATTTCCCTCCCCCCACACCAGTTCCCTGTGCACCTGCCCCTGTGTCTTTCTTCTTGTCTTTCTGTCTCCCTTCCTCCCTCTGTCTGTGTGTGCAAAGCAGCATTCCCTCCCCCTCCATTTCCCTCCCCCCACACCAGTTCCCTGTGCACCTGACCCTGTGTCTTTCTTCTTGTCTTTCTGTCTCCCTTCCTCCCTCTGTCTGTGTGTGCAAAGCAGCATTCCCTCCCCCCCACACCAGTTCCCTGTGCACCTGCCCCTGTGTCTTTCTGTCTCCTTTCCTCCCTCTGTTTGTCTGTCCAAAGCAGCATTCCCTCCCCCTTCCATTTCCCTCCCCCCACATGAGTTCCCTGTGCAGCAGCATTATTGTTTCCTCTACCCCCTTTCCCTTCCCACAGTCACGACAACAAACGTGGGCCCGAGTCCTTTG
This sequence comes from Geotrypetes seraphini, assembly GCF_902459505.1. Taxonomy (NCBI): domain Eukaryota; kingdom Metazoa; phylum Chordata; class Amphibia; order Gymnophiona; family Dermophiidae; genus Geotrypetes; species Geotrypetes seraphini. Next base: position 101,384,279 of record NC_047090.1, on the reverse strand, counting down.
CCGCCCCCCCTCCCTTCCCTTCCCGCGGGTCCGACTACACATGGCGATTAAAGCACTGTGTCCAGCAGTCTTCACACGCTGCTTCGGGTCCTTCTACTGGCCTGATTTACTCTGTCACGTCCGGAGCAAATCAGGGCAGTAGAAGGGCCCGAAGCAGCGTGTGAAGACTGCTGGACACGCTGCTTAAATCGCCAGTCAGGGCTGCAGTAAGGGAAGGGGGGGAGGGCGGCAAAGGACTCAGGTGCGGAAATCTTCTTCTACCTTGCCTCTCCTCCACCGTCGGGAGTCAGCACCAGGAGCTTTAACGGCTGGTGGTTCCGCGTTGAAACATTGCCGCGCCTCTTTGAAAACTGTCAGGCCACTGGAGCCGGGAGGTGACGGAGAGGGCAGGGGATGAGCCGCGCATGCGCACTTCCTAGCTACAGCTCACAGAAAATGGACGCACACTTAGGAAGTGCGCATGCGCGGCTTACAGTTTTATTATATTAGATGGATGTGAATCATTTTTGAAAAACAAACAAATCAAACATGTCCAAAAGAAAAACCCATTAAGATATAGGAGGGGCCAGCATTTTTAGTAGATTGGCCACACAGACATCCCAGCCGAGAAGTGGGGCACTCTAGGGAGAAACTGTAGTGAACTTCACAGAAAAAGTCACAGATATATATCTCACTATAGCCCCCCCTTATGTTGTATGGTGAGCCCTCCAAAACCTACTGGACTCAACTGTACACCACACCAATAGCCCTTATGCCTGCAGGTGATACCTCACATATGGGATTTGGGTGAAGTTTGGAAGGCTCACAAATTCCACCATAAGTGTAGTGGTTAGAGTGGAGTATGGGCCTGAGCCCCTTCTCTATGGTTGACTACACTGCCTGCCGGAATATTCCAGGAATCTGTTTGCTGCTCTACTACCGTGTTTCCCCGAAAATAAGACTACTCAATCTAACAGGGAGTGGAATGGCAGCAACAGGAAGGTAGTAAACACGCTATTTGCGAGACTTGCCGAACTTCCTGCACTGAGTGGCTTAAGCGGTCTGACAGGATGGGAGGGAGAAAAAGAAGGGATGGTGGTGGTGGTGGCGGGGGGCAGCGTTTCAACTAGGGCTTATTTTGGGGTAGGGCTTTTATTAAGATCTAGCCCCAAATCATGCTAGGGCTTATTTTCAGGGAAACATGGTAGAACTAGCTGTCATACAGGCAGGTATGTACTGTCTAAGTCACATCTTTGGGGGGTGAGAAAGGGGTTAGTGGCCACTGCAGGAGTGGTTGTGGGGGGAGGGGGTGTATGTGGAGGGGGTAGATCATGCTTACATCCCTCCAGCGGTCATCTGGTAAGTTTGGGCACCTTTGTGGCACTTATTAATTGTTAAAACTCATCAAGCCCCAATGTCCAAATTGCATAATCCTAAATGATTATCACAGAGTAATGGCCTAAGTCAGTGGTTCCCAACCCTGTCCTGGAGGAACACCAGGCCAATTGGGTTTTCAGGCTAGCCCTAATGAATATGCATGAAGCAAATTTGCATGCCTATCACTTCCATCATATGCAAATCTCTCTCATGCATATTCATTAGGGCTAGCCTGAAAACCCGATTGGCCTGGTGTTCCTCCAGGACAGGGTTGGGAATCACTGGCCTAAGTCATAAACCCACCCTAGTTTTGCCTACACCATACCTCTAACATGCCCCCTTGAGATTTAAACAAACTACTGATCAAAGCATAGGTATCTGTTTAGAAAATAGGTTTAAAAAATAGCGAATTGGGAGGGTTTGGCAAGAAAAATGTCCACCTGCCCCTTTATGCCACTTTTTGGACATTTTCTCTTTTGAAAATGAGTCCCTCAGGCATGTTTTCAAAAGAAATGTAAAATGCTGTTCACATAATATAAATATCAGATAACATTAGCTAAATAAACTTATTATTCTAATTTAAGGAATCTCTTTACCCCGATGAAATGTTAGACAACTTGTCCATATCTAAGGGCTCCTTTTACTAAACTGCATTAACGTTTTTAGCGCACGCTTTTAGCACGTGCTAAACCCATGCTATGCGGCTAGAACTAACACCAGCTCAATGCTGGCGTTAGCGTCTAGCGTATGCTATTCCGTGCGTTAATGCCCTAACGCGGCTTAGTAAAAGGAGCCCTAAGTTTCTAATGCTGTTCATCCATCAGCAACAGATCTTGGTTCTTATCTGTCTACCAAAATTGAGGTGATATTTCAATCTTTTCATCAAATATCAAATAATGCTCAGCATTGTGGAAGATATAATTGCAAACTAGAATTATATGATATTCCAGCTGATTGAGGTTGGTCATCTTTTTCAGCTGTTTCTGATTCTCACATTGTTTTAATAGTCAAACATATTTCTAAAATACATTGCCCATTAAGGGACTGTCCTGCATATCTGTATTCTGAGCATCCACAATGGAAGCAATCACCTCTGCACAAAAAGCAGCAAAATCTGAAGGAAAAAAGCAGAGCGTGCCTGGTCTTCAAAACCCTCTTTATTAGTAACAAATAGTAAAATCCATATGCAAAGCAGTCATTATGAATCATAAAAGTGTGTAACAAATCATGGATGATTTGAATAAGACGTGTTATTTGTGATGTGTGTATCTGATTGGCTGATGAAATCACATGGGAATGGATTACTTAAAGCTAAGCTTGAGATGACGATCCCATTGTTAGAGTACAGGAAGCAAGGGAGTAATGTCTTTGAAAGGCTAGTTCTGTATGTGGTGTTGAATTGTGAAGGAAAGTATGTATTTAAAAAGTATTTATAGTTATTTTTTTATATTTTGTAGGGGAAGCTCCTTGACACAGCTGAATGTGAAATGTGAATTCATGTCAGAGCCCTGATTAATACTTAAGATGAGTATCAAAGCTTAATTGTAAATCGCAAATCGTAAAGCGATATGAGCGAGAACTTGATAAAAATTATTATAATATTTGATAAAGACAGATTAGAAGGCTGGTTACAACAATCTCAAAACAAAATGAGTTTGGTTTTTGAGAGGTAGCCGTTGAGGTCTTTAGGAGATTCAAATCAATTTGAGTAGACATATGAATTGCAATTTATGCTGAAGTTGATGACTGATGAAGGTGAAGTTCTACAGAGCCTTGGAAATTGATAACTCACCTTACTGTTATTTATGTAAAGCCATACTCAGGGTGTTTATCAACATTCTACAATCGGCGTACAGCGCACAGGGTGTATACACTTAGGGCTCCTTTTACAAAGGCGCGCTAGCGGGGTTAACGCGTGTGACTTTTCATCACGCGCTAACCCCCGCGCTGGCCAAAAACTACCGGCTGCTTAAAAGGAGGCGGTAGCGGCTAGCGCGTCCGGCGGTTTAGCGCGCGGTATTATGCGCGTTAAACCGCTAGCGCGCCTTTGTAAAAGGAGCCCTTAGATTCTAAATTTATAGAATTAAGGAGTTATTCTGTATTTAGCAAGGCTCTATCAATATTATGCATTTGTGGCCAAGGTGAAATATTTTATGTGCATGTACTGTCGTTTCTGTCTAGGGATTTGTAACATCCAGACTGTGCACTTTCCTAAACCGGAGCTGTATCCGACTTGAGAAATATTTGCAGTGTTGCCTTCTGCTGGACTCTGTGGCTGATTGTTGGGGATGTGGTTATGTGGGGGTGGTCCCTCACTGGTACCTATCTGTTAAGGATAGCCCTGCATATAAGTACTGGCATCTTTTTCCAAGGGAACACAAACACTGAACTAAAAAAAATATATATACAAACAAAAAACTCTAAATATAAAACTACACAAAATCATAAAGCGAGGGCCGAGCCTTCTGGAAAATATAAGGATGTTAAGAACACATACATGCAAGTGCTGGCATGTCCAGAAGAAACACCTATTTTAAGGACCCTTTGGGCTTAACACATTTTAATAAGGGACTGTCCCATGAGCCAAGCCCAAATTTATTGCCCCCCACCCCATTTTACAAAGCTGGGCCGGCTGGCGTGCTCAATGCTCTATGCTGCTCCAATGCTCATAGGCATTCTAGGACCATTGTATCAGCGCAGAGCATTCAGCTTGCCAGCTGGCACTAAAAACCTCTTGCGCAGTTTTGTAAAAGGGGGGGTTATTAATGTAGCACTGTTTTAGGTTCTTTTTCTTTCTTTGTATTTACAGATTGCGCAGTAATGTGGTACCTGGAAAAAATTAATGCAGAAGCACTTACTGCTTCCCATTTTGGAAGCACTACCCCCCACCCCAACTTCTATATAGGTTGCCCAAAGTTTAACATGCACTTCTGTGTGCAGATCGTAGATCCACACCTAAAGTAAATGGCTAAATTGATTATAACAATCAATAATTGGTCTTAACCAATGCTAATTGGTGCCAATTACTGATTACTATAACCTAATTCATCCAATTCATCATACATTCACCTCCAAATGTTAAAGAGGGGGGGGGGGGTGGCAAGGGAGTTGCATAAGCAGAAGGTCCATCAAGCCCAGTATCCTGTTTCCAACAGTGGCCAACTCAAGTCCTAACTACCTGGCAGAAACCAACTAGTAGCAACATTTCAGAGCTGAGATTGTGATGTTATAATGCCTCATTCCACCAATGCCTAAGAGACAAACTCCTCAGTGATGTCACAATGGCTTGATTGTCCTACACTTGGCTCGCATAAGAACATAAAAATTGCAATACTGGAACAGACCAGAGGTCCATCAAGCCCAGTATCCTGTTTCCAACCCAGGTCTCAGCTAGATCCCAACTAGTAAAACAGATTTTATTTTATACTGCTTATCCTAGGAATAAGCAGTGGATTTCCCCAAGCCAGCTTAGCGTAGAGAGGACGAATGGAGTAGCATATCTACCCTCAGCCATCTCCTTTCCAAGCTGAAGAGCCCTAACCTCTTTAGTCTTTCCTCATATGAGATGCATTCCATCCCCTTTATCATCTTGGTCGCTCTTCTTTGAACCTTTTGTAGTTCCACTATATCTTTTTTTTAGAAACGGTGACCAGAATTGAATGCACTACTCATGTCATGGATCCACAAGCAGTCTGCAAAAGTTGCATGGTTGAACTTCTATAACTTTTTTTTATTTTCACATATAAGGATGGGGTTTGGACTGTTGTTTTACAAATTGTTTGTTCTAACATAATTAATTAAAACCTCGTATTTTTGTTTCTGGTCACATTTTGTATTCTATTAGTTACGTACATAATTCTGAGTCCTGCCTGTTCTTCTTCTAGACCCTGCCTATGTATACGCCTATCTGTCAAATACATGGTGTGTAAGATTTATAGAATAGCACTTTAAGTAGAATTTTGGCATTTATGCATATATATATATATATATATATATATATATGTGTGTGTGTGTGTGTGTATATATATATATATATATATAAGCATATATATACTATTATTTTAATCATTTTCAAGTATATTTGGCACCCACTTTTGAATTACTCCTACCGTATATGTCATGCTGTTTGTTCATAAAACTGAAATTTCATGCTTGTAAATGTGCCAGGCAGTGTCACTGATGTTCCAGGAACTGCTGGTGTCTGCCTACTATGGTAAAAACTTGGACATATTTGCAAAGCCTTAATCACAGCCTTTGACTTATAATTCATGAACTGTCAGCCTACGTGTTGTCCAGCTAAAGATTTGGGGTTATTCCTCGGTTTCTAATATACCATATTACAATGAACTCTTGGCACTCCTCCAACTTTATCATGGGAAAGAAAAGAATACTAGTACTATAATTAGGGATTAGAGGCTTTGTTGCCAAATTTAGAACCCACTAGATTATAGTGGCTAGGGCTCTTGTGAACTGGGTTTTCAAAAACTCAAGCATAATATTTTCATTTAAGTTCCACTGTGTTCTGTTCTGTTTTGTTTTCTTTAGCTTATGCAGTGGAAAGCATAGAAAATAACCTTTCAGGTTTTGGCTGGTTGATAGTCCCTAATACAACCAATAACATCTTCAAATACCAGATCCAGATGCCATGAAATATTAAATCCTAGAGGTCCAAAGCTATCAAATGCAGTGAAATGCAATATTTTAATTTTGCATTGTTACAGGCAAAGATTGCAGACCACAAGGTGTGCCCACTGCCTTTTAAGGGGGGAGGACAGTGCACGACAAATGAACCTCCGATCCTCATTTCAAAGAACCTCCCTCCCTCCCCTGCACCCAGGGGTCTCTCTAGAGCAGTGTTTCTCAACTCGGTCATGGCGTACCCCCTTGCCATTCAGGTTTTCAGGACATCCACAATGAATATGTATGAACATGATTTGCATACACTGCCTCCGTTATATGCACATTTCTTTATTGCATATTCATTGTGGATATCCTGAAAACCTGACTTGCAAGGGGGCACTCCAGGACCTAGTTGAAAAAACACTGCTTTAGAGGGTAGACATGGAGGGCGGGGTATGGAAACATTTTCTTACTGTTCCTGCTTCAGCAACTCCTGGCTTCAAAATGGAATCATCTCTACCTTAGGGTTAGTCTGTAGTACCACTAGGGTAGGGTTGACAGGTTTTGAAAAACTGTCTGGACCCCTGGACATGTCCTCAAAAGGAGGACATATCTGAGGAAATCCAGACATTTGGTAACCCTACACTAGGGGGACAGGTAGATAAATACGGCACTTCTGTTTTATTTAGTCCCTGAAACCCCTGCGACCTCACTTGAGTATTGCGCTCAATTCTGGTCTCCTTATCTCAAAAAAGATATAGCGGCACTAGAAAAGGTTCAAAGAAGAGTGACCAAGATGATAAAGGGGATGGAACTCCTCTCGTATGAGGAAAGACTAAAGAGATTTGGGCTCTTCAACTTGGAAAAGAGATGGCTGAGGGGAGATATGATCAAAGTCTACAAAATCTTGAGTGGTGCAGAACGGTACAAGTGGATCGATATTTTACTGCATCAGGATTTACAAAGACTAGGGGACACTCGTTGAAGTTAGAGTAATACTTTTTAAAATCAATAGGAGGAAATATTTTTTTCACTCAGAGAATAGTTAAGCTCTGGAATGCGTTGCCAGAGAATGTGGTAAAAGCGGTTAATGTAGCTGGTTTTAAAAAAAGTTTGGACAAGTTCCTGGTTGAGACAGACATGGGGGAAGTCACTACTTGCCCTGGATCATAGAAACATAGAATATGATGGCAGAAAAGGGTATAGCCCATCAAGTCTGCCCAAGCTAATGACCCACCCCCAGACTTCACCCTGCTAGAGATCCCACATGCATATCCCATTTCTTTTTAAAATCGAGCACGCTGCTGGCTTTAATCACCTGCAATGGAAGTTCATTCCAATGATCGACCACCCTTTCGGTGAAGAAATACTTCCTGGCGTCGCCATGAAATTGCCCGCCTTTGATTTTCAGCGGATGACCTCTTGTGGTCGAAGGTCCTTTAAGAAAGAAGATATCATCTTCCACCTCGATGCGGCCCGTGATATATTTAAATGTCTCAATCATGTCCCTCCTCTCTCTATGTTCCTCGAGCGAGTATAGCTGCAGTTTATTCAGTCTTTCCTCATATGGGAGGTTCTTGAGTCCCGAGACCATCTTGGTGGTCATTCGTTGAACCGACTCGATTCTCCACACATCTTTTTGATAATGTGGTCTCCAGAATTGGACACAATATTCAAGATGAGGTCTCACTATGGATCTGTACAGGGGCATTATGACTTCGAGCCTCCGGCTGACGAAACCTCTACGGATGCATCCCACCATTTGTCTAGCCTTGGATGCAGCTTTCTCCACCTGATTGGCAGTTTTCATGTCTTCACTAATGATCACTCCCAAATCACGTTCTGCCCTAGTCCTAGCTAAGGTCTCACCATTTAGAGTGTAAGTTCTGCACGGGTTTCTGCTGCCAAGGTGCATGACCTTACATTTTTTAGCATTTGAAGCCTAGCTGCCAAGTCGAGGACCAATGTTCCAATAAGAGCAGGTCCTGCTCCATACTGTCGGGCAAAGCGCTGTTACCTACTATGTTGCATAGTTTGGCGGCGTCGGCAAATAATGTTATTTTACCTTGAAGCCCTTGAGTCAGGTCTGTTATGTATATGTTGAAAAGGATCGGTCCCAGGACCGAGCCCTGTGGCATTCCACTGGTCACCTCCGATGTATTGGAGGGGATACCGTTAACCACTACCCTCTGGAGTCTACCGCTTAACCAGTCATTGACCCATGTCATCAATGTTGCACCCAATCCCATCGATGTCATCTTGCTCAACAATCTGAGGTGTGGGACGCTATCAAAAGCTTTGCTGAAGTCCAAATACTCGACGTCCAGAGACTTCCCCATATCCAGTTTCCTTGTAACCCAGTCAAAGAAGCATCTGGTGGCATGAAATACTGCTACTATTTGGATTTTTGCCAGGAACTTAAAGATGGGATACTGGGCTATATGGAGCATGGTCTGTTCCAGAAAGACTATTCTTATGCTCTTATGTATTACCATGAGACTACTGCTATGGAGCTGAGGTCTCTATTTGGAAGCCAGATGCTGCCAGGGCAGAAGCATGCAAGGATTGCCCTCTTACTACCCACCAGGGATTCTTCCATTAGGTACCATAGAGGATACAGCAGATGGAACTTTTTGTTTGAACTGGGGGAGTTCTCTAATAATGCAATGGCACCCCTCCCTAGCAGTATAAAGGTATATGTAAAATTGTGATTCAGCAAAGAATTTTAATTTATTAGAATGATTCATGCTTGAGATACATTTTTTACTTCTTATTTTTGGATATCTCTGATATTCATTTGCAACTTAAAAAAAAATAAATAGAAGATTGTGGGCAATGATGAAGCAAGTGGGGTTAGGGCCTTACGTTGCATTATTCAACCCTTAACCTGATTTAAATGGCCTTAATACCGCCTGACTATAAAAACCGCTGCGATATTTAAGTTGCCACAGGTGAAGCGATAATGAAATGCAAAACATGTAAATACCATAATGCAAGTTGTGTTAGGTTCCTGAAAGCAGAGTAAAATAAATCCAGCTTTTTCCTGCAGCTATTTCACTGCTCAGAAGCATCAGATCGCAATGCTGTGGCCCGATGCTCTCAGGCAGACAGAGAAGGATTCCCCCATCCCACCCCTGGCACTGAAGACCCTCTCCTGGTGGCAGACTCTTCCTCTCTCACAACCCCCTTTTGACAGTAGAACCTTCCTCCCTAAACCCACTTCCCAGCAGCAAATTCCTTCTCCCTCAAGCCCCCACAGGAGCTACCTTGAAATGCAGTAGTGATCCAGGCAGGGTTTTCAGCAGGAACAAGGCCCCAGTCACTCCTGCCAAGTCTGGCGCCTTCATGAAAATGGTGCAACTACCACTAGAGGTCATGTTGCTGGTGGTGATTTGGCATCGTCAAGCTGACCTGTTTTTAATCTAAAAGTGCTTATGGGCATTCATTTGCTAAGGTGCTCTGTGTCCAATTTCTTAAACTTTCTTTTTGTCATATTTAGTAAAAAAAAAAAATAAGCACAAGTATCAACTGGTTAAAGCAAAATAGAGATAAAGATATACAATTAAGGAATTATTACAAAGACAAAAATAAAATCAATTGTCACTTTTCCTCACACCTCTATATCAGGAATTGAGGGAAACAGAAAGAAAGAAGATCATACGAAACATCAATAAACAAAGCATCATGTGACCACACTCTACCAACTTTACATTATCACCCTAATAATCCTTATGATAAGTTTTTCAAGTCTAGCAAAGCTCTGGATGTGCTTCATTCCAGTGTATTTCACCAAATATTTACAAGGATAGTTTAATAAAAATGTTGCTCCAAGTTCTTTAATTTCCTGTCTCATGGACAGAAAAGCTTTTTTGTATTCCTGTATAGTTTAGTGACATTGGAATACATCCAGACTCTTTGGCCATAAAACACGAATTGAGAACCCACAAAAATACATTCTTAATACTGCATTGTCTTGTTCTAAAACAAATGATACAAGTAGGGTAGATCTTTCTTTTATTTCAGATAAAGATTTTTCTAACAATTGAAAGATTATTTAAATCCGGTTTTTTTGTCCTTGACCGTTCTCCCCTGAGACGTCCCTTGATGGATTTTTGAGAAAATATAATATATTTGATTCAGTGGAAAAAACAGCTTCAGAAGTAAATTGCAATTGTCAACCAAAAACTTCTTAAACATATCAGCTAGTGTTATACCAGAGAATTTAGGAACATTTAATACTTGCAGATTAAGCATTCTATTGTAGGTTTCAATTTGCTCAATCTTTCTTTACACAACCAACTTATCCTTCACAAATGGGTCCATTTACTAAGGCGTGCTAGCCATTTTAGCATGCCCAAAATATTAGTGCATGCTAAACACTAATGCGCCCATTATATCCTATGGACATGTTAGCGTTTAGCGCACTCTTTTAGCGCACGCTAAAACGGCTACTGCACCTTAGTAAAAGGACCCCAAAGTTAGTAGATAAAGCTTGAAATGACTTAACCTTATCTTGTTCTTATTTAATTTGAGCAGAAGCTCCTTCAATAGTTGCTGCAAGTAGGTCCATCTTACTTACAAGAGCTGTAACTTAACCTATCAACTTAGTGACTGCGGTTTCAAGTCTCTGTAGAGCCTTCCCAGATACTTTCCAAAGTAACCACCATGGGGGGAATCATTACCCTCTGCTCCCTGGATCTTTTCCATAGCAGAATTCCTGCTAGGCGTAAAACCCTCTACACCAGTGGTCTCAAACTCAAACCCTTTGCAGGGCCACATTTTGGATTTGTAGGTGCTTGGAGGGCCTCTGAAAAAATAGTTAATGTCTTATTAAAGAAATGACAATTTTGCATGAGGTAAAACTCTTTATAGTTTATAAAGCTTTCCTTTCGGCTAAGTCTTAATAATAATATTCTTGTGCCTTGAGGCAAGTCACAGCAGGAGGCTCAGCCAGTGCTGCCCCATGGTAAAGGATTTACCAACTCGGAAGCAAAATGGAACAGATTTCAGATGAGAGGGGTCAAGCCTTGAGAAAGCTATTTATGCGAAACATGTCGGCATCAGAATCACTAGCCAGCGACCACTTGATTTATGCTAAGTATTTGCTTATAACAAAAACTAAAAATTAAATAAAAATTAAATGAATGTACTAAGTAAAAGTAAAAGGAAGCTCTTAAATAAGACTAAGAAGATTAGAAAATCAGATCCAGTGACGATTAGACATGTAAAGCTTAGGGCAATGAGAAATATTGAGCTCTAAGTGGTGCCGCTGAGGATCTTACAAGGGTTGTGGATGTAATAGCTGAAAAATTACAGCTATTTTTGGTGTAGGTTAATAATAATATTATCATTTATAGCTAAAGAGACATATGATCAAGAAACTGTTTTATTTTACTTTTGTGATTATGACAAAAAAATACCGAGGGCCCCAAAATAGTACCTGGCAGGCTGCATATGGCTCCCGGATGCGAGTTTGAAACCACTGCTCTACACAAAGCTTCTGAACCACTTTTGGAGCAGGCTCACTAAAGGTGAAAAAGATGTAGCGCGCCTTATAGTTCTGAACAAATCCCTCCGGTCTTCTTTAATGGAGTTCTGACAGCAAAATGACCCATGTTTTGCTGAACAGAAGATGAGGGAACAGACTGAACAATCCCCTTTCGTTTAGTATGTGGCATTGTTATGGTAAGACAGCCAAATTGTCAGCAAAAACTACCGGAGCTGTAACACCATCAGCATCACACTGCCATCTTGGCCACTCCTTCCTACAACTGCTGCTCCAAATTTTTAAATTAAGTATTATCTCAATTAGATCTTGTGACTCGATGAATCAACACCTGTCTCAAGAAACACAGATCTGTGTCAAGTCTAGTTTGCATACCTTTTAAAATTATATTCTGGTGGGTGTGGTAATAAAATTATTTTATTATTATTATATCCTCTTTTTTGGAATCCATTGGTCTACTCCCCCCCCTACTCCTTTCTCTGTCTTTACCTTTGGACTTCCATAGGTGTTGTCTCTCCTTATTTTTCGCTTTAGCATTCTATAAAGGAAAACAGGCACCTTTCTAGGTCCCTCAATTTATGAATGTTCAGTTATAGAGTTATTTCAAATTGGCCAATGAGTGATGCTAAGGGTCATCTCAGTGAAGGCCCTCCTTTACCCTTTGAACTGGTATGGGATCCTTATGCCACTATAGAAAGGTTTTACTGTATAAGGCTTAGAATATATAGATTCTTTATAGAAGGATAATTTCTATAACATAGTTGAAGGGATGGTATAGTATAAACCTCCCCCAGGTACCTTCTATACCAATATGATTTGTCAAATGAATTCTCAAGGCCCTCAGAGGTGCCACCAAAAGTTCAATAAACTTTCATAACTTTTGGCTTTATAAGAACATAAGAACATAAGCAGTGCCTCCGCCAGGTCAGACCATAGGTCCATCCTGCCCAGCAGTCCGCTCCCGCGGCGGCCCAAACAGGTCACGACCTGTCTGAATCACCAGAAGGGGCCCCTTGCCACCTTGGTTTCTCATTAAAGTCCTATCTTCCCATCAAAGTCCTCACCCTCCGGTCTTGCCCATGCACGACCTGGTTGGCTTTCTATACTTATTACCTGGTTAGCTTTCTATACTTGTGTTACATCCCAGCACCTCTCTCAGTATCCCACGATCCTTTTATCCCTCAGGAATCCGTCCAATCCCTGTTTGAATCCCTGTACCGTACTCTGCCTGATCACTTCCTCCGGTAGTGCATTCCAAGTGTCCACGACCCTTTGGGTGAAGAAAAACTTCCTTGCATTTGTTTTGAACCTATCTCCCTTCAGTTTCTCCGAATGCCCCCTCGTACCTGTTGTCCCCCTCAGTCTGAAGAATCTGTCCCTATCCACCCTCTCTATGCCCCTCATGATCTTGAAGGTCTCTATCATATCTCCCCTGAGCCTCCTTTTTTCCAAAGAGAAGAGCCCCAGCCTATCCAACCTCTCGGGGTATGGGCAGTGTTCCAGCCCTTTTACCAGTTTCGTTGCTCTCCTTTGGACTCTTTCAAGTACCGCCATGTCTTTCTTGAGGTGCGGCGACCAATACTGAACGCAGTATTCCAGATGTGGACGCACCATCGCTCGATACAATGGTATGATGACTTCCCGCGTCCTGGTTGTTATGCCCCTCTTTATGATGCCCAGCATCCTGTTGGCTTTTTTTGAGGCTGCTGCGCACTGTGCAGATGGCTTCAGTGATGCATCCACCAGCACACCCAAGTCTCTCTCAAGTCTGCTATCTCCCAACAATGCCCCCCCCAATTTGTAGTTGAACAACGGGTTCTTTTTCCCTATATGCATGACCTTGCATTTTTCCACGTTAAAGCGCATTTGCCATTTGTTTGCCCAGTCTTCCACCTTGTCCAGGTCCCTTTGCAGGTCCTCACACTCTTCCCTGGACCTAACTCTGCCGCACAGTTTGGTATCATCTGCAAATTTTATAACCTCGCACTTTGCCTCCTTTTCCAGGTCATTGATAAATATGTTGAAGAGTAACGGCCCCAGCACCGATCCCTGTGGCACACCGCTCGTGACTCCCCGCCAGTCAGAATATTGGCCCTTTACTCCGACCCTCTGCAGTCTACCCGACAACCAGTGCTTGATCCATCTGTGCACATCCCCTCCCACCCCGTGGTTCCACAGCTTCCTAAGCAGCCTTTCAAGTGGCACCTTGTCGAAAGCCTTTTGAAAATCGAGGTAAATGATGTCTATGGGTTCCCCATTGTCCACCCGACTGCTTATTCCCTCAAAGAAGTACAGAAGGTTCGTTAGGCACGACCTTCCCTTACAGAATCCGTGCTGGCTTGTTCTCAGTAGTCCATTCCTCTCGATGTGTTCGCAAATGCCGTCCTTGATCATAGCTTCCACCATCTTCCCTATAATTGAAATCAGGCTCACCGGCCTGTAGTTCCCGGGGTCACCCCTCGATCCCTTCTTGAAGATAGGTGTGACATTCTCCAATTTCCAGTCCTCTGGTACCTCTCCAGTTTTCAAGGATAGGTTGCAAACATGCTGGATTGTGCCCGCTATTTCTTGTCTTAATTCCTTCAGAACCCTTGGGTGGATCCCGTCCGGACCCGGTGATTTGCCGCATTTTAACCTGTCTATCTGTTTGAGGACATCCTCCTTACTTACCTCTATGTGCTCCAATTTTTCGGCCTGTTCCCCACTCATGAGCTCCTCTGAGTCCGGTATATTAGATGTGTCTTCACTCGTGAAAACCGACGAGAAGAACGTGTTCAACCTCTCAGCTACCTCTTTATCCTCCTTAATCACTCCCTTCCTATCCCCATCATCCAACGGCCCCACCTCCTCTCTCGCTGGTCGCTTCCCCTTTACGTAACTGAAGAATGCCTTGAAATTTTTTAGCCTCTCTGGCCAGCCCCTCCTCGTATTCCCCTTTTGCTTTTCTAACCTCTCGGTGGCATTCCTTTTGGCATTTCCTGTGCGCCTGGTGATTTTCCTCCGTTGGGTCCTTTTTCCATCTCCGGAAGGATACTTTTTTGTCATTTATTGCCCTCTTTACTTCAGTTGACATCCAAACCGGGTCCTTTGACCGCTTGTTCTTGCAGCCTTTCCTGAAACTGGGGACGTACATTCTTTGTGCTTCCTGCAGGGTGTCCCTGAATAGGGTCCAGGCGCTTCCTACAGTCTCCATCCTAAAGATGTTTCTGAGCTTCCTCCTCACCATTTCCCTCATAGCAACATAGTTCCCTTTCCTGAAGTTGAGCGCAGTTGTTGCGGTCCTCCTTACTATGGGTGTCCCCCTTTCTAATGTGAATCTGATCGCGTTGTGATCACTGTTGCCTAGTGGTCCTCCCACTTCTACCCCTCTTGCAGGCCCCCCTAATCCGTTTAGGATGAGGTCAAGAGTAGCACCCCCTCGCGTCGGTTCCTTGACTAGTTGCTCCATGAAGCAGTCCCTCACAGCTTCTACAAATCCTGTTTCCCTAGTGCAGTTGGAGTGACCCGTACTCCAGTCTATCCCCGGGTAGTTGAAGTCCCCCATCACTGTTACACTTCCAGTCCTGCATTCCTGTCTCAGTTCAGCTTCCAAGTCGTGTCCGACTCCTTCTGGCATACCAGGTGGGCCCCAGTTTTATGTCTGCACCCTTGTTCCTCGACAATTTGACCCATAGCGATTCCAGCCCCTCTGCCTTTGTCGCCATATCCATCCCGACCGAGTAGATAGAGTCCTTTATATATAGTGCTATGCCTCCCCCCTTCTTGTGGGTCCTGTCCCTCCTGTAGAGCTTGTACCCCGGCAGCGCCACATCCCATTGATTTTCCTCTGTCCACCAGGTTTCTGTAATTCCAATTATATCCAGGTCCTCCCCCTTGGCCACGACTTCTAGTTCACCCATCTTGGCCATGAGGCTTCTTGCATTTGCGTATAAGCACCGCAGGTCCCGTCGTTTTTGCTCCACCTCTGCATTTACCTCTGCATTTACCTGGGCCGCCTCCCCTTGAGTTTCGGACAGTTCTCCCGTTCCCTGTGCTTCTGCTTTGCTCTCAGCCTGTACCCTCGTAACTTTCAGCTTCCCCATATTCCCGCCACCCCACTTCCCCGCTTCCCCGCTTTTCCTTATGCCCCCTATCGTCATCGGGTCCCTGATATATTAGTTAAAGATGTGCAATGTTTATTTTAATATGTTTTCAATAAGTTAAATAAATTAAATTTAAAGTTAAAGTTAAATAAATTTAATTTATTTAACTTATTGAAAACATATTAAAATAAGCATTGCACATCTTTAACTAATATACCAGGGACCCGATGACGATAGGGGGCATAAAGCCAAAAGTTATTAAAGTTTATTGAACTTTTGGTGGCACCTCTGAGGGCCTGGAGAATTCATTTGACAAATCATATTGGTATAGAAGGTACCTGGGGGAGGTTTATACTATACCATCCCTTCAACTATACTATAGAAAGGCGTAGCATAAATGAGGAAATTGGGGAGAAGAGCCACAAGGATGGTATAAAGAAAATAAAATCTTCCAAAAGGAAGATTTTTTTCCCCTATTAGGAAGCTCTAGCGTCTTACACAGAGGTAAATAATTCTTTCTGTAATATTTTAATAGTGCCACCGAATAAAAGTTACACTCCTACCTTGTTCTCTGAGACAAGTGGGTGGATGAAAGGTGCAAATGCCATACTGAGGGTGATTCTCCAAAAGCTATAATACTGACAGGATCTCACTAATGGTGACATGAATGAAGGGGATAATTACCTAACAAAATAACCTCTAATTACTCAGATCAAAATATCTCAGGTGATAATGAATTCCACACTGTTTGACAGAGGAATTAGGCTGAAAAGACCTGTTCCCTGCTAAAGATTGCACTGTGAGTTGCTAAAGGCCTAGGCAAATATATATTTAGCTTTTCCCATCTTTTTATTACTGCAGCTCAGTTGAATCTTCTTAACCTGCATTTCTACATGACACAATAAGCATCCTCCCATTATCTAGAGGTTAAGAAAGTCAATACTCTACTGAACAGAGAAACATTGAAAAATGCAAAGCAAAGCAAAGCAAAACAAAACAAGAATCCCTCTATGTGAACTCTTCAGTTCTGTAATTGGGTGCTATAAGTTAGTTACCCAAATTTTCTGGGCTGTAAATCTGTTCTATAAGGTAACTTTACATGTGGAACTTTTCATTTTTTCAGTGAATTGAACTATACACGTGCTTCATTTCTTAACAGGTCACCTAAGAGCACTAAAAATATTTGTAACCTCTCAGTATAAAAATATTCTTCTCAACTATGATAAAGATAGTGTGAACTGTGTCAAGGTTTTTGCAAAGTTTTCTCAAGCTTTCTTTCTTTTTTTTTTACCGTTGGGATTTGAGAACTGTTACTGTATTCTCATGAGATCGTAACATTTGCCTGAGACAAGAAGGAGCGAAAAGTCTCCAGCTAACTGACTGTGGTGTGAACTTCCTACCACAATAATATGAGCGGGCTGATGTTGTACAATGTAACTCACAACAGTGAAATATTTTACCAGATTATAACAGCATTTTACAGAGTGGTGGTTCCAGGCCTCTACTGGTATAACCCAGATAACAGCAAATTTAGAAATATTAGTAGTGCTGTTGGCTATTACAAGAGTCATGTACAAATTATCTTGGAAAAAAGAACAGCAATGGATCTTCTAACACTACACTTACCCCCCTTTTTTTACTAAGGTGTGCTATGCTTTTTAGCGTGCGATAAATATTATCGCGTGATAAACACTAATGCATGCATGTTATCCTATGGACACGTTAGCGATTAGCGCAGGGGTAGGGATCTCCGGTCCTTGAGAGCCATATTCCAGTCGGGTTTTCAGGATTTCCCCAATGAATATGGCATTGAAAGCAGTGTATGCAAATAGATCTCATGAATATTCATTGGGGAAATCCTGAAAACCCGACTGGAATATGGCGCTCAAGGACCGGAGTTCCATACCCTTGGGTTAGCGCATGCGTTGATTTAGCACACGCTAAAACACTTAGCGCACCTTAGTAAAAGAGGGCCTTAGGGGCCCTTTTACTAAAATGCACTAGAATCTGGGCTTGATGCCTGGTAATGCAAGATTTTACCATGCACTAAGCCCAGATTTAATGTAGCACTTTTTAAGGGACCTTTTCATATATTTTATTGCAGCTCATATGCTAATATCATTAGTGCAAGGTACACATATAGAATTAATGAAGGAACACTTACTGGCTCCTATTTTGGTGGCACTATGTACTCCTGCATTAATTCTGTGTTAGCCAGTTCGCACACACTAAGGCCTACTTTTACGAAATTGCGATAGCAGTTTCTAGTGCAGAGAGTCACTCTGAATGGCCCACGCTGCTCCTGACGCTCACTGAGTTCCTATGAGCGTCAGGAGCAGTGCGGGCCCATTCAGCGCGGCTGTCCGCGCTAGAAACTGCTCTCGCAGTTTCGTAAAAGAGGGGTTAAGTATAATGTGCTAGCTTTATTTTATTTATTTCTCTATGTATTTCTCTATGTATTTCTCTATGACTTTAAACCCAAAGCGGGAACAATAAAACATGCACAGTTTAACACAAACTCATACACATAGGGGTCCTTTTATCAAGCCACAGTAGGGGTTTAACGCGCGTAATACAGCGCATTAAACTGCCTGCCGCGCTAGCCACTAACGCCTGCATTGAGCAGGCATTAGTTTTTTAGCCGGCCGCAGGGGTTAGCGCGTATTGAAATGTCCGACGTGCTAACCCTACTAGCGCGGCTTGATAAAAGGACCCCATATATCCTCAAACAATATCATCACATTCATTTCAAGAAACTAATCAGTTGCACAGAAACTTAAGTGCATAAATGCACAGAAACAAACCTAGAAACATGACTGCAGATAAAGGCCAAATGGCCCATCCAGTCTGCCCATCCACTGTCTTGTCTTTTCTTTAAGAGATCCCACATGCCTGTCCCACGCTTTCTTGAATTCAGGTTCAGTCTTTGTCTCCAGCACCTCTACTGGGAGACTATTCCACACATCTACCACCCTTTCTGCAAAATGTATTTCCTTAGATTACTCCTGGGTCTATCAACACTTAAACTCATTCTATGCCCTCTCACTCGTGCGTATTTATGCCACATAGCTATTTAAACACCTCAATCATAGCTCCCCTTTCCCGTCTTTCCTCCAAAGTATACATATTGAGGTCTTTAAGTCTGTTCCTGTATACCTTATGATGGGGGAGAGTGTGGCACAATGGTTAAAGCTACAGCTTCAGCACCCTGAGGTTGGGGGTTCAAACCTATGCTACTCCTTGTGACCCTGGGCAAGTCACTTAATCCTCCTATTGCCCCGTGTACATTAGACAGATTATGAGCCCACTGGGACAGATAGGGAAAATGCTTGTGTACCTGAATAAATTAATGTAAACCATTCTAAGCTTTCCTGGGAGAACATTACAGAAAATTGAATAAATAAATAGACCACAAACCATTTTAGTTGCCTTCCTCTGGACCGACTCAATCCTGTTTATTTTTTTGAAAGTGCAGTCTCCAGAATTCTACACAATATTCTAAATGAAGTCTCACCAGAGACTTATATAGGGACATCAATGCCTCTTTTTTTACCTACTGGCCTTACCTCTCCCTATGCACCCAAGCATCCTTATAGTTTTTGCCATTGCCTTTTCAACCTGTTTGGCCACCTTAAGATCATCATACACTATCACACATAAGTCCCACTCCTCTTTGGTACAAAAATTTCTTCACCCCTTAAACTCTACCGTTCCCTCAAATTTTTGCAGCCCAAATGCATAACCTTGCATTTCTTAGCATTAAATTATAACTGCCAAATTTCAGACCATTCCTCAAGCTTCACTTGATCCTTTCTCATGTGTTTCACATCACCAGGGTTGTCTACTCTATAGCCGATTTTGATATCATCTGCAAAGAGGCAAGCCTTAGCAGTAAGCCTTTCAGCAATATTGCTTACAAAAATGTTAAAATGAACAAGGCCCAAGAACTGAACCTTGGGGCACAGCACTAATAACATCCCTTTCCTCAGACCTCTACCCTCTGTTGCCTTTCTCTCAACAAGTTCTTGACCCAGTTCGTCACTTTGGGGTCCATACCAAGGGCACTCAGTTTATTTATTAAATGCCTGTATGGAACACTGTCAAAGGCTTTGCTAAAATCTAAATATATCACATCTAGTGCACTCCCTCAATCCAATTCTTGGGTCATCCAGTCAAAGAAATTGAGCCGCCAGAACTTCCCTAAGTTCCCTCAGTACTCTTGGATGTACACCATCTGGCCCCATAGCTTTATCCACCTTTTATTTATCGAACTCCTAACAAACACAATGCTCTGAAAATCAATCAGGGTCTACCACACCTCCAATCCTATTCGCTTTCGTTTTATGTTCTCCTGCTCCCAGCCCTTCAGCTGTGAACACAGAACAGAAATATTTGTAAAGCAATTCAACCTTATCTTTTATCAGCTTCTACATATTTCTCCCTCTCACCTTTGAGTCTCACAATGCCACTTTTGCAATTCTTCCTATCACTAATATATCTAAAAAATGTCTTGTCCCCCCCATTTTTACCATGTCTGATATTTTTTCTTCCATTTGTATGTTTGCTTTCCTGACTAGTCATCCAGCCTCTCTTAACTTTTCCAGATATTTTTGCCTATCTTCTTCTTTCTGTGATCTTTTGTAATTTATGAAAGCTAACTTCTTTTTCCTTACCTTCTCAGCTAGTACTTTTGGGAACCAAAGCAGTTTTCTTTTTCTCTTACTTTTATTTACTTACAAAATTACAAAATGGTTTGTTGCCCTTACAATAGCTCCTTTCAGTTTTGCCCACTGCTTTCCTACTTCTTCCAGATGTTCCCATTCAGACAATTTCTTGACATAATCTCCCATTTGAAGAAAGTTAGGTTTTTTTAAAGTTTAGAACCTTCACTTTTGAATGATCCTTCTCTGTACCTGTCTTAATATTAAACATCACCATGTGGTGATCACTGGATGCCAAATGATCACCCACTATAACATCAGAAACACTTTCCCAGTTTATAAGCACTAAGTCCATTATGTCCCCACCCTGAGTTGGTTCCATTATCAACTGCTAGATCAATTCTTCTTGTAGAGAATCCAGGACCTCCCTACTTCTAGGAGATCCCACAATAGGGATATCCCAATCAACATTTGGCATATTAAAACCTCCTATTAGTAGTACTTCACCTTTTACAGATATATTTTGAATGTCTTCTATTAAATCTCTGTTTACCTCTTCCATCTATGAAGGAGACCTGTATATCATACCAATGTAAATATATTTTCCATTCCATCTTTTCAGTTTGACCAATAGTGCCTCTTCCTTACCCTATAGATCCTGCAATTGTGTGGCTTTAATATGATCTTTAATATATAATGCCTCTCCTCTTCCTTTTTTCCCTATCCTTTCTTTCCTGAACAGATTATAGCCCAGTATAACTATGGGCTCCTTTTACGAAGGTGCGCTAGCGGTTTTATCGCATGTACTGGATTAGCGCGACCGCTTGCTCAAAAGGAGATGGTAGCGGCTAGTGCACGCGGCAATTTAGCATGTGCTATTCCACGTGTTAAGGCCCTAGCGTACCTTGGTAAAAGGAGCCCTATATCCCAGTCATGGTTCTCCGTGAACCACGTCTCAGTGATCGCCACTAATTCCAATTCAGGCTGAGTTGGATTAGTGGCAATCATGAAGAGGAAATACAAGTAGCAGCAGTATGATGATATTCTCTTTATTAAAATCATTCACTGATGCAGCCACATTTTGGCTTAAGCCTGCATCAGGGTCATAAATAAGCAATTCTAGCAACAAGCCTAAGTTGCTGTGTTCTATTTGCTGCATTTGTATTGGTGTTCCTTCTAAAGGTGTTATTCTTTATGTTGTACTCAAAGCAAAATTGATCACCAAATTTGTTTATTTAAAATTTTTCTATACCACTTAAGAACTAAACCAGGGGTGTCCAACCTGTGGCCCAAAGGCCGTATGCGACCCCTTGAAGTATTTTGTGCGGTCCCAGTCG
This sequence comes from Geotrypetes seraphini, assembly GCF_902459505.1. Taxonomy (NCBI): domain Eukaryota; kingdom Metazoa; phylum Chordata; class Amphibia; order Gymnophiona; family Dermophiidae; genus Geotrypetes; species Geotrypetes seraphini. Next base: position 101,362,717 of record NC_047090.1, on the reverse strand, counting down.
AGGGCGATGCAGTGTTTTCTTCTGCTGCCCCCGGGTGTTTACCGTCTTGCCGGCTCCCTCCTCTGTCTTACTGTAGCATTTGTGCGGCCCCAGAAAAATATTTTTCAGCCAATGCGGCCCAGGGAAGCCAAAAAGTTGGACAGACTGAAGAGCGACAAATCACCGGGCCTGGACGGCATCCACCCAAGGGTACTAAAAGAACTGAGAAACGAAATAGCAGAGACACTTCGCCAAATATGTAACCTCTCCCTAAAAACTGGGAAGATCCCAGAGGACTGGAAAATAGCAAATGTCACGCCCATCTTTAAGAAGGGATCAAGGGGTGACCCGGGAAACTACAGGCCTGTGAGCTTGACCTCGGTTCCGGGAAAGATGATGGAAGCAATGGTAAAGGACACAATCTGCGAACACATAGAAAACAATGGACAACTGAAGGCGAGCCAGCATGGCTTCTGCCAGGGAAGGTCATGCCTCACGAACTTGCTGTACTTCTTTGAGGGAATAAACAGCCAGATGGATAAGGGGGAATCCATAGACATCATTTACCTTGACTTCCAAAAAGCCTTCGACAAGGTACCTCACGAACGGCTACTTAAAAAGCTGTGGAACCACGGGGTGCAAGGGGATATCTACCGATGGATCAAACACTGGTTGGCAGGCAGGAAACAGAGGGTTGGAGTAAAGGGCCAATACTCAGACTGGCAATGGGTCACGAGCGGAGTTCCACAGGGGTCAGTGCTGGGACCTCTACTGTTCAATATATTTATTAACGATCTGGAGATGGGGACAAAATGTGAGGTTATCAAATTTGCTGATGACACCAAACTCTGCAGCAGGGTTAGAAACACGGAAGACTGTGAAGACCTGCAAAGGGACCTAACGAGACTGGAAGACTGGGCAAAAAAGTGGCAAATGAGTTTTAACGTAGAGAAATGCAAGGTCATGCATGTAGGGAAAAAGAACCCGATGTTCAGCTACAAAATGGGGGGAACACTGCTAGGGGTGAGTAACCTTGAAAGGGACCTGGGGGTGATGGTCGACACATCACTGAAACCATCGGCGCAGTGTGCGACAGCCTCAAAGAAAGCAAACAGAATGCTGGGCATCATCAAAAAAGGTATCACAACCAGGACGAAGGAAGTCATCATGCCGCTGTATCGCGCAATGGTGCGCCCGCACCTGGAGTACTGTGTTCAGTATTGGTTGCCGTACCTCAAGAAGGACATGGCGGTACTAGAGGGAGTGCAGAGGAGGGCGATTAAACTGATAAAAGGTATGGAAAATTTTTCATACGCTGACAGGTTAAAAATGCTGGGGCTGTTCTCCCTGGAGAAAAGGAGACTTAGAGGGTACATGATAGAAACCTTCAAAATCCTAAAGGGCATAGAGAAAGTGAATAAGGACAGATTCTTCAAACTGAGGGGAGCCACAAACACTAGGGGTCACTCGGAGAAATTGAAGGGGGACAGGTTTAGAACAAATGCTAGGAAGTTCTTTTTTACCCAGAGGGTGGTGGACACATGGAACGCTCTTTCGGAGGATGTGATAGGCCAGAAATCTGTACAGGGGTTCAAGGAGGGTTTGGATAGGTTCCTGGAGGAAAAGGGGATAGAGGGGTACAGATAGAACTTGAGGTAGGTTATAGAAGTGGTCAGAAACCACTACACAGGTCGCGGACCTGATGGGCTGCCGCGGGAGCGGACCGCTGGGCGAGATGGACCTCTGGTCTGACCCAGTGGAGGCAACTTCTTATGTCCTCCTTATGTTCTTATGTTCTTATGTTCACCCCTGAACTAAACAGTTCACACGAGTTAAAACAAACTTAATAATTATGAAAAACTAAAATCTTAAAATCAACAGGGGAGAATTATCTTTTCTTTTGCAAAGAACTGTTTAGTCATAAGAATGTGGTGACATACAATTGGGATTTTAGCTGTTTCTTGAACTGAAACCGATCAACACATTGTCGCAACTGACCCACCAAAACATTCCACATCTTAACAACAGCTATGCAGAATGTCATTGCTCTGGTGTCTGCATAATAATAATAATAACAGTTTATATACCGCAGGTCCGTGAAGTTCTATGCGGTTTACAATGATTAGAAATGTTACAGATTGAATGGAATAAACAAAGTACAGACTTAGTGATTGATAGTTCTAGCGATCGTTTGTTGAGGACTAAGATTGTATAGGTTGGTTTCCTAAGTATTTCAGGAACAGATGTGTTTTTAGGTGTTTCCTGAATTCTCCATAGGTAGTAGGCACGAGCAATCAACCTTGCTTCCTTGAAGTTAATAAATTTTTACTTTCAGATTGTAAAGATCTGCCTGGTCTGTAGATCGCAATGACTTCTTGAAAACACCACGGTGTTTGATGATATACAGTTTGATGGATTACAGAAATAACCTTGTGTTGTACTCAAAATAAAACTGGTAACCAGTGTAATTTCTTCAAAATTGGTGTCATATGTGACATCCTATCTACCCTATCAAATTAACTTGGCTGCAGCATTTTGCATGCCCTGATGCAGGCTTATGCTGAAACATGGCCCCATCAAGATACTGTTACAGCCAGTGACAGATTTTAATAGAGCTTATCATCATACTGCTGCCAGTTTTGGCTCCTTAATAATACAGGTCTAGTTCAGATGCATCTGCATGGATTTGTGCAATAGGTGCATAGCTGTTAGCAACTATGCTCCAGAACTGCTCATTAAGTGCCAAACCACTGCATTCAATAATTTCCATGCCAAGTAAAAAAGTCATAAGTTCCTCCCAAAATCTGTTTTGCTTTTCCCAATTCTTCTTTCTACTTTTTAATAATCTCTCATTTTCTGTTATCCAGATACCTGATATAGAGAATGACATGGGGAAAAAATCTGTCCCCGGCTCACCGTCCCCTTCACCGCCCCGTCACCGTCATCCCCTTCACCGCCCTGTCACCGTCACTGCCATCCCATTCACTGCCCTGTCACCGTCCCCGCAGCATCCATATAAGCCTCAGTACTGCAAAACATCATGAAGACAGAAGAGAGTCCTGCCACTACTACTACTGCACTGAGAATCTTTTTCAGTGCCTCTGCCCTGTAGTAAAAACAGAACATAAAATAAATCAATTGACTTGTCCTACCTTGCAATGACGTGTCCCCCATGTTCACCTATAGCTCGAATCAGGTCAATTGTGCACACTAAAAATGCCCATCTGAGCACATAGTCATGCAGATGCTGCAGTACAAAGTGCAACAGGAGGATCTGGAACATGAGCGCAGGTAGCAGTGATACAAAAACAGCAGACACCCAATTGCAGCGTTCCGCCATCTCCCTCCCTCCACTTCACCTTAGATGTAGAGTATGCCGGCTTTCTTTTTCGCCCAGCCGCACACGTTCAAAAAACCGCGCATGCGCGGTGGCTCATTTGTTCAATATTCTCCTTTGACGCAACCGGAAACAGGAAGTTGCAGGAGAGGAGAAGATTGATCAACTCGACCAGCCGCGCGTGCGCGGCTTTTTGAACGTGTGCGGCTGGGCAAAAAAGAAAGCCAGAAAACTCTACATCTAAGGTGAGGTGGAGGGAGGGAGATGGTGGAACACTGTGATCGGGCGGGTGGGGACCGAGCGATCCTTGATTGCCTCACTGCGGAGACAAGTCCATTCACCGCTCCACGGGGCGGTGAATAGCCTTGTCCCCGTCCCCACAGAGACCACTATTTTTTCTTCCCCGTTTCGGCGGGTTACCCATGGCTACTTGCGGCTAGCCGCGGGTAACAACCACCGTGTCATTCTCTAACCTGATATTTACAGTATATTCTTTGACTGGTTTATATCCTTGTACATATTCCTTTTTACTGTTATTGTAATCATGGACTCTGTAGCACCCAATTAACCTTTATTTTTTATCATTATGAGCTTGTTAAAGCCCATTAATGACATCATCAACTCTAATTTTGAAACTGATTTTCATTGATGTAGGCGCCTACTTTAGGCACCATTTATAGAATTTCCCCAATCATGTCTAACACATTATAGGTCCTTCCCCTCGTCTTTGACATTAGCTCTAAAAGACACTACAAGAAAAAGTTTGAAGGCCTTCTGGGCATAAAGAATCCCTTCCTCCAGTGGCGTAGTAAGAGGGGTACATGGGGTGCAGATTCCCCCTCAGGTGCCAAGTCGGGGGTGCTGGCACCTCTCCACCCTGCCACACCATGCCACCCTCGCGCTATCCCTCCGTATTATCTTTGCTAGCGTGAGCAACTTCTCCTTGTTGCTCGCGCCAGCCCAGTTCTCCTCTAAATCGCTTCCGGGTCATGGGGCCAGGAATTGATGTCAGAGGGAATCCAACGCTGGCGCAAAGAGCATGCTTACAGAAGCCACTCACGCTGGTGAAGATTAAGAGGTACAGGGAAGGAGAGCACAAATGTGGAGCAGATGGCGCGGAAGGAGTGGGGGGTGTAGAGGAAGGCACGGGGGGCTCCTACCACCCCGGGCACCTTTTACCCTTATGCCAATGCCTCCCTCAGCCTATTTCAGTCATATAATATGACTAGTATTATAATTATTTAACAGTGCCATTTAATAAATTCTACTATATAGCAGTGAAGTCTGAATTATATACAGAATAGGAAAGAATCACTTTATAAACTCTGGACTTCTATAATACTCCCACTCACTCACCCACCTACCACAATCCCCCAAAATAGAGCAAAGACATTTCCTCTTATAATCCACCATACCAAGAAAAACATATATTCAGACTGTGGTGTCACTTCAGGAACAATAATAACATTCTGCTCCATTTCCGATAACTTAATGAAGTACCACAGATCCATGAAAATATAGCAAAATTACCATATCATAACAACCCAGCCTATGAAAAGGCAACACTAAAATAGATACCAGGTCTGAGGGCACTAAATACATCTCCTTTTCGGAAAACACAACAAACCAAACTGCTAACAAATCCCTTCATGAAAAGTACACACGAGCCAAATGCTTTACCTTTGGGTCACACACAAAACATGGACAGACCCTCTCCAAATACAAAAATTAGAGACAGAAGCCTCCATCCCTAAAAAAAAAAAAGCCAGACTTTACCAAAGAGAAACATGAATTCATTTCTTCCTGAACTTTGCAAAATACAGAAGAAGAAACAGATAATTCTCGCCCCAACAAACCAAGATCACTAAAAAAACTCACCTACTCCCACATTTCACCAATCGACCACACCAACCACCAGCTCCTAAACGGCGCCTACCTAAATATCAGATCAATGCGAAACAAATCGATACTAATCAGAGATTGGCTGACTGAAACTAACCCCGACTTTGTCCTTCTCACGGAAACCTGGCTGCAATCAGAGAAAGATATCATCATTAAAGATTGCCTACCTCCGGGATTCAAGATTCTCTCACTAGCTAGAACATGGGGAAGAGGAGGAGGACTAGCTATAATCTACCAAGACCAGCTAAACTGCACCACGCTCAACACAACCTCCTTACCAAATGCAGAAATTCTAACTATCTCCCTAACCTCAAAATCATTACCCGCCTCGCTTACTATCACGCTATTTTACATCCCTCCAAAAAAATGGTCCCTAACCAAAGATGACTTCGCGGAATCCCTACTTACTAACTCCTTAACAAGCCCTTACAATCTACTATGCGGGGACATTAACATCCATCTTGAGCAAACGGACCAACCATAGATCGCAGACTTTTGGTCTCTGCTCACCCAACTAGGCTTTTCCAAACAACCCCCTATCAAAACCCACCAAAAAGGTCACCAACTAGACCTAGTAACCTTCTCTTCCAAGGAACAGACCACCCCCACTTTTTACTGGAAACAAGACAGTTGGTCAGACTCTCTCTGGTCAGATCACCATCTATGCACCTTCTCAATAGGATGCCTACTTAAACCCCCCAAAAACAGCAAAACTAGAAACATCAAAACACACACTAGCAGAGGAAAGATTGACCCAGTGGAATTCTGGTCCCGCTTTGAAACAAACACCATGCAAACTGAAGAAACGGAGAACCTCATGACCTCCTGGATTGAGAACAGTACTAACATACTAAACAAAATTGCCCCCATCAAGACTCGCAGAACAAGAACTACAAATCACGAAGGCTGGTTCGACTCAGAACTGCTGCTAGTAAAGAAGGAGCTCAGAAAAGCAGAAAGAGCATGGCAGAAATCAGGATCCCAAGAACACAGACTAACCTGGAGACATAAACTAAAAAATTACAAAAACCTCATTAACGAAAAAAGAAAAAATTTTTACGCCCACAAAATAGGTAACATTAAGACCAACAACAGTAACCTATTTAAATTGGTTAACGACCTTTACAACATCGATACCTTCACAAATCTATATGAAGAATCCACTCTCTCTGCCAACTCCCTTGCAGACTTCTTCAACAACAAGATCCAAAGATTAAGATCAACTTTACCTACCACGACCAATTCCCTCGAACAGTTCCCCATCCTCCCAGACTCTACTATACCTAACTCAGTTCCGGGTATAATTAAACCAGACCCAGGATCCAGAACTAACCTTAGCTGGAAACAATTCTCAACAATTGACTGGAAAACCTTTAATACCCTCTATAATAAATACAACCACTCCTTCTGCAAATTGGACACATGCCCACCAAACATCATGAAAGCAGCCCCGAGCCAATTCAAAGCAAACATGATGACATGGGTTAACTCCCTATTATCCACAGGAATCTTCCCACCAGAGCAAGGTCACATCATGATTACCCCCATTTTAAAAAACGCAAAAGAATCACCAAACTCCCCATCCAACTACAGACCGATCGCAAGCATCCCCCTTTTCACCAAAATAGCAGAAGGGATAGTAAAGGTAGAACTCTCCACATATCTAGAAAAATTCAACATCCTAAGCGACTATCAATCTGGCTTTCGCACAGAACACAGCACGGAAACCATATTAGCCACCCTTCTTGACCATCTCCACACGTTCTTTAGTCAGGGCTCTAGTGCATTGATCATACAACTAGACCTAAGCAGTGCCTTCGACCTGGTCGACCACACCATTCTCCTTGAATGTCTGTCACACATTGGTATCTCTGATCAGGTCCTCAACTGGTTTCAGGGGTTCCTAAAAAATAGATCCTACAAAGTACACCAGAACAACGCTTTCTCATACAGCTGGGAAAACACCTGCGGTGTACCGCAGGGCTCCCCTCTATCCCCCACCCTGTTCAACATCTACCTAGCCTCCCTAGGTAACCTACTACACACCCTCAAGCTCAAATTTTTCATCTATGCAGATGATATCACATTAGTCATCCCTTTTACCAGTTTCTCACCTGAAACACTCGAGCACATTACAAATATCCTTAACCAGATTGAGCTCTGGATGCTAGCATTCAGGCTGAAACTAAATTCCGACAAAACAAAATTTTTTCTGGCCTCCCCCAACGACAAAATCAAGGACACCACAATCCAACTGAAAGGAAGGCCTTTCCCCCTTGAAAACACCATAAAAATCCTGGGTGTTACGCTGGACAGACATTTATCCTTAGAAACTCACACTGACCTCAGCATCAGGAAATGCTTCGCGGTACTCTGGAAACTCCGCACCATAAAAAAATACTTCAATGACTCCTCGTTCCGCCTTCTAGTGCAATCTGCCATTCTCAGCATTCTAGACTACTGTAATATTATCTACCTGAACGCCACGAAGAAAACTACCAGGAAACTAAAAGTGATCCAAAACACCGCAGTTCGCCTCATCTATGGCCTAAAGAAATGGGAACATATTACCCCTTTCTACCACCAACTTCACTGGCTGCCTTTCGAATCCAGAGTGCTCTTCAAATTCGCATGCTTCCGCTACAAATCGGTAAACGGCCTCTCGCCAAGATACATCAATCCCCTCTTTAACCTTTACTGCACCAACAAGAAATCCCACAGAATCCAACTGTTCGCCTACCCCTCGCTAAAGCTCTGTCATCTTAAAAGATTCCTAGACAAAACCTTCGCCTTCCAAGCAGCCAAGATGAACCCATGGATCGCCCAAATGATCCTCGAGGCTCCCACTTACCTCGACTTCAGAAAAACACTCAAAACTTATCTGTTCAACAAACAAGCCCCGTAACGTCCACTCTCCAAAATTACCTGGCCACACACTCGACCCTTTCCTTCCCTTTATTGATCGCTGTCTTCCTGCTCCCCTCCTTCTTCATCAGCCAAGTTCGGCTAAAGTTGTTATAAATCCAATAAATTGTGGTAAATCGGCCCGCCCAGCCCTGCCCCCCCCTCTATTGACCGCTTTCCTCCTTCTCTCCTTCCCACTTCCGCTTCTTCAGTCTTGTTCGGCTGAAGATGTTGTAAATCCAATACATTGTTTGTAAATCGGCAGGTCAATGCGGATCCTAATGTAATTGTTGTGAACCGCCTAGAACTCGATGGGCATGGCGGTATATAAGAATAAAATTATTATTATTATTATTATTATAATTCCCAAAGCTGGCTTATTCTACTTCCTAAAAATGTAGGGCTAGATTCACTAAACTAACTGATCCTGTAATGATAATTGCAAAATCAGTTTTACTGGTTTTGCAATCGTTCCCCGACCCGATTCACTAAACAGCCCACCGTCTAGTTTACGATCCCATCCGATCCACCTACGCAAATTAGAAAAACCATATGCAAAATAGCTAAGCGATTGATTCACTAACAAACCCGACTGCAAAGAACGACTAACAAAGAACATACTATCAAACCCGACTGCTGCAGACCTGCTGGTAACTGGGTATTACACATGCAAAATATCAGCCCGATTAAAAAATAAATTAAAAAGCCCCACCCCCCAACAAAGTGCATCCTCCCTCCCCGAACCCCCACCAAAATGCCCCTCCCTGCTGATGCCCATTGCCGTCACTTCAAAATTATGGCAGGACGGATTCCCATTCCCTCTGGCCATTGGGCCAACTCCCGACTCCCCTCCCCCCCAAAAAATAAACAAATGGCAGGAGGCCATTGCTTTGATCAATCAGGGACTTCCTTAGGCTCAACCCTAAGGAAGTCCCTCATTGACTCAGGCACCTCAGGCCCCTCCCAAGAGAGGAGCCTGAGGCACCTGAGCCAGTCAGGGCCTTAGGCTCCTTCCCGTGTATCACATGATGCACCAGGGTGGGGCTTAAGGCCCCAGTTCATTGAGGGAGGCCTATGGAGCAGAAGGGACTGAGCACCCCTCCTGCTCCCAACGTTTAGAGGTACAGGGAGAGGGAGGGGGACTGGGTCTGGGGTCCCTGCCCACTCCTGCTACCCGCCTCCTCCTTCCATTCCCCCTTGCCTCTTTAATGTTCCTGACCAGAGCAGCAACCCCAACCTGCTGCTCACGCCAACATCGGCTGTTCTTCTGACATCACTTCATAGGCGCAGGTCCAGGAAGTGACATCAGAGGAAGAACCGACACTGGCATGAACAGCAGTTTGGGATTGCTGCTCATGCCGCAAACATGAAACATGAGGGAAGGGAAGGGGCGCATGCGTGTAGGTGGGGGGGGGGATGTGTTTACCTCCTATATGGAATAATTGCAGTGCAGCAGTCTTTCAAAAAAAAAACAAAAAAAAAAAACCAAACTACCCCTCCTAATGTTTTCTCCTTTCATGTTTCTCTCTTTTTAAAATGATTAATATTGTAACCTGAATCCCTCTTTCCTTCCATCCAGTTGAGCCTGTTGGTCTGTAGGTCAAACCCCTTTTTTAAATTTATTTATTATTATTATTACCTTGTATCTTAACGTATGTTCAAATTTGGATTTTATAGTAATTCGCTTAGTATTTTATTTGTTATCATTATTTTGTATTTTATTGTACATTCAAATTTGGATTTTAACGTACATCGCTTAGTATTTTATGTATAAGTGATTCATCAAATTTCGAATAAACTTGAAACTTGAAACTTGGAAGGTGCGGGGAGAGGAAGGGAATATAGGTGCCGGCGACTCCAAGACAGCACCTGGGCCAGACCCCCCCCCACACTTTACTACACCACTGCCTATTCCGTTTGTCCATCCACACCATCTACTTTCCCTTTCATTCCCTTAGAGGTCCTGTATATCATCTCAAGCTTTCTTGAATTCAGATACAGTTTTTGTCTCACCACTCCCTCCACCGGGAAGGCCATTCCACAAGTTCACCACACTTTCCATGAGGAAGTAATTTCAGCTAAAATTGATGAATTATCCAAGAGCCCTGCTATCCACTCTATGGTATTTTCTTGAGGATCGTATGTAATTTTACTTTTATTAGATGAGTATCTTACTATGTATTTGTTTTTATTGTGTCGTCATTTTAACATTGTGTATGTAAATCATGTAAACCGTTTAGTTTTAGACGGTATATTAATTTTTAAAAATAAATAAATAAATAAGTATTATCTGAGGTTACTTCTGAGTTTATCCCCCAATCCCTCTTTGAGTACACTACGGGGATTCAAAGAAGGATTGGATAGATTCCTGAAGGATAGGGGGATTAAGGGGTACAGGGAGAGGTAGATAGGGTATAGAAAGAGTATAGATAGAAACATAAGGGGGCTATAGGGCTAATTCAAGAAAACCTGACAGGTCATGGACCTGATGGGCCGCCGCAGGTGCGGACTGCTGGGCGCGATGGACCTCTGGTCTGACCCAATTAATGGAATATCTTAATCAGTTCTCTCTCCTTCATGAAACTCAATCCGGGTTTAGACCTTTATTCAGTACAGAGACAGTAATTGCTGCTATCTTAGACTATTTGCGCCTATTATTTAGCAAGGGCCTCAATGCCCTGATCATGCAATTCGATATGAGCTTTGCATTTGATCTGGTAGACCATGGGAAAATGCTACAATGCCTAGACGCCATTGGTATCAGGGATGAGGTGTTGAACTGGTTTCGTGGCTTCCTTACATCCCGTACCTACCAGGTACACTTCAACCATGATCACTCCGATATCTGGAGCAACTCATCTGGCGTGCCACAAGGTTCCCCGCTCTCCCCACTGCTTTTCAATGTCTACATGTCCTAATTGGGCATGCAACTAACCCAACTGGGGATAAAACTATTCAGTTACGCAGATGATTTCACGATCATCAACCCATTTGCTAACTCTATCTCAGAAACCATTCCCAAGGCATCAGAAGCCATAAATGAGATGGAATAATGGATGACAGATTTCAAGCTCAAACTTAATCCAGAAAAAACAAAATTTTTTGTTGCCTCTCCACACCCGCTTGATAACAAACCCCGCTATGCATCAACGAACTAAGTTACCCTATTCAGCCCACCATGAAGATATTGGGTGTAACTCTGGATCAATGCTTAACCATGAAAGACCAGGTGGACTCCGTAATCAGAAAGGGTTTTTTCACTCTCTGGAAACTTAGATCCATTAAATCATATTTCGATACGTCAGCATTCAGAATCCTAGTGCAATCCCTCGTACTAAGTCAACTTGACTACTACAACATCGCCTATTTAGCAATCTCCCAAAAGAATATGCGACATCTTCAAATAATGCAAAATGCAGCGGTCAGACTTATCTTCTGGCTGAAGAAATTTGATCATGTGACACCTTACTACCAGCAATTGCACTGGCTGCCGACAGAAGCACGCGTAAAGTTTAAATTCGCCTGCCTCTGCTTCAAAGTACTATATGGACTAGTCCCCAAATACATAACGGACCTTTTCTCCTTTCCCACCAACAGACGAAAGAGAAGCACACATTCAAACTTCGTTTCCCCTCCAGAGGTTGCAAACTGAAAAAACACCATGAATATCTTCTCTCACACCAAGCAGCCATATGGGGTAAAGACCTAGATTAATTGCTTTCACCCACTACTTATGAGGAATTTAGGAAGCGCCTAAAAACATACCTGTTCCTGAAATACCTAGACAACTGACCCGCTCTTCTCTCTCTCCACAATAAAGGTCCTCTTACCCATTCCCTCTCTCCCCTCATAAGTCCGCATAAAACTTAACGGTTCAGCGATATATATAAACTGTTATTATTATCATATTGTAATTTTTGCTGTATTTTTTGAAATGCGTGACCTTTTCCTAACAGGTCCTCTCGGAAATTTCTTAGCAAACTGTATATTTAATATTCTCGCTCAGCAAGCTGTATATTTATATTTTTGCTTTATTAAAATTTCTGCATTCTGTATTTCCTCTGATCATCTGCATATTGTAACTCGCTGAACGTCCAGCTCCCTTGATTGTAAACCGCCTTGAAGTCGCAAGATTGTAGCGTTATAGAAGAATAAAGTTATTATTATTATTATCTTATGTTCTTATGAAATGTGCATGTATAAATTATAATCAAAGAGATTTTACAATTAAAATGTTACTTACATACAAATCATGTGCTCCCTTCCCCCATACCTCTAGTTGTTCACCGCCACGAGCGACAAGCGCTTCAACGTGCTCCTCGCGACCCTGTCATCTCTCCCGCTGACATCACTTCCTATGCACGGCACCCGGAAGTGATGTCAGTGGGAGAGATGACGTGGTCACGAGAAGCACGTTAAAGTTGTTGCTCCTGGCAGTGAATAACTAGAGGTACGTGGAAAGGGAAGGGGGGATGTGCACGTGGCAAGTGGCAGGCATGGGAAGAGGCGGGGTGGAGAAGAGGGGGGGCGCCTTCCCCACCAACATGGCCCTTGGGGCGGACTGAACCCCCTTACTACGCCACTGCATACAGAATAAACGTTTATGGGGAAAAAATTTTCCCCTGTCCAATTTTACACCATCCCAAAGGCATGCACTGATTTTGTTTTAAATGCTTGCTTGTTTCAGCCAGGGCTTTACACAAGAGATTAAGGGAGTAATTCTCCTTAATCCCCTTTTGTTTATTTCCACCTCTAAAATGATGAGAAATAAAACTTATGGCCTCCCTATGTAATTGGCTTCACTTAATGGATTTGTAACATGGAACAGTTACATGTGGAAGCGATGTTGCTTTAAAAGTGCAGATTGCGAAATTTCTGATTTGTGCCAACATTTCCCTTGGTTGTTTTGTGGACTTGTTTATGCCACAATAGAAGACAACGGGGAAAGTCATCTGCTATTATTTTTCCCTTTGATATTATGCCTTTTATTGTTCTTTTTCTTTTATGACTACTACTACTAAATCTTACAGGATTAATAGACATATTCAGAGTTGGAGAGAAAGATCCTACTCCACAGATTGTACAGAATAGCTACAAAAAAATACAGAACTTCTCGTTTTAAAATCGATCATGAAAAAATTGCTAAATTATATATATTTTTTAAAAATGAGGTATGAGAGTATGCATCCTTGTCTTTCTCCTCTTGTCTACATTCTTCCTGCTCTCTGCTGTTCTGGCTGCAGAAGTTTGATTCCAATATATACTTTATTAGCCAATAACTTAATTTTACACTTTGATATATCAGCTTTATATATTTATTTGCAATTTTCTCAGGAAAATTATATCATTTACATGTGAAAATGGCAATTTCAGAAAGAGCTCAGTATACAGGATGATGTCCACAATATGCAGACATTGCAAGAAGGCATGTTGAGGCGTGGTTTGGGAATGGCCTGGAAGGGTCAAAAATCTATACGTGTATTCCCTGCTTCAAAAAGGGAATGCACCTGTATAATCTGATATTTCCATGTGGAGATTTTACAGCTGCTCTCGGACACATAATGACTTTTAAAATGTATTGGTCAGACTTTTACTGGAGAGATTAAAGGAGCTATCCTCTTGAATTCCCTATTTGTTTTAGAGAATAACATGGTGATAGAATTTGTCACCGTCCCCATGGAAAACCATCCCCATGTCATTCTTTAAGAAGAGAGGGAAGAATCAGAGTATGAATGGGTACAACCACTAATCCTCAAGCCTTGCATTGAAGCATGCTGGTGTAGAAGGACTGAGGTTGAGATAGACACTAAAGAATGACACAAGATGGTTTCCCACAGTCTTCCAAACTGATATTAAATAAAGATTGCAGCCTTTGTATTTACCCCTTCACCTTCTATAAAGCCACGCAGCAATGGCACCAAAGCCCATTCATTCCCAATGGGCTTCAATGCGATTATTGTGGGCGGCCGTGGTTATCAGCTTTGTAAACGAGGGGGTTATAAATGTAATGATTCTCAATGATTCTGTTCCGCTGGAGGGCGGAACAGCAGGCTAAGGAAACAGGAACGCACCAGAGTTCAAATCCTGATGTTCCTTGTGACCATGAACCAACCACTTTTGGGGGAATTCTAAACTAAACCTTAAGTTTGTAGACCAGATCATCTCCAAAAGTTGGAGCTTGACTCAGTTAACAATCATTAGCTAAATTACAATAGAGTAACAGAATTCAGAAAAATGTAAGCCAGAAAATCATTGACGTACAGTAAAAGAGAAAGACTACTTAGAACTAATTTGTTAACTGTTTTGAAAACAGCAATGTTTTAAAGGTTTTACGAAATGATTGAAAAGAATCTAATCATTTTATCATCAATGGAATACCATTTCAAATCTCTGTTAACTTGAAAATATGAGTGTGGGAGAGTGTGGCGCAGTGGTTAAAGCTACAGCCTTAACACCCTGGGGTTGTGGGTTCAAACCCACGCTGCTCCTTGTGATCCTGGGCAAGTCGCTTAATCCCCCCATTGCCCCAGGTACATTAGATAGATGTGAGCCCACCGAGACAGACAGGGAAAAATGCTTGAGTACCTGAATAAACTCATGTAAACCGTTCTGAGCTCTTCTGGGAGAATGGTATAGAAAATTGAATTAATAAATAAATAGTTCCCCAGTTTACCTATAGATCTTATGCCCCTAAGTGAGGGAAAAGGGATTTTAAGTTGTTGTATAATCCTCGCAAAGCCTGATCTATGAATATTCCAAGATATCGGAACCAAAGGTAAAAATTATGTACAGGTTGCCCTAAGATGTGCACTCAGTTTTGCATGTGGATCCAAGATCTGTATGCAAAGTAATTTAGCTCAATTGATAATATCGGTAATTGGCATTAACAAGCACTTAATTGGCAGTCATTACATATTATGGGCCTGGTTCTATAAACAGTGCCTAACTCAGTAGGTGCCAAGGGAAACAGCACCTACTGCTTGTCATTCAAAGTTAGACGCCATTTCTAGAATTATACCTAATGGTGCCTAAATCAAGTTAGGAGCAATCTAGAGAGACAAGAAATTTCATAATATTAGGCGGTGGTATACCAGGCCTAACTGGCAAATTAATTTTTTTTTAAATTGGTTTTAATGATGTTTTTCAATTAACAGCGCCTACTGAACCAATTAAAAAATTAAGTCAGGCATCTAGTCGCACTGATCTAGGCGCCTAATAGTAGGTGTTTTTTATAGAATCAGGGCCTATGGGCAGATCTGCCCTACGTCCTATTTTATAGCATACATGTTAATTTTCATAGCATGCAACAAGAGTGTTCCCACAATTTATATACGGTGTTATAGAATACCTGCATATACACACCTGCCATTCATTGGGCATCAGCATTTATACCATCAGCCTTTGGCAGGTATTAATGCTCACACTCAAACAGTGGTGTAGTAAGGAGGGGTGGACCGCACTGGGCACTGTCTTGGTGGGGGCGCCAGCACCTCTCCTCCTTTCCACCCCCCACTCCTTCCCACCCTTCCCCCATCACACACATGCCTTCCCTTCCCCCCTATGTACCTCTAACTCTTCACCGGCTCTCCCTCTGACATCACTTCCTGGTCGCGGGACCAAGAAATGACATCAGAAGGGGAAGAAGATACTGCTCGCACCGGGGAAGTTAAAGAGGTATGGAGGAAAGGAAGAGGCGCACATGCATGGCAAAGGAGGTGGGGAAGGAGTAGGGATGTGGAGAAAAGGGCAAGGGGGGGGTGTCACTGTCCTGGGCGCCTCCCAGCCTCGATATGCCACTGCACCCAAAGTCAGGAACAAAATGAACACTAAGCTAGTATTCTATAAAAGCCACTCTTTGTAATACAGCCTTTACAGTTTAGTGGGAATCATCCCGGTACCTAACTTTGGGCAATCTATACCTTTTACTGTCTCAGAATGAGGCCTTGGGAGACAGAAAATAGCTACTGTATCTGAATATAACTTTTGTCTAGAACTACTACTAAAAAAAGCATTACTTAAATCCAAATCCCCATCCACTCTGCACAGATCTTTCAAAACAGGATAATCATAATGAATATGCATGAGATGTATCTACCTTCCCTAACTTAGAAGCCCATTAACTAAATTTGTTACTTTGCAATAATGGTCATTTATCTCTTTTCTCCTTTTCTTAGATACCTTTACACATCCAGGGTGGGCTTTACACATCCAGGGTGGGAGGGTGGAGGGAGGGAAATGTATTTTGAAGATTAAAATTACTTAATTTAATATTATAATCACATACTATGTCTTATTATATTAATAATTGGGAGGAGGGTGGGAGAAAATTATTGTTATATGTATTACTTATATAATTTTTTTTTTTAGTTCAATCATCTTTATTAAAGAGTTTTGTAGAATATACAACAATTGGGTAACAATGATCAATAAGCTGAGTAGTTGACAGTGCAATATATGCAGTATTTTATGTTCACTTGATTGTATTGCACTGTCATCGTTTGAAAATCAATAAAGATTTAAAAAAAGAAGTTGTAAGACACACAAAAATAGCTCAAAGGACCCGTTTTTACAATGGCTTTTTAGAAAAGAAAACAAACTGTAAAGTGCAACAATGAAAAGAGTTTCTACATGCTTTGCACGTAGTGCACCAGATCACATATTTTTTTGAAAAGATGTTTTTCAGAGTGCTCCTTACAATGACCTAGGCACCCTACCTGTGTCCCTGAAGGACATTTAATTTCAGGAAGGAAATGAGGGAATCCACAGGGAATCCTTTGTTCCAGTCAATGAAGTCCATTGTCTCCAGCAACTGAGAATGATGCAATAGCCCTGGTGAACTGTGAATTTCAGGCTAGCCCCTCACTGCACTTTTAGTAGAACGAGTGGAGGCTTCTCAGAGTGGGTGCCATAGCTCCAGAAACAGATGATAGATTATTAACAGGGAGTAGAAATTCAATAAGCCTCGTCGAGACACACATGCCAT
Source organism: Geotrypetes seraphini (assembly GCF_902459505.1). Lineage (NCBI taxonomy): Eukaryota > Metazoa > Chordata > Amphibia > Gymnophiona > Dermophiidae > Geotrypetes > Geotrypetes seraphini. The sequence continues at coordinate 101,345,612 of NC_047090.1, read as the reverse complement.
TGTTCAGTAAATGTTGTACACTACTTCACTGTCAATCATAAACTACAGAGCATATGTGCTTTGAATGTTTTAACCCCTTGATAGTGGCGAGACCAGAACTCACGCTGCCCAATATTATTGAATTTGCAGTACAGTTTATTTGCTATGTCGCTAAACTTCAGATAAGAACAAAGTGGTATAAAATATGAATAAAAACAAAGTGGGATAGGAATGCCACAGAATAAAAGGAACAACAAAGAAAAAAATCCACCCATTATGTTTTTTTTAGAACATGAAAAGTGAATCAATAAATCAATATTTATTGATCCACTTTTCACGTTCTAAAAAAAAAACCCTCATAATGTGTACTCCTATGATGGTGTGTAAACAAGGATTGCAATAATGCCTTGGTCAGTCTTTATAACGAATAAGAATTTGAGCATGGACCTCGGTTTGTTGCTTTCATAGCTTTCGTTCACACAGTGAGGCCCGGATTCTGCAAAGTGTGTCCCAATTTTAAGCAGCTGTAGGCGTCTTACAGCTGTCTAATCAGCCAATCGGGACGCACGTTAAAAAAAAAAAATGCTCCCCAGGCAGGCTTCCTATATTGAAGGCCTTAGGCGAACCTAGGTGGCCCTATGCGTCTCCCTAGTAGAGCGGGAGACACTTACAATGTAGGCCAGCAAAATGCTAGCCTACATTGTAAGTAGACGCAGCCGCTTTACTTATACACAATAAGTATAGCGGCCACGTCCCCCCCTTCGATGATCGCCAGCAGGAGGGTGCCCAACCTATCCTGCTGGAGGATGCCCCATGATGCCCCCAATCGCCAGCAGGAGGATGCCCAACCCCTCCTGCCAGTGGATGCCCCCCTCCAGACCCCCTCCCCGTGCAAACCCCCCCCCGTGGACTCCCCCCACTACCCTTTAATCATTGGCTGGCTGGCTGGGTCTTGCTACTGGCCAGCCCACCTTGTTGAAATGAGGCGGGCCTGCCCCTTTCCAGCCCATCCCTGCTAAGCCTAAGGCCATATTGGAGCCTGGGCCAAACAATCCTTAGGCTTATTGGGTCCGCCCATCCGGCTAATGATTAAAGGTTAGTGGGGGGAGGTTAGGGGGGTCCGCAAGGGGGGTTGTTAGTGTATGGGTGGGGGTTTGGAGGGGGGCGTCCTCTGGAAGGAGGGGTTGGGCACCCGCCTGCCGGTGATTGGGGCATCAGGGGCATCCTCCGGCAGCAGGGGTTGGCACCCTCCTGCCACCGATCATCAGGGGTGGGGGGACAGGCGGCTGCGGCCAGTATACCTATCGACGCAGGGAGATTCCTTGCTGCGATAAGTGTAGCAGCTGTGTCTACTCTAACCTGATTCTGTAACCAGTGTTTGTAACATGGACGTCAGTTACAAAATCAGGGTTAGTGTAGGCCCGATTCTGTATAGGATGCTCCTCCCGGCCGTCCTATACAGAATCCGGGCCTGAAGGTACAAATCCCACTTAATAATTTAACAACCAATTTTTGGGTGATTGATGATTTGGTTCCCTGTCTACCAACTCTGATTAAGGTGGAGACTTTTTCCTTTGTTGATCTTTAACGTGACCTCTGTTTGAGTTGTTTTGCTTTGGACAGACTGGATGGGCCATTTGGACTTTATCTGTTGTCATGTTTCTATGTATTCTGCTCTGTTTTCAATCTCTCAAGCTCATCTCTGGTAGACCTGCAAGTACATTTCCATAATTGAGCATAGATATCAATAAGGCATGGATCAAAACATGAAAAGAAAAATTATAAAAAAATAATATATGAAACATAGAAACATGATGGCAGATAGAGGCCAAATGGCCCATCCAGTCTGCCCATCTGCAGTAACCATTATCTCTTCCTCTAAGAGATCCCACGTGCCTATCCCTTGAAATCAGACACAGTCTGTCTCCACCACTTCTACCAGGAGACTGTTCCATGCATCTACCGCCCTTTCTGTAAAAAAGTATTTCCTTAGATTACTCCTAAGCCTATCACCTCTTAACTTCATCCTATGCCCTCTCATTCCAGAGCTTCCTTTCAAATGAAAGAGACTCGACTCATATGCATTTACATCATGTAGGTATTTAAACGTCTCTATCATATCTCCCCTCTCCCGCCTTTCCTTCAAAGTAAGATCTTTCCTTCAAAGTGAGATCTTTCCTTCAAAGTGAGATCTTTAAGTCTGTCCCCATACACCTTATGACGAAGACCACGCACCATTTTAGTAGCCTTTCTCTGGACCGACTCCATCCTTTTTATATCTTTTTGAAGGTGTGGCCTGCAGAATTGTACACAGTATTCTCAGTGAGGTCTTACTAAAGTCACACAAATTTGTGCAGGACAAAAATTCCCTTTTTATCACTGCTGATATCTGATCCTCAAACAAGTTTGACATAAAAAAAAAAACTCATACCAAGATGTTTAAAACTTGGTGCAAGAGTAATAAGATGCCCCTTCAAAACAGGATGGATAACAGATACAGTCAATATTATATATTATATTCTCAATTGTATGGACCTTCTGACTGCAGCCGGGCACCACACCACTGGTTGCTTAACTCTTCATCAGTCCAGCCTTTATTAAAGTATTTTTTAAAGTATTTTTCTGTCTTTTTGATTTATAATTTATAGTTTTTCCATGTTTTAAATATCAACCAGAAGAACGTCACTTAGCTTAATAGTGATCTGTCCTTCCTTCACCTCTCCCGACATGCATGTTTCAAAGTGAAACTTTTCTTCAAGGTCGAGGGAACTACAATAAAATAAAGAATGTACTGTTCCTTACTTTCTCATAATTAGTTAGACAATCCTAACAACAGATAGTGCCTCTATCATAGCGCAAAATAAAATAGAAGACGCTTACCATTTGATGGAGCCTATTCAACCTTAGACCATGGCCATTAAAACTCATAAAAAATATCTTCTTCCTTAGAATTATTCATTTGGTACTACTTGAAAGGGTCCAGAGAAGGAGCGACTAAAATGGTTAAGGGGCTGGAGGAGTTGCCGTACAGTCAGAGATTGGAGAAACTGGGCCTCTTCACCCTTGAAGAGGAGACTGAGAGGGGACATGATCGAAACATTCAAAATACTGAAGGGAATAGACTTAGTAGATAAAGACAGATTGTTCACCCTCTCCAAGGTAGGGAGAACGAGAGGGCACTCTCTAAAGTTGAAAGGGGATAGATTCCGTACAAACGTAAGGAAGTTCTTCTTCACCCAGAGAGTGGTGGAGAGCTGGAACGCTCTTCCAGAGTCTGCTGTAGGGGAGAACACCCTCCAGGGTTTCAAGACTAAGATGAATAAGTTCCTGCTAAACTGGGACGTACACAGGTGAGGCTGGACTCATTTTAGAGCACTGGTCTTTGACCTGGGGGCTGCCGCATGAGCGGACTGCTGGTCACAATGGACCACTAGTCTGACCCAGCAGCGGCAATTCTTATGTTCTTATGTTGATAGGAGTGTGCTACTCTTGTTAGTAACAAGCACAAAATAATTACCAGAGATATCCACTGTTTAAAGTAACTTAACTGGAAACTTCTTGGTTTTTAAAATTGAATCAGAGCAGGATACAAGTGTTCCATATTAATTATTATGTTGGCAGTGGTATCAAAATTAAATCAGGTCAAATGTTTCCCTGAAGAGTACTTTTAAGAATTTTTTCAGCAAAGGTGTAATCTGATAGCGATCAGACAGAAAAATATTATTCATTTTTCCTATATAGGTACTGGTAGACTTACGGGGGAAAGTTATGGTTGAAAGGTGAACTTTTACTGCACCTTGAATTATCACGGGTGGCACCAACTTGTTATTGCAGATTGTTGACTCCTGTAGTAAAGGACCAGTGCTGCCAACAAGGCATCCTGCAAGCAGCTTTAGCCGCAATACCACATCTTATCAGGACCTGCAGTGCCTCCCCCACCACTACGATCACGATCTGCTGTGAAACTTAACCTTTCAAAAATCAGATCATATGTAAGGTCATCAGGTCGCAATGTTCTAGTTTAAGGGCTGAAGTTTTTTTGTATGTGTAGTTATGTTTTGTCCAGTTGTTCTTGCTGATCCTTTTCTCTAGGGACATGCTACTCCCTCCCTGTCTCAAGCTGTAACAAGTTGGAAAATCCTGTATTACAAAATAAAGTCCTTTATAGATACCTGCTATGACTTGTTGTGGACTTTTGTTAAAATGAATTCATTCAGTAACAAGTTATGGGCCTAGTCATTGATCAATGACAACCTAGGAAATAGTTCAAAATAATCCCATGGATTACAGAGGACTGAAAGGAGAACAGGTGCCCTTGCAGCATAGGCTTCTGCTATGTTTTGCCTAAATGGAGGTGCCCTTTTGTAGAACTGTCACCTTTCTGTGCAATTGCTCTCACTGATCATTTGGCTGAGGAGATGCTACTTACTTCCTGTTTCAAGCTGCATCAAGATGAAACATCCTGTATACTAAATAAAGTCTTGCTTCACATTCCTGCAGCAACTTGTTCTCTCACTCAGTAACACTTATAACAGGAGTCGGTTACATTCTGTACTTACACACACAAAAAAACCTTTATTGACTAGGGCAGCGTACATCAAGTCCTAGAATACCCTGTAGCCCGTATGGTTTTCAGAGTATCAACAATTAATATGCCTGATAGAGATGTGCATACAATGGAGGCAAACCTATCTCACATGTATTCACTGTAGATATCCAAAAGCCAGACTTTCTACGGGGTATTTAAGAACATAAGAACCCATTTAAGAAATACGGGACTAAGAAACATAAGAGGTAATTGTCAGCATAGCTATTGCTAGCATTCAGCATTTTCAGTTGGCAGAACTAATGTCAGCAAAGGCCTATGGGAAATTATCTGACTCTGGAATGTTGATGCAGAATTCTGTGCTCCTGCACAGAATTCACATACATTAAGCATCCAATCCTTACAGTAATTTCCTACCACATTTTCTGCAGGTGAAGCCTTTTTTTATACATGGATTTAAAAAAAAAAGTATTTATACAATTGTGTGGCTGAATAAATACATTAATTTACTGTTACTTTTGTTATTTTATGTTTTTTTAAATGAGATTCTGTATGTTTTAGTGTACTCTGCATAGATATATATGGAATATAAATTTTTAAAATAAATATTAAGTGATTGCACATATTCATAAGTATACCAATTTAGTTTGGGTAATGTAGTTTATGATGTATGCACATATTTTATTAAAAAAACAGGTATCCACATGTACACCTTCTTTGGAGTAGATGTATAATTTGTGTGTGAGCATCTGCGCATTACAGCTAGATAAAAACATAAGTTCCATCAAGCCCAGTATCCTGCTTCCAACAGTGGCCAATCCAGATCACCAGGTCTCAAAAAAAGATTTTATGTTGCCTATCCTAGAAACAAGCAGTGGATTTTCTAAGTCCATTTTAATAATGACTTACAGGCTTTTCATTTAGGATATTTTGAAAACCTTTTATTTTAGATGTAGGCACTGTTTTATAAAGTGTTAGGTACCAACAGACATACAATTAAAACGTTTTTTGATATTCCACATGGATTTCCTATTATAAAATCAAGTTCCTAATGTGTATGATACACAGCTCGTATATATTTCAATATCAATACTTGGCTATCAAAACTACGGTTGAATCTTACTCTCTTCCCCTTGCCACCCCTGCACCCTCCCCAAAAAAATATGTCACGATTGTTAACATGTTCCATGAAGAAAAGCACAAAACATATTTGTATCTGTATCACTTAGCAGACAATGAATTATATCAAGGTGAAGCTTAAATGTTAAAAAAACATCAAAGAGCTTTTAATGAGCGGATGTGCAATGTATTATACTTGGAAGACTTACTTTTAATTAAATTACAGTGTGTGTCTCACTGGATTCAGGAAGTTTGTTAAGCCTCAAAATATGAGGGCTATACGCTTGAAAATATCAAAAGCAGACAAGAAGGAAGGATTTGAATCACTAAAACTAAACTGTGGCTTAATCTTGAGTTTCCTTTAATAAATCAAAAACTGTTTAGAATCTCAGAACTATATAAGCATTTGAATTAAGTAGCATGTCTATTTCCATCTCTTTCCTCCACATGGTATAAATCTACTTGATCATCCGCTTTTTTTCTATCTAGCGCCTTCTCTCTGGGGAACTCCCTACCGAAGCAGCTTCATTTAGAAATATTGTATCCTAAATTCAAGGCATATCTAAAAACTCATCTGTTTTCTAGTGTCTTTAATATTTGATATTACTCACATATCCCTCAGTTGTCTACCATTGGACTTAGCCCCCTCGTCTATGAAACTGCGCTAGCAGTTTCTAGCGCAGAGAGCCGCGCCGAATGGCCCGCGCCACTCCCGATGCTCATAGAGTTCCTATGAGCATTGGGAGCAGCGAGGGCCATTCAGTGTGGCTCTCTGCGCTAGACACTGCTAGCGCAGTTTCATAGAAGAGAGGGTTAGTGTCTGATTCTAGTCCCACTTTAACCCTATCGTAATCCTTTCCCATTCATACCTCAACCTCTACCCTTGCTCCTAACTACTATCTTCTGCCTGTTTTACCTACTTTGACAACCTCTCTGGGTCATTGGCAAGTAAGACACATGACCTGCCAGTGGATATTCCTCAGGCCTACCTTGAAATTCCCTAAAACATTATTGACCTATACCATTTCTCAGGACGGTGCTGGTTTCTTTTGCTTGTATGCATAAGTCTAGGTCACTAAGAAGAACAATAAAAGGCAGATGGAAGAGAAAGATGGGGGAGATAAAGAGAAGTGGATAGAGAGGGAAATTTGGAGGGAAGGTATAGAAAAGATGAGAAGACTATAGAGTTGGGTTACTCAGAGTTCAAGTATCATTTATTTGGGCTCAGTACATGCTTTTAAGCTAGGCCGCCTTTCCCCCAAAACATTCCACACAGATAAAATCAAATGAAAGAACATTTTCTGTTTGGTTGTTGCTCTTAATAATGGAGTTATCCTGTTGGTATTTTTCCTTTTGTTCTAATGGACTTACATGGATGCAAACATTTTGTAAATAGGTCAGTTCTCTTTGAAGCTTTGTGTGTGTGTGTATTGGGGGGAGATTCTTCATTTCAAAATCATAAATAACCCCCCAGCCAATTTCTCTTGCACATTCCATTATTGGTTCTTAGTAGAATGTCTACAGTTTTTGACATGTGGATACTTACTGAAACATCTTTTATGTTACTGTTACGGTCACTAGCAGTTTGCAAAAAAATCTATAGAAGAGGTATGCATAGGGATGGGAACAATGAGAAACCCACAGGAATCATCAGGAATCCGCAGGGATAGTGACAAAAAAAATTGTATTAACACAGGGACTGGAGAGAATGGATTCAAACTGGGCATGATGGACCACTGATCTGACCCAGCAGCGGTAATTCTTTTGCTCTTAAATGGAACAGGAGGGAATGGGGACTACATTATGTCCCTGCACACACCTTAACCTTGTGACCTCAGAATCTCCCTGCCCTGGCATCACCTCTCTCCCAACCCAAAGCGGCTGATCTCCACCACCTGTCCACCTGCTGCCTACCTTTAAAATTCTTCAACCCTTCAGGCCAGCAGTAACCATATAGAAAGGCAGTGGCATACCTAGCATATGTTATGATAAACACTTTCAAAAAGAGTGTGGTAAAGTCCAATGTAATAAAACAGACACTGCATAGGCCAGATCACTACAACATGAAGGAAAAAGCCTCAGAAAAGGCCCTCCCACCTCACCAAACAGGTTTCCCCTTAAAGAGGCAGTCGAGCGGTCACCTAACTGGCAAAAAAACTTTCAATATGTGTTTGTGTCTTATGCTGTCCTGTACATGCCAATAAACATTACAGATAGAGGAATAAATGTCCACTTATCCTGCTGATCGGTACACAAATGATGGCCAGTGTTTCACATTTCCATGCTGCCTCAGGGTGTATCCCGACCGATCAGACTCAATTCAAAGCGGACGTCTCCACGTCTCAATGTAAAAATGACTGATACAGGGGAAACCTGTTACAGGGGAATACCTAGCATATGTGACATCATTTTTTGCACGCCCCCCATCTGTACGAAAAGCATGATTTTTAGTAACAAGCCACATGTCACATATGAGTACCTAGGAAAAGGCAGCATCTTACATACTGCAGTGAGCAGTACAACATCAATACACCCATTGTAAAACTAAACAAGCCAGACTAGTACAGATCAATCCTACATCGTCAATCCTAACAGAAAAATCATGTCTTTCGAACACACAGAACACAGAAAACACCTTCGCCTAGTATGGAATATGTCATCACAAGCTAACCCCTCCCCCTTTTACAAAACTGTAGTGTGGATTTTAGCCACGGTGGTAACAGCTCTGACGCTCATAGAATTCTGAGCATCAGAGCTGCTACCACCACGGCTGGCGCTAAAAAATGCTCCACAGTTTTGTAAAATGGGGGATAAAATAGAAATACATAGACAAAGATTAAATTGAACCAGCAAGAAGCTGGACTCTGCATACAATGCAACACCACAGAAACAGTGACACATGTCTCCTAAAGCAATAAATAAATAGAAAATTTTTGTTCTACCTTTGTCTTCTCTGGTTTCTGCTTTCCTCAATTCTGCCATTGGAGAGGAAGTTCCGCCCAGCTAGGCAGCGATTGGCTGGTCCGAACTTCCTCTTTGACGGCAGAATTGATGTTGGGGAAAGGCAGGCTGATTGGCCCGGTAGAATTTTCCGGACCTGGCCGGCTGTGCACTCCCCCTAAGGCTGCACCCGGGATGGACCGCCCCCCCCCCCCCCCCTTGGTACGCCACTGTAGAAAGGCTGCCTGAGGCCTCCACTGGGCATTTCCCTCTGACCTTGCCCACCTCTTCAGAAAAAGGAAGTCAGGTCAGAGGGAAAGGCTTGGTATAGGCAGTCTTTCTATACAGCTGCTACTGGCCTACAGGACTGAAGACTGAATTTAAAGGTAGGTGGCGGATGGGCAGCAGAGAGCAACTGTGTTTGGTTGGAGGGGAGGTGATGCTGGACCAGGCAGGCAGGGTGGGGAAGCATGTGCTATCAACCACATAGGCCTGTTGGCCAGCAGGGAGAGGTGAAAGTTGCTTTGGGACCGGGAAGGGAGGGAGGTGATGCCAGACTGTGTAGGTGGGTAAGAATTAAAAGAACCAGGGCAGAGCCAAGACAGGAGGGAGGGAGAGAATAGGGAGAAATGCCCCTGAGGGAGGAGAAAGATTTTGACCTGAAGGTAGATAGAAATGGAGGGGGGAGAGAGAGTTGAACCTGAGGCTGGAAGCATGGAGAAAAGAGTTGAACCTGAGAGTAGGGGAAAGGAAGGGAGAGAGCTGGACCTGGGGATAGAGGGGGAAGGAGAAAAAGAATTGGACCTGGGGGTAGAGGGGAAGATGGAGGGAAAGTTGGACCCAGGGGTAGAGGGAGGAAGGGAGGAATACAGACCTGGGAGTAGGAGAAAAACATTACAAGATCTATTCAATGCAGGCTGGGGATGGGGATTGGAAACAAAGCTATGGGAATGGTACCAATATGATGAGAATGGGGTTTGGATGGAAAAGAATTGATTGGGGCCGGGTGGGAATAGGAACCAGAACATTTCCCCATTCATACCTCTAATCTGTAGGGTTAGGTACTCTTCACTAAAAACTGAATGAATACAGAAGGAAAGGAACCATGGTAGGTTGGTTAGCCAATCATACAGTCCCATTGGGTACTTAATTCAATGAGTATGTTTATTGTGAATTTGCTATGCTGCCCATTTTGACAAGCTGGTCTTGGCAGATTACAATTACTAATAAAATCCAATAAATTAAGTCAGAAAAGAATGCCATTCCCTGAGCGGAAAGGATATAACCATTCACATCAAGGACATAAGCAATACACAAGGTGTGTGCAGGCAGAGTAGTCAGGCAAGTTAAATACAACCTTACCTAACACCAAAAGCCAGATTACAAAAATGAACTTTGAACATTGTTTAAATTTGGGCAGTGACTGTTCCAAATGAATATATGGGGGCAGATCATTCTGTAATTTTGAAGTCAAATAATAAAAAAGCAGATTGTCTTGTACTTACATAGTGTACTATTTTTGGCCTGGGTAAAACTAGCCGGTGAGCATCCAGGGATTGCAGAGGTCTAGCAGGAGTGTAAGGAATAGTTAAGGAAGCGAGGTAAGGGGGGCTGGTCCGCATAGTAAGCTTTATGAGTCAGGCAGAGAACCTTGAAAAGAACATGGTAATGTACTGGTAACCAGTGTACCTTAACAAACAGTGGTGTGAGATAGTGTATTTCTTGGCTCGACAAAGCAGTCTAAGCATCATTCTCTGAAGAGTTTGTAAATGTCTCTCTTGAGAAAAGGAAATGCCAGCGTGTACAATGTCATAATAGTTGAGGCATGATATTAAAAATGCCTGAATCAAAATGTGAAAAGAAGAGAAGTCTAACATACCTCATACATTCCAGAGTTTTCACAAAATGATGAAACCCCTTTTAACTCTAAAGCTAAAATCCTAGCCTGGAAACTGAGGTTGGTATCCAAAATAATACCCAGGTAGTGAAAAGATAAGACAGGACTAATGAGGAGGCCAAAGAGAATAGGATCAATGGTAGGTTACACGGCATGCAACTGTTAGTAGAGGGGAAAATGCATTCTGGTTAAAGAACATCCTCCCCTCCTGCACCCCTCTGAAGCAAAAATGTTACTTGAACTGTCCTGGGCTGTTTTAGTACAAAAAATGCACCACCCTGGTTCCCTGTTAGTCAGAAATCCTGTCCCATGTTCTAAAACTAAATAGATATACAGTACGTATATTTGAAAAATTAGAACAGATTGAGGGAAGAGCTAGCAGTATAGGAAAAATTCTCAACTTGATATCATATGCAATTAATCAAGTGAGAAGGAGTAACACCCAATAACAGAAAACAGTTATTATAAAACTGGGTGTTCCCATATAAAAACATGTGTTCCCTAGGTTGCAGTTCAATCAAGTACTGGGTGTGACTGATTTACGAGATAGTGATTTGCATAGTTAATTGTAATTAATATGATGGGAACTGCATGTAAAATGATTATGTAAAATAACACTGTTCAAACAATTTTGAAACACAGTTCCAGAAAAGTATATGTATGCACACATACAACACATTTATGTATGTTAAATCTCTATATTGAAATTTCAAACATTACAGAAGAATTCTGTCACACAACACCACCACCACCTCCATTAGGATAAACAGCTATATCTGAGAAGTGTCACAAAGTACAGCTAGTTATTTGTTTTTTATGCTCATTTTCAATCCCCATCACTCTCCCGCCGACCTTCCCCTAACCTCTCACCCCTTAATGCAAAATCATATAAGGCCTTGGCCAGGGAAGGATTAATTCTTTGAGGACCCCTAGGCACAAAAGTACAGGGACCCCCTGCCCTCCCCCCCCACCCACTTACATGTCAAACTCATTCTGGACATCAATCAGGTCTAGAACTAGAATTTTTCACAATGTTCAAATGCATTGTAAAGCCGTAATACTATCCAAAACATAAACATAAGTCTATATTAATAACTAAGTCTGCAATTCTTCTCAACTGCCTCACTTTATGTCATCCAACTGTAACTCTTATGTATGTATAAACAACCAAATCTATAACTCCTCTAGTACGCTCCAATCCATGTATGTTAACTTGTAACGAAATAAGGCAAGCAGTCCACCAAAGAATCCAACGTGGAACAAAATAATATCGGCAGACAATAAGGAGATTCAAATAAGGTTTATTCAAGGTGCTCCCAAGAACCATGCCCAATGTGTTTTGCCAAACAAGTCTGGTCAACACTAAATGAAAATCATGTCTTTCAAACACACAGAGCACAGAAACACCCTTGCCTGGTATGGAATAAGTAATCATAAACTACCCCCCACCTTTTACAAAAGCACAGAAGAAATTTTTAGTGCTGGTTGGCGCGCTGAATGTTCTGCACTGCTTCGAAGCACATAGGAACTCTATTACTATCGGAGCAGTGCAGAGCATTCAGCACGCAGGCTGGTGCTTTCCTGTTCTTTTGTAAAAGAGTTAAAAATAGAAATATGTATACAAAAACTGGCCCATAAAGAAGCCAGGCTCTGCCTACAATGCAACACCACAGAAACAATGGTGCATGTCCCCTAATACTGTACAAAATATAAAGACAGTAGAGGTAAATTTGAAAAAAGAGAAATAACAAATCACTTTATAAATTAACAAATAAAAATAAAACAAAAAATAGAAAAGATAATACCATTTTATTTGACTAATATATTTTTTAATTAGCTTACAAAGGTTAAAACCTCTTTCCTCAGGTCAGTAAAGTATATTGCTGTTACAGTATTCTGAGGAAGGAGAATTTGGTCTCTGAAAGTCAGTCAAAAATGTGTTAAAATTAGTCCAATAAAAGGATCACCTTATTTCCATTTTGTATTTATGAACATTTATCAACACAGCTACAGCTAAAAAAAAAAAAATAAAATAGTTTTTTTGCTACCTTTGTCGTCTGCTTTCTGCTTTCCTCATCTTCTTATCATTCCCTTCCTTCCATCCAGTCTGCCCCTTCCAGAAACTGTCTGCCTCCTCCTTCCATCTCTCCTCCTGCACCCCCCCCCCCAATTGATCTGGCACCCATCTTCTTCCTTCTTTTCCCCTCATGGTTTGGCATCTCTCTCATTCCATCTTTCCTTCCCTCCCCCTGTGCTTTTTAGCATCTCTCTCTTCTCATTTCCTCCACTCAGATCTGATATCTGTCTCCTTTCCCCCCTCCCCCCATGCCCTGGTATCTCTCTCTCCTCTCTCTCTTCCCTTTCCTTTTCTTCCCTGGTCTTCCTTCTCTATTTTCTGCCTCTGTCTAAATTAAATTATTTCTTACTATCCAGTCCTCCATTTCCCTTTTTTCTCTATGTCTACCAACAACTTGCCACCCCTTTTCTTCACCCCCCTCTCCAGTATCTCACTAACTCTATCCCTTTTTCTTTATCCCCTCCTTCCATCCAGTATGTGTTGTCTTTGTCTACTTCCATTCAGCATTTGCTTCCCCCTCTCTCCCCTCCCAACTGACATCTAAAATCTGCCCTCTTCTCTCTCTCCCTTCACCCCCACTTCCATCATCTGCTTCCTTCTCTCTTTCTCTCCTTCCCACCCAATTCCATTGAATATTTGGGCCCTTCTCTTTCTCTCTCTCTCTCCAGCCCAATTCCACCGAGTTATCCTGCCCCCTCACCTCCTCACCACTGCTGCTGATTTCCCACACACACCTGACGGCACAAGACAAACCTCAAGCAGCACTTAATCTCTTCCCCTTATTGGCCTATTTCCCTCCCTTCCCCTCACCTTTGCGATCAAATTTCCATTTCAAAATCAAAACATTTTCTTTTTCAGATGGGCCCTGGCATCGGCAACCATTTCTCTTGCAAGCGGCTGCTCGGTCCTTAGCATCCCCTTTGACGCGAGCCCCCAGGCAGAAACAGGAAACTGTGTCAGAGGGGAAGCTTTGGACTGATCAGCTGCTTGCAATGGTTGCCTATGCCGGGCCCATCTGAAAAAGAAAGCGTTAGTTTGAAACGGAAAGGGAACTGGGAAGGTGAAGGGAAGGGAGGGAGATGGGCCAACTAGGGGAAGAAATGCCCTGACCACGGGGCCCCTTGGAGCTGTGGGGCCCAGGGAAGATGCCCTGTTTGCCCTCCCCTAACAGCAGCCCTGGTCAAAGCACCACACTGGTGGTGGGCCCTCCTGATGTTTTCGGGTCCGAGGCACGTGCCTACTGGGGCAACTCTATAGTCCAGCCCTGGCCTTGGCATGTAAAATTTAAAAACCAAAACCACCCTATGAAGGCAATTCTATAACAGGAAACCTAAAATTAGGCCTGTTTTATAAAGGAATGTAGAGGCCAACTTTCCTTAATAGAATATCAGCCTGACCAAGTACAGTATATACAGAGTTACCATTTAAGTATGAGCGTCCATGTCAGCCATAAAGCTGGTATACTCACATCTATTTAAGGTTAGTATGAGTATGTTACCATGTTCTGAAAAAAAAAAAAAAAACAACACCAAAAACAAACCCCCCAAACCATTAATGAGTGTATGAAACAAACAAAATATCTGAAAACCATGAGAAAAAGGCAAAAAATTTGAAAACAGATTTTTTTTTTCTCCATGTGCACAGCTTTAGAAACAACCATTTAAGTATCATGAACAAAAATATTTTAGTGTATTATCAAAACATATGACAACTCTGCTAAGCCTAGGCCTGAGCAGATTTGAGAAGGCTGACATAAAAGATAGTTGCAAATCATACTCATATCTATAAATCCCTTACTTGCTTTGCATTTTTCATCAGAAATTAACTCATGTATATGCCCTCTGCTGAGCAGGTCTGTCTTCCACATTTTCTCTCATTACAATTTTTTATATCCTTATTGTGTGTGTTTCTTCAAAAGGATATTGCAAAATAAAATGAAATCGAATTTACAACTTGAGTGCTATTTAGAAGGAGAGCTAAATGGCAGAGGCTTTACTCTCCTATTCAAGTGCACTGCAACTCGGGAACTTCCAGGACGGGAAAAATAGGAAAACAGGTTCAGATTTTGGCCACTAAAGTACTACTACAGTATTTTTCCCATACAGAAAGGATTGCCAACTTTGCTATGATGAGTTCCTGCATGGTTTGAGGGCTGAATGGGAATTCCAGAACAATTTGGCTTGGCAAGGTTAGACTTTGCTTACACTAACAGTCGGAGCCCAACCTTCCCTTCCCTGCGGCTGTTGCAGTAAAATCTTTTCTGAGAAATTGGGACAGCTTGCAGACAGCACAGCAAGGAAAGAGGGGGAGGGCCAGTTCTGCTGCCAAAAGCAGGTGAGGCAGCGTCTACTGCTTTTGCATGTGTTCCCAGGTCTTTTCAAAGCAAGATACTGCCAGAGCATCTCACCGTCTAACCACAAGCTTCAGACTGTTTCTGAAATATTTTTTATTTTGGTTGATGTGGCTTCTCTTACCTTTCAGAGCATCTGTAGCACAGGTACATGCTGCAAACTCTGCCAAACATTTCATCTTTTCCCCTGTTAAGAGAACCTCAGAGCAAGATCAAGTCTTTGTTTTATGAATACATGCACAGGTCGTACAAAACTGTCAGGTTCTAATAATGTATAGCAGGAAACCTCAAGTTGGTCAGAAGAGACTTGGCACTAGAGTTTCAGTGAAATCATACAAATTTTTTTTCCCTGTTTGTGGCATCTCTTCCTCTCCTTTCCTCTCTCCTCATGCCATAATGCCCTCTTGTGGGGATTCCACTGTTGCTAAATTACACATCTAACTTCCTGCTTAGCACATCTACCTCACTCTATCTTAAAAGATCACACAGCAAAGAAGTCGCACAAGGCTATCTTCCTCTGATGATTTCAATATGCAGTAACTATGATCCAGGTACAAAGTCAGTCAAATCTGTTTTATTTAGTTGTTGTTGGTTTTTTTTATTGGGGGGGGGGATTGGTTTTTTGTTTTTTTATATATAGCAACAGAAAGGCAGTGAGAAACAGTACCATCATTAGCTCTTCCTTCCTTTTTTCTGTCTGGGTTCCCATCTACTGTATGAATCTCGGTAAAATGGGGGTATCACTCAGAGTTGCCACCTGTCAGTAAACTTACTGACAGTTGGTTTTTTTAAAGTGACGCGGTAAAAATAACGTTATAATGGAGACCATCTTTGATGCTGTGCAATCAATGCAGTAAGAGCTGAATTCAGCAGTGCAAAAAAATAAATACATTTATTTATTTAAAAAATTTATAAAACTTTTAAAACTAAGGGCTCCTTTTACAAAGCTGTGATAGCGGTTTTAGCACAGGCGGTACACGCTAACACCAGCATTGAGCTGGCGTTAGTTCTAATCACGTAGCGTGGCTAAAATGCTATCGCAGCTTAGTAAAAGGAGCCCTAAGAGATGTACAATAAAACATACACAAAAATCACATATATATCACATAAAAACACATAAAATCACGTTAAAAAATCTACACACCTTCACTTTAGCAAATTATCGATAACCTGCTGTAAATCCATATAAGAGCTCCTTCAATTAGTCATAAAAGCTTGCACAAAAAGACATGTTTTTAAGGTTTTTTTAAACTGCAGGAGGAATGTGCACAAATATAAATGCCTGGGGAGAATTCAGTTATCGAGGCCCAGCAAATAAAAAAACAGAATTGCATAAACGTCTCATATCAGGAGGTATCACCCACTTTTCTTCATATACCCTTAATGATCGTTTGAAACTATAAAATTTCAAAGCCTCTTTAAAATATCCAGGAGCGGTACAATAAAGACTCTGATACATCAGACTTTGAACTGAATTCAACATTTCACTGGCAGCCAGTGTAATTGTTTTAGGATCGGCAATACATGCTCACATTTTCTCACACGGCCTATCAAGCGCACTGCAATGACCTGAATAACTTGCAGCACAAGTAACCAAGCATTTGATAACCCTAACTAGAGGGTGTAATCTAATTTTGATTGGGTGACCAGAGAATTGGATCAAGGGCATATGCTAGATGCAATTTACATACGTAGATTTCAGCAAAGCTTTTGACACGGTTCCTCATAGAAGGCTCTTGAACAAACTTGACGTGCTAAAGTTAGGACCCAAAATGGTGAACTCGATTAGAAACTGGTTGACGGACAGACGCCAGAGGGTTGTGTTAATGGAATTCACTCGGAGGAGGGAAAGGTGAGTAGTGGAGTCCCTCAGGACCAGTGCTAGAGCCAATCCTGTTCAATATGTTTGGGAGCAACATTGCCGAAGGGTTTGAAGGAAATGTTTGACTTTTTGCGGATGATACCAATATTTATAACAGAGTATACACCGAGGAGGAAGTGGAAAATATGAAAAAGGATCTGCAAAAGTTAGAGGAATGGTCTAATATCTGGCAAATAGAATTCAATGCAAAAAAGCGCAGAGTAATGCATTTGGGGATTAGAAATCGGTAGGAGCCGTATGTGCTGGGAGGTGAGAGGCTGATATGCACAGATGGGGAGAGGGATCTTGGGGTGATCGTGTCTGAAGATCTAAAGGTGAAGAAACAGTGTGATAAGGCGGTGGCTGTTGCCAGAAGGATGCTAGGCTGTATAGAGAGAGACGTGACCAGTAGAAGAAAGAAGGTGTTGATGCCCCTGTAAAGGTCGATGGTGAGGACCCACTTGGAGTATTGTGTTCAATTTTGGAGACCGTATCTGGCAAAGGACATAAAAAGACTTGAAGCGGTTCAGAGGAAGGCAATGAAAATGGCAGGAGGTTTGCGCCAGAAAACATATGATATGAGGAGAGACTGGAAGCCCTGAAGAGGGCCATCGAAGAAGGCTTTAAACTAAAGGACAGGGGAAAGCCGACAGTCGACCACCAGTCGATGGCCCGGGCGACAGGATGCCCCGAAGAAGGATCTACGGACAACTACTCAGACACGGGAGGGGACGACCACAAAGCAAATAAGGGAGACAACGCAGGAGCAGAAAAGGATACCGTGAAAGAAACAGTAGAGACTGCTAAGCTTAGAAAGTCCAAGAAGGTAACACAAAGGGAACTCAAATGTATGTATACGAATGCTAGAAGTCTGAGAAACAAAATGGGAGAATTAGAGACAACAGCAAGACACGATGAACTGGAAATCATTGGCATAACAGAAACATGGTGCAATGATGAAAACAAATGGGACACAGTACTACAGGAATACAAATTATACAGAAGAGAAAGAGTAGGGCAGAAAGGTGGAGGCATTGCCCTATATGTTCAGGATGGAGTAGAAACTGTTAGAGAGGCTACGGTGGAAAGGACAGAGAAGCTGGAGTCCCTCTGGATCAAGATTCCTAGACACAATGGTGCAGACACAAAAATTGGCCTTTACTATCGACCCCCAGGACAGACGGAGGAGAACGACTCAGAAATGATAGAGGAAATTAAACAAGAATGTAAGACAGGTAATGTAATAATCATGGGAGACTTAAATTTCCCGGGGATAGACTGGAACCTGGGAACCTCGAACAGCGGCAAGGAGGCCAAGTTCCTGGAAGTGCTAGGGGACTGCTTCCTGGAACAAATGGTGGGAGAGCCAACGAGAAGAAACGCCACCTTGGACTTGGTCCTAAATGGCATTACGGGACCAACAAAAGAAGTAGAAGTCACGGTCCCGCTGGGGACGAGCGATCACAACATGATCAACTTTAAACTTGACATCGGGAAAGGGAAATGTACCAAAACCTTAACCACGAACTTAAACTTTAAAAAGGGAAGATACGATAGCATGAGAGCCATGGTGAAACAACGGCTCAAGAAAAAGATGGACAAAGATAAAACAGTAGATCAGGCATGGTCCCTACTGAAAAATACTATCAAGAAAGCACAAAATCTCTACATTCCGCAGATTTCCAAAGAAAGGAAAACTAAAGGCAAAAGAGAGGCATGGCTTACTAGAGAGGTGAAGGAAGCCATAAAAGAAAAGAAGGACTCCTTTAAAAATTGGAAACGCACAAAAACAACCGAAGCTTGGAACAAACACAAAGATGATCAGAAGAAATATCACAAGGACTATGAGGAGAAAATAGCGCATGAGGCCAAAAATTTCAAGCCCTTCTTTACATACGTAAAAGGAAAAAAAACCTGCAAAAGAGGCGGTGGGACCGCTGGATGACCAGGGAAGAAAAGGGTACATCAAGTAAGACAAACAAATTGCATAAGAACATAAGAATTTGCCTCCGCCGGGTCAGACCAGAGGTCCATTCCGCCCAGCGGTCCACTCCCGCAGCGGCCCTCCAGGTCTATCACCTGTGCTGTGGTCCCTGACTATTCCTATAACCCACCTCAACTCCTATCTGTACCCCTCGATCCCTTTATTGTCTAGGAACCTATCCAAACCTTCTTTGAAGCCCTGTAATGTGCTCTGTCCTATCACGGCCTCCGTAAGCGCGTTCCACGTGTCCACCACCCTCTGGGTAAAAAAGAACTTCCTAGCGTTTGTTTTAAACCTGCCCCCTTTTAATTTCTCCAAGTGCCCCCTTGTACTTGTGGTTCCTCACAGTGTGAAGAATCTGTCCGTCTACCTTTTCTATGCCCTTCAGGATTTTGAAAGTTTCTATCATGTCTCCTCTAAGTCTCCGCTTTTCCAGGGAGAATAGCCCCAGCTTTTTCAACCTGTCCGCATATGAGAAGTTTTCCATACCCTTTATCAGTTTAGTCACTCTTCTCTGGACTCCCTCAAGTACTGCCATGTCCTTCTTGAGGTACGGCGACCAGTACTGGACACAGTACTCCAGATGCGGGCGCACGATACAGTGGCATGATGACTTCCTTCGTCCTGGCAGTGATACCCTTCTTAATGAAACCCAGCATTTGGTTTGCTTTCCTTGAGGCCGTCGCGCATTAGAAACATAGAAAGATGACGGCAGAAAAGGGCTACAGCCCATCAAGCCTGCCCACTCTACTGTCCCACCCCATTAAGTCAGAGTGCTTCTCGACCCACGTAGAGATCCCACGTGGATGTCCTATTTATTCTTAAAGTCGAGCACGCTAGTGGCCTTGATCACCTGCACCGGTAGTTTGTTCCAGTGATCCACCACCCTTTCCGTAAAGAAATACTTCCTGGTGTCACCACCAAATCTCCCTCCTCTGAGTTTGAGCGGGTGCCCCCTTGTGACCAAAGGTCCCTTAGGAAAGAATATGTCGTTTTCCACCTCGACACGACCCGTGACGTACTTAAATGTCTCAATCATGTCACCCCTCTCCCTGCGCTCCTCTAGAGAGTAGAGCTGCAACTTGCCCAGTCTTTCCTCATATGAGAGACCCTTGAGTCCGGAGAGTCCGACATTGTGCCGACGTCTTCAATGTTGTGTCTACCATCACCCCCAGGTCTCTTTCAAGGTTACTTACCCCTAGCAGCGATCCCCCCATTTTGTAGCTGAACATCGGGTTCTTTTTTCCTACATGCATGACCTAGCATTTCTCTATGTTGAAGCTCATTTGCCACTTTTTTGCCCACTCTTCCAGTATCGTTAGGTCCCTCGCAGTCTTTCGCGTTTCTAACCCTGCTGCAAAGTTTGGTGTCGTCCGCAAATTTTATAACCTCACATTTTGTTCCCGCCTCCAGGTCATTAATAAATATATTGAACAGGAGCAGTCCCAGCACCGACCCCTGCGGAACGCCGCTCGTGACCCATAGCCAGTCTGAGTAGTGGCCCTTTACTCCAACCCTCTGTTTCCTGCCTGCCAGCCAGTTTTTGATCCATCGGTGGACATCCCCTTGCACCCCGTGGTTCCACAGCTTCTTAAGCAGCCGTTTGTGGGGTACCTTGTCGAAGGCTTTTTGGAAGTCAAGGTAAATGATGTCTATGGATTCCCCTTTATCCATCTGGCTGTTTATTCCCTCAAAGAAGTATAGTACATTTGTGAGGCACGACCTTCCCTTGTAGAAGCCGTGCTGGCTCGCCTTCAGCTGTCCATTGTTTTCTATGTGCTCCCAGATGCTGTCCTTAACTAGTGCTTCCATCATCTTTTCCGGAACCGAGGTCAAGCTCACCGGCCTGTAGTTTCCTGGGTCACCCCTTGAACCCTTTTTAAAGATGGGCATGACATTCGCTATTTTCCAGTCCTCCGGTACCTCCCCAGTTTTTAAGGATAGGTTACATATTTGGCGAAGTGGTTCCGCTATTTCGTTCCTGAGCTCTTTGAGCACCCTTGGGTGGATGCCGTCCAGACACGATGATTTGTCGCTCTTTAGTCTGTCTATCTGTCGGAGGACATCCTCTTGTCTTACCTCTAGTTGGACCAACTTTTCATCCTGATCCCCATTTATGGTCTCATCGGGTTCTGGAATATTGGATGTGTCCTCTCTCGTGAAGACCGATGAGAAGAACTTATTTAACCTGTCAGCTATCTCTTTTCCTCCTTTACCACTCCCTTCTTGTCTCCATCATCCAATGGTCCCACTTCTTCCCTGGCTGGTTGTTTCCCCTTGACGTACCTGAAGAACGATTTGAAGTTTATTGCATCCCCCGCCAGTCTCTCCTCATATTCTCTTTTTGCTTTCCTAACCACTCGGTGACATTCTCTTTGGTGTCTTTTATGTTCCTTCTGGTTGTCCTTTGTTGGGTCCTTTTTCCATTTTCTGAATGACGCTTTCTTATCGCTTATTGCCTTTTTCACTGCAGATGTTATCCACACTGGGTTTTTTGTTCAATTCTTTTTGCACCCTTTCCTGAACCTGGGGACGTACAGGTTCTGTGCCTCGTGCACTGTGCCTTTGAGTAGGGACCAGGCTTTTTCTACGGTCTCCATCTTCCCTAAGTTGCCGCTGAGTTTCTTTCTCACCATTTTCCTCCTGGCATCGTAGTTCCCTTTTCTGAAATTGAGTGCTGTCGTTGTGGTTCTTACCACCTTTGATGACCCACTTTCTAGCTTGCATTGGATCATGTTGTGATCGCTGTTTCCTAGTGGAGCTAGTACCGCCACCTCCTTTGTGGGTCCCCCTAGCCCGTTGAGGATTAGGTCAAGAGTGGCATCTCCCCGTGTTGGTTCTGTGACCAGCTGTTCCATGAAACAGTCCCTCATAGCCTCCAGGAATTTGGTCTCCCATAGTGATTCCAAGCCATCCGTCCTTACTGTTGTTTCCATCCTGGTTGAAGGAATGGAGTCCTTTATATATATCGCTATTCTTCCACCCTTCTTGTGTGTCCTGCAGACAGACTACATTCCTTCTTTGTGTCTGTCTTTACGAAGGAGGACACCGCAACAATACCAGAAGCAGTGAAAGTGTTCAAAGGAGTAATAGAGAACAGCCTCACCACAGTAGAAATGGACTTGGACCAGATATACTACCAGATTGACAATCTTAAAAGCAACAAATCCCCTGGACCTGATGGAGAGTCTTAAAAGAACTGAAGGTTGAAATCGGAGAGCTTATGCAAAAACTTGCCAACCTGTCAATTAGAACTGGACAGATACCGGACGATTGGAAGATAGCGAACGTCACGCCAATTTTCAAAAAGGATCAAGAGGAGAACTGGGCAACTACAGACCTGCGAGTCTTACATCTGTGTATGGAAAGATGGTTGAAGCACTGATTAAAGATAGCATAGTCCGGCACTTGGATACACACGACCTGATGAGAGCCAGTCAAAATGGCTTCAGGAAAGGGAAATCATGTTTGACAAATTTACTTCAATTTTTTGAGACCTTGGACAAACAAATTGATAGTGGAGAACCGGTGAACATAATATACTTGGACTTCCAGAATGCGTTCGACAAGGTTCCACATGAAAGACTTCTCAGGAAACTACAAAGCCATGGAATAGAGGGAGATATACTAAGATGGATCGGCAAATGGCTGGAGAACAGAAAGCAGAGAATGGGCATAAATGGGAAGTTCTCAGACTGGAAGAAAGTGACTAGCGGTGTGCCCCAGGACTCGGTACTTGGGCCCATCTTATTTAATATTTTCATCAATGACCTAGAAGAAGGAACATCCAGTGAGATCAACAAGTTTGCAGACGACACAAAGCTATGCCGGGCAATCAGATCGCAGAAGGATAGCAAGGAACTCCAGAGTGACTTGTGTCAGTTAGAGAAATGGGCGGAGAAATGGCAGATGAAGTTTAATGTGGAAAAGTGCAAAGTAATGCATTTAGGCAGAAAGAATAAGGAACACGCGTATAGAATGTCAGGTGCAACTCTGGGTAAGAGCGAACAAGAAAAGCACATAAGCACATAAGCATGGCCTCTGCCGAGTCAGACCATAGGTCCATCATGCCCAGCAGTCCGCTCCCGCGGCGGCCCCCCAGGTCAATGACCTGTAGTGATCTATTACTCAAGAGCATTTTGTCTTGTATAGTAACCCTCTAATTGTACCCCTGGATTCCCTTACTCCTCAGGAATTCGTCCAATCCCTTTTTGAAACCCAAAACCGTACTCTGCTCAACCACCCCCTCTGGAAGTGCATTCCAGGTGTCCACCACCCTCTGGGTAAAGAAGAACTTCCTAGCATTTGTTCTAAAACTATCTCCCTTCAATTTTTTTGAGTGTCCTCTAGTTCTTGTTGCCCCCGCCAGTCTGAAAAATCTGTCTCTCTCTACCTTCACTATACCCTTCATGATCTTATAAGTTTCTATCATATCCCCTCTAAGTCTCCTCTTTTCTAGGGAAAAGAGCCCCAACTTCTCCAGCCTCTCAGCATACGAGAGATTTTCCATGCCCTTTATCATTTTTGTCGCTCTTCTCTGGACCCTCTCGAGTATCGCCATATCTTTCTTTAGGTACGGCGACCAGTACTGGACGCAGTACTCCAGATGCGGTCGCACCATTGCCCTGTACAGAGGGAGGATAACTTCCTTGGTTCTGGTAGTGATACCTTTTTTGATAATGCCCAACATTCTGTTCGCCTTTTTTGAGGCCGCTGCGCATTGTGCTGCCGGTTTCATTGTTTTATCCACCAAAACCCCCAAGTCCTTTTCTAGGTTGCCTTTTCCCAATGTCATCCCCCCCATCATGTAGTTGTACAACAGGTTCCCTTTCCCTATGTGCATAACTTTACATTTCTCCACATTAAAACTCATCTGTCATTTATCTGCCCACTCACTCAGTTTGTCCAGATCCCTTTGGAGTTTTTTACATTCCTCTACAGATCTAACCTTACCGGAGAGTTTTGTGTCATCCGCAAATTTTATAACTTCACACTTTGTCCCTGTTTCCAAGTCATTAATAAATATATTGAATAGCAGCGGTCCCAGCACTGACCTTGTGGGACGCCACTTGTGACCCCTTTCCAGTCAGAATAGTGTCCCTTTACTCCTACCCTCTGTTTCCTGTTTGCCAACCAGTTTTTGATCCATCTGTGTATGTCCCCTTCCACCCCGTGGTTCCACAGTTTCCTTAGAAGGCGCTCATGAGGTACCTTGTCGAAGGCTTTCTGGAAGTCTAGGTATACTATATCTATGGGGTCACCTTTGTCCAAATGTCCGCTTATCCCCTCGAAGAAGTGCAGTAGGTTTGTTTGGCAGGATCTTCCAGTACAGAAACCATGCTGGCTTGTTCTCATCAGCTTATTTTTTTCTATGTGCTCACTGATACTGTTCTTGATCAATGATTCGGCCATCTTCCCCGGAACTGAGGTCAAGCTGACCGGTCTATAATTCCCCGGGTCGCCTC
This sequence comes from Geotrypetes seraphini, assembly GCF_902459505.1. Classification (NCBI taxonomy): domain Eukaryota; kingdom Metazoa; phylum Chordata; class Amphibia; order Gymnophiona; family Dermophiidae; genus Geotrypetes; species Geotrypetes seraphini. Next base: position 101,321,394 of record NC_047090.1, on the reverse strand, counting down.
TGGTTCCTGGGTGTACTGATAGATAGGACCCTGAAACTGTTGGCACAATGCGCGGCAGCGGCAAAGAAAGCAAATAGAATGTTAGACATGATAAAGAAAGGAATCACGAGTAGATCGGAGAAAGTTATAATGCCACTTTATAGGGCAATGCTCAGACCACACTTGGAATACTGTGTCAAACATTGGTCTCCCAACCTAAAGAAGGATATAAAACTGCTGGAGAGGGTGCAGAGACGAGCAACAAAGCTAATAAAAGTATGGAGAACTTGGAATATAAGGAATGACTTAAGAGACTGGGATTGTTCCCCCTTGAGAAAAGGAGACTGCGAGGGGATATGATCGAGACTTTCAAAATACTGAAAGGAATCGACAAAATAGAGCAGGAAAAAAAAGTATTTACAATGTCCAATGTGACACGGACAAGAGGACATGGACTGAAGCTAAGGGGGGACAAGTCCAGGACAAATATCAGGAAGTTCTGCTTCACGCAACGAGTGGTGGACATCTGGAATGCTCTCCCAGCGGAGGTTATTGCAGAATCTACCGCTCTAGGATTTAAAAGCAAACTAGATGCACATCTCCTTACGAGAGGCATAGAGGGATATGGATGACTAAAATTACGCCAGGTGTACATCTTGCTGGGCCTCCACGTGTGCGGATCGCCGGACTTGATGTACCGAAGGTCTGATCCGGAGATGGCAGTTCTTATGTTCTTAATATGTATACCTTAGAGCAGTGGTAGGCAAACTCATTAGTCAAAAGAGCCAAAATCAGCAGTACAACGATTATGATTTTTTTTGAGAGCCATATCCCATGCCCGCTTGCGCTATGATGGCTAAATCAACCCAACTGACATCCTGCTCGCCCGCATGTAGTCAAAATCAATTCATGGCAGAGCCTAGAGAATGACACGGGGAAAAGATTTGTCTCCGTCCCAGCCCCGTCCCCGTGAGCTTGGTCCCAATTCCCGCAAACCACCTGATCCCATCCACACAAGCCTCAAGATCAAACCACCTGATCCCATCCACACAAGCCTGATCCCATTCCCGCAAACCACCTGATCTCATCCACACAAGCCTCAAATTGTTTTATACTGAACTTATTAAAGTATAAAAAGAAACAATATTCTGTACAATTGTCAATTTATAAATCAGTGTCTTCTCCCCACTCTAATATAAACGACTGGGTTAAGTCAAAAAGACAAAGTTAGTTCCTAAAAAGCAGGATCAACTAATGAACTGATAGAGGAACTATAAAATACTTCAAAACACTTTTAACCCTGGACGGTGCTCAGAATCCAAGATTGAAATTAAGAACTCAAAGCGGGGGAGAAACCCCTACCCGAACTCTTATGGTATCTATCATTGCACCATGGTTACTGTAAAAGGTTGTTTGAAGCTCTTAATAAATTGATTCTAAATTTTTAATCATTAATGACTTGCAAAGCTTTAAAATGACTTCCGGCTGTAAATGATTCAAAAATGATGACTTAGCTGGAGATTGCTGATAGCGTTAGTCTGGCTGGGTCTTGACGCGTTTCACCGCACTGGCTTCCTCAGAGAACCCGCTAACAATCTTCCATTTAAGCTTGTCCTAAATAAAACAGAAGGACATGATGCACGTAAGTATAAATGTAATGAATGTCCAAAGTCATACCAAACTCTCAGCGCTGTAGGCGAGGTACCTAGTTCAAATCAATAATTTTTCTGTTTCCTGTGACGTGAGCGCTCAGCTGAGCACCCGGTATTTATGCCTAAGGAGAAATGTCAATCACCTAATGGAGAAACGCCCACCACTCCACTTCTTTATTCAATCCAGACGGAGTCACTGTCTGCCAATGAAAAATCAGACTGTTCAGTCTGAATCTCGGATGGTGTGTACGTTTCCTTATTCGTACAAAGTTTTCAACATCAAAAAAATAATTAATGCGCATTGGCACATTCTTCAGGTACACCAAAGCTTAGTACAACCTCCCCTCTTTGCTTACTCCAGAGGAAAGAATTTACGGGACATTGTATCTTCTTCATATTTTGTGAGCACTATAGTGGACACCACAATTCAGCCATCTAAAGGACATTTTAAATGTGGTCATTGCACTATTTGTGCGCAAGCATTGGAAACCTCTTGTATTCATCATCTCAGGTTACCTAAGAAACATGTTTTACAACAGTACTCAGATTGTGACACCCAAGGGGTTATTTATATGATTTTGTGCCCATGTGGACTACTCTACATAGGACATACCACTAGAAGCATCAAGACTCGTATCATTGAACACATGAGCAAAATCAGAAGGGGAGACATCAATGCCCCCTTAGTGCAACACTGGCAAGCTATCCCGCACCAGGTACAGGATTTACAATTCGTGGTTCTTGAGGTGGCTCATTGTAGGAGGGGTGGTGATTCCCAAGCGTGGCTATGGAAGCACGAACAGAGTTGGATTTTTCATTGGCAGACAGTGACTCCGTCTGGACTGAATAAAGAAGTGGAGTGGTGGGCGTTTCTCCATTAGGTGATTGACATTTCTCCTTAGGCATAAATACCGGGTGCTCAGCTGAGCGCTCACGTCACAGGAAACAGAAAGATTATTGGTTTGAACTAGGTACCTCGCCTACAGCGCTGAAAGTTTGGTATGACTTTGGACATTCATTACATTTATACTTACGTGCATCATGTCCTTCTGTTTTATTTAGTACAAGCTTAAATGGAAGATTGTTAGCGGGTTCTCTGAGGAAGCCAGTGCGGCGAAACGCGTCAGGACCCAGCCAGACTAACGCTAGCAGCAATCTCCAGCTAAGTCATCATTTTTGAATCATTTACAGCCAGAAGTCATTTTAAAGCTTTGCAAGTCATTAACGATTAAAAATTTAGAATCAATTTATTAAGAGCTTCAAACAACCTTTTACAGTAACCATGGTGCAATGATAGATACCATTAGAGTTCGGGTAGGGGTTTCTCCCCCGCTTTGAGTTCTTAATTTCAATCTTGGATTCTGAGCACCGTCCAGGGTTAAAAGTGTTTTGAAGTATTTTTTAGTTCCTCTATCAGTTCATTAGTTTCTCCCCACTCTAACCATTTCCCTTCAGCATCCTCAGCCCACTCTCTCCACTTCCCTTCAGCACAAGCACATAAAAACAAACAAGCAATTTTCTATTATTTTCATTGTATTCATTCATAGAAATTAAAGTCTAAATAATGCCAGTCACATAACAAATCATGATTTTACAAAATTAATCTCCTGCACAGTCAAGCCTGCAAGGATTACTAGATGTCTTTCAGCAGCTCCCCTCCATCCCCCTTACCTTCGTGTCCAAGTCAAAATGATCTACCAACAATAAAATTTAAAAAAACACAAAGCACACTGTACGCAGAGAAAATGTTAATTATCATTTATATTCCGCGGGTTTTCAAAGAGATCAAGGCAGATGACTTTATGCAATGTCACCTCAGTAACAACTATACAAAAATAGACAAATATACCCCCTTCCTTTTTACTAAACTGCAATACAGGTTTTTAGCACAGGGAGCTGTGCTGAATGCCCTGCGCTGCTCTCGATGCTCATAGGCTCCCTGCACTAAAAAATGCAATTGCGGTTTAGTAAAAGGGGGCCTCCTGTATGCTTCCTCTCCTCCAGACCTCATTCCCTCCCCCAACTTTTTCTTTCTTTCACCCTGCCCCCTTCTTTCTTTCTCTCTCAATGCCCCCTTTCTTTCTGTATGTCCGTCTTTCTCTCTCTCTCCATGCCCCCTTTCTGCCCTCCCCCCAAGCCACCGCCATTGGGGAGCATGCTACCACTGCCGCCGGGAAATAGGCCGCTGCCGAGTTCTGAGCTTTCCCTGCTTCCCTTCCCATGGAGCCGACAACTCTCGCCACCCGACGTCAATTCTAACGTCAGAGAGGAAGTTCCGGGCCAGCCAGGCCTAGGAGCAGGAGGGACTGTGCACCCCTCCTGCTCCCAACCTTTTGGTGCTGGGGGTGAGTAGGCCGTGCCGGGAGGGGGGAGAGGGCCGTGCCATGCCGGTTGTGGGGAGGGAGGGCAAGGACCGTGCTGGTCGGGGGTGGGGAGTGGCCATGCTTGGGGGACACGTTTTCTTCGGGGAGGAGCGCGTTTGTGTGGGGGGAGGTACATTTTTTTGACAGGTCTGCCTGTCTTTTATTCAATTTTTTAATGGGGCAGATATTTTGCTTGTGTAACACACAAAAAATATCTGTGCCATGGAAAAAAAATGAATAAAAAAGACAGGCAGATCTGTCAAAAAACCTGCAGACCTGACGGTAACTCTGTTACCGATAGGTCTGAAGCAGTCGGGTTTGCTAATAGTAAAACACGATTCAAAATAGCCAAGCAATTGTTAGTGAATCAATCGCTTGGTTATTTTGCAATAGGTTTTGCTAATTTGCATGGGAGGATCGCTACAGGCTTTAGTGAATGGGATTGGAGGAAAATTTGGTCACAAAGGCTGCTTAGTGAATCTAGCCCAAAGTTAGGTACCCAATTGTGCACCCAGTTATAGAATAGATCAATTGTGCACATAATTGATTAATTAGCACTAAATTGGAACTTAATTGACCTTAACATGTACTAATTGGCACTAATTAGCAGATGAGCATGAAACAGATTTATAGTCCTCTTTTGTAAATTGAGTACCTAACTTCTCTTGCATGCAACTGAAAAGGGTGTGTGGCCTTGGGAGGGACATGGGCATGTCAGGGATATTCCCAGGATTTAGGTGCAATGTTTTAGAATATCATTTCCACACCTATGTTGAACTCCAGCATTATTCTAGGTTTTAGTGTAGCACAATATGATTGATTTTGCTGGATATCTGGATATAAGGATTACTTCTTAAAACTCCATTCTGAATCTGGCTCTTTGTAGCATGATATGATTAATTTTGCTAGATCTAAGAATTAGAAAAGTATGGTTTGAACTTTGGATATAAGGATTATTAAATATATTCTTTAAACTAAACTCTGAATGAACCTAGGCCGTCTGCCTTCAGAAAACTGAAAAATCTTAAACAAAAAAATGTAAAATGCCCATTTAATGGATTACAAAAGAATGTCAGGGTGGTGTACCAGTGTCAAACAGAATTCTACTCTCCAAGATATCCACAACAAAAAGACATCAGCCAGTGCACCATACCTTCAGTCTCCAAGATATGCACAACAATCAAAGAATATGAAGTATTAAGTACCTCCAATCTACATGAACAATACCTAGGAATCAGAGGGTGGGATGTGAGAAACGAGACCGAAGCTACCTGAAACTTCCAGACAAGGCCTCGATTCACTAAAGTCAGCAATTGTCACTAAAGCGTCACTAAACGATCGCTGCTAACTGACCCGATTCACAAAATGGCCCATCACGCGTTTTTCCCCTCGATCGCCCATTTTCCGATCCGGCCATGCAAATTTGTAAAACCCCATGCAAAATAGTCAAGTGATTGATTCACTAGCATTTGCTTGGCTATTTTGCATCAGATTTTACAATCCTAAAACCCGACTGCTGTAGACCTGTCAGTTACAGTGTTATCGACAGGTTTGACAGTTTTTTGACAGGCACAAGATTTGCACTAAACTAATATTCAACTAAGGACGCTGGCCCAGATTCTATAAAAGATGCCTAACGTTAGATGCTTGAATTAGCATGGCTAGCCTATCTAGGCTAAGTTTAACTAAGCCCCCCCCCTTTTTTATTTTTAAAAAAAGCTACATTAGGGTTTTATATTGCTGGCCGCAGCGGTAAAAGTTCCAACATGCATAGAAATCCTATGAGCGTCAGAGCTAATACCGCTATGGCCGGTGATAAAAAAAGCTTAACACGGCTTCATAAAAGGGGGGGTCTTCATTAATTAAAAAGCCTTAATTGGCACCTTTAATTGAAAAGTACAATTAAAAAACAATTAATTAACAATTAATTAGATGGTAGGGACCTAACATGGCAGGTGTCTACCCCAAGGTGCCTAGCAGAAAGTAGGTGTGAAGCTTTTCCTTTATTTCGGAGTCAAGACCTGGTCAAAGCTAATGAAGTGATTAATTTTAGAGCATTTATGTCTTAGCTCCAAAAATGCATTTTTCCATTTAGTACAAGGACAAATGGAAGCTGTGCTCCTTGGCCTCTGCTGATGCAATGTAAACTAGTGCACAGGCATCCAAAGTTCAATTACAAAAGATTCATTCTGTTGATCGTACAAGGCCATATCCATTAGAAGTCTGAATGTAAAACAGGATGTGACATGGACACTTAGTTCAATTCTTTTGGACAATCATAAATCTACTGATATGATCCAGCTGTTGTGCTTATCCAGACTTTCTACCACTGAAGTTCTTTCTTTTAAAATTATTTTTATTTTTATCCAGCACATTAGCAAAAGATTACAATAACATCTCATTAAAAAGCAACCAACATGAGCCCCCTCCCTAATTTCCTATCTAGTCATAGTTCTCTACACTCCCACTTCTCCTCTACATATAGATTGAGTGTATCCTGGACTCAAATTATCCTTTATGTCTTTTCCTCTCCATTGTTCATAGTGGGTTAGATTCTGTAAATAGCACCCAAAAATCGGCACTGATAAAATGTTAAGTGCTATTCTATAAACAGGACGCAAAGTTGGGCACCATTTACAGAATAATATTTAACACCGGGATCCACGCCCAATTGTAGGTATGAAAATTTACACCAAGTAAAACCTGGTACTAATTCTCATGCCTAAATTACATGTGAATCTTCCTTAGTTTATAAAACTGTACGTAATTTCTAGGAACACCCCTGATCCGCCCATGCCCCTCCCATGGCAGTGCCCTCTTTTCGGATCTGCCCAATTTTAGCACCTAAATTTTTAATTGATGCCGATTAGTGTTGATAATTATTATCACCCAATTATTGGCACTAATTGAAGTTATTCAATTAAATTGCATGCAGATATTGGGCAAATGCCCAAATTTCTGCACACAATTTTTAGCACCATACATAGAATTAGGCTGAGAGTCTCCACAACTTCTCACAAAGTCAACCATTATATATTTATTTATTTGGATATATTAATTGCCTTTTTCATGAAGAGATTCACTCAAAGCGATTTACAATACATTGAACACTAATCGGGTACTCTTAAATTTTTCCTATTTGTCTCAGCAGGTTCATAATCTAGCTATAGCACCTGGGGCAATGGAGTGTTAAGTGACTTGTCCAGAGTCACAAGGAGCAGGCTGGGATCAAACTCACAACCTCAGGGTGCTGAGGCAGCACCTCTAACCACTAGGCTACCCCTTTTCTAACCACTAGGTCACCCCTCCATTCAATCAGTGCTGCTAACTTAGCTATTCCAAATATATATATAATCCCGCCAATATTTAGCCTGAGATGATCAGCATTTTTTTAAATGCTGACTTCTGTGGGTAGGTTTAGCTCTGAATATTCCATGCCAGACCAGGTCTAGGCACTGGCTTTGAATGCCAGGGCTAAGTGAAGGTTAGCAAGCTGCTGAGGCTTATGTGGATCCCAGATGTTCAGCCAGGACTCGCACAAGATACCTAAGTGTGGCACAAGAGGGACAAAGATTGAGAGAATCAGAGGGTAAGGACTGAATGGAGCTCCCTGCTGACCCTATACCCTTATTTGAATAGCTGGTGATCCAGTGGGGTCATGGATATCGGTTGTGTCCATATACTTCCCGGGTGCAAGCTGCTCATGCTGGGAAATGTTCAAATGTCACATAGTTGAAACAGTTCTGTATAGAGGAATGGACCAAAATTTCTCAAGGACAATGTGATAGACTAAGTTACTGAAAATGTTAGCTAAATTGATTGCTACTTACCAGTTACTGATTATTTTACATGAGGATACTTACTGTTAAATCTTTTGCTTGATAAACTTATTTTGTGGGGTTAACTTTCTCTCTTACCAAGGTTACATTAAGAGCTAATCACATTTTCTCCTAGATCAGATGTGTCAAACTCTGTCCTGTAGGGGTGATTTCTGCCTCACACCTAAGGTTAGGCCTCACTCATGTCAAGCATGCCTGAACTATCTTTCCTGCATGAACCATCTCTGCCTGATGCATTCTGAATGTGTTTACAAGAACAATGTGTTTCAGTCAAGGACTAGCAGCCCACCCTAACTTGTCCAGCTCATGTGAAACCTGGAGGAGTTATGAACTATGTTATGATCTATGTTTTGTGCTTATCATTTATGGCGCCTTTCAAGGCCTCTGCACAAGAAAAGACTATTCATTCTTGCTGTTCTGCTTAGATTGGTCCTGGCGGGTCATCTGACACGACCTAAGGAGAAAGATGTTTGCAAGGATTTAGACTATGTTTGGATGTGAGGGAGCTAGGATCTAAACTTAGGTTTCTTTGTACACCACACCATAACAATAAGACCTGATAAAAGTTGCCTCCTGTGACCTGCTCTCGTATGAGAGTGAAGATGCAGAACTGTCTTTTAAACAGATCTGGTTTCTATTGCAAAAGGAACTCTAGCTAATATATATTACAGCTCTTCAAGTGACAAATGGACTTGTCTGACCAGAAGACGTTCTATCATCTGCTAAGCTGAGGAATAAGAAAGATTCCATCTCCCGGATCTGCTGAGGCATAATCTAAAGGGTGAGAAAAGGAATTATCTCTTCTTTTTGCTGGGCTAGATAGAATTGTATTGGTTATGGATAAGAATGTTAGGTCCCCTTGGTGATAAGCTGCTATTGTCAGGACTTTGTATTATAAGGAATTATTTTGTGTGTAAGAATTAGTCATATTTACTAATTTACTTAGTGATTACTATATAATAATTGTGTGCTGAAATATATGTATGTATTCAGATATATTGTGAACAATAATTAGTTATTATTTACTGCTGGCTTGTGAATATATATTTTTATATCTATAATAAAATATTTCATATAGCTTTGGTCTCTCTGTATTTGTATAAGTTGGCATAAATCAGAATCCGTGATTGCAGTTATGGGATATCCTAGAAATGAGATGTGCATGTGACTTGTTTATGTTGCACTAATTAGTTATGCCCATAAATCTGCCTACAGTCCCATGGGCCAAATCTGTTCCGCAGATATAAAATTTGTCCCGCAGAAATAAAATTTGTCCCACCAAACAATTCCTGCCATCACTGAGATTTGGCCTTCCCTCCCTCCATCAGGTACAGCTCAGCTCCACCAATGTGAATTGCTGTGTTGAAATCATAGCCCTGTGCCACTGCTGCACGTTCCCTCAAAGGAGGGGCGGGACCGTGGCAGAAGGAATGTGCTGTGGTGGTGGCAGGGCTCCAATTTTGACGTGGTTCTTCACATTGGTAGAGCTGCGCTGTACCTGATGGCTGGGCCTTTGGCCTAAGTCAGCATCTGCGATCCTATCAAATAATGAGCTCTGCATCCTACATAATTACAGTATTTTGACAGAAAGGAGGTAAAAGATGAAGGATCCCTTCAAAACTCTCCCTTTTATTACCTCTTTGCCCTCATATCTCCTCCCTTGGCTTTCTGTATTGACAAGCCAGCTAGAATATTCCTCAAATCCATATACTTTTAGAAGAATGCCAGGACAAACTGTACCCCTAACTGCTATTTAATGCACCTAATCCATCATTTAGATTCTACATCAAAGGTTGTAGAGGTTGTAACCCTATACTTCTACTAAGACTAAGGAGTCCTTTTATTAAGGTTTGCATTTAGCGCGTGCTAAATCAGTTAGCGTACCTTAATAAAAGGACCCCTAAGTATCTTAATAAAAAATTTGGCCCACGACTTAGCCTGTGTTTTAGATTTTGGCCCCTTATATGATTGAGTTTGATAACCCTGTCCTAGATTCTATTGTTACAGGAAGAAAAAACTAATGCATTTACAGGGGAGCAGTAGGAGGGAAGTGCTGAGAGCTTCTCAAAGTAACATAGTAAATGACAGCAGATAAAGACCTGAACAGTCCATCCAGTCTTCCCAACATTCACACTCACCATACATCTATGTTTAAATTGTCTTTTCCTTAATATTTCTGGGCAATAGACCATAGTAGTCTGCTTGATATTGTCGTAAGGTTCCCACTACTTGAGTTGCTTTTGAAGCTCACTCCAGCCTATCCTAACCATCCTGTCACTGTAGCTTCCATCAAAGCCCTTCCCAGTCTATCCTAAACCAAATCACCATATACAGGACACAGACTGTGCAAGACTGCCCAGTACCGGCCTTAGTTTTATACCAGGGATCTCAAAGTCCCTCCTTGAGGGCCGCAATCCAGTCGGGTTTTCAGGATTTCCCCAATGAATATGCATTGAAAGCAGTGCATGCACATAGATCTCATGCATATTCATTGGGGAAATCCTGAAAACCCGACTGGATTGCGGCCCTCAAGGAGGGACTTTGAGATCCCTGTAATTTATACCATTCATTTTCTATTTAGAGATCCTCTGTGTTCATTCCAGATTTTTTTTAAAATTCCGTCACCATTTTCATCTCCACCACCTCCCTCAGGAGGGCATTCCAGGCATCCACCACACTCTCTGAGGCTGGGCCATGCACAGAACATGGGAGACAGAGAGTCTGCAGCAGGAAGTTTGGGGGAAGCTGCACTTGATAGCAGTTGTCTCATTAAGAGCCTCAGGACTGTTATTGTGAGCTGGAGAGCAGAGAGTTTAAGGCAGTACAAGGAATTGGTGAGGAAATGGTGTGTCTGCGGAGTGAAAATTTCTATGACAGCTCTGGAGTTTGTATGTGTGTGGAAGGAGTAAATATTTTTTTTAATAATATTGCCATTAAATGTATGATTTCATGAAAAATGCCACAAATTAAACCTGCTTCTGGGCTGTTCAGCCTAAGCCATGTTGTGGATCAGGAACTTATCTGATACCTGCTGGTTTTCATGATTTATTGAGATTTCTAAATTAAGTGTGGAGTTATACTGTATTTCAAAGAAAAATATATAAGAACTTTTAAAGTGTGTTTCAGAATTTAAACTGGATTTTTGTGACCCCGTTGCCTAATATTATTAGTGTTTAAAGCAAATGATTTATATTTACGAGTGGGTGGTAAAAAGATCTCAGCCCAAAACTTACAAGTTATTCCACATATTCACCCCTAAGTTCAACATACTTGGCAAATCATTTATGTAACCCTTCCAAAAAATATTCTGATGTCTGGTCACTGAAATACTGCTCTGCTGCTGCAATCACCTTCGAATCACTCAAAAATTGTTACCCTTTCAAATTCTTTTTAAGATTTGGAAACAGAAAATAGTTGGAGCAATATCTGGTGAGTAGGGTGAATGGTCTATGCACTGAAATCCCAACTGCATCAAAACATCCATTGTTTTGCCAGCCTTGTGAGTAGGTACATTGTATTGCAAAAAGAGAACTCCTTTCTGCAGCTTCCCTCTCTTTTTTTATTTCAATGCCTCTAATCAGCCAGTAAGTTACAATAGTATTCTGCATTAACTGTTTGGCCCCTTGGAAGAAAGTCAGTCATTACAACACCTTCCTTTCCTGCTGATTTTGGGTCTTGAATTTCCTTCGCCTTTGAGAACCTGAGTGCCTCCATTGCAAGGACTGTTTTGTCTCAAGATCACAGTAGTGTAACCATGTTTCATCAACAGCAACTAATAGTTCCAAAAAGTTGGCACCAGCTCACTGAAAATGCTGCAAAATCAATTTGGAAATGTCTCTCTGATCTCCTCCCCCCCCCCCCCCCCCATCAAGCAGGACACACCATTGATATGATATTCAGCCCAGATACAATAGCCTACCTCTTCCAAAACTTTGACAACTCACCCCCTTCCATGGTCAGAAATGTCCTTATTAGTTTCTCTCTTCACTCACCTACAGATTATGCTTCAACCCCACTTCATAGTCACAACTTTTGAGATTTCTCTAAAATTACTACCTCCTCAATTCAAAATTCTCTCAACCTAGATATAAACGAACTCGCACTTCTCGAACCTGAAGAACCATCAACCATCTGGAATTAAGAAACAAATTTATTTATTAATACACTAGCCTCTACTCAACAAAGAACCCAAGTTCACTCTAAAGGAATCTCTTCTGCCCCAATATTTCAAACTTACAGTGTTCCACAAGGCTCTATTCTTTCCCCTCTACTATTAAATATCTTCTTAGCCCCACTTTTGACATTAGCTCAATCTATTGGATTCACCCCATTTGCCTATGTCAATGACATTCAATTCCTTCATCCACTTAACCCGGCCAACATCAATGACATTCAAGAAATCAATCTCAAACTTGACAAAATCAGTTCTTGGCTCCGAACTAACAGACTCTCACTAAACGTAGTTAAATCACAAAGGGTTCTATTCCCACATAAAAACACAGATTCTTTAATCGGACAAATATCTATCGACTAAGTTCCACTCCAAATAGAATCCAAACTCAAACTACTAGGAGTCACCTTTGATAAAGATCTTACCTACCACAATCAAATCAGTTCCCTGACTAAAAACTGTTTCTACAAACTCCGCTTAATTCGTTCCATAACCTGTTTTAGAGCCCACTTTGATCCAAATCTTAATTCACTCATTAATCATCTCACACATAGACTATTGTAACTCTCTTTACCACAGAATAACTCAAAAATAATTACAACTAATCCAAAATACTGCGATCAGACTTATCTATAAGGCCAAAAAATATGATCATGTTACCCCACTTCTCCGAGAGTTACACTGGCTACCAGTCTCTCACAGAACTACATATAAAATCCTTCTTCTAACCTTTAAAATTAAGACCTCCCACCTCCCTGTTTTCCTAGACAAATATCTCATTCCACATATCCCTCCTAGGGCCCTTAGATCTATGAATCAAAACTTATTGACAGTACCCTCAATCAAGGACCTATACTATACTAGAAATTCTATTTTTTTTGTAGTCGCACCCTTGCTCTGGAATGCAATGACACTTTATCTCCGCAATGAAAATTCCCTAAATAAATTTAAAACATTTCTTTTTTAAGATGCCTATCAATAAGGGGGGGGGAAATAAGGGAGGAAAATCTTTTAAGAAGCAACATCCCCGTCTCCCTCTTGTCACTTCCTATCCCTTTACCCCTCCTTTTTATTTTTATTTACATATTGTAATTAAAACTTCCCTATCCCCTAGCACCTTTCATTTTTAATGTCTTAATCTGTCTTAGTCCTAGTTTTACCCCCCCCCCCCTTTTATTTTATTTTAACTAAATCTTAAATTTTATTAGATTTTTCTAATTTTTAATATTGTAAACCGTCCAGATACATATAATGGTCGGTATATCAAGCCATAAATAAACTTGAACTTGAAGTTGTTTCGCATTAGCATTTAAACATTTGGGTACCCACTTGGCTGACAGCTTCTGCATACCCAATTGCTCATGGATTATATACCCAACACATTCCCTGAATATTTGAAGTGTCTCAGCAATTCTCTTAGCTGATATTTGCTGATCTGCCAATTTCAGGAGTTGACATCAATTGAGGTTTTCCAGACCTTGCTACAATTTTGGTCTTGAATTTTGGTCTTGAAATCTCCATGCTGAAAGTTTGCACACCACATCTTCACTGTGGAGTATGATGGGCATTTGTCACTCAACATTTGCATCATACATTCCTAGATTTCCTTTGGAGTTTTCTTCTGCAGGTATAGGAACTTCATGACGGCTCGGAGTTCCATACTTGAAAATTCTACACTTTTCATTGACGTGGTTCAATCAATGATCTGAAACAATCTCAAAACAAATTGGCACTTTGCAAAATAACACTCTTTTCAGCTACATTGTCAATATAATGCTTAGAATTTAGAAATTGGTTGAGCTGAGAACTTTTCAGCACCCCCTTGTAATTTAGTATTCAGCTGTTTTTTCTTCTGCAGTATTGGAGTGCATTTCTGCAGTCTTTCTGATTACTAATCTGCTGAGACCTTAACCAGTATACATAGTTGTGTGAAGAATGGAGAATCTGAAACAATTTTTATGAAAGCTAAATGTTCTTTTCAGAACAGAGGGTCATGTGTGATCTCTTGTCATAGAAACCTGTTTGTCTGTCTTGGCTGTTTAGATTGTAAGCTCTTTCGAGCAGGGACTGTTTTCTTCTTTGTGACTGTACAGCGCTGCATACGTCTAGTAGCACTATAGAAATAATTAGTAGTAGTAGTAGTAGAACTATTTCCAGTCAGTATTCTGGATACTGTATATACTAGCAGGCTCTGTGTGAGGAGACTGTGAGATAATTACTGAGGAGTTTCATTATTTCTGAATCAAAGATACTTGGATATGCAGATAAAGCTGAGGTTGCTCAGATATTATATGAATGTGGGTGTTGAAATTCTGTGGGCTGATTTCATATCAGAAGCATTTTTGTTGTTGTTGTTTTCATGGGAGGGTCAGCTTAAGGACAAAATAATTATCTGTTCTTTTGCACTTCTAGTTAGGCTTTAGCCTAAGAAGATACTGACTTTAGCCTGCATTCATCCAGGGATGTTAAGATTTTGCTTCCTTTTATTTGTTTACAGATAGGATAGGAGCTGCTGGTTCCAGACAAGTGATGGGATAACAACTCAGTGGTACCCTATGTAAGAAAGCAGTGATACTGAGGAAAACAAGTTGGACATAACTATTTAGTTTTCTTTCACCCTCAACTTTTATTATTTTTTTTAAGTTGCAACAAATAAATACAAATATTTAACCTATGTGTTGGTGTGAATTGAAGGGGAAACCTATTGAAACATCTGACCATGATTATAACAAATCATGCATTTAATTGTAATAATTAAATTATAATGTAATTGCATCACATCACCACTAGGTTGTTTTTTCTTAACACTATATATGGTTCCTCTTAGCAGGTGTTAAGTCCTGGTGCCTATAATATGGGCACCAAAATTGACACTCAATGCTACTTAATTGGGTGCTCATCTTTGAGTGCCCATTACAAACTTTGAGACCTATCATTGAGTGCCATTTACAGAATCTTGTCTTTTATATTGAAATGGTGCTAAACTAGAGATTGTCCTGGGATGTTCACAAACCTTTCAAAATAACTGTACAGGAAGTGAGCCTTTTTTAATAGGAGGCTCTGAAGCCATGGGCCAAAGGATAAAAGTGAAAGAGGGTTGTCTCAGAATTTAATATTTCTTTACAAAACGTGGATACACGGAAGAGCCTCCTAGTGGGGATGAAAGAGAAAAGGAGAGGATTTGAATTCAAGAAAAATATGGTACATGCACAGAGGATGTCTGACAGAGAGGAATGAATTGCAGAGCTGAACAGCTGCTGTGAATGGGAAGACTGGAGAAGATGTTTTCAGCCATCATGATCTATGTTTCAATGTTTCCGCTACAGACCTGCTTTAACCATAGAAAAATTCAATACATGAAGTCTGATATTCTGAGTAAGCTAGCATGAGTGAAAAAGAAAGTGTACAGCAATCATAAGAGAAAGAAATGATACAGTGAAACTGAAACAGTTACAGCTGGTTGTATATCATAATCTGATAAGGGATCATGCATACACAATTCTTTTGTATTCCAAAAACAGTAAACAGGAAATAGCTAAGCAAGAGCAGGTGGAACATGCTGGCTGCAACAGTGAGGCAGGAAATAGCTAAGTGTCTGGACAGACAGAGAAGAATGTTCTCTCTTCTTCCCTTGGGCTGCTGTGATGATGAGTTCTCCTTCTTCTCCTCCTCCTCTTTCTCCACCCCTGCCTCCCAAACTAATTACCAACAAAAAAAGCACCCCCAGCTTGCCAACACATCTCGGTTCAAGAAACCCACCCAGTACACTCACTGGAATGCACGCATGACAGCCCCCGTCATAAAAGTTGGATCCCCTAAAGGGAAACAAAACAGAGAAAAAGAATCACACCCATATGTGATGACTCAGAAGCAAAGCGTTGTGTCAAAGATGTAAAAAACTGAGATGATAGAACTAGGTAACGTCATAAAAAGTTAATAGAAAATCTGCTATGGGAGTAGGTTGTTTTGTGTGTATGTGGAGGGGATTCTGTTGTTTATATTTTCTTTGATAATAAAGAAATTGAATTTACATGTCGATCATATCCTGGTTCCTGCATCTTTCACAAGCTTTTTAGACAGTATCTGTTTCCTAATGAGATTTTTGTTTCATTTCTGGTTTTCTGAGTCGAGAAGGTAATCTGACCTCCCAAGATCTGGTTTTCTATTAATACAAGGAGGATCATAAGTCCTAGAAATGTCCTAGGTTTTTGTGATGGGAAAAATGTATTAAAACACAAAATTGCCTTAAGGAACTAACACAGAACATAAGAATAGCCTTACTGGGTCAGATCAATGGTCCATCAAGCCCAGTAGCCCGTCCTCATGGTGACCAATCCAGGTCACTAGTACCTGACAAAAACCCAAAGAGTAGCAACATTCCATGCTACCGATCCAGGGCAAACAGTGGCTTCCCTCATGTCTTTCTCAGAATAGATGTACTGTATCTCTTAAGAAGTAAGTTCATGCAGTATCCTCAGTGCACACAGTATTGCACGAAAAAACCCATGTGGTTATAATGTATAGTGCTGCATGCATCTGGTAGCGCTATAGAAATAATACATAGTAACAGTAGTAGTGTCTCTTCTCTGAAAAGCTTGAGTAGAGAAAGATGCGATTTTCTTTGGTTCACACAGTGTGCAGGATGACAAGGAGAATGAACTCTAGGTTCTCATCTCTATGCTTGGAACACTGCAAGTCTGATCAGCAAAAGTGGCGAGCCGAGTACCATGTCTCTCAGAAAGAGCCCCTTTTACAAAGCTGCAATAAGGATGCTGCCACGGTAAATGCACGGAAGCCCATTCAATTCCTATGGGCTTTGGTGCATTTACCGTGCCAGCGTTGCTGCCGAGGCTTTGTAAAAGGGGCCCCAAAGTCTCCACATGAAGGGCAAACATCTGTAATTTAAGAACTAAAGAGAACCACAAAAGGCATTCTGTTAAAAAAATATTTCTGTTTGAATTCTCTTGATTTTATAGGCCAACATAGCTTTGCTACATTTTTTCTCCATCCCCCCCAAAGATATTGTACTCCTGCCACAAGTACTGTCTCTCCATTTAGACCAGAACACTCCCATTGCAGCTGAATCTTCTGCATCTTGCATTATAATAAATACGTTCACACTCTTGCATCATAATTAAAAAATACTGTACACTTCTCCCTCCGTATTCGCGGTGATTGGGGGATGAACAGTCCCGCGATTACGGAAAAACTGCAAATAAGTATCGGAGGAAAAAAGAGGGCATAAACTATAAACAAATGAAAAGTATGCGATCAGCCCGTTTACCTTCCTTTGCTATCCTTTGTGGCAGTCACCCGCATCCATTCACACCCACTCCACGCTCCATATTAAAACTTTCCCTCCTCAACAGTCGGGCCCTGAGGCCAAACCCACCTCCCCGCATGTGTCCTGCCCCTTAGATGATATGTGTGTTTCAAGCCTGTTCCTGAGCAGCCTCCTTCACCTTTAATTGGACGGCTGTAGGCGCTTGACTGGTTCTCGGCCCACAAGTGTGCGGGGGCTCGGTGAGTTTGGTATGCGTGATAACAAGAGTCATGACAGCTGCTAGGCGTCTTGCTTTAAACCAGACAAGTAGGGGGCTTGCTGTCTTTGTCTTCGCTCATACCTTGGCTTTCCTCTCTCATTATGTGGCTGTGAAAAATTATTCTTGGTAACATAAAATGTGCTGCCGGTGGGGGGGAGAGGGAGGAGCCAGCATGCCAAAAACCACAAATAATCGAAATCACGAGTGATGAAATCACAAATACAGAGGGAGAAGTGTACTTCAGTGATACTTGAGGTAAAATGATTAGCCCACTTCCTGTTTAGCTCATTATCTCCTGTATCTTCTAAGACAGTGTTCTTCAAACTTTTGACACCTATGGACCAGCGGAAATAAAATAATTATTTTGTGGACCAGCATCGGTCTGTGGACTGGCAGTTGAAGAACACTGGGCTAAGTCATGGGCCAGACCCCGCCCATCTCCACCCAATCTCTGCCCCAGACCCCACCCCCATAATAGTACTAATTGTAACGCCATTTTTTCCATTCATTTTTCATATATACACATACACAATATAATCAAATTAACAATACATAATGGTTAACCACAAAATTAAACTACACAAAGCACACTGTATGCTTCTCAATATTCATTCCTACCAGAACACAGATAACCCCATGCAAATACGGGAGCAAAAACTAAAAGTACTAATATATACAAACAAACCCTAAGATGCAGTACAACCCCAGAGGAAAAGAAACAAATGCATTTCTTCCTGAACAGACAGCAGATGTAAATCAGTCACTAAATTAAAAAATAAAATAATTCCCCCTACTGTTGTTGTCTCCCTCCCTCCATACTGTGCCTTGCCTTCTGCCCTGCCTCCCGGTGTTATCTTCAGGCCGGCTCCCTCAGTGCTGCAATGCACAAAGCCGTGGGCAGCGGCTCCTCGTGCATCCCGCGCTTCATCTGGAGCCTTCCCTCTGACATCAGAAAGAAGGCTTACGGTTCAGGTGCAGGACGCGCATAGGAGCCTCTGCCCACGGTTTTGTGCACTGCAGCACTGAGGAAGCTGGCCCGAAGACAATGCCGCATCGATCGCACCGTGGACCGGCAGCTGAAGAGCACTGTTTGGGGCCCGATGCACTGGCAGGAAATTTCTACGGACCAGCGGTTGAAGAACACTGTTCTAAGAGATCTATTTAAAAAAAATGTGACAGGCCTGACTTTTCTCATGTGCTTTGCATAAAGCCTGGGTTTCAGCACTCAAAAGTGGAGAAGATTGGGCTATGGTGACAGGCTGCTCACCTGCCAGATAAGCCAATCATGGTATATGCTTATTGCTACTGTCTCTGAGCAATATGTGACACCTCTGTTGCCTGTCAGCATGCACTCGGTCACTGGTGATGGTGCCAGCATGATGAAGAGTGCATGAATCCTGTACAACCAGGACACGGTGATGCACAGGATGCAGGATGAGATAAGATCTCGACTCAGATCTGAATTCAAGAAAGGGATATTTACTGAAGTGCATTAAGAGATTAATACACATTTTTTGTTATTGACGCTGAAAAAAGTGCTATTCTGTAACCCATACTTAAAGTTAGGTACAGTTTATAATATAGCACTTATGCCCAGGAACCGTGACTAAATTTAGGCATTGAGGCCTTAATTCTATAATTACTTGTATAATTTAAAGGAATGCTCCTGATTCATCTATGACCTACCCATTTCTGTGCCCCCTTTTTTGACTTGCGCCAAAATTTACATGGTAACCCTTAACCGATTCTAACTAACACCGTTAATTACTTGTTAAAATGCCAATTATCAGAACTAATTGGCTTGTTGGTCAATAAAATTATACGCGCAATTTGGGTATGTGCCCAAAATTGAATGCACAATTTTTGTTGCTTTTTATAGAATTAGGGGCTTAATACACATAAAATGGAAAAATTTTGACAGCACCTTATTATTCTGCAAATTTACTAACACAGGACAATTCTGTAACTGCACACATGTAGATACATGTGCCAAGAGCACAATAATGCCAAGAAAATTGAAACTTATGTGAATATGTCCACTCTGTCTGGAAATGCAGAGGCTTACAATGGGATATGGCAGTGAAAGGGGAGGTCCTTGAAAGGGCCGCTTTTGTTTGGCGAGACATGTTGGACACCCCCCTCGCCGATGGACATTATGCTTTAAAGATAAGTGCTTCTAAGTCTTTACAAAAGGTTTTCTAAGTATTTATAAAAGTGTAAAGATGGGATGGAATCACAAGAGGTTTAAAATAAGAATTAACATTAGAAAGAGAAAGAAGAAAGGCTAATGATGAGGTGAGTGTGTGAATCTCATTGCAATTGAATTGATTTGAGCTTTGAGTGACACCGCTGAGGCCTGAATAAGATTAGAAGCATAAAAGAAAAAAAGAAAATATAAAGTATTTTATAAAATCATGAGACTAAAAGATGATATTGTGATTATCTTGGATATAAAATTGAAGTGCATATTACATCTTGGATTCTATAAAGTAGAGCATAAATACATAAAGTGTACATGTGGGCAGAACATGGGTGAGTACTGTATGGTACTCACTTACATGAGTAACATACAGAATATTTTAAGTCAGTGTTTTTCAACCTTTTTACACCTATGGACCGGCAGAAATAAAAGAATTATTTTGTGGACCGGCATCGATCCACAGACCGGCGGTTAAAGAACACTGGGCTAAGTCGTTGGCCAGACCCTGCCCATCTCTACCCAATCTCCACCCCAGGCCCCGCCCCCATAATATTACTAATTGAACACTATTTTTTTCCATTCATTTTTCAGATACACGATATAATCTTATTAACAACACATAATGGTTAACCACAAAATTAAACTACACAAAGCACACTGAAAGCAGATGTAAATTCTCAAAATTGACATAATTCAATCACTAAATTGAAAAATAAAATCATTCACTCATGTAAGTGTTGTCTCCCTCCCTCTATGCTATATCTTACTTTATGGCCTGCTCCCGCCTGGCCATTTTATGCTGCTTCCAGTGTTATCTTCAGGCCGGCTCCCTTTTCCTCACTGATGTAGCGCACAAAGCTGTGGGCAGCGGCTCCTTGCATGTCCCGCGCCTCATCTGGAAGCCGAGGCTTCTGGTCCAGGCGCAGGACGTGCATAGAAGCCACTGCCCATGGCTTTGTGCGCTGCATCAGTGAGGAAGAGAGAGCTTGCTCGAAGATGACGCCACATCGATCGCACCGTGGACTGGCGGTTGAAGAACACTGTTTTGGGCCTGATGCACGTGCCCGCCCTGTGGACCGGTAGCACAACAAAGAAAAATGGGGAGACCCAATGATCCACAGGGAAAACAATCCACCGATGAAAACAAAAACAGATTTTTTGGATACAGATGTTCTGGAGATAATTTATTAAACGCTGACATATAAAACCATGAAAATTCAATGAAAAAAGTACATCTGTGGACCGGCAGGAAATTTCTGTGGACCGGCACTGGTCCACGGACCGGTGGTTGAAGAACACTGTTTTAAGTCACAAGTGTGATATCAGGTGCACCCAGTTATACCTGCTATTGAGAACCTAAGTGAGCATACCTAACAAATACATGTTTATGCCTGCATTCTAGAACCACATCTGGGTGCACAGCTGCTGTTACAGAACTGGTAAGAACATAAGAACAGCCATACTGGATCAGACCAATGGTCCATCCAGTCCAGTATCTTGTTTCCACAGTGGCCAATCCAGGTCACAAATACCTGGCAGAAACCCAAAGGGCAGAAACATTCCATACTTCCAATCCATGGGAAGCCGTGCCTTTCCCATGTGTCCCAATAGCAAACTATTGATTTTTCCTAAAGGAATTTGTCCAAACCTTTTTTAAACCCGCTATACTAACACATCTTCCAGCAGTGAGTTAGAGAGCTTAACAATTCTTTGAGTGAATAAATATTTCCTCCTATTTGTTTTAAAGGCATTTCCATATAACTTCATCAAGTGTCCCCTAGTCTTCGTAATTTTTGATGGAGTAAAAAATTGATTCGCTTTTACCTGTTCTACACCAGTGTTTCTCAACCCTTGGTACACGTACCCCAGGGGATACGCGGGCCGCCTGTTGGGGGTACATGGCCTGGCCGTCAATTCCTGCCAATTTCCGCTCGTCCATCCACCGCTGTTGCCGCTGCCACCAAGGATCTCGCACTCCTGCCCATCCTTCATCCCCGCCACTCCCGCAACAATCTTCTTGGAGCCGCAATCGCTCCTTCAGTCTTCAGCGGTGCTCCTTGCGGTGGGCGGTGCACGCAGCGATTCAGGCACTGCACATAAGTGGCCTACTCAGAAGCCTTCTCTCCAACATCAGAGTTGATGTCGGAGAGAAGGATCTGGGTCAGCCATGTGCAGCATGTGGCTTGCTGTTTGCGCCATCCATTGCAGGAGTGCTGCTGGGGGCTGAGGAGCGAGTGCATTTCAAACAAGTAAGGGGGACATGATGTTTTGCGACTGTTTGGGGTTTGATAATAATTGAATTAGTACTACTAGAAAAAGAGCTTTGTGTTACATTGCAGCTGAAGTGGTTTGCATATTTATATTACATACAGGTACTTCCTCTGTCATTAGTAGACTTTCAATCCAAGTTTTATATCTGGGGCAATGGAAGGTTGAGTGTCTTGCCCAAAGTCACAAGGAGCCACACTGGAAATCAAACCTGGTTCTGTTGTGGTTTAAGTGCCTTTTGTGTTAGGGGGCGGCATGGGTGGATAATTTGACAATAAATTCCACAGATTAACTGTTTATTGAGTTGGTTATGGTGGTGGAGAGGGAACAGAGGGACAGATTGAAGGGGATGCAAGGTGGGGGGAATATTGGACATAGTGATGGAGGGAGAGATGTGGAATGGTGCTGAAAAGGGGTGGTAGGAATGGGCATGGGGCCGGTGGGCAGTGGTGAAAAATACTGCACATGATCTTGGGGATGAGAGAGGGAGAAATATTGGACTGGGAGGGAGGCCAGAAAGGAGGAAGGGAGGGGAAATAGCAGACCACTGGAAGGAGGAGGGGATGTGTGTGAGAGAACTTGCCCATAGTGACTAATCAGTACAAGTACTTTTTATGTATCTAATGTTGTATGAAAAGTTTAATTAGCATTTCCCAAAACCTTGGTAGAGATTAGTTGTTTATAAAAATAAATAGAAGAAATGGCATTACAATTAGTACTATTATTATGGGGGTGGAGTCAGGGGCGGTGTTTGGATGGGTCTGGGGTGGAGCTTTGGCAGGAGTACTCGGTTGGTATTTGTTAGGCTTAGGGGATACTTGGCTTGAAAAGGTTGAGAAACACTGTTCTACACTATGCAGGATTTTGTAGACCTCAATCATCTCAGCTGTCTCTTTTTCACACTGAAGGACCCAAACCTCTTTAGCCTTTTCTCATACGAGAGGAGTTCCATCTTATTTATCATACTGGTCACTCTTCTTTGAACCTTTTCCACTAAATCTTTTCTGAGATACGGTGACCAAAATTGAACACAATACTCAAGGTGAAGTCACGCCGTGGAGCTATACAGAGGCATTAAAATATTCTTGGTCTTATTTACCATCCCTCTCCTAATAATTCCTAGCATCCTGTTTGCTTTTATTGGCCACCATAGGACACTGGGTAGATGGTTTCAGCATATTTTCTATGAAGACACAAAGATCTTGGGTGTTGACCCTAGGTAAGCTCTAGCATCCAGTAACTATGATTTGGATTATTCTTCCCAATGTGCACACTTTGCATTTGTCCTCATTAAAATGTCGTCTGCCATTTGGATGTCCAGTCTTCCAATTTCCTAAGGTCTTCCTGCAATTTTCACAGTCAATATGTGTTTAAACAATTTTGAAGAGTTTAATGTCATCTGCAAATTTAATCTCTTCACTTGTTCCAATTTCCAGATCATTTAAAAATATGTTAAATAGCACCGGTCCCCATACAGATCCCTGCGGCACTCCACTATTCAACCTCCTCCACTGAGAAAAATGACCATTTAGGCCTATCCTCTGTTTTCTGTCCAATATACAATTCTTATTCCACAACAAAATATTGCGCGATATCCCATGATTCTCTAATTTTCTCAGATGTTTCTCCTGATGAACTTTGTCATTAGCTTTCTGAAAATCTAGATTTACTACATCAATGGGCTCACCTTTATCTACTTGTTTATTTACACCTTGAAAGAAATGAAGCAAGTTGGTGAGGCAAGACTTCTCTTAGCTGAATCTATGCTTACTCTGACCCATTAAGCTAGGTTTGTCTAAGTCAGGCTTACCGGCATACAATTTCCCAGATCTCCCTTAGAACCCTTTTTAATGGCCACCCTCAAATCTTCTGGTACTACAGATGATTTTAGCAACAGCTTACAGATCACTAACTGCAGGTCAGCAATTTCATGTTTGAGTTCTTTCAGTACCCTGGGATGTATACTATCCGGTCCAGGCGATTTATCACTTTTAAACTTGTCAGTATGGCTTAGTACATCTTCCAGATTCACCAAGATTTCTTTCAGTTCTTCCATGTCATCACTCTTGAAAACCATTAATGGTTCAGGCACATCTCGTACATCTTTTTACATATTGACTGAAGCAAGAATTCTTTCAGTCTCTCTGCTATGGCCTTATCCTCTCTGAGCACCCCTTTTGTTTCTTGATCATCCAATGGGCCCACGGATTCCCTCACAGGTTTTCTGCTTCTGATGTAACTAAAAAATTGTTACTATGAACTTTTACTATGAATAGTTTCTTTCACTGAATTTGTAGGGATAGTGGAAAGGCCAGTTTAAACCACTGTGTTATTTTTGAATAATTGAAGGAACATATAACCTTAATATCAGATGCTAGTCCTTGATATTCTCCATATACAGCCTTATAGACCAATCAGTTTTAAATAGGATTCTTTTTTTCATTGGTAGCCAGTGTAGCTCTTGCAATAACGGACTAGTCTTCTCAAATCAGTTTACTTGAAGGACTAGTCTAGGCACTGTTTTCTGGAGCAGTTGTAATCTTTTGAATTCTTTATCTGTGATACCAGAAAACAGAGTTGCAAATAATTCAGATGCAGAAGTAAAACGGTCTGTGCAACTATCCTGAAACTATTCTAGCTTAAAATTTACCTTTTTGATCTAAATTGTCTTAATCTAAAGAAGAATTTCCTGACCACAGAATCAGTTTGGTCTCCAAATGTTTGATATGAGTCCAGAATAATGCCTAGAAGCTTTGATGAGTTCTCAATTTTAAATTTCTCTCCCAAGATTAACATCACATCTGTATGTGGAAGTGAATTGTAATCCCCAAAACAAAAACCTTGGTCTTCAATTTATTGAGTTTAAGGATGTTCCTGTGTCCATATACTCAGATCCTCAATAATTCTTGCTAGATAATGTAGTGTGTCATTAAAGGATTCTTTGTCTATGCAAAGAAGTAAAATATCATCTGCATAGGAAAATGTATGAATTTGATGCAAGTTAAAACTTTTGCCTAGGGCTCTTGAGTAAATGTTGAAAAGGGAAGAAGATAGTGGAGCCTTCAGAAGGCATTCCATTTTAGCTCCTCTTGGAACCTTTTCTTACTTCATATGTTCTGTTTTTCAGAAATTCCACAAACCATTTTAGTACCACTCAATGCAAACCTAGTTCATTTCATTTTAGAAGTAGTAGGGACTGTGGGAGGGGGTTCTGCAACTTACTGTTTGATACTTCCTGTCTGCATGTAGAAGTTGGGAGATTTGTTGCTGCTCTCCATGATGTTTACCTCTGTGCATACTTTTGGTCACTCTCACTTTCCACATTCCGTTTATATTTTTGTGGTTACGTTTCTCCTCATGTCACTGTTTTGATGTCTCTACCTTTCCCAAGTTTGCCTGGGGGTGTACGATAGACTGGAGTACGTTGGAGCCCGTTTGGGCACTTCTTCTTTTGCTTTTCCTCCTTCTGCTTTTTGCTCACTGTCACACTGGGGTAACATCAGTGTTCCGGAGGACCACATCTAGTATGACTGGAGCATGGGTTATGTTTGTGAGTGTGGGTATGCGTGTGTATATAGGGGGAGATATGTTGCCCCTGCTTGGAGTGTGTATGTGTTGAATCGTTTGGGGATTCTGTAAGGTTCTTGTTTAACTGGACAGAGATATTCAGCTTACATTACCAATATCTGCGCTTCTCTCTAGCTATGTTCTTTAGTGATGCTGTGTTTTTTGATGCCTTTGTTTCTACCTGCATTGAACTAATATTCAGGATGTTTTCCTGCTCGGCTATCTATTGCCATGGCTGTACCTTGTGTTTCTATTTCTATTTTGATTTGATCTGCTCTGTAAGCGTTTACTCTCTGTCTTAACAAACATGATATTACAAAAAGAAGTAGTAGGGAGTGGTTGACTGCATCATATGCAGTTGAGATAATGAAGTGCAGCAGAACAGTCTGCCTTTACTCGGATAGGATCTCACCTTTGATGTCAGTTCGAGTAATAAGGTCTCGGTACTATGCATTGCCTAAAGCCATGTTGTGAACTATGGAAACCTTCTGCCTGATTAAGAAAGTCCGTAAGTTGTAGATCTACACAGAATTCTAACAATTTAGCAGGCCATGGTATTTCTGCCACATATAAAGTTTTCAACTCTAGTTAAATCAAGTCCTGAGGCCTTAGAAGTACGAGTCAGAGCAAGAGCTGCTTTAGTTTTTGGATACAAACCCTCTTCCAAACATAAATTGACAAAATCTGTCAGCCATAGCAAGAAACCTAGAAGAGTCTGATTTAGTATATTAACTGGACATTTATCTACGCAGTAAAACTTTTGGGAAATTCTGCTTATTAAGCAGAGACTACTCCTGAAATAACAGTTGAGAATTCTTTCCTGCATCTATCAGCCGGTATCCCTCCACTTATATTATTGTTTATACAATCCATTTCAATACAATCATCCAGTGTATGTGTAAATGTTGCTCTTACTGTTCTAATCTTTTCTTGAAAGCAATATGCAAGACTTTTTTTTCATCAGGTTGTTGTGTTGCGGAATCAGAAGTTATATCTCTGTTGGATATTAATGTATTCAAAATTTTGAACAGACATTTGGAGGAGTTTTTTGATTGGTTAATCAGTTTGTCATAATAAAGTTTAGTGGCCTTAGTTACTGCTATCTTATATTGCTTTATTTCTCTCCTGCAGCTGATTTTGATCTTTCTTCCATGCGTTTTCTAACCTCCTTATCTTTGTTTTCTTAGCTAGTAATGGTTCCAAGGACCATGGGTTATTTTTCTGTTTCAGGTGTACTTGGTTGGTTGGTGCAATTCTGTCCAGAACTGAAGTTGTAAGTTCTTGCCAAGAGGTTAAAGCCCTATCTACATCTTTATCTATAGGTTCTAATTGATCCATTATCTCATTCCAAAATGCCTCTGTTGGTATCTTAATACATTTTTAGACAATCTCTCTTTCTTTAAAAGTTGTTTTAGGTAATTTGAGATAGAAGATTAAGAGATAGTGATCCAGCCATATAACCGGTTCCCATTTAACATGGTCTACAAATAGAAAGTTTAATCCTTTAGATATGGCCAAGATGAAGGCTATATACAACCAACCTTCTGTCAAATAAACATGCTGCTATGGAAGTATTATTGTGACCACCATTCACTCAAAACTTCATATATAACAAATGAAATATAAAAACAAAAGTGGAGAAAAACAGACCTAAATATTATGGCCAAGATGAAGTCTATACAGTGTCTACCTTTGAGATTTGGAAAACACGGGAAGGTGACTGATTAAAGATAGCATAGTCCGGCACTTGGATACACACGACCTGATGAGAGCCAGTCAACATGGCTTCAGGAAAGGGAAATCATGTTTGAGGAATTTACTTCAATTTTTTGAGACCGTGAACAAACAAACTGATAGTGGAGAACCGGTGGACATAATATACTTGGACTTCCAGAAAGCGTTCGACAAGGTTCCACATGAAAGACTTCTCAGGAAACTACAAAGCCATGGAATAGAGGGAGATATACTAAGATGGATAGGCAAATGGCTGGAGAACAGAAAGCAGAGAGTGGGCATAAATGGGAAGTTCTCAGACTGGGAGAAAGTGACTAGTGGTGTACCCCAGGGCTCGGTACTTGGGCCGATCCTATTTAATATTTATATCAATGACCTAGAAAAAGGAACATCCAGTGAGATCATCAAGTTTGCAGATAACACAAAGCTATGCCGGGCAATAAGATCGCAGAAGGATAGCGAGGAACTCCAGAGTGACTTGTGTAAATTAGAGAAAAAGGCGGAGAAATGGCAGATGAAGTTTAATGTGGAAAAGTGCAAAGTAATGCATTTAGGCAGAAAGAACAAGGAACACGCGTATGGAATGTCAGGTGCAACTCTGGGTAAGAGCGAACAAGAAAAGGACCAGGGTGTACTGATAGATAGGACCCTGAAACCATCAGAACAATGCACGGCAGTGGCAAAGAAAGCAAATAAAATGTTTGGCATGATAAAGAAGGAATCACGAGTAGATCGCAGAATGTTATAATGCTGCTTTATACTGTGTCCAACATTGGTCTCCCAACCTAAAGAAGGATATAAAACTGCTGGAGAGGGTGCAGAGACGAGCAACGAAGCTAATAAAAGGTATGGAGAACTTGGAATACAAGGAACGACTTAAGAGACTGGGATTGTTCTCCCTTGAGAAAAGGAGACTGCGAGGGGATATGATCGAGACTTTCAAATTACTGAAAGGAATCGACAAAATAGAGCAGGAAAAAAAATAATTAGCAATGTCCAATGTGACAAAAGGACATGGACTGAAGCTAAGGGGGGACAAGTCCAGGACAAGTATCATGAAGTTCTGCTTCACGCAACGAGTGGTGGACACCTGGAATGCTCTCCCAGAGGAGGTTATTGCGGAATCCACTGTTCTAGGATTTAAAAGCAAACTAGATGCACATCTCCTTACGAGAGGCATATAGGGATATGAGTGACTAAAATTACGACAGGTGTACAGATCGCCAGACTTGATGGACTGAAGGTCTGATCCGGAGATGGCAGTTCTTATGACAAAATTTAACTGTTTTAGTAAATTTTAAAAGGCTTGGACGTTAGAGTCATCATGCTTCTCTAAATGCAAATTTAAGTTCCTGAATATTATAAGATTAATAAAAGGCTATGATGCAATGAGAGATCACGTTAAATAGCTTATCTCCAAGCCTTGTTCCAGTTCTCAGGAGGCCTATAAATCAAGAGTATACCTAAATCTTTTCAGCCTGCAGTATTCTTCACAATGCAGGTCATGTATTCTAGTCAATGATCAGCGCTGCTATCTAATAACCTCACGGAAAGAAATGATTTATATACCAAGAGTAAACCTCTGCCTCTTTTTGCTTTTCTGGGGCAGTAGATCAATCTGTATCCTGATGGGCAAAGATCAACTAGAATTGGTGAGCTGTTGTCTGGGATCCATGACTCTGTTATGCCTACAGTTCCTGCTTGGCAGCTGGTTATCAGATCTTGAAGAATCAAGGTCTTATTGCAAATTGAGCGCGTGTTTAAGTACAGGCATTCTGTTGGCATGTATTCCTCTTTTGAGAGTGTTTCAACCTTGCATCTGCTCTGTTTTAGGTTTTTACAGTCCCTATTTTTAAAGTGTTGAGGCCCTGAGAAATTAGCCCTTATGGTACCTGTATTCACTTTTGGCACCTCTAGTATATTAGTTTCATGATCCCATATGGTTTCATGCTTATATCTAATAACATTTCAACTCTTGAGACGTCGTGCCTTGTTAAAGTATAACAGAGTGCTGTCTGTAACTATATTACTTGGAATAAAGATATTGTGTTTCCCATCCATCAGTTCGGCCCTGAATAGGAATAGGCATATCTAGCTTTCTATAGGACTGTGTGGTGATAAACAGCTTCAAAAGCCACTCTGCTGATGGGTGTCAATCACAAATCCTCTCCCTGAGGTGATGCAAAAAAGCAAATGACAGAAAGCTTCATTTGTTCCAAATAACAGAAGGCACATGTCAGGCTGGGAAAAGCTAATATATTGAACAAAGGCAAGCGTATTCAGTAGTCCTGTAGCCTCTCTGGAAAGTAATGAGGTGATTTCCGTAATTATGCACCTCATCTATTTTTGCAGAGGCAAGAATATTATTCAAATTTTCCTATATCTGCTTTGCTGATATCGGGATTGTCTCCAGCTTACCTTTTCCCTCATTTTGTGTTGCATAGACCACTAAGAGAAGCTAGAAACTTCTACTTATTTGCTTATCCAAAAATTAATGGGTGTAGATATAAAACTTTCTTAGATAGGACCCTAGCATTTCAAGCTGGTAGGCAACAATCTTGGTTAGGTAAATGCATTCAGCAAGCTATGTTATCCTTTTGCAGTTTTCGGAAATTAATTAAGACCACTTTGTTCGATAAGTTTATTACTTAGTTAGTTTTATTATTGAAATTCTATTTTACAAATATTTGTATTTTTTACTGTATTATTGTATTTCGCTGATTGTCCAGCTCTTTTTAGTGTAAACCGCCTAGAACTTTTGGTTATGGCGGTATAAAATAAGTTATTATTATTATTAACATAGTAACATAGTAGATGACGGCAGATAAAGATCCGAATGGTCCATCCAGTCTGCCCAACCTGATTCAATTTAATTTTTTTTTTTTTTTCTTCTTAGCTATTTCTGGGCAAGAATCCAAAGCTTTACCCGGTACTATGCTTGGGTTCCAACTGCCGAAATCTCTGCTCATCTACACCCTCCCAGCCATTGAAGCCCTCCCCAGCCATTGAAGCCCTCCCCTGCCCATCCTCCACCAAACGGCCATACACAGACACAGACCGTGCAAGTCTGCCCAGTAACTGGCCTTAGTTCAATATTTAATATTATTTTCTGATTCTAAATCTTCTGTGTTCATCCCACGCTTCTTTGAACTCAGTCACAGTTTTACTCTCCACCACCTCTCTCGGGAGCGCATTCCAGGCATCAACCACCCTCTCCGTAAAGTAGAATTAATGTCTGAAAAATCTACAAGTGGTGCATCCAAAATTTTTTAATGCAATAATATAAATTATTTGCTGTTTATCACACATGAACTCTTTATCAGGATAGTACATTAGTCTATAAGTAAGGTAAAGGGATAATAAATAAACATTTTAGCCTGTATATTATATAAAACTGTCTCAAAGATTAGGAATCTAGGTGTCTGTTTACTATTCCAAGTTAGCCACTAAGGGCCAGATTCTATAAACAACACCTAGTGGCTAGGTGTCATACGGTTGTGAATCAACCACTATGCAGCCTTTGTAGAATCGCACCTAGCAGCACTTAACTCAAATTAGGCACCAGTAGGCATCATAAAGTTAGGTAATGGTATATTAGGCTACACACAAGCTCTGCCCCTAACCACACCTACTTTTCAGGTAGGCTCCTCAGTGTAGATGCCTACATGGTATCTATCGATGTAGGCGCCTACCTAAAAATAAATTTTAAAAAATCATTTTTCATTGGTTTTTGATGGTGCTGTTCAATTAACAGCAATGACTAAACCATTAAAAAAATTGTTAGATATCAATATTGGTAGGCGTCCCAATCTGGGAATCTACCAGTAGGTATCATTTATAGAATCTGGGCCTAAGATGGCATATTCCTTTGAACATGTTTAAATTAGGAGAATAAAACAGTATGACTATGGCAGAAAAAAAAACTTCAGGGTCAGGGGTAGACAGTGTGTTGCAATTACTGCCACTGCTAAGGGAGAAAATGAGGAAGCTGCAAGACAGCAGGATCCTACCTAGCCAAACCAGCTTGCTTCTTCTAAACTGGGCAATGGGCGGAAGGAAAGAGAAATGAAAGGAGAGTTGCTGCGTAGGAGTAGGGGAAAATGGTAAGGGGGATCTGGTAGGAGAGATAATGCACAGTGGGGCAATGTTAGACATGTTGTGGGAAGGAGGGAAAGCTGCTGCAAGGGGAATGAAATGTTGGACATGGTTATAGGAAGGCGGGAGATATGCTGCACAGGAGGGACGAAAGAGGAAGAAATATTGGACAATGTCATGGAAGGGAGGGTAAGATGCTATAAGGGGGCACAAGGGAAGACACGTTGGACATGGCAGTGGAGGGAAAGGAAGGAGAGATGCTGCATGGGGCAAGGGAGAGACGTTGGACCCAGAGTTCAAAATATATATATAGAGAGAGGTAGTGGACAATGAAAGAGAGGGAGGAAGGGAAGATAGAGGGAGAGATGGACCTAGGGGAAGGAAGATAGAGGGAAATGTTGGTTCCGAGGCATAAGGGTTTTAGGAAGAGATCTAAGAGAATGGGAAGGAGAGAAGAAAGAGGGATAAATGGTGGACCAGGCTGGAGGAGGTGAGGCAGGAGTGGAGATAAAAGGGACAGGAAGATTACAGGCTATGAAGGTAGGGATGGGAGAAAGAAGGAACAGATGCTGAGCTAGAAAGTTAGTGGGAGGAAAAGGCTGGGAATGGTGCAACCAAATTGGAGAGGCAGGGGGGGATACGAATAAAAGGAGGGTAGAAATATGGTAATAGAGAGTAGATTAAATATGAAAGGGAATGGAAAGATGAGGAAGGAGTAAGATGGGAAAGGCAGTAGGTGAGAAAAAAGAAATGGAAATTTGATAGGTAGCTGTAAAGTAACAAGAAGGGTTAGAAAACGGGTAAAATTTAAGTGGACAGAAAGGCAGAAAAGAAAAAGAGAGAGGAAAGAGCCAAAAAGGAAAGATAAAGGAAGAGAGACAGGTACTAGCCACAGGGCAGAAGCTGGGGGTGGAAAAGAAAAGACAAGGGAAAGAGGCACAGAAGAGAGATGTTGGGCATGGAAGGAGCATAGGGACAGAGAAACAGAGGATAGATGCTAGACAGAGAGGAGATGGAGGCTCAGAGGGGCAATACTGATCACAGGGGGAGGAATAGAGTCCTAGAGGGCAGATGCTGAATAAGGGGGGAGCAAAGGGAATAGGACACAGAAGATAGATGTTGGACAAGACAGAGAGATGTAGAGGGAAGATGGATGGTAGATATGGAGAGAGAAGATATGTCAAACAGACAGGAAATCATGGAAAGGCATGAAAAACAGAAGAGACACAGACCAACTTAAATGGAAACAGAAAATGCTCAGACTACAAAGTGAGAAAAATATTTTATTTTGAATTTATCAATTGAACCATGGCAGCTTTGGGAAATATGCATCTCTAGTATCTTGTATTTGCATTTCTGTTTCTCTAGTATTGTTATATATGCAGAGTCTGACTCCTTGAAATTTCCAGTTCAAGTTTTTTGCCTTCATATCTCTATTACTAATCTGTGATCAGACACACAAGACACAAGCAGGTCCTCAGCAAATATTTGTTGAGGGTCTGTCTGTGTCTTGCATGTGTGACAGGGGTGTGGTCTTCTGCTAGCATGTGGTTTCCGTGCAGAGATCTTGTAGCAGTCCCATTTGTTCTGTTTTCTCACTAGGTGATATGTTGGTTTTTTAAAGACCTAGCATAATATTTACAGTGCTATTTTTTCATGCATAATGTTGTTGTCTTTTGAATCCTGGAAGTTAACACTTTTATGTAATGGTAAGGATCCAGCTCTTTTATGCATAGTGTTTTGCAGTGGAGAGTCTGGGCGTTGGTTTTACTGAGGAGATATCAAAACTTTAATATAATGTAGTTTGTCATTACATTAGAGAGAGCTTCAGATATTTTGCAGTAACTGAGGTGATGGGGTGCAAATCGCACGAGACAGCAAAATCAACTAGCTCTCTGAGAGAGGGAGGAGGCAGACTGGCTGGGGGCAGACGGGATGTGTGTGTGAGAGAAAGAAATAGGAAGTTTGTCTGAAGGCAGGTGGGATGTGAGAGAGTGAGGTGGGGGCAAGACTGGTTGCAGGCCTGTATGGAGGTGTAGGCGTCATCTTGGAACTCTTTTTTCAATCCACTTTTATTAAATTGTTTCCTCTGGCGGTTCTGGGACCTTCTCTCTGTCACACTGAAACAATGCAAAATGAGGGCCTGGGAAGTAATGTGTTGGCAGATGCAGAAAAGGGAATGTCCACAGCTAACAAAAATGACCCTCGTAGAACTTCATCCTTTTGCTTCAATGTATTTATGTGAAACCAACTTCTCTCATCTAATAGTTCTCAAATATAAAATGAGAAACCACTTCTGTCTGGAAAGTGACCCGAGAGACATGATCGAGCCGTTCAAGTATCTTACGGGCCGCATCAAGGCGGAGGAAGATATCTTCTTTTTCAAGGGTCCCACGACAACAAGAGGGCATCCGTGGAAAATCAGGGGCGGGAAACTGCGAGGTGACACCAGGAAATTCTTTTTCACTGAAAGAGTGGTTGATCGCTGGAACAGTCTTCCACAACAGGTGAATGAGGCCAGCAGCGTGCCTGATTTTAAGGCCAAATGGGATAGACACGTGGGATATATTCACAGAGAAAGGTAGGGGAGGGTCGTGGCCCTTATCTGCCGTCTATTTCTATGTTTCTATGTTTCTATTGTGGGAATCAGTACGCTGAAACCGAGATTCAGAATGCTTATTTCATCTAAAAAAGACCAGAGGTCCCATTAAAACTGTAAAAGCAAAGGTGTGCCTATATTTTACCACATTTTTTCACCTGTATGATTATATGATTCTTTAAAAATGGGGGAGGGTTTTTTTCTTTTTTGCCAATGACTGAATGTGAGCAAATATGGCTACTCCATTCTGAACACCTATATAGGTGCTGGCTCCACCTCTGAGGGGACATGATCGAAACATTCAAGGTACTGAAGGGGATAGACTTAGTAGATAATGACAGGTTGTTCACCCTCTCCAAGGTAGTGTGAACGAGAGGGCACTCTCTAAAGTTGAAAGGGGATAGATTCCGTACAAACGTAAGGAAGTTCTTCTTCACCCAGAGAGTGGTAGAAAGCTGGAACGCTCTTCCAGAGGCTGTTATAGGGGAAAACACCCTCCAGGGATTCAAGGCAAAGTTAGACAAGTTCCTGCTGAACCAGAACGTATGCAGGTAGGGCTAGTCTCAGTTAGAGCGCTGGTCTTTGACTAAGGGCCGCCGCATGAGCGGACTGCTGGGCACGATGGACCACTGGTCTGACCCAGCAGCGGCAATTCTTATGTTTTTATGTTCCTACCCCTTAGTTGATAGATATTTGATGATATAGCACCTATCTATTCATGAAAGGGATAAAGGCTATCCTTTTCTCAGACTACTTGAACTGTGAGCTGACAGAAGGAGGAAGTAACAAAGAGGAAAATAGCAGACTTCCTCCCCCACCCACTAGGAACAGGATAAAAGGACATGACATGATATGTATGTACATAGTAGATCTTTCCAGAAATGTTTAAGATATGATGAATATAGTAAATAGAACTAAAATAAATTAGGATGAGTGTAACTAGAATCATCTAGGATGAGAATAAATAGTTAAGTGCCACTATCAGCGCTTGCTTTAATTAATAGGCTTAATCAATGCTGATACTGGCACTCAACATCCCACAGTTGGCTTTGGACTTAATTGAAAGCTTAATGCCCCTCAAAATCTCAATTCTATTATAAGTAGGCGCCTAATGCAAAAAGCGCCTACAGTATAAGTAGACATGGTTAGGGCAGGATCATGGGCATTTTCAGAGATCCTACCAGTACCTAGGGCAGATGTGAAAAGGCAGGAAGAACTACAATCAATAAATGCGTGGATGAGGAAATGGTGTGAGGAAGAGGGATTCCACTTCGTGAGGAACTGGACAACATTCTGGGGCAAGAGCAAGCTTTACAGGAAAGATGGACTACACCTGAGCACGGCAGGAACTAGACTTCTAGCAAACAACGTCAGGAGAGGAATAGAACAGGCTTTAAACTAACAAGAAGGGGAAAGCCGACAGTCGTCCAAGCGTCGACGATTCGGAAGAAGGTATCCTGTGAAGATACTGAGGGGAAAAAAGGCCGGGAAGAATCAAGGGACAAATTGCAAGAGTCGACTAACCCAGAAGAGGAGGTTAAAAAGATTGTAGCAAAAGAGAAGAAAATAAAGACTGAAGCACAGGGAATGGAAATGAAGACAACAAAACACCAGGATCTAAATTGCATATATACCAATGCAAGGAGCCTGAGAAACAAAATGGGGGAACTAGAAGCCATGGCCAATGCAGAAGACATAGACATCATTGGAATTTCTGAAACATGGTGGAATGAGGAAAACAAATGGGATACAGCACTGTCGGGGTACAAACTCTATCGCCAGGACAGATCAGGACAGAAAGGAGGTGGAGTAGCCCTATACATAAAAGAAAGCATACGATCGACAAAAATGGACACAGCAGAGACGGCCAACAAGCTAGAATCGCTATGGGTTAAAATACCAGGAAAGAAAGGGCCTGAAATAAAGATAGGCCTATACTATCGTCCACCTGGACAAACCGGAGATATCGATGAAGAAATGGAAGCCGAGATGAAGCGAGAAAGCAAAAGCGGGAACACAGTTATTATGGGAGACTTCAACTACCCTGGGATAGACTGGAGTCTTGGAAGCTCAAAATGCGCTAGAGAGACAGAATTCCTGGAAGCTACACAGGATTGCTTCATGGAGCAGCTTGTTAGAGAACCAACGAGAGGAAATGCCACTCTGGATCTAATCCTAAATGGGTTAAGGGGACCTGCAAAGGAAGTAGAAATAGTGGGACCGTTGGGAAGCAGTGATCATAATATGATCAAGTTCAAGGTTGAAGTAGGAATACCGAAAGGGAAGAGAACCATAGCGACAACTTTAAACTTCAGGAAAGGAAACTACGAGGCAATGAGGGAAATGGTAAGAAAGAAACTTAGGAACACGTCCAAAAAATGGCAAACGGTACAACATGTCTGGTCTTTTTTCAAGGGCATGGTGAGCGAGGCGCAAAATACATATATCCCCAGGTTCAGAAAGGGGTGCACAAAGAGTCGAACAAAAGACCCGGCATGGATAACCAAAATAGTGAAGGAAGCAATAGGCAATAAGAAAAATTCATTCAGGAAGTGGAAAAAGGACAAAACTGAGGAGAATTGGAAAGAGCACAGGAAAAATCAAAAAGAATGTCACCGTGTGGTTCGAAAAGCCAAAAGAGAGTACGAAGAGAGGCTAGCTAAGGAAGCACGAAACTTCAAACCATTCTTTAAATATGTTAAAGGGAAGGAGCCGGCTAGGGAGGAGGTAGGACCGCTGGATGACGAAGACAGGAAGGGAGCTGTGAAAGAGGAGAAAGAAGTGGCGGAAAGGCTAAACATGTTTTTTTCATCTGTATTTACAAATGAGGACACTTCAAACATACCGGAACCTGAGCAATTCTTTCATGGAAGTCAAACAGAAAAATTAACATCCATAGAAGTGAGCCTTGAAGACGTACGCAGGCAGATAGGAAAACTAAAACCTGACAAATCCCCGGGTCCGGACGGAATACATCCAAGGGTTCTGAAAGAATTAAAGGAAGAGATAGCGGAACTACTACAGCAAATTTGCAACCTGTCCCTAAAAACAGGCGTGATCCCGGAGGATTGGAAAATAGCCAACGTTACGCCCATCTTTAAAAAGGGATCAAGAGGAGACCCTGGAAATTACAGACCAGTGAGTCTGACCTCGGTTCCGGGAAAAATGGCAGAAGCTCTGATAAAAGAAAACATCGATGAACATTTCGAAAGGAACGAACTACTGATAACCAGTCAACATGGTTTCTGCAAGGGTAGATCGTGCCTAACGAACTTACTGCACTTCTTCGAGGGAGTTAACAAACAAATGGACAGAGGAGACCCCATAGACATCATATATCTAGATTTCCAAAAAGCCTTTGACAAGGTGCCCCATGAACGTCTACTCCAGAAGCTGAAGAACCATGGGGTGGAAGGAGATGTACATAGATGGATCAGAAACTGGTTGGAAGGTAGAAAGCAAAGGGTAGGAGTGAAAGGCCACTACTCTGACTGGAGGAGGGTCACGAGTGGTGTACCGCAGGGCTCGGTGCTCGGGCCACTGCTATTTAATATATTCATAAATGATCTAGAAACAGGGACAAAGTGTGAGATAATAAAATTTGCAGACGACACCAAACTTTTTAGTGGTGCTCGGACTATAGAAGACTGCGAAGAATTGCAAAGGGACTTGAACAAGCTAGGGGAATGGGCGACGAGGTGGCAGATGAAGTTCAACGTTGAGAAATGTAAAGTATTACATATGGGAAGCAGAAACTTGAGGTACAACTATACGATGGGAGGGATATTATTGAAGGAGAGTATACAGGAAAGGGACTTGGGGGTAATGGTGGATACAACAATGAAGCCGATGGCAGTGTGCAGCGGCCGCTAAGAAAGCGAATAGAATGCTTGGTATAATCAAGAAGGGTATTGCGACCAGAACGAAAGAAGTTATTCTGCCGTTGTATCGGGCGATGGTGCGCCCGCATCTGGAGTACTGCGTCCAATTTTGGTCACCATACCTTAAGAAGGATATGGCGTTACTCGAGAGGGTCCAGAGGAGAGCGACACGTCTGATAAAAGGTATGGAAAACCTTTCATACGCTGAGAGATTGGAGAAATTGGGTCTCTTTTCTCTGGAGAAGAGGAGACTTAGAGGGGATTTGATAGAAACTTACAAGATCATAAAGGGCATAGAGAAAGTAGAGAGAGACAGATTCTTCAAACTTTCAAAAAATAAAAGAACAAGAGGGTACTCGGAAAAGATAGAAGGGGACAGATTCAAAACGAATGCTAGGAAGTTCTTCTTTACCCAACGTGTGGTGGACACCTGGAATGCGCTTCCAGAGGACGTGATAGGGCAGAGTACAGTAATGGGGTTTAAGAAAGGATTAGACAATTACCTACTGGAAAAGGGGATAGAGGGGTATAGATAGAGGATCACTGCACAGGTACTGGACCTGTTGGGCCGCCGCGAGAGCGGACTGCTGGGCACGATGGACCTCTGGTCTGACCCAGCAGAGGCACTGCTTATGTTCTTATGTTTTTGAATTAGGCACCTTTTTGTGAATTGGGTGCTGTTAGGCTCTGATACTGGTGCCTATCTTTAGGCATAGAAAATCCTGGCATAAACTGGGGATGCCTAAATGTTAGGATGCTGAGCAACACCTAAGCACACTTAGGCAACGCTGAGCAAGATTCTATAATGGGC
Source organism: Geotrypetes seraphini (assembly GCF_902459505.1). Taxonomy (NCBI): domain Eukaryota; kingdom Metazoa; phylum Chordata; class Amphibia; order Gymnophiona; family Dermophiidae; genus Geotrypetes; species Geotrypetes seraphini. The sequence continues at coordinate 101,282,692 of NC_047090.1, read as the reverse complement.
GCCTACGTTTTATAGAATCAAGGGCAAATTCTATAAGAAGCGCCCAAATGTTAAGCACCTACTTAGGCACTGTTCAGCGCGATTCAAGAAAAATTGGGTGCTGTTTAGTGAATCGCGCTGAGCGGCACCTACTTGGGCACCTATTTGGAGGCACCTAATAAATAGGCCAGCTCTAGGCACAACTAAAAGTTAGGCGCCCATGCGGGCGCTTAAGCATGCTTAAGAGCAGGGATTCTGTAAGAAGGCGCCTAACACGTAGCCAAACCCACACCTAACATGCATTGTGCCTATTTTTTTTGAAGGCCGCCTAAATTTTTAGAGGCGCCTTGTTACAGAATCGTGCTTTCTTGATAGGCGCCTATGTTTCAATCAGTGCTGATTAAAAAGCTTAATTGAGCTTGTTCTTCAATTTAGATAGGCGCCTATCTAGTTGGCCGCCTCTGAGATAGGTGCCCAACTTTAGGCGCTGGTTACAGAATTTGGGCCTCAATATCGATCCCATAATTTTTATCCACTAATGTCTGTTCCAGGCTATACTTCTGAGAAGATATTCTGTTAAAATGCTAATTTGTTCTTTTAGCTGGAAGAACAGCATGAGTCAACATACTTTGGTAATCTTCATTAATTCTTGTGCCATGCACTAAATCATTTTTAAATATGTTCGTGCAAGCTGGAAAAGATGAGTTGGATAGCAACATGGATTACTTTATGAAACCTTTTTTTCAGAATTGCTTTGTACAACAAGCCCACTAAAACTCATATATTTCAAATATATTACACAATTATGAGATTTACTTCAGAAAACTTGCACTCCATTATTAGACTGGCTTTCCAAAGGAATTTTACTAATGGGGTCCAGCAGTGAGATGCCAAAAAAAAAGAGCTTTTCATATCTAAGACAGCCATGTGAAAATATATTTAGAGTAGCATATGTAGAGGATTGTAATTAAGCAGGCTAACATTGAACAGATGATACCATGTTAGGAATAATATAAAAATAAACTATACAAAATGATATTCCATCCCAATACATACATTTTTGAGTTTCCACTGTTTCCTCAATAGAATAAAAAAATAATACAATGAATCCCAAAATTCTATTGAGTGGAAGTTAAAACATCAGAGTAATCTATAGTGTTGTTTTGAAGAATGTGGTCATCCTATATGCTATCCCTGTCCATACTGGACACATAAGGGTCCTTTTACGAAGCCGCGTTAGCAGTTTAACATGCGTAATAGCGTGCGCTAATTTGCCGGCTGCATTAGCCACTACAACCTCCTCTTGAGAAGGCGGTATTTTTTCAGCTACCACAGGGGTTAGCGTGCGCTAAAAAGGTGTGTGCAATAAAGCCACTAACGTGGCTTTGTAAAAGGAGCCCATAGGGGCTGATTCTATAAATGGCACCTAAAAAAAAAAAAATATCAGCCATCTGTCAATCACGCTTAGACACTGTTTAAGAATCGCAGCTAACGGCACCTATGTACACACTTAGGCGCCAGAAATGTAAGCGAGGGTTGTACAGGCCTACATTTCAGGCACCTAAGGGCTCCTTTTACTAAGGTGTGCTTGCATTTTAGTGCACACATAAGATTAGCACGCACTATAGTGCGTGCTAGCCAAAAAATTACCGCCTGCTTAAAAGGAGGTGGTAGCGGTTAGCACGCACGGCATTTTAGCATGCGCTAAAACCGTTAGCGCGCTTTTGTAAAAGGAGCCCTAAGCTTTGGGAGAATCACACTTAGTAGAACCTAACTCAAGCTCCATCCATAGAAATGCCCACTTAGGCATTAGGCGGCACTAAGTGCAATGCGATAAGCATCTGTCTTTTATAGAATCGGATAGGCACCTATTTGCCCAATTAAATATTTTTTTAAACTATTTATTAAGGCTGTTAAAGGTATTTTGCCTATTAAGTTAGGCACCCTTTATAGAATCAGCCCCACAACCAAAGTCTTTCAACAGAAAGTATTTGTAGAGTTGTTTCTGTTTTTAACATCAATTAAGCAAAAAACAGAGAAAACCTGTGGATACACCAATGATACTGTAGAGGTAATTTTATAACAGATTGCCAAGGTAGAGTACAATTTTGTGGCTATGATGCTCATTTTCAAAGCAAATGGATGTCTCAAAAGGGCCAAAAAAGACCATCCGAAAATGTCTAAATAGCGATTTTAGAAAGACAAAATTAGGATATTTTACACCACAGGGAGTCCAAATAGCAAGAAGGCATGTTTTGAGTGGGACTAGGGTGGATCCAAAATTAGGACATCCAACAGCAATAATGGAATGGGAAGAAACATCCAAAGGGATAAAGGAGGGCATTTTTATTTAGACACGTTTCAATTATGTCCAAGTTACAAAGAGGGGCTCTGATTGAGCAGCAGACCACTGGAGGAATTAAGGCCTGACCTCTCCTTAATCTCCTAGTGACTGCTGTCCCCCCCCCTCCATAAGAAGTAATAACTGAAAAGAGATTCCAGGCATGACTGCATCTTGGACATCATCTTCTATAGTGTTTTTGTTTTCGGTTTGCTTCAGGTAATATAAACATACCCAACAGAATAGCAAACAGGTCTCAGGAGTAGCCCTAGAGCAGTGGTTCTCAACCCTGTCCTGGAGGACCACTAGGCCAATCGGGTTTTCAGGCTAGCCCTAATGAATATGCATGAGAGAGATTTGCATATAATGCAGGTGACAGGCATGCAAATCTGCTCCATGCATATTCATTTGGATTCGGGTTTTCTTGCTGTCCGTATTTCCCTGCCTGCCGGGTAGAGGCTGCTGCGATAAGGTAGGATATAAGTTTCGTATTTACATTAGACTTTATTCAAAAGAAAAAGAAATATTAAGGGATGTATATATGAAGGAAAGTGATGACTAGTTTAGTAGTTAGGAATATAATAGTGTAGTTTTTTAAACAATTTAATAATTTAAATTATGTTTTAACAGTTCCCTCTCCTGATGAAGAGCCGAAACTCGAGTCGGGGGGGGGGGGGGGTCATGGATTATGACACGGCAGAATAGTTCATTCACACACCTATCAGCATCTTTAAGCACTGTTTTGTATTTCACTGCTGCGGTAGAAATAGCACCCAACCTTCCAACAAATACAGATAAGTGACTATTCATTTATAACATAGCTAATATTGCTAATATTTAATGGTTGGGTCAGGGACAGTAAAAATGCGATGATGGTCCCTATTCTAACCACAGTTTAGTGTCATCACTAAATGAAGGGTTACGTGGTCTGAGCACTTTTACTTTCAGATGTTAAAAAGTTTTTATAATTAAGAATTATATAAGAGCTGTGATTATTTAAGCGATGAACAATCTCATCACAGATTCAAATCAGTTATCTCCCTATTTGGTTGTAGTGCTAAACAAGCTTAACACAAAGAAAAAGATTTATAAATTTGACCGTATTGAGGGTAATTCTCTATACATTGCTTAAAGTTAGGCACCTGGTTGCTGGAATTGCGCATGTATTTTGTCATTATAAAATGCTCATGTATGTCTACAGTTACGTGCCTAACATTAGGCAAAAGCATTTACGCTAGCTACCGGTATATGGCTGATGTAAATTGCACCTAACTATAGGTACCGTATTTGCCGGCGTATAGGACGACTGGGCGTATAAGACGACCCCCCAACTTTTAGTTAAAAAATAGAGTTTTGTGTTATACTCGCCGTATAAGACGACCCCTTCTTCCTTCTCCACCCCTTTGTATTCCCCCATGTGCTTTCAGCGTTCTTCTCCCTCCTCTGTCTTCAAGTGCTTTCAGAGTCCTTCCCCCCCCCCCCTCCTGTCTTCACCATGGTATTTCAGCGTCCTTCTCCCCCCCCTCCTTCTCTACCGCCCCGGGTGCAGCACAGCCAGCCAGGTCCCCTTACTTTTGTGGCACTTCCCCGACCGACCGACAACAGCCCGGGTCCGACAAACTTCCCTGCCATTAACCGCGAATCTAAATTACCTTCTTACAGATGCTGTAAGAAGGTAATTTAGATTCGCGGCTACAGGGCAGGGAGGATTGTCGGACCCGGGCTGTTATCGGTTGGTCGGGGAAGTGCCACAAAAGTAAGGGGACCTGGCCGGCTGTGCTGCAACCGGGGCGGGGCGGCCGCCCCTCTCTCTTGGTACCGCGAGGCTACTCTCCTCCTTACCTGCCATGCCTGCAGCACAGAGCCGAACGGAAGTCTTTCCGACGTCAGCGCTGACGTCGGAGGGAGGGAGGGCTTTGTTTAAGCCCTCCCTCCTCTCCGACGTCAGCGCTGATGTCGGGAAGACTTCCGTTCGGCTCTGTGCTGCAAGCAGAGAAGGTAGGGAGAAGAAGAGCCGCGCGACTGAGTACATCCAGCCCCGCAAGTAAGGGCATGTAAACTGTACCCGGCGTATAAGACGACCCCCGACTTTGGGGAGGATTTTAAGGTACTAAAAAGTCGTCTTATACGCCGGCAAATACGGTAGTTAGGTGCACAACTGCTTGTATTCTATAATATATATGAATAAGTGCTAGGCATACCCCTGACCCGCCAACTCTCCCAGGTTCATGCCCCTTAGCAGTTGTGAACTATGGATTTTGTGCATGCAACATTTAAAATAGTAACTACATAGGGTTACCATATTTTAAGAAGTAGAAACTTGGGTGCATGGCCCTGCCCTGTTTTGCCCCAATCCCCGCCCCATTCTGCCTCCACCTCTAGTCCTGTCTTGCCTCTAGCCCCCCACAAAAGCTGCATCTCTTTTTTTCTGACCTCCGGCTGCGTCTGGAAGGCTTCCAGCATGCGTGGATGCATGGAACATCATCCGCGCATGCTTATTGAAGGCTCTCCAGATGCAGCTGAAGCTCGTGGCTTTCCAAAACCTGAACAAACTACCAGGTTTTGGAAAGTCTGTCCCAGAACCTGGACAGTTCTTTAAAAATAGGATACGTCTGGTAACCCTATGACTACAGCAGTTATGCAGGTCATTGCTAATTTTTGGAAATTAGCACCAATTTAACATCAATAGCCAACTACTGGTTGTTAATGCCAATTAGCAGATCATTAAGCATTTAAGTCATGCATGCAACTGCTCTTACTCTATAACTTTGTGTGCTAAGCTTAAAGTTGGGTGCCCATGTTTTGAGAATGAAGAACATAAGAAGTGCCGCTGCTGGGTCAAACCAGTGGTCCATCATGCCCAGCAGTCTGCTCCTGCAGCAAAGTCCAGTGCCCTGAGTCTAGCCTTACCTGCATACATTCTGGTTCAGCAGGAACTTGTCTAACTTTGTTTTGAATCCCTGGAGGGTGTTTTCCCCTATAACAGCCTCCAGAAGAGCGTTCCAGATTTCCAGCACTCTCTGGGTGAAGAAGAATTTCTTTACGTTTGTACGAAATCTATCCCCTTTTAACTTTAGAGAGTGCCCTCTGGTTCTCCCTACCTTGGAGAGGGTGAACAACCTGTTTTTATCTACTAAGTCTATTCCCTTCATTATCTTGAACATTTCGATCATGTCCCCTCTCAGTATCCTCTTTTCAAGGGAGAAGAGGCCCAGTTTCTCTAATCTCTCACTGCACGGCAACTCCTCCAGCCCCTTAACCATTTTAGTTGCTCTTCTCTGGACCCTTTCGAGTAGTACTATGCCTTTTTCATGTACAGCGACCAGTTCTGGACGCAGTATTCCAGGTGGGGGCGTACCATGGCCCGGTACAGTGGTATGATAACCTTCTCCGATCTGTTTGTGATCCCCTTCTTAATCATTCCTAGCATTCTGGTTGTCTTTTTCTACCAGTACTCCCAAGTCTCTTTCCTGGGGGGGGGTCTCTCTGAGTACTGCACCAGACATCCTGTATTCGTGTATAAGATTTTTGTTACCGACATGCATCACCTTAAACTTATCCATGTTAAACCTTATTTGCCATGTTGCGGCCCATTCTCGAACGTGTTTATGTCACGTTGCAGGTCTTCACAATCCTTCTGCGCTTAGGTAATCTGACAATTCCATCTGTGTTTCATTTTGTTCCGAGCCAATGAAGGGAGTAAAATTATTGAAAATTAGTCTGCATTAGATTAGTTCAATTAAGCAAACAATTCATTTAATTTATATATTTTTAAATATTTCTATACTGCACCATCTAAAATTCTAGCCGGTGTACAATAGACAAATCCATAAAATGTATAAGGCTTTATTGTAATATTGCAATATATCCTTGTCCCTACGTTGTAAACATTAGTTGACTACTGTATTCGTAAAAGCAGTTTTCAAAACTGTTGTTCAAGGTGGTGCCCAGGGTCAGGCGGAGCAGCACTGGGATTTGATCTCACAACCTCTGAGTGCAGAGGCAGCAGCTCAGCCAGTGAGCCACAGCCCCCCCCCTCTAAAATTGATTTAAGGTTCCTATCATTCTTAAATTTAAAGGCAACCTATTATTTATGCTATACTGCTGTGTATGTGATTGTTTTCTATAATTTCATATTTCACAATTTGGAACCTGTAATAAAAAAAATAAAAAATAGAGGCTCTATATTCTTCAAGTTGTACCGATCTGAATGATAGGACATCAAATAAGTTCACTTCTGCTGATCTCAAGGTATGCACTGAGTGGTGTATATGGAAATTCATTGAAATAACCGGTGATAGGACATTCGTCATAACCTTAAACTTTAATAAAATTATTTTGAACTCTGAACTCCACAGGTATCACTTACACATTCTTTGCCAATTTTATTTCTACATGCCAGTATCTGAAATTGGAAACATTCATGACATAATATACTGGATTCTATAAATGCCATCCAAAAATGGACTCTGAAAAAGAGGCATTAAGCGCGATGCTATAAACGTCACATGAACTTTATAGAATTATGCTTAGCGACGATTCCCATGCCCTGACTATAGACACCAAACTTATACCTGCTGAAACATGGTGTAGATGCTGGTGGCTAAGTTGGGTGCACTGACCCAGTATTCCATATCTACCTACATAACCTTTTGGAAAAGCCCTGACAAGGCCATACACCTAGGGTTGCCAGATTTTCCAATTGGAAAATCCGGACCCCTAGACCCGCCTCCAAGCCAGCCCAGTTCCACCAATCCCTACCCTGTAATGCCTTAATCCCGCTCCCAGCTGTCAGGCAGGGAGGAAGTCCGCACATGTGCAGATTCCGTGCGCATGACATCCACGCATGCGCGAACTTCCTCCCTGCCCTACACAATTTCAGGAGGCTTTTAAAATCCTGGACTTGTCCGGGGAAATCCGGACATCTGGTAACCCTCCATGCACCTCCTATGCCTTCATCATCTTTTGAAATACGTGCTATGGGAGTTAGGCATCCTGCCTTAGAGAATAGTGCGCAAACAGATACATGTGCCAATTCTAATGGATGCCGATAAACTTCATTAGCACCCAATTGATTGTTCCGAACTCAGCAATTTGTGCGTACATCTCAAGCACACACACAAAATTGGATGCCCAAATCTGGGCACCAAATATTGAATCCGGGAGGATGTGGCTGAAACCTAGAGAGAATACATTGTCCCTTGCTGCCATTTGGGGAAGAATTAAACCAAAGGCCTTTTGGCATCTGAAAGTCTCTTTTATTCAGAACCATAGTTTAAAGGGCAAATGTTATTAAATACAAACACTCCAGGGTGCTAAAAGCTCCAAGCTCTGGTACAAACAGTGCTAAATATAAAGTCTGATAATACAGCAGTGAGCAGATCAAAAGAGTCCAAGATAACGAGGTGAGCAGTAAGTGTTTCATTCCTTACAAGACATTTTCATCAGGTTCTTGAAACAGTTGAGAAATTTGTGATCCACAGACGATTGCATCAAATCAATTCAAATAAGGTGTTTGATTTGTTAACTTTTTTGTATTGCACTATTATGGACATTATATTGACAATTATAAGCATTTTTTAATAGTAAAACAATGAGCTTTTAATGCCAGACTATAGAAAAATAATTGGGCTGATGATTGGATTGAAGAAGTAATGGTGCTGAGATAAGGTTTTGCTTCATACATACAAGGTTCATCTAGCCCAGTATCCTGTTTCCTTAGTGGTCAATCCAGGTCACAAGTACCAGGCAGAAACCCAAATAGTAGCAATATTCCATGCTAAGAAACTCTGGGCAAGCAGTGGCTTCCCCAATGTCTCTTAATAGCAGATTCTGGACTTTTCCTCCGGGAATGTGTCCAAATCTTTTTTAATCCAGCTACAGTATGTTGACCACTGTTACCACATTCTCTGGCAACGAGTTACAGAACTTAACTATTCTTAGAGTGAAAAAATATTTTTTCCTATTGGTTTTAAAACAAAAGAACTGCCATATTGGGACAGACCGAAGGACCATCAAGCCCAGTATCCTGTTTACAACAGTGGCCAACAAAGGTCCTAAGTACCTAGCTAGATCTCAAGTAGTAAAACAGATTTTATGCTGTCTATCCTAGGAATAAGCAGTGGATTGCTCTAAGTTATCTCAATAATGGCTTATGGACTTTTCCTTTAAGAAATTATTACATTAGTGACTTCTATTCCGCCAATACCTTACAGTTCTGGGCGGATTACAAAAGAATCTGTCTCCATGTCCCCCCTTTCTTTTTTCCTGTTTCCCTTCTTTCCTTCTGTCTCCCTTCCTGCCCCCTTTCTTTCTTTCTCCCTGCCCTCCCCCAAGCCACTGCCGTCCCATCAGGGAACAGGCCCCCAAGCCATCGCTGCCCCAAGCTTTCCCTGCAGAAGTGTCAGGCCGACCACCATGTTATCAGCCTGAAATAACAACAAAAAATAAGCATATGGCTTATTCCAGTTCAAACACCTTTAAATATGCTAATGTGAATCCATGAACCACAGGAGAATTTTAGTTCTGCCTTTTTTCCAAAATTCTGTTTGGCTTCTTAACAATAACCAGAGATTGAAGAGTTGGGGGCTTATGTTACAATTTGTTATAAACCACTTTCCTTTGGCGATCTAGGTGATATATCAAATGTAATAAATTAAAATGTAATAGTTTTTTATGCATTCTATTTTGCACATGCAATACCCATTCCTCTTTCTGACACAAGGAGTACACTTGTCATCTTAGAATACTTTTATGTACACAAATGAGTGAACTTACATGTCTTTGATTAACTTTGAACCACATTGACCAGATGGAGAGAGTAGTGTTTCTCAAGCCATTCCTGGAGTAACCCCTAGCAGGCCTTAAAGTCATACATTAAAAAGGGTTCTAGAATGCTCTGTCATTTCTCTAGCAATCTAACATTTGGATATATGATCTGTTCTACCTTGCATGCTACTGCTGGCCAGGTTTGGATGTTTCCTTCGGCTAAAGCTGGCAGGGAACCGACATACCCTCAGCCACCTTTAGAAAGAGCATGGCAATCTTCCCTCAACTCCCCTCAGGGCTTCTCTGACTCTCCCATACTCAGAAGGTTTATTCTCCCTGAACTGGACCAAGCCATCCTGCCTAGGCTACCAAGGTTTGGGTCTGTTAAATGGTCTGGGAAGGATGTGCCTTAAGAGAAACTTAGGTTTGCCTAGGCACTTCCTCCCAAAGAGAATAACGAACTCAGCACAACTTTGGCCTGTGACACAATTTATCTATTCCTAGTATTATTCCTAAACCATTTTGTCACCACACTGATGCATAAGCTGGTTGAGGCGAGTAAATGAAACGCAGGCCTATGATATTCAGCTGTCAGCACATCCATAAGGGTTTGCTCAAGTACACACAATATAAAGTGGCTGTATACATGTAACAAGGCTCTGTTACACTGAACAGCTCATTAAGTCAAAGCAAGAAGACAGCCAGATAGGTCAAATGATACTTATCTGGTCTGCTCAGTTTCATTCCTGATGCAATGTCATAGACCCCAGTTGATCTTTGTCCTTCCCTTCTTAGCATAAAAGGATCCTCAGTGCTTATTCAATATTGTTGTTGTCTCTCTGTCACCTCCATCTCATGCATCCAGCACCATTTCCAGGAAGAAGTATTTCCAGATGTTTAACCTGAGTCTATCCCTTTGGAGCAGGGCAGTATTAAAGCTTAGACAAACCAGGCATATGCCCAGGACTCAAATGTTTAGGACGTCTCTCCAACCCATAAACAAGCACTATTGCCTCCTTGTTTTCTAATGAGTATACAGTATACCTCCTCCTATAACACTTGCATCCTAGTGGATCTGGCCTAGTCCTCCATCTAAATCACACTTTTCCTTTAGATTTATTATCATTTATTTTTTTTTAATGGTATGCAGCAATTAATTGGATGGTTTTATCTTGTTAACTTTATCTAAATTTAAAGAGACACTTTAAGACAGGCGTTTGACTTGACCAGAGTTCTGAATATCAGCGCTCTCTGGCTCAGGTATTACTGCGTCCTGGGAATGCTTCCACCTTCATTTCTTTTTTCCTGGGTAAATTTTTTTTGCAATGATTTTCCCTGGTTGGTTAAATAGCGCTGAATACTCTGAGCAGTAGTCTATAAACCACGCTTAAAGTTAGGCACAATTTATAGATTACCACTTTTTTCCAGGGATCCATGCTTAACTTTAAGCGTGTCCATTTGCAGCAACGCAAACGTTAGGCCTGGATGCCCCTTATTCTATTACCTGCAGAAAGGCTGCCAATCCCTTCATGATCCTCCCCTTTCCATGTCCCCTTTTTTGTGCCATGTGTAAATTTTAAACCCAAAAGACATATAACTGACCATGTAAATAAGACAAGCCTTTGAAGGGTGATCAAGAAATATTGTATAAAATTACTGAGAGATGTGAAACTCTGAAAGGAAGGCTACAAAACCTCCCTTGGATAAAGAGTTTATCTTCCAGTCATTGTTATTCTATAAAAATGTTTTTTGATCATGACCTGGAAAGGCTAAAAAGTTCAAACTGTTTCAAAAATTCAAAATAACTGGTTTGTTCTTGTTGTTAATATCATGCAAACGTCACTGCATACTTGATGAAAAAATCCACTTAGCTGTTAAACAGGAGTGAGGGGGGTCCCAACGTGGCCCCGTTTCGTTCTCTGCTTCAGGGGACCCGATGTAAGCTGGTTCAGATTGAATCCTAGTTGATACTAGTGCTGGAATAGCATAACTGCGTGACTTGCAAACAAACGCATCATGCTCTAGAGCATGCAGGATCTAAATAGGACACTACTGATTGCTGTTACAACCTCTCAATACCTTTGTCAAGCAAAATCAACCATGTTATCAGCCCGAAATAACAACAAAAAATAAGCATGCGATTCAGACCACCAGCAAGAAGTTATCTTTTTGTCTACTCCCTCCTGCCAATGTGACTCCCCCACTCCATGGCAATGATGCGCAGGAGGGATGCCCACTCCCTCCTGCCAAAGCAACTCCCTCCCCCAATGGCAGCAGAAGGGCAGGAGGGATGCCCACTCCCTCCTGCCAATGCGAATCCACCCATGGCAGCAATACGGAAGGAGGAATTCCCACTCCCTCCTGCCACTGAGTGCCCACTCCTGCGCCAGGTGCCCACCAAACATCCTCTACACTCTCCCTTACCTCCCCCAAAAAATCAGGAGTAATGATCTAGAAACAGGGACAAAGTGCGAAGTAATAAAATTTGCAGATGACACCAAACTATTTAATGGGCTACGACTAAAGAGGACTGCAAAGATTTACAAAGGGACCTGAACAAACTAGGGGAGTGGGCAACGAGATAGCAGATGAAGTTCAATGTAGAGAAATGTAAAGTCTTGCATGTAGGAAACAGAAACCCGAGGTACAGCTACAAGATGGGAGGGCAGTTATTGAGTGAGAGTAGCCAAGAAAGGGACTTGGGGGTAATAATGGACAAGACAATGAAGCTGTCGGCACAGTGCGCAGCGGGCACTAAGAAAGCAAATAGAATGCTAGGTATAATCAAGAAGAGTATTACAACCAGAATGAAAGAAGTTATCCTGCCGCTGTATCGGGCAATGGTGCGTCCGCATCTGGAGTACTGCGTCCAATATTGGTCGCCATACCCAAAGAAGGATATAGTGATACTCGAGAGGGTTCAGAAGAGAGCGACACGTATAAAAGGTATGGAAAACCTTTCATATGCTGAAAGACTGGAGAAACTGGGACTCTTTTCCCTGGAGAAGCAGAGACTTAGAGGGGATACGATAGAGACTTACAAGATCATGAAGGGCATAAAGTAGAAAGGGACAGATTCTTTAAACTGTCAAAAACTACAAGAACGAGAGGGCATTCAGAAAAATTAAAAGGGGACAGATTCAGAACCAATGCTAGGAAGTTATTCTTCACCCAACGGGTGGTGGACACCTGGAATGCGCTTCCAGAGGGCGTGATAGGACAGGGTACAGTATTGGAGTTCAAGAAGGGTTTGGACAATTTTCTGAAGGAAAAGGGGATAGAAGGGTATAGATAGAGGGTTAAATACAGGTAACTTTCCTATTTCAAGATGCCTTTGACAAATCTTAATCTTTACTTTATTTATTTATCTTTTTCCCAAAACTATCCTTTACTTCAGCGCATATCTTTTATACCATGCACCCTTATCCCTCATGTCCTATCCCTTCCCTCTATCTCATTTCTTCTAATATTATGTAACTTTTCCCTTCCTTCCCACTCATCCTCACGGTCATGTTTGTCAGTACATGTTTAATATGTTTTCTCTAATTTTTCTAATACACCAATAACTAGTTCTTACTTTCCTATTTTAAATTTTATTGTTAACCGGTCAGATATTTGTTTTATGATCGGGATATTAAAAACTAATAAACTTGAAACTTGTATCTGGACCTGATGGGCCTCCGTGTGAGCGGACTGCTGGGCATGATGGACCTCTGGTCTGGCCCAGCAGAGGCACTGCTTATGTTCTTATGTTCTTAATGCCCACTCCATCCTGCCACTGAAGTTCCCTTGCCATCCCCGCCATCCCCCGAATTCTCTCTGTACCTTCTTAGAGATATTGAAGCAGGACGGAAGCTCTTAGGCTCGCTGCTTTAGAATGGCAGGGCTTTGCCTCCCTGGTACATTAACCTCTCTTACCACAACCTCTGGCAATGTATTCCAGAGCTTAACTCTTCTCTGAGTGAAAAATATTTCCTCTTATTGGTTTTAGAGGTATTTCCCTGTAATTTTGAGTGTCCCCTAGTCTTGTAGTAAAAGAGTAAAAAAATCAGTCCACTTGCACCCATTCTATACCACTCAGGAATTTGTAGACTTCAGTCATACCTCCCCTCAGCTGTCTCTTTTCCAATCTGAAGAGCCCTAACCTTTTTAGTCTTTTCTTATATGAGAGTAGTTCCATCCCCTTTATCATCTTGGTCACTCTGAACCTTTTCTAGTTCCACTATATTGAGATAAGGTGACCAGAATTGAATGCAATATTCCAGGTGAGGTCACACCATAGAGCGATACAGAGGCTATAACATTCTTAATCTTGTTAACCATCCATTTTTTAATAATTCCCGGCTGCCGCCACACATTGTGTGGAAGGTTTCAATGTGTGGGTCTACAATGACACCCAGATCTTTTTCTTGGGTGCTAACCCCCAAGGTGGACCCTAGCATCTGGTAACCATGATTTGGATTATTCTTCCCAATGTGCATCACTTTGCATTTGTCTACATTAAATTTCATCTGCCATTTGGATGCCCATTCTTCCAATTTCCTAAGGTTTGCCTGCAATTTTTCACAATCTGCCTGTGTTTTAACAACCTTGAACAGTTTTGTGTTATCTGCATATTTAATCACCTCACTCAAAAGAACATAAGAACTGCTATGTTCACACCTAAATTTAACACTGTGCACTCACACTAAAGATGGCACTATTTAAATCTGTTTCATTAATGGTTGGGAATCATATAACACAAATCTCCAATACTTTACCCAACCTCCAACCTTTACCCAACCTTGCAAAAAACTTTGAGTAAGATGGTGGATACAATGGCTCTGGGGGAATCCTTGATAAAGCAAATTGTTGCAAAACATGTCGGATCATGTCACCCAGTAGCATGCTAAGCTAAGTATATAACTTATTTGAATATTTTTTAATAGAATAACCTCAAGGAAACTTCTAAAAAGATCACGGTTCATAAAAAAGTTAAAAAATTTTAAAAAAAGTTAAAAAATTTTAAAAAAAGTTAAAAAATTTTAAAAAAAGTTTACTTAAATAATTGCAAAAAAAGAATGTGGACCAATGAGGAATAAAAACACCGGTATTCCCACCGATATTGAACATTACTAAGGGTGGAGGAGGTATACCTGAGGCCACATTTTGCTACATTTGAAATATATGAGAACATGTTGAACAATTGGTAATTTTACGGAGAGGAATGTTGGATATTTTGGAAGTTGGGTAAAGTATTGGAGATTTGTGTTATATGATTCCCAACCATTAATGAAACAGATTTAAATAGTGCCATCTTTAGTGTGAATGCACAGTGTTGAAATTCACAATGGCTGAAGATCACTGAAGGTTATTCGGAAGAGCACTTCAGGAAGATTTTAATCACACCTAAAATTAGGCATGAGCATTTATGCTTGCCAAAGGCTGGTTGGTTAGGCACAGAAATGAAAGTATTCTGTATCTCCATGCTTAAATCTTGGGAACTCCATTGGCCGTGATTGCTTTGGAGATACACACGATATGAATTGGGTGCGCAGGTTATAGAATAAAGTAGTGCCAAAAAAAAACAAAAAACCTCCACTTAAAGGTAGCTGAGAATCTGCTCAAATGGAAGAAAAAGCCTCGGCTGAAGCTCAAACCACCACCTCCACATCATTGGCTAAAAAACTTCCATAGAGTGACAACTCGCTGTTGAGGTTTAAAATAATTGAGGACTGAAATATTTTGCAACTGAAACCACTGTGAGTGTTTAAAGCAGTCTGTTAAAATGCCAACATTTCTTAGCACTAAGCCGCTTTTTTTCAGGGCTAATATGACCTTGCTTGAATCTTCACAGAGTGAAAGTGTTGTGCTCACGATCTCACCAGGTTATAGAATAGGCACAGATTACAGATCTCCACATAACCAGTAACTGATACCAATTAGTTTGTTAACGCTAATTATTGATTATCATCAATCCACCCAATTACTTTAGGTGTATATCCGCCACCAAAATTGCACTCTAAACGTTGGGCGACCTAGACAGAATCAGGGTGTTAACGTTTACATCATTAAAACTGTATCATATTATTGTTATTACTGGGATTTAGGCCCTCTTTTATGAAGCTGTGTTAGTTTTTTTTTATTGCTGGCCACGACAGTATTAGCTCTGACTCATAGGAATTCTATGAGCATTGGAGCTTTTACCGCCGTGGACGGCAATAAAAAAGCCTAACACAGCTTCATAAAAGGGGAGGGTGGGGTGTTAGTTTGCCTATCTCCTTATTTTAACTGTGTTTTATGCTGACATTTGGCAATTTTACTGTTGACAGGTTGTTAATACAATGTAAGTTATTTTTGTCAAACTATGCTTGAACATTGCTTTGGAAGAATCTCTTCTGAAAGGCAGCTAATAAATCCTAATAAATAAATAAACTGTTAGTGCTTGTTAAGTCCTGTACTATACAGTTAATGCAGATTAGCTAACAGGCCTTAAATCTACCTCTTTAAACCATTCAAATATATTAGGGTGCTGACAGTCTATTTACAATAAATCATAAGGCCCAGTATTCAAAGCCACTTACCTGGATAACAGGCTTAAGTAAATCCAGCCATTGATTAAAAAGAATTTCCAAGCACACCTGGATAAATTGCCTATACACGCAACGTTTTATGAACTCCAGAAGGAAGAAGCTCTCTTTAGCACAATGCAAGTAGCATTAGCAGTAAATTTGAGATCATACTTCACATATCCTAGCTTAGGAGTGAGGCTCATTACTGTCATGGTATGCACAAAAATAAACAACAATGTATGGCAATCCCAATGGTTGTTAAAACTCACAATACCATGATGCTTTGGCAAGTGAGCAACTAGATTAGCAGAACAGGGGAGAAAAGACCTCAAGTGCTCACTGGTGCCAGATATAAAAAAAATCTTGTCCAGTCACCACAAACGTGAGCTATCATTAGTCCTTTTTATGAAACCCCTTTCCTTAAATATGTGCTGCTAATAATTTATCAGCTACAAATTAACACTTAGAAGTTATTTAGCTTTTAAAGCTGGTGGGTGAACTGAGCTTCAATAATTACTCTCAATGGAGCATCCCCGTTTCACTCCATGAGAGCTTCTTCAGGAGATATAATGCCCAGAAGTTCCTTGTAGCTTTGGGAACGCTGGAACCGTTTTTCAGGTGAAACAATCTACAGCACCCGCCCAGTTGTGAAGGATTTTATAGTATATGAACAAAAATAACCCATTTGTAGACATTGCCCCCAGGAGAGAGATCACGTAGGGACTCTTTTACTAAGCTGCGCTAGTAAATGAGCTTAGCACACCTTTATGTGAGTCTTTCTCCACATACTAAACCTATTTTTAGTATACCCATAGAAAGACTGCTTTTGTATTTATTTTATTTATGACCATGTGCTCATATTACTATTAGCATATGACCATTCACAAAGATTATCTCACCAGGATTTGCACCAAAACTTAGTACATATCACAAACTCCTCACATCCAGCAACAACTCCCCAGCTCCTCAGAAGTACCACCTGGGCTCAAAGATTTTCACTGCCCTAAGCTTTATGTAATATCTCTTCACTGGAGCAATAAACTTTATTTTATGTTATTTTTATATTATTTTTATAACACCCCTTAGTCAATATTCTATTCTTAAAAGTACTTAGCTTTTAGTGTGGTCTTCCATTGAGGGACATAGGAGAATATCCTCTAAGGGGTGTTATAAAAATAATATAAAAATAACATTAAAAAAATAAAGTTTGTCGCTCCCAAAGTGTTTGGCCTCTCCCAGAGAGCCAAACTGCAGCCAGAGAGCTTTAGCCTGCCCTTTAGCTTCTGTTGGAGAACCAGAATCAATTTCGTGAGACACCACATGGCTTTCCTCACCAAGTTTTCACCCTCTATTTCTGGTTAGTCTAATACAGCTTAGGTCCTGTATCTAAGTTTAGAGCACAGTGCAGTGGCGTACCAAGGGGGGGGGCGGGAGAGGCGGTCCGCCCCGGGTGCCAGCCCTGAAGGGGTGCTCCCGGCCTTGCCGTTCAGTCCCCCCACACCCCCGAAGGACCGCTCGCCCAACTGACCTTCCTGCACCACCTGTGAAGCAGCAAGCAGCAGGATCGCGAGGTCAGCTATCCCTGAGCTGCTTGGGCGCTGCTTCCTGCGCCGCGGTCCCGCCCCTCCTCTGACGTCAGAGGAGGGGCGGGAACGTGGCGCGGATAGCAGCGCCTAAGCAGCGCAGGGATAGCTGGCGTCGCGATCCTGCTGCGGATGCTTCATAGGTGGTGCAGGAAGGTCAGTGGGGCGAGCGTTCCTTCGGGGGTGGTGGTGGTGGTGGGGACTGAACGGCAAGGCCGGGAGCATAGGTAGTGCTGCTTCATAGGTGGTGCGGGGAGGCCAGGGGTCGAGCGGTCCTTCGGGGTGGGGCGGGTGGGCAGGCAGGCAGGCATTCAAGGGGGAGGGGGGTGACAGGCAGGCATACCTTCAAGGGGGGGGGACAGGCCTTCGGGGGGGGGTGCAGACCTTCAAGGGGGAGGGACAGGCCTTCAAGGGAGGGACAGGCAGGCCTTCAAGGGGGGACAGGTCTACAAGGGGGTGGGCAGGCCTTCAAGGGGGGGGACAGGCCTACAAGGGGGGGGACAGGCCTACAAGGGGGGGACAGGCCTTCAAGGGGGATAGGCCTACAAGGGGGGGACAGGCCTTCAAGGGGGGGACAGGCCTTCAAGGGGGGACAGGCCTTCAGGGGGGGTGCAGACCTTCAAGGAGGGGACAAGCCTTCAAGGGGGGGACAGGCAGGCAGGTCTTCAAGGTGGGGGGGACAGGCCTACAAGGGGGAGGGACAGGCCTTCAAGGGGGGGGGACAGGCCTACAAGAGGGTGGGACAGGCCTTCAAGGGGGGACAAGCAGACCTTTAAGGGGGGACAGGCCTTTGGGGGGGACCCTGGTTTAGAAGTACACAGAGGGAAGGGGGTGTTCAAAGAGACGTGCATATGCCAAACTTTGGGGGGGATGAAGAAATAATGGGTCTGAAAATAGAGGAGAGGGAGAGAAATGATGGACCATGGGATTTAGGGAGGGAAGGAACTGAAAGGGAGAGAAATTGGACACAAGGGATGGTGTGGAGGAGGGATAGAGATACTGGATAGGAGGGTAATTGGGAAAAGAAAGGGAGAGATGGTGGACTCTGGGGTGGTGGGGAAGGAGGGAGAGATGCCGGATGAAAGGGTAGTTAAGAAAAGGTGGATCTGTAGAGGGAGATGAAAAAAAGGAAAGATACCAGACTTCCTGGGGAGGGAAGGGAAATGGAAAGGGAGGACAGAGTTGGCAGATGGATGGTTAGCACGCAGAAAGAAGGAGACCCTGGCAAGCAAGTTATCAGAAGAAAACCAGAGCCTTGGACCAACAAGATTTGAAATATAACCAGACAACAAAAGGTAGAAAAATTAATTTTATTTTCTGTTTTGTGATTATAATATGTCAGATTTGAAATGTGTATCCTGACAGAGCTGGTGTTGGACTGCAAACGTGAGCTAGGATTTAACAGAGAGAGGAAAAGTCCTTTTTGTTTCTTTATTTTATTTACACCACAGTGCCAGTGTGGTTAGGAGAAGCCAAAGGGGGTAAAAAAGCTATAAAACCCACCAGGAGTTTTGAAAAAAATCACCCAACTGGGCAGGAAAATCGAATTGAAAAACCAATTCAATAGGCTGAATCGAATTGAAATTTTTTTTCCTGAATCTGGCAGCATTAGTTTGCGCTACTGTCTTAGACTTTAGGACCTGGGATTGGGGAGAGATGGCATCCTCAGTACTTTATAATGCAAGTGAAACGAGGATTTGGTCAGACTTTTGAAGGGTCTGCAGAAAAAAAATATTGTATGGGCCGGGGACATGAAACAGCAGGAAATGGGAACTTTTCTTCCTTCTATTTTTGTGAATGGAAAGGCTGAGGATGTCAGAGAGTTCAGTTAAAATATGTGCTTTATAAGAAAATATAATAATGTGTTTTATAAAGTTTATAGCATAGCTGGCCTACCCAGTGAGGTGTTTCTAGTGGTGGTGGTGGCAGCGTGTCAATGTGTTGAGAGGAAGAGGTGGTCTGGGAAATTCTGCTGAGCAAACTTCGGGCCCATTTCCACCCCCCAGTTAGTCCACTCCACTCAACTGGTTCACACACTGAGTGGGTCTTTGGGTGTTGTGTTGGGATCTCTTCCAGTGGTTTATCAGTATCTCCTTCTGGTCCAAGGAAGGAAACTTTGTTATCCTTAGCATTGACCTACAGAATATGTTTGTAACAGCGCTGCTTGTGTGGCATTAGGCTATGTAGTGATCGAAAGAAAAAAACAGACCTTTGCACATTTTTGCACTATATGGTGGGTGTATGAGGAGATTCACATTTCCTGCACAGCTAAGTCCATGTGAAGTTACCTTGTGCTGTATTTGACATCTAGCAAGGTCTCTGTTTGAAAGGAAAGATCTAAACTTAAAAATGAAGTGGCCAGAAGTTATGGTAAAAGCAGATAGTGTAGCTGGTTTTAAGAAAGATTTGGACAAATTCCTGGAGGAAAAGTCCATAATCTGTTATTAAGACATGGGGGAAGTGTCTGCTTGCCCTGGATCGGTAGCATGGAATGTTGCTACTCTTTGGGTTTTGACCAGGTATTAGTATCCTGGATTGGCTACCATGAGAATGGGCTACTGGGCATGATGGACCATTGGTCTGATCCAGTTAGGCTATTCTTATGTTATGTTCTCATCTGTAGGGGCCTTTGTTTTCACTTCTTATTTTAATGTATTTTTTTTATGGGAACTTATCAGTGTTTTTTATAATGGGAACAAAAATGGAAAAGAATGAATGTGTATGGGATGAGGGGGTAACTAATTTCTTCAGCTAAATAATTCAATCCACTTCAAACAGACAAAGGAGAACTCATGCACCATTCACACACCCTCCAACCAAAAACGTCAAAAGAAAAAAAACTGTTCGACAACCTCCTAGCCATTCGAGCTGCAACACTCGACCCCTAACCCTACAACCAATTGACATCGACCACATACTGCAAACCCTTCAAAAAGAAATAAAAACCCTTCTATTCAAAAAACACATAAAACCGAACTAACACAATCAGAACTGTCCCAAGCATCACCTGCAACTACTCCATATGTACTTCTGATGTCATGACAATTCAGACATAATTTATGTTATGTTATGTTTGGAATATAAGAAAATTTTCACTGCCTGTTTCTATTCTGACCATTTATTCCATTTCATGGTCATTACAAAAAATATTTTTTTACATGGGGGGGTGTCAAAAAATGATGGGCCCCTGGTGCCACATACCCTAGGTACGCCACTGGCACAGTGTTATTCCCCACAAAATATGTGGGTACACTTCCAGCATCCCCTTGTATAGGACGTGCTGGTTAAGTGAGAAGATTCTGTAAGAACTGAACTGCCTTGAAAACTTCAGCACTGTAAGTGCTTATTCTTTGCATTAAGTCGTTAAAGACATTTGTTAAAAAAACACAACTGCTGAGTCTGGCTGATAGCACTAAGTTCACAGGAGTGCAAGGTTGAACTGACTGGGATCCTCTGCTAAATTGCCAGCCTTACACAGTGGGAATCTGTCAGCAGTTCCTGGCTATTAAGAGGGTGCCCAGCTTTAACAGGGATAACCTGGTCCCTAATAGTATCCCCCCTGGTCCTAGTATTTTTAGAAAGAGTAAACAAGCAAGTCACATTTACACTTTCCACTCCACTCCCCACTCCACTTTCCACTCCACCAACCATCTCTTCTCCAAGCTGAAGAGCCCTAGCCACTTTAGCCTTTCCTCGTAGAGAATTCGTCCCATCCTTTTTATCATTTTTGTTGCCCTTCTTGTTTCCATTTTGCATGTCACATGATACATCTGGAAAAAAAACCAGACTCATACATTGTAAAACAATTTCTTCCAATTTGTTAAATATAATTTTAAAAGCCAATCACTATCTAACACCAAAGAAAGAGAAACAAGGAGTGTGGCTGCCATCACCTAGGGATACCAGACGTCCGGATTTCCCCAGACATGTCCTCCTTTTGAGGACATGTCCGGGAATCCGGACGGCTTTTCAAAACATAGCAATTTGTCCAGGTTTTGAAAAGCTTCTGGCAACGAGCGACATTGGGACGGCATTCACTCATACGCTGATGCAACGTTGCAACGTTCGTGCAGCTTGAGGGGGCGGGGCGTGGGGTGGGCCTGGGGGGGCAGAAGGTGGCACAACATTATACCCTAACCAACAATGGCAGTATATGTTAAATGCTTTCTTTATTCAGCCAATAGTTTTTATGTTGTCCAAACTAATAAATTCTGGATAAATTAAGTTTTTATAATCCTCTTGAATCTCAAGGAAGCCTCAGCCCCACTACTCCTCCGCTATATTATCTTATAACTGCGGGAAGCATTACGTAGTGCCTCATCATTAGATGTCCATGTTATTAAGTTCAAAGTGTTTTTTACGTGGTTTTAATGTTGTTCAATAAATAAGGAATAAATATCCAATATATAAATGCATAAATGTAAAATGCTTAGTACTTAGCTTAGCTTCATGTTCAGCCAAACCTGGGAGTCTGACCCGACATGTTTCGGGTCAGAGAAATTCTCATACACTGGAAATTGAGTTGGATGGCAGCGGCAACCTCGGGAGACCCTTGATACAGCTCTCTTGGAGCGAAACATGTCGGGTCAGACTCCCAGGTTTGGCTGAACATGAAGCTAAGCTAAGCTAAGTACTAAGCATTTTACATTTATGCATTTATATATTGGATATTTATTCCTTATTTATTGAACAACATTAAAACCACGTAAAAAACACTTTGAACTTAATAACATGGACGTCCAATGATGAGGCACCACGTAATGCTTCCAGCAGTTATAAGATAATACAGCGGAGGAGTTGTGGGGCTGAGGCTTCCTTGAGATTCAAGAGGATTATAAAAACTTAATTTATCCAGAATTTATTAGTTAGGACAACATTATACCCAGCAGCCACCATGGAGTCTCATATCTCCACAGCAAGACTTAGTAGAGATCTCACTGAAGCAACATCTGAAGGCTGAGCTTGACTTACAAATGTAGCCTTAGGTCCTGAGGGTGTTAGGGCTCTCATTTGGGAGAGGCAAGCTGGGCCCTTTGCTTTCCATTTGCCCATTTACAAAAAAAAAACCAAAAACCTTTACTGAGGTACGAGTATGAGATCAAGTTGCTGAGATTAAAATGCTACCACCATTTTGGATCTCTCTTCTGTAGTTCTGACCTTTTTAATGGGTTTTGATTTAGCATGTAGTAGAAATCGGTATGAATGAGTGGAAGGAGGAGGTTTCACTTAAGAACATAACAATAGCCATATTGGGGCAGACCAATAGTCCATCTAGTCCAGTTTCCTGTCCAGGTCATAATACCTGATATCAATGGCGTAGTAAGGGGGGGGTCCACCCTGGGCACAGTCTTGGCGAGGGCACAGGCACCCATCCTCCTCTCCGCCCTCCCCCACTCCTTCCCCATCCCCCACTGCCGCATGAGTGCGTCACTTCCCTTCCCCATACCTCTGTAATGTTCCTGGCGTGAACAGCAACCCCCAACCTGCTGTCGCACCAGCGTTAGCTCTTCCTCTGATATCACTTCCTGAACCCACAGCTAGGAAGGGAGGGGGAGGGGTGCCACCGCCCCGGGCGCCTCTTACCCTCTCTATGCCGCTGCCTGGCATAAACCCAAATAGTAGCAACATGCCATGCTGCCGATCCCCTGAAAATATTCCCATGTAATTTCAATGCTACGTCTGTGCTATTTATTTTATTTTGAGCCACCATATATTGCTAATAGCTAAAACAATAGACTGTAAATACAATTTTCTACTAAATTATATTAATTAATTGTAATTAACCATCACTGTCTACTTTTTCAAGGTAAACTGTTTAAATTTCTTTTTCTTAAATGCAGTCCCCAGATCTTTGTATTTGTTTTGTAATATGAAATAAACTATGACTGACAAAGGGAACCAGGGTGTTATTAACTCAGTATTGGAGAAATTGATTGACTTTTCTTAAGTGTGCTAAATCATATGACAAACAATTAAAAAATGCTTTTATTGCTGCTTATGACCAGAGATAAATAAAACAAACAGATATGGTTTATATTTTTTTTTTTCTTGAGGCATATTTTTGTGCTGAAAGCATGCAGTAAAGCTCGACTGCCTTCTCGTCTTTTACGTTTAGATTGTCAACAGACCTTTGCAAAAATGAGTTTCTCCCATGTAATTATAGTGTGCTTCAAAAACAGAAACAAGCAGCAATAACTCCTCCAGAGCTGGAGACAAACACAGGATGACACTGAGGCCTAATCACTGTGTTTTAAATAGGCCCGGAGCCTAATCTGTCATCAGCTCAGAGGCCACTGACCCTAGTTCAGACTTAAAGCTGAGCTTTTTTTTTTCCCCCAGGATAAAAGCAGAGCCAAAGTAATGGGATGTTTCCATTCGTCCTCAAGCTCAGCAACAGCAGAGTTTGCAACTTCAGTGCATTGCTTATCATTACACGATGGTTGGTATTAGTGAAACTGCTGGAGCCCAAGTGGCTCTTTTCATCTTGCACTCTTCTAACTGTTTAGATCTTAGATTTAAAAAAAACCTGTTGTGATTGCCTTTGGATATATAAAATTAAACCTGATAAGTCAAAGAAGCCTGTTGCATTTTAAGACAGGAGTTGTGTCAGTGTAGAATGAGCTCTCAGGAGAACATGAAGAAGTCACTTAACTTGTAGTGACATGGGTGACCAACTTTTTGAGTGATGTGATATTTGGGCCGTGTGTGGTACAAGGGACATACATACTATGAAAATCCAGATAAAGAGACATAAATGGCTGGCCCTCCAAATTCAGAAAACTTATCTTACTGTTGACCAGATGAATAAATGATGTATAAAAGAAAACATTCAGAATTCATGGATATTTAAATTTTGTGACTTTTATTACTCTATCTAAAGTCACTGTTGACAAATAAGCCAGAATTTTCAGAATATTTAACAGGGAAGCTCCTTTTACAAAAATGTTCGCAAAATAGGCCAGTCTTGCAGTTCATTTCGTGTGAATGTTTATGTAAACCTTTCATTAACGAGCTACTCTGAGGCAAGTTCATGCAAAACAGGTCGTTAAAGAGACTCTTAGCACATGAAAAATGTTTTGTGGGCCAGTTTTTGTCAAAAAAAATAAAAACTACAGCTCAAGATTGGCAATTATTTTTTTTAGAATGCATGACGGTAGCTAACAATCAAAGGATCTACTGGCCCAAATCAGGGGGCCTCTGAATCTCTATTGAAGGCAAGGCCCATTTTTCTACAAGGAGTTAGTAGGAGATGGTGGGGTCTGCTCCTGTTCCCATCATCTCTGGATGCTTTTGGTGAGCTGAAGTCCCAGGGGAAATGCTGGAGCTTCCTCTATTAATTTTAATTTAAAGAACAGATCTTGATGAGGTAGGGCTACTGTGGATAGTGGGTACTTTGAAGCTTGTTAGTCCATGGTTAGGGCTGGAAGGGACGTATAGAGGGCTGCTGATCATCAGAGCATTGAACCTCAGGGGGAGTCTGGAGCATCATTTTGTATTCATTTATGCCCCACATCAGGGCTGATGAAGGATGGTGGTACTACACTACAGGGTCAGAGTCCTCCCAGAAGTGATCCAGGGTCTTCAATTGTAGATTAATAGGCCCTGATTGATTTTCAAAGGGTTGTGTTCGTGAGGAGCTACCTAAACTAGAGGTGGACAAAGTGATGGGACCAGATAATATACCTTTGAGGGTACTGAAGAAACTTAGGGAAGTTCTGGCGGCTCTGCTAGTTGACCTTTTCAATGCTTCTCTACCAGAGGACTGAAGATGGGCAGATGTTGTCCCTCTACACAAAAGTGGAAGTAAGGAAGAAGTAGGGAATTACAGGCCGGTAAGTCTGACTACTGTGATAAATAAATTAATGGAAACACTTTTAAAACAGAGAATAGTGACGTTTCTGGAATCCCGTAGATTGCAGAGCCTGAAACAACATGGATTCTCTAGAGGCAGGTCTTAGATGCAGTGTCCTAGATGTGGTGTATTTAGATTTTAGCAAAGCCTTTGACAGTGTTCCACACAGGCATCTAATAAATAAACTGAGTGCTCTCAGTATGGACCCCAAAGTGATAGACTAGATCAGGAACTGGTTGAGAGGAAGGCAACAGAGAGTAGTGGTCAGTGGAGATCGCTCTGAGGAAAGGGATGTTACCAGGGGTGTATAAGGCTCTGGTAAGAACTCATTTAGAATATTGTATACAATTCTGGAGACCGCACCTTCAAAAAGATATAAACAGGATGGAGTTGGTCCAGACAAAGGCTACTAAAATGGTTGGTGATCTTCATCATAAGACAAATGGAGACAGACTGATAGATCTCAATATGTATACTTTGGAGGAAAGGTGAGAGAGGGGAGATATGATAGAAATTTTTAAATACATACATGGCATAAACGCACATGAGATGAATCGCTTTCATATGAAAGGAGACTCTGGAATGAGAGGGCATAGGATGAAGTTAAGAGGTGATAGGTTTAGGAGTAATCTGAGGAAATACCTTTTTACAGAAAGCGTGGTAGATGAATGGAATAGTCTCCTGGTAGAGGTAGTGGAGCCAAACACGGTCTGAATTCAAGAAAGCATGGGACAGTCATGTGGGAGGAGATAGTGGATGCTGTGGATGGGCAGACTGAATGGGCCATTTGGCCTTTATCTGCCATCATGTTTTGTATGTCTCTATTATTAGTAATCTGTCATTAAAATCTTCTTTGTTATCAGAAGATATTAAAGATGGGTAAGCCTGATGTCATTGCTGGGCAAACTGGTAGAAACTATTATAAAAATAAAGGGGTAACTATTCAAAGCAATTTAAAAGTCATGACAGGCTCCTACCCAGCTAAACCTCTTGTGGATGAATATCCACTGATATTCAGCTACACATACCAGGTTAAGAACCACTGAATATCAACAATGACTGCCTCTGCACATAATTGATTTATGCTTTATCTAACTGATCATTCATTTTCAGTTAGGATCCCTTTTTCTATTTTGACCCTCACCACCACCACTACCACACACAAATTCTTGAGTTCCACAAGGCTCAATTCTCTTCCTTCTTCTGGTTTTTTTTTGTTGTTGTTGTTTTTTAAACTTATTTCTCAGTCTATTGGCAAATATTATACAAGATTTTAATATCAGTTTTTTTGTGATGATATTCTACTAATCTTTTTTATATCACTCCAAAATCCGGATTTTGGGCTTTTTGGCTGGATATTCATTGTCAAATTAACCGCCCCCCACCTTTTACAAAACTGTGATAGTATTTTTAGCGCAGGCTGGCATGCTGAATGTTTTGCATTTCTCCCGACACTCATAAGAGTGCCTATGAGCGTCAGGAACAGCGCAGAGCATTCAACGTGCCGACCTGGGCCAAAAACCACTATTGTGGCTTTGTAAAATGGGGGTAAATCTGTCTATGGTTTGTTGGCTCACAGGTCAAAAGAACAGTTTCTCAGTTGTTCATTTTCTGTCTGATTCATTTATACAACCTGCTTCTTCATTGAGAATTATAATTGATAGAGAGATGATTTTTTCAACAACAATATTTAAAGCTGTGCAAGCAGGTTTATGATTACTTTGTCAAATTAGGGTAGTTTGAAGCTATCATGACTCTGCCACCTCTCTGCTGTGGCATGCCCTTACAGAGGCAGGAAACTCCGCCAGAAGGGGAAGTGCCACAGAAAAGAGAAGTTCTGGCATCAGTGATAGATGGCCTATCTGCCCCTGAACAGAGAAAAGGACGTCTTGAGGCACAAGGGTGGGTTCAAAGACAGAGGAGATGTTGGAGAACAGGATCGGGAGGAGAAGGAGTGAGAGAGGGGGAGTGCCAGATCCAGTAACAGAAGGGGAAGAAGGGGAGATATTGATCTCAGGAAGCTATTAACCTTGGGAAGCTGCTGTTGGATCTAGGTTTGAAGGGACGGAGCAAGCGAGAAGAGGTGTTGGATCCTAGAGAAGTGAGAACAGAAATGTGAAGGGAGGGTAGAGATGTTAGACCTGGAAGCGGAGATGATGGACCTGAGAGGAGAGGAGGCAGTGAAGGTGGAGTCAGGGAGACAGAGAAGGAGTCAGAGATCATGGGAATTTTTAAATGATGAGTTGTTTTCCTGTTCCTAGAAATCTTGGAATTAAATAATGGTCAGACAGTAATTTTTATTTGAATGAGTAGCTTTCCTTTTAAAGAGAATAATTGGTATAATTATGATTCCTGTCAGTGATAATAAATTTACTATTTTTGAAGATCTGAGAGAACTTACTGTGTTGCTCCACTTTGCCGCTTTGACTTCAGCCTAGTCCTGCCCAGCCAGGTAATAAAAACATGGAAATATTTTTCCTAAATTTAAAAACAACAAATTGCATGGCTTGGCTTTATTGTTTTAAGTTAGATATGGCAGATTTTGGTTTTGTTAGAATACAAATATTTACATGGCCCTGGCCTTAGGTAAAATAAAAACAACAACAAAACCCCCCTAACTGTCTTTGTTTTAATTTCAATATAAAACATATTTTTTTTCCTTAATTATGCTGTAAGAAGTTGTGATCCATCAAAATTACAATGAAAAATTTACTCTGAATCAGGAGTATTGCTTTCTTGTTATACCTGATTCATGCCAAAACATTATATTTTGGGTTTGTGGAAGGTAAATATTCCACTGTTAACCAGAAATGTTGTTCTGTTACTCCATATCATGTGTTCCACAAATCACATTTCAAAAGTGTTTAACCACCTAACTATCCCCCTCTTTTACTAAGGCGAGCTAGCTGATTTAGCGCACGCTAAATGCTAACGCGTCCATAGAGTATAATGGACGCGCTAATATTTAGCGTTCGCTAAATTGTCTAGCGCACCTTAGTAAAAGGACCCCTATGTGACTTAGAAAGCTACGTTGGTTCATTTGAATATTAAGCTTGTCTAAGCTCCTAAATTTAGAACCAACATTTAAGAGCTAGTCATTAATGTGGGCTACTACCATTAAAAAATGGTATTTTATAACAAACTCATGCTATTTTAGCGCAGGTCTAATTTTATGCAATGAAACCTAGGAGCCCTTTTACAAAAATGCAGTAAAATCTGGGCTTAACATGTTATAATGTAGGAACTTTACTGTATGCTAAGCCCAGATTAAATGCAGCACTATTTTTAGACTGTATCTTATATATATATATATTGTAGGGCTGTGTGTTAATATACCCATTAATGCAAGGTACCTGCAGAAAGTTAACACGGGCACACACCTCCAAATTGTGTACATAGGCCCAGATTCACTAAAGATAGTGACTCAACCACTGTTGGCTGATTTTTAAACAGCGTTTGATTCACTATCTTGTTTGCATGCAAATGATTTGCACGGAGGTTCAAATCATTTGCATACAAACTCCCCGACTCACTCGCTCAGTGAGCGATTGAGTCAGTGCAGAGTCCTGACATCAGTGACAGGGGAAGCAGCCTCCTGTCACTGCTGTCAGGGCTTCTGTCGCCTGCCCAACGAAGTATGGCAGGAGGGATGCCCGCCCACTCCCTCCTGCCATCTGCCCACTCCCCCCCCCCACAGAACTTCCCTCGAACCCCCGCCCACGAACTTATAGCGAAGTTATCGACAGGTCTACAGCAGTCGGGTTTTAGGATAGTAAAACCCGTTACAAAATAGCCAAGCAAATGTTATTGAATCAATCGCTTGGCTATTTTGCATAAGGTTTTACTCATTTACATGGGTTGGGTTGGATCAGATCGCAAAATACACGGTGGGCTGTTTAGTGAATCGGGTGGGTAGCAGTGATTGTTGCTAAACCTGTGAAAACAGGTTTAGCGGCGATCGCTGACTTTATTAGGGAAGAAAGGATCCTAAACAAATTTAAGGGAGCATTAAAATGTTAGCTCTACAAAGATGCATTTCAAAACTTGAACTTTCCAAGAGACTATCTTAATCTTAATTTTAATTAATAAAATTACCCTCTTCCTCTTGTTTTTCCCCTTTCTGTCTCTCTGTAAATTGTACTGTAGTTCCACCCTTTCCCCTTCTGGACTTTTATGTTTTGGCACACGTCTTAATGCAATAAATGCAGTCCATCTCCCCTAATTTTTAACTGTACATCGCTTTGAAATTTGAAACTGCGATGTAATCAAACTTTTAATTAAACTTGAAACTTGAAGGTATCAATCTGTCTTCTGGCTCTCTTGTTAAATGCTCAGATTTCGAAAGGTTTTCTGAACAATATGTGGAACTAGTCACACAGCAATAGGAATAGAAAGTTTACAGAACCACATATTCTGCATGTAGACATCACACTGGGATACATTTAGGTCAGTGCTGTCTTCTGTGTTGCTTTATTTATAATTTAGTACTGTGAACATCAACATTAAACTTTTACCAACACACCCCCTTCCCCCGTCCTTTTACAAAACCATAACATGGTTTTTAGCGCCGGCCACGGTGGTAACAGCTCTGACGCTCATAGAATTCCTAAGAGTGTCAGAGCTGTTACCGTTGCGGTCAGCGCTAAAAACCACGCTATAGTTTTGTAAAAGGGGGAGGGGCAGGTAAAATCTGTGAAGGACTAAATCAAAAGGACAAACAGCATCTCTCCCAAGGCATCTTCTTTTCTTGTGATATTTTTTTAATATCATGTTTATTGAGACAAGAGGCAACCGGCAAACAAGTACAAAACAGTAAGTAACAAAGTAAACCATGCATCCAACAAGAGCAAAGTGGTACAAGTAATAAGGCAATTCATAGAGGTACAGAACAAGGGTGCATCAAAATCACCTCAAAAGCAAAATGAAGCGTTAAAACAACTTGCCAGCCAGGGATCCCCGTCCATTTTAGAGATAGAGAAAACAAACAATTCAAAACAAACTCTCATCACCCAATCGCAACGGCCTCAAACCAGACAAAACACAGCCATACACCCTATAGCACAGCCTCACACGCACACACACCCAGACATCCACAAACAAACACACTCTCTCCGCCAGGGAACGCCTAACGGATCCAAGTAGGTATGGGGCCCCGGAAGACATCCAACGAACATGCGGTCCGAGACCGAGAAGAGAGAATACACCGATCTACAGGCCGCATAAGGGAGACATACAGAGAACCAGGAGCTCACCCTCAAATGAAACAATAAGAGACGGAGCAAAAAGAACAAAAGGAACAGCTGGTAAGCTATACAATCCATCACATGGGGACAGCGTTTAAACATTAGTGTCCAAGAACTGCTGCCAGAGGGTACAGTAAAATTTCCAGTGGTCCTCTGGACGCGACGAATAGGTGTCCAACTCAAAGCGGGCTGTGTCATCAAGGCTATCCACAGGGTGTATGAGGGAGCCTCCGCAGAGATCCAATATTTCAGGACAACTTTTTCCCCACAAGAATAGTGTGTAAGACAAATTTCTGGGAGGGCAAGTCCAGTCCATGGTGATGAAGGTCTTGGACATCCCCTAATAGCAAAGCAGGTTCATTCCAGGGCATCGTTCTGTGCAGGAGAGCAGCCAGACAGCGCTGTACAGAGTCCCAGAGAGTCAGTTTCAGGCAAGCAAAAAAGGAATGAATAAAAGTTCCCCTGGGTTTTACATTTGATACATTTATCTTCTGGCCATAACCCCATGACATGCCCTCGAGCCCATGTAATATAAGAGCGATGCAGATGTTTGTATTGGGTCTCCTGCAGGGCCACTGCTTTCACATGAAGATACAGTGTTTGGAAGAAGAGCCTAATATCATGGATGGAGACATCCATCTGGAGTTCGTTAGTCTACTCTCCCACTAGAATGGTTAAACACCCTTCCCCAGTTCTATCCCTCCCCTCACCATACCAGGTAGATATTTTATTATCCTCACTGGGGGTGGAAAGGAAAATTGAGTCCAAGGTGCCATAACCCCAGTTCTCCCCGTGGGCATGCACCAGGGAATGATAACAGTGATGAATTTGGAGGTAAGTATAAACACTGGCGGGAGGCAGGTGCCACGCCGTCTGAATTTGAGCAAAGGATGTGAACAAGCTTCCCCCCAGAGCCAGTACAGCCCCCAGAGTCATATCACACCCTTTACGCCCCCCCAGACCCGCCAGTCCCCCCACTCTCGGAGCAAAATCGCGGTTGCGTAGAAGAACAAGCTCCGATCCCTTATAGGGAGGAGCGAGGCCAAATCGGCCGAAGCCGGAGCGATAGGATGGGAGGGGGGAGGGGGAAGGGAGGGGCCAAGCAACAGAGGAAGCAGGGGGGGGTGGGTTAGGGGTTAGGGTTTATGCTTGATTATTATGTTCAGTTGATAACAGTTGGATGTAATTGTGCTGTTATGGCTGCGGCCAAATAAATTCCACATGAGTCGATAAATGCCTGAGTGTCATCATTGTTCCATGTTAGTCCATGAGGGGTAAGAGCTACAGTGCTGAGTGCACGATTTGGGGAGAGAAAAAGGAGAAGCAGAGGGCAGCCTACCCTGTCTCAATCGCCACCAATGCCAGGTTCTACGAAAGGGGATGAGAAACGGGAAAGCAGGTACACAAGGCCTTCTGCTCCTGCCCCCAGCCCCATGAAGGAAAGACGAAAAGGACCACGGCTAGCAGCAGTCTTCAAGCAAAGCTGCAGGGGAATAGCGGCGCGAAGAGACTAGTTGTTCATGAATCCAACGAAGAAGCACTGCGATATTGTAAACGTGAAGATCGGGTAAGCCAAAACCTCCCCTGCCTCTACTCTGCAACAATTTAAGAGCATTGATACGAGCCACCTTCCCCCTCCAAATGAAAGAACGAACAAGAGAGTGGTAGGAACGCTTGTCCGTACGTGATATCCAGACAGAAATTGTTTGAAGCGGGTAGAGCAGTTTTGGAAATAACACCATTTTCACTAATGCCACTCAACCCATCAGGGAAAGGGGGAGCGTTTGCCATTTAAGGCAGAGGGTCTTAACCTTCCCAATAGTAGCAGTGATATTGGTGGCGTACAGCTTTCGGGGGTCCCTATATAGCATTCTACCTAAATATTTCAACTTCCCCGGCGCGATGCATATGCCCAATCCCCTATACCAAGGATCCGCGGCAGAGGCCCCTAACAAAAGGGCCTCCATTTTATCGAAGTTAATTTTGAGACCAGAAAAAACACCGTAGGACCGGATGAGGGACATTAAGACAGGCATGGTCCGATCAGCATGATTAACATATAACAGCATATCATCAGCAAACATGCTGATGCGGAATTCCCGGCTACCTACCCGGAGTCCTTCCAACCTGGGATCCCGCCGAATCTGGGCAGCTAAGGGCTCTAATGAGAGAAGAAAGAGAAGTGGTGACAGTGGGCAACCTTGCCGGGTACCCCTCCCAAGGGGTCCGACACCCCTCCATTCACTAATAACTGGGAGTGGGGATTATTATACAACGTGGACAGCCAGTCAATGAAGTCGCCCCGGATGCCGAAGTGATCAAAGTTCCCAAAAAGATGGGTCCACGAGACCATGTCAAATGCTTTCTCGACATCCAGGCTAGTAATGAGAGACCTGTCAGTGATGGCGTGGGGAGACTGCAACACAGCAAGGACCTTCAAAAGATTCATAGAGGCATGCCCACCTGGTCTTCATGAATAAGAGAAGGTAGAAATCCATTAAGTCGCGCCGCAAGGATACTAGCCAGAATTTTGATATCCTGATTTAAGAGGGAGATAGGTCGGTAAGACCCCAGGGAATCAAGCGGGTGCCAAGGCTTGGGAAGAATGATGATGTGTGCTCTATTGTGGGTGTCCCCCAGGGGGGGGGCCTAGCAGTGCGCAGTCCCATAAAGTAGTCTTGTAAGGGTAGTAGACCCGACAGTTCCAAAAGTTTATAAAATTCAGGGCCAAGGCCATCAGGTCCCGGTGTCTTAGCCAGTTTAAGTTTTTTGATGGCCACCTGAAGTTCCTCTCTGGAAATGGGGCCATTAGGAATGGCTCTTTGGTCGCCAGACAGCGTAGGGAGATTGATACCCTGGAAAAATTTAGCACTGGCGGCCAGATCAAAGGGTTGAGCGGAGTAAAGTTCAGTGTAAAATTGCACAAATTGTTGCATGATGGCTTGATGGGTATTGTGGGTCGCTCCCTGCTTGTCTTTGATAGAAGTGATAATATGCCTCGCTTTATGAGGGCGCACCAAATTGGCTAATAACTGGCCCGTTTTATCGCCCCAGCGATGAAGTTTATATTTATAACAGTATATATTTCGACTGGCTTGCTGATCTAAGAGATGATTGAGTTTAGATTTAATAACACCCATGGCCTGTCTGGTGACATCATCGAGGCGAGAAATATGAAGTGGCAAGATCCCGAGACAGCGAAAGGAGCTCCCCATCCCGTCGTTTTTTTAAGGAGGCGGAATAAACTAGAATGTGCCCCCACATGACCGCCTTAGCGGCTTCCCAATAAGTAACTGGTCCCACATCCTCCACTGAATTGGTTTGGACAAAAGTGTCCCATTTCTGTTGAAAGAACTCCCGAAACAAAGCATCTGTAAAGAGATGGGGGGACATACGCCAAACGCGGCCCACAGCTGGGGAGCTGAACCATAAGGTGAGGCCCAGGAGAGCATGATCAGAAACTAGGGGCGCCGAGATGCTGGCATCCGTCATATAGGGGAAGAGGGAAGCAGCGATAAGAACATAATCAATGCAAGAGTAAGTCGAGTGAGGGTGGGAATAAAAGGAGAAATCATGCTCATCCGGGTGCAGGGTGTGCCACGTGTCCAGCAGACCTAATTCCTTCAAGAGAAAATGTACCCCTTTCGTGAAGTGGCCCTTCGGTACTGGTTTAGCTGGCTTATGGTCCCACTGGGGTGAGCTACAAAATTGAAATCTCCACCCAATATAATCGGTTGGGGTAAAAATGGAGCCAGGTGAACAACCAAGAGAAAAATGTGTGGGTATAGGTGTTAGGAGCATAGATATTACACAATACCAAGGGTTTCCCCCCATAGTTCCCCAACCAGTATAATGTACCGACCGTTAGGATCAGCAATTTGGCTATGAAGATGTTTTTGTGTATGGGTATGGCCACCCCACATGTCCTAGCTGTGAAGGAAGCATGGCCCACCAGACCCACCTACAGAGTTTGCCATGTTCTAGAGGGGTCAAGTGTGTCTCCTGCAGAAAGGCAATGTCAGTGCGTTCCCTTTTAAGATTTGGTACGTTTGATGGGGGAGTGGATCCCAGCCATGTTAAGTGATTTCACATTCAATCGAGTCATAGCATATAAATAACACAAAGCATTATCAACCAGATATGTAGCAAACAACATGACAAGGGTAGGACATCACAGCCATATCCCACCCATTGTGGCACACACAGCGTCAAAATGTGAAGCATAAACAATGAAAAGCCCAATCTCCTGGCGTCCCTCCGGCAGAGAAAACAATCACACAACCCCAAGCATACAACCACATACACCCCAAACATACAGATCCCCCCTCCCCCCTCCCAACCAAACCCAAAACCCATTCGTAGCATGGAGAAGTCCCTGCTAATCCCCAACCCCTAGAACAAGTCAACCGTGCAGCCCCAGGCCACACCACAACAGGCAGCAGTCCAACCCGACTATGCCATGGCCCCTCAGGCGCGATGGCCTTGCGCAGGGAAGGGCCGGAGCAAAGGCAGCAGATATTAAAACTGGGAGCTAAAACCATGCCAATAGTCCGAAAAGATAAGGTCTCAATAGAAGATAATCATGCAGCAAAACATAATAGGGGACAAAAAAGTGACAGCCAAGGACAAGGAGAACAATGGAGCCACGAGTTTCCAAAAGTAAATGTTCACAGGTGACCCGCCAAAGACCATGGAGCTATAAGCTTGACAACAGAGTTCCGGGCCTGCAGAACAGCTAAGCCAGGGTAACAGAGCCAGGCGCATCAAAGGAGCAGCCACTGATGTAAGTCAGGCTTGCAGAAAATACTGCTGTTCATCCCTCAAGGTGAAGCTGCTACATCCGGAGGGGAGCCAGCCATGGCGGTCACATACATCGCGTAGAGTGCTCAAGCAGCTGCTCCAGCACCCGTCACCCATTAGGTCAGGGGGCCAAACCAGGCTGTCACAACAGCCCCCTGGTGACCAACAGAGCTAAAAACAAAATAAGTTAGCAGAAGAGGGGCTTGCCCAAATGCTGGTGCAGATCCGAATCAGGAGGCACCACAATCCCCAGGTACTATAGCAGGCAGAGTTTTAAAGAACCCTTCCAACTCTGCCGGAGTGTTGTAAAATGTGGTGGAGTTATTATAAGTCACCCGGGCTCGCGCAGGATATAATAGAGAGAATCAGATATTGCGCTTGAATAACTCACTGCAGTGGGGCGCCATGGCCCGGCACCTCAACGAGATCTGAGGTGAGAAGTCCTGGAATATAAGCACTTTGTGACCCTCCACTTGTAGGTTAAGATCTTTTCCTCGTCAATAGTGGGCCAGCATGCACTCCTTCAAGGCATAATTAAGGAACCTTGCAATGATCGGCCAAGGCTGGGACTCCTCGTCCCTGCGGGATCCCAATCTGTAAGCACGCTCGATAGGGAAGGGCGCCAGAGCGTTAGGTAGGGCAACAGTCTTAGGCAGCCAGTCCTCCAGCCACTGACGAAGATTGACAACACAAATGGAGTTAGGGATCGCCACAAATCGCGAGTTATTACGGCGGCCTCTATTCTCTTGATCCTTGAGGCGTTCCGTCATAGCCTTGTTCGCCGATTCTAACGTACGAAGGCACTTCACAAAATTAGCCGCGGTGTCTTCCTGATGGGCTATGCGATCCTCAGCCCATTGGAGTCAACCAGCCTGAGACAGACTTTCCTTAAAACTTTCCATGAAGGTATGTATGGTGGCTAGCTTGTCTTCCATAACCAAAGTTAGCGAGCGAGTAAGCTCCTGAACCGCCGCAGCCTCCAGTGTGAAGACAGGCACCTCGTGTTGCTCCGCCATCTTCCCTTCCGGTCCCCTTGGCCTGTCCCTCGCGGTCCTGGTGGATTTTGCTGCCATCAACCCTTCCCGAGCTGAGTTAAGTGTTGGAACAGGTGCAGCGGAAGAAGGGCTTTCAGATCCGCAGTTTGAGGCACAGCGCCGGCCGGGTGAAAGCAGGTTAAATAGCGAGAGATTAGGCGCGGCCCGGAGCTACACAGAGGCATGTCCGTTCACCCTCCCGGCATCACGTGCCCCCCCCCCTCTTGTGATGTTAACATTATAACATACAGTGAAAGTTATTTGATGAACAGTCATTTCTAATATACACTACAGTTTAGTTGTCAGATTGTAATGGTGCACAGTGGTGCTGAGTACTGTCATCTGTTTAGAGATAAAGCGGCTCACTCCCTTTTTGGTGAATCATATGCAATGTAATATCACTGCTCAATCACTCATTTCAACTACTGCCAAAGTAAAAGGTAAACACTTCTTAAGAGTCGCCCAGTTAAACAGTAATACAGCAAAATCCTTTGGAATAGGGGTGATCACAGCCTGTCGTTGTATATGTACCTAAGTGGAATAAGTTGATGTTTCATTTATTTGATTGAACTGTGCTTTTCTAGCTTTGGCGTGCAGAAAATATCTCCTTCTAAGCTTGTTCTGGTGCCACATTTCATTTCACGAAGCACTCCTTTTTCTTAATAGTGATGCTGAAGTCTTCTGTTAAATGTTTGTAATGTTAATTTCACAGCAGAAGAATCTAACAATCATTTAGTCTGTGGCAGATGTTAGCCTGGAATACTGGAAAAAGGCTTCTATTCACCGGGAAAGTAGTTTCTCTTGGCAGACCTCTTGCACTGGGAAGTCACTAAGGGATCTGGCATCCTCGGATGCAATGCAGTTCCAGTGATAGCCCTAGTCATAGGGGAGCAGAATTCAAAAATGGTGCCCAGTGTTAGGTGCTGGGATTAACTGCGCTAAACTAGTATTCTGTGAAGGGCACTTTGCATGTAACGACCTCTACGTGCCGAACTTTTGATGCAAGCATTTATGCCTGCCAAAGGGTGGTGTAAATGCTCATGTCCAACCAATATAACAACTCAAAAGTCCAAACCAGTAATATTGTATAAGTCCCGTTTTGAGAGGAGAAAATATTGCAATCCATTCCTCACAATTCTACTGAAGATATTTCAATTATATAGAGTCATCAAAAGGGGCATTCCAGGTAGACAAGATACCAAATTTATGAAGCTAAACGCCGCTACGCTTCTTCATTGGCGCATAGAATCTTATTGTGAACTAATGATCTTTACGTATTAAATATTTAAATAACTTATAATATAAATTCTTATCACAATTATCTGTAAAGTCCAGGTAAAGCCTTTAGCTTATACCAAGAAGTAGGAAACACCAACATCACTAACAGATCAGTAATTTCATGTTTGAGTTCTTTCAGTACCCTGGGATGTATACCATCTGGTCCAGGTGATTTATCACTCTTTAATTTGTCTAATTGGCTTAGTATATATTTTAGGTTCACTGAGATTTCTTTCAATTCATCTGCCTTATCACCCTTGAAAATAATTTGTGGTTCATGTAGCTCTCTTACATCTTCTTCAATAAAGACCGAAGCAAAGAATTGATTTAGTCTCTCCACTATGGTCTTATCCTCCCTGAGCACACCTTTTACTCCTTGATCATCCAATGGTCCCATGGATTCCCTTCACAGGTTATCTGCTTCTGATGTACCTAAAAAAATTGTTACTATCAGTTTTTGCCTCTTTGGCAAGTTGTTCTTCATATTCTTGTTTTGCTTTCTTTATCAATGTTTTGCATCTAACTTGCCAGTGCTGATGTCTCTTCTTATTTTCTTCATTGGGATCCTTTTTCCATTCTTTAAAAGATGTTTTCTTGGCTTTTGACTTTTGCCTCTTTCATTTCACCTTTTAATCATGCCGGCTCTTGTTTTCTCTTCTTTCCACCTTTTTTAATATATGGAATACATCTGGTCTGGGCTTCCACAATGGTATCTTTAAACAACATCCACACTTGGGGCTCCTTTTGCGAAGGTGCACTAGCGGTTTTAGCGCATGCACCGGATTAGCGTGCTAGCCAAAAATCTACCGCCTGCTCAAAAGGAGGCGGTAGCGGCTAGTGCGCGCTATTCTGCGCGTTAAGACCCTAATACGACCCTTGGCTTATATATCTGACTTTTGCCACAGACCCTTTTAGCTTTTTTTTAAACAATTTTCCTCATTTTATCGTAGTTGTCCTTGTGAAAATGTTTAGCAGCGTCACTCCAGTTATCAACTCAAATTTGATCATGTTATGATCACTGTTTCCCAGCGGACCCAACACAGTTACCTCCTGTACTATATCCTGCATTCCACTAAGGACCAAATCTTAAATAGCTCAATATCAGGAGTATATACCACTGCTGGCTGCCGCTGCCACACCCTGATACTTACAAGGGAAAATTGAGCCCTAGTTTCACTCATATATAGGCTTCCATAGTTCTTCAGTTTTTTTCTCTTCCAGTCTGGGAGGAGGAAGCAAAATCTGGAATAGCATAGCGATGCAGTAGGTGAAACTAAAGGGGACAAAAAAGCTGCACAACTGTTGCAAATTTCTATCCCCAGGTCAGAGGAGGGAGAATGGCCACCCATGTGCATGCTGCCATGTTTGGGTGGTCGCTGGGGCCAGTAGATGTTACACCAGGAGTAGTCTCAAACCATGCTGTACATGGATTCTTCAAATGTTACGCTTAAGGTTTGAAGAGAACATTAAAAATCAGATAAGTTTTGAATTGTTTGTTGATGCATTCATGTAAAAGATATGAATATGGCTACTATGTGAGGAAGTTAGCTTGTTGCTATTTATTAATGTGCTGTACTGTTTTTATTCATTTTGCATGTTGCTTGTACACTGCCTAGATTTTTAAGCAGCATATAAATTTTTATATAAATTTTTAAATAAATAAACAAATGTTATGGACAATAATAGATTACATTTGTGCTGCCTTATTATTTTTAACTGAGATATTTTGCTCCTCACATTTTAGTAATTGATTAGGAAATGATTTGGTGTATTGTTCGACTGCAGCATTTTTCCTTTTTGGCCTGTTTGGTTTTGAACCCTAAGGGCTCCTTTTACAAAGCTGCGGTAATGTTTCTCCTGCAGCAAATGAACCAAAGAACATAGAAATTGAATTTGCATCAGGGCATTTGCTGCAGGAGAAGCACTACTGCAGCTGTGTAAAACAGGCCCTAAATATCTGTCACTGTTACCACTGGGCAACCCAGAAAAATAATGCTAAACTCTAACAGATTGAACTACGCATTGGTATAGTTTCCCATGCTTGAACACAAGATAACGTGCTAATTTTCTGTATATTATCCTAAGCAGGATTTTGTGTTTTAGATTTGTTATGGTATTATAAGAGAGAAAAATCCTTCAAATTAAACTCAGCTTGAGCAGAAAGGAAAGCATTTCATGTTTGATATACTGTTCCTACTTTATACAGGCCTTGCTTTACAGATACAACCATATCATGCTGTTGCACCAGTTCTGCATTCTGATTGACTGATACCCAACAATCTGTTTATTTCACGGTTCATTATTCCACTGGATGCTGACGTAAATCTTATGCTAATCTGAGCATTGCTAAAACATGGAATTTAAAAAAAGACTTCTTAGCTGCATTTTAATTTAAGAACTCAAGGAAGAAGTTTATAATGGTAATAATGACCTCTGAATTCAAGAATTTCCTGCTGTTAATCCTTGGATGGTTAAAGGCCTTTGGCTTTGATTCAAGACTCCAAAGAGTCGAATTCCAGGAATAACCCACCCTGTTGATCACAGTTGCTTATTTAACTCTTTTTTAACTTTTTAAAAATTTTTTATACATTTATAAGTCTATCTGAAAAGCAAACAACAATCTACAAAACATTTAAGTTAAACAAAGAAAAACTATATTTACAATATAGAAGGATAAAAATAGGCTGCTGCTGCCATAAACATTTTGACACCCATAAGGATTTAATGGACATTGGAACATTTGCCAAGCGACAACCGTTACTGTTGCTTTGTAAAAGGGGAGGAAAGTTAGGACCCACTATTCAAAGGATTTACAGTATGTCCCTAGCTCTGGGGCCCTTTTACTAAAGGGCAGTAAAATCTGGTCATAGTACTAAGCCCAGATTTACTGACTCAATAATTAGGACTTTTAAAATATTTATTTATTTAAAATTTTATATACCGTATATTAACTATATGGTCTACAAAGATTATAATCATAACAGGTTAAGCACCACATATGAACACAATTGCAGAATAGCACTCGTGAAAATAAAAAGAACCTAACATAGGAAAGCGCCAACAAACAATTACTAAAGGCAGCCAACAATTATTAACTCAACAATTGAGTTTTCAGTATTTTCTTAAAATTCATTCTCCTAGCACAATATTGCAAAATTCCAGGCAACACATTCCAAAGTTTAGCACCTGACACAGACAACATCGCTGCACCAATCCTAGCATAGAAAATTGATATCTTACCCTCTAAGCTCAGTTTCATACTATTTTCTGATCTCAGACACCTTTTAGGCTGATAAATTAAAAAAAAAATCCATGTAAAGCAGCCAGAGAGACATGATATAAAATCTGATGTATGGTTGAAAGAATCTTAAAGTGAACTCTATGCTGCATGAGTGACCAGTGCAGTTGCTTCAGCACTAGGGTTATATGAGTCGTTCTTGGGACACCAGTAATAAATCTTGCCGCTGAGTTAATCAACATCTGCAGTGCCCTCATCTTCACTTTAGCAACTCCCAAGTATAGCGCATTGCAATAATCCACCTTACTCATGATCAGCATTTTGTTGACTTTCAGCTTCATTTTCAAAAAAGATAAACGTCCAAAAGACAGCATAAACCATAGAAACATAGAAGATGACGGCAGAAAAGGGCTACAGCCCATCAAATCTGCCCACTCTGCTTACCCACCCCCTGTCTATGCCCTAATGACCCAATTTCCTTATCTTGACCCTCGTAGGGATCCCACATGGGTATCCCATTTATTCTTAAAGTCTGGCACGCTGTCTGCCTCGATCACCTGCGCTGGAAGCTTGTTCCAATGATCAATCACTCTCTCTGTGAAGAAATACTTTCTGCTGTCGCCATGAAATTTTCCGCCCCTGAGTTTTGAGTGGGTGCCCTCTTGTGGCCGAGGGTCCCTTGAGAAAGAAAATATCATCTTCCACTTCAACACGTCCCGTGAGGTACTTAAATGTTTCGATCATGTCTCCCCTCTCCCTACGTTCCTCGAGAGTGTAGTACTTGGATGTCTTACTAGTCAAAAGTCCGAGCATTCTCAAAACAGACTTTCTAGATGTCTTCCTGGTTGTTTTGTCTCCAGTGTATCCACATCTTAAAGGAGCATGTTAGAGGCATTATTTTGGGTGGCTTTAGGACTTGGATGTTCTTCAGGCAAAATCAAACCTTTAACAAAAGGGCCTGGGCATCTTTTTAGACATTTGGAGCTAGACCTGTTTTAAATATGTCTAAATGCTAAAAAAAAGAACCCAAACTGACCAGATGACCACTGGTGGGATTACTCCCCAAGTGGTCACTGACCCCCTCCAACCATCCAAAGATGTAAAAAAATAACATAAGTACATTCTAGCCTATATTACAAGGGGGTGCTGATAAGTTCTCAGTCCAAGCAGCTTCAGAAGTTAACACAGACATTTGAGCCCATAGATTTCATCCTTAACCAAAGCAAGCTTCTTTACATTCCATGAACTGCGTTCAATCCGTCATCTTTTTGATCATGATACTTTTCATGTCTTAATCCTTTCCTTTTTTTGTCTCTAGCCTAGATTATTACAACATCATCTCCATGGGTCTGCCAGGCTGCACTTTAAATAAAATTACAGACACAGCTATTAGAGAATCATTTACAAAGTACTTCTTATGACTTTCAAAGCTTACCACTTTGGGGTACCAGATTACCTAGCCTCACTAGCTATCCCCTACTATCCAGTCTTTGAACGATTTTCACTTTGAATTGCCAGGGCCCCAGTAAACCCAGATAGAATTTACAAGACATTGAGCCTTTTATTTCACAGCCCCATTCACCTGGAAGTCCCTTCGACTCTCCATTCATAGTGCATCTTTGCTCAAGGTTTCAAAGTACAGTAGCAGTTAAGACATGGCTGTTTTCCCAAGATTCTCCACAGGGTCTGAGGCCTCAATTCGGTTGGTCTGTTCCTGCAGAGATACTGCTCTTTCTATCCTCTTTATGTAATCTCTACCCTGAATGTTGTGTGGTTGATATTCATTCCTATCGTAACTCTGACGTTCTTTTCCATTCTGTTTTTAAGTCTGTAAACTGCTTAGATCTATCTTGTATAGTTAAAGCAGTACAATAAGTGTGAAATATATTTTTGATAATGTTTTATGGTAGTCCTATTATTAAGTTTCAATTTGCTGATTTTGAACTTAACTCAGGCCTTCTTTTATCAAGCTGCAATAGAGTGTTTTAGCAGTGGCTAGTGAGGTAAATGCTCCGACATTCATAGGAATTAAATGAGTGTCGGAGCATTTACCTCACCAGCCAGTGCTAAAATACTCTAACGTGGCTTGATACAAGGGGGCCTCAGTCATTGTTTTTATGTTTATATTTGGTCTTTTTTTACTATTATTATGTTGTTAACAAAATTGTAAGCTTTACAATTTGTTGAACTGTATTTGCTGTCCACCATCTTGGATGAATCTCTTCATAAATATGGTCAATGAATCAATAAACCAATATAAATAGAGTAGAATAATAAATGCAGGAGATTCAAAATATTTATGGATTGATAGAACACGATATAAATCAAAGAAACAGGATTTAATAACATCTGACACATACGTAAGTTATAAAATTATCCTTCCTATGGAAGAGGAGAGCAAGAGATTAATATATTAATGTTTTACGCTCTCTTTTTTATGTATTCTACATATGGTCTATGGTTTTTATTTATAGTCCACTTTGTACAAAGCGGATTACAAAGCACATACATATTAAAATATACAGACATACAAATACAAAACATACAAATGATCATATAAACACACATTTTTAAAAAAATACAATATAAAAAAAAAATCACACGTTACCATACTGTAAAATAATGTCATTACACTATTCCCCATCAATTATCGTCTGGTAAAAATGCTTCACCATACCATATTGCACAAAATAAAAAAAAATTGCCTTTTTTTCTCTCTTCTTTCTTTAGCGCTCATATTTCATTTGACAAAACAAATGCTTGAACATACTTAGACTCCCTTGCTGTCTGTCGTATGTAACCTAGAAGTTTATTCCATTCCGCTGGACCTAGACAGGAAAAGACCCCAGCTCTCATGATCTGTAGTCTCAAATTTTTTCTTGTTGATATAACTAAATCGCCATTTCCAGCGGAACGTAACTTCAGAAGAGAAACCGGAAGTGAAATTGTCTTTGACAGATATCACGGAGCCAGTGCAATGCGTTCAGCACAGTTAAAGGAATACCTAACAGCGCTATATTGCAACAGTCAAGGCTTGATAATACCACCGCTTGGAGAACAGATTTATAATCACTCCAAGAGAGATAGTGATAAAGATTACTCAAGAGTCTCAACTTAAAGTAGATTTTCTTTATCAACATTTGTACATGTGTTTTAAAAGACAATTGAGTCAATAACAACTACTAAATAATGGATCTCAGATGAGAATTGCAGAACAGAATCCAGTATTTGCATAGGGGCCGATAACATCTCATTTGTATTCTTTGATAAAAGCATCACCTTCGTCTTTTCAATGTTAAGCATCAATCTACTGGCATCCATCCACTCCTTGATCTTTAACATAATCTCACTTAACCGCTCATTCGATGATACCACTGAACCCTCTACTGGAAAGAAAAATTGTATATTGTCAGCGTATACTCTACAAAATCATTCAACGTCTTACATAGTGGTTGAAGATATATATTAATGATAAACTTTCACATGGGTAGTGAGTGCTAGGTACATAATATGCAACAGCACAGACTGAAACAAAAAATCAGAGGAGGAAAAAGCCTCAGAACCCAGCCTCTCCCACCCCACAATGGTGGCTCAAGGTGTTTGGGGTGATAACCTCATCGGCATAA
Organism: Geotrypetes seraphini; assembly: GCF_902459505.1. Lineage (NCBI taxonomy): Eukaryota > Metazoa > Chordata > Amphibia > Gymnophiona > Dermophiidae > Geotrypetes > Geotrypetes seraphini. The sequence continues at coordinate 101,238,399 of NC_047090.1, read as the reverse complement.
AAAAACCTCCCCTGGTGTCTGAAAAAGCTTAATGCTGAAAAGATCAACTTATCTGATAAAGGCGATTGGCAACACCAACGGTTGTCAGTGTTTCACATTTCTGCTGCCTCAGGGTGTGACACAACTGATGCATTTTTAAAGTCTTTAAAGTGGAACGCGGTCAACGCGTCTCCCTGCTTATCTGATAAAGGCGTTTGGCACGCCAACAGTGGCCAGAGTTTCACATTTCTGCTGACTCAGGGTCTGACACAACTGATGCATTTTTAAAGTCTGTAAAGTAGAACGTGGTCAATGCGTCTCCCTACACTCAAAGATATATATTAAACAGGACCGCTGATGCTTGTGGCACTCCAGTCCTCAGGGTCCTTTGAGCTGAAAATCTCTCATGTACTTTAACTTCTTGTTTCCAACTACTTCATCTAAAGAAGAATGCCTGCCAGCTGTACTTTATGAGTGCGCAAAAGAGATATTAGTGAGATATTTGGACATCAAGGAAATAAGATGCCAGTTTTATTTACCAGTTTCTCTGTGATTAATTTCTGAGTATGGCTATTTCAAGGAAGAATGCTTCTCTCTTTTTCTGGAAAAAAATGTTCTTTGTCAATGAGATCCATAAAAGTGGATGAGAAAAAAAAATGCAGTAATTCAGAAAACTATATGAACAAAAAATCTCTTTCTTTCTCTCCCAGGACAGCTTTCATTAGTCTTGTATGGAATTTCACGCTAAACACCAGACAGAATACAATAAACCCCAAATTAATATTCAGCTTTTGATGCGAACTTTTAAATTATGCCTTTTAATCAAAGAATGATATTTATTATAATCCTAATACCATCTACTTTGGTCTTTTTGAACTGACTGATGAGTATTAAACAGATTTTCCCACAATATTAAACTTTGCTTTCATGTTTTTCTCAATATATGACTGTTATTAACTAACAATAAAGCCACCTGCATATTATTAAAGTTTTCGGAGCTGGGATAGAGCCCATACCTGATTTTTACTGGAGTTGGGCCATGAATTGGGTTAACCCTTAGCCAGCATGTTTAGCTTAAGAGGAAGTCCAACAGCAATCAATATAGGGCCACTCTATAATAGAGAATTCTTGGTGAGCTGGTGCAAAATCTTTAAAATAAATGGTTTTGCTTTCTTATATGATCTATACCTGATTACCAGATAATTTTTCCCATACTGTCCAGCAGTATTCTTGGGTTTATTTTGCTTCATTTCGGAGTGGAAGAGTAGCCTAATGGTTACTGCAGTAGTCTGAGAACCAGGAGAGCTGGGTTCAATTCCCACCACAACTCCTTGTGACCCTGGGCACATCACTCAATTCTCCATTGTCCAGGGGCAAAATAAGTACCTGTATATAATATGCAAACCACTTTGGTAGCAACTACAGCTAGGCAGTATGTCAAATCCCATCTGCATTCCCTTCTAATTTTGGAGAAGGTAGATTTAAAGTAGCCAAATTCAGACTGTGATAAATCTGTGTTTAGGGTGCAGGAAAGTCCCCCATTAGCACATGCTAAGTCCAGATTTTTCTACTTAGTAAAAGAGCCTCATAATAAAGCTCCAGTCAACGTACATGGGCTTGTCGTGCTACTGGAGTTTGCACGCATCTGTGAAGCTGAATGCTATGCTGTCGATAATTTCACTACCAGCAGGGCCTCCCAAGGTGGACAGGTTTCAGTGGAGATGACAGACTAATGACTTACCACCCATCTGGGCAACAGTAGATGGGCAGTGTTGGAGATGGAGGATCGCATTTGATGCGACTAGGGCGACAACATCGAATTTATACTGTGCAGAAGGCCTGGCAATCTACGTCTGTATTTTGCCAAAAACCCTGATATCATTATCAAGTCGCTAGGACTCAAACACGAGTTGATGGCACCTAACAACAAAAAAGGGCCTCATAATAAAGACAATTTATAGGAGACCTCGATCTTTGCTTTTCCTGGAAGAACATTTACACAACAGTCAAGAAGTATATAAAAATGCTCTTCCATACTAACCAGCTGAGCTAAAAACATTTACAAGCCTACCATGAATTTTCTTTACATGTTGTAAATGTTACTGAACAAGGCAGAAAGAGCTAAAAGTCCTTTAATAAGTTCCCTCTGACTCATAGCAGATTTATTTACATTTACATTTCAGAAAGTGAAAATATAATATCAAAATAAACAGCCCACAAGGTTTTGAGCAATTTTCAGCTGACATTCTTCCTGACAGGAAGCTTTAGCATATGAGTAATAGAACTGACTTTCTCTCGACTTCCTGTCCTCTCAGAATGCCTATTTGCTCTATTTGGCAGAAAAAATATAACTATCATTTTATTCTGGTCTATACATTCTCTTCAGAAAAAAGTGAGGACGAAAGGAACATACAATCTTTACTTCCTTAGGAACATACAATATTTACTGGAGAATCACATGAAATGGATTACAGCTCAGCTCAACATGGCTAATGTTTCCATACCTAAACAACCCCTCTCTTCTATTAAACTGCGCTAGCAATTTTTAGCGTAGAGAGCCACGCTGAATGGCCCACGCTGCTCCCGACGCTCATAGGAACTCTATAAGCGTCGGGAGCAGCGCGGGCCATTTAGCACAGCTCCCCGCGCTAGAAACTTCTAGCACATTTTAATAGAAGAGGCCCTATTTGTCTTCAGCAGGAGTCTACAGATTAAAATATAATACATTATTATGTATATTAGCTTATATAAAAATATCTTGTATATAAAACATACCGTTAATATAGTACTGTACTCAGATATACACAAACTCACTTGTTAAACTAATATCTATCTAAAATAGTGTGTGCCATAACAGAAACCATGAAGAAGCTATCTAACGTTGTGTAATACAAAAGCCATATTAGTAGCTAAGGACTAAAACTGCATATCAACGCTGTGGTCTAAAACAAGCATATCTCAGATAGCTTTCAATGAAAATGGCTTAAAAGTAAACTAGAAGAGGTAGAGCAAGAATGGTGAAAATCAGGGAGATCCTACCCTTATGAATCCTCTCAAAGGCATGAAATTGACAAACAGTAGGCAGCTGAGCAACAAGGCCTCACGCTGCACTGGGTCTGTGGTGATGACAGCGTGAGGCCTTGTTGCAAGGAGTTGAACAGTATCACAGGCTTTATCCTGACTATCTCAAGGGACATTGAGTGCTTGAGTGTTTAGAACACCATTGGTAGATGACTATACCAAAGCGTACGTGTTTAGCTGTTAGAGAAGTATGTTCAGTTTCTGCCATTTTTCACAATAAAGTGCAGATATTAAAGGGTTTTTTTTAAAATAAATCTTTATTAATTTTCCATTCGAAAATAGTGCATTAAAACATATACACAAGTGACTTCAAGACAGCACTATAAAACATTCCCCCCCACTCCACTCTAATTCAAGAATAAAAACATAATGCATTACTAAACTAAACTAAACCTTAGGTTTGTATACCGCGCCATTTCCACAAGCGTAGAGCTCGGCACGGTTTACAGGGTTACTTCATACAGACAATTAAAATCATAAACAGCACTTTCATTTGGTCAATTAATTCAACAAAATATAATACCCCTTCCCTAGATGTGTAAATCAATTAAGAAATAAGGGGACAAAATTTGTCAATGGACCCCAAGTTAATTTAAATAGGTTATTATTACACGGAATTTCTGAATTCATTTTTTTCATATTTATAGCATAAATATAAAGAATCCCACCAAAAGGAGAAATTAAGTCTATCTCAATTTTCCAGTTTTTAGTAACCATTTGCATGGCTATCCCAGTCATCCCAGGCTCTCCTTCCAGCCGGCTTGGATTGTTCACCAGTGTGGCCATGGATTTTTACAGCTTTTCAATCCTATAAGGGGATCCTTATAGGGGATCCTGCTATAAGGGGATCCTTTGAATGGGGCAATTCCCTGGACTTTCCCGTCTATCGGAGGAAATCACCTTCACTTAATCCAAGCTAAGTCTGAGTTGATTTTTGGGAGTTGGCTGGGGGATTCTCAGAGCGGTGTTTTGGCTTTAATTCACTTGTGTGATTATTTATTACACTATTTTGCACAATTTCTGTTAAGGCACACATGAGATATCCGATGATGGTGTGCGGGTAGGGGCTTGTTAGCCCTTGCCTTGTTGTGCTAAGCGCTGGAGGTTCTCCTCCCTTCGCTGACATCTCACACTTAGGATATCCTGTTTTACACAAAAAATTTTATATATTTAAAAGACTCGAGGGTTTGCCTTGTGTTCACATATTTTTTACTTCTAGAATACCACTCTCAGAACTTGACATTTTTAGTGCCTTCACGTTTGTATCCCAGTCATTAAAGCAACTAATCTATTTTTATATCTTTCTAATGGAGGTTTAAGTGACAACAATATACCACAAACAACCACCTCATAAGATAACGGAATCGAAGACTCCAGAATCAAATTGATTTGTCCCCATATTGATTTCCAAAAGTTGAGTATCAAAGGACAATAGAACAAATGATCCAGTGTCCCTATTTCAAGATGATAGTGCCAGCATTTATTAGATTTTGAACTGTCTAACTTCTGCAAACGAACTGGGGGTCCCAAAAACTCTATGTAACGGAAAAAACTAAGTTTGTCTCATAAATGCAGATTCTGTACATCTCAGCTTCCAAGTCCAAATCCGTGGCCATTGAGTAGCAGAAATCTGCTGCTTTATCTCAATGCTCCAAATGTCCTTTAGACTAGTTTTAGGCTTTTTGTTCAAATATTCAGATATTAATTTATACCACTTGGCAGCCTGATGCCCTAGCAAATCTGTCTGGAAGCATAGGCCCGGCAAGCTATACTGAGTTTTTAAATTTCAACATTCAGGGAACCATTTCTTAATGGCCTGTTTCAACTGCAACCATTTGGGACTTTGAAATGCTGAATGATTGTTGCAGTTGTAATAAATTTAGCATCGTTTATGAATTCTGCTCCCCTATGGCTAGGGCTCTTATCACTGGAACTGCAGGCAGGTATACGTACTTTGGATGATGCGATCTCCAATGAGAAAAAAAGATATTGAAGGTTCATTTAATAAAATAATGTAATGTAATGTAATGTAATTTATTTCTTATATACCGCTCCATCCGTTAGGTTCTAAGCGGTTTACAGAAAATATACATTAAGATTAGAAATAAGAAAGGTACTTGAAAAATTCCCTTACTGTCCCGAAGGCTCACAATCTAACTAAAGTACCTGGAGGGTAATAGAGAAGTGAAAAGTAGAGTTAGAGGAAAAATAAAAATAAAATAAACATTTTAACAAGACAGCATTGATCTAAATACTTTGGAAGGTAGAAGAGAGGAGAGAAAGGAATAGAAGCAGAAGGGGGAGCCGTTGAACAGTAGAATTCTGGAGAAATTTAAATGATAGAAATAGAACAAAACAAAGACAAAAGGCAAAACAATAGATAAGATTAAAGATAAATCATAAGCTGGAAAGAAAAATAAAATAAAACTTTGTCTTCAATCCACGGTTTCAGCGTCAGTGATGAAGTGGAGCAAGTAAGTTTAGGAGGAGCGATTGACGTTTCCAGAAAGGGCTTCTTCAGGGAAGAGACTTGGCAGACAGTCCCAAATACTGCTAGGTTGTTGTTTTTTTTAACATAAAATATCTTTTTTATCAATGTATCATTGCTGAGTGTGAAAAGATAAAGGTTATAGCTATAATACCAAGAAATCTGCTCCATTAAGCAAAAAATATAGCATATTTTAAGAACATAAGAATTGCCGCTGCTGGGTCAGACCAGTGGTCCATCGCGCCCAGCAATCCGCTCACGCTGCGGCCCCCAGGTCAAAGACCAGTGATCTAAAATGAGTCCAGCCTCACCTATGTACGTCCCAGTTTAGCAGGAACTTGTCCAGCTTAGTTTTGAAACCCTGGAGGGTGTTTTCCCCTACAACAGACTCCAGAAGAGCATTCCAGCTCTCCACCACTCTCTGGGTGAAGAAGAACTTCCTTACGTTTGCACGGAATCTATCCCCTTTCAACTTTAGAGAGTGCCCTCTCGTTCTCCCTACCTTGGAGAGTGTGAACAGTTTTATGTAATCAGTGGCTTTGAGGGACCCCAGGACGGGCTTTAAAAATTTTTAAAAAAAATATTTTCTAATCAAGCACAAATCAAATTCATGGGGAAAACTTCAGTTCACACAGTTTTTTTCAACTTTAGTGGTTTCTGGTTAACCCTAACAGGTCATGTTAATAGATGGTCAGCACTGGAAGTGAAGCCTAGACACAATTGGGCTATAAAACTGTGCTCGGAATTAGATTTTTAATCAGACTTAGTATTAGTGACAGCTGTGCTGTTATCTGAATGTGCTTTTCCATGGATTATTTTCTTTCTACCGTTGAAAATCTACTAAAAAATGCTTTAAAAATGTGCCCAAGCAACAGCTGGAGCAATCTGTTATGCCAAATCATCTCACATCAAAGTATGTGCACATTAAATCATTAACTTGATTTCCCTCCTAGCTTAAAGCAATCTTTAGGCATCCGAATTAAAGTCTTAAACACCATTCTTTCAGGAAACTGAATATTAAATAATTTTGCCCTGCCAAAGTCTTAAAGATCATTTATTTGAAGCAATGGAACATTGAATAGTTTTTTGGGAACCAAAACTTTTAAGTCTTTTTGCTGACGCAAAACATTAAACACTAGAAAGTATACCATAGTCCCTATATAACATGGCTTGATATAATGTGGGCCCACTTACATAGTCAAGGGATGGACCCCTTTTTTTTTTATTTTTGTTATTGTTCTTTGGATCTCCATATAACATGGATTTACTTATAATGCGGTCAAATATCTTGGACCCCAACATCAGCATTGTATGGGGGTCTATGGTATAGTGTCTTTCATTACTTATAATAAATACAAAGAATGTTTTAGGTAAAATGAGAAGTCATTAATGTCTGTTACAATACATTTATAGATTGGCTACATATGTAAATAGTGATTTCAGAGAGCTGCTATTTACATGTACAGGTACAAGGAATGCAAAAAATTCAAAGTGGTTTAGTTTGGCAGGCTATAAAAATGTACTGTATTTTTCACTACATAAATTTCCACCCCCCATAAGGGTGCGTCTTATGGAGTGAATACTCAATCCCCCCCCTTACCTTTTTTAAATTCTGCCGCCCTCTCTTGCTGGATACGGCTGCCTGCCTGGTCCCCGCCAGTTGCTGCGAGCACTGACAGCTGACATGGCAGACTCTATTTTTAATTCAGCAGGGCTGCTTTTGGCCTCCCTCCACCCTCCCCTCCCACATTACATTTTTAAAATTCTGACGCCCTCCCTTGCTGGACATAGCTGCCTGTCTGGTCCCCGCCGGTTCCCACGAGCACTGACGGCTGCCTCTGAATCCTCTTCTTTTCCCTTGCGGCAGAGCGGTGCACAAGGCTGCCTACCTGGTCCCGTGCTGCTTCCCGTGAAAACTGAGTTCTCACGGAAAGCGGCATGGGACCAGGTGGGCAGCCTTGTGCGCTGTTCTGCCGCAAGGGAAAAGAAGAGGACTCAGAGGCAGCCGCGTCAACTGTCAGTGCTCGCAGGAACCAGGAGGGACCAGGGAGGCAGCCACGTCCAGCAAGGGAGAGCGCCAGAATTAAAAAAATTTAACAGGGATGGGGATGGGAGTGAGGGAGGCCAGGAGCTGGGGGGTTGGGTTTATAGCCTGGCAGGGAGAATTTGGTTCAGAATTTTTTTTCCTTGTTTCGTCCTCTAAATCTAGGGTGCATTTTATGGTTAGGTGTGTCTTATGGCGCGAAAAACACGGTACATCTATTTCCAAGAACAGAATGACACGAGGACAAATTTTTCCCTGTCCCCGCGGGAACTCATTTTCCCATCCTGTCCCTGCGAGTTCTTTTGCTGTCCATGCCCCATTCCTGCATACTCCGTCCTCATCTGCACAAGCCTCAAACACTTTAAAATCATAAGTGTTCGAGGCTTGTGTGGTGAAGGCAGAGCTTACAGGAATGAGGCAGGGACAGGGACAGCAACAAAACTAATGGGATGGAGAAATTGCAATGAGAATACAAATATATGTGAACATTTCCCCTTTGGATTTTGCATGTCTTTCTAGGCACAGATAAGTTTCATCAAAGTGCTTGTTTCGGTGTAATTGTATTTAACCCCAGGATTGCTTTTAGCATTTAAATATTAAAAATTCACTTTAAGAACATAAGAATAACCATACTGGGTCAGATCAATGGTCCATCAAGCTAGCCTAGTATCCTGTATCCATAGTGACCAATCAAGGTCACAAGTACCTGGCAGTAGCAATATTCCATGCTACCGATCCAAGGGCAAGCAGCGGTTTCCCCTGTTTGGGGGAGCTTTACTCCCTAAATGGCTCCCTTTCTAAGTATAATTTTCTGAAATGAGCCTCTAGTATTTGTAGGTGGAGATGTCAAAACCTGGCACCTCCATGAATCATTGTCAATGTCAATATATGAAAAAACAGAGTGATGCCACTCTGTGTTGATGCCACTCTGTGTTTATACACAAACAGGAGATTCTACCTCCTCAGGGTAGAACAAAGAGAAGCAATAGAGGCGACCTTGGTGCTCAGTCTTTTTATTCATTCAAGACCCGACACGTGCGTGTTTCGGCCGTATGGCCTGCCTCAGGGGTCTTATCCTCAGTGAGAAGCACTTTGTTTTCAAATCTCCTCTTATAGTGAAACAATGTAAATGCATATAAACGAATGATGGTTTGAAAGAATGACTTTTAAAAGCTAATCAGCTGTGCATGAAAGCAATGCCGTATCTCCACTAAACAGAAACACATACGTGTTGGGTCTTGAATGAATAAAAAGATTGAGCACCAAGGTCGCCTCTTTTGCTTCTCTTTGCCACTCTGTGTTTGGCACATGTTAGAGTGTGAAACAGTTATTCTTGCTGTATATGCGAACAAATGCCCAAGTATTTGCTGGTTTCATTATACATAAGGCTCCATGTTCAGAAGAGATTTTTGTAAAATACTAGGAAAAATGTGAACCTGGATGTTCCATTCCCCATGTAGAACTCCTAAGCAACACTTGTAGAGTTTAGTTACATTTAAAAATCTGAAAAAAGCAGTGGTTCCCAACTTATTGCTATATACACATCTATTTATTAATCTAATTAAACTAGAACTTCCTTTATTTTTCTTTGGTATAAAAAAAACCAAACAGTTTGGATCATGGCTTTATCATGATTTAGCAGTTTTAGTAAAAATGTCTACACAATGACTTTGCAGTAACATGATGAGGTTGATTATTTCCTTCCACATAAACATAGATTGTGTAGGAATAAGGGATGCTCTACTTTTTTTTCATGTGTCACTGCTGGGAAAAATTTACTGCACCCTGTATATATTGTCCTTAGATAAGTAAAACATTTATTTACTTGTGGGAAGTTTTGCAGTTACCATACAGTTAAGGACTCCTTTTATTAAGGGGCACTAGCGTTTTCAGCGCACGCAGGAAATTACCGCATGCTACACCAGGTGCTACGCTTCTAGAACTAACGCCAACTCAATGCTGGCGTTAAGGTCTAGCGCGCACGGCAATGTAGCACGCTATTCCGCCCGTTAAAGCCCTAACGCGGCTTAGTACAAGGAGCCCTAAATCATGGTAACTGCAAAACTTCAGTGTTAATTGTTGGGGGTGGGGGAAATGCCTAGCAGTTTTCCATTTAGTTAATGCATGAAAACATTATTAATGGGTGCTAAGCACAGTAATTATGCCATATTATCTGTTAACAATTAATGCACAGTAAGTACAGCCACATTAATTGCAATGCGCATTCCTCATTCATTACATACATGTTCGGTTAATGCAGAAATGAACATATATGAACTGCTATGACGCTGTGTTATCTGTTAACCACTACATTAACCGCTAGTGTGGTTTAGTAAATAGTCTCCAACAGATCCAGTATCTCAGAAGTAGGGTAAACTCTTTTTTGCTGGATTACCGTATTTTCACGCAGATAACGCGCACCCGTGTATAACGCGCACACGGGTATAGCGCGCAGAAACCACGATTTTATGTATAAAAACTTTTGTATACCGCGCTCACGGGTATAACGCGCATGCTGCCCGACTGTCCTTTCGCCCGCCCCGACTCTCCTCTGGCCACCCCGACTCTCCTTTCGCCCTCCCCGACTCTCCGTGCGCTGTCCCGACTCTCCGTTTACCCGCCCCGCCCTGCCCTGCCCCCCCCCCCACGGCAGGACCGCTCGCACCCCCACCCCGAACGACCGCTCGCACGCACTCCCACCCGCACCCGCATCCACGATCGGAGCAAGAGGGAGCCCAAGCCCTCTTGCCCGGCCGACTCCCCGACAATATCGGGCCAGGAGGGAGCCCAAACCCTCCTGGCCACGGCGACCCCCTACCCCCACCCCGCACTACATTACGGGCAGGAGGGATCCCAGGCCCTCCTGCCCTCGACGCAAACCCCCCTCCCTCCAACGACCGCCCCTCCCAAGAACCTCCGACCGCCCCCCCAGCCGACCCGCGACCCCCCTGGCCGACCCCCACGACACCCCCACCCCCCTTCCCCGTACCTTTGTGTAGTTGGGACAGACGGGAGCCAAAACCGCCTGTCCGGCAGGCAGCCAACGACGGAATGAGGCCGGATTGGCCCATCTGTCCCAAAGCTCCGCCTACTGGTGGGGCCTAAGGCGCGTGGGCCAATCAGAATAGGCCCTGGAGCCTTAGGTCCCACCTGGGGGCGCAGCCTGAGGCACATGGGCCCAACCCGACCATGTGCCTCAGGCCGCGCCCCCAGGTGGGACCTAAGGCTCCAGGGCCTATTCTGATTGGCCCACGCGCCTTAGGCCCCACCAGTAGGCGGAGCTTTGAGACGGATGGGCCAATCCGGCCTCATTCCGTCGTTGGCTGCCTGCCGGACAGGCGGTTTTGGCTCCCGTCTGTCCCAACTACACAAAGGTACGGGGAAAGGGGGTGGGGGGGTCGTGGGGGTCGGCCAGGGGGGTCGCGGGTCGGCTGGGGGGGCGGTCGTTGGAGGGAGGGGGGTTTGTGTCGAGGGCAGGAGGGCCTGGGATCCCTCCTGCCCGTAATGTAGTGCGGGGTGGGGGTAGGGGGTTGCCGTGGCCAGGAGGGTTTGGGCTCCCTCCTGGCCCGATATTGTCGGGGAGTCGGCCGGGCAAGAGGGCTTGGGCTCCCTCTTGCTCCGATCGTGGATGCGGGTGCGGGTGGGAGCGCGTGCGAGCGGTCGTTCGGGGTGGGGGTGCGAGCGGTCCTGCTGGGGGGGTGAATCGGGCGTCGGGCGGGGTGGGAACTATGTAGAAAAACTTCTGTATACCGCGCTCACGCGTATAACGCGCGAGGGGTATGCGCGGTAGGTAAAAACGCGTATAATGCGCGTGTTATATGCGTGAAAATACGGTATCAAATGAGAATCTTGTTGACAAATCACAGGCTGGCCATATGTTAAGCCAGTTTGGTGACTTGGAGGAAATGTCGTGCTGTATGGGTAGATCTTGGAAGGTAATGTTTTATGGAATTCGTAGAATACATTTGCATTGTCACAATAGGTCCAACTAAGTGAAAGGAGTAGATGGTAATCCTTTTTAATAACACATACCTGTATATTTCTGCCTAGTAACCCACTTTCTGAAAGAAGATTTTGAATTAGTCATATTTTTCATTGCTTTTTAAAATTCATCTTAAAACCGGCTGTGGTGATCTCAGAACACAGCATTAATAATTACTGTAAGTTCAATAACCATGACTAGCTAAAAGTCTCTTCTAGAACATGAAGCTCTAATCTAGCGACATAATTATAAATTTCTTTTCTTCAATGAAAAGTATTATTGAATTAGAAATAAATGGAAGTACTTCCCAGTAATGCCTTCTGGATTACATCTCTGATCTTTTCTCTGGAGGGGTTTTTCCTAACTCAATCAGGCTCTCTGTATATAAATCCAGCTGCATTTGCATAATATTTTAGTTGTGGTCTTGCACTTTAGTTTTGCTGTTCTCACTAGCCTCAGATTCTTGATCTGGCTTCAAGATGTTGAACATAGAGCACTGCTGTTGTGAATCGCATTTTCAGTACCATTTTAGATAGGTTGTAGAAGTAGTAATTGAGCATACAAATCAGTGTGTCTTCATTTTCATCTGTATTATACACCAGAATCTGCTGACGTAGAGACTAAGATAATAGGTGCTTATATGTTGGGGGTGCAATAGGATGGTTCAAAAAAATTAACACATTTCATTTGTCCACAAGGCTAATTTTATTCCTTTATATAAAAACAAAAAACACACAAAAGTTTACTTAAACTAAACAAAGTTAAGGGTCATCCCACCTCACTATTTTTAAAACTACCGCTAAGCTTAACAGTATATTGTAATTCTTGTGCACTCGACAAATAATCAATGCTCTATGACATAAGAGCTGCCTTTGATGCAGAAGGTCTACCACTGCCTTGGATCTATCAATGTCAGGCAACATTTTCCCATCCCACTGCATAAGAAAAGGATCTTCAAATGAAATTTTGTTTTCTTATGTTGATGCAACTTCTTTCCTAACTTGCATTCGAGATCATCTGATTGAACTTCTGGAAAGTGTTATATCAGTAATGGCACGACCAACGGCCTGAGCAACAAACACAGTTCTCCGGTTGGAAACACTGACATGATCTAAGGCAGTGGTTACCAACCCTGTCCTGGAGGACCACAAGGCCAATCGGGTTTTCAAGATCGTCCTAATGAATATGCATGGAGCAGATTTGCATATCTGTCACTTCCATTATATGCAAATCTCTCTCATGCATATTCATTAGGGCTAGCCTGAAAATCCGATTGACCTGGTGGTCCTCCAGGACAGGGTTGGGAACCACTGATCTAAGGCGCCCAACAACCACAGGAGATGTCAAGATATTCTTAGGTGTTTTTATCAAGAATGCAATACTGGCAACCTCAATAGACACTGATTTCATAGGCCGATATTCATCTTCACTTTCAGATTTGCCAGATGATGCTGAAGAAAATTCAGATGTTACATAGGTAACTGCTTTGATCTGCCTTTCCTCATACCTCACCTGTCGTCATTGTCTTTTCCTCACACTGCCTCTTTCTGCATTCTTTTGCAGTTGTTTTAAGGTCAACTCCACTCATACAGCAAGAAAACACATTCTGCCTTTGCTTCTGTAGGAATTCTTGATCTTCATTTTTAAGTTCAGTCATAACATCTTTTTTTGCAATATTAAACAATTGTTTGAGTTCACTTTTAAAGATTTCTTCATTCTGCATATCACCTTCTTGTTGACGAGTTCTGTGTTTCTTTAGGGTCAAATACTCTTCGTGTAGTTTCTTCAACTTCCTAATGTAAGAGTTTATGTGTTGTGTTGGTATCCTGGCTCAATTCCATACTGCCATCGCTGTCTCACATGCTAACTTAAAGCTTTGGGTTTTCCTTAGTTATAGTGATGAAAATTGACCACACGAAGAACATCCAATCCACGTGGCAGTCTAGAGTTGACAGTTGATAGACTGACTTTCCAACTCATAAGCAAACAGTGCATGCTGGTGTGACCAGTGAGGCTATTTTAATGTTCTTCATGCTTTTATATAAACAATATATAAAACATAAAGAACATGTACATAAAAACAAAGAAATATAAGAACCTACTGGTTCTTCAACTGACCATCAGAGGTGATATACTTCAATGAAAAGCAGCTCTGTACTGTACTGCCTCACCATAAATTCTTCAACAGTCCGATATTTTAACTTTTTGAATTAATATCCGCTTATATACATTTTTAATATTCCTTTACTTTTGTAATTACTTTGCGTAATCTGCTATAACTGAATCATAAGCAAATATTAAGCAGAGCTGAAGCACTTATCTTTAAATCACATCGGGGGTAGTAGCAATCCAACATGAACTCGTGTTTTGCCCACAATGAGCTGTTTCAAGCCAATTCCCCCTTACTGATGGCTCTCTCAAACTGCATTCATCGTACACACAATTGTTGGCTTTTAAATCTCAAGTTATCTATAGGTGCAACTTTTTAAAATTCATTTTCCATGTTGCTGTATGATTGCTTATAAAGAACACAAATTTGTTTTTTATGATCCTCCTCAGTTAGAATCTATTCTTTTGGATAAGGAAAAAGAAGTGGAAAAAGAACTTGATGGAAATTAGGTCTAAATTCGAGACCAATATATCTAAAAGATGATAGTTTTTATTTGGTTTAGTGCCTGTTAGTAGTTCTTTGCTCTCCATTTGTGTGAATTGTGTTTCCCATGTAATATGTTGTATCTTATTACATAAATAAAGATTAAAGAAAATGTGTATATACATGGTTACTCTAGTATTCTTTAATGAAAGTAGGCTCCTCCTAGGCACTCCCCAGACACCCAGTTATAGAATTGCCCTTATATGTGATTAACGCACATTAGTAAAAGGGCCCCAAGATTCAAATATGCCATGCCTTTCTAGAACTACATAACATTTACAGAAGAAAGAAGACAAAGCTACAGGTTTATAAAGCACTACATGAGGTTCTTGGCTTAAAACTGTGATTCCCTGACCTCTGACATATAATCTAACCACCTTAAAGACTAGAAAATTAACTTCTCAGAACAAATGCTTATACCTTTCCTAACCTGGACAGTGGTAATCTTGTATTTATCTTCCCCCAAGCTCACTATCCCATGGGTATCTGTAAAGGTCAATGGAAGTGAGCAACCATATTTTAGTAATGATTAGAAACAGATGTAGCCCTTGGGTTTTTAGCGGAGCAGAGAGATTAGACAATGCAATATGGTCCATAAATGGAATTTGAGAGGTACAAGAGTGGCCAGCAATGCTTGGCCTTATAAAGTGCAATTGTCTATAGAATGATTAGTCTAAACCAGGGATGTCCAACCTGTAGACCGAGGGCCGCATGCGGCCCCGTGAAGTATTTTGTGCGGCCCCAGTCGAGGGTGATGCAGTCTTTTCCTCTTCTGCCCCTGGGTGTTTACTGTCTTGCCGGCTCCCTCCTCTGTCTTTCATTTGCGCGTTTGTGCGGCCCCAGAGAATTTTATTTCAGCCAATTCAGCCCAGGGAAGCCAAAAGGTTGGACACCCCTGGTCTAAACTGTTCATTTCACTGGAAAAGTAGACCTCATTAATCTGTGCTTGATTTTGTACATACAGTATATTAGCTTTCATAATATTTTAACAACAGTACCACAGGATGTGTACATTAGTAAAACTAAGGGAACATTTTGGCAGAAATGATCTGCTTATTTATTTAGCTGATTAATGATGTGCTAAATTGCCATAGTACGTAGCAAGTTATAAGAAACATAAATAAAAATACACATAACATATTTATATGCATAACAATGATGTCATTTTTAACTGCAATTGAGTTTACTGCTGAGGTAAGAGAAGAGAGATATAAAACTCTGGATTAAGTAAATCCTGCAGAAATGTTAAAGCATATTTCTGTCGATGAGATTCCTGCACCTGATTTGGGTTAAATTACAAGAGAAATGCAATATATCATGTGCTTAGAAAATGGGCAATGGGCTCTTATGGAGCGTAGATGGAACAATGAAGCCAAGACTAAAACTTGCCACTCTTTGATGGAGCTAAAATGCATGACACAACAGCTGAGGCAACTCTACAGTAAGTTGGTTACTCAACTTCGTATGTGGGGTTGAGCATGTTGATGCTTGATGCTCAGTTTTCTTAATGTCACAACGAAACAGGAGATACTACCTTCCCAAGGTAGAAAGACAAGAAAAACAGTAAAGGTGATCTGTGGGGTTCAATTCTTTTATTATATTGATCAAGACGTGACATGTACGTGTTTCGGCCACTATGGCCTGCCTCAGAAGTCTAAAATGACAAATATTTCTCAAACATTAAATCCACATTCAAATTTAAAAACAACATACTACTACTACTATTATTTATCACTTAGGGCTCCTTTTACGAAGGTGCGCTAGCGTTTTTAGCGCGCGCTACAATGCCGCACACGCTAACCCAGCGCTATATGGAAAATACTAACGCCAGCTCTAAGGAGGCGTTACCATGGAGCGCGCACGCTAAAACCGCTAGCGCACCTTTGTAAAAGGAGCCCTTAGTGCTGAAAGGCGTATGCAGCGCTATACATTCTGACATTTATAGACAGTCCCTGCTCGGAAGAGTTTACAATCTAACTTGGACATACAGGTTTAAAAGAAACAAAATTTTTATTCTACATAATTAAAACACACAAATTTTTTTTTAAAATAAAAATCATACTATAAATGAAATGCTTTTCTAAACATGTTATTGTGTATTCAAAATCTTGTGGAAATTTTTAAAATATATTTACAATCTAATCTAATCTTTGATTTTTTTATACCAATTCATCCCAACAGGAGGGCTCGACTCGGTTAACAAAATATTAATAAAATTATACAGGAAATTAGAACTGAAACTATCCCCCTCTTTTACTAAGGTGTGCTAACTGATTAGCGTGCGCTAAATGTTAATGCGTCCATAGACTAACATTTAAATACATTTGACTGAAAAAAATGTATGTGCAAAGTTTGGAACTATAGATTTTCATTATCATCAAAGGCAGTTTAAGATATACTTATAAATTTAATGGCCTCCCTCTTCTTGCCTGAACCATAATGTGACAAGCAATATAAACCACCTGATGCCATCTCTCCTTGCCGCCCCGCCCTCACCGCAGACGCAGGAGGTGTGAAGCATGCCTACTTGAAGATGAGCTGAGGGAGACACATTCCTGATATCTACAGTCTCTAGGGTCTGCTGTCACTTGAGTGTTCAGTTGGGGAGGGAAATCTGCTATCGCTCTAGACCAGTGGTCTCAAACTCAAACCCTTTGCAGGGCCACAATTTGGATTTGTAGGTACTTGGAGGGCCCCAGAAAAAATAGTTAATGTCTTATTAAAGAAATGACAATTTTGCATGAGGTAAAACTCTTTATAGTTTATAAATTTTTCCTTTTGGCTAAGTCTTAATAATAATATTGTCATTTATAACTAAAGAGACATATGATAAACATACCGAGGGCCTCAAAATAGTACCTGGTGGGCCGCATGTAGTCCCCAGGCCCCAAGTTTAAGACCATTGCTCTAGACCAGGGGTGTCCAACCTGCTGCCCGAGGGCTGCATGTGGCCCCGTGAAGTATTTTGTGCGGCCCCGGTCGAGGGTGATACAGTGTTTTCCTCTGCTGCCTCCGGGTGTTTACCGTCTTGATGGCTCCCTCCTCTGTCTTGCTGCAGCGTTTGTGCGGCCCCAGAAAATTTTTTAGTGGCCAATGCGGCCCAGGGAAGCCAAAAGGTTGGACCCCCCTGCTCTAGACTCAATAGAGTCAAATACTATCGGAAGGTAAAACAAAACACACAAAATGTGTGTAACTGTCCCACATGCTCTATGGAACAAAAAAGAAAAGGGGGACAGGTAAAGACAAAACCAATAATTTCACGTCACAGTTATGCAGTATTGACTACGAATGAGGCTCTAGTGTAACTGTCAAATGATGTAGTTTATTATCTCTGTAATAAACAACAAATGGGAAGAGAGGCATCAGAACTGCTTCATAAAATTGGATCATAGGGCCTCCTAAAGCAGTTATCCCAGGTCTTGATCTTGCAAGCCAAGCTTTTAAGTGTATAGCTTTCTTCCCCTATCACTTCTGGACAGTCACTGCCAGCTTCTAATTGCACAAAACCCAAAGAGTTCAAAAGCGATCCACATTTCTTTTTTGTCATTCTTATCTCCCAAGTATTCTTAATGGATTACTTTAAGCCAGTGTCTCACAAACTATGTGCCACTACACAGTGGTATGCCACAAAGAGATTCCAGATGTGCCGCGAGAGATTCCAGAATTTATTTTTAAAATTCCCTTCATAAGAAATGATTCATAAAATAAATATACACCCGAACAGATGATGTGTACATCGTGTATGCAAGAGTCTGTCACTGCCGGCACCTCTCCTCTTCTCTGTCCCCACACCCCCTTTCGCGGCATACCTCTGTAAATGTTCACCAGCACAAGCAGCATCTAGGACTAGGCAACATGCAATGAAGCTACTAAGTAGTAGATTTAAAACAAACTGGAGAAAATATTTCTTCATGAAACGTGTAATTAAACTCTGGAATTCGTTGCCAGAGAAGGTGGTGAAATCAGTTCGCTTAGTGGGGTTTAAAAAAGGTTTGGATAATTTCCTAAAAGAGAAGTCCATAGGCCATTTTTGAGATGGCTTGGGGAAATCCACTGCTTCTTCCTAGGATAAGCAGCATAGAATCTGTTTTGCTACTTGGGATCTAGCTAGGTACTTGGGACCTGGGTTGGCCACTGTTGGAAACAGGATACTGGGCTTGATGGACCTTCGGTCTGCCCCAGTATGGCAATTCTTATGTTCTTATGTTCTACCTTCGGCTTGCACAGCCTTGGCTCTCTTCTGATGTTGCTTCCTGTCACAGAACCAGAACATGACATCAGAAGGGAGTCAAAGGCAATGTGAGCAGCCAGTGCCACGAAAAACATTTGCTGAGCAGGAGAAAAGCAGCTACAGCGAGAGGCAGAGAGAAACCAAAGGGGGAAAAAAAGCAGATAAAAGAGCAGGAGAGAGAAGCAGAGGCAGGAGACCAAGAGGGGAATCAGCGAGAGTTAGCTCCGCCCACCCCCGTCATCGACAACTGAAGCTCTGCCTTAAAAAGGGAGGGGACAACGGCGCTCAGCTGTTCGCCTTAGTGAGAGCGCCTTTGCGAAGTGCCTTGAGAAGGGACGAGCCACCACTAAAGCAGAGCCGAAAGAGACCACAACAAGCGAGATAGACTTACACCAGGGACACGGACCTGTGGCTGGAGAATCAAGAGAAGACAGAGAGGACAGCAATCGTTGTGGGGGACTCCATCATCAGACAAGTCGACAGCCACATAGCGGGAGGAAGACTGGATTGGCTGGTGACCTGCCTACCGGGTGCCAAGGTAGAAGACATAGTGAGCCGCATCGACAGGATCATCGACAGTGTGGAAGAAGATACAGCAGTGATGGTCCATGTGAGGACAAACAAGGTGAGCAACAGGAACTACAACAGGGAAGTACTGAAGGACCAGTTCCGGATGCTGGGAAGGAAGCTGAAGACCAGAATACAGAGGATAGCATTCTTGGAGATCCTGCCGGTACCCAGGGTTGATGAGAAGAGGCAGATGGAGCTGCAAGCAGACAACATGTGGATGCGGCGCTGGTGTGAGGAAGAAGGATTCCACTTCCTGTGCATCTGGACAATGTTCTGGGGGAACAGAGGAGATCGAGAGGGGACATGATCGAAACATTCAAGGTACTGAAAGGAATAGACTTAGTAGATAAGGACAGGTTGTTCACCCTCTTCAAGGTAGGGAGAATGAGAGGCCACTCTCTAAAACTGAAAGGGGATAGATTGCGTACGAATGTAAGAAAATTCTTCTTCACTCAGAGAGTGGTAGAAAACGGGAACGCTCTTTCGGAGTCTATCGTAGGGGAAAACACCCTCCAGGGATTCAAGACAAAGTTAGACAAGTTCCTGCTGAACCAGAACGTACACAGGTAGGGCTAGTCTCAGTTAGGGTGCTGGTTTTTAACCAAGGGCCACCGCATGAGCGGACTGCTGGGCACGATGGACCACTGGTCTGACTCAACAGCGGCAATTCTTATGTTCTTATGTTCTCCATTTAGCGTGTCAGAGTTAAAACAAAGTTTGCGAGACCCTGCTTTAAACATAGACTCCAGTGCTAGTTACATCGTTTGAATGAGGGTGTAATGTAAGTGCCATAGTTAACACTGCATAACTGTGAGGAAGTAAAATTAATTGGTTTTGCCTTTCCCTGTCCCCTTTTTCTTTCTTTATCACTCTCTAGACTCAGGCAGCAGGAATCTTGCATCAAGTTTTGGGTGAAGCCTCTATTATTTGGGGTTCATATAGCGAGATCTGCCATCACTTCAAGGAAAGAGCAGGGGAGGGAAGAAAAGGTAGTTAAAAATTGGCTAGATTTGACCTACTTGTCAGCCACAACCTAGACATTAGTTCAAATTTAGCTAGCTGTAGCATTAAAGGTAGGTTGGGGACTGCCCGCATTACTGAAAATTTCCCCTTAGAAGTTTCTTGTTGGCACAGATTCATAGATCATCTGATGTTAAGCTATTCTTACTCAGTGGTTACTGTGGAAACCCCATGCTTAGACCTATTAATAAGGAACTGATATATTAAGGTGATGCCTGTTTGGTTGTTTAAAACTTTTATTTCATTTGGGCACTTATGCTTGTTTTAACATTGACATAACAAAATTCACTTCAATTTTGGTATCACTCTAAATAGTGATATGAAATAGAGCAGTTAAGAAAAGAAAACTTTTAATGCAGGGGCATTTTGAACAAATCATTTGCTTTTGAAAACTGTAAATGTTCCCTTTCACACTCTCTTCCCCTCCCCCCAAGCACCCATACCTTCCCCTCTTCAGACTATTGTTGGAATGCTTTGTAAGATTCATGTATATTTTCTGAAATTAGCAGAAAGATAAGAGGCATTGATCTGCAAATGCTGATGCAGTGCAGCCGAAGAGTGATCAAATACACCTAGTAATGAGAGCAGCACATTAAGAACAGATGATATAAAACTATACCCGACCTGGCCACCTTTCCCCTAAGGATAGGCTGTGTCAGGGGCATATAACCAGAGGGAACCAATATACAGTACTCCCCTGTGAAGTCGCGGTTCAGTTTTCAGCCCCAGTCATTCACGGTTTTTTCCCCTCCGTAATTATTTAGATAAATATCCTCTATCCACCTCTTCTGCGACCTGGGACCCTGCCGTGCGCATCCTCCAGCCCCCCGATCCGCTCTGCCTGATCAGCGAGCCCGGCCCGGGCCGGAGCCGCAAGTGCCACTGCCCACATCGGCACTCGCAGCAGCCTCCGCCGCCCCTGCAGCCCTCTCCCACCTCCGATTCCCACTCCTAAGCCGCATCCAGTAATCGCGGTTTTTTGAAGTTTACGGGTACTCTTGGAATGCAACCCTCGTGAACTTTGGGGGTATACTGTAACACCCTTCCTTCTACAGACAATAAAACAGTCCCTTTTTCCACCACTTCCATCAGGAGGCTATTCCACGTATCCACTACCCTTTCCATATAAAGAGGGCAGTGAACATGTGGAATAGCCTCCTTGTAGATGTGGTGGAGACAAGGACTGTATTTCTTAGGGAAAGGTGGAGATAGTGGATGCTGAGGATGGGCAGACTGGATGGTCCATTTGGCCCTTATCTGCCATCATGTTTCTTTTTTTTTTTAATAATATGTTTATTAGATCTTCAACACAGACCCAGCACAGAAAACAGGGCGATGAAAGTTACTAAGCAGAAGAATAACACATGTACAAACAAAACAGAGCACACTAAAGAGTACATTGTGTTTAAAAGAACTACCCAGTTCCAGCCAGGCTGGCCGAAGGCCCATTTTACAATTGGACTTGGAGAATGAGATGTACAGCGTCAGCATCTATGAGACAAACTTGGGTTTTTCTGTTATATAAAATTTTTTGGACCCCAGTTCGTTTACAAAAGTTGGATAGTTCAAAGTCTAATAGATGTTAGCATTGTCACCTTGATGTAGGGACACTGGATCACTTGTTTTATTGTCCTTTGATACTCAATTTCTGGAAATCAATATGGGGATAGATTATTATGATACTTGGCCTTCCTCTGCCATTGATATATGAGATGGTTTTATTTGGAACATTATTGAGACTGAAAAACCCAGTTGACAAGCACAAAAGCAGACTTCCTTTTAATTAAGACGGGGGTTGCTATGCAGATGATTTCCTGGAATTGGAAAAATTATGACCGGTTGAACCTCTCCTTTTGGTGGGAGACATTGTGCTTATATTACAAGTATGAGAGGATGAATGCAGAGCAGGCGGGAAATAATAAAAAATTCATTTGTTAAATTGTAAATGGTTGATTGACACGATCCTTAAGTCTTGGTTTTTCTTGTGTTTCCAAACATATCCAGATAATGGGGGGAAGATAGGGAAGGGGGAGGGTGTAAGATATTTTGTTTTTTATATTTATGCAATGATAAGTGCTGTTAATTGTTTATATCCATATGCTTATTTGTATGCACTTTTGTTCAGTTTGAAAAATTAATAAAGCTTATAAAAATAAAATAAAACACTCAATCAAACCAACCCCCCATCTAACCTAAAACAGAGACAAAAAAAGAAGAGTCCCACCAGTCACACTCCACGCATTCCACATACACCCTCCCCCCCCCATCCCATGAGGTGGTCGGAAGAAAATCAGACAGAAATCTAAAGGGGAGCACAGGAATAGCCCCACGCCCTGACTTTACTCTGCAAACCTCACCAAAGCAAACACTGTTGCCATAACCACATGTATCTTAAACATGCCAGAATCTGACATTTCCCCTTTTCCAAAGCTGGTTCAAATTTGGCTGTCTGCACCATCATATGGGTCCAAATATCGGCCAATGGGCTCTCCTTCGCCAGCCAACATTTCAAGATGCTCTTGATCACCTGAAGAAACGTAATTGCAAGAAATTTACGATCTGACTCCGGAACGTGCGCATCCACCAAAAGGCGTACATCCACTAAGAGCAGGATACCGTCATGTTTCTATGTTTAAATAGCCAAAGCAGTCTCAGCAATGTCTCATGCCTCTTGCTGATCTCATTGCTGGGTGTAGTTAGTCTGCTCTCTCTTTCTAATAATGTAACTTTTTTGCTTATTCTGTTCTGACCATGAGGAATGGAGTTTTAGCCCCCAAAAGCTAATCAAGAAATATATTGCATGGGTCCAATAAAAATATAACCTTATGATTTTTTGATCTTCTGTGTTTATTTGCTAACCTTTATTTCCTAGAATCATGAAAATTCTTTTTTTAATTTTTTAATAAAACAAAAACAAAATTATGTAAAAGAAAAGTTAAAATGATGCTAACTGGGAGGTGAGAGACTGATATGCATGGATGGTGAAAGGGATCATGGGTGTTAGTGTCTGAAGACCTAAAGGCGAAAAAAACAGTGTGATAACGCGGTGGCTGCTGCCAGAAGGATGCTGGGCTGCATAAAAAGAGGCGTAACCAGTAGAAGAAAGAAGGTGTTGATGCCCCTGTACAAGTGGCATACCAAGGAGGGGCGGGGGGGGGGGGAAGTCCGCCCCAGGTGCAAGCCCTGAGAGGGTGCTCTCGGCCTTGAAGCCATTGGCATCCAGTTCCCCCCCCCCCCCGCTGACATCCGGTTCTCCCCCCTGGTGTCCGTTGTCCGAATTCCCCCCCGACCCCCCCGCACCGTTTGCGATGGAGAAACAGCCTGCAGCGGGATCACGATACCAGCGATCCCTGCGCTGCTTCCTCCGCTGCGGTCCTGCCCCTCCTCTGACATCAGAGGAGGGGCGGGACTGCGGCGGAGGAAGCAGCGCAGGGATCGCTGGCATCGCGATCTTGCTGCAGGCTGCTTCTCTACTGTAGGTGGTGCGGGGAGGCCAGGGGGATGAGCGGTCCTTCAGGGTGGGGGGCGAGCAGTCCTTCAGGGTGGGGGGGCAAGCGGTCCTTCAGGGTGGGGCGGGGCATCAGGCCTTCGGGGTGGGGCGGGCAGGCAGGCCTTCAGGGGGAGACAGGCCTCTGGGGGGACATACCTTCAAGGGGGACAGGCAGGCAGGCCTTCAAGGGGGACAGGCAGGCAGGCCTTCAAGGGGGGTACAGGCCTTCAAGGGGGACAGACAGGCAGGCCTTCAGGGGGAGACAGGCCTTCAGGGGGCATGCCTTCAAGGGGGACAGGCAGGCAGGACTTCAAGGGGGAGGACAGGCCTTCAAGGAGGGACAGGCCTTCAAGGGGGACAGGCAGGCAGGCCTTCAAGGGGGGGACAGACGGGTAGGCCTTCAAGGGGGCGACAGGCCTTCAAGGGGGGGTACAGGTTTTTGGGGGGGTGCAGGCCTTCAAGGGGGGGACAGGCCTTCAGGGGTGGGATGCAGACCTTTAAGGGGGAGACAGGCCTTCAGGGGAGGGGGGCCCTGCTGTAGAAGTACACGGAGGGAAGGGTGTTCAAAGAGACGTTCATATGCCGGACTTTGGGTGGGAAGAAATAATGGGTCTGAAAATAGGTTTTAGGGAGGGAAGGAACAGAAAGGGAGAGAAGCTGGACACAAGGGATGGTGTGGAGGGGGGATAGAGACACTGAATAGGAGGGTAGTTGGGAAAAGGAAGGGAGATATGGTGGACCCTGGGGTGGCGGGGAAGGAGGAAGAGATGCCGGATGAAAGGGTAGTTAAGAAAAGATGGATCTGTGGAGGGAGATGAAAAAAGGAAAGATGCCAGACCTCCTGGGGAGGGAAGGGAAACGTAAGGGGAGGACAGAGATGGCAGATGGGATGGTTAGCATGCAGAAAGAAGAAAGAAGAAGACCATGGCAAACAAGTTATCAGAAGACAACCAGAGCCTTGGACCAACAAGATTTGAAAAATAACCAGACAACAAAAGGTAGAAAAACTAATTTTATTTTCTGTTTTGTGATTATAATATGTCAGATTTGAAATGTGTATCCTGCCAGAGCTGGTGTTAGACCGCAAACGTGAGCTAGGATTTAACAGAGAGAGGAAAAGTCCTTTTTGTTTCTTTATTTTATTTACACCACAGCGCCAGTGTGGTTAGGAGAAGCCAAAGGGGGGTGAAAAAGCTATAAAATAAACCCACCAGGATGTTTGAAAAAAAAAAAAAACACCCAATTGGGCAGGAAAATCGCATCGAAAAACCAATTCAATAGGCTGAATCGAATCAAATTTTTTTTTTTCCTGAATCGGGCAGCACTAGTTTGCGCTACTGTCTTAGACTTTAGGACCTGGGATTGGGGAGAGATGGCATCCTCAGTACTTTATAATGCAAGTGAAACGAGGATTTGGTTAGACTTTTGAAGGGTCTGCAGAAGAAAAATATTGTATAGGCCGGGGACATGAGACAGCAGGAAATGGAAACTTTTCTTCCTTCTATTTTTGTGAATGGCAAGGCTGAGGATGTCAGAGAGTTCAGTTAAAATATGTGCTTTATAAGAAAATATAATAATGTGTTTTATAAAGTTTATAAGCATTGCTGGCCTACCCGGTGAGGTGTTCCTAGTGGTGGTGGTGGTGGTGGCAGCGTGTCAATGTGTTGAGAGGAAGAGGTGGTCTGGGAAATTCTGCTGAGCATACTCCAGGCCCATTTTCACCCCCCAGTTAGTCCACTCCACTCAACTGGTTCACACATTGAGTGGGTCTTTGGGTGTTGTGCCTGGGTAGTTGTTTTGGGATCTCTTCCAGTGGTTTGTCAGTATCTCCTTGTGGTCCAAGGAAGAAAACTTTGTTAACCTTAGCATTGACCTTCAGAATATGTTTGTAACAGCATTGCTTGTGTGGCATTAGGCTATGTAGTGATCTAAAGAAAAAACTAGACCTTTGCACATTTTTGCACTATATGGTGGGTGTATAAGGAGATTCACATTTCCTACACAGCTAACTCCTTGTGAAGTTATCTTGTTATTTCTGTATTTGACATCTAGCAAGGTCTCTGTTTGGAAGGAAAGATCTAAGCTTAAAAATGAAGTGGCCAGAAGTTATGGTAAAAGCAGATAGCGTTGCTGGTTTTAAGAAAGGTTTGGACAAATTCCTGGAGGAAAAGTCCATAGTCTGTTATTAAGACATGGGGGAAGTGTCTGCTTGCCCTGGATCGGTAGCATGGAATGTTGCTACTCTTTGGGTTTTGACCAGGTACTAGTGACCTGGATTAGCTACCATGAAAATGGGCTACTGGGCATGACCCGGTTAGGCTATTCTTATGTTATGTTCTCATCTGTAGGGGCCTTTGTTTTCACTTCTTATTTTAATGTATTTTTTTTCTGGGAACTTATCAGTGTGTTTTATAATGGGAACAAAAATGGAAGAGAATTAATGTGTTTGGAATGAGGGTGGGGGTAACTAATTTCTTCAGCTAAATAATTCAATCCACCTCAACCAGACATAGGAGAACTCACGTACCATTCACACACCCTCCAACCAAAAACGTCAAAAGAAAAAAACTGTTCGACAACCTCCTAGCCATTCGAGCTGCAACACTCGACCCTCAACTCTACAACTTATTGATCTCAACCACAGACTACAAAACCTTCAAAAAAGAAATAAAAACCCTTCTATTCAAAAAACATATAAAACCGAACTAACACAATCAGAACTGTCCCAAGCATCACCTGCAATTACTCCATATGTACTTCAGATGTCATGACTATTCAGACATAATTTATGTTATGTTAGGTTATGTTTGGAATAATGGTTACATATGAGGTTCAATAAAAGAAAATTTTCACTGCCTGTTTCTATTCTGATCATTTATTCTGTTTCATGGTTATTATAAAAAATATTTTTTTACATGGGGGGGGTGTCAAAAAATGATGGGTCCTGGGTACCACATACCCTAGGTACACCACTGCCCTGTACAGGTCTTTGGTGAGGCCCCACTTGGAGTATTGTGTTCAGTTTTGGAGACCATATCTGGCGAAGGACATAAGACTTGAAGCGGTCCAGAGGAGGACGACGAAAATGATAGGAGGTTTACGCCAAAAGACATATGAGGAGAGACTGGAAGCCCTGAATATGTATACCCTAGAGGAAAGGAGGGATAGGGGAGATATGATTCAGATGTTCAAGTACTTGAAAGGTATTAACGTAGAACAAAATCTTTTCCAGAGAAAGGAAAATAGTAAAACCAGAGGGCATAATTTGAGGTTGAGAAGTGGTGGATTCAAGAGCAATGTAAGGAAATTCTACTTTACGGAGAGGGTGGTGGATGCCTGGAATGTGCTCCTGAGAGAGGTGGTGGAGAGGAAACTGGTGATAGAATTCAAAAAAGCATGGGATGAGCACAGGATCTATAATCATAAAATAATAGTAAATATTGAAGAAATAAGGCCAGTACTGGGTAGACTTGCATGGTCTGTGTCCGTATAAGGCTGTTTGGTTGAGAATAGACTGGGGACACTGGATTGACAATTTGGGTGTTTATCTGATATCATCTACTATGTTACTATGTTAAGTAGGATATTTTTTTTTTTTTAAATCTGACTTTGCTCATAATATGATAGATAACAGAGGGGTATGGCATCTAAATCCAAATTAAGACATTTTGCCAAAAACATAAAAATAAAGACTAGATCACAGCTAAAATCGAACCAGAAAAATGTCTAAATTTTTTTTGATTATGGCTGTTAGCTAAATGTTTTTATGCTCAACATGTTAAGATAGGGGTTCCCCAGGAGTCCACACTGTCTGCTGCATTATTTAATCTGTACTTTGCACCGCTCTGTAAACTGCTTTCAGATCTTGGTGTATCTTACCGTCTTTACGCTGACGATATCCAATTCTTTTTCCAAATAGAAGGAGATTTTAATGTGGCATTATTGTGCTTGCAGTCGGTTCAGGCAGCTATAAAAAAAACTGGATGGATAGGCTTAGATTAAGCATTCAGAAGACGAAGGTGTTGTGTGTAGCGAGGTCACCAGATCCTAATGTCCCAGAAGCATTTGAGTTACTGGAAGAAATTGTGCCAGTTGTGCGGGAGGTGAAATATTTAGGTGTTTTTTTGGATTCAGGGCTTACATTTAAAGGGCAGTTGTTGGCTGTAGTTCGGAAGGTGTATTTTCATCTCTGTTTGGTGAATCAACTCAGGCAGCACATTTTCATAGAAACATAGACACATGACGGCAGATAAAGGCCAAATGGCCCATCTAGTCTGCCCATCCGCAGTAACCATTATCTCTTTCTCTCTCCGAGAAATCCCACGTGCCTATCCCAGGCCCTTTTGAATTCAGACACAGTCTCTGTCTCCACCACCTTTTCTGGGAGATGGTTCCACGCATCCACCACCCTTTCTGTAAAAAAGTATTTCCTTAGATTACTCCAGAGCCTATCACCTGTTAACCTATTTGTTTAAGACAGTGTTGCAGACAATTGTTCTCTCAGCCCTCGATTATTGTAGTTTGCTGCTCCTGGGAATACCGGGGTCAGCTTTCTGTGTGCTCCAGGTTGCCCAAAATTTGGTGGTCAGATCTATATTTAGATTGGGAAGACGAGATCACGTGACAGAATATTATTTAAGTTTGTATTGGTTGAAGTTGAGGGATAGGATACGTTATAAGTTACTTGTTAATTGTTTACATGTGCCTACACAATTTGGATCCCAAATATCTCCTCCAGAGTATCCTGCCATGTGCTCCACCTCGCTTGCTTTGGTCCGCAGAACACTTTGATCTGCAAATTCCATCTGTAAGAGATCTGAGGTTAACATCATCCAGAGATAGTATTTTCCATTGCATTGGGCCCAGGGAATAGAATGACCTCCCTGAGAATATTCGCCAACAACAGAATATACAGAATTTCAAGATATTACTCAAAAGGCATGTCAGATGAAATACAGGGTCTGAGATTGAATGAATGAGGAAGGGTAGAGATTGATGAGAGTAGGGTGCTGGTCACTGATATATTTTATTGTCTGGATTGTTTTTCCTGTTTTGTAGGCACATGTAATAAATGATCAGAATAGAAACAGGCAGTGAAAATTTTCTTTTATTGAACCTCATATATGTAACCGTTATTCCAAACATAACCTAACATAACATGTTTGTTGTTGATCCAGTTCTTGTCTGTTATATGTAATTTTACATTTTTGTATGCGAGTATGTAACTCGCCCTGGATAAGGGTGGGGTATAAATTAATAAAACAAACAAACATGTCCATCTGTAAGAACCGTTTTTTGGGGGGGAAAAAAGCCCCAGGGAAAAATGTAAATAAGCAAGCCATAGGGCTGTTTGGCAGCACTCCTAATAAACTGACCACATAGTAGTCCAGCAGTGTAGAGGGGTAAACTAGTGATCAGTACAGTGGACTTCACATAAATGGACCCAGGAAAAAATCCCACCTAAATCCCTTCATATTGTATGGTGAACTCTCCAGGATCAGAGAAATCCTACTGGAGTCAGCACCCTGTGACCCTGGGCAAGTTACTGAATCTTCTACTTCCCCAGGTACATTAGATAGACTGTGAGCCCACCAGGACAGATAGGGAAAATGCTTGAAGTACCTATGTGTAAACGACTTTGAGTGTGGTTGCATAACTACAAAAAAGCAGTATAAAAGTCCCAATCCCCCTTTACAGCACTGTACCGGGCAATGGTACACCCCCACCTGGAATACTGCGTCCAGCACTGGTCACCGTACATGAAGAAGGCATAGTATTACTCGAAAGGGTCCAGAGAAGAGCGACTAAAATGGTTAAGGGACTGGAGGAGTTGCCGTACAGTGAAAGATTGGAGAAATTGGGCCTCTTCTTCCTTGAAAAGAGGAGACTGAGAGAGGACATGATAGAAACATTCAAGATACTAAAGGGAATAGACTTAGTAGATAATGACAGGTTGTTCACCCTCTCCAAGATAGGGAGAACAAGAGGGCACTCTCTAAAGTTGAAAGGGGATAGATTCCGTACAAACGTAAGGCAGTTCTTCTTCACCCAGAGAGTGGTGGAAAGCTGGAACGCTCTTCCAGAGGCTGTTATAGGGGAAAACACCCTTCAGGGATTTAAGACAACATTGGACGGGTACCTGTTGAACCAGAATATATGCAGGTAGGGCTGGTCTCAGGGCACTGGTCTTTGACCTGGGGGCCACCACGGGAGCAGACTGCTGGGCATGATGGACCACTGGTCTGACCCAGCAGCAGCAAATTCTTATGTTCTTATTTCCTGCATGAGTTCTGCCTGTGCGAAACAAGTAGCACATAAGTCAGCAGGTGCACTTCAGACACCAATACTGGCTCTCTCATAACATCAGTGGCTGAAGTACACCGTCGAATTGAGCGCTGCTCTGGCAGCCTATGCAGGACTGGCACAGGAGATATACTTTTGCTGGTGGGGATGCCAAACCCTGCCAGCTGAAGATATTTTAACATGGTGACTGTAGAAGAGGAAGAGGGAGAGAGTATACCTGGCCCAATCAAGCCACCTATAGGACTCTCTAAAAAAAAAACTGGATGTGTGGCCATACCCTTGGTGGTAACTGCAAAATTTTACCAAAATTTTATAACAGGCCCAAAGATTTAAAATTATAATCTACCACAGGCAAAGGAATTGGATGGGCCATTAGGGCTATCACCCCACCAACATTTTGCCCCATACAGCATCACCAACTAGAGAACTTTAGGGTTGGGGCAAAGTGTGGTTAGTTAGGTCCCTTCTAATCTAAAAGGTGCTTCACTGCTTCTTCAATACACACATTGTTTTCTAATTCTAGTCCAAATATACCCCTGAATATAGCCTTGAAATATGAATAAAAGTATGTATGTTGTTAAGCAATACACCGAATCCTCACAAACTGAAGTTCTAGGCAGGTTACAAGCAGTATATTGCTACATAGAAGTATACATAGAGTTATGCATGCTTCATAAAATTATATATGCAATGTAAGATAAGACATCTAAAACAGCAAATAACCACTAACATTGTTGTTCCAATGAGTAAACACTTATTACAAGTCTGAGTCTTCTTATGCCCCTAAAATGATCAAGTAGTCAGTTACAATGATCCATAGATGTAGCTAATAGTTCAGTAAATCTGGGGAAGCTATGTACGTTTAGGATTGAAAGCATTTAAATAATATTTATCAATGTATGTACCTTTGAAAATTGTCCTTTACTGAAGAAACTTTGAAACAAACCATGGGGCTGCAGTACCATATATTCCTTCGGACTAAAAAAATCCTGTCTAGGTTTTCCTTTTGAAAAGCTCAGTGGTCAAAGACAGCAGATACAATATTGCCAAGCACAGTTGTACCTATTTTCAGAACGTTAAGAGGTGATAGGCTCAGGAGTAAACTAAGGAAATGCTTTTTTATAGAAAGGGTAGTAGATGCGTGGAACATCTCCTGTAAGAAGTGGTGGAGACAGAGACTGTGTCTGAATTCAAGAAAGTGTGGAATAGGCACGTGGGATCTCTTAGAAAGAGGAAAAGATAATGGTTATTGCGGATGGGCAGACCAGATGGGCTATTTGGCCTTTATCTGCCATCATGTTTCTCTGTTTCTATGTAACTTCCTGTTTCATTCAATTCTTACTGTTTCTTTTGGGATTTGGTGACTCTATCCTGGCAGGATGAATTTCAAGATTTTGAAAATGTATACTGGCTGTTAACACCTTCTTGTGTCTATTCTGTTGAAACATGATTAGCATTCATTTAATAAGTATGTATGTAATTTTGTAAACTGCATAGTTATGCGGTATATAAATTTTAAAATTAATTAATTAATTAAACATGACACATGAACATTTTTGCACCTACAAAGATATTAATGAATAGAAGATAAGTGATACCCATAACACACTACTGGAGCAATCAGAAGTAAATTTAAATATGAAATACAAGACATCTGCACTATTAATCATAAGACTTAAGTGCTCGATCAACTCTAGCATTCAATTCCCAGTGCATCATAGTAATACAGGCTTATTTTATGAAACAAAAAGCAGGGCTACTGAACAGTGCCACAGGGTCTCATGGGGTCCTGCTAATATAATGGAATAGCAAATAAAATATGAATGAGAAAACCATCTTGAAGTAAGTTTTATTTTTTTCGTTGATAGTGCTAATTCAGTTTTTTTTTTCTAAATGATATGAGTGCTACATGTTATGCAAAAATACAGATTGTACTAGAATGCATGAGGGCTGCTTGGTATTTAAGTTTCAAGTTTATTAAAGGCTTGATATGCCGCACATTAATTGTCTGTGCAGTTTACGATTACAAAGGGAAAATAATTAAGATTGCACACAAATAAATATATAACAATGAGAAAGACATAATAATAATTTGGTAGGATAAAAGTAGAAGGGGAAAAAGGGAAGAACTCCATTTTCATGATAGGAAATAAAACAACAACAATGGAAAGCAACGTAAGAGAAAAGTGGACTAAAAATTTTTTTTTAATTATTAAAAAATTAAGAAGTTTCAGGATGTGTGGAAACCATTAACAAAGTATTGTAAAGATTAATTTGAAATTGTTTCCCTTATACTTATCAATTTAAGGGGTAGGGAGGGGGGAATTTTATTATTACATGTTTTATATGATAATGGAATATAAGGGTGGGTGAGGTGGGAAAAGGGAAGGGATGTGTTTTTATGTAATATATCAATGATTGTTTGTAAGTGATGTAATTAATGTTAATCTGAATGAATATATTTAACACTTAATGTAATTTTGAAAATGAAAAAAGAATATTAAAAAAAAAAATAAAATTAAGATCTGGAACAAAATGGTAAGTAGATTTTTACGGCAAAGAAAAAACGCCATGTGCGATTTGCTTTGTTATCTGTATTAAAAAAAGAATGGCGGCCTTAAATTGCCTGATCTTCAATGCTATCATGTGACATGCCTGTGTCATCAGGCAAGGGACTGGATTGAAGATACCAACTTGTTTTGTAATCTTGATCTGAAAAAGCAATCTGACATGTCCTATAGTTTACCCTATATCTTACACGCTCAGGGTTGCCAATGACCACCTCATATAAAACATAATTATCTCTTTAAATCAGTATGCTGGACTTGGAGAAAGTTCTGCCATCATCTAGGTCACAGTTCTTCAACCGCCGGTCCGCGGACCGGTGTCGGTCCGCAAAAAAATCTTGTCGGTCCGCGTAGGATTCAGGACCCCGCCGCAGCAAAAGGTGCCGGCGGCAGCTGACGTGCAACTTCCTGTTGCCTTCGCTATGCCGGCACTTCTGCCTGCCACGTATGTCTCCGCACCCCCAGAAAAGCAGCGGCAGGTCTGTGTGCTTTTAACTTCGGCACACAGCTGCCCCTAGGCAGTATTTTAGCGCGGTTTCATGAGGCAGCCTCGGGGCCTTTGGTAGGCCGGCCCACATCACATCATTGAAGCGGGCCGGCCTACCAAAGGCCCCGAGGCTGCCTCATGAAACCACGCTAAAATTCTGCTTAGGGGCAGCTGTGTGCCGAAGTTAAAAGCACACAGAGCTGCCGCTAGCCTACATCGAGGAAACATTTGCTGGAGAAGGAAGGAGGGAAGGTGCTCCTAGACAAGAGGTGCTCCTAGACAAGGGAGGGGAAGGAGCTACTGCTGGCAGGGGAGAAGGGAAAGGGAAGGGATGAGAATTACTGTTGGATAAGGGGAGGAGGAAAGGGAGAAGGGGTACTCCTGGACAAGGGAGGGGAAGGGGCTACTGCTGACAGGGGAGAAGGGGAAGGGAAAGGGAAGAGAGTTACTGTTGGATAAGAGGAGGAAGAAAGGGAGAAAGTACTGCTGGAACATTGGAAGGAAACAGCTGGCAGGGAGATTAGAGGAGGGAAAGGAGTCAGGATGGAATGGAGAGATCAGATGAGGGAAAGGGGAGAGACAGAGGAATGACAAGGTAGAGAGAGATTGATGCTGGGAAGGGGGGTCAGATGAAAAATAAGGAAAGAGGGACAAAGATGCTAGATCTGGTGTAGGAGAGAGGGGCATAGAAAGAACGCAGATACCATATGGGAGGGGTAGGGGTAGGAGTAGAGGGCAGACAGTGGATGGAAGAGGCAGATGCTGGATTGAAGAGACAGAGGGCAGACGCTGGATGGAAGAGAGTGAAAAGACGATGAAAGCAGAAACCAGAGACGACAAAAGGTAGAAAAAAAATAATTTTATTTCTATCTTGTGATTAGAATATATCAGATTTAAAATATGTATCCTGCTAGAGCTGATGTTAGACATAACTGGGGAGTGCAAAGCCCAGGCAGTGCGTCTTTAGCTTCCAGCTGGCTTAGGGCTTTCTCTGACCAGGAGGCAGTTGCCCTAGTTGCACTCCCCCTAACACCATTCCTGCCATGTGTTACTGTGGTATTCTGTTAGCATGATATTTGTGTAGCATTCTATAATAATTTGGCTTATTCCGTTTTCTTGATAGTAGAGGGGATATATGTGAAGGGGAGGGGAGACGGGGGTTTTGTTGCTCCTTGCCCTGTATTATTTATAAAATGACAATTGTACAGAATATTGTTTCTTTTTATACTTTAATAAAATATGTTCAGTATAAAATCATAACTATTTGAGGCTTGTGCGGATGGGATCAGATGGTTAACGAGGCCGAGCTCGCGAGGACAGGGCGGCAATGGGGGCTTTTAAAATTTCAGTCTTATTAGTTTGCCGGTCCACGAAATAATTATTTTATTTACGCCGGTCCATAGGTGTAAAAAGGTTGAAGAACACTGATCTAGGTCAGTGTCTCTCAAACTGTGTGCCATGGCACAGTGGTGTGCCCTGCAGAGATTCCAGATGTGCCACGAGAGATTCCAGAATTTTCTTTTCTTTTAAAAATATTCCCCTCGTAAGTATTCACTAGGATAGATGACATGTATGTTGCGTACGCAAGAGTCTGTCAATGTTATGAGTGTCTGTGTGCATGAGGATACAACCGCCCAGGCAAGCATCATTCTTTGATGCGATTTGTCCTTGAAAACTAACAGCAAGTGATTTTAGTGTTATTTTTTATGCAGTAGTTATCCCAACTTCAGCCACAAAGCTCCTTATCTTTGCAAACTTGGATTTTCAGCTCTGCAGAAATTATGTCGAAAGAAA
Organism: Geotrypetes seraphini; assembly: GCF_902459505.1. Taxonomy (NCBI): domain Eukaryota; kingdom Metazoa; phylum Chordata; class Amphibia; order Gymnophiona; family Dermophiidae; genus Geotrypetes; species Geotrypetes seraphini. The sequence goes on along the minus strand of NC_047090.1, from coordinate 101,203,710 downwards.
GAGAATGACTGCAGATGGTGCATGATGAAATGCGTGTTTGCTTGTCGACTGTCGAGCCTCATTGTGAGTTAATTTTATTAGCAATTCTATTTTATCTACTTTAGTTTCACTGTTGTTACAATTACTCATACATAGCTTAAAGAACTTTAAATAAATGACTCAAATTTGGGGCTCCTTTTACAAAGCCCCGCTAGCGGGTTTAACGCACACGACTTTCCATCATGCGCTAACCCCCGCGCTGGCCGAAAAACTACCGCCTGCTCAAGAGGAGACGGTAGCGGCTAGCGTGGCCGGTGGTTTAGCGCGTAATATTATGTACATTAAACTGCTAGTGCTGCTTTGTAAAAGGAGCCCTTAATTTTTTTGTATGTTTTGCAATTTTGTAATTTCAATTTTAATGTGCCATGAAAAACATTTGCTCTGTTTAGTGTGCTGGAGCTAAAAAAAAAAAAAAAGTCTGAGAGACACTGAGCTAGGTGTCTGTGAATGATATATTCCCTATCTCCCATTGTGCGGGAACAGGTTATTTCCCCCAGGCATGGAGGGTATGATATTTAACTATTGGTTTACTAAAGGTCTCAGATTATTAAAACAATTATATACAGAGGAAATGACTCATATGCTGACATTTGAGGTGTTGCAAACCCATTTCAGATTGCAGCCCTCAGATCTTGTCTTGATATCATCAGGTCTGTCACTAGGCCACCACATTGCTGTATTAAGAGAGCATGGTTAAAAGCAATTAACTGGGGCTCTTATGGAAAGTGAAGCATAAAATTTTTATTCACAAGGTTTGCCTGATTGCTTCTGTGTTGGATATTTTGGATCCTGTGGATATCTGTTTATGAAGGATTCAAATGTGTGATATACTGTGCACGGAGAAACTATCAGTAATTAATTAATTTATTCATTCAATTTTTTATACCGTTCTCCCAGGGGAGCTCAGAACGGTTTACATGAATTTATTCAGGTACTCAAGCATATTTCCCTCTCTGTCCTAGCAGGCTCACAATCATTCTAATGTACCTGGGGCAATGGGAGATTAGGTGACTTGCCTAGACTCTGATTGGCCAATTGGAGAGGGCTTAGGATCTGGCCAATTGGAGTCTTAGGCCACTCCCAGTGCATCCCTAAGACTTGGATTAACCCAGGTGCCTAAAGCTCCTCCTATGGGAGGGGCCTTAGGCACCTAGGCCAACCAAGGCCTTAGGCCCCTCCCTGGTGCATCCCAGGATGCACCAGGAAGGGGAAGGCCTGCCATTCTGAAGAGGTGGGTCTGTCGCCCGGAGGAGTAGGCATCCTTCTGGCTGGTCTTCATGTTAAATGTATAGGGGAGGGTCTGGGTAGACTTTGGGGGGTGGGGTTTTGAGGGGATGCCAGCAGGAGGGAGTGGGCATCCCTCCTGCCAGGGATGTTGGGGGGGCTGCCAGCAGGAGGGAATGCATCCCTCCTGCCAGGAGGAGTTTGCGGTAGGAAGGATTGGGCAGTAGAATGGCCCCTAACAGTAGTCAATACAAAATTTCAACTGTGGCTAAGACACTCTTCAGACCTTCCCCAGATATACTCTATTCAACACATAAAGTGGAAGGTCCCAAAACGTTTTCAAAGTAAGTAATATCTTATTTTCTCACGGACCTCAATGGTACCGTCTGCATGCCACTAAACTTTTAGAACATGCAGAGCAAATGGCACCCCTAATCGTCATTGGTCCCTTATACTTTTTATCATTTTTCATAGACGGTAGCGGCTAGCGTGGCCGGTGGTTTAGCGCGTAATATTATGTGCATTAAACTGCTAGTGCTGCTTTGTAAAAGGAGCCCTTAATTTTTTGTATGTTTTGCAATTTTGTAATTTCAATTTTAATGTGCCATGAAAAACATTTGCACCGTTTAGTGTGCTGGAGCTAAAAAAAAAAAAGTCTGAGAGACACTGAGCAAGGTGTCTGTGAATGATAAAAAGTATAAGGGACCAATGACGATTAGGGGTGCCATTTGCTCTGCATGTTCTAAAAGTTTAGTGGCATGCAGACGGTACCATTGAGGTCCGTGAGAAAATAAGATATTACTTACTTTGAAAACGTTTTAGGACCTTCCACTTTATGTTATGCCCTAACAGTAGTATCAGAAGACTACCTCTAGGGGTCATAGCCACCATTTTGAACACTGGTGGCTATTAAGTCAAGAGTGGAGTAGAGAGGCTCATACTTTTTTCCATCAAACTACCAGACACCCCACATATGAATCCCAAGGGATCAGGACATGATGTTTAAGGGGGTTTGTGGGGAGGAACACCTTGGGATTGGCCTTATATTGGTGGATGTCCAGGGGGAATAAATGTTGATCATTCTAGGGGTCTGATCAGGGTGAGGTATACTATTGGGATAGAGGGATCAAATCAGGGGCAGACATCTAGGCTGTGAGTATTGTTTTTATCTGAAACTTAGGGCAGCAACCTTGAAGTGTTGTTAAATGCAACTGCGCTAATGGCAATCCTGTTGGCTACCATATGATAGCTGTCATTGCTAGCCATATCGATCCTTCGCCCAGAGTTTGCTCCATCCTTCAGTAAGCATCTATTTTGGGACTTTTAGTACACGGTAGCTATTATTCTGGTCCATGATAAAAACCATGCATTAAAGCCCATAGTAAGTGCTTAACATACGTTAGTAAACATATTTCTTAGTGTGTGAAAGATTGAATTAAGAAGCATTGAACTACAAATTACACAGATTAACCCCCTCTTCTATGAAACTGCACTAGTGGTTTTTAGTGCAGAGAGCCGCACTTAATGGCCTTTGAATGACTCTATGAGCATCGGGAGCAGCATGGGCCATTTAGCGTAGCTACCCGTGCTAGAAACAGAAAGCTCAGTTTAATAGAAGAGGCCCTAAGTTGATTTGTTGTTAAAAGTTGTAACACATTAAAAAAAATATTTATGAAAATATATTGCAGATTGAACTGGAAAAAAAAAAGTAAAAAAAAAATCAGTAAACAACAATCAAACCATCCTTAGAAAGGAGTAAGTTCCCTGGCAGTATCAATTTTCCCTCTTTCAGCTTGAATAGATTGTCTTCATATGTCATGTCCAAGATTTGCTGGCTTCTTGGACAGGAGATTTGAACTCTAGTCTCTAGCACAGCATGTGGCTGGAGCCACGGTATAGGTTCCAAACATTTGGTTCTTTCATTCCTTCTCGTTCAGTTGCTTTCTAAAATTATATTTGGCTACCTTATAGACCTATGACCGCCAAGAGACTTTCAGCAAGTTTCCAGATTTCTTAAAGGTTCATTTAGATTAGTTTATTCCTTAACTTTCTAAACTACCTTTTATAACATAAATGTAGGGATTGACATTAAAAAAAAACTATAAACCATACGATTAGCTCAGCATATTTAAAAATAAACAAGAAATAAAAAATAAAAAATAAAACAAAAAGAATAACCCAGTGCAACACTACAACCTCAACTGCTGGAGGATGGCATCCCTTGGAAAGCCTATGCATACAAGAAGGTCTTCAACCCAACTTCAAATTTTCATCTGAAATCTCCTTCCAAAGAAAATCCTGCAGAACAAAAAGAATCCTATAGAATTTATATAGTTTTGAATAGGGCTCTAATTGTATATGTGGAAACCTACTATGTTTTTACTGCAAACTGCTAGGCAGAGCTGAGATGTGACTCTCCTACAAACTTCTTGGCAAGTGGAAAATAGAGAAACCAGTTTTGCTATTTTAAAATGAATTTTGGTAAATGTGACCCTCTGTATTAAGTAGAAAAGAGTAGACTAGAAGCCACAAAATGCAAACGGTTGGATATTTAAGGAACAATAAAAGCACACCGGAGCATTTGAATAGACAAAATATGTGGTAAAGCTTCATGTCAATCTTCTTTTTTAATTCTTAATGTGCATATACTGTTCTATTAAATGTAAAGTAACATATTTGGTTTACACCACTTACAGCATTTTCCTGAACCACATGTTTTCATCCTTAACTTTTTTGCTGGTTTAATAGTTTATTTGGAATCGTACACTATTTGTTATTAATAGCATGTCTACTTTAAGATTTTAATGGCCTGTATGTTGGAAAAGGGTTTTTTTTTTTTTTTTTTGGTGTTTAATTTTATGTGTATGTGGGAAAAAAAAACCCTTTGGATCTGCCTGCCCAAAGTGAGTAACAGAGAAAGAGAGAGAGAAAAAAATAGCACACAGGCTACCAGATGGCCCCTGAATGAATACACAGCTGCAGTAATTCACTCATGGGTTTCTAGTGGCATCTCTCCAGCAGGTTTATTAATGGCAGCAGGCCACAGCCCCAGGAGTGAATTATGACCATGTATTCTTTTGGAGGCTTGTGTAATGTTGTTTATACTAAAGAAATCTTTTATTTAAAAAATAAGTTTTACTGCCTATCCCACAACTGGGATATCCCAGTATCTTACCCTTGCCCTATATGCTGTCTAAATGGAAAGACAGAAGGTTGTGGTGAGAGGAGATTCTGAAAGCAAATTTACTGTTTGATAGTTTCACTAGACGAAGACACCATTTCAGCAAAGTCTTGTGAGAAAAAGCAGTCTTGCTACTTTTCTTATGGAAATTCAGTACAGTTAATTTGTATTAGACAATTTGGAAAGGCATATAAAGACAGCAGCACTAATATATAAGGGCAACAAATGAGGCAACACCAAGGGGGTCAGGAAGAGTCTCTATATATCTCTTCTCTATAGCTCTTTATAATTCCTCACAGAAAGGACATTGGATACACCAATCAGCTTATTCGTAGTTTTGATGAGAGCAAAACTGTGAGGATTCTCTGCAGAGAGAAAGCAAAAATCATGTTGAAGATCAAGTTAGGCCTCCAGTTGGGAAAATGGACAGAGCAGATGGTGATCTTTTACTTCTTGACAATACAATAACAAAATGAAATTCCCATTAAATAGGTGGTATATCATCAAATATCTATCAACTAAGGGGTAGGAAAAGCCTCAGAGGTAGAGCCAGCACCTGGATAGGTGTTCAGTATGGAGTAACCACATTTGCTTACATTCAATTATTGGTTAAAAAAACTACTTTTAGAGGACCATATAATCTTTCTTTACTTCAAGTGTGAATTGCGCCAAAAACTCAATATCAAAATTAGAATACAGTCATCAAAGAGGCAGCAGAAATATATCAAACAGTACTTATCTCAATCTTTGAATAAATTTTGGTACTTCTGATCTTCTATAATGAAATAGTTCTTTTGCCCAGGATATATTATTCCTTTTCATATCTGGTAGCCATCGCTACAAAAATCCGACACGGCCAGCATTTTGTGGTGATCAAAAGATGCACCGCTACATCAGGGCAAGTTATAAAACAACTCTAAATTGTTCAGAATCATCACATTGCTCTGTTTCTATTATTCTGAGACTACCCCATAGCTAGATTTGAACCTAAGTGATTAAAAGCTGCAAAATAGCCTCATCTTTCTCTCATCTTCTCCTCACTCACCTAAGTGCAAACTCTCAGATCCTGATATTCAAAAGCCCAGGTAATAGCTGTTGCTCTCCAGATATATGCCCCCAAGTGGCCCTGTTCTTACGTTTCACGCTCACCCTCCTCCAAATTGAGTAAAATTTTGTGTGAACGTTCACTACAGTTTCAAACTAAATTATGCAAAACATTTGCACTGGATCTCTATTGGTTCAAGACTTCCAAGCAGCTGAATGGAGGTCACCTTCAGAGTGCCACACTCCGCATAACACAAAATAGCCACTTTATCCAGGTGCTGCAGCTCAACAAAACCTACCAGGGGACTGAAATTTTTGGGGAGATTAGTACAACCCCTGGTACTAAGTTCCTGTGCAAAGTTTGAAACATAACATGAGCTTGTCTCTCTTTTTATGGGCCAGCAAACGTGAAAATTTTACAATAAGAAACTTAAGGCCTACTATGGACTTTTCCTCCAGGAACTTGTCCAAACCTTTCTTAAAACCAGCTACGCTATCCATTCTTACCACAATCTACCTTTGAGACCCAGATCAGGCAATGACAGAGGGCAATGTCCAGCTATTTGCATTGTACAGCTCACTGCAAACTGTGAGTGTCCCAACTTGGACATCTATTTTCCAACCTACATAGATAGCTCATACAAATTTGGGCTTCATACCTGTTTAAAGACTTCAAGCTATGCTCTCTTTCCTAGGAAAAAGCCTGCTTGAGGACCTTTGGTTGCAAACAATATGGCAAAGTAGTAGCCAGAGGGATGCTGGGATGCATAGAAAGAGGAATAGAGGCAATGCTTTATGGGCGAGTCTTTAAGAATACCATGTTTAGTTTTGGAAACTGCATCTCAGAAATGATAGAAACAGGCTAGAGGTGATCCACCAAAAGACAACCAAATTGATGCTTGGCCTGCAGTACAGGAAGGGGTATCAACTAAAGTCTTTCCCATTTTAAGTCAATACTGAAATTCTCAGTATGAAGAGTCACGTTCTTTCAGCTACATGCCACAGTTATATCCTACTGCACTATTTGTAAATTACCCCCCTCTTTTACGAACGCATAGCGTGGGTTTTAGCGCTGGCAGCAGCGGTAACTGTGCAGACGCTCATAGGAATTCTATGAGCGTCGGAGCAGTTACTGCCACGGCTGGCGCTAAAAACTGCGCTCTGCGTTCGTAAAAGAAAAGCGGAGGTAAGTTTGTAAACAATGAAAAAGCTGTCAGCGATCAATTCTATATGAATTATTTTACCCTGAACTTCCTGGGTCCCTCTCTTGGAATCTTGAAATGACACTGCCATACAAAAAACAGCTCGGCTAATCAAGGTAGTTCTTCATCTTGGCACAATGCCCTGCTATGTACAATCTGTAATATACACTGACTTTATGCACAAGAGTCTTACTCAATCTAAGGAATGCAGGATTTTCCAGGTTTGCCTATCTTGAGTCTGTTATCTGACAGCTCCCATGATAAGGCTTCTTAAATGAAAGTCTGAGTAAATCAGAGCTATCTGCCTGGGCAAAGTGATTGAGGGAGGCAGTGTGTCCTTCTGATTTAAAGGTAACTCCTAAATTAAAGCACTTTTTAGGAGAAGAAGATAATGCTGGTATGCTCATATTTTAACTTTTAAATCAAATCACATGAAAGCAAGGAATGTCAGTGATGAAAGAGTAGTTTCTATAAACCAAAATAAAAATCAACAAAATACCCCAATTCTTATCTTTGCTTTTAATGTGGATGCACTCTGGGACTTCTTTAGTAGGAAAATTTGAATCCATTTCCATACCGTCCCTTAAATGTGAACTGAATACCCCCTTCAACAAGATGTTCTAAAAACAAAGTGTGATCAACCGCAACGAATTCAGATTTAAAAATAACTATTAGGCCATCATTACCCTCATCCACCATCATCTACACTCCACTAAACAATGACAGCAGAACGGTCTTGGCACGTATGCATGCCAAACTCCAGATTAAAATGTTGAATTTTCTTGCAGATGCAGAGGGACAACTGTGAAAACACAAACCCCCTTTTCACAAAGCGGCGCTAGTGGCTGCCATGCAATAAAAGCCCAAAAGCCCTTTTCATCTCTATGGGTTTCAGGTTTCAGGGCAGTTACCACAGCCGCTAACGCCACTTTGTAAAAAGGATGGGGGGGAGGGGAGGTTAACTTTTCAATAAATTTACTCATAAAGGGTAAATTAGAGACTATTACTAAAGAAGACTCTCACTCAAGTATGTCACAAGGATTGGCTCTTGGTCTTTCTTGCTTTTCTTTTTTTAAATTGTCTTTTGAAAATAAATAAAACATGTGGAGAGGCATAATAATAAAAAAAAGTCTAAGTCCCCTTTTGGCCAAAGGCCATAAACGCTGAAAGTAGCAGCAGGGAAAATGTCCATTCTCAAAAAAAATGTCCAAAATGAGGGTTTTTTTTGAGAATGGCCTACCTCTACGTTCAAAACGAACAACAAAAAAAAGAATCCAACAAAGTCTGCAGTAAGGAAAATAGCACAAGGAAAAACAAAGAAAAACTGCAGACATGCGTACAAGGATGCAGGCTATATTTATTATACCAAATAATTGAGTGCGGTTAATATTATCACCTTTATAACAAACCAGAGGACCCAACATGGTCCTTGTTTCGGTTAACACGCCTTCATCAGGGGTCCCAGGTTAACAAGGTATCAAATAAAACCACAAACAAAAAAGGGGGGCAATAATAAATGTGAGCCTGTACAAATTGAAGATAATCACCAAAACAACGGTTTCTAAATGGACTGCTACGTTCAGCAGTTTAAATGCCCAGACCACCACTATGTCTAAACTTACAACACATTATCAACCCCAAAATAGCCTAAGTCCCAAATGCCCAAAACAAGACCTTTTAGGCAAAGGAGGGGCCAGTCCTTTGCCTATTGCCTAAAAGCTGAATTCTGTAACCGGCATCTGTCAAAAAGAACGCCAATTACAGAATCTACCCCTCCCCCTGCAACGATCGCGGCAGGAGAGATGGCTCATCTCCCCTGCTGCGAACCCCCACCGAACTTCTCAATCTCTCCTGCTGTGGTTTGTGGCAGTTCGGGGGGAGGGGGGATGGTGATCGCAGCAGGAGAGATGCCTAATCTCTCCTGCCACAGTCGCGATCCACCCCACCCCCGAACCAATACTGGCAGAAGGAAGCCCAACTCCTCTTGCCGAGGCATGAGCCCAGCGACCCCCCACCCCCTTTAAAATATGAGCAGGAGGGAGCCCAACCCCTCCTGCCCATGGCGTACCACCACCTATCAGGAAAGCTTTGCAGGTGATACTAAATTTTGCAATAGGGTAGGCATCCTAGAAGGTGTGGATAACATGGAAAGAAGTCTAGCAAAGCTTGAGGAATAGTCAAGACTTTGGATCTAAGAAAGGTCAGGTCATGTATTACAGTAATTGCAAAACCCCAAGGTATAAGGGACGGCGTTTTTTAGTGCACCAAAGAAGAGAAGGACCTGGGGATGGTTGTTTCCAATGTTCTTAAAGTAGCTAAAGTAATGGCAAAACCCAAAAAGATGTTTTGGTGCATAGGAAGATGAATAGCCAGCCCCCTAAAAATGAGGTAACAGGACCCCTGTATAAGTCTCTTATAAAATGGCATTTGGGGTACTTTGTGTAGTTCTGGAGACTACCTTTAAAAGGATATAAACAGGATGGAACGAGTCCAGAATAGAGAATAACATGATGACAGAATTCATCACCATCCCCGCAGGAAACCATCTAAAGGCTCATTCAACCTTAGTCCTTCACCAGCATTCTTTAATGCAAGGCTTGGAGAGTCAGTGGTTCTGTCCATTCATACTCTGATTCTTCCCTCTCTCCTTAAAGAATGAGGATGGTTTTCTGCAGTTATCCACGGGGATGGTGATAAATTTTGTCACGGTGTCATTCTATAGTCCAGAGGACAACCATTAACAATCTAGGTCAACAAGCATAATGGAACAAATCATTAAAAGTCTAGGTCATAAAAGCATATGGGAACAAACTTAGAGGCTCTTTTATTAAGCTGCATTAAACAACTAGCATGGGTTTTACTACTTATTAAATGTTAATGCACACTAGCGTTACCTTGAGCACTGAACCACAGGGGTCCATACTGTCTCCCATCTTATTTAATATCTGCCTCAAGTATCTGGCTGAGCTGATGATGATGTGCAACTACTCATACCTATTGAACTAGAGCTACCCTTAACTTAGAGTAAACTGACTGTCTGTCTAACCGCAACTCAGGAATGGGCAAACAACAATAAATGCTGCCTGAACCCAAGCAAAACAGAGATTCTTTGGGTTCCTAACACAAGTGGACAAATATTTGACTTAAAAATATCTTTTGGGAACTATGATCTCTCCCTAAAATCACAGGTCAAGAATCTTGGGATACTGCTAGACTCATTGCTCACTCTGATCCTGTAAATTCAAACTACCTTTCAAATTTGTCTCTATCATCTTTGGGAGCTACAAAATCTCTCTCTCTATATTGAAAAGACAAGTCTGACCACAGTGATCCATGCTAGGATAACATCACAACTAGACTACTGCAATGCCCTATACACTGGTCTAACCAAAAAGAGTTTGCATCAGCTGCAACTAATTCAGAATACTGAAACACGACTGATAGAAGGCTGCAAGAGGTCTGACCAGATTACACCATTCCTGCATACACTACACTGGCTACCAGGGCTAAATTTAATACTCTTTTTTGATTTTTCAAGGTCCTCAGACAAAATAGGCCAGAATACTTAAAGAATAAGCTAACACTTTATACACCTTTGAGAATTCTGAGGTCCTCTCAAGAAGTTTCACTATCCGTACCCTCACCAAAAGAAATTGTATGATGTGATACTTACCAGCAAGCCTTCTCAGGAGTTGCCCCATGCTCTGAAAATTTACTCCCAGAGGGGATATGTCTAACTCCAGATTACCTCTACTTCAGAAAGCAGGTGAAAGCCTGACTCTTCACTCAAGCCTTTAATCCATAGGTGATGGATTATGCCTGTGGTCTTTGTTAATTGACTATACCAGTGGTTTTTGAGCAGAGGCCACTTTGAATCCAAATGAGTTAAAGGAGAGCCACCAAGTACTTTCCCAAATGGGATTGCAACACTGCCGACCAGCATATAATTTTGACTTTACCTCATTCATTGTACTTATGTTTATATTTGGTCTCTTTACTACTGTTATATTGTTAACAAATTTGTAAGTTTGTTGAGTTATACCTGCTGTATACCGCATTGGGTGAATCTTTTCATAAAGGCAGTTAATAAATCCAATAAAATAAATCTAATGTGTGTTAAAATGGCCAGCATGGCAAAAAACCCAAACATCCCCAAAAATACCCCCCCTCCCAATACCTTCGGAAAATCAAATACAGGAGGGAAGCTCACTACTTCCTGCCTACAGGGCTTGCGTGCTGCAAATGACAGGGCTTCCTCCTCCCAATTCATCTTGGGATGCAGTGGGAGGGGCCAAAGGCCCAGATTGGCTCACAATGGTGATTTTGAGCCAATTAGGGCCTTCGGCCTCTCCCACTGCATCCCAAATAAAAGATAGATATTTGGCAGCTTTGAAAATGGACATTTTTCCTGCTAGGTTCGTGTACTTCTTGCACAAAACATCCAACCTCAGACTTAGGCACATTTTTGATTATGCTCCTCCAAGTATTCAATGCACAAACTGTCTTTATTCAAAGCCTTTACAAATTGTTTCATCAGGCCTAGCTTTATATTCACTACATTTTGGTCTCCAATCACCATATATTCCCTCAGAGGCCAATCTTTTTTTTGCTCAGTGTTCATGTTTGGCTCTACTATCCCAAAGGCATAAAAAGCAAGGATACTTTGGGTAGCCACCATATCTAAGAAACTAGAGCTGATGTGGTCTATCCAATGCAATTTTCTAAATCAGTGCTCCAAATATCCCCAGGAACAGGTAAAAAAAAACCCAAGGCAACAAGAAAAAAAAAATTATTTTATTGGCCTATGTAATCTATTAAAAGCTGTGAATCCAATGATAGAGAACATTCAACACAGGTTAATAGATGACATGTGGTGACTTTGAAGGAAGCTCAGAATTCCAACAACTCAGAGACCTATGTCCACTTTCTACTTTTTGCTCACATTCACGTCTACTTGGGCATTTGCTGTCTTGTTGCTGATAGCTTGCATAAAATCATAGAAACATAGAAACATGACAGCAGATAAAGGCCAAATGGCCCATCTAGTCTGCCCGTCCATAGTAACCATTATCTGTTTCTCTTTCTGAGAGATCCCATGTGCCTATCCCAGGCCCTCTTGAATTCAGACACAGTCTCTGTTTCCACCACCTCTTCCGGGAGACTGTTCCACGCATCTACCTTTCCATAAAAAAGTATTTCCTCATATTACTCCGGAGTCTATCACCTCTTAATTCAACCTATGCCCTCTCATTGCAGAGTTTCCTTTCAAATGAAAGACACTAAAGTATACAGAATGAGATCTTTAAGTCTGTCCCCATACACCTTATCACAAAGACCACATACCATTTTAGTAGCCTTCCTCTGGACCGCCTTTTTATATCTTTTTGAAAGTGCGGCCTCTAGAATTGTACACAATATTCTATATGGGGGTCTCACCAGAGTCTTATACAGAGGCATCAAAACCTCCTTTTTCCTACTGGGCATACCTCTCCCTATGCAACCTATCTTCCTTCTAGCTTTCACTGTCACCTTTTCAACCTGTTTGGCCGCCTTAAGATCATCACATACAATCACACCCAAGTTCCGCTCTTCCGTCGTGCACATAAGTTCTTCACCCCCTAAACTGTACCATTCCCTCTGGTTTTTGCAGCTCAAATGCATGACATTGCATGTCTTAGTATTAAATTTTAGCTGCCAAATTTCAAACCATTCTTCAAGCTTTGCCAGGTTGGGTCCCTTGGTTTACTTTTAAGGTGCTGTTTTTAACCGCAAACAACTTTGCCTGTATCATTGTACGTGTGTCTGCAGTTCTCCTTGTTTTGTCTTTGCATCTTCTACTGCAGACCCTGTTGGTTCTTCTTTTTTGTTCATGTTATTCACATCATCCGGTGTGTCTACTCTTGCAGATTTTGGTATCATCCGCAAAGAGGCAAATCTTACCTAACAACCCTTCAGCAATATCATTTATAAAAATGTTAAAAAGAACAGGCCCAAGAACAGAACCATGAGGCACACCACTGGTAACATCCCTTTCCTCAGAGCAATCTCCATTGATCACTACCCTCTATCACCTTCCACTCAACCAGTTCCTGACCCAGCCTGCCACTTTGGGACCCATCCCAAGAGCACTCAGTTTATTTATTAGACGTCTGCGTAGAACACTGTCAAAGGCTTTGCTAAAATCTAAATACACCACATCTAGAACACATCCTCTATCTAATTCTCTGGTCACCCAGTCAAAGAAATTGATCAGATTTGTCTGACAAGACCTACCTCTAGTGAAGACCTACCTCTAGTGAATCCATGTTGCCTCCGGTCCTGTAATCCACAGGATTCCAGAAACTTGACCATTCTCTGTTTTAAAAGTGTTTCCATTAATTTGCTTACCACAGAAGTCAGACTTACTGGCCTGTAATTCCCTACTTCTTCCTTACTTCCACTTTTCTCAGATTTCATTGTTTTTCTTCTGGGCGTGTATACTATCTGTTCCATTTATAAGAAAACAATTCCAAAAACATCACTCTCCTGGGTAAGACTGCTACATCTGTTGTTTATCAGAAGTATGCTATACTGAAACAAGTTAGACAGTCAATGGTGCAACTAATTTTGGTTCCCTTGTTGCCATGTCATTATTAGTCCTAATCGCCTCTTACCCTCACATATTCACTTTTCAAGAAGCAAATCTCTGTGTATATTTCTGCAGGCTGATTTCAGAATTTGGAACTTTGAAAGAGAACCATGAATGCTGGCCTTGGAAACAGGATGTATGGGTCTGACATTAATCACTACCTGACAAATAACCCATAGAGATTAAAAAATTCAGCCAATTTTTTCCCAGTTAGGGCTATGCATGTGTTAGGATGTAATTCAGGGGTGTCCAATGTCGGTCCTCGAGGGCCGCAATCCAGTCGGGTTTTCAGGATTTCCCCAATGAATATGCATTGAAAGCAGTGCATGCACATAGATCTCATGCATATTCATTGGGGAAATCCTGAAAACCCGACTGGATTGCGGCCTTCGAGGACCGACATTGGACACCCCTGATGTAATTGGTTCATTAGTGTGACTTTAAACATTTGGGGCCCTTTTATTAAAATCCATTAAGCTTTTAACATGTGGTTTGGCACAAACACATTAACAGCCTACGTGGCATATTAGAGAATGACACGGTGACAGTTACCCGCGGCTAGCCGCGGGTAACCTGCCAAAATGGTGGGGGAGAAAAAGTACTCATTGTGGGCACAGGGACAAGACCATCCACCGCCCTGTTGTGTCAGAAAAGAAGTTTCCGCCCACACACGCGCGACTGCAGGGCGGCACAAGCAGGCTTCGCCGGCTTCAGTTTCTTTTCTAAAGCGCCACAAAGGTAAGGGGGAGGGAGGGAGATAGATTTGGGCAGAGGTAGGGAGGGAAGGAGCCGAAAGCGTGATCGGTGACCGCGCATTTTCCCTCCCTTAAGTTTCTTTACGCCGTGAAGGTAAGGGGGAGGGAGGGAGATAGATTTGGGCAGAGGTAGGGAGGGAAGGAGCCGAAAGCGTGATCGGTGACCGTGCATTTTCCCTCCCTTAAGTTTCTTTACGCCGTGAAGGTAAGGGGGAGGGAGGGAGATAGATTTGGGCAGAGGTAGGGAGGGAAGGAGCCGAAAGCGTGATCGGTGACCGCGCATTTTCCCTCCCTTAAGTTTCTTTACGCCGTGAAGGTAAGGGGGAGGGAGGGAGATAGATTTGGGCAGAGGTAGGGAGGGAAGGAGCCGAAAGCGTGATCGGTGACCGCGCATTTTCCCTCCCTTAAGTTTCTTTACGCCGTGAAGGTAAGGGGGAGGGAGGGAGATAGATTTGGGCAGAGGTAGGGAGGGAAGGAGCCGAAAGCGTGATCGGTGATGCCGCATTTTCCCTCCCTTAAGTTTCTTTACGCCGTGAAGGTAAGGGGGAGGGAGGGAGATAGATTTGGGCAGAGGTAGGGAGGGAAGGAGCCGAAAGCGTGATCGGTGACCGCGCATTTTCCCTCCCTTAAGTTTCTTTACGCCGTGAAGGTAAGGGGGAGAGAGGGAGATAGATTTGGGCAGAGGTAGGGAGGGAAGGAGCCGAAAGCGTGATCGGTGACCGCGCATTTTCCCTCCCTTAAGTTTCTTTACGCCGTGAAGGTAAGGGGGAGGGAGATTCTTGAGCCGCTGAAGGGCGGTGAGGTGGCGAGAGGGAAGGGTGGATGCAGTGAGGATGAGGCAGTGAAGGGGACGGCGGGTTCGGGGATGGGGCGGTGAAGGAATGGTGGTCCGATGATGGGGACAGATTTTTTTCCCCGTGTCATTCTCTATGGTATATTTCCAGTTAGTGCACAGTAAGTCATACGGTAGAGCAAAAGGAAAATAGCATACTAATAAATCAAGGAAGAAATAAAACAGCTTTTATTTCTTCATTGTTTTGTTGGTTTGCTATTTTTCCTTTTGTTGTAAGAACAACGCAGATCATCTGCCTCTTTTTGTGATCTCATACTTTAAAGCCATTTTTGGGAGGGGCACAATTGGGTAGGACAGAAGTGGGAAATGTGTACAAAGAGTGTTTGGCACTTGACACACTAAACTTCTCTTGTGCTGACAAAATAAGCAGATACTAACCCCCGGATTTTAGATATGACATCATAAGAACATAAGAATTGCCACTGCTGGGTCAGCCCAGTGGTCCATCGTGCCCAGCAGTCCGCTCACAAGGTGGCCCTTAAGATCAAAGACCAGTGCCCTAACTGAGACTAGTCTTACCTGCGTACATTCTGCGTACAGGATATTATACAAAATTATATTTCTAATCTTTAAGACTCTATTATCCAGCGAGCCACAATTCATTTCAAAATCTCTAATCCCCTACAAACCACTACGCTCTTTACGCTCATCAGAAATGAATTTACTAACTATCCCCTCTTTAAAAATCATCGGTACGAGAAGAGCAGACATCTTTACCGTAGCAGGCCCGCAATCATGGAACTCCCTCCCTCAGTATATTAGAATGGAACATGATACCTCAGCTTTTAAAAAACTTTTAAAATCTTATTTGTTTAGGGACGCCTACGATCTCTAATATTTTAACGTATCTACTTGATCTAAATTAATATTCATAAAGAGTGCCTTGTAACAATTCACCCAACCTTTTGTTTTTTCCCTTATTTCCTATGCCCCTATTGTAACTTTGTCCCCTTTTTCCCCGCTTTCTTGTTAGTCATTATTGAAATCTGTTGTTTTTAAAGTATATTAATGTTTCTATGTTTTAATATATTATGTACATTGCCTAGAATGTTTATATAGGCGATATATTAAGAATTAAATAAACTTGAAACTTGAACTTGAAACTTGTCTAACTTTATCTTGAATCCCTGGAGAGTGTTTTCCCCTGTAACAGCCTTCGGAAGGGCGTTCCAGTTTTCTACCACTCTCTGGGTGAAGAAGAACTTCCTTAAGTTTGTACGGAATCTATCCCCTTTTAACTTTAGAGAGTGCCCTCTCGTTCTCCCTACCTTGGAGAGGGTGAACAATCTGTCTTTATCTGCTAAGTCTATTCCCTTCAGTATTTTGAATGTTTCGATCGTGTCCCCTCTGTCTCCTCTTTTCAAGGGAGAAGAGGCCCAGTTTCTCCAATCTCTCACTCTACGGCAACTCCTCCAGCCCCTTAACCATTTTAGTCACTCTTCTCTGGACCCTTTCAAGAAGTACCGTGTCCTTCTTCATATACCAGTGCTGGATACAGTATTCCAGGTGAGGGCGTATCATGGCCTGGTACAGCGGCATGATAACATTCTCCGATCTGTTCGTGATCCCCTTCTTAATCAGTCCTAGCATTCTGTTCACCCTTTTCGCAGCTGCCACGCATTGCGAGGATGGCTTCATCGACTTGTCGACCAGTACTCCCAGGTCTCTTTCCCGGGGGGGGGGGGGGAGGGAGGGGTGTCTCTCTGAGTACCGCACCAGACATTCTGTAATTCTGTATTCATGTATAACATTTTTGTTACCGGCATGCATCACCTTACATTTATCCACGTTAAACCTCATTTGCCATGTCACGGCCCATTTCTCGAGCATGTATATGTCACGTTGCAGGTCTTTGCAATCTTTCTGCGTCTTCACCACTCTGAATAACTTCGTATCATCCGCAAATTTAACCACTTTGCTTGTCGTTCCAAGATGCACAAGCAAATTGAGTTATAAGCTAGTTAACATCAGCGATTGGGTGCTAACTGCTAACGCAAATGGAGGTGTGGTCATTGGCAAAATATTGTCTGCGGAATAACAGAATATAGCTTCAGTGTGCCTAACTTGAGTGCCAGCATTTACACCAGGTTTCAGTAGGTGTAACTGGCACCTATAGTTAGGCATGAGAATCGGCACTGTGCCCTTTATAGAATTGCGCTTAACACTGATTTTTTTTATCCCAGCACCAAATTTTGAATGCCATTTACTAAAACCGAGCCCGTTTCCATGCTAACTAAAAGCTGAGTACCATATGCTAAAGAGCATCATACCATGGAAACTGCAGATTACAAACTGAGCACACAGCATCTAGAAAACGCATCAGTTTTGTGCTTGATGCACATTAATTTCTCGCATTTAAGCACATTAAGTGCAAAATCTGATGATCTTTAGTAAAGGGGATCCCGAGTACATACAAAACTGATTTAATGTCTGCCCATCTATAAATTAATGCTAATACAATTGATTAATACACACTGAAAAAATGTTAGCACAAATGTACGACACAAACTTAAATATTCTCTAAAAGCTGGGAGGGGGGAAGGTCCACAATTAACCCAAAAATGAACTGAAAATTTTGTATATGCAGCTTTTTTTTCTCAGTAATTTTTAATAAATTCAATACTTGAAATTAATTAAACTACACTTCTCCCCCCGGATTCGGTTATTTGTGATTTTTTTTACAACCTATTTTTATTTTTTGGCTATTTTTAAGCCGTCCAAGCCTCCCCGGAACCTTACCTGGTGGTCTAGCAGTGAAGCGGGGCAGGAGCGATCTTCCTATGCTCCTGCCCCGTGCAGAGCTGTCATCAGAATGGCTGACGGGAGTTCCCGTTGTAGTCTCGAGACTAGAATGGGAACTTCCAACAGCCATTCTGATGACGGCTCTGCACGGGGCAGGAGCATAGGAAGATCGCTCCTGCCCCGCTTCACTGCTAGACCACCAGGTAAGGTTCCAGGGATGCAGGAGGGAGGCGGGGGAGGGTCAGAGCAGGCCGAGAAATTATTCACGATTTTTCACACATCGCAGTCCGGCTCTGCACCTCCCCCAAGGGAGAAGTGTATACAGATGGATAATACTGAAGCTATGGATTTACACTATAGATGCTTTCAAAAAGCTGTGACCTCCAAACTGAGTATATTAAACATGAATGACATCAAACAATACAGTACTGTAGGAAAGGATTCACTGGAAAAAAAATGTGGCTTTAACAACTACAGCAGAATCAGCATGCTTACACAGTTACACCCTGGTGATTATGCAGCTACCTTGATGTTATCGACTCAATTTTGGGAAGCGCTTTGAATGGAAGCTAACTATTGCTCTGTTTTGGGGTTTTTTTTAAACTGATACACTTATTGCTGATATATACATCCTGCAATGCATATCAAGTTATCACATGATATACTGTATATATTGAGCTATGATTACAATTTCTGCTATCAATGGAGGTTTGAATTACCTTTGTTTGGTGGTCCTACAAAATTTATATTCCATATTCAGTCAGATATATTTATTTCAGAACCTGATATAATGTTTGCTGAAGATTTCTTATAAAAAAAAAATAAAGGCATTGAGCTAATCAGAAGCATACCACAACTCACACTGGCTTTCAATTCCAGAAAGAATACTATTTAAATTCTACTGTATACTATTTAAAACTATAAATGGAGACAGCCCAACCTACCTGAACAACTGCCTCATCCAAACTACCTCAGCCAGGCATAGGAAAACCCACACTCCATTCACACACCCTCCAATCAAAGAAGTTAAACAGAAAAAACTATATGATGGCCTCCTAGCCACCCAAGCAGCAAAACTAGACAACCAAATCGCCAAACTATTGATTACAATTCTAGACTACAAGATGTTCAGAAAAGAAATAAAGACTATACTTTTCAAGAAATCCCTGAAAAGTCTTAACACCACGAGTACCTTCTGTCTTCCCAACTTCCTCCTGACTCCCCGAATATACCTGATCTACTCTCTACTTTCTCTGGAAATGACCAGAGATCTTCTTTTGTAACCCACTTTCTATAACTCTTTTGTAATCCGCCTTGAACCGGCGGAACAGAAATCTCTAATATAATGTAATTTTACATACAACTATAGGTATAAGACAGAGAAATGTAGAGATGTTAAAGGTTCATTGGCTTCTGCTGAACATATAACTTCCTAATATTAGCAAATTATATTCAACAATAGGTCCAAAGCACTTCAATATCTACAGTATTTGAACAATTTATCTACTTGAGAAGAATCAGTTCTGCAGCAAATAATGATACATTTAAGCATCAAGTCAGAACATAAACTCAAAAATTTCTAGCTATAAACAGATAAGGTATCAAAGAGAAGCCATCAGATTCATTTGTGTCATTCTTTAGGTAAGCTAAATTCTGCAATTTGTATTATTTGTCAATAATTTTCCCTCATCATCAAATAAACTAATCATTTTTCCACTCCCCCTCCCTTAACATTGCTGAAGATTAAAATAGCTTTGGCATATCCATGGCAGGGAGAAATTAAAACCATTGAATAGAAATAGAGAAACACTGTAGAAGATGTTCTCCTTTTCAGTCTTTGATGTCTACTGTAGTCTGTTTCCAATTTGATTTAAAATATGTGTATACTCATCAATCACTAAAATTGGAAAAAATTGTGTTTGGTCAACTAGGTTTGTACAGAGGTGGTTTGATTTGCAGCTCAAGGCTTCCTCAGGTCAGCCAAAGCTCAGATAAAATGAAGGTAAACATAGAAACAACGAAAACTGAAGGCAATAAAGACCATATGACATAAGAACATAAAAACAAAAGAACTGCCATACTGGGACAGACCAAAGGTCCATCAAGCCCAGTATCCTGTTTACAACAGTGAACAACCCAGGACCCAAATACCTAGCTAGATTCCAAGTAGTAAAACAGATTATATGCTGCTTATTCTAGGAATAAGCAATGGATTTTCCCCAAGCCATCTCAATAATAGGCTATGGACTTCTCTTTTAGGAAATCATACAAGCCTTTTTAAAACCCTGGCAACGAATTCCAGAGTTTAATTACATGTTGTGTGACCTATCCAGTCTGCCCATCCATTACATCTATTATCCCCCTTCCATTCCCTTAGAGATCTTATGTACTTATCCCATGCTTGATTGAATTCAGATATAATCTTTGCCTCTATCACTTCTACTAGGAGGCACAAATTCATCACCCTTTCCACGAAGAAATATTTCCTTAGGTTACTCCTGGGTTTGTCCCCTTTCACCTTCATCCTATGCATTTACACCACAGAGGTTTTAAAACATCTTTATCATATCTCCCCTTTCTCCCAAAGTATATGTGGAGGGACATTTTTGATATGATGTCTAAATCAGAGTTTAGATGTTTTACGGAACATGCACAAAAATCCAGTTCCAAACATGCCTGTTTTCAAAACTGCACAATGTCTAGCCTGTTTTATTCAAAAATGGATGTGTTTGTGCTCAGAAAACAACAAACAGACTGCAGACAATGTACAAGATGCAGGCGTTGTTTATTAGTAAATGCAGTAACATATACAACCTTATAGCCAACCAAGGGACCCGACACGGTCCGTGTTTTGGACGACACGCCTTCCTCAGGGGTCCTAATGAATTTAAGCATAAATACTTAAGATAATGTGTGAACATAAAAAGGTGAAGCAAGCAAATGGTAATGTGACAAAGGTGATAATGTCATACAAGAACATATTAAAGAGAAAAAGTAAAAATGTACAAATAATATCGGGTGTCTCTAAGTGTGATTGAAATATATAATGATATAGTGCAAAAGGATGCAAAGATTTTTAATGACTAGAATATCACTGAATGAAAAACTAGAAATGAAGTGACACGTGTCAAATGAAAAGCAATTAATATCAACATAGGGATACGTGACAGACGGAAGAAACAAATCACAAATATAAGAAAAGAAAAGGGAACCAGAAGTGTTGGTGAAACGAGAAATGGAGCAGACCAACAATAAAAATAAACCAAATGTTTTCTGGTTGCTGTTGTTTACTGCAGACTACATTGGATTTTCTTTCTCCCTTTTGTGTTTGTGCTCAGCACATATATCTTTTTGAACTATTTTTGAAAACAACTACCGGTATGTCCAAAAGAAAAAGGCACAGAACAAGCCTTTGGGATGTAGGAGGGGGCCATCTGTCCCTTTATACCACTTTTTGGCCATTTTTATTTTTTTGAAAATGAGCCCCATATTGTGATCCAGAAGTCTGTCCCATATTAGTTGCTGTCCTCTGGACTGGCTCTATCCTTGTTATAGCTTTTTAAAGGTGTTGGTCTCCAGAACTGTATATAATACTCCAAGGGGCTAATTTTTAAAAAAGAAAATTGTTCAAAAAGTGTCATAAAGGGACAGGTGGACGTTTGTCTTGCCAAACCTTTCCAATTTGCTATTTTTGAAACTTATTTTCTAGATGAATATCTCTGCTGTTCATCTGCAGTTTGTCTAGATCTCAATCAACTCATGTTCGAGTGGCACGTCAAGCCCAAATGGGGCATGCTGGAGGCGTGGTTTGGGTGAGACTAGGGCAGGCTTATGTCTTAGACTTTTTTTTTTTGCCATAATTTAACATTTAAGAATAAGTCCAGGGCACAATTTGGACATTTGGGGCTAATCAGTTTGAAACCTTGCCATAGGGAAGATCTTGTTTATCTGAATTGCTGGATATGTGAATATGTGACTTATGTGACTTATTTATACCAGAGTGATATCAACAGCAAAATCCTGAGAAATTTCAGCCTCAGGGCAGAGTGCAGTGCAGCGGTTCTGGGTTCAAAATACTTGAGAACCTGAATAAATTCATGCAAACTGTTCTGAGCTTCCCTGGGAGAACAGTATAGAAAATTAAATAAATGGTTAAAAATGAGAAATGTTTATCAATAAAAAAATAATTAACCCCAGAAATCACCTAATGCCACTTTAGCTACCTAGTGCGTTTAGGCTGTAGAACACAAAAAACATCAAAGTTGTAAAAAAAAAAAAAAAAAATAAATCGCATAGTCCCATTCTATTGACCCTATATTACACAAAGCCCGCCTTTTTACAAAAATGCGTTAGACTTTTTTATTTTTTTTTTTGCCGGCCGTCACGGTATTAACTCCGATGCTCACAGAATTCTTATGAGCGTCAGAGCTAATACCGCCACGGCTGGCAATAAAAAGAAGCCTAATGCAGCTTTGGAAAAAGGGGTTAAAACTTTGAAAAATGAAAGGTGCTCCTCCAAACTTTTACAGTCTTTATCTCTATTTGCAACTCCGCTTTTGGTACCTTTTCCCTTAGCAGGTTTTATATATATATACACTCATTAAAGACAGCTAATTCTTCACCCAGTAAAGGCACAGTCTGTTGAACCAGTTCTTTTAAAGAAGTGTTGTTATACTAAATATTTTCATTGGAATACCATACCAAGTGTGAAGACTGTTTTTCTGATCCCAACACTGTACACCTTAGGGACCTAGAAGTGAAACTTCTCCTTCATCAGCAAACGAACCACTCCCTGAGCCCTCCTTAGAGGGAGCACATGGGAGGGGGGCAGCACATGGAGGTGCAACTGGTATCCTGAAAGCTCCTTCTACTACTATAATAATACGTTGTGGTCTCTATTTAAAAAAAAAACACGTTAGAACTGAAAGTTTATTTATTTGAAAGACTTCTCAACTATCTCCTCTCTTCTTATGGACCCAAGGCAGTGGCGTAGAAAGGGTGGGAGGTGCCTGGGGTGGTGGCACCCCTTACCCTCTTCTCTGCCTCCGCTGCTGCGTGCACTCCCCTTCTCTTCCCCCCGTCCCTGTATAGCTCCCCGGTGCAAGCAGCATCTCCAACTTGCTGCCCCCGCCAGCTCTCCCTCTGACGTCACTGCCTAGTCGCGAGACCTGGAATCAACATCAGAGGGGAGAACCGAGGCCGGCACAAGCAGCAGGTTGAATCTGCTGCTTGCCAGTGAAGAGCTAGAGGTAGGGTGGTGGGGAATTGAAGACACGTGCATGGAAGGGGAGGAGTGGGAAGAAACGGGGGAAGGGGAAGAGAGGAGGAGTAGGTGCCGGTGCCCCCACCAAGACGGTGCCCAGGGTGGTCTTCATCCCCCCCTCCTCCTTACTGCACCACTGACCCACGGTGATACGCAGGCACCTAAAACATAAAACAATTTATAAAACATTCTCAAAAATCAACAATGGCTCTTATTTCAACCTCTGCCTCACATAGCTGAGCCTTTTATAGCTTATGAAAAGTAACATAACACAACAAAGTCAGTCTCAAATCCTTCCACAGAAAATTCCAAAACTAAAGGCCCAAAGATAAAAAGGTTTGCTTTGAGTTTTGGCATATCTAGCTTCACCAACTATAAGGCATGTTAATTGTGAATCCTGAGATGACCTCAGAGTCTCAGCTGATTTATATAAATGTAATTTTTTTTTTAGGTAAACAGGGCTAATTGTCCTAAACGCCGCATAAAAGTCAGTCCTATCTTTGTGCAGTTAAGTGCCTAATATTACACTTAACTAAATAAGAGATAACCTGCTACATAGTTAAAATGAGAAGACCTGTGCCCGGACATGGCCCAGCACTGAATATCCACCGATTCAGAAATTTATAAGAAACATTTATTAATATCTTCCTTTCTACTGGGTATGGTTACTAAATTGAACTCTACTTTTTGAACATGAGCTATTTGGGTTGGAAACTGTATAACAGAAGTTAGCTATAAGCAACAATGACTTGTACACCTGACGCTTCTGATTAAAAGGTTTATAAATTGACACATTAATTATTTGATGTCCTTCAGGGTAACACATATCTTCAGAGAATTCCATTTCTAAGCTATGTTAAAAGCTGTAATCTGATGTACCATAAAGGTATACAATACTTTTACAGTTTGGCCACAGCTATAACATTTTTTTTTCTTGTTTGTACTGAACAAAACATCTGCACATTTAAACTGTTGTGATAAAAATCTTGGCAAACAGAATTTTTTTACTGCTAAGGTTAGAAGAAAGAGGAAGGCTGGCCTTCTAACCCTTTTCCCCATTGAGTGATGAAGAAAAATGAGATTTTAATTCTGATAGGCAAAATAGAAGAATGACCTTCCCACAGCTCCCTAATACAAGAAAGGCTATTTTTCTAATTTAATGAGTCAACTCTGAGGCACTACAAGGAGGTTACGTGATTCATAAAAAAATATGCCTACAAATTCTCTCTTACACAAAAGAACATGACTATCAATATAATAAACAAAGTTTTAATCTAAGATTTCAACAACCTCATGTAATATTCCAGCTAGTGAGAACTGAAAGATTAGGTTCTTATTTTGGAAATCTTCTTTCTAGTGGACAGATATTTTATTCCTAACCTGTAGGTAGTTAATCCCTTCTCGCGAGAACTCTTGTAGAGAGCCTCATTAGCATTTGCTCCGCCTCCCATCCCTCTGGGCAGTCCTCCAATTCCTCAGTTCATACCAAAGCAGATGGTCAGCCCTGGAGAGGAAATAGAATAGGGAGGGGTATGGGGATACCCTCCAAGAAACATGTCTGTTCTGCTCATATCATTAAACATATAAAAGATAAAGCAAAACTTAACCATTTGCTAAACACAACAAGGTGAAAAAAAAGAAAATAAAGAAGTTACCAACTTGAGTGCAACCTGTGTGGGAGATTCTTTAGATACCCCCTAGAGTTTTCAACATGGCAGTTGCATTCTCTAACCTTGTCAAAGCTGGATAAAGGAAAGAGACAAGATATACGGATTCCCCAGGCATATTCGAGACAGGAAGCAAGCAAATGAACATCTGACAGGGTGGGCTTCAGAAATAAATTATCTGTTTACTAGAAAGAAGATTATCTAGGTAAGAACCTAATCTTTCTTTCTAGTGTGACAGATACTTTATTCCAGACTAATGGGGCATATCAAAGCAGTCCCCCAAGTTTAGGGTGGGACAGATAAGCATGCTGACAGAATTTAAATTGTGAATGTGGAGTCCTGTGTGGCTGCCACATCCACTCTGTAAAACTTTGTGAACATATGGAGAAAGGACCAAGTGGCTACTCTACAAATTTTTTCCAGGGACACCACTGAAGATTCCACCTATGAAGAAGACACTCATCTAGTGGAGTGTGCCTTGATGGATATAGGCAGATGCTTTCCACTTCTGGAAGAAATGGATATACAGATTGTGGCCAGGTAAGGGATAAGCCTCTATGGCCGGCAAATACGCCTGACCAAGCATATAGCTTAAGTTGGTGGAGAGTGAGGCACTATCACAAAATAAAATTCACCAGTCATCAACAGTTTTAATCTTGCCAAATGTTATTCCCAAAACAGTTCTGATGCAGCCATCCAAGATATGGGTTTTTACCCTTCTAGTTAGGTCCCAATATTTTGCTGCCACAGTTCAGATATTAGTCCAGCATATGAGAGGAAAAAAATACTCCAAACACACAAACATAAAACCCCTTCTTTTCTTTGATGCTGCTTAAACACATCACACATTTATCTGGGACTTTGCCTTTGGTCTGTTACCATTAGTCCAAACTATTCCCTCCTTCAGTAAAGGTAAGTAACCCTTTTAAACTATTGCCTTTCTGGAATTCATATAGCTCATTGGTCCAATGCACATGTTTTGCTCCTAGACAACTTCAGCAAGTCCAAGCAAAAACCTCTGTATGCAACAGCTATTAAATACTTCCTGAACTTTTATCATTTGTTAATTATACCAGCCCTTTGTAGAACGACCTGAACACCACTGGGCCTGCACTGGGTCAAACTGCCCAAAATATTAGCTGTTCTAATCACACCCAAGAATTCCATTCAGGCTTTTAAAGTTTCAAAATCAAACATTTCTTCATTGCTATAGCCAAAGTCCTTTCTGGTGTTTAATTCATAGCAAGTACTCTCTTTTATCCCTGAGAACAGTCTTAACATTGCAGTACTATTCTTTAGAGCAGCATCTTCTCAAACCTTCAGCTTCTTTATTCAATGTTATAGCCTCTTCAAAACACACTGACATAGCCTCCTCCTGTAACTCTAGGTCAGGATACTCTTCCTTGGGCTCTAAGGGCTAGATTCACAAAGCAAACCAATCGTGTACCGATCGGTTTGCGACCCCTTTGCACCCTGATTTCCCTCTGGCCCAATTCACTTACCTCTCTGCCGACCATCCTCCGATCCACGCATGCAAATGAGGGCAACGGCATACAAAGTAGGCAGAGACCCGATTCACAAACCAAAACCCTGCAATACTGATTGGGCTGGCCGCTCACAAACAAGCGACTGCTGAGGACCAGTTGTTAAAACGCATGCGGATTGTGAAAAATCGCAGGCAGACCTTAGGAAATTGGAAGATTGGGCGTCCAAGTGGCAGATGAAATTTAATGTGGATAAATGCAACGTGATTCACATTGGGAAGAATAACCCGAATCACAGTTACTGAATGCTAGGGTCCACCTTGGGGGTTTGCGCCCAAGAAAAGGATCTGGGTGTCATTGTAGACAATACAATGAAACCTTCCACACAATGTGTGGCAGCGGCCAAAAAAGCAAACAGAATGCTAGGAATTATTTTAAAAGGGATGGTTAAAAAGACTAAGAATGTTATAATGCCCCTGTATTGCTCCATGGTGTGACCTCATCTGGAGTATTGCATTCAGTTCTGGTCTCTTTATCTGAAGAAAGATATAGCGGCACTAGAAAAGGTTCAAAGAAGAACGACCAAGATAATAAAGGGGATGGAACTTCTCTCTTATGAGGAAAGACTAAAAAGGTTAGGGCTATTCAGCTTGGAAAAGAGATGGCTGAGGGGAGATATGATTGAAGTCTACAAAATCCAGAGTGGAGTAGAACGGGTACAAGTGGATCGATTTTTCACTCTGTCAAAAATTACTAGGAAATACTCAATGAAGTTACAGGAAAATACTTTTTAAACCAATATAAGAAAATATTTTTTCACTCAGAGAATAGTTAAGCTCTGGAACGCATTGCCAGAGGTTGTGGTAAGAGCAGATAGCGTAACTGGTTTTAAGAAACGTTTGGACAATTTTCTGGAGGAAAATACCATGTCTGTCATTGAGAAAAACATGGGGGAAGCCACTGCTTGCCCTGGATTGGTAGCATGGAATATTGCTACTTTTTGGGTTTTGGCCAGGTACTAGGGATTTGGATTGGCCACTGTGAAAATGGGCTCTGGGCTTGATGGACCATTGATCTGACCCAGTAAGGCTATTCTTATGCTCTAACTCCTTTTATAGAATACAGAATTTTGAGTGCAATGTACTGAATCCAGCCCTAAAAGTCCTCAGTATGCATGGGCATTGATAGTGGGATTTAGTGACTCAGCAGTGCAGAACTGATTTTGTATATATAATAGCATTCAACATAAACTGCAGATATATGCCCTTGAGAAGGTCTGCAACTTCTTAGCTAGAACACTGATTACCATGCGTCAAAAATATAATTTGCATACCCCCACAATAAGTGCCTCAGGTGCTGTCACATTTATTTCATACCCAGCTGTATATATCAGTTTCAGTTACACTTTACTATTTATTTAATAGCTCATTTGAGTCCCTACTTTAAAGAAGAAGATATCTTATTTAAAAAAAGGAAATCAATTAAGAATAGTGTAGGCAGAAATGGTCACCCATAGCATGTTACACAACACCTACACATTTAGCTTTGTGTAAGCCAGTCCATCTGGGCTGAGGGAGGAGTGTGATGAGTCCTTCCAGGCTGTAACAAGGAGCCATTGTTCCCTTCTGTCATTAGGTTTGTGATTCTGTCTCAGCCACACAGCATGATCAGAATCACAGCTGGTCAGAGGCTCATTTTACAGGTCTTTAATTTCCCCAAAACTATCCCAGTTTTCGGGAACACATGCACTGAGGAATGATTTCTCGGTGTCTTCAAGCTGCTAATCTCATAGTTGGCTAATGTCACACAATTTGGTGTGGAAAGTACATTAAGGTCTATGAAAGTTGAGAAAAGAAGAAAATAAGGCTGAAGCAGTTTAAAATATGATATATGAGGACAGTTCATTGACAGTCTTATACTCTACTATGTGGAGAACCTAGGTTAAATTGTCGAGTCAGGTCTTCCCCTGTTGTCCAGGACTGGGAGTTCCAGTGCAATTCCTAGTGGATGGATTTTTAAAAAAATAATTATTTCTTTATTGAATTTCAGGTTTTCATGATCATAACAAATCATAAACACAATAACTGTACAATGGAAATTATAACACCACAAAATATTATTACAAAACAAAATACTAGGAAACAGTCTTTATGTTGTACAGTTAATTAGTCCCAAATAATAGTGAGAGGGGCGGTGATATCAATGGAGATTTTTTACTCAAATTTTTTTTTTTTTAAAAGGTAAAGATAAAGATTAGTGCCTTACTATGGGCTAGCCTTTCTTTTCTTACAAAGTTTGTGCCTGAAGATCCAATGGGGTACAAGAAGAAACAACCACTTTACCCACTATAAATTTAGTTAATTGTGATGCTTCAAAAATAAAAAATATATTTAACACCCTGAAGATTAATCAAGCATTTACAGGGATACCTGAGAGTAAAGATTGCCCCCAACTTTATGACCTGGGGGTCGTATGAGCAAAAATTGCTTCTGCTTTTTTTGGGTGACCCTCAAGACATCCGGAAACATTCCAATTTTTCTATTCATATTTCTATTTATTCTGATATTTGAAAAACATTTTTAACAACCATTCTCTATCTGAATCCAATGCGAACTGGATAAAAAGTGTGACCGAAGTCACCACTTCCGTCTGAGATGTTAAATCCAAACTATCCATAGAGAGATCTTGCTGACCCTTCTCTGATTTCTTCTTACCAAATGGTAAATAGTAGATTTTGGATATTAGTGGGTAAGAAGACTCTGGAATCTTCAAAACTTAAGACTAATATTTCTTGAACATATCAAGAGGTGTGATAGAAATTACTTTAGGAAAATTAATTAGTCTGAGGTTTTGCCGTCTAGATAGATTTTCCAATATCTCTAATTTAAAGTTAACATTAGCACTATCTCTCATCATAAGTTGGAATTGATTTTGCATTGTCTCAATTTTTGTCTCTTGAACTGTGTAGTTTACTTCCAATTTTCCACTCTATCCTTTAATTTAGAAGACTCAGAGAGTACCCCCGCACAGTGGGAAGTTAAAGTTTGAATCTGGGTGCCCAAAGATACTTGTAATGAGGAAATAGCTTCCAAAATAGAGTCCAGGTCAATAGTTGGTGGTTTAACCAGGGCTGGAATCATTGAAATAAATTCTAAGTCAGATAATTTCACAGTGCCTTGGTGCAAATCAAGATGAAGTAGGTCCTTCGTTTCCCTGTCGTCTTCAAGGCTTCACCGGACCACAGCTGATTTGGCAAAACAACCTGCGATGTCTGTGCCATGGAGCCATCTCTCTCTCCGCGATCTGCAAGCTGGACTGCGCTGCTCTCCTCTTTCATTGCGTTGTCGAATGTAGGAAGGGAGAGTGGTTGATCTGGAGCTCTTCGTTCTTCCGGGCAGAAGCTAACTGCCTTGAGGGAGGACAAGGAGTCCTCCGTTTGGCTCCTGCCTCCAGCTGAGGTCTTTTCACCCGGAACAGCTACTAGCCCCCACTCCACAAAAGCATCCATTGGGCGGGATAATTGTTGTGCCGACCTGGGTCTTAGCCTTCCTCTTAACCATCAAACAGGTAATACTTTTACCATGGCATCCTGTCGAGCGCTTCAGTCTTCGCCCCCCTACATTATATTCTTGGTGCCACCAGTGGATGGATTTAGGGGTCATGCCTGCAAGATTTTGGAAGCAGCCCTGCTGCCTGGTCTATGACTAATGATTACTTTTAAATGCTGTGCCTTGTGTTTAAAACTTTATGAATGGGTTCTCCCAAATATCTCTCAGAAATCATAGTTCAACAATCACCTAAACGTAATCTATGCTTAGCATTCTTTTCTTCAGTACCCAAAACTGACATTGGTTAAATTGACATCACTAAGGATAAGGGTATTTAGCTATGCTGGACCTTCTGTTTGGAATACTCTTCCTAAGGAGATCACTGATATTAAAAGGTTTTTGCAATTGCAAGGCTGTAAAAACTTAGCTATCAAGGAATTCTTTGGTTTTGTGTGACTGTTTTTCCTTTACAAAGTCATTGGCTATTGAGATTTTTTTACAGAAATTTTTGATTATGAGTAATCATTTTTTGTATTGGGTAATGTGTTACGTTGTACCTTATGTTTTAATCTGTATTATTTTATATTCTAAACTGCCTTAATACTGCTTGGGCTCCCTCAAACATCCATAACTCCAATATTATTTGACCGAAAAATACAGCTGGTTTCCTCTTTCTGTTATTTAGGTGTTATACGGGATTCACAATTGGTGTTCCAGACCCATATTTCTCACATAGTCTGTTCTAGCTTTACAAATTGTGTCAGTTCCTTATGCTCATTTTTTTAACTTTAATTCACTCAACACCTTGGTACATTTTCTTATTATCTCCAGGTTAGATTATTGCAATTCTATGAGTCTATGCAGGAATAATCTCAATCCAAGTGAAATGCCTACAGACACTTCAAAATACAGCTCATCACTTTTTATGCCATGCATGTCGCTTTGATAGAAACATGACGGCAGATAAAGGCCAAATGGCCCATCTAGTCTGCCCACCCACAACATCCGCTATCTCCTCCTCTACCTAAGATATCCCACATACCTATCCCATGCTATCTTGAATTCCGATATACAGTAAACCCCCGCAAATCCGCGAATCACCAGCTCAGTAATTCACGGTATTTTTGACTACTCTTCCTGGTACTAAAGTCATGGTTACACCAATCAGGAGCTGCTTTGACACGCTATCTGGCATGTCAAAGCAGCTCCTGATTGGTGTAGCCTGACTTTAGTACAAGGAAGAGGCAGTCGGAAAATATAGTGAATGATTTTCAGCACCCGCCGGCACCCCAGCTGCCCTCTCCTGTCTATGATCAACTCCTAAACCACAATCGCAATTTTGCGAAATTCGCGGGTTTTCCTGGAACAGAACCCCTGCAAATTTTGTGGGAGTACTGTAGTCTTCATTTCCACCACTTCCATCGGCAGACTATTCCATGCCTTAAGTGCCTGGGCCAATCAGAGCCTTAGACCTCTCCCCAGCATATCCCAGGATGCTCCAGAAAGGGGCAGACCCACCATTTTGTAAGAGGCAGCCTGCCAGTTGAAGTGGGTAGGTGTCACTCTGGACAATAAAGTAGGGAGGGGACGGGGGCTGTCGGGGGAACAGGGAGCTGTCAGGGGGTCATAAGTGGTAAGAGTGAGTGGGAATCCCTCCCACTGTGGAGGGGTGGGTAGTAGTGTTGGGGGATTGTACGATGTGGCGGGAGGAAGTGGGCATCTCTCCCGCTGCCAAGGGTGGGTGTCGGGAGGTTGTGCGACAACAATGGAAGGAAGAGAGCATCCGTTCTGCTGCCGGGGAGGGGTGTGTGTCGGGGGACTGTGCAACACAGTAGGAGGGAGTGGGTATCCCTCCTGATGCCAGGAGTGGCTGTCCGGAGGTTGTGCAAGCATGGTGGGAGAGAGTGGACATCTCTTCTGCCGATCTTCACTTATTTTTTATTTTTAATATACAGATGCATTCTGCGCATATGCCAATTGCTACCACCTGTGATTCATCTCAAGTAAATTTAGCGAGACTATGTGAACATCCACAAACCTCATTTGTATGTGGGGTCTTTTGAGAATGGCTTGCCTTTTTGAAATCATTACAATAGCGACCTAGGCAGCACCCCATTGGATTTTACCGTTAAGTTTTGAGAATTTTCCCCTAGGCACCTAACTGAAAGTGGTAGGTGCCTAGAAAGCAATTAATTTTAATTTAAGTCAATTATAATTTGCTAATTGCTTGATATCAGTGCCAGTTGTTTTTAAATAATTAACCACCTTTTTCAAAGCCGTGCTAGTGGCTGCCGCTGCGGTCACTGCTCCAAAGCCCATAGGGATTTAAAGAGCTTCAGGACTTTTACCACACGGCAGCCACTAGTGCGGCTTTGTAAAACAGGGGATAAGTTTTCAGCACCCCCCTCAAGCCCAAAAGGCTTATACTTATACTTCATTTTTTGGATTTAAAAAAGTATTGTGCACCCTAGGCATTGTACCTATTATGCCTAATAGATAAGTCTGCACTGCATGGAGACAAAGGATAGGACCTCCCTATCGATCAAGTACAAATACATAGATCTAACCGAAGTTATAACACTAGAAAAAGAAAGCACATAAGTAGAATTGCATGTAGTGATTTATGTGACTATAGCAATATATTGTGATCGGGTATTGGCTGCACTGGAAGGGTCCTGACCAAGTGAAGACGAGGGAGTTGGCAGTATGGGTTACACTACAAAGGTTTAAGAAAACAATTCTAATACATATAAACTGCAAAATCTTGTTTTTATTTGGTCCATCACTCATGTTCAGGAAAAATCATTCGGTAAGCAGCCAAAACAAAAACACAGGGACTTCCCCTTAAGTAAATAAAGTAAATGCATTTCACTACATATCACAGTGTCTGAACTTTCTAGCAAATATTAAAAACCACAAAAATATTCTTCCTTTATCGCCGAGTATCCTTCCTGCCTTGGTCTGGCCTTAGTTAACTGTACCAGACCAGCACCACCACTCAGTACTTTGCAAACATGATAATTGAATTCCCCAGTCTTCCAACACTGCTTTTACATTCACAGTCTCTGCAATATCACCACTGGAGAATTTTCCTTGGGTTTGCTTTTTCTGCCAACACCCAAGGCATGGGATTTATCTGCCCAAATGATCAGCTTTAAATCAGATCCCTCCTAAAATATCCCAACTGGATTTTACTTTTCTCTACAGTACAGTTTCAATTGCAGTGAATTTCCCATAACAGGCTTGGCATGAAGGAATTTCTCAAAACAA
The DNA here is from genome assembly GCF_902459505.1 of Geotrypetes seraphini. NCBI lineage: Eukaryota > Metazoa > Chordata > Amphibia > Gymnophiona > Dermophiidae > Geotrypetes > Geotrypetes seraphini. Next base: position 101,170,810 of record NC_047090.1, on the reverse strand, counting down.
GAACACAAAAATATTTTTTTCTTTCCTGATAGAAAAATAAGGCTTAACTTCTGGCCTTCCTTTCTTGCAAAGCTGCTTTTCTTAACAAACAGTTTTCCTCAAAACTTGTTTGCACATTACTTCCAATCTGGTTCAAAATTACAGCATTTCCCTTTTGTCAGCCACTCACTTTAACTGATTTCAACTCATGTCCATTTCCTCATAGCCTGGAATCACTGGATAATCACCACCTTCAATACAGATACTAAGGCTCTCTTCCATTTCGCTCCCCTGAGCCTAGCTTGAGAGGTCTGGACTCAGACTTACCAAAAGTTCTGTGGCTGCACACTGCCACTCAGGGATCTACCCTTTTCTCTCCCTGCTTCTGGGTAATTAGACCTGGGCACAGGTGTGTTCCTAACCCTGATTGCTTCTGTGTTCTTTTGTTTGCTGGGCAGGTTTAAACTGGTCCTAAGTGCTTTAGGACTGGCTAAAGCTGGTCTAGCCCTGGTTTTAGGTTTGACCTGCCCTTGCCTAGCTGGGACTTGTAGTTCTACTTTCACCTCTTTAATATAATAATAATAACCAGGTCTTTGGGAACTCAGACCCAGTCTGAGAACTGCCTTTAGAAGGTACTTTCTTTCCTGCAATATCCTAGGTATGTGTGGGAACCTGTGCCAACTCACTTCTTTTAGCATCTGCCCCCTGGTACTGCCAGCGTTTCTTTGGGCTCACAGGGTCTTCCCTGTGACAATATCAACCGTTGACTTGCATATGCCTTTTACATCATATTTGCTTTTCAATGGCATTTGTTTACAAGACTATATTACCTGTTAGCACTTTTTACTAGGCAATAAATATAGGTTGTGATGGCCATGCATGCAACTTCTTTGACTCGCGTCACTACACAATTACAAGAAAACCACAAGACCATTTGGAAAAGATGGATTTAACCTCACAATACATGTTTTCCTGTGCAGTAATTGAGACTATAAAAATGTGTTTGTATGCACTAGACTAAACAACCAGAAGGTAATGGAGTAGACACAAGTGCTACATAAAAGTCTCTTTTCCAAAGTGATTCTATGCAAGCTCGTTTGGCACCTCTACTGGGCTTTTGTAGGAATTGTATAGGAAAGACGCTCAAGAAATGGGCTGCGACATGGCAAATGAGGTTAAATGTGGATAAGTGTAAGGTGATGCATGTCGGTAACAAAAATCTTATACACGAATACAGAATGTCTGGCAGTACTTGGAGAGACTCGTCAGGAAAGAGACGTGGGAGTACTGGTCGACAAGTCAATGAAGCCATCTGCGCAATGTGCGGCAGCGGCGAAAAGGGCGAACAGAATGCTTGGAATAATTAAGAAGGAGATCATGAACAGATCAGAGAAGGTTATCATGTCAAGTTTTTCTTCACCCAGAGAGTGGTAGAAAACTGGAAAGCTCTTCCGGAGGCTGTTATACGGGAGAACACCCTTCAGGGATTCAAGACAAAGTTAGACAAATTCCTGCTGAACCAGAACATACGCAGGTAAGGCTTGTCTCACTTAGGGCACTGGTCTTTGAACTAAGAGCCGCCACGTGAGCGGACTGCTTGGCACGATGGACCACTGGTCTGACCCAGCAACGGCAATTCTTATGTTCTTTTTTAAAAATATTATTTAATATCAAGTACAGAAAGTAAATTTAACCAAAGCAGATTACAATCATTAAACAATAAATCTATACTTAACATAAGTTAAGCAAAATTACAAGAAAAATTATTATGGTGAAATTAGCTCAAGTCCTCTTGGGATTCAAGAAATTGTACTGGCGAGCTAAGAAAAAAAATGTAATCAATACAACAAAGTAATGCTGTTTTCTATACATCGGGAATGGAGCTACCATTTTTCTTTTACAGCTCAAGATTTAGATTTATCCTTGTCCAAACAGAACATAACCACAAAATTAGTCAATTGTTGAGGCTCAAAGAATACATATTTAATTGAGTGGTAGCAAACAATGCACTTACAGGGGTGTCTTAAATAAAATATAGCCTCTAGTGAGATGACCCCTGGTTTTAAAAGAAGAAAGTCACACCTACATTTTTGCGTTTCCCTTGAAACATCAGGGAACATTTGAATTTTACAACCAAGGAATTCCTTGTTTATTCTTAAGAAACAGTCTCAATAACCATGATTTATCAATAGAAAGAGCCAACGTAACAACTAATGTTGCTGGTGTTGCCACCTCCATGTCTGACTTCTCCAGAATCTCAGTGATATTCAATGCTTGTCCTTCAGTAGGTTCAGGTTGCTGTTGATGCAGAGTTTTGCTAGGGAGATAATACACTTGAGAGAATGGTGGAAGATTTCCCTCCGGGACTTCCAAAATTTCTAATAAATATCTCCTAAGCATATCTCTAGGTGTAATCATAGTTACTCTTGGGAAATTTATCAATCTCAGGTTGTTAATATGCGCCTGGTTCTCTAATGACTCTACTTTTCTTCTAAGATTCAAATTATCTTTAATTATAGTTTCCTGGATTTGTTTAACTGAAACCATATCCTGTTGAATCTTTTGAAATGAGTTTTTGGAAGAAGTCATGTCCAACTTTAATTTTTCTAACTCTTCTGAATGGTGAACCAATTTATTTTCAATTTGTTGGAAATTGGGGCTGTCTTCCCAAAATTTGCTACCAGGTCCCAAAGTGCTTCTAAGGTCACCTCGGCAGGCCTAACCCAAAAAGAAGCTTGTATTGAAGTGCATAGTCTCTCACCTTCCTTGGAATATCCCTGGCTTTGTTCCTTCTGGATCAAACCTCCTGCTGCTGCTGTAATTTCCACAGAATCCTCTTCAGAGATTACTCGAACTGGGATCTCCATTTCCAGGCTCCCTGCTGTTGTATCATCTGCCACTGGGGATAAGACCGCACCTTCCTTCAGGGTTTCCTCACCCCTGGGAGAACTGGCTGACTGTGGTAGGGGAGGCGGTGCTCTAATCTCCGGGCTGAGAGTGGTATCAGGCCCAAGAGAAATCCCGCCGGTCTCGCCCGCACCTGGGATCCTCAGTGAGCTAACATCTGGAGCCGTAGACGCAGCTCCCTGCATCCTCTGGAGCAAATCTTCGATGTTGCCGAGAGTTGGCCCTCCTGAGCGCCGCGAGGCACCAGCAGAGCTCCGGCCTCTCCTCTTCGGCATTGCGTCCAGGCAAAAGAAAAATTAAGCTGAAAACAGCTGTCACCAGCAAGAAATCAAGTAATTAGAGAGCTCTAGTCAGATGCATGTTACCCGATCGTATAGGCAGCAGCCATCTTAGATCATGCTGTTCTTATGTTCTTAAATAAATCTATGCCAGTCTCTAGCTTGGTTTCTTAGAAGCACAAATATTTGAGTCAGACCTGAAAACAACCCTGTGCCTTTTGAGGGGGGACTCTGAAAGGAAGATGTTCAAAAGTTTACTATGCAAGTAATGACTGGTTGCATCCAGGCTAGCTTGCAAATAAGTTCAGCCTCTGATGCACAAAAGGGTTCTCGGGGGGGCTTTTACCGATCACGGTAGCAGCCACCGAGAGTCCTATGCAAATGCATTACAAGGAGCTCATTAGTATTAAAATGAGAGCTCCATGTAATATACAGCAAGGAATGCCCACCTTTTACCTTGCAAACTTTTCCAGCAAGTCTGGAGCTGTTGGTGACCTCTCTGGAAGGAGCAGTTTGCTTTGAATAGTTTGCTTGAATTTTTAAATTCTGATGTACATGTGGTGTGTGTATGTGTCCCGCACCTAAGAGCCACATCTAAAATCACCATGGAATAATAAAAAAAAAGGACTTCCAACCATGCTGTAGCAAAAGAGGCTTCAGCTGCAGCAGGAAATTTGTGGGGTTTTTTTCTTTTCTTTTTTGACCTTGTGCCTACTTACCTCTTTAGAGCTCCGACGATCACATCCTTGTACTCTACTAGGCTTGCGCACAAAAGCTGTGATAAACCGCTCAGCTTTTGTGAGCAGGTGCCAGGCAGTTTTCCTCCTTTCACAATATTCAACACAAACAGCATGCACGTAATTTGCATGCTGTTTGTGTTGAGCATCGGCCGGCAAATGAAAATTGCTTCCAACCTGTTTTTTTGTCCACTGGGTTGCCAGAGTTCTGTGTATCAAGCCCTATGTGCTGAATGCCCATTCTGTTTAAAGAAAAATGCAGAGCTTCAAAGTGAAAAGAGAAAAAAAGGTGCTTACTATGTGCAGAGATGCACAATATGTTTAGAAGTGGCTTATCTTGAAACATACACTGGCGGTATAAATAGCTCACAGTGATCTGAAATAATTTTCAAAAGTAAATTTGAGCCTGGAGATGTTTCAGAATGTAAACAGATCTAGAAATATGTTATACACCATCTAGCCAAAAAGAAGCAAGTTGAAAGTCAGTTGATGGAAGAACTATAGAGTGAAAAGGCAATATGATAATAAAGGAAAAAAAATAAAATAAATATGTCTTCTTTTTAAATAAGCACGCACCATTTTGACACCATCAGTGAAAGGGTCACTTTTTACAATACTTTTTCTGTGATGTACAATATCTGTACATATTTTTTTCAGAAAAGTACTCTACTGAGGTCCACTGAAAAACTTTATAATTTGTTTCCACAGATCAGAGCCAACATACATAGAAGCTTGCATTAGCCGATAATACAGCAATTGATGTACATGGATGCAAAATTAACAGCTAATGCAATGCTTGGGCAAGTAACATTCACTGTCTGCCACATTAACAGCTAATGTGGAATGGGGGAAGGAGAAATGGCCAGGGACTGCACCTAGGGTGAACAGGTTACCCATTCCATAAGGGAGACTTTTTGGCCAGTCCTGGATTTCTGCCAACCTCATCCTGGCCAGTTACTGGGCAGACTTGCACGGTCTGTGTCTGGCCGTTTGGTGGAGGATGGGCAGGGGAGGGCTTCAATGGCTGGGAGGGTGTAGATGGGCTGGAGTAAGTCTTAACAGAGATTTCGGCGGTTGGAACCCAAGCACAGTACCGGGTAAAGCTTTGGATTCTTGCCCAGAAATAGCTAAGAAGAAAAAATAAAAAAATAAAAAAAATTTAAATTGAATCAGGTTGGGCAGACTGGATGGACCATTCGGGTTTTTATCTGCCGTCATCTACTATGTTACTATGGTGCATTATGGGACCTGCAGCCTTGATTGCTTTCTTCTTCTTTGTGACTCTGTACAGCGCTGCGCACGTCTGGTAGTGCTATAGAAATAATTAATAGTAGCAGTAGCATCATGGACTACAAATATTACACTGCTTTGGGATGCAATTTCAAAACCAGCACTAGCCAAAAAGTCTCCCTTCTGGAATGGATAACCTGGTCTCCCTAACTGCACCTTACAGATAACATGCAGGTTGTTATCATGTGCTAATTGGTAATCTAGCAGATGGGAAGTAGTTAATGCCGTAATAATAGGTGTAAGCAATGCTACTAACAAGTGTTAATAAATTATTTCTCTGTGTTAACTAAACTGTGTTCACAGAATCAGGAGGCTGGGAAACTTCTAGCAACACCTTCAACAATTAAAGGGCAATCACTACTACTATTAATTATTTCTATAGCTTTACCAGCGCTGTACAGAGTCACAATGAAGACAGTCCCTACTCAAAAGAGCTTACAATCTAAACAGACAAGACAAACAGAATGACGTGGATACAGTTAAGGTGAACAGTTAATCTGCTGGCTGGGTTGGTGGGCACTGGGGAGTAAGGTTATGGATTTGAAGGCTATATCAAAAAGGAGTGCTGGGCCCCCATCCCCCAACTACTCTAGGCCCTTTGCCCATATGGTCACTCCACCTCTGCCTCTGAAATATCCCCACCCCCCTACAATACATTTATAATAAGAACTGTTTAGGGGTCAAGATGGCGTCGGGAGCAGACGCACACGGAGATTTGCGCTACTAAATGTAGTTTGGACAACATCAACTTTTACCTTACCCGTTTTGCGATGGGGAAGCATAAAGGATTGTCGTGTGCCTTCAGCGGCCGCGGCTCCGCGGGAAGGGGTAAAACGCGGACCTCACGGACCTGACGGACCTCGTGGATCTAAACCTGTACAGCCTTAAAAATCTGAGGTCCGTGTCGGTCCGGTGTCCGTGCCGCTTGTAGTTTCTGTCGCTGACAGACCTTGATGAGATTTTAGTGCTGACGGATCCGTCTCAGCATAGGGAGGGAAAAGTGTTAGGATCCATCAGCGCTAAAAATCTCTTCGAGGTCTGTCAGAGCCAGAGACTAGTGCTGGAGCGGCAGAGCAGAAGCCAAGAGAGCGGGGAAAAGAAGTCTCCAAACTCCAGCACTAGTCTCTGGCTCTGACAGACCTCGAAGAGATTTTTAGCGCTGACGGATCCTAACACTTTTCCCTCCCTATGCTGAGACGGATCCGTCAGCGCTAAAATCTCATCAAGGTCTGTCAACGACAGAAACAAGTGGCATGGACACCGGACCGACACGGACCTCAGATTTTTAAGGCCGTACGGGTTTAGATCAGCGAGGTCCGTCAGGTCCGCGTTTTACCCCTTCCCCGGCTCCTCAGCGGTTAGTCCAAACTACTTTGGAAGGTTTGGCTCTCCGTGCGATACAGGAGAGACAGCCTGCTTCGGGAGGGACTCCGCCTCAAACGGAGAACCTTAGCACTGACGGGGCTTCGTTGAGCCCTGAATCACGACAGGCACCTCTTCAGTCCGTTGTGCTCAGTCCCATGCCGCAGGCAGCGTTGAAGTGCCCAGGAGAGGAAAGGGAAGCGCTGGGTCCTGGAGGAGCAGCTGCGGAACCCTGTGTGGCTGAAGACCCAGCCGGAGATCTAACAATGATTTCCAGCACTGAGACTGAAGGAGGAAAATCTACATTTTGGAGAGTTGGTGGAACCTGCCGTCGTAAATATGGAACTGATAAGGCTGAGAACGCTGGAGGTGAAATTCATTAGACAAATTTTTTGGAAAATTCTCTTGATTGTGGAAAGGACAACACTAGTGGTAACATTTGTTCTTGAGTTCGATAGAGATTTAATTCTCAAAACTTACTTCAGGCATATAAATGCTCAATTTATGGGCTCAACAATACATATTTTTCCAGATGTTTCACAAGTGTCACAATGAAGAAGAGACTATCTGGTTTAAAGACCGAGAGTCCTCACTCAAGGTGCTTCATTTAAATTGAAATTCCCGGCAAAATGTTGTATTATTTAAGGTGGTAAAAAAATTTTTTTTTTACCCTAAACAATTGTTAGAATTTATTGTGGCTAGAGAAGATGGAGGTGTCATAATTGGTTCTATTACCACTCTAAAAGAATAATGCAAACTGGCTGCCGGCTATGTCTTCTTAAAATGCTCCCATTGGATTTATTGGCTTTCTTTTGATTTTTTTCTAGTTCTTGACTCTATATATTTGTGGACTAAATAATAATTAAAGCACGCTAAATATTAGCACATGCTAAACACTAGCGCGTCCATAGATTATAATGGATGAATTAGAATTGAGTGCACGCTAAAACACCGTAGTAAAAGGACCCCTAAGTTTTCTAGTGATGGGAATTTTTCTTACCTTAGAAAGGTTGCATAAATTTTGTGAATCTGTATTCGGCTATGTTGATTATGCTTGTTTAGTTTATGGAAAAAATTGATAAATAAATAAGGAAAAAATAAAAACTGTATAAACATAGAAACATGATGGCAGACAAAGGCCACGTCTAATGGTCAGAACCAAGGGGCTGATTCTGGAAGTGGCGCTTGTGACGTGTCAATCATGGATGGATGTCACTTCCAGAATCATGGTGAGCAGGGACCGTAGGTGCCAGAAATGTAGGCCAGAGTTTAACAGGCCTATATTTCCATTGGCTAGGGTTCTGTCAGAATTGCAGCCAGCGGTGCATAGTGACGCCGAAGTCCAGCACCTCCCCTAAACACGTACACTTCCGGGCTTCGGCATCACTATGCACCGCTAGTCGTCATGTACTTAGGCGCCAATCTTGGAGGCTGCGTAGCAGCAGCTTTTTTTTTTAAATGAGGGTTTAATTGGGTTTTAATGGCATGACCAATTAAACTAATTACATTAGGCACCAATAGGAGCAATCTAGGTACCTAACGTAAGGCAACTTGTTTGTGAATTCGGGCCTAAATGCATGCATAGGTTATAGAATTCTATCACTTATTTGTCAGGAACTGTTCTATAAAGTACACACCAAAATCAGTCATAACTTACAGTCCACATCCACAATGCCTATCAATTTGTGCACATTGGATTGGATTTATTGCATTTGATATACTGCTTGAACATAAGAACATAAGAATTGCCGCTGCTGGGTCAGACTAGTGGTCCATCGTGCCCTAACTGAGACCAGCACTACCTGCGTACATTCCGGTTCAGTAGGAACTTGTCTAACTTTGTCTTGAATCCTTTTCCCCTATAACAGCCTCCGGAAGAGCGTTCCAGTTTTCCACCACTCTCTGGGCAAAGAAGAACTTCCTTATGTTTCTATGGAATCTATCCCCTTTCAACTTTAGAGAGTGCCCTCTCGTTCTCCCTACCTTGGAGAGGGTGAATAATCTGTCTTTATCTGCTAAGTCTATTCCCTTCAGTATTTTGAATGTTTCGATCATGTCCCCTCTCAGTCTCCTCTTTTCAAGGGAGAAGAGGCCCAGTTTCTCCAATCTCTCACTCTACGGCAACTCCTCCAGCCACTTAACCATTTTAGTCACTCTTCTCTGGACCCTTTCGAGTAGTACCGTGTCCTTCTTCATGTATGGTGACCAGTGCTGGACGCAGTACTCCAGGTGAGGGTGCACCATGGCCCGGTACAGCAGCATGATAACTTTCTTCGATCTGTTCGTGATCCCCTTATTATTTCTAGCATTCTGTTCGCCCTTTTCGCCACCGCCGGTTTACAATACTAAATATAGGCTCACAATCTAATTAAGCATACAAGAGAAGACATCACTAACATTACAGAGCTATATAATAAGAGGAAGAAAAAGAAAGTACCCCCTGGAAAGTAAAGAACATTGAAGGCATAGAAAAAAATACCCCAACCCTCATGATCCAAGAAAATGAGTATTATAGTTACATTATAAGGAAAGACAGAATAATTTTTCTTTATATAGTAGGGTGGCACTAAAGAGTGAGTGAGTATTTCATCCTAGTATGCTACTAGTTGTCCTAATCCTTGGTTAAAGGAAGGGATGAGGAAGACTAGTTATTGCCTTTTTTAAGTACATTTATTTTATAACATAACATAACTTTATTTTTCTATACCGCCTTAATCAAAAGAATTCTAGGCGATTTCCACAAAGAGAAAAAACTGGACATAGTAACATAGTAAATGATGGCAGATAAAGACCTGAATGATCCATCCATTCTGCCCACTAATATTCTCATTAGAAATACATGATTAAGTTAACGTGTCTCTTCTCTGATACTTCTGGGCCATAGACTAAAGTCCACCTGGTAATGTCCTATGTTCCAACTGCTGAAGTTGCCGTCCAAGCTCACTCTAGCCTATCCAACCATCCCGTTGCTTGTAGGATATCTACTGTAAAGTCTGGGCAGTAGGTGTAGGCAATGCAGCTAACAAATACAATCTGGCCAGTAACGTCTACTGAGTTCCCACTGATGCCCTCCCCAGCTCATCCTACACTGAATCACCACATATGGGACACAAACCATATAAGTTTGTCCAATACCAGCCTTAGTTCTTTCATTTATACCATTTGTTTGTTTTCTAATTAGAATTTGAATTCCACTTTTTTGAATTCCATCACCATTTTCCTCTCCACCACTTCCCTTGGGAGGGCATTCCAGCCATCCACCCTCTCCATGAAAAATAATTTCCTAACATTACTCCTATGTCATCCTCCCTGCAACCTCAAGTTTTGTCCTCTAGTTTTACCATTTTCCCTTCTCTGGAAAAGATTTGGTTCTATATTAATACCTTTCAAATATTTAAACATCTGTATCATATCTCCTCCGTCCCTCCTCTCCTTTAGAATATGCATGTTTAAGTCTTTCAGTTTCTTATTGTATTTCTTTTGGTTCAAACCTCTTACCATTTTTGTTGCCTTCCTCTGGACCACTTCAAGTCTTTTTATATCCTTCGCCAGATACTCCAAAAACTGAACACAATACTCTAAGTGTAGCCTCACCAATGACCTATACAGGGGTATCAACACCTCTCTTCTTTTGCTAGTTATTCCTCTTTCTATACAGCCTAGCATCCTACAGCCACCACCTTATCACACTATTTAGATGCCTTTAGATCCTCAGACATAATCACCCCAAGGCTCTTCACTCCGTCTGTGCTTATCAGCCTCTCACCTCCCAGTACATATGGTTCCCTCGGATTTCTACCCCCCAAATGCATCAGTCCTTAGTGCAGAAAGAGGCGATCAGAGCATACTGCGAGTGATTTCCCTCACTCGCCGGCGCTCCGGCTGCTCTCTCCTGCATCTCCGGCTGCCCTCTCCTGCCCGGTCATTCGCAGTTGGAAAATACTGCAAATGACTGGGACCGCGAATTAACGACTACGAATGACCGGGGGAGCACTGTACTGTATATGGGAGTGGGAAACAAAGGTGCCAGAAATGTAGGCCAGGGGTTTCAAGCCCTACATTTCTGGTGCCTTCGTTTGATGTAAATCACAGGCACAGTGGTTAGAGCTATAGCCTCAGCACCTTGAGCTTGTGGGTTCAAATCTTATGCTGCTCCTTGTGACCCTGGGCAAGTCATTTAATCCCCCATTGTCCCAGATAGAGTGTGAGCCCACCAGGACAAATATGGAAAAATTCTTGAGTACCTAAATATTAACATCTTAGAGGGGCATAATTAAAGAAGCGTCTAAGTCTGTTTTGGTCCTAAGTTGTTAGTCGCCCAAAGTCGCCAGTGTCTGAAGTCCATTCCCAAAAAATACATCCAAAATATTTTTCTTTTTTGAAAATTGCCTACGTATATGTCCAGCTGTTTGGTCAGCCAGACCGCTAAGATGGGATTGGCATGTGGGATCTCTTCATGGAGGTAGTTAGGGGGTGGGCCATTAGTGTGGGCAGACTACATGGGCCGTGGCCCTTTTCTGCCGTCATGTTCTATGTTTCTATCTTTATACCCCATTCTCATCCAAAAATTCTTCCAAGTCAAAAACACCCAGAGCAAGACCTTTTGGACGTGGGATGGGCCAGCAAAGTGATGGACTGGACAGCACAGTAGTGGGGTACCTTACGGGGCACAGCTGCAAACTTCACAAAAAGGGTGCCATATACACATCTCACCACAACTCCCTTATAGATCATGGTGAGCCCCTCAAAACACCCCCCCCAAACCTACTGGACCCACCTGTCTACAACCCTAATAGCCCCAGACTACTTAAGTCACCTCTTTGCTGCTCTACTAGGCTTTTCTATGCCAGGTGCTGATGTTCTGGAAGCAGATATGTAAAGATTTTTATTATGATTTTTATGGTGGGGGGTTGGTCAATTATCACTGGGGGAGTGTGGGGGGGGGGGGGACTGTACTTTGTGTTTGCAGTGGTTATCTGGCCACTAGGGATACCTTCTGTGCACCAAGACCTGGTTTTCAATTGCCTAAGTTGCTACGTAAAAGTTCCATCTGGGCAGCCTCGTTAAACTTTTGGTTATACTTCTAGTACGACTAAGTCTAGGTCGGCCAACGTTCCGCCCAAATCCCGCCCTCACCACTCCTCCTAAAATGCCCCTTTTAGTTCTGCGCATACAGCAGCACTGAAAAGGCCTAAGTCATTTTTAGATACCTCTAAAACCCGGTTCGATTATCGGCACTTGGATGACTTGTCTCACTGATCGTCCAAGTGCCGATTTAGGCCGGTTTTTAGACGTATTTCTGTTTCAATTATGAGCCCCCTAGGCTATAAGTGGTATGTAAATAATATAAATAAATAAATATAATAGTATAAACTGCCCTGGGTCCCATTTGGAGGATAATATATTAATATAAAAACCCTGGCCTACATTTCCTGTGCCAGTGTTTCCTGAAGGTGCGATTCTCGAAACGGTGCCATCGCATAATTGACCCGCGATCAGCGGCTTCTTTTAAGATGGCTGCCGACAACGAGAATCCGGGCTATGGTGCCTGATACCATCCTTGGTTCTGATTGAGTTAAAAATTTAAATGAGCAGGAGGAAAATGGCAGCACCCAGAGAATTATTTCACCTTTCCTTGAGAAGAACAGAGAGGCCGAATTTGGATTATATATGAATACATAGGGTTATCCTATTTGGAATCTCACGAACCTGGACACATGGCCCCGCCCCAGCCTGCCTTATTCCGCCCCCAGCCCCGCCCAGTTCTGCCTCAAGCCCTGCTCCATTCCACCACCCAGCCCTGCCCCCCCCCCCCCCAAAGCCTCATCTTCTTCCTCAACAAGCTCCAGCCACGTCTGGAGGGCCTCGAACATGCAGGGTTGTGTGGAGGGCCCTGCTGCGGCCGGAGCTCGTTGGGGCTTTCCAAAACCTGGACAAAGTGCCAGGTTTTGAAAAGTCCGTCCAGGAAACCAGACAGTCCTCTAAAAAGAGGACCTGTCTGGGTTTTTCTGTCTGGTAACCTTATGAATATATCAACTCGAGACAATCAAAAATCCACTCTAAGTAGAAAATATTTGCAATGGTGTATTCACCGAGTTACTTACAAAGCATGTACAGTATAGCTGTTTAAATTCAGTAGCATTCTGCTCTACTTGTCATTACTGTATACTACATTGAAAAATAATTCTGTTCTATTTTCTTCCTTTTTTTTTCTAACCAGGTCTGAAATGTCAAACCTCCTGCATTCACTAAAGAAAACTACAATAAAAATGAAAATTAACACCAGCAAGGGTTTTTTTTTTCCTTTTCTTCTAGCTCCTTTCCCCTCTTTCATCTCCCCAAGCTTCTGGCTACTGTAAGAGACCATTCAACAAGAAAAGGAAGGTCATATGATTTAAACATCTGCCACTGACTGTTCCTATTACAAGAGGGAGGGGGGGAGGAGAGAGGAGAAAGAAAGGAAGAAAGAAACAGCTGGGTTCCATGGGAAAGCAGAAGGGACGAGGAAACTATTTAAAAACAAACAAAAAAAAATGTCTATGCAAAGTTGTTTTTGAGAAATTAGAGAAGGAACAGCATGCCCTGGATGTTTCAGACAGATTATAAAAAGAAGAACACAGTCAAGGCCACTTTAGGAAAATGCTTCTTTGTAACACTGTGGACTACAGATACTGTAATACAAGTTGTACACTGCCCATGACATGCAGGAAACAAAAAACAAAACAAAACTGGAAAATACACAGTAACAGTGTGAAAGTATGGCCCATTTCCCTTTTATCCTGTTTTTAGAGACAGGCATGTGGGGGAAGAGCTATGATAAATGTATCTAGAGAGCGTGGTAGGAGGAAGTGATGTAGTAAGGGGGGGCGGCGGTCCTTCCTGGGCGCAGTCTTTGTGAGGGTGCAGGATCTGTCCTTCTCTCCGCCCCTTCCCTCCCCACTGCCGCTTCCCTTCCCCCGTACCTCTGTAATACTCCTGCCGCGATTAGCAACCCCCAACCTGCTGTTGCGCCAGCGTTGACTCTTCCTCTGATGTCACTTCCTGGACCTGTGCCTAGGAAGTGATGTCAGAGGAGCAGCCAATGCTGGTGTGACAGCCGGTTGAGGGTTGCTGCTTGCGCCAGGAACGTTACAGAGGTATGGGGGAAGGGATGAGGTGCGTGTGGCAGGAGGGGGTGGGAAGGAGTATGAGGAGGTGGGGGAAGGACACCGATATCCCGGGCGCCTCTCACTCTCGCTGCACCACTGGTAGGAGGAATGTAGGTGAGTGAGTAGGAAGGTGAAGGTGGTGGAGGCATGGAGAGCTGTACGTAAAGATGGTGCATGAGTGATGCTGTCTGCTTGTGTCTCTGGAAAGGGTATATTTTTGTGTGCATTGGGAGGTCAGTGTATCTCTGGAGCATATCTAGATAGGCAAGTCTGTCGAGATTCATCTAGGTCAAGAGCTCTCAACTCAGTCCTTGAGACACATCAGGCCAGTCTTATTTTCCAAGATATCAACAATGAATATGCATGCACTGCCTTCACTCATGCATATTCATTATAGGTATTCCGAACACCTGATTGGCTAGGTGTGACCTAAGGACTGAGTTGAGAGCCTCTAATCTAGGTATTATGGGAGGAGGAGAAATCTCAGACTGGGATGCGGATGAAAGTGAGATGGTCCACACTCTTTCCCTTCCTCTTTGCACTTTCATTGCCTTCTCCTCTTTCCCCCTCCCTTATGCAAACAGATGCTTACAGTCGAATAGACAAACAAATCCTCAGCAACAGAGCTGTGCAAGAGAGAATGACATGAGGACAAATTTGTCCCCATCCCCGCTGGATCTAAATATCCCCCGTCCCCATAAATTCTGTCCCATTCCTGCAAGCTCTGCCTTATCTGCACAAGCCTCGAACGCTTATGGTTTGAAAGCAGTGGTCTCAAACTCGTAGCCCGGGGGTCACATGCGGCCCACCAGGTACTATTTTGAGGCCCTCGGTATGTTTATCATAATAACAAAAGTAAAATAAAACAGGTTCTCTTATGTCTCTTTAGCTATAAATGACAATATTATTATTATGTCTCTTTAGCTATAAATGACAATATTATTATTATGTCTCTTTGACATGACAAATGACAATATGACAATATTGACAAATGACAATTTTATTATTATGTCTCTTTAGCTATAAATGACAATATTATTATTAAGACTTAGACAAAAGGAAAAATTTATAAACTATAAAGAGTTTTACCTTATACAAAATTGTCATTTCTTTGATAAGACATTAACTATTTTTTTCTGAGGCCCTCCAAGTACCTCCAAATCCAAACTGTGGCCCTGCAAAGGGTTGGAGTTTGAGACCACTGTTTTAAAGTGTGCGAGGTTTGGGCAGATGAGGACAGAGCTTGCAGGAATGGGGCAGGGACGGGATGGGGGAAAATTTGTCTCCGAGTCATTCTCTATGAAAAGCACCTGAAAAACTTGTCTTCTTCACATAACTATGATTCTATGTTATTAGTGTATTCATTGAGCACCCGTTGTGTCTTAAGTATGTGTAATACTATATAATATATTAATTACTGAACATTGATCCTATTGTACTAATTACCGTACACTGATTTCAGTATTATAGTTCCACTGCCAAAAACATGAAGCTAAACAGCTAAAAAGTAACTGTAATCCCTTGCATCTATTCTTGGCTACAATCCATGTAATATGTTATGCTTCCATTTGTTTCACTGTTGGAGTCCACACTTCTAATACAGCAGGGTTGTACTGCTAGGTGGTGGTCCAGGTTTCAGGATATCAGTCACTTTAACGGGTGTCCACTGTAGTAGCTGTATGCAAAGATCAAATCTGGATGTGTAAATTAGACTCAGGACAAAAAAAGAATGTATAGTAACACATACAGGGTATATTTTTTTATCAAGAATATTTGTGTAATTTCAGGGTATATATGGATAGTTTCCTGTGTGTTTTATTTTATTTGAGTATTGGGTGGGAGGGTGGGGGAAAATTTAATTGTTTGTTAATGTCTGAAAGTTTATTTTGCTTGTCTTGCGATATTTTATGTATATGAATTACTTGTTGCACAAATGTAGTTTGAAAATCTAATAAAGATATATCTCTATATATAAAACCCTAAGCGCGCATGCGCTGTTGAAACATCGTGATTCCTGGCAGCGTGAGGTGTGCTTCTGTGGCAGTATTCTACTTGACACCTCACGGCGCATGCGGTGGCTGGAGGTGCGTGAGCGTGCAGCTCTTTCAATGGCGGTCAGCTTTAGATGCGTGCGGCTGTGTTTGGTGGTTTGTCGGTCCCCTATTAGTTGCGCCTAGAGGACCAGCAGGAGAGTGGTGGTTTTTCAACAGCGGCGTTGCGCCTAGAGGACCGGCAGGAGAATGGCAGTTGCGGTTTCACAATGGTGGCGCCGGCAGTTTGTCCCCTGTTAGTAGCGGCAGGAGAGTGTCCGACAGAGGGCTCCGTTTTGAAGCTGTGGCTCTCATTGAACTGCCAGTTGGCCAGCTCCCTTGCTGGAGTTATTTTTCAGTTTACAGGTGCCGCCACGGCTCCTCTCACGAGCCACACCTGCGTCAGAGAAGACTTCCGATGCAGGCGAGGATCGTTAGAGGAGCCGCCGTGGTACCTTTAAACTTAAAAATAACTCCGTGAAAGGAGCCTGCCAGACCGTGGGAAGAGTAGGGGGGATGGAAAAATCCTGCTGCTGCACAGGGAAATGGAGGGAGAGGGAATGCTGTGGCTGCTGCACAGGGAAGTGGGGGTGGGGGGAGGGAAAAAATGCTGCTGCACAGGGAAATGGAGGGGAGGGAATGCTGCGGCTGCTGCACAGGGAAGTGGGGGGGGGGAGGAAAAAATGCTGAACAGGGAAATGGAGGGGGAGGGAATGCTGTGGCTGCTGCACAGGGAAGTAGGGAGGGAGACAGAAAGAAAGGAAGAAAGACACAGGGGTAGGGAGAGAGACAGAAAGACAGACAGACAAAGGGAGTGAGACAGACAGTGGGAGGGAGAGAGACAGAAAGAAAAAGACAGGGGTAGGGAGAGAGACAGAAAGAAAGACAGACATATATTCTAGCACCCATTAATATAACGGGCTTAAAAGACTAGTATATATATATATATGTCATTTTTACACAAATATTATATATACACAAATATATAATATTTGTGTAAAAATGACATATAGAGAGGGTTATGGATTCAGCACTATTTTATAGAGAGGGCTAGAGATTTGTGTGAGAGTTCTAGGCCACGCAATATTCCTCTTCATACTTAATTGTCCTCTGCCCTGTCTTACCCTTCTTTCTACTTGTACACTCTCCTCTTCATTCTGTCTTTCCCTCCATCTCCGTTTTCTTGCCCTTTCTGTCACTCTCTACCAGCATTTCTGCACCCTTAATCCCTGCCTTTCCTCTCTCACTCTGGTCTGCTCTCTGTCTCTATGTGTTGCTCTGTAGGTCTCTCTCTGTTTGTGGCTGTGCTGATGAAGTTCTCTGAGGAATAATGCATGAACAGGTTAAGTTTTCAAAAGACCATTCTCCACCTACAGCCTGTCTCTAGGTGAAACCATGCCATGCTAGAGTACCTGAAGATTACCCCCTGCCCTCAGTTTTCTCACATTCGGAAGCTTCTAAACAACTCAGGAGGTCACTGTACTGGGGGCTATCAACTACAGTCACACTGCAATTACACCACCTCCAGGGAAAAAGAGCAACAATCAGAAGTCCTTCCACTCCCATAGCATGCATGTGATCTGCAACAACTCCAAAATCATTACTGTCTATGAGTAGATTCTGTATAAATGATTACTTTCAGAGTGGTGAGATAACTAGGACATAGCTTCTTAGGAAGCAAACACCTCTCCCACTCATATTTTGCCTTAACACTTTTTTTTTCTCCACAGAGCCCTCTCTGCTTTTTACCTGCTCAGCCCATTCTTGCTACATCTTTAAGCCTCACACACTACCAGTGGCTCACTCACTTTAGTCTCCTCTGTCTGTCACCTCTACAGATGACAGAGGCTATCTCTTCACCCATCAGCCCCACATACTACCAATGAACCACTCAGTTTTGTCTCCTCTATCACTTCCTCTATAGGTGATAAAGTCTATCCATTCAAGGCATGGCATGTGACTCTGTCAGTCCCCAAGGGAAGGGCATGTTATAATGCCTTGTATTGCTCTGTGGTATGGCCACACTTCGAATACTGTGTGCAGTTCTGGTTGCCGTATCTCAAAAAAGATATAGCGGAATTAGAAAAGGTACAGAGAAGGGCAACAAGAACGATAAAAGGGATGGGTTGACTTCCCTATTAGGAGAGGCTAATGCAGCTAGGGCTCTTCAGCTTGGAGAAGATATGATAGAGGTCTATAAAATAATGAGTGGAGTGTGTGACCAGCCAGGAATTCTTCCAGCGCAGGTCCCAGTCAAGATAAAGGGAAAAGAGGTGAAACCAAAATCCCGGGTAGGAATTGGGAAAGAACAGGTTGGATCTGAATTAAATAACTTCATAGACCACCGGGGGAGCCCAAGAGGCCCTTGGAATACTGCCAGGGCTGATACAGCAGGGCGTTTCCCCAGAGTATATAAGCCTGCCCCTAACAACAGGGAAAGAAGCCGGTTAGGGAGGAAATTTAGGCTTTGCCTCCCTAGGGACCCTGACGAGCCAAACAGGGACAGAGAGCCCCAACCTATGGAGCTGGATGAGGTTGCACCACCAGAGGTTTGACTCAATCTGAGGAACTGATGGACTTTCAAGAGTCTTGTGCTGGAAGAGATGTTAACCTACCTGAACCAATGCAGGTGAACTGGACTCTGAGCCACAAACAGTGAGTGAGTTTTGGAAACTGTTTGTGTGCTGTTCTTTTGTTTTTGAATGCTGATTTTTGCTGTGAAAGTTTAGAGAGAGTATTTGAGGGAGAGGTTTTGCTTCCACCTGGGAGGGAATGTGAAAGTCTGTTTGAAAGACTGAATTTTTGCAAAACCTACTACTCTCTCCTTTGCCTGGCAACCTTGATTATTAATTGCCAGAGGCTTTCTTATTTTTTTTGTTATGGACTGCAATCTAAGTAAAACTTGAAAGCTGGACTGTAGCTGTTTTTGAATAAGGAAAAGGACTGCTTGGTAGCAGTCAGAGTGAGCTCTCTACTGAGCCCAGGTCTCAACAATAGGAGAGACTTAAGAAGCAGTGAGAAAAAGGAAAGTTGGAGTTAATTAGTGCTGCTTCAATTACTCTGCCATTTTGACAGTATTGCATGTTTTTTTTTTATATTTTCTTTCTTGGACTTCTGTCTGGAATTCTGAACCAATGAAAGTATTACTTACCTGATTGGAAGGATTAAGTAAAGAGTACTATTTATATAAACTGTCTCTGTGTTGAAACTTTATTTGTGGTGTTTTTTTTTCACTTTTGAAAACCCGATCCTGCAGGGTGACTCCAGGCCGGGTCACACGCTTAGGTGCTGTTTAGTGTAGCCATCAGAATTGCAACAAAGCCCTGTTCAGGGTTAAGCTGGTGGCCACAAGTGGAAAGGGTAGATGTGAATCACTTGTTCACTCTTTCCAAAAATACTAGGACTAGGGGGCATGTGTTGAAGCTATTAAGTAGTAGATTTAAAACAAACCGGAAAAAATATTTCTTCACACAACGTGTAATTAAACTCTGGAATTTGTTGCTGGAGAATGTGATGAAATGTTAGCTTAGCAAGGTTTAAAAAAGGTTTGGATCATTTCCTAAAAGCGAAGTCCATAAGCCGTTATTGAGATGGCTTGGGGAAATCCACTGCTTATTCCTAGGATAAGCAGAATAAAATCTGTTTTACTACTGGGGACCTAGCTAGGTACTTGGGACCTGGGATGACCACTGTTGGAAACAGGATAATGAGCTTGATGGACCTTTGGTCTGTCCCAGTATGGCAATTCTTATGTTCTTATGAAAGCACAGATGGGCTATAAAATGGCTAACAGGCAGACAAGAACAGTCAACGGCGGCAGCAAAAAGGGCAAACAGAATACTAGGAATGATTAAGAAGGGGATCACGAACAGATCGGGGAAGGTTATCATGTTGCTGTACCGGGCTATGGTGCACCCTCACCTGAAGTACTGCATCCAGCACTGGTCACCATACATGAAGAAGGACATGGTACTACTCGAAAGGGTTTAGAGAAGAGCAACTAAAATGGTTAAGGGGTTGGAGGAGTTGCCGTACAGTGAGAGACTGGAGAAACTGGGCCTCTTCTCCCTTGAAAAGAGGAGACTATGAGGGGACATGATCGAAAGATTCAAGATAATGAAGGGAATAGATTTAGTAGATAAAGACAGGTTGTTCACCCTCTCCAAGGTAGGGAAAATGAGAGGGCACTCTCTAAAGTTAAAAGGGGATAGATTCCGTACAAACGTAAGAAGTTCTTCTTTACCCAGAGAGTGGTAGAAAACTGGAACGCTCTTCTGGAGTCCGTTATAGGGGAAAACAACCTCCAGGGATTCAAGACACAGTTGGACAAGTTCCTGCTAAACTGGAACATATGCAGGTGAGGCTGGAGTCATTTAGAGCACTGGTCTTTGACCTGGGGGCCTCTGCGTGAGCGGACTGCTGGGCACAATGGACCACTGGTCTGACCCAGCAGCGGCAATTCTTATGTTGTTATGTTCATAGAAAGCATTGGGAGGACACAGGTGAGAGCTCTTGAGCTCCCTCCCAGGTATGTATCACCTTAATGGCCTGATGCACACTCCATATCCTTACACTGGCCTGCTGGATGCCACCCTCTCAGATTCTTTAGCATAAAGCCCAAAATATCAATTAGGAGGGGATGGCAGCTCAAATGCAAGAACCTCAGCACCTCCACTGACATAAGCGAGAAGTAGTAGCATGGAAATTAACACTTTTGCAAACATTTCTAGCTGGTAATTGCTCACTTAGTTTACAATTATATCATGTTTATCAGCATTTTTGAGGCTCTGGTGGGCAACTAGCTTCCTTTATCGCAAAGCAGCAAAAACTTATGTACCCATAAGTTAGACACAACCCCTTATGCAGCCATAGAGCTAGTGTGTGTATGCACCTTAGAGCCAAAAATATACTCTTTCCCTCTCGAGTGTTTCATGAACTGGTGAAATCCCTAAGATGCCACCAAAACACCCTGCACCTTCAAAGGCCTATGGCAGGGGTAGGGAACTTTGGTCCTCAAGAGCATATTCCATTCAGGTTTTCAGGATTTCCCCAATGAATATGCATTGAAAGCAGTGCATCCAAATAGATCTCATGCATATTCATTGAGGAAATCCTGAAAACCCAACTGGAATACGGCTCTCGAGGACCGGAGTTCCCTACCCCTGGACTATGGCGATGAACCAAAGCGCCAGAAGTGTAAGACACTCCATGAGAAAGTTGAGGTGCTGGATATGCTCTGAGAACAAAAAAGTTATGCTGCAGTAGCGTGCCATTATGGCATTAATGAAAGCACCGTATGCTACATAAAGAAGAACGAGGCAGCAATCAGGAGCATCGTATCAGTAAGTTTCTGTGATGTTGCCAAAAAGGTAACGACAGTAAGAAATATGACTATCGTTAGGGTGGAATCTGCCTTGGCATTGTGGATCACTGACTACAGGAAAAAGAACATCCCCTTGGACAGTAACATCATCCCTGAAAAAGCTAGGAAATTGTACCAGCAGTTTGCAATGGATGCCATAGAACAGCAACCCAGATCATCTACAACATAACAGCCTTAAGATTTTCAAGCCAGCAAGGGATGATTTGATCGTTTTCAAAAAAGATTCAATATTAAAAGTATTTCTCTACATGGAGAGGCAGCATCTGCTGACAAAGAAGCCGCTGAAAAGTACACCAAGACCTTCAGGGACATAATAGAGGAGAAGGGCTATAAGCCCGAACAGGTTTTCAACATGGATGAGACAGGCTTGTTCTAGAAAAAGATGTCGTCCAGAACTTACATCATGATGGACAAAGTCAAATTTCCAGGGTTTAAGGCACAGAAGGACAGAGTGACGCTCGTTATGTGTGGCAATGGTGCTGGCTACATGATGAAACCAGGACTCATCTATAAATCAGCGGACCCTAGATCATTCAAAAACAAAAATAAAAACCTGCTGCAAACCCAAAGGTCTGGAGTACCAAAATCCTAGCTTCAAACTGGTTTCACCAGTGCTTCAACACTCTGAACTGTTTGTGGTATTGCGGTATATAAAAATAAAGTTATTATTATTATCAAGCCAAAGATTACCTCCACGACTTAGGCATGGACTTCCAAGTGTTGCTCATTATAGATAATGCTGGCGGCCCTTTGGTTATGTATTATGAGGGAGTATAGATTGAGTTCCTCCCTGCCAACACTATCTCCCTAATCCAACCTCTGGACCAAGGTGTGATCCGTACCTTCAAGGCTCTTTATACAAGAAATTCTCTCAAATATCTTGTGGATGCAATGGACACAGATGATAATTTTACATTAAAGAGTTACTGGCGTAACTTTACAATTGTAACATGTCTATCAGTCATCCAAGCTGCTCTTAAGGAGATGAAAAAGGAAACCCTCAACGCATGCTGGAAGAACCTGTGGTCAAAGTGTGTCCATGACTACAATGGCTTCTCA
The DNA here is from genome assembly GCF_902459505.1 of Geotrypetes seraphini. Classification (NCBI taxonomy): domain Eukaryota; kingdom Metazoa; phylum Chordata; class Amphibia; order Gymnophiona; family Dermophiidae; genus Geotrypetes; species Geotrypetes seraphini. The sequence continues at coordinate 101,148,637 of NC_047090.1, read as the reverse complement.
CCAGAAGAAATTCAGCATGAGGCTGTCGATAAGGCCGTGGGACTGGCAAAGATACTAGGTGGCAAATGTTTTGATGACATCACTCAAGATGAGTTCAACAATCTCATTGATGCCCACTCTGAGCCCCTGACGGACGAGGATTTGTTGGAGTTAACAAAGTCTGCCAGCGAAGATGAGGGGGAAGCAACTGATCCTGAGGAGGAGGAGAAGCAGGGTCTGACATTAGAACGTCTGTCCCAGATTATTAGGACAGCAAGGGATGATTGAAGCATAGGATCCCTATATGGTTCGGGCTCTCAAAGTTAATAATGGCATTGATGCTTCCATTCAGACATATAAGACCCTCCTTGCCATTATGAAGAAACAACGACAGCAACTTCCCATTACAATGTTCCTCAAACCTATGAAGGAAGCCAGCACAAAACCACACCAGTAGAAGACCTGTCAGAAGATATGACTCCTCCTAACGCGCCTGAAGAGGCACCACCCGAGGAGCTGTAAATCTTCTGCTTTGCTGCTTTTCTGTGCATACCTTCATCATTATTGGTGAGAACGCACATTCTACTCTATTTAAATTTGATTTGGAGGGTATATTTAGCCATTTTAGTACCACATCCAATATTCGCGGATTTTCAAAATTTGCGGGTGGTCCTGGAATGGAACCCCCATGAATTTTGGGGGAGTACTTTATGCTGGCAGGTCTGGGCCACTGATTGCATATGGAAGTTCATAAAAATATGTTTTATGGGATTGGGGACCATATGATATATGCCTATGTAAAGAGTGTGTCTTATAGATGTGTGTTAAAGGCACGTCTAATGTGCACTTGTTAAAAGCTGCCAATTGTATGAGACATGGAAATTAAAAAAACAAAACAAAACAAAATTAAAAAAACGTGGGGGAGGGGCAGCATATATGTTCCACAGAAGCACTACAGAAAAAAAGCATTCACACTTGCATAGTTTGCTGGTATTTCTCTGCCCCTACCTCCTTTCCACCTATGACACGCAACACTAAAGCATGCCTATGATTGACACTCATGCATAACTACAACGTAGATTCTCCTGGCGCATGCGCACATTTGTGCCTCTATCCTTGATCTATTTTTCACATGTGTCAGTCACTTTCTGCTATGACTGATCAGATGGGATAACGGCAGACCACTGTGAAACTCAGTTGCATGCGAAGTTGTTCAAACCTCGATCGCCATTTTCAAATCAGACAATTTAACGGCACCACAGGATTTTAACAGCAATTTTAGAGCATCTGGCACATAATATCCTAATTCTATAAAGATGTAGCCCATTCTTGCAACTAACAAACAAATATATGCATGCAATTTATATAGTAGGGTCAGTTGTATGAGTAACTTAATTTAATAATTAGATGCCAATTGGCTTTAATAATGAATTATTGGCTATAATTGATGACATTTGGCAGTAATTAGCAGAAAGGTATAACTGTCCTTTGTTGGTATTCTATAAATTCCAGAGCACACAACTGCAAAGGGGCAAGGCCAGATCAGGGGCTTGTTAGGCCGTTAATGCACTTGAGATATAGAAAACTGACATTTTTTTGCATGTGTGTAAGCCTTCACTGCCCCCTGTATTGTCCTTAACTTTCTTCTGAGTGTGGTGTAGTGGTTAGAGCACCCTGAGGTTGTGGGTTCAAATCCCGTGCTGCTCCTTGAGACCTTGGACAAGTCACTTAATCCGCCACTGCGTCAGGTACAGATTCTGAGCTTTGAATGTGATTGTAAAACTACAAACAAGGTGGTATAGAAGTCCTAATCCCTTTCCCTAATTTGTTTCTTGAGCAGGAATGATAGATTTCTGTTTTTCTTTATTTTTTTCCCCTTTGAAATCTGTAGCGCAGTGTATCGCACATTGTATGCCACAGTGAGATTCTGGGTATGCCACGAGATGCCGGCGAGGAAGAGAGGCACTGGCTGTGCCTCTCGTGGCAAGAGGTATGTCTTGTAAGCAGTCAGCTGGCGCCGGTGTCTTTCCTCCTCACCTGTCCCTCTCCTCCTTTCTGCACTCCTCCAGCACCTCCCACCAACATAATAATGGCAGGCTTTGGCATGCGCAAATGTTGACATCAAGCATGCACATGACATCATCGCGTCGACATTCGCGCATTTCCAGATGCCCTCCAGCTGCGGCACAGAGTTTAGTGCGCTACGGCTTCAGGAAGTTTACAGGACACTGCTGTAGAGCAGTGTTTCTCAACTCGGTCCTGGAGTACCCCCTTGCCAGTCAAGTTTTCAAGATATCCACAATGAGTATACATGAAAGACATTTGCATATAATGGAGGCACTGTATGCAAATCAAGTTTATGCAAATTCAATGTGAAACAGAAAACCTACTAAGGAGGATACATTTTATTCCCATAGGGCCTGCTGCAGATAATGTGAACTGATATTTAGTAAAAGACCTATTCAGATTTACTGTGTAATACAGAGTGAAAATAAATTTAGTAAGTAAGCCAAGTACTTAAGTTAAAAAGTCAGGGCCAATTATATGGAATTTAGATTTGAATTTCAACCTGAGCATGTGGGATAATTTTTAAGAAACAGCTTTTTTGTCTCTATTAACTGGACGTTAACAGTGCTAAATAAGGAGATCATTTTATCTGCTTCTGAGGTATCCTTATAAACAGGCTTTGACTGTATTTACTTAATGAACTAGTTAAAAAAAATATTTCACTTTTGCTGACGCACTTTGAAAATGCCTTGTCAACCTCAAACTATGTTTTCCCTCTCCTAACATCAAACAAAATATGTTGGACGTTTGTTAAAAATAGAATTCAAAGAGTGAAAATGTGTCAGGCACGTCATTAGGAATTATGGGGGAGTTTGCGATGTGCCTATCTAAACTACAAACATGGATATTGGCTTTTTTCTTTTTCTTAGTTTCACAGAAAAACAGAAAAATCAAAGGTAAAGACTAGCGGCTTCTTTTACAAAGCCGCGCGGCAACAGCCCCGAAGCCCTTTAAATCTCTATGGGCTTCGGGGCCCTTAGTGCAGTGCAACCGCTAGCGTGGCTTTGTAAAGAGGCCGTAAATAGCTTAAATAGTTACAGCGGCATGATGAAAACAATGCTGCTCCTTGTGACCTTGGACAAGTCACTAGAGCTAGATTCGATAAATAGTGCCCAAAGTCAGATGCCAAAATGATGCATGCTAAGCTTGTGTTCTGTAAAGGGCATTCTGCATGGAACACTCTTTACAAAATACTAGCTTAGCTTGCATTTCACGACTAACTGTGGGCACGAGCATTTACACCTGCCAATATAAACTTTTGCATGCAATTGATAGCAGGAATACAAAAGCGATTTTGTTTGCCCCAGCGCCGTCAATCTCAAAATGGTGGTTCCTGCCCACAGGTATATCCTAGGGATGCAACAATAGGGCAGGCAGAGATAGTTGACACAAAGACTGTGTCTGAATTCAAGAAAGTGTGGGACAGGCATGTGGGATCTCTTAGAGAGAGGAGGCCTTTATCTGCTTTCATGTTTCTACATGGCAAATTGGTCCAGCCCAGTGCATCCCAAAATGTACCAAGCAGGGCAGGGCACTGCTATTTTAAGAATGATGGCGTCAGAGGCAAGAGCAAGTAGGTATTGTTCCCTCCTCATTGGGACAGGCCTGGATGAGGGTGGGGGGTAACACTGGACACCAGGGTCTGTTTTTTTCAAAGCTGCAGACAGGTCGGGTGGGGGCAGGGGTCAGAAATGAGCAAGAGGGAAGGGTGCCACCAGACACCAGGGAATTGGGTTGAGTGATTTTGTGGGATAGGATGGTGCTCGGTGGTTTCTGGCAGTGAGCCCCTGTGGAAGACATCAGCACACAGCACTGCATGCTAGGGGGGAGATAATTAACTCTTTAGTATACGTTTTAATATGCTGTGTGCTCTCCTCCTCCTCCAGCACCTCCCACCAACATAATAATGGCAGGCTTTGGCATGCGCAAATGTTGACATCAAGCATGCACATGACATCATCGCGTCGACATTCGCGCATTTCCAGATGCCCTCCAGCTGCGGCACAGAGTTTAGTGCGCTACGGCTTCAGGAAGTTTACAGGACACTGCTGTAGAGCAGTGTTTCTCAACTCGGTCCTGGAGTACTCCCTTGCCAGTCAAGTTTTCAAGATATCCACAATGAGTATACATGAAAGACATTTGCATATAATGGAGGCACTGTATGCAAATCAAGTTTATGCAAATTCAATGTGAAACAGAAAACCTACTAAGGAGGATACATTTTATTCCCATAGGGCCTGCTGCAGATAATGTGAACTGATATTTAGTAAAAGACCTATTCAGATTTACTGTGTAATAAAGAGTGAAAATAAATTTAGTAAGTAAGCCAAGTACTTAAATTAAAAAGTCAGGGCCAATTATATGGAATTTAGATTTGAATTTCAACCTGAGCATGTGGGATAATTTTTAAGAGCATATTTTTAAGAGCATAATTTTTAAGAGCATAAGCATGTGTGCTGATGTCTATCGCTCAGATGCAGAAACTCTTTCAGCATGTAGCAGCCATTTATGAATAGATAAACTGTGATAGCAATTTATTTATTTACCTAAGCAGCTTACATTAAAACATACATAAAATTGACAAACTTCAAAGTTACATATCAGTTTTGACCCTATGATCAATGTCTATATTCCCAAACCCACTATGATAGGCAGGGAAAAATGCTTGAGTAAACCACGTGTAATAAATGGTATATAGATACTTAAATAATTAAAAAATAATAATAGAACATGTCCTGCCATAATTCCTTAGAAATAAAACACAACAAAGGTGACCAATTGGTGCTCAGTCTCTTTTTATTGTAATTGACTCGACAGGACTGTGTTTCGGCCCACAAGGGCCTGCCTCAGGAGTCTTGTGGTTCAATCATGATAGATAAGACGTACAAAATCTCATATTCTTTCACTCGTCATGAAAAATATTTGTCTAAAGCCAGCGTGGACTGTTGACTACTGATAAGAGAATCGGCGTGTGCTGCTGTCCATCCCAAACAGTCCACGCTGGCTTTAGACAAATATTTTTCATGAAGAGTGAAAGAATATGAGATTTTGTATATCTTATCTATCATGATTGAACCACAAGACTCCTGAGACAGGCCCTTTTGGGCCAAAACATAGTTGTGTCGAGTCAATTACAATAAAAAGAGACTGAGCACCAATGGGTCACCTTTGTTGTGTTTTTTTTGCTGTTCACTTATGTGAAGGCAGATTCTCCTGTTGTTTTCCAAATAATTCCTTACAAAACATATCTTTGTATAATATTAACTACAACTCATAAAGGCTTGTACAAAAAAAAAAATGAGTTTTCAACAGTTTTCTGAAGTGCAGCATATCTCTGCATAAACGTATTGATTCTGGAATAATATTTCATAATACAGGTCCAACAGCAGAGAATGCAGTTTTCGCAGTGTGTCTGTATCTCACTTCCTGACTCTTCCTCACTTTTAACAATCCAAGACTGTCAGATCTTAAAGACCACTTTGATTTGTACCAACCCAGACTTTCCTTCAAATAATCAAGTAACTGACCATAAACTCCTTGGTGAACTAATTTTAAGATTTTATACTGTACATGAAATATAACATGCTTTGGCACTACAACTGGGAAAAGGCAAGAGCTGAATGCAAAATCCCTTCCTTCCTTTACCTTATTCATCACAGTATGATGATGTGCCACTTTAGTTGAAGTTTGCAGAACAAACAAGAGAAGTATTTACCGTAGTTTGCTTTAGCCTATGATGCATACTTATTTTTCTTCATGATTTCAAGGGGAACGGTGCTTTATTACTTTGTATCAGACTGGAATGTAGCCTCTTGACTCCATCACAGAGTTATTTATGATATGAAATATATTTTGCAAAGCTTTTAACATTTTCTGTGAATATGGTTTTTGTTTTGTTTTTTGAATACAAAATCTATAAAGTCATGTCGAAGGCTGAATGAACATCTGCCAATCTGTATGACTCTGGATCACGTACTGTCATCGGACTGGAAAAGGTTCAGGATATGCAACTGTTACTTATCCAAGAGAAACTTGGAAACTTGGAACTGTTTTTTCCTTAGTAGTCAATAGCCACTCTGCAAAGCTATCTCAAAACTGCTTCCTGCAATTCCCTTCCCCCATCCACATGAAACTTGTACTTACAAAGGCTAAATGTTCAAGGGTTTCCCACAAAGTTTTATCTGTCTGGACACAAATCAGTAGGTGGCTACACAAACAGAACAACTGGAAAAATGACAATCAGGAGAAGGAGGAAATCCATTACAGAACAGCTGTACAGCATTTTAACGCTGATGCCATATACTGTATATAGGACAAGTCGTTTTAGGATGTAAAACACAGCTGAATGTTTTCTGTAACTGTAACTTACACTGGATGTGTCTCAGTGGTTAAAACTACAGCCTCAGCACTCTGAGGTTGTGGGTTCAAACTCACACTCCTCCTTGTGACTCTGGGCAAGTCACTTAATCCCCCCCCCCCCCAATTGCTCCAGGTACATTAGATAGATTTGTGAGCTCACCAGGACAGACAGGGAAAAATGCTTGAGTACCTGAATATATGTAAATTCATGTAAACCATTCTATAGAACCACGGTATAGAAAATTGAATAAATAAATTTACTTCTGTTCTGACCAAACTAAAGCATGAACTGCAATAAGAATCACCATTCAAACTTTTTAACATATTTATTTATTTAATTCATTTTCTATCCCGTTCTCCCCAAAGAACTCAGAATGAGTTGCTGGTTGACATACGTGGAGGGGCATAATCAAAAGATACGTCTGAGTCCAATTTGGATGTAGGGCGCTAGTTGTCCAAAGTTGGCACCGGCTAAATGTGCATTCTCAAAAAGTACATCCAAAATATTTTTTTCCACTCAGAACAAGACCTTTTGGACGCTGGAGGGGCCAGCATTGTGATGGACTGGCCACCCAGATGTGGCAACAGAGGAGTGAGACATCTTAGAGGGCACTGCTGTGAACTTCACAAAAAGGGTCCCATGTAAACATCTCACCAGAACTCCCTTATAAGTTATAGTGAGCTCCCAAAAACCCACTATACCCACCTATCTACAACTCCAATAGCCCTTATGGCTGCAAGTTATACCTATATGACAGTAGAGTTTGGGGGGGGAGGGTCACATTTTTCACCATGAATGTAGTGGTTAGAGTGGCTTATGGGCCTGGGTCCTCCTTTCTATGGTTCACTAGCCCACCCCTCAGACTACCTCTGTGCAGCTCTACTAGGCTTTCCTATGCCAGGTGCTGATGTTCTAGAGGCAGTTATGTATGGTTTTATTCTGAACTTTTTTGATACAAGATTTTATCCTAATTCGATACATACTAGGGATCTAATACCAATATACATAGAGGTACATAATCGAAACAGAAATACTTCTAAAAACCCGCCTAAATCGGCACTTGGACAATCAAAAAGACAGGTCATCCAATTGCAAATAATCAAAACAGAATGCTAGGTATTATCAAGAAAGGTAGTACAGCCAGCACAAAAGAAGTTATCCTGCCATTGTATCGGGCGATGGTGTGCCCGCATCTGGAGTACCAATATTGGTTGCCGATACTTGAGAGGGTTCAGAAAAGAGCAACGAGATTGATAAAAGGTATGGAAAACCTTTCATATGCTGAAAGATTGGAGACACTGGGACTCTTTTCCCTGGAAAAGCGGGGGCTTAGAGGGGACATGATGGAGACTTACAAGATCATGAAGGGCATAGAGAAAGTGGAGAGGGACAGATTCTTCAAACTTTCGAAAACTACAAGAACGAGAGGGCATTCATAAAAATTAAGAGGGGACAGATTCAGAACCAATGCTAGGAAGTTCTTCTTCACCCAGAGGGTGGTGGACATCTGGAATGCGTTTCCAGAGGGCGTGGTAGGACAGAGTACGGTATTGGGTTTCAAGAAATGATTAGATGTTTTCCTGAAGGAAAAGGGGATTGAAGGGTATCGATATAGGATTAATATGCAGGTCCTGGACCTGATGGGCCACCGCGTGAGCAGACTGCTGGACATGATGAACCTCTGGTCTGACCCAGCAGAGGCACTTCTTATGTTCTTATGAAACAGGTTTTAGACGTATCTAAAAGCAGCTTAGGCCTTTTCACTGCTGCTGTATGCCTAGAGTGAAAAGGGACATTTTTGATGCAGGGGTTAAGGTGGGAGGTATGCGGGATTGGTCCGACCTGGACGTAGTCATTCTGCAGTGATAATTGAAAGTTTAATGAGACTTCCTAGACAGAACTTATACGTTGTGATTTAGGCGATCTAAAAACAGGTATAAGTGCCCAAAAGGAATCCAAAATGACCAGATAACCACTGCTGGGACAAAGTACAGACTCCCACATACTCTTCCAGTGATCACTGACCTCCCCTCACAGCCATAAAAATTGGAATAAAAACATATATACCTGCCTCCAGAACATCAGCACCTGACATAGGAAAGCCTAATAGAGCTACACAGAGGTGGCTTAAGTAGTCTGGGGGGTGGGCTAGTGAACCATAGAGGGAGGACCCAGGCCCATAAGCCATCCTAACTACAACATTCATGCTGAAAAATGTGAGGCCACCAAACCTCCCCCAAACCCTACTGTACTGCCATATAGCTGCCACCTGCAGCCATAAAGGCTATTGGAGTGGTAGACAGGTGGGTATAGTAGGTTTTGGGGGACTCACCATGATCTGCAAGGGAGTTTTTTTGTGAAGTTCACAGCAGTGCCCTGTAAGGTGCCCCACTACTCTATTGCCATGTCTGGGTGGCCAGTCCAGCATTTTGCTGACCCCTCCCATGTCCAAAAGGTTTTGTTCTAGGTGTTTTTGACTTGGGACAAATTTTGGGATGAGAATGGGGTATAAAGATAGACGATCAATCATCTGGCTATAGAAGTAGACGATTCTTGGAAAAAAAGTTTGGGACATATTTTTCGAGAATGGAATTTGGACGACTAGCATTCTAGGCCCAAAATGGACTTAGACTTTTTATTTTTATTATGCCGCTCATAGTGTACAGTTTACAGGTTACAATTTGCCCTAGTTCCAGTGCAAGGTTTTTCAATACCTTGAGCAGTTAGCATGGGCAAACTTACTGCCTCCTCAAGACATGTTAAGTGTATCTGTGTTAATTGCAAATAGTCTTAACGTGCAGTAAAGATCTTTTTAGTGTAGTAACTGCAGAAGACTTCCCTAGTAATCATTCAACCGGTACCATACAGCCTTTGCATGTATTACTACTACTATCCATTCAGTTGTGTCTGACCCTTAGATATTCTGTATGCCAGTCCTGAACATGCTTCCCTGTATTCCTTGGCTTCTTTCAATTGCTTGATGCTCATTCCCATATCATTCTTGATGGTATCCAGTCAACGGGCCTTTGGTTTTCCCTGTTTCCTTTTACCACTGACCATTTCAAATAGCACATCTTTTTCTAGTGAATTTGCCCTCATTACATGTCCACAATAGGTCAATTTCTGTCTGGTAATCTTGCCTTCCGGGGACAACTATGGGTTTATATGATCAAGAAAAAAATGTTATTTCAGCCTTCACATGCTGAGGAAAGTAAGATCTTGTTTCCATCAAAAACATTTTGCCATTCTCGTCCAATCCATCATCCTCTCCAGATTGGACTATTGCAATTCTATCTTCGTAAGCCTAACCAAGAAAAACCTTCACAGACTCCAACGGATTCAAAATGCCGCGGCCAAGCTTATCTTTTCAAAAATTAAGTTCGATCACGTCACACCGCTCCTTCTTAAGCTCCATTGGCTTCCGATAATTTCCAGAGTCCACTTCAAATGCATCTGTCTAACTTTCAAGATCGTCAACGGCATCCTTCCACCATTAATTCCGCTCTCTTGGAACTCCTCAAACCCTAATACCTCCAGACCCATCCAAAAATCGAAACTATCCTTCCCCTCACTAAAAGGCATTTCCCTCCCAGGAATACTAGGGACTTCCCTCTCCTTCAGACTCACCGAGCTCTGGAACAACCTCACCTCCCCTCTCCGTAACCTGAGTGCTCTTCAACCCTTCCGTAAACAGCTGAAAACCTGGTTATTCTCAAAAACCTAACATTACCTCCTCATTTGACATCCTAGCCCTCTAACTCCCCTCTTTCCTCTTATCTTCATCTAACCCTTCCTTGGAGTTCCTTTCTCATTACTATCCCTGTTAACCGTGCCGAGCTCCACGACTGAGGAGATGGCGCGGTATATAAACCTAAGGTTTAGTTTAGTTTAAGAACATCTTTGTTGGTGATTCTAGCAGTCGACGGGATTTGTAGAAGTCTTCTACAAATCCCATGGACAGCTAGGATCATCAACAAAGATGTTCTTGATCATATAAACCCAGAGTTGACCCGGAAGGCAAGACATCAATCTTTCTTCTATCTGCTTTCATAAGTGTCTATGTTTCGCAGCCATATGTCGTGATGGGGAACACAATTGCAGTGATCAGTATTTGATAGTAACTGAGATGTCCTTGCACTTCCATATTTGGTCCATGCTCACCATGGCTGCAAGCCCCATTGTTAATCAACGCTTGATCTCTGCTGTTGAACAATTAACTGCAAGTACAGTTTAATAAATAGGCCACTAATGCCATTAATCTGTAAGAACAAAAAAGGTTATAAACTATAATTTGGAATCATTTGGGTTTAAGATGCAACATGATTCTGTTTGAAATTTTCTTGCAGTGGCAAAAAAAAAAAAAAAAGTGACTTTGAATGAATGGATTACAGAGTTATCAACAAGTGAAAGACTAGAATTATGCAAACAGAGTAAATGCCACAATATTTTTATGTTTTAATAAATTTTATTTTTATTCAAAACACATAGAGGGCATTTTGATAGGACGTTTAAGTGTGACTGTGGAAGTTTGCACAAGTACATTCAAAAGTCCTGTTGGGAAAACAACCATTTATGAAACTGCAAAACATCTTTTTTTTTTTTTAATGGCTCATCTAGATGATCTGGCCCTTAGGATGTTTATCTTTTTTGGCCATTTTTGAAAATCAAAACATCCAAAACAAGTCCCTTTGGATATGGGAGGGACCTGCATTTTTTTTTTTAAATTATATATTTATTCAATTTTCCATAAACATCCAAGCATATTAATCTTGTACAGATAGTGTGGTTAACCAATAAAAAAATAAGGCATAGTTCATTCAACAAACAATAAGGATACCATACCAAGTGAAAAAAGTAGTATAGTTATAATTAATTAATCACACTCAAGTCCACTATCAGATCAAAGAATTACTGAGTAACAACATTTCAGGAAACATAAAGTTATAATGAAACTTAAATGTCTGCTGCTAAACCAGGAGCCCAAAATTTATTCATGAGTGATTATTGTTGTTATAGTTCCTTCTTTTTCTGCTCATTTTTGAGATATAAATGATGTCAAATGGCTCAGATGAAGAAAAACATATTTAAATGAATTATATCTAACTATGCATTTACAAGGATATCGGAGGAAAAAAATTCCTCCGATCTGAATCACCCCAGGTTTTAACAAAAGAAACTAACGATATCGTTTTTTAGTTTCCTTTGAAACATCAGGAAATATTTGAATATTCAGTCCCAGGAATGCTTTCCTCCTATTCTTGAAGAACATATTCAACAGCCAATCTCTATCCGGAGATAGAGCCATTGTGATTAACAGAGTAGCAGGAGTAACTAACTTTTGGTCAGAAGTTTCCAGCAATGTAGATATATCTAATGAAGATTGTCTTTGTACGTTTACTTCTGCCTATTGATTTTGCTGCAATATAATACACCCATGTAAGCGGGGGCAGGGATTCCTTAGGAATTTGCAAAATCTCAAGAAAATATCATTTTATCATTTCTCTGGGAGATATTGAGGAAATCTTTGGAAAGTTTATTAAACGTAGATTATTACTTCTATTATGATTTTCAAGATTTTCTAATTTCCTTCTCAATAAAATATTATCTTTGACCACTAAATCTTGATTTTGTTTTAATGTTGTAACTTCTTTTTCTATTTTTTGAATGTCCATTTTATGCACAATGAATTCATTTATTAATGTATTAATCTCTTCTTTGTTAATATTCATTTCTTTTTCCAAAGCTTTTATTTGGGGAGTAAAGGATTTCCCCAAATTCACAACTAAGTCCCAAATTGTTTCAAGTGTTATTTCCTGAGGTTTAATAAGTTCAAAAGAAGAACTTAGCATAGTTAGTGGAGGAATAGCCAATGTTTTTAACCTCAGAAACGACTCTCTTCTCCCCTGCTTGTGATGTTCCAGCCACAGCTTCATCTCCGGGAGAAAACTCAAACCGGGAGGTCTTCAACGCTATGCTCACCGAAAATTCAGCCTCAGGAGTCGAGAGCACTTCCTCTCCGGGTGTGTTCTCTTCTCACGGTGAGCTGGCTCTCTGTGGTGTAGGCTGCATGGGAGGCACTCTTGCATCGGGGCTAAGGGTGACATCGAGCACAGTAACAGACGCTGCTGGATCTTGTCAATCGTCAGAAGAGGAGCTTCAGAGCGTCGGGAGGCTCCACTGGTGCTTTTGCCCCGTCTCTTCGGCATCCACCTAAGTTCCAAATCGTTTGATGAGGAAAAGACTGCGAGGTAATCAGAAGCATTCAGTAGCAGTTAGGCATCCGTGGCCATCTTGGCTCATTAGTGGGCCTGCATTTTAATGGCCAGCCACATAGACATGCCAACAGAGCAGTGGGGCATCTTAGGATACACTGCTGTTAATGTCACATAAAGGGTGTCAGGTACACATTTCACCATAACCCCGTATAGTGTATGGGAGCCCTCCAAAGCTCCTCTAAAACATACTATATAAGGGTGGTTCACAGTAGTAAGGAAAAAAAAATCAACCTTGTCAAATCTTGTTTCCACAAGGCTTACTTTTGTTTACTTGGTATGTCTTACGTGTCAAATTTCAGCTTGATTAGACAATATTTAGAGGTCACTAGTGCATGTACTATTTGCTTGTGTGTTGTGTATGTAGGTGATTGTGCATAATTAGTTTGTATGGCGTCATGCAATTTGCGATCTGCTCCTGAAAACTGGCTCCTTGGGAAGTCAGTCTGTCAGCTGTCAACTGCTAGACTGCCATGCGGACTGGATGTTCTTCGACTAGTCAATTTTCATCACTATGATGAAGGAAAACCTTTACTGGAAAGCTATAAGTTGCCTTATGAGTCAGAAATGGTGATATGGGATCGAGCCAGGATACCAACACAACACAAACTCTTGCATTAGGAAGTTGTAGAAACTAAACAAATCAAACTGTTGCAAGCAAGGCACTCACAGCCATTTCCTGATCAATGGTTTCTGTCCAAGCACCTAGCAGCACTTGCCTTTTTTGATGATAGAATCACAACAGAAACAAAGCTATGAATGGTGCAAAATTTACAGCGTCCATCGTTGACACATTCCACAATGTCTCATGCGTACAGATGAAACAGAACCTGTGCACTTTGAAAGTCTTGTAACACAGAGAACACAGTCATTTTCTGATCTCTTGATTGAAGGAGGATCAACAAAAGCGAAAGAAAATATTCCTGAAGAAGCATCTCACAGAGTGGACTGATGATCCAGTTTTCAAGGAACTTTGGAATCAGGTATCCAAACTGACTGTTAATGATGCAGCAGAATGAGGGATACGCCTCATTGAAAAATACAATGATACTTTGTCAAAAGATGAAGAACAGAAGCAATTTGTTCTTTGGCTAGTGGCCAGTCACTGAAAGAAATTTCCTTCAGCATCAAAGGTGGCTCTTATGTCATAGATGGTTGATTATTTTTCGAGTTCACAAGAATTACAATACACTGTTGTCTAGCGGTAGTTTTAAAAAACAGAGAGGTGGGGTGACCCCTAAACTTTGTCTCAATTAAAATTTTGTGTGTTTTTCATTATCATATAAAGGAACAAAATTTTTGCCTTCTGGACAAATGAAATGCGTTTATTAATTTTTTGGGACCACCCTACCACTATACCTACCTACCACCCCAATAGCCCTTATGGTTGCAGGTGTCATCTATATGGCAGTACAGAAAATTTTGCACGAGTTTTGATGGCCTCACACTTTCCATCATAAAGGTAGAGTGGGTTATGGCCTGGATCCCTTTCTCTGTGGCTCAGTTCATTGCCCACCAGGCTACTCCAGACACATGCTTGCTGCTCTACTACGATTTCCCATAATATCTGCAGCTGTCATAGAGGCTGGTATATACTGTTTCTTTCACATCTCTGGAGGGAGAGAGGGGGGTCAGTGACCACTGGGGGGAGTGTGGGGGTTCATGCCTTCATGTATCCAATGATCATTTGGTTAGTTTGGGTACCTTTCTGGCCCTTATGCGCTTATAAAACAGGTCTAAGTCCGAAGGTCTAAATCACACCTTTGACTTCTTTAGAAAAGTTTGATTATCTCTGCAAGATATCCTAGTCTTAAGGCTGCTCTAATCCTGCTCAAAACACACCCCCTTAAGCTTTAGACTTACTGGAGGGCAAATGACCTGCAAGACATCTAAAAAGTTAGCTTTGAAAATCAGCACTTGGACGTTTTGACAATTAAAATGTCCAAGTGCCACTTTATGCCATTTTTTTTTTTTTAATGTGTTTCTATTTTGAAAATGAGCCCCATAATACACAACAAACTACTACTGGTACTATTATCTCTAGAGTACAACCAGACATACCCAGTGCTGTACAACATGAACAAAATACAAACTATGTATCTAAGACAATGATTAAACAGGGAAAAGGCATGTTCAGACCCTCCACTACTCCCAACAAACCCTCCCACCCAGTGGCGTAGCGAGGGTGAGAAGCGCCCGGGGCATCATCTCCACCCCTCCTCCTCCTGCTCTGCCCCTCCTGATCCCCCCTGCGTGCCACCCTTCCCTTCCCCTGTACCTCTAGTTGTTCATTGCCGTGGACTTCAATGTGCTCCTCTCGTGACCCTGTTGGCACCTCTGACGTCACTTCCTATGCGTGGCACCCGGAAGTGACATCAGCGGGATGACACAGTCACGAGGAGCACATTGAAGTTGTTGCTCAATAACTAGAGGTACAGGGAAAGTGAAGAGGGCACACGCGTGGCGAGGGGAGCAGTGGTAAAAGATGGGATGCTGGCGCCCCCAGCAACATGGCGTTTCCCCCCCCCTTCCTCTTCTTACTACACCACTGCTTCCACCAAAAAAAGTGGTTCCCTATCACCCCCCCCTTTGCTTCACTGAAGTTCAGATCTTAGACTTCTAAAATCCATTGAAGTCTACACCCACCTTTCTATATGCTAGTAAATCTGGGGAGTTGTTTGTCTGTCAGGATCTCCATTGATTGCCCCATCATTTTTGTCATTTGACTGGTGGCCTTTCAATGTGTTTCAGTGATTTAAACTGTTGGCAAATGGAAAGTTATTTTTGTTGGCAAAGTTCAAATTTGCACAAGAACTTGTAGTTGGCCTGCCTTCCTCCACCTGCTATGAAGTGACATTAACCAATACCCATCTTTTATACTGTTTCCTGTATGACAGCACTGAAAATTATTTTTAACATGCTATGTAATTCAAATAGTGTCAGTGCCAAATCATAAAGGTTAACAGTGAAAATACTGCATGGGATGGCTTTTAGTTGATGGAAAAGAACATCCCTCCCTAAAATACAGGGAAAATATTACATTTGATCTTACTCAGGCTGACCTATTGGCACACTCGAGGGGCTGAAGCGTTCTACACAGCCAACTGGATTCCATTCCTGGACTCTTTTTCTGCTTATCAAACCAGCATGGGCTGGGAATGTAGCTGAGGCAACTATGGGACAAGTTCTGTTTCCAGGTGGAACCTGATGTATAGAGGAGGCTGAACCAGGTCAGACTATTTAGAGATGTATAGCCATATGGAAATACAGACACTATATTATGGGTGTATGTGTTTACAATGCCTAGTCTGTTTAATTCATTATTAGTGCTGTGAGTTTCTACAGCCTGGTTGCAGAAGCCCCAGTAATCAGAGCTGCCTGTGGCTGACTGTTTAAGATTTGAACTAACTGCACCTGGAAAGATGGGGAGTTCCAACAAGTTCATACAGTGTGCAGATCTGCTGGCAGCAGTAAAACTGTCAGAGAACCAGATTAAGGGGTTTCTGAAAGCATAGCATGGAAGAAGCCAAGGCAGCCCTTGGATTCTTTAGGTAGCTACATCCCCAGAGAGGATTTAAGATCTTTTTTTGGTGCCAAAAGGATCTTTGAATTTTCTCCTGCCAACTGACCAAGTCATTCTAAGGACTGAGAGATAGTATATAAGCTTGAATTATTTGAGAGTTAGAAACATTCACGTAGAGTGCCTCTTTCACCAACAAGGAGAAGTAAAGTTGAGTTTGAAGTACAATACCTGGCGTGGTCTGAGTTCTTGGAGGAGTGAGGAGAATGTCTGTTGTGTGTGCTTGCAGAGGACCCCCAGCATGGAAGTTGGTCTTGGCCCTGGTCCCGAACAGCTAAAAATATCCAGGTACGGTTAAGGCAACCGCCTAGAACCCCAGGGTTAGAGATGTATTCACAAAGTTGGTATTACTATGAAATGAACAGTCCATTCCTGAATAAAACCAGTTAGAATGGTGTAACGAGCTTCCCAAATCTACCTCACAGACAGTTTTTCAGGATGCTACAATGAATATTCTTGAGATCAATTTGAATACACTAGAGACCAAATAGCTTTAACTCTATATCTAAGGAAGGTAGTATACAAGTACAAAGATAAAATAACCTATGCAAATTGATCTCTTGCATATTTATTGTGGGTATCCTGAAAATCTGACTGCTTTTTGAGGTGGTTAGTTCAGGTTTGCTATACTTCTGCCATAGTTGGTTTACAATCGAACTTTTTGAATAACAAACACTTCAATAAAGCTATACAGCTGCTACATAGCTGGTTTGGACTTAGTCAGAATTAGGATTACCAGATTTTATGTATCCTGACCCATGACCCTGCCTCCAGGCCCGCCCCCTCAAGTGCTCGGAGCCGCATCGGAAGGACATCTATACATGCACATGTGTTATGTGATGATGTCACATGCATATGTGCATGCACATGACATCATCGCTTTGCATCCGCACATGCGCAGATGCCCTCCCGAGCTGGAAGCTTTTCAAAACCTGGACAAAGTGCTGGGTTTTGAAAAGCCATCCGGATGCCCTTATATGTCCTCTAAAAAGAGGACATGTCTGGGTAAATCCTAGCCAGAATCCTTTTAAACTCTACTATAATATATGGTTCAGCTCATGGAAAGAGTATTATTTAGAATTCCAGAAGTTAACTAATATAAAGGGACTACTATCTGTAGAACTTAAAATGTCGAACACTCTTAGAAATGTAGTTTCAAAGGGGAAGACACTCTACTTGTGATACATTAGAAAACAATGCATCAAATAGAAGTATAAACTTTTTTTTTTATTACTGCAAAAATGTATTGTTGTTGGCCCAGCTGACCTTCTTATGCATTCGTCCTACACCAAACAAGGAAGGTCAGTTTACCATCCCTGCAGTCAGAACAGCCAGCTTGCAGGATATAGCTCATCCATAAGACTCTTTACTGGGGAAGGAGGGGGGAGTTATGTGATGATCACTGAGTGGATGCTCCAGGGCTTACCTCCGTGCTAAATCCTCCATAAAAATCATTTTAATCACAACTAAAGTGAACTGACTGTGCCCCAAGGCCTGGAATGTAGTATGTAGGCAGCAGTGAGTAAGTTAAGGAAGAGAAGTGGAGAAATACTGTAGCTCAACAGGGCATGCCAGTGCAAACATACAGAGACTGGAGAGTGAAGAATGAAGACAGCAAAATTGTGATTATAGCTATGCTGCCAGTGTTCACATTGCAGGTGAAAGCGGTAAAGGAGCTCACTCAAAGCTTAACAACTGTCTATGAGGATAAATTATCTAAATTCTTATCTTCCACAGGTTTAGAATCTCAAGCTACCAGCATATAGCAAGCAGAGAAGATACTGAGACAAGAGAATCAGGTGGATACAGTTGAGACTCAACTACAAGAGCTGGAGACAAGCCATACACACCTCGAGGAATACATTAAAGATCAAGAGAATAGAGGACATAGGAAGAGGTGAAAATTGTGGGTGTGCCTAAACAGATTGAAGTCCTAGAACTATGGGACTTGAGGATTGTTTTCTGGAGGCTTAGGGCCTAGATCCTGCTAGTGGGCCAGTTAAGATGCATGTGAGCAGAACGTCCTGTTGATGTACATAGAGATGGGAATGGAAGGACAAGTCTGTTCATAGCATACATTCTGAACGATGCTAAAAGAAACAAGCTCATGTTGATGTATAATAAGCATGAGTTGGAATACAAAGGAGCAAAATACTTCCTTTTCATGGCTTCTCTGTGCAACTTGCTGATAGTCAAAGGGCTCTGGCCCCATCCTGCACAGAACAGTACAAAAGGGGTATTCAATCTCAGTGCAATTCCATGACAACAGAACAGATACTTTTGACACATTGAGTAACCTCAAGGCCTTCACGGACAAGTTGCTACAGGAATAATCTGGAGGGAGTATCTAGAAGTATGTGGGATAGGGCAGTTCATAAGGTCAATAGGGATGGGCTGTTGATTGCAACAACATATCCCCTGATATTGCATATCATAAAGAAATGAAAACGAGCAGAAAAACATGACATTTTGAGGGGGGGTTTTTCTCTCCAAATATTGTGCACTATCTGCAAAGAAAGCACAGTATTTGCAAACAGTGAGCACATGCACAACCACAAATTTTTCTCTGTGCTGAATTGATAGCACAGCTCATTATCTTTGCTAAGTATTATTTGATTGTTGAAGGAGACTTTTATACTGAGGAAAAAAACATTGATATATTGTAAACCCTAAGGAAGCCACTCAAGGATGTAGAACAGAGAAAAATTAATTCAATGATTACTGAACTGGAAATGTGATAGATTACTGGAAAACTCTCTACCCACAGGAGATAGACTACTTTTTACTCAAATGGCAATAGAGTATATGCAAGGCTAGACTATGCGCTAATGTCTTAATGCTGTTTGCAAAATTGCAAGAAGCCAAAAGGGAGGAGGTTATCATTTTGGACCATTCAATGATTTAGATGGTATTTGGATGGCTAGAAGAGATGAGATATTTTATTTAAAAACAATCCTGCTTTGTACATGGACAAGAATTTTAGGACCTACCTCAGGCAAGCTTGGCAAGAATGTGACATTGAAAACAATACAGGGGATGTGGGCTCCATTACATTTTAGGAAGTGTCAGAAGCTGGAACAGGTTAAGAATCTTTTTGTCAAAAGGAAAGATCTCCCAGTCTCATTAATGAGAAGGGCGGCCTTAATAAAAATGTTGTTTCCACTACAAATGATGCCAATTAGGTGAAGAGGACATAATACCACCCATCTGGGAAGCAGCAAATGGGTAGTGTTGGAGGTAGATGATCGTGTTTTATGCGACAACATCAAATTTATACTGTGCAGAAGAAAGACCTAGCAATCTACTTCTGTATTCTGCCAGAAAACTTGATGATGATGAGACATAAAGAATCGACATATAATGCTGGAAGATAGTCCCCTAGTCAGAAGGCACACGTTGAAAACAACAATGGGGATGACGCTGGAGGACCTTTCCCGACTAGCACAAAAATGATTTCTTTTTAGATCTGCAAGTAAGAATAGATGGTGTAGTGGTGAGTAAAAAACCATGGTGCAGTGGTGGAGATTGCAAAATAGAAGATTAATCTGAAAACCAGAGGGTCATACAAGACTCTGGAGTGGCAGTGCTATTACCAACTGTGGAAAAGCCTGTAGAGCAGATTGACGTTGACAATTAGGAGAGAGGCCGGGAGGGTGGAGGTGGTTAGGAGTATTTGAAGGAATGTGTGGGAGGAATAAAAACTGAAACGGGGAGGGACAATATGTTAATATATATGACAGAAGTAAATTTATTTGACAAGTGTTTGGAAGTATTGGTAGAAAATATATGAAACTCTAATTCACTTGTTTCCATTGCTAACAAAGGCCAGCTTTTATCAAGCTGCGTGAGCCGCTATGGTAAATGCTCAGACGCTCATAGAATTACCTCACCAGCCCGCATTAAAATCCTCTAGCGTACCTTGGTATAAGAGGCAGAAAGATAGTTAAAACAAAAACTGTATTATAAGCAAACTTATCCTTAATAGCACATATAACCAACCTCAAGTTCCCTCTTGCCCTGCATTTGGAAGGAAATTCCCAGCCGAATTTTTTAGTAAAAAAAAAAAAAAAAAAGATCAGTTTTCTTCTTTATCCTCTTTAGAAAAAAGTATCTTGTCCAATGCTTCATTGTATGTCCCACAACATGTTCCAGAATGTCCCACACACAGCTGTTGAAAGTTGGCCAATCTAAATCAACTTGTTTGATTCACTGCACTCTGAGTTTCTGGGAAACCTAAAATTATTTGGCATTAAGAAAAAAAGATTCAAGTACAAGAATTACATCAATCATTCTCATTGACATGAGCAGAGTCCGTGCGGCTGTGCAAGTAACCAGAGCAGGAGTAATTCATATCTTGGATTGGAGAAATCCATGTAGGTCAGACAGTTACTAGAGATGAATAAAAGTATATGCTTTTAGTGCAAAATCATGTTTGTGGACCCATCTGTGGTGGCACATTTTCCAGAGTACTCTATCTTTTGGAAGCTGTATATTTTTTTCTGTCCCCAACATAACTTTTTCAACAGCTCATATTATGTTCCTCTGCTCTATTTGTCCTCTAGAGGCCCAAAATAATTTGTGTGAATCAAGTCCACTGTCCATTTAATAGAGAACTAAACAGATCAGTTGATAATAAAGTCGAAAACTTCAGATCATTTTACACCAGCTTCTAAATTAGCTAAATTAGCTGCATCCTTGAAAATTATATAGGGCCTGATATTGAGTCCAAACAGTGACCATTCTAAGTTACAGTATGTGCTAGTGCTTAGCTTGGTATATTTTATGCCACAATTTGCAAAGGTAGTTATGTGGAAGTTATAGATACTGCAGTCATAGGGTTACCGATATACCCCAACCCAGCCCCGTTCTGCCCAGGTCATGCCCTATTCTACCCCAGCCCAGCCCCACCCCAGCCCTCTTCTCCTTAAGCTTGGAGCCACGTCTGTAGGACCTACGAGCATGCACAGATGCAATGCAAAGTCACATGCATGCACATATGCATAAGATGTCATCATGTTTCAACTGCACATGCTCCGAGGCCCTTCAGACGCGGCCACAAACTAGAAAACCTGAACAAACTGTTGCTTTTAAAAAATCCTGCCGGACACCTAGACAGTCCTCTAAAAAGAGGACATATCTGGGTAAATTTGGACGTCTGGTAATCCTATGCAGTCATTATGCCAGCACTATTTTAATTTAGGCCTGCTGAATAGTAGGCCTAAACTATACAATGGAAGATATCCATAAAGAACTAGAAAAGCATTGATGCCTCTGTATAAGTCATTGATGAGGTCCCACTTGAAATATTGTGTTCAGTTTTAGAAGCTGTATAAGGCGATAAAAATCCTTGAAGCAGTTCAGACAAAAGTGACAAAAATGGTATTGGGTTTGCACCACAAGATATATGAGGAGAGTCCTGAGGACCTGAAGATGTATATCCTGGAGGAAAGGAGAGAAAGTGGTGATATGATACAGACATTCAAATATTTGAATGGTATTAATCTACAAACAAACCTTTTCCAGAGACAGAAGGATAGAGGGCACAAATTGAAGTTGCAGGGGGGTTGGCTCAGCAATAATGTCAGGAAGTACTTTTCAAGGAAAGGGTGGTAGGTTCCTGGTGGTGGAGGTGAAAACAGTGATAGAATTCAAAAATAGTTTGGGATAAACATAAAGAAACCCTGTATGGAAAAAAAAATGGAACAAAACAAACAGTGGTGTTTAGATGGCAACTCCAGAAACTGGGAGGCAAAGAGGGGTCTTTTCAAAACATAAATCTAAGTCCAGTTTGGACTTATGTCACTAGACATTCAAAGTCAGCAGTAAGAAATGCCTATTTTCAACAGGCAAACCACCATACGTCTAGAAATAATTTCTTTTTAAAATCCTCTATCTGGACGTCCAGGCCATTGGGACACCCAGACCGCCAGGACGTCTATCTGTATACCAGATTGTTGACCAAAATTTCATCCAAGTCGCAAACACCCAGAACAAGACCATTTGGACTGGGAGGGGCCAGTCCTGTAATGGCAACAGAGAAGTGGGACACCTTAGAAGGCACTTCTGTGAACTTCATATAAAGGGTGCCAGATAAACATCTCACCAGAAATCCCTTAAAGCTTATGATGAGCTCCCCCCAAACCCACTATAGCCACTTGTCTACAACCTCAATAGCTCTTATGGCTACAGGTGGCACCTATATGGCAGATGAGTAGGGTTTTGAGGGGTTTTGGTGGGTTCACTTTTCCACCATAAATGTACTGGTTAGAGTGGCTTATGGAACTTGCTACTCCTCTCTATAGTTCATTAGCCCATCCACCAGGCTACTTAAGACTTTCCTATACCAGCTCTACTAGACTTTCCTATATCAGGTGCTAATGTTCTGGAGACTAAAATTACGCCAGGTGTACACCTGGCTGGGCCTCCGTGAGTGCGGATTGCCGGACTTGATGGACCGAAGGTCTGATCCGGAGATGGCAGTTCTTATGTTCTTATGAGACAGGTTAGTACATTTGTATTCTGATCTTTTTTTCAAGTTTCAAGTTTATTAGGTGTTTATATACCGCCTATCAAGATTATCAAAGTGGTTTTACAATCAGGTACTCAAATATTTACCCTATCTGTCCTGGTGGGCTCAATCTATCTAACATACCTGAAACATAGAAACATAGAAATAGACGGCAGATAAGGGCCACGGCCCATCCAGTCTGTCCACCTTAAAGACCCTCCCCTACCTTTCTTTGTGAATAGATCCCACGTGTTTGTCCCATTTGGCCTTAAAATCAGGCACGCTGCTGGCCTCAATAACCTGAAGTGGGAGACTATTCCAGCGATCAACCACCCTTTCAGTGAAAAAGAATTTCCTCGTGTCCCCATGCAGTTTTCTGCCCCTAATTTTCCACGGATGCCCCCTTGTTGCCGCTGGACCCTTGAAGCAGAAGATATCTTCTTCCATCTCGATGCGGCCTGTGAGATGTTTGAATGTCTCAATCATGTCACCCCTCTCTCTGCGCTCCTCGAGTGAGTATAGCTGTAATTTATCCAGCCTTTCTTCGTACGGGAGATCCTTGAGTCCCGAGACCATCCGGGTGGCCATTCTCTGGACCGATTCCAGTCTCAGCACATCCTTACGATAATGCGGCCTCCAGAATTGCACACAGTATTCCATGTGGGGCCTCACCATTGACCTATACAATGGCATAATGACTTACGGCTTACGGCTGACGAAACCCCTCCGTATGCAACCTATGATTTGTCTTGCCTTGGATGAAGCTTGCTCCACTTGATTGGCAGCTTTCATGTCCTCACTGACGATCACCCCTAAGTCTCGTTCAGCTACCGTTTTTGTTAGGATCTCTCCATTAAGGGTGTATATCTTACATGGGTTATGGCCGCCCAGGTGCATAACTTTGCATTTCTTGGCATTGAAGCTGAGTTGCCAGTCCCTAGACCAGCGCTCCAGGAGGAGCAGGTTGTGCATCATGTTGTCAGGCATTTAATCTTCGTCCGTTGGGTTGATGCCCACAACATTGCCTAGTTTGGTGTCATCGGCAAATAATGCCATTTTACCACGCAGTCCATCTGCTAAGTCACTTATAAAGATGTTGAATAGGATCGGGCCCAGGACCGAGCCCTGCGGCACCCCACTGATCACCTCCGTCATTTCTGAGGGAGTGACGTTCACCACCACCCTCTGAAGTCTACCTCCAAGCCAGTTCCCAACCCATTTCATCAATGTATCGCCCAATCCCATAGAACTCATCTTGCTTAGTAACCTGCGGTGTGGTACGCTATCGAATGCTTTGCTGAAGTCTAGGTACACTATGTCCAGGGACTCCCCTACATCCAGCTTCCCCGTCACCCAGTCAAAGAAGCTGATTAGGTTGGATTGGCATGACCTCCCCTTAGTAAATCCGTGTTGACGGGGGTCCCGTAGATTCTCCTCATCTAGGATCGTATCCAATTGATGTTTGATAAGAGTTTCCATTAGTTTGCTCACTATTGATGTGAGACTCACCGGTCTGTAGTTTGCCGTCTCCATCTTGGAGCCTTTCTTGTGGAGTGGAATAACGTTAGCCGTCTTCCAGTCCATCGGGACGCTGCCTGTACTGAGGGAGAGGTTGAAGAGTGCGGACAGTGGCTCCGCCAAGACCTCACTCAACTCCCTAAGCACCCTGGGGTGCAGGTTGTCAGGTCCCATCGCCTTGTTAACCTTGAGTTTTGTCAGCTCACCGTAGACACTGCTGGGCATAAACTTGAAGTTACTAAACGGGTCAATTGAGGCAACCCTTGTCTGTAGCTGAGGGCCAAGCCCCGGTGCTTCTCTGGTAAATATTGAGCAGAAGTAGTCATTAAGCAGCTGTGCTTTTTCTGAGTCTTTTTCCACGTAGCCTCCGTCTGGTTTCTTAAGACGTACAATCCCTCCTGAGTTTTTACTTCTGTCACTGATATATCTGAAGAATGACTTATCTCCCTTCTTGATGTTCTTAGCTAGAGATTCCTCCATGTGGAATTTAGCCACTCTGACAGCTGTTTTGACGGCCTTTGACTTTGTCAGGTAGTCTGCTCTAAAGTCCTGTTTTCCCGATTGTTTGTAAGATATGAATGCTTTTTTCTTCTCCTTGATGAGGTCAGAGATCTCCGCAGTGAACCACTGCAGCTTATTGTTCCTCTGTCGTTTACTTATTAATTTAACATAGCGGTTTGTCGCTTCTTGTATGGTGGCTTTCAAAGTTGACCACATCTCTTCCACGCTATTGGTCTCTGCCTGGCTATGTAGCGCCTGGTGGACAAAGGAACCCATGTCTTGGAAATTTGTGTCCCTGAAATTGAGGACCTTGGTCAGTGTGGTAGTTTTAGTGAAACCTTTCTTAAGATTGAACCATACCATGTTGTGGTCACTGGAGGCCAAAGTGTCGCCCACCGAGACCTCTGTGACACTTTCACCATTGGTAAGTACAAGGTCCAGAATTGCTTGATCCCTTGTTGGGTCCAACGCCAGTTGCCTGAGCCCAGCTCCCTTCATAGAGTTTAATAACCTCCTGTTGCTGCCGGAAGCAGAGGTAAGTGTAACCCAATCCACATCAGGCATGTTGAAGTCACCTAATAATACTGTGTCCCCACGCAATGTGATATTTTCTATATCTCCTATAATTTCTAAATCCAGGTCACCCTTTTGTTTTGGGGGTCTGTAGATTATGCCAAGGTACAGGCATTTGTCCTTCCCTCTGGCCATATTAACCCAAAGGGATTCCCCAGTGTATTGGACATCTGTGATTCTTGTGACCTTAATGTCATCTTTAGTATATAATGCTACTCCTCCTCCCATTCTGCCCTCCCTGTCCCGGCGAAGCAAATTGTAACCCGGTATGACCATGTCCCACCCGTGGGAGTCTGTGAGCCAGGTCTCGGATATCGCCACCACATCCAGGTCGGCATTCCTTATTTCTGTTTCCAATTCCAGGATTTTGTTTCCCAAACTGTGTGCGTTGATGTACATAGCCTTCCATGTTATATTTTTGTTACATCCCGGTCGGGGTATTCCCGTTTGAGCTTCTTGAATTCCTTTAGCATTCTTTGTGCTCACTGCAGTCCCAGAACTATAATGTGTACACCCCCTAGTCCCTGAATTACAATGTGACCCATGATGCTGACGTGAACATATCCCCGGTTCAAAAGTGTGTGTACTCGCCCCTGACCCTTCATTTTGGTGACTACCTACCTTTGACTCTAGAAAGTATTGGCAGCTTTGTTCGCCAGGAATGTAGTTTGTGCATGTACCCTCCCCCGACTTACCTAGTTTAAAGCCCTGTCAAGTAGGCGGGCTAGACGGTGTCCAAGAACATTCTTCCCTCTTCTGGTCAAGTGAAGGATATGAAGGACTGAGTGAGCACTAGGGGAATGTGGGGGTGTCTTACCTTGATGCATGCAGTGGTCATCTGGTCAGTTTGAGCACCTTTGTGGCACTTTGACCCTTCTAAAACAGGTCTAGTTCCAA
Organism: Geotrypetes seraphini; assembly: GCF_902459505.1. Classification (NCBI taxonomy): domain Eukaryota; kingdom Metazoa; phylum Chordata; class Amphibia; order Gymnophiona; family Dermophiidae; genus Geotrypetes; species Geotrypetes seraphini. Next base: position 101,122,382 of record NC_047090.1, on the reverse strand, counting down.
ACGTATAAGTTCCATCCATGATGTCTTGCAAAATGTTTGATTATTGCTGCAAGACATCCGTGTCTAACCCGCTCTTAAACCCGCCCAAAGCCCACTCATAACATGCCATCTCATGCTCTGAACATAAAGAGGTTGGAATACCTCACTAGATGTACAGGAAACAGTTTTGATTATCAGCACATGGATGTCCTGGCAATCAGGACATCCAAGTGCCGATTTAGGATGCTTTTTGGACATCTATGTTTTTTGATTATGAGTCTGATAGCCAGTAGTACCAGGCAGACTTCTACAGTTTGAGCCTTAATCATGGCTGGATAAATTTGGATGGGCTTGAGTGGGACTTTGTCGACAACTTCTGTAGTTGGAGAACGATGTCAGTGCCAGGCAGATTTCTACAGTCTGTGCCCTGAAAATGGCAAGAACAAATCAAGAACAAGTATGCATACCTTATGCTATGAGTTTATCTAATTTAACCTAAGATTTGTGCATCGCTCTGTGCCTAAAAAGGATCAAAGCGATTTACAATGTTAATAACTTGTGCAGATCATAGGGAACAAAAATTATCAGAAGCCAATGAACATTCAGTTATACAGAGAACTCAGGTAACACTACAGGTGCTGGCTAAAGCAAATTTCATACAGACCAGAGTAGATATGATTCGAACTATTATATGATAGTGCCAAAGTTAATGGAATGAAAAATGTTCTCTATACTTAGCTGTGAGGGTCTAAAGCAGTTGTTGCTGGATCTGTCCTGTATGTTTATCTTATAGAAATGTTTTTAATTTCCTTCTGGATTTTAGACAGCAGGTTTCCTTTCTAGTGTTTTACAGTAGGTTGTTCCATGTTTGATGGCAACATAGCTAAACAACTAATTGAAGATGCGTTTGTACTTGGTATCTTTGGGTGAGGGGAGGATCATCTGCGATCTGTTGGTGATTCAGGTTGATGTGAAGTAGAGCTTTGAGAACAATTGGATTAACTCCTCTGATGAGCAATTGTTGCAAATGTGAAATATAATGCATGATGTTTTGAAGGAGATCCAAGAGGTCATGGGTAACCAGTGAAACTTGTGGTAGTACTCTGTCACAGAGTCTAATTTCTTAAGCCTGAATATCAGTCTAATTGCTGTATTTAAGATGAGTGGTAGTCTGTATGGATATTTGGTGCTTAGACTTGTATATAAGGAGTTGCAATAGTCTAGTTGGAAGACACTGAGCATTTGAACTAATAAAGCAAAGTGGCGTTCATAGAAGAAGGGTCTGATCAGATGCAGTCGTTTCATGATAAAGATGTGTTTTTTTTCCAGAGGTTTGAGATTTGTGGAGCCTATGAAAGAGTAGAGTCTAGGTTAATACCAAGGATTTTGAATGAATTTTGCACAGTAAAAGTGGTTCCAGACCATAGGATGATAAGATATCGGAACCAATTATTGGGAAATGTTGAACCAACGTAAATTAGTCCTGGCAGTGTTTAGCTTGAGTTTGTTATTGTTTACCCAGATAGAAATTTAGCTTATTCCTTCTGTGATTTTTTTTCTGAGTTGGGGGCAGACAGATTGACTTGTATTAGTAGGAAAATTTCATCTACTTAGGTTAGTTGTTCTCCATTTATGAATTTGATTTCTCCAAGAGAACTCATGAATATGTTGAATAAGACTGGGGATAAAGGGGAACCCTGAGGTACACCACAAAAAGATTTCCAGCTTTCAGAGGGGTTGTCTTTCCACAAGATGTATTCTCGATTGGTTAGAAAGCAGTTAAACTAATCAAGTACTGATCCCCCTATTCTAATTTCAGAAAGTTTTGACAATAGAAGGCTACGATCCATTAAATCAAAGGCTGCTGAGATGTCGAATTCTAGTAGGATTGCTCGTTTTCCTTTGCATAGATATTGCTTGATGTTAATGTGAGAAGTAGTAATTTGGTGCTGATTTGGGCCCTGAGCCGTATTGTGTTGGATGTAGGCAAGAGTGTTCAATATATTTGTTCAGTTGTTTGCAAACTACAGTTTTAAGTAATTTACCTCTCCCTCTCCCTTTTCCATAACCGCATAAGAGGTTTTTAGCACCAGCTGGCGCGCTGAATGCTCTGCGCTGTTCCGATAATCACAGAGTTCCTATGAGCGTTAAAGCAGCGCAGATAATTCAGCATATCAGCTGGCACTAAAAACCTCTTGTGCGGTTTTGTAAAAGTTGATTTAGTCAATATAGGGATTCCTGCAATTGGTCTATAGTTGGAAGGAATGGATATGTCTATATTCTGGGTTTTGGGAATAGGAGTTAAGGCTATGCGGTCCATTTGGTGTGGTAAGTTGCCATCATGGAGCAAGGTGTTGAGAATTGGTGTTGAGAAATCTGGTTAGCCATTGATTAATGGCTTCTGGTGCAACTGCTAATAGTTTATTGGGGAATGTGTCAAGGGTAGAGAATGACACGGTGACAAAATTCATCACCGTTCCCATCCCCGTGGATAACCGCGGGAAACCATCTTCATGTCATTCTTTAAGGAGAGAGGGAAGAATCAGAGTATGAATGGCCACAACCACTGACCCACAAGCTTTGCTTTGAAGAATGCTGGTGTAGAAGGACTGAGGTTGAAATAGACACCAGAAAATGACATGGGATTATTTCCCACGGTTATCCGCGGGGACGGGAACGGTGATGAATTTTGTCACCGTGTCATTCTCTAGTCAAGGGTACTGCTGTATGTAGATAGTTTAGTGAGATGCGTAGTAACTTCTGTTTTAGTTAAAGGGGAGAGGTTAGTCCAAATTTGGTCTGCAGGACAATGGTCTTCGAAAGTGGGTTTTTATGGTAGGTCGATTTTGAAGGTGCTAGCCATCTGCTTTATATCTTCTTGAATTTTCTTTATCTAAGAAATCTGCTAATTCTTGAGCGTTTGGTTAGGAGATTATGTTTGATAGGCCTGGCACAGGGGGTGCTGTTAGTGTACGCATTATATGAAAGAGTTTCTTAGCATCAAGGTTGCCATTTTCTATTCCTGTGGCAAACTATTCTTTTTTGTTTCCACTACATGGTATTTGTAGGTATTAATTGCTGTCTTCCATAATAATCTGTGTTTTGGGAATTTACTTTTTTGCCACTTTCATGGTCTTCACAGTGTACCATGGTGTGTGTTTACTAGAATGCATAATGCAATATTTCAGGGGAACTTTGGAGTCAAGAGCTTGTGATATGGAAATATTCCAATGATCAATCATATAACTGAGGGGCTTAAAAGTTATTCTCATAAATTTAAGTCTGCTATTCGTTTGCCTAGATTTATGAGCCTGATTTATGTTTAGTACTGCACTACTAACTTCTTTTCCCTGACCTAAATCCATCCCTGTTGCCACCTACCTTTTTTTATTCCTAACTTCAAGAGTGTATGGAAATTTTGAGTAAAAACTTATGCTGAGTATCCTTGGTAGAATGGACTTAAGCACACATACTTTTTCAGTTTTCCTGGCAACATATATTTTTTTTGATCTTCTGGAGCTATATGTAATTTATAACAGACACCTTGTTCAGCAAACCTTTTACAAAATATCAAAGATTCAGGTCCAAAACTTTACAGGTTTCATTTTATTCATAGGTTTTTTGTTTTGTTTTGTTTTGTTCCTGGGCAAAATAGTGCTCAAATGCACTATTGCACACTAGTGTGCACTATTTTTCATTAGTGTACCTATTGTGCAATATTTTTCATTAGTGTACCTTTTCTCTGACATCAGGGGACAGGACTTCAAGGGGGAGAGGAGAGTCGGGGCGGGCGAAAGGAGAGTCGGGCTGGCCAGAGGAGAGTCGGGGCGGGCGAAAGGAGAGTCGGGCTGGCCAGAGGAGAGTCGGGGCGGGCGAAAGGAGAGTCGGGCGACGACGGGAGAGTCGGGGTGGCATGCGCTGTATACGGGTGTGCGCGGTATATAAAAATTTATTTACATAAATTACAGTTTCCCACGTGCTATACCCGTGTGCGTGTTTTACACAGGTGCGCGGTATATGAGTGAAAATACGGTACTCATTGTGGATATCCTGAAAACCTGACTGGCTGCGGTGCCTCCAGGATCAGGTTTGGGAACTACGGGTAGCTGAATTACATTGGACACAGTTTTGTGCTCTGTCTACTCGATAACACCTCTCTTACACTTAGATATGGAAGACTACCAGATATGAAACTGAGAAATGTTTCTATTTATCGAGCAGAGCAATATAAAGAATCATTCACAGCAATTTGTTCTGTAATTTGTGGTTTTGGGCTGAGTATGCTAAGAGACAGCATGACCTCAGTGAGAACCCAGCAGTGACCATTAGAAGCATAATAAATCTATTTAGAAACACTTTGGGGTTAACCTTGAGTTACTGTGAGTGCTTATCTTACATTGTAGTCAATCCTCCATGTTCTGCTGACCTCAGATGAATTCCTCCAAAAAGGAAATTGTTTATAACTTCTTCATGTACAATTGGGGGCTTTTTTCCTTTAATCAGGAAGAAACAAAAAGCTGTGATATGAGAAATAAAGCCAATGTCATAAATAGAATATCATTTTCAAGCAGTTTCAGTTGATTTACATGGGTGGTTTTTTTTTTCTTTTTTTCTAAGAAAGATATTTTGACTTTCATGATAAATCCAACCCGTCAAATAATATGATTTTCCGAAGGATGTAATAGCATTTATAAGGGAGGATTAATGCTAAGATGAAGTCAAACAGAAGAATCTGAAAAAAATGCATGTTAAGTCAATTTGATTTGCTGAAGCATGACATTAGTGCTTTACTAAATGCCTTCTTTCACTGATTTTGCTCCAGATTATTCATGCTAAAAGCTTCCCATTGACAAATATTACACAAATGTTACTATGAAACCCAGCCTTATGGAACCAGTTTTAGCTGGTGATCATAATTATTGCCTTATCAGGGTTAAAACCCTTAGGTTCACCTTTTGCCTTCAGCTACTCCAGATGGGGCATTAATTGGCAGCAAATGCCCTGAACATCAGAGATTATTGATTGATTAAGCCACAGTACAAATAAATTAAAGTCCCGTAAATGATCCTTTTTAATGTAATATCCTGGAGGTACATAAATAGAGCTGCCCTTGAAAACTGAAGAGAGGCACCACAGAGTAAGATGACTACTGCTATTTATCATTTCTATAGCTCTTCTAGACGTACACAGCGCTGTACATTCAGTAGAAGTCAGCTGACATGTTTAGGATGCTTCTGCTGTACCTAACTAGCTGCTCTGAAAATTCTCTGAGTGTAGCAGACATAAAAATAAGAAATAGTTCTCCTTTTGACCATATCCACAATGAATATGCATGAGAGAGGTTTGCCTGCACTGCCTTCTTGGTATGCAAATCTCTCTCATGCATGTTCATTGGGATATCCTAAAAACCTGGCCTGCCTATAGATCTCGAGGACCGGAACTGAGCAACCCTGCTCTACTGTAATGTTTCATTGTTTCTAAGTGATTATTCTTTGAGTGCACTCTTGAGCTGACTTTTTTTTTTTTGTAAGGTGAGGGCCCTTGCAGGGGAATTAGGCTGCTATGATTGTCTAACGCCAAGAATAATCAGTAGTCCATATTTAATTTCTATAGATGTGTTTACAGATATGAAGGTCATAACAATGGAAGCAAAATATTATTTTGTTGATTTTTTTTAATGCTCAATTTCTTTATTGATCATTGTTTTACAAAAGAAAACATTCCCTGCCATCCCATGGCTTTATATATGTATTTTAAAAAAATTGTTGAAGAGTCTTTCATGAAGGACTTTATCACAAGCCATCTGAAAATTCAAATACACTTTTACACTTATGATTCTTTGACCATGGAAGCACAGGATGCTCATCTCAGAACACTGTATTCTTTTGACCATACAGTCAAACCTCGGTTTATGAGTGCACCAGTTTGCGAGTGTTTTGCAAGATGAGCAAAACATTCGCAAAATCAGCGCCTCGGAAACCGAATTTGACTCGGTTTACAAGCACATACACCCCCCACCCCCCGCGATCCGGCATCCCCCCCTGCGAACCGGCATCCTCCCCTCCCCTCCCCCATGATTCTACATCCCCCCCGAGCACCACAACGACATCGCTTACCCCGATTGGGCACCGGCACCAGCACCAATGCACAGGAAGTGCCGGTGCCTTAAGATCCTCCCTCTTCTGGCCTGGGCTGGGCTGGGAAGTGCAACGGAGATCTTCCCTCTTCCCTGTGCATTTGCGCACGCTCAAAGCCTTCTGGTCTCGCTCTCTCCAAGATTCTCAGATTCAGAATACCCTGCTGACTATTTCTGAGATCATCCTCATATCTATGTGAGTGAGAAACATTCCAGGCTCTGCTGTATGAAGGTGTCCATCACACAAGTCCAAAATGTTGTTCCTAAAAGTACATTTGTACACAGCACCAACAATTTTCATGTTGCTACTTTATTCATATAAATTACGTTTAAGGCTTCAAAATGATAAAGTCTTGATAGAAGGGTGAATCATATGCAATACTTCAGAGGGTTGTTGTGATTCAAACCTCCCTTAAACACCTCCTATTCCAATGAAGTCTTATCAAACAGTTACCCAGGTCCTCAGCGGTGCCACCAAAGGTTCAATATGTTATCATAACCTTTGGATTTATGCCCCTAATCGTCATCGGGTTCCTGGTATTCTAGTATTTTATCTTGTTTTATGTGTTTTTTTCAATAAGTTAAATAAGTTAAATACTTTAAATAGTAGTAATGCTCAGATAGTAAATACTATGCACTTAGCTTGGGTGGTTAGCCTAGAGGGACAGAGTCGCACTACCCTCAGGCACTGCACTGCAACTTGAGTTCTCAAGCAAGGTCCTTGGCATCATTATCGATAATTCTCTCTTCCTCAATGACCACCTCAACTCCTTGACTAAATCATGCTTTTTCTGCCTCCACATGCTGAGGAAAGTAAGATCCTATTTTCGCCACAACATTTCGCCGTCCTTGTCCAATACATCATCCTCTCCAAATTAGACTACTGCAATGCCATCTACTTAACCCTATCAAAAAAAAGTCTTCAAAGACTCTAGCTAATCCAGAATACTGCAGCCAAGTTGATCTTTGCATAACGCAAGTCTGACCATGTCTCACCACTCCTAGCCAAACTTCACTGGCTCCCAGTGATTTCCAGAATCCATTTCAAATGCTCCTGCCTGGCTTTTAAGATCATTCATGGCATCCTTCCTCCCTTAATCCTACTATCTTATAACTCCTCGAGTCCTGACTCTACCAGACCCACCCAAAGGTATAAATTATCCTTCCCCTCTCTACACGGTATTCGCTATGCAGGCAAACTGGGAAAATCCCTTCTCTTCAGAATCACAGGTCTTTGGAACGACCTTACTACAACGCTGCGGAACCTGGGCTCCCTCCAATTATTCCACAAGCAACTGAAAACCTGGCTTTTCACTAAAATGTAATTCTATCCCCCCTTACTCTTCTCTTCTATATATAAGTTCATGTAAACCTTTTTTTTTTTCCTTCTCTTCCTAAATTTTAAGTTCTTGTAAACCGTGCCGAGCTCCACAACATCCATAGAGATGATGCGGTATATAAACCTAAGGTTTAGTTTAGTTTAGTGTGTAATGGGATGATTCTCCCACAATCCTACAATTTCACTCTGTAGCCTTGGCACACTTACAGTACCCCCATATCTTGTCTTGTGAAGCAGCTGTTCCACTCAGCTTGTTCATCCAGCTGGAGGGTTCTACAGTTGCTCATGCTAGTGCCACTCTCTGGTCTCGGCAGGCAGGGGGTTATTTCACAGAACTTTGTCTAATTTCCTCCTCTTATCCAAAAGTCCAGAATCTTCAAACAGCTGCAAGACTGAGTTGGCAGAGATATACTGAAGGCCAGCAAGAGAAGCATTCCACATTTGACTTCTGCCATTCATCATACAATGTTCATGTTTTATGTTTGATTTTCCCAGGCCAAAGAAATGACAGGCTGCCATTGGCCCTTAAGGACAGTTTCAACTGATCCCTTTATCTGTTTTGTGTGTGTAGTTAACTTGCAGATTAGGTGAATAAAGCAAAGTGGGTTCCTTCAGAGCAGTAGCTTGAGCTTATCAGACCTATCCCATGTGCACACTGTAGTCAGACAAGTAGAAAACGTCATCAGATCTTGAAATAAAACATTTCATGAATAACTTTTATCTCATTCTACGCCTAATATCGTTCTCCAGCATTTTTAAAGTAGTATAATACAAACAATTTTGCATGAAGTAAAGCAGCACTGAATGCTAAAAAAATACAGAAACAAAACACATTCCAACTACTTTCAATTTGGGAAGATAAAATATGATGCAAACTATTCAGTTTGCTCCTTATATATTGGTTTGAGAGAGCAGTCTCACTCTACAAAGATTCTGGTTACCGGCATATAAACTAGGCCATCTGTTCAAATAGAAGCAACCATTTCCTTGGGCAGAACCTGGGGTAAATGGAAATTAAGAACCTCCCTATTTGATCTAGTAATTTTATCAAATTGCTAATCAGTTCTAATTCGCTGGGACGTCCAAGTGCCGGTTTTTGAAAACTTCTTTCTGGACGTCTTGCAGGTCGTCCCAGCCACTGTACATCCAATAGGGGTGGGGGGGGGGTGGGCATGTTGGAGGCATATTCTGGGTGTCTTGCACTAATAATTGAACCTTTTTCAAGAGTCCTGGACGGATCTTAGACATTGTGAGCTAGACCTGATTTAAAAGCATCAAAGTGCCAAAAAGGCACCCAAACTGATCAGATGACCACTGGAGGGATTAGGTTATGACCACTCCCCCTCATTCCCTCAGTGGTCACTGACCTACCACCCACCCCACAAAAATTTGAATGAAACAGTACTTACCTGCCTCCAGAACAGCAGCAACTGGTATGGGAAATCCTAGTAGAGCAGCACACAGTAGCCTGGTGAGTGGGCTAATGAGCCATAAAGAGGAGGACCCAGGCCCATAAGCCACTCTAACCACTACATTTATGGTGGAAAGGTGTGAACCCACCAAACTCCTGCTATACTACCACATAATTGCCACCTGTAGCCATAATGGCTATTGGGGTGGGAGACAGGTGATCATAATAGGTTTTGGGGAAGTTTTGGAAGGCTCACCATACATTAAAAGGGGGTTATGGTGAGATGTATTTCTGGCACCTAAGGTGCCCCACTGCTCTACTGATATGTCTATGTGGCCATTCTATTACAATGCTGGCCCCTCCTACATCCAAACGTTCTGGATTTGGACCTTTTGAACTTGGATAGTTTTGTGGTTGAAAATGGCAACTAAAAATGAACATGCTAAGGGTTGGACACTCTAGCAGCCAAAATGTCTAAGAAGATGATTTTTTTTTTTTTAAATGTGGACATCTTATGGTGTTGCTGGTTTTGAAAATGATTGTTTCTCTACCTCAGACTTTGAACATCTTGCGGGAAACGTCCAAAGTTGGACTTAGACATCCTATTGAAAATGGCCCTCTAAGGTTCTAGAATACTGTCAGTTACACACCTAATTGCTCATACTACCTCAATGGCTAGTATAAATTCTCCTGCCTACCTGCTAAGTGCTCACTTCTTAATTTGGGTGGAAAACTGCAGACTTATGCTAATAACAGTAAAGACCTGTACGGTCCATCCAGTCCAAAGCATTCTCTAACAGCAATTACATGCTGTAGCTAGCTAGCTTTAGGCTACCTTTTGAGAATTAATAATAATTTAATAATTTTATTTTATATACCGCCATACCCAAAAAGTTCTAGGCAGTTCACAACAGTTAATTGTAATACAAACAATGCAAATCATTGAGAATCAACAAGTTTTGTGCATACAAAATAGGAAAAATACATACATGCCATATAAAAAGGGTACAACAATCTTAAAGAAGAATAAAAAAGTTATAATGATAAAATATGTTAAGAACCCAGCCTGTTAAATAATTGAGTTTTTATCTGCTTTCTAAAATCAAGATAAGAAGAGGCATCCAGCACAATTTTGGCAAGCCATGAATTCAGTTTGGCCGCCTGAAAAGAAAAGGTTCTTTCAAAGAAACCTTTTATAATTACATAATTTTAATGAGGGAAAAGCAAACAAGTGTATTCTTCGAGAGCTCTTATTGTTATAACTCAAAGTAAAGTGGGGGTTGAGATAACCCGGTAACATGCCAAATACTGTTTTGTAGCAGATGCATGAAAACTTGAACAGAACTCTGGATTCCAATGGCAGCCAATGTAGCTTTTGATAGAAAGGGGTAACATGTTCCCATTTCTTCAGGTCAAAAATAAGACGGACGGCCGTATTCTGAACCATCCTCAATTTCCTGATAATTTTCTTAAAGGCACCCAGATATATGATGTTGCAATAATCAAGAATACTCAGAATGGAAGATTGTACTAACAGATGAAAGGAGGCATCGTCAAAGTACTTTTTTATGGTTCAGAGTTTCCAAAGCACCGAGATACTCTTCTTAAATACTAAATCAGAATGTTTCTCCAATGTAAGATGTTTATCCATAGTTACTCCTAATATTTTTAAGGATTGTTCAATATAATAATCCATCCTATTCACATGTATCATAGTTTCCTTGATTTTATCATTAGGAGCTGCTAAGAAAAATTTAGTTTTTTTCTGAGTTTAACTTTAATCTAAAAGCAGACATCCAAAGTTCAACCTGATTTAAAAAAATAATTGATAGAGAATTTGTAAACTCTGATGTAAAACAAGTTAGCGGAATGACTATAGTAATATCATCCGCATTGCTAAAAAATTTGAGCTTTAAACTCTGCAAGAGATTCCCTAAGGAAACAAGATAAATGTTAAAAAGGATGGGGGCAAAAATGTATATCATTCTCTTAATCCCTCTAAGTGTGGTGCAGTGGTTAAAGCTACAGCCTCAGCACACTGAGATTGTGGGTTCAAACCCACGCTGCTCCTGGTGACCTGAGGCAAGTCACTTAATCCTGCCCCCCCCCCCCCAATTGCCCCAGGTACATTAGATAAATTGTGAGCCCACCGGGACAGACAGGGAAAAATGCTTGAGTACCTGATTAAATTCATGTAAATCATTCTGAGCTCCCCTGATTCTCAAGCATCGTGGGCTGCTTGACCAGCCTGGCTTTTAAAGCTATCAATAACAAATATACATAAGATATGTTTGCATACATGAGATGCAGTGCATGCAAATATATTCAATGTGGCTATCCTGAAAACCTGACTGGCCAAGGAGTCCTCAAAGACAGAACTGAGAATCATTGGCCTAACTAATCATCCAACAGCTTGAACAAAAAACTATTAATGAGATTTACTAAAGGGGGTTACCACACAGGAACACGTGTTGTTGACCACACGTTCCATTTTATGCACTGGGACCTATTTACTAACAAATTTACCTCTCCCCCCTTTTACTAAGCCAACTTCATAGACGGCAGAAAAAAAGCCAAATGGCCCATCCAGTCTGCCCAGAAAGATAATGCTAAAGCTAATAGGGTCTTATATACCGCTTGTGGTAGACTAGTCTGGTTTGCCATAATATTTGCTCTTGATAAGTACCAACCTTTTTACTTAGAAGATATTTTAGTAAAGAAAGTCTGATCAGAAGTTTCCAAACCTTATACAACTTCCGAAACAGAACTAAGGGTCAGCATAGTTTGATCAACCACATTCACCACTAGAGCAATGGCTGCATCCTGTTCTATCCTTGTTCTTCCAGCAGTTGTAATGTCTAATCTAATCTAATTTAATCTAATCTAATCTTTGGTTTATATACCGGGTCATCTCCCAGTGGAGCTCGACTCAGTTCACATATAATTAAGACTAGAGTACATAGCAGAAAACATAGGAGAAGGAAGAACTAATTAAAAACTAAAGTACATAAGAAAAGCATAATGCATGGAGAAAATGAAAGGTCACTTGGGCAGCCACAAAAACCAGAGACGTGAAGAAAGTACAAAAGTATCTTTATTCAGCATATGCAGGACTTCTCAGCAATAAAAGTTCTGCCTCAGAAGTGCCAAAAACAGGAAATACTACTGTTATTTATACCATTCTCATATACTTGTCGGGATGCTACAGGGGGGTTTCTATAGGTTAGTTACATAGTTTTACAACTCATGATTGGTGTTAATACAAAGCATACCATTGGTCATCTGGGTGTCCTTATGAGCCTATAGTAAATATACAACTTATCTAAGCATTGCAGTTATGATACATGTTCAGGAGGGCGAGGTACATTATCACTTTCTTATAGCAGAAACAGAAATGTAACATGTGATTTCCCAGAAAAGGCACTAAACTAAGGAAATGAAACTTATCCTAAAATAATGAACAAGGTAAGGATATGAAACTTATCCTAAAATAATGAGCAAGGCCACATTCCTTCAGGCAAATTAATTCAGGTAAAATCATAAGAGAGAACCATGGAGAAAGAACCAACTGAAGGCGCCCACTCCAGGCCAAATGCTGGCTCAAGGATCCAGCATGCACCAGCATCTGATCTTCACCACCGGTAAGAATAGTTCTGAGTCACAGTGGAGCTATGCAATAATCGGGGTTCAAAGAAACCCCATCAATGCTTTGCTACACTCACAAGGGAGAAGTTGCAATTTGCTGCACCATCCTTTGTGGTGCAAACCCGAAAGTCTCCAGAGTGTCTGGCCCTGAGAAAATAGCTGAACAAGCTCTGCACTGGACTTGTGCTTGTTCTGCTTACAAATATTGGTAAAAATGAGAAGAGCAAAGTCAGATCAGAATCCCTCCTAGGGCAAGAGCATGATCTCACACAATCACTCCAGCAGCCATCTTGGATTGATATGTTTCAATCTGGGTTTGGATCTAAACACAATGCTGAGACTTTGCTGATATCTATACATGGTGAAATCCAATTGGATTTTGATAGGGGTGAGAGATTTTTCTTAATATCACTAAATATAGCAGCTGTATTTGATACCATAAATCATACCATACTACTTCATCTACAGCCCTTTGGGATTTTTAGTAAAGATATTACTGTTGTTTAAATCTTATTTATTTATTTATTTTTCTATACCGTTCTCCCAGGAGAGCTCAGAATGGTTTAAATGAATTTATTCAGGTACTCAAGCATTTTTTCCTGTCTGACCTGGAGAGCTCACAATCTATCTAATGTACCTGGGGCAATGGGGGGATTAAGTGACTTGCCCAGGGTCACAAGGAGCAGTGTGGGTTTTTAGCAGACTGTCGACCTCAAATGATTCAAAGTTGAGTGAAATGGTGTGGTAGTCATGTTAGTCCACTTTTTATGATAATATATTATATAGAAATAAAACAAATGGAATAAAGGTGATATCTTTTTTTATTGGACTATCTTAGTGCATTGTTTTATCTGTCTGGGACATACTTAAATAGGGTGTTCCACAGGATTCTTCTTTATCTACCCCTTTGTAACAATTTACAAACTGGAAACATAAATAAATTAAACAAACATAGGTATTGGCTCTCAGCTATACGCCAATGACCATCGGGGATTTTTCTCTGGATTTTGAATGATTGAACTTTATATTAGATCAGTAAGAGCTTGGATGACTGCTGTCTCTTTTTTGGATGTAGAAAAAACTCAAATCTTTTGGCTATCTTGCTTTGATGACATATACACACTATCAAGTTTTCAGTCTGAGAATATTCCACTCTCTGTTTTAAAGCCTAGGAGTCTTTTTTAGAAAATGTTTGATCAGGAGAATTAAGAGTTTATTAACTACTAGTCTTATAGCCTGTTACATTAACGAGTGCTAGAATATATGTGTGTGTGTCTGTCTTGATTTCTTTCTCTCTCTCTCCTTAGCCGCTTTCTTTCTGTCTTTCTTTTTCCTTGGCTGTCCATCACCACCTCTTGCCTGTTCCCCCTGTCCATTCTCCCTTCCTTTTACCTCCCCTGTGTCCACCACCACCCCTTCACTGATCTCCTTATGCAGCAGCAGCCCTTATCCCTTTGTTTTACCTCCCCCCTGTCCAGCAGCACCTCTTTCCTTCTCCCCTGTCCAACATTAGGCCTCCGTTCCTTTTTCTTCACCCCTCCCTTGTCCATCAGCACCTCTTTCCTTCTCCCCCTGTCCAGCAGTAGGCGTCCCTTCCTTTTTCTCCCCCTCCTCCTTTTTATCCCTATGATACACTTACCTTGCTCTGCCCCTGATCAGAGGTTTCCGACAGCCGCCCAGTTGCACCCATTGGAAAAGTTCCCTCTGCCGCATCCCGCACTCCTCCTGACGCGACTCCCGCTATCTTTCTTTCTGTCTGTCTCTGTCCCTGGCCCCCTTTGTCTGTCTGTCTTTCTGTGTATCTCCCTGCCCCTGTGACTTTCTTCTTTTCTTTCTGTCTCCCTTCCTCCCTCTGTCTGTCTGTCCAAAGCAGCATTCCCTCCCCCTTCATTTCCCTTCCCCCACACTAGTTCCCTGTGCACCTGCCCCGGTGTCTTTCTTCTTTTCTTTCTGTCTCCCTTCCTCCCTCTGTCTGTCCGTCCAAAGCAGCATTCCCTCCCCCTCCATTTCCCTCCCCGCATACCAGTTCCCAGTACACCTGCCCCTGTGTCTTCTTCTTTTCTTTCTGTCTCCCTTCCTCCCTCTGTCTGTCTGTCCAAAGCAGCATTCCCTCCCCCTCCATTTTCCTCCCCCCACAACAGTTCCCTGTGCAGCAGCATTAGCGTTTCCTCTACCCCCCTTTCCCTTCCCGGGGTCCCGACTACAAACCTGGTGATTCCAGCAGCGTGTTCAGCAGTCTCCACACGCTGCTTTGGGTCCTTCTACTGCCCTGATTTACTCTGGCACGTCCTTGATGTCATCATCAGAGATGCGGCAGAGCAAATCAGGGCAATAGAAGGGCCCGAAGCAGCGTGTGAAGACTGCTGTACATGCTGCTTGAATCGCCAGGTTTGTAGTCGGGCTCGCAGGAAGGGAAGGGGGGGTGGCAAAGGACTCGGGTCCCGGGCAGCGAGGTCAGTTTAAGAGCCGGGGCGGAAAGTTGCTTGGCTCCTCGGTGGGGGCGCTAAGCGGCCGCGATCCCTCTCCTCCGAGACCCCCCCGCCCCCGCTGGAGGAACGGAGATCGACGGCTGGCTGCGGTCCCGGCTTGTGGAGGCGATCGGTGGCTGGCGACGTATAAGCGCGCATGCGCACTCCTGCGGCCACAGACCTACTGATCATGGAACACGCAAATTGGAGTGCGCATGCGCGGCTAGCGTTTTATTATATAGGATGGACAATTTCCATTTAGTGATGCCAAGTTATGCTGCATTTGGATTATTGCCAAGTGCAATACTGTTTTCTATGGTCTTCTTTGAGGGCACTGCAGTTCGAGTGACTGGAGGACTGAATAGGATGGGTCATATTACTCCACAACTTATTCAATTTCATTGGCTTCCATTTGTTTGGCACATCAAGTTTATAATATTACTGATGGTTTCTACAGCTTTACATAATGATGCATCAGTAATTATTTCACAAAGCTGGAATATTTACCATCAATCTCTAGAACTTTAAGATTGCAGAGAAAGTGTATTTTAGATGTTCCCTCATTTCACCAGGTCCATCTATAGGAGGATTATTCAGAAATCTTTTTTTAGCTGGATCAACAATGTGGAATGATCTTCCTCTAGAATTACGTTAGATAACTTATTCGCTCATGTTTAAGAGGCAGCTAAAAACATTTATTTCAACAGGTATTTTCTGAAAAATTAATTGAAGGACATGGGAAGATAAATATATGTTATTTTGTAGGATGTAATCATTTTGTATTTTATACTGTGATTTTTGTTTAGAGTTATTACATTTTATGTGTTTTTATGATTTGTGTATGTTCTTTTGTAACCTGCTTAGATGACTTACATAATGTGAGATATAAGGTCACATAATGTGAGATATGAGGTCTTTTAGCCTTCATAAAAAGAGTATTTACAGTTAAAAAGATTCTGAAAATAATTCCTTATTCACAACAGGAGGGTTATTAATACTTTGAGGATAAGTTTGAGATATAAATTTGATACATAAATAAATAAATAGATCAGACCCTGTAGCTCACTAGAGGTTTGACTTCTCACTTGAATATGATCGGAATCTTGTGCTCTGTTTATATTTTTAAAAGAAGTGGCAGCTATTTTGTGGTCCAGAAGCCCAGATATTTCCAGATTTATCTTGTGAGACATAGAAAAGATGCAAGGACTTTTTGGCTACTTTTGTATTAAAATTTCCATGCAGATGTTTTGTCATATACAGTGGTAAACAATTTCTGGGTTGTTTTTTTTAAAACCAAAGCAGTTACTGAATTTTTGGCAAGCACAAGAAGTACTCATTGTACCTGAATCTATAGCCAATTGATGCAACATCTGACCCTTGTCAGCTGTTTTGTAGGGCTTTTCCTTCTGCTCTATGATTATTATTTTTTCCTTTTTGTATTTCATAATTCTTGAATCCCAATACTGTGGGCTAAAGTTGTTTTTTTTTTTTGGGGGGGGGTGTTGTTTATTAATATTGTGGTAATTTGTAAGTGTTATTTCTTTCATTCAACAACTATTCTATGGAAGTCTATTGAAAATGGCTATAAATAAATATTTTTTTAAAAGACATGGGATTTGATTTGCGGGTTCCTTGGTACTCAGCCTATACTGATCCAGTCCTGATGAGCCACAAAGAGGTCTGCCTCTCTCCTCACAGACATGAGGAAATGTGGGACAGCCAGCTGCAGTCACAAAAGACCCTCTGCTTGGCCAGTTCTTAGCACCTTCATGTCTGTAACAGAGGTAAAATGTAGGCTGTGAATGCACCTTTTTGCACCATGGTGAGCTTTGGAAACCCAATCTGAAGAATAAAAGTCAGTTTGGATCCTCCTCCACTCCAGATTGCGGCTATATGAGGGGTAGTTATAAAAGCCCTTCTAAAAATCTCTCCCTATCAGGAACAGGTTAGTTATGGTAGCCCTTTGGGCAAAATAACACTTATGGGTGGCATCAGCATTTTCCAATTTGCAGGGTGAGTCACTAAGTTTTTTATGTGATGTGTTGGCAGGCTCTAATTCAGCTGGGTGTGATGCAGGGGTAGCGCAACGTATTCGAAAGGGGGGTCATGCGGTATCCAAGTGCTTACGCAACTGTACGTTTTTAAAACAGTTACAGCATGTTGTAAAACGTTTAGATGTGGAGAAGAAGTGGCACAGAGGGGTATCAGGGGATCCTATGGTAGCTTGGGACTCTTCTGAGTCCTGGGATTCTTCTGAGTATTCTTCGGCCACTTCTTCTGATGATGTGGTTCCGGGTCCTTCAGATGTTGGTGCACAATTGGCAGCGTCTGTACCAGTGGTGGGTGGTGGTGGTGCCCCTATGGTGCCGGCTGCTCAGAAGACTTGAAGAGGTCATACTTTGTGTGAAATTGCTCCTTTGGACTGCAGTATTTCTAAAAAATTGCGGCAAAAAATTTTGAAGGGCAAGTATGTAGATGTTTTTTTGTTTATTGGAGAAGGAGCATGACAAAGTGGATAAGAAGAAGGATGAGAATAAGATTGATGGGCAGCATAAGCGTTTTCATGTTCCTCGCACAATTATGAATTGGCTGCTGGGTTTTAATATTTATGCCTCGGTCGTTGGTGTTGCTAGGCCTGCATTGTATGCCGGGTTGTTGAAACATTCTAATTTGATCTTGCAGGCTTTTCTAACATATGGGGGCTGGTCATGGTTAAACTATAACGAGCACTTTTGAAAGAGTTTGGCGGCTGACAAATCCTGGGTTTGGGGGTATTGGGATGTGGACCTGTGGCTGGCAGAAATGACTCATGCTTGTTCTTGGTCTTTTCATTCTGGGGGTGTTGCTGGATCTGCTGCAGTAGGGGGTGCCTCCGTTAGTGGGGTTTCCACGTCTTTTGGTCCCCAGGTACCCTGGGCGGGGTGAGACTTTTGGATTCCCAGGTGTTAGGCCGGGACTTGGCACCTTTTGTTTCCAGTTCAATGCTGGGCGATGTGATCGGGCAGTGTGCAGGTTCAGACATCAGTGTAGTCAATGTTCTGGTGCTCACCCAGCCTTTTGTTGTGCCAGTGTTGAAGCTGGAGGGCGGGGAACGGGTGTTCGGAATTTTAGACCCTTTGGTGGAAGTTTGCCTGGTCAAAGTGGGGTCCCCCATTAAATTGGATGGGTTAGAGCTTTGGTTGAGCTTTTACCCTGTGGAGGATGCTTCTCAGTTGCTTTGGGAAGGTTTTAGCTTTGGTTTTATTATTCCTTTCACGGGGCCGCCCCTTTCTCATGGTTGCCTTAATTCTCCTTATGTTTTGCTGCATGAAGAGGTGGTGCAAGCAAAATTGCAGAAGGAGTTTGAGTTGGGTAGGATTGCTGGCCCTTTTTCTTCTCCACCTTTTCCAGATTTAGTTGTTTCTCCTTTAGGAGTTGTACCCAAGAAGGAGCTGGGTAAGTTCGGCTTATTCATAATTTGTCATTCCCTTTAGGTTATAGTGTCAATTCTTTTATAGACCCTCTTTTTTGTTCGGTACAGCATACTTCTTTTGATGTTGCCATTGCTATGCTTCGTAGTTTAGGAACGGGTACTCTTTTGGCAAAAACTGATATTGAGTCTGCGTTCCGTTTACTTCCAGTCCATCCTGATTCTTTTAATTTGCTGGGGTTTCAGTTTGAGAATCAATATTACTTTGATAAGTGTGTCTATGGGCTGTTCTGTTTCATGCTCTTATTTTGAAGCATTTTCAACCTTTATTCATTGGTTTACGGAACAAGTATCTGGCTGTGTGTCTCTGGTGCATTATTTGGATGATTTTTTGTTTGGGGGTCCTGCGGGTTCCTCTCAGTGATCTGATTTGTTTGCGGCCTTTCATGCTGTTACTCAGAATTTGGGAGTTCCATTAGCATTGGAAAAATCTGAAGGGCCTTCTACTTCATTGGTTTTCCTTGGAGTGGAATTGGATTCCGTGCGTATGGAATCTCGGTTGCCAATGTCTAAAGTGGCAGAATTGTGCCTGTCTATTGGGTGTGCATTACAGAAGTCTACGTTGACACTTCATGAAATTCAGTCATTAGTGGGTCATTTTAATTTTGCATCCAGGGTTATCCCCATGGGCTGGGTTTTTTCCCGTAGGTTGGCTTTTCTTTCTAGGGGGCTATTGAAGAAGCATTATCGGGTGCACCTTACTAGAGGTGTACGTGAGGAACTTCGTTTGTGGTATCACTTTTTGGAATTTTTCAATGGTACTTGTGTTTGGCAGCAGGAAGAGGTTTCCTCATTGGATTTACGTCTTTTTACTGATGCGACTGTAAGCCGTGGGTTTGGTATATATTTGTGGGGGATCATGGTGTGCTCAAGCTTGGCCCAATTGGTGGCGGGAGCAGGGTTGGTGTTCCAATATTGCTTTTTTGGAGCTTTTTCCTGTCTGGGTTGCTTTGGTGATTTGGGGCAGTAGGTTGGTTAATAGGAAAGTGGTTCTCTTTTCTGACAATGCTGCCATGGTTCAGGTGTTGAATGCTCAATCTGCTCATTGTCCTGTTATGGTTGAGCTTTTGCGGCTTATTGTTCTGTGTTGTTTGCAGTTAAATGTTACTCTTACTGCTAAACATGTTCCTGGCTTACTTAGCGAGATTGCTGATGCTTTATCTCAATTTCAGTGGACTCGTTTTCGTGCATTGGCTCCCATGACAGACGAGGAACCCACTGTTATGCCTGCAGAACTCTGGACCAGTCTACTGGATCCCTGGGCGAGT
The DNA here is from genome assembly GCF_902459505.1 of Geotrypetes seraphini. Lineage (NCBI taxonomy): Eukaryota > Metazoa > Chordata > Amphibia > Gymnophiona > Dermophiidae > Geotrypetes > Geotrypetes seraphini. The sequence goes on along the minus strand of NC_047090.1, from coordinate 101,102,667 downwards.
TGTTGAAGAATTCTTTGGCAGAGAACACTTGGAATTCATACTGTTCAGGTTGGCAACATTTTTTGCAATTTTTGGATGCCAAGGATGAGCATTGTGACATGCCATTTTCGGTGCCTCTTATGATGTAATTTTTGCTTTTTGCAAGACAGTGCCAGTGGTCAGCGGGAGTGGTTCATGCATCGTTGGCCATTGTGGCTTTTCTGTCTCAGCTCTGTGGATATCAGAATCCTTGTTCATCTTATTTAATTAGAAAATTGTTTGTGCGTTATCAGCGCTCTGTGGGTCTCCGATCTGTTAGGCCTGAGCGTTTGCCCATTACTATAGAGCTGTTGTGCAAAATTTGGAATGTGCTGCCTACAGTTTGTGCTGATGGGTTTGAAGTTGTATTGTTTCAGGCAGCTTTCAGTGTTGCCTTTTTTGCAGCCTTGCGAGTGAGTGAGTTAGTGGCTGCTTCCGAGTCTGCGACAGGTGCAATTGGATTAATGGTGCCTGATGTTGTTTTGAGGTCGCACTGTTTGCGCTTGCATATTCGTTGTTCTAAGACAGATCCTTTGGGGAAAGGCACCTGGGTTTCTTTAAAGGCACTTGCTGCTGGGGTTTTGTGTCCGGTTAAGTGTGGACTGTCTTATGCTGCAGTGCGGCCGCCTGGGGGGTTGTTTTGGCTTATTCATGCCAATGGTACTTCACTGACACGTTTTCAATATTCTGCTGTGTTGAAAAGATTTCTGGAGTCCGTGGGATGTGATCCAAGGCATTTTGGAATACATTATTTTCGTATTGGTGCTGATTCTTTTGCAGCCAGTCAAGGGGCATCTACTTCATTGTTATGTAGGATTGGGCGCTGGTGTTCTGCTTGTTTTTGCCATTATGTGCGCTCTGTGGGTGGTTTGAATGGTGAATAATTTATTGCTGATTCAGTTTTTTCTGCAGGTACCTTTCCACCTGATAACTGTGTCTGGTTATGTGGCCACTCTTACATCTTTTGGGTGCAGAAAAGAGCTCAGGAATCTCGTTGGGGATCAAATCTGGGCCTCGTCAATTATGGAGTCCAAATTCATTGGCTTGGCTTGAGAAGAATGCTGTGGGAGCAGGTTCTTCCTACCCTGCTTCAGGCGAGGCATTTTTCCTCTCCTCAATTGATTATTTTGCATGTGGGGGGGGAGGGGAATGATTTATGTTAGATAAAAGGGGTGGATTTGATTAGGGGCATGAAACGGGACTTGTTACCTATTGCCAATTTTTTCCTGGCACACGTTTAGTTTGATCTCGCATTATTCCTCATTTAGTTTGGAGGGATGTTCGACAGATGGAGGGTATTGAGCATCTCCGAAAACGAGTGAATTCAGAGTTATCTCAGTTTATTTGTTCTTTAGAGAGTCTAGTGCTCTGTCATGATTTGATTTCTCTGGATTGCCCTGGTTTGTATCATACGGATGGATTGCATCTATCCAATATTGGGCTGGATATCTTCTTAAGTTCTATTCAGGATTTATTAGAAGCTTGTTATAATGGTCAGCATGGCCGCAGTTTGGGGGGAGCGGTGACTAGCGAGGCTTTCACCACTATTGGTGGAAAAGGATGACTGGGGAGGGGAATTTTGGAACAGTGGGGCTAATAAAGTTATGTTTAATGTATTGATCTGCTCATGTGCGAAACCGCTATGGGTGGCGGCAAGACTCTGCGACACCGCAAGACTTGCTGGGGAAGTTGGGATGGTAAAGTGTTAATTTGGGGAACTGGGGATAGTTCGAAACCGAATAGCTTCAGGAGTTTAAGATTGTTAAGATACAGTGAATTATACTGTAAGGATGTTATTGTTTATAAAAGAATTGTTTGTAAAAAGCTAATAAAGCTGTGGCCCGTGCTTTGCCATTAATGAAGGGTAGTGTGGTTATTTTGGTATGGTTATGTATTACACGAGGATTGGTGCAAATGCCAATGTTAAGATTACACAGGTCAGTTCAAAATGACCTTGCATCATTTCTTGACTTTGAGGCCGGTTTATCTTATTATCCCACACATGACAGCACAGTCAGAGAGGTTTTCTTGCAATTGCTGGTAGTATAATGATATTTGCATGAAGGAGTTTACCTGAGCTGGTAGAAAGTCCCGAAGTACCAGGGCTGATTCCCTCAGGGTTCTAAGGTTGGCTTATGGAAGAAACCATTATGCAACGGCTCTGGAGAAACAGAGTCTTTAAAATAATTAAGAAAGTTACTGTCAACAAGATCAGTTGTTTTAGGAGGAGGGGTGGAACTTCATCAACAGTTCCATGATGATGAAACAGTTAGGTAATAATTAGTAATCAAAAAGAAATATTGCACAATTTCAGGGAACACCTGACCTCAGACAGGCAAATGGAACTGGTAAATACTGAGGGAAAAACAACTTCCTTGGCCTCTTCCACCTTAAACATATTTAGAATGTAATACAAACATGCTGGAACGTAGGCATCCTGGCAAATTTATCATTTAGAGGAGACATACAAATTAATGTACTAACCTTGGGATTTTCCACAGGTTTGCTGATGATGCAAATAAGCACCAGAACACATTTTAGCAAGAACGTTTTGACAGAAAAGATAATTACAGCTCAAAGATGTTGTGAAAACTGGCCCAAGAACATATTTTTGCATTCTGTATTTCAAAAATTCATAATGAATGAGTCTTCTGGAATGTTTTTAAATAATGAACTATATACAAAGGTGCCTTTTTTTTTTAACTAAAGCTTGGCACACACTAATTTTAAAACCTATAGGCTTTTTAGCATTTAGCGCATGATAAGTTTTAGTAAAAGGGCCTCAAATGTTTACCATGAGGATAAGTCCAAATTAGAACATTTTTGTAGAGATCTTCAAATGAAAATAAAAATCCTGCAAAATGCTGAATTTTATGGTTTTGTGGGTTTTTCTTAAGTTCTATCTTTTTTTTATATACAAATACTCTTTCCTCAAAAAAATTCAGATTTGTATACTGCCTGGCAGTTGTGAAAAGAGACTAAGAAGGAGCAGACGTGCATTAAGTAAGGACAACTGGGTCAATTTTGACAAAAAGATCTTATCTGCCAAGATATACCACTCTATGGCTTCTCACATTTGATATACCATCTTTCTTTCATTGTAACAAGGCAACTTACGTAGTTACATTAAAAGAACATAAGAATTGCCACTGGTGGGTCAGACCAGTGGTCCATCGTGCTCAGCAGTCCACTCACGCGGTGGCCCCTAGGTCAAAGACCAGTGCTCCAACCGAGACCAGCCCTACCTGCGCACATTCCGATTCAGCAGGAGTCTGTCCAACTTTGTCTTGAATCCCTGGAGGGTGTTCTCCCCTATAACAGACTCCGGAAGAGCATTCCAGTTCTCTACCACTCTTTGGGTGAAGAAGAACTTCCTTACGTTTGTACGGAATCTATCCCCTTTTAACTTTAGAGAGTGCCCTCTCATTCTCCCTTCCTTGGAGAGGGTGAACAACTTGTCTTTATATACTAAGTCTATTCCCTTCGGTATCTTGAATGTTTCGATCATGTCCCCTCTTAGTCTCCTCTTTTCAAGGGAAAAGAGGCCCAGTTCTCTCACTGTACGGCAACTCCTCCAGACCCTTAACCATTTTAGTCGCTCTTCTCTGGACCCTTTCAAGTAGTACCGTATCCTAAGAACATAAGAATTGCCGCTGCTGGGTCAGACCAGTGGTCCATCATGCCAAGCAGTCCGCTCACGCAGAGGCCCTCTGGTCAAAGACCAGCGCCCTAACTGAGACTAGCCCTACCAGCGTACGCTCTTGTTCACCAGGAACTTGTCTAACTTTGTCTTCAATACCTGGAGGGTGTTTTCCCCTATGACAGACTCCGGAAGAGCGTTCCAGTTTTCGACCAAACTCTGGGTAAAGAAGAACCTCCTTATATTCGTATGGAATCTATCCCCTTTCAGTTTTAGAAAGTGCCCTCTCGTTCTCCCTACCTTGGAGAGGGTGACCAACCTGTCCTTATCTAGTAAGTCTATCCCCTTCAGTACCTTGAATGTTTCGATCATGTCCCCTCTCAATCTCCTCTGTTTGAGGGAGAAGAGGCCCAGATTCTCTAATCTTTCGCTGTATGGCAGCTCCTCCAACCCCTTAACCATCTTAGTTGCTCTTCTCTAGACCCTTTCAAGTAGTACCGCGTCCTTCTTCATGTATGGCGACCAGTGCTATACGCAGTACTCCAGGTGAGGGCACACCATGGCCCGGTACAGCGGCATGATAACCTTCTCTGATCTGTTCGTGATCTCCTTCTTTATTATTCCTAGCATTCTGTTCACCCTTTTCGCCGCCGCCATATATTGTGTGGACGGCTTCATCGACTTGTTGATCAGAACCAAGTCCCTTTCCTGGGAGGTCTCTCCAAGTACCACCCCGGTCATCCTGTATTCATACATGAGATTTTTGCTACCGACATGCATCACTTTGCATTTATCCATGTTGAACCTCATCTGCCATGTCGATGCCTATTCCTCAAGCCTGATTATGTCACGTTGCAGGTCTTCGCAATCCTCCTGCGTCTTCACCACTCTGAATAGCTTCGTATCGTCTGCAAATTTAATCACCTCGCTCGTCGTACCTATGTCTAGATCGTTTATAAAGATGTTGAAGAGCACGGGTCTGAGCACCGAGCCCTGTGGCACCCCACTAGTGACGCTCTTCCAGTCCGAGTATTGTCCATTTACCCCCACTCTCTGTTTCCTATGCTCCAGCCAGTTTTTAATCCACATGAGTATTTCACCCTCGATTCCATGGCTTGCAATTTTCCGAAGTAGTCATTCCGAAGTAGTCCTTCTTCATGTACAGTGACCAGTGCTGGACGTAGTACTCCAGGTGAGGGCTAACCATGGCCTGGTACAGCGGCATGATAACCTTCTCTGATCTGTTCGTAATCCCATTCTTAATCATTCCTAGCATTTTGTTTGCCTTTTTTTGCCGCCGCCGCACATTGCGTTGACGGCTTCATCGATTTGTTGACCAGTACTCCCAAGTCTCTTTCCTGGGGGGGTAATATAAAGATAGAGATCAAGAGAGGATCTGAGCTATCCTTTTAAATGCAGTCCAGACCAGCTGGAATCTTGTATTTAAAAGCTTTCGTAAATAGGAAGGTTTTAAGTGCGGTCTTGAATTTCATAAAACAGGATTCTAATAGGATTGGTGCAGGCAAGGTATTCTTTAGATGTGCTTCAAGTTGGGTACCACTTCAAGAATCCTTCAAGACTGTTCTCCTACCTCTGTCCAGCAGGCTCACCTCTTCAAAATGGTGGGCCTTCCCCTCCCTGGGCCTTAAACACTGCCAGAGATGGAGCTTACCATAGGGATTCGGGCAGCTTGCTCCAAGCATACGCCATAGCAAGGTAGAAGGGACGGAATCTGGAGATGGCGGAGGAAGAGAAGGGCACAGACAGGAGGAACTTACCAGCTGAGCAGAGCTTGCAGGGGGGAACATAGGGGATGTAAACAGAGATAGTGAGGGGCAGCTGAGTGAGTACATTTGTAAGTCAGTAAGAGGAGTTTGAATTGTATTCGGAAATGAATGAGAAGCCAATGAAGTGACTTTAAGAGAGGGGAAACGCGAGTATAGCGACTCTCACGGAATATGAGCTGTGCAGCCAAATTCTGGACAGATTCAAGGGGAGCGAGATGTCTAAGCGGAAGACCTGATAGTGAGTTGCAGTAATCTAAGCATGAGGTGATGAGGGCAAGGATAAATGCTCAGAGAGGAAAGGTCAGATTTTGGTAATATTATAGAGTACAGGGAGAGGCTGGATTGGGCTGTAAACCAGTCTGGTAGTTAAGCACACTCCAACTCCCATGAGCACAGCAGTAGGGCATTGCAAGACAGACAGAAAATTGGAGGCAAGTAAGTCCCAGGTGAGCCAATTAGTGGTACCATTACCTAGGAGGAAGAAGACGGGTCTCTCATTAGAGTAGTTGGGGCAGGAGATGGGGGGAGGGTCAGAGTTTGTGGATGAAAAGTTAAGAGTCCTGCTTATTAACTTAAAACAGGAAATATACACTTTTGGCAAAATTCCAAGCAGGGGAGAGTATGAGGTTTGAAAACTATGGTGCTGCGGCATTCAGAATTCAGGTGGAGATTTTTGGCCGCTCTTTCATTTTACCTTTGCTAGAGGGAGCTCCAGAAGATATGAGAGGTCATATCTTACTACCAAATCTGCCTTCTTTTTTATTGCCTTAATTTTCCAGAATGCTACTACTACTATTTAACATTTCTATAGCACTAATAGGCATATGTAGCACTGTACAACAACAAATTTAAGAAATGGTCCCTTCTCAGTAGAGCTTACAATCTAACAAACAGGACAAGTAGGGGCTTAGAAAGTTTCTCAAGGTGCTTAGGGTGAGGGGTTATGAGTTAAATGCATTCTCAAAGAGGTGGGCTTTTACTCTGGATTTGAATAGTTCTGCCTTATGACCTCAGCTCTGAATCTACTACTACTATTTATTATTTCTATAGTGCTACCAGATGCATGCAGCGCTGTACATTAAACACACAAGAGATGGACCCTGCTCAAAATAGCTTACAATCTAATTATGACAGACACACGGAAAACAGGACAAAGGGTGAATCAATTTATTGTCTTACTAGTCTTTAAGCCCGTTACATTAACGGGTGCTAGAATAGATGTGTCTGTCTGTCTTTCTTTCTGTCTCTGTTTCCTTAGCTGCTGTCTGTCTGTCTTTCTTTCTTTCTGTCTTTCTCTCTCCTTGGCCGCTGTCTGTCTGTCTGTCTTTCTGTCTGTCTCTCTGGCCCCCCTGTCTGTTTGTCATTCTTTTTGTCTGTGTCTCTCCCTGGCCCCTTGTCTATCTTTCTTTCTTTCTGTCTCTCTCTCTGGCCTCCTGCCTATCTCTCTCTCTGGCCCCCCAAGCAAACCAAGATTGCTGCCTGCCCCCCAGCACACCCCTCCCCCGAAGGAAACCCCTTTTCCCTCTCCCCCTCCACTTCCCTGTGCAGAAGTAGCAGCCTGACGCCTCGCAGCACTTTGAAGGACACCCTCCTGCCATTGCTCTCACCGCAAGCCAACACACACTGCGCGTGCCGCAAGCCGACATGCACTGCAAATGGAACATGGCACGGAAGCAGAAATCACGGCAGCAGGGATTACGCCGTGTCAACTGTGCATGCGCGGGTAAGGATTTTATTATAGAGGATAGGATGTTTAGATCCCACTTGAAGAATCACTTCTATAACTGGAAATGTGGGCAGTCACTGAGTCAGTGTTCTGTGCCTGTATCTTTCTTTCTATCCCTTTTGGAACCTTCTCCACTGTATTTTTTTTTCCTTCTCTCTCCTGTCCCATTCTTTCTGCTGGTCTTCTATCCCTTTCCTATAAATGTTATGATATCCCTTGTACTTCTAAATCACTTTAATTGGTGACCTCTGAAAGGTGGCATATCAAACTCTAATGAACATGAACAAATAAAGTGAGTTTGCCAGAATGCTGGGAGTTGTAGTCCTTGGGGTTCCTGAAACAATAGCTAAAATTTGATTTGAATTTAGTTCATGCCTTTTCAATGGTAGCTCAAGGCAAGTTTCATTAAGATACTGTAAGCACAAGAGCTTACAATCTAAAAAGGTAATTCTATAAGCCAGCACCTAAATTTAAGCACCAATAAACTGCCTAGTTTACAGAATAGAAGCGCTTAAATGCATGACTGGTGCCAATAATTGGTAGTTATGTGTATAAGTGCTAGGCGCTATTCTGTTACAGGCACACAGCCTTTATAGAATAGTGCTTAATCCCAGATCTCAAACCTATTTTTGGGTGCTAGTCTTATGTCTGTTGAAACCTGGCGTAAATGCTGGTGCCCGAGTTATGCACACTTACACAGTATTCACTATGCAAATTTTCAGAATGCCTTTGGCAGGTGCATGCTCCTCTTGTGGCCACGACCCCTTTCAAAATATACACTATGAGAGTTAGGTACACAGCCAGAGGCATAAGCAAATATTAATGAGTGCCAATTAGCCTCAAGAATTGGTTATTAGCACCCAATTATTGATGTCAGATAGCTCGTTAAGCAATTAATTTGCATGCCCCACTCAGGAGCATGCACAAGTTTGGACACGCAAATCAGGATGCAATATATAAAATCCAGGGGTTAATATGCAACTGTCAGGGAGTGCACACATGGGCAGACAGGGGTGTTTCATAGGGACGTCACTGAGAAACATGTGTAACTTATAGAATATTATCAGTTGCACCCATTGAATGGCGCACTTAAGTGCATCCATTTATGCTAGCCATTGGCCCATCATAAGTAGGCATACATAACTTTTGGCACACCAGTGCGGCTTTGCACTAGCATTCTAAAATGGTTTAGGTGCACCCTTCAGCTATTTTAGAATTGTTGCTAAATGCACTCTTTGTTATGGTTGCCAGATTTTCCAGTTGGAAAATCCAGACCCCTAGACCCACCCAGAGGCCCGCCCAGTTCTACCCTAATCCTGCCCCCAGCTGCCTGATCTTGTCGGGCAGGGAGGAAATCTGCGCATGCCCGACGCGATTTGAGGATGCTTTTCAAAACCTAAACAAAGTGCCGGGTTTTGAAAAGCCGACCGGATCCTCGGACATGTCCAGGGAAATCTGGACGTCTGGTAACCCTACCCTTTGTGGCACCTATAATGAAGCAACAATTTATAGAATGACTGTGTAAGTTTGTATTGCAGGCAATGGGACACAGGGATCAGCAGTGGGATATGAACCCTGGCCTCCCCTCTTTTCAGTCCCCTGCTCTATTAGGCTACTCTGACCTCGTTCTCCTCACCGAAACCTGGTTACTATCAGACAAAGATATTATCATAAAAGATTGTCTACCACCGGGATACAAGATTCTCTCTCTAGCCAGAACATGGGGAAGAGGAGGAGGACTTGCAATAATCTTCCGAGACCACCTAAAAGGTACCATTCTTAACACAATATCTTCGCCCAACTCGGAAATCCTGACCATCTCCCTAACTTCAAGTTCTCTGCCCTCCTCATTAACCATAACCTTATTCTACATACCTCCAAAAAAATGGACCACGATCAAAGAGAACTTCGCAGAATCCCTCCTAACCAACGCTTTAACAAGCCCCTATAACCTACTATGCGGGGACATCAACCTACACCTTGAAAAAACGGACCAACCAGAAACAGCAGACCTTTGGTCTCTGCTCTCCCAATTAGGATATGACAAACATCCCCCTGTCACAACCCACCAAGGAGGTCATCAGTTAGATCTGGTGACTCTCTCCTCCAAGGAACTATCCAACCCCACATTCTATTGGAAACAAGGAAACTGGTCAGACTCCCTCTGGTCCGACCACCGCCTATGTACCTTCTCCATCGGATGCCAAAACAAACTCCAGAAAAATGGCAAAACAAGATCCATCAAAACCCACACTACTAGAGGAAAGATTGACCCAACGGAATTCTGGTCCCACTTCGAAATTAACACCAATCCTACCGAACAAACAGAACAACTCATGACATCCTGGATCCAGACCAGTACCGACATACTAAACGAGATTGCCCCCCCAAAAACCCGCAAACATAGAACCCCCAACCAAGAAGGCTGGTTCGACCATGATCTGCTGCTATACAAGAAAGACCTTAGGAAAGCTGAAAGATTATGGCAAAAAACGGGATCCCTTGAACACAGATCGTCCTGGAGGAAAAAAGTAAAAAACTACAAAACCCTCATAAATGAAAAAAGAAAAAACTTCTACTCCATCAAGATAGGAAACATAAAAACCAATAGCAGCGATCTCTTCAAACTGGTCAATGACCTATATAACCTAGAGACCCACACAAACATACACGAAGAATCCACCTTAACTCCCGACTCTCTCGCTGACTTCTTCAACACCAAGATTCAAATACTAAGATTAACACTACCCCCCAGCCCCAACCCCCTTGAGCTGTTCCCCATTCTCCCAGACATCTACTCACCAAACCCAGACCTAGGAGCCAGAGCTGACCTCTGTTGGAAACAATTCGCAGTAATCGACTGGCAAAACTTCAACTCATACTACAACAAATATACACACTCCCATTGCAAACTGGACACATGCCCACCTAATATCATGAAAACGGCACCCCCCAGCTTCAAAGCAAAAATGATGACATGGGTTAACTATCTACTATCCTCAGGAAACTTCCCGTCTGAGCAAGGCCACATTATGATCACCCCTATTATAAAAAATGCGAATGAACCACCCAATGCCCCTTCTAACTATAGACCGATCGCCAGTATCCCCTTATTCACCAAAATTGCGGAGGGGCTGGTAAAGGCGGAACTCTCTGCATACCTAGATAAATTTAACATACTCAGCAACTGTCAATCAGGCTTTCGCACTGACCACAGCACGGAAACCATCTTAGCTTCCCTTCTCGACCACCTCCACACGCTCTTCAGTCAGGGCTCAAGTGCCTTAATCATACAACTTGACCTGAGCAGCGCCTTTGACCTGGTAGACCACACCATTCTCCTCGAATGCCTGGCTCACATCGGCATCTCAGACCAGGTCCTTAACTGGTTTCAGGGATTCCTAAGAAATAGATCCTACAAAGTATGCAAGAACAACTCTCTCTCTTACAGCTGGGACAACACCTGCGGGGTCCCGCAGGGCTCCCCCTTATCCCCCACCCTTTTCAACATCTACCTGGCCTCCCTAGGCAACCTTCTCCATAACCTCAAGCTCAAATTCTTCATTTATGCAGATGACATCACAATTTCCATCCCACTCACTAACTTTTCACATGAAATACTCGACCACACAACAAACATTCTCAACCAGATCGAACTCTGGATGCTAGCATTCAGACTGAAACTAAACCCTGATAAATCTAAATTCTTCCTAGCCACCCCCAATGACAAAATCAAAGAAACTACAATTCAACTGAAAGGAATGACCTTCCCCCTCGAACCAACCTTAAAAATCCTGGGAGTCACGTTGGACAAAAATCTTTCCTTAGAAAATCACACCGACCTCGTCATCAGGAAAAGCTTCTCTGCACTTTGGAAACTTCGCACCATAAAAAAATACTTCAACGACACTTCCTTCCGCCTTCTTGTACAATCCTCCATCCTCAGTATTCTTGATTATTGCAACATCATATACCTTAACGCCACGAAGAAAACAACCAGGAGACTAAAAATAATCCAGAATACCGCCGTGCGCCTCATCTTTGGCCTAAAGAAATGGGAACATGTCACCCCATTCTACCACCAACTCCACTGGCTGCCTTTCGAGTCTAGAGTCCTTTACAAATTCGCATGCTTCTGTTACAGGGCGGTAAATGGTTCCTCACCAAGTTACATCAATCCTCACTTCAACCTCTACCGCACCAAAAACAAATCCCGTCGTATTCAGCTGTTCGCCTTCCCCTCACCCAAACTCTGTCACTTTAAAAGATTCCTTGACAGAACTTTCGCCTTCCAAGCAGCCAAGCTGAACCCATGGCTTGCACAAATGATACTAGAGGCCCCCACTTACCTCGGTTTCAGAAAATCACTTAAAACTTACCTATTCCGCAAACAAGACCCGAACGGTACCCCCCCCTGACAATATCTCCCCCCCTCCCCAATCGGGCCCCCTCATGAGGCCTTCCCCCGTTTTTCCCCTCTTCCCGCATCCTCTATCTAGTTCAAATAAAGCCGATAAACAATTGAAACTATGTTACTCTGTAATTCTAATAACAAATCTGTAATTCTAATAACAAATCTTTAATTCTGACAAATAATTGTAAATCTGCCTGTCTATGCAGACCCTAATGTAATTCAATGTAAACCGCCTTGAACTCGAATGGGTATGGCGGTATATAAAAATAAACTATTATTATTATTATTATTATTATTATTATTATTATTACTCCTCCATTATATGGAAACTTTATATATAAGATCTTGTAAATTCAATAAATAAAAATATGAGCACAAAAAATTATACCGAATATACACCACCACTTGCATTTTATTTGGTGGAAAAGGAGATAAAAGCATATACTTTGGCCATATGATAATCCTGGTTATAGAGTGAGCCGCATTATAACCTTTGAGTCCTGGGCACTTTTGCCTTCATGGACTACTCCCTCGATGACATTTAATGTAAGGCTGAGCTTTTAATTTGAATTACATGAATTTTTATTTTTATTTGATGTATCTGTATTATATTTATTTTCTATATTTTCAAGGCCAAAAAGCAAAGCATGAAAATAAATTAGCATAGTCATTTTTATTCTTCCTGATTTAAAAAAATATATATATATTGCAACATTTTCATAGGCCCTCAGCACTATGCCTAATGGATAAGTTGGCCCTTGTTATAGATTAGGGAAATATGTTAGTCTGATTTGTTTAATTTTTTATGTTGTAAAGGGCCATGAATTTGATATACTGCTTTTCTGTGGTACAAGCAAATAGAACTGTATGGTTTTTGTATAAAGTAGAAGTACATTTTCTATGTTGGTTTGCTTGCTGAGTCTTCCTTGAATTATATAGTATATTTCTGGTATTCAGCCAAATGAAACTGTTATTTGGTCAAATATTAAACATTGGTATTTTTTTTTTAATGGGATACAGTATTCTTCCAGCTCAAATACTGAGGTGGGGTTTGTCATCTTTATTTCTCCAACTGTATATGTGTCATATGCTTGCAAGAGAAAATTCCAGATGTTTGGGTGAGTGTTGTATGGTAGGGCAAACGAGGCTTAAATGTCAAGAAATTTGGGAGAAAGACATACATAATGGAATCCAGCTGGGGTCATGGTTTCTATCAACTTCACTGGTCAGTGTAACTAATTAAAGAAGAAGCCTGCACTACAGCCCTTCATAAGGGAAGTGAAAGTCCTTTCTTAAACATGTGATTTTAATTTTTAAAAAATTCAAACAGCCTTTTCAACTTTCAGTACCTTCCTAAATTCACAACTCATTTTGTTGAATTAGTTGGCAAGCGGGGGCCTATAGGCTTGACTGTTCCAGGGCCAAATGGATTCTCAAAATGCTGTGGCAAGAATTAAAATAACTCAAGGGTAAACTGTTTCTTTTGTATTGTGCTGGGCAATGCCCATGGATGTTTCCTCAGAGAAAAGAAATGAGACATGAGTAACTTGATTCCATCCAATCTACCCATAATGTGCTGTTATAAAGTGTTTGCAGTAAAGCTGGAAATTGGAATTCATCAGATATTTAAAACAGAGGGGGAAGAACAAAGAAGGCCTTTGAAAGCACAAGTATTGATATGCTGATCCAAGGCCAGGTCCAGGGAAGTATTGGATAATGTATACAGTGGCTGTGATTTCTTCAGTTTGATTATATGACTGTTTTATATAGCACAAGCATGTACTTTCTTTATCCCTTAGATAACGTGACCATTTATTTTTTTTCTTCAAAACGGGACATCTACTAATTTTTAGGTAATAACATTGTAGATATCTGTCTTTCTTTCTCTCTCCCTGTCCCCCCTTTCTGTCTTTCTTTCTCTCTCCCTGCCCTGTCCCATTCCCTCTCTTTCTCTCTCTCTCCCTGCCCTGTTTTTCTTTCTTTCTCTCTCTGCCCACCTCCCATTCCCTTTCTTTCTTTCTTTCTCTCCCTGCCCTTTTCTTTCTTTCTCTCTCCCTGCCCCTTTTCTTTCTTTCACTCTCCCTATCCCCCTTTCTTTTTCTCTTTCTGCCCCACCTCCCCCCCCCACTGCCACAAATTTCTCCAAGCCACCACTGTTGATTTCTTCTTGCTTTCCCGACACCGATGCAGCAACAGGTCAGGTGCATGCAGCGACTTTACAAGCAGTGGGCCCACAAGCCTCCCACCCCCCTACCCGACATCAATTCTGATGTTGTAAACGAAGTTCCGGGAACTTCCTCTCTGATGTCAGAATTGATGTCGGGGTGGGGGTGGGGGGAAGGCTTGTGGGCCCGCCACTTGTAAAGTCGCATCCTGTTGTCCTGTTGGAATTGTTACAGTGGGTTGATCTCTTTCTGAAAACGGAACATTTTGGTGTCCCGAAGCTGTGCTTGAGAACAACGGGATAGGCTACCTAAAAATGGGATGGTCCCGTTCAACTTGGGACGTATAGTCACATTACCTTAGAACAGTGGTCTTCATTACAAGGCCCGAGAGCTGGGGTGTAAAATAGCATCCCCCCTCTCAGGATCCAGCAGTTTTTCCTTCCAGCACTGCAGTCCTGCACTCTTTGGGCCCTGGGTAGCGTGAATGAAGTAAACATGCTCCCTTCGATGGCCTGCAAGCTTTCCCTCCACTACAGCTTCCTGTCCCCACGCCAAGAAGCTGTAGCAGAGGTCAAGGCCAGGTATTCTGGTAGGAATGAATGTAAAGAAGCACTGTTGGCATCATGACCCAAGTAGGAAGGTATTTGCTGGCTCTCCTTTAGCCCTTTTGGACCTCAAAATGGCCCTCATGTAAAAATGAGTGAAGACCACTGCCTTGGAAGATCCTATCAGTTTGATGGTCAACGTGAAATGCCCTTAGCAACCCCTATCCATAAATGTATAGCATTAAAATATAGCACTGTACGCTGAAACTAAGAACAATAGATTTAACAAAATAATTGTATCCTGTAATGTGCAAACTTTCTTCAGGTGCGTCAGACTATCCTGCCAATAATGCATCTTAATACAAAAATTTGGACCTTAACATGCAATGATAATAATGAGCTACAAAGCACAAAATACAGTACAAGCAAAACAGCTTTTTTCAAATGGAAAATGAATAAAGCAATTGACAGGACATTTCACATTTTGTGTTATTCATAAAAATTTTATACCAGCTTAAGGGATGCTGCTAACTTTCAGGAACTAACATGCAAACTGATGCTCTTGGAGATAATCTTTAAGAACACCCCCCATCCCCACCCCCATCACCATTCTGGATCCCTTCAAATAAGAGTGTTTCCTACTTCCTGATCTCTAATTCCCAGTGAAAGAGGGCTGGATTTACATATAGTCTAGACAAGCTACAGTTGAGAGCATGTCATTACTAGGGATCTCATGCTTTACCAGGATGGATAATTATTGAACCTAAAATTTACTTTGTGCTTAATTAAGGCAGACCTTTTAAATGTTACAGCATAGGGGCCATAATATGCATATGTCTGCCCTGTTGACAACCCTACACCCCAATTGATTCTTTACTTAAAATGAAAGTCCCATCTTCTGCACTAGCAGGCCAGTAGCACTAGCCGTATGGTATAAATGCTAGGGGTTAAGTAGCCAAATAAGAGAGGTGGAGGAGCTGCTTTTGTACATTATGTTGGGGTCCATTATCTTTCTGTTGCTTTGGCTGGGAAAGCAGGAAGCTATTTTAGGATGCTACAATGGACCCCCCTGAAAAAAAATTTCCTGCAGAATTCACTAGTCAAGATATAATGCAGATTAATGAATCTTGTGATGGTTTGCCTTCACAAAAGTACTGAAGGAGTCTGGGACTTGTTTTCCTAAGTGTTGAACTAAGTTTTCTCTTTAATAAAATGCTGAATTATGTTTAGCTGCAGACCTAACTTATCTCATGTTCTAGCCTGCTTGCACTGGATGTTTTAGGTTGGGCATTCTAGCTTCTTATGGCTATCGCAGCATACATGATATTGTATTCCGCCCTCCTGGACATGTAACAGAAAGACTGCAGGGCTTAGATAAGTGACCTGCTAGTGTGAGCTTAGGACCAATGATTGTTAAGAAAAGTAACACGTGAAAAGTTTTTTCTAGAATTCAGTTGTATAGCCAGAAGAATGTATAAATATCTCTGTAACTTCCTGGTTTCTAGACTTCTGAAGCCAGCTTGGGGCTCAGGGGTCCGCATATGCTGAATAAACATCTGTGCTTTCTTCAAGTCTCTAAGTTTTGTGGCTGCCCAAAGTGACCTTTCAGTACTACTACTACTATCCATTCAGTCGTGTCCAACCCTTGGATACTCTGTAGGCCATGCTTCCCTGTTCTCCACATCTTCTTTCAATTCCTTGATGTTAATTCCCATGTCGTTCTTCATGGTATCCAGCAAATGGGCATTTGGTCTCCCCTGCTTCCTTTTACCATTGACCATTCCAAGTAGCACCTGCTTTTCTAGTAAATTCACCCCTGTGACGTAGTGAGGATGAGAGGTGCCCAGGGCAGTGGCCCCCCTACCTGCCCTCTTCTCCGCCCTCACACCATCTGCTCTTTCCCCGCCCCCTCCTGCCACGCGTGTCCCTGCTCTTCCTCCGTACCTCTTTAATGTTCCAGGCATGAGCAGCAACTCCAACCTCCTGCTTGTGCCAGTGTCGGCTCTTCCTCTGCTGTCACTTCCTAGGCAGGGGTCCAGGAAGCGATGTCAGAGAAGTGTTGACACTGGCGCGAGCAACAGGTTGGAGTTGTTGCTTGCACCGGGAATGTTATAGAGGTACGGGGGAAGGGAATGGGTGTGCATGCATGGTAATGGGGTGCGAGGAAGGAGCAGGGGGAGCAGAAAGGAGGAAAGGTGCTGGTGCCCCCCCAAGACCCTGCTCAGGACAAACCGTCCCCCCCCCAATACTATGCCACTCATTCGCCCTCCTCACATGTCCAAAATAGGTTAGTTTCTGTTTGGTAATCTTGCCTTCCAGGGAGAATGTTGGGCTTATATGATCAAAAACATCTTTGTTGGTGATCCTAGTTGTCCATGGAATTTGTAGAAGTCTTCTCCAGCACCATAGCTCGAAGGCATCGATTTTTCTTCTATCTGCTTTCATAAGTGTCCATGTCTCCCAGCCATATGTCGTGACTGGGAAACAGTGGCAATGATCATAAGAACATAAGAAGTTGCCTCCACTGGGTCAGACCAGAGGTCCATCTCGCCCAGCGGTCCGCTCCCGCGGTGGCCCATCAGGTCCGCGACCTATGAAGTGGTTTCTGACCACTTCTATAACCTACCTCAAGTTCTGTCTGTACCCCTCTATCCCCTTATCCTCCAGGAACCTATCCAACCCTTCCTTGAACCCCTGTACCGAGTTTTGGCCTATCACATCCTCCGGAAGCGCATTCCATGTATCCACCACCCTCTGGGTAAAAAAGAACTTCCTAGCATTTGTTCTAAACCTGTCCCCTTTCAATTTCTCTGAGTGACCCCTAGTGCTTGTGGCTCCCCACAGTTTGAATAATCTGTCCTTATTCACTTTCTCTATGCCCTTTAGGATTTTGAAGGTTTCTATCACGTCCCCTCTAAGTCTCCTCTTCTCCAGGGAGAACAGCCCCAACATACCTGTCAGCGTATGAAAAATTTTCCATACCTCTTATCAGTTTAGTCGCCATCCTCTGCACTCCCTCGAGTACCGCCATGTCCTTCTTGAGGTATGGCGACCAGTATTGAACACAGTACTCCAGGTGCGGGCGCACCATTGCGCGATACAGTGGCATGATGACCTCCTTCGTCCTGGTCGTGATACCCTTTTTGATGATGCCAAGCATTCTGTTTTCTTTCTTTGAGGCTGTCGCACACTGCGCCGATGGTTTCAGTGATGTGTCGACCATCACCCCCAGGTCCCTTTCAAGGCTACTCACCCCTAGCAGTGTTCCCCCCATTTTGTAGCTGAACATCGGGTCTTTGTTTAATGGTGACTGAGACGTCCTTGCACTTCCATATTTGATCCATGCCCACCATGGCAGCCAGTGGCGTATCAAGGGGGAGAGGGAGGGGCAGTCCGCCCCGGGTGCACGGCTGGGGGGGTGGGGTGCACAGCCGGCCAGGTCCGGGTCCTCCTGCCCTTCCTATCCCCCAGCCCGCGCCGTTGCAATCTTACCTCCCCTGCTGACAAGAAGTCTTTCCGAAGTCAATTCTGATGTCTGAGACGACGTTCCGGGCCAGCCAGGCAGTGATTGGCTGGCCCGGAATGTCCTCTCTGACGTCAGAATTGACGTCGGAAAGACTTCTTGTTGGCGGGGGGAGGTAAGATTGCAGGCGCGGACCAGGGGAAAGGAAGGGGAGAAGCACTTTTTTTTTTCTTTTTTCCGTGGCAGGGAGGGCAGGATGTAGGCAGGCAAGCTGGCTGGCTTTAGCGCAGCAGGGAGGGAGGGAGATAGGTAGGCAGACAGGCAGGCTGGCTTTGGGGGTGGACAAAATCTGGAAGGCAGTAGGGGGGGACATAAGGAGGCACTGGGGACACTAAGGACACAGGAAGGAAGCACTGGGGGCACCATGAACACGGGAAGGAGGCACTGGGGGCACCATGGACACAGGATGGAGGCACTGGGGGCATCAAGGACATGGAAAGGAGGCACTGGGGGCACCATGGACATGTGAAGGAGGCACTGGGGGCACTATGGACACGGGAAGGAGGCACTGGGGGAACTAAGGACATGGGAAGAAAGGAGGGAGGGAATAGAAAGGGATAATTGTTGGGCTTGAGTGCAGAAAGAAAGAAATGAAAGAAAGGATATACAGTCAACTAATAGATGTTCTCTTTTGATGAAAAAAATAAATGGTCATGTTACCTCTGACTTACTTTCTCTGCAGCAGAGTCGGCAGCCGCGCTGAGGTGCAGGAAGGTCCCGTGATGACTCGTCTGATGGCTCTGCTCCGTAAGACGTAAGTTACGTCGGAGGGGGTGGACCCGGCAGACACAGTCATTGCGAGACTTTGCCACAACTCTCTGCGTCTGCCGGAGCAGAGCCAGCAGACGAGTCATTGCGAGACCTTCCAGCATGCGGCTGCTGAGTCCGTTCCAGAGCAAGTACGTCGGAGTGGGTGGACTGGCAGCCGGCAGCTACAGTCATCGTGGGACTTTGCTGCATGAAGGGAGAGAAAGGAGCAGGACTGCTGGAATCTAAGAGTGGTGGAAGGAAAGAAAGAGGGCAGGGTGATATGGAAGGGTGGTGCTGATAGAATTGATGTACAGAGAAAGGGGAGAGACATAAGGGGGAAGGATATTGGAGGGGAAAGAAAGGGGGCAGATGCTGATTGAAGAGGGGTGGATGGCGAGAGAAATGGCAGACATTGGATGGTAGTGGGGAGCCTATGCTGGATGGAAGTGCAGATGGGAGAGATAAGGGAGCAAATGCAGGAAGGAAATGGGAGGAGAGAAAGAGGGGAGCAGACACTGGATGGAAGTGGACAGAGAGAGGAGAAGGTACTAGATAGAAGGGTTGGAGAAAGAGGGTACATGATGGAAGGAGGGGATAAATAAAAGGAGGGCACATGATGGGGAGAAAAGGATTAAGTTAGGGAAACACTGGAGGGGTGAGGGAAAGAGGTGGCAAGCTTTAGGTAGACAGGAAAAAAGGGCATTGATGAGAGGGTAGTAAAAACGTAATATAGACAAATGCAGAAAATAAACTGAAAAGGAAAATGAGGGAAAAAAGAGAAAGGGATTGCAGAGGAAAGGTGTGGGAGAGGGAAGGAGAGGAAAGAAATGCCAGACCAATGGGGGTGAAAGGAGAGATGGAAGGGGGAGGCATACAGTTTCTGGAAGGGGCATAGATGGAGAGAAGATCCATATAGGGGAAGAGAGACGGCAGACAGTGGATTGAAGGAAGAGAGTTACAAGAAGATGAGGAAAGCAGAAACCACAGAAGACAAAGGTAGAAAAAAAATTATATTTATTTATTGCTTTAGGAGACATGTGTCACTGTTTCTGTGGTGCACTGTTTGCAGAGTCCAGCTTCTTACTGGTTCAGTTTAACCTTTGTCTATATATTTCTATTTTATCCCCCCTTTTACAAAACTGTGGAGTGTTTTTTAGTGCCAGCCGTGATGGTAGCAGCTCTGATGCTCAGAATTCTATGAGCGTTAGAGCTGTTACCACCGTGGCTAAAATCTACACTACAGTTTTGTAAAAGAGGGAGGGATTAGTTTGTGATTACATATTCCATACTAGGCGAAGGTGTTTTCTGTATTCTGTGTGTTCGAAAGACATGGTTTTTTGTTAGGCTTGACTACAGGATTGATCTGTACAAGTCTGGCTTGTTTAGTTTTACAATGGGTGTATTGATGTTGTACTGCTCACTGCAGTATGTAAGATGCTGCCTTTTCCTAGGTACTCATGTGTGACATGTGGCTTGTTACTAAAAATCATGTTTTTTGTATAGATGGGGGTGTCAAAAAATGATGGGCCCCGGGTATCGCATATGCTAGGTATGCCACAGTACGCCCCAATGCTAATCGAAGCTTGGTCTCTGCTATCGAACCGCCACTGTGATCAACGAGGAACCCAAGGAAAATGAAGCTGTCAACCATTTCTATTTATTCATTGTTGATCTTTATGTAGACTTTTTTGTTGGTACAAAAGTACAGAGGTGTTAAAATTTGCATTATTTACTGTATGTTGGGCGAGTACAGCTATTTACAATATGAATACATGGAATGTTGTGCAATAAAAATTACATAATTGCTCATAATAGGGTGGGAAAGTATGTAGTACTGATGAAACTACACACATTCTTATGGGCATGAGGAATAATGTTCCAGTGCACATACTGAAGACTGTTCAAAACAAGCAAAAAACCCTGAAGATTTGCACGAGTAACATACAACCGCTCATAGGTACTCACAGAAAGCTCCACCATTTAGCACGAGGTTGTGTAGGGATGCCGGGGAAGATTTCTACAAAGGCTGGTAAAATTTTTTAATTCTTATTACATTTCAGACTAATTCCATATAATTAAAAAAAAAAACCAGTTTCTCTCTATCACCTCTCTTTGGGTCAGTTATAGATTTCCCCAATGAATATGAATGAGATCTATTTGCATGCACTGCTTTCAATGCATATTCATTGGGGAAATCCTGAAAACCCGATTGGATTCCAGCCCTCGAGGACCGGAGTTGCCCATGTCTGGACTAGAGGTATGCATATTCTAATTAGTGGATGGTGCAAATAATTAGCTGTGAAGTTTGGCAACAGACATCCTTGTGGCAGAATCAGCACTAATGTGCCTACCGCAGTGCAAGAAGCACTAACACAGGGCACACTCAGGCATCTCATGGCAGTTTTCGCATGGGTGCATGCTACCCACATGCTAAAAAATACTGAGGACATGGGGGCAGAGAGTTAGTATGTTCTGTGCTAATAATAATAATAATAATAACTTTATTTTTATATACCGCAATACCACAAACAATTCAGAGCGGTTTACAGAAGAAGAGACTGTATACAGACAGTGATATTACAGAAAACGTTTGAAATTACATTAGCATGTTAAGGTTAATCAAATTTATCAGGAAGTGTTTTAGAAATACATCAAGGCAGAAGTGGAGTCAGAGAAATCTATCAAAGAGATAAGTTTTGATTGACTTCCTGAAAATAGGTGTTGGCAAATGTCCATGTGCTAATAGTGACGCGGTAATGGGGAAATTAGGAAAACGACATCATTTTATTGCTGTGTTAAAAGTAGCCTCAATGAGTGGGAAATACCCATGCTGGGGATACTGCTGGCCACTTTTCAGAGCCACTTATAAAAGGACCCCCAAGCCGTGCTATTGTTTTTAGGGATATGTCTGCTAAAGTGTGCTAGTAAACCGGCTTAGCATGTGCCAAGTGAGATTTTGCTATTTGCTAGGACAATTTCCAGTATTTCTCTAGCTCTTTAGGGTATCCCGTTCTCTGTCTCTGACATGCTCCCTCCAGAAAATAAATACAGTAAATACTGCATGCTTAGGGTGTGCAAACAGGTCACTTACCGCAAAATGCTTTCATTAACGTACATTAATTGACGTTAAGTACATGGAGGCAAGCAGGGTTCATTGAGCATAATGGAGCTTGTGTTTTTTAGAGAATCTTTACTAACAATTACCACATTATCTACAGCAGGCCCTCCTTTACAAATCTACGCTAGCATTTTTAGCACCGGCTGCGACGGTAAGAACTCCCACGCTCATAAGAGCATCAGATTTCTTACCACTGTGGCTGGTGCTAAAAACGCTAGCGCAACTTTGTACAGGAATTGGAAAAAATGAATTAATCATTAATAAAAGACCTACTTAAATTGCATTAAATATATGAGCTTACTACCCCCCCTTTTTTTACAAAACTGCAATAGCAATTTTTAGAGCAGGTCGGCGCGCTGAATGCTCTGTGCAGCTTCCGACACTTACAGGAACCCTATAACTGTCGGGAGCAGCGCAGAGCGTTCAGCGTGCCGACCTGTACTATAAACCGCTATGCGGTTTTCTAAAAGGTGGAGGGGTGTGAGTGTAAATGAGGGCAGTAGTACACACTAATCATAACAAGTTAGCAGGTTAATGCTTCCACACTCACTTTCCACTCCCTCCCAAAAATATTTTTTTAAATTGTTAACATGTGGGTTAGTGAGTGCAATCGCATATTAGGGGCTTAATACCCTTTAATAAAAGGGCCCTTATGTTTTGATTAGTGCAGGAGAAAAATACACTTTTTCCATAGCCATCATTAGCACCGATATTTGGAGACAGGATTTGTTAACTTTACCTGGCACATTTCTGAGACACGTCTGTTATTATAAAGTAAAATTTAATGCTTGACATCGGAAATGCTAGCAATTACATATTAGCTGACCACATATTAAATACTTTCATAATGACTGGGGAATATTATTCATTTTTCAAGGAACTAAATCATTCAAAATGATCAATTCAGAAAAATAATGTGTGGTCTTTGTTGTTGTCAGCACAATTGTCTTTTGATGCCTACCCCAGAGCAATCCTGTTACTGAGCAGTCATTCAGACTGGGATCAAATGGCAGTTAGGAATCTTAGGGCCTTTTTCAAATTGAAAAGAAAAAGTCAAATGGTTGACTTCTATTAAAAAAACACAATCTCTTTGAAACTGCATAAAGCTCCTTGATAGTGCTATAATCATTACAGGCACTGATGTTTATTCACTGGAAGGACTTAATCACTTATCTTTCCACAAAAATCTCAAACAAACAACCTTCAATTAATTTCAATTTGGTCAGCCAAGATGGAGAGATAAACTTCTACAACCAACAAATATATGCTGACGTAGTCGCACCTTTATGCTAAATCCTTTTAATATCCATGGATTTTAAATTGCAAACAGTTCAGGTCAATACATTTCTGTTAATTCTTTCATCAAACTAAACTAAACCAACGTCTTCCACAAGTATTAGCCTATCCCCCCCTTTTTACAAATGTAGCGCCGGCCGTGGCGGTAACAGCTCCGATACTCATAGAATTCCTATGAGCATTGGAGTTGTTACTGCTGAAAACCATACTAAGGTTTTGTAAAAGGGGGATATATAATAAAGAAGGGAAATTTTCTAAATCTTTATTACAGATAACAGTGATAACAGTGTAAAAATGGGCTTATAAAAAACTGCTTTCCTTGTGTGCAAGAACACTTGTGTACACTGTGTAACTTTAGTCTCGATAAGAAGGCGGATGCGTTCCAATACTAACTGCATTACCTGGATATTAAGCTCTGGCCACTATCCAGATAATGACTGCTATTGATTGTGGCAGCCAATGTTTTAAAACAAACACTCATTGTGGCAACTGAATGTCGATTCAGAAGTGTTTACAAAAATATCAGTAAGTAAACTGTTCATGGAAAAACACAAGAACATCAGTTATTGTAACTGGAAAAATAACAGAGTTCTTTGTGAACCTTCTGATGACTTTTCTTCCCTTCTACTATAATGGCCCTGAGTAGGTCCCTTCTCACTATTCTCTTCTGGAATCTTCTTCTAGAGTCCTGAGTAGACTGGATATCAACCTCCCTGCTTTTTTGCTTCATGGGCCCCAAGCTGGTATCTCAGATTTCTGTCTCAAGTCTCCTACAAGACATTCTTATGGATATACCCCCCCCAAAAAAAATCACCCTGCCTTTTGCAGTTCTGTAGACAAGTACTTGAGCATCAGTAAATCCTCTCAAATTACTCCTCAAAACACTCCTTTGGGTGGATACGAAATAGGGAAAATAGCTCTCTTCCTCAAAACAGAAAGAAAGAAATATTAAAAAAGCATTCACACATTCAGTGCTATGTCAAATATAAAAGTGCTTTTAATGTATCATTACAAGTCCACTGTATCAGGCTCGAGTATTTGAGACCTCTTTAAATATAAAGCACTAGAACATTAACTAAAGAAGGTCTTAAAGCATTTATTAAATATTCAGGCTAGCAGACCTCAGAAGTACCCTACTGTATGTCTATCATCTTCAAAGAACATACAGATCAATCGGCACCCATGGTCGTCATAGGCCTCTATAACATAATGTTATAGAGGCCTATGACGACCATGGGTGCCGATTGATCTGTATGTTCTTTAATGTATCATGGCATACAGTTCGCTATCCCCCAGATTCTGTACAGGTTGCTCAGATCCACATGTAAACTAGTTAGATGCTAACAATCAAAAATTCGAGTTATCAAGCACTTATTTGACAGTGGCATACCTAGTATATTTGACACCCAGGGCCAATCATTTTTTTAAAAATCACCTCTATAAAAAGACATTCTTAGTAATAATCCATGAATCACACAATAAGAGTGCACCTAGGAAAAGGCAGCATCTTAAACACTGCAGTACGCACTAGAACATCAATATGCCCACTAAACAAGCCAGATTAATACAGATTAATCTTGCACAGTCAATGCTAACAGAAAACCATGTCCTATTCATAGATAAAGAACACAGATATACCTTCACCCAGTATGGAATATGAGGGGTTGTTGAAAAGTTCCTAAATTCTGAGTGTTATTTTACCACTATCGCTGAAAGAGTGTTGTTTTATTTTGTCAATTGCCAATTTGCAGAATAGTAATGCCATGTTTTGACATTGTTTCGGATCATTGATTGAACCTCGAGTTTGAAAGGGTGACAATTTTTAAGTGATTCAGAGGTGATTGAGCAGTATTTCAGTGAACAGACATCAGAGTATTTTTTTGGAAGGGTTACAGAAACTTTAGACCCAATGTGCCAAATTTGTTAAACTTAGGGGTGAACTTGTATGTTTCATGGCTCCATGCCATTCTCTTCTTGGTTGGGCTGAGAACATTTTAGCACCCCCTCGTAATCACAAACTAAAAATAGAAATATGTAGACAAAAGTTAAACTGAACCACCAAGAAGCCAGACTCTGCATACAATGCAACACCATAGAAACAGTGGCACGTCTCCTAATACTGTGCAAAATATAAAGATATCAGATGTAAATTTGAAAAAAAACCTGACAATCACCATTTTACAAATTAACAAATAGAAATAAAACAAAAAAATGGAAAAATATGAAAATACCATTTTATTAGACTAATTCATTTTCAATTAGCTTTCAGAGGCCAAAACATCCTTCTTCAGTTCAATACAGTATAATGTTGTTATGGTATCCTGTCCTGACCTAAGGAAGAGGGTTTTGGTCTCCAAATGTTAGTAAAGAATAAATTAAAATTAATCCAATAAAAAATTACTTTATTCCCTTTTTCATTTTATAAAAATTTATCAATACAGCTACAATACTACTTTATTCTAAAGCAGGGGTGTCAAAGTCAGTCCTCGAGGGCCGCAATCCAGTCGGATTTTCAGGATTTCCCTAATGAATATGCATGAGATCTATTTGCATGCACTGCTTTCATTGTATGCTAATAGATCTCATGCATATTTATTGGTGATATCCTGAAATCCAGCTTGATTGCAGCCCTCGAGGACCAACTTTGACCCCTGTGTTCTAAAGCAACAAAAATCTATATGTTTAACCTTTTGTTGTTTCTACTTAAATCATCTTCTCTTCACCCTCTTCTTTCCATCCAGCATCTGTCTTCTCTCTCTCTGCCCCTTCCATCCACTGTCTGCCCTCTCCTCCTTCCATATGGCATCTTCCTTCTTTCTATGTTCTTTACATAAACTTCTATCCTGTGCCCCTTCTCTCCTTCGTACATGATTCATTTCAGCTTCACCCCCTCTCCTTTTTTCTCTTTGTCTCAAGCTTCTCCCATATGCCCTGGCATCTCTCATCTCCTTTCCTTCCTTCCCACCCCACGGTCTCCTTCCTTTCCCTCCCCAATCTCTCTCCTCTCCTTCCCTTCCTCCCCATGTATGCTCTGGCATCTCTTCTCCTTCCTCCTTTCCCCCTGGTCTGGCATCTCTGTCTCCTTCCCTTCCCTCCCCCTATGCCCTGGCATCTATCCCTCCCCTTCCATGGTCTTGCATTTCCTTTCCTTCCTTTTCCTCCCTCCCTCCCTCCTTCATGGTCTGGCATCTTGCTGTACTCTCATCTCCCTTCACTTGTCTTCCTTCTCCCTCCCTCTCTCCAATTGGGTGCACTATTTCTCTCCTTCCCATCCTCCTTCCCTCTCTCTCTCTTTGTCACTCCCCTCTCTGCTGCGTCCCGCTGACTTCCTGTTTCCCTAAAGGCAGGACCCAGCAGAGAGGAAGGCCTGATGCCAGCAGAGCAGCAAATTGTGAACACTGCCGCAAGAAGTTCCCGGAAAATGATGCTGGCCCTTATGGGCTGCACCCAGGGTGGACCGCCCTCCCCCTTGGTACACTACTGTTAATTGGTAGTAATTAGGAGTTAGGCACAGATCTGCTCTATGCACTATTCTATTACATTTGCATCTAGATTTCATAGTGTGCAACTCCAAATCGGGCGTGGCTATGGCAGGTGTATGGATCGGTCAGGGGCATTCCCAGAATTTAGGCCTGTTATAGAATATCTGCATTTGCATGTCTAACTGCCATCCCTTGGATGCCAGCATTTACAACAGCCTTTGGCAGGCTTAAGTGCTCATGTCCTACGTTAGACGTGAAGGCCCGGATTCTATGAACAACACCTAAAGTCAGGTACCTAGATCGGTGTATCTATGCATGAGAGAGATTGGCATACCAAGAAGGCAGTGTAGGCAAATCTCTCTCATGCATATGCATTGTGGATATCCAAAAAACTTGGCCTGCCAGCAGATCTCGAGGACCAGACTTGGGCAGCCCTGTTCTTGAGAATATAATGTCTCACTCTTCTAAATGTAACAGAAGGCTCTGCAAATAGATGTAGCAATTCGTAATAGAAAGGCTTGATCCAGTGGCAAAATACACAATTTCTTCCAGCAGAATCTTCTGTTACATTTAGAAGAGTGAGACATTATATTCTCAAGAAGATAGCAGGTATTTCATCACCCTGCTAATAGACTCCTGAGGCAGGCCCTTTGGGGCCGAAACCCGATCGGGTCGAGTCACAACATACCAATAAAAAATATTTGAGCACCAGAGTCTTCCTTCGCTGTTTGTTGTCATTTAAATATTGACCAGCATATAACCAAAAGACTCTTAGAACACTTCACAAAACATTCATTCCCGGCATTAGGGATACACCAGGGTTCAATCTTTCATGCTTAGAGTGACTTCTCTGAGGCTGAGATGCTCCATGTTGATCCCACTCATCTCTGATCAACATTCAAAAGGTGTACCAAGTCTATCAAGAGAAAAGATTTTGGACCCTGCAGTACCTGCAGTTTTCAAAATTGGGGCTAAAAGTACGCACGGACTTTGTACCAAGTTTAGCAGTTTACAAATAGCTTACATAAAAGAGTTACACTTTGGACGTTCAAGTTAATTTTCACAGTTTGCTAATACTGTTATACCCGGCTGTGTTTTGGGGGGTGCTATCTTTGCAGGAGACACTGGCGCCTCTCCTTCTCTTTGCCCCCACCCTCCACATACCTTTTTAAAAGTTTACCACAACATCTTTCACTTGCTAATTGCGCTGGCCTCGGCTCTCTTTTGATGTTGCTTCCTGATTGCGGGACCAGGATGCCAGAAGGGTGCCATGGTCGACGCAAGTAGCAGGTGGACTGTACTGCTCATGCCGGTGAACATTTGAAGAGGTATGCAGGGAGTGGGGGGGCACATGGTGTAGTGGGAAAGAGTGGTGGTAGGGGGGGCACATGGCACGGTGATGCCAAGTGCCACAACCCTGGGCGCCACTCTTCATCAGTACGCCACTAGTTGTATCTGTAGACTTTGTAAAATGTTGCTTCTATTTTATCTGCAGGAAAAGTACATGCAATACTTTGCCTCTTCCAACCTTAATCTGTCTCTTGGACCATCCCATTCCTTTGTAGCGAGATGTATTCACCCTGTCCTAGTGGCAGTTTCTTTCAAGTGCTGCTTGGCCTAAGCATGAGGGTCTTGTCAGACCTACTATCTTAAAGATGTAGGAGTAGCCCAGTAGTATACGAAGCAATGTGGCATTAGAAGCACCACATTCTTTGGAAAGGGACACAAAATTAGTAAACCCATCCCTTTCTAAAGGGTGATCCTTTCCCAATGCACATGGAAGATATCCTGGGTATGGATAGAGTCTCTCTAACATTCCTGTTCTTTGTGATCTAAACACATTACACTTCTACAGTATCCAGGGCCCTCTTTACTAGGGATGGGCTGTCATTTGCAAAGACATGGGAAATATCAATGATATATCCCATGTTGCATGTCGTTATACGAAAACAAGCAGCAAAAAAAAAACCATTTCCAGCACTATTTCAGAGAGGTTGAAAAAGAAGAAATTGAGATGTGCAGATCAGCGTGTCTCAAGCTTCACCAGTATTTTAGAAAATAATCTGCCAATGTAGAGCTTGTTCTAAATACAAGAGAAATAGATGTTTATGTGCCAGTATATGTAGCAAAAACATCCATTTCAGAAAAATACACATTTATAATAGATTTATAATAGATTTTAAGCTAATTATTTATGCCATGTCCTGGTGCTGCCCAATACACACCCAGACCACGCCCCCTTGTCATTGGGTTTGAGGCATACATGCCCCAGCTTGGTAAAATGGAGAATTAAGATGTTTATGCAAGGTTAAAGTTTAAATGCCAGTTTAGGCACCTATCAAATGTAAATAAGGGCTTGTAAAATGAGCATCTTTTTGCTTTTGGTTTGTCGATAATAGTCCACACTCTCTGCAAATAGTGTGTGCTGTGCGCAATGGGAGCGCACTCTTTCCTTATAGTAAACACATGTAAGAACCACCATGCGTGCGCAGTCCATCACGAAAGAGTATGCACTGCACAGAAGACACAATATTGCTCCTGTAGTGGCAAAAATGTCAAGAAAACCTAAATTAACTCAGTATTCCTGTAAGTGACACGGGAAAGAACGTGAAACAAAAATTTCCCGGCTACCCATCCGTACTGATGGCCTGAGACTATATAACATGCCTACACAATCAGTTCTGAATAGTGCGACGCCAAGCACAATTAAAAACTATGCGCATCTTATAGAATCACACTTAGGGTTCCTTTTACTAAGGTGCGCTATGCTTTTTAGTGCGAACTACATATTAGCACATGCTAACCACGCACTTAACGCTAACCCATGCATGCTAGTCTATGGATGCATTAGCGAGCGTGTAGATTTAGCGTACACTAAACATGCACTAAAACACTTAGCGCACCTTAGTGAAAAAGGGGGGTTAGCGCTAGTTATGTGTCATAAATTTAGGCACACCCATTTAGGCCAAGAAAAACCTGGCCTAAATGACTGCACCTATGTTGTACGCATATCAGCACATAAGCAAAAATGTCTCCCTAACTTAAAAGAATGCCCATGATCCACCCCCTGACTATGCTCCCTTTTAGATTCGTGCACTGGGCATGACACAAAACTTTGGGCTAGATTCACAAAGCAAACCGATCGCGTACCGATCGGTTTGTGACCCCTTTGCGACCAGATTTCCCTCGGGCCCCATTCACTAACCTCTCCTGTGATCCGCTTCGAATCTGTGCATGCAAATGAGGTGAAAATTTCACATCTGACTGGGCTGGCCGATCAACTGAAGAAGCGACTGCTGGGGACCAGTCGAAAACGTCTTTCTGACTCTGGAAGCCCTGCTCGCCGCCCTCTACTGCCTGTTTGCCCTGAATAGCTGCATCGTCACCCCGGTTTTCTCCTGCCCTGACTTCCCCGAATCTCTTCTGCCCTTCCTCGAAACTCTCCTGCCTGCTCACCGCATCGCTATCCTGGTATTCTCCTGCCCTGACTTCCCCAAATCTCTCCTGCCCTTCCCCGAAACTCTCCTGCCTGCTCGCTACATCGCCGCCCCGGTTTTCTCCTGCCCTGACTTCCACAAATCTCTCCTGCACTTCCCCGCCCTGCGAGCCCGTGGTTTTAACCTGCGGGTTTAAAGTGGGTTAAAACCACGGGCTCGCAGGGCTAAAAACTTAAGTTAAAGTAAAAAACAAAAAAAGATTGCGGCTCCGACGGGCATGCACAGACCATCTACAGATGGTGTGCGCATGCGTGTGGATCACAGAAAAGCGATTTGTGCCGGCAGATGGGGGCTTTCCTCCGATCGCCCCCATCTGTATATTTTAGTTTCCTGAATTTGTTGGGCCTGTCCAGATCGGGCCCGTTCGGGCAGGTTGGTGAATCTGACCCTTAGTACTATGAATCTACCAAGATGTGGTATTTTTTTTTTTCCCGGAGGAAGTGATCAGGCAAAATACAGTACAGGGATTCAAACAGGGATTGGACGGATTCCTGAGGGACAAAGGGATCGTAGGGTACTGAAACCAAGGGGTGATTCAGACAGGTCGTGACCTGTTGGGCCGCCGCGGGAGCGGACTGCTGGGCGGGATGGACCTGTGGTCTGACCCAGCAGTGGCACTGCTTATGTTCTTATGTTCTTATGTTTATGTTCTTATGTACGCTAACTTTCAATTAGCTCCAATTAGAATCAATTATGGGGTGTTAATTGCCAATTATTGGTGCCAATTAGGCCTACTAATCAAGTTGTGTGCATACATTGGTTATGCACACCAATGCACACTCACATCTTTAGGCACTATCTACAGAATTTGGGGGTAAACTTTTCCCCATAAACATACTTCTTTATTTGTTTAAATATTTATAACTGGCACATCCAGCAATTCTAAGCAGGTAACAACATAACATACATAATAAAATACATTGGGAGAAAACTTTTAGTACAAAGGCTTTTGTGCTTTTGTTCCCTGAAATCAATGGTTTCATGGGAAAATAATGAGCATTTTCTGTATCTTGTACCCCCCATATTAAACAGCATGTCATTAGCTATCCACAGCTCACCACAGAGAAGTGAATAGTTAGTTATTATGACAGGCAAATCTTTCTTAGTGACCCTAAGTGTATTGTATGCTCCCAGAGAAATGGAGTCAATCTTTTTGTCTGGAATTCCCAGGGAAAGTTTACTACACAAAGGGTTAAAATGCATATAAGTATCCACTCTGCTATTCTCACTCCTGGGCTTTGAGTATTGATTACTTATTCAACAATAGCAAGTCATTAATCAGGATTTTCTCCTCTTTCAGCTGGCAAACACAGTGACACTAGTCAGGGAGAGCCTTATCTGAGGAGGCGCTACATGAATAATACAACAGGGTCAGGCAGGGCAAAGGGCAGAGAGCAGAAGGGTCAACTTTAGGAACCCACGGGTGGGGAGGGGGGAAAGGAAACTGCAGGGACTCTGTCTCTGGGCATGTTAACCATCAGTTTGCTACAGAAGATACATGTCAGGTCAAAATGAATTGTTTCAGGTAACCCAGAATAATTCCCAGGCCAAAAGGCTGGGCCTATAGTTCCCCCATGCATGAAGAAATAGCTTATACACTGCATCATCTGTTTTGATTGTTCTTTGTTCGTCTTTACAACTGAATCATGATGTGGGGGACATATGTTGGCTTCTTTAGTAGTGGGTTTATTGGATTCCTTCAAGTTAAAGAACAAAAATGCCTTCTGATTTTCTTTGCACTGGAAGCCTGGGATAAATAGACAGAGGTTTCTCTGTCATTATCCTGTGTGCAATACTGGAAAGCTAAACCACTTGTAACACACTGCATAACATTTGTTAGCACTGCACCCAGGATTTCATGTGTTCTGCATTTCATACAACACTGAGGTTATTAAATCTATACCAGCCACAAGTTTAGAAAGAGATTTTTGTGGTAAGTCTGACCACCTTATTGATAGCATTTGTGCTTTCACTCAGGCGGCCAGTAATCATTTAAGGATTCTTGCTTCTGGAGCTAGCTGAGGTACTTCAGAACGGAGGTTTTCACTGTTTGAGAGTAAACACAATGAAGTGATAGAGCACTATTTATTAAATCTTACATTCTGCATTATCATATCATTTTAAGCGAATTACAGATTCACATACATAAAAATCTTTGCTACTCCAGAGACCTTGCTTGCAGCTATATTGGTCTGGCCATAGTATCTGCAGCTGTCATAGAGACAGATATGTACTGTTTCATGCAGATATTTGGGAGGTAGTAGGGGTCAGTGACCACTGGGGGTGTGTGGGGAGGGGGCATATTTTCATCCCTTCAGTGGTCATCTAGTTAGTTTGGGTACCTTTTTTGGTTTAAAAACAGGTCTGGCCAAAATGTCCATATTGTGCCCTGGACATTTTGTAAAATGTTTGATTATCGCTGTAAAACGGCCAGGTGCTAAGCCTGCCCTAATTCTGCCCAAAACATACTTCTAATAAGCCCCCTTAAGATTCAGATGCAATGAAGACAAAACAACCAGAAAGATATCTAAAAAGTCAGTTTTGAAAATGTCCACTATGACATTTGACCAGTAAGATGTCCAAGTGTCAGTTTATGCTGTCTTTTGGACATATATCTTTTTTGAAAATGAGCCCCATAGAATATGGTTACCACCAGTAACTATACTTACAATGGAGAAATTTGCTTTCTACATAGATGTTATTCAGAAAGGCAGTAAAAACCTTTTTTGTTTCATAACTATCTACTCTTTAAACAATGGCTGGTTTTATTTAACCTCTTGTACAATGAGATAATATGATAATTATGTTAGCTGTTATCCATATAAAATTCTATAGGTTGACTGCAGACTATAAGAACTGAGATGTTATGTTATACATAGCTATGTCACTTTCTTTAGGATTCATATACAGCCATGTGAAAAGATTAGAACACCCCATGAAATATTCAGTTCTTTCTTAAGAAATGTTCACTTATCAATGTCAAAAAGAGGCACTGGAGATGTTGCATCCAACGATTGGATCCAAGTCTTTTATTAAAGATAAACCACTAAAATGTATAAAAACAAATAAAATCCCAACTAGGAACCCAGTTTCGGGGATCATGTCACCTTCTTCAGGGGACACTATCAATCGTGTCGGCATCTTTGCTACTCATTGGTTTTCTATCCACAAGGTCATGGTGGGACATAATGGAAATGAGGAGCACCCTTACAGAGCTTGTCTTAGCTCTTAACTAGAATGGTGAAGGTAAACTAATATGATTGGAATGGAGCGTTAGAAGGGGTTACAGTGTTTGCATTTGCACCACTTGGTAAAATGAGACCTTCTGAGCTGGTATAATTATTTTGTGGCCTATTTCCAAGAAGATATGAAGATGCCTACAAAATCAACACCTAGATTGCATATACAGGGGTGCCTTAGAACGCCTAAAGTTGAAGAAGGCATTGTTAATGCCGTAAATGACCTTAGGCATCCTTATTCGCCTCCTTAGATGCAATTCACGTCAAACATGGACACCAGAAATGTAGGCCTTGAAAAACCTAGCCTACATTTTCGGCACCTATGTTTGAAATATTGTACAAACGGCACCACTGTGTGACTGACATGCAATCAGTGGCGTTTTTTAGGTGGACATCGATACTGGCGCTGTTTGTAGAATCCAACCCTAAAAGTCCCATCTAGAATTCAAGTTTCAACAAAAACAGTTGCCTTCTTCAGGGGACACACAATACAATATCTGGTAGTATTAGGAAAATGTACTGCCAACAGTAGAAATTATTATTTATAGAAAGCATAGTTGACATTATTGGCCAAACATTACTCCAATAGGAAGCAATTGTATCCTTGCATGTCCAGCAGAATTTTCCTTTGGATACATCTATTTTTGATAGCTTTACCGGGGTTATGGTCTTAAGTCTACACTTAACACTTACAAATCATAACCAATGAAGAACTTAATAATGATAACAATTAAAACAATTCTATCTAATTGGAAGGATTTTTTGAAATTGGATTATAATATGGTGGAATATTACATTACATTACTGATTTTTATTCCGCCATTACCTTATGGTTTAAGGCGGATTACAGAAGAGGATTTCTGGACATGTCCAGAGGTGTTACAGAGTAGAACAGGTTGCTTCAGAGGATTAAAATGTTTCATACGGTGTTAGTTAGTCTTCATGGATTTCTTGAATAGCAAGGTTTTTATTTATTTTCTGAAGGTTTTGTAGTCTGGGGTCACGATTAGTCAACTGGAGAGTTGGTGGTCTAGTTTTCCTGCCTGTATGGCTAGAAGGCCATCGTACAGTTTTTTTCCCATTTGATGTCTCTGATTGGAGGGTATGTGAATGGTGTCTGGGTTCTCCTGTATCTGGTTGTGGTAGTTTGGATTAGGCGGTTGTTCAAGTAGGCTGGGCTGTCACCATTTATGGATTTAAATAATAGACAGCAGAATTTAAATAGTATTCTTGCTTGAATTGGGAGCCAGTATGAGTCGAGGTATGCCTCGGTGATGTGGTCGTGTTTTCTTAATGAATAGATTAGTCTCAGGGCTGTGTTTTGTACTGTTTGTAGATGTTTTTCAGGTATATTCAGGCATAGTAGATGTGAGGGGCCACTGAAAAGTTCTCAGCCCAACCAACAAAGCTGAGGCAGTCTCCACCAAGGGCCACACTCACTCCAGTGATTTTCCACCTCTTTCGTTCCGTATTTCTCTGATGGAACGAAAAAGTGGGAAATCACTGAACTAAGTGTATAGCCCCTGATGGAGACTGCCCCAACACTGCCAGCTAGGCTGAGACCTCCTCAGCGGCCCCTCATATGTTTTTCTGCCTCTGAAGGACTCACAATCTAAGGGGCTCTTTTACTAAGAAATGGGCTTAGCATGCACTTTTGTGATTCTTTTATTTATTTATTCATTTATTTAGCCTGTCCTCCCAAAGGAGCCCAGAAAGGGTTACAAAAGTACATTCACAGTATGGATAGGACGGACTTGAGTGAAAAGTACATACTTACATAGAAACATAGAAACATAGAAAAAGCGGCAGAAAAGGGCTATAGCCCACCAAGTCTGCCCATTCCAAGTATCCTCCCCCCCTGAGTTTACTCCCTTAAAGATCCCACGTGAGTATCCCATTTTCTCTTAAAATCCGTCACGCTGCTGGCTTTTATCACCTGGAGTGGGAGTCTGTTCCAATGATCCACAACTCTCTCGGTGAAGAAATACTTCCTGAAGTCGCCATGAAACTTCCCTCCCTTGATTTTTAGCGGATGCCCTCTGGTGGTCGAGGGTCCCATGAGCCGGAAGTCATAGCTTAGTTGATATTGCAGCTTTCACAATATAGATCTAACATAACATATAGAGCTGATATGTCTGTATAGCAAATATGAAAAAATATATGCAATTAAGTGTAGCAGTTTGAAGAAATTTAAGAAGGCATGGAATTATTTGCTTAAATTTAAGGAGTAATAGTGGGTAATTTTCTGTTTTGTACGACACCCTATGACTAATGTGACCATTTATTTTTTTCATCAAAACGGGACATCTATTAATATTCAGTTCCGCCCTAGCCCCACCCCCAGCCTCACCCCCAATTTCTTCCATTCATTTTC
Organism: Geotrypetes seraphini; assembly: GCF_902459505.1. Classification (NCBI taxonomy): domain Eukaryota; kingdom Metazoa; phylum Chordata; class Amphibia; order Gymnophiona; family Dermophiidae; genus Geotrypetes; species Geotrypetes seraphini. Next base: position 101,067,093 of record NC_047090.1, on the reverse strand, counting down.
ATGTACACACAATATCTTATTAATTCATAATGGTAAACATAAAATATAAAAAAACCACAAAGTACATTTAATTATCATTTACGAGTTTCAGGGTTTTTTCAAAGATGTCATGGCAGATTACTTTAAAATATGCAATGTCACCTCAGTAACTATAGAAAAATAGACAAATATAGTGCAAAATATAGACAGCAGATATAAATTCTCAAAATAGACACATTTTGATCACTAAATTGATAATAAAATCATTTTTCCTACCTTTGTTGTCTGGTGATTTCATAAGTCTCTGGTTGCACTTCCTTCTGACTGTGCATCCAATCTTTCTTTCTTTTGCATTCAACATTTCTTTCACAATCCAGCCCCATCCGTCTCTCTCTCTTTTCCCTCTGTTACCCTCCCCAGATTCAATGTCAGTTCTCCTTTCTACCTTTGTTCCAGGTCTCCCTCTCTCTCCCCCTCTGTTTGAACCTCCCATATCCTGCATCTGCCTCCTGTCTTTCCCCTTTCGTCCAAGCCTTTTTCTCTGTAGTCTTTCTAATGTGCTTACAACCCCCCCTTTCTCTTCCTATTTCTCTCCTTCTTTCTTTCCTTCCTCCCTCCTTCCCTCCCAGCAGATTTTAGCATATCTCTCTCCTCCTTTATCCCCTCAGATCTAGTATCTGTCTCCTTCCTCTTTTCCTCCTCCCAGGTCTGGTATCTGTCTCCTCTCCTTCCCCCCTGATCTGGCATCTCTTTCTCCACTCCCTTCCTCCTGTTCTTTCCTGGTCTTCCTTCTCATTTTTTTTTCTGCCTCTGTCTAAATTCTTTTTTACTATTCAGTCCTCAATTTCCCTCTTTCACTGTTCCTACCTATAGCTTGCCAGCTCTTTCCCTCACCCCTTCCAGTAACTAACTCTATCCTCTTCCCTCAATCCTGCATGTGCCCTTTTTCCTTTCTCCTCCCCACTTCCTTCCAGCGTCTGCTCCCCCGTCCCTCACACTTCCATTCAGTGTCAGCATCTCTCTCCTTTCCTTTTCTTCCATCTCTCCCTTCCCCCTCCATGCTCTGACATCTCCTCCTTCCTTTCCCCCTTCCTTTTCCCTTGGTCTGGCATACCTTCCTCCTTCCTTCCATGCCCTGGCGTCTCCTTTCATTCCCTCCAGTTGGGTACAGCAACACTCTCCCCAATTCTCTCCCCCTCTTCTCCCTTTCCTCCTTCTGTCACCCAAGGCCTGGTGTCCTGAACTTCATCGGGCAGCAGCAGCTTTCACAATTCACTGCTGTTGCCAGTTTCAGGCCTTCCTATCTGTCTGGTCCTGTCTTCATGAAAACAGAGTAAACGCTGCTGCTGCCCAAAGAAAGTAATTGCGCCAGGCCTTGGAGCACCGAGGCAGACCGCTTCTTCCCCCCCAGCCGAACCCCCGCTGACCCTCCTATCTCTCCCCCCCAAGCGAACCCTTCCGACCCTCCCAGCGAGATAACCTAGTAGCAACCCTCCCTCCAGTAGCGTCGGCAGATGCAGCATGCTAAACAGGCTGCTTCGCGGCTTTCTCCTGCCGGTGAAGCATCACTGATGATGTCATCAGTGATGCGGCAGAGGGACTCATCAGCAGGAGAAAGCCATGAAGCAGCCTGTTTAGCGTGCTGCGGCTGCCGATGCTACTGGAGGGAGGGTTGCTGCTCGGTCATCTTGCTGGGAGGGTCGGAAGGGTTCGCTTGGGGGGAGAGATAGGAGGGTCAGTGGTGCCTGAGTGATGATGCTGCCGCTGCCAAATCCAGGCTATGATCCCCTGTCCCTTTGTCCCCACTCACAGCTTTGGGACGCCCTCTCTGAAAATGGGACATTTCGACGTTCCGAAGCTGTGAGTGGGGACAACGGGACAGGGGATCTGAAAAAGGGACTGTCCCATTCAAAACGGAACGTTTGGTCACCTTACCTATGACTTATTTATTTATTTATATTGTATTAATATTATTTATATTTTGTGTTTCAGTTGTAATGATTTCCTTAAAATCTCAATAAAATATTATGAAAGAAATCATTATTTATTATATCCTGAACCTTTATGGTGTACTTCCATAGATTGTGATGCAAATGTATAGCAATGAACCCCAGTGAATGATTTGTTATGATGTACTGTGTGGACATTTCACTATTAGGAATGTTTGTTTCACAGTATTGTATATGTGTATGTATATGATTGTAAGCCACTTAGTTATAGGCAGGGTATAAATGAATAAAATAAATATTAAATTACTTGGTCAAATTTCTGTCCTAATACTGTCTCCATTTTGTCTATATCCTTTCAGAAGCATCAAAAAGGCTAAGGGGCTCATAATAATAATTTTTTTTTTAAACAAACATTCATAAAGTGGCCTATATCAGTACATGGACAATCAAAAAGACAGATCATCCAAGTACCGCTAATCAAAGCTGGTTTTAGACGTATCTAAAACCAACTTAGGCCTGTACCCTGCCTCTGAAAGCCTAGAGCGAAAAGAGGCATTTTAGAGGAGGGGAAAGGGTGGGAGGTGGGTGGGAGATGGGCTGACCTAGACTTAGTCGTACTGCAAGTATAACCAAAAGTCTAGGGAGATGGCCTAGTCGGTACTTATACGTTTTGCCTTAGACCAAGTCAAAACAGGTATAAGTTCTGAATAGGGGCCGCTGAGCTGATCGTGGGCACCGGTTTAGACACCTCGTGGCGCTAACATAGGCATCCTTTATAGAATCTAGTCTTATGTTTAAAATCTGTTTACTTCTTGGGATCTAGCTAGATACTTGGGATCTGGGTTGGCCACTGTTGGAAATAGGATACTGGGCTTTATGGAACTTCGCTCTGTCCCAGTATGGCAATTCTTATGTTTTTATGTGAGCCAAATACTGTATAGGACAATCAAGCCATTGTGACATCACTGATGAATTTGTCTCTTAGGCATTGGTGGAATGAGGCATTATGACATCACAATCTCAGCTCTGGCAGGTTTCTGCCAGGAACTCGGGACCTGGGTTGGCCACTGTTGGAAATAGGATACTGGGCTTGATGGACCTTCAGTCTGTCTCAGTATGGCAATTCTTATGTTCTTACTTGTATGTTTCATTTAAAATGTCATTTTCCTATAGAAACAATTTGAGACACTTCTGCAACACCATGTCCAGCGAAAGACACCCTGCTCATATTAGGAATGATTTTACTCATTATCATCAAAACGTTTACTCCTAGTTTCCAATCTCAATATGATAGCATTAGCAACCTTTTGTATTACAAGGGGCCACTGAAAAGTTGTCAGCCCAACTCAAATAATTGGGGCAATCTCCATCGAAGGCTATACACTCAGTCCAGTGATTCTCTGGAAAAACACGGAACAAAAAAAGTAGAAAATTGCTGGACTAAGGGCTCCTTTTATCAAGCTGCGTTAGCGCGTGCAACTTTTAATCACGCACTAACCCCCGCGCTGGCCAAAAAACTACCGCCTGCTCAAGGCAGGCGTTAGCGGCAGGGCCGGATTTCGATGAAAAGAGGCCCTAGGCTATTCCACTTATGAGGCCCTTTCACCTCCCATTTTTAAGTTTGTAAATTACATGAGAGATAATAAAATACATCATGATATATATGTGATATATATCAATATGTTAAATGAAACATGTTGTTATTGGTACTAACCTTTATAAAAAATGTGACACGGCTAATAAATAAAAAAAAGTCGAGAACACTTATTTGGACATTTATTCTCAGCACCATATATAGTACTTGTAACAATAACTAATCAAACATAACACACAACATTGCCCCTTCCTATGTCCATAGTGCCCCCAGTGCATCCTTCCTCACCTCACCCCCCCTCCGATGCCCGCCTGCCTCCCATCCCCCTTCCATTGAACACCCCCCTATGCCATCCTGCCTGCCTGCCTTCCATTAAACCCTCTTACCCCCCTCCGATGCCAGCCTGCCTGCCTCCCATCCCCCTTCCACTGAAACCCCCCACCCACCCACCCCCCCGATGCCAGTCTGGGCCGCCCTTTCCTGATGGATCCACGTTTTGCCTCTCTACCCGCGGGGCTGGGCTTTGCCCAGCTGTTTCCGGACTGACGTGTTTCCCTCCCCGATCCTCCTCTCAGGGCGAGAAAAAGAAAGGGAGAAGCCGAGTCGGCGCCCTGTTGCGGCCGGAGCCGGTTCCGATCCCGAAGCGTAGAATTTCTCCTTATTTTCGGTTCAGTGTTTTAGTGTTCACTGTTTTTAGAATAGTGTAATTTTAATTTTGCTAACAATTTGAATGTAGGCCTCTCTTGATCTTGAGGCCCTAGGCTGAAGCCTAGTTAGCCTATAGGAAAATCCTGCCCTAGTTAGCGGCTAGCGCAACCTGCGGTTTAACGCACACTATTACGCGCGTTAAACGGCTTGATAACAGCAGCCCTAAGTGTATAGCCCTCAACGGAGACTGCCCAATTTTGTTGGCTTGGCTGAGAACTTTTCAGCGGCCCCTTGTACAAAAAAACGTTTATACTAGTTGGAGGTCAAATTTATGAAGCATGAATTTACATGCCTCACATATCCTATTTCTAGCCTTTTCAGGGAAACGGTTTTACTACATTAAGTACTGGACAATTTTCTCATATGCAACTGCCATGCAGTACATTACTGAGGGAAAATAATACATGATTGTTAATGTGCCAGTGATTTTAACTCCCACTACGACAATGTCAACAATGAGGTTACCAAATAATCCAATACATACCGAGAAATTTCTGGCCATTAATAGATTTTCCACTCCTATCCCAATGATTCAGACAGCTGAAATCCAACTGAACAACAGGATTGCCAAATGTATTGAGGGCCAGAGATAAAAACAGGAATAATAAATATGTTTCCTAAGGTGTTACAGAAAACTGTCAACATGTCTAATAAAATCATATGTAGCAATATATATGAAAGTGATTATATAAGAAGGCACATATTTTAAACAGTACAGTATATGCCCGCTTTGAAGTATTTTAATCATTTACATGCAGAAAAAGCCATCTACATACACAAATGATTGCTTACAAATGTTAACTAGCGCAAAATGCAATGACACTGTGTACGTGACCAGTGTACATGCTCAGGGGGAATTATGGGTGGATTATACATGGAGATGTCTATGGCTTGATTGCTTTGAGTAGGCCCACACTTAAAGGAACCTAAGCAGGGTCAGGCTTGGCTAGTACCTGGATGGGAGACCACTGGGAACACCAGGTGCTGTAGGCTGAGAGGCCCCATCCTGGGCAACAGCATCAACATAGTGGAACCTTGGTTTGCAAACATAATTCGTTCCAGAAGCGTGCTCATATATCAAAGCAAATTTCCCCATAGAAATAAGGGAAATTTGCTTGATTCGTTCCACAGACTTCCCCCCCCCCCCCCCCCGTGCCCCACGAGGCCACCGGCACTGCTTGCTTCTATCCCACCACCTCACATCCCAAAAAGACCCTCTACCCCTGAGATCACTGGTGTGCTTCCACCCCACCCCCAAGAGCTGGCATCGCGCCCGTGAGCCCCCCACCCCTGAGAACTGGCATTGCCTGCCCACCCAAACCCTTACTGCGATCTAGCACTGGCATGCAGCACCAACCCACAGGAGGTGCTGGAAGATCCTGCCTCTTGTCGCTGATCTCTGCTGGGCTGGGCCTTGAGCATCTGCGCATGCTCAAGGCCTTCTGGCTCCCGCTCTCCCACTGTCTTTATAAGATAGACTTTAAATAAGTACCTTAAATGTTACTTTAACTGGGTTCCTTTCTATATAATTACCCTCTATGTGAAGTAATATAAAATATCAAGTTCTGTGATTTTTTTTCCCCCCTTTTAAATAATCAACTTGTAACCAAAGCAACATAACTTTCTTTAAGGAATGAGGACTAAACTTTAAAATCACTGCTGACATGAAGCAGATTTAAAAGTAACAATCATCAGAAGGAGTCAAAGACATGCATAGAATCATCAAACAGTGAGGTGCTCATTTTCGTAGCAGACAGACATCTCAAATTGGCCATAAAAAGTCCATCTGCTGAAAATGTCCAAACCATGATTTTTGAGGGGCAGAATTTGGATGTTTCACACTGCAGTTTGTCCAGATAGCAAGAGGGCTTGTTGTGGGTATGTTTAGGGCAGAACTAGGGAGGGCCTTAAATCAGGATGCCTTTTAGCGACAATAGAACCTAAAGAAACGTCCAAGGCAGAAAAGAAGGGTATTTTTTTTTTTTAACTAGGCCTGTTTCAATCAAAAAGGTGCCCTCATTGAGCAGCTGACCATTGAAGGGGTGAAAGCATAACCCCTCCATCTCCCAGTGTTACTGATTTAGAGTTGCCGGATTTCCCTTTTGAAAAAAGAGGACGCCTGGCCCTGCCCTGTTCTGCCTCCAGCTCCACCCTATTCCTTCCCCAGCCCCGCCCTCCAAACTTCCCCGAGCTCGAAAGCTGAATTTGGAAGCTTTCGCTCATGTGTAGATGTGTGGATGATATTATCATGGTGATGGCAATGCTTGTGCAAAAGCTTCCAGAAGCGGCGTCCAAGCTAGGATTTCCAAAACCTGGACAAACTTGGAAATCCCTGGGCACAAGAACAGTCCTCTAAAAAGAGGACACGGGTTTTCCCGGATGTATGTGACCCCCTCCCATTCTTCTAAGAAGTGAAAGTGACAGTGGATACCAATTATTATGACAGCTTCAGATATTACTGATTCACCAAATAGTGCATTCAATTATAACATGATATATGGCTCAGATATTGTCTCTTTATCAACTACATTTGCATTCAGAGACTGTCATGTGTTTAACTACACAAGGGTTTATTGAGGTTCTTTATGTTGAAATCAGCAGTGCTGGTTTCTCTGTGGCTGATCCATTGTTATGTAATGCACCACCTGGATTATTATGATTGTGTTCCAGCACTTCACAATTTAGGAAGCTGTAAAAGACACATTTGTTTGTACAAAAATTGCTATGAGATGGACTTCTTTTGGGGGTGTTATGACTTGGGCATTCTTTCAAAAATGTGCCTCTCAGTGAAGATCAACAATGAGCCTGATCAAAATGGAGAGCCTTTCACTGCCCTAGTGTCAAATGGCAACGGACAGGGAAAGCTTAACTTCAGGCAAGGCTCAAAGGATTGTGGTGCCCTTAACCAACTTTTACATGGGTGCTCCTATTCCCCTCCTCTCTCAAGATCCGTTCCAGCCAAGCTGCCTGCCTACAATGTCTCCCAAACAGCCAACTTCTCTCTCCACCCCAGCCTGCATACCTGGACTCAGTTCAAGGGTTCCAGAGGCAACAGGGATAGGATCAGGATCAATCCCTACTTGCTCCTGTACCAGCAGCTGTCTTGGGACGGTATTGGGAACAGCAATGAGAGAAAGTAGAAAACGATGTGGTTGTTAGAAGGACAAAATAGGGGACTGATAGCATCACCATTAGGACTACCAGATCCTGGTCATCAAGGACAGGATAAACCAGTCCTAATTTTATTTTAATCACATTGAACTGGAGTAAAATCAGGCCTGGATAATCTGTCCCTGATTACCTAGAGACATCTGGATTAGCTGCTTTGGCTTCTACCTCAGCCCCCAGGCACAAAATCAACCCGTTCTTCTACCCTCATTCCCAGTACCTGTCCAGCATCTTCCCTTTTTCTCTCCCGGTCAGACACCCATCCAGTGTCACTCTTTTCCCTTCCCCTGTAGGGCTAGCCTTAGCAACTGTGTGGCCTTGTGCAGACCAGTTTGGCACCCTCCCTTCCCCCTGACCTCACTCGGGACTTAAGATTTCAAACGAGGTGTCAGGGATTTATCTATTTAGTTACTTAAACAGAATTCTTTATTCACTGGCTATCAATGTTCCCTCTAAGGACCAAGTTCATGTGAGCAAAAATGATTTTTTTCGTGAGCAAAGGACCGAGTTGATATGAGCAAAGATTTTCTGTTACATTCCCTGATGCTATTATACACACTGTACATTACAAATTAAAATTACAAAATGGAGACTAAGATGATGTTTTATTGAAAGGACTTTAAATGTTTTTCATTTAGTTCTCAGAGGCCATCACCTTCTTCCCCAGGTCAAGACAATAAGCTATCCTAACCTGAGAAAGAAGGTTTTGTTCTCTGAAGGTCAAAAATGTATTAAACTTAGTCCAATGAAAATATATCATCTTAATTTTATATTTATAAATCTTTATAAATAGGGTACCACACTATTTTTTAGTATTTATATATCACTTATAACCTAAGTGGTTTATATTCAGGTATTCAAGCATTTTTCCCTATCTGTCCTGGCAGGCTCACACTCTATCTAATGTACCTGGGGCAATGGGGGATTAAAGGGAAAATTCTATAAGAAGCGGCCAAAAGTTAAACGCCTAATTAGGCACTGTTCAGCGCGATTCAAATAAAACTGGGTGCTGTTTAGAGAATCGCGCTGAGCTGCACCTATTTGGGCACCTATTTTGGAGGTGCCCAATAAATAGGCCAGCTCTAGCTACAACTAAAAGTTAGGCGCCCATGTGAGTGCTTAAGCACGCTTAAGAGCAGCGATTCTGTAAGAAGGCGCCTAACATGCATAGCGCCTATTTTTTTGAAGGCCGCCTAAATTTTTAGAGGTGCCTTGTTACAGAATCGCGCTTTCTTGATAGGCGCCTATGTTTCAATCAGTGCTGATCATAAAGCTTAATTGAGCTTGTTCTTCAGTTTAGATAGGCGCCTATCTAGTTGGGCGCCTCCAAAATAGGTGCCTAACTTTAGGCGCTGGTTACAGAATTTGGGCCTAAGTGATTTGCCCAGGTTACAAGAAGCACCATGGGATTTGAAACCACAACCTCAGGGTGCTAAGGCTGTAGCTCTAACCACTGTACTACTTTATCCTGAATTAAAAATAAAATTATTTTTCCTACCTCTGGTTTCTTTTTTTTTAAAAATTCTTTATTAATTTTCAAATCAAATACAAAAGTGCAAAGAATATATAATTAATTAATACAATAATCAGCATTTACATCCAAAAAAATAATGATATAAAGTACATTTCCCCTCCCCCCTCCCTGGATGTGCATAAAAATCAATTAGGAATCAAAGGCTTACTTGATCAGTTTTACAAATTCCGCTAATGGACCCCAAGTTTGTTTACATTTTTTATTATGTCCCAGTTGTTCAGAATTCATTCTCTCATATCTATAAAATTGACACAGAGTTTCCCATCAAAAATTGAAGTTCAATCTGTCCCAGTTTTTCCAATTTTTAATTATTAACTGCATAGCTACCCCTGTCATAATAATAAGAAGTCTGTTCTTGCTTGCATTAACTGGACTCTTAGGAGGCAATAAAGTCACAAATAAAACAATGCCATACGACAATGGAATAGAAGCCTCCAATATCCTATTAATTTTACTCCAAATAGACTTCCAAAAGTTGAGTATCAAACGACAATAAAACAACAAGTGATCCAGTGTCCCTACTTCAAGACGACAATGCCAGCATCTATTAGACTTTGAACTATCCAACTGTTGTAAACGAACTGGGGTCCAAAAGATTCTATATAACAGAAAAAAACCAAGTTTGTCTCATAGATGTTGACGCTGTACATCTCATTCTCCAAGTCCAAAACTATGGCCATTGAAATATGCTGCTTTGTTTCAATGCTCCAAATGTCTTTTAGGCTTGTTTTTGTTTTTTTATTCAAATATTCAGATAGTCATTTGTACCACTTAGCAGCCTGATGCCCTTGAAAATCTGTTTGGAAACATAGGCCCAGCAAGCTATACTGATTTTTTCAGGGAACCTATATGAATGGCCTGTTTCAACTGCAACCATTTATAACTTTGAGATTTTGATATACTGAAAGATCTTTGCAATTGCAATACATTTCCCATTTTCCCTTTCTGAATTACATCATCCAGAGTTTGTATGTCTGCCTGCAACCAATGTTTCCAAAGGATTTTAGACTAGTCTATTTGAATCTTGGAGTTCAACCATAGGGATTGAAATGTGGATAGTTGTATTGGAGTAGAAGTTAAATTATTAATAAACTTTAATGTATTCCAGGTGGAAAGAAGAATACTATTGTCCTTATATATTCTAGGAAGCTTGATACTCAAAATATGATGAAGACGTAATGGGGCCATAAGATGACTCTCTAATATCAGCCAATCTGGTAGATTCTCCATAAGTTCAGGAAGGATCCAATACATACCCTGACGCAAAATAAAGGCTTGGTGGTACCTATATAAATTTTGAAAATTTAACTCCCGCCCCCCCTCCCGCTGATTGTGATTTTTGTAAAGATACTAAGGCTATTCTAGCAGTTTTACTCAATTTTTCATTTACTGTCATTGTGTCTTCCAATGTTCTTTGAATCATAATACCCAAATATTTTATACCCTCTTCCTTCCAAAGGAATGGAAATAGATCCAATAAAGCTTTTAGACAGTGTGCATTCAATAGAAGAACCTCTGATTTACTCCAATTTATCTTGTAACCAGAAAATTTACCAAATCGATCAATCAATTCCAGTAAATGAGGGATGGTTGATTCAGGATTTTTCAAATGAAGCAACATATTGTCTGCATAAGCTGAAATTTTATAGTCCAGACCTGCTTATGGAATTCCCTGTATCTCCTTTGCCTGCTGAATGGCCAACAACAAGGGCTCCAAAACAATATCAAAAAGCAAAGGAGACAAGGGACATCCTTGTCTAACTACCCTCCTCGGACAAAAACGCTCTGAAAATGTATTATTAATATATAAACTTGCAGAAGGGGAACTGTACAAGGTTAGAATCATTTGAATAAAACCAGGACCTATTCCAAACCAATTCATTGCTTGGTACATAATGTCCATTCTACACGATTGAAGGCCTTCTCTGCATCCAGAGAAACAGAAGGCAGGATCATCCATTGTTTTTGCTAAATTTAGTCCATAAGACAGTCAGAAAAGTTTCAAATAGGTACTATAAAACTTCAAACAATACTTTCAATACATCAACAGTGTAACAATAAGCACATTTCTGAACTGCAAATTCCTAGCTCTGCTTCCTGCAAGAACAGTGTTATTCTGGATCTGTTTCTTTTGTCATCAATCCACGTTTCTGAATCTCTGCTTCAGTCTTTACTGCCTTACCATACCATACATTTTCTTCTATACAGCAAATTTCAGCTAGAATTCAATGTGGTTTAGAACAAGATTAAGAACTGAGGACATGAACACTGAATAAAGGATAGGAGGTAGGCTCCTAAGATTTCGTTATAGGTCCAAGGAGAAAAAGTGGGTCTTAAGTTTCTTCCTGAAGGTGTAATACTGGCATGGTTGTCATAAGTGGAGAGGGAGAGCATTCCATATCTTGGGTCTCCGGTATGCGAACATTGATTCATGCAGCTTCTTCCCAAGTACGCGTGATTACTAATGTGGAATTTTGCATCATGTAGCTATAGTTTGGGTTCCTCTTTCCTATGTGCATCACTTTGCACATGCTCACATTTGGATGACCAGTCTCCCAGTCTCGTAAGGTTCTCTTGCAATTTTTCACAATCCTCTTGCTAATGTACCATGGGCAAGAGAAAAGCAAAACTTCATCTTCAAACTTCAGGTTCGGATACAATGGATTGTTATCTTTTGGTTTCATCTCCACCAGGGATAGAGGAGCAGTTAACTTTAAGCATGCAGTCAGCTTCCTTTTCCTCAGAAGGCCCTTCACCACCTCCCCAGCCATTAACTTCTATTGGAAGAGTAGAGACATCCTCCAATGTTGAGGATGCAGCCTCTTCCTCACAAATGTCTGATGTAACTGGACTTAATATGGTTGAACAAATAAGTGAGTGAAAACTAAAGGACTGACCCCTGTCCAGATGGTCAAGGAGCCAACCCTTGATGTTCTTCCTAAGGACAAAGTTATCACTTTAAATGATATATGGCTAACTGTTAATAGAATTGAGCCTTCTCTCCAAAGCACAGTTTTGGAAATTATGTCAATTCTCCTCAGATATAATAGTTAAAATGAATGAGCATGATAATCAAATAACAGAGCTAGGAGGTAAAATGGATAAAGTGGATAAGTCTGTGGGTAACTTACAAAGTACAGCTCTATCTAACATTAAAGAGAGTGTATTGTTTCATGCAAAAATTGAAAAAATGGAGAACTATATTAGAGTTAGGATCTTCGTTTCTTAAATTTCCCGATCACGCATTTCCTTCTCCTTTGGAGCTAGTAAGAACGGACATGAGGGAGATTTTGCAATATTCTGAGGTAGATAATTTTCAACCTGATAACCTCTATTATGTTCCGAGGGCTTCTAGAGAGGAGGGAGTGGAAGGGGAAATTGATAAACTAATCTCCCCAGATAGTTTAGATCTTTCCCAGTTTCTAGAATCATCTAAAGACACAATAACAAAATGTGCTACACTTTTGGTAGTTTTCAAGACAGAGTTAGAGAAATAAGCTATTTTAAAACTATATTTTACTAAAAAACAGGCTCTGTTTTGTGGCCAAAGAATTCTTATATTTCCTGATGTCTCTAAACAGACTCAAATGAAGAGGAAGCAGTTCCTAACACTCAGGCCTAAGGCCTTCGTGGTGGGTGCAACCTTCTTCTTAAAATTTCCCTGTAAATGCCTTATTTCATATGCAAGTGATAAGTATATCTTTTTAGATCCAGTCCAGTTAGGTGTTCTAAAAGATATACCGGTTCAAACAATATCCTAGATTTATTTGGTTATCTTTAACTAGGGAGGGTAATTGAAGAAACGTAAAGAAATAGATGCCACACTCTGCCTCTTAGTTGATTTTCCTTACTAAATTTACGTTGCTATAAAGAAGGTACTGTCAGCCAGATAATGTGGGTTAGATCATTGAATTATTTTAATTTCCTGTTTGTAAATCCTTATGATGATACTTGTGGATTTTCCTGAGTTATATATATAATTTGTAACAAATGAATAAAATTTAAAAAATGTAAAAAAAGATGGGGAAATATTTGTTCCTTTAGGTAGCAATTCTATATGTGGCAGCTCCTTATAGGCACCTTAATGCCACACAGAGATCACCTATTCTATAACAGCATGTGAGTATCCACAGTTATACCAGCCTTGGACTGGCATAACTGAGCATGCTTAAATGCATCAAGGGCACACATAACATACCTTGTTTCCCCGAAAATAAGATCTATCCCCAAAATAAGCTCTAGCATGATTTTTAAAGATGCTCCTAATATAAGCCCTACCCCAAAAATAAGCCCTAGTTAATATCAACCCTCGAATGTCCCCGACACTCACTGACTCTATCCCTAACACTAGTGCTGTCTGATTTGCTGAAAAAATTGGACTCATCGATTCAGCAACTCCCACCCCTGCTACTTTAGAAGGCCTTGGAGCGGAGGTATGTCAGTCTCTTGGTGGGAAGGTCGATGGGGTTCTGCTTTACAGGATGATGGGAGGGAGGAATAGAAAGATGCTGCACAAGGGGATGGGCGAGAGGGGAGGAAAGATGCTACACATGGGGGGAAGGGGAAGAATAAATGGGGTAGAGAAGAGGAAGAGAGAGATGATTGCTGAACATGAAAAAATTAAGACATCCCCCGAAAATAAGCCCTAATGCGTTTTTTAGACCCAAAATTAATATGACAATGTCTTATTTTCAGGGCAACACAGTAGTATTCTACAAGTTACTTGCATAACTAGGAGCCCTGCCTGTGTGTATACCCCTTCTAACATTTGCACACTATACCACATACTTGCATACTTATTAAAGAACACTTAATTTCTACTTTTTGTGCATATACATATACAAAGAGGTGCCTAACCTCAGGCACCTAGTTATAAAAGGAAAAGGGATTGGGACTTATGTATTGCAGGCAGACCTTAGGAAATTGGAAGACTGAGCATCCAAGTGACAGATGAAATTTAATGTGGACAAATGCAAAGTGAGGCACATTGGGAAGAATAACCCAAATCACAATTACCGGATGCTAGGGTCCACCTTGGGGGTTAGCACCCAAGAAAAGGATCAGGGTGTCATCATAGACAATGCGATGAAACCTTCCACCCGATGAATGGCAGCGGCCAAAAAAGCAAATGGGATGCTAGGAATTATTTAAAAAGGGATGGTTAACAGGACTAAGAATGTTATAATGCCCCCGTATCGCTCCAGGGTGTGACCTCATCTGTAGTATTGCATTCAATTTTGATCTCATCTCAAGAAAGACATGGTGGCGCTAGAAAAGGTTCAAAGAAGAGCGACTAAGATGATAAAGGGGATGGAACTCCTCTCGTATAAGGAAAGACTAAAATGGTTAGGGTTCTTCAGCTTGGAAAAGAGACGGCTGAAGAGAGATATGATTGAAGTCTACAAAATCCCGAGTGGGTACAAGTGGATCAATTTTCACTCCATCACAAATTATAAGGACTAGGGGACACTCGATGAAGTTACATGGAAATACTTTTAAAACCAATAGGAGGAAATATGTTTTCACTCAGAGAATAGTTAAGCTCTGCAACGCTTTGCCAGAGGTTGTGGTAAGTGTAGATAGTGTAGCTGGTTTTAAGAAAGGTTAGGACAACTTCCTGGAGGAAATGTCCATAGTCTGTTATTGAGAAAGTCATGAAGGAAGCCACTGCTTGCCCTGGATTGGTAGCGTGGAATGTTACTATTCCTTGGGTTTCGGTCAGGTAACAGGGACCTGGATTGACCACCGAGAGAATGGGCTACTGGGCTTAATGGACCTTTGGTCTGACCCAATAGGGCTATTCTTATGTTCTAGTAATTTTTATAACCATATTCAAAGCAGTTTACAACCTATCTAATGTGCCTGAGGCAGTGGAGGATTAAGTGACTTGCCCCGTGTCACAAGGAGCAACACGGGATTTGAACCCACAACTTCAGGGTGTTGAGGCTGTAACTCTAACCACTATGCCACAAGCTCCTTCACATTTCTGTTATAGAAGCAAAACAAATTGTAAACAGAAAAGAATAAGCAAATTAAATGACTAGGAAGCTAAGCAAAAACAAAACACAGTAATATAGCACAGATGGTGATATTTTCCATCCAGTCTGCCCAAGGAAGCAAAATTTTATTTACATATCATTCCTAAAATGAAATTGCATACTGAGGAGAGTGTGGTACAGTGGTTAGAGCTACAGCCTTAGCACAACCCAACTCCCAGGAGTTACCTCCCGGAATGACCCTAGAAAGCCCACGTTTGCTTTTGAATTTGACGCTAACCAGTAATTTTCACAGGAGGCAACAGGTTAAGTGATACTGAAAATGATCAGATAGACGCGAACAAGAATTTAACTGGTTGGTGGCTGTTTCTACACAGTTAAATCATATTTTGGCAAGTTTGAGTTCTCTTCCTACAAAACCATAAAAAAGAAAACAGATAAATTATTGTCCTTATACATCTAAGAATTTTGCCCTATGGGCAATTAACAGAAACAATCTCTTTGAAAGTATGGTTCTTAATTTGCGGGTAGTGCCATTTTAGAAAAGAGTTGACATAATGAGGAGGAGGAGGAACAGAAGTAGCCAACTGCAAGTGAGACATTTTCAGAAACATGAAGCAGGCGTGACAGTATTTCAAAAGTATTTAAACATTTATTTAACTGTTGAGGCTTTTTTCAAAGAGGAGGTCACAGAGATTATTTTTATTCCAGCAAATAGCCTGAATCACGCTTTCTGAAAAGAAACAGCACTTCTTTAAAATGTTAATACAAGGTCACTCCCTTCCTCCTATTTCAAGCAGAGTTGCATTCACGTGCAGCTTGATTTATTTTCGTTACTAGGCCATGTAGGGTTTGGAATGCACTTGAATTGATGTTACCGTTCCTTTAAGTAAATAATGAAAGGTTAGGAAGGAAGGGAGGAAAAACAAAAAAGGGATGAAAATAAAAGAAACAAGGCTCATTATTTTCTGTGCAGCTGTAATGTGGTTGTATTGATTGAATTTTTGAAAATTAAAGGATTCATGTTTGCCACTTAATGGCTTAGCTAAAGATTGGCTTCTCCCTTATGCATGACCTTGGCTATAAACCTTGGTTTAGTGGCCTATGTTCCAGCATCCTGTGTCTGGCCTTCTGCCCTCTTGGTTTTGGATGGACTACATATGCCACTGACAGCACTGAGAGATTAGCTCAAATTACGCACTGTAGACCACATTACTAAACAAAGTGCCTTTCAGCCAGAAGGACCAGTAAGGATCCAATGAATAGGCTTAGCCAAAGGTGAATGACATTTTGGCTTTTTCCTTTTGGTCATGCAGCCTTAAGAACCTATATGGTATGCTGTCCAGCTCAGAGTTCTAAAGGAACTGGAATGAATTGGAACACGGTGCTGGCAGGTGCAAAACACAGACTGAATTGGTTTAGGATTTCCGGAAGCAGAAGGCAGTCGGTACTGGCTAAAAATGAAGCTTCAGAAAAGGGAAAGGATTTTGGAATATACATGTAGATGTTGTCTTCTTTATTAATAATAATAATAATAACAGCTTATATACCGCAATACCGTGAAGTTCTATGCGGTTTACAGAAGATTAAGCAAAGGTAACAAATTGAATTAACTTTAAGAGGGGAGGAAGAAAGAGAATTAATAGTACAGGAAATTCATTGTTGAGGAGAGAGAGTGATCAAAAGGACAAGTTAATCGCTATAGAGGGGAGAGAGAAGAGAGGATCAGTTGTCTAGATGCTTTAGGAACAAGTGTGTTTTTAGACGTTTCCTAAATTCCCCATAAGTAGTGGGCGAAAGCAATTGTTCTAGGTCTTTACCCCATGATGCTGCTTGGTGTGAGAGAAGGTGTTCATGGTGTTTTTTCAGTTTACAACCTCGAACTGGGGGGGAAACTAAATTGGAATGTGAGCTTCTCTTGTGTCTATTGGCTGAGAAGAAGAAAAGGTCAGTTATGTATTTAGGGGCAAGTCCGTGTAGTGCTTTAAAGCAGAAGCAGGCAAATTTAAACTTTACGCGCGCTGCCATTGGCAGCCAATGCAACTGCCAGTAGTAGGGTGTCACGTGGTCAAACTTCTTCAGCCCAAAGATCAGTCTGACTGCTGCATTTTGCATCAATTGCAAACGTTGCATATTCTTTTGGGAAATTGCTAAATAAGCGATGTTACAGTAGTCAAGTAGACTTGGTACGAGGGATTGGACTAGGGTTCTACTCACAGCAAGTTCAGAAAATATAATTGGAAAAATCAAGAAAACAAAACAATATGGTGAAAAGTCTTTAATAAAGTATATTAATTTATTGGTACAAAAGTCAATGGCCTGATGTGGCCATATTTTAGCCTGCACCTGCTTCAGGGGCTTGTGATGTTACCTTAATGGTATAAACTACAACACAATACCCCAGCAGTATATATAAATATATAGTAGAGAACCAATGCAAATACTGCTATTACCCAGCACTACACTTCTACATATAAGCCCAAACAACTAGAAGGGCTTGGGTCTCAGAAACGGAGCCTACGCGCAGCAGTGACACTCACAAACTGGAAGAAATCAGCGTAGTACAATTGCTCCAACTCCAATCATTGACCCCCATACATATTTTTTTAAAGCATTTTCAAAAAGCACTTAAAACAGCTAACCCACAATCGGGTCGCAAAAAGGAAGTGTAAGCTAGACACTAAGAAAAACAGCAACCAAATTACTTAGCTTTTTAGTGGTTGACTTTGCTGATTTTGCTGATTTAACTTTATAAAGGAGTGCAGTCACTAGTGTAAATTTGCCGACGCGGCCAGCGTTTCGCGGAATCATTAATCAAAAGTATCCGCTGCGTCAGGGCCACCAGGACATTCAAGAAGTCAAAGCTTCACTGCAAAATTGAACAAAAAAATAAAAAGAAAGCAATTAGCTCCCAAAAACCTATCAAACAACACACATACAACAACAGCACTTACATTCCAGCACTCGGTCACAGAATTTCAAAGCAAAAGTTAAGATGGCCACCGGCTACGTTTTATAGCCCTTCCGAAATCGGAACGTGATGACATCACACCTCACTAATAAAAATGTTGCCACTCAAAGCATCTGTTCAAGCCAGACGGCCACAGGGTATTCAGTCTATTTATCCAACGTTGTTCTCTTTGAGCTAAAAACCTCCTGAAATCACCTCCTCTCATATTGGGCTGTACTACCTCTAGAATCAGGGCTTTTAAGGACCCAAAATTGTGAGATTCTTCAAGGCAATGTTTAGCTAGAGGAGCCCCCATTATTTTATTTTTGATGTTACTCTTATGTTCTGTAAGACGTGTAGTGAATTTCCGGGAGGTCTGACCCACATACACCAAATCACAGGGGCATTGTATAACATAAATCACCCCCCAGGACTTACAGTCAGAATTGTGACGTAACATGTATTTTTTCTTGTCTCTAGGATTACAAAAGCAGTTAGAGCAAAGCATAATACTACACATTTGACACGCCCCACATGCTTTATGTCCTATCCAAGCATAATCAGACCCTAACCTGATGTTAGGAAGTACAGAAGGACAAAGAATCTCCTTCAAGTTCCTGGTTCTCCGGAAAGCAATCCTCAAATTATAGGTTTTAAACGTACCTGAGGTACGTAAAATCGCCCAGTGTTTTTTAAGGGAGCTAACCAAACGATGGCATTGGCTCGAATAGGTTACTACACATGTCATGTGTTGTTCACCTAATTTCAAAGCCTCAGATCTCCTAGGCGTGAAAAGGCCCTCCCTATTACAGTATAACGCTCTTTTGTATGCTGCAGAAACAACTTTTGCAGGGTAACCCCGAGTCAAAAATTTTTTCTTTAAACCAACAGCTTGTTTTTTAAATTCAATTTTAGAGGAGCAAATTCTCCGAATCCGCAAAAACTGAGAATACGGAAGACTTTTTTTCAGAGAACTTGAATGGGCACTGGAATAATGCAGGGTACGTTTAAAACCTATAATTTGAGGATTGCTTTCCGGAGAACCAGGAACTTGAAGGAGATTCTTTGTCCTTCTGTACTTCCTAACATCAGGTTAGGGTCTGATTATGCTTGGATAGGACATAAAGCATGTGGGGCGTGTCAAATGTGTAGTATTATGCTTTGCTCTAACTGCTTTTGTAATCCTAGAGACAAGAAAAAATACATGTTACGTCACAATTCTGACTGTAAGTCCTGGGGGGTGATTTATGTTATACAATGCCCCTGTGATTTGGTGTATGTGGGTCAGACCTCCCGGAAATTCACTACACGTCTTACAGAACATAAGAGTAACATCAAAAATAAAATAATGGGGGCTCCTCTAGCTAAACATTGCCTTGAAGAATCTCACGATTTTGGGTCCTTAAAAGCCCTGATTCTAGAGGTAGTACAGCCCAATATGAGAGGAGGTGATTTCAGGAGGTTTTTAGCTCAAAGAGAACAACGTTGGATAAATAGACTGAAAACCCTGTGGCCGTCTGGCTTGAACAGATGCTTTGAGTGGCAACATTTTTATTAGTGAGGTGTGATGTCATCACGTTCCGATTTCGGAAGGGCTATAAAACGTAGCCGGTGGCCATCTTAACTTTTGCTTTGAAATTCTGTGACTGTGGCCGTCTGGCTTGAACAGATGCTTTGAGTGGCAACATTTTTATTAGTGAGGTGTGATGTCATCACGTTCCGATTTCGGAAGGGCTATAAAACGTAGCCGGTGGCCATCTTAACTTTTGCTTTGAAATTCTGTGACCGAGTGCTGGAATGTAAGTGCTGTTGTTGTATGTGTGTTGTTTGATAGGTTTTTGGGAGCTAATTGCTTTCTTTTTATTTTTTTGTTCAATTTTGCAGTGAAGCTTTGACTTCTTGAATGTCCTGGTGGCCCTGACGCAGCGGATACTTTTGATTAATGATTCCGCGAAACGCTGGCCGCGTCGGCAAATTTACACTAGTGACTGCACTCCTTTATAAAGTTAAATCAGCAAAATCAGCAAAGTCAACCACTAAAAAGCTAAGTAATTTGGTTGCTGTTTTTCTTAGTGTCTAGCTTACACTTCCTTTTTGCGACCCGATTGTGGGTTAGCTGTTTTAAGTGCTTTTTGAAAATGCTTTAAAAAAATATGTATGGGGGTCAATGATTGGAGTTGGAGCAATTGTACTACGCTGATTTCTTCCAGTTTGTGAGTGTCACTGCTGCGCGTAGGCTCCGTTTCTGAGACCCAAGCCCTTCTAGTTGTTTGGGCTTATATGTAGAAGTGTAGTGCTGGGTAATAGCAGTATTTGCATTGGTTCGTTACCTTAATGGTAACCATAAGAACATAAGAATATAAGCATTGCTATACTGGGACAGAACAAAGGTCCTTCAAGTCCAGTATCCTGTTTCCAATAGTGGTCAAGGCAGATCACAAGCACCTGGCAAGATCTCAAAAGAGTAAAGTGGATTTTATGCTGCTTATCCTAGAAATAAGCAGTGGATTTTCCCAAGGCCATTTTAATAATAACTCTGTGTTTAGGAAATTATCCAAACTCTTTTTTAAAACCCTGGTAAGCTAACTGCTTTTACTACATTCTCTGGTAATGAATTCCAGAGCTTAATTACATTAAGAGTGAAGAAATATTTCTCCAATTTGTTTTAAATTTACTACTTAGTAGTTTCATTGCATGCTCCCTAGCCTTTGCATTTAAGCAATTCATGTCTCCTCGTTCTACTTCATTCAGTATTTTATAGACCTCTATCATATCTCTCCTCAGCTGTCTCTTCTCCAAACTGAAGAGTCCTAGTCTCTTTAGCCTTTCTTAACAGGGAAGTTGTCCCAGCCCCTTTACTATTTTCAGCACCCTTCTCTGTACCTTTTCTAATTCTTCTATATCTTTCTTTGAGATGCAGTGACCAATTTTGCACATAATATTTGAGATGTGGTTGCGCCATGGAGCAATGCAAAAGCATTGTACGAGTTATTCTTAGTTTTGTTTTCCATTCCTTTCATATTAATTCTTAACATTTTATTCGCTTTCTTAGCCACCGCTGCACACTCATCACCGATGACACCTAGATTCTTTCTTGGGTGGTGACTCCTAATGTGGAATCTTCGGTTCATAGACTAAACCACATGAGACAATCGCATGCAGACAAAGCCTGGCCAACAATCGCACGCAGGACATCAGTACGCCACATTTAAACTGAATTTTAAAGCGCTCTGAAGGGATGTGTGTGTGTGTGTGGGAGAACCACTGCATTTAACTTAGTAGTGTTGGCGCTGCCCTTGGGGGGGGAGTTGTGGGGGGAGAACCCCCCATTATAGAGGAAACAGGCTTTTGCCCTATTTTTTAGGGAAAAAGTTCAGTTTCCTCTGTAATGTTGGGGGGGAGTTCTCCCCCACCCACCCCCAACAGCAGTACCAACACTACTAAGTTAAGTGTGGTGGTTCCCCCTCCCCCCACACATACCTTCTTAGAGTGCTTTAAAATTCAGTTTAAATCCGGTGCGCTGTCCTGCGCGCGATTGTTGGCCCAGCTTGGTCTGCATGTGATTGTCTCACACGATTTTGATGCGTTACCGGAATCTTGTAGCTTGTAGATATACTTTGGGTTCCCCTTTTCCACATGCATTACTTTGCACTTGTTTATATTAAGGGGGAAATTCTACAAATGATGCCTAAACTTAGGTGCCCTACTGGTACCTAAGTTAATTAAGAAACGCTGTTTAAAATGGTAAAGTTAAAGTGCCTACCAGCACCTAAAATATCTGCACCAGAATCATGCCTCTGTATGCGCTTTAGGCTGCCTAATGCCAGAAGTGATGCGATTCAAGGCAAAGATAGGTGCTGGAAATGTAGGCCTGGAAAACCATGGCTTACATTTTCTGCTCCTATCTTTCCCAGAGGTGTGATTCTGTATATGGCACCATTTCGTGATTTTTGAGGCTTTTTCTCCACTGGTTTGTGAAATAGTTATCAGGGGAGTGTAACCCATTTCTGGTGAGTAATATTTTGCAGTTAAATTTTGCTATTTAGTGATTGACATGCGATCGGCGGCCACTTTTTAGGTGGCTGCCGATATCAGTACCATAGAGAGAATCTGGAACTAAATGACTTCTGCTATTTGGATACCCAGTGATTTAACAACTTCATGTCATCAGCATATTTAATTACTTCATTAGTTCTTCCCATCTCTAGATCATTTATATATATACATATATATATATATATATACTAGTTTATTAGCCCGTTACATTAACGGGTGCTAGAATAGATGTGTAGACTTAGGCATTGCTTGCTTTCTTTCTGGCCCCCTGTCTGTCTTTCTTTCTGTCTCTCTCCTTGCCCCCTGTCTGTCTTTCTGTCTCTCTCCCTGATCCTGCCTCTCTGCAGTACCCCTTCCCTGCTCCCCCTGTCTAGCAGTAGCCCTTCTCCCTTCCTTTTACCTCTCCCCTGTCCAACAGAACCCTTTCCCTGCTCCCCCTGTCATCAGTAGCCCTTCTCCCTTCCTTTTACCTCCCCTTGTCCTGCAGCATCCCTTCCCTGCTCCCCCTGTCCAGCAGTACCCCTTCCCTGCTCTCCCTAGCCAGCAGTAGCCCTTCTCCCTTTTTTTACCTCCCCCTTTTTTATTTTTATTTTTTTTAGAAGAAATTCAAACCAAGCTGCAATCAGGTACACTAGGTATTTCCCTGTTCACAGAGGACTTGAATCTAAGTTTGTACCTGAGATGATGGAGGTAAAATGTCTTACCCAAGATCACAAGGAGCACTAGTAGAATTAAAATTGGAAGGCAAAAAGTAGACAAGAATAAATTAGTAAAAGAGGGAAGCAGTAGGAAGGTAGATGGATGGCTAGAGAGCTGTGATGGAGGGCTGGCGAGGGCTTATGGGGGAGAGGTGGATAAAGATCTTGCACAAAAGCAGAAGGCAAAGGCAGCCAGTTTGTCCTGGGTCCAGCAAAAAGGAGGCTTTAGCCTAACATAGAAGCAAAAGAGAAGGAAAGCTCTTCATCTTCTGCTGCTGCCATGGAGCACTGGCAGGCAAAGGCCCTGGAGAGGAACAAAGAGATTATGCAAGGGGCAGGGCAGGATATAATGGGGAGATAAAGAGCCCTAGTGAGGGAGGGAGTAAGGAAAAGTTAAAGGTAAGTCATGGGAAACTGTTTCCATAGCATCATTTTCTATTTCAAGCGCTGGAATCTGAATAGGTCTTTTCTGCTATCAGGATTATGTTTGATATCCGGTTTATCTACTTGCACTAATTACAAAAAAAAAACCCCTAACATATAGGCCCTCTTTTACAAAGGCGCGCTAAGCGTTTTAGCGCAGATTTAGTGCACGCTAAATTAACGCGTGCGCTAACCGCTAACACATCCATAGGATAACATGCACACGTTAGCGTTTAGTGCGTGTTT
Organism: Geotrypetes seraphini; assembly: GCF_902459505.1. Lineage (NCBI taxonomy): Eukaryota > Metazoa > Chordata > Amphibia > Gymnophiona > Dermophiidae > Geotrypetes > Geotrypetes seraphini. The sequence continues at coordinate 101,043,792 of NC_047090.1, read as the reverse complement.
ATCACGCACTAAAAAGCATAGCGAACCTTTGTAAAAGAGGGGGGGATAATGTACAGTACCAAGATGAGCAGATTTCAGTTTTGAATGCCTTGCAGTTTCACAATCATGAAAAAGATCTTAACCAAAGTGTAAATAAATTTCCAGTCAGTACATTTTGAATGCAAAGCTTTATGTGAGTTTCTCAAACCAGTCTACATTTGGCAGTCTGCCATTTTCTTTTATTCCAGAAAATTTGTACATCCTTGTTCTTAATTTATTATACAAATGAGCCCATAAATTCTCCCAACAGCCAACCTTGATTTCTCCACAGGTTTAACATAAGAACATAAGTGTTGCCATACTGGGACAGACCAAAGGTCCATCAAGCCCAGTATGCTGTATCCAATTACCTGGCAAGATCCCAAAAAAGTATAACAGATTTTATGCTTCTTATACTAGAAATAAGCAGTGGATTTTTCCAAGTCTATCTTAATAATGGCTTATGAACTATTAGGAAATTATCCAAACCTTTTTTTTTTCCCCAAACCCTGCTAAGCTAACTGATTTTATCAAATTCTCTGCCAACAAATTCCAGAGTTTAATTACATGCTGAGTTAAGAAATATTTTCTACTATTTGTTTTAAATTCACTAGTTAGTAGCTTCTTTGCATGCACGTAGTCCTAGTATTTTGGGAAAGAGTAAACAAATGATACAAATCTATCGGTCTACTCAACTCTGTATTTCATAGACCCCTTTCATATCTCCCCTCAACCGTCTCATCTCCAAGATAAAGAGCCCAAACTTCTTTAGCGTTTCCTCATAGGGAAGTTGTTTCATCCTCTTTATCATTTTGGCACCCTTTTCTGTACCTTTTCTAATTCCGCTATATTTTTTGAGATGCAGTGACCAGAATTGCACACAGTATTCGAGGTGCGGTCGGCATCATGGAGCAATACAAAGGCATTTTAATATTCTTATTTTTGTTTTCCATTCCTTTTCTAATAATTCCTAACATTTTATTTTCTTTCTTAGCAGCCACTGCACACTGAGCAGAGGGTTTCTACGTATCATGAACAAAGACACCTAGATCCTTTTCTGGGTGGTGATTCCTAATGTGGAATCTTGAATTATGTAGCTATAATTTGGGTTCCTCTTTCCTATGTGCATCACTTTGCAAGTGCTCACATTTGGATGACTAGTCTCCCAGTCTCGTAAGGTTCTCTTGCAATTTTTCACAATCCTCTTGCTAATGCACTGGCAAAACTTACTTATGACTATTGATTGCTAAGGCACTTTAAAGTCAGGTTTGCCTGAAGGGCCTAATACTAGTTTTATTCATTAGCATAGCAAGGCACCTGGGGTCATGGCGCCCCTCCCCTGCCCTCGTATACGCCCCCCCTGCTCCTTCCTCAATCCCCCCCTGCTGCATGCGTGCCCCCCTTACTTTCCCGGTACCTCTAGCAACAAGAACTTCAATGTGCTCCTTGTGACCCCATCGGCTCTCCCTCTGACATCATTTCCTATGCGCGACACCCAGAAGTGATGTCAGTGAGAGAGACGACGCGGTCGTAAGGAGCACATTGAAGTTGTTGCTTGCAACAGTGGACAACTAGAGGTACAGGGAAGGAGGGCACATGTGTGGCAAGGGGGGGAAGTGGGAAAAGATGGGGGAGTGGAGAGGAGGAGGGATGCCGGCACCCCCACAATATAGTGACCAGGGCGGACCGCCCCCCCCCCCCCTTACTTCGCCACTGGTTTTATTTGTTTTTAAATCTGTTTCTTTGATTAGTAAAAATACACCCAAACTAAAAGAAAAACATAGGAGTATCTGCATATTAGCATTTGAGAGGTTTTATGGCCCACAAGTCTCACAATTCCTGCTACCAACTGTATTTATACTTTGCAGCCATTGCTATCGCTTATCTATTATTCCACTAAAGATCCACTGGTTTACCAATTGCTAAGAACTTAGGATCAATTAACAAGCTGGTAACATCACCGGATAAAACAGCTTTGATAGATAAGATCATATTCCAAACCAAAATTATTTAAAAGCATACCTTATTCTTTATGCTATAACTATTGAACATTATTATTACAATGAAAGGACATATGTGAAAGCGATGCTTTATCCAAGTTAGAGGATCAACATATTTTAAGCCTGAAATTCTACCATCAGATAGTTTTCAAAGGAATCCACACTGCAGAAGAAACAACAAAGAGCATCCTGGGTCAAGCTGGAAGATTTTGAAGCTCTTATTATCAATCTCCAAAAGGTTTCCCAGGATACAAAATCATCCCTGCACATTGTAAATCATGCCCTCAAGCCTTCTCTAAGCTAACACAATGAGAACTCTTGTATTTCCTCAACAGTTCATAAAACCCAAAAGCTGCATGCCACCAACTTTGAAAGGTAGCACAAAAAGATGTAAGATCAAGCTTATCCTTTAAGCCAGGGATCGGGCAAAATGAGGAAAAATAGACCAGAGAAGGAGCAGAGCACGGATCCAGAGCCTCCAGGGAGGGTTAGTGACAGGCCAACCCTTGGAATGAAGACTCATAAAAACATAAAATGTACCATGCAGCATATAATGCTTCAGAGTTAGATTTGCATACCAAGGAGGCAGTGCCTGCAAATCTATTTCATGTATATTCATTCCTGAAAACCTGATTGACTGGGTCTGCCCTGAGAACTGCAGTGAGAACCACTGCCTTAGGGGCAATTATATAACTGCATGTTTCCATTAAGTGCCCCTCCCCCCAACACCTCGTGACTGTGCAATAGGTGTCTTTTTTATTAGAAAAATTAGTGTCTAGATTCCATTATAAAATATAGTAAAACCTTGGATTGCAAGTAACTTGGTTTGCAAGTGTTTTACAAGACAAGCAAAACATTTTATTAAATTTTAACTTAATATACAAGCAATGTCTTGCAATACAAGTACATACAGTATACACACATCACAACTGAGTTGATGGTTCTCTCTGACACTGCGAGAGTGTAATGATTGTTCTAAACAAGCAAAGTTTTGCAGTATGAGTACATAAAGCCAATAGTTCTCTCTGACGCTGCAGGAGTGTAGTGACTGTTCTAAATGATCGAGGTCTTGCAATACAAGTACGTATAGTATTTTATATTAAAGTTTTTGGGGTTGTGGAACGAATTGTCTGAATTTCCATTATTTCTTATGGGGAAATTTGTTTTGATATACGAGTGCTTTGGATTACAAGCATGCTTCTGGAACGAATTATGCTCGCAAACCAAGATTTGACTGTACTAGTGTAACCTAATATTGGCACACCTGACAAAGTATTTATTTAAAAATATATATACTGCCTTTAAACAAAGTGGTTTCCACAAAAATAAACATACCATATATACTTGAATATAAGTCGCGACCCTTATACCCTCCCAGAAAGAAGGAAAAATGGTTGACTCGAATATAAGACGGGGGGCTTAATATTCAAGTGCCATGCCCTGCCAGGATCTGCACCCAATGTTCTCTCCCTCACGCTCTCCCCTACCAGGCTCTGCACCCAACCCCCCTCCCTGCCAGTCTCTGCACCCAGCCCTCTTCCCTCTATGCCCTACCAAGCTCTGTACCAAGCCCCCTCACTTCTTGCCAGGCTCTATACCCAGCCCCCCTCACTCCATGCCAGGCTTTGCACCCTGCCTCACCTTCCTAACTCTGGTGGTCTAGAAGTAGGTCAGGACAGGAGGGATGCCTCCTGTCTCCCGTCCCAGCCAACTAACTTTTTTTACCCCCCCCCACCCCCTCCACCGGGCGTGCTTACCTGCCATTTTTAATCCCTGGTGGTGGTCCAGCGGTTGACGGGGCAGGAGCGATCTTTCTGTACCATGCGCTTTGCTGAGACTCTCCATTCCCGTTTCGCAGCCAGCAGTGCACCCGACAGGGCCGAGCTCTTCCTGCTTGGCTCCGCGCTGCTCTCTGAATGGCCACCGCCAGTTCTCCTCACACACCTAAATTCCCTAGCATGCAACTCAAAGGGGGGGGCAGAAGGTTATAGAATAGTCCCATTTCTGCACCAATATGTGTGGAGTTCGGTGCCAGCATTTACACCTGGTTTAAGCTGGCTAAATACTTATAGCCAACCTTTGGCAGGAAAATGGGCTCTAAGAATTAGTCTATAAATGGTGCTCCATTCTGATTTTTTCCGGCTTTGAAATCTCAGTGCTATTTATAGGTTGCCCTCCCACATATGCACAAAAGCATGTAGATGTCACTACTCTAAACATTTATGTAAGATCAAGTTTATAAACTAACTCATTACTTCTTTTTCCAGATCATATATAAATATGTTAAACAGCACCAATATCAGTAATATTCCTTGACCTTTCTCCATTGAGAAGACCAACAATTAGTTCTACTCTCTGCTTCCTGTCTTGAAACCAGCTTCCAGCCGACAATAGGGTATTGCCTCCTATCTCGTGAGTTATATTCCACCAGTGTTGCTATGATCACATGACTCCTCTCCTCAAGTCACTTCATTGGCTTCATTTCTGCATACTGTTCAAACTCCTCTTAGTGACTTACAAGTGTTTTCACTCTGCAGCTCCTCAGTATCTCTCCTTTATTTCTGCCAGGAACTCCGTTCATCGGGTAAGTCTCTCTTATCTGTACCCTTCTCTTCTACTGCCAACTCCAGACGGTCCCTTCTATCTTGATGCACAGTATGCCTGGAACAGACTGCCTGAGCTAGTATGTCAAGACACAAAATGGAAGAAACAACTCAAAAAATCAGGGTAAGCTGTATTTTTTGAGATGCCTTACTGCTAGGAACTAGAAAATTAAAGGAAGGCACTATCTTATGCATCTTTCTATATTGGTTTAATTGGTTTGTGGAACTTATCAGACAAATAGAAATAGTGGAAGATGTATATCAACAAAATAGTCACAGATACTGCACTGGGTTGATATTACAAGAAAAAGGGGTGAATTTCACATGATCCCCAAAAAGGTGTATCTGAGATCTTTTCCTCCAATTAGGCCTTTTTCTTGTAATATCAACCCGGTGCAGTACCTGGAACTTATCAGGCACCCAGAAATCCCAAGTAAACACCTTTAAATCCTGGGGTAGGTAAGGGGACCTGTGTTTTTTGCATCCGCTCTCAGAGTGAACATGTTGTGGATGAAAGGTGCATACAGTCACTTGCACCCAATTTTTCTACAGATTTAATTTTGCCTGAAAAGTATGCTAAGAGGTTTGAAAATACAGCCTCCTCCCCTCTTAATATTCAGCTGGCGAAGATCCAGCATTTTTTAAAATGCTAGCTGTCACCGGCTACATTAGAAATATAGAAACATGTCTGGCACAGGCATTGAATACTGGGGGCAAAAAGTGAGCAGTTTAGGCACTGGAGCCTATGGGGGCCTGGCTGATATTCAGCCGGGACCACATAAGAGTTATGCGGGTGCCAGCTGAATATCGGACTGGCACCCACTTAATCTAATTTAATCTAATCTAATGCTTGACTTTATATACCGAGACATCAGTCCAAGAAAGCTCGACTCGGTTTACAATAATTAACTTAACAAATAAAAACCATAAAGAATAAGACTAAGTTTCGGAAGATTAATTTTCAAAGTGTTTAGCAAATAAAATGGTTTTTAAAGATTTCCGAAAAAGTTGAAATGAACCGGAACTCCTTAAAAGGAGTGGAAGATCATTCAAAAGTTTAGAAAGCTTAAAAATCAGAAATTGAGTAAAAATCTTGATTCCTTTTATTCCTTTCTTGGAAGGAAGAGATAATTTAAATTGTTGATTACCTCTTGCAAAGGAAAATCTGTAAACGTTCCAAGATAAAGAAAGGAGAGGAGTAAAGATACCATATAGGATTTTAAAAACAACACAAGCACATTTGAATTGAACTCTAAAATAAACCGGGAGCCAATGAAGACTCTGGAGCAATGGAGTCACGTGGTCAAATTTACGTTTCCCAAAGATCAATTTCGCAGTAGTATTTTGAATCAATTGCAATCTATGAAGACATGTTTTTGTGATGAGGTATAACATTGCAATAATCGAGACGAGAACTAATATGGAAAAATGTCGATGATGAAAAAGATGTCTAACCTTCCTCAATAAACGCAGGTTAGAGAAGCATTTTTTGACCACAGAGTTGATTTGATCCTTAAAAGAGAGAGATGAGTCAAAGATGACTCCCAAAGCCTTAGCAGAAAACTCAATCTGTAGAGAGGATCCAGAAACCAAAGCTTGGAGGAGGAAGACAATCCAATTTTGGGCCTAACCATAATAATTTGGTTTTGATTGTATTAAGCTTCATCCGGACAGACTGTGCCCAGGCTTGGAAGTTTTGATATACAGAGATTTACTTTAGATACTAGGTCAATAGTGTCCGGATCTAGCTCTATCAGTATGAAAATGTTATCCGCATAAGTGAGTAAAGTTACACAAGATGACAACTACTTAACTACTTTAACCCTTAAAAACCCTTTAAAGCTCTGCCCCCCCCTAGGTTGCAATGCTCTGCTCCCTTCCCCCTCTAAATGAGCCCCCCTCCCACCTTCCCACCCATTTTGAACAGAAGCTGCAAGGTAGAGGATCAAGAGGGCTGCGTTCCTGTCTGTCTAAATCACTTTCAGTATTTGTCCCTATGGGCTCCTTTTACGAAGGCGTGTTAGGGCCTTAACGCGCGCTAAATTGCTGCGCGCGCTAGCCGCTACCGCCTCCTTTTGAGCAGGTGGTAGATTTTCAGCTAACGCGCGCTAATCCGGTGCGTGCACTAAAACGCTTAGCGCATCTTCATAAAAGGAGCCCTATGTATGTATTGTACTTTTCTGCTCCTCAAAGGCCTGCTCAAAATGCAACTAAGAGTGAGTGAACAGTGTATTAGGCCTTTTACTTATGGGATGGCAGTTTTCAAGCAGCTGATTTACATGGTTAAAAAACATTTTTTATCCAGAGAAACTGCTTTGAAAAATAGTGCCTTAATGCACATCAAGAGCACTGCAATATATGGGCAAAAGAAGACATTTTGGTTTAGGCTGATATAAAAATTCCTGAAAAGCAAATAAATTGCAACAGTTCTGTGAACTTGGGAACACTGAAGACTAACTGAAGTCAGTCCAATTTTCCACATCAGCATCACATTACTGCAGCACTCAATTATGATTTACGATTGGGTGAAAGGCTTCACCTCAGTCATGGATTGGATGAGAAAAAGTAATTCCAGCTGACAAGCAGGCTATTTATGTGAGGCAGATGTCAAGACATTTCACCACAGTGCTGATGTGCCATCTCAGAATCTTGAGTGCAAGCTTCTCTAACTGACGAACAATAGATTTATATCTACCACAGTACAAACCTGCATTGAGTCGCACTGATGATACTATGACCCAAAACAATTTAGAAAATTTCTAGCGGCAGTAGAAGTCATAAGAGCCACATAAGTAACATATTTGGGGTTTCTAATGTCTCATCTTGAATAATTAAGCGCTAGTTTCTCAATGCATGCTTGGCACTGGAGCAAAATGAAGCAGGAATTCTGAGGGGAGAGATTTTGTTATGTGTTGTAATCTGCATGCTTGCTTTTATTCTGGATGCTTTCCGTGACAGCACTGCAACACATACCGCGGTCTATATATGGGTTTTGCAATCCAAACAGTGGGTGCAGCTTCCTTGTATGGGGCGGCCTATCTAACAACATTGTAGATTAGCCACCCCATTAGTAGACCCCGTCCCCCCCATACCTTTTAAAATAATGCAGCTCCCTCGCTGGCCTCCTGCCTCCTGCAATGTCGTGGCTGCGGTACAGGGCAGGAGCAATCTTCTCAGCATCCAGCTGCTACCGCGCTGCTTCCTCAATGCCTGCGTCAATTCTTGCGGAACTCGCGAGTCCCGAGAGAACTGAAACAGGCATTGAGGAAGCAGCACGGTGGCGGCTGGATGCTGAAAAGATCACTCCTGCTCTGCACAGCGTCTGCGACGAGGCAGAAGGCAGCCGGCCAAAGTACGATATTTACCGGGGGGAGAGGGATGTATAGGCCGCCCCAATTTGGTTTTAAAACTCTTAGATGAGCTGCGGCTTGTAACACGGGGCGGCTTATCTAAGAGTTTTAAAACATGTATAGGCATTTTTTGCCACCTATTCACTGGGGCAGCCTATATGCGGGGAAATACGGTAATATAGCTGTATCTTTCAGTTTCTTCCTAGCAAGACAATAATTCAACACAGTGTCGTAGTAAGGGGGGGGGCGATCTGCCCCAGGCGCAGTGTTTGTAAAGGGCACAGGTACCTGTCCTCCTTCTCCCCTCCCTTGCAGCACGCGTGCGCCCCTTCCCTTCCCTCTTACCTCTTTAATTTTCCTTGTATGAGCAGCATTACGAACTTGCTGCCATCCAGGAAGTGACTTCAGAGGGATAGCCAACACGATGCTGCTCCTCGCGCCTGGAAAACTAAAAATGTACAAGGGAAGGGGGCGCTTGCATGGCAGGGGGAGTCAGGAAGGAGCAGGGGGGGGCAGAGAAGAGGGTGGGGAAGGGGTGCCATCTTCGCTACGCCACTGATTCAACATGTACCAGAACTTTATAATTCTAAAATAATCCTCAAATCCTGAGCTGAACTGATGTGCATTAAGACTAAGGGGGGGGGGGGGGAGGGAGATTCATCAAAGGGAACTAAGGCCCGGATTCTCTAAATGGTGCCAGGTTTTTAAACTGATTTTCAAGGTGCCTACCGCCGCTGTAATTGCTCCTCCTTAGGTGCTTTATGACGCCAAATGCTACTGTAGGCATGACTAACGAAGGAAGTGGTATTAGGCCCCATAAAGCACCTAAGAAGGCGTGAGTCACATCAAAGGTGGGCACCGGAAATGTAGGCCTTGGAAACCCTGGCATACATTTCTGGAGCCTGCCTCTGACTGAGGCACGATTCTCTAAAAGGCACAGTCACGTGACTGACATGCGATCAGCAGCCACTTTTAAGGCAGCGTTTAGGGAATCCAGGCCTGTTTAGTGCGTGCTAAATGTTAAGACACCCATTATATTTCTTTGGATGTCTTTGCATTTAGCGCACTAATCTTTAGCAAGTGCTAAATCAGCAAGCGTCCCTTGATGAATTACCCCCTTAAATTTTTATATGGAAACACATTTACAAAGGTAAAAATAAAAAATCTGTGCTTTGCTGATTCTTAGAAACACCACAGAAAAGTGAACAGCTGATGCCGCCTGCATTACATTTAGAGATCATCTTACTTGTCTGAGCTTCAGAAAGGTTGCCAAATGGGAAGGGAATTTGAGAATTCAAATCAAAGAACTATAAAACCATTTCATGGAAAGAAAAGAACAACTACCTCATCCCAAACTTCCTATCCATGGCAGGGTTAACCCTTTGGTGGCCCCAAGGCAAACAAGCACATTAGACCCCTCATTTTAATGTAAATACATCTTTAAAATCCATCAATGTTATTCTGCATAGTTCTAACCATAGAAGAAAACTGGCAAAATAGGTAAGAGGTGATGCTCACTAACTTTACCTGCTGGCTGGAGAACAATGCAGGCAGCAGCACCTCTGGTCCATCCCCACATTTCTTTCTGTAAGCAGGACAAAATCAGCCTTGACAGCCAGTGAATTAACATATCAAACAGAGTTCCTAAACATTTGGGCCCTAGGCATGTTTCTAGTTTGTCTGTGCCTTAATCCTGCCCTGCTTCCATCTCTCAAGGCACTGAGCAAGAGATGCTCAAAAGCCTCCGATTTTTATCCATATACATAAAAAGATTGCACCTAACTTACCAAATGTGTAACAGCAGTTGATGCTGAAATGAAATTCCATACAAATAAGATACACGTAAAGTCTACATGCAACTCGGTAGAGGCAGCAACTAGCACATGTGCAGAACAATCTTGAGTTAACAGTTGCTTCTATTATGGCAAAAAAATTGTATACTGAGAGAAAACAATCCCGGCAGCCTCTGTGGGAGTCTGCCTTAAAGCAAACTTTTCTACGTTCATCAAAGACGGATGTCAACCAACATTATATGCACTAATAAGGATGTATTATTCCCGTTTATTTTTGTTCCATGACTTTATGGTTACATGTGGAACACATACCGCCCACACTCATGTGTATATCTCGTGCACATACATATACTATTAAAAAGGAAACATACTAATTTTGTGCTACTCAAACACTCTCATGGTCCCAGGATGCACTGGGCACAGGCCTAAGGCTCTGATTGGTTCAGGTGCCTAAAGCCATGCTCATGGGAGGGGCCTTAGGCACCTGAGCCAATCAGGGCCTTAGGCCCCTCCCAGTGCATCCGCTATTTTGAAGAGGCAAGCCTGCCAGCAGGAGGGAGTGGGCATCCCTCATGCCAAACTTCAAAAAAAGGCACGGGGTGGGGTGGAGGGTATCAGGGGTGTGTGTCCTAGTCCTGTGGCAGGAGAGAGGGGGCATCCCTCCTGCTGATTTTTTTTTTTTTTTTAACGTGGGGGTCGGGGGGCATGTGGGGGGGGATGTCTCAGCATGGGAGTCCCGGCATGGATGGTGGGGGGAACGGAGGCAGGGAGGAATTGAGGGAAGGGAGTCTTTTTACCTTTTTCTTTTTAATTTGCGGCAGGGGGGAGGGCTGAGCTGTCAAGCCTTACTTTCCTATCAATGCCTGAGCCAATCAGCACTCAGGCACTGACAGGAAAGTAAGGTTACAACAGCTCAGACCCTGCCGGAAAATTTTGCCCGTAAAAAGTGGGCAACAAGTTTAGAGCATTACACTGCGTGTTCATTATAATACTAATGAGCTCCTTGTAATGCATTGGGAGGAGAGTTTCCTTACAAGTAAGACTAGTTAAAACCAGTCTTATCTGCAAGGAAACCTTTTGTGCATCAGAGTTTGACTAGCTAACTTGTGAGCAAATCAGACCACCTAAATAGCACTTCTGTCTTTGTTATAACTCAACTGGTCAGCGCTGGATAAACTGGTTAAGTTATAGCTGGTCAAACCCCCCCTCCCCCCAGATATTCAGTCACTGAAAATGGCCCCAGTACTGAATATCTGGGCTCACTACTGACTGTGGGACTTAGACAGGCTGCCTTTCGCAGTCTGAATATCAGCCCATATGTGCATAAATGGGTCTTCTATAACATGGCAGCCCAAAATTTACAATATTTTGTAAGTTAGAAAAGTAAATATTGGCCATACCTATGACACACTGCCCTTCACTTGAAAACATGTCCTTGCATTTACATACTAAGCCATTTAGCTCATAATTACAGAATAGTGCTTAGGTTCACTACTGTCATTTATGCACACAACTATACACTTAACCCACATGGATGGCAGAATTCTATATATTTAAGTGCTCAAAGTGTACTTATCTTATTTTTATTGTTGTAAAACGTTTAGTATTTGATAGGCATTTAATTAAATTTTTAGTAAACTTGGAAACTTATATTTATGTACCTTTTTATAGAACTAGGCTGTAAACGCTGTGTAAAAAATGTTTTATTTTGTGCTTGCTGACAACCTTTGGGCTCTTTTATTAAGCCACAGTAGCAATTCCTACACAGAGAAAAATGAAGGCAGATAAAGACCATATAGCCTATCTGGTATGCCTAACCATGCCATCGAAACAGAAGCAGAATGCAATTGGGCTTTGATTACAGTATATAACCACATCAAAGGGACTAACGATGTAGAATTCTATATATGGGTACAGTGGGATTAGGATGGGGGTTTGGAAGGCTCACAATTTCCACTGTAAGTGTAGTGGTTAAAGTGGAATATGGGCCTGAGTCCCCATCTCTATGGTTCACTACATTTTTGTGAGAACAGCAGTTGACAAACATTGCTACAAGGGACCTGTGTTTCGCGCCGTTGAGCACATCAGCCATTAAACAGCACTTTCAAAATAGTATGTGACTCGTTTTCATCCAGGCATCCATCGCTTCTTCGCACAGAAAATAATGTCAGATAATTTCTACAGGCTTTGAATTCTTGCAATACTTCTCGACATCTTTTCAACTAATACTTAGACTCCTGAAGCAGGCCTTTTCAGCTGAAACACGATCATGTCGAGTCTCAATAAATAATAAAGCGACTGAGCACCCAAGGTCACCTTCGCTGTTGTCTTTGCTTTCCTGATTTGGGAAGGGGGTATCTTCTGTTTCTTTGTGTCACTATACCGCCCACCAGCCTACTCCAGGAACCTGCTTGCTGGTCTAATAGGATTGGCCATATCATCTGAAGCTGTCATACAGGCAGATATGTACTGTTTCATTCACATCTTTGGAGAGTATGAGGGGGGTCAGTGACTACTGGGGAAGTGTGAGTGGATCATGCTCCCTCCAGTGATCATCTGGTCAGTTTGGGCATCTTTTTGGCACATATTTATTAATAAAATAGGTCTAGCCCCAGACATCCAAATTGTGTCCTGGATGGATTCTTAAATGTTTGATTATGGCAGAAAAAAAAGTACAAATCACAAGCCTGTCCTAGTCACGCCCAAAGCACGCCTCCAACACGCCCCCTTCAAATTTAGATGCATTGTAGACAACCACCACAGAAATCCATCTGCCCCTTTTTGCCAATTTTTGGGTGTTTTTCTTTTTTTGAAAATGAGCCCCAAAATCAATTTAGAGAAACCAGTAAATCAGTTAGGTATTTACTAGCAGCCCCATGTACTGTAGCTAGAGCAGAAGGGAGAATAGATAGACTGTACGCCCTTTATCTGCCATCAGTTTTCAAACTAAAATGGTACTCCGTTTCTACTTTATTATATAAAATATTAGCTTCTAGAGAGCTAGTGACATCATGTAGGTTAGACCTGTACCTGTTAGCAGGAAATCAAACTGAAATAAATATAATAAACTAGTAATTAAGCCCGTTACATTAACGGGTGCTAGAATATATGTCTGTCTGTTTTTGTGTCTCTCTCCCTCCCACTGTCTCTCTCTCTGCCTGGCCCCCTTTCTCTTTCTTTCTGACCCTCTCCCTTCCCCTCCAGGTTCCTGTGCAGCAGTAGCAGCATTTTCACCCACCCCCCTTCCCGACTCTTACCAGATGTGGCCTGCTCCTTTTGGTCCCTCCCCCTTCCCTCCCGCGGTCTAGCCTGCTCAAAGGGCCCCCCCTTCCCTTATGGAGTTTCCCGCAGGCAAGCCAAGCTTCTTACCTTTTTTTTTTCAGTCTGTTTCCCTCCCTCGCATGGCTCGCGGCTGGCGCATCCCTGCCCTGCACCCTGTCTCTTTGGCACGTCCCTGCCCGGCCCGCGGTCTGGCCTAATCCGTGCAAGTATCGCTGCGGCTCCTCACGATCCCCACCAGCGTCGGAAGCCTTCTCCGACGCTGGTGTGGCTCATGAGAGGAGCCGACACCGCCGGTGCGGCTCATGAGGGAGTCCAACGCTGGCAGCCATTCCTTTCTAGGTAAGTGCTGGGGACCCGCGCATGCGCACTCCTGCGGCCACGGAACTACATCTCACAGATCAGAGATCTTGGAAGCACGCAGTATGAGTGCGCATGCGCGGCTAGCTTTTTATTATATAGGATAAAATAGATGCTCGCTCTGTAAGGAAATAACAGCAAGCTGTAATTCTGTAGCTTACTGAATATTATTGTGAGCTACATCTTACCAAAGCGCTTACTCCATCTACCTTTCCTATTAGTTTTACACATAATGAAGATACCATTACCGCCATCATCATAATCACAGAATAAAGTTACCAATATTACAGTACTGCAGGTTAGGTACAGTACGTTTGTTTTCAGAGTTAAAATTTTTCTTGCCAGAAACATCTGAAATCTGATACTCTTCCGAGGAAACACATGCTAAAGCTGTTGGAAAATCCATTAATCTTTTGTTATAAGACACTCTGTTACAAGTGTATCTCAGACACAGAGCCAACTGCAAGTTAACTATGGCTCAACTAAACCTGAACAACATCTTTGTCACACACAAAGTCTTCAACAACAGTTACATAGCATCTTTGTTAATGGATGTGTCTTGAGAGCCACACTCCTGAAATGAAATGGTTTTAGAGTTATGGATGGAGGTATGGTTACAATCCTGCGCTATGCAGATGATGCAAAGCTCATTACCAGCAGCAAAGAAGACTTGCTTTATCTACTGAGAAAAGTCAAAGCCAAAACTCGTGACATGGGATTAGAACTGAACATAAACAAGACGAAGATCATGAAGATGGAAAACGATGAAAGATTTTGAGCTTGAAGGCGATAGAAAAGAAGTTTTAAAGGATTTCAATCTCCTGGGCTCTTTTGTAAATAAAGAAGCAACTAGCAGGGGAGAAATACACCGCAGAATAGCACTTGGTCGCTCTTCAGTGAAGGCTCTCAACAAAGTATTCAAAGGCAAGGACATAACACTCCAAATGAAGATCAATTACGGATGCGAAAGCTGGACAATAAGGAAACAAGACGGAATGAAGATTGATTCATTTGAGCTTTGGTGCTGGAGCATTTTATGCGTGCTGTGGACCGCCAGAAGAACAAATCGATTCTGGATGAACCCAAACAAGTCTCTAGGACTCGAACATGAGTTGATGGCACCTAACTACTAACTGTAGTCACAGTCATGTGCAATAGGAAAAAAAAGACTACAACAAAAGCCACTATTTGGCAACAGTATCATTAGGACTCTTTCCTTTTTGCACCATGGCTCATGGTTGGATTCTGTACCAATAGCTATAAAGTTTTCAAGATTCTAAGATATATGGATATATATATTTGCATAATGCAATGCTTTACTTGCAAATTAAAGTCAAATTTACTTTAAAAAATATTCAAGTTTCTTTAAAAAAATTATTAAAAGCATTATACTTATTAATGGGCAATTTTAGAAAAGGATTCCTAAGGAAGAAGTCCATATAGGTGCCTATTTTATAAAGACCAATCAAAAAAGAAGAAAGAAAACTCATACCAATTTTTGAGGAAGAAGTATGTCATGCTTTCTTTCACTCCTTGAATCTGCCACAATTATCGCCAGACAAATTGCACATAATCAATTCACCCTTCACAGGCAAGGATGTTCAGGATACCATTATGAAACTTAAATTGGCCAAAGCTCCAGGGCCAGATAGAAACATGATGGCAGATAAAGGCCAAATGGCCCATCTAGTCTGCCATCCGCATTAACCATTATCTCTTCATCTCTCCGAGAGATCCTATGTGCCTATCCTAGGCCCTCTTTAATTCAGACATAAGAACATAAGAAATGCCTTCACCGAATCAGACCTTTGGTCCATCAAGTCTGGCGACCCGCACACGCGGAGGCCAATCTAGGTGTTCCCTGATGGAGACCTAGGTGTTCCCTGATGAAGACCTTATTTACCCATATCCCTCAATGTGATTTGCAAGGAGGTGTGCATCCAACTTGAACTTGAATCCCATAATGGAGGTTTCCGTCACAACCTGCTCCGGGAGAGCATTCCAAGCGTCCACCATTCACTGTGTGAAACAGAACTTCCTGACATTTGTCCTGGGCCTGTCGCCCCTCAATTTCAGTCCATGACCTCTTTTCCGAGCTTCCTTTCATTTAAAAGAGACTCAACTCATGCACATTTACGCCACATAGGTATTTAAATATCTCTCATGAACAAAATTATAGTGACAATGAAACCAAAATACTTAGAAAAAATGTCACTCACCAGCAGTGGCTAACTCTCCAAGATCCAACATTAAGATCAAAAACGGGTGGAGAAAAAGCCTCAAGAAACTTTTAACATACAGCATTCATTAATGATTTACAGCTGGCGTTATTATTGTCATTGGCAAAAAAGCTCTCACCCACAAAACAACGTATGAAGATCTATTTTTTTAAAAAAAACCACTACTGTGCACAGTAAATCAATTTTTTGTATTTTCATGTTTTAAATATTTTTAAAGTTTTTTCAATTTATAAAACAGGAAAAGATAGAAGCAAAGATCACTTAGCTCTGGCGCCAGAGAACACTGCTACTGGTACAAACATGCTGGCATTATGTAAATTTCCTGTCTCCAGCGACGTTCAAAAAACTCCTTACAGCAAGCTTCCAAAATCAGCGGCAAAGCTAAAAAGCTCCAACAAGCATGTGTTTCACCAACATTCATTTGGTTTCCTCAGGGATTCTCAGACTCAACTTCCATCTCTCTTCCTAAACAGAATGTACAAATACTGACTTCCAAACTGGTGTCCAGGCTGAACAGACTCCTACCCAGTTGAAACATCCAGATCAAGTGGGCTTTGTCCCTGGTTGGTATGCTTTGGCAAATATCTTAAAAGTGCTCTGTGTACTTTGGAAGGTGCGGGGGTCCCATGGGGATGCGATCCTGGACAGTTTGGATGCTGCAAAAGCTTTTGACAAGATGATTTGGAGATCTCTGTTTTGGGTTTTGCAGATTTGGAAGATAAGAAAGCAGATTATACATCTAGGGCTTCTGATTTTACATTTAAATCAATAAACACAGATAAAACACCCCTGTGCAAATAATTAAGAGGCCCTTCTATTGAAGTGTGTTAGGTATTTAGGACCATATTTTATAAAGGACACCTACATTAGGTGCCACTAGGCACCCTAATTGCAACCGCCTAGCAATGCTTAAGTACAGGAGCCACATCAATTTTTTAAAATTGAATTAATTGACATGGTAATTGACTGCACAGGTTTTTAGCCAATCAAAAAAAAAAAGATTAAACATTTCAAGAGTTCAGCGCTGAACTCTTAGGATGCCTAGCAATTCTTAAGTGGAGGCACTTTCCCATGCCTATAAAACACCTATCTGAAAAAGTAGGCATGGTCATGGGCAGAGCATGGACATGCCACTTTTGAGATACGCATCATGGGAATTAGGTGCCATACCTTATATAAAATAGTGCATATTGCAGGTTCCAAGATGGCGGTGATTGGTTAACAGTGTTCACAACTGAATGCTGAGAAGCTGAAAGTTTTACCTTTAGTCGCTTTTATGCCTCATTCAAAACGAAAGGGAAGCGTCCGGGCAAATCCCTCTATGGCTAGGACGTCATCCCCAGCGCAACGCTCCATTTGGGAGTTCGCTGTTCTCCCTGGAGGGATTCCATGCTGGAATCGGAGGGCAGCCTGCTGTTTCTTCGCTGGGTGGAGCAGCCGAAGAACTGGACTTGGAAACATCACTATCTCCTCCGAAGGCTGTCCTGCCGCCATGCCCTGCTTTTTTCGCGGCTCTGCAGAGGGATCCTGGTGAAGTTGTTCTCACGGGAGAAACCCCGTTTGAGGGGCAGCCGCCGCGGGATATTCAAATGAGCAGAGTCAGCTGGGAGCTGCGGCTGAAACATCTTCCCAGCCATTGAGATCTAACACTGTGACTTTGGAGAGTACATGGCAAGCTCTCCAAATGCTAAATACCACAGTCTACAAATCCTCAACTGAAATCTCTCATCTGGTAACCACCGTAGATGCTTTAGGCAAAAAGATGGAAGGCATACAAGAAGAGTTTTCAAAAGAAATGAAACAAGTGAAGGACAATGTGGAAAACCTTCAAACTCTGACAATGGGACTGGTAAAAGGCAAAATTACATTAAATAGGCGAATTGAGCAGATTAAAAATTTTAATCGAAGATTGAGTATTCGTATACTTAATTTTCCCAAATCTCTGCTTATAACCCCTCTGGATTTATTTTAAAAATATCTGATTGGGGGGGCGTGGCTTGGAGCGCGCACAATATGGCAGCTTAACCGCGGCGCTCCTCAAACCCAGGCAACAAACTGTAAGAAATCAACTGTTTTGCTTCGCTCGCCCGAGTTGAAATAATAAAAAAACAGCGTCGGAAATGGCCACGACGAGGCAGGGAAAGTCTGAAAAGCCGTGCACATCGGGTGTATCGGCGAAAAGATCAAAAGTTACTCCCGTGTCGCCATCGAGTGTGCCGATCCCGCTGGAAACTGAAGATTTTACTGATAAATCAGATATTATGGCGGAACTCTTTAAAATCAAACTAATGTTAACTGACAATGCCAGTAAACTCTCAGAAGTCAAGGATGAACTACTCAATCTAAAGCAAGAGATCCAGACTGACAGACAACGGATGTCTGTAATTGAAGAGAGAATCGAGAAGCTGGAAACTAATACACAAAAGTGTGAAGAGGAAAGGAAAGATGTAGCAGCCTTAAAAAATCACCTGGTAGATTTGGAAAACCGGGGAAAGAGAAAGAACATTAGAGTACTTGGTTTAGCTGAAAATCTTGAAGGGGGAGATGCCATTCAGTTTTTAGAGAACCTTTTACCTAAACTGTTACAGCTAAATTCTAAGTGGCCGTTAGAAATAGAACGTGCACACAGAATCCCCACAAGAAAACCAGTAAACCAGGCTGGCCCTAGACCCTTGATTTTTAAAGTATTAAGGTACCAGCAAGCTTTGGAAATCTTAAAAGTGGCAAAAGCAAATAAAAACTTAAATTATAAAGGGTCTAAATTGATGTTGGTTCCAGACTTTGCTAAATACACTGCAAATATAAGGAAACAATTTCTCACATTCAGGCAGCAATTAAAAGAAAAAGGATACATGTATGGCTTGTACTATCCGTCGACAATGAGAGTGTCCACTGGGAATAAATCCATATATTTTCAAGATCCTGCAAAACTGAAAGAATTTTTGACACAAGAGGAACCAATGTCTACATGAAAAAAAAGTAAAAGGGAAGTTTCATCTGAAGAAAGAAGAAAGAAAAATGGAAGATAAAATGAAAAAGAAGAAGATGGTTAAGAAGAAGAAGAGGACAATGATTACTGACTGAACGGATAATTTTTTATTTTATGCAATTGATATTTTTTGATTTAATTATTATAATATATAGGGTGCTATGACATAATCTTAATTTAATAAGAAATCAAATTATTAATGGAAATTATTGCATCTATATATATTTCATGCTAATATTAATTGAGAGGTATGATAAGAATTGTTAACAAATGATATAAAGATAAGGAATTAAGTATTTAAGTGGGGGATAATTAATAAATTAAAAATCAATTTTAGACTTTTTATTAATTGATATAAATATATATTTTATTCATCTACCTATTCATATTGAAATTACTATGAATGATGATTTATGAAAATGTTTAAAATGAATTTATTAATATTATTAATATTATTATTAATATCATTATAGAAATGAGATATTAAATTTACATAGTGAATATTTAATAAATAGGGAATTAGAGCTAACTTTGAAATATGTTAAAAATATATTAAAGGGCTAATATATTAATTTGTAGGGAGGAATTTTATGAATCAATTTAATATAAATCTTATTATAGTCATAAATTCATGCAGATATAATTGATATGAATTACAAAATATAGTAAGATTTTAAAATATGGATAAATATTTGATGAGTAGGTAAAGGAATATGGAATATGGAATTAATATTAAATAACTGAATATATAAAGATAATTAATTAAATGTTTATAGATAGGGGGAGGAAAAAAGTTATTAACTTTTGAGGATATGTTTAAATAAAAATAGTGGAATATTAGTTGCTTGGGGGAGGGGATTTAGGTTTTGCAAGACCAATGTGTGTTCCAGGTCAGACAATGATAGTGGGAGGGAGGGGAGGGAAAATAGAGGGAGGGAGAGGGGATCAGAGGATTAGTATATTTCTGAGGAATGAAAAAGGAAAAACTGAATTGTATTTATATAATTGTATTTTTTGGGGAGAGATAGGATGGGGGAAATGGGTAAAGGAAATATATATAATAGATGTGCTAAGATCTAATCAGGTATATAATTATAGAATACTGGATAAAATTTGATTATAAAATAGATGGATATAAAAATTTATTCTATCAATGTCAATGGTTTAAATCATCCTATCAAGAAGAAGAAAGTATTATCGTTCCTTAAAAATCAAAATGCGGACATTTACTTCATTCAAGAGACGCATCTTTCTGAAATCGAATCTAAAAAGTTATCTGGGGGTTGGATTTCTAAATGTTTATTTGCACCGGATTCAGGGAAAAAAGCTGGTGTGGCTGTTCTGATAAACAAAAAATGTAATGCAGATTTTAAACTAATAAATTATGATCCTTTAGGTAGATGGGTACATGTCAAAATGGTTCTGGGAAATACAACCATGGATTTATTCAATTTATATGCTCCTAATTCGAATCAAATGGAATTTTTCAAACAAATTCAGCAATTACTTTTACCACTGGCTACTTCTAATTTAATAGTAGCAGGAGATTTCAATGCTGTAATGGATCCGATTTTAGATAAAAGACCAAGTAGAATTATGAAATCATTAGGCTTAGATAATTTGATTCAATCTTGTGATTTAGTAGATATATGGCGTATTCTTCATTTTAATGATCAGGAATTTTCTTTTTGTTCTCAGGTCCACAAATCCTTTTCACAAATTGATTATATATTTGTTTCCAATAACATAGCGCAGCGTGTGTTAAAAGCAGTTATTGATCCCATTGTAATTTCAGACCATGCTGGTGTGTGGATTGACCTTCAGAATTATGATATTGAACACTTTAACTCTATTTGGAGATTTAATAATGCTTTACTAGCGGATTCAAACTTCCTGGAAGATTTTAAATTAAAAATGCAAGAATTCTTTCAAATTAATAATTCGGATAATATTAATGCTGAGATCTTGTGGGACGCTTTTAAAGCAACAATGAGAGAACATAAGAACATAAGAACATAAGCAATGCCTCTGCTGGGTCAGACCTGAGGTCCATCATGCCCAGCAGTCCGCTCACGCGGCGGCCCAACAGGTCCAGGACCTGTGCAGTAATCCTCTATTTATACCCCTCTATCCCCTTTTCCAGCAGGAAATTGTCCAATCCTTTCTTAAACCCCTGTACTGTACTCTGCCCTATTACTCCCTCTGGAAGCGCATTCCAGGTGTCCACCACTCGTTGGGTAAAGAAGAACTTCCTAGCATTCGTTTTAAATCTGTCCCCTTTCAACTTTTCCAAGTGTCCTCTTGTTCTTTTATTTTTCGAAAGTTTGAAGAATCTGTCCTTCTCTACTCTCTCTATGCCCTTCATGATCTTATAAGTCTCTATCATATCCCCTCTAAGTCTCCTCTTCTCCAGGGAAAAGAGACCCAGTTTCTCCAATCTCTCAGCGTATGAGAGGTTTTCCATCCCTTTTATCAAGCGTGTCGCTCTCCTCTGAACCCTCTCGAGTAACGCCATATCCTTCCTAAGGTACGGAGACCAATATTGGACGCAGTATTCCAGATGCGGGCGCACCATCGCCCGATACAATGGCAGGATAACTTCTTTTGTCCTTGTTGTAATACCCTTCTTGATTATGCCTAGCATTCTATTTGCTTTCTTAGCGGCTGTTGCGCACTGTGCCGTCGGCTTCATTGTCATGTCCACCATTACCCCCAAGTCCCTTTCTTGGTTGCTCTCATTCAATAATATCCCTCCCATCGTATAGTTGTACCTCGGGTTTCTGTTTCCAACATGCAATACTTTACATTTCTCAACGTTGAACTTCATCTGCCATCTCGCCGCCCATTCCCCCAATTTGTTCAAGTCCCTTTGCAATTCTTCGCATTCCTCTTTAGTCCCAGCTCCACTAAATAGTTTTGTATCGTCCGCAAATTTTATTATCTCACACTTCGTGCCTGTTTCTAGATCATTTATGAATATATTATTTCATATTCAGCTTTTATAAAAAAACAACTTAAAAAACAATTTGTTGATATGGAAAAACAAATTAAATTATTAGAAAATAAATTAATTGAGAAATGGGAAAATAATACACTACAAGAGTTATTAAAAGTAAAAGTTAAATATAATGAGATTTCTTCTCAAATGGTGAGGAAAGATATATTCTATAAACAAGTTCAATTCTATGGTAATTCAAATAAAGCTGGAAGATTATTAGCAAATTTTCTTAAAGCAAAGAAAAGAAAATCTAAAATTATTGCAATTAAAGATATACAAGGTAATACACACACTAACACTAAAGACATTTTAACACATTTTCTTGATTTTTATAAAGATTTATATTCTTCTGAATCTTATGAAAATAAAGAACAAGATGGATTAAATTTTTTAAATTCATTTATTGGACCAAATGTTCCGGATCATATAAAAAGAAGTTTAGAAGAACCTATATCTTTAAAAGAATAGAATCAGCATTGAATTCTCTTAGAGTTGGATCCGCTCCGGGTGGTGATGGTTATACTGTTGAATTTTATAAATCATTTCAAAACATTATTTTACCATATCTATTAAAATTGTATCAGTATCAAATGAATAATGGAAATATATCAGGTACTATGGCTGATTCAATAATTATTGTCTTACCAAAACCATACAGGGATCCTACTTTGGTTTCAAATTACAGGCCTATCTCTTTATTAAATGTGGATGGTAAAGTGATTGCTAAAGTATTAGCAATAAGATTGGCAAAAGCTCTTCCTTTTATTATTGATGTACACCAAACAGGATTTATTGCTAAAAGACAATCATCAAATAATACTAGACTAGCATTTCATTCATTAAATTTAGCAAAAAATATTAATGATCCAGTTTTTCTAGTATCTTTGGATGCAGAAAAAGCTTTTGATAGAGTGGAATGGAGTTTTATGTATCAAGCTTTAGAATGGTTTGGTATAGGCCCTGGTTTTATTAAAATGATTCAGACATTGTATAACTCTCCTGGTGCAAGATTATATATTAATAATAATTTATCAGATAGATTTAACTTGCGTAGGGGAGTTAGACAAGGATGTCCTTTGTCTCCCTTACTTTTTGATGTTGTTCTGGAACCCTTGTTAATTGCAATTAATCAAACTAAGGAGATAAAGGGAATCCCATTCTCCAACTGGGAATTTAAACTTTCTGCTTATGCAGATGATATTTTATTATATTTAAGAGAACCGGGGAATACTATTCCATGTTTGCTTAATCTGTTAGAGAAATTCGGTAAATTTTCTGGATATAAAATTAATTGGAGTAAATCTGAAGTTCTTCCAATTAATGTTCATTGTACCAAAGGATTATTTGATTCATATTCATTTATCTGGAAAGAGGATGGTTTAAAATACTTAGGAATTATTATCAAAAATACTATTGAAGATACAGTTAAAGAAAATGAAAAAATTTTATTAAGAAAAATAACAGAAATGTGTGAGCAATGGAATCCTTTACATCTTTCTTGGTGGGGAAGAGTTCAAACTATTAAAATGATGATATTGCCTGTGGTTTGTTATCAAATGAGTATGATACCAATATTTTTTCAGGGGTCATTTTATAAAAAGTTAAACAATATTCTTACAAAATTTGTTTGGTTTGGGAAAAGACCCAGAATTGCTTTAGTATCTTTACAAAGACCAATTGTGGAGGGAGGGGTAAATTTCCCAAATTTTTATAGGTACCATCAAGCCTATATTCTAAGACAGGGTATGTATTGGATCCTCCCAGATCTCATGGAGAATGTACCAGATTTGCTGTATTTAGAATGGCGGCTCCTGTTCCCATTACATTTAGAACATTTAATTAATATAACAATGCCTAGAAGATACAAAGACAACAGAATTTTATTAGATACTTGGAAAACATTAAGATATATCAGTAATCTATCACCAGATCCAATAACTAAATCACTAAATCAATCTATTTGGGTAAACTCCAGGATCAGGATTGGCGGATTTAAGATCGTCTGGAAACAATGGATAACTGCAGGTATACGGACATTGAATGATGTCATTTCAGAAGGATCAATGCTTAGTTTTTCACAATTGCAAAATAAATTCGGTTTAAATAAAACACAATATTTTAAATGGATGCAATTGAAGCAGGCCATTCAGGCAGGGTTCCCTGACTGGAAAGATCTTAATACTCAATATAGTCTGCAGGTTTTATGTTTCCAGGCGGATTTTTTGGGTCACCAAGCCGCAAAATGGTATAAATTGTTATATGGATTTTTAAATAAAAAAAAAAAAAACTGGACTTAGGGATATTTGGAGTATTGAGATTGGACAGACAATTTCTGCTTCTCAATGGCCACGATTTTGGTCCTGGAGATTAAGGTCTACAAGGTCAGCATCTATGAATCAAACATGGATGTTCTTGTTACACAGAGTGTTATGGACCCCTACGCGCCTGCAAAAGATAGATAGTACTAGATCCAATAGATGCTGGCATTGTAGAATAGAAGTAGGGACGTTAGATCATTTAATTTTTTTCTGTCCCTGTGTAAATGCCTTTTGGAATTTAATTTGGCCCCAAATTAATAAGTTATTAGAAAATCATGTAGGACTCTCATATGACACCATACTATTTGGCACTGCAATGAGAACTCAGAGTCCGATCTCAGCAAATAATAATAAGCTGCTATTAATTTTGACAGGAGTCGCCATGCAACAAATAACTCAAAACTGGAAGGGCTACACCAAATTAAATTATACATTCTGGTGGAACTCTGTCTGTCATATATACAAAATGGAAAAAATAATAGCGTTACAACAAGGGAATCTTCATAATTTTAAGAAAATATGGCAACCATTGACTAATTATTCTACTGATTAGATTTCTTAGCACATTTGTAATAGATATATAGGAATGGGGAGGGACTTATATAATTTTTGGATTTACTATTTATGATATGATATATAGAT
Organism: Geotrypetes seraphini; assembly: GCF_902459505.1. NCBI lineage: Eukaryota > Metazoa > Chordata > Amphibia > Gymnophiona > Dermophiidae > Geotrypetes > Geotrypetes seraphini. Next base: position 101,019,202 of record NC_047090.1, on the reverse strand, counting down.
TGTAATTACAAATGTTATGAAATAATTAATTATATTATATGTGAATTAATTGATATAAGAATAGAAAATTAATAAATAAATCAACACAATAATGATTATATTAGAATGGGGAGGGGAAGGGAATGTATATTATATGGATTTAAGTATTGGAAAAAAATGGGAGGGATATATTTCATGTGATAAATGAATTATTTGTAATCACAAAAAAAAAAAAAAAAAAAATATCTGATTGACGTCTTGAAGTTTCCTTTGGTATCAATTCCTCCAGTAAATAAAATTTATTAGCTGCCTAAGAAAAAAGAAATTGGAACTAATCCAGAGGCTGGTCACACAGAACTGAACAATAGAGAAAACCTTAATGTTTCAGAATTACTTGAAACCAGCATGTCAGAATTAACTGAAAGAGCAACTTTGTTAGTGTCACTTGTTTTTAACAAGATGCCAATGCCATATTTAGAATCTATTTTCATTAGTCCCATGCATTATTTTATGGTAAAAAGATCTGGATGTTTCCTGACGTTACTCGCCATACGCAGGAACATAAAAAAATTGTTCCTAGCCATGAGGACTGAAACATTGACATTGAGTGCTTCATTTCTATTGGCTTACCCCAGTAAATGCCTAATGTATTCTATCTGCCAGAGCAATTAAGATCATTCTTAGATTTGAAGAAATTGGGGACTGTAGGTAATTAGTTTATCAGCCATTTAAAAATAGTGGGATCCTTCTCTAAGCTATTCATATTTTCATTTAATAATTTCATGTAAATTAGATGTTCCTCTCTTATTTCATGAACCTCTGCGTTCTTTTGTGGTCTGAGGAAGAAAATTGTGTTTCAAGTGTTTTGCATTAGAACACTAATTTTTCTAATTCCAATTATTCTTATTTCTTTTTCTGTATTTCCAGAGCAATTAAAAAAAAAAAAAAGAATAGTACATATTGGAAGGAGGGACTCAGCAGAAGAAAGGCCCCAGAGCATGCCTATGAAGTTTTTTCATCAGTCGCTGAAGTTCCTAATGTACTGACAAGGTGTGGGTGGGAGGGGAGGTAGGGAAGAAGGCATAAAGGGGCTGACCTGTGGGTACAGGAGTAGCAGGGGTTTATTTATTTTTTGTTTGTTTTTTTAACCAAGGGGGGATGGTTTGCTGAGGCTACTGAACTCACAAAAGGGGGTCTGCTAGACCTGTGAAGGGGGCTGCTGGACTCAAAAGGGAGGGATGCTTAGGCTGCTAGACCTGTGAAGGGGGTGTTGACTGACTGACTCCAGGGCTGGATCTGGTCTGAGGATTGGGGGGAAGGGAAAAAGATACTGGACCAATGTGTGCATGTTATAAGCGTGAACATGCTATGGTCTGGATTCAGAAAATCAGTTCTCAGCGCTTTTTTGTAAAGGATGCTCTGGGATAAGCACTCTTTATACTTTAGAATACTGCTGGTCACCAAATTCCATGCCCAAAGGAATTACAATAATTGAACCCAGGTTAGACAAGTTGGTAGTCTGTAATTTTGTGCACAATTTTCCAGAATGCCCTTGACCTCCCCACGCCCCTCCCATGGGAACACCCCCTTTGCAGTTGTGCACAGATACACTTAGGCACTATCCTAAAACTAGGCACATAACTGTATTTCCACACTGATCTGCCATTTCAGCCCTTGGTACCTTGCGTTCATTGGAGTGCATTTCTGTACTAAAATTTAGGTGCATAATTAGCATCTATCTTTAGGCACCATTTGTCAAATTCCCGTATACGTGTAAAAATATGGTAAATAAATCTTCAATATACGACACCACAAAATGTGATCATAGCAACAATGCAGAAATGATAGCAATAGCTGATCGATACGATGTGCCTTGCCTCATGCTCTTGCAAATCTCTTTTCCTAACTCCTTTCCCCTATTCATGTTTGGCAGCACAATTGCCAAGTCAAATGGTTTATTGTTAGCGTGTTCATGCTCCCCCTCCCACCACTGAACTCACCCTATTAACATGTAAAGAATGCAGTTTCTTTTTAAGTGATAAAGGATGGGGTGTTCTTATACTGAGGGAAGAACTTAAGGGAGTGTGAGAGATTGTGTGAAATTAAATATTCGTATCCCCTCTCACACACTGGAAGAATAGAAAAAATTGTTTCCTCTAGTTCATTCCCCAGTGACTTCTGGTTGGGGTTTCCCCCCCCCCCCACTTTTCCTTTTTAAAAGGACCTGTGAAATAGCTGGGGGTGTTCTGTCACTCTTTTATATTCTAGAAAAAACAAGGAAGGCAACCAAGTCACATCAAGGTCTGTGAGGGGGAAGCTCAAAGTGTCTAACTTGGCTCACAACTTACAAACCAAATATAATGTAATATGTCAAAGAACATGTCACATTATATGATGTTATAGGGCGCTCTCAGTGTGAACCCTCAGTGATAGGAGCTCAGCTCCGACACTTCACTTCTGGGTCAAGGCCATAAGCCTCCACCCGCACACCATCATCGAGCGCCCTGTGTGTGCAGAAATCAAACCAATCAACAATCAAAGTGAGTAAATGAAACTCAACACAAACAACCTGAGCGACCCCCACACAAACCCTGCCAGCCAAACCCCCTCAAAAAACTCACACAAAATCACAAACAAAGTCAAAAACCATGCCAAAAAGTGAAAATCATATCCAAAAGAAACAATACTTATCCAAAACTGTTACACAATGGAAAAACCGCGCCAGGAGGAAAGGTTCAACCGCGCTGGTTTCGGGAGGAGCCCTTCTTCAGGAACCTGGCCTCCAACAGAACAGGGGGTTTGGCTGGCAGGGTTTGTGTGGGGGGTCGCTCAGGTTGTTTGTGTTGAGTTTCATTTACTCACTTTGATTGTTGATTGGTTTGATTTCTGCACACACAGGGCGCTCAATGATGGTGTGCGGGTGGAGGCTTATGGCCTTGACCCAGAAGTGAAGTGTCGGAGCTGAGCTCCTATCACTGAGGGTTCACACTGAGAGCGCCCTATAACATCATATAATGTGACATGTTCTTTGACATATTACATTATATTTGGTTTGTAAGTTTTGAGCCAAGTTAGACACTTTGAGCTTCCCCTTCACAGACCTTGATGTGACTTGGTTGCCTTCCTTGTTTTTTCTAGTTTAGGATTGTTTGGCAAATTAGGAGTGTGTTGTTGTGGACTCTTTTATATTCAGCAGCAATAGGCTGCACAAGAAAAGGTGTATGTGTGTATGTGTGGAGGGGGTGGGGGGAATGTAATGAGATCAAAGTTTGCTGCTGGGTTTCATCTGAAGAGAGAAATTTCTAACACTAACAGGACGTCTTTTAAGAACATAAGACTAGCCTTACTGGATCAGACCAATGTTCCAGCAAGCCCAGTAGTCCATTCTCACGGTGGCCAATCCAGGTCACTAGTACCTGGGCAAAACCCAACGTGTAGCAACATTCCATGCTACGTTCTCTAAGTGGGCTTTAACCAATTTACTAAAGACCAATTCACTAAAAAATAAACAAAAACAGACCCCCCCCCCCCGAGAGAAAAAATAGCTATTATCTTTATTTATCTAAACATTAGGGGCTCATTTTACGAAGCCGCATTAGCGGTTTAACGCGCGTAATAGTGCGCGCTAATTTGCCGGCCGCGCTAGCCACTATCGCCTCCTCTTGAGCAGGTGGTAGTTTTTCAGCTAGCGCAGGGGTTAATGCGCGCTAAAAATGTGTGTGCGATAAAGCCACTAACGCGGCTTTGTAAAAGGAGCCCTAGGTCAATCATGATAAAACATCCATACAATTCTAACGAACACAAACACAAAGCCATAATTCGATCTTCCCTCTTTCACCTGTAAAAGTTGCAAAATGGTTTATAATTGCTAATAGTCCAGAAAAGACAAGATACAGGTAGATAAAGAAAAAGGTGAACAAAAATGACAAACTGATGAAGAAGATGGATGGGGATAAGGAAGGAAAGGAAAGGTGAACCGACATGGACTCATAGCCCAGTTACCTTCTCCCCCCAGTGTACACTTGGCATTATTTAGGAAAGAAGGCCTGTTTTAATTAAACATGAAATCAGACACTCTGCATTAATAGAACACAAAAGATTTCACATCTTAAAGGCAGAGGAAGAGAATTCCATAACAATAATAGAACAACATAAGACAAGGTCTGAGTTTGGCTGAGGGAGGAGTGATGACTCTTGAGTGCTGAGTGCTGGTCACGGAGGTGTTCGATGGTCTGGTTTGTTTTATTTGGTTTATTGATGTTTGTTATTGAGGCATCTTGTATGACTTCTGGAATTTTATATTTTGATGTATATGTGGGTTTGGCCTTAAACGATATTCGTCGTTGATGCGACGTGTATGTTATGTGTAATTTGATTTGATATGTGAGTATGTAATTTGTTATAGAGTGGCTCTGAGGTGTTTAGTACGATAAATGTAAATCCTTTAATTTGTATGTTAATATGCAATTTGCCCTGGATAAGGGCGGGTGAGAAATAAACAAACAAACAAAACAAAAACAAACAAGGAACAATGGCGAGTGATTCTGAATCAAATGTGGAGAAAAAAAAAGGGTGAGGGGAAAATATTAGATGTTGTTGCAGGGATCTGAGCATATGTGCACGGGAGTATGGTGCAATCCATTTCACAAGAACTGAAAAGCTTGAAGAAGGAGGTCAAGCGACTAGAGGACAGGATACAGGAGATCGAAGGATTTCACACCACGGAGAGACACATTGAGGAGGAAGTCAGGGAACTCGAGAGATTCATTGAAGAGGCATATAGGACGGAGGTGGAAGAGAATGAACTTCAGATGAAAGAAGAAGCTACACGGATACCAACATGCATGGGAGAGCAAGAAGAAGATTACCTCAAGGATGACACCCACAGAGGACTACCGCAAGAGGGGGAGAATTTGGCTAGTCGAGGCCCAGAAGAAGAAAGAGTGAAGCACATTGAGGACATTGACCTGAGACCGAAGCGAAAATTGAAGAAGGGAAAGTCAGCGATCCTAGTGGGAGACTCGATCCTTAGGCATGTGGACAGCCACATAGTAGGAGGGAGAGAGGACCGACTGGTGACCTGCCTTCCGGGAGCAAGAACCAAGGACATTGTGGACAAAATTGGAATGATCCTGGAAGGGGCGGAGACAGAAGAGACAGCTGTAGTGATCCACATCGGGACGAACGATGTCAGCAAGAGAGACTACAAAAGAAGCACGCTGTTAGAACAATTCAAGATTCTGGGAAGGAAGCTGAGGATGAGGGCCCAGAAGATAGTGTTCTCAGAGATCCTACCAGTACCGAGGGCAGATGTGAAAAGACAAAGAGGAACTACAATCAATAAATACGTGGATGAGGAGATGGTGTGAGGAAGAAGGATTCCACTTCGTGAGGAACTGGACGGCGTTTTGGGGCAAGAGCAAGCTCTACAGGAAAGATGGACTGCACCTCAGCGCAGCAGGAACTAGACTCCTAGCAAACAACATCAAGAGAGGAATAGAACAGGCTTTAAACTAAGAAGAAGGGGAAAGCCGACAGTTGACCAAGGGTCGATGATTCGGAAGACTGTATCCTGTGAAGATACTGAGGGGAAAAATGGCTGGGAAGAAACAAGGGACAAATTGCAGGAGTCGACGAACCCAGAAGAAGTGGTTACAATGTCTGCAGCAAAAGAGAAGAAAATATGGACCGAAGCACAGGGAAAGGAAAGGAGGACAGCAAAATACCAGGATCTAAAGTGCATATATGCTAATGCAAGGAGCCTAAGAAACAAAATGGGGGAACTAGAAGCCTTGGCCAACACAGAAGACATCAACAACATTGGAATCTCTGAAACATGGTGGAATGAGGAAAGCAAATGGGATACAGCACTACCGGGATACAAGCTCTATCGCCAGGACAGATCAGGACAAAAAGGAGGTGGAATAGCCCTATACATAAAAGAAGGCATACCATCCACAAAAATGGACACAGCAGAGACGGCCAGCAAGCTGGAATCTCTATGGATCAAAATACCGGGAAGGAAAGGGCCTGAAATAAAGATGGGCCTATTTTATCGCCCACCCGGGCAAACCAGAGATATCGATGAGGAAATGGAAGCCGAGATGAAGCGAGAATGCAAAAGCGGCAACACGGTTATTATGGGAGACTTCAACTACCCTGAGATAGACTGGAGTCTTGGAAGCTCGAAATGCACTAGGGAGACAAAATTCCTGGAAGCTACACAGGATTGCTTCATGGAACAGCTTGTTAGAGAACCGACGAGAGGAAATGCCACTCTGGATCTAATCCTAAATGGGTTAAGGGGACCTGCAAAGGAAGTAGAAGTAGTGGGACCGTTGGGAAACATCGATCATAATATGATCAAGTTCAAGGTTGAGGTAGGAGTGTCAAAAGGCAAGAGATCCATTGCGACAACCTTTAACTTCAGGAAAGGAAACTATGAAGCAATGAGGGAATTGGTAAGGAAGAAACTTAGGAACACTTCCAAAACATGGCTAACGGTAAATCATGCCTGGTCCTTCTTCAGGGACATGGTGAGGAGGTGCAAAATCTGTATATCCCCAGATTCAGGAAGGGATGCAAAAAGAATCGAACAAAAGACCTGGCGTGGATAACCAAAACAGTGAAGGAAGCGATAGGCAATAAGAAAAATTCATTCAAGAAATGGAAAAAGGACAAAACTGAGGGGAACTGGAAAGAGCACAAGAAGCATCAAAAAGAATGTCACCGTGAGGTTCGGAAAGCCAAAAGAGAGTATGAAGAGAGGCTAGCCAGGGAAGCAAGAAATTTCAAACCATTCTTCAGATATGTTAAAGGGAAGCAGCCAGCTAGAGAGGAAGTGGGACCGCTGGACGACGGAGACAGGAAGGGAGTGGTGAAGGAGGAGAAGGTAGTGGCAGAAAGGCTTAACATGTTCTTCTCGTCTGTATTTACAAACGAAAACACGTCCAACATACCGGAACCTGAGCAATTCTTCAACGGAAGTCAGGCAGAAAAATTAACATCCATAGAAGTGAGCCTTGAGGACGTTCGTAGGCAGATAGAAAAACTAAAAACTGACAAATCCCCGGGTTCGGATGGCATACATCCTAGGGTTCTGAAGGAATTAAAGGAGGAGATAGCGGAACTACTGCAGCAAATATGCAACTTATCCCTGAAAACAGGCGAGATCCCGGAAGATTGGAAGATAGCCAAAGTTACGCCCATCTTTAAAAAGGGATAAAGAGGTGACCCGGGAAACTACAGGCCGGTGAGCCTGACTTCGGTTCCGGGGAAAATGGTAGAAGCACTGATAAAAGAAAACATCGATCAACATTTTGAAAAACATGAACTTCTGATAACCAGCCAGCATGGTTTCTGCAAGGGAAGATCGTGCCTAACAAACTTATTGCACTTCTTCGAAGGAATCAACAAACGGATGGACAAAGGAGACCCCATAGACATCATATATCTAGATTTCCAAAAAGCCTTTGACAAGGTGCCCCATGAACGTCTACTCCGGAAACTGAAGAACCATGGGGTGGAAGGAGACGTACATAGATGGATCAGAAACTGGTTGGAGGGTAGAAAACAAAGGGTAGGAGTGAAGGGTCACTACTCCGACTGGAGGAGGGTCACGAGTGGTGTCCCGCAGGGCTCGGTGCTCGGGCCGCTGCTTTTAATATCTTCATAAATGATCTAGAAACAGGGACGAAGTGCGCGATAATAAAATTTGCGGACGACACCAAACTATTTAATGGAGCTCGGACTACAGAGGACTGCGAAGAATTGCAAAGGGACTTGAACAAACTAGAAGAATGGGCGGCGAAATGGCAGATGAAGTTCAACATTGAGAAATGTAAAGTATTACATGTGGGGAGCAGAAACTCGAGGTACAACTATACAATGGGAGGGATGTTATTGAATAAGAGTACCCAGGAAAGGGACTTGGGGGTAATGGTGGACATGACAATGAAGCCGTCGGCACAGTGTGCAGCGGCCGCTAAGAGAGCGAATAGAATGCTTGGTATAATCAAAAAGGGTATTACAGCCAGAACAAAAGAAGTTATCCTGCTGTTGTATCGGGCGATGGTGCGCCCGCATTTTGAGTACTGCGTCCAATATTGGTCGCCGTACCTTAAGAAGGATATGGCGTTAGTCGAGAGGGTTCAGAGGAGAGCGACATGTCTGATAAAAGGTATGGAAAACCTGTCATATTCTGAGAGATTGGAGAAGCTGGGTCTCTTTTCCCTGGAGAAGAGGAGACTTAGAGGAGATATGATAGAGACTTATAAGATCATGAAGGGCATAGAGAGAGTAAAGAGGGACAGATTCTTCAAACTTTCTAATAACAAAAGAACAAGAGGGCATTCGGAAAAGCTGATAGGAGACAAATTCAAAACAAATGCTAGGAAGTTCTTCTTTACCTAACATGTGGTGGACACCTGGAATGCGCTTCCAGAGGATGTAATAGGGCAGAGTACGGTACTGGGGTTCAAGAAAGGATTGGATAAATTCCTACTGGAAATGGGGATAGAGGGGTATAGATAGAAGATTACTACACAGGTCCTGGACCTGTTGGGCCACCGCATGAGCGGACTGCTGGGCATGATGGACCTCGGGTCTGACCCAGCAGAGGCATTTCTTATGTTCTTATGTTCTAAAAGAATGATCAGACTGTAAAGAATGAAATGTCAGCGACAAGATTTTGAACTGCATTCTGAAAATCATGAGCAACCCATGCTCTTCTCTCAGGAATGAGGGTCATGGGATCTTATTCACTTACTCAAACACGATAGAGTGGATAAGTCCAAACAAAGACTTGAGGAAAGGAGAGACAGGGGAGATATGATTCAGATGTTCAAATACCTGAAGGGTATTAATGTAGAACATAATCTTTTCCAGAGAAAGGAAAATGGTAAAACCAGAGGACATAATTTCAGGTTGAGGGGTGGTAGATTCAAAGGCAATGTTAGGAAATTCTACTTTACGGATGCCTGGAATGAGCTCCCGAGAGAGTTGGTGGAGAGTGAAACTGTGACTGAGTTCAAAGAAGCGTGGGATGAACACAGAGGATATAGAATCAGAAAATAATATTAAAAATTGAACTAAGTCCAGTACTGGGCAGACTTGCACGGTCTGTGTCTGTATATGGCCATTTGGTGGAGGATGGGCTGGGGAGGGCTTTAATGGCTGGAAGGGTGTAGATGGGCTGGAGTAGGTTTTAACGGAGATTTCGGCAGTAGGAACCCAAGCACAGTACCGGGTAGAGCTTTGGATTCTTGCCCAGAAATAGCTAAGAAGAAAAAATAAAAAAATTTAAATTGAATCAGGTTGGGCAGACTGGATGGACCATTCGGGTCTTTATCTGCCGTCATCTACTATGTTACTATGTAAGATTCTTTATTCTTTAATTCAATAAATATGGACTCAACATGCGCATGTTTCAGCCCAAATGACCTGCTTCAGGAGTCTACAAACATAAATACATACATTATTCACTTACTCCATAGGGCAGTCATATAACTATTTGAACTACTTAGAGACATTTGATAAAAAACTGATTTGAGACCCAGCAGAGTTGAATCAAGGTGATGGTGCAAGTATACAGTACACAGCAGAGTAAACAAGTCATGTGAACATAAGAATATAAGATGTGTATCAGTAAATGCTCATACGGAACAAATCTTTTGGAGAAAGAATAAAGATTTCTTGATTGACTAAGAGACCCGATGGTTAAAGCAAAATCAAAAATGTAGAAACACTTCACTTATCCAGATAATAGCAACTGCTATGCATATAAGTGGTGCCAGCTGGGATATTCAGAGCCAATATCCGGAGAGTGCCTCTGAATACCCTTACAGGGAACATCTTGACACTATGAGAACAGTGCCAGGAAGGAACATTGAAGGAATCAGGCCAGTCCCAGAACTTATCCATCGATGCAGCAATATTCAATCTGTTGTCTGGACAACCCAGGAGTGAGGGAAAGCTGTCTGCATAAGTTCCAGCGCTGACTGACTGAACATCTGGATACTTTTTGAGCACAACAACTGACTGTGGTGGCCGAATATCAACTAATTTCTGGGAGACTGTAATATTTCCCATTAATGGTATGATTTCTAGAAGATGTATTTACCAAGTGAAGCCCAGACTTCCCTTTTCTTATCCCTTTCTAATATGGCTATAGGGTTTGGGTTTATATGATGCTGATAGTGATACAAACTGTGACATTGATGCCACAAGACCCAGATAACAACAGGGAACATTGGATTTCATCTTACATCAAGGATGAATAGAAAATATTTCTCAAAGGCACACAGATGGTCATTTTATAACAGGAGACCTATAAAAATACCAAAACATATATTTTACAGTATAAAGGCAATATAAAATCTTTATAGTAACATAACGGTCCATCCAGTCTGCCAATTAGTTATACCCATTAAAAATATATGATCATAAAATAAGTTCCTACATAAATTCTCATTAGGGTCCAAATTTACACCTGCTCCAAGGTAGGCATAAATGTATACATATGTATTATATGCTACTATTTGGCTTTCTGCCAGGTATTTGTGACCTACTATAAGATTGGTCACGGTTGGAAACAGGATATTGGGCTAGACCGACCATTGGTTTGACCTAGCATAGCTAGTTTTGTGTTCCATTTAGGTACCCAGAGGGCACATAGCAGAAGTCTACTTTATATACAAATCTAAACTAAACTAAACTAAACTAAGCCTTAAGTTTATATACCGCATCATCTCCACGGAAGTGGAGCTCGACACGGTTTACAAAGCTTAAAAATATAGGAAGAGAGAGGAGAAAGATTTACAAGAGCATATGAATAGAGGGGATGTAAACAGGAGAAGAGATGTTATATGTTAGAGAAAAGCCAGGTTTTCAGTTGTTTTCGGAATAGTTGGAGGGAGCCTAGGTTCCGCAGCGGGATAGTGAGATCGTTCCAAAGGCCTGCGATTTTAGAGGAGGGATCTTCCCAGTTTGCCTGCGTGGAGGATGCCGTGTAGAGAGGGGAAGGATAGTTTATATCTGTGAGCGGATCTGGTTGTAGCAGGCGTCCGGACGAGGAAGGATAGAGGGATTAGGGGCGGAAGGATGCCATGAATGATCTAGGCATCTAAAGCATGTTTTGTTATACTGTAGAAAAAGTAGCCCGGTATTGATGCATCAGCAAGGTGAAACATTCTTAAATTCAAGAGTGGATTAAACACTGAGCTGTTTTCTACATGATTGTTCTCACCATCCTTCCCTAGATACCTGGTGCCTTATCAGCCTGGTCTACAGTGTTGCACACTTTCAACTTCATTCTCCATCCTTTCTACTCTCTTTTTCTCCTGTCACATATTTATAGTTCCTTTCCTTCTTTCATTTCAGTTCTGCAAACTGATTTGTCATTGTCTTCAAAAAGCAGTATATTAAAATTAACAAACCATATGTTTGCCATGTGTAGGGCATTCCCCTGGTAATAAACCTGTGCAATCTTATTTATTTCCCATCTATATTTGTTAGAGCTTTAAGGATATTCAGACAGATGCAGTACTCTTCAATGATTGCTTTTAGAAGAACTGCTAGAGTCCTCATACAATCCTAGAGCTAATAGCCACCTTTTTCATTTTTTTATTTTCATTTTTATATGTTTTATATGATATAGTAATGTGCTTCAATAAATTAGATAAACATTCTTAAAAAATTTAACTAAAGCGCTACATTTATCTTTTTTTCTTAGCAGCTTTAGTTTACGCTTTCATCGTTTTGGCAGCTGGGGACTTCTGCTGACATATTTCGCCAAGTTGGCTTATTCAAGGCTGTCCCCTTCTATATTAGCACTCGCACATCTATGCCCGCAACTGGGACACATCTATGCTCGTCCCCTGGAGCTGGGACAGAGTATGGAATATATGCATATTTTATAAAATGCATATGTATGAATGCATAGGATACATGGACACATATTCACCTTCTTCCAAGAGTCATACATTTGTAGACTAGTAGGTGTCAATGTAGGAGTTTATTTTATAGAGTCATGGTGCCTTTTAGACTTTTCACATAGGCTCCCTGTTATAAATTTGTCCCTTGAGAGTACCCATGTTGCTTGCAGGCCCTTAACCACTCTGAACATTTTCCTTGGGGACGTATTTAACCTCTATTTTATTGTAGCCAGGAAACAGAATTCAGCCAGAGTCTTCTATTACGAAGTCCTAAAGTGGATTCAATGATTATCACAGTAATGCTGTCTTTTACTCTCACTTTGGCCCGTCTATGCCTTGGGAATGGAGCATAATTTCTGCTTATGTGGCTTTTCTTCTGGTACATTTTACAACTCAATGTGGCAAACTACTCTCCACTTTGTGCTCTGCCATACTGTTTCATGGTATAAGCAGTTTGTCCAATGATTTAGGAATGAATTCAAGAAGACATGAATGAAAGTATAAGTGGAAAATCCATTACTGAGGTTCATTACTGTTATGATATGCACAAACTAACACATTGGAAGATACTGCCCCAGAGAGAAACTTTCCCCCTCTTTTACTAAGGTGCGCTATGCTTTTTAGCGCATGAGAAATATTGGTGCATGCTAATCACGTGCAAAAATGCTAAGGTGTGCATGTTATCCTATGGACGCATTAGCAGTTAGCGCATGCGTTGATTTAGTGCGTGCTAACCTTAGTAAAAGAGGGATTATATGATACTTGACAGAAATTTAGATTAAAATGTACGAAAAAACATGCTTTCAACAACTGCATGTCAAAAATGAAGAGGGAAGTGCAGCACAAATCAAACAGCATCAAAGAAAAAAAACAAAACACTAAAAGGCCTTCAGGTCATGGGCATTAAATCCTAAGTTTATTATAAGACCCAACACAGGCCGTGTTTCAGCGTGTCCGCCTGCGTCAGGGGTCTCTATGTATGTTCATCCACTAACTTCAAGTTTTCCACAAAGAAGCCTAGAAAGTAATTCAATTAACCACACTCCAAGTCCAATCAGAGAAAATGCTGTAAAGAAAACTCAATTGGCCCAACTAATAACTCAATCAAATGATGCACACCGTAGTTTTAGTATGGTGCACGAATCATTAGTTGGACTATTTGAGTTTTCTGTACAAAAGGGAAAACAGGATTTTTCTCTCAGAACCCTAGACACAGCCTTCTACATCAGTTTCTGGTCCAATACCCTTGTCCAGCATAAGAGACTGGTTTTCCAGATTTTGATGAATCTCCACTGTCTCAATGCTGCTACTAGGAGCAGCGTTAGCAGACTTTGGCTTAAATCTGTCTGTGATTCTTGATTTGCAGCCCCCCTCCCCACCTCAGTCATTGCTGGCTAGCCCACTGGAATCAGTTGCACCAGCTCAGCACATGTTGCTAGAGGTTTCTGTGATATGGGAGAAAGGCTCCAATGGTTATCAATGAAGTTTCACAACTAGCATGTTCCAGCTATGGCGTCAGGAGAAGTTGTGGCCATTCCTGAAATTGTGTTGCAGAAGCCTTCTGCCTTCACTTTCAAAACAGTTTGGACCGCAGTTTCAGATCTAAGTAAAGCACTTTCTTGCAATTTTCTAATATGAATATAAACATTCAAGTTAATGCTACTAATACAACATCCCTTCAGAGCCAGATGGTACAAGTTACTCACACATATAATTCAAAAAGAGTTCAAAAAGTTAATTCACCTTTAATGAAGGAAAAGAAACTCTTTTATGAGATGAAAAACAGAGAATTTGAAGACTACTGTGAGGTTTTCAAACTTCCATATAATTCACTTTCCAAAAATACTGTTCACCACACCTAGGGATATATTTAAACATTAGATGCATTATTAATGTTTCATAAGGCTGTGAAAACATTTATTTTAATTTTGTTCATTGCAGAATTGTAACTAATTTTAATCTTGTTTATAGTTTTTAAAGCTCTTTGTGAAAGATATTGTGAATGTATTTTTGTAGCACGTTCTGTGCTTTTTGGGAGGACAGGATAAAGAACTAACCCCTCCTTTTACTAAACCGCGATAGTTTCTATGAGTGTCGGGAGCTGCGCAGAGCATTCAGCTTGGCTCCCTGCGCTAATACCCTCTATTGCGGTTTAGTAAAGGGGGGGGGGTAAGAAAATAAATAAATAATCTGAAAGGATACTTCAAGTTCTAGAAGATTCTTTTCCTCCTATATCACACATTTACTAATTACCCCTTGGGAAGAAAGAGACATTGATTTGGACACTGATGTTGATGTTTTCAAAAAGATATTTTTTTTTTCCTGAACTGATGAAAGAAACCCAGAACAGAAGGAAACGTTTTCTAATGCTTAAACCAGTCACTTTTTTAAACTGAAATATCCATGCAAATGTATCACAAAGATGAAGTCAGTTAAATATGTTTTCTTTGAGCCTTTGCTAACAGCAGGATAATTGTATCCAGTTCCCTGGGGAGAACAGTTTAAAATTACTATAGTGACACATGCTACTTGTTAGCTATTTGTTCTTTGACTGCTGTGTTTAACAATTTTTCCTTTGATTTTCTTCCTGATTCTTCTCCCCATAATGTCAGGCTTGATTATACAATTTTTCATTATAATTTTTTTCTATAATTTTCCTGAGGTAATTTTCTGTATATTTCCTTACAAGTGAATAATCCTAGGTTACATGTCAACACTTTCAACAAATAACATGCATTTAAAAAAAAAAAAAAGAAGAAAGAATTCTGACATTCACACCACTGGCAGAGCCAAGGGGAGGGGTCTTTGGGTTCAGACCTCCCACCCCAAAACTGCAGTATCAACTGCTGCTATGGCTTGCTTAAGAGTTCCTCCAGTGGCCAGAAGTCCTGAGGAACAGCAGCCTGACTGTTGAAGGTACAGGGTCACTGCTGCTGCATCCTCCTCCTCCAATATACCATATATACTCAAATATAAGTCATTCCGAATATAAGTTGAGACCCCTATTTCCCCCCCCCCCTCCCAAAAGGAGGAAAAATGGTTGACTCAAATATAAGTTGGGTGGCTTAATATTCAAGTGCCCTCCCCTGTCAGGCACTGCACCCAGCCCCGTTCCTTCCATCCCTTCCTCCCCTGTCAGGTTCTGCACCCAGCACTTTTTCTTCCTTCCTTCCCCTGTCAGACTCTGCACCCTCCCTCCCAGGCTCTGCACCTGTCCCCTCTCCCTGCCCTATCCTCATTACCTCCTCTGCCGAACCCTGCTGGTCCAGAGCTGCAGTGGGCAGGAGTGAGCTTTCCGAGCTCCTGCCCCACTGCTAACCGGCTGCTGCAAGATTAGGTTTTTTTCTCGTGAGAATTCATGGGAGCCAGTAAGGAATCCGCTCAGTGCTGAACAGCAACGTCAAATCACACTATTGCTTGGTGCCACTCAATGGCCGAAGAAACCCAACCTTGCGCAGTCGGTTAGCAGTGGGGCAGGAGCTTTCGTGGAAAGCTCACTCCTACCTGCTGCACCTCTGGACCACCAGGGATCAGCAGAGAAGGCATGACGGGCAGGAAGGGGGCAGAGTGCAGAGCCTGGCGGCGGTGACAGCCTGCAATAATTCTGGGAGGGGGCGCTGGCTTGAATATAAACCGGGACCCTCATTTTTGGGCCAAAAAATCCTGGTTTATATTCAAGGATATAGGAGGAGGCAGCACTTTCCAATGGCTAATGTTGAATTGGCCCCTTCAACATGTGCGAAAATTGAGCAGGTGTGTGTGTGTGTGTGTGTGTGTAGCCACTGCAGGATCTCTTCCATTGACAGGGCTTGGGGATCCCCACTAGTTCAGATGTTTGGGGGTTGCAGTAGCGGAATACAGGCCCAGATGCATTAAAGCCAGTGATCGTCACTAAACCTGTTTTAACAGCTTCAGCGACGATCACATTTGCCGACCCGATGCAGAAAATGGCTCACTGCCTGGTTTTCTGCACAATCGTCATTCCCCAATCCGACCATGCAAATAAGCTGATTAATATTAAAATGCCAGGTAAACTAGTAGAGCAATTGATGCTCTAACATGGCTTCCCAATGCACTAAGAAAATAAAACAAAAGGTTTCCTGCTCTGAACAGATGAGTGGCAGGAGGCTGATTTTGGGGTTTCCCCTATCGGCTTTGCGCATGTGTGAGAGTTGCTCTCACAGTGATCATCGAACGGTAGAGTCGGGGATTATGACGATCATCCGTGTGAATCATTTGCATGCAAACCTTTCGGTGCATCAATAACTCTTTCTGAATCGACAAAAAAAAATTGAATCAGTGCAGACCCAAACGGTTTTACCGATCCTCTTAGTACATCTAGGTCACAGAGAGCAGGTCTGCTACGCGACTCAACTAAGTGCATAAATAATGTGGATATGTGGCACTAGTGTAGCTAAGCATTATTCTATAATAATGTGCTAAAATGGTTTAACACATAATTGTTAGGTGGACATCCACAGGGGAGGCACAGACATTTGAGCACCTAGAATGCTGTAAATTACATTCTTAAATGTCATATTTAGGGGGCTAACATATATGACAACCATAGACTTGGCACAGCATCCAGCTGCATTAGGGCCTTAAGTCATGTTATTAATCCCTTAATACTAGCTAAAGGGCTCCAACACAGGTTGTCTTGCTCTACTGTGGGGATTACAATAGTGATATATAGTTCATCATGTGCTACACAATAATGAGATGCATAATATGCAAATACATGTAACGCAGCTTGTTACTATGTAAAAACGTAAGCTAGTATTCTATAATGGAAAGTACATATGTAATTGCTTTTATAGAATAGGCGCACCTCCTGCTTCCTTTTCGTACTTATTGTGGCACCCAGTTATAAAATTGCCTCCAATGTATGTGGAAAACTCATTTATAGAGACTAAAATATTTAATAAAGTCAGAAAAAGGAATTACAAATGCCTTAGGGCTAGATTCACTAAGCAAACCGATCAAGTACCGATCGGATTGCGAACCCTTTGCGATCTGATTTTCCTCCGACCTGATTCACTAACCTCTCTGCCAATCTGATTCCGATCCATGCATGCAAATGAGGGGAAATGGCATGCAAAGTAGGAAGGACGCGATTCACTAACAAAATTCAGGCACACCGACTGGGCTGGCCCATCCAAAAACAAGTGACTGCTGAGGACCAGTCACTTGTGTAAAAACCCTGCTCTCTGCCCCGATTCTCCTGCCTTTTAGCCGCCCTGCTCAGCCCCAATTCTCCTGTCTTTTTGCCGCTCTGCTCATCCTCGATTCTCTTGCCTTTTTGCCGCCCTGATCAGCCCCAATTCTCCTCTCTTTTTGCCGCCCTGCTCAGCCTCGATTCTCCTGCCTTTCTGCCGCCCTGCTCAGCCCCGATTCTCCTGCCTTTTGCCACCCTGCTCAGCCCAGACTCTCCTGCCTTTGCAGCCCCTATACTCTCCTGCTGCACCTCCCTTCCCTGCAGCGCGAGCCCGTGATTTTAACCTGCTTTAAACCCGCAGGTTAAAACCATGGGCTCGCAAGTAAAAGTAAAGTAAAAAAGTAAAAAAAAAAAAGCGCAGACCATCTACAGGCAAAAAGATGGTCTGCACATGCGTTGGGATCGCTCAGTAGTGATCCTGACAGTCGGTGGGGGGGCGTTCCTCCGATCGCCCCCATTTGAATATTGTCCTATCGTGAATTGTTCGGCCTGCCACGGATCGGACATGGATTGGGCAGGTTAGTGAATCGGGCCTTTAATAACTACAAAACAAGAAACAGGTTAGCATATACCTAAAAGGATGAAAATCAGTTAAGTACTATATTAAGAAGCTAGGTATTCCTAAGAGTGGTACAAAGAATAACACCCAAAGTCCAACAAACAGTTCAACTTTTAAATGTAGTCCTTGTCTTAATCTTCCATCACAAACTATTTAAAAACATAAGTTTTCAGTATATGCACCTATTTGCCTTCCTAGCCTAAGTGCTCTATTATAAAGTTACCCTCCAAAGTGCCACTGGACTGGAAATGATGGCCCTTTCACACCAAGTTGCTGGACACATACAGGGTTACAGATTATGCAATGAGCCCGGGCAATCAGACAGCTCCCTCCAAAAAAAAAAGCCTGTATTGTTAATAAGGATGAATGAGAAGTATCTGAGACAAGAGGTCTAGAAACCCAGTTTGACCTCTCATTATGCAAATACATTTTGTATTTTGAGGATTGAGTCATGTCTAATTGTCCTAAATGACAATGGCTCTTTTGTTTTCTATTCAGAGGGCTCTAGTTTCTAAAGAATGTTGAAATAGGCAGAGACATGGAAAATCTCTTGAAAATCCAAAATGCTATGGTGGAAATTCTTTCAGCGAATGCATTTCATTTTATGTCACTTAATATGCTGGTAAATGGCTTTCCACATAAATCACATGCCAATGTACAAGAAATAAAATCAAATAGCAATAAATATAAGAATACAGGGGTCCTTTTACTAAGGCATGCTAACCGATTTAGCACACGCTAAATGCTAAGGCATCCATTATATTCTGTGGGTGCCTTAGCATTTAGTGTGCACTAATCTTTAGCGCACGCTAAATCGGTTAGCACGCCTTAGTAAAAGAACCCACAGTGACAATATATAATATATGAATATAAACACAAATGAATAAAGTAAAAAAATAGAAGTATTCAGCAGAAATCTGTGTGTGTAAACATTATGGCCCTCTTTTACTAAGATGCGCTAACCGATTAGCGTGCGATAATCAATTTAGCGCACGCTAATCGGTTAGCGCACCTTAGTAAAAGAGGGTTTATGTGTGTGTTTATTTAAAACATTTATTTCCTGCACTATCCTACTATTCTAGGTGGGTTACAATAGAAACAAAGAAGCAACGGAGTAGGGGGTCTAACACAATGGGGTTCATAATTGAAAGAGAAAAACGTCCAAAAACCGGCCTAAGTCGGCTCTTGGACGATCATAAACGAAAGGCGTCCAAGTGCCATTAATCAAACTGGGTTTTGGATGTATTTCTAAACAACCTAGGCATTCATATTGACACATGCTAACTGATTATGCTTGGTTAGAAGAAACATAGAAGATGACGGCAGAAAAGGGCTACAGCCCATCAAGTCTGCCCACTCTGCTTACCCACCTCCTGTCTATGCCCTAATGACCCAATTTTCTTATCTTGACCCTCGTAGGGATCCCACATGGGTATTCCCATTTATTCTTAAAGTCTGGCACGCTGTCTGCCTCGATCACCTGCACTGGAAGCTTGTTCCAATGATCAACCACTCTCTCTGTGAAGATATACTTTCTGGTGTCGCCATGGAATTTTCCGCCCCTGAGTTTGAGCGGGTGCCCTCTTGTGGTTAGTGCGTAAGTCCATACCACCTGGTATTGGTAAGTGCTCACATGCTAATGGGAAAGTCCAAATGAATGGACCCAGATGTATGTTTAAAAAAAAAAACCCTATCATTTAAATTACTATCTGTGTTGTAGGAATTGTTGGGACGATTCCGTAACTAAATGAGCATCGGGAGCAGCGCGGGCCATTCAGGCTACAAATTGCTAACACAGTTTAATAGAAGAAGGGGGGTTAGGCAACTATTAGGCACCTACAATGTAGGCCAGGGTTTTAAAAGCCTACATTATAAAATTTGGGACCTAATAGGGATAGTTGAGAGCCTAATTTATAAAGGTACAGAGATGCCTGTGCTGCTTTTATAAACTAGATAGATCACAGAGTATAAAAATCTGAGGTAACGATAAAAGAACACTACAACCTACTAGCGACGCAAGCGGCGAAACTTGACCACACCATCTCCAACTTGCTATTAACAACGAGCGACTTCAAATCATTTCGAAAAAGAAATTAAAACCCTGCTGTTCAAAAAATGTATCCAGATGTCTTAACTCTACCCCCTGTTCTCCTCCTTCCTTACAAATTCCCCCTCAAAATCTCTCCCTCTCCATAATTCTTTCTCCTCAAAGTCTCAACCATGTAAACAGCTCCCCAAACTGTAAATTTCCTGGAACTGTCTAGTCATCTTTTTGTAATCCAAAACCCTAAATTGTAATTTTCCTGGAAATGTCCAGCTAGTTTCTTTTGTAATCTGCCCAGAACTGCAAGGTACGGGCGGAACAGAAGTCATTAATGTAATGTAATTTAAAAGAACCCTCTGAACAAATATAGTACAAACGTGTAAGCCACTCACAACTAAAGGCATGAACTACATCTGGATAGTGCAATGACAAGACATTCATATCTGTCCCTGAAGTATTTAGGCAACTGACCTGTACAATCTTATTCTACAATAACTGATCCCTAGAGCTGTTAATCACTAGCTTCTAACTTTGTTAATTCTACTCAATTTGTAGCATCTTTTAATCACTGTAAACCGTATAGAACTCCATGTGCCTGCAGTATATAAACTGTTATTATTATTCCAGTAGATGTAATCTAATGGCAGTGTTGGGTGAACTTCTATGTCCTAGAAAGGTCAAAGAAAGACAATTTAATCACGAATTAATGAGCGTGACTATTTTGCAGATTGGATGAACCGTTTAAGTCTTTAGCTACTGTCATTTACTGTCACTGTGTTCAATTTCAGGGTGTGTGTGGCTCCCAGCACTGAATATCCATGCAGGTGCGCAGACCCTGAATTTAACTGGGCACAAGCTAATATTCAGATTGATGCCCCCCTTAACTCGGCACACAAAGATAGGACAGGACTGTGTTTATGCACCCAAACTCCTCCTCAGATCGTCTCAGATCTAGTCAATTAAGGAGTGGTTGGTTAATGAGATATTCAGTGGTACCACCTGGTTAAGGGTCGCTGAATATCAGTGGACAGCCAGCTCAACAGATTTTAACAAGGCAGCAGCCTCTTGTGCCTGTTTAAAACCCTTTGACATTGGGACTATAACTTAAAGAACAAATGAGAGAGAGAGAGAATAAGAAGCTGAAAGCCAGTTTCCTGTTTCATTTGTGATTGAAATACTATTATTTGTAATATATTGGTCTGAGGGGGGAACAGCATCTATCATATGTCAATCAAAGTTAGGCACTATTTATAGAATCATGATTAGCGGCGCCCAGTGGCATAGTAAAGGGGAGTGGGTGGGGGATGGACCAACCTGGCAACTCTCTGCCCCCCGTCGCCCCCCCTCCTTGCCATGCTCGAGCTCTCCATTCCCTGTCCCGGTACCTCTTAAAAATCTTCACCAGCGCGAGCAACTACTTTAGCCTGCTGCTTGTGCTGGCCTGACTTTCTCTGAAATCACTTTCAGGTTGCGGAGCCAGGAAATGATGTCAGAAGGAAAGCCAATGACAGGGGGAGCAGCAGCAGGCTGGAGAAACTGCTCGCGCTGGCAAAGATTTAAAGAGGTACGGGGGTGGGAAGGGTGTGGGGGCACGGAAGGAGTGGGGAGTTGTTAACGTGGAAGGAGCGGGGGGAGGGGGGCAGAGAGGAGAGCACAGGCTGCCTACACATGATCTCTCTCTTTTCTTTTTTTTTTACCATGCAGCCGTCTGATGGCAGCAGAAGAAATGTTTAAATATACAGTACTTCATTTGGTGCTGCTGTGGGTCCAGTCTCATGGCAAGAGCTGCAGGATCCACATAAAATCCTCCCTCCCTCCCCTTGAATCCTGCCTGACCCCAATAAGTCTTCCCCCGATGTCAATTCTGACATCAGAGAGAAGGCTTATGGGCTGGCAGCGTGCAATCATTGCAAGCACCTGGCCCTTTTGGAGTTGAGGCAGCGAGCAGGCGGGAGGAATTAAATGGAGCTGGCGGGCAGGCCACGAGTGGACGGGCTACAGTGCAGGCAAGCACCAACAGTAGCATTGTCGACCAAGACAGGGAAGAAGTACACAGAACCACCACTGCCACATGCAGCCTCCTAACCCAGGCACGATGTGACGTCATCCCAGTAGCGCATTGGGCCCAAGTGAACTCTTTGGGCCCGATGCACGTGCCTACTGGGCCTACCATTTAATCTAGTCTTGGCCATGTTTGAGCCTTCTATAGTTACCTAACATCCAAAAAAATAATAAACCATAGAGGAGTATCCTTGCCTTTTATAATGTATTTCAACAAAGTGGTCTAAATAAATTATACAGAAATATTTTAAATGATTAATCTTAACAGAGAAAGAACCGTTTCCCCTTTCCTCTCATGCAGCAGAGAGCATGCTTTCCTGGATAATTAAATAGACTCACTTCTATCTCTAGAGTTTCTTCTACTTGAAGAGCATCTCATTGTGCAGGAGGCGGAGAAAGAGCACACTGTATGAATAGCATGCCTCTAAACATTAATTATCTCTTTCCTATTTACAGAGCTGCATACTGTTGTCTGCATGGGAAAGTTACATCACATAAATCATGAGATGTGCACTTACAAGACAAATAATGAAAGGGTCCAGTGTCTTTCCTTTTCTAACAGGGTAACAGATGACAACTGAAAACAAGACTAGGGGATACTGAGATGCTCTGTCAAAATTGGTAATGAGATTTTCTCCAGGAGGTTTTAGTTAATGCAACTTACTATACAGGAAAGCGAGAAACCTCTGCAAAAATATGATACATAGCATGCACAAAGCCATCATGAGCGGCTTTGGAGACTGGGAATTCCTAAAAGAAGATGTAAAATATTTTTCCAATTCAATTCAGATCCTTTGGTAGAATTTTTTTCTTATATCTATACACATATGGAGCAGCATTTTAGGAAGGTTCTCCAATTCAGGATATGGATGTCTGTTACTCATGTATACTAATGAACTGTCCAAATTTTGAATGGGGAAAAACAAGGGCCATCGATATCTGTGGCAGCAAAGGAAAGTCCACATTATTAAATGGTCACAAAGATATCCATGTGAAGCAGACAGAAAGCCTAAAGGTTAGAACAGCAGACTGAACATCAATGGACTCAGGTTCAAATCCCACTTCAGATGCTTGTGATTTTTTTCTTTTAAAATTGTGAGCTTTCCAGAGATAGAAAAATACTTACTGTACTTGAATCTACACTGCTTCAATAGCCTTCGGATTCACAGGGTTTTTATATGTTCAGATATAGTAGGTATTTTTCAGTTCTTTGAGGACTCATAATAATAATAATAATAATGATAATAATAATAAATTACAACATGCTGAGGTGGAATTTGAACCTAGGGCCCTTGATTCTCAGGCCACTGCACCAACCATTAGGCTACTCCTCAACTCTGTATAGAGGTCTGTTACGAAGCTAATTTTAAAAAGATTTTAGCACCATTGAACATCCATAGTTCCTGAAGCAGCTAGTTTCACATTTGGGGGAACGAATGGGACAGCAACCATTAGAGCAGTGGTCCTAACCCTGTCCTGGTTTTCATACTAGCCCTAATGAATATCAAACAACTAGCACTGTTATAATCAATAGTACTGGGGTTATTCAACAGTAATTGCAAAGATTAGGGATAATAAAATTAGAAAATCCCTTAGAATATCCAGAGTTTCAACGATCCTCAGAAACACCACTTAGGGCTCCTTTTACTAAGGTGCGCTAGCGGTTTTAGCGCACGCTTAGTGCATGCTACAATGCCATGCACGCTAAACGCTAATGCCTCCATAGAGCTTGCGTTAGTATTTTTCATTTAGCGCGTGGTTAGCACGCGCTAATCTTTAGCACGCGCTATAAACGCTAGCGCACCTTAGTG
Organism: Geotrypetes seraphini; assembly: GCF_902459505.1. Classification (NCBI taxonomy): domain Eukaryota; kingdom Metazoa; phylum Chordata; class Amphibia; order Gymnophiona; family Dermophiidae; genus Geotrypetes; species Geotrypetes seraphini. The sequence goes on along the minus strand of NC_047090.1, from coordinate 100,995,600 downwards.
TTCAATAGAGTTTCATTACACTAAGCTTTAAGTGTTAAGTCGTTATCGGATCACAAATTTATCTATATAAATATGCTTAAATATATATATATATTCTTTTTTCCTTTATTTATTTGATTATTCATTACAATACCTTAATAACAAATATTCATGAATGACCACAGAAATACATATTCCATATAAAGAACAATAAAACATATGAGGCAATTAATCTACCATGTCCTAGTCCACATTATCATTGGTCGCCAGTATTTAAAAATAAAACAAAACTTCAAATCTATCTGTCTACTATCTAGGGACAGGCAAATGGCATTTATATATATTTATACATCATCCTCCAAAACTAAAGATCAGTATTAGAAATTAAACTTTCAGCAAAGGTTTCTCTTTAATAAAATCTTCCAACTGGACTGGATCAAAAAACACATATTTGTCACTTCCATATGAAATAAGGCATTTGCATGGAAATTTCAAAAAGAAAGTAGCTCCATCTGCCAAAACCTTGGGCTTTAGCTGAAGGAACTGTTTCCTTTTAAACTGAGTTTGTCTAGAGACATCCAGGAAAATTATCACCCGTTGACCACAAAACATCTCTTGTTTTTTAAAAAAATATAATTTTAAAATGTCTTGTTTTTCAAACTCTGTTTTGAAGGTCACGAAAAGAGTTGCATGCTTATCTATTATGTCTTTAGATGATTCTAAAAACTGTGATACATTCAAACTATCAGGTGACACCATTTTATCCATTTCATCTTCATCTGCCCTTTCCTTAGAGTCTCTTGAGATGTAATAAAGGTTATCAACCTCAAAGGTCTCCACCTTAGTATAATGTAATATCTCCTTCAAATACATTCTCAAGAGCTCCATCGGGGACAGATAATGTGTGATTGGAAAATTTAACAAACGAAGATTTTTAACCCTGATAGAATTTTCCATTTTTTCTAATTTAGCATGTATCATCATACTATCCTTTATATTAGAAACAGCACTAGCTTGTAAGGTACCTACTGCCTGATCTAATTTTTCAAACTTCACAGCTGTTTCTCTAATTTTAATATCTTGCTCTTTAATTTTCACTATTGCATCAGATGAAAATTGACATAAGTTCAAAACAGTTTTTTGTAATGATGACTCTATTCTATTAATGCTAAGCCAAACATCATTTAGGGTGATCACTTTATCCCTGGGGAGAACGTCCGAGCCTTGCCCAGTAATCATCTGTACTGGGATTAGTTCTTTAGCTTGCCCCAAGGATTGTCCTGAAACCTCCAGTCCAGATACTAAAGACAATTGAGGGGAAGAAGTTATTCCCTCCTTAAAAAGGGAGGGAGATTCTTCTAACCGTGAGGAATATGATGGTTGAGGAGGTGGTGTTGGTTCCCCAGAGGATAAAGAGACAGCTTGAATACTAAGAGTTACCTGTTCTTCAACATGTGGCAAAATGGGAACCATAAGATGGCGATCCATCGGGCAAATTGTTCCGGCAGATGGTATTGCTTTGGCCTTCCTCTTGCCCATATTGAGGAATTGATAACCCTACTCCCTACTCCTCTTGGGCTCCAAAGGGGCTCAAAAGGGGCAAGCCCTATTAGCCACGCCCCTTCAGCTCACGACCCGGGGCTCACGACCGCGGGCCGCGTACCGCGGCTGGACCGGTGATTTAAGGATCCTCCCAAGGACCCTCTCAGCTGGCTGGGTCGGGCAGCAGCGGGACTGCCTGTCCTGATGTAGAGTGTGTTAAACAGCACTGGCATCAGGCTCCCTCGCAGCTGGATCGGTGATTTAAGGATCCTCCCAAGGACCCTCTCAGCTGGTGGGTCAGGCAGCAGCGGGACTGCCTGTCCCGATGTAGAGTGTGTTAAACAGCACTGGCGTCAGGCTCCCTCGCGGCTGGACTGGTGATTTAAGGATCCTCCCAAGGACCCTCTCAGCTGGCTGGGTCGGGCAGCAGCGGGACTGCCTGTCCCGGTGTAGAGTGTGCTAAACAGCACTGGCGTCCTTAAATAGTTTTAAATAGTTTATAATACTTAGAGTTGAAAATGAATAATCTTTCTCTTTTTCATATAACATCAGTATAGTATAGTTTGTATTAACTATTACTTAGCGCTACTTTTACTAAGGTGCGCTAGCAGTTTTAGCATGCGCTTAGCACGCGCTACAATGCTGCGCACGCTAGACGCTAACACCTCCATACAGCTTGCGTTAATATTTTTCTTTTAACACGGGGTTTGCGCGCGCTAATTTTCAGCGCGCGCTAAAAATGCTAACGCATCTTAGTAAAAGGAGCCCTAAGTAACAGCTAATACAAACTATACTATACTGATATTATATGAAAAAGAGAAAGATTATTCATTTTCAACTCTAAGTATTATAAACTATTTAAAAATATTTAAACATATTTATATAGATAAATTTGTGATCCGATGACGATTTAACACTTAAAGCTTAGTGTAATGAAACTCTATTGAACACTAATGTGCGCTAGCGTTTATAGCGCACGCTAAAGATTAGCGCGTGCTAACCACGCGCTAAATGAAAAATACTAACGCAAGCTGTATGGAGGCGTTAGCATCTAGCGTGCACAGCATTGTAGTGCGCTAAAACCGCTAGCGCACCTTAGTAAAAGGAGCCCTAAGTGGTGTTTCTGAGGATCGCTGAATCTCTGGAAGGGTACCAGCCCTAATGAATATGCATGAGAGAGATTTGCATATAATGGAAGTGAGAGGCATGCAAATCTGCTCCATGCATATTCATTAGGGCTATCCTGAAAACCCGATTGGCCTGGTGGTCCTCCAGGACACAGTTGGGAACCACTGCATTAGAGGATTAAAGAGGTAACTTGCCTTAATGCCTCTAGCGAACAGCTTCTCAATCAGAGCATCTTTTTGTAACCAGGATGTGCCGAGTACCAGGTATAATCAACAACATCCATCATTTTGGATATAGATATCCTTTTCCCTTCTGAAATTGGAATTAGAGGACTATATATTGGTTCCTCCTAAAACATGCCCAGACTATACTCCTTTGCCGTAAGGATGTACTGCATTTTTACATAGCCATATCCTGGATTTTTAAAATTGGAATTTCAACATCCAAATAATATGGATTGCTAAATGCCAGTTTTCAGACATCCCAAAACATGCATAGTGCTTTTAAAATAAAAGCTATAGCTTATGAAGTTTAATTTTCAGCAGGTCTAAAGAGAATCCATAATATTGCTTTTCAAATGGAATGTACAGAATTAATCAAAATTCTTGTTGTACAACTGCATTAATAGAACTTTTTGCATTAAATTAGTACACATTATATAGAAATAAGCAGATTATGTATCAATGAGCTCATTAAAAATGTGTATGTAATAATCAATACTTTCTGCATTCCTCTCTGTGTGTATAATGCGTTTTAATGCATGCTAACACGGTATTAAAGCCCACATTCTATAAACAACGCTGCAAGTTAGGCACCATTTTTAACTGGTTTAATTGCCTTTAATTGACGCAATAATTGATCACAATATTTTTAAGCAATTAAAATCGCATTAAAAACAAAAATATAGTGCCTCCACAAACGGTGCTTGAATTGCGACCACAGAGGTGTCAACCAACGCCTAAGGGTACAATAGGTATGGTTAACGCTGGAAGCACCCTTAGGCGTCGGTAGTCACCTGTGTAGTCATGATTTTCATCACAGATAGGCATCGGAAATGTAGGCCTTGAAAACTGGCTTACATTTCTGGCGCCTATCTGTGACTTAGCTCTGATTCTATAAACAGCGCTGTCATGTTATTGACACGCGATTGGCGCTGCTTCTGTGGGCGGCTGCCGATCTCAGCCACATTTAGAGAACTCGGGTATAAAAGTATATTAATGTATTTAGCACAGGCTTAGTAAATAGCCCAGTACATTTATTAAGTAATTTGAGTTCTAATACTCAGTGTTCCCTGCAGCAGATGATTCCTCTATTGAGGACTGCTGATGTAAACAGACTGTGGCAAAGTGCCCCTAGGGTCTCTCCTCTTAAAGGTGCTGGGGTTCACCTGCCAGTAATATTAAAACAACAGCCAGCTCATGAACCTCTGTATCTTTAAGAGAGCAAACTTGGAGTGGATTTACCGCTGTAGCAACTGGTTTACATTTTTTCATGTATGGTTCATGCAGAAAGGAATGAAGCAATGGAGTCTGGGAAAAGGGAGAGGAAGGTCTAGGGATAGGATACTCACATCCAGCCTGATTTTTGGTCACAATCTGCCCATGAGTTCACACCATCAACAACTGCCACAAAACTGCCCTTGTGCTATGAAACCAGAAAACACCAGTCACCCTGTTGCCTTTCATTGCATTGATCCCTATCCTAACATCATTTTCGATTCTGCCTCTGGATAGGCATTCGTTGCCCTGCCCTGCTTTGTTTCAAAGCGAATCGCCCATTACGCACCCTATCTTTATTTGTTTTCCTTCCGGTTCGAGGTTGTACTCACAAGAAGTTCCAACAGCGCCTACTTGCTTATCAGGCAGTGAGACGGGATAGGGGAGTTACGCTCTTTACTCACAAGGTCTTGCTCATATACATTTCAGAAAATTATTAAAATTGATACTATTTACAAGATTTTTAGAGAATTAAAAATAGTTAATGCCTAGTCTGTAGACCGCTGGGAATGCCCAGTTTCTATCTTTTGCGAACCGCATCGATCCGAGAGGTTTTGCGGTCTAGACATGTTATGTAATGTAATGATTCTGTCCACACAGTGCTGGCGCAGTTAGCAGGCGACAGAAAGTACAGTTTTACAATAGATCGAAGAAGTATTGAAAAGGAAGGAAGGAGATAAAGGCTAGGGACAGAGAAAGTACCTGCATATACTATGCACAGCGCTGTGTATATCTAGTAGCGCTATAAAAATGATAAGTAGTAGTAGAAGTAGTAGTAAAGGAAGAAAATATCAGGCCTCAACTAAAGGAGAGAGAAAGAGATAATGGTTACTGCGGACAGGCAGACTAGATGGGCCATTTGGCCTTTATCTGCCAACATGGTTCTATGCTTCTATTATCCATCTATGCTACCAGGGGTTCTCAGCTCCTTGGATACACACAGCCAGTCAGGTTGTCAGGATATTAATACTATGAGAAATTGCATTTTCTCTGTTCCTGCTCCCAAACTATGGAACTCAGCGCCAGCTTATATTTGAGAAATTAATTCATTAGACAAATTTAAATCCAGTTTAAAAACTATGGGGCTCATAATCGAAAGAGAAAAACATCCAAAAACCAGCCTAAGTCGGCACTTGGACGATCATCAGTCAAAAACGTCCAAGTGCCGATAATAAAACCGGGTTTTGGACGTATTTAAAAATGACCTAGGCCTTCACAGTGCCACTGAACGACCATAGCTAAATGGGGCATGTCAGGAGGAGTGTCGAGGGCGGGATTTGGGCAGGATGTGGACAGGCTTAGACTTAGTCGTACTGCATGTATAACCAAAAGTTGTACAGCACAGGATCGACGAAACTTAGATGTTGTGACTTAGACCATTTAAAACATGGTCTAAGTCCCAAAAACCCACCTAAAGTCACCAGATAAGCACTGCAAAGATATAATTCAGACCCCCACACACTCCCCCAGTGATCAATGACCTACCCCCATCCCCATAAAAATATTAATCACAACTTGAAAATTGTGCCTCCAGAACATCATCACATCAGCCTGGCATAGGAAAGCCTAGTCGTGCTGCACAGAGGCGTCTTATGTCGTCTTGGGGGTGGGTTAGGGACCCATGGAGAGGAGGACCCATGTCTATAAGGCCCTGTAATCACTGCATTGATATTGAAACATGTGCACTTCCCTATACACACCAAAACCCTTTTCTACTGGTATATAAGTGGCTCCTGCAGCCATAAGGGCTATTGAGGTGGTATATAAGTGGGTCTAGGGCAGGGGTCTCAATTCCTTGAGGGCTGCAATCCAGTCAGGTTTTCAGGATTTCCCCAATGAATATGCATGAGATCTATGTGCATGTACTGCTTTCAATGCATATTCATTGGGGAAATCCTGAAAACCCGACTGGATTGTGGCCCTCAAGGAGGGACTTTGAGATCCCTGGTCTAGGGGATTCAGGATGTGGTTTGGGGGATTCACCATGACCTATAAGGGAGCTGTAGTGAAATGCAGTCTTGGCACCCTTTTTGTGAAGTTCACAGCAGTGCCCAGTAAGATACCCCACTATTTAGGTTCCATGTCTAGGTGTTCATTCTATCACTTTGCAGACCCCTCCTTCGTCCAACAGGGCTTGTTTTAGGCGTTTTTGACTTGGACGAAAATGTGGTATAAAGATGGACGATTTAGCGACTTTGACGATCAGATCGGCAGGACATATACTTAGATGATTTTCGAAACGAAAAAAAATTAGGACGTATTTTTCAAAAATGTGTCCTAAGCTGTTTTTTACTTTGGACGACTTGTGACTTAGACGTAAATGGACTTAGACGTTCCTATTGATTATGCCTCTCCTTGCTCTTTGAAGATGTTTTTACAGTGCAACTGTCCTTTTAAGGATACTCTCTTTTAACCAATAGAAGAATTTTCTTCTGACCAGCCTTTATGCTCAAGAATAAACTGCAGTGTCGACCCTCCCTTTTGTTTTTTTCCATTTTGGCTCTTTCCTTTCAAAAATATTGTAGTTCTTCCCTGTCCTTCTTGTGATACTATAGTTGTCTGTTTTAAAGTCTAGTTTTGTGTTGTTGTTTTTAAACTTTGATGATATTTCAACATTTGATGTCTTTTTGTAATTTTGCATTAATAGTCTTTACCCTACTCAAATGTATTATGAATGTTAGCCGCTTTGAAACTTTGAAAATAAACTTGAAACTTGATGTACTACCCTCTATTCTATGCAAATCTCTCTCATGAATAACCATGTAGGTATCTCAAGTAATCTATCACTTCAGCTTGCAATTTTGTATTGCACATCAAACTGTGCATGCAAGTTTATAGAATTAAAGGGGATGGGGCCCAGATTCTGTAAATGGCACCTAAATCAGTCGGCACCTCGAAAAATGACACCAGACGCGTGCCAGTCACACTGAGGAACTGTTTACAGAATCACGCTTAGCGGTACCTACGTAAAAACTTAGGTGCTGAAAATGTAGGCAAGGGTTTTAAAGACCTACATTTTGGGCACCTAAGGTTTTGGAGAATCGCACTTAGCGGTGACTAAGTCTCACTCTGCCCATAAAAATACCCACTTGGGCACCACTAAGCTCCATGCAATCAGGAAGGTGCCTATTGTCCAATTAATTTTTTTTTTTTTTTTTTTAATTATTGAGGCTATTAAGGGGATTTTGCCAATTAATGCTGGGTTTTACCGCCACTGCCCCTACTCTCTGGAATTAGCTGCCTAACCATTTGCGCAGTGAATCCGATATAAAACAATTTAAAGCAAAATTAAAAACCTTCTTGTTCCAGGATACTTTTGGACAACTGTCTTCTTAAGGACAAAAAAAAAAAAATTAAATTAAAATTATTACTTTTTACCCTAACCTATTGTATTTTCCCTTTTTTGTTGCACTTTTCTTTTACGATTATAGTTCTTCCCCTTTTTCCTATTGTCTGAAGTAGGTCTATATGTCTTATCAGTGCTTTATTATGACACTTAGATTTTAACCAATATCCCCAGTTTTAATATGTTTTTATGTAAATTTTATATTGTACACCACTTAGAAACCTGATTAAGCGGTTTAAAAAATCTTTTAATAAACTTGAAACTTGTTTTACTAAACGACGCTAGAGGTTTTTTGAGAGGGCCAGTGAGGCAAATGCTCTGACGTTCATAGGAATTCTATGAGTGTCAGAGCATTTATCTCACCGGCCTGCGCTAAAAACCTCTAGTGCTGTTTAGTAAAAGAAGCCCAACTTTAGACACCCTTTAGAGAATCTAGCCTTAATTGCTTCCACATTAACTGGGAGCAGGTACCGGCATTAATCTGAATGCTAACTAATTACCTGCAATGGAAAATAATGGCAATGCCCCCAATAGGTGCTGCATTAAATCTGCAGATACCACAGGGTAAAGTCACACCTTAAGCCACAATAACTGCAAATTTTAGATATACAGTGGTACCTTGGTTTACAAGCATAATTCGTTCCAGAAGCATGCTCGTAAACCAAAATACTCGTATATCAAAGCGAGTTTCCCCATAGGAACTAAGGGAAACTCGCTTGATACGTTCCCACCCACCCCCCACCCCCTGTGGCCAGCGGCGCTGCTCTACCCCCCCCCGAGAACCGACATTGCTCTCCCCGAAGGCCCCCCCCGGGTGATCCGGCACCCTCCCCCCCGTGATCCGGCACCCTCCTGCCGCGATCTGAAATCCCCCAGACCCACCTGAACAGGCTTCCTACTTCTATTTGGCCACCGGCACCGGCATATCCAGTGCGTTAGTGCCGGTGCCCGAAGATCTGCCTCCTCTTCTTTGCTGGGCCTTGAGCATCTGTGCATGCTCAAGGCCTGCGAGTTCACGCTCTCTCCGAGATTCTCGGAGATCTTCGGGCACCAGCACCAACGCACAGGACATGCCGGTGCCGGTGGCCAGATGGAAGTAAAAAGCCTGTTTGGGTGGGTCTGAGGGATTTCAGATCGCGGCGGGGGGGGGGGGGGATGCTGGATTGCGGGGGGGGGGAGGGTGCAGGATCGCGTGGGGGGGGGTGCACTCGCAAATCGAGAAATGCTCAGTTTCCGAGGTGCCAATTTTGTGAATGTTTTGCTTGTCTTGCAAAACACTCGTAAACCGAGGTACCACTGTACAGTAATTTAAGATTTTGTAATGTAATAAATTGTTATATGTTTACTTATAAGCCACTAGTTATTGAAAGAAGTGTGACATATAAGTATTTTAAATAGCAGTGATATGATTACATTGAGTTCCAGGAAAGCACTGGGCTACCTCGCGTACACTACGATCGTCTCAGCAACATCTTCTTACAGTTCCATCTGTTCGTCAGTTATTTTATGACACAACTTGCAAAACCATTTATTCAGTAGTCGCTCCCACACTTTGGAATAGTGCTAAGGCTGGAAACTAACTCTAATTATTTCAAATCTTACCTTAAATCCTTTCTCTTTAAGAATGCTTTTGAGATTTAAATTGTTTTTATAATGTAAACCGCTTTGGTACTACAGCATTATATCAAACCATAATAAACTTGAAATTTGAAACAGTTACAGCCCCAAAACAGCTGTGCTACAACAGCAGCAGGCTTCTACGTAAAAAAGGTTGGGGTGACCTGCATGGAAGGTCCATGGTTGGAATCCAGCCCTAAAAAAGCCTAGATAGGCCAGATTTCTACAAGACAGACAAAGAAAAAAGAAGTGGTTCACAGTGCAGAGGCTTAGAGGGGTCATGATAGAGACTTACAAGATCATGAAGGGCATAGAGAAAGTGGAGAGGGACAAATTATTCAAAATTTCGAAAACTACAAGAACGAGAGGGCATTCGGAAAAATTAAGAAGGGACAGATTCTGAACCAATACTAGAAAGTTCTTCTTCACCCAAAGGGTGGTGGACACCTGGAATGCGCTTCCAGAGGGTATGATAGGACAGAGTACGGTACTGGGGTTCAAGAAAGGATTAGATGATTTCCTGAAGGAAAAGGGGATAGAAGGGTATAGATAGAGGATTACTATACAGGTCCTGGATCTGTATGAGCCGCCGCATGAGCGGACTGCTGGGCATGATGGACCTCTGGTTTGACCCAGCAGAGGCACTGCTTATGTTCTTATGTTCTTAGTGCTGTTATATTTTTTTTTTCTGTGAATTTGTACAAGACTCACTAAGGCCCCCTTTTATCAAGCTGCGTTAGGGGTTTTTTTTTGTCACTGGCCGCTGTAGTAAAAGCTCTGACACTCATAGAATTCTTATAAGCGTCAGAGCTTTTACGCAGGCTGGTGATAAAAAAAACTAACATGGCTTGATAAAAGAGGCCTGACTTTGGCAGGTATGGGGATAAATGTAGAAGAGGACCTGGATGTCTGACTTAAGCATTACTCTTGGAAGAAACTATGTTGATTATAGAAAAGCTGAAAAGGCCTACTAGTAGAAATGGTGGTGATGACCACATCACAGTTTTTTTTGTCTTGCTTGGGACAGATTTGAAGGCAATGGTAGGTAAACAGTTTAGAGACAATATAAGAGACATGGTTTGAGCAATTCCTGTTGAATTTTCATACCCATTATTCAAAGAAAATGAATCTCAAATGGACAGACTTGATGGGCTCTTATCATCTTTATCTGCCATCAGTAACTATGTTAACTATGCTGATAATGTAATGCTATGTAAAACTATAGACACACTGCATAGGATTCCCATGGATTCTCAAAAACTGTGTTACAAAATGTTCTAATCCTCGCTGTAAATCTATCCACGAGCTGCCATCAAAAAATGGGCCTTGACTTTAATATATAGCTCCTTCCATATGAACCTAACATCAGCCCATCAACTGCAATGTTCATAATTAAAGCCAAGGCATTTAACATAGGAAGAAGTAATTTACATAACAGAAAGAAACCCCTAAACTAAGAACACATTCGGCTGATTTTAGAAATGGGTTTTTTTTCTCATACATAAGGAGCAAACTTGAGAAAAAAGGCCTTGTGATTACCTTGGATTTATCATTCATTTCAGCTTTTATTTTATAAAAAATGTCGTTCAGACCATTAGACCAAGAAACTTTATGTGTGGTTGTCTATTACCATGAGAAACAAAGGAGGGAAGAGGAAATACGTGGGGGTGCACTTTTTGCAGACGTATTCATCTAGATATTAAAAGAGAGGTTGGAATGTAATCCTGCACAGCTCAAGGGAGGACTGGAAGGATGGAAAAAAAACAGACCATAAAGATGCCAGCGGTCTCTAAGCAAAAACATCTGTTAAAAGTACTATGCAATCTTCAGAACTTCAATGATACCAGCAACTGGAAAGACTGTTACCAATCAACTCTACCCTAATCAGTACTGTAGTTGTTGCCCTAGGGATTAATATAAATGCTCCATCGCATTCACTGATAACTTAGGGAAAGGAACAAACTGCAGTGCTATTATTTTGTAGGAACGGAATGAATTTTAACAACCCCCCCCCCCCCTAACACTGCATTCAGTAAGTTTTCAGGAGAAAATGGGAGGGGGGTAGGGGCAGACTAGCTAAAGCCTTTTTTTCCCTTTCTGCTGCCTATGGGTTTAAAAGCTTAAGTGACAGATAAAATTACTATCGTTGTACAGCATTTTGGAATATAAACAATGCAAGCAGATTGATTGCTCTCCAAAGATATTACTTTGAATATATCCAATTTTGCATTTGTATGCAAAATCTGTTATGTTAAAACTCAACTAGCATATACAGTATATCCCATTCCTCTTGCTGCTATGAAAACGTTGAAGTCTCTGTGAGGACATCATAGTTACTTGTTGAGCTCTCATGGGTCAGTGGTATTTTTAATGTAAAAATATGCTATGGATGCAAATTTTCTCTTTAGCAAAGTTTTGAGTGAAATTTTTCCCTGGGGACCAAGCAAAAAAAAAAAAAAAAAGGACATTGGAGGACATTTTTGAAGATTTACATGGCTTATACATGTGTAGATGATATATATATATATATATATATATATAAATATATATAAATACCACTGACCCATATATATATATATGAATACTGATTTCACAATTCTATTTACAAATGCCAATGGATGCACAGATTGAAAGGAGGAGTGTTCTGAATTTAGTTCAGCATGTAAAGTTTAAAAATATCTCCCAGTCCCAGCATGTAAAGTTTAAAAATATCTCCCAGTCCTCCGAGGTATGCATAAGCAGTACCATACTAAAGGCAAGCAATAGGGTCCACAAGGGTGCAAAGACAAAAAAATTGTCTCCAGCACACTATCTTCTCTCTTGGGTGGGACAGTGAGACCTAAGTAGGTGAATTGCAAAGGGCCTAACTATAATGCTCACAGCTCTTTCAGTAGTTTAAGGCAAGCTATGTTCAGTACAGCCAGTTATTTTAGGGATGTGCATCCTTTTGAAAGGACATTTATCTTGTTTCATATTGTTTCTACCCTGAAATGACAAACCATATGTCGTTATATTTTTGATTTATTTCACCCAGTGTTAAGAGCTCTCAGACAAATGCCAATCTTGAACCTTATTTTATTTTATTTTTTTATTTATTTATTCCATTTGTGCGTCGCACATATCTATACAAGCTCTTGGCAACATTACAGAGGAAGAGGTTAGAAGCGGGTAGGGAGGACAATGAAGGGCAGGAAGATACAGGAGGAGAAGAGGATACAAGTGATTAGGTGTCAAATAGATGAGTTTTCAGTTTTACCTTTTGGAAGTCAGCCTATTCCTGTTTCTTTTTATTTAACTTAGTTCTTGTTTCCTGAATGGCCTGTCAGGGACCAGCTCAGGGTAGGTCTGAACATTTCTTCCCCATCTCTGTTTTTTTTTTCAGTCATCTATTTGGTTCCAGTTTTTTTTGTGTTACTTTCTGACATCTCAGGATTCTAGAATTTTGTTAAGCCCTTTATTTTCAGTGATCCCATAGCTTACCAAGGGCAGGGCGGTGGAGGAATGGTGTGTGTTAGGAGTTGAAGGCAGGGTTTGACAAAAATTCTTCCTCCCAGAATTGGGTAACAACATCTTTGCATTAGAGAGCTTACTAATGAATTGCTTCTAGCAGTTTCTCAAACACCCACAGTTAGACTCTTCATTATCTCCAACTCAAAGGAAAAACATTATGTTGAATTACTCCCCTGCTAGACAAAAACAGCCCACTTCTGTGCAATTTGAAAAACTTTGTAAATGCAGACCCTCAGGTTTGAGATGCTCTCATATGTTCCAAATATTCCTAAGTCTATAGTCATGCTGTGTTTTGAAGTATCCTGATTCAGATTGTGGGGTGGATTGCCATGAAAGTTTTTTTTTGTTTTGGCAACAGCTGCAGCCACTTCTTAATTACAGCAGACCCTCAATATTCGCGGGGGTTAGGGACAGAGCCAGTTCCTGAATAGGGAAAATAGCAAATAATTTTTTGGGCCGGCTCTGCCCCCCCCCCCCAGCCTCCCTCCCACATCCCCAACCTTACCTGATGGGCTGGCGGGGCAGGAGCGATCTTCCTACGCTCCTGCCCCGTGCAGAGCCGTCATCAAAATGGCTGCCATGAGTTTCCGTTGTAGTATCTTTTCAGGTATGAGTCACTTTCAGTGACGGTTTTGAGTCATTTTGCATTTAAAAGTATGACCTAGCCATTAATTTCACTATTTATTCATCTATTTATTCATAACACAATATAGAGCCCTAGTGGTCCCCACAGGAGGTTTTTATGCCGATGAGGTTCCCTGCCTGAACACCTTAGTCACTGCTGTGGCGGTGGGAGGGCTTTGTCTGAGGCTTTTCCTCCCTGTGGGGTACCTTTCAGCTCATGTTGTAGTGTGTTGCCTTCTACTATATCGTTGTGAAAGTGTTTGTTGACACTATTTTCTCTCTCTAAACATATTTAGGAAATGCTGTCTTCCCTCTGCTACTACGGCCCGCCCTCTCTGATGTCACTTCCTATTTCCTCTGGGGAAGTCTCGGCAGCCAATTTCGGCATCAAGAGAGCAAGTGAGAATTGCTCCTGCCCCAGCACCCCGCTAGACCACCAGGGAATCATGGTAGGCCTGAGGTTCCTACCGCTGGGTCCGGCAGAGGGGTTGGTCATGCCTCTTTGAGATGGGAGGAAGAGGGAGAGGCATTCTAACAGTGGGGAAATTGCCAGGTCGGTGTGGCTGATGACAGGGGAACTGCTTGTTCCAGATGGAGAAGAAGGGATGCTATTGGGTGGGTAGACTCAAATGTAAACTGATACCCCCGTTTTTGGGCCTTTTTTTTTTTTTTTTGCACAAAAATCTCAGTTTATATTTTAGTATATTTTATACGATATGTGCTATCTTTATTTTAAAACAATACAAGTATACCTTGAAAAATTTCCCCATCAGCATGCACATCAAGTTTGAGTTACACTTAATTCTTGACTAGAGTGATTAACAAGTTGGGTTGGCAGTTTTGAAAAAGTCCATGGGCACCTACTTTCTTTTAAAGAATACTAACATAACTGAGTACATATATGCCTATAAGTTAAGATGCAAGCATGTACACCAGCCTTTGAGCTGGCAAAAATGTGTGCAATTAAGTTGCAATGATACACCCATGTTCCACCCAGATGCTGCCTAAGTTTACAGAATGAAGCTTAGACAGAATTGTGGCATATATGTGCATACATATGCATGTATATGCCATTATTTTAGTACATTACTCAAGTAACCAGCACATAATTGTATGCACATATTTTATAAAATTACCATGCACATGTATCTTGTAATGCACGATATCTCAGTGACACATGCAGTACAACCCATGCTGGGTGCAATGCTATTATTACTACTACTATTTATGATTTCTATAGTGCTGCCAGACACATACAATGCTAAACATTACATTAACCATGTAAGAGAATGTGGTGAAATCAGTTAGCTTGGTTTAAAAAAGGCTTGGATAATTTCCTAAAAGAGAAGTCCATAGGCCATTATTGAGATGGATTGGGGAAATCCACTGCTTATACCTACTTGGGATCTAGCTAGGTACTTGGGACTTGGTTTGGCCACTGTTCGAAACAGGATACTGGTCATTTTTCTCAATGGAGGAGAGTAAACAGTGGAGTGCCGTAGGGGTCTATACTGGGACTAGTGCTATTTAACTTATTTATAAATGATCTGGAAATTGGAACGACGAGTGAGGTGATTAAATTTGCAGATGACACTAAACTGTTCAAAGTTGTTAAAACGCATGTGAATTGTGAAAAATTGGAAGAGTGGGCATCCAAATGGCAGATGAAATTTAATGTGGACAAATGCAAAGTGATGCACATTGTGAAGAATAACCTGAATCACAGTTACCGGATGCTAGGGTCCACCTTGGGGATTAACGCCCAAGAAAAGGATATGGGTATCATCGTAGACAATACGATGAAACCTTCCTCCCAATGTGTGGTGGTGGCCAAGAAAGCAAACAGGATGCTGGGAATTATTAAAAAAGGGATGGTTAACAAGACTAAGAATGTTATAATACCCCTGCATCGCTCCATGGTGCGACCTCATCTGGAGTACTGAATTCAATTCTGGTCTCCTTATCTCAAGAAAGATATAGTGGCACTAGACAAGGTTCACATAAGACTACCAAGATGATAAAGGGGATGGAATTCCTCTCATATGAGGAACGACTAAAAGGGTTAGGGCCCTTCAGCTTAGAAAAGAGGCGGCTGAGGGGAGATATGATTGAAGTCTACAAAATCCTGAGTGGAGTAGAACGGGTACAAGTGGATCGATTTTTCACTCCGTCAAAAATTACAAAGACTAGGGGACACGCGATGAAGTTACAGGGAAATACTTTTAAAACCAATAGGAGGAAATATTTTTTCACTCAGAGAATAGTTAAGCTCTGGAACGCATTGCCCGAGGTTGTGGTAAGAGCAGATAGCATAGCTGGTTTTAAGAAAGGTTTGGACAAGTTACTGGAAGAAAAGTCCATAGTTTGTATTGAGAAAGACATGGGGGATGCCACTGCTTGTCCTTGATCAGTAACATGGAATATTGCTAGTCCTTGGGTTGTGGCCAGGTACTAGTGACCTGATTAGCCACCATGAGAACGGGCTACTGGGCTTGATGGACTATTGGTCTGACCCAGTAAGGCTATTCTTATGTTCTTATGTGAGCCAAGTATAGGACAATCAAGCCATTGTGGCATCACTGAGAAGTTGCTCTCTTAGGCATTGGTGGAATGAGGCAATATGACATCACAATCTCAGCTCTAGAATTTTGCTACTATTTGGTTTTCTGCCAGGTACTTGGGACCTGGGTTGGCCACTGATGGAAACAGGATACTGGGCTTGATGGACCTTCAGTCCCAGTATGGCAATTCTTATGTTCTGCTATGACAGAGCTTACAATCTAATCCACCATTTGATGTAGGGGACTCTGTGGAGACAGCACTCACAGCCACTAGAGATAAGGGAAGGGAGGGAGCCTCAGTCTTTGCATCATGTCAGCAGAGTCCATGTCTGCAGGGTTTCAGAAGATGCCCTCATAACTGAGGATCTCTGCTGCATTTGGATAGGGCTATAAAATAGGGGCTAATGCCCAGGAAGTTACGCAGAAACATAGAGAATGATACAGATAAAGGCCATATGGCCTATCTAGTCTGTCCATCCACATCATCTACTATCTCTTCCAGCCCTAAGAGATCGCACATGCTTGCCCCATGCTTTCATGAATTCAAGTAAAATTCTTGCCTCTCCCACCTCCACCAGGAGGTCTTTTACACGCTTCTATTACCCTTTCCATGAAGAAGTATTTCCTTGGATTACTTATGGACCTTCTGCAACAGATGTTGTTTCCAATTCAGTTGGAAGCCTAAGGAATAGGTCAAAAGTACAAGGCCAAAATCCAAAGAAACAAAAAATAATAGACCCACAGTGTTAGAAACCAGACAAAATATTGTTTATGTCTGTATTAATGAGATTAAAAGTTTTGTGCTTATTGGGCAACGTGAAAGGCTGCACCATTTGTATCCAGCACGCACATCAAGTTGCACTTTTCTCTGATACAAAGTTTCCAACAATCTCCAAACCCAGAAGACATGAGAACAGAACTGTTTCACAACAAAGTACAGTCCAGAGAAAATCAAAGGGCAATGGGAGTCTTGTGTAGTTTAAAGTGATCCCAGGACACACTGCATGAAACAGGCCTCGTCTGTCTCTGATGATGAGACCTTGTTATCTAAAACTGGATAACTATTCTGAGCCTGGCTCTTGTTGCAAGCAATCACACAGGTTTCTTTCCCCTGCCCCTCCCCTCCCCCCCCCCCCCCCCCGCACACACACACATATTCAATAAAATAGACCTCCTAGGGCCCCATGCACTTTGTTTTTTAATTGGCACAGAACAGGAGAAAAGACTTAGTGAACCCGGTCATTAATGTGTAGAAAAGGAAGACATGTTTCTACTGCGCTTTGTGCACAGCTGGTTCTTGTCAGCCAGAATGAACACACACACACACACATGTATGTAGGTCATGCATGGGGACTCTCATCAGCATGATTCAACTTGACACAGATGAAGACTGGTGATTGTGGGGGTGCATGTACTAGATTATTTTTCTTTGCTGTGTTTCCAAGTATGGGGTGGTGGTAGGGGATATGTGTGTGTGTGGGGGGGGGGGGGGAGAGGAGGAACAAAGATTACAGCTGATTCGATATTAAATGAAAAAGATTAAAATGCCTCAGATGCCTCACTCGGGCTAGATGAGATTTGTGGCAGTGGAATCTGTTGCCAGGTAACGCTAATGAAAAGCAGACCTTCACACTGCCGTGCCATGGCTTGTGCAGCAATCTTACCGTATATCCCAAATGTTTATAAACCCTTGCAAGAAACAGGAAACCCGGGCGCTGTACAGGCTTGGCTGGCTTTCCTCTTTCCAAGCTGTTCATCAGATATTTCTTTTCTCCAAAGGAAAAAAAAAAGCATGAAGTCCCACACAGGCCATGCACTCTCAGATTTCTGAGTTCAGTTTGAGTTTAAGACAGGATTTATTTTTGTCTTTCCTTGAGTCCCATCCATCTTCAGTCTAAAAGCATTTTTAACTCTCCATCCGAAACAAGATTCTCAAACAAAATGAACTCTACTCCTCCTTTTTCCTTTCACCCGCTGTGCCTTTGATAGGATCAGTGTTATTCAATGTTTTCTTATCCAAATACTGTATAGGTTAGCATGCCCCCTTTCTTCAAAAAAATTCCTTCTTTATATACAATGCCCCTAGGTTTGATTAATTATGTTTCAAGTGCTCAATGAAGACATATTACATTTAATATTGTGTGAGACAAGTCAGGCAAACAATATGGGGATTAGTATACAGTAAGCAAGCTTAATTTAATCTGTAGTCATTATATCAAATCCATCGATCATCTATCTCAATGACATTTAACATATGACCTAATTCATCAAAGATTTGGTCCCCTTAAATGATTTAGAATAAATAAGGCCTTATTGAACAAGATCTGAAAACTATCTGGGCAAAATTCACAACTTGGCATATGACAAACTGAAGAGGTGACTTAAGAGACCACGATTTTATGCTGCATCAGTGCCTACATGCCAAAGAATCACCAATGTATTTACCCTGAAATATGAAGTCTAATTTTCCCAAATCCTACTTATCATAACACCTGAAGCAAAAGCTACAAATGCAGCAGATTCAGAGAAGTTTGAAGTTAATATATGCTGGTATTACAGTTTTAATTCAACAGGAAATTAAGAGTTTCAGTGTAATCTTAGACACATCCTTAAATTTTCAGTCACACTTCTTCAATTGTGAAAACTGTTTTTTGTTTTTTTTAAAGATCAGGATGGTTCTAAAAATACGGGATTTGTTGTCAGTTGCAAACTTTAGATTGCATAAGAACACAAGAATTGCCGCTACTGGGTCAGACCAGTGGTCCATCGTGCCCAGCGGTCCGCTCACGCGGCGGCCCATAGATCAAAGACCAGTGCTTTAAATGAACCCAGCCTCACCTGCGTACTTTCCAGTTGAGCAGCAACTTGTCCAACTTTGTCTTGAATCCATGGAGGGTGTTTTCCCCTACGACAGACTCCGGAAGAGCGTTCCAGTTTTCTACCACTCTCTGGGTGAAGAAGAGCTTCCTTACGTTCATACAGAATCTATCCCCTTTCAACTTTAGAGAGTGCCCTCTCGTTCTCCCTTCCTTGGAGAGGGTGAACAACCTGTCTTTATCTACTATTTCTAATCCCTTCAGTATCTTGAATGTTTCAATCACGTCCCCTCTCAATCTCCTCTTTTTGAGGGAGAAGAGGCCTAGTTTCTCTAATCTCTTGCTGTACGGCAACTCCTCCAGCCCTTTAACCATTTTAGTCGCTCTTCTCTGGACTCTTTCGAGTAGTACCGTGTCCTTCTTCATGTACAGCGACCAGTGTGGACATAGTACTCCAAGTGAAGGTACATCATGGCCCGGAAAAGCAGCATGATAACCTTCTTCGATCTGTTTGTGATCCCCTTCTTTATCATTCCTAGCATTCTGTTCATCCTTTTTGCCGCCGCAAATTTTCTTCTGTGTGGCTTACTGAAGACATCATTTAGAGCACTTCAAGTAGCTCAGAATGCTGCATCTAGTGTGATACCAAGATTATCTCGCTACTCCCATGGCTGAACTTCACTGGTTCCCAGTCATTTGGAGAATACAATTTAATATACTAACGTGGCTTATTGCCTAAGATGATTGTTCTTTTTTGCAGCTACATGCTCCTTCTCATTCTTTAAGATCACAAGGCAGAGACTATTTAGTTATTCCTTCAATTTACTCTGTGATCAAAATTGCAAATCGTGCACGCATGTTTCAAGTAGATGGACCATTGTTGTGGAACTCAGTCCCAAATTGTATTCATTTGATCACTGATTTTTTGGGCCTTTTGAAAAAGTTTGAAAGTCTACTTTTTTCGACCAGCATTTTCAGATTTGGATATTTTATAGTTTTATTATTTAGTTTATTTGTAGATGTTTTTGAATTGTATACTGTATGGCAGGGGTGTCAAATTTGGCCGATAGGGTAATTAGATTTGGCCCACGATTTGGCCCTCTGTTCCTTCCCTCCCTCCATCCTGGCTTCCCAGTCTCACCTTCAAATCAGCCTGCAGAGGATCGCCGGTCAGCTGTAGCAAACCTAGCAGGCTGCCGTCGACCTCTGCAGAACGTTCCCTCTGCCACGGTCCCATACGTCAGAGGAGGGGGTGGGATTGCGGCAGATGGAACGTGCTGCGGAGGCCGACAGCAGACTGTTAGGTTCGCTACAGGAGACCAGCGATCCTCTGTAGGCTGCTTTGAAGGTGAGACAGGGAAGCAGGAGAACGCTAAAAAGAAGGGAGGAAACATGCATGCCTGGGGGGGGGATTTGCGGCGGGCCCTGGTGTAGAAGTACATGGAGGGAGGGAGGGAAGGAGGGGTCCAAAGAGACATGCATATGACTGAGGGTGGGGGGGATGGAAAGAAATAATGGGTCTAAAAACAGAGGAGAGAGAGAGAGAGAGATGGTGGACAATGGGATGGAGGGAGGGAGGAACAGAAAGGGAGAAAATTTGGACACAAGGGATGGTGTGTGTGGGTGGGGTGAGATAGTTACTGGATAGGAGGGTAGTTGGGAAGAGAAAGGGAGAGATGGTGGATCCTGAGGTAGTGGGGAAGGAGGGAGAGATGCTGGATGAAAAGGTAGTTGAGAAAAGGAGAGATGGTAGATTTGGGGATGGTCAAGTCCATCGCTGTAACTGCAGGGATGGAGATGAAAAAAAAGGAAAGATGCCAGACATCCGGGGGAGGGAAGGGAAATGGAAGGAGAGGACAGAGATGGAAGATGGATGGTTAGCACGGAGAAAGAAGGAGACCCTGGCAAGCGAGTTATCAGAAGACAACCAGAGCCTGGTCCTTTTATTAAGATGCACATTTAGCACGTGCTTAATCGGTTAGCGTACCTTAATAAAAGGACCCCTAAGTATCTTAATAAAAAATTTGGCCCGTGACTTAGTCTATGTGTTAGATTTTGGTCCCTTATGTAATTGAGTTTAACACCCCTGCTGTATGGTGATGTTTTATTTTGATTTGTTTAGGTCTGTCTAGTTATATTATGCATGTAATGGTGTTATCCGCATAGATGTTTGACATGCGGGCTACAAATGTTTTAAATAAATAAATAAAGATGAATAAAGATTGGATTGGATTTATTACATTTGATATACCGCTAGTGCACGAGTATTAAACGGTTTACAATACTACTACAATAGAAGCAGAGGTTACAAACAAACAAAAAACCTATAATACATTAGGGATAGGAGTTACATGTTTACAAACCATCAGAGGATAGAAGAAAGGCGAAAGGGTTAAGAGGGCATGAAAGCGCAGGAGATGAGAAAGAGCAGTGTTGTAGTAAGGAGGGGGAGGTCCATCCTGGGTGCCTCTCCGCCCCATGCCTCTTCCCATTCCTCCCCTCCACGTGTGTGCTTCCCTTCCCCATACCTCTAGTTGAAGTTGTTGTTCGCGGCAGTCAATAACGCACTGTTCGCAACCCCGTCGGCTCTCCTACTGATGTCACTTCCAGGCGCAGCGCATAGTTAGTGATGTAGACAAAGAGCCTATAGGGTCGTGAGGAGCACATTATTAACCACCACGAGCAACAATTTCAACTAGAGATACAAGGGAAGGGGGGGAGGGGGCGCACGGTAGGGATCAGGGAAGGAGCGGGCCTGGAGATGAGGGTGGGGTCCATTCAGTTCTATAAATCTCACTATCCTCCACTTAAGAAGCGTTTCCACTAGTTTACTTACTACCTAGGTCAGACTAACTGGCCTATAATTCCCAACCTCATCCTTACTTCTGCTCTTGTGCAGAGGGACTACATTTGTCCTTCTCCAGTCCTCTGGGACCACACCATACTCTAAGGAATCATTGAAAAGATGAGACAACGGAGCCGCCAGAAGCCCTCTGAGTTCTTTGAGTACCCTCGGATGAATCCCATCCGGCACCATCACTGTCTATTTTTAATTTAGCTTGCTCCTCATATACACAGTTCTTCTGAGAATCTCTCCCGGTCTACCACACATCCATTCCCATTATCCTTTTCTGTGGCCCTACCCCTAGTCTTTCAACTGTGAACACAGAACAGAAATAATTGTTAAGCAGTTTAGCTTAATCCTTATCAGTTTCTGCATATTTGTCCCTTTCACCCTTGAGCCTCACAATGCCATTTTGATACTTCTTCCTATCATTTACATATCTAAAAAATGTTTTGACCCCCCCAGTTCTACTCATATTGGCTATCTTTACTTCCATTTCCATCTCTGCTTTTCTGACACCTTCTCCCACCTCTCCGACTGATCCAGTTAAGTACGTTTCCAAGTTTATTAATTTATATACCACCATGAAAGGAGGTTATCCAAGCAGTTTTTACATTCAGATGCTCAAGCATTTTTTTCCTATCATGGCGAGCTTACAAGCTACCTAACATACCTGGGGCAATGGAGGATTAAGTGACTTGCCCAGGGTCACAAGGAGCAGTGCTGGCCACTGAATATACAGGCCTAAGGTTATGCAGATGGGTTGAAAAAATTGCTGTTTTATAACTAACTTACCCTCCCCCCCTTTTACAAAATTGCGATTGTGGTTTTTAGCGCAGGCTGACACGCTGAATGCGCTGCACTGCTCCTGACACTCATAGAGTTAAGGAGCAGCACAGAGCATTCAGCGCACTGGCCTGCACTATAAACCGCTATCGTGGTTTGTAAAAACGGGGGTTAACTGGAAAGCATGGCATTCAGGTGCTACCCAGGTACAATTTAACTCATTCCCAGCACTTTTCTAATGCCACCTCAAGATAATAAAAATTTTCAGGAAGAAATTTTAACTAGTCTGTGTTCCAGGAAATCTAAAAGATAAAATCTGTCTGGGTAATGCCTGTTTTGAATATAAGCCCCCTAGTAATTACAATGGGCCCCTTTTATAAAGCTGTGGTAGTGAATTTCTGTGGAAAATGCCCATAGGAATTGAATGGGATTTAGTGCATTTGCTACAGGGGAATGGTGTCAGGTCAAAAGCACGCCGGGACAAAGGCGCGAGCAGACAACTGAGCGCAGCACGGAGGCGCGCGCCGAAGAAAAAGACTGTTTTTAGGGGCTACGACGGGGGTGTGTGGGGGAGGAACCCCCCCACTTTACTTTATACAGATCACGCCGCATTGTGGGGGCGTTGTGGGGGGTTTGGGGGGTTGTAACCAGTGTTCCCGCTAAGCTGCGCTGGCCTGCGTTCGCGCACAAAATATTACATCGCAGCGCAAAGTTTCTCTTCACAGCGCACACACGCGTCGGTAAGGTAAGGGGACGCATTGGGGGGATTGCACTTCCCCACAATTGCCATGCTTCGGTTCCTCTTCTTCCTTCCTTCCTCCCCCCCCCCCCCCCGCGGGACCCTGCGGCACCATCAACTCTTACTCCCTCTAATGTCGGCCCTGCAGCTCCAGACTTCCTCGCACCTTCTCCCCTCCCCCTTTGGATCGCTATTATTTTAAATGTTATAGCCGCGGAGCTGTATCCATCAGTGGAGATGTCTAACCTCGGCCTGCCCCGGAACTCTTACTGCAACAGTGACTTCCTGTTCCTGCCTAGACGGGCGTCTGCTGCAGTAAGAGTTCCGGGGCAGGCCGAGGTTAGACATCTCCACTGATGGATACAGCTCCGCGGCTATAACATTTAAAATAATAGCGATCCAAAGGGGGAGGGGAGAAGGTGCGAGGAAGTCTGGAGCTGCAGGGCCGACATTAGAGGGAGTAAGAGTTGATGGTGCCGCAGGGTCCCGCGGGGGGGGGGAGGAAGGAAGGAAGAAGAGGAACCGAAGCATGGCAATTGTGGGGAAGTGCAGAGCTGCAGGGAAGAGTGTTGCGGTACCCAGCTGGAGGGAGAAGGAAGATGAGGGAGGGAATTAAAGGAGATGCCAGGGCTTGGAGCGTAGGAGGAAGGTATGCCAGTCTAAGGGAAAAGGAAGGGGGAGATGTGAGAGCATGGAGGGGGAGCGAAAGATGGAAGAAAAGGAAAGGAGAGAGATGCCAGAGAATCAGGGAAGGGGAGATACCAGACTATGAGGAGAGGTGTGGGAGAGGGAAGGCGAGGAGAGAGATGCCAGACCAATGGGGTGAAAGGAGAGATGGAAGGGGGAGGCATACAGTTTCTGGAAGGGGCATAGAAGGAGAGAAGATGCCATATAGGGGAAGAGAGACGGCAGACAGTGGATGGAAGGAAGAGAGTTACAAGAAGATGAGGAAAGGAGAAACCACAGAAGACAAAGGTAGAAAAAAATTTCTATTTATTTATTGCTTTAGGAGACATGTGTCACTGTTTCTGTGAAGCATTGTATGCAGAGTCCAGCTTCTTGCTGGTTCAATTTAACCTTTGTCTATGTATTTTTATTTTATCCCCCCTTTTACAAAACTGTGAAGCGTTTTTAGCACCAGCCTTGGTGGTAGCAGCTCTGATGCTCAGAATTTTATGAGCATCAGAGCTGTTACCTCCGTAGCTAAAATCCACACTACAGTTTTGTAAAAGAGGGAGGGGTTAGTTTGTGATTACATATTCCTTACTAGGCGAAGGTGTTTTCTGTGTTCTGTGTGTTCGAAAGACATGGTTTTCTGTTAGGATTGACGGTGTAGGATTGATCTGTGCTGGTCTGGCTTGTTTAGTTTTACAATGGGTGTATTGATGTACTGCTCACTGCAATATGTAAGATGCTGCCTTTTCCTAGGTACTCATGTGTGACGTGTGGTTTGTTACTAAAAATCATGATTTTCTTACAGATGGGGAGGGGGGGTGCCAAAAAATTATGGGTCCCGGGTGTTACATATGCTAGGTACGCCACTGTATGTAAAGATACCAGAAAGCTGGCGTAGCAAAAACTTCTAAGTTTTGAGTATTTAACCCTCCCACAATCTCACGGGCACTCGTTTCAAGTTTATTGAGATTTTGATTTAAACGCAATATCAAATATTTTCAATGCGTATAACAAAAATAAATTTGGGGAAATAAATAAAACCATTTGAACCAGTGTTCCCGCTAAGCTGCGCTGGCGTGCGCTGGCGCACAAAATATTACATCGCAGCGCACACGTTTCTCGTCACAGCGCACGATCGGAAGAGGCGTACGGCAGATGGCAGGGCGGCGAGAGGAGAATCGGGCGAGTTGGCTCATAACTTGCTGGCGCCCGATATTTTTGGCTCACGGTGAAAAAAGTTTGCTCACAACACCCGCCCGCTTAGAGGGAACACTGGTTGTAACCCCCCACATTTTACTGAAAACTTAACTTTTTCCCTGTTTTTAGGGAAAAAGTTACGTTTTCACTAAAATGTGGGGGGTTACAACCCCCCAAACCCCCCACAACACCGCTGCGATCTGTATTAAGTAAAGTGGAGGGGCTCCCCAACAAAAAACCCCGTCGCAGCCCCTAAAAACAGTCTTTTTCTTTGGCGCGCGCCTCTGTCTTGCACTCAGTTGTCGGCGCACGCCTTTGTCTTCCGCGTTACTGTCTATGAACCCAGGGGAATCACTACTGCGGTTTTATAAAGCGCATGAATACATGAATACCTACCTTGGAACAGGAAATCGTTCCTTAAATATGTTCACAAACGTTAACCCTTGCAATACAGACTCAGTTGAGCTTTTAAGCATAAGTAAACAACTGGTCGAGTTTAGATATGTATTGTACAAGAATACATGGGTACAGAGAAAAGGGGTTAGAGATCCTTTATCAGCCTTGATTTGTGATTTGTATCCTAAACATTTCCTAACTGATATAAGAAGCAACATAGAGTAACATCTTTTGTTTTTCTTGAGCAGTCTGAATTTTTTGAAGAAAGTCTCCCCTCTCCCCCCCCCCCCCCATTTGCACACAGTCGATTGATCTTGAATGAACCCCAGAGCTGTTATTAAACCCCACTGTAAGGCTGCTTTAGTTTAAAACCTTTTCTAATCTAGCTTCTGTTTCCATCCACAATGTTGTGATTAGGAAGGGATCATTGAGAAGCTCCCTCCTTTTACTGTTAACTAGCCATTATGTCCAGGGTTGATGAATAGATGATGGTGTTCATTCACTCTGAGGTCAGAAGTCCTTGCTCTTTACAGAATGGCAAAGTCCACTCTGGGGTTTGTGGTAAAGAGCAAAGCTTCTTGCCTTTAATGACTGACCTTGACCTGATACTCAAGCTGCCTTTTTTTTCTTTGCACCAATACAGAGTTCTGTAGAAAAATGGCAATGTACCTCTGAGACTTATAATCATTTGTACTTAGGAGGAAAAAAAATCATAAAACCTGGAGGCAGTCCTGAGATCTTCCAGCTGATTTGAAAAACAGTCCATTCTTTATTGTTCAATAAAAAAATTGTTTGCACTTAAAGTACATCACATTCCAGCTTTGCTGTAGCAGCTGAGTTCAAAAATGTTCACGTCCAGGCAAACTTTAAGAGTAGCAATATCGTTCAAGGAGGGTTTTTTTTTTTTCCATTTAGTCTTAAAAACTTGTGAATGTGTGATCACAAATAATAGATTAGGCACATCACTGATTGGCTTGACCAAGAGGATTACGGTAGATGTAAAATAAATTTTGTTAAATGGAAAGGCAATAGGAACATGGAGAAGCTGAAAGATTTCATTACAATTTAATGGGAATTGTCTAAGTGAGGTGATGGCTGAGGAATTTCAGTGAAAAAAGTTGTTTCCTGCTTATGAATGCATTTGAATGTTTGGAATGGGCTTTGATGGAAACTCCAGTAGTTGAGAAGTAAGGCCAAGGCCAGGAAGACTTCTACAGTCTCTCTTGAGAAAAATGACAGGTCAGGATCAAATATGCATATTTTGTAACACATTTATATCATATGCTATGAATCCGGGTTCTGTGTATCTCTATGAGGGAGGAAATCTTATGACTGAAATTAGAGCGTAAACTTTTGTTAATTAGCAATATGTTTGGATTGTGGATTTAATCATTAGCGTAATAAATGTGACTGTACTGAGGCCACAATAATAATACAGTAGAATCTCAGTTAACTGGCACTCTCACCCAACTGACAAAAAATCACCGGTGTGAAAAAAAAAGTCCCCCGAAGCACCAGCGGCAGCAGTTCTGAGCCATGAACCCCCTCCCACCTTCCCTGAAGCACCAGGGCAGCAGTGGTCCTGAGCCATGAACCCCTATCTCCCTCCCTCCCTTACCCGAAGCGGCAGCCAATCAACAGGAGGCAGCGCTCAAACAGGCTGCTCTTGGCTGGCTGCGAGCAGCCTATTTTGAGCACTGCCTCCTGCTGACCAGCTGTCGCTTCCGGTAAGGAAAGGAGGGAGGGAGCAAGCGAGAGGGTTCGCGATTCAGGACCAATGCCTGTTTCTGCTGCTTTCGGGCTTGAGGGTTTGCGGCTCAGGACTGCTAGTGCTTAGGGGCAGGAGGGAGGGAATTGAGATTTGGCAGACACTCCTTGTACAGTACTGTATTATACAGTAACTCTCAGGCAACCAGCAAAACACTTATCCGGCATCCATCAATCCCCATGGGTGCGGGATAACTGAGATTCTACTGTACTACTTCAGACTATTGACATGGTATTGTGATATCGCGGCATCATATAGAATGCATAACAAACAAAAAAAAACAAACACTGAGCCATTATGTATGGGGCAATCAAAGAAAGGTTTATTGGTGTATCTGACCCGGGCCGTGTTTCAATGTGAAACGCATGCATAGGGGTCATCTGAAATACAGTTCTAAACGATAACCCAAAGCTATTGCATTGCCATTACACAAAACCCAAATGTTGGTTTCACTACTGCTTCACCAACTTGGTTAAACCACTCTTTCCTGAGGATGCAGCAGCTCATTATAATAATAGGACTCCAAAAGGGTGTCCAAATTACTACTCGCAACCTCAGGGTCATCTTTGACTCATTGGGTCTCCTTCTCCTCGTATATCCAACAGACTGCCAAAATTTGTCGTTTCTTTCTCTATAATATTGTTAAAATCTGTCCTTTCCTTTCTGCCACATCATCTCTCATCTGGATTACTACAATGAGCTCACGGGTCTACCGCTAAGCCATATCTCTAAACTTCAATCTGTTCAAAATGCTGCTGCGTGCCTCATATTCTACCAGGGACATTACACCCACATTACTTCTCTCCTCAGGCCGCTTCACTGGCTCCCAGTCAATTTCCGCATGCGATTCAAACTCCTCTTACTGACGTTCAAAGTGTACTGGTTTTGCAGCTCCTCAGTATCAGACAAAGTCCTCCTCTCTGTACCCTTCTCCTCTACCGCCAGTTCCCTTCTCCGTCCTTTTACCTTGCTGCACCGCATGCTTGGAACAACCTGCCTGGCTCGTTACATTAGGTACCATCTCTGGCAGTATTCAAAGCCTGACTAAAAGCCTACTTATTTGGAGCTGCGTTTAAACACCGACCCAACCAACGTATTTGACTGTCATTCCCTTAATAGTCCCCTACCACCTTTTAGCCCCCTCTGTGTGTCGGTCATAATTATATTGTAAGCTCTTCTGAGCAGGGACCATCTCTTGCATGTACAATGTACAGCACTGTGTGCATCTGGTAGTGTTATAGAAATAATAAACTGTTGTTGTACTACCATCATGATTGGTTTCAATTAGCATGCTTGTTTGCCCTCTCATGACAATAGCTATACCAAATAACAGAATAGCCACAAAGTCCCAAAGACTAGGGAACATTTGATGAAGTTACAGAGTAATATTTTTAAAGCCAATAGGAGGAAATATTTTTTTTAATTTAGAGAATAGTTAAGCTCTGGAATGCATTGCCAGAGGATGTGCTGAGAGCGGTTCATGTAGCTGGTTTTACAAAAAAGTTTGGACAAGTTTCTTGAGGAAAAGTCCATAAACTGCTATGGAGACAGATATGGGAGAAGCCACTACTTACCCTGGATCGATGGCATGGTATGCTGCTACTATTGGGTTTTTGCCAGGTACTTGTGACTTGGATTGGCCTCTGTGAAGATGGGATACTGGGCTAGATGGATCATTGGTCTGACCCAGTAAGGCTATTCTTAGTTTCTTAATATCAAAAAGAAAAAGGGGTGTTGAGAAAAAGATGTTGACATGATTGTGACGGGAAAAGGGAGGAACTACAATATATAAAGAAAAGTGTGTGTGTGGGGGGGGGGAAGAATTAGTTGGAATGACTAAGAGCTCCTTTTACAAAGGTGCGTTAGGGCCTTAACGCACGGAATAGCGCGTGCTAGCCGCTACCGCCTCCTCTTGAGCAGGCGGTAGTTTTTCATCTAAAAACGCTAGCGCACCTTTGTAAAAGGAGCCCTAATTGTTTTTGATGTGTATTCCAGCAAAGGCAAGTGGGAGATTTTTGGTGACACTACATGTATTTATAAAAAGTTCTGCATCCTGTAAGCCTTTTAGAAAATATTAAGGGATGTTTGAATGCACAAACATTATCCATTTTTCTACTTGGAGGTCCTATACAAAGATACCGCCACATGTACTATTTGATGCCTTTAAAAGGGAATAATTATCAAAGATTTTTTTTTGCTTTATTTTCAAACATACACACACCCTATGATTTAAGCACAGTCAGCTTAAACAATCCTTGTGCTGCAAATACTTCCAGAGCAGTAAATCAACAGAGTGTACTTTCCTCTTCCTTGTGTAAATATTGGGTTCTGGAAACAAGGCCAGGCCTTGCTGTGAAACAGGCCAGTATGACAAGAAATCTCTACAACCGCCTATGGAAGTATGTTTCTATGGTTTATTTTCATGTTTAAAAGCTAAGTTATCGACCGCCTTATCAGCTTGCAGCCCATGGGCAGATTAGTCAAAGTACAAAACAATCCTAATTCTTCACCTGCATTTTTCCCATGGGAAGCACTAAGATTTTTTTATTTTTTGAGAATCAGGAGCAAATACTGCATAGGAGCAAAATCAAAGCTAAACTTTTTCAACGTTGCCCCTGTTTTTTAAATTCCGATGAAACATCAAGTGGATCATAGGCAGCAGAATGCCATTTTGTTTGGTTTTTTTTGTGGGGGAGGGATAGAGGCTCCGCCCTAGCTAGCAGAATCCTGCGGCACAGTCTCTCACCAGCTCCCAACTCCCCCATCCACCTCCTCCCAGCGCTGTACTTTTAAATCTTCGGGCAGCCACCGTGCAGTGTCAATGAGCAGGCCTGCCCCCAGAATTAGAATGGGTAGGCCTGCTCGTTAATGCTACATGGCAGCTGCCCGAAGGTTTAAAACTACAGCACCAGGAGGGGGGATAGGTGGGTGGGAACTGAGCAACAACCGCCAATCTTTGGGGAGGCCATGGCCCCTGTATTTTCCCCTTTCCAATGCCCATTAAGTGGATACATATTTTAAAAAATAAAAATACTTTTTCAGTAAATTAGTCTTCATATACATTTCTCTCAAGTGAGGCATTCACCCCCAAATTCTATATATGGCTCCCCAAATTGGTCGCTGATATTTCACTACTGCCCTCTTTTATCAAACCACGCTAGAGCTTTTTACCACTGGCTGGTCAGGTAAATGCTCTGATGCTCACAGGAACTGAATGAGCATCGGAGCATTTACCTCACCAGCCCGTGGTAAAAAGTTCTACCGCAGCTTGATAAAAGGGGCCCTAAATTGGTTAAGGAGCCAATCAGTGGCAATAATTGGTTACTAATTGGAACTATTCCGTACCAGCTCAGATTTCCCCACATAGTTTGCTAACAATGTGCGCCCAAATCCCATAGTGCGCAACCCACAGTGGGTGTGGTTATGGAAGATGCAGTATACTGGGGTGCTGGGAGTTATACCTGGTTTCAGCAGGCATAGGTTGGGGCATGCAATGCTAATTCTACTGTATAATAAGCACTCACCTTTGAGTACCCAATATAGAATAGCATTGAGCGCTGTTTTTTGAGTGCAATTTACTGAACGTAACTCTAAAAGGGCAGCTCTACAACAGGGAGTCCCAGAGCCTATTCTATAAAGCAGTGTCTCTCAAACTATGTGCCACAGTACAAGTCACTTGCTTGAAGAGTACAATTAACCTACGCCGGGCATAGGTTGCTACATCCACAAAATCCCAGGAGAGATCAATCGGGACCCCTGAAGGAGACCATTTTTGGTCAAAACACGGACTGTGTTGAGTCCTCTTCAATTCACTAAAGTTGCGGATGAACTTTAATGCTTTAAAGATTGTCGATTACCTTCTTGTTTAAATAAAGCCTGCATCGGTAGCATCAGATTCCACAGTTTTCTTTGTTATGGTACAGTGATGTGCCACAAGAGATTCCAGAATTTTACTTTGTTTTTTAAAATTCCCTTCATAAGTACACTCTAGAATAGATGACATCACAGAGGGAGGAGCTCAGGCAAGATGGTGCCTTGAAGTCTCTGCAATAACGCCGTTGTGCTATCTAACGAAGTATGGTGAAGAGGAAGTCAAAGACCCAGGTGTTTCCATCTGAACCCGGGTCTGAAAACTTACCTGGCCTGATGGACCGCTTTGTGAAGCGTGGACCCTCAATAGCTCAGGAAGAAAATGCTTCGGTGCAAGGAGGGAACCAGACGGAGGATTTCCAGGCATCATTCGAAGCTACCAGTCTCTCTCCTGAAGTTTGAAGACCTTCGACGCAGCCGCAATTGCACTCGTCACCTGATCTGGCGCTGGGGAGCGAGATCGAGGAGTCTTTGGTGGTAGTGGCTGACAGAAGGATTTCACGGCTCCAGCAGAGCTTCTACTATCATCTATGGAATCGGAGGGGAACGGTTCAACATCAGGGGAAGATCGGATGGGGAACCTACTTGATACTTCCTCAAATTTGAACCCTGTGAGTACAGAATGTTCGGGTTTCCAAGCCCTATTAACTCCATTACTGAGACTGGCTGTGGTAAACTTGGATACTATTTGGGACACGATAGGAGCGTTACAGCTATCCCTGAGTACCTAAATCCAACAAATTTCTTCCCAGTGTAAAGAAATACTGACTGATTTGAGTGTAACAAAAGAAAGAATTAAAGTAATGGAGAATAAAGTCAGTGAACAAAATAATCGTCTAGAAATGGTGGAGGCCCGAGGTCACACTTGGATTAAAGACCATGGGAACATCCATTATAAACTAGAGACTATGGAAAATATTGTCAGATGACATAATTTAAGGATAATAAACTTTCCTAAAATGATATCTGTACCAGCAATTGACATGTTTAAGGGTTACTATCTGAAGTGTTAAAAGTTCCAGAAACCTCATACCCACCGATCTCAAAAATATATTGCATCTCTTTGGGGAAGAAGAAAAGTTCCTCAGCCCAGCAAGGTCTATCAATAGACAGTCTGGACTTAACAAATTTCCTACAAAGGAGGCTGAGGCAGTGTCACCAGCATCATTGTTAATACAACTGGCATTGGACACTGACAGGGAATGGCTACTGAAATTATTTTTCAAGTATCAGAAAGTTTTGTTTTTAAATCAGAAAATTTGCATGTATCCTGACATGGCTAGGGTTACCCAAAAGAAGAGATGACAATTTTTGTTGTTACGTCCTCAAGTACTACAGTTGGGTGCAAAGTTTTTCCTACGATATCCCTGTAAATGTTTAATTATATTTTTTGAACCCTCACAATTGTCTAAATTTATTTCTGGAAAAGCAGTTGCATCCTCAAGTACTCCCTCTAATGTTCAACCGAGTACTTTGAATCAATAATGAAGGATCCGTGATAGGCGCCCTTTTTTCTTTCCTTTAATTGTAATGATATGAAAACTAAATCTGTTTTATTTTAGCACTCCCCAAATATTGTGGATTAATTAGCAAGGTGTACACTTGAGACTTATTTCCTGTTTATTTTTTTTTTTTTTCTTTGAAATTATCCTGTATCTTGCTGTTTTCTGAATGATTGGTTTATTTCATCATGTAAAAATTTAGGGCTCCTTTTATCAAGCCGCGCTAGTGGGGTTAATGCGCGTGACTTTTCATCACGCATTAATCCCTACGCTGGCCAAAAACTACAAACTGCTCAAGAGGAGGCGGTAGCGGCTAGCGTGGCCGGCGGTTTAGCGCGCGCTATTACGCGCGTTAAACCACCAGCACGGCTTGATAAAAGGAGCCCTTAAATTTCAATTAAAAAAAAAAAAAAAGAATAGATGACATGTATCTCGAGTACAGAAGAGTCTGTCAATGTTATGAGCGTCTGTGTGCATAAGGATACAATCGCCCAGACAAGCATCATTCTTTGATGTGATTGGTCCTTGAAAATTAATCCAAGTAGTCTTAGTTTTACTTTTTATGCACTAGTTATCCTAACTTGAGCAATAAAGCAATCAAGGCTTTCTTACCGTTCAAATCTAATTATCTTTGCAAACTTGGATTTTCAGCTCTGACAGAAATTAAATTTTTTTTAAAAAAGAGAAAACGACTGCAGATGGTGGATGATGAAATGCGTATTTGCTTGTCAACTATCGAGCCACATTTTGAGTTAATTTCTACTCAAAAACAAGCTTTAGTTTTACCGTTGTTACAATTATCCATACATAGGTTAAAGAATTTTAAATAAATAACTCTCAAATTTTATTTTTTGTTGGTTTTGCAATTTTATAATTTCAATTATAATGTGCCGCAAAAAACATTTGCTCCGTTTAGCTAAAAAAGTTTGAGAGACACTGCCATAAAGGAATATAGATTTCTACTTTACTGGATATAATAGGAGTCTAACTGGATATACTGTGCTGTATATGCATGTTTTTGTTTTTATATATTTGTATGATATTTTAATGATTTTAGTGTTTGTATGGATTCTACTGTGATTGGTATTTTCCTTTTTATTTATAGCATTCCTTTATTTTTATGTGATTTGATTGTTGTTATACGTCGCTGTGACTTTTTACATTCAGGGCTCCTTTTACGAAGCCGCGGTAGTAGTTTAATGCGCGTAATAGCGCACACTAAACCACCGGCCGTGCTAGCCGCTACCGCCTCCTCTTGAGCAGGCGGTAGTTTTTCGGCTAGCACATGGGTAGCGTGTGATTAAAAGTTGCGCGCGTTAAAGCCGCTACCGCAGCTTCGTAAAAGGAGCCCTCAGTGGGATGTCAAGTTTTAATAAACATAAACACTTAACAGTTAGGTATGAGCACTTAGGAACATCAGATATTTTCCTGTTCCTTCTAAATTTGACCTGCATTGAATGTTCTATTTATGTGATAAAACTATCAACCATTGAGACTCTTGACAAAGGCATAGATGACAAAACACTGTCAGTGTTGATTCTTCGAGACCTCGCAGTGCTACTATCGATAAAGTGAACTTTGAACTTTACACCCGTGGCTGAATTATTGACATCTCATCCTCACGACTCCTTTGTTGTACCTTGATTGTCTCGTTGTTGAGGCCCCCTTGGGCTCCTTTTTTGGTATCATAATTGCATTCCACAGCCTTAGACCTGTCACAGAAATTGCTACCATCCATGTTTTTCTATAGTGTACATCAGTGGTTCCCAACCCTGTCCTGGAGGACCACCAGGCCAGTTGGGTTTTCAGGATAGCCCTAATGAATATGCATGGAGTAGATTTGCATGCTTGCCATTTCCATTATATGCTCTTGGGCAATTTCCTAAAATGTAGATAGTTTCTTTTCTTTACAAAGCAAGCAATTTGTTCTACATATATAAGGCCCTTTCTTGAGTTGATTTTAGCTTAATTACAATTCTGTATAACCCTGCTGTAAGACTGGAGTTCCCCTATGTATGCTTCTATACATATTTAAATTATGTTTTTATAGATTTTCTTTTACTTAAACTATTGGATTTTCTACCTTTTTCAGCATTACTTTCTAACTAGTACAATATTGAGTATTTTTTTCTGTCTTAAGTGAGGGGTCATTTTACTAAGCGGCGGTTAAAAGTGGTCTTAGCATGCTTTTAAATGGGGTTTCCTTGTGCATTAAGGCCATTTTTAAAGCAATAGTAAAATAGCTGATTTTTCATTTTTTGAATTGATGGTTTCTTCTGTGTTTTGAGCCGTTTGGTGAAATCCCTCAGTGAGGGTGAAGAATTTTGTGTTTGGTGAAGACTGCTGATGTTGCAGATAAAGAATATAGCTGGACTTTGCTTTTTTTTCAACTGTTATAGTTGTGAGTTGTGGATGATATGGGATTGTGTCTTTGAAAACTGTGCTTAAAGAAACATTTTAGCAATTTTTTTTTTTGAAGACTACAATAGAGTGATATACCGTATTTGCCGGCGTATAAGACGACTGGGCGTATAAGACGACCCCCAACTTTTAGTTAAAATATAGAGTTTTGTTATATACTCGCCGTATAAGACTACCCCTTCTTCCGCACACCTTCTCTACCGCCCCGGGTGCAGCACAGCCGGCCAGGTCCCCTTACTTTTGTGGCACTTCCCCGACCGACCGATAACAGCCCGGGTCCGACAAACATCCCTGCCCTTAACCGCGAATCTAAATTACCTTCTTACAGCTGCTGTAAGAAGGTAATTTAGATTCGCGGCTACAGGGCAGGGAGGATTGTCGGACCCGGGCTGTTATCGGTCGGTCGGGGAAGTGCCACAAAAGTAAGGGAACCTGGCCGGCTGTGCTGCAACCGGGGCGGGGCGGCCGCCCCTCTCCCTTGGTAGCCACTCGAACCGCGAGGCTACTCTCCTTCTCCTTATCTGCCCTGCCTGCAGCACAGAGCCGAACGGAAGTCTTCCCGACGTCAGCGCTGACGTCGGAGGGAGGGAGGGCTTTGTTTAAGCTTTGTTTAAGCCCTCCCTCCCCTCCGACGTCAGCGCTGACGTCGGGAAGACTTCCGTTCGGCTCTGTGCTGCAAGCAGAGAAGGTAGGGAGAAGAAGAGCCACGTACATCCAGAAGACTGAGCATCCAGCCCCGCAGGAGCCCCGCGACCCTCGGAGGCGTCCCCATGGGATCCCCGCGACCCTAGGGGGCGTCCCCACGGGATCCCCGCGACCCTAGGGGCGTCCCCGTGCAGCTCTCTAAACAGTACCCGGCGTATAAGACGACCCCCGACTTTGGGGAGGATTTTAAGGTACTGAAAAGTCGTCTTATACGCCGGCAAATACGGTACTTAAAGTGGAGGTTTTTTTTGACTAATGACTGGAGAAGCTCCTATATATATAAAATATAATCAGTCTCATGAAGTTGGGACTTGGCGCAAAATAGCCGAGGTCTTTTTTCCTCCACTATTTGAAACTTGTGCGATTACATCGCAAGGATAGAGTAGATCAAATTGGAGGGAGGAGGGGGTTGCGCTATATGTTAAAGAGGGAATTGAATTTTAAAAAAATAAACATTCAGCATGACATAGATAGCAGTGTGGAATCCATATGGATAGAAATTCCATGTGTGAAGGAAAGCAACATACAGGTAGAGTTATACTACCGTCCCCCAAGGAGAGAATGAGCAGACAGATGAAGAAATGTTTTCAGAGATTAAGAAAGCTGGCGAATTAGTCAACAGTATAATAATGGGTGATTTCAATTACAATAAGTTCCTGGAAAGAGCACGATAACTACACTATATTAAAATCAGTCTGCTCCAAAAAATTGTGAAACAAGGAGCTCCTATCAGTCACTATTTGTACCCACAATACTGTATAGAAACATCCCCAAAACTTTCAATAATGGCAAAGGAGTGGAGAGAAAACCTCAGTTGTGCTTCATAGGTTGAAAAAAAAACTCCACTTTTTTATAGTCCAATGAGCTCCGGTCAGAGCTCAATATTGCAAACATCAAAATTTAACTGATAGGTGAAACACATAGCAACTTGCACTAGGACAGGGGTGTCCAATGTCGGTCCTCGAGAGCCGCAATCCAGTCGGGTTTTCAGGATTTCCCCAATGAATATGTATGAGATCTATTAGCATACAATGAAAGCAGTGCATGCAAATAGATCTCATGCATATTCATTGGGGAAATCCTGAAAACCCGATTGGATTGCGGCCCTCGAGGACCGACATTGGACACCCCTGCACTAGGATAAAGGACTTCTTTATAGTACAGTTGTAATCCACTACTGCAGGAAAGTCAGTAAACACGAACCAGGGCCAGCGCCATGTTTGAGCTATTGCCATACTTTGAAACTGCGGATCTCAGTGAAGATTTTGTATGATATTTAAGTACCCCTGACGTAGCTTGACAGTGAAATGGGGATTTTCCCTGTTGGGTCTATAGTGGACTGCTGGGTTCCCATGCAATTAGAGGAAAAACTGAGCATCTTTGGTAACTGCATCCCCGTCAGGAAACAGATAAGCCCCTGGTTCATGTTTATTGACTTTCCTGGAGTAGTGGATTACAACTGATTATAAAGAAATTACTGCGCACCAGAGGTGGGGGTGGGGCGGCCCGCCCCGGGCATAAAGTTGGTTGGGGCGCCTGCAGTTCTCCACTCCCCCCACGCCATGCTCGCGCCCTCCTGTCCCCTCCCCCACCCCGCTTTAAATCTTTGCCAGGAAGCGACGTCAAAGGGAAAGCCAATGCTGGCGCGAGCAGCAGGCCCAAGAAGCGCTGGCGAAGATTTAAAGAGGTATGGGGGGAAAGGGAGGGCGTGAGTGTGGCATGGGGGATGAGGAAGGAGCAAGGGGACATGGAAAGAGCAGGGGCAGAAAGGAGAGCACGGGGGGGCACCACCACCCCAGGTGCATCCTACCCTTGCTACGCCACTGCTGAACATATCCTATAGCAAACTATTTTAAGTTGTGGTAAGCACACACTAATGCTTACCACAGCTTAATAAAAGGACTCCTTATTGAAATAGCAAGGTATTTGCCTATGTTTGCTGGGCTTTTTTTTCTGGTTATCAGCTATAGGGAGCCTTTTCTAAGCTGCAATAAGTACTAACGCATGCTTACTGCATGTTAAAAATCAGTGCCTTAGAGTGCGCTCAGGTGTCCTGTAATAGTTTTGGGATCAGCGCATGCTTCTCATGTGCTAAAAAATAGATTTTTTTTTTTAGTCCCAGGGGCATGTCTGGGGTGGAAATTATGTGTGTACTGCATTAATGGTGCAGCTACATCACTGTGCTAACCAATCAGTGTGTGAGCCCTTACCGCCTAGAAAATAGGTGTCAGTATATGCTCATACACTAATGGTGACATTAGCAAGTCGCCCTTAATGGGAATAATGAAGAATGAGGCCATTTTACTGCCACATTAAAAGTGGTACAATGTGTGGAAAAGACCTGGGCTGGATACAGCGCAGGCTACTTTTTAGCGCAGCTAAGTAGAAGGGC
This sequence comes from Geotrypetes seraphini, assembly GCF_902459505.1. NCBI lineage: Eukaryota > Metazoa > Chordata > Amphibia > Gymnophiona > Dermophiidae > Geotrypetes > Geotrypetes seraphini. The sequence goes on along the minus strand of NC_047090.1, from coordinate 100,957,685 downwards.
CCCATGGATTGCTGACTACTATGGGCACCGGATTAGCGTGTGCTACTCAAAAAAACTATCACCTGCTCAAGAGGAGGTGGTAGCGGCTGGTGCACGCTATTCTGCGCATTAAGGCCCTAACGCACCTTTGCAAAAGGAGCCCTATATTTTCTTGGCTTTCAGAAATCTCTTGAAAGTTTCAAGAATCCCACCTCATTTATATTTACTTGAATGAAAGTATTTCTTTTTCTTCTCATGAAATTTTTTTTTACTGAGTTAAACTATAAATCTGTTAAACTAGTTATGAAAATGTTGCAGAAAGTATAATGAAGGTCTCACATTAGCTGATTCTTCTATTATAATTTATAATATTCTACAATTCTTTTAGATAGCTCATGATTTTTGTTATAGACTGTGAGACTTTATATATGTAACTGGACATCAAAGTGTTCTTCTTTACAGTAAGAACAGAGCCAGAGTAATGAACAGGTGGTCTAGTCTTTCATAACAGCCCAATAGCAGTTCTTCAGAAATCAGAAGGAAGTCTAATATCTGGGGAAAGGGTGTTGACCAGGACTTTCCTTATTCCTCCCCACAGAAGGAAGTCCATCCACATGATAACCATTTAGAGTGACAGGTTTCCTGCCCCCGAGGACAATCATGACCTTAGTCTTCTATCTCAGAAGCTAAGAGGAGGAGTAAAGGAGAACATAAAGGCAGGTATGGATCTGTTCCCATAGGAAGAGAATGGAGAGAGGATGAAAGTCTGAATCAGCCCAGAGCAAAAGGTGCCTTAAGGAGAAGTCTTCAGAAAGATCTTGTCCTGTCCCCAAGGAAACATAGAGAGTAAAACTGCAACCAGTTGCACATCCAACATGGGGAGAAGGATTGGAACCCAGAAGCAGTAAGAGTGCATGCAGGAGGCTTGGTGTGATAAGAGGTGGTGCCCTGCTCTGGCTGCATCCTATTTTCCTAGTTCAGAGAGGTTAAGCATGTAAGGAGGATTTTTTTTTTTAAGGGACCTACATAAGCAGTAACAGACTGCACAGTCTGGAAGGAAATGTGAGAGGAGATTTGGGTATATTTATGCCCTAAAAGTTGACTTAACACTACTTGTGCAAGGAGAAAAAGTAAATTGTGGTCACCAGAAGTCCCTAGAGTTGAAAGGCATTTGCATGGCATAGCAGCATAATTAACTGCACACCACAAAGCAGACAACTGTGAACCTTTTTGAGACTGCCATCACTTTTATTTGCCTGGGGGCGGGGGTCCAATAAATGGGTATTTTTAGTCTATTCTTTTTCAGCCTCCTTCAGTTATTTTTGTGGAGTGGGGTGTGTGTGCCTGTCCAGAGACTATACATAAAATATATTGCTAGCTGTTAAGGATCCTGTTTTGTGTGCTTGGGAGCAGGATTATAGAGGAGATTCTGATCTGATAACCACAGACATTAAAAAATGAAAGTGTATACCAGCCCCAGGGATCACCATTAGCCCCTACCCATCAAGGGACCAGCTACATAAAAAATAAAATGGTGATTTTATGATCTCACTTTCTTTGAGTTCAGTCTACAGTACTCAGCTCTTCAGTTCAATAGCCTTAACCTAGCCTCTGTTGAACAGCACTGCACACATCACAAAAGCAAGGCAAATAATTAAGTACTAATGGTCTTTGATCAGGAAAGTCCCTGGACTGAATTAGTGTGGAGACCTCTCACCCAGAGAGGGTGGTGCTTTTAAGTCAGGGCTAAGGTTACTGACAGGGCAGGGAGGAAAGACACACAATGCAGCTGCACCCATCACACAGGACCAGTGAACTCTTAAAGATATGTACAGTACAGTGATTCCATACTTTAGAGTTGCGACCCCCGAGACTGATGGGTACTCAGCATGCACAAACCACATCACTCCACAAGTCCAAAGTAAACACTGAGTGAAAATAAATAGAAGAAATCTTGCCGGTTAGTTGTACATTCACCTGCCCTAGAAAAACATTAGTCTAATCCTAGAAATGACTAGATGGAAACTCAATAGCTTTGTGCACAAAGAATATAGAAATTGTGAGTTGCTTGGCCCTGGTGAAAGTTGCATCCATCAAGCAGACAAATTTAAGTTTAAAGCAAAAGTCGTAGAGAAAAGGGAGTTGTGGGCGATGAAGTGTTAGGTGACATGCCCAGAATATATAGATAGATATAAAATATTCCCAGGTGTATTAGATTAGAAATTAAGTCATATAATCACTATAAATACTTAAATTACTACTACCGTGTTTCCTCGAAAATATGAGTGTCATATTAATTTTGGGTCCAAAAAATGCATTAGGGCTTACTTTTGGGAATATCTTATTTTTTTTAATGTACAATTCTCTCTCCCTTCCTCTCCTCTTTCCTCCTCCCACCATGTGCAGCATCTTTCCTCCCCTCTCACCCATCCCCTTGTGCAGCATCTTTCTATCCCTCCCTCCCATCCCCCTGTGCAGCAGAACCCCACTGACCCTCCCACCGTGAGACTGACATACCTCCACTCCAAGGCCTCCTAAAGCAGCAGGGGTAGGGATTGCTGAATCGACGAGCCCAATTTTTTCAGCAAATCAGGCAGCACTAATGTCAGGAATGGAGTCAGGGAGTGTCGGGTACATTTGAGGGAGGGGGGGCCCATCGAGAGTTGATCTTAACTAGGGCTTATTTTCGGGATAGGTCTTATTTTCAGGGAAACAGGGTACTACTAACACCACCACCACTACTACCATTATTATTTGAACTCAGACTAGAAGTAGATAGGGAGCAATGAAGCAACTTGAAGAGAGGGGTAATGTGAGCATAACGACACTGGCGGAAAATGAGGTGTGCAGCAGAATTCTGAACAGATTGCAGGGAGAGAGATGGCTTAATGGAAGACCTGCAAAAAGCAAATTGCAGTAATCCAGGCGAGAAGTGAGGAGAGCGTGGATAAGGGTCTTGGTAGCATGCTTAGAAAGGAAAGTCTGGATGTTAGTGATGTATAAAAAGAAGCAACAAGTTTTGGCAGTCTGTTGAACATATGAAGAGAAGGAGAGCAATGAGTCAAGGATGACCCTAAGGTTGCATGCTGATGAGACAGGGAGGATGAGAGCATTATCCACTGAAATAGAAAATGGGGAAAAGGGAGAGGTAGGTTTAGGAGGAAAGATAAGGACTTCAATCTTGACCATGTTTAATTTTAGATGGTGGTGAGTTATGTATACTTATTAGTTAGCAAGGTAGGCTGGTATTAGTTTGGTAGCTGGTTTTAGTATAATGTGACACCATGTCTAAATGTCCAAATAGCTTTTTCACAGAGACAAGTTTTACAAAGCTGCATTTTTGTAAAATATGGCAACTACCTGTTTAATTGTCAACATCTAGTGCCACGAAAAATACAGTCCATTCAAACCCCGATGAAGCCAGGAGGTGAAACAGTGGCCACTGTTGGTTGGACCAAGCACAAGTGATACCAACATTGATAACTCATGTCAAATGAAGAAAAAAAAAAAAAAGCGCAAAAAGATAAACAAATTTTTTTCTACAGTTGATATGAACATAAAAATTGCCACTGCTGGGTCAGACCAGTGGTCCATCACGCCCAGCAGTCCGCTCACGTGGCGGCTCTTAGGTCAAAGACCAGTGCCCTACAGACTCTATCCTTACTTGCATATGTTCTGTTCCAGTAGGAACTTATCCAACCTTGTCTTGAATCCCTGAAATCCCTAAAAATCAGAGGAGGTTTTTTAGCCTATGAAGTGATTGCCCTCTCTACTCTGAGGGAAATATTCTCCCCGATGGGGTTCTGAGGCTTTTTCCTTCCCTGTTAGAAATTGTCTGTAGTACTTAAGTTTCTTCTCAAATCGTGTGAAGAACCAAAAAAAACCCAAGTAGCAAAAGTCAAAGAAAACAGAGTGGGGATTATCAAGGAAATGGACAGAAGGTCACTGTGAAGACAGGCTATTGGGCGAGATGGATCATTGGTCTGACCCGGCAAGGCTATTCTTATGCTCTTAATAATAACAATAATAATAACTTTATTTTTTCTATACCGCCGTAATCTTGCGACTTCTAGGCGGTTCACAATGAAGAATAGCTGTACAGACAGCGAATTACAGTGTATAAATAGATAAGAAGTCACTGAGCGGTCAGTGATTATAAGGTGCAAATTGGTTAGAAGAAAAATATACATAGATTACATAGGTTACATATTGCATTGAAAATGCTCGGACACCAGCGAGTAGCTGGGTACAATTGTGAAGAGGACATTATAGCAGACGGAGAATATAGGGTACATATTATGAGGAAAAAATAATTCAGGGTGAGGTGTGGTAGCTTTGGTCGTGAGAAGAGAGTCTGGCTAGGAGACCTGGTACTCAAAAGTGTGTTTTATTAAAATAAACACTTAAAAAAAGCTGGTCAGATCTTATGGTTTTGGATATTGATTCATCTTACATATGTGGGATTACTGTTAACATTTCTTGAGAGATTTTTTTTCAAGTATTTTTTCAGCTCTACTTTATAGGTTGATCTTTCTATTAAAATAAAAACATAAATCTCAGACCATCAAATAAGAGAAGGACTTGACACAGACAGTGTATCGACACTGTTGCTAGAATCAGGAGTATACATTCATAAGACATAATTCCATAGTAAAATGACTATGTGAACATGTAACATAATAATTATTATTTTTTTAAATTATTTATTTTTATTTAAAACAACTTATCAAGAATAAACTTCTTATACAGAATATGATTAAGACATCATTAGTATCCACCAAAGAAAAATAATAATTAAATACAAAGTTATTCACTTAATCATTTTAAAGTCCCAAATATGAAGATCCAAGATGTAGTGTTGTATGGTTATGAGGAAAAATGCTGACATCTAAACACATAAGTAACAAAATAAGTACATACACATAAGCTTCCTCAATTGATACCGCCATTTTTTAAACATTTTATAAATAAAATTGCTGTTGAAAACGCTGAGACTTACATGTGTACTGCTGTGTGGCTTTTTGAATATTTTACAGCAAGGACACTGTGAACGTCCCAACGTCAACATCTCATTTCCTGCACAGAGACCCTAAGTAAACAAACTATCCATGTAAACTAACTAAACGGGTGTCAGTTAGGATTCAGTTCACAAAGTACTCATCTAAAAGTGATGTTTCACGCGATGCCTGCATTCTTTGCAGACATTTTTGGTTTACAGACAATGGAATGAGAATAAGAAGCATTATGAGGCAGTTTCTATATTGGTTCATCTTGCACAAAGTATTATAAAATCATTCTAAATAAGAGCATCTACTTTTATTAGCAACTTTTAAAATACCATGGATTCGTAGGGTTACCAACTGGACAGATCAGCTAGTTCTAAATCTACTTACTTCAGTGAGAATATGGATTTCTGAAAGTTTCAAAAGAAAAGCACGACTGTATATAGCACCAGAAATAGCTCAAACTATAATATTTAGTCATAAGAACATAAGAATTGCCCCTGCTGGGTCAGACCAATGGTCCATCGTGCCCAGCAGTTCGCTCACGCGGCAGCCCTCTGGTCAAAGACCAGCGCCCTAACTGAGACTAGCCCTACCTCAGTGACGTACCTAGCATATGTGACACTCGGGGCCCATCATTTTTTGGCACCCCCCCCATCTGTACGAAAAACATGATTTTTAGTAACAAGCCACATGTCACACATGAGTACCTAGGAAAAGGCAGCTTCTTACATATTGCAGTGAGCAGTACATCAATACACCCATTGTAAAACTAAACAAGCCAGACCAGCACAGATCAATCCTACACCGTCAATCCTAACAGAAAACCATGTCTTTCGAACACACAGAAACACCTTCGCCTAGTATGGAATATGTCATCACAAACTAACCCCTCCCCCTTTTACAAAACTGTAGTGTGGCTTTTAGCCACGGTGGTAACAGCTCTGATGCTCATAGAATTCTGAGCATCAGAGCTGCTACTATCACGGCTGGTGCTAAAAAATGCTCCACAGTTTTGTAAAAGGGGGGATAAAATAGAAATACATAGACAAAGGTTAAATTGAACCAGCAAGAAGCTGGACTCTGCATACAATGCAACACCACAGAAACAGTGACATGTCTCCTAAAGCAATAAATAAATAGAAAATTTTTTTCTATCTTTGTCTTCTCTGGTTTCTGCTCTCCTCATCTTCTTGTTACTCTCTTCCTTCCATCCACTGTCTGCCATCTCTCTGCCCCTATATGGCATCTTCTCTCCTTCAATGCCCCTTCCAGAAACTGTTATGTCTCCCCCTTCCATCTCTCTTTTCACCCCCATTGGTCTGGCATCTCTCTCCTCTCCTTCCCTCTCCCACACCTCTCTTCTGCAATCCCTTTCTTCCCTCATTTTCCTTTTCAATTTATTTTGTGCATCCATCTAGATTACGTTCTTACTACTGTCTCATCAATTTCCTTTTTTACTGTCTACCTACAACTCGTCACCTCTTTCCCTCACCCCCTCCAGTATTTCCTTAACTCAATCCTTTTCCCCCATCATCTGCCCTCTTCTCGCTCCCTACTTCCATCATCTGCCATCTTCTCTCTCCCCTTTCTCCCCACTTCCATCATCTTCCCCCTTCTCTCAATCTCTCCATCCACCACAGGCCCATCTTTCTCCCTTCCTCACCTTTCTGATTTTGGCAACAAGATCTGCAACCCCCCCCACTCCCCCGTGATGACACTTAAGATCGGCAACAGGCCTCCTCCTATCCCTGGCATGAACAGAACTTCAGATCAGCAACGCAGTGCTCAGTCAAAAGCGGAAACAGGAAGCTGAATCAGAGGGAAAGCTTTTGATGTGAGCACTAGATAATGACATGGGGAAAAAATCTATCCCCATCACTGCACTGTCCTCTTCACCGCCCCGTCACCGCCATCCCATTCACCGCCCTTTCACCATCCCCTCAGCATACATACAAGCCTCAATACTGCAATATTTAGCTTATTCCTTCCTTATAAATCAAAGTTCTAGCTGCTGAACTGGAGAAAGAGATGTTCTGCTGGCAGGGCTTTGTTTATAGATTCTTATCAACACAACTAATAAACTACTTTATCCTGAAGCAAAAAATGAAAAAAAGAAATATAATTTTTTTTCTACCTTTGTTGCCTGGTTTCTGCTTTCCTCATGTTCTCAATCAATTCCTTCCATCCACTGTCTCTCTTCTCTCTGCGTCTTCCATTTGCTCTGTTACTGTGCCTCTCCCTTTCTTCCCCCTTCCAAATTGGTCTGGCACCCATCTTCTTCCCTCCACTCCCCCCATAGTCTGGCATCTCTGTCTTCTTCCCTGCCAGTGTCTTCTCCCCACTCTCTCTTCCCCATTTCCTTTCAGCATTCTTCTCCCCCCTCTGTCTTCCCCATGTCCTTTCAGCGTCCTTCTCCACCCCTCTGTCTTCCCCATGTGCTTTCAGCGTCCTTCTCCCCCCTCTGTTTTACCCATTTCCCTTAAGCATCTTTTCTTCTCCACTCCATCTTTCCTCCCTTTCTCCCTCCCTGCCCCTTACCTTCGTGGCGCTTCCCCTGCCCACCCACCCGACTGACTAACAGGCCCAGTCCGACAAACCTCCCTGCCCTGTGGCCGCGAGTCTAAATTACCTTCTTACAGCAGCCGAGCGTTGTAACTGCATATGGCTGCCGTAAAGGTCGTCTCTGATGCAACTTCCGGTTGCGTCAGAGATGACCTTTACGGCAGCCACACACAGCTTCAATGCTCCAGCTGCTGTAAGAAGGTAATTTAGACTCGCGGCCATAGGGCAGGGAGGTTTGTCGGACTGGGCCTGTTGTCGGTCGGTCGGGCGGGCAGGCGGTGGAGGAGGAAAGCGCCACGAAGGTAAGGGGACCTGGCTGGCTGTGCACTCCCCCTTAAGGCTGCACCCAGGGGTGGACCGCCCCCACCCCCCGCCTCCTCCTTGGTACGCCACTGCCCTTCCTGCGTGCGTTCTGATTCAGCACGAACTTGTCTAACTTTGTCTTGAATTCCTGGAGGGTGTTTTCCCCTACGACAGACTCCGGAAGAGCATTCCAGTTTTCCACCACTCTCTGGGTGAAGAAGAACTTCCTTTCAATTTTAGAGAGTGCCCTCTTGTTCTCCCTACCTTGGAGAGGGTGAACAACCTGTCCTTATCTACCAAGTCTATTCCCTTCAGTACCTCAAATATGCTCTACTCCAGATGTGTCAAACCCCACAGATGGCCCGTGGGGTAATAGAATTTGGCCCACCAGACAATTAGCAATTTGCAATAAATCTGGTCTGCACGCTAGCACACCCACCGGATTAGCGCACGCTATAGTGCAAGCTAGCTGAAAATCTACCACCTGCTCAAAAGGAGGCAGTAGCGGCTAGCGCGTGCTATTCCGCGCATTAAGGCCCTAGCGTGGCTTTTTTAAATGGAGCCCATAGCCTACGTTTTAGTTTTCGGCCCCTTTTGTGATTCAGTTTGACACACCTGCTCTACTCTCAATCCAAAGAAAAAAAATAATCTTTTAAAAAGCCATTATGGAATTTTTATATTTTGACCTTGACCATTTTATTGTTAATCTATAGCAGGGGTCTCCAAAGTCCCTCCTCGAGGGCTGAATCCAGTCAAGTTTTCGGGATTTCCCCAATGAATATGCATGAGATCTATCTGCATGTACTGCTTTCAATGCATTGGGGAAATCCCGAAAACCTGACTGGATTCGGCCCTCGAAGAGGGACTTTGGAGACCTCTGATCTATAGGATTCATGGCTTGTGTAGCGTTTCATTATACTAATCCATTTGCATAAATATATGTTTGGGAAAGTGGGGTCTGTCGGAGATCAGAAGGATATACATGTGCACCCCACTAGAAGAATCTGACAATTTCTGAGGCTGTCTCTAACCAGTAGATAGAGCATGCGCCTCTGATAGCTCCATAGACCTACACAGCCTGGAGAAAGGAGGTGATTACAATCCTGATATCAAGAAGTGGAAATATTCTGAGGTCAGTTGTCAGCAAAGTGAGGAGGGGAACCATGCTTCAGTGAATTCCACTGGGAGATAGTAGTTTGAAAGTTATAACAAACTTACTCTAAAAACTCTTCTCCCTCCCTCTCCCCCCAAATTCTCCAACATCATTTAGTACCTGTGCTCCTTCTATGAATTGTTTACATTTAGCAGAATACTAGCAAAAAATGTGTAATACCGAGAACCCTGAGTTATAAGATGTTTTAGGTCGATGACTTTAGGTCATATTTGCTTAATTTTTTTTTTCCAAGCAAAATTACTTTTTAACTTGCTTAGACTGTCAGCATAGAGGACAGGATGACTCAGGAACTGGTACAATTTACAGATCCTTTCACCTCTAGGTCACATTGGTTTAAAGCTGATAGACACTCAAAAGCTTACCGTGCAAGTAAGACTGGTTGTAGCCATCTAGATTCCAAGTTAGTTCAACCTTCAATGCACAAAAGGGTTTTCAGTGGCTTTTACCAATTGTGGTAGCAGCCACTGAGAATCCTATGCAAATGCATTACAAGGAGCTCATTAGTATTAAAAGGAGCACTCAGTGTAAGGCACATCAAGGAAAACCCACCTTTCAGCAGCCAAATTTTTCCAGCTGTCAGTAGTTTTAGAACAGGAATCTCAAAGTCCCTCCTTGAGGGCCGCAATCCAGTCGGGTTTTCAGGATTTCCCCAATGAATATGCATGAGATCTATGTGCATGCATTGCTTTCAATGCATATTCATTGGGGAAATCCTGAAAACCCGACTGGATTGCGGCCCTCAAGGAGGGACTTTGAGATCCCTGTTTTAGAAGGAGCAGTTTTGTGCGTGTTTTGTGTGCGTGTGTGTCCCACGCCTAATATCTACATCCTTGAATTTAAAGTGGCCATAGGTGCAGGACACACGAACACAAAACATGCATAACAAATTACAGTGAGGAAAAAAGACTTCTGAACAATCTGTAGCAAAGACTTCAGCTGCAACTGGAAGCTTCTGGGGGGTTTCTTATGCCTTTGATGCTGTTTGCCTCTTCAGAGCTCAGCAATCACATCAGCTCACTGGGCTGACGCACAAAACCTGTGCTTACTATTCAGCTCTTGTGCGCAGATGCCAGGCATGTTCCTTTCCCTTTTACTGCGAATGCTCAGCATAAACAGTACGCATTATACAGTGGCGTAGCGGGGGTAGATGGTAGCCAGGGAGGTAGCATCCCCATGTACCCTCCTTTCTGCCCCCCACGCCGCATTCGCATTCTCCCTCCCCCACACCTCTTTAAATTTTCACCAGCATGAGCAGCGTCTCCGGCCTGCTGTTCGCACCAGCACTGGCTTTCCCTCTGATGTCATGTCCTGGCCCAGCAACCCGGAAGTGATTTCAGAGAGGAGCCAGGCTGGCGCAAGCTGCAGGCTGAAGAAGTTGCTCACATTGCAGGTTTAAAGAGATATGGGGTGAAGGGAGGGCGTGAACGTGGTGTGAGGGGGCAGAGACGTGCCGGTGCCCCCACCAAGACGGCGCCTGGGGCAGTCCACCCCCCTTACTATGCCACTGTGCACATAATTTGCATGTTGTGTTGAGCATTGCCCATCTGTAACCCAGTGTAACCCTATTTCCTTAAGAGCTTAAAAATGAGTAAACAATCTCTTGGCTATTTTAAGTGAAGATGTATATATAAAGATACAGTATAAAGATAGAAAAAAGGACCAAATATGTTTGTTTAAGAACACAGGAATAGACTTACTGGGTCAGACCAATGGTGCGTCTAGCCCAGTATCCTGTCTTCACGGCGCCCTTCCAGGTCACAAGTACCTGGCAAAATTTTCCACAGATGAATCACATTAGGATTATGCTATTGGAGAGGATCAATCATACAGAAAATATCACATTTTGAGTCCTGAGAATGTTCTTAAGATATCAAAGGCTTAAATTGCAGATAGGCCCCTATGTTCTCAAGCTGAGGTGGCTTTTGAAGGGTCACTTTTCTCTAAATGAGAATGAAAGTAAGCACTGAAAGTGTCCTTATGATTTGAGAGTTTGCAAGATTGAAGAGAGTTCCTTTGAGACTTTTGAAACTTCTCAGAAAGTTACTGTTTGCACTGTAGTGTTGAGAGGCTACATTAAAAATAGACCTAGATATGCCCAGTTAACTATGCAAGTACTAAATGGCAGCGGCATACCTAACTTGGTTGCCACTCAGGGCAGTGCACCCCTTCTCACACTTGCCCTCCCATCTACCACTGGGAGTGTATTGAGATTGTGAAGCCGCAATCTACAGGCATGCAAGCTGCTGACTCTGCTGATCCCCTGCTCTGGAACAGGAAGTTGACATCAGAGAGGGTGGGGGACCAACAGAGCTGACAGCCATGCATCTATAAACAGCTCATGCACTCGCTGTACTGCCTGCACTCGGGGAAGACTGCACCTACCGCCAAAGAGAGGATACCGCAAAGGTGATACCTTTTTTGCGGGGGGACTAAGTTAATACATTGTTTGTCCTCTATTATCTAATTGGAAGCAGTTCCTTAAGAAAATATGTTATGATAGGCTTATATTGTTTCTGATGTTGTTTGTATTTTTTAATTTCAATTTTCTTTATTGGTTTCAAGGGCAGAGTTTTCTTCAGTGTCAATATTCAGCCCTTAATTAAGCTGGTTGACCACATAGGACCGCGTAAATAACAGCCCTGTCTTTGACAGCTTAACTAAACTGGATAAAGCTCAATATTGGCACTTAACTCATTAAGTGCCGGCCAACTGCACATACCCGGATAATAAAAGATGGTGACCAGACATGGACCAGCATTAAATATCTGGGCAAAAAGCTATTGGTAGTGAACAATATCACTGATCAATGCTGGATGAATATTTCCCCCCAAAGCGTCAATTCTATAAAGATTGCCCAAATTTGGGTGCCAAAACGTAAGGTGCTGGGTGCAAATTCTATAACAGTATCTGGATGCCCAGATTCTATTACAGAAGAAAGCTTAAGTCAGCATTTGCACTGCAACATTTAAGCACCATTGCTTAAGCCAGTGCCTCTCAAACGTTTTTATTGCTCGCACATTAAGGGCGCCTTTTATTAAGCTGTGTTAGCATTTTTAGCGCGCGCTACACGGCTAGAGTTAATGCCAGCTCAATGCTGGCATTAGCGTCTAGTGCGCGTGCGCTATTCTGCGCATTAATGCCCTAACGCGGCTTAGTAAAAGGAGCCCTAAATGGAGCAAATGTTTTTCAAGGCAAGCAAAACGGAGAAAATGTTTTTTCTACAGAACTTGGATGCCCAGTCTTCCAATTTCCAAAAGTCTGCCTGCAATTTTTCACAATCCGCATGCGTTTTAACAACTTTGAACTCTTTAGACACTCTTTTCTAATCTAATCTAATCTAATCTAAACCTTAGGTTTGTATACCGCATCATCTCTACATTCGTAAAGCTCGACACGGTTAACAAGAGTTAGGGTAGAAAGGAACTCCAGTGGAGGGAAGAGGTAAAATGAAGAGAAAATTTAGAGGACTAGAATAACCAGAGAGGGAGGAGGAGTTACATTTTTGAGAATAACCAGGTTTTCAGATGTTTACGGAAGAGTTGGAGGGAGCTCAGATTCCTAAGAGGGGAGGTAAGGTTGTTCCAGAGCTGAGTGATTCTGAAAGGGAGGGAAGAACCTAGTTTTCCTACAAGTGAAACGCCTTTTAGAGAGGGAAAGGAAAGTTTCAGTTTTTGGGTAGATCTGGCAGAATTGGGGTTAGAGGAGTTCCAAGAAAGAGGAATGAAGGGAGGGAGAATACCGTGTAGGATCTTGAAAGTGAGGCAGGCACATTTGAAGTGGACTCTGGAGATAATCGGAAGCCAGTGGAGCTTGGATAAAAACAGTGAGACGTGGTCGAATTTGCTTTTTGCGAAGATAAGCTTAGCAGCGGTATTCTGAATCCGCTGGATTCTTTGAAGGTTTTTCTTTGTTAGGCTAAGGTAGATAGAGTTGCAGTATTCCAGTCTGGAAAGGATGATGGATTGGACAAGGACGGCAAAGTGTTTTTGATGGAAACAGAATCTCACTTTTCTCAGCATGTGAAGGCTGAAGAAACATTTTTTTTTACTAGGGAGTTGAGGTGGTCGTTGAAGTCTTTGAACTCTTTGAACTCTTTAGATACTCATTCGTTCTAATTACCAGGTCATTATAAATATAAATTAAAAAGCACTGGTCCCTGATCCCTATGGCACTCCATTGCTTACTTTCTTCCATTGAAAAAAATGACCATTTAACCCTACCCTCTGTTTTCTATCCGATAACCAATTCCTAATCCACAACTGAACTTTGCCACCTATCCCATGACTCTTTAATTTTCTCAGGAGCCTCTCATAAGGAACTTTGCCAAAAGCTTTCTGAAAATCTAGATACATTACAGCAACCGGCTCACTTTTATCCACATGTTTATTCACACCTTCAAAGAAGTTAAGCAAATTGGTGAGGCAAGATCTCCCTCGGCACATAGTTTGGAGGTTTAGTGAATCTAGGCCTCAGTGTACAAATGGTGGTCAAATTTAGGCATTAAAATGAAGGAATGAGTAGGATAAAGGGCAATTATATATTCTTTGCATGCGCATAAGCAAACATTTACCCACAAAAATGCCAGTGGGGCGCCTAAGTGCTTTTCTGTTACTTATATAGTTCATAGTTTATTAAAATTTGATTAAATGCTTTACATAAAATTCAAAGTGTTATATAGTAAAAGTTTAAAATATTAATTAGGGAACAAATAATAAACATAGTCATACGAGACAAACAAATATGGAGGAGAGGAGGACAAGAAAACAAAAGGGAAGAACTACAATTTATGAGAAAAGAGAACATAAATGGATAGAAACAGTAGGACAGGACAAGGTAAGGATAGCAAGAAAGGCAAAGGATCATACAAATTGGTGGAACATGGGCAGGGAAAGGCTGCTAGTATTATGCATAACTTACAGAACACTGAAGGTTTTCGCATCCCTGTCACATTAAGGCACCCTATGCCAAGTCTATGACTCGTATAACTGCAATATAGCAACATCCCCTAAATCTAGGGAGGTATACTCAAATTTATATTATGCAGAACCTGCCCTGTGAAATATTATTTATTTATTTATTCAATTTTCTATACTGTTCTCCCAGGAGCTCAGAATGATTTACATGCTTTATTCAGGTACTCAAGCAGTTTTCCCTGTCTGTCCTGGCGGGCTCACAATCTATCTAATGTACCTGGGGCGATGGGGGGATTAAGTGACTTGCCCAGGGTCACAAGGAGCAGTGTGGGTTTGAACCCACAACCTCAGGGTGCTGAGGCTGTAGCTTTAACCACTGCGCCACACTCTTCCTGAAATCACTCTTCATACGTATTACATTTTTTGTGTGGAAAAAAGAAAGGATTTCAGCAAAACCACAAAGATTCAAGAGCACAATCTATGAAATTGCCAACATGAATTGGCCTATCATAGAGGAGTAGACTAGTGGTTAGAGCTGCTGCCTCAGCACTCTGAGGTTGTGAGTTCTGTCCCAGCCTGCTCCCTGTGACTCTGGGCAAGTCACTTAACCCTCCATTGCACCAGGTTCTACTGTTAGATTGTGAGTCTGTCAGGACAGAGAAAGAAAATACTTAAGAGTACCTAATTACTATTTAGTGTATTGTAAACTGCTTTGGGTGAATCTCTTCATGAAAAAGCAATAAATCCCAATCAAAAATAAACACTTTCTCAGCATCATTTATTATTTCTGTTCGTAGTACACAACTTATATATGCTCAAAGGTTATTCTCTCTTTTCAAACATCATAAAGTGCCCTTAACTTTTTTAAAAAATTACTAATGTTAACAATCATTAACTTCAGAAATGACGTTCCAAAACCTCCATTTAGAGTCATTTATCTTGGTGGTGTTCTAGTGGCCTGCGGGTCGCGGGTTGGCTGGGGGGGGTCCGATCGGGGATTCGGGGGGGGGGGGGCGTTTTTGTTAATAATGGACATTTTCCCTGCTTCTACTTTCAATGTTTAAGGCCTTAGGCCAAAAGGGGACTTAGACGTTTTTTTTGATTATGCCATGCCCCTCCACGCTTATAGAATTGCCCTGATAGGAGGAAATTCTATAAAATAGAAACAAACATTTACATGCATATGTGTTTAGAATAATGGCACATGCATATATTTGCCATAATTGCCCAAGTGCATTTCTATAAATTTACTTACTTTTTATTTATAAATTTATTTACTTTTTATTTATTTATTGGAATTTATTAACTGCCTTTATAAAGAGATTTACTCAAGATGGTGTACAGCAGGTATAGTTTAACATAAAACTTACAATTATGTTGACAGCAGAGCAATAGTAAAATGGCCAAACAAACAAAAATGCAAAAAAAAATGAGGTAAACTTGAAAACAGCAAAATGGGACTTTTAATAGGACTACCAGGAAATAGTATTAAAAATATACACATTCAAATAACAGAAATATACTCCCTCTTCTACGAAACTGCGTAGTGGGTTTTAGCACAGAGAGCTGCGCTGAATGGCCTGCGCTGCTCCCGACGCTCAATGAGTTCTTATGAGCATCGGGAGCAGCGCGGGCCATACAGCGCGACTCCCCGCGCTAGAAACCACCAGCGCGGTTTCGTAGAAGAGGGGAATACTATGATGTTAGCATAATACATTATGAAACATCTAATAAGCACGCATTAGAACATTCAAATAATGTTATGGTACTAATGCTTTTCTATAATACAGCCTACCAAATATGAGTCCAGGGGCCAAGTGCAAATATTCTACATAGCACATATTTTGCATGTAGGCATACACGTTAACAGAGTCTGAGTAGAAGGTGTGAGACTTGCACACACAATTTACGCATTATGTCAGGCATTTAAGTGTGAGCACTTATACCAGCTCTGAGGCTTGTGTACATGCTTGCACCTAAATTATAAGAATTTACATACCCAGTTACATTAGTATTTTTATATAGGAAATTAAGCACTTACTTTTCTTTATACAATAGGTGCCCTCTAGACATCCCTCTCTCTTCCCCCATCCTCTCACCCCTCTCTGTGGGAGTTAGGTGCTGTTCATAGAATCTGGCCCAAAGGGATCACGTGCTAGCCATGTGCTAACCAGTTAGTACATGGTAATGTAGCTGTGCTAACTGATTAGCACAGGATCACCCATTCTCTGTCCCTGATATGCCCCTCAACATTTTATTTTTAATCACATGGTTAACACGTACACATTTGACAGTTATCACAGGATGCCTGAGTATGTCCTACGGTATGCCATTTTAAGCTATATTCGGCATACGTTTGTACCTAACGCAGCGTAGTAAAAGGGCCCCATATAGAATACTGTAAATTATGCCCATTTAGGTACCTGTACTCAACAGATTATAGCATGCCTAGCTCCATATAGTACTGAGTATATTAGAAGTCTTCCCTATGGTATTCTGATATGCATTTTTTCTTTTTCAGCCATTGGTAAATTCAAGTTAGTCTGTCCTTTATACAAATAAGCTTATTGTCATATCTTCCCACACATTATTTCTTCAAAGAGAGAGGCATGCTCTTCTTTGTTTAAATATGTTCATTTATGGATGGCACAAAATATATGTGCTGCTTTAGTGGCACTATACGCATTTTATAAAAGGTTCATCGTTTGTTGAGCCTTTTATAAAATACTAACAGAGTTTTCTGTTTGCAGACTTAAACATCCATTTTCCTATTTAGAAGACCTATACAGATTTATCTTCCTTTTGCAAAAGGCAAGGATTAATCTGGTCAGTCTTGGTTACTTTTTGGCTTGTATTGCTGCAGATGCTGAAAAGTGCAGTTTTATGTATTCTTGGCACAGTTGTTTTGTAAGATCTCTTCTTCCTTACCCTTTATTGGACTGTTATTAGTTCATGATTTCAATACTTCCTTTATATGTTTATTCCTGCTTTTCATTTAATTTCCTGTACATGATTGGTATTTACCTATTGTATTCTAATTCTGATACTAATTTTAGAATGATTTTAAAAAAACAACAAGCAAGCAAATAAAAATAAGAACCAAAAAAACCTTTGATAGATGGTGTTCTAATTAAGATACCAAGAAATTTAAGAAGCTGTTGGAAGTTAAACTGGTGTGTGCAAGTTGGATTTTGCTCTTTGCCCTTCCCCACTTCCAAGCACAGAGCCTAAAATTACCACATTTACAGCCTCTGCAGCAGGACCAAATACTAAGCAAGATGAATAGCTATGACGCACAAGGCAGTGTAAAAGTATGCAGCTGGGTCTGCAAACAATATGGGTATTTGGTGCTAAATCTCCTGTAATGCCTTCAGCAAAGAAAGGAAGGAAGAAAGAAAGATTGATTCAAATGAGATAACTTAAAGGACAAATCCACAGTCGGCTCTGTTAATAGGCAATTGAAATGACTCATGAAAGAGCTGGGAGAATTCAATTAATTAGGCGAGCAATGCAGCATGATTGAGCTAAAGGAAAGAAGATAATTTATAAAGTTTCAAACCCTTAGAAGAAATACTATGTAGGAAGACATGGCAATAAGCTTATTTCTATAAAGGCCAGACTAACTTGAATTTACCAACAGCTGAAAAAGAAATATGCACATCAGAAAAAAATGATTAAGACTTCTAGTATACTCAGTACTATATGGAGCTAAACATACTATAATCTGTTGAGCTGGCACCTAAATATGCACAACATAAAGTATTCTGTAGTGTGAATATATATATGAATAAGCTTAAAAAGAGACACACATCTGAAATGTGGCGGACCTATGAAAAAACAGTGATAAGACAGATAAAAACAATAAAGACACAAAAGCAGTATGGTGATAAATCCGTAGCAAAATGTTAAAACTATAATTAAGTAACTTTATTAGCTTAGATTAAAATAAAAGATGAAGTGAAAGAGGCTATTACAGCCCCCTCAAAAATCCTTTAAAGATTGGAAAAAGGAAAATAAGAAGAGACACAAGCACTGCCAAGTTAGATACAAAACATTGATAAAGAAAGCTATGAAAGAATATGAAGAGAAACTTGAAAAAGAGACAATTTTTTTTAGGTACATTCAAAAGAAGAAAACTTGTGAGGAAATCCTTGGGACTGTTGGATGATCAACAAGCAAAAGGGGCGCTTAGGGAGGATAAGGCAATAGCAGAGAGACTGAATGAATTCTTTGCTTCAGTTTTTACGGAAGAAGATGTAAGAGATCTACCTGAACCGGAAATGGTTTTCAAGGGTGATGATGTAGAAGAATTGAAAGAAATCTCGGTTAATCTGGAAGATGTACTAAGCTAACTCGACAAGTTAAAAAGTGACAAATCACCTGGACCGGATGGTATACATCCCAAGGTACTAAAAGAACTCAAACATGCAATTGCTGACCTGCTGTTAGTGATCTGTAACCTGTCATTAAAATCGTCTGTAGTACCTGAAGATTGGAGGGTGGTCAATGTTACACTGATTTTTTTTTTTAATTCTTTATTCATTTTCAAACTTACAATAAGTGTGACATGTTCAAACAAATTAACAATAAATACATCACTTAATAATCATCATTGGTACAAAACATAAACTCTTATCACTCCCCCTTCCCACCCTTTCCTACCATATAATCAAATATCTTATAGAATATGTAATAGTAAAATAACTCCCCCTCCCCCCTCACTATTGAACTTGTAAATTTAAGGGAAACAATTTCATCTAAACAGTACAATATTTTGTTAATGGCTCCCACACATCTTGAAATTTCCTGAAACATCCCCGCTGTATTGCAATAAATCTCTCCATTTTTATAAACATGACATAAAGAATTCCACCAGAAATTATAATTTAATCTACTCCAATCTTTCCAATTATACATAATTTGTTGAATGGCAACACCAGTCATTATGAGTAATAATATATTATTGTTTGTAGAAATCTGACTTTTTGCTCTCATTGCCATACAAAATAGCATAGTATCATATGATAATGCCACTGGGTTATCTAATAAACAATTAATTTGGTCCCAAATTGATTTCCAGAAATTCATAATAAATGGGCAATAGAATAATAAATGATCTAAAGTCCCTGCTTCTAGATGACAGTGCCAACATTTATTAGACATAGAGCTATCCAATTTTTGTAACCGAACAGGGGTCCATAACGCTCTATGTAACAGAAAAAAACAAGTTTGTCTCATAGATGCCGACACTGTACATCTCATCCTCCAAGACCAAATTCGTGGCCATTGAGCTGCAGTAATTTGATGCTTAATCTCAATGCTCCAAATGTCTCTTAGACCAGTGTTTAATTTATTTTTAATAAGTCAATTTAATAATTTATACCACTGGGCGGCCTGGTGACCCAAGAAGTCTGCTTGAAAACATAGGAACTCCATACTATATTGATTATTAAGGTTTGTCCAGTCAGGGAACCCCGCCTGAATGGCATGCCTCAGTTGCAACCATCTAAAACTTTCTGATTTATTAAGTCCATATTTATGTTGCAACTGTGAAAATTCAAGCATATTACCATTAGAAATAACATCATCTAATATACCTATTCCTGCTATCATCCAATGCTTCCAGACGAGCCTTTCTCCGCCAATTTGAATCTTGGAGTACACCCATATATATTGATTTGTAGATTTGTAAATTGGAATAGTTGTTAAATTGCTTACATAACGCAATGTTTTCCATGTATCAGCTAATATTCTGTTAATCTTTACTGTAACTAGGCATTTTGATACTGGCAAAGGCGCAATGGAGGCATGAGTTGCCATTCTAACCACAACCAATCTGGGAGTTTTTCCATGAGTTCTGGGAGGACCCAATACTTACCCTGGCGCAAAATATAGGCTTGATGATACCTATAAAAATTGGGAAAATTTACCCCTCCCTCTGAAATTGGTCTTTGTAAAGATACCAAGGCCACTCTAGGAGTTTTACCCAGCCAAATAAATTTTAAAAGAATGCTATTTAATTTTTTATAAAAGGACACATGAAAATAAACCGGCAACATACCCATCTGATAACAAACCACAGGCAAAATCATCATCTTAATAGTTTGGACTCTCCCCCACCATGAAAGATGTAAAGGATTCCATTGCTCACACATTTCTGTAACCTTCTGCAATAACGATTTTTCATTTATTTTCATTGTTTCTTCCAACGTATTTTTAATCCAAATGCCTAAATACTTTATTCCATCCTCCCTCCAAAGAAAGGAAATGAATCAAACAAACCCTTTGTACAATGAACATTGAGTGGAAGAATTTCTGATTTACTCCAATTTATGTTGTAACCTGAAAATTTTCCAAATTTCTCAATCATTTCAAGTAAGCACGGATTGGTTGTCTCAGGATTTCTCAAATAGAGCAAAATATCATCCGCATAAGCCGAGACCTTATATTCCCGATCTCTATGAGGAATACCCTGAATCTCCTCCGCTTGCTGAATAGCTAATAACAAGGGTTCCAATACAATATCAAAAAGCAGAGGAGATAAGGGACAACCTTGTCTAACCCCCCTCTGCAATCTAAAACCTTCTGAAAAATTATTATTAATATACAATTTAGCAACAGGGGAACTATACGTTTGAACCTTTGTATAAATCCTGAACCAATACCAAACCACTCCGACGCTTGATACATGAAGGTCCATTTCACACGATCAAAGGCCTTCTCTGCATCCAGGGATACAGAAAAAAATGGATCATTTAAGGCTTTTGACAAATTCAATATATGTAAGGCAAGCCTAGTGTTATTGGAAGAATGTCTCTGAGCAACGAATCCTGTTTGGTGCATTCCAATAATAAAAGGGAGAGTTTTAGCCAAACGTATAGCCATTATTTTAGCTAAAAGTTTTCCATCTACATTAATTAAGGAAATAGGCCTGTAGTTTGAAACCAATGTGGGATCTTTATTTGGCTTTGGCAAAACTATAGCTAATGATTCTGCCATGGTACCTGTAATACAACCTTTAGTTAGTTGAGACTGAAATAAATTTAACAGATATGGCAATAGGGTAATTTGGAATGATTTATAAAACTCTACTGTAAAACCATCTCCACCTGGAGCGGATCCAACTCTAAGGGACTTCAGTGCTATTTGCAATTCATTTATTGAGATTGGTTTTAGTAACCTTCGGCCCTTTAATTAATTTTAAAAATTTTATTCCATCCCTTTCTTTATCTAAATAAGGCTCAGAAGAATATAGATCCCTATAAAAATTTAAAAATTGTTTTAAAATGAACCAATTTGAGAATAAGAATTCCCTTTACCATCTTTAATTGCAATTATCTTAGTTTTCCTTTTTTTTGCTTTAAAATAATTTGCCAATAATTTTCCCGCCTTATTTGAATTTCCATAATACAATGCCTGTTGAGAAAATAAATCTTTTCTAATCAATTTAGAAGAAATCTCATTATATTTCTCTTTCACTTTCAAGAGGTCTTGTAATGTAAAATATTCCCATTTATCAATTAATTTTGATTCTAATATCTTTATTTCTTGTTCCAAACTATAAAATTGTTTTTTAATTTGTTTTTTAATATATGCCGAAAAAGAAATAATTTGACCTCTCATGGTTGCCTTAAAAGCATCCCATAACGTTTCCATAGAGATATCCTCCGTATTATTAATTTGAAAATATTCATTCATTTTCAATTGTATTTCCTCAATAAAACTTGGTTCCGCCAGCAATGTATTATCAAATCTCCATATAGATCTACTATCCTCTTGATCAATTATTTTAATTTTAATCCACACACCCCCATGATCAGACAAAATAATTGGATCTATGGAGGCTTGTGTTACTTGTTGAACTAATGCATTTGAAACAAATATATAATCTATTCTTGAAAAAGATTTATGAACATGGGAGCAAAACAAAAATTCCTGATCATTAAAATGAAAAATTTGCCATATATCTTTCAAATCACAATTTTGTACCAAATTATCTAATCCTAATGATTTCACAACTTTAAAAAATGGAAACGCAAGAAAACAACCGAGGCTTGGAACAGTCACAAAGACGGCCAGAAGAAGTGCCACAAGGCAGTGAGAGAAGCCAAAAGAGCCTATGAGGAAAAGATAGCCTAAGAGGCCAAAAACTTCAAACCCTTTTTTAGATATGTTAAAGGGAAGAAACCTGCAAAGGAGACAGTAGGCCCTCTCAACGACCAAGGAAGAAAAGGATACATCAAAGAGGACAAACAGATTGCAGACAGATTAAATTCCTTCTTTGCTTCTGTCTTTACCAAGGAAGACACCACATCAATACCCGAAACAGTGAAAGTTTTCAAGGGGGAAATAAAGGAGAGCCTCACCACAGTGAAGGTGGATCTGGACCAGATATACTATCAGATTGACAAACTAAAAAGTGACAAATCCCCTGGCCCAGATGGAATTCACCCGAGAGTATTAAAGGAACTAAAGGTGGAAATCGGAGAACTACTGCAATCCCTCGCTAACATGTCAATTAGAACCGGACGGATACCAGAAGACTGGAAGATAGCGAATGTCATCCCAATCTTCAAAAAAGGATCAAGGGGAGAACCGGGAAACATCGGTCCCTGGGAAAATGGTTGAGGCTTTGATTAAAGACAGCATAGTACAGCATCTGGATAACCATGACCTGCTGAGAGGAAGTCAGCATGGGCTTCAGGAAAGGGAAGTCATGTTTGACAAACTTACTTCAGTTTTTCGAGGGAGTGAACAAACAAGTCGATAGCGGAGAACCGGTGGACATAATATACTTGGACTTCCAGAAAGTGTTCGACAAAGTACCTCATGCGAGACTTCTCAAAAAACTACAAAGTCATGGAATAGAAACATAGAAACATAGAAATAGACGGCAGATAAGGGCCAAGGCCCATCCAGTCTGCCCACCCTAATGTCCCTCCCCTACCATTGCCCTGTGAATAGATCCCTCCTCTTCCTTTGCCCTGTGAATAGATCCCACGTGACGATCCCATCTGGCCTTAAAATCAGGCACGCTGCTGGCCTCGATCACATGTAGTGGAAGACTATTCCAGCGATCAACCACCCTTTCTGTGAAAAATAATTTCCTGGTGTCAGCTCGTAGAATAGAAGGGGATATACTAAGATGGATAGGAAAATGGTTGGAAAACAGAAGACAGAGAGTGGGCATAAATGGGAAGTACTCAGACTGGAAGAAAGTAACTAGCGGTGTGCCTCAGGGCTTGGTTCTTGGGCCTATCTTATTCAATATCTTCGTAAATGACCTGGAAGAAGAAACGACCAGTGTTATCATCAAGTTTGCAGATGACACAAAGCTATGCCGGGTAATCAGGTCACAAAAAGACAGTGAAGAACTCCGGAGAGATTTGAAGCAACTTGAGAGATGGGCAGAAAATTGGCAGATGAGTTTTAATGTAGAAAAATGCAAAGTGATGCACCTGGGCAGCAAAAACAAGGAGCATGAGTATAAATTGTTAGGTATAACATTGGGGAAGAGCGAACAAGAAAAAGACCTGGGGGTACTGATAGACAGGACCCTGAAGCCATCGGCTCAATGCACAGCGGCGGCAAAGAAAGCTAACAGGATATTAGGCATGATAAAGAAGGGAATCACGAGTAGATCAAGGGAGGTCATAATGCCGCTTTATAGAGCAATGGTCAGACCACACTTGGAATACTGTGTCCAACACTGGTCTCCATACCTGAAGAAGGATATAACACTGCTGGAGAGGGTGCAAAGGTGAGCGACGAAGCTAGTAAAAGGTATGGAGAACTTGAGCTACAAAGATCGCCTCAGAAAACTGGGATTATTCACCCTTGAGAGGGGATCTGATAGAGACTTTTAAATTGCTAAAAGGAATCGACAAAATGGAGCAAGCTCACTCACCAAAAGGGGGAAAGGATGGTGATCAAGAAAAAGCGTTATTATTATTTTTTTTTCCTTTTTCCTTTTTTTTTTTGCTTTTTTTTGTTTTTTTTATTTATTTTTTCAAACACACTGCCTTCATCCAAAGTTTTGATTTCATAAATGAATTTAACTCTAATTCATAGGTGTTTCTTGAGATGATAAAAATTCCTTAAGTTTTCCTGGATCATCAAACTGATAAAACTTTTCTTTGTATGTAATTCTCATTAGTGCAGGGTAATACAATCCATACTTAGCTCCTATTTCTTTCAGAGGTTGTCTAAGCTGAAAAAACTGCTTTCTAATTTGCAGTCTCCTTTGCAAAATCTTGGAAAAAGATCAGCTTGGAATCTTTATATGTTAGATTCTTCGTCTCTTTTGCTGCTTTTAAAATATCCAGTACATTTTGGAATCTTTGTAATCTGAATATTACAGTTCTTGGCTTCTCTTTGTTTTGAATTTTTCTCACTCCAATTCTATGAGCTTTTTCAATTTCAAGTGGACCTTTTATTTTAATTGGAAGAATTTTTGGTATAACATCTTCTAAAAAGGAGATCATATTTTTCCCCTCAATTCCTTCCTTTAATCCAATTATTCTTAAATTCTGACTTCTAGACCTATTTTCCAGGTTTATCATTTTTTTATTCATTTCCATTAATATATTATGGTCTTCTTTGTTATTTTGTTGTATATGTCCAATTTTCTCCATTCTATTTTCTATCTTGTCCATTCTGATATTTAACAAATCAAATTTACTGTTCATAAGATTCATTTCTTGTTTCATTTCCATTAGATTTGAATTAATTTTCCTTAAATCTTCTGTTACCTCAATTATGTCTAAGGCATCCATAGGCAAAGGAACCTCACTGGAAGACTGTAGATCTTCTTTTAATCTTTTGATTTTCCTGTTGATTTAGTAGGAGCTTCTTGTAACTTTTGCTTAGTTGAGGACATTTCCACAAATTTTAACTTTCAGTAGAAGAAAAAATTATTATTTAATTCAAATAAATAATGCTCATGGGAGGGAGATCAGCCGTTAGCCAGCCATCCACCTAGGCTCCAAGTTCCGGCGTTACGCCGATTTTTTAAAAAGGGTTCCAGGGGAGATCTGGGAAATTACAGACCAGTAAACCTGACTTCGGTGCTGGGGAAAAAGATGGAAACAATTATAAGGCAGACAGAAAAACAAAAGAACAACAACAAGAAAGGCAAGGGGAGGAGTCTGTCCAGCACAAAGGGTCTTTATTCAAAATGTCCCAATAAGGATACCAGTTTCGGCACACAAAGTGATGCCTTCCTCAGGGGACACTGATGTAAAGTCGGCAAAAGAAATGCACTCGCTGTGTAGAGTCTACAGGTCCAATATGTGGTGGCAACCAAAAAAGCAAACAGGATACTAGGAATTATTTAAAAAGGGATGGTTAACAAGACTAAGAATGTTATAATGCTTCTGTATCGCTCCATGGTGCAACCTCATCTGAGTATTGCGTTCAATTCTGGTCTTCTTATCTCAAGAAAGATATAGCAGTGCTAGAAAAGGTTCAAAGAAGAGCGACCAAGATGATAAAGAGGATGGAACTCCTCGTATGAGGAAAGACTAAAAAGGGGAGATATGATTGAAGTCTACAAAATCCTGAGCGGAGTAGAACAGGTACAAGTGGATCAATTTTTCACTCCGTCAAAAATTACAAAGACTAGGGGACACTCGATGAAGTTACAAGGAAATACTTTTAAAACCAATAGGAGGAAATATTTTTTCACTCAGAGAATAGTTAAGCTCTGGAACACATTGTCAGAGGTTCTGGTAAGAGTAGATAGTGAAGCTGGTTTTAAGAAAGATTTGGACAATTTCCTGGAGGAAAAGTCCATAGTCTGTTATTGAGAAAGATATAGGGGAAGCCACTGCTTGCACTGGATCGGTAGCATGGCATGCTGCTGCTACACCTTGGTTTTTGGACAGGTACCAGGGACCTGGATTGGCCACTGTGAGAATGGGCTACTGGACTTGATGGACCATTGGTCTGACCCAATAAGGCTATTCTTATGCTCTTATGTTCTTTCAAGGCAAGCAGTGTCCAAAGAATGCTGCTTCAAGGTTGGCTGCATAATAGAAAGGGGATCATTTACAAGAGAAAAGATTTTTTTTTTAAATGGCATTAACCAGTATTTGGACATTTTAGTTGCTATAATGTCCAAGTGCTGATTTTCAAAACTAATTTTTTTAGATATCTTGCAGGGCATTTGCCCTCCATGACATCTAAATATTAAAGGGGCATGAAAGAGGCATGTTTTGGGTGGGCTTAGCATTTTGTCGTCTTGCAGGAATAATCAAATGTTTTTCATGATGTCCTGGGCGTTATTTAGATGTTCAGAATTAGACTTGTTTTACAAGTGAATAAGGTTCAAAAAGGTACTCAAACTGACCAGATAACCACTGGAGAAATGAAAGTAAGCCTCACTCCACACTTCTCCAGTGGTCACAGACCTCTCTTCCACTCCCAAAGATGTAAATGAAACAGTACATACCTGTCTCTAGAACAGTAGCACCTGGTATGGGAATGCCTAATACAGCAGTACACAGGTGTCTTCAGCAGCCTGGTAGATGGGCTAGTTAACCATAGTGAAGAGTACCCAGGCCCATAAGCAACTCTAACTACTACATTTATGGTGGAAAGTATGAGCTCATCAAAACCCACCCAAAACCTACTGTACTGCCATATAGGTGACACCTGCAAGCATAATGGCTATTGGAGTAATAGGTGGGCATAGTAGGTTTTGGGAGAATTTTAGAAGACTCACCATACACTAAAAAGGGGTTTTGGTGATATATGTATCTGGCACACTTTATGTGAAGTTCATAGCAGTGCCCCCTAAGGTGCGTCACTGCACTGTTGTGAGGTCTGCATGGCCAGTGCATTAAGCTGCTGGTCTTTCTCACATCCAAATGGGCTTGATTTGAATGTTTTGAACATGGCCATTTTTGTATTCAAAAATGACTCAAAAAAGTTAGACGTCCTTAGGGGCTAAGATGGTGAGCAGCCAGGTTTGCTCATAGGTGGGTAAATTGTACATGAATGATGGCACATGACGCAAAAGGTTCAAAAAAATTATTGGGTTTATTTATTTCCATAGCAATTATCAAAAAATTATTTGTGTCATTGGTAGGAGTCTTTATAGGTGCCAAACACTGGCATTTCTGACAAAGAATCCACACCCTATAATAGCTGTTCACCAATATATATTTTCTGTCCAGTCTGACATCACATTTGCCAGCCAATTGGCTAATAGAGGCTGTCCTTAGGTTTAAACAAAGAACTTCCTTTTGACATCGAAATAAAGTTTCACAAATCATATTTTTGTTTACATTACTTTTTAAATATGCATAAAATATTATAACATGCTCAAAGAACACTTTAAATCCAAAACAGCTTGTTTGTTAAAGTCAACCTGCATTTCTCTTCAGCATCTGCTGATAAATTTGTGTCCCTGTCAGCACAGAAGAAGGAGGAGGCCTACTCCCCCTCCCTCTTATGCTGGAAGTAAATCTAGCTGACCATCCTGCTCTGCTCTTAAAGACTGGTACAGTGTTTCTGGCTCTAACTCTTTCCAGTTGTTGCCTCTTAGGATTTCTCCTTAAAGTTTCTTCAGGTTTAAAATATATAAAATATTTAAAATTAAGTACAAATCATTCTCTCACGTATCATTCATACCACATATCATTCATTTGGGGCCCCTTCCATCCATAGATCCACATAACATACTTCATTCATATTTAATACATATAACTATCTGTATTCAAAAATATGAAACCCTATATTTTCCACAAGCCAGACTGAGAGGTCTGGTATTAATTAGAGCCACGAGGATCAAGGTGGGAAGACTCAGAGAGAACAAAGAACAGACAGAAAATCAAGATGGGGTCATTAAAACAAAATGGAGTTCTTAATACAAGATGGAGATCTTAATCCCTCTAGAAGTATATTATGCATCACCTGATTTCCTCTTTGGTCTAGCTTAATAGCAAAGTACATACAGAGAATATTATTATGCTTTTCCTTAATATTAATCTGTAGTGTGTTTTTCTGGCCTTGGCTACATCCATATTCAGATTTTTATTCACCAACTTTTTCGTACACTTCTAGTGGGCATGGCCTTAACTTTCATATGTACTTCTAACTAGTTTACCCAGAACCATACGAAAAGCTGGCATTTTTGTAGAAAAAATCTACATTATACTCCACAAACACGTCTTGCAAACTATCCATGCCATTGCCGCTTTATAGTGCCCCCTACCAGCCAACGAGCGCCACTCCACAATGGACAAAGGTAAGTTTAAAAAAATTTTCTTTTGATGTCTAACAGTTTCAAAAATGGATGTTTCCCAGCCCTAATTTTTGGATGTCTTGGGGGAAACATCCAAAGTCAGATTTAGTCACAAACCGCTATGTAAAATCAGTAAGTAAACGGCGAAGGAACAATAAGCCACAGTGGTTTACTGCGGAGATCTCAGACCTGATCAAGGAGAAGAAAAAAGCATTCATCTCTTACAAACAATCAGGGAAGCAGGACTCTAGAGCAGACTACCTGGCCAAATCAAAAGCCGTCAAAACAGCAGTCAGGGAGGCTAAATTCCTCATGGAGGAGTCTCTAGCAAAGAACATCCAGAAGGGAGATAAATCCTTCTTCAGGTATATCAGTGATAGAAGAAAAAACTCAGGCGGGATTGTACGTCTTAGGAAACCAGACGGAGACTATGTGGAAAAGGATTCGGAAAAAGCCCAACTATTAAATGAATACTTCTGCTCAGTCTTCACCCGAGAAGCGCCAGGGCTCGGCCCTCAGCTACAGACAAGGGTTGGCTCAGTTGACCCGTTTAGTAACTTTGAGTTTACGCCCAGCAGTGTCTACAGTGAGCTGTCAAAGCTCAAGGTTAACAAAGCAATGGGGCCGGACAACCTGCACCCCAGGGTGCTTAGGGAGCTGAGTGATGTCTTGGCGGAGCCACTGTCCGTGCTCTTCAACCTCTCCCTTAGTACAGGCAGCGTCCCGTTGGACTGGAGGACGGCTAACGTCATTCCACTCCACAAGAAAGGCTCAAAGATGGAGACAGCAAACTACAGACCAGTGAGTCTAACATCGATAGTGAGCAAATTAATGGAAACTCTAATCAAACACCAATTAGATAAGATCCTGGATGAAGAGAATCTACGGGATCCCCGACAACATGGATTTACTAAGGGGAGATCCTGCCAATCCAACCTGATCAGCTTCTTTGACTGGGTAACGGGGAAGCTGGATATTGGGGAGTCCCTGGACATCGTGTACCTGGACTTTAGCAAAGCATTCGATAGCGTACCACACCGCAGGTTACTGAGCAAGATGAGTTCTATAGGATTAGGTAACACATTGACGAAATGGGTTGGGAGCTGGCTTGGAGGTAGGCTCCAAAGGGTGGTGGTGAACGGCACCCCCTCCGAAATGACGGAGGTGATTAGTGGAGTACCACAGGGCTCAGTCTTGGGCCCAATCCTATTCAACATCTTTATAAGAGACTTGGCAGAAGGGCTTCGAGGTAAAATAACATTATTCGCCGATGACGCCAAACTGAGTAATGTAGTGGGCAAATGCACAACAGACGAAGATTCAGTGCCCGACAACATGATGCACGACCTACTCCTACTGGAGCGATGGTCTAGGACATGGCAACTCAACTTCAATGCCAAAAAATGCAAAGTTATGCACCTGGGCAGCCAGAATCCATGCAAGTCTTATACCCTTAATGGCGAGATCCTAGCAAAAACGGTAGCAGAACGAGACTTGGGGGTAATCGTCAGTGAGGACATGAAGTCTGCCAATCAAGTGGAGCAGGCTTCGTCCAAGGCAAGACAAATCATGGGCTGCATACGAAGGGGTTTCGTCAGTCGTAAGGCGGAAGTCATTATGCCATTGTATAGATCCATGGTGAGGCCCCACCTGGAATACTGTGTGCTATTCTGGAGGCCGCATTATCGCAAGGATGTGCTGAGACTGGAGTCAGTGCAAAGAATGGCCACCCGGATGGTCTCGGGACTCAAGGATCTACCATACGAAAAACGGCTTGACAAATTACAGCTATACTCGCTCAAGGAGCGCAGAGAGAGGGGGGACATGATCGAGACGTTCAAGTATCTTACGGGCCGCATCGAGGCGGAGGAAGATATCTTCTTTTTCAAGGGTCCCACGACAACAAGAGGGCATCCGTTGAAAATCAGGGGCGGGAAACTACGAGGTGACACCAGGAAATTCTTTTTCACTGAAAGAGTGGTTGATCGCTGGAATAGTCTTCCACTACAGGTGATTGAGGCCAGCAGCGTGCCTGATTTTAAGGCCAAATGGGATCGGCACATGGGATCTCTTCACAGGGCAAAGGTAGGGGAGGGACATTAAGGTGGGCAGACTAGATGGGCTGTGGGCCCTTATCTGCCGTCTATTTCTATGTTTCTATGTTTCTATCAAAAATTCCACTGCATGTCAGATAAGCAAGTCATATATCCTCAGACAAATACTTTTGAATACCAGTCTGTTCTTCTAAGACTACTTCCCAGTACCTGGCCAAAACCCAAAAAGTAGCAAATTCCATGCTACCGATCGAGGGCAAGCAGTGGCTTCCCCCATATCTTTCTCAATAACAGACTATGGACTTTTCCTCCAGGAAATTTTCCAAACTTTTCTTAAAAGCTGCTACATTATCCACTTTTACCACAACCTCTAGCAACACGTTAGAAATATAGAAAAATAATGGCAGATAAAAGCTATATGACCTATCTAGTCTGCCTATTCATACCATCTACTATGTCTTCCTCTCCCTTAGAGATCCAATGTACTTGTCCCAAACTTTCTTGAATTCAAATACAATTTTCGACTCTACCACCTTCCTTTTCATGATAAAGTATTTTCTGAGGTTACTTCTGAATCTATTCCATTTCATCTTCATCATATGCCCCCTCAATCCAGAGGTTCCTTTCAAATGAAAGAAACTTGCTTCATGTGCATTTATGTCAAAGAGGTATTTTTTTGTAATTCTTTATTTTTTGATCAGAAACATACAAAATTAAACATACAAATATGCAGTGTGCAAATCAACCACAATAACTTTTTAAGTGATAGTCCCAGCATAGTGCCACATAGGTATTTAAATGTCTCCATCATATCTCCCCTCCCACCATTGCTCCAAAGTATACATATTGAAATCTTTAAATCTGTCCCCATATGCTTTATG
Organism: Geotrypetes seraphini; assembly: GCF_902459505.1. Taxonomy (NCBI): domain Eukaryota; kingdom Metazoa; phylum Chordata; class Amphibia; order Gymnophiona; family Dermophiidae; genus Geotrypetes; species Geotrypetes seraphini. The sequence goes on along the minus strand of NC_047090.1, from coordinate 100,926,565 downwards.
GTGAAGACCACTGACCATTTTAGTCACCATCCTGTGGACCAGCTCCATCTTGTTTATATTTATTTATTTTAAAAATTTCTTTAACATTTAAAACTAAACGGTTTACATAATTTACATTCTTAATTTTGTAAAAACATAATAAAACAGGCACACAAACAATAATCAGAAATCATATCTACAAATTAATAACATATCTTTTTCAATGTGCAGTCCCCAGAATTGTATACAATATTCTAAATGAGATCTCACCAGTCTTATACAGGAACATCATTTCCTCCTTTTTCCTACTGGTCATTCTTCTTTCTAGCTTTCACTGTTGCCTTTTCTACCTGTTTGTCTATGACAGCAGCAAAATCTTTCCCTTTTATAACATCATTGGTTTGAGTATCCCACCAGTTGTGACAGTTAATCCAAGGCCTACCCAGTACCCATACCCATTCTAATGCAACAAAACAGGGAGGGCGGGACCATCTCTCTTGTTGCTGAATATCCACCATAATAAATCCAACTTCCTGATCTCTCACCCATCACCAATTCCCAGCTTGCTGCTTCAGTTTAAATCATAAGAAACCCCCCCCCAGCTTGACCACCAGGCTCATTTCCCCCTTCCCCCCTCCCCTCAACAAGGTGCATGAAGGTGTAGTGCCAGGACCTGGTAACACTTGGCTTCCAGGATTGAGTTCATCAATCTTCCCAATTACTCAGTATTGACCTGTTAAATAAAACATCAGGACATGCTAGGGAGGTAAAGTTTCTAGATGAAATAAATGACTGCTTCATGGAACAGCTGGTTCAGGAACTGGCAAGAGAGAACATTTTAAAACTATTGATTTAAGGGTTAAAGTGACTCTCTTGAAATGTTCTTGGATTTAAAGCACTTGATAAATATAATTGCCTTGCTTCTTCAAATTCTTTTCAGCCTGGGGTATTAATGATTTACATCTAAGTTTGTAGTACTTAGGAGCTTTCCTATTTTCTTTATTACATCTTGCTTTCTATATTAGAAAAGACAGATTTTGGGCTTTGATAGACTTGCTCACAGCACAACTTAGGGCTCCTTTTACAAAGCTGTGCTAAACTGCCGGCCGCACTAGCCGTTACCGCCTCCTCATTAGCAGGCGGTAGTTTTTCGGCCAGCGCGGGGGTTAGCGCGTGATTAAGTCACGTGCGATAAACCGCTAGCGCGGCTTTGTAAAAGGAGCCCTTAGTCATGTTAGCAGACCCACCTTTTTCCAACATTTTGAAAATTCTAGAATATATTATATCTGGACTTCTAAAATAGTATTTTATAAAGTCTTTGGGCTAGATGCACTAAAGTTTCCAATTATCTAACAATCATTGCTAAACCAGTTTGACAGGTTTAGTGACTAATCGTATTTGCCGACCCCCATATACAAAACGGCTCACCACGTGGTTTTTCATGTGGTTGTACATTCTCCTATTCTGGCATGCAAATGAGGTCATTAATATTAAAATCAGCCATCCAATTAATGGTCAAACCTTATATGCCAGAATCGGATCGGTATTACCAACCCAAAAAACCCGATAGGTCCGCCTGTTTTTTCATATTTTTTTCTATAGGCACAGATATGCCCATAAAAAAAAAAATGACCTACTGTTCCACTCCCACCCCCTGATGACCCGGGTACCAAAATAGAGAGCAGAGAGATGCCCACTTCCATCTAGCACAGCGAACCCCTCCCAGCATAGGCCAAACTGGCCCCCCGCACCAATAGAAATCGGTAGGAGGGATGCCCACTCTCTCCTGCCATGGCCACGAACCCTCCTCCAAACTTACTCTTCCCACTAGGCCCACATCAACCAACCCCTCCCCTTGCTAAAAAAAAAAACAAAAAAAAACAGCAAGAGGGATTGCCCACTCCCTCCTGCCACGGATGCCCTCCGCCCTCCCAAACCAACCCTCCAACACAGCCCGAACCTCTTCATACCTCAAAACTAAATGATAGCACAATGGATGCCCAGTCCTTCCTAGTCGCAGTCCCACCACACCAAAATGGCAGGCCTTCCCCTTCCCGGTGCATCCTAGGATGCACAGGGAGGGGCCTTAAGCATCTGAGCCAATCAGGACCTTAGGCCCCTCCCGTGCATCCCAGGATACACCGGAAGGGGAAGGGATCATCAGAATTTCTCATTATTACTGTATTTCTTATGCTCAGTAGCCTACTTAATCTCTATTAGCATTTCACAATCCTGTTCTGGTTTATGCTAGTAAACACCCACTGTAACACTTCTTTCTATCACCATGGAATTTCTATCCATACAGATTTCAGAGTATGGCTGTCTTCTACGGAATTTGTATCCTACTTGACTTATGGAATCTTTAACATATAGGGGCCTACTTATTAGAGATGTAAATTGGAAAAATCTTTAATTCTTTATTTATTTTTTCCTTTAAATTTGTTTTGGTGTGATAGACCCTAATCGATTTTCAGAGGAATGTGTTTGTGAGGAGCTAGCTAAACTAAAGGTAGACAAAGGCTACTGAAGAAACTTAGGGAAGTTCTGGCTCTCTATATTGCCTGACCTTTTCAATGCTTCTCTAAAATCAGGAGTGGTACTGGAGGACTGGAGAATGGCGGATATGGTCCCTCTCCACAAAAGCGGAAGTAAGAAAGAAGTAGAAAACTCCAGGCTGGTAATTCTGACTTCTGTTGAAAGTAAATTAATGAAAATGCTTTTAAAACAGAGAATAGTGACCTTTCTGGAATTCAGTGGATTACAGGACCTGAGGCAATATGGATTTACTGGAGGCTGGTCTTGTCAGATAAATCTGATGAATTTCTTTGACTGGGTGACCAAAGAATTAGATAGAGGGAGTATGCTAGATGTGGCATATTTAGATTTTATCAAAGCCTTTGAAAGTGCTCCACAGAAGCATCTAATAAATAAACGATGTGCCTTGGAATGGGCCCAAAAGTGCTGGACTGGGTCAGGAACAGGTTGAGTGGAAAACAACAGAGGTTAGTGGTAAGTAGAGATAGCTCTGAGGAAAGGGATATTACCAGTGGTGTGCCTCAAGGTTTGGTTCTTGGGCCTGTTCTTTTTAACATTTTTATAAGCAATATTGCCGAAGGGCTGTCAGGTAAGATTTACCTCTTTGTGGATGATACCAAAATCTTCAATAGATTAGATACTCTTGATGATGAAGGACCTAGTGAAGCTTGAAGAATGGTCTGAAATTTGGCAGCTAAGATTTAATGCTAAGAAATGTAAGGTCATGCATTTTGGGCTGCAAAAACCCGAGGGAACAGTTTAGGGGGTGAAGAATTTTGTGAACAAAAGAGAAGCGGGACTTGGTTGTGATAGTATGTAATGATCTAAAAGTGGCCAAACAAGTAGAAAAGGCAACGGGAAAAGCTAGAAGGATACTAGGGTGTATAAGGATAGGTATGGCCAGTAGGAAAAAGGAGGTATTGATACAAACTTGTTTACATTGGACATAGTAGTAGACCAATACATATCAGATTAAACAAACATAAACCAAGAATAATAAATGAGGTTCTACAAGCCCCTTTGACACAACACTGGAAGGATTTCTCTCATTATATAGAAGATATGCGCTGGAGGGTGACTGGTGTAGTGATAAAAGAGTGAGCGGGTGGCCAATATGATAAAATATTGAACTTCAGAGAACAGAAGTGGATTTTTAAGCTCAATACGGTAGTTCCATTTGGCCTTAATCAAGAAATTGAGTAGATGTCTTTGATATGAAAGATCATTGGCTGGGTTTCATTAGCTGACTGGTAGCAGGGAAAAAATAAGTTTGTAAAAAAGTCGCCACAACCATCTTAATGCTCTAACACAAGTCGGGATAGCAGTACAAAAAAAAAGTTGGGGTAAGCAGTATTAAGCAACTAATGGAATCACTGTTTATATATGCAATCTTTACTAAAATTTAGTAGAACAGGATGATACTCTTGGTTTTAACATTAGTGCTAATCATGATGTCTTTTCTGTAGGGGACTTCCTTGAAAAAGTCATAAGGCAAAACATGTTGTATCAACATGTCCTTATCTAACAGCATTTTACAAGATTACTAAAGCTAAGTGTAATTTTGAAAAAAATCTTTTTTAGATTTATAAGTTTGTAGAGTGGTTTTACAAAGCAAAATATAAAACAAAAAAATGTTGGATCGAATAAAGAGTATAATGCACAAATCTTATGTAGCACAGAATACAGCTCATGAGAAGCATATCTGAAGATCTTGCTAAATAAAGGGTAGATGGATCACTATTCCACTTTATTGGGCAGACTAGATGGACTGTACAGGTCTTTATCTGCCATCATTTACTATGTTTTTGTCCCTATCACAATATCTATGTTTTGACTGTCTAAGCAAAAAAAAAAAATTTAGCTCATTTAATATTACAGGGCTGTGGCTCACTGGTTGAGATGCTCCTTCTGCAAGCAGAGGTTATGAGATCAAATCCCAGTGCTGCTCCTTGTGACCCTGAGCAAGTCACTTAATCCTCCAGTGCCCACCACTTTGACTGTCAGCTTTGAAATGCCAAAGCAACAAAAAGGCAGCATACAAGTCCCCATCCCTTTATTCAAAGCAGATTGATCTTTCGTTTCAATACTAACTTTGTTGCTGTCATAGCAAACCACACAATGAAACAGAACTGCTAATTTGTTGAAATATACATTTATCCAGAAACATTGTACTTTAAGGAACACTGTGATTTTGCAAGCTGTTAAGTTATGCATATAGTAACCTATATTATAGCAGCAGATTAGTGATAGGTCAATCTAAAATTGCTGACAAGGAAACCTCTCAAGTATTGCACTAGGAATCATTTGGTTTTCAGCAGTCCTACAGTGTGACTTAGAAATTATGATTCATTGTTGATGGCTCTTAATTTTCAAAGTTTATATGTGACTAGTTTGCTGAATAAAAGGTTTTATGTAGATACCTGAAATAGATATATGAAGAGGGGTAAATCTAATACTCAGTCTGACTCTGAGCGCCAGAACCATTAGTCAAGATATGCAAACCCCGTGATCCCTGAACAGCAATATGCATCCCTACCTTTTGACATGTGATTTGTTCTGGACCTTTTTATTTTTAAATGCTAACTAATTTTTGCAGTTCTACTTAGTGATTTGTAGGCATAATGACAAGTGCAACCTTTAGGAAAGAGATGTATGGAGAAGAAAAAAATGCAAATTGTCGGGATAAAGCTAACCACACTGCAATTGCTCAGTCTATGTTACAGGAGAATATGTGTTTAATCAAGTAGATTAGGTTACACACAAACACAGATTTGCCCTTGGAAAAATTTAAGACCATCAATGGGGCTAAATGTTTAAGAACATAAGAAGAACATAAGAAGTTGCCTCCACTGAGTCAGACCAGAGGTACATCGCGCCCAGCGGTCCGCTCCCGTGGCGGCCCATCAGGCCTATGACCTGTGAAGTGGTCCCTGACTATTCCTATAACCTACCTCTACTTCTATCTGTACCCCTCAATCCCCTTATCTTTTAGGAATCTATCTAAACCTTCCATCAAACACATTCCATTTTGCATATCTAATCTAATGAATCTGTTAAGGGTTCCAGTGCCAGGGGAATATTGGAGCCACTGCAGTGCCATGGCAGCATCAGACACTTTCTAATGTTCATAGCTCTCTTGCTAGCTTTCTGCAAGAACACCATGCTGTATTCTTGCCAGTCTGCTGACTCTGATGTGTGTAATTCTGTGGTCCTCATTTGCTATCTTGAGTTTCATCATAATATAAAACAAAACTTTTCATGGGGGCAGAAACCTAACACACTAGTGCTTTCCTCAAAGTATAAACCTAAATAGAGAGACCGAGCGCTTGAAAACAGGATCACAAGAAAAAAATATCTGTTCACCTCATAATCTCTTGCAGGCCTAGCAAAGAAGACGTGTGTCTGGGAAATGCTTGATTTCAACTATGTTTCATGTAAATCAGTGCTTTGATTTATAATCAAGCAGTGAAAATCTTTTTTTCCTCTTAAACATATCAATATTCCATTCAAATCCCAAACTATGGAACCAGATTTTCATTGTTGATAATATCACTGGGGTAAATATTGAAGAAAAAGCCGAAAGGAAACCTTTACAACGGAAACACCAGAGCAAACAAAAGAGTCGTAAGGCAGCCGAAGTCCGGATTTATTGATGACAGCAAATATAGAATCGACACTGACAGTGTTTTGGCTGAAATAGCCTTTGGGCTCCTTTTACTAAGGTGCGCTAGCGTTTTTAGCACACGCAGGAAATTACCGCGCGCTATGCTTCTAGAACTAATGCCAGCTCAATGCTGGCGTTAAGGTCTAGCACGGGCTATTCCATGCGTTAAAGCCCTAACGCGGCTTAGTAAAAGGAGCCCTTTGTTAAGAGTCTATTTTTGTAATGGTCTTCTTATAAAACATAAACAAATATTAAAAACACTGAAAATGTTGAACAAAGATAAACAGCTGAGTAAAAACCACTGAAGATACAAGTACATGTACACACTTTTTATCACCAGCATTTTGCTGACTGCTGCCAGATATACAATGTTGGGCCATGTCCAGGTTTCAACACTGATTATCTCATTTTTGAGGAGCCAGCTGGGTAATTCCATGTCAACTGGTCCAGTTTCAAGAAGGGTCCCCACTCACTATCTTCCATGGATACAAAAAAGTGGCTCAAATAAAGAAGCCCCTAACTCTGGACCTAGTTGAGATCATGCCCTAAAACTTTGGATATCTTCATTAGAGGTCCCTGAAAAAGTTTCATCAATATCTGAGATGGTCGAGTGGGGAGCTCTGGACCACTTGGCATGGAATGACCCAGCTGATGCATAGCTGATAAGTCAATATTCAGAACATAAGTGGCTAAGGGTTACATAGTTACATAGTAAAAGACTGAGGCCTTGAAGTTAATTAACCTGAAATTATATATACACTGGTTGTAAAGATGCAGCCTAGAAAAGAACAAAACTAGGCCTAGGAGAATAGAGTTGGATTCTAGATACCAAACAAATTCTTCAGAACTGTCCATCTGAACCAGCTGTCATGTTGGGTATTCTGTTCAAGGTGTGACATGGACTGAAGACCACATTGTAGCCTTGCATATCTCCTCAATGGAGACTGATCTCTAGTGGGTTACTGACTTGGCCATGGCTCTGCTTCACCTTTGCTTATGCACAGGCTGCACTGACTCTTGGGAGTCATGTCATGGCTCATAATGACAACCTACAAGCTAATTGGAAATTGTGTGTTTGCTAATGGCCACCCCCATCCTGGTCTGCTGAATGTAGAGATTAGTGGGGAATGTAAGGAATCAAGAGATGTGATGAGGTTGTCCTGAAGATTAGAAGGAGTGTTTATAGGTGATATGATGTGATATTAGAAGCCAGTGAGCATTTTTCAAAAGAGGTTTGATGTGATCATATTTCTGGTCATTGGGTATGAGGAGAATGACAGTATTTTGAATTTTGCATATTTGTTGGTTAGGCCTGCAATGAGTCTGATCTGGACCTTGTTAGAAAAAGTAATGTGGATCCTCTCCTGACTCCCATGAATGGTCCAGATCAGACTCCTCACATTACTCTGAATGGACTGAGTCTATGCCTTTCCCAGCTCATGACTCAAAGGTACAGCCCTACCAGACTCACAGAGAAGCTTCCTTACATGACCAAGGTACAGCCCTACCGGACTCCAGAGAAGCTTCCTCACCTGATGTCTCAGGCAGTACTGGATGAGTCTACATTGATGTTGATTCCTGTCAAGGCGCAGCTGTTGAAGACCACTCTACAGGCAGAATCGGAGCCTTAGGAAGGAGCTGAGGCTAAGGTGTAGTTGGCATAAGTGCCTTTGATGCCTGAGCAGAGTGCAGCTGAAACATCTGAGCCAACTCCTCCCTGATCATGGACTGGTAGCACTCATCAAGGACAAGCATTGCCAAAGGCTGGAGAGTAAGTTGAAAGACAGCCTAAAGAATTACTGATGTCGAGCAAGAAGTAGGAACTTGGCTGTCCAAGGACTGAAGCACTGACACCTCCACTAAAGAGGGGGAGTGATCCTCTCAATGCTGGTGTTTATTGGGTATCGGTGACTTTGATGCCCTGGTGCAGCACTGCACTTCAAAGAGATCTGACACAGATGCTTCTTATTCTTCCCTTGACACTCAGCATCACAGTCCCTTAGTGTCGATGAGGACGCCAATTGGACACGGTCTTGGACGAAGGGAATCTACGGGAACCCAATCAACATGGATTCACCAAGGGTAGGTCCTGCCAATCAAACCTCATCAGCTTCTTTGACTGGGTAACAAAAAGACTGGACGAAGGAGATTCACTGGACATAGTGTACCTAGACTTCAGTAAAGCTTTTGACAGCGTCCCACACCGCAGACTGTTAAACAAGATGAAATCGATGGGGTTAGGAGAGACTCTAACGGCATGGGTCAATGATTGGCTGAGTGGCAGACTTCAGAGGGTGATTGTTAACGGTACTTTCTCTGAGACATCGGAGGTGACCAGCGGGGTGCCACAGGGCTCGGTCTTGGGTCCGCTCCTCTTCAACATATTCATAGGAGATCTGACTCAAGGGCTTCAAGGTAAAGTAACATTATTCGCCGACGACGCCAAACTATGTAATATGGTAAGCGAGAGCAATTTACAAGATAGTATGGCGCAGGACCTGCATACATTGGAATGCTGGTCCTCAACCTGGCAGCTGGGCTTCAATGCTGGGAAGTGTAAGGTCATGCACCTAGGTAGCAGAAACCCGTGCAGAACTTATACCTTGAACGGGGAGACCTTGACCAGGACTTCAGCGGAACGAGATTTAGGAGTAATCATTAGTGCAGACATGAAATCTGCCAATCAGGTGGAGAAGGCTTCCTCAAGGGCAAGGCAGATGCTGGGTTGCATCCGTAGAAGTTTCGTCAGCAGAAAGCCTGCTGTCATAATGCCATTGTACAGGACCATGGTGAGACCTCATCTGGAATACTGCGTGCAATTCTGGAAGCCACATTACCGCAAAGACGTGCAGAGGGTCGAGTCGGTCCAAAGGATGGCCACCAGAATGGTCTCAGGGCTTAAAGGTCTCTCGTACGAAGCAAGACTAAACAATTTGCAGCTCTACACTCTCGAGGAACGCAGGGAGAGGGGAGACATGATTGAGACGTTTAAATACGTCACCGGATGTATAGAAGTGGAAGATAACATTTTCCTTCTCAGAGGCCCCTCAACCACAAGGGGGCACCCGCTCAAACTCAAGGGCGGGAAATTTCACAGCAACACCAGGAAGTATTTCTTCACAGAGCGAGTGATTGATCAATGGAACAAGCTTCCAGTACAGGTAATCGAGGCCAGCAGCGTGCCAGATTTTAAGAATAAATGGGACGCCCATGTGGGATCCCTACGTGGGTCAGGGCAAAACATTGGCTAATCTTAAGGGGAGGGTCTATAGAGTGGGCAGACTTGATGGGCCTTGGCCCTTTTCTGCCGTCATCTTTCTATGTTTCTATGAGGACAAAATCAAATCTGTACGTGTCCTTGGTGTCAGGTCCAATGCTGACTGGTCCCAAGGACCGCTATCAGCATCCAATGTCAAGGGAGATGGAGACCTCTTTGATGCTGGGGCACTCACAGTGGCTGATATAGTCTGAGTATCCATCAAAGTTGATGCTTCTGGTGGCGAAGGACCGGCATTTGAGGAGCCAAAAGGATTCTCCTGATGGACCTGACATACTTTCTATGTTCTCAACTGCATTTTTAATCAGAAAAAACATGAATCAATCAGCCTCGTGGTTAGGCCCTAGGCACCTGATGCACCAGTTGTGTAGATCCATTATAGAAATTACCCAATTACATTGTGCACACCTCTTGAAGTCACTGGGTTACAATATTTGGAGCCTCACAAACCCAGACGTATGCCCCTGCCCCAATCCTGTCTTGTTCTACCTCCAGCCCTGCCCAGTTCTGCCTCAATTCCTACCCCGTTCCAACACAGACTTGCCCCCTCATAGCCTTGTCTTCTTCCCCAAGCTCCAGCTGTGTCTGGAGGGCCTCAAGCATGCGCGGATGTGTGTAATGTCAACTGCACACGATTAGAGGCCCTCCAGATGTAGCCAGAACTCGTCAGGGCTTTCCAAAACCCAAACTGCCAGGTTTTGGAACATACTTCTGGGAACTCAGACAGTCCTCTAAAAAGAGGACATGTCCGGATTTTCCTGGATGTCTGGTAAACCTAACTGGGAGAATTTTTAGTCTTCAAGAAAAGAATTACAGGCAAATTAAGATCTTCAGTCTTGAAAGTAAAAAGGAGCAAAACTCAAACTGAGGCTAGTGCTCAGGCACAAGTGAGCTTAAAGAGCTGTAAAAAAAGAAAGAAAACTTGAAGAGCCAAAAGTAACTAAGATTTAACAGGGAAATGTACAGAAACTAAAATATTAGGGAAAAAAGTAAATGGGGAGGGACTTGAAAAGGCAAAGAAAAAATGCGCTGAGGGGAAATCACAGACACGGCCTCCTAGCTCTGCCAAAAAGAAGAGACTGATAGACTCACCCTCACGCATTGGGCAGGAAGGCACCCGAGCATGCATGGTAGGACTCTTGTTAGAACTTTCTATACCTAACACATGCTAAGTAGCATCTGCACTGGGCTCCGTAAGATGTGAGAAAATTTAAATTAAATTAAAGGCCCTCATCTTACAAATCTACTGGCACTTAAACATTTATATTGCATAAACATCTAGGTCCCCATTTTACAAAGCCAAGGCATGCATGTCTTAAACCCAAGCAATGCAAATGGCAAGGGCCATAGTCTGGGAGCATTTTGGTCTGGACAATGATGTCGCATGTTCATAGATGTTTATTTCCCATTTCAAAAAGGACTAAGCATCTATGTCTTAAAAGATCGACATCAGGAATTATACCTACTACCAACACATGTTTAGGATTTGGAAAACAGCTGCTATTGCGCAGTACTCCACTGGAAGAATTAGGGGGGTTTCGTCCTTAATCCCCCAGTGGTTTTATCCCCCCAATTACCAAACTAGCAAAAGACACTGGCCACTATGGCAGCATCAGGATAATAACCAGTTATATTATGCGTCAACACATAACCAGTAAATTTTTAATAATTATCCCCCCCTCCCCTTTTATAAAACTGTAGCACGGTTTTTAGCGCCAGCCATGGCGGTAATAGCTCTGATGCTCATAGCAACTGTATGAGCATCGGAGCGGTTACTGCCACGACCAGCTTTAAAAAAAAACACGCTAAACTTTTGAGGAGGGGAGGGGGGTTAATTTTCTAAAATGGATATTTTTTTTACATGCACCTTCATACAGTGTTTCTCCTATATTTTAGAACAGGCTCTACACTGGAAAATTCTGTTCTATGTTAATGGTGAAACTTGAGACGCACTGATCTACACATCTCAATTCCTACTTCAATGAATTAAAATGGGGCTGATTATAACTATATATCTATGGGAACAATCAAATACAGTACAAAGATATTCAAAGATAAAACAATTTTTTTCTAGCCATCATATTATAACTGCTGTGGCGCTTCTCATTCTTTTTACGTGTTGTTGTTTTTTTTCTATTCATCTTATTCATAGTCTTCTTCCTTTTTGCCTATTTAGAATATGCTCCACATATAATCATGTGGCATCAAGCTAACAAGAAACTTTTTTGCTGCCAGAATTAGAACACTCCTGCAATTTTTCTGCCCTGTTTCAGTGCTGTGTTCTATATTAACTTTTCTAATGGAAACAGCTGTCCATCCCTGAGCCAAAATAACTTGAGCTTCCAGATGCAAATATCCAGACACATTTCTTGCCTGCTCTTTGATTCATCAAAAGGCAGTACGCATGGTAGGAAACTGGGCAGCGCACTTGAAAAACCGTTGTCAAGGTCTTGTACAGAAGAGCAGTGTTCCTTTTAAATCACGGCCTTAGAGAGGTTTATTTTTCTAAGTTGTTCCCAGCAACCTCTTGGGGGGCTCTAGCCTAGAGAAGCAATTACTGCATTACTTTGGTTCTCCACTACAATGTCAACCTTGTTAGTCTCTTGCTTACAGAGAGAGCCCAGCTTCAAGCACCTGCTGCTGCGCATTTATTTGATAAGCTTCATGGTCCACAAGTATAAACCTGATCCTGCTGACCTGCAGACAGATGAAAGGACTGAGGGTGGAGCAGCAGCATAGTCATGTGACCTGCTGGCCTAGCAGCTTACCCTTCCTTCCTTGAGAGCTATCACTTCTCCTTTTCTTGTCTCACAGTGAGGCTTCAGATGTTAAGTTTCCCCCTGCAGTTATGCAAGCAGATGCAGAAAGGGCTAAGATTCCCATGCCTTCTGATGGATTAACTGAAAATGCAAGATCAATACAAGAATTGTTCTGGCTTTGGCCACATATGGGGACTTCGAAAACAGACAGAATGTCTACACATACACTTGTTGTCATGGTGTATTGAAAGGCTAGCTTAATCACATAGCCCATTAGTAACAGCAAGGGAGGGGAATGAGGAATCACAAGAAGTGACAGATAAAAGAGTGGGGGTAAAAATCTACTTTTCATCTCCCTTTTCAAGATGGAGGGAAGCATTTCTTCCCCATTTTGAACACTGCAGAAAAAAGTTGCTAAATGCAGGCAAGAAAGAAACTTAAATAAAGATTTTCAGACTCACAAAAGCCTACTGCACCCAACTGTAATTGGTGGAGATTCAAACAGCAACTTGCATAGTGAAGAAGGATGTCCTCAGCTATTCAAAGGACTTAATTGGCAATTATATGGGAAAGAAAGTAGTTTTGGGGAGGACTGTTCTGTGCTTGTAGAATTGCTTTGCTGTCTTAGGCTCCTCTGGGCCTCGACATGACCTTTTCTATAAACTCGGGGTTCCTAAGATGTATTGTGAGCAAATGCCTGGGGGCAAGAAATGTATGTGTCTGTGGGGAGGGGGGTGCACAGTTGGCTGAGTAACTGATGTGCTTCAGCTTTTATCACTGTGTATTGCAGAAGTATTAACAGCAAGAACAGAAGGAAACGGTGTGCCACAAGGCATTAATGGAAGACAAGCAAGAAGTTTAGGGATAGCACCACATGTGTAGTGATCACCCAAGTAATACACTACCTATGCTAAAGAAGGAAAATGTAAACATTATAAAAAGAAGTTCATTTTTATTCAATGGCAATCTGCATTTCGTTACTGTTTATTGAAAATATTTCCATTTTTGCAAGGGGAATAGCTACGACAACTTACTTCCACCTTCCAATTCATTCCATCACAAAGTAAAAGTAGTTATTCCTTGAAATCACAACACTCAAATGCAACCAAGTTAATATTTTTTTGCACTCAAAAGGCATGATTGCTGGATAGATGAAGAGATAGTGTATAGGAATGATATAGGGGGAAGAAAGAAATTTCAAAATGTAGTGAAGCGAATAGAAAAAGTAAACTCAACAATGAAGTCAAATATCAAAGGGGAGAGATAAAGTTAAAGAGAGACAAAAGTGTAAACAAAAATAGTCAAGAGAAAAATGAAATAATTGGAATTAAAAGAATGGCAAATGAAAGAGCAAAGAGCAATGTAAGGAATAAATGAAGGAAGACCATAACACAGGAACAAGACAGACTCAGGGCTGGTATTAGGGGAGGGCAAACAGGGCAGCTGTCCTGGGCCCACAGCTCTAGGAGGCCCCACAGTCCGGCCATCTCCTCCCTTTATCGGTCCATCATCCTCATCTTCGCAGTCTTTCAAATTCAAAGTGCCCCAATGCAGCAGCCATTCTCACAAACTGCCCTGAAGCTTTTCCTCTACTGCAATCTGCCCCCTCTGATGTACTTCCTGTTTCCGCCGGGGCAGATTGCGGCAGAGGGAAAGCTTCAGAGCAGTTTGTGAGAATGGCTGTCACCTTGGGGTCCCTCTGAAAAAGGAAAACTTTGATTTTGAAAGAATGCAAAGGTGAGGGGAAGGGAGGGAGATGGACCAATAAGGGAAAGAGATGGCTGGACTACGGGGCTCCCTGAAGCTACTTTAAGTTAGCCCAGAGAATGAGACAGAGGTGGGGGGAATGGGGGGTGGGGAATCATTTGCATGCAAACTCCCAACTCAATCGCTCAGTGAGCGATTGAGTCGGGGCAGAGCCCTGACAGAAGTGACAGGAGAAACAGCCTCCTGCAGTTTGTTTTTCTTTTTTTTTTTTTGTGGCAGAGATATTTTGCGTGTATTACACATGCAAAATATCTTGCCAATAAAAAAATGAGAAAAAAGCCTCCTCCCCCTCCTACCCAACCCCCCCAAAAATGCCCGCGACTTCAAATGAATGGCAGGAGGGATGCGGACTGTGCCCCCCCAAAAAACACACAAATACTCCCCTTGGGAGGGCCCTGAGGCGCCTGAGTTAATCAGGGACTTCCTTAGGGCTGAGCCTAAAGAAGTCCTTGATTTGGCCATTGAAATCAGTGTGAAAAACTGATTTAGAAAAATGTACTGTGTTGTCAGATGATTCCCCCCCAATTTTTTTTTGTTGCTTTATGGTGTTATAAGCTACCAGGCAATACGGCATGATGTAGAACTGTGGAGGGTCATTTTCGAAAAGGACATCTAAGTCCGACTTGGATGTTTCCCACAAGACATCCAAAGTCAGGGGTGGATTAATATCCATTTTTGAAACTGTTGAAATTGTCTACTTGGATGTCTTAGCTGCTAGGACGTCCAACCTTAGGACGCCTAACTTTATTCCCCATTTTTGACCACAGAAACATCTAAGTTGAAAACATCCAAATCTAGACTGTATGGACGTGGAAGGGGCCAGCCCTGTAAGGGACTGGCCACATAGACATGCCAATGGAGCAGTGGGGCACCTTAGAGGGCACTGCTGTAAACTTCACATAAAGGGTGCCATGTGCACATCTCACCATTACCCCCCTTATAATTTATGGTGAGCCCTCCTAAACTTCCACAAACCCTACTATACCTACCAGAAACCCCAATAGTCCTTATGGCTGCAGGTGGCACCAATATTGCCACCTGCAATATTGTATATACTGTATACCTGTATATATTGTGTATACCTGTATATACTGTTTACCCCTCCCCCAAAAAACCAAATACTACACCAAAATGATTTTTGTTGTTATCTTCCACAAAACTCGTCTTATTCTTATGAAATTTAGTGTGTCGTATCATTTACTAGATTCTTGTCCGACGTTCAGGGGGCATGTATGTGCAGTGGTAAAAAAGGTATTTTTAAAATTACGTCTATTGAACAGTTTGCGCCCATATTTGTCTGCCTCTATGTTTAGGACTGTTTTGTAGAGTGTGATATTATCATACTTAGACTACTGCAATTTGGTGCTTCTGGGCATACCTACATCAGTACTGAGTGCACTGCAGATAGCCCAGAACGCGATTGTTCGAACTCTGTTTTGATTAAAAAAGAGTGATCATGTGACAGAATGCTATATATCTTTGTATTGGTTAAAATTAGAACATTGAATCCTTTATAAATTGCTGGTCATGATTAATGTGACCTTACTTCCTGTTTTGAACGGGACTGTCCCGTTTTTAGATCCTCTGTCCCGTTGTCCTCACGCACAGTTTCGGGATGCCAAAATGTCCCATTTTCAGCGACTGTTTTTTCTTTGTTACTGTCACTTTTAAGGCTAATAATAGATATTCTAGTACATTCACTTATAGTTTTTATTCCCAATTGTATGGACTTCCAGATAGCAGCCGGGAGTACAGCTACTGGTTGCTTTGCTCTTCGTTGGTCCAACCTTTATTAATTATTCATATAAGACTCATTTTGTAATTTTTTGTTGTTTTTGTTTTTTTACTTAGACTTTTCTATGTGTTAGTATTAAAGGAATGTCACTTAGCTTATATTGATCTTGTCCTATATTCACCTCTCCCGACATGCATGTTTCATTGTGAAACTTTTCTTCAGGGTCGAGGGAGCTAACTCGGACTCGGACTTGTAACAAGTCAGAGTTAACTCCTTCAAACGTTTCCCTAGACCCTGAAGAAAAGTTTCACGCTGAAACATGCATGTTGGGAGAGGTGAATATAGGACAAGATCACTATAAGCTAAGTGACGTTCCTTGTAATATTAACACATAGAAAAGTCTAAGTAAAAAACAAAAACAACAAAAAAATTATAAAATGAGTCATATGTATAATTAATAAAGGTTGTACCAACGAAGAGCAAAGCAACGGGCAGCTGTACACCCAGCTGCTATCTGAAGGTCCATACAATTGAGAATAAAAACTATAAGTGAGTGTACTAGAATATTTATTATTAGCCTTAAAAGTGACAGTAACAAAGACAAAATAGTACATGATCTGATTGAGAATACAACAGTGGCTTTTACACACTATTGACCCATTTTAAGAGACAGCATCCCGAAGCTGTGTGTGGGAACAATGAGACAGGCGATCGCTGAGAATTGACTCTTTACCTGTTTCCCCACCCCCTCCCTGCCGCAACTACAGGAAAGGAAGGTCCAGGCGCCAGCCCACAAACCTTCTCTCCGATATCAATTCTGTCGTCGGAGAGGAAGTTCCAGGCCAGCCGACGTCAGAATTGATGTTTGGGAGAAGGCTTGTGGGCCGGCGCCTGGACCTTCCTTTCCTGCAGTTGCGGCGGGCGGGCGGGAAGTAGCGGCGGTGAACCAGGGGGGTGTTGTGAGAAGAATCGGCGGTAGGCCAGGCTTCAGTGCTGGAGGGATGTAGGCAGACAGACAGGCAGGCTGGCTTTGGCACGGTAGGGAGACAGGCTTCGAGGGAGGGGTGGGGCAAAGGCTGGAAGGCAGTGAGTAGGACAAAGGAAGGAGGGAGGGAGGAAGGAAAGAGAAAGGCAGAGAAAGAGGGGAGGGTGTTGTAAGTAGAACAAAGACTAGAGAGAGAAAGGCCTGGACCAAAGGGGAAAGACAGGAGGCAGATGCTGGACTATGTGAGGTGCAGACAGAGTAGGAGAGACCCTGAGGATGAACAGAGAGATGGATGATCATAACAGAGGGGGGAGGGAGAGGGAGACCTGGAACAAAGGTGGTGGTAGGTACAAAGGAGAACTGACACTGGATCTGGGGAGGGTAACAGAGGGAAAAGAGAGAGAGCGAGACCTAGACCCAAAGGGGATGGGGCTGGATTGTGAATTAAATTTTGGATGCGAAAGAAAGAAAGATAGATTGGATGCACAGTCAGAAGGAAGTGCAACCAGAGACTCATGAAATCACCAGACAACAAAGGTAGGAAAAATGATTTTATTTTCAATTTAGAGATCAAAATGTGTCAGTTTTCCAAGTTTATTAGTTTTTAATATCCCGATCATAAAACAAATATCTGACCGGTTAACAATAAAAATTTTAATATAGATTAGAAAGAAATAGTGGGGGTGTGTAAGAATAATTAGGGTAAACATATATGACACTTACAAACAGACTAGAAAGTGAGGATAAGTTGGGAGGAGAAGAAAAGTTACATAATTATTAGAGGAAAATGAGATAGAGGAATGGGATAAAACATGAAGGATGAGGGTGCATGGAAAAAGTGATGCATGCTGAAGAAGGTTGGATTTTTAGAGTTACTAATAAATAGAAAATTTATAGATTAAGATTTATCGAAGGCATCTTGAAATAGATAAGTTTTAAGATGGATCTTGAATTTGGGTAGATGAAGTTCATCACGGAGGTATTGAGGGAGAGAATTCCATAAAGTGGGAGCTATTATAGCATAATTAGTTTTTCTGGTATAATAGGAGTCTTTTAAGGATGGAATGAAAAGAAGTTTTTGGTCAGTGGATCTTAAAGAACGGGGCGAGCTTTGGGGTATCAGTAATTTGTCAAGAAATAAAGGTAAGTGAGAGAGTTTGATTTTAAAAGAGAGCAGAATAGTTTTATAAATTATGCGGTGAGTAATAGGGAGCCAATGAGCCTCTTTAAGAAGAGGGGTGAAGTGTTCGAATTTGCCTTTTTTATAGATAAGTTTTATTGCTGTATTTTGTATGATTTGTAAACGTCGAAGTTCTTTTTGGGGTAGTCCGTTAAAAAGAGAATTACAGTAATCTAAGTGTGAGATCACAAGGGAGTGAATAAGGATATTAATTGAGTCGGTATCAAGAATGGAATTAAGTGAACGGATGATACGTAATTTAAAGAAGCAGGTTTTTACAACTGAACTTATGTGGTCGTGAAAAGAAAGCTCTCTATCAAAGATGACACCTAGTAATTTTATTTGAGTTTCCATGTGTAATGGTATAGATTTGATGTAAATTGTTCCTGGTAATGATTCTGAATTTTTAATGGGGAGGAGGAGACCACAAGATTTATCAACGTTGAGTGAAAGTTTGTTTGAAAAAAGCCAATTACTTATAATATCTAATTTAGTGTTTAGATCTTTAATATCAGAAGGGTATGAAGTATTAATCGGATAAAGCAGCTGTATATCATCAGCATAAGCGAAAATTGAGAATCCTATTGATTGTGCTAGAGAGAGAAGAGGGGACAGAAAGATATTGAATAATAGTGGGGATAGAATGGAGCCTTGAGGCACTCCGAATGATTGAGTTACTGAAGGAGAAGTTTGGTTTTTTACATGGACTTTGAAGTTACGATCGTGAAAGTAGGAAATGAACCAGGTGAGAGCGTGACCCGTAATATTACAATCTGATAGTCTAGATAAAAGTAAAGAGTGGTCTATGGTATCAAAGGCTGCAGATAAATCAAGAGAGATTAGTATAACGGATTTTAGGTGATCGTGAAAATATTGTATAGTAGTCATTAGGCCGAGTAATGATAGTTCGGTAGAATGTGAAGTTCGAAAGCCAGTTTGATAAGGATGTAGGGCATGAGTTTGATCAAAAAATTCCGATAGTTGAGAATGAATAATTTTTTCAGTAAGTTTCGTAATTAAAGGCAAGTTGGCGATTGGACGGTAGTTGATAGGTAAAGAGGGATCGGTATTGTGTTGTTTAAGTTTCGGAAAAACTAAAGCTGTTTTCCATGCAGATGGGACATGGCAATCAGAAAAAGTTTTGGAAATCATTTCCTGTAAGTAAGGACCAATAAAAGAGAAGAATTTTTTAAGGAGTAGTGGGGGAATACATTCAGTAATGTTATTGGGGGAATTTATAGATTGTAGAATGGTGAATAGTTGAGATAGTGAAGGTACTTTGAAATTGGAAAAAGAACTGAAAGGTAGTGAAGGTAGGTCATTATTAGTAGGGGCCGAGAAAATAGGAGGTGAAGGTCCAAGGTGAGATCTAATAGTTTTGACTTTGGTATCAAAGAAATGAGAAATTTCATCGGCAGATGGTAAGGTTGAAACAGGAGGGGGAAGTTTTTTTTTAGAATATTTTGAAAGAGACTGAGCAATACTGAAGAGAGTGGATGAGTTACGGGCGGAAGAAATGAGTTTAGAATAATAGTCTTTTTTTGTCTGTTGAATGGTTTTTTTTATAAAGAAATGCTTTTTCTTTAAAAGAAAGAAGGTTACTGTTAAGGTTTGTTTTCCGCTGTCTATATTTTGCACTATATCTGTCTAGTTTTCTATAGTTACTGAGTTGACATTGCATATTTTAAAATCATGTGCCTTGACATTTTGAAAAACCCCCGAAACTTATAAATGATAATTAACATTTTCTTTGCGTACAATTTTATGGTTACCATTATGAATAATGAATGGAAGAAATTGGGGGCAGGGCTAGGGCAGGATTGGGGGCGGGACTGAAAATTAATAGATGTCCAGTTTTGATGAAAAAAATAGATGGTCACGTTAGTCATGATGCATCTTTGTATACACAATAAGACACCAAAGCATTTGATGTCATACGAACCACAGCGCATGTTGCACTTGGTGACTCACGACCTACATATTCCGACAGTGAAACAGCTGCGGCTAGCTGTGTCTAGAACTAGCATATTTTCATGTGTGGGTCCGCGGGAGTGGAATAAGCTTCCTGGATATTCACGACAGCAAAACATGTTTGAGTAGTTTTAAGAAAATGTTGAAGAAATACCTCTTCTGTAAGATGAAATATGGCACTTGAATTATAGTTTTTTGATGCGAGGCGCTGGTAGCCTCTATAATTTTAGGAGGCTTTACATGATCACTATTATGTTTTATTCATGTTCGATTTGTTGTACTGTATGTGATTCTGTTTGTGTATATACTCTATTGTGACCCGCCTTGAGAAAGGCAGGGTATAAATAAATAAATACAAATATAAATGAATGAAGTTGATGCAAAATGTTGTAAATATTTCCCACCACACCACCTTGTGAAAATGAATTGTGAACTGAATAAAAAACACATCACAAAGTTTTATGGTGTATCCTGCAGAAAAATGTAAAGTCAAAAAGTAATGTTTCAATTAACCAGATGTTCGAAGTGCACTCCCTTTGCATGAAGGCATGCCCTCAGCCTTGGGTGCCACTGATCTATGGACTTGTCAATGATGCTCTGCTTCTGCCATCAGATCTGGTAGTCAACTGGGTTTATGTCTGGTGAATTCACAGGCCAGAGGTCTAGACCAATGAAGTATGGGGTCTCCCAATGTAGCAGTTCTACAGTGTTCTTTGCCCAGTGTGCTGGGGCATTGTCCTGTTGGAAGATAAAGTAGTCTCCTGCCATGCGATGGATTACTGGCAACAGCTTCTGCATGAAGAGGCCATCCTGGTAGTAGACAGTATGCCGTTGATCTTAACTCCAGGATCGATGAAGAACAGATCTGTGAATCAAAGTTTCAAGATTACAACCAAGACCATGACTGATTGGCTGAAGGTCGGGTGTGTCCATAATAGGTGTTTGGTATTAATCTTATACTTCAGTGTTGCTGAAGGCACATACAGGCAATCATTCTGTGTGTTAATCAGTGGAGCTATTGTAAATATTTTTTCATCTGTAAACCAGATGAAGCTGATGCTGTGCTCTGGGTCCTTGGTCAAAAGCTGCTTGCACCGTTTCAAGTGTGTGTCTTTGTCAAAGTTAGCTCTTGGGCACAATGCTTTTCTACGGCACTTAAAATTTCAGATTGTCACAAATTATCCTAACCACAGTTGTCTGGCTTATTCCTGCTTCTCTTGCTATTTGGAGAGTTGTTCAGTGTGTTTGCTATTTGGAGCTATTTGGAAAGTTATTTGGTGTGTTTGCAGCATGTTCTCCTGGCTCATTACAAGATTGGATACAATGTCAATGAGATCTTGTGTGCAAATTGAGCGTGGTTGTCCACTGCCTGGCTTACAATCCACAGTGCCCATTGCTCGGACCTTGCATAACATCACATCAGGGTCATTTTTGTTCCAACCCTTCTGTGGGAACTCTTTCAACAATCGTCAACTGCTGTAACCTTTTAGCAGTACCAAGTTCTTTATCAGAATTCGGTCTTCTGCAGATACAGAGACTGTTTACAAATTATCATCTGTTTCTGCACGTATCCCATAGCAACAGTTCATTTTCACAAGGCAGTGTTGTGGTGCGGTGGGAAATATTTACAACATTTTACATTAACTTCATTCAGGACACAACACACTAAATTTCATAAGAATAGGAATAGGATGAGTTCTGTGGAAGATATGACAAAAAACATTGTAGGGTTTTTTTTGGTTCACACTTTCCATCATTAATGTACTGGCTAGAGGGGTTTATTGGCCTGGGTCCTCCTCTCTGTGGCTTATTAGCCCATCTACCAGGCTACTTAATACACTGTGTGATGTTCTACTAACCTTTCCTACACCAGATAGAAACAGAATCATAGAATGCTGCTGTTCCAGCATTAGCCAGATCTACAGTGGCATTATGCATCGTAAATCACCTCCAGAGGCGTGATGCAGGTGCTGGTTTTTACGATGCTGGTAGGTGCCTATATTTTTTGTTTTAAATTGCTTTTAATTTGTTTTAAACAGCATTTTAAGATGCCGGTAGGTTGCCCACCAGTGTCTAACTTAAGGCGTCATTTATAGAATATGGGCCTATTCACTTTTAGTTAGTGAACTCCTCACAAACACAATCCTCTGAAAATCAATCAGGGTCTGCCAGCCTTATTTTCTTTTGTTTACTGCGGTCCTGCCCCCAGCACTTAAGCTGTGAACACAGAACAGAAATATTTGTTAAGCAATTCAGTCTTATCTTTATCAGCTTATATAAATATTCCTCCCCTTCACCTATGAGTCTCAGAATGCCACTTTTGCAGTTCCTCCTATCACTAATATATGTAAAAAATGTCTTCTCTCTCTGTTGTACCATGTCTGTTATTTTTTCTTCCATTGGCATCTTTGCTTTCCTGACTACTCAACAAGTTTCTTAACTTTTCCAGATATTTTTCCCTGTCTTCTTTCCGCAATCTTTTGTAGTTTATGAAAGCTAATCTCTTTTTCCTTACCTTCTCCGCTACTACTTTTGAGAACCAAAGTAGCCTTCTTTTCCTCTTCTTTTTACTTACTTTCCTTATAAAATGGTTTGTTGCCCTTACAATAACTCCTTTCAGTTTTGTTCACCACTTTCCTACTTCTTCCAGATGTTCCCATCCAGACAATTCCTTGACATAATCCCCCATCTGAACAAAGTTTTAAAAGTTTGGAACCTTTACTTTCGAATAAGCCCTCTCTATACCCATCTTAATATTAAACCATACCATGTGGTGATCACTGGATGTCAAATGATCACTCACTATAACATTTGAAACATTTTTCCCAGTTGTAAGCACTTAAGTCCAGTATGGCCCCATCCTGCGGGAGTTTCAAAGGCTAGCAGGTCAAGAAGACTGGTATGTGAGGTGCAGAAATTAAGATAACTGGGGAATAAAAATGTTTGGTAGAAATTTGATGAATTTTTGTACTTACTTCTAAAGGATTTCTGTCATTACCATATTTTCTTTTTGGGGATATAAAGTTATGCACTCTAGCCAAAATAAAGCAAGTTAAAATATATATATATATCCTGCTGTGCTAACTCTAGTGTATGAGGGTGAGAGACTGAACAGCATAGTTGGGGGGGGGGGGGGAAAGGAAATGCAGCAACCATTTTTTATCTTTTGATGTTAATAGTAGTGTGCTATATACATCTGGGTGGGGGATTGGAGAGGCAAAGGCAGCAACCATCCTTTTTTTTGTTTTGTTTTTGGGGGGTATTTTTTGTCTTTTTCTCTTAATAGCGGTGAACAATACACAGACACAGGTTTCTCAATAATGAGATCTCTTACGACTTAAGTGTATTACACAGGAGTCACATTTATAGGTTTTATAACTATTAATAAGTCAATATAAAGTGAGTTTATAAAATATATGACTTTGTAGAATTAAAATTAGTATTTAAAATTACATGTGTATGGCTAAAGTCTTTTGGTAGCCCCCCCCGAACTTTCTCATGCCCACTTGCGGCCCTTTACCTGAAAAAGGTTGGAGTCCCCTGTGGTAGGCCATTTGTAAGGGAAAACTACTTATGTAGTTTTTATTTCAGGGTTCATTTATACAGGTACAAAGGCAATCAGGTCTGGTGAACATTGAACCTCCTTTCTCTGCAGAAGGAAGAAGGGAGAGTTTTGAAAACGCCATGCTTCCTGTTTGGTTACCCCTTCCCCTTTTCTAAACTTGTGACTATGAATGGCCCCTACCATAAGAAATACGTGTGGAGCTCTCACTTGTGAAATGTAGAGTGCTGTTAAAGGCTTTTCTATTTCAGCAAGCCTTTCTAGGGGACCCCTAATAGCAAATAGAATGATTACTAGCTACAGGAACTGGATTTATAAATGTTTGCTCTCTTTTCTGTTCTTTCCTGTAAATTATTTTGTAGTTCCTTTCCTATGTTGTGTTGTATACCACCTTAATGGAATAATCGAATGGTGGTATTTGTCTATATTAAACATTACTAGGAACCCTACACCTATAGTTTAGTAATTTTCAGAGAAGCCAATTTACTTAGGTTAATTGTTTTGAAAACTGTTCTATAAAATCTTAACTAACCCACTCTTCTATGAAACTGTGCTAGCAGTTTTTAGTGCAGAGCGCCACGCTGAATGACCTGCGCTGCTCCCGACGCTCATAGGAACTCTATGAGTGTCGGGAGCAGCGCAGGTCATTCAGCGCAGCTCCCTGCGCTATAAACTACTAGCGCAGATTCGTAGAAGAGGGGGTTAGGTTCCAATTCACACAATTGCCAAAAGAGCATCACTTGTATCAGAAATGATGAAGTAAAAACATGAAGGCTCATGCAAGAAAAAGTAAATAATAATAATAATAATAATTTTATTCTTATATACCGCCAAAGCCATGGTAGTTTGAGGCAGTTTACAACAAGAAGAGCTGGACAATCAGCGAAAATAATTACAATGAAGTCGTCGAGCCTGGCAGAATCATTTTCATAGTCTGGTAATTTCCTTCCATTGGAATCCAGCTCAGTCAGAACTGACTTCTACTGAGCTAAAGTATCAAAAGACTTCATTTGCAATTACCTGGGACTTTTTCATATTTTACCTTATAATACCTTTTCAATCTAGGCCAACCATTATAGCTACAGTCCTTGATCAAGGGTCTTCTGCAACCCAAGTCTTTTGGTAGTGAATCTGATCATTGCAGACACTGTGGTGCGATGACTAAGAACTTCATCATCCTTGAATCTCTGAGCTCTCTGTCCCAGTAATGTCTGGAAGAACCTCTTTAACAATCACAGGCTGTTATGCAGGAAGACACAGTATCATATGAGGGATGTTCACTAATTTATCTGCCTCAGTAGGAAAGAAGAGTTTTCAAAAAATATTTGTTTTATTTTTCAATATAGTCCCCTGATAGCTCCATTCACGTCATCTACTTTTCCTGCAATTACTTTAACCCCTTCGAAAAGAATTCTTCTGTTTGACCTTCAAACCAGGATGTCACAGTTTCCTTGATATCGTCATCACTTGAAAACTGCTGTCCACTGAGAGATTTCTTCAAAACTCTGAACAGGAAATAATCCGAGGGAACTAGGTCAGGACTGTAGGATGGATGGTTCTGCTGCTGAAACTCACATTCTCGGATAGCAGCCTGCGATTGTCATGATGTGCACCAGTGCATTGTCCTGAAGAAGCAGCATGCCTGCTGTGAGTTTTCCTCATCTTTTCTCCTTGATTGACAAAGCAATCATTGTGTTGGCATAACTCTCCTCAGTTATGGTTCTCTTGTGTGGCATGAACTCCAGAAGCAAAAGTCCTTCATCATCCTAGAAGACAGTTGCCATGACTTTGCATGCAAATCTTTTTCTGTCTTAAACTTTTATGGAGTGGGGGATGAAGTGTGCTTCCACTGCATTGATTCCATTTTGGACTCAGGATCTCTCTGCTAGACGCAAGTCTCATCTTCAGTCACCAAATGATGAGAAAAATTCACTTGGTCTTCACGGAGCATCTCCAAGTTCTCCTGACAGCACTAGAACCTTATGGTCTTCTGACAGTGTCAGCATTCTTGGAACCCATCTTGCACTAACCTTGAACATGCCCAACCTTTCATTAATTATTTTCCCAGCTGTACCTGCTGAAATGCTCACTTCTTCAGCTATTTGGGAAACCTTAATTCATCTGTCTTACAAAATTAAGTCCCTGACTTTCTTGCACATTTCTGTGGAAGTTGTTTGGACTCTCTACCCCACTTAAACTGCTTGTTCCAAAATGTTACTTTGTAGTATGATGGGGCAGACTCACCATAAACTGCAGTCATGCATTCATGGATCTCCTTTGGCTTTTTCCCTTCTTTTTTGAGAAATTTTTTCACTGAACAGTGCTCCAAATCTAGCAGTTTCTTACTTGATTCACACAAGGACTCTCCTGACATCATGTCTCTTGGAATGTTAGACACATACTGAGCCACAACTATGCATGAGTAACCCTGAGACATGTCACAACATGCACAGACTTGTTTCAACATGCTTGCTACTTTCTTTCATACATAGGTAGATAACTTATGGAACACATCTCGTATCAACACATCTAGGACTGGAAAAAGAGAAACCAGAAGATGAGGTCTGGCTTGTAAGCAGAAAGAGGGATAGCACTAGGATCAGACCTGGGGAAAGGTGAGAAAGAGGAGGATAGAATGTATACATAAATATAGATAAGCAGATATGAGAGAGAAAGTAAGCGAATTGAGAGGGGGGAAACAAAAGTTCATATGTAACACATATCCATCCTGTTGAGCCACATCCATCGTTGGATGGTCAGAATTCAAAGGCTCCCAGCTGTGGGTAACCTGCATATAAGTGAATAGCTTTCCCATGGAAATACTAATAGGTTCTTTACATGTGATTCTCTGTGATTCTCTGACATTTCTGTTTATCTGTCTTGCAACTTCACACAGCAAAACTGACTACATATGTGGACCACATGGAAACCATGTCCTAGTGACCTACATACAGAAGCAAGAAGTGTGTGAAAATGCAGCCCTGATTTGACCGTGCTCCAGGCTGCATTCAGTATGGATGGCTTTGTATTTATTTTCCTTTTTTTACAGCTTAGTTTCCAGGAAAGTAGCCTGCTGTTAGTGGTAGAACCTCTCAATGCACATGGCCGCAAGTATCTGTATGCTTACATTCAGTGAAGCTTAGAGAAACCTGCTCCCTGCAGGCCCACTGAATGGCCAACTATGCCAGGGAATATGCAGCTGTGTTTTTAAGCCTGTAAAATGCTGAATCAGTCTTACCAGATCAAAAGGCTGGATAGAAAGAGGAAAGTGTGTGCTTTGGCTGGCTTTCCTTTTTTTCAAGGATCCAACTCTTCTCCTTCTGAATGCTTTACCTAACATTTTCAACTGAATGCCTCAGCTCCTGGACGAACATCAATAATGAGGTCTCAGTATTAAGAGGATTTCATGGTATGAGCAGACTCATGAAAGATGACTGTTTCAGAAGTGAAGGGGCTTTGAACAGAAATGGAGATGCAAAAGGAGCTTGTTATTCACTAAGATTTGATTTATTTTAGATTTATCCAAAAGTGCAATACTTATGTTTATGACATTATCAGGCCTAGAATACAAAAGTTACGAAAAGAAAACAGCAAATTCTACAAGTGTTCAGAAAAAACAAACTAGACTGTTCTGCTTGCATAAAGAAAAAAAATGCATCAGTGAATATTTTGGGAGGGGGAGGGGACTTGGAAAAATGTTATTAATAGCATAGCAGCAGGTGCACGAGCTGAAGAAAATAAATCTTTCAATGCTATTAAAGATGGGCCATATTACTCTGTAAATCAGAGAACCCCCCTCCCTTCCTTCCATTGAGTCACAATCTTCAGTTCCCTGGAAGAAAAAGCCCAAATGAATCATGATGAATCACTAGTCAAGAGGTTCACACGATCCACCAATCACACAGCTTGGATTAGTCTATCCTGAATTCCTGTAAATCTTGTCATTTCCCATGACCCTGTTGGACCCAAGGAAATAACATAAACATGATCTGGCAAGCCACAAAGTTAATTCAGTCACTTCATTAAAATTTTTAAATCTAGCATTTATATTCAGTTCTGTAAACCAGGTATTCATTTTTTATATTATTGCAGATGGCTATTTTCCAAAATGTTTTCACCAATTTCCATGTGGCTGACTTTCCCCCTGCTTTTTTTGGATACAGAACAAAGTTCTTATAAATGATTAGAGCACTGCTCTGACAACCAGGGATGCCAGGTTCAAATCCTACTGCTGTTACTTCTGATCTATTGCATCAGATATAAATTTAGAGGCCTTTTTACTAAGCTGCATTAGTGCACGCTTGGTGCAGCTTAAAAGGGCTTATCGTGGGACAGGCTCAGGCATCCTGCAGTAAGATCTCAATCTGTGTGTGCAACCTGTGTGCTAAAAATAATTTTAAACCCTGGAGGGGGTGTGTTGGGGGGGTGACGAGTTGCTATTTGAGCTAATCGGTTAGAAGCTGCGGCACACTAAACTGGTGGCCGCAGATTGAGGACATCCGTAAGTGCGCAGACATCAGCGCAATGATGGCACGTCCATGCGTGATGTCATCACGCTGAGGTGAAGGCCCTCGAGATGGGAGCCGCCAGTGGGGAGTGCTGGAAGGGAAAAGGCGCGGAGAGGCGTAGGCGCCAGCTAAATGCCCACAGGATGTACCTCTCGCCGGCACCTCTCTTCCTCCCCAGCCAATTTACTACTGTGGGAGAAACCCGCATAATGGGTACACTAAGGCCAACTTTTTCCGCAGCTTGGTAAGAGGACTCCTTAGACTGAAACCTTCCAGGGGACAGAGAATACCTAATGCATCTTTATCTGCCATCATGTTTTCTATACTCAAAAATCTCAATGTGTATACTTTGGAGGAAAGACGGGAGGGGGGAGATATGATAGAGACGTTTAAACACTTACATGGCATAAATGCGCATGAGTTGAGCCTCTTTCATTTGAAAGGAAGCTCTGGAATGAGAGGGCATAGGATGAAGTTAAGAGATGATAGGCTCAGAGTAATCTAAGGAAATACCATTTTACAGAAAGAGTGGTAGATGCATGGAACAGTCTCCCGGAAAAGGTGGCAGAGACAGAGACTGTGTCTGAATTCAAGAAAGCTTGGGATAGGCACATTGGATTTCTTAGAGAGGAAGAGATAATGGTTACTGTGGATTGGCAGACTGGATGGGCCATTTGGCCTTTATCTGCCATCATGTTTCTATGTAACTTTATCATTTGGGCTTTGAGTGATATAGCCGGTTTGATCTCTTCCAGAATTGATTTGTTAGTTCTTTTGGCGGTTCATTGTACACATAAAATCTTTCTCCAGCACCAAAGCTCAAATGAATCAATCTTCTTTCTGTCTTGTTTCTGTAGTGTCTAGCTTATGCATCCGTAATTGACCACTGAGAAGATGAGTGTGTGGACAAGTATGATCTTCATTTGGAATATATTTCCTTGACTTTGAATACTTTGTCAAGAGGTAAAAGAAAAAAATGAACAGAATATTTTATCCCATAGCACTAATCTAATAATTGACCAAAATCTTAGACTGCATTCTATACAAGCTTTTTGCTTGCATATGCTCTTTTTTGGAGGAGGAAGAGGAAGGAATTTTTATTCCATAAGAACTTACCACTAGAAAGTGAGGTGGCAGTATTCAAATTTTTATCCACAGAAATGTGGACTGATAAATGGTGTTCCTCCTAAATCATATAAAAATAGCCATGCTGTTCACAGCATGCCGCTATACCGGGCCATGGTGTGCCCTCACCTGGAGTATTGCGTCCAGCACTGGTCACCGTACATGAAGAAGGACACGGTACTACTTGAAAGGGTCCAGAGAAGAGCCACTAAGATGGTTAAGGGGCTGGAGGAGTTGCCGTACAGTGAAAGATTAGAGAAACTGGGTCTCTTCTCCCTCGAACAGAGGAGATTGAGAGGTGACATGATCGAAACATTCAAGGTGCTGAAAGGGATAGACTCAGTAGATAAGAACAGGTTGTTCACCCTCTCCAAGGTAGGGAGAATGAGAGGGCACTCTCTAAAATTGAAAGATTCTGTACAAACGTAAGGAAGTTTTTCTTCACTCAGAGAGTGGTGGAAAACTGGAACGCTCTTCCAGAGTCTGTCATAGGGGAAAACACCCTCCAAGGATTCAAGACAATGTTAGACAAGTTCCTACTGAACAAGAACGTGCACAGGTAGGGCTAGTCTCAGTTAGGGCTCTGGTCTTTGACCAGAGGGCCACTGTGTGAGCAGACTGCTGGGCATGATGGAACACTGGTCTGACCCAGCAGTGGCAATTCTTATGTTCTTATGTACCTTCAGGTGAAGTGTGCACTTCACTGCAGAAGGGGTTGTTTGTAGGCATAAAATACCCATTGCGCCCTCCCTTCCCTCCCTCCACGTACCTATTTAAAGTTTCACCAGTGAAAGCAAATTCTCTGGCCTGCTTTTTGCACTGGCCTGGTTCCTCTCTGAAATCACTTCCGGGTCACGGGACCAGGAAGCGACATCAGAGGGAAAGCCAATGCCAGCCTGAGCAGCAGGCCGGAAAATCTGTTCGTGCTGGAGAAGATTTAAAGAGGTAAGGAGGGGAAGGGAGGGCGTGAGTGTGGCATGGGATGGGGGAGTGGAGAGGAAGGCACCTGGGGGTGCCACCACCCCAGGTGCCTCCTACCATCGCTGTGCCACTGCCTATGAAGGTTTGCCTATTGTATATTAGGCTGCAGGCCATCTAAGTCATTCTGAAAATCTCCCTCCTCCTCCAAACAAACAAATGATGCAGTATTTTAAAACTATGCTCTTAAAATGACTTGCAGGCTTTTCCCCAATCCTTAAATCTGGTCCTAAGATGAAAACACTTCTTGGTTTACAGAGTAAAACTGAGCTGTCTTAATGTCAGTCACTGCTTAATTTTTTAACACATTCATCAGAAACCTCAGTATATCACCTGTTCAGAACTGAATCCAATTTCCTATTGGTGTCAGCTGGAAATGAGGGGACAAAATAACACCCGCTGTATCAATCAATGTTTGACACAAAACACTTAGAAAATAAGATGGCATACTTAAGGTGACCATACGTCCCGTTTTGAATGGGACAGTCCCGTTTTCGGATCCCTGTCCCATTGTCCCCACACACAGCTTCGAGATGCCAAAATGTCCCATTTTCAGGCTGTGCGTGGGGACAACGGGACAGGTGATCGCTTCCTGTCCCTCCCCTGCCGCACCAAAAAAAAAAAGCCTCCCTCTAGGCCCGATTTAAACTTCCCCCGGTCCACCGCCGCTGCTGCTCTGCTTACCTGCCTGCCACTAATCGCGCCCAGAAGCCTTCCCGACGTCAATTCTGACATCGGAGAGGACGTTCCGGGCCAGCCAATCGCTGCCTGGCTTGCCTGGAACGTCCTCTCCGATGTCAGAATTGACATCGGGAAGAAAGCTTTGGCCACGATTAGCGTCAGGGAGGTAAGCAGAGGAGCAGCGGCGGTGGAACAGGGGGAAGTTTAAATTGGGCCTGGAGGGAGGCTTTTGTTTTCCGTGGTAGGTGGGCGAAGGAGGTAGGCAGGCTGGCTGGCTCTGGGGGAGGGAGATAGGTAGGCAGGCTTTGGGGGAGGTAGGCAGGCAGACTGGCTGACTTTGGGGGAGACAGGCAGGCTGGCTTTGGGGGAGGCAGGCAGGTAGGCTCTGGGGGAGGTAGGTAGGTAGGTAGGTAGGCAGGCAGGCTCTGGGGGAGGTAGGCAGGCAGGCTGGCTCTTGGGGAGGTAGGCAGGCAGAAAGGCTGGCTCTGGGGGAGGTAGGCAGGGGGGAAGGAGGTAGGCAGGCTGGCTGGCTGGCTGGCTCAGGGGGAGGGAGGTAGGCAGGCAGGCTCTGGGGGAGATAGGCAGGCAGGAAGGCTGGCTCTGGGGGAGGTAGGCAGGCAGGAAGGCTGGCTCTGGGGGAGGTAGGCAGGCAGGCTGGCTTTGGGGGAGGTAGGCAGGCAGGCTGGCTTTGGGGGAGTAGGCAGGCAGGCTGGCCATTTGCTTTGAGTGAGCCTGATCTCAGTGAGCCTTCACCAGTGTCCCTCCCTGATGAAGAGGTGAAACTCGAGTCGGGGGGACGGGATTGGAAGAATGAACGAACAGTTCTAGGATTTTAACGGAGCACATAAATTTTATTGATACACAGTCACCAATGAGAATTAACCAAACCAACTACCCCCCTATTCAGATAAGTACATCTAATTGACCTGTACTAGTTTGCGGTCTCGTAGGGAGGGC
The DNA here is from genome assembly GCF_902459505.1 of Geotrypetes seraphini. Classification (NCBI taxonomy): domain Eukaryota; kingdom Metazoa; phylum Chordata; class Amphibia; order Gymnophiona; family Dermophiidae; genus Geotrypetes; species Geotrypetes seraphini. Next base: position 100,894,902 of record NC_047090.1, on the reverse strand, counting down.
AGGGGACAGGTGAAGGCGATGATGGTCCCCTTGTTAACCTCATTGTAGTGACTTCACTATATTTTGGGTTACTTGGTCTGAGCACTTCACAATAATATTTAAAATATTTAAAATAAATTAAAGAAAGTAATATTATTAACAAGAGACTATAGCTGTGATTACAATATTATACCATTATGAAATAACATATTGCGTGTACATGAAAAATGAATGGAAGAAATTGGGGGGGGGGCTAGGGCGGGATTGGGGGTAGGACTGAATATTAATAGATGTCCCGTTTTGATGAAAAAATTAAATGGTCATGTTAGGCTTACTGGATAAAGGAAAAGTATCTCTCTAATAATGGAGCGTAGCACATGCATTTTGTATTGATCCATCTTAAACAGAACCCTTGCATCACAATAGTTGAAGGACATTCCACCTGGGAGAACAAAGGAAGAGAAACCTGATCTCCAAAGCCATTTCACAATTGGAAAGGAGTTGCAAGGGTGATTAGAAAGGAAATTTTGGCACAGTAGAACCATGAATGTAGAGCAGTGCGAGTCACAGAGGTGAAAGACATGAAATGTGATGTCCTGTGATGTTGGTACACAATTGTCTACATGCCTGGAGTACTAAAGGGCCAGCTGTAAAAATGAAAAGACAGATCTAAAGTGTCAAACACAGAGTTTTTATTCATTTTGCTCAGTAGATGTGACCAAGGAAAAAAGGAGAGAGGATATGGAAAAGAGAGAGACAGGAATTTTATTTCAGCCAAGAAAAGCTGTAAACCCTTTCATTATCTGAAAAATGAAACTCCCTCTCATTAATGTAACATTACACCACCAGCTTTGGAATAGGCCAAAGCTGTAATTTTATGATGCCATACTCAGGGGGTCATAATATTAAATTCTTTTGGGAATGTGAATTGAAAAGGTTTTATATTTCATTCCAGCAACTGGGAAACTCACACACACATGCACAAAAAAAAAGCCCGTGCGAGAGTAATGATTTCTTTCTTTGTCATCTTAGTGGTGTGTACTATGTTTAAGGGGTTTCAGCTGAAACAGAAACCTTTCATTTTCAGAAACAAAACATGCCTAAAAGAAGGTACCGAAGCACACTGCATGCTAGTCATAACAACATGGTAAACAGACTGTCAGCCAAAGATTACCAAAGAAAAATGTATTTGCCAAACCAAATACTGTATCTTAAAACCTAATATATTTTTCTGTGCTTCAAATGTCAACAGTTTATCAAAAGCTTTCCTTCCACTGGGAAAAACAGTTTGGGAGAAGAGGCTCAGAGCTCTCCTATATGAGAGAAAATCTAAAGCAGTGATGCTCAATCTGAAATTAGGCATCCCATACGAAGATTGTAAATTTGATGTTTCAGTTCAAACGACCACAAAAGGGAGGAGGAGATTTATGCCCGGATTCTGTATGTGGTGTCGGCTCCCTACAATCCAGACATGAGTCCATCAGACTTCGACCTTTTTCCAATGTTGAAACAACCTATGTGTGGACATCGTTTTGCATCGCTGGAAGAGCTGAACAAAAATGGTGTCTTGGATGGAATAATGAAGTTTCCTTGGCGTTGGGCCTCGGTCACTGCAAAGCAGGGAGACTATACTGAACGACTGAAAAGAAATATTTGAAACCCCCCCCTGCAAGAAAAAAACATGTAAATAAAAAAAAAAAATAGTGTGCTTTATTTATGAAATGACCCTTGTAATTTCAATATACAAGATCACACATAAGATGGTAAGATTCTAGCAGTGAGAAAAGGTATATAGTAAAAGAAATGAGGGACCTAAGTTTTGGAATCACCTGAAGCAATACAGGTCCAAAGTCCAAATCTGACTTGCATTCAGTGGAGATACATATGTGTCAAGTCCCGGGAGGAGGAGGCAACATCAACCAATTTGCAACAAAGCTGGCCAAGTTGCATTGGTTACCAGTAGCTTGGAAAATTCAGTTCAAGATCCTAGAGCTAGTGTTTAAAGCCATGCAGCAAGAATTGCCAAAAACTGTGGGTACCTTGATTGCCCTATATGTACCTTTTCGCTTGTTGAGGTCTGGATCTCAGCACCTGTTAGACGTGCCTTCTTTACATGATACTGCAAAGGTTACAATCCGTGCATGAGTTTTTAGTGTTTTTAGTTACAGGCCTATGATTGTGGAATGCATTCCCAGAGCAGATTCGTCAGATCCCTGTATTGTTATCCTTGAAGGCTTATTATTTTCAGGAAGCCTTTGGCAGAGTATAGAGGAGATATTACATTTTTGTAGTTATTACTCTTTGTGGAGATTTATAAGAGAATGTTTTGGAATGTGTTTTGTTACTGTGCCTATGTTTGGCTGATTGTCTATTATGCTTATGTATGTTTATTGTAACCTACATAGATTTTGGGATAGGCGGGATCTAAATCTTTTAAATAAATAAATAAACCCACATAAAACTATGATATTCTAAGATAATAGGTTATATACTGTCTTACTTTGTACTATCAATTTAAACAGCACTAGATTTTACACTTAAATCTTTGAGCATTCCAATCACAATATTTAATCCACCGGTCTGATCCTTATTTTGTATCTACAATACAGAAAATGCTCCTTAATTTCCTTTCAGATCCTCAGCAGCACCACTTAGCTTTAATGACGTAGGTTTCAGCTGATTTCCTCGTATGGGGATTTAAAGGGGAGTAAACACACGCCGCCACCATCTTTTCTAAAAAGCAGTGGTCAAGAACATAATTGCCGCTGCTGGATCAGATTAGTAGTTCTTCGTGCCCAGCAGTCCGCTCACATGACAGTCATTAGGTCAAGGACCAGTGCCCTAACTGAAACTAGCCTTGCATGCTTACGTTGTGGTTCAGCAGGAACTTGACTAACTTTGTCTTGAATCCCTGGAGAGTGTTTTCCCCTATAAGAGCCTCCGGAAGAGCGTTCCAGTTTTCTACCACTCTCTGGGTGAAGAAGAATTTCCTTATGTTCGTTCAGAATCTATCCCCTTTCAATTTTAGAGAGTGCCCTCTCGTTCTCCCTACCTTGGAAAGGGTGAACAACCTGTCCTTATCTACTAAGGCTATTTCCTTCATTATCTTGAATGTCTCGATCATGTCCCCTCTCAGTCTCCTCTTTTCAAGGGAGAAGAGGCCCAGTTTCTATAATCTCTCACTGTACAGCAACTCCTCCAGCCCCTTAACCATTTTAGTCTCTCTTCTCTGGACCCTTTCTTCATGTATGCAACCAGTGCTGGACGCAGTATTCCATGTGAGGGTGTACCATGGCCCAGTACAGCAGCATGATAACCTTCTCCGATCTGTTCTTGATCCCCTTCTTAATCATTCTTAGCATTCTGTTCGCCATTTTCGCCGCCTCCGTGCATTACGCCGGCGTCTTCATTGACTTGTCGACCAATACTCCCAAGTCTCTTTCCTGAGGGGTCTCTCCAAGTACTGCACCGGAATAGTGGTGTATCATTAATAGGTAGGTGTTATGATATTAAAAGGGGTCAAAGTTAGTAGTTTTGCAGTACAGTTTGCATGCTCAATTTAAATGGCTGTGTTTCTTTTCTAGGGACCAAGCCTTGAAAAAGCGTACCTCGCGAAACATGTTGGCATAAATAATGTCCCTAGCGAAGACCACAGATTAAAGCTAAGTACTAGCAATAAGAGTATAAAGAGAATATAAATAGTAGACCTCCAGTGAAGATTTAGCACATAAAGCTTTGTGTTATGAAAGACTTTGATCACAGAGTGGTGCTGCTCAGGATCTGAAAAGAAATTAAGGACCATTTTCTGTATGGTAGATACGAAATAAGTATCAGACCGGTGTTTTATTGTGCACTTTCATGTTTGTTTTTAACTATATACCGTATTTTCGCGGATATAACGCGCGCGTTATACGCGATTTTACCTACCGCGCATACCCCTCGCGCGTTATATGCCTGAGCGCGGTATAGAAAAGTTTTTAAACATAGTTCCCACCCCGCCCGACGCCCGATTCACCCCCCCAGCAGGACCGCTCGCACCCCCACCCCGAACGACCGCTCGCACGCGCTCCCACCCGCACCCGCATCCACGATCGGAGCAAGAGGGAGCCCAAGCCCTCTTGCCCGGCCGACTCCCCGACGTCCGATACATCCCCCCCCCCCGAAGGACCGCCGACTTCCCGACAATATCGGGCCAGGAGGGAGCCCAAACCCTCCTGGCCACGGCGACCCCCTACCCCCACCCCGCACTACATTACGGGCAGGAGGGATCCCAGGCCCTCCTGCCCTCGACGCAAACCCCCTCCCCCCAACGACCGCCCCCCCCCCAAGAACCTCCGCCCGTCCCCCAGCCGACCCGCGACACCCCTGGCCGACCCCCACGACACCCCCACCCGCCTTCCCCGTACCTTTGTGTAGTTGGGCCAGAAGGGAGCCCAAACCCTCCTGGCCACGGCGACCCCCTAACCCCACCCCGCACTACATTACGGGCAGGAGGGATCCCAGGCCCTCCTGCCCTCGACGCAAACCCCCCTCCCTCCAACGACCGCCCCCCCCAAGAACCTCCGACCGCCCCCCCAGCCGACCCGCGACCCCCCTGGCCGACCCCCACGACCCCCCCACCCCCCTTCCCCGTACCTTTGGAAGTTGGCCGGACAGACGGGAGCCAAACCCGCCTGTCCGGCAGGCAGCCAACGAAGGAATGAGGCCGGATTGGCCCATCCGTCCTAAAGCTCCGCCTACTGGTGGGGCCTAAGGCGCGTGGGCCAATCAGAATAGGCCCTGGAGCCTTAGGTCCCACCTGGGGGCGCGGCCTGAGACACATGGTCGGGTTTGGCCCATGGAGCCTCAGGCCGCGCCCCCAGGTGGGACCTAAGGCTCCAGGGCCTATTCTGATTGGCCCACGCGCCTTAGGCCCCACCAGTAGGCGGAGCTTTAGGACGGATGGGCCAATCCGGCCTCATTCCTTCGTTGGCTGCCTGCCGGACAGGCGGGTTTGGCTCCCGTCTGTCCGGCCAACTTCCAAAGGTACGGGGAAGGGGGGTGGGGGGGTCGTGGGGGTCGGCCAGGGGGGTCGCGGGTCGGCTGGGGGACGGGCGGAGGTTCTTGGGGGAGGGGGGTTTGCGTCGAGGGCAGGAGGGCCTGGGATCCCTCCTGCCCGTAATGTAGTGCGGGGTGGGGTTAGGGGGTCGCCGTGGCCAGGAGGGTTTGGGCTCCCTTCTGGCCCAACTACACAAAGGTACGGGGAAGGCGGGTGGGGGTGTCGTGGGGGTCGGCCAGGGGGGTCGCGGGTCGGCTGGGGGACGGGCGGAGGTTCTGGGGGGGGGGGGCGGTCGTTGGGGGGGGGGGGTTTGCGTCGAGGGCAGGAGGGCCTGGGATCCCTCCTGCCCGTAATGTAGTGCGGGGTGGGGTTAGGGGGTCGCCGTGGCCAGGAGGGTTTGGGCTCCCTCCTGGCCCGATATTGTTGGGGAGTCAGCGGTCCTTCGGGGTGAGGGTGCGAGTGGTGCTGCCGGGGGGGGGGGGATGTATCGGACGTCGGGGGGGGGGCATCAGGCTTTCAGGATGGGGACAGACCTTCAAGGGGGGACAGGACTTCAAGGGGGGACAGTGCACGGAAGTCAGGGGGGTGAACGGAGAGTCGGGACAGCGCACGGAAAGTCAGGGCGGGCGAAAGGAGCGTCGGGCATCATGCGCGTTATATGCCTGAGCGCGGTATAGAAAAGTTTTGGTACATATCATCGTGATTTCTGCGCGCTATACCCCTGTGCGCGTTTTACACAGGTGCGCGTTATATCCGCGAAAATACGGTATATGCTGCTGTTATCTGCATAGATGTTTGATATGCGTGCTACAAATGTTTTAAATAAATAAATAAAATAAATATACTGGGAATCAAACATGTCAATTTCCTGAGTATGGGCTGTAACTCGGTTCAGCTCCACAACTGTAATTGAAAAAGGTGGCACAATTTCTTGCAGACAGCAAAATATGTATGACTGACAACTGAGAGATATCCAGTGCTGGATTTGTTTAGGCAAGAGTAATAGACTAGACTGGATGGACCAACCTCTACTATGTTACTATGTTATTAAGATACATGTTTGAAGAGGCTTCTCTTTATACAGTATATTGAATCTCAGTTTACCTCACCAGAATAGCAAAGAGGAGCTCAATGGACAAATGAGAAGGCTGGTGGCATTAAATATATAATTATACAGTATAGGCGATAACATACATCAGGGGTTCTCAACCCAGTCCTTGGGAATTATCCAACCAGTCAGATGTTCAGGATTTCTACAATGAATATGCATGAGAGAAATTTGCATGCATTACTTCCATCGCATGTAAATCTGTCTCATGCATATTCATTATGGGTATCCTGAAAACCTGATTGACTAGTTATGTCCTGAATTCTGGGTTGCCATATTATCCTTCTAATATTTTGTCAATGACACATCACCTTTCTACTATGGTAAACATGGAAAGTACACTCTTCCTTTTTTCTTTTTAATAATTAGTATTTTGGGGAGCAGTGACCTCAAGTGCCCACAGCTGTTTGAATTAAATTAGATCTTGGCTTATCAATACAACCACTTCATGAGCTAACACAGGTTTCTTATATCCCCCCCTACACTTACAAAAATGTTTATTAATTTATTTAATTTTGTAAAAATACTTAATTTTCCCCTTTTTATATATAAAATTGATAGTAGTTAAATTAATGAAAGTCCCAATCGTTTCACACTCTATATAGCACTAAACATAATTACCCCCTCTTTTAGAAAGGTGTGCTAAGCTTTTTAGCGCGTGCATGTTATCCTATGGACACATTAGTGGTTAGTGCATGTGTTGATTTAGCGTGCGCTAAATCTGCGCTAAAACGCTTAGCGTGCCTTTGTAAAAGAGGGCCTTAGTTTTTACTCAAAGATGTAGTGCAAGTTCTTTCCCTTTCCAATTTTAGGTGTTGGAACGATGGTCTTATAGTGCGTGTTTCAACAGTGAAACCGTTCTTGCTCAACGAAGCGTCCCCGTTTCACTCCACTAGAAGCTTCTTCAGGAGATGTTCTTTAACCACTATTCATTTTGCCAACCGACTTCTAAGGAGCCTTTTACTTTAAAAGGTAGACCACGGGTACTTAATTATTCCTCCCCCCATGCCATCCGTTCAACAGCAATCTTGCACAAGGGGATATAAGAGACCTGTGATAGCTCATGAAGTGGTTGTATTGATAAGACAAGTTCTAATTCAAATAGACAAGGGCATTTGAGGTCACTGCTCCCCAAAATACTAATTATTAAAAAGGAAAAAGAAAAAAGGAAGAGTGTACTTTCCATGTTTACCATAGCTGAATTCTGGGTTGACAAAGATCCCTGGGAAACTCCACATGTGAAAAACGCAAGGAAATAAGCAGATGCCTGCAAACTGAGCAGATAGCAAGGTTCAGATATTACCTTTCAGACCACAATTTGCCACTCAAATTTGGTTCTATAAGCCATGAAAACACAGAGTAACAATAGGATCTACTGTGTGAAATGCAACTGAAGAAATTCAGCAACAGGGCCTGATTTATGTATAAGGTAGGCACCAGCTTTGGGACTCATATTTCAAGGGACCTCACACTTCACTTAAAAGAAATAAATGCATTTTGCCACTGTGCGCTAACGTTGGCAGCACTGTACAAACAGCTCAGTAAGGTTTCATAACCCTGGTATATCAGTGTCTCACAGCTGTGTTCATGTCGATGTGTGTTGGTGTCTTGCTGAGTAGCGTTCATTATTGTTGTTACATGTTTTTGTGTTCCGACGTGACAATGTTGGAACTTGAATTAGAGCAATGAACAAGCATTAAATTGCTTGTTAAACTTGGCAAGAGTGGAAGTGAAATCAGGAACATGTTAGTCCAAGTTTATGGGGCTAATGCCATGAAGGAAATGGCAGTGTACAAATGGATTAAACATTTTTCTAAGGGGAGAGAAAGCGTCACTAATGGAGAGAGGTCAGGGCGGCCAGTAACAAGAAGAACTCATGAAAAAATTGCAAAAATTTGTTGAATTGTGCATCAAAATCGTCGGCTGACTGAGAAGTACAGTAGACCATTTAAACATTGATAGAGAAAGAGGAAAATCTTAACTGAAAATTTTGCAATGTGCAAAAATGTCCCTCATGGCTCTTGCATAACGACAATGCACCAGCTCACATGGCACTGCCTGTGAGAGAGTTTTAAGCTAGTAAATAAATAACTGTATTTGAACACCCTCCCTACTCACCTGATCTGGCCCCCAATGACTTGTTTCTTTACCCAGAGATAAAGGAAATATTGAAAGGAAGACATTTTGATGACATTCAGGACATCAAGGGTAATACGACGACAGCTCTGATGGCAATTCCAGAAAAAGAGTTTCAAAATTGCATTGAAGGGTGAACTAGGTACCGACATCAGTGCGTAGCTTCCCAAGGGGAGCACTTTGAAGGTGACCATAGTGATATTCAACAGAGGCATGCTGCACTTTTTCTAGGATGAGTTCATGAACTTAATTGTCAGAAATTGTGTGTGTATAGATTGATAGGTAGAAAGAAAACACATATACTAGTGGCCAAAATTGTGGAAACACTTTAAGTTTTTCAAGATTGCAGAACTTTATTCAACTGTTGCTCAAGTTACTTATTAATTCTTCAATGTATGATATTTATAAACATTATTTGATTGTTTATAAACATTACCGGTAATATTTGTGTAGTAATTTTGTGGTTAGGAGTGACTTTTAGTGATTTGACATCAAAAAGGTAAGCAATTGGTCATGCTTCTTTTGATATACAGTGGTACCTTGGATTACGAGCATAATCCGTTCCAGGAGCATGCTCGTAATCCAAAATGCTCGTTTATCAAAGCGAGTTTCCCCATAGGAAATAATGGAAACTCGCTTTGATGCGTTCCCCCCCCCCCCAAGAACCGGCATTTCGCTTTAAAAAAGACATGGCAACTACATCATAATTATATTTAATGCATCAATAACATCATAAATATATTTAATGCATACATTTCTGACTAACAGAAACTCTGCAATCACTTAACAATACCAGCATAATATTTGGCACATTTCCCAAAAATAATGCTGTTCATAAGGAAATGATCATTTGTCCAGTTATCCAATGACTTCCTCAGTCCCTTAGCCTTGATTACTGCCTCACATCTTCTTGGAATACTGTCCACAAGTCTTTGAAGATCAATAAGTGTTATTATGTAGAAGCAGGAGTTGATTTTTGCTGCTATCTGCTCATGTTTATTGGATAGTCGCTTTGCCGCTACTGACCTCTTTAATCTGGCCCAGAGGTTCTCAATGCAGTTGAGTTCTGGACTGTTTTCTGGCCAGTCCAGCAACTCAACCTTGTTCTCTTTGAACCAGGTAAGGCATTCCTTGGCTATGTGGCATGGGGTGCCATCCTGTTGAAAAATGAATGGTTGACTGGCACCAAAGATGCCTCTGGCTAAAGGCAGGACCTTGGGCTGAAGAACCTCCTTTATGTATTTGTCAGCAAGTAGTTGACCCACAATATCTCTAGACTTGCAGCTCCACACCATCACACTCAGAGGATGCTTCATGGTGGCAGTAGTACACTCTGATAAGAAGTCCTTGGCTGGTCATCAACGAACACAGCAGATACTGTCACTGCCAAATATGGAATTTGGGTCTCATCTCTCCACAAAACCTTCTTTCACTGCTCTGTGATCCAGTTGGCATGCTCTTTAGTCCATTTAAAATGTTTATGATGCTGAACTGCATTGAGGAAGGGCTTTTTCCTGGGAATTTTTGCCCACAAGCCTGCTTTTCACTAGTTTCCAGAGAACTGTCCAGCCTGACACCAACACCCCTGTTTCGGCCAGTGATTTATTGATGTCAGCGGTAGTTAATTTCCAATTCTGTAGAGCCATTCTCACTATCCTTCTATCATGCTGAGATGTTGCAACTTTTTTCCAGCCCCTTCCAGCCTTGTTCTTGATGCTTCTAGTCTCTTCAAAGTGCTTACAGAGTTTCAGTACCCCAGCTGGTGACACACCTTGATCAGTTTTGGCTGCAATCTCTCTGTAACTGTAACCTTCTTTTCTTAAGATTATGTCTGTTGCTCTCTTTTTAGGTGACCAGTCAATTCTCTTCTGTAAAATTTAGCACAGCGCTGTAATTTTGGTGTACTTAGACAATTAATATTCATTTAATTCAATTAATGAAAAATAGCAATTCAGATTTTGTCAATTTTGGCCAATAGTGTGTGTGTGTGTATATATATATATATACGCGCACACACAGAATTAATGAAAAATAGCAATTCAGATTTTGTCAATTTTGGCCAATAGTGTATGTGTGTGTATATATATATATATATATATATACACACACACACATACACACATATATATATATATATATATTGAACCAACTTAATCCAGGAGGTATCTTAAATGTTACAGCTTAAGAGCCAAAATACACTTAAATTCAGCTCTGTTCTGCAGCACCAAAACAGAGGCAAATCATCTATCACCGTTCTTATGGAGATCCTCCATTAGTGCAATTAAACCTCTCCATATTGTATCCAGGTCTGAAAGCCAATTGGCCAGTCTACCACTGAATTGGACACTTGTATACCTCCTGGTCTATGATTTTCCACAAAAGGGATGCTGAGCAATCGTTTTCGGGTTTGCCCTGATCAAGGGCCTGGAAGAGTCAATCCTTAAATATGATGAGCGGAGGAACTTGACCAGAAGACACACCATTTTTAAAAAAAATTATACTATGGCTTGATTTAAAGTGTGCAGACTATAATTGTTTTCCCTGGAGTAATTTAATAACACGGTGCCTATATGAAATATCAATGTGTCTCTTTTACAAAGGCAATATAGGCATCTTGTTGTCTTTAAAAAATAGGTTCTAAGAAACAGCTCACATAAATTTATGCCTTCTCCAAATCTCTCACATAAAATTTGTGCATGCATTCTATGCATTTACACACACGTGTTTGTACCCTTGTATATCACCACATTTTATAACAGCTATTTTCCATAGGTTAAACATACTTCACATGCAGAAACTGCTTTCCACAATTACCCCCAATGTATCCATTTACAATCAGTAAGTTAATAGTATACATGTCGGTCAATTTTCAAAAAGACATTTGAGGTCAACAGCAGGTACTGACTATAAAATTCTTTAAATTATAAAAAATATCCCAGAAGCTACCATTTAACTTTGGGTCTCATAAATTGCTATCTAGCCACAAGTTACGAATTTCAATTTAGGTGGCTTAAGTAAGAGCTAAACATTATGATAGCAATTCCGTAAGTGGCACCTAAACTCCATCATAGTGTAACTTGGTTCTTGGTGTGTCTTACATTTATGCACCTAGTTATGCGGCTGGGATATGCATAAGATACACAGATAATTGGGAACCCCACTGATGTCCTGATCACACTCCACACAGATATACGCTTCTTTGGCACTTACACACAATACAATTTACACCTTAAGGCCCTGATTCTGCAAAATGCGTCTAAAGTTAGATGCCGTTTAGGTGCCTAAGTTAGGTGTCCTTTGTAGAAGCGCGCTCTTTGGACGTTCTTCTGGAACTTAGGCACAGTTTGGATGTCCTTAGTGCGAGCTGCTAAATAGCTCTCTGAGTCATTGCCCAAACCACACCCATTCCATGCCGCCTATTGAGTTAGGCAAGAGTTTTAAACATGGGTGTCCATGAAATTGTGGCTGCGTCTACAAAGTGGCGTTTACGTCTTGTGGACGCCTAAGTACCATTTATCGCTTGTTAAGACTCTTAATTGGCTCATTAACTACTTAGATTGGATGCCTAAAGCACGCCTAACCTTAGGCATGATGTAGGCGCCGTTTATAGAATCAGGGCCTTAAAGAACAGCACTACATTTTATGCATTTACATGCACAAAATAATTTCTTGTTATACCGTCCACCACATGTATCTAGATGGTTTACAATAGTTAAATACAATATACGTTTTAAAAGCAAAATATAATCTAAAATTTTTAAGGGGGCGAGGACAGATTTGACATACAGGAACATAAAAGAAAGGTGGGAGAAGGGAATAAAGTTACAATACAATAAAGAAGGAAAAAGGAGGGGGAAGGGTAATCACAGAGGGGGAAGGGAGTCTCTTCAAATTTCTCATTAAAAATAAATAAATTGTTAGTCCTTATTGAAAGTGGCTTGGAATAAGAATGTTTTGAGTTTGGGACTTGAAGGAGGGTAAAGATGTTTCTTGTCTAAGTACGGTTGGCAGAGCGTTCCACAGTGTTGGAATCATAACGGAGTTATGGAATTGTCCTTCACACAGACAGTGATGAAATTCTGCAGCCTTCCATGTAACTTATATACTCAAGAATGAATAAATGAATAACAGGTATCATTTTATATGGATAGCCTTTCCATTGAAAGTTATGTGTTTCTTTAATGGCTGGAGTTCCTGAATATACCTATAACTTTATAAAGGCATGTTATACATATAAAATTATATGACCATCGCTCACTGTTAAGTTACTTCATGACTTTTTCATCTTTCTCCATAACCAATGCATACAAGTTTCAAGTTTTTTATTTATTCTTGATTAATCGCTTTCTCTAATTCAAAGCGATGTACAAATCAAATTCAGTTAAAAGAGAGCAAACAAACAGACAAACCAAACTTCGGGATTTACAATGCTTACAAAGGTTAAAACTTATTAAACTACATTGGGTAAAAATAGGGTTATGAAATACATTCGTTATATAAAAGATTAAACATAGGAAAACACATTAGGAAAAATAATAAATAAAAAATCAGGAATTAAAAGCATCATTAAAAAGAAATGTTTTTAATAGTGATTTAAATTTTACCAAATCTTGATCGTTCCGTATAAAAATTGGAAGAGCATTCCAGGTTTGAGGGGCTGTTACAGAAAATATAAATTGTCGTCTTGTATTAATCAATTTCAATGAAGGTACTGTTAATAGATTTTGATCAGTAGATCTTAATGTTCTAGTTGGATGATAAGGTATTAAAAGTTTATGAATAAAAGCAGGAGTCTTATATAATAGTGTTTTAAATGTAAGTAAACAGATTTTATAAGTTATTCTATGGATGACAGGTAGCCAATGTGCCTTTTCAAGTAGGGGAGTAACATGATCAAATTTTTTAGATTTTGTAATAAGTTTTATAGAGACATTCTGTATAATTTGTAAACGTTTGATTTCATTTAATGCAATACCTCTAAAAAGAGAATTACAATAATCTATTTTTGATATAACTAATGAGTGGATAAGAATGTTTAAAGATTGTGCATTCAGAAATTTTGAAATGGATCTAATTTGTCGTAATCTGTAGAATGAAGTTTTAACAATATAACTTATATGGTCATGAAAGTTTAATTTGGAATCAACAATTACTCCTAATATTTTCGTTTTATTGACTATCTGTAAAGGGGTATTTCTTATAGTAATAGGGGTGACAAGTGTGGGATTTTCCTTCCAAGGAAAAATCATCAAATTTGTTTTTTTTATATTAAGGGCCAGTTTATTAGTATTTAGCCAATCTTGAACTTGATCGAGTTTCTTACTAATCTCATGAATTTCTGAAATATTATCCGTATCTACAGGGTGTAACAGCTGAATATCGTCAGCGTATCCGAAAACTTGAAAACCTATAGATTGGCACAATGTAAGGAGTGGTGCTAGAAAGATATTAAATAGTAGAGGAGAAAGAATAGACCCTTGAGGAACACCGAAAGTGGATGAAATAGGATTAGATATAGATTCTTTAAAGAAAACAGAAGAAGAGCGATCTGTAAAATAAGAATTAAACCAAGAAAGAATTTGATCCGTGATCCCAATAGATTGAAGTCGATTTATGAGAAGTTTATGATCAATTGTATCAAAAGCTGCGGAAAGATCTAGTGAAATTAATAAAGTAGTTTTGTGATGGTCAAGAAAATAATGAATGGATGTAGTTAAACCAACTAGTGATAATTCTGTGCTGTGATGTTCTCTAAAACCTGTTTGATTAGGGTGGAGAACGTTTGTTTTTTCCACAAAATCTAATATTTGGGTATAAACTATCTTTTCCGTTAACTTGGCCAGAAAAGGGATATTAGATATGGGCCTATAGTTTGTTGGATCTGTACTACTAGCATTATTATCTTTGAGAATTGGACGAATTATTGATTTTTTCCAGTCTTTTGGTACTTTACTTTGGGTCAGACTTTCAGTAATTAAAGTATGAATAACTGGTCCAAAAATTTGAAAGTATTGTTTCAGAATGAACGGGGGAAGAAGATCTGCTTTTGAGCTTTTAATATTGATAGATTTAATAGCCAACTCAATTTCTTTTTGGCTTGGAAGTTTAAATTTAGAGCATTTTGAGGTTGAGAGTTCAGTTTTTAACTGATCATGAACAATGTTACCTTGTTGATTTATTACAAAAGAGTTTCTTATTATTTTAATTTTTTCTGTAAAGTGATCTGCCAATTTTTGTGCTGTAAGTGTGTTATTATTTTCATTTGACTTCTCCTTACTAGTTGAAATTGATATTCTTTTTAATATTTTATATAACATTGATGGATTTTTGGCCTTTGTTATTTTCTCTGAATAATATTGCATTTTTGCTTGATTTATTTTTGATTTGTAATATATAATTTGTTCCTTGAATAATTGTAAATTTGTTAAGGTTTTATTTTTTTTTCCATGCACGTTCTAGAGATCGGACTTGTTGTTTAATTAGATTCAATTCTGATGAGAACCAGGGATTGTGAATTTTACGTTTAGAAATTGTCTTTGTTTGAAGAGGGATTACTTTTTCTAAGAATTTTAAAAGAGCTACATTCCATACATTTACTAATTCATCTACTGAATTTGATTTTGTTAAATCAATTTCAAATGAAGAGAGAATAGATTCTATATTAACATTATTGTAGTTTCTAAAATTTATTATTTGATGTTTTGGATTATTATTAGTACAATGAATGGAGTTATATGTTAATGAGATTAAATAATGATCAGACCAAGGAACTGCAGAACAGTTATTTAATGACAAAATATTGTTTGTGGTTTTTGATATTAGAGCCATATCCAAAGTGTGACCTGCCTGATGAGTGGGTTGAGAAATTATAGGATAGAGATCCAGTTGGTTTATGTGTGTTAGAATGGTTCTTGTATAATTGTTATTAGGTTCATCGAAGTGTATATTAAAATCTCCCAAAACTATAGGATTTAATGTAGAGCTACAGAAGTCAAAAAGTAAAGATTGTAGCTGGGTGACAATATCAGCTGAGATAGGAGGTGGTAAATATATTAATAACATTTCAGTCCTAGGCTTTGTCAATAAGGAGCATTGTAAAAATTCAATTACGGAATTTTTTGGTGAATAATCAACTTGTATCAGTAATGAATCTCGAAAAATAATAGCTAACCCACCTCCTCTTTTTTTGCTACGATGGTTAAAAAAAAAATGAATAGCCTTGTGGACAAGCATAAGATAGATATGCCTCTTCACCAGTGGAGAGCCAAGTTTCTGTTAGACAGAGTATGTCAAGATTTTGTTGTACGACGATGTCATGTATCAGATGATATTTTGATTTAATGGAACGAATATTTATAAGACTAATATTAAAGTGTTTGTGTAGAGAATCTGAGAATGATGGTTTTAGCCAGATATTTTGACGTTCAAAGGAACGAGGGATCTTTTTAATATGTTCAGATTTATAAGGTCTATTCCCCCAAATAACTTGAATTGGTGACATGGTTTCATCCATAGTAGTAGAAGAATAATGATCTAGTTTTATAGTTGTGAATAAATTATTTGTATTTAAAGGAAGATTAATCAATGAAAAGAAAAAGAAACCTAATAAGATCAGAGGAATAATATTTTGAATAATGAACCTATTGGTGATTAGCTTAACGTACTGCAGGATCGCACAAAGGAGCGCATTAAGGAGCAGGACCTGCTCCTTAAGCGCGCTCCTTTGGCGCGCGCCGAAGGCGCACGCCTTTGCGGCGTGCGCCGCAAAGTGTTGAAATTTATAGCACATGTACCGGGAGGGGCGGAGCCTGGAACGTGCCGCCGCACAGCGGCGGCAGAGAAGAAGAGCTTGCAAAGGTAACTGAAACAGACAATACAAGATAATATAAACTAAAAGAACATAACCTGACACCTGAAACAGACAATACAAGATAATATAAATTAAAAGAACTTAACCTGACACTTTAAATATTCTAATAGCAAATAAAAACATCCAAAGTGAGCTTAAAATAAAGTGCCATGCAAATAAGACTTCAGTAAAATCTGTTGCTGAGTTAAAGTGCGCCGCAAAGTGTTGAAATTTATAGCACATGTACCGGGAGGGGCGGAGCCTGGAACGTGCCGCCGCACAGCGGCGGCAGAGAAGGAGACCTTGCAAAGGTAACGGGAGGGGCGGAGCCTGGAACGTGCCGCCGCACAGCGGCGGCAGAGAAGGAGAGCTTGCAAAGGTAACGGGAGGGGCGGAGCCTGGAACGTGCCGCCGCACAGCGGCGGCAGAGAAGGAGAGCTTGCAAAGGTAACTGACACTTTAAATATTCTAATAGCAAATAAAAACATCCAAAGTGAGCTTAAAATAAAGTGCCATGCAAATAAGACTTCAGTAAAATCTGTTGCTGAGTTCTTCATGAACATTGTTACTAACTCTAACAAAAACAGGCGTACATAACTAAATCAAAAGTAACTAACCCAGTTAGACAAGCCACAGCAAGCTTGGTATGCAGCCCGGATGTACTGTATTAAATTTGTAGGAAGCCACAGAAAATTGAATCATAACCAAGTTCAAAGCCTACTGACAGGAACACTTACAAGAAGGCCCTTACTATAAACTTAAGCGGTTATATATCCCTGTGTGACCTAGAAGATAGCATGCAGCTACAACTTGGTCAATTTGGAACAGATATTAATGATTTCCCTCTATGTAAATGAAGCAAAGGGGCAAATGAAAGAGCTCCACTAAGTTTTAACCTTTGAAAACCGACAGAGTGTTATGTTATCCCCAACCAGCTTTCAACTGAGAGGAAATACCTTTAGAAAACTGTACTGTAGAATGGATTTAAGAACTTTAATAGCAAAGGAGCTGGATTTTCCAAAGAAATTCAAGAACATTAAGGTTTTTTAAACCTCCTTTTCTTCTCTGGTTATTCTTGAAAGCAAACAACAATTCAGAATGGATTAAGCATCTTGAAAAAAAAAGGCATCTACATTTTCTCCTGAAAGTACATCACGCAGGTGAAGGGGATTTAAGTTTCATCTTAACACACCTTTTCCCTGCTGTGGCTCATACTTCCTGCTATTCCAAAACAAAAGCTCCCACTTAAAAACCAGTTAAAACTTCAGTAATTAATATGTGCCTTAAAAAATAAAAGACTACCCTATCTTTAGTTTTCTTTGCTGAAGAAAAAAATAAAGAGCAAGCTTTATGGAACATTAGCAAGGAGGATTGTTTACACCATTTGTTTGGCAAGGAATCCGAGGAGAGCACTGAAGAATGTAGTTTATTAAAGGTTCCAAAAACCGCTTACAGGTGTGCCATAATTCAGCCGCATTTGGTGGATAAGCAAAATTGCTGGCTCGAGATGTTTATGGCATTTTATCCCAGCAATAATGAATGGGAAAAGGGGAAGGCACAGCTTTGCAAAAATTGCTTCACACAGCTCAGCTCAGGATAAAAATGTCATGGTGTTGTCAGATTTATTAGCTCAGCTGATAAGAAAATGGCATCTGTACAGTTTAAAGAAGACAGGCTCATCCCTTTGGCACTGCCAGACCAGACTGCTTCTTCAAAGGATAACAAAGTACATATCTTAATTTGGAGCTTTTTACGCCTGGTTGTCAGAAAGGCCTAAGGTTGCACATTAATGTACATTCTGTTGAACTCAGCCTGCCCTGTGGCACTTGTTTATTTGCTGGTATTCAGATTGGTAATTGCACCATATAATAACCTAGACTGATCTACGTAAAGCTACCTAAATATTATTAATAATGTTGTAAAAAAGCAGTGAAACATAGCAATATTAACTATCTGGCACCAGGATGTGATTTTGGCCAGAATAAGGTTTCTTGCTAGCTGACAGAAGCAATTAGAAGGCAGTTCTATAAAATTGCGCTTAAGGGTAGGCATCAAATACCGACATATTTTACCGAATACTAGCACATGACCAGGTAATTGGCACTTACCCACACACATGTGTTAGCTGCAATTCTATAAAATACATGCATATTCTCTTTAGCACATATGTAAAAGGGGGTGGAGTATGGGTGGACAATGGATACACAGAATGAGGTGACTCTAATGCTGAATTTAAGGACCATGTTTTAATGCCACAAACATATTTTTCAAACTGCCTCTTTGAGACTGCTTTCAACTCCTAACTCTTCTCACCTTTGGTTCTGCATCCCTAACCTTCTATGTCAGGTCTGTCTGCCCAAGTTATATTGTAAGCTCTTCTGAGTAGGGACAGTCTATTTAATGTCAACATGTACAGCCCTTCAGCGCTATGTCCAAAGTAGTTTCATATAGTAGGGCTGTAGTATGTGGATATGGGTAGTGGATAAAATAACTATATGGGAGGAGTTGGAGGACCCTGACCTTATTAGGAGGGGGAAGAGCAAATAAAAGGGAGGTGAGAAGAAAAACCTGGTCCTTTGGTTATCCTAATCTGCTGCCAGAGCCCGCAGTACTGAGAGGGACTACTGGAAGTGTTATTAGTCTGTAGCAGTGGTCTGAAACATGCGGCCCGGGGGCCACATGCGCCAGGTATTATTTTGCGGCCCGCGGTCTGTTCTAGTGCTGCCCGCTCTTTGCAGCGTCCTCTGGCTTCCCCCCGACCTCCCCGTCTTAGTTTCAACTAATTACCACTGCCTGCAGAGAGGATTGCCGGTGCTGTAGCGATTTTTGCAGGCTGCAGTTATCCTCAGCAGCACGTTCCCTCTACCACGATCCTGCCCCTGTCACCGGCAATCCTCTCTGCAGGCTGCGGTAATTAGCTGAAACTAAGACCGGGAGGCCAGGGGGGATGCTGGAGGATACTTTAAAGAAGGGGGGAACATGTAGGCCTTCGGGGGGGGGGAGATTTATAAACTATAAAGAGTTTTACCTCATGCAAAATTGTAATTTCTTTAATAAGACATTAACTATTTTTTTCTGCGGCCTTCCAAGTACCTACAAATCCAAAATATGGCCCTGCAAAAAGTTTGAGACCACTGGTCTGTTGGGTGAGAGTCCAAGTGTGGTTTGCTAACAGAGCAAGCAGAAGATTGTTTCAGCTTGGTGAGGAAGAAAGTGTAGCTCCAGGCTGAAGATAGAGAATAAGATCCAAAGTGGCTCATTGAGCCCCTTTACCTGAGGGTTGATACTAGGAGGGGACAGAAACTGTTGGTGTTGATACCCACCTCCATTGGGTAAACAAAGAGCGAGCAACTTCACTAAACATGGAGCCTCAATGGATTGTTATAGCTTGGCAGAAAGATAGTGTGGTCCCGGGCTGAGGGTAGGGATTGGTATGAAGAGGTTGGGAAACACGATGAAGGCACAAAGAATTTGACTGTATTATAACAACTTTTACTAATTTCTTTACTTTGACCTCAAGATGTAAATAGTTATCAGTTGGAATTATGGAGAATCAAGAAAAGTTTGAGTTATCAATCACAACATAGTTTCAGCTTGAATCATTTCATCTTAGTGGCAGAATGGTGGGAGCGATTCAGCACAGAAGAGGCTGTCCCCAAGCCTAGTGGGACATGTCCTGGCCTTCACATAGCTCAGACTTTCACTTTCTTTTTGCTAGCCCTGGTCACTGGTGCCCGATCTAAAGAGATAGCTGGCACCCTGAGACTGAGTGTGAGCGAGACCAGGGTTAAACTAATATTACTTAAATCTATCTTACTAAAACAGAGTACATGGGATGCTGACCGGTCAAGGTGCCTTATAAAAAGCAAACATAATTAATTAACCATTGTGACGTCTGCTATGGGAATGTATCAAAATGGCTGTAGTACCACTAGCTCTGTTAAAAAAGACAGGACCTGCAACTCTCATAAAGAAAAAGGATCAAGGATGAATGATCTCAGATGACCAGTTAATAAACCACAGCAGCAATGAAAGCTAACAGTGCTCAGGTGAATGATCCAATTTCATATTTACGTGACTGATGAAATGATGAATAAGACCATTTTTAATTTGTATACCTCTAAACATACTGAACAGACATGGGTCTTGAAAGAACTGAAAATCCATTTCATAGTCTATGGGGCCATGAAAAGTGTGCTTACTTTCTGCATGGTCAATGTGAGGCACACTAGGGTCAAACCCATGAACCTTGCAAATAGAGACTGACTTATTGATCATTTTTCTATACCGCTTAAGAAACAAGCTGTTCACATGAGAAAACATGACTTGGGTAGACACGTGCAGCTGAAACTACTAGAGCTACTCAGTGAAGGTTAAAGCTAGTGCATAGTTATTCTCTGAGAAGCAAAATGTGAGACAAACTCCCGAAGAGCATTGGACCTGCATTTCATAATTAATCAAGGACACATCGTATACTAGTCCAATGGGCTCCTTTAAGGATCTGTCTTTTTATCTGTGGCCCATAGAATAACAAATACACTTGCATTTATTTTACACCATACAGATCCTATGGCTTCTTAAGTCTTTAACCTCACTTCCTGAGGATCCTGGGTCAATCTCCAGTTAGTGTGATAAACACACTAGAACTACTTTGAGAAGAAACGATGAAGAAGCAGGAGTCACTTGATCTACCAATGCTGAAATTTTTATGACAAGAAGTCAAACAACTCTATCCCAGTCTCACTTCCAAATTTCAATTACTAACCTCAATCACATATACCATGTTTTCTTCAACTTAAATACTGTCTTTGTCTCCACTATCTCTGCCAAGAGGCCATGTCAGACATCTACAACTCTTTCCATACAGAACTATTCTCTTAGATTACTACCGAGTCTATCCCTTTTTCCTTTGTCCTATGAGCTTCCTTTTAATTGAACGAGACCTACTACTTCCGCACTTACAATATGTAATGGAAGTATTTAAATGTCTCTATCATATTTAAATACTAAAGTATGATCATGTTTCCCCTTTGTTGATAAAGCTTCACTGGCTCCCAGTTCACTTTAGGATCCAGTTTAAATGTGCATACATAATCTTCAAGCTTCTCTATGGAATATTTGATCCTTTTGTCCCCTTATGTTGGAATACCCTTAGACTTTGCCATTTGAGAAACACATAAAGATATAAGTTAGCCTTCCCTTCCTTTAAGGGAATTAAATCTGCTGGGAAGCTTAATCGATCTTTTGTTTTCAAGTTTGTAGAGATCTGGAATGAACTTCCTGACTCCAGCTGCAATTATTTCATAAATTCCTGATAAGTTTCAAGTTTCAAGTTTATTGATTTTTAATATACTGACCATCAACAGGTATCATCAACGGGTTCTCGCAATTTTTAAATGGCTTAACTACATTGATAATATTATAGTTATTTTTCTTATGTACTTTAGTTTTTAACTAGTTCTTCCTTCTCCTATGTTTTCTGCTATGTACTCTAGTCTTAATTACATGTGAACTGAGTTGAGCGCCACTGGGAGATGACTCGGTATATAAACCAAAGATTAGATTAGATATCCATGGCAAAAATGGAAGCTCTGCGATGAGGACAAAGTTAAAGGGGAGTAATCTACCTAAATGCCTGTGCAAACAGGCCTTCAGATGTCTTTAAAAATTAAAATAATTATTTTTTATCATACACAAAATCAAATAAATGAGAATGAGTATCTACCTCGCTTCTATCCATAGAAAGTGTGCACACAGAAAAATGTCTTAAGATCCTGTCTGAAATATAGATAATGTTTCCCCCATGCCTTCTGTTAGTCATGTACATGTCAGAGCAGCTTTACAAGCATCTACTTGAATGTGTAAAACACTTATAAAACTAACTTCTAAGAGGGCATGTTTTAGAAATGTACACTTGTGGACGTTTACTATCATGACCTACCACAAAACCAACGGAAGAAGGTTTAAAGTGTTTACAGCTGTCGCATGTCACTAGAAATTTGCAACAAGAATATTTCTGGGGTATTTTGCTATAACCCGTCTCTTATTCTTTTTACAGCGGTATTCTAAATTACATCATTTAACTTAAAAATACTTATCAGTCCTCTTTCAAATGGAAAAAGAGAAGAGGCTGTCCTGTGCATTTCCTTAACTATGCTATTTGACAGATAAATGAAAGGACTTTAATGTACAACTTAAAATTCTTAATTTTGTTTTCCAAAACAAAAGGCTTAAAACTGTCAATTATATATACAAGGCAAATGCGAACATCCACAATAGAATCCAGTTGTTTATCAGTAAAGAGTCAGACCCTCTGAAAAGTACACAAGCTTTTGGTTGGTGGTAAATTAGTGACAGGAAGAAAATCAAAATGAATGAAAACCACATGAAGACATGCCATCCCTCCCCTAAAATCCCCTTGTAAGAGCAGTTTAACCCCACCCTGTGTTTTATATTTCAGAATCTCTGTCTTTTAACTCAGTCCACTGACAAGTAGCTGCTGCTGTTAATACAGATGCACAGATACAGAACATTCTGTCCAAAACTGGAGAAAAACCAACAACTTACAAATGGTGCGATACATCAATATGAAAAAGGTCCTAGAAAAGAGAGAATGAAACCCGCTTCTCCGCATTGTCCGGCATTCTTAATTCATTTAAGCTCTGAACATTTATTTACTCACTCATTTCTATTCCCCCTAAAATCTAGAGCAGGGGTGTCCAACCTTTTGGCTTCCCTAGGCAGCATTGGCCGCAAAAAATGTTTCTGGGGCTGCTCAAACGCTGCAGCAAGACAGAGGAGGGAGCCGGCAAGACGGTAAACACCTGGGAGCAGCAGAGGAAAACACTGCATCGCACTTGACCGGAGCCACACAAAATACTTCATGGGGCCGCATGCGGCCCTCGGGCTGCAGGTTAGACACCCCTGATCTAGAGGGATTATAAGGTAACAAACCACATCATTTTACTCAAGGTAACATATATAATTCTCAAAATTATCATCCATGATCAGCAAAATACAAACATTGACCATCTGTGGCAGTTCAACAAACATTAATTATGATGGGAGATAATTTTCAAAAGTTGAAATGGCCTTCTGTTGGGTTTTTTTTTCCATTCTTCAGGTGTTTTGATCTCCGATGTGATTTAAGGAGTTACGGTAGTTTCTGCATAATGTCATTTAAAAATGTAGCTCAACTCACATGGAGTAAAGCATATTTATGACCTCAGCTATGCCGCTGTTTAGAATACAAGGACCCTGACAGTTTAGACTGGCTGAGTCATAACATTAGCTGAGCCCCAGGAACCCTAGTAAAAAGTTAATAGGGGAAGGGGGGTGAGAATTTGAAGGATGGTAAGGTTGGAAAAAAAAAAAAGATGATGAAGGATTAGATAGGATTGGTGGGAAATGATTGGTGAGAAGCAGGAAGGTAGTGAGAAGTTGTGATTGGTTGGAACTGTGAAGAGATTAGAATGTTGGGGAAGGTGTTTGGGCGGTTTTATTCATTTGTGGGGGTTTTGGAGTGGAGGGTGGTTGCGAGGGAGGAGGTGGTGGAAGAAGCGTGTTCTTCCTTCCCTCCCTTGGTTGGGTAGTGCTTGGGATCAGTTGTTGACAATGGAGGGGGGGAGGTAGCAGCTAAAAAACCATGGAAGTGTGCCTAAGACATGGGGGATATTGTTGGGGATGCCTATGGATTTTGAGTTATGATACATGTGATGGGGGAAAAGAAAAATGGATTACTCATGGGCGTCACTGCCATGAGTTGGGGTGCGTGACCTGATGATACCATGGGTCATGTTATGGGGGTAAGTGGTAAGGAGTTGCCTGAGGGGATGAGCTACTTTCATCTCTGAATGGCTCATGGGGAAAGGGGGTAAGGAAAGAGGGGGTTTGTACAGCTGCATTGGGAAGTTGGGGGATGTTATAGATAT
This sequence comes from Geotrypetes seraphini, assembly GCF_902459505.1. Taxonomy (NCBI): domain Eukaryota; kingdom Metazoa; phylum Chordata; class Amphibia; order Gymnophiona; family Dermophiidae; genus Geotrypetes; species Geotrypetes seraphini. The sequence goes on along the minus strand of NC_047090.1, from coordinate 100,870,861 downwards.
ATGAATTTAATTGTTGAACTCCTTCGCTGACGACCTACAACTCTATCTTCCCCTAGGCCATCACCGAGACACACAAATAAAAAATCTCCAGTCTTGCTTAACTGAAATAAAGTCTTGGATGACCGTAAACAAGTTACAGTTAAATGAATCCAAGACAGAACTTTTCTGGATCCACAAAGATTTATGCGTATATCCCCGTCCGTCCTTTTCCTGGGCCACAAACACCCTTACACCCAAAGACAACGTCCGCAGCCTAGGAGTAACTCTTGACTCTAATTTATCAATGACAGATCACGTATCCAAACTAGTATCATCCACCTTCTACTACCTCCGCCTGCTAAAAAACATACGTGCCTACTTCTCAGAACCTGAATTTGCCTAACTACTCTACGCTTTTGTTCTATCCCGCTAGACTATTGTAACACTCTACTAGTGGGCCTGCCTACCAAAACTCTCTCCCGCCTCCAAAGGGTGCAAAACGATGCAATCCGCCTTCTGAAAAACCTAGGCATCCGCGACCATGTTACCCCTGCATTAGCTTCCATGCACTGGCTACCCATTCAAAAATGCTGCACCTTCAAGGCCCTGCTCCTCGCTTTCAAAACCTTCCATGAAACGATTCCGTACTACATGAAAACTAAACTACAAATCTACTTCTCAAAGCAACCACTGAGGTCCCAAGGAGAAAAACGATTGACCATACCTTCTGGCCGCTCCCTCAAAACTGAAACCACCTGCAAACGCTCCTACTCACATTTCATACCCAAACTTTGGCACACAATCCCTCCATCTGTCAGATCACTAGATGGACTCTGGAACTCCAGGCAGGCCGTGAAAACCTTCCTCTTTACTAACCCAGTGCCTTAAAGTCATTCACCCTGAAATGCCACCCAGTCAACGCACCTACGCCATCTAAACTCACCAGATGCTACTTAGTACATATGTTTTATTGTCATGTCTTTATTGTAATTTATGTAAACTATGTCATCTCTGCTCTGTCTGGATTATTATGGATGTACTTTGAAACCCGTTCTGGGCTCCTTTGGGAGGACGGGCTAAAAAATTGAATAAATAAAATAAAAATAAAATAAATAAAGTTGGGGTTATGAATAAAGCTGCAGCCAAACATTTATTCCACTAGATCATTGTCTGTGATTTATTGGGGAGAATGTGATTTAGAGCTTCTTTTACTAAGCTGCGCTAGTGTTTTTAGCGCATGCTGCCCTCTGTGTTATGCACAAAAAACTAATGCCAGCTCAATGGTGGCATTAGCGTCTAGCGCACGCGGCAATTCAGCGTCTGCTAAAACCGCTAGCACAGCTTAGTAAAAGGAGCCCTTAGAGTTTTAAATGATGGTGACAAACAGACTAACGCACCAGCCTCTTCATTGGTCTTCAGATTTTTAATAAATTTTTTAGCACAGTGAATTCTTGTTCCTCACTTAATATTATTTAGATTTTATCAAAATATAGCTTATAAATAATGAAAGGCAATACTGTATATATGTAGTTTACTACTACCAAGTTTTTAAAATTAAGTTTACCGCCTTTGGACTCATTTTCAGGCTGGTCAGTTTGTTTATAAGCCTCCTTTGCTAATTCCATGTTCACCACATCCAAGCTCATGTCTAGTTCTCTGGTCATCAAGTCAAAGAAGTCAATCAGATTTGTTTGGCAAACCATATGGCCTTGGATCTTGCAAGCAAAACAACCAGACATAGGAGAACTCACAAACCGTTCACGCATCCCCCAATCAGAGGCGTCAAATGAAAAAACTGTACGATGGCCTTCTAGCCACACAAGCAACAAAACTAGACTACCAACTTGCCAATTTACTGATAATGACTCCAGACTACAAATTGTTCAGAAAAGAAATAAAAACCATCCTATTCAAGAAATCCTTGAAGACAAACTAACGTCGCAAGACGCATCTCAGTTCTCTGAAGCAACTCGCTCTACTCTTTAATTCCTCTGGAAATGGCCAGATAACTTATTTTGTAATCCGCCTTGAACTGCAAGGTATTGGCGGAATAGAAATCACTAATGTAATGTAACAACAGCAGAGAGACAAAAATAAATAAATAAAGCATAGCCTGTGATGTTCCAACAGATGAATTTTTTAGTTCAACTCAACACTATTTTTGTTTCAGCCACAATGCCTGCCCCAGGAGTCTGAAGTACTCGTTGGAACTGTTTTCATAAGAGTGTAGGTCAAGAACTTGTCGGGAGAAATACGACAAAGAAAAGGGGTATCAGTAACTGAAATGGTGCCAAAACTACACTTCTCCCTCCATATTCGCTGTGATAGGGGATTAACATAACCGCAAATACAGAAAAACCGCGAATAACTTTTTCATATGTTATTCGCTGTTTTCTATTAAAAACCATTGTGAATATAGTGAAACCGTGAATAACATGGTGGGAGACCTGGTCTGTTCCTGAAGGAGAGGCAAAACACGGTGAAGAAAGTGTTGGGAATCTGGTATTTTCTCTGTAAATGTTTGGAATCAGCAATTTCTCTATGCAAGCTGATGTAATTTGGGGGGAGGAGCAAGCAAGCAAAAAACCGTGAATAATCAAAACCACAAATGCTGAAACCGCGAATACGGAGGGAGAAGTGTACTTCATTTTGATGTGTACTTTTCCTAGTTATTTGTGGCCCCTCTCTGGAACTGTCTGCTGCTTTTTCCTAGTCATTCTCAGTTTTAGACTTCCACCTATGACCTTCCTCTTTTTCTGGATGTACCTAAGGTAAGTCTTATCACTTTGTTTTACATCTTTGGTCATCTTGTCTTCTGTTCTTGCTTTTGCCTTCCTGATTTCTCTTTTGGTTTCAATCAGCTTTACCCAATATTCTTTTTCACATTCCATGTTATCCTTTGTACTTTATGTCTGCTAGTCTTTTCACCTTATTTTGTCAGCCGCCTCCTTGAAAAACCATAATAGTTTTCTTTACCTTCTTAACATAAAGATAGTGATACCCCTTTATAGAATTGCTTTCTATGTGTGTACTTGCACATTCTATAAAGTATGTGTATACATTACTACTCCAAGAGTCATTGATACCATTTTGGATTCCAGCAATGACTGGGCAGGCAGTAGTAGTGGATTGCTGCCACTGGGAAACATTGCATTACCAAAATTAACCCCCAGAGGGATCAGAAGGGGGTTATCACTGTAGAGAAGCATATTGTGAGGAAGAACCAACTTCAGGATGGGGGAAACAGATGGGGGATACCCCGAGCAGCTGTCATTTTGACAGCACTAAGGGTGCGCTACAGGCATGGACCCACGCTATTGGCTCAGGCATGTAATGCTCGATTAATGTACTTTTGTGTCCCGTGCAATCAATGCATAGGACATAGCAGCACACACAGGCTTTGTACTTACCACACATTAAGATTTGCTGTTAATGTGCGGTAAGTGCAAATCCTATCACACTTTAGTAAAAGAGCCCCTTTTGCCTTCTCTATTCTCAGTCACTATACTATGTGCAATTGTTCAGGGTTCTATTTCCTTATTTTTAAAGGATAAGGGAATCAAAAAAGTTAGAATTAGGAAAATATATTTTATGTTCTACATAGGTTTAAACAATGCTGTACTGGCTATTAATGGAGTTAGGGGAAAATTTCCTTATTTCTGACTTTTGTATGAGTTTCAACCAGTTTCAGCTACAGTGAAATGAGAACACCAAGAAAGATTTTATAATAATTACAGGGACATATTTTTATAAGATGATTATATTACAATTCAACTGACATCAAGATAAATGAACTTTTATTGTTCTTGTCTCCAGATGAAGTCATCTCTGTATACAAAGTAACTTACAGACCCTGAAGATTACCTAAGAGAAATTCCAATGTCTCAGTCAAACATTACTGGAAACACATTTGAGTGACAAAGTCAAATTATTTTCAGTGTTGACATCAGCATCCAGGACTTTGGCCAAATAAAACACATTTTCAACACCAGCCACACCTATATTACCTTTTTTAAAAAAAGCAAAATAAGAATATAAGCATTGCCTTACTGGATCAGACCGAAGGTTCATCAAGCCCAGTATTCCTGTTTCTAACAGTGACCAATCAAGGTCATAAGTACCTGGCAAGATCTCAAAAGAATAAAAACAGATTTTATTCCAGAAATAAGCAGAAGACTGTCCTAAATCATCTCAATCATGGCTTATTGAATTTTCTTGTAGGAATTTATGCAAACCTTTTTAAAATGCTGCTAAGCTAACTGCTTTTACCATACTCTCTGGCAACAAGAGGCAAGTAAGTAAAAGTAAGAGGAAAAGAAGGCTGCTTTGGTTCTTAAAAGTAGTAGCTGAGAAGGTAAGGAATAAGAGGTTAGCTTTCATAAACTACAAAAGATCGCAGAAAGAGGAAGACAGGCAAAAATATCTGGAAAAGTTAAGAGAGGCTGGTCATGTAGTCAGGAAAGCAAAGATGCAAATGGAAGAAAAAAAAGCTGACAGGGTAAAACGGGGAGACAAGACCTTTTTTTTGTAAATCTTTATTGATTTTCAAACTTTAAAAGTGCAATACAAATGATAAATCCGAAAAACTGCACAAAAACACATTATTAATTATACAATTTTTTAGATATATTAGTGATAGGAAGAAGTGCAAAAGTGGCATTGTGAAACTCAAAGGTGAAGGGGAGGAATATGTAGAAGCTGATAAAGAAAAGGCCGAATTGCTTAACAATTATTTCTGTTCTGTGTTCACTGCTAAAGCGCAGGGAGCACAGAAGACAAATGTGAATAGGGATGGAGGAAGAATAGACCCTGATAGATTTTCAGAGGGTTGTGTTCAAAACCTACACCAAAACTCAGAGAGGAGAATGTGTAGGAGAGGAAGACAGGGTATAACTTATGTCCTGTGTTTCAAAAGCAATGAGGGCCATATTCTATAAACGGCACCATAGATTAGGCAGCCTAACTTAATTGTCTTAATTGGCTTTAATTGGTGCAGTAATTGGCCACATCATTTAAAACAGATTAATAAATCATTTCAAAAAGTTAGGTACCGGGAGGCGTCTATAGTGTGGGCGCTGTTAACATGTCTATAGCAGGACGCCTTTTGCCTAAGTGGGTGTGATTAGGGGTGGAGTGGAGTGGGACTTAGGCACCATTAGGCATGATTCACTAAAAAAATTATATACCTGCAATGTAAGCCAGTAAAACACTGGCCTACATTGCAGCCATCTAAGTTTTTGTCTTAAATTTTGTTAGCTGTGATTCTGTTAATGGCGCCTAAACGTGATTGACATGCGGCTGGCATCCATTTTTGTAGACGCTGCCAATTTAGGCATCTTTACAAAATCCGGCTCTGAGAATCTGAAAAGGACAGGACTGTCTGAGGTCTCTATCAACTTAGAGACACTTAAAGTGGAATAAAGACTAAGAAAGTTCCAAATCCATCCAAAGGAGGCAACCGGAAACAGAGAAGTGTCAACATATATGGAGGGAGACCAAGGGACATTATTACAGTGAGCAAGGTTGATTCTTTTTGCCGTCTTTTGACTTTTTTTTAATGTACTGTATGACTAATTTTATTGTCCTGCTTATAGGTATTCTTAGTTGCTGGGGGAGGACCCAGTAAATGGCTATTTTTATGTAAAAATTTCTACCACTCTCTTCTACATTATTTTCTAAGTGTGGGTTATGGGTACTTGTTCAAAGAATAATCCGACAACCACCAAGGATCCCACCTATCTTTGGTGTCCATAGTTAAAACTTTAAAATCTCTTCCCGTCCACATATAACTTTTCATGTGTACCTATTAATAAGATATATTTACCTACAAGACCAATGACAGTTGGAGTAGGTCATAATGGGAATATTGAACAAAATCAATGCCAAGATTAAGTTCAAAGAGATGATAATGTCTGTAGTACCTGAAGATTGGAGGGTGGACAATGTTACAATGATTTCTTAAAGGTTTCCAGGGGAGATCTGGGAAATTACAGACTGGTAAAAGCCTGACTTCAAAGCCGGAAAAAATACTGGAAACAATTATAAAAATAAAATTACGGAACAAGTAGACAAACATGATTTAATGGAACAGAGTCAGCATGGGTTCAGCCAAGTGAGGTCTTGCCTCACCAATTTGCTTGACTTATTTGAAGGTGTGAATAAACATGTGGATAAAGGCGAGCCGGTTGATGTAGTGTATCTAGATTTTCAGAAAGCTTTAGACAAAGTTCCTCAAGAGAGGTTCCTGAGAAAATTAAAGTCATGGGATAGGAAGCAATTTTCCTGCCCAATGTGTGGCAATAGCCAAAAAAGCAAACAATGCTAGGAATTATTAGAAAAGGGATGGTAAACAAGACTGATTAAGTGGCTAAGTATCTCTTTTAGAAGCTCAAGAGCACTAACCACTTATGTTATACTGCCTCTATATCACACCATGGTGCAATCTCACCTTGAGTATTGCATTTGATTCTGGTCAACTTATCTCAAAAAATATATAGTAGAACTAGAAAAGGTTCAAAGAAGAGTGACCAAGATAATAAAAGGAATGGAACTCCTTTCATATGAGGAAAGACTAAAGAAGTTAGGGCTCTTCAGTTTGGAAAAGAGATAGCTGAGGGGAGATATGATTGAAGTCTACAAAATTCTGAGTGGTGTAAAACGGGTACAAGTGGATCAATTTTTTACTCCATCAAAAATTACATGACTACTCGATAAAGTCACAGGGAGTTACTTTAAAAAATCAATAGGAGGAAATATTTTTTCACTCAGAGAATAGTTAAGCTCTGGAACATGTTGCCAGAAGATGTGATAAGAGCGGTTATCATAGCTGGTTTTAAAAAAGGTTTGAACACGTTTCTGGAGCAAAAGTCCATAGTCCACTGCTTGCCCTAGATCGGTAGCATGGAATTTTACTACTATTTAGGTTTTTGCCAGGTACTTGTGACCTAGATTGGCCACCGTGAAGATGGGATACTGGGCTATACAGACCATTGATCTGACCCTATAAGACTATTCTTATATCTTTATAAAATATATCAGCGATTCTGGAATCCTCATTGCTAGAAGTATCGGAGAGATCAACTCTACTAGTGTCCCTGGTTTTTGAGCAAGATCTTAACGCAATATATATATTTGTAATTTTCAAAAACCTTTCTGTGACCATAAAGTAGGGATTTATCTAGATGTTACAAAAACAGAAAAGAGAAGGAAAGAATTCTTAGCAATGAGAGATGAGATTAAGAGACTGGATGGCTTGTTTTTATTAGCCCATCCATGTAAATGTATGGTATGATATCTGGGTACTAAGTATGTTTTTTATTTGCTCCTGACCAGTTGAGATCATTTTTGGACTTTAAGAAAACTTCTTTAGGGAATATTAGTGTTCATGCTTAGTATGTTAAAGAAATGGTATGGTTAGTCATGTTATATGCTTTTCTACTTTGTATGTTTGTTTTTCTAAGGGCTTCTTTTATCAAGGTGCGTTATAGGGGTTAGCGCGTCGGACATTTCATCACGCGCTAACCCCTGCGGCAGCCTAAAATCCTAATGCCTCATCAATGGAGGCTTAGGTACTAGCGCGGTAGGCGGTAAACCACTACCGCACCTTTGTGAAAGGACCCATAAGTATTTCTCCCTAGTAACTAGCCACTCCTCCTCTCTTTGATAGTCTAAAGATTAGTCTAATTTTCTCTCAGATTGTATTTCTTTTTTTTTTTTTATTACTTTGTTTTGCGTGTTATAAGTGTACTGCTTGTTTTGATATTACAAACTTTAAAAAATAAAAAGGAAAAAAAAACTCATCATGTGTACCTGCTTCTGGGGGTCACCCTCAGCTCCACTACAATTTATTTCATTCATCAACTCTGATTTCAAAATCTCTAGTGTATTCTGACAGTAGGTATGAACCTTTATAGTACCCTTAACTATTCAATGTGATGTTTTGCTGTGTCCACTTTGGTACAACTTAGCAGAAGCTATCATCAAGTAGAATAATGATTAGCAAGCAGAAGAAATGTTGGTACAGGAAAGACACAGCTACCACAAATTAGTATTTTCCATCATCGCTGCCCTAAAACAAAACCGACTGTGCTTGTAGCACTGTGTCCTGTATTCCCATATCCAATTTCAGTTTAACTTGTGATTAAAATCTTTCATGTTTTTGATGAACAGGTTGATAATGTTATGCAGCAGATATTTACTGAGATTACATCTCTTTCTCTCTTTTTATGCCCTTGAGTCACACTTCCATCAAATCTCATGCTGTAGTACTTCTACCCTGGGTACCCCATAATTTTGCAGCTGTGGGAAAGGCCACAAAATTAGGTCAGGAAAGCAGATGCGTCTCAATAATGCATTTAACTCTTCCTCGTCTCCCAGTCTACTTCACCCACGTGTGCTTATAAGTGATAGAAAAGAAGAACAGTGGTAAAACAGATTGGGCTATATCCTCTGCTTGTACTGCCTAGGCCCAGCTGTTGTATTAAATTCAAGTTTCAAGTTTATTATAATTTGATATACCGCTTATCAAATATCTAAGTGGTGTACATGATGACAAAACTAAAATTAAAAAATTAAAATGTAATCACAATAACCGAAATAGAGTAACACAAAAGTAGGGAAAAGGGGAGAGAAGAGTACAATAGTCAATAGGAAAGAGAGACATCAGAAAGGAAACACAATAGGGAGGATATTAAAATCCTGACAGATAGTAGAGGCATAAAATGATATTAACAGTCAAATGCATCCTGGAATAGAAATGTTTTTAAGTTTGAGTTAAATTTGGTAAAAGAGGAGTCTTTCTAAAGGTACATTGGCATACTATTCCATAAAGATGGGGCAATGACTGAAAAAATTGATTTTTTTGGTCGGATCGTATATTATATGTGAAGGTGATGGAATTTCTTATAGATTTTGATTGCTTGAGCATAGTGATCGTGTAGGTGCATATGGAGTAAAATATCTATTGATGAACCTCAGAGATTGCGTCGTTCTGGTTTTAAAAGTTAGGAGTAGAATTTTATGTCAATCGATGTGATATGGGAAACCGATACGCTTTGATTAGAAGGGGGGGTTACATGATCAATTTTTTTTGCTTTGAGTAAAAGTTTTACGGAAGTGTTCTGAATTATTTGTAATCTGAGTTCTTTTGGGGTAATTCCTTGGTATAAGGCATTACAATAGTCCATATTTGAATTATCGTACTGTGTTGATAAGATAAGTTGTTGTCTAATGTCATTTCAAGTAACCTGATTGTAGTCAATGACTGTAAGGCTTTGGAATTCAGACAAATAGGGGAAACTCGATTTTCTGATTTATTGCTGGGAAATAGCATCACTTTAGATTTAGTGTTGTTTAGAGAGAGCATTTTATCATTTAACCAGTTGGTTACTTGTTCCAATTTTTTGTTGATCTCTTGAATATCAATCAAATTTTGGGGATTCAATGGGTGAAACAGTGGAATATCATCTGCATAAGCATATATAGTGAATCCAATGGAATGGCTTAAAGTCATTAAGGGTGATAAAAAGATATTGAAAAACAGTGGGGACAATATTGATCCCTGAGGTACCTCATATTCCTGTGTATAGGGGTCTGATGCTCCATTTTTAGTAATGACCTTGTAAGAATGATAGGAAAAATAATAAGATAATCAGCCCAAGGCATTCCTTGAGATTCCAATAGATTGAAGTCTTTGAATTAAAAGATGATGATCAATAGTGTCAAAGGCTGCTGAGAGGTCTAATGAAATTAATATCATTGATTTCCTGTGGTCTAGGTCAGTGATTCCCAACCCTGTCCTGGAGGACCACCAGACCAGTCAGGTTTTTGGGATAGCCCTAATGAATATGCATGAGAGAGATTTGCATATAACGGAGGTGACAGGCATGCAAATCTGCCCCATGCATATTCATTAAGGCTATCCCAAAAACCCGACTGGCCTGATGGTCCTCCAGGACAGGGTTGGGAACTACTGGTCTAGGTGATAAAGAATTGAAGATGTAAAACCTATCAAAGACTATTCTGTTGAATGGTTTGATCTAAATCCAGTTTGGTTTGGGTGGAGTACGTTTGTTTTCTCCACAAAGTCTGAGAGTTGATTAAAGACAATTTTTTCCATAATCATAGCAAGAAATGGAAGATTAGCTATAGGGTGGTAGTTTGAGCAGTCAGTTTTAAGGTCCTTGAAATCTTTTATTTGGGGGTAAATGGTCACTGCTTTCCATAATTTGGGCATTAAATTTGATGTTAGACTGTTAGTGATAGTGTAGATGTAAGGTCCAAAGATTGAGAAGCAGTGTTTGAACATTATTGGGGAGATTGAGTCATAGGAAGAACCAGAGGTTCATGGTTTGCATAAGACATTGAATTTCTGCCACAGAGGGTATGGAAAATATAGAGAATTTACTAAGGGTAAGATGTGAAATTTCTGTAGGTAAGTTTAAGTCTGCTTTTATAGTAGAAAGGGGCAATTTGTCACAAATTCTTTGTATTTTATCAATAAAGTAGTTGGCTAGATCTTGATCAGGGAGAACATCTTTATTTAGATCTGTTTTGGAAGTGAGGTGCTTTTTTTTTTTAACTATAGTATAGAGTGCAGAGGTAGATAAAAGCAGCAACTGAGTTAAAAAGGACAGAAGAAGAAATAAAGGATTAAGGTCATATCACTGTGCTCCTCATCTCATGGCCCAGAGGAGAAAGAAGAAATTGAGGTGGAGCAGAGCAATGTGTAATACAGGGCCTGAGGTTGAGGAGGTAGAAGTTGTGTGAAGTAAGAGATGATATGGGGGATGGGTAGAATGGGAATAGAAGGAAGGGAAAGTATGAAAGAGGGGTTGGGAATAGAATGTGTATGAAAGAATGGCCACAGAGAGAGCAGATGGGACAGAAAATGAGCCAGCCTGTAAACATGCATGAAAGATACTTGAGTTTGAGGTCATAAATACTGCTCAAAGAAAACCAAGATGTACTAATTCATTGAACCCATTTATTATTAACAGTTAGCACTGTCAGCTCACTATCAGGTGATCCTTAATAGTCTGTGGGTCATGGGAAAAAAGTTTGTGGAGAGCTGTATATTTATGGTCATAGACTCTGAAAGAGATGTTATGCACCAGCCCTGCCAATCTGAGTGGCCAACTACATGTATGTTTTGAAACAGGTATAAATGCAGACAATTAAATGTGCCATTCACTGGTGTGTGGGCAGGGCCTTCAGGAGATTCGCCCTACCCCCTAAAAGCCTGAGGATATCACCATAAAATACAACCTTCATTCTAATGTGGAGAGTGTGGTGCAGTGGTTAAAACTACAGCCTCAACACCCTGAGGTTGTGGGTTCAAATCCACGCTGCTCCTTGTGACCCTGGGCAAGTCACTTAATGCCCCAGGTATTTTAGACAAATTATAAGCCCACCGGGACAGAGAGGGAAAAACTGCTTGAGTACCTGAATAAATGCATGTAAAACCGTTCTGAGCTCCCCTGGGAGAACGGTATAGAAAATTGAATAAATAAATAAATTTGGACTGCTAGAAAATAGCAGCTTTCTCTTGGAATCTGGGAGCTTGCTCCCAAGGATTGCGTGCAGAAATCTGAGGCTGTTTAGCAATCTGCAATGTTTATATGTTCTGTCTGAAGTGTAAATGTATATCTCAAAGTGAGTTTTTAAAAGTCAGTAAGGTTACATAATATATGCTTTTAAAGTTTTGAAAGTCAAAGCCACAGAAGATGAGTTTCAGATGGCAAGAGGAAAAGAAGTTACGAGGCATGAGGAGAAAGAGTACGGTAATGTTGTTCCATATTTTGGGTAAAGAGAAAGAGACTGTTCCACTGCCTGCACTGAAAACACTGTGGACTAGAAAAAGAGGGGGCAAGGATTCAAGGGAACTGAGGATTGGGGAAATATGATATAAGCATAGTGAGTGTTTTCTTTTTAAAGATGCCTTTAGTTGACCACACGATTCTTAATAATGTTCGAAAGGTTACACTCACCTATGGGAAAAGTGTCCACAATCTATTTATTTCTATTTATTATTTCTATTTTCCCAACTTCCTATTGTATTTACCTTAATTGTCTTTTTTCTATAACAATTGTATTTCTCCCTCCCTTCCTATTGCTTCCTGGGGCTCCATAGTCTCAACTACCCTATCTGTACTCGTCAATTAGTCAAGTATGTCTTACTTGTCAAATCCCTAGTAGATTTGTTATCTTGGTCTGCTATGGTCAGTTTGTCAAAATATTTATCTGTTTTTATGTTATTTTTTTCATATTTTGTAAATTGCTTTGCATATTTGAATAAGCGTTTAATCAAAAACTGGAATAAACTTGGAAACTTGGAAACACGGTGACAAAATTCATCACTGTTCCCGTCCCCGCGGATAACCGTGGGAAATAATCCCATGTCATTTTTTAGTGTCTATTTCAACCTCAGTCCTTCTACACCAGCATTCTTCAAAGCAAAGCTTGTGGGTCAGTGGTTGTGGCCATTCATACTCTGATTCTTTGCTCTCTCCTTAAAGAATGACATGAAGATGGTTTCCCGCAGTTATCCGCGGGGACGGGAACGGTGATTAATTTTGTCACCGTGTCATTCTCTAAACAAATCAAGGAGGAAGAGCAAATGGCTAGGAATGTAGAAAAGGAAGACAAAATTTTTTTCAGATATATTAGTGAAAGGAAGAAGACGAAAATGAAATTGCGAGACTAAAAGATATGTATCAATATGTGGAGAGTGATGAGGAAAAAGCAAACATGTGAAACAAATACTTCTGTTCTGTGTTCATGGAAGAAGATCCTGGAGAAAGACTGAGGTTGTCTGACAAAGTTACACACGAGAATGGAGTAGACACCGTGTCATTCACAGAAGAAAGTGTTTATGAACAACTTGAAAAATTGAAGGTGGACAAAGCGATGGGACCAGATAGGATCCATCCCAGGATATTGAGGGAGCTCAGAGAGGTTCAGGCGGGGCCTATTTAAGCTATGTTCAACAAATCCTTGGAGATGGGAATGGTTCCTGGGGATTGGAGAAGAGCACATGTGGTCCCTATTCATAAAAGTGGTCACAGAAATGAAGCGGGAAACTACAGACCGGTAAGCCTCGCTTCGGTTATTGGAAAAATAATGGAAGCATTGCTGAAAGAAAGGATAGTGAAATTCCTAGAATCAAATGGGTTACAGGATCCGAGGCAACATGGTTTTACAAAAAGTAAATTGTGCCAGACAAATCTTATTGAATTCTTTGATTGGATGACTGGAGAATTGAATCAAGGGCATATGCTAGATCAGTGGTCTCAAACTCAAACCCTTTGCAGGACCATATTTTGGATTTGTAGGTACTTGGAGGGCCTCAGAAAAAATAGTTAATGTCTTATTAAAGAAATGACAATTTTGCATGAGGTAAAACTCTTTATAGTTTATAAATCTTTCCTTTTGGCTAAGTCTTAATAATAATATTGTAATTTATAGCTAAAGAGACATAAGATCAAGAAACTGTTTTAATCTACTTTTGTGATTATGATAAACATACCGAGGGCCTCAAAATAGTACCTGGCGGGCCGCATGTGGCCCCCAGGCCGCGAGTTTGAGACCACTGTGCTAGATGTAATTTACTTAGATTTCAGCAAAGCCTTTGACACAGTTCCTCATAGAAGGCTCTTGAACAAACTTGACAGGCTGAAGTTAGGACCCAAAGTGATGAACTGGATTAGAAACTGGTTGATGGACAGACACCAGAGGGTAGTGGTTAATAGAATTCGCTCGGAGGAAGGAAAGGTGAGTAGTGGAGTCCCTCAGGGATCGGTGCTGGGGCCAATCCTGTTCAATATGTTTGTGAGTGACATTGCCGAAGGGTTAGAAGGAAAAGTTTGCCTTTTTGCGGATGATACCAAGATTTGTAACAGAGTAGACACCGAGGAGAGAGTAGAAAACATGAAAAAGGATCTGCAAAAGTTAGAAGAATGGTCTAATATCTGGCAACTAAAATTCAATGTATTTGGGGATTGGAAATCGGAAGGAGCCGTATATGCTGGGAGGTGAGAGGCTGATAAGTACGGATGGGGAGAGGGACCTTGGGGTGATAGTATCTGAAGATCTAAAGGTGAAGAAACAGTGTGACAAGGTTGTGGCTGTTACCAGAAGGATGCTAGGCTGTATAGAGAGAGGTGTGACCAGCAGAAGAAAGAAGGTGTTGATGCTCCTGTACAGGTTGATGGTGAGGCCCCACTTGGCGTATTGTGTTCAGTTTTGGAGACCGTATCTGGCGAAGGACATAAAAAGACTTGAAGCGGTCCAGAGGAAGGTGACGAAAATGGTAGGAGGTTTGGGCCAGAAGATGCATGAGGAGAGACTGTAAGCTCTGAATATGTGTAACCTAGAGGAAGGAAGGGACAGGGGAGATACGATTCAGACGTTCAAATACTTCAAAGGTATTAACTTAGAACATAATCTATTCCAGAGAAAGGAAAATGGTAAAACCAGAGGGCATAATATGAGGTTGAGGGGTGGTAGATTCAAGAGTAATGTTAGGAAATTCTTCTTTACGGAGAGGGTGGTTGATGCGTGGAATGCGCTCCCGAGGTAGGTGGTGCAGAAGAAAACGGTGACAGAGTTCAAAAAAGCATGGGATGAACACAGAGGATCTCTAATCAGAAAATAATGGGTATACATTGAAGGAACTAAAGCCAGTACTGGGCAGGCTTGCACGGCCTGTGTCCCTTATATGGACATTCAGTTGAGGATGGGCTGGGGAGGGTTTCGATGGCTGGGATGGTTAAGATGGGCTGGAGTGAGCTTTGATGGAGACTCCAGTAGATGGAACCTAAGCACACTACTGGGCCGGGCTCTGGGTTTCTGGCCCAGAAATATCTAAGAAAAAGGAACATTTAAACTAAATTAATTTACGGAGCGTGTATGGTTGGGCAGACCGGATGGATCACTTGGGTCTTTATCTGTTGTCATTTACTGTTACTATGTTACCTTTGCTCCTAATTATATATTAATATTTATGAAAGATAAACTTATCAGAGCAAAATTCTGAGGGCTCAGACTATTTCTCCATGCCTCTGATAATGAACATTCAGAGTCCCAAAGCAAACATTTTGGATAGCCAACCCCCGCCCCCCTTTTCCTGTGTGGAAGATCTGAGGAGAAACACTTCCTCTGAGGATTCAATAGTCTTCCAGGAGCAGAAACCCCCCACCCCACCCTACCCTACTCTGGCTATCCTCCCACCTGGTTCTGGACCAGGCACAAAAGGGCCCAACAGCTTTTACACTAGAACTGCTGAGGCAGGCCAGTGTTCTGGCATCTATATTTGAGCTGCAGTAGTGAGACAGCAATCATGAGACCCATAAACAGCTATGTGCCCACAGATTCCACTCCCGCCTCCTGCAGGGTTTCCTAAACTTTGGGTACTTATACAGAAGCAGAATACAGTGAGCAAATTATCTCTGGCTCTCTCTTGTTACTGTAGCTGTAAGATCAACTTGGGACACTGGCTGCAAATCAGAGGTAGTGCTGCCTGAAGGGAAAAATTTTCAATTCAATTTGATTCAGCCTATTGAATCGATTTTTCGATTCGCTTGGGCATTTTTTTATTTTTTTTTTAAATGTCTTGGTGGGTTTATTTTGTAGCCTATCCACCCACCCCACCACTCTTTGCCCTCTCCTACCCACGGTAGCACTGTGGTGTAAACAAAATAAACAAAAAAGACGTTTCCTCTCTGTTAGGTCCTAGCTCATGCTTGGTGTCTAACACCAGCCGTGGCAGGATACACATTTCAAATCTAACATATTGTAATCACAAAACAGAAAATAAAATTATTTTTTTCTTCTTTGCACTGCCATATCCAACATTTGTTTCTTTCCCCACTGTCTACCATCTGTCTCTCTCTTCCCCTGTCTTGTGCCCTAGGTCAAACTTCTCTATTTCCCTCCATGCAGCAACTCTCCCTTCCTCCCCTCCATTATCATGTGCAACATTTCTTTCTCTCTTCCCCCCCATCTCTCCCTGCCCTCTACCCTATGTCCAACATTTCTCCCTCTCTTTTATCCATGTATGTCTCTCTCCCCTCCACCATATGTAGGATTTTTCCCTATCACCCCTTTCTATCTCTTCTCTCCCTTCCTCTCCTCCACCCCAACAATTCTTCCTTTCTCCTCTCATGTGTAGCATCTTTCCTCCCCTCCTGTCCCCTTGTGCAGTAGTTTTCCATCCCTCCCTCCCATCCCCCTGTACAGCAGCACCCCACCGGCCCTCCCACCGTGAGACCTGAACAGCCTGCCCCACTAGGGCTTCCCTCTGCCGCATCACTGATGACAAGGCAGGCCGCAAAGCAGACTGTTCTGAGTACTGCCGAAAGCCACTCCTGCCACTGCTGCTTTAGGAGGCCTCGGAGGTATGTCAGGTCTCACCGGGGTTGGGAGGGTGTTGGTTACTGAATTGATAGGTTCGGTTTTCTTGGACAATGAATCGAGGTGACTCAGCAAATTGGTCAGTACTAATCAGCAGTTCCAGGAAAAAGACCACTGGGTTCCTTGGACCACTGCTTTCTCATGTCAGGCTTGGCTAGGTCAGAATAGGATATTTTGTCATGGAGAAAATACTGTTTAAAAAAAAAAATTAGGACAGCTTGGAGAGAGGAAGTCCATAGAAACATTCTAAATTAGGTGTACCTTGCTTTAACCAGTGTGATTAGTTCCTCATATTCATGTATCATGATATAATAATTAAACAATTTAAGATTAGGATGTTATCCAGTAACCAGAATTTTCAGTTAAACAGACAAGTTAAAACAACCCACTAGGCCAGAGCACGTAGCACTGAAGCACATAAAAAGCAGACCCGTGTGTTGTCTAAACAACTGTCCTACACAAGACAGAAATTGAAACTGAAGTGAAACAAGAGACAGAAAAAGATAGCTTAGCCCCAACCCAAACTATATCCAAGTCAGGTCTAGACATGCAGGCATGTATTTTATGTATGCTCTTTGTGCACGGCTGATGCTAGAGTTTCCTATGGCTTCAGGGCTTTAGTGATTGCTGCTGCCTTCACCAGATCGACACAGCTGTGACAGGCTGACGGCGGCTGCCTGATTCATGCTCAGACTTGGTGAAATTTAACTAGTCTTGAACCAGGCTCCATCCAACATAAACATCTCAAGGATGTTAGGTATTAGATCTGCTTTCCTTTCATTATACTGGTTGTGAATCTGTCCTCTGCCTTGCTAGACACACATTATACTTCTCGGTCATAGTATAAACAAGAAATGGCCCTCAAAAGGCTAAAGTGCACCAAAACTAGGGGCAGACCTGATCAGTGCCTGTGATTTGGAGAATGAAGATAGAAGTACAGGGGCAGTATACTTAAGGGTATTAGTGACAGCACCTTCTTAAAGAATTAATATCTTGTATACCAGCTGCAAGCTATTGAAACAGTATATATTTAGGTACAGTAAATATTTTTCTGTCCTTATAGGACTTAAAGGGAGCCTTCAGCCTGGCTGCCCTGGATTGGCCTGCCCTCACCATCAGAAGCTAAGCAGGTCAGACCTGGCTAGTGCCTGGATGGGAGACCACCTGCAAATACCAGGTGCTTCAGGTCAAGAGACCCTATGTTGGTGCAGCAGCAACACCATGAAGCCACAGAAGCAGGCAAACCACTCCTGTACTCTGCATGAAACATCACAGGGTGGATTCCTCACTGTAAATTGCCAGGGGTCAGCAGCCAACTCAGTGGCATAATCCATTTGTCCATAGGGCTCAAAACCTAAGTTTGTACCTGAGGCAATAAATGCTTAAGAGACTTAACCATCATCACAAGCAACCTCAGTAGGATTTGAACTTGATTTTATTTGGTACTGTTATAGACAGCAATGTACAATAAACATAAACACATACATGAAAGGCAATTCTATAAGCTGGCACCTAATTTTAGGCATCAATAATGTGTGTATGTTACAGAATACTAGCACTTGTCACATGACCCATGTACATTTAAAAAACAAAAAACAAACTTAGATTGTGAAGCCACAATGGACAGATAAAGAGCCTACATATATTATGTAATTCACTTTGGTTGTACCACAGAAAGGTAAGGACATAATAGCCTTACTAGGTCAGACCAATGGTCCATCAAGGCCAGTAGCCCATTCTCACGGTGGCCAATCCAGGAGTAGCAACATTCCATGCTACTGATCCAGAGCAAGCAGTGGCTTCCCCATGTCTTTCTCAAGACTATGGATTTTTCCTCCAGGAAATTGTCCAAACCTTTCTTAAAACCAGCTATGCTATCCGTTTTTACCGCAACCTTTGGCAATGCATTCCAACGCTTAACTATTCTTTGAGTGAAAAAATATTTCCTCCTATTGGTTTTAAAAGTATTTCCCTGTAACTTCATCGATGGTCCCCTAGCCATTGCAATCCATTTCTACCCGTTCTACTCCACTTAGGATTTTATAGACTTCAATCATATCTTCTCTCATCCCTGTCTTTTCCAAGCTGAAGAGCCCTAACTTTTTTAGGCTTTCCTCATACCTTTAGACTACTTCTGTGAACCATAGGGAAAGCAATCTTGTGGCTAGGCCTCTGTCTACTAAGTCTAGCCAAACCTATTAACAAAACTAAAATGACCAGTTGACTCTGGTCTTCTCAAAATTATTTCAGGTACATGAAACAAGAACAGGTAATTGGCAAAAGGGAATAAAAAAGTGAGCATTGTTTAGTTAGAAACTGTTATATATTGTCTTTAAAAAATGCTGATGGGTGGTATTTCAGTCCTTTTAAATGAATTTTAGTATAAAAGTGTGTTGCTTTTTCCTGCAGACACATCCTGCACCCTCCAGTGCAGTTGGTGTGATCCAGTTCACCCTTCCTGACATGCAGAGTTTAAAATAACAGCTCTATGAGTCAGACATCCTCACCACTTCCCTCCATTGAACACCATCTGATATGTTATGATCACATTTCAAAGGCAAGCGAGTATTTCACAGCAAGCATGCTCTATTTCGCAGATAGGGCAGTTAGAAAGTATGCAGGATGCAACTTCTTTCAGAGTACTTCATTATGGAACAGCAGAGATGTTGGGATTGTATATTTTATGTCACGGAAATGTTTCAATGCAACACTAACCCAAAATACTGTGGCATACTTATAAAACCTCAGACTAGGCTGTGGTGACTTCTCAGTGTCAAGGCCATGGAACAGGCCCCTCTTTTGAGCTTCAATGGATCCCACTAGAAGCAAACAAGTAACATACAAACAATGTGGCCTGGAATAATACACCTGAGTAAGATATTTTGAGTCATAGTATTCTTTTGTCTTAATTGGTTTCTTGGAAATGGGCAGTCAAGTTGTAAACTAGTTTCACATCTTCTTCCAGCAGGTGGGAGTGGCGGGAAAAGCCTTGGCTTAATTTGTGTTTTTTTGCAGTACCTTAGGGCTGAGTCTTGTCAGTGTTGCTATTCAGCATCTGCAATTAATTTAGTTGTCGACCTCAGAGGGGATAAAGGTTTGAAAAGGTGTACACGTCTAGTTAAAGCCAATGGCAGTGGTTGTAGGAATACATAAACACTGATTTGAGATGACCACTGCCATCAGCATTAAAATGGTATTTTGTATAACACTCTTCGGAATTTAGCTTCAGTGAAAATTGAAATATTTGACAGACTTATGTACAGTGGTCCATGCAAAGTTCTATCAGCTTTGGATTACAATATATAACACATGTTTGTTTCTGGGTAATAAATGTTCTTTCTTAATTGCCTATGTCGCACCGAAAATGGCTATCACTCCCCTCAAACTTTGCTTTTGTGACTAAGACATTGATATTTTGAAATTTACCTTTTGGCAGAACATTCCATAGATGATACGAATATGGCTATGGAAGCCACAGTAGATCGATCTGCATAGCAATCTAAATAAGACAGATTGAGTACCGTGGATTTGGAGGTCTTTACGACTGCATTGGATCTTGGAAATGCCTAGTGTGCTCTACATCCTAGCGAAAGGGGCTACTCACACCTCTCCAGGGCTCATGGCACATTTTCTAGGATTGTTTATATATTAATTAGTAGATCTCTGTTTTCATGTGGCTCTTCAGCTGTAATTGGCCCTGAGGAGGTGTCTGATCACTCTAAAATGGATTGATTTAGAGTCTCCATGATTTTATCAAACCCAGAGGAGCTGGAGATTTCTGACTTCCTGGTTTTCTTAAATATCTGCAGGACAAATGGGAATAGTTCGTATATCATAATGGGCAACATGCTGATCAACCCCTTTTGTTTTTGTCTACAGCCAAGGTATTTTTGCGTGGTGACATTGTGGTTTACACCAGCGCCCACAATAAGCGTACTTTAACCCTAAAAGTCCAATTAAAGAAAACTGAAGGCTTTTGTTCAATATCCATCGAAGAACCATAGAGATACTCAACATGCCACTCAAGTGGCGGTGAAGTCCTTGATTCATGATCATACCTGCAGGATATTTCTATGACAGAAATGTCACTTTTTCAGGTTTGGTAATAGAACTGGGTAAATTATTGGCACAAGAGGTCAAAATGTGGGGAAGGTCAAGCATTATCTCAGCACTACAAAGCTCTGGAGGAATGATTACTAACAAAAGTGAAGAGAGAGTTCAGATCTTAGTGGAACATTTTCATAAATTATACAGGGAAGAGGTAACCCCCAATGACAGGGATATTCTAGATTATTTAGCAAATTTAGAAATTTCCTAAATTGTTGCCTGAGGATGTTCAGTTGCTGAATAAGCCCTAAACAGCTAAAGATTTGCAGAAATCTATTACCGTAAATCTTTGAAATTAGGATCAGGTCCAGGGCCCGATAGATTCTGTGGAGAATTTTATAAGCTTTTGCAAGTCTCACACATGGGGACCTTGATGGCCTATTATTCAGCAGAGATACAGCAAGGGTTTTTCCAATGCCCGAAAATGTAGCACTAATAACAACCTAGAGAGTTGGCAGCCTCATATCATCCAATTTCCCAACTTAATGTAGATTTAAAACTATTGTCTGGAATATTAGCGTCTGGACTGGCTGAAATATTACTCTGGGTGGTGGAGGGAAAACTAAATAGGGTTTGTCAGGAGAAGACGGCTGATTTTAAATATTTGCAAGCTATTGCTGGCTATGGCATACTGCCAAGGAAACTGATTGCCTTTTCTTACAGTTAGTTTAAATGCTGAAAAAGCCTTTGATAAGGTTGCCTGGGCCTTTATGTTCTCAATGCTTTGTTACATGGGTTTTGGAAGGTAGTTTATAAAGGCCTTATTAGCTTTATATGCATACCTTTAAGTTTACGTGCTGATTAATGGTATTTGTACCCCTATGTTTCCCATTCTGAGGGGCATGCAGCAGGGGTGTCCTTTATCCCTTTTGTTGTTTGTCCTGTTTGTGGAGCCTCTGTTGTATGATCTTAAAGGGTCTAAGGAGATTTTGGAAGTGTCTATCTAGGATCACCAAATTAAGACACTGGATTTTGCAGATGATCTGATGGTGAAATTGGTGGATTTACAGAGGTCTTTAGGGCATTTATTATCTCACATTGTTACTTATGGACAATTATCAGGTTTTACTTTAAATCTTGGCAAGTTTAAAGCACTTTGCTTCCGGAGGGGCGTACTCAGTGAAAGGGAGACTTCGCTCTAACATGGTGATCGAGATTCAGGGTTTTCCCTCACTGAAGCTGCAGTTATACCCCTGAGCAGCAGGGGGGCATTAGGCAAATCGGAGCAAGCTACATGTTCCAGAATGCCCTGAGCTTTGTAGCTCAGTGCTGGGATCCATTAGGGAAGGAATACAGCCCTGCTGGGTCAGAGGGGTGGAACTCAGGTAGGGATGAGTACTTCTGCCCTGGAAAGAAGTGGAAAAAGACTGTCCAGGTGAGACAGTTACTAGTGGCTTGGCTAAAGTAAACCAAAACCCCATTCCTGAATACTGTTTGAAGCATGGCAAGGACTGACCACAATAGTTGGGCATCATAAAGTATATGAGAATAGAGACTGAGTTTATTGGAATAAACCTATATCCTTGAGCATAGAGAATTTATGTTATAATCCTTGAGCCTGTGAGGAAACATACTCAGGTCTGGAAAAGAATAAAAGTTTTGTTGCACCTTTTAAAGTGGTTTGTCTTAATGCTTGGGTGAATGTGCACAGGGTTCCAGGAAAACCCAGATTGGACTCTGCCACACACAGATGGATGGAGCCCTTAAATATTTGGGGGTATATGTTTCTGCTCAACTGTCTATTTGAATGATATTAACATAAAACCCTTATTTCATGATATTAGATTAAAATTAAACACTTGGAGGGCATATCCATTACCCTCTTGTGTAAGATTCATTTAGTGTAATACTTGCTTCCAAATGGGTCTATATTTTTCAGATGTTGCCTATCAGGGGCATTTTCAAAAAACTAAGATGTCCAAAATATGGCACAAATAGACACTTGGATGTTTTTCTCACCAAAACATCCATGTGCCGATTTTTTTAAACCATCTTTCTGGACATCTTGCAAGGCATTCTACCCACTGTGCATCCAAAACCAAATGGGGTATGATGGATGTTATGGGTGGGCTTTCGGCAGACATAGACTTGGATACCCTGCAAAGATAATCCAATGTTTCTCAAGATGGAAGTTAGACATCCAAGGCTGTCTAACCAGATGACCACTAGAAGAATTACGTATTGATGTCCCATATAGAGAGCTGCACGGGAACGGGGATGACGGGAATCCCGCGGGACCCGCGGGGATCCCGCGGGTTCCCCCTTTGGGTCACGGGGATCCCATGGGGACGCCCCCTAGGGTCGCGGGGATCCCGTGGAGACGCCCCCTAGGGTCGCGGGGATCCCGTGGAGACGCCTCCGAGGGTCGCGGGGTTCCTGCGGGGTTGGATCGCAGTGCACTCGAGCCGCGAGGGTAGTCTCCTTCTCCTTACCTGCCCTGTCGCAGCATACAGCCGAATGGAAATCTTCTCGATGTCAGCGCTGACGTCGGAGGGAGGGCTTAAGCAAAGCCCTCCCTTCCTCCGACGTCAGCGCTGACATCAGGAAGACTTCCAGTCGGCTGTGTGCGGCAGGGCAGGTAGGGAGAAGGCAATGGCGTACGAAAGAGGGGGGAGGGGGAGGTCCGCCCCGGAGAATGTGCACAGCCGGTCAGGTCCCCCGATCGACCGACAACAGGCCCGGCCGACAAATCTCCCTGCCCTGTAGCCGCAAATCTAAATTACCTCTTACAGCAGCTTCACTACTCCAGCTGCTGTAAGAAGGTAATTTAGATTCGCGGCTACAGGACAGGGAGATTTGTTCGACCGGGCCTGTTCTGTTGTCGGTCGGGTGCAAAAGCGCCACAAAGGTGGAGGCAGGGAGGGAGGAAAGGTGGAGTGGAGAAGAAAAGACGCTTAAGGGGGGAGAAGGCCGCTGAAAGCACTGGGGAAGACAAAGGGGTGGAAAAGAATGCTGAAAGGACATGGGGTAAACGGGAGGAAGGGGGGGGGGAAGGACCCTGAAAGCACTGGGGAAGACAAAGGGGTGGAGAATGCCACTGAAAGGACATGGGGAAAACAGGGGTGGAGAAGGCCGCTGAAAGGACATGGGGAAGACAGAGGGGGGAGAAGGCCGCTGAAAGGACATGGGGAAGACAGAGGGGGGAGAAGGATGCTGAAAGGACATGGGGAAGGCAGAGGGGGGAGAAGGATGCTGCCTGACAGGACATGGGGAAGATGGTGGGGGAGAAGGACACTGAAAGGAAATGGGGAAGAGGGAATGGGAAGAAAACGCTGGCAGGGAAGAAGACAGAGGTGCCAGACTATGGGGGAGCGGAGGGAAAAAGATTGGTGCCAGACCAATTTGGGAGGGGGGAGAAAGGGAGGCACAGTAACAGAGCAAATGGAAGACACAGAGAGAAGAGAGGCAGTGGATGGAAGGAATTGAATGAGAACATGAAGAAAGCAGAAACCAGGCAATAAAGGTAGGAAAAAAATTCTTTTTTTTTTTTTTTTTGCTTAAGGATAAAGTAGTATATTAGTTGTGTTGATAAAAATTTATAAACATTAGAGGCTCTGGTAGAAACCCGTTTACAAAGTATGTATTCTTCCCAATTAATATTTCCAAATTAATAAAGTCTTTTTGCTTATTTTTAAATGGGTTTCTACCAGAGCCTTTAATTCAGTAGCATAATTAAATGAAATAACTATTTCTGTAGTTTATAGGGACGGGCGGGGACGTAGGGGATTCCTCACGGGGACGGGCGGGGATTCCTCGCGGGGACGGGTGGGGACGGAGGGATTCCTCGTGGGGACGGGTGGGAGTCCTCACGGGGACGGGTGGGGACGGGTGGGACTTTGGCGGGGATGGGTGGGATTTCTGTCCCCGCGCAACTCTCTAGTCCCATATTCCCCCAGTGGTCGACTCCCTCCCACCCCCTAAAAATGTGAATGAAACAGTACATACCTGTCTCTAGAATAGCAGCAACTGGTATAGGAAAGCCAGTGTCTTAAGTAGCCTGGAGGGTGGGCTAGTGATCCATTAGCCACTCTAATCACTACATTTATGGTGGAAAGTATGAGGTCACCAAAACCTACCAAAATGCTACTATACTGCCATATAGGTGCCAAATGAAAGAGACTTGTCTCATGCACATTTATGCCATGTAGGTACCTAAATGTTTCTATTGTATCTCCCCTCTCCCATCTTTCCTCCAAAGTACACATTATGAGATCTTTAAGTCTGTCCCCATACTCCTTATGAAAAAGACCACCAACCGTTTTAGTAGCCTTTCTCTAAACCGACTCCATTCTGTTTATATCATTTTGAAGGTGTGGTCTTCAGAATTGTACACAATATTCTAAATGAGGTCTCACCTTATACAGAGGTATCAATTCCTCCTATTTCCTACTGGCCACATCTCTTCCTATGTGTCCTAGCATCCTTCTAGCTTTAGCTGTCACCTTTTCAATTTGTTTGGCCACTTTAAGATCATATACTGTCACACCCAAATCCTGCTCCTCTTTTAGCACAAAAGTTCTTCACCCCCTAAACCCCTTGGGTTTTTGCAGTCTAAATGCATGACCTTGCATTTCTTAATATTAAATCTTAGCTGCCAAATTTCAGACCATTCTTCAAGCTTCACTAGGTCCTTCCTCATGTTATTCACACCATCAGAGGTGTCTATTCTATTGCAGTTTTTGATATCATCCGCAAAAAGGCAAATTTTACCCAACCATCATTCAGCAATATCGCTTAAAAATGTTTAAAAGAACAGGCCCAAAAACCAAACCTTGAGGCACACTGCTGGTAACATCCCTTTTCTCAGAGTGATTGCCATTGACCACTACCCTCTGTTGCCTTCCACTCAATCAGCTCCTAACCCAGTCAGTCACTTTGGGGCCCATACCAAGGGCACTCAGTTTATTTATTAGACGTCTGTGTAGAACACTGTCAAAGGCTTTGCTAAACTCTAAATACACCACATCTAACGTACTCCCTCTATCCAATTCTCTGGTCACCCAGTCAAAAAAATTGATTAGATTTGTTTGACAAGACCTCCCTCTAGTGAATCCATGCTGCCTCAGTTCCTGGCATCCACTGGGTTCCAGAAAAGTCACTATTCTCTGTTTTAAAAGCATTTCCATTAATTTACTTATCACAGAAGTTAGACTTACTGGCCTGTAGTTCCCTACTTCTTCCTTACTTCCACTTTTATGGAGAGGGACCACATCCACCCTTCTCCAGTCCTCTGGTACCACTCCCGACTCTAAAGAAGCCACATTGCTTTGTCTACTTTTAGTTTAGCTAGCTCCTCACAAACACAATCTTCTGAAAATCGATCAGGGTCTACCACAATTCCATCCCTATTTGCAATTGTGTTCTGTGGTCCTGCTCCCGGCACTTCAGTTGTGAACACAGAACATAAATATTTATTAAGCAATTCAGCCTTATCTTTGTCTGCTTCTACATATTCCTCCCGTTTACCTTTGAGTCTCACAATGCTACTTTTGCACTTCTTCCTATCACTAAAATCTCTAAAAAATGTCTTATCTCCCCCCTCATTTTACCATGTCAACTATTTTTTTCTTCCATTTGCATTTTTGCTTTCCTGACTATTCGACCAGCCTCTTAATTTTTCCAGATATTTTTGCTTGTCTTTTTCTTCCTTCAACCTTTTGTAGTTTATGAAAGCTAATCTCTTTTACTTTACCTTCTCAGCTTCTACTTTTGAGAACCAAAGCAACCTTCTTTTCCTCTTAATGTTTTTCCTTATAAAATGGTTTGTTGCCCTTACAATAGCTCCTTTCAGTTTTTCTCACTTCTTTCCTACTTCTTCCAGTCATTCCCATCCAGACAGCAATTCCTTGATATAATCCCCCATCTAAATAAAGCTAGTTTATCTTTTTAAGTCAAGAATCTTTACTTTTGATTGAGTCCTCTCTACACCTGTCTTAATATTAAACCATACCATGCGAGGATCACCTACTGTAACATCAGAAACACTTTCCCTATTTGTAAATACTAAGGGGCTCATAATCAAAATTTTAAAACATCTAAAAACCCAACTAAGTGAGCACTTTGACTTTTTTTTTTTTTGAGGGGGGGCTTTCAAGATGGCGCTGGGATAGGTAGTTGGTAATGAAGCCTCCCTTCCTTGTACATCTTATTTTGAGTTTATTTCTAGATTTTCATTTCCATCAATGTTAGTTTTTAACCTCTCAGCTTTATTTTTTGTTTACTTTTGGTCTTGGCTCGTTTTGAGCCATTGAGGCTGAACAGTAACATATAATTTTCAATTTTATTCTAATTTCTCAGATCCATTTCTTTGGGTTCTAATGGCTATAATGGCAGCAGGACTCATACCTGTCTTTTACCGCCACAGTTGTATTGGCTGTTGTAAATCTGAAGGTAAATCGTGATCATCTTTACCTTGTGCCTGATAAGATGCTGCGGTGGAGGCAAATAACAAAGATCTAATCAAATGGGAAGAGGCTTACAACATCTGATGGCTTCGATCTCTCCAGTTTTCTGGAGATTTCTGACATAGTTTTATTTAAAGCCACCCTTATTGCCACTTTTGTCTTGGAACATGATTATTCATGGATCCTTAGACTCTATTTCTGCTATAAAACACACGCTTTTCTGGGCCAGAAGATTATGGTTTATCCTGACCTATCCAGAACAACACAGTTAGAGTAGAAAGTATTTTTAGCAATATAAACCTAGACTGGTTGCTTTGGTAGGAATGTTTTCCTTCAATTTACTTGTAAATGCTATGCTAAATTTTATAATAAATCTTATGGTTTTCTTGACCCAAAGCATTTAAAGACTTTTTTATTTATTTTATGCTAGAACCTCAGTTGTTCCCCTATCCTTCTGATTTGTTGGCTTGAGAATGAGTGTGACTGTTGGGCAGACTGGATGGAGTACATAGGTCTTTATCTGCCATTACTTCTGAATATACTGGACTATTGCAATATTGTATATTTGACAAGTACTAAGAAAAGTTTGGCTAGATTGACTCTGGTTCAGAATACAGCAGTAAGAATGATTTATGGTCTGAGGAAGTATGACCACGTAACCCCCTATTACTGTGAGCTGCTTTGGCTTCCAGTTGAGGCCCGGGTGACCTTTAAATTAGGATGCTTATATTATAAAGTTGCTTTTGGTGTTGCCCCATTATATCTTGCCGACATATTTGTTATTCTGGTGCATGAGAATAGTAGAAAATCTCATGCCCTATTTATGTTCCCAGGGCATTGTCTTTCCTACCAAGCAGCTTGCTATGACAAAGATTCCCATCCATTATTAACTAGATCTACGTCTTATGAACATTTTAGAAAACTGTTGAAAACTTTTCTTTTTACTAAATTTCTGATCAACTAGATTTCTGTATACCATATTATTCCTGTATTTTTTCATAGCACAAACCTTTGGTTAACCTTATTGAACTTATGGCTATGTTGTCTAGAAATCTGCTATTATGTTATATTATTATTTACTGTGTTACTATGAGTAAATTGTTCTCGCTAATGTTGATGGATTTTTCTTAGTTTTCCCAGCCTTCTTTTTCCTTTTCTTTCCCCTTTCCGCCGCTCCCCTTTTTCCTTTTTAATGTGGTTTAATCATATCCCACTGATTTGTTTTTTCTTGTTTAATTCACTTAGATTATTGTTTTCTTTTAGGTGGAATGTAATTTTCATTTCTCAAGTGTAAACTTGAATATATGTGTAGAAATTCAATTGAAAAACATTTGTCAAGGAAGGTAAGCTGGGGAGAACCTTGCATCCTTCTCAGCAATTCATGCTCTGCTTAGCTCCAGTGAATATGGCTCATCTCTCATAAATGTAAGAGCATCAGCAGAGGCTCTGCATTGTGAAACATGAGAACGGAAAAAGAAATCTCTCGCATTCCGAAAGAACATGCGTGCATTTTTTTATTCTGCGAGGCATTTTAAGCCCTGTAAAAAACATAAATGCTAGTACAGAGCAAATCTATTCCTGAATATCAGCCCCAATGTGCTAGCTCTGTCTCCACTGCAAAGGCCTTGATGTATCATTTTGTTCAATCATCAGCATGGAACGTTTTAAACACAAGCATCATTCAGGAAATTCAGGGTGCAAGTGTAACGCGGTGATGCTAGTTTCATCTCTGATCCTAGACAGAGTACATCAGTGGTGAACATGCTGCATGAGCACTTCAATGTCTTTTTACAAGGGCATGTACTATCAAGTAAAATTCCCTCAAGCATACAAAAATATATCATTAGAACTGATGCCATGGATATGTCTATACAAACACACACTGCCTTCCAGCGCAGCACTTTACTCATGGACTAGTCACTCCGAGACAAGTTGTGGGAAAGACATATGTTGCTGAGTTAGTGACACAGACACCCCTTCAGTAATTTTAATTAATTAATTGACATAAGGATCCCCTATAGCAAAATTACTTATTATGCTTCATTTTCTCTAGCCATGAAGATGTTTGCTAGGTTATAGCCTCCCCTGTGGACTATGAATTCCTTGTTTGGAAAAATCTGAACTACCACTTGGTATACGATGAATGATACTGAGTGTATAGTGTGGTTTCTAATCATGTAGCCAAGACACTACTACATCCCATATCTACCTACTTAATTTAACAACACAGAAACATAGAAACATGACGGCAGATAAAGGCCAAATGCCCCATCTAGTCTGCCCATTCGCTGTAATCATTATCTCTTTCTCTCTCTGAGAGATCCCACATGCCTATCCCAGATACAAACATAGAAACATGACAGCAGATAAATTACCATATTTTGTGCTCCATAAAACACCCATAAGTGGGTGGAAATGTCAATGCGTCTTATGCAGTGAAGATACAAATTTTTTTACACCCCCCCCCCCCATCACAGTAATTGCTGTCCACAGCTGTTAGAGAAGCTGGAGTCAATGACTGGGAAGTGGCTGCAGATGTCTTGTCCAGAGCCAGGCTGGGGATTGCATCTAGTGAGACTGAGCCTGCAGGAGCCTCCCTGAAGCCACTGCATGGAAATCCACTTCTTGCCCCAATAACGACGAAAGGAAACGGGGATGAAATGTGAAGTTATAAAATTTGCGGATGACACTAAACTCTGTAGAAGGGTTAGAACTACGGAAGAGTGTGAGGACCTACAAAGGGACCTAAACAAACTGGAGGAGTGGGCGAATAAATGGCAGATGAAATTCAATGTAGGGAAATGCAAGGTCATGCATATATGGAGAAAGAACCCGATGTTCAGCTACCAAATGGAGGGATTAGTATTAGAGGGAAGTAACCTTGAAAGAGATTTGGGTGTACTGGTGGATACAACAATGAAGTCAACGGCGCAATGCGCAGCAGCCGCAAAGAAGGCAAACAGAATGTTGGGTATTATTAAAAATGGTATTACGACCAGAACAAAAGAAGTCATCCTGCCGTTGTATCGGGCAATGGTGCGCCCGCACCTGGAGTACTGTGTTCAGTATTGGTCACCGTACCTTAAGAAGGATATGGCAATACTTGAGAGGGTCCAGAGGAGAGCGACACGAATGATTAAGGGCATGGAAAACCTTTCATACACTGACAGATTGGAGAGGCTGGAGCTCTTCTCCCTGGAAAAGCGGAGACTCAGAGGAGACATGATAGAGACCTACAAGATCATGAAGGGCATAGAGAAAGTAGAGAGAGATAGATTATTCAAATTTTCAAAACATATAAGAACAAGAGGGCATTCGGAAAAATTGGAAGGGGATAGATTCAAAACAAATGCTAGGAAGTTTTTCTTTACTCAGCGGGTGGTGGACACCTGGAATGTGCTTCCAGAGGACGTAATAGGGCAGAGTACGGTACTGGGGTTTAAGAAAGGATTGGACAATTTCCTGTTGGAAAAGGGGATAGAGGGGTATAGAAAGAGGATTACTGCACAGGTCCTGGACCTGTTGGGCCGCCGCGTGAGCGGACTGCTGGGCACGATGGACCTCAGGTCTGACCCAGCAGAGGCATTGCTTATGTTCTTATGTTCTTATGAGTAGAGCACTATACTGTTGCTGGGGCCTTTTCCAGAGGCCACCCGATTCTGCTGTTTTTTTGTTTTGGTTTTCTTCTTCACGCAGCATCGGGGACAGTCGGCTTCCCTCCCCTTGCTGTGCCAAAACTGGGCCCTGAGGGAGGGAGCAAGCAGCGTTCAGATATTTCTTCAGCACTGCGGCCTGAGAAGTGCTGGCACGGGAACTGCCATCCATAGAAGCTGTCACATCAGCACTGAACACAAAGTTCCCTCCCGGTCCTAGTGCTTACCTGTTGAACACAAACAGCGCTGTAGAGAGAAAACTTTGCCGGTAGAAAGACGCTAACGGTAAAATAAATAAGTATGTAACTTCATTGTCCTGTGACTCTTGCTGTTGCTCCCTGACACTTTTTTTTAACAGCTAAAACTAACTGTAAAAAACAAAAACGGAAAGCCTTAAGCTATAAAATAAATTGGTTATTTATTTATTTTTTTTAAGTTAAAAGGAAATGTCCTCGAGAGAAAAATCTTTGTGAGGAGAGAGGGGAGAGCTTGCGACCTAACAGCACTTTGGTGGGATCTCGGTACAACGGTGGGGCTGGAATGTCCTCCAGGCTGTAGTGCTGCAGGGGAGGCGGCGTTGGGTAGAACTGATTTTAAAAACCAGATTTTAAAAAAGATACTGGGTTTTCCGCTCTATAAGATCCTGTCCTGGCCCATCACTAGACCACCAGAGGGGAATTTTTTTTTCTTGGGTTTTCTTCCTCTACAGGTGGGTGCGTCTTATGGTCAGGTGCGTCTTATAGAGCAAAAAATACAGTATCTGTTTATGTAGGAAGCATAGGCTGTACATTGCTGATATATAGTGTGTGCATGCACACACTACATATCAGGTAGATATTGGAACTTTATGAATACATGGGTCATACTGCACTGAGGATGTAAGCCACCTAATCCAGAGGTAGGATGCTCTTTCTTTAGCTAGCAATGACCACTGGGAATCAAGAAAGTGAAGAGGTTGACAGAGAGAGGGAGGGCTGCTGGGGACAGGAGGGGGTTGAAAATAATGACTGAACAGAGGGCGACAGGGAAAGGTGAAAGCTGAAATGGACTGCTGTAAACAACAAGGGAAAAGGATTAAGACAGACAGCAGGGAACACAGAGAGAGGTTAGACTGAAAGCTGGTGCCGAGGACTGGGAGATGGGAGATTTGAGAGAAAGACACAACTGGATTCAGGCTGGAGCTGTGGGTGCAAATGTTTGGGACAAAAGTTATGAGTTCAGGCTGAGGAGAAATGACTTAGCATGGGCAATAAAAGTGAACAGGCTCCTCTTCTGAATGCCACCAGGTATTATTTTTGAGATGTGGCAAGACAAATGAATAAATACTTTCTAGATAGTGTGATGAGATTTCCATTAGTTGCCTACTGCTTATGTAAGGATGTTTGCAGGACCCTCACTAGCAATGTATGTCACCATGTTCAAGACCACACCGTGTCAGAATAGAGGGGAGGTAAATTACAGCTAGAGAATGACACGGGTAAAAAGTTTGTCCCCGTCCCTGAGACCACTATTCCTGTCACCGCCCCGTCACAGTGACCACTGTCCCCGCCCCATCCCCATCCCCACTGTGCATGCCCCGTCCCCACGACTACTGTCCACTCCTTCCTAGTGTGAAGGAACATGCGCGATCATGGATTGCGCGGTCCAGAAGCCCCCTCCCGTCCGATCGATGCATCCTGCCATCTTCCTCCCTCCACCTCACCTTAGGTGCCTGCCAAGTCCGACTTTAATTCTTCTCCCAGGCGCACGCTTTCGATAAGCCCCACGCGCGGCTGCTTGAGCTGTTGAATCTTCTCCTCTGACCCAACTTCCTGTTTCCGGTTGCGTCAGAGGAGGAGATTCAACAATTCAAGCAGCCGCGCACACGAGGAGAAGAATTAAAGTCGGACTTGGCAGGCACCTAAGCCACCCTATACATCCGGAGACAGAGCAGTGCTTGATAGGCAGATGAAGCTGCTCATATGTCTAGAGAAGGAATAGTGCCCAACAGAGGGCGAAACAGTAGCAGACAGGCAGCAAAGCCACTCTGTACATCAATGACGGAGCAGTACCATACCGGCAGCCCAAGTTGCTGTGCACCTAAGGTGAGGTAGAGGGAGGGAGATGGCAGGACGTAGGATGCGGCGATCGGGTGGGGATGCTGGACTGCACGATCCGTGCTGGCTTCACTGCGAAGACAAGACCATTCATCGCTCCACAGGGTGGTGAATGGCCTTGTTCCTGTCCCCGCAGTGACCACTAATTTTTCTCTCCCCATTTTGGCGGGTTACCCACGGCTAGCCGCGGGTAACAACCACCATGTCATTCTCTAATTCCCTACAGGAATGGCTGAAAAGGTACCATCAGCCCTTATATAAGACAGAGGCCCCTAATGTGTGGCAGTAGATTTCCTTTGATGTGAAGGAAGCTGCATGTATTAGGGCTCAACCCCCGGGCCCCTTTAGGTTTGTATTTCTCATGGCAATTTCTCCAGATTGGTAGTATAACAATATTTATTCAGTGCTTTAGAATCCAAGGACAAAAAGAATACTTCAAAGCAGTAAGGGGACAATTCTAGAAAAAGTGCTATAAGTCAGGCACTCAAGCCTTTTTAATAAAAGATGATGATCGATCGTGTCGAATGCAGCCGACAAATCCAATGAGATAAGGATAACAGATTGGTGGTGGTCTAGTGAATAAAGAATTGATGAAGTCATGCCAATCAAAGAGTGTTCGGTAGAATATTTTGGCAGAAACCTGTCTGGTTAGGATGAAGTCACTGCTCCAGAGTAGTGCTAGTCAAACTATTGAAAGAATAGTCTATTCTGGGGAAGTAGCCCAATAGTAGGTCCTCAATAATTGGAGGGAAATATAAAACTAGGAATTTAGGGAGGAATAGGGTTACCGTACGTCCAGGAAAACCCGGACATGTCCTCTTTTTAGAGGACTGTCCGGGTGCCCGGAGGGATTTCCAAAACCTGGCAGTTTGTCCGGGTTTTAGAAATCCTGAGCTCAGAGGCCGCTTAAGGAAGCCTTTGCGCATGAATTGCCGGCACTGTGATGATGTCATACGCATGCGTGTGACATCATTGCGTCGACATCTACGCATGCGCAAAGACTTCCAAATGTGGCCGAGCTTGGGGAGATTCATGGGGTTGAGCTGGAGGCAGAACAGGGCGGGACTGGGGGTAGAATGGGGAGGGGCCAGGCATCCTCTTTTTTCAAAGAGGAAATCTGGGCAACCCTCCTCCAGAGAAGTCCAGTAAAGAGGGAAATGTAGTATAAAAGGTATTGGGTTTCCTGCCCTGGGGCCCAACAGGATCTTAGTCCAAGAGAGTAAGAAGGAGCAGTGAGGAGATGGACAAGGACTGAAGTGGAGTCTTCCCATAGGTGGAGAGGGATTGCAAACCTGAAAGCTAACTGAATCCCAGGGCATACGGTACCTTAAGGAGGGGAAATGAGGGATCATTGGGGAGAATTCATTCTGTCCTGAAGGAGAAGAAAGGAGGAAGGAGATGCAAGACAGTGTGATAGAAGGTGAACCCCAAGTTCTTGATGCATCAGAGAGGTTAAGCATGATGAGAAATGGTTAAAAGGTGAGGAGATAGAGGTTGACCAAAACTGCTTTTTTCTGTTTCCGTGAAACTGAAATTGTATAAAAGCATATGAACAAAACAAAATTAAAACCTCACATTTGCCTGTGTGAAAGTAAACCAGTGAGGACTGCTGGGGATTGTCAGGGTAAGAGTGAATTGATTTTTTTTCATTTTTCAAAAATTACAAAGACTAGGAGACACTCAATGAAGTTATGAAAGAACCTTTAAAACAAATAGGAGAAAATAGTTTATCATTCAACAAATAGTTAAGCTCTGGAACTCATTGCCAGAGGATTTGGTAACAGTGGTTAGTGTAGCTGGGTTTAAATAAGGTTTGGACAAGTTCCTGAAGGAAAATTCCATAGTCTGCTATTTGAGACAGACATGGGGGAAGCTATGGCTTGCCCTGGAATCGGTGGCATGGAATGTTGCTACTATTTGGGTTTCTGCCAGGTATTTGTGACCTGGATTGGCCACTGGGGGAAACAGTATACTAGCTTAGATGGACCATTGGTCTAACCCAGTAGGCTATTCTTAAGTTCAGTAGAAGCACACCAAGAAGATCAGCATCATGAAATTTATGATTTTCAGTTCATAATTTTGCAAACAGGTGGCAACAATGTAATTAAAAAACTATTTTATGAAGAACCAGAGGTGGGGTTTCTAGAGGTGCACAGTGAAACCTCATGGTTTGAACTGTGAAATAAAATGGCAATCATGAATGTAATGCGATTGAATATACATGAAGGACAATTCTATAAAGGTCGCTGAAATTTAGGCATCAAATGTGCATGCCAATTAATGGAACAGGTACATTTGCCTGCATGAATGTCACAAATTAGCATTCATTACACATATGTCTTAAGTGCTATTCTATAAAATCCATACATGGTACATAACAACAAACGGGCTGTACCTGTAGGTGGAGTATGGACATGTCATGTGCGTTCCACCTAGCAATGTACGCACCTTATAGAATAGTATCAGATGCACATATTGCAAGGCTCAATTAGGGGTGCTAGCTAATTTGTGCATGAATGTGGTGTATGCTGTTGAGCCTGTTTTGCTGCACCAAAGTGGCTTTGTGTTATTATTCTGTAATCGATTAGGCATGTCTTAATGGTATTATAGAATTAGCAGTAAGCACTTTTTTTGTGTGTTATTTAGATGCTACTTTATAGAATTGTCCCTTTATTGTTTACTGCATAGATCATGCAGTTTTTGCCTCGCGACGGTAATGCATTCAATAAGCCCTGAATACAATATGGAACCTCATGCTCTTTTACAATGAGATAGAGTAATAATTAAAACCAAGAGCTGGATTTACTAAATGCACTACATAAATGCACATTATATCATAGGTACCATTTTATGTAATGGGATATATTTAGTAATAATGCCCGCTAATGGCATTCACATATGCTAATGTGGTAGCAAATTACTAAATCTAGTTCTAAACCAGGCAGTTCTGCCAAATTATAAGGGGGGGGGGAGAGATAATCTACTGTATAAAGAGAAAAATAAAACAGTGAAATAGTAATCCAGCAACTTGACACACATTTTAACAAAATCATTAAAAACTGTATCTCGACTTAGTCCCGCATAACTGCGAAATGTAAAATTTTTTGTACGTGAAAATACAACTTCATGAAAAGGTTTGAAAGTCAGCCAGGAAAAGCACAATAGAAGCCACAGTGTCCTTCCTGTGCCATGTTTTTCAAGCAAAAATAAAACATTCTGGTGGAAATGCAATGTGTGTGCAGAGCCGGAATGGACTTCCTATGCAAAATAAATCACGAGCTCCAAAATTATTCCAAAGACAGAATCTTACATTTAAGAGGGCAAAAGTCAACTAAAACGTGCTTAGTACAAACTACACCTCTTAACAGTCATACAGTATTTTCCTGGACCTCAGTTGCACAACAAGGCACATTTCTAAAGATATCTCAGGCAGTTTATTGAAATATTTGAACATGCAGAATTTATAGATCTGGCACTGTTTTCCTTATGAAAGAAGCTTTCTGTAGCACCTAAGTGACAAACACCAGGAAAGCCTGGGAGTGTGTTCCAGAGTATGGGGGCAACTCTGGAGATGGTGTGGTCAGGAATAATCCTTGGGAGGACCACAATTACCTTGGAGATACAGTATATAGATGGAGATCCTTCTCTTCAAGAACTTTGTCATATTCCCTTAAGGGCTTTGCAGATCAGAAATCGTTTTAAACTTAGCCCTGTTATTATACTAGGAGCCAGTGAAGTTTTGCAAATGTGATCATGTCACTTACAAACTTCTATCAGTTGTGCTATGACCTTCTGAATCAATTGAAGCTGATGCAAAACCCCTTTGTACGTAGTAACACCAACAGCGTGCATGACAGTAATCCAGCCCTGATGTTATCATGGTGTTGCAATGTGCCCCCAGTGACAAGACTTGAGGAGAGAAAGTGTAGATGTTGCAGACATGTAGATGTTGCAGACAGAGGCAGAATCTGTTGTTTTAAGCCCATTAAATTTCTGTAAGTTAAGCAGGTATTTACAAAATAGCACTTAGATGGAGTTTTGGCAATTATATGCACCTGTACAAATAATTGTACTATTCTAAATATTTATGCACATAATTGGGGTTAATTTTGACACATTTAAGGGTGAAAGTTATCAACATGAGGCACCATTAAAATGGGATATTTTACTGTTAGCTTGGGTAATTAGTAACTAGGTCTCGCTGCATGAAATGGGATCTGTGCTAAAATAGCACAAATTAGTGGTAAAATAACCCATCTTGACTATATGAGTATGTATGAGGTTGTTTGAAAAAAAAAAAAAAAAAGTAAAACAAATATTTTTTTAAGTTATATTTCTCAACATACTCTCTTTCGCACACTGTACACTTAATCCAGCAAGTGTCCAGTTTTTCCATTCTGTCGTAAAAATAGATTTTGTCAAATTTAAAAACAATTCAACTTTTTTTTTTCTTTAACCAAACTCTTCAAACCACCCTCATAAGTATGTATGGGTAATGGGATTAGCCAACATTGATAACTTGCCCCTTTAGTGTGAAGAGTTTCAGTCTCTGGTAACAAGAGTTGATATTGTGATATTACAATGCCTCATTCCACCAAAGCCTAAGAACCAACCAGTCTAGCCTGACCTAATTGTAAACTACACACCCATGTTCATGATGCAACTCACAGCCTCAATGTTAGAAGCAAAACCAGACTGTTTCCCACTCTGTACGAGGGGCTGCTGAAAAGTTCTCAGTCCAACCAACAAATTTGGAGCAGTCTTCATTGAGGGCTATACACTTAGTCCAGCAATTTTCCACTTTTTTATTCCGTATTTTTCCAATGAAAAAAAGTGGAAAAATCACTGGACTAATTCTTTTCCCTCAATATACACACACTTTTCCTCCCCTTTTTTTCAACGATTGATGCTGGCACTGCCTCCAGAACAATTGTTCTGTTTTGCTTTGTGATTACCGTATTTTCTCGCATATAACGCGCGCGTTATATGTGGTTTTTACAAACCACGCATACCCTTGCGCGTTATACGCGTGAGCGCGTTGTACAAAATTTTTTTTACATAGTTTCCCCCCCCCCCCCCCGACGCCCGATTCATCACCCGGAAGAAGCGCTCGCACTCCCACCCCGAAGGACCACTCGCATCCCCACCCGAAGGACTGCTCGCACCCCCACAGCCTTCCCCCCTCCCCCATGGAGAAGCTGTCTACCTTGTTTCCGGATGCCAGCCCAGCTGCTTCCTCTGCCGGTGGTCCTGCCCCTTCTCAGAGCCCAGTGCTGTGCTGCTTCCTCTTCAGGCGGTACCGCCCTTTCTCTGATGTCAGAGAAAGGGTGGGACCGCCGGAAGAAAAAGCAGCGCAGCAGGGCTCAGAGAAGGGGTGGGACCGCCGGCAGAGAAAAAAGCTGGGCTCGCTGGCATCTGGAAACAAGGTAGACTGCTTCTCCATGGGGGAGGGGGGTGAGGCTGTGGGGGTGCGAGCGGTTCTTCGGGTAGGGGTGCGAGCGGTCCTTCGGGGTGGGAGTGTGAGCGCTCCTTCGGGGTGGGGGTGCGAGCGGTCCTTCAGGGTGGGGGTGCGGGTGCATGCGAGCGGTCCTTCGGGTAGGGGTGCGAGCGGTCCTTCGGGGTGGGGGTGCGAGCGGTCCTTCAGGGTGGGGGTGCGGGTGCGTGCAAGCGGTCCTTCGGGGTGGGGGTGCGAGCGGTCCTGCAGGGGGGGGGTGAATCGGACATCGGGGGGGGGCATCAGGCTTTCAGGGTAGGGACAGGACTTCAAGGAGGAAAGGAGAGTCGGGGCGGGCGAAAACAGAGTCGGGGTCTCCAGAGGAGAGTCGGGGCGGGCGAAAGGAGAGTCAGGCAGCATGCGCGGTATACGGGTGTGCGCGGTATATAAAAATTTATATACATAAATATGTGTTTTTTGCGCGCTATACCCTTGTGCGCGTTTTACACGGGTGTGCGTTATCTATGTGAAAATACGGTACATGACTAAATGAATTTGAGTTGCATAGACCCCAATATTCAAAAGGGTACAAGATCGAAGGAACCAGGCGAAGAGGGTGACCTGCAATCAGATGGCTGGACACGTTGAAAACAGCCACGGAGATGATGCTGGAGGTCCTTTCCGGACTAGCACAAAACTGATTTCTTTTTAGCTCTGTAACTCATCAAGTCACTAGGACTCAAGTATGAGTCGATGGCACCAAAAGAAAAAGACAATCCTGCAGGAGAAGCTCCTTCCAAATTAAACACAACTGAGCTGGCCATCCACTGACATTCAGAAGCATTTACCTGGGTAGTACTGCAGAATATTGCTTCTGACTGACATTGCACTGCTGTGACTGGGAGTGGAGGTTGGATGAAGCTGACACTTAACCAGTTAGCAGAGATATTCAGTCCACTATCTGGTTAAGTAAACTCATAAAGTTAGGACAGCAAAATGGGTGTCCTAACTTTATCTACCAAATTAATATTGGCCGGTGCTTGGTTAACTCAAAACTCACCTAGAGCCACGTGATGCTGAAAGGAAAAGGAACAGCTGGCTCAGAGGTGGCACCAGTGGCAAAATTCTGTGGCTGGTGATAGTGAAAGAGTATTCACAGAATGGATAGAGATTTGGCTTGCAGAGATAGGGAGTAGGATGAGGGCAGCTGAGACTGGCCAAAATAGGAGAAAGCTTTGGGTTGAATGTTTGTTGGTGGAAGCAAAATGGTCTCAAAGCGAGACATGTTTGGGGAATCAGACTTCATTTTGTTTACACATGTTGATCTGAATGGAAGCCTCATTGCAGGGGAACCTCCCTTTATTTAATTGCCTGGGGTGCTGAGCATTTGTCACAGAAGTATTTTTGCCAATGAAGCCCCTGCTTGAAAAATAGTGAAGATCAGTGACCTATGCTAACATTCAAACTACTGAATCAACAAGAATTTAGATTGTGCTTGCAAGTCCCTCATATCTACTGTATGAACTGAAAGACCCTATTGCTTTACATGCAAATCACTAAGCCTTGGTTTACATCCTTTTCAACTATATTTTACTTTGAATGGGTATTGTTAATTACCACAGTGCTACTGCACAGATCTGAATGAAGCACTGTGTCTGCCCATTCTTCAATTCTTAGCCAATACATGTGCGCTTATTTTAGACCCTGGAACAAAAACTAATGGAATTCAGTCATTCATACAATATCCGCTGTGTGCAAGATTCTCCTAAACAATAATTCACAGTTACGAATCAGGCAAAGAAGATGCAGTGCTGGCACTGTAAAGTTGCTGTTTATTAGTTACCAGGGCCTGTGAAAATTTAGAGCACCATCCCTGGACTGTGGGAGGGTTTCAAGGGTCAACAATGTAGCAGGCTATCCACTTCAAATGTGTAGAGAACATTTATACTTATGGAGGGCACTTGTAAATGCCATTTCTGTGGGTAACACACACCAAAAAGGAACTGGCTTTAATAAATGGTAAACCAATGAAGGGTGATCAAACAAGTTTATAAAAAAGCTCAGAGATTCGAAACTCTGAAGGGAAGGTTTTGAGACCTCCCTTAGGGAAAGAGTTTACCTTCCAGTCATAGTCCTCTTATGGAGTTTACAAACTCTTTATCCCTGAAAGTATTTCAGCAAATTCTGTGGGTAAGACAGAGCTTTAGCCAAGAAAAGGAGATTTTTTAAAAAAATGTCCCTAACAATATTCAAGGACAAGTGATATAATGACTAATATATACATATCTGAAACACCATTAAAGTAAGGTACATCAATTGTTATTACTAAGTGCAAAAGAAATCACCTTAGACCAGTGTTTTTCAACCTTTTTTGGGCAAAGGCACACTTGTTTCATGAAAAAAATCACGAGGCACACCACCATTAGAAAATGTTAAAAAATTTAACTCTGTGCCTATATTGACTATATATAAAGTAATTCTCTTGAATAGGAATCAAATAAACAGAAAGAAAGTATTTTATAATTACTTTATTATGAAATATTAAGTAAACAGAATAGTGAAAAATTATAATATACTTTATTCAGTGCGAAACCTGGGCCTGTTTGGCTGAACACAAAGCTGATATTCTGGCTGGAATCGAAGAAAGACAGCTCTCAGTCTCTCTCTGTATTTGGTTTTTATAGCATACAAAATAGACAAATATACCCTCCATCCTTTTTATTAAACCACAATAGCAGTTTTTAGCGCAGGGAGCTGCGCTGAATGCCCAGCGCTGCTCTTGACGCTCATAGGCTCCCTGCGCTAAAAACCACTATTGCGGTTTAGTAAAAGGGGACCATATTGTAAAATATAGACAGCAGATATAAATTCAGAACTGTGCATAGTAAGTGAAGGGAAGTTTTCATCTCTGGGAATTTTACCCAGTTAACTATTAAGTTATTTGGGCAAATTCCTTTGAAAACTGTGGTAATACTGCCTCCACTTTGCTAAATTTAAAATAAAATCATTTTTCCTACCTTGTCTGGTGATTTCTGGTTGCACTTTCTTCTTCTGACTGTGCATCCAATATTTCTTCCCTTCTATCAGCCTGTATGCTTTCTCTCCTCCACACCTCATTCCCTCCCCCAACTTTTTCTTCCTCTCTCCCTGACCTTTCTTTCTTTTTTTCTGTTTCTCTTCTTTCCTTCTGTTTCCCTGCCTGCCCCCTTTCTTTCTTTCTCCCTGCCGTTCCCCAAGCCACTGCCATTGCCATCGGGGAACAGGACCCACCAATGGATAACAGGCCCCAAAGCCGACGCCGATGCCGACGCATGCTCTCCCTGACGTCAATTCTGCAATCGGAGAGGAAGTTCCGCCCAGCCAGGCAGCGATTGGCTGGCCCAAACTTCCTCTCCGACTGCAGAATTGACGTCGGGGAGAAGAAGACTTATCGGCTCGATAGATTAGATCGCCAAGACAAAGTGAGTCCTGGGTGATTGACTCACTTTGCCTTGGCGAGCTACTGGCGCCCCTGCCTCGGGCCCCCTGTCAGCTCCGGGCCCCTGAATGCAGGACTGGTAGTACTACCCTGATGGCGGCCCTGCGGCACACCAGGCAACATCTCGCGGCACACTAGGAACAGCGGTTGAAAAACACTGCCTTAGACCATATTTTAGTAGTATGAGAAAGTAGTGCATCTCTATCTTTTATTGTATAATCCTGCAAGATTGTTTAATGTTATGTATTTGACCAGTTGTCAATTTTGTTTCTCTTTTTCTTCTTTTCTGTATTTATTTTCTTGGAAAAACTAATAAAAACCTATTGAACATTAAAAAAAATGTTCCACCCTATGCTGCTTATTTTAGATGTTCATAAAATATGTGCCAATTTTACAAAGCCAGGATTTAGACATCTATAAATAAAGAACATGCAAATGGCAAGGGGATATGGTATGGGCATATTTTGGGCGGGTATAGAGCGGTCTAAAAATGAACCTTTACTTCCTATTTCAGAATGTCTGTGTCCTAAGAGATCAATGTCAGGTTTTATACCTGCTACCTAGAACATGTAGGTTTTAGGAAAATGCTCTTATTGAGCAGTGTTCCGCTCACAGGGATTAGAGGAGGCCACCTCTAATCTTCCGGTTCTTGATATCCTCCTGAAAGCCAAAGAAGCAAGGGACACCAAAGCTATATAACTGTTTCAGGAAAAATAAACATTTATGTTTCCAAAAAATGGTTAAGACGGTATATAAACGAAGGAAGTGACGTCATCACCACGGATGGGAGCTTGAACTGAGAGCTCCTGTTCGGGCCGGCGAAATAACTATCATTTCGGTGTGAAAACGGCGCAATTTTTTGTCCCCAGGGGCTGGTGAGGTGTGTGAAGTCGCAGCGATCACTATGGCAACGCAAAAAAAGTTGCCCGGAGACAAAC
The DNA here is from genome assembly GCF_902459505.1 of Geotrypetes seraphini. NCBI lineage: Eukaryota > Metazoa > Chordata > Amphibia > Gymnophiona > Dermophiidae > Geotrypetes > Geotrypetes seraphini. The sequence goes on along the minus strand of NC_047090.1, from coordinate 100,828,362 downwards.
CCGGCCAGCGCACGATGGAACAAGCGCTGAGCCGGCTACACGTGGCAGCATGGGCCCTGAGATGTGCAGCGGGGAGGCGGCGAAATTGAGTGGGGCCCTGGCGGCTGTGGCTGACATGGTGGCGGACCCGGTACCAGAGAGTTCACCGATGGACCCGCTTACTAAAGCGGATATGCAGCGATGGATCGCAGAGGTAAAGTCTGAAATCTCTGCGGTGGCGGTGCAGGTTCGGGAGGCGGTGCAGGAGTTGCGCACCTGACCTGGTGGAGGTGGGCACGAGGGTCGAGGTGGTGGAGATGCGCATGGATAGCTGTGAGGACAGTGTAACCGGAATGCAGAGATCACTGGAGACGGTGTCTGCGGATTACCAACTTCTTCAGGATAAGGTCGAGGACCTGGAGAACCGCACCCGGCGTAACAATTTGAGGGTGCGGGGCCTGCCAGACCTGCCTGAGTTTAAGGATGTTCGTGCTACTACAATCAAGCTGATCAGGTGGCTCCTGCAAGACGACACATTGGAGCCGGGACTGGAGCGGGCTCATCGTGCGCTGGGACCCTGGACACTGGATCAACCGAAAGACATAGTGTTGTGTCTTCAGAGCTTGTGTCTTCAGAGCGGATTTTCCGCAGAGCCCGGGAGATGGGCACGGTCACCTGGGAGGGTCACAGGCTGGAGTTCTATCAGGATCTAGCTGCTGGCATGCTCCAGAAACGGCGGGCGTTCAGGGAAGTGACCAAGGCTTTGCAGCGCAGCAATTTGCGCTATCGTTGGACTTACCCTTTTGGAGTTGTTATTACCATCAATGGAGTTCACACCAGAGTTACCACAGTTCGAGAGGCTCGTGGGCTGCTACAACAAGCGGGTATTGAGATCCCTGAGGAGGCTGTTCCGGCGGGAGGTGTAGTGCCTGGCCAGGGTGGGCGTCCTTCTTCCTCCCGCTGGCAACGAGTGGAAAGTGGATCCTGGGGCGGGAGGGGTGGCCGAGGGGGTGGACCCCCTCTTCGGGCCACCGCTTTGTCCTCAAGTGCTCCCCCCTGAGAGCTGACTGAATGTATTTGCTTTTTTCCTGTTTCCACTGCCAGTTTCATGTCTCGGCGGGGGGTCTTTGGACTCCCCTCCGGGGGAATGGACTGTTGAGTCTTACCCCTTGGGAGAGTGTTGGTGTGGGGGGTTATACACTACCTGGTTTGGGACGAGGGGAGAGGGGGAAGTTGAAGGTTTTAGGTTTGTGTTATATGGGGGTAGTGCAGTGTGGGGAGGGGAGAGTGTAAATGGTGACATGGGAGCTTGAGGGATTGGTGGGTTGGGTGTGAGGTATTCTTGTACACACTGTTTTTGATAGTTGATGTTTGAGTGTGGGATGTGTGTAAGGGGCCATGAGATGGTTCACTTCTTTGTATGTTGGTGGGAGATCTGAGGACTCTCACTGTGGGGAGGGGGGGTGATGGGGAGGGATGGGGGGAAGGGGGGGAAGGGGGGACATATCTGTTGGGGTTGGGTTTGCATTGTCATTATTTTATTTGGAATATGGGGGCGTTTAAACTGGTCTCTTATAATATTAGGGGTCTCAATTCTCCCAACAAGAGAAGGGCCTTCTATAGGGAATTGCTCCGTTTGAGGGCTGATGTCTGCTTTGTCCAGGAAACACATTTACTGCAGTCCCATGAATCCTTGGCTGGAAATCACAGGTTCCCGCAGAGCCTTCTGGGCATCCCGGGTGGGCACTTCTAAGAGGGGTGGGGTGGGAAATTCTTATTCGTAAGGGGATCCGTTGTGAGGTACGTAGGTGGTGCGGATCCTCAGGGCAGATACATTATGTTGGAGGCTCTGATTGAGGGGGTCTTATACTCCCTGTGGTAAATATATATTGCCCCTAATGAGGGTAAGGGGACCTTCTTTCGTGAGTTGGTCCCTCGGATTCTCAAGTTCAAGGGGTTTTTGGTGGGGATTTCAATCTTACAGTGACCCCTCATTTGGATAACTCAGGGAGGGCGGATCATTATGGGAGAAGGGATCGTAAACTGTTGCGGGAGGCATTGGCCAATCTGAATGTGGTGGACTGCTGGAGGTGGCTGCATCCTTCGGTTAAGGACTATACTTACTTTTCGGGAATACACTCCTCATATTCTAGAATTGATTATGTTTTTGTGGAGCGGGGACTACTCCGGAGGGTGGAGTCCACGGGGATTGAGTCACTTACGTGGTCGGACCATGCCCCGGTGTGGTTGCGATTCCAGGGGGTGGGTGGAGGCTCGGGACGGAAATTTTGGCGTTTTAATGATAGTCTTTTAGATGACCCAGAGGTGGGAACACAGATCGAAGGGTGGATACAAGAATATCTTGATGTAAATGTGGAGTGTGGAGCTTCATTGGAAGCGGTTTGGGAGGGGTTAAAGGCTACCCTTAGGGGCAGATTAATAGCCCTGGCGTCGGCCCGACAGCGTAAGCGGCGGGAGGATGCAGCGGGCCTGTTGACTGTGATTGGTAGGTTGGAGAGTTTGCATAAGCGCTCTCCTTGGAATGTGGAATTGCGGGAGCGCTTGTTTCAGGCCCGTAGGGATCTCCAGGCTTTAGACTTGGACAGATTACACCATAACTTACAGTTCCTCCAACAGAGATATTTTGAGTTCTTAGGGTGCGACAGACGCGCAACCAGATCTTTTCACTCCGGGCGGCTTCTGGGGAAGTGTTACAGACTGAGGATGCTATCCGTGCCCGTTTTGTGGAATATTATTCCCAACTTTATACCCCGGAAGATCCAGGGCCCTCGCGGGACCAGGATGCTTATTTAACTTCAGCAGAGTTGCCCCAGATTACACAGGCTGATGGGGCGCGGTTGGATAGCCCTCTTACATTGCTTGAGGCTCGTAGCGCGCTGCGCTCTATGAAGCTTGGTAAATCGCCTGGGTTGGACGGTTTTACTGTTCGGTACTACAAACGTTTTCAAGATCTGCTACTGCCTCCTTTATTGCGTTTTCTTAACTCTTTACAAGGGAATAGTACCCTCCCTTACTTCATGCGCTTGGCGGGAGTGACGGTGTTAGCTAAGGAGGGGAAGGATCCCCTCCAATGTGCTTCCTACAGGCCGATATCCTTGCTGGGGGTTGATACTAAGATCTTCACGCGAATTTTGGCGGACCGATTGATGAGTTGGATCCCTCGGCTGATCCATCCAGATCAGTCGGGCTTTGTGGTAGGCAGACAGGTAGGTGATAATACTCGTAGGGTCTATAACTTATATGATAGGGCTGGGGGGGGGGCGAGAAACGGTGCTTTTATCTATCGATGCTGAGAAGGCATTCGATAGGGTAGCTTGGCCCTTTTTATTTCAGGTCCTAGAGTCGGTGGGGTTGGGCCCACGAATGCGGGACTGGATTCGAGTCTTGTATAGTGGACCTTTGAGCTGTATCAAGGTGAATGGTGGTTATTCGGAGACTTTCTCTCTGGCAAGGGGCACACGTCAGGGGTGCCCGCTTTCCCCGCTCCTTTTTGCTTTGACGGTAGAACCCCTGGCGCAGCGAGTGCGGATGAATCAGGATATTAAGGGGGTTACGGTGCCGGGAGGGGATTTTAAGTTGGCCTTGTTTGCGGATGATATTCTGTTCACGGTGGAAGAACCTGCGACCTCCTTGCCAGCTATATTGCGGGAGTTGGACATTTATGGTGGGGTGTCGGGCTTTCGGGTCAATGTTGGTAAATCAGAGCTCCTCAACATTAACTTGCCTGCGGACCGGGTGTCCTATCTCCGAAACCGATATCCGTTTCGGTGGGTTCAGCGTTCTTTGTGATATCTCGGTGTTTATTTTGGACCGCCGGGAGTGGATTTATATGACCTTAACTTTCCCCTGCTCTTTCGTCGTATTCGCCAAGATTTGCTTAATTGGAAAGATCTGTATTTCTCTTGGTTGGGCCGGGTGGCCATCGTGAAGATGATGATTTTGCCTCGTTTGTTGTTCTTATTCCAAGTATTGCCTCTTTGGGTGGGTAGAAAAACGCTAGAGGGGGTTCAAAGGCATATCTTTAATTTTATTTGGGCTGGTAGGCGGCCAAGGGTGAGTAGGAAGGTCCTATGTATGGGGAGAGGGGATAGGGGGCTGGGGGTCCCAGATGTGGTGAAATATTATCAGGCTGCTCAGCTGCGCGCCCTTTTAGAATGGCAGACGCAGATTACGAAACCGTGGGTGGAAATTGAGCAAAATTTAAGTGATGGGGTGCCTTTGTTACATAGGCCGTGGGTGCCTGGTAGGGCGCGACTGGTAGGGGGGGTATCCTCAGTAGTGACTTCCTTGAGGGTATGGAATCAGACCCGAGCTTGTTTACTGGGGAGTAGGCGACATTCATGGTATACTCTGTTGAGATACAACCCTGACTTTCCACCTGGAAGGGATGGGGGAGTGTTTGCAGACTGGGAGTCACGGGGTTTGGTGTGTGTGGGACAGTTGTGGGACCCGGTCCAGGGAGGTGTTAGACCCTTTACAGAACTCAGGGGTAAGTTTGGGTTTGGGATAAGGGATCTGTTCCCCTACCTACAGGTTTTACATTATATTAGGACCTCGGGTCTTCTGGGAGACTTGAGGGGTGGTAAGATGCCCTTTGAGCTGCTATTGGGTCCTGTGCTTCGGAGGGGAGCTCTCTCTGCAATATATAGGTGCCTTAACTGTAGGGGGGCTCCCCTTCCCTACATGAGGGCCTGGGAAGATGATTGTGGTTCAGCTATTTCCTGGGATACTTGGGGTGACATATGGTCGGAGATCTCCTCGGCGGGGATTGCTGCTTTGCTGATCGAGAATGGTTACAAGGTCCTCTTTCGGTGGTACTATACCCCTCAGGTTGTGGCTCGTTGGCGGGGAGGTGCGAGTGTTCTATGTTGGAGGGGCTGTGGGGAAGTGGGTACCTATTTTCATATGTGGTGGCAGTGTGGGCAGGTGTGTGGATTCTGGACTGAGGTCTTTGATCGGGTGTCCCGGATCTTAGATGTCCAGATACCGGCCGATTGGCGACATGCCTTGTTGTTTTGGCATCAATTGGAACTGGCTGGGGGTGACTCTTTGTTTTGTAAGTTGGCATTCACTGCTGCTCGATTGGCCATTGCCTCTTTGTGGAATCAGGCGCTCTCTCCCACGTGGGCCCTGGTGGAGCAACGTTTGCTTAATTGGCAGAACCTTTATCACTTAACGGCCTTGCGGCATGGTAAACTACATGGCTATGCTCATGTGTGGCGCAATTTTCGGGCTTCTGTGGGGGTCTGTGGTAGGGGTAGTCAGGGGCTTTGAGTTGGCCTTGGGGTTGGAATAGATGGGCGATGCTTGGGGGGATCCCATAACCATATTCCTTTTCAATTTTTGGTATCTGTTTGGAATTGACTATCTCTCAACCATATTGAGAGCTGTAGGCATTGGGTTTTGTCCCTGGGGGGTGGGAGGGGGGATATTGGCTGTGCTTTGGTGGGCATTCTAGATTGTTGTTATTAGTTTGTAGGACTTGCACATGTCTATGCTGTTGATTTTAATTCTGTGTGGTATTTAACTCTATGTATTTTTGTTCTTGCATTTCATGTGCAATTGTTCTGTACTGTTTGGAGTGTTTTTCAATAAAAGCTTTTCAATTAAAAAAAAAAGACTGTATATAAACGTTTATGTTGCTATTCCATACCAACCAATCGGCTATGCCCACATCGCTGGTAGATCTCTATTTCAGCCTGCAGCTCACTGTGGAGTAACCTTTTTTACCATTGTGTAAGACTTGCTTGAATTTGATCATGATTGGCGTGTGTTTGTTATCTTTTACGCAGTTTGCTTTATACCTTAACCACCATGGACCCCTGAGGAAGGCGTGTCATCCGAAACACGGACCGTGTCGGGTCCCTTGGTTGGCTATAAGGTTGTATATGTTACTGCATTTACTAATAAACAACGCCTGCATCTTGGTACATTGTCTGCAGTCTGATTGTTGTTTTCTGGTTGCTATTCCACAATATAAACATTTATGTGTCCATTTTGACTCAATAATTTAAGACATTTATTTGTCTAAAATGGATATTTATGCCGCATGTAACCCAGTGCATAAACAACTATTTCTCCATGTATTTTACAAAAGGCAGGCCCTATTCTAAAACACTAGTAAAATTTGAGAAGTCCTGGCTTGGACATCTCAATTTTGATTTAAATGCCCTTTCTTTTTTTATAAATCTTTATTGATTTTCCATTACTAACAAAAAGTGCAACACGTGGAAAAAATACTTACAACATGGTAATACGTTCCACAATTGTGGACCGGCCACCAAGAAAGCAATCATGCGAGTTTCTGCACATCTTACTTCTATCATCCTCTCTATAGATAATCTCATTACTATTTCAGATCTTAACTGTCTGCCTGGTCAACAGAGCATCAATGCTTGCAAAAAAAAACCAAAAAACAACCAAACCATGGTGCATTCTCATACATAACTTTATGAATTATTGTCAAAATTTTGTGCTGCACTCGATACCTTATTGGTAGCCAATGTAGTTGTGGTAATAAAGGTGTGTCATGTTCAAACCTAGAAACGTACAATATCATCCTGGTCACAGCGTCCTGAATCACTGCAATGCATGTTATTCCAAAATATAATTAATTATTTTTTCATTCAATGCACAATTAAGCTGTGGAATTCTGCTGCAGTGGGATATCAAAATCAGTTTTTTGAGAAAAGGTCCAATAAGAGCTATTAGCCAGGAATGCTTGGGGAAAGTCACCTCTTACATCTGAGAGCTGCAACTGAACGAAAGGGAATGGATTCCATTAGGATTTGTAGTGTTGGCATTTCCAGTGCAATAGGTGAGACATTCATAGAAAGTGAGGGTTGAATCCCAATGGCCGCATGCCATATGCAGAAGGAAGCCACTCCTGAACTTCACTGGGAGCTATAGCACCACCTGCAGTTTTTCCCTTCTGCACGTGTGCCTGAAGGAGTGTTTTTGTTCTGCTCTCCTTTTTTTCTTATTTTATTTGATGTTTCTGTCCCCTTTTGGGGTTTTCTTTGTGCTCAGAGTGCTTCTGCCTGCATTGAGAACACACAGACTTTGGATTGCAGCTGACAGGCTGATCCCAGTGAGTACCTGTTAGCAAGCCTGTATAAGGAGCTCGGGGCCGTCCCCGCATTTTTCCTCTTACTGCCAAACAGAGGTTAGAGTGCAGGCTGTTGGGCATACCTAGGAGGCTCAACAGTGTCTTACAGTGTGCTGGCTGCTTTTTTCGCCTCCACCCTTTCCTGTGCACGTACGTCAGTCCACAAGGGTGGAGGTACAGTCAGACACCATGTCTGACTGGCAGCTAGAAGATCAATGTCAAAGAGGTATACTCAGCATGAGGCAGCGATTCTCTGATTCCAGCTACTTTAGGAAAGCTGAGGCAGGCTGCAGCACATTTCCAGAACAGGTCATAATGAGTAAGGCTGTCATAGCCTGTGAGGTGGATTGGGGGAAGCGAGGGGTATGATTTTGCAGTTTTTGAGGTTTCTGCATGTCCCCCTGTGTTCCCCCACTTGAAAAATCCTAAAATCACAGTTTTTGTGTTTGGCTCTATATGAGGAAAAAAAATCACGATTTTGGCGCAAATTTCTTAACAGTTGCTATCTTGGATTTTTAATGATCTTTTTTTCAGAAGTTCCCTGCACTTCCAAAACTTCAATTTTTGCCTCAACACTTGTTGGGATGAAGTCCTTGGGTGCTCCTCTTGTGAATTCTTGCCAGGATTTCACAAATTTAGTGCCTCAGAAGAGTCCTTGCGCCCATGCCGGGTGGCTCCACCGGGGGAGACAGCAGTGCAAAGCTTAGCCTCACCCCTGATTAAGAAGATGGCAAAATGCTTAAATAGCCCATTGGGGCAGTCTTCTCTATTTTGGGGGCTCGACAGGGTTGAGGGTTCCACACAGATGGCCGTGGACCTTCCACAGCCCAAGAAACACAAGGTGAAGTCATCTAAGGGTGACTCTGTGTCCCAGGGTCTGGAGACTTTCATGAAATATCTGTGGAATCTATTTCAGAGCTGCTGTTCTTCACCTGCACATTCCTGCTCTGCCTTGGACTTGTCCTTACCAGTGCTGCTTCTGTGAACACGGCCTCATCGCAGTCAGCCGCTGTTCATGGGCAGGCTGCCTTTGACCTGGGGGATACTTATGATGATGACCAGCTTACTGACCCCTTGTTTTCAGGTGCCGCACTTCCCATGCCTGGGGATCTGGGGCTGAATGCCAAATCTTTGGATCCCTCAGAGGCTTTAGAACCAGGGAACAATTTCACAGTTCTGCATTTTAGTCTGCAGTTTTGCCAGACCTTTTTTCGGAGTCTATGCAGAAGTTGAATTTGGTCACTCAGCTGGCTCCGTCCACTTCCTCTTCATGGCTATGTGGTGTACGTTCGCAGTCGTCCTCCTTTCCCTGTCATTCTGATAAGAGCATTCTGATCTCAGAGCAGTGGAACTCTCCAGAGGGTGCTCTTAGGGTTGTGAGAGTCATGTTTCGTCTCTATCCTATGGCGCATGAGTGCCAGCAGTTTCTTGGTCAGCCTAAGGTGGACTCTTTGGTAGCACAGGTGACTAAGCGCACCTCCTTTTCTAGTGAGGGTGGTGTGGTGCTCAAGAACATGCAGGACCACTGAGTGGATGTGGTCCTTAGGAGGCTCATTGAGGCAGCAGCTTTAGGCATAAAGGCTGATTTGGTGGCATTCCTATGTTGCACGCGCTTGTCTGTCTTGTCTATACACACTGGAGAGTGAGGCTGTGGAGACCTCTCCTCAGCTGCTTGTGGCTGGAGGGGATTATGTTGCTGACACCTTATATGACTTTATGCGGATCCTGGGTACAGTCTCAACATATTCCATTTCTACTCGCAAAATGCTCTGGATTTGACAATGGACTGGTGATTCCATCTCCAAGGCTAGGCTTCCCTTTAAAGGGCAGTTGTTGTTTGGCAAGGGCCTGGATGATCTCATGAATTTGGTGTTAAATCCATTTCCCTAAGACCCTGTCTGATAGCAGACCCTGGCCCTCTAGAGGTTCAGGGCGCTTTAATTTTTGTGGCTCCAGGCGTTCCTGCCTATATTAAAGTTTTATTAAAATCTATTATCCCGCTTATCCACACTTCTAAGCGGCGTACAATTTTAAAATTTTATAAAATGGGAGATATACATTTAAATTCAAAGGCAATAAATGACAGTGCTACATCATACCTATAAGGTGAAACATGAGGTTGCCTGGAAAAATACAATAGTGTGTAGGAAAGGGAGACAAGGAGGGGAAATATAATAGGAGAGGGGTCCTGGATGTGCTGGTCCAATTTGCAATGGGAAAAGAAGTTTTAATTCAAATGCGTCTGTAAACAAGAAGGTTTTTAAGTTGGATCTGAAACGATCAAGTGAGGATTTTTCCCTGAAATGGCTTGGCATTTAATTCCATAGTTCTGGGGCGGTTACCGAAAAGATAGAGGAGCGGGTAAAGTCGTATATAATTTGTCACTTTGAAGGAATAGAAAGGAGATTTTCATTGGTTAATCAGAGAGAACGAGAGGGGAATATGGAATGAGAACTTTATCTAGAAATTCGGGGGTATGATAGAATTGTATTTTAAATGTTAATAGTATAATTTTATATGTTATCCTTTGAGAAATGGGTAGCCAATGTGCTTTGATCAAAAGAGGTGTCTCATGGTCATAATTTTTAGCTTTTGTTATCAATTTGATTGCTGTATTCTTTATTATTTGTAAACGTCTTAGTTCTTTTTGAGTTATTCCCTTATATAGCGAGTTACAGTAGTCCAATTTTAAAATTACCAATGAGTGTATTAAAGTGTTTAGTGAGGTTGGTTCTAAGAGGTTTGTAAGAGATCAGATCATTCGTAAACTGTAGAAGCATTTTTGTACTATTGAATTGATTTGTTGGTGGTAGGTTAGTTTGTTGTCAAATATGATGCCAAGTAGTTTCATGGAAGTTACATTTTGAAGTGGAATGGATCGGAGGCAGATGGGGGTTGTCAGTGTGAGGCCTTCTTTGCAAGGAATGAGCATCAATTTTGTTTTTTTCCACATTGAGTGCTAGTTATTAGCCAGTGCTATGTCTCAAAGGTTTTCACAGAGCTACCGGCTCTTTCTTGTCGAGATCCCTTCCTGTGAATGTCAGATACTGAGATTTCCTTGTGCACGGTCCCCTCTTTTCTGTCAAAGGTAGTTTCGGTTTTCCATGTTAATCGGGAGGTGCGTTTACCTGTTTTTCAGCCTTCTGACTCACAGACGCAGAATCACATCTTGAGAAAACTAGATGTGTGCAGGTTTCTTCTGCATTATCTGGAGGTCATTAACAAATTTTGTCTCTCAGACCATCTATTTGTGCTGGCTTATTCTTCTAAGCAGAGAACTCCCACTTCCAAGGCCACTATTTCCAGATGGATCTGAAAGGCCATTTCGTCAGCCTACATTCTTTCTGGGAAACAGTCTCCCTTTTCTGTAAAGGCGCATTCTACCAGAAGTATGGTTTCTTTATGAGCTGAAGTTGGAGGAGATTTGCAGAGCAGCAATGTGGTCTACTTCGCACACGTTTGCTAAATTTTACTGAGTGGATGTGGCGGCAAGACAGGATTCTGCTTTCAGGTCCTTGGTCTTGAGGACCAGCACAGTCTGCCCAGCCTAGCTCTTTGGCACTGCTTTTGTACGTCCCATTTGTCTAGAATGTCTCACCTATTGCACTGGAAAAGAGATTATGTTCTTACCTTGAGAATATATTTTCCAGTAGACCGTAAAAATTTAGAAAATTTGCGTCCCCCTTCCCCCGCCGATTGTGATTTTTGCAAAGATACTAAAGCTTAATTGAGATTGTTATTCAATTTCGATAGGCGCCTATCTAGTTCGATGCCTCCAAAATAGGTGCCTAACTTTAGGCGCTGGTTACAGAATTTGGGCCATAATCTCTTTATTTCTGCCAAGTGATCTGGTTTGGTCACTGTAAGAAGCTCAATAAAAACACTAGTGTGATCCAGCATAACTTTTTTTCTTATGTTTTTTATCCATACCCGCAAGGGGTGCTCAATAACAGGAGTATCAAATTGCAAACCATGAGAGCTGCAAATCAATCTGGCTTTCAGATCATACGTAATAAATATGCACGAGGCAGCAGTGGCCCTGAGGCTTTGCATGCAAATGTATCTCATACATTTTCACAAGGAGAGCAGTTTGAAATCCCTGTTCTGCAGATTATAGCTTCAAAAAGAGCCAGATAGATATTGCAGTCTGGAAGCAAAATATTAACACAGACAATGTCATCTGTAGGCCAGATAAAAGCAAAAGCTGCTTCATACAAGACTGTAAACAGGAAAACACAGGAGGACTTACTGTGCTGACAGGACAGAAAGAAATCTAAGTGCAATAGTTCAGAGTGTAACCTGAATCACACAACAAACAATCTGTTCATCTGGGGGCCACTTCCTCAGGGATTGCACTGAACTTTACAGGAAGGAAAAGGGTCTTCAAGAATACAGTAAGGTCATTATAATAAAGGTATATCTCCACAACATACAACAGCCCAGTTAAGAATATAAGCGTATAAGGGGAGTGTGTGGCACAGTGGTTGGAACTACAGCCTCAGCATCCTGAGGTTGTGGGTTCAAATCCTATGCTCCTCCTTGTGACCCTGGGCAAGTCACTTAATCCCCCATTGCCCGGTACATTAGATAGAGTGTGAGCCTACCGGGACAGATTGGGAAAAATGCTTGAGTATCTGAATGCAAACCACTTAGGTTATAAGTGGTATATAAATAAACAGAAAATAGAATGAACATACTTATAAGAATATAAGAATTGGAGGGGAGTAGCCAAGATGGCAGCATCGACCAGACGCTAAGATCGAGCTCTTGTCACAGAGAGAACCTGAACGCTAAGAAAATTATGCCATATAAGAGGAAAGGGAGTGTTAAGGCGCCAGTTTCCTCGATGCCTTTGCCCCCAATTCGCCAGCAGATGATTGAGCAATTGTTGCCTGGTATCTGCATTAAAGTTGGCGAAGCAAGCCCTGCAGTAGGAAAGGGTAAAGAAGGCCATATCTCACAAGGGCATGAGATCTTGCTCTTGCCTCCGTACACCGAACCGCCTCCCTGTCTGGCAGATGCAGCTGTTTTGGCAGTGGGAACAGACTGTTGCCGAAGTTGCACCCGGAGTTCCTATGGAGGAAGCGCCCAGAGCAGATGAGCTTCTGCCAATGGCGACTAACATTGGGGAGTTAATCCCTTCCAGCGAGGTGCCTTTAACGGCAATTTGGTGTATGCTCCAGAATTTTGGCAAGGCTGCCTCGAAGACGTCGGAGGAGGTCAAAGTTTTGGCTAGTAAAATTGACGATATCTCTAAGGCCCTGGAACATTTGAATACTGAAGTTAAAAATACAATTACAGAACTACAGTCAGAAGTAAAATCTTTGCAGGACTTAAAAAATGCTACGATTAAGGATACTAAGATATCACATCGAAAAATTGAAAATATAGAGAATTTTAATCGCATGTTGAACGTTAGGATTCTGAATTCCCCAAAGTACCTGGGTTATTTGCTTATGATATGTTTAAGAAATACTTAAAGAAAGTTTTAAAGTGTTCTCCAGATCATATCCCTCCGTTAAATAAAGTATTCTATCTTCCTTTCTCTGCTAATAACCGGGAATGGTGGTTGAAGATAAAGAGCAAACTCCACAATTGGACTTAAATAATATATTAGCAATACTGGAGGAATCTATCTCCGATTGATTTTTCAGTTAGAACGAAACTTCTGGCTTCCTTTATTTTTCAAAAACACCTAATAGTAGCACGCTACTGTTAAAGAGTGATAACAGTAGTATCCCTTCAACGAGATGGAGGATCTCAAGTGTCTGCGGTTAAAACCTTAGAGCTAATCATAAGGAATAACCTACGTGCAGACTATCATCGGTAATATTTGTCTCAGTGGGAGAGTTATTTTTAGCAATTTTTTAAGATTTCTTGTACAAATATAAAAAATTTTTATGAGGTTCTTAAGCTTTTAATTGCAAAAATATTTATTATATTTGTTGCCCTGTATTAGTTCAGTTTTCCTTGTCAGTTAGTCTTTATTTAAAGCAATTCTTAGCATGGGCAAAAGTTCTCTACCCAGCCACATCTACCCGAAGACGGAAGATCTCTGTTTCGCCCTAAGACCTTTAGTTAGAGCTTCTTCAGGAAATTAAAGCTTTATAGTTGAAAACTGCTGTAGCACTCCGATCGCCAGGCTAAGGAATCCAGCCAAGGAAGCCTCTCCTTTATTTTTCAGCAGGACATTAATTCCTTTATGAAACTGTACTTTCGTGTGTCCAAAGAATTGTTCTATGGAAAAAAGATATGGGTATTCCTGGATGTAACTAAGGTTACCCAGGAAAAGAGAAAAATTTTCTTGACAATGAGACAGACAGGACACCAAGGCATTTGGGGGGGGGGGGGGGGGGCGTCTTTTTTACTGGCGTATCCTTGTAAATCCATGACCAAATATGCTCAAGTTAAGGGCTCCTTTTATCAAGCCGCGCTAGCGGGGTTAACGCGCGCAACGTTTCATCGCGCGTTAACCCCCGAGCTGGCCTATAAACTAACGCCTGCTCAAGGGAGGCGTTAGCGGCTAGCGCGGCCGGCTGTTTAGCGTGCGGTATTACCCATGCTAAACTGCTAGCACAGCTTGATAAAAGGAGCCCTAAATATGTCTTTTTTCAGCCGGAGCAGCTAAAATCATTTCTGGAGCTTAAGAATATTGCTGTTGTATAAAGGTGTTGTATAAATGCAGATTTATGTTATAGCCTTCATTGTAAATTTTTTTTTCAGCTTGATTGATTAACTTCTTAAAGTTATCTGCCTTAAATCCCTTTATTGTTCCATTTGTGGTCTAAGGAAGCGTGGCAATATTTTACTGTGTATTTTGTTTTCTCCTTTTTTTGGTGAAATGTGATGTTCAACATTTATACCTGCTGTATTAACTTTAGCAAGGATTTATTTTAAAATTGTAAAATTGAATAAATTAAAAAGAATATAAGAATTGCCATACTTGGACAGACCAAAGGTCCATCAAGCCTCCAGCATCATATTGACAACAGTGGCCAACCAAGGTCCCAAGTACCTAGCTAGATCCCAAGAAGTAAAACAGATTTTATGCTTCCTAGAAAGAAGCAGTGGATTTCCCCAAACCATCTCAATAATGGCTTATGGACTTCTCTTTTAGGAAATTATCCAAACCTTTTTAAACCCTGCTGAGCTGATTTCACCACATTCTCTGACAACGAATTCCAGAGTTTAATTACACGTTGTGTGAAGAGATATTTTATCCGGTTTGTTTTAAATCTACTACTCACAGTAGTAGCTTCTTCACATGCCCTAGTCCTAGGCACCCGGGCAGGGTGCTATATGATATTAAACACCCTGCAGAATGTTTCTTTACATTTCAGGAAAGCAGTAAAAACTTATCTCTTCACCTAAATTATTGCCTATTACCGTACAAGACATATGAAGGAACTTATAATGGAATCAGTCTCTTTGTATATGTTGTTTTAGGACAGTGTCCCGCAAACTTTGTTGAGCCGCGCCACACTAAACATAGCGGCTACGGCTCATGGCATTTGGAAGTGCGCAGATATCACCGTGATGCCATCATGCGCATGCGTGACACCATCATGTCGACATCTGCGAAGACCCTTTAGACAGGCCCTGAGCCACCAGTTGGGGGGGGGGGGTACCAGCAGGGAAGAGGCACGGAGAGAAGGAGAGGCATGGTGCCGTCTGATTGCACACAGGACGTGCCTCTCGCCGTGAGAGGCACATCCTGTAGGCAGTCAGCCAGCGCCTCTCCTCCTCCCCAGTATGTCGCAGCATACCTGAAATCTCAGGAGGCACACAGTTTGCGATACACTGTTTTAGGATGAACACATTATACCATACGTATGTCAAATTTACAGTCTTTAGGAATATGAGCTATGTATATATTGGAATTAGACACGTATATTTGTTAGGTTGTGAGTCACACGTTGTATTAAAAGGATGACAAACGGCAATGTAAATGGATCAAATGTAAGTCAAATGACAATGTATGTACGACCGTTGTATTGCAAGTACGTTAAAAGGTGTGTAAGTATGTCAATTAGTATAGAAGTATGTCAAATTGTAACCTTTCTTGACTGCACATTATGTATGTTCACCTGTAACCCTGAGCTCGTTGGGGAGAACGGGATAGAAAATGAATTGAATAAGTAAAATCATGTCCTGCATCTTCAATGGTCTTGTTTTGAAGCTGTAAATTTAAGCTTTTAAGATGGAGATGTTTAGTTTGGTGGCCGAGTGACCTGTGACTCATTTACACAACAGTGCTCGCCCAGCTTTTCCTTGAGTTTTAAAAAAACCATTTCCTTTTGAAGTGAACTGTCCAATCAATCAAAAATGTTTTTCTATCTAGTCAAGTTCTCCTCAAATGCATTTGATACTTATTTGGAACGGACCTTTCGTGTCTACTGAGAGAGTTATAAGCAAATAGTATTGTGGATAAAGATCTGTCAAACAAGCCCCTAACATGTTGGGCCTCATTTTCAGCAGAAGTAGCTATTTGGAAGACGCAAAGAGCTAGTTTGCTCATTTATTCAGCAGTGCTATGTGCTCGATTACTTTTATACAATGTGAGGCAATGTCACATCAATTTAAAGTTAAACTTGCCATTTCACTGGATAACATTCATGTAACAGATGATGGCACTTCCTATAGACCAGTGTCTCTCACTCTTTCTCGAGCCAGGGCACTCTAAAGGTAGTGGCCATGGCTTGAGGTACCCAGAAGTGCACGGAAGTCACTGTGATGACATCATGCCTATGCGTGACATCATCACGTCGATGTCCGCGTATGTTCAGAGGCCCTCCAGATGGGCCCTGAGACGCAAGTAGGGCATGCCAGCAGGGAAGAGGGCCAGAGAGAAGAAGAGGCACTGGCGCCAGCTGATTGCCTACAGCAGTGGTTCTCAACTACTTCAAACTAAGTACCCGCTAAGTCTAACAAATATCAACTGAGTACCCCCAACCACAGCCCTCCCTAGGCCCACCCAAGCTCTGCCCCAGAACCCATTCCCTTTACTAACTGTAATGCAATTTTTTTCCATTCATTGTTCATATACACACAATATACACTTTAGATATAAATTCTCAAAACTGACATTTCAATCACTACATTGAAAATAAAATAATTTTACCTACCGGCGATCCTCTGGAGGCTGCTGTAATTAGCTTTAAAGGTGAGACCAGGAGGGAAGCCAGAAGATGCTAGAGAAAAGGGGGGAAACATGCAGGCCTTCAGCGAATTGGGCAGCGCTGGCGCTATACTGCATAGGGAAGTCAGTTGGCAGGTGCCTCTCTTCCTCCTCAGTGTGCTGCGGCACACTTGGAATCTCAGAAGGCACACAGTTTGAAATTCCCTGCTGTAGACCAAGAAAAACCATAAGGGGATAGGAACACCCCTATATATCCACAAGAAGCCACAAACACAAAATAGGAATGACGATGGTTTTCCAAATAAGGTCCAGAGTGTAGTTTATTAAATAAAGCACAGAACCAAAGACTCAATACAGAGCCATATTTCAGCAGAGAAACTGCCTGCCTCAGGAATCACAATGTTTGAGCTATTGAAATCCAATAAATATTCATGCGTTCAGTTGTTCAAGCACTGTGAAAATGATACAACTATATGAACCCAGAAACCTGCTAATGCAGTCATCAAACATTACTGCAGCATCTGGCCAGTCAAGCGCGGTCAACTAAGATTTAATGTTAAAAAAGCACTCGGCTGCAGAAACTTTGGAGAAGGCGGTAGATTTCCGGCGAGTGCATGCTAATACGGTGCGTGCGTTAAAACCACTAGTACGGCTTTGTAAAAGGAGCCCTTTTTAGAGGACTGTCTGGGTTCCCAGATGGACTTTCCAAAACCAGGCAGTTTGTCCATATTTTAGAAAGCTCTAAGTGCCGGCCGCGTCTGCAGGGCCTTGAATAAGCATGCGCAGATGATGTCATATGCATCCGCACATGCTGGAAGCCCTCTTGACGTGGCCTGGAGGTCGGGAAAAGGAGACAAAGCAGGTGCCATCTGTGTAAGTTTTTCAGAATATCAGGCCTATTGTTTGTTCATTCAAGTACCATTTTGATACTATGGCTTAGCTTAGAATTCCAATTAAGTTTCATACATCTTTGCTATGCTGTTCCTCACACGACAGAGTTTGCATACCAGTCACTACAGTAGCTTAGGCATTCTAAATCCTGAGATTCTCTCAAAATAAAGCTGTCATCTCTTGATAAGTAACAATTATATTATAGGTACGAAAGGCAATCACTGAAATTAATTTTCACTGCTTGGTCATCCAAATTTTGGATGTTCCTGGCAGTCAGATACAATAAGAACATAAGAATACCCTTACAATGGTCCATCAAGCCCAGTAGCTCGTTCTCACAGTGGCCAATCCAGGTCACTAGTACCTGGCCAAAACCCAAGGAGTAGAAACAGTCCATGCTACCGATCCAGGGCAAGCAGTGGCCTCCCCCATGTCTCTCTCAATAACAGACTATGGACATTTCCTTCAGGAACTTGTCCATACCTTTCTTAAAACCAGCTGTGCTATCTGCTCTTACCACAACTTCTGGCAATGTGTTCCAGAGTTTAACTATTCTCTGAGTGAAAAAAAATTTCCTCCTATTGGTTTTAAAAGTATTTCCCTGTAACTTCATCAAATGTCCCCTAGTCTTTGTAATTTTTGATGGAGTGAAAAATTGATCCACTTGTACGCATTCTACTCCACTCAGGATATTTGTAGACTTCAATCATATCTCCCCTCAGCCGTCTCTTTCCAAGCTGAAGAGCCCTACCCGTTTTTAGTCTTTCCTCATATGAGAGGAGTTCCATCCCCTTTATTCATCTTGGTCGCTCTTCTTTGAACCTTTTCTAGTGCCACTATATCTTTCTTGAGATAAGGAGGCCACACCATGGAGCAATACAGGGGCATTGTAACATTCTTTGTCTTGTTAACCGTCATTGGGATGGAATATCACCAAAAGACATAGTCCACTATGAACTATGCAAGGCTCTCTTTTCACTGCAAAACAAGATTTAAAAAATCTAAAGTGCATTCTTCCACTAAAAAAGAGCGCTTGCTAGGCAGAGTAATGGGAAATCTCTGCCGACCTGAGTGGTTGGATTGAATGAAGGCCTCCACATGTGTTTAATCAAGAATCTTTGCAACCTTGCAGCCTGCACTGGTGTAATGTTTGCAGTTATCTACACCCTGAGCTCAGTAATAGACGTATTTTAGGTTTGGCAGAGATTCCCTGCCTCATTTTCTGAGTTATTCTCTAGGAATTCTGCTCCAACACCCAAACCTGTTCTGAATTTACTAGCAGAGCTACAGCCGGTTCCATGGCATGGAATTTAGCAGTTTGCTAGGCCTTGTTTGCAAAAAAAAAGCTGTGGGAGGTAATGGAAACCAGATATGTATCTACAAGGGGCTTTCAGGAGAGAGAGTGTTACAAGTTTACAATGCCTGGATCAGATCACCTAGGGTACTCACAAGAATTTATATTTACAACAAAAAGATCAAATTGCACAGTAGTTATGGCGGATCAAATATAAAAGAAACCTAAGGATGGTCATAAGAAGATAATAATAGCCCTATTGGGTAAGACCAAAGGTCCATCTAAGCTGGTATCCAGGCTACAACTACCTGGCAGAATCCTAAAGAATAGCAACATTATGCTACAAATTCCAGGGATAAGTCTTAATATCAGATTATGGACTTTTCCCTCCAGGAACTTATCCAAGCCTTTTCTAACTGCTGTTACCATATCCTCCAGCAACAAGTTCCAGAGCTTAACTATTCGTTGAGTGAAATATTTTCTTCAATCTGCTCTGTTTGAATTACCAAAAGGAAGTATTTCCTATCTTCATAGGCTTGTCCCTGTTTTTATTCTGTGAATGTTTTCTACAACTAAAACATGTGTGCCTTCAAAAGTACAAAACTAAGAAACTTACATAGAAAAATAGATAATGAAGACATGTAGAGGCCATATGCTCTATCCAGTCTGCCCATTCCATACCTTCTACTATCCATTCCTCTGTCTTAAAGATCCCGCTTGTCCCAAGCTTTCTTGGAAATTCAGATACTATCTTTGTTTCCACCATCCCCCACCAGGCGGCTCTTTCATGAATTCACCACCCTTTCCATAAAAAGTATTTCCTTAGGTTACTCCTGATTCTATCCATTTTACCTTCATCCTAAGCCCTCTCATTCTAGATCATCCTTTCGATCAAAAGAGAAACATCTCCAGAACATTTATGCATATTGAGATCTTTGTCCCCATATGCTTTATGAGGATGACCACAGATCATTTTAGTTGCTGCCCTCTTAACCAACTCCATCCTATTTATATATTTTTGAAGATGCAGTCTCCAGAATTGACAGAGACTTATACAGAGGCATTACCACCTTCTATTTCCTGCTGGCCATTCCTCTCCCTGTGAGCCCAAATATTCTTCTAGCATTTGATGACATCTTTTCTACCTGTCTGGCCACCTTAATATTGCATAGAGAATGACATGGGGACTAATTTTTTTTCCATCCCCGCAGGAACTCATTTTCCCGTCCTGTCGAGTTCTTTTCCTATCCTTGCCCCAGTCCTGCAAGCTCCATCCTCATCTGTACAAGCCTCAAACACTTTAAAATTATAAGTGTTTGAGGCTTGTGTGGTTAAGGCAGAACTTACAGGAATGGGGCAGGGACAGCGCTAAAACTCATAGGGACGGGATGGGGAAATTGAGTTCCTGCAGGGACAGTGAAAAATCTGTCGCCGTATCATTCTCTAATATCATATACAATCACACTCAAGTCCCACTCCTCTTGAGCACAGAAGTACCTCACCCTATACTGTACTGTCCCTGCTCCCTTGGGTTTTAAAGCTCAAATGTGTGATCATGTATTACATCTTAGCTGCCAAATTCTGCACCATTCTTTCATGATTGGCTAGGTCCTTCCTCATGATATCCACACCATCCGGAGTGTCTACTCTATTGCACATTTTGGTATCATTAGTAGAAGGCAAATCTTACCTGACAGTCCATCTGAAATATCATTGTCAGCTTTACTTTTTAATTTGTTTTTGGTCCCTATTGGTGGCTACTGACTGATCTTGGAGCTGGACATTGGTTTTATGTGGATGATCTGCGTTGTTGTTTTTTTCGTTTGTTTGGGGGTTGTTTTTTTTAGTTTCCGGACAGTTGTGAGGTTGGCTCTCAGCTTTAATCAACTTGTCTGTCTTCAATTTTTGACTGGATAACTGCAAACATTCATGTCTGAATGTAGCAAAAAAATAATAATTCTCTGGCTTTCTGCCACCAGTATGGCGGGCGCTCTGGAATTATTTTTATATGATTCTTCAATGTCATTTCATAACCAGGTTATGGCAGTGGTTAAAACAGTATTTTTTAAGATGTGTTTGGTGTTAAGGTTCCATAGTCTGCTCTCTGAAATGAATTTTCGACCAATTATGCAGTGTTTTGTTTTGCCCCATTTGGACTACTGCAATGCATTATTTTGTGGGCTTCCTCAGAAGTCATTAAAGGCATTGCAGATAGGCCAAAATTCAGTGACATGTGTTATTGGAAATTTGCTATAACAGCTCATATTTGTTAGCTGAGTTACATTGACTTCCAGTATTATGGAGGATCCAGTTTAAACTGTTGGTGTTGGTGTATAGGGTGGTACACCGTGATCTGCCTGCTGTTGTGTCTGATCTTGTGGTTGCATATACTCCAGTGAGAAGTCTGCGTTCGCAGGCTTAACAATTGCTACTGGTACCTTCAATATATCAGATGTATATGGTGTCGGTGTCAGTGAGATTGTGAGCATTTCAGGCTGCAGGACCACAGTTGTGGAATGCTTTGTGAGACACGATTCATCAAACATCTTCACGTGCAGTTTCGTAAGCAACTGAAGGCAAATTTGTTTCAAAGGCCATTCGAGTTTTGAGCAGTAGGTGAAAGTAAGAGTGTGTAATAAAGGAGATGACTGTCTTGGGAGTGTGCTTAGATAACTGTTTGACAATGGAAAACCAAATATTAAAAATAATCAGGGTGGGATACATGCAACTTCAAATGCTTTATAGATTGAAGCCAATATTACCAACACATGATTTCCATACTGGGGTTCAGACGTTGATCCTGACTAGGGTGGATTATTGTAATTCACTATACCTACGAGTTGTGAAAGGGAAGTTGAGGGCTTTGCAAATGCTTATCAACTAGAGGTACAGGGGAAGGGAAGGGGGGGGGGGGGCGCATGTGTAGTGAGGGGAGGAATGGGAAGAGGTGGAGGGGGCAGAGAGGAGGAGGGTGCTGGCGCCCCCATCAATATGGCGCCTGAGGCAGACCACTCCCCTTGCTTCCCCCCTTACTACGCCACTGCAAGAGCCAATCCTTGTGATACACCATTTGAAATGTCCATTTCCACAGAGTGAGCTCCTTTTACCATTACCCTTTGCCACCTTCTTCACAACCAATTCCTAACCCAGTCAATCACTTTAGGGTCCATTCTAGGAGCATTCACTAAAGTATAAGCAGAACTGTGTCAAAGCTTCTGGGATGTGAAACTCAATTACCCCTCTCCTTAAGTCGCTTCATTGGCTCCCTGTCCTCTTGCTGACTTACAATTGTGTTCACTCTGAAGGCCCCCAATATCGCTCTTCACTTTATCTCCCCCTATGCTCCCGTGATCTCCGTTCGTCGGGCAAGTCCCTCTTATCTGTATCCTTCTCTTCTACTGCCAACTCCAGACTCCGTCCGTTCTTTCTTACGATGCCGTATGCCTAGAACAGGCTGCCTGAATCAATAAATCATGCTCCATCCCTAGCAGTATTCAAATCCAAGCTACAAGCCCACTTTTTTGAATCTGTAAACAATTTTTAACTCCCACTCACTGCTGTCGACCCACTGTATCATTTCCTCGACCATAATCTCCCCAACCCCGAAATGTCCTGTCTAAATTAGATTGTAAGCTCTTCTAAGCAGGGATTGTCTATTGTAAGTTAAAATGTACAGCACATTAGAAATAATATGCAAACACTGACCATCAACAAAAAGATAAAAATTAAAATTAACTGGTTATGCATGGGGCATTTGGAGGCAAGAGTCAAAGTCAATTGGATGGTGCTCACATTCAGCACAGCACATCAGGACCAGATATTTTTGTCAAGTTATCTTAATAATCAGCTAAATTCAGCTCTTCTAGGACAATCTAATATCTTACAGAATATCTGTTTAATGGTTACTAGATAAATTATCAGCCCCCATCCTGACAACAGTATATGCACCTAAATGTATATATATATATATATATTGCTTGCAGATTCAGAGGTTTACCTGGACCGAGTACAGCTGTTCCCAGCGGTGGAGGCTGGGCATAGTTTGGACTTATACACATATTTTATAAATAAATGTGGATAGTTGTAAGTAACGTGTACATGTACTTTCCAAGGTATAATATTCAAATTGGTGTATCTAATGTGCAACCAAAGAAAAAGGTATTATTTCTCCAATAGTCAAAAAAGTAACTCCAATTTTTCCTTTTCTATGCACTCTTGTTTTAAAAGTTTTTTAATGGGAAATATTTTATAATGGTTTCTTTACAGCAAAACAGAAATCAATACGTTTCAAAACAGGCAGACTGCTCTACCATGATTGTCCCACAGCTCCTGCAATTAGCAGTATTTCTTTGTCTCTTTGCACATTTCTTTATGACTTGGTTCAATGTTTACAAAACAAAGGAAAACTGCAGAAACCCGTACAATGATGTAGGCTGTTTATTGTATCAAAAGCAGTTAAAAACAACACCTTAAAACCAGGGGACCCAACACGGTCCGTGTTTCGAAAAACACACCTTCATCAGGGGTCCCCAAAACAAACAGAAGTCAGTTAAAACCTCCAAGAAACTACACAGCCCTTTGGCGCTCGTTTTCTCAACAGATTACAGTTTCTTGGCGGTTTCAACTGACTTCTGGGTTTTTTTGGGACCCCTGATGAAGGTGTGTTTTCCGAAACACGGACCGTGTTGGGTCCCTTGGTTTTAAGGTGTTGTTTTTAACTGCTTTTGATACAATAAACTTAGCCTACATCATTGAACGGGTTTCTGCAATTTTCCTTTGTTTTGCTTTCATATCCTTCACTGCAGAATTGGTTGGTTCTTCTCCCTTGTGTTTTCTTGGTTCAATGTTTAGAAATTCAACCACTTGCCTATAATCTCACAGTCATATCTGAATGCATAAACACTAGGAATAGGGGCAGTGCTGTATAGCAACTAAGTAAATGTAACTAATTACCGTACTTAAGTAAAGTTTTGATGCTTTCACTTAGAAGGAAGCACAGAATAACATTTGTTACTTTTATTGAAGTAATAATTTTGCCAATTTCTACTGCTTTTACCTAGTTACATTTGATGCTTGCAGTTAAAGTAAAAATGGAAGGGAGATGTGAATGACAATTCTTCAGTAAACCAAATGAAACAGCAAAACTGGGAACAGGATTTTGCTACCGCAAAACTCGTCATGCAAACAGTGGATCGTTTTATCTTCAATTCTGCTGTCCAGTGAATATAGCCTATAAGAAGAATGGAGTTGCCTGTGTTTGAACTGGTTAGATAAAGCGGAGATGAAGCTGAAGCTAGAAGCAATTCTTGATGAAAAGACATTGTAGTTGTGGTACTTTTACTCAAAAAGTATTTTAGGCACTTATGCCCTGATTCTATAAAGTCTACCTAATATGGAGCCCTGGGCAGACTACCCCCTCCCCCCCCTTACTACGTCACTGGCTGCCTGAATTTACATAAGACACAGCTTATTATTTTCATTATATCAGTATTGCTTTTATATTAATACAGACTAGCACATAAGCATGCTAAGGACATGTGTTAAAGCTCTGACAGACTTAGCACACATTAAGGGGAGAGTGTGGCACGGTGGTTAAAGCTACAGCCTCAGCACCCTGATGTTGTGGGCTCAAACCCACACTACTTCTTGTGATCCTGGACAAGTCACTTAATCCCCGGGATCCGGAAGGTTCGCCCCCATTTCGCCCCCAGCAATTCGCCCCCCACATTTCGCCCCCCACATTTCGCCCCCAGACACATTTCGCCCCCACACATTTCGCCCCCACACATTTCGCCCCCCGGATGTTTCGCCCCCACACATTTCGCCCCCACACATTTCGCCCACACATTTCGCCCCCACACATTTCGCCCCCGTCTCGGAGCGCAAATCCTTACCTCGGAGCGCAAATCAGTCCAGCTACTGTTGTGAGCGCGAGAGAAGCCTGTGGCACCATCAGCTCTTACTCCCTCTAACGCCGGCCCTGCAGCTCCGGACTTCCCCACACCTGCTCTCTCCCCCCCCCCCCGATCACTATTATTTTAAATGTTATGGCAGCCACGGCGCTGTATCCATCGGAGGAGACTTCTAACCTCGGCCTGCCCCGGAACTCTTCCTGCAACAGCAACTTCATGTTCCTGCCTAGGCGGGTGGTGGCTGCAGGAAGAGTTCCGGGGCAGGCCGAGGTAGCGTGCACTGTCTGTCAATTCCTCCTGCTGGAAGGCCGACCAACCCCCCCCGATCACATGCAGGAGAGTGCCCAACCCCTCCTGCCAAAGGCCGACCAACCCCCCAATCACCGGCAGGAGGATGCCCACCCTCTCCTGCCGGAGGACGCCTCCCCCAATCGCCGCTGTCTGTCAATTCCTCCTGCTGGAAGGCCGACCAACCCCCCCCGATCACATGCAGGAGGGTGCCCAACCCCTCCTGCCAGAGGACACTCTCGACACTCCGCCGATCGCTAGCAGGAGGGTGCCCAACCCCTCCTGCCAAAGGCCGACCAACCCCCCAATCACCGGCAGGAGGATGCCCACCCTCTCCTGCCGGAGGACGCCTCCCCCAATCGCCGCTGTCTGTCAATTCCTCCTGCTGAAAGGCCGACCAACCCCCCCCCCCCCGATCACATGCAGGAGGGTGCCCAACCCCTCCTGCCAGAGGACACTCTCGACACTCCGCCGATCGCTAGCAGGAGGGTGCCCAACCCCTCCTGCCAAAGGCCGACCAACCCCCCAATCGCCGCTGTCTGTCAATTCCTCCTGCTGGAAGGCCGACCAACCCCCCCCCGATCACATGCAGGAGGGTGCCCAACCCCTCCTGCCAGAGGACACTCTCGACACTCCGCCGATCGCTAGCAAGAGGGTGCCCAACCCCTCCTGCCAAAGGCCGACCAACCCCCCAATCACCGGCAGGAGGATGCCCACCCTCTCCTGCCGGAGGACGCCTCCCCCAATCGCCGCTGTCTGTCAATTCCTCCTGCTGGAAGGCCGACCAACCCCCCCCCCCCCGATCACATGCAGGAGGGTGCCCAACCCCTCCTGCCAGAGGACACTCTCGACACTCCGCCGATCGCTAGCAGGAGGGTGTCTAATGCTGCAGTTGATTGCATCTCTCCAGAAGCCTCGATCCCCCTTGGCTTCTCTCGCGCTCACAACAGTAGCTGGACTGATTTGCGCTCCGAGGTAAGGATTTGCGCTCCGAGACGGGGGCGAAATGTGTGGGGGCGAAATGTGGGGGCGAAATGTGGGGGGGCAAAATGTGGGGGCGAAATGTGTGGGGGCGAAATGTGTGGGGGCGAAACATCCGGGGGGCGAAATGTGTGGGGGCGAAACATCCGGGGGGCGAAATGTGCGGGGGCGAAATGTGAGGGGCGAATTGCTGGGGGCGAAATGTGGGGGGCGAAACTTCCGTGAACCCTTAATCCCCTAATTGCCCCAGGTATATTAGATAGATTGTGAGCCCACCGGGACAGACAGGGAAAAATGCTTTAGTACCTGAATAAATTCATGTAAACTGTTCTGAGCTCTTGGGAGAACAGTATAGAAAATTGAATAAATAGTGTGAAAAGCTTCAGCCTCTGATAACTAGAGCTGGTATTGTGACATCATAATGCCTCATTCCACCAATGTCTAAGAGCCTACCTCATCAGTGATGTCACAATGGCTTGATTGTCCTATACTTGGCTCACTTTTACTACATTTTGATTTCTAGAATAGTACAGTGTTTAAAGCTACAGCCTCAACACCCTGAGGTTGTGGGCTCAAACCCACTATGCTCCTTGTCCAAGGTCCTTGTGACCCTGGACAAGTCACTTAATCCCCCCATTGCCCCAGGTACATTAGATAGATTGTGAGCCCACTGGGACAGACAGGGAAAAATGTTTTGAGTACCTGAATAAACTAATGTAAACTGTTCTGAGCTCCTCTGGGAGAACGGTATAGGAAATTGCATAGATAAAATAAATAATAATACATAGGGCTCCTTTTACAAAGGTGCGCTAGGGCCTTAATGCACGCAATAGCGCGCGTTAAATTCCCGAGCGCGCTAGCCACTACTGCCTCCTTTTTAGGAGGCGGTAGATTTTCGGCTACCAATTTTGTGCGTGCGCTAAAAACCCTAGCGCACCTTCGTAAAAGGAGCCCATAGCCTCTTAAATGGCTTTAAAAAATGCCCAGTACACAAGAACACATAAGATCAAGATAAGAAGTGAAAATTGTTCTAGCATATATTCCTTTGTACAAGCAATTCATTCCATTACTAGCATTCCTAAAAGTAATAACTTCATAATTGTGTAATTTTAATAGAGAACAGAAATACATATAAAAGAAAGCCTGGCACTCAAAGTGTTGTTGATCCCCGAGTACTCAATTGTATGTAAACTATATTGATATCCTTCTTTACAACCTCCAGCATTTTTAGAATCCTAGTCAGCAAGTGCTTTGAGAACAAATATGTAATGTAATGTAATTTATTTCTTATATACCGCTACATCCGTTAAGTTCTAAGCGGTTTACAGAAAATATACATTAAAATTATAAGTAAGAAAGGTACTTAGAAATTCCCTTACTGTCCCGAAGGCTCACAATCTAACTAAAGTACCTAGAGAGTAATAAAGAAGTGAAAAGTAGAGATAGAGGTAAAATAAGAAAATAAACATTCTAACAAGATTGTATTAAACTTAGTACTTTGGAAGGTAGAGGAGAGGAGAGAAAGGAATAGATGCAAATACCTCTGAGAATATTCCAGAACCTACAAGCTATTCAGAAAAACCATGGCTTTTTTACTAAATCTCATTTTCACGTGATGCTATGTTTTGTTCCCAAGCTGAAAGGACAAAAGATCCTGTTGAAGTTTTTGCATATTTCTGTACTTCACGTTATAAAGAATGGACCGTCTCTTCTAAGTGCTCTTTTAAAGATCATACATCAGATTATTTTAGCTGTGCACCATAAACTGTATTCCACCTCCTTTTGTTTCAGTGCATACTCTTAAGTCATGAGATGTAAGACACTGGGAGAACAAAGAAGCAATTCACATGAACAAACAAAAGGGGCTTAAAAAGCCTCTGAATGCCTGGTCATTACCATGTTAATGGCATAGGCTCAAATCTTTGGACATGTCAGAGGCTTTGCTAAGGACGAGCAGTTTCACTTTTCAATTTATTGCAACAATAGTGGCTTCTTGCATGGCACAAATTACAGCTCCTGAAGCACCTAAATACCTTCATGGCCTCTTTTTCAGCTTTATGCTCTAATAACCTCTATGGAGTAGAAAACAAATGACCTGGCCATTTCATTGTTTTTAATACATTATTTATATTTTCAGAAAAGAATACAAAAGTTGGGCTGGTGGCCCATTAGAAGTGATGAAGCATGTGAAGCATTAGGGTGCAATTCCTGGGCCCTCTTTCTGTTCCTGTTGCTGCTCAGAGCTATGGATGCTCTGAAGGCAGAAACCAAAAGCCCTGGAAGCAGGGAACCATATAATTGCTAACTGCTGATGCCTGGTTAGCAAACAAGTTCATCATGTTTCCATGTTTCTATATGGTCACTGCGGATGGGCAGGCTGGATGGGCCATCATGTTTCTATGTTTCTATATGGTCACTGTGGATGGGCCGGCTGGATGGGCCATTTGGCCTTTATCTGCCATTATATTTCTATGTTTTAAGTGGGATCCAGAGGAAGATGTGGTTTGTGCCTATTGGCCTGTGTTCGTCATTGTACTGGATGGACAGAGTTGGAAACACAAGAGCCAGCTCTTTAGGTACCAGTGGATACCGAGCACTTCCAATATTGAGCAAGCTCCTTATCGTACTTAGAGAGGGGTAATTTATATTGTGCCTGGCAACCCTAAACATTTTGCAATGTTGGCAGCTACGGTTGAGGAAGACAGTTGTGAATGACACCGCAGTCCAACAGAGGCCCGAAGGAGCAGGAGGAACTGAAGGCCAAAGAAATAAAGCAAAATTTATGTTTGGGTTTATTGAAAGCTTCTATACCACTACTAATGACTGGGGAGTCAATTCAGAGCGGATTACATGAGCTTTTGTAATGGTACAATGGAAGATTGGGTTTTCACCTTCGATAATCTTCTTTCCGTTAGTACCTGTAGGATTCAGTATGCTAGGTGTTCAATCCCAACCTGAAATCTGAGAGTTGCTGAAAGCCACACACTTTTCTGAGCACATGCTCCACCGCCTTACAGACAGAGTTAGATTCAGTTTAGTCCCAAAGCAAGCAACATACTTGAACAACTCCATGACAAGAGGGTACAGGGGAAGTTCCCCAGCAACAATTTCTGTACAGGTCTGCTCTTCAAAACTTGAAAACAAGTAATATACAGGCCTAGGGTTACCAGATTTCCCCAGACATGTCCTCCTTTTTGAGATTAGTGATCTCCCGCGGTCCACTGCTATACCGGAAAATCTTTGCTGGTGCCAAAGTCAGCCAGCTAGCCACTTAATATAGGATGTGACAGGTTATGTCATGCAAAATAGCTAGTCGCCAACCAATTTGATCGGCCTCAGCATTTCTATACCAAGACAGGGATCCAACCCTGAAGTAACTGAATTGTAAATGCCCAGCTCTAAACTTTCTAATCCAACTTCAAGGACAAAACAAAGAACCAACAATGACCTACTTTAGGGTTACCATATTTAACGTTGAACAAGTTTCAAGTTTATTAGGTTTTTATATTCTACCTATCAAGGTTATCTAAGCAGTTTACAATCAGGTACTCAAGCATTTTCCCAGATGCATGGCCCCAATAGCATAGTAAGGAGGGTGTGAGGGAGGGGAGGGGAATGGACTGCTCCAGGTGCGGTCTTCCTAAGGGTATGGCACCCCTCTCCTCTCCGGCCCCCCGCTCTCTCTCCTTGCTGTGTGCGTGCACCCTTTGCCTTCCCCTATACCTTTTTTACTTCGCCAGCATGAGGTTGATGCCCACTGTGCTTCGGCTGAAAAGCCTCCCTCAGGAGTCTTAGAAATATTTTTTTAAAAATCAATCATTGAACATCGAGATACATAAAAATTTAGTATTAAAAAAAGACTAACACAATACCTCATAAGCTGAGTCAATTCACACGTAGAAATAAAACACTAAAATAATTTAGCAAGCCAATGAGATTAAATTGCTGATGCAAATATTGAAAAGAGAGAAATTTGTGATTGTACTTGGACTTGACAGTAGAGGAGATAGAAGAGATGTACCCTGGATTCCCTTCTCTCTTGCATTCCTTTCCCACCCCCTTTGCAGCACTGGTGCTCTTTCTGAAGTCACTTCCGGAACCCACGCCTAGGAAGTGATGTCAAAGGATGAATCGACACTGACATGGGCATGCTGATCATGCCAGAGAAGTTTAAAATATATGGGGAAAGGGAAGGGGGTGTGCGTGCAGCCTCAGGCAGCCTTGTCTCTTTTTCCCAACCTCCAGGCCACATATGGAGGGCCTCCAGCATGCACAAATACGTGTGATGTCATCCGCACATGCTTGTTGAATACCCAGACTTAGCCAGAGCTCAGGGCTTTCCAAAACCCAAACAACCTGCTGGGTTTTGTAAAGTCCATCTGGGAACTAGTGCTGCCCAATTCAGGGGAAATATTTTTGATTCGATTCAATTTTCCTGCCCAATTGGGTGTTTTCTTCAAACATCCTGGAGGATTTATTTTGTAACCTCTTCACCCACCCCAACTCCTTAGCCCTCTCCTACCCATGCTGGCACTGTGGTGTAAACAAAATAAACAAAAAATACTTTTCCTCTCTCTGTTAGGACCTAGCTCACATTCGCTATCCTCCCCTTCCATTTCCCTTCCTTCCCTCGGAGGTCTGGCACCTCTCTTTTTTTGTCTCCATCCCCACAGTCCAGCATTTCTCTAATGACCATCCTCCCATCCAGTATTTCTATCCCCCCTCCCTCAGTCTACACCATCCCTTGGATTCAACTTCTTTCCCTTTCTTTTCCCTCCCTACCTCCATTATCCATCATCTTTCTCCCTCTCCTCTGTTTTAAGATCCATTATTTCTTCCCCTTCCCCCTCATCTTCAGTCCAGCATATGCCGCTCTCTTTGGACTCCTTTGCTCTGTGTACTTCTAATAGCTACACCAGGGGGCCCACTCCGAAAGCCGGCATGTTTCCACTTTCTCTCCACTGTTGTCCAGCTTCCCCCTGGCCTCCCGGTCTTACTAATTACAGCCTGCAGAGGATTGCCGGTGGTGTAGCGATTCTAGCAGGCTGCTGTCGACCTCCGCTGCATGTTCCCTCTGCTGCGATGCCGCCCCTCCTCTGATGTCAGATCCTGTTTTGGTCTGGGATGGACCACGGCAGAGAGAATGTGCAGTGGAGGCTGACGGCAGCTTGCTAGAATTGCTACATCACCGAGGATCCTCTGCAGGCTGTAATTAGTTTTGAAAGTGAGACTGGGGGGCCAGGGGGAAGCCGGACAATGATGGGGATAACATGCCGGCCTTCAGGAAACTCACTAAAGCTGTGGAGCCAAGGGTACCCACAGCGCTGGCGCCTATGCAGCACTTCCCAACCGACACCCCCCTCCTCCCCCACCCCCACCGTGAGCTCTGACATCGGGCCTCCTAAAGCAGGATTTTTGCTGCCAGAGTTCTGCTGCTCCTGCTTTAGGCGCCCAAAGGTATACGGGGGAGGAGGGTTGGTCAGTGAATCAAAAAGCCCAATTTTTTAAAGAAATCAAATTGATTCGATTCACTAATGTGAATCGGCAAATCGGGCAGCACTACTGGGAACCCAGACAGTCCTCTAAAAAGAGGACATGTCCAGGTTTTCCTTGACATCTGGTAACCCTAACCTACTTGAACTTGTAAATATGTATTTGTTACTATGACCTAACTATATTAATAACTGTACTATTTACCTGTACTATCAACTTTATTGAATGTCCATGTCAAACTAACTTCCTGGGTAACTGACTCAACCTCTTGTAATGTAATCCAACTTTGAACTGAATAGGTAAAGGCAGAATAGAAAACCTGATTAACATAACATATTCAGCAGAAATCATAAGATAGCCATCTATGTGCTATTTAGCCAGCTGGGGGCTATTCCCAGCCAGCTAAATAGTGTTTTATATCAGCCCGTACACATATTATAAAGGCAAAACAACAAATTCCAAATAGAACAGGTTCCACAAAGGAAATGAAGCAGCAAAACAACAAAAAGATTGTGGAACAGAAGATCAGATATATCGGTTTGTAGTTTAATAAGTGTCCAAATAACTTAAAAACAATCATCTTAAAAATAATCCACAAAGGACGTATACAGTCATAAATGAACCACAGGATAGAAATCAAATAATGTATAAAATAAAAATGGCCCAACACGGGCCATGTTTTGGCAAAATAAAAATGCCTTCCAAAGGGGTCTTATAGGGTCCTTGGCTAATGTGACCATTTATTTTTTTCATCAAAACGGGACATCTATTAATATTCAGTCTTGTCCCCAATCCCACCCCCGTTCCATTCACTGTCCTCTGTGCTCTTTCCATCCAGTGTCCGCCCTCTCTCTCTCTTCCATATGGCATCTTCCCTCTTTCTATGCTCCTTCCATAAACTATCTATCCATAAACTATCTATCCCTTCTCTCCTTTGTACATGATTGATTTCAGCTCTGTCACCTCTCCGTTTTTCTCTCTGTCACTACCCCCTCCCCTATGATCTGGCATCTCTCTCTTCTCCTTTCTTTCCTTCCCACCCCACAGTCTAGCATCATCCCTTCCCTGTTTCCCGGCATCTCTCTCCTTTCCTTTTCTTCTATCTCTCCTTCCCCCTCCATGCTCTGACATCTCCTCCTTCCTTTCCCTCTTCCTTTTCCCTTGGTCTGGCATACCTTCCTCCTTCCCTCCATGCCCTGGCGTCTCCTTTTATTCCCTCCAATTGGATACAGCAACACTGTCCCCAATTCTCTCCCCCTCTGCTCCCTTTCCTCCTTCTGTCACCCAAGGCCTGGTGTCCTGAACTTCATCGGGCAGCAGCAGCATTCATAATTCACTGCTGTTGCCGGCTTCAGGCCTTCTTCTCTATCGGGTCCTGTCTTCATGAAAACAGGAAGTAGGCAGGGCCCAGCAGAGAGGAAGGCCTGAAGCCGGCAACAGCAGCAAATTGTAAATGCTGCTGCTGCCCGAAGAAGGTAATGGCGCTAGGCCTTGGAGCACTGAGGCAAACCGGCAGAGGGACTCACTGGCAGGAGAAAGCCGCGAAGCAGCCTGTTTAGCGTGCTGCGGCTGCCGATGCTACTGGAGGGAGATTTGCTGCTCGGTCATTTCACTTGGAGGGTTGGAAGGGTTCGCTTGGGGGGGGAGAGATAGGAGGGTCAGCCGGGCCCGAACGATGATGCTGCCACTGCCGAATCCAGGCTGCGATCCCCTTTCCTGTTGTCCCCACTCACAGCTTTGGACGCCCTCTCTGAAAACGAGACATTTCGGTGTCCTGAAGCTGTAAGTGGGGCAACGGGACAGGGGATCTTAAAAAGGGACTGTCCCATTCAAAATGGGACGTATGATCACCTTATCCTTGGCAGTCTTAAATATAAAAATATATAAGTCACAAAAAAATCAAAGTAATTAAGAGGCTACAAACAAGCAGCACCACTCCCAAGACTCCAAAATAGGCTGCTTCACATTTTATAAAGATCACATCTGTGTTTCAAATTTACCCCTTCACTTAAATGCTGAATAAACTAACAGTGTGTGTTCTATTTATAGATAAATGTTGGTTTAAACTAAGTACAGGCCTTGTACTCCTCAATATCTGTACAAATACTTCTGATAAGAAGGTCAAGAATAGCTAAACCTATCTCTTTCTGCATAGCTGATAAAAGGCTGCTACATCATCACATACATTTGAAGCTGATTTGATCTCTGATAAGAAAATGTTCCCTTAACATGTGCCTCTCAGAAATCAGCTCAGACATTTATGGGTTATTTTTGTGGGAGGGAGTGGATCGTGAATAGTACAAGCCATCAATTTAACTTTAAGCTTTAGACCAGGGGTGTCCAAACTTTTGGCTTCCCTGGGCCGCACTGACCAAAAAAAATTTTTCTGGGGTCGCATAAATGCGCAAACGCTGCAGCAAGACAGAGGAGGGAGCTGGCAAGATGGTAAACACCCGGGGAGTAGCAGAGGAAAACACTGCATCGCCCTCGACCAGGGCCGCACAAAATACTTCACGGGGCCGCAGGTTGGACACCCCTGCTTTAGACAGAGGTGACTTGAACAAACTATCTTGAAAAATACACTGTTGCCTGTAACCAGTACAGTTTCTAAACTTACACCAGAAAAATCTTGAATATACTTTAAATCTACTGAATCTCTCTACTGCTGCCATCTTAGATCTACAAGTTAAATGTATATGGCTAGTTAGGGTTACCAGATTTTCCATCTGGTTAAAGAAGACGCATGACCTTGCTCCGAGCATGTCCTCTAAAAATGAACATGTTCGGGGAAATCCGGACGTCTGGTAACCCTATGGCTAGTGCTACTAATGTGTACAAGTGCATTAGCGTGCACTGGTGCTATTAATGCATATGTGGACCAAAGCTCAACACTACCACTAGTGTCACCATGCAGTTAATGCTGCATCTGCGCACATATTATACAGCATTGAATGCTTAGAGGGCTTGAATGCCATTTTTAAAGTGCACACTATAGACGGCCACAAATTGTATTTTACTCTGGCTTTTACCTCGCCGGCCCGCAGTAGAAACCTTCACCACTGTTAGGAGACCTAAATGAATCTAAATGGATGCTAATAAGGTCAGTAAGTATTCCTTTCCAATGCATAAATGAAAATACTGCGAAGCATGAAAGGAAATAATGGCCCCTTAAGCCAAAATTTTTACTACCCGATCAGGGGCAACATAAAAGGTTTACAGGAGAAGATTTCTTGTCAGTTTCTCAGATTAACAAGGGTTTTGTCTTCTTTTGTAAGTGGAAGGAAGCCTATGCAACTTTTGGTTTGGTTTATTTATAATCCGCCTTATTCAAGGCAAAGTACTATCAACACATTCATAAATATACATAACATTTCAATTATTTTACAAAAATAAAGATAGACACCACCAATTTACATAATCAGACTGATAAATCAACATTGACATTGTCAAACAACCCTGCCCTGCCATCCCAAAAGGATCAATTCAAAGAGCATAACATGTAGTAGTCATAACAAAGCCAATGAAGCCATATTGTGTATTTCATACAACAGAACAAATGACGTTTTAAAAATTTCTAGAAAGCCTGCAAACTTTCTTGCTGCTTAATGAAAGAAGGAAGCTTATTTCACTCATCTGTGGAATACCTTTTCCTCTTACGGTCTGCAACTTTAATTGCTAATAGTGTGCAAACAATTTTTGAAAGGCTAATATTTAAAAGTGCACCAGTTTTGTCTGGACATGCACACAGTTGCTGCAAAACCCTTGTGTGTGTGTGTGCCAATCAGCTCCTCCCCTTCCTTTCAGTTTGTTAGCACATATTAATTGTGCATATTATTTGCATATCATTTCCTTTGAGAATCACTTAGCTATTTTTCTGCATTGTGTTGTGCTATGGAATTTTGCTTTGCGGGCTTTAGCACCCGGTCCCGTTATTAGTAAATAGATCCTTTTAATTGGGCGCTCATATTAGAATAATGTCATCGACTCCTGTATGGCTTATAATATCTCTCTATATATTTTAAAAACATTAACTTTCCACAAAATATCTATACTGTATATATTTCTTCTTATTTCATTTACAATAAGTGACCTGAGGTATAGCCTTCGAGATAATGTAGCCAAACAGTCATCGCTAGACACTCAAAGGGGTTCCAACTTCTTCATTAGGTCATTAGAATCTTTGGATTCTTAGAAACTCTATAAATAATAGTTTAACCCTTTATTTGGCATTGTTTCTCAGAAGCAAAGTGTCATCTACGGCTCTTATGGAGATCTGCATCTCCAAATGCCTGTTACTTGACACTGTTGTTCTTGTTCAACATCAAGTTACATAAAGCAGTCATTTCACCATCTACCAATTAAAGGGTTAAAAATGGAAAATTTATCTTTCTTTATGCTTCTTATCTTCTAATGAAGAACCAAATTATATATGGTGGAGATAGGGTTTTCCCTGACTTAAATTCATGCTTTGCCAACAGGCTTGGTTTAATACCACTGCACTATCAGATGAGATAGTGCAGTGGTATTAAACAGAGATGCCTATGGGCAGAAAGACAAATGTGTCATCAGTTTTTATCAAGGGATTCTTGCAAGTTCTGACCAGTGAGGCACTCTTTTTTTCAAAAAACGTGGGGTTCCCAGGAGTCTTCATCAGGGGTGAGGGGGGGAGGGAAGAAAAAGAAGAACCTCTCATATGTTCATGAAAATATTCTCTTCAATGACTTTGTCAGGTTTCAACCAATCATTACAGCACTGTACAGAACTATATCCAAATTTGCAAACACAGCGTGACTTTCCATTTTTCAGCAGCTCCGTCTACTGTACTTACAATAATTTTTGTTTTCTGCCAAGGGTTAACTGTAAGGTGCATTCCCTACTTCTTTTCAGGTTAAATGATTAACAAAGAATTACCAAATGCAAACTGTTGAGCAAGTCAGGGTAGGAACAAATGGGGACAGCTCTCACCCCATACCTTAAACCACTAGGAATGACCAGGGGGAACTTAGATATATTAATATATTACTTTTACAAGTAATACACTATTTTCACAGTAATCTACCTAGACTAGTAACTATAACAAATTCCTGTTTCCTAATGAAACTAGTGATTGTTTTATATTACTTTTGGAAAGTAACTTATTCAACAGTGATTACTCATATTTATAAAAGTAATATGTTACTAGTGATATGTTGTCAGTAATATATTACTGCTATTATTACTTTTCTTACCATTTACTTCAATTTATTTCTTTTCATTTGACAATTAACATTCTTTCATCTCATATTTAGATTTATTGTCTTTTGTTCACTGCTTTGTTATCTCAGCAAGAAAGACAATATATTAAATTATAATAAACCATGTAAACTCAGCAATATGCTACATATACAACTCTGCTTGGATGGACAGTGGAATGGGTAGAGGGCTACATGGGTATGAGGGAGGAAAATATTTTCTTTTTTTTTTAATATAAATTTAATAGTTAACAATATCAAATGATACCAAAGAAAAAAAAGGTTTCTAACATCAAATTGAACAATAATATACAACACAAAAAATCATTTTCAAGTCCACAACAATGGGGAGACATGCTACTTTACAAACTAACAGAATAAGGAAAACTAAGAGATTCATATGAATCAAGAACAATCTCTTAGTTTTCCTTATTCTGTTACAATCTCTTAGTTTTCCTTATTCTGTTAGTTTGTAAAGTAGCATGTCTCCCCATTGTTGTGGACTTGAAAATGATTTTTTGTGTTGTATATTATTGTTCAATTTGATGTTAGAAACCTTTTTTTCCTTGGTATCATTTGATATTGGAAAATATTTTCAAATGGACAAATCAAGAGCTCATATTTCAGGTAGAAGGGCCATGATGAAGGGGGGATCAGATTGTGTGGATTGACAGAGGGGAATCTGATGAGGAGGCTGAAATGGGGATCAGATTAAGGGAAAGCAGAAGGGAAGAATGGCTGTGGCAGTGACTCCATTATCAGAACCGGTGGTTGTCATGACAACTAACAGCGATACTGACCCATGCAATGTCACAGCAGGCCACTCTTTTCCTTTTCTGTCACGCCCATGCACTGCTCCTACCTGCATTAAATAGCTAGCATGGAATTATTACCGCGCAGGTTGGTTTTAACGTGTTATTTGTATTTAGTGCAGCTTCATACTAATATCTAACACATAGCAAAACCCACACTAGCTGTTTAATGTAGCTTAGTAAAAAGGTCGCTTATTTACCAAACCCATCAATACATTTTTAGTTATACTTTGCAATGCCTAGCAGATGCTACATAGCATCACTAACCTTCCCCAAATCTGATTCAAACCCAACAGAGCTGTACGAGTCCTACCTTGAAGAACAAGACCAGAATTTTGGATGGTGTAAGAAAACACAGAAAATGGAGCCAAAGGTGATTTTGCCACAATAATCTGCAAAGAAAGACAACATTTTGAAAATGTGTTACATAAAGCTAATATTTCATGTCTATTTCTATTCCCCCAACGCCTCCAACCCTTGCTATGCCACTGCCACCCCCCCAAAAAAAAAATAAAATAAACACAAGCAGAACAGATAGGCTCCTATCATCTTGCATATAGAGTAAAACTGAGGAGTTACAGGACAGCCCAGAGTGAGTGGAGGTAGAGCAGAAAAAATATTTATGAGGCTCTCTACACCAGATCTCACAGTCAGAGAAAGACAATCCACAGGTTCAAGAATGATGTGC
This sequence comes from Geotrypetes seraphini, assembly GCF_902459505.1. Taxonomy (NCBI): domain Eukaryota; kingdom Metazoa; phylum Chordata; class Amphibia; order Gymnophiona; family Dermophiidae; genus Geotrypetes; species Geotrypetes seraphini. The sequence goes on along the minus strand of NC_047090.1, from coordinate 100,790,525 downwards.
CTATTGCCCTAGAAAAATGATTGCAGGATGCCTGGTCATGCCCCCTGGTAGTACATTTTAACCTGTGGTCAGGATATGTTATTGCTTATCGAATCTTAGTAGATTAGTGCATGCTAGCTGAAAACTTCCGCTTGCTCAAGAGGAGGCGGTGGCGGCTGGCGCGCGCTATTCCGCATGTTAAGGCCCTAACACGCCTTCGTAAAAGGAGCCTTTGGTTTAAAGCAAAAGGGTTAGGCGACCTGCCCAAAATCACAGCATACTCCTGGTGGAATTCTTTGCAACTGCGCAATGCAGAATTTCTGCAGAATTAGTAGACAAGAATCAGGAAAGCAGTAAAGAGAAATTGGAAAAATAAAATGCCCAGACAACAAAGGTAGAGAAAAAACATTTTGTTTTGAATGTTTTAAATGGAATATGAATAATAATTCACAAAAATCTTATTTAAATTTTGACAAACTTGCAGAATTTGCTAATATTTGTGCGCTGAATTCCACCAGCAGTAGGATTTGAACTGGGCTTCCCTGGTTGTCACCTAGTAATCTTACCACTCCATTGTACCTTTAAACCTATAATATTTATTGGCCTTGTATTTTCAAAATGAAAACTATTTGGGGTCTTTCCCATTGACAGTTTGCAGGTCTGTGGGTTATTTTTAAATTGTTCGACTTTGAACTCTGAACTAATACTCGTACACATACAAAAGCCCACTCTCAAAGTCTTGTACTACAAGTAAAGGTTTACCCATAATACACTAAATGAAGGCAAACACTTAGTACTTGGAACTGCACATCAACCAACCAAACTTAGTTCCAAGTGTATTCTCTCAGTCAAATCTTCTTTCACGTTGAATTACACACTTTCAAAGAAATAATAATAATAATAATAATAATTTTATTTCTTATATACCGCTGTACCATGAAGTTCTAAGCGGTTTACAGTAGAAACAGAAGAAATGCAATAAGTAAGATTAATTAAGATGAAGAGAGAGTACTTAGAGTTCCCTGACTGTCCCAAAGGCTCACATTCTTGCTAAAGTACTTGAGAAAAATTAATTAGTTAGGTTATAAACATAGAGTAGAAGAAGGTAGGAAAACAGTTCATAGGAAAATTAATTTTGAATACATTATACATTATATATTGTTCAAGGCGGAATACAAATTATAGGAGATTTGGATTAAATCAGTATCTTAAGTCATAGACCTCTGAAAACACCATCCTCCATCCCATATTGGTATGTGTTCTTAACGCGGAGTTGACTGGTGTAACCTCCTCACCAGTCCAGACTCAATTTTAATTAAATTCTCTATTATTTTAAAGGTACTATGAATCGTATATTCATTTTAGAATTGTATTTATCTAAATGAATGATTCAGCGGTTTTCTGAGGTCTATGACAGAAGATATTGATTTCTTTAAAAGTGTGTAATTCAACGTGAAAGAAGATTTGACTGAGAGAATACACTTGGAACTAAGTTTGGAAGTTTGGTTACCCATAATACAGTCATCTGCAACGCCACACTCTTTCTCAATTCACCGCTAATTACTGTACTTAAGATAAAATCCTTCAGAGATGATTCAGCTTGATAGAAAGAGGATCCCTTCTGCCAGCCCAGACACATTCTGCATATAAAGTTCCAATCAGAGAACAAGGGGACATATTTTCGCTGTCCCCGCAGGAACTCCATTTCCCCATCGCCGCAAGTTTTGTTGCTATCCGTGTCCCTGCCCCATTCCTGTAAGCTCTGCCTTAACCACACAAGCTTCAAACACTTATGATTTTAAAGTGTTTGAGGCTTGTGCAGATGAGGACAGAGCTTGCTGGAATGAGGTAGGGACAGGAAAAGAACTCACCTGGACGGGATGAGAAAATGAGTTCCCGCGGGACAAGGGGAAAATTTATCCCCATGCCATTCTCTAGTTCCAATCTCTAGGATCTGAAGCTTTCAAGTTTGCTGTGACATTGTAGATTGTGTGCCTTGGCATGGGAATAGAAGAAAGAGCAACTGGAAGTGCACTTGGTTTTTTCCCTTTTAGAGATATGTAGTTGCTTTTTTTATTTATTTATTAAAGAGAAGCCATTCAAAATTCTTTAGGGTGGGCATTTTAATACAGAGTGTCTCCTTTTTAAAATTTAGGAAACATCTGAAAGCTTATTTATTTGAAAGCCTTTGCACAATGCTTATGGTTGACAGAGATGGCTGCTGCTCTTATTTTACTTTCTATGTTAGGTGTGGTATTTTTATGTGCAGGACTGTATTTGATGTTTTATTTAAAAAGTTTCAAGTTTATTAAAAATGTGTTATACCACCTAATCAGGCTTCAAGGTGGTGTACATCTATCCCGCTTATCTTAGAATTGTAAGTGGCCAGATACTAAAGGCTATGGGCATGGCCTTTGGTATCTGGACAATCAGAATCTTAGGCCATGCCCAGTGCATCCCAGAATGCACTGTGAAGGAGGCCTAACACTCCGGTTGGCCCAGGTGCCAAAAGTCCCTCCTATGGGAAGGGTCTTAGGTGCCAGGGCCAATCAGGCCATTAGGCCCCTCCCCGGTACATCCCATGATGCACTGGGAAGGGGAAGGCCTAGCAGCTGAAGGGAGTAGGCATCCCTCAGGCCCACCTTACTATGGGGGGTGTTGTATATTGTGGGGGAGTCATGGGTTCAGGCCAGCCAAAGTTTGCCTCATTAACCCCCCCCCTCCAACAGGCAGACAAAATTAGTGAAGTGGTATGTTCCCAAGCTTGGCCATGCACGAGGAGGAGGGGAGTTGATGGCATATACTGTAGCACATGAACTAATAGTAATGGAAAAAGATGACTCCATGTTCCATCTCCCACAAGAGTATGCGCACTTTGGCCTGCTGCTGAAATTGCTCTTTTTTTCTTCCATTTTACTGGATCTGCACCGCCGCCAAACAATGAGAGGGAAAAGAAGCATAGGTGTTACTGATTAGCTGAAAGTAGTTACTAAGAGGGACAAAGAGAAATAAATGGGATAAAAAAATTAATGCCCTTTGGGATAGGGGAGGGTCAGTTTCTGACAGAATTGGGGTGCATTTTAATTTGCAGAATGCAACAATCTGAGGTGTTTTTTTATTTATATACCACTTACAGCATAAGGGGCTCATAATCGAAAGAGAAATACGTCCAAAACACGGCCTAAGTCGGCACTTGGACAAACATTTCTCAAAAACGTCCAAGTGCCAATACTAAAAATGGGTTGGAACATATTTCTAAATGACCTAGGCCTTCATAGTGCAGCTGAAAGACCAAAGCTAAACAAGGCGTTTCGGGAGGAGTGTCAAGGGCGGGAGTTGGGCGGGATGTGGGCCGGCTTAGACTTAGTCGTACAGCATGTATAACCGAAAGTTATACAGCTTACAATCGACGGAACTTGGACGTTGTGACTTAGACCATGTAAAACATGGTCTAAGTCACAAAAACCCACCTAAACTCACCAGATAAGCAATGAAAACACATAATACAGACCCCTACACACTACCCCAGTGATCACCGATCCCCCCACCCCCATAAAAATATTAATCACAACTTTAAATTTCAGTCTCCAGACCATCATCACCTGGCCGCATGGCATAGGAAAGCCTAGTCATCCAGCACAGAGGCAGCTTAAGTCGTCTTGGGGGTGAGTTAGGGACCCATAGAGAGTAGGACCCATGCCCATAAGCCCCTGTAATCACTGCATTAATACTTAAATGTGTGCACTATACACCCCCAAAACCCTTTTTTACTGGCATATAAGTGGCTTCTACAGCCATAAGGGCTATTGGGGTGATAGATAAGTGGGTCTAGGGGATTCTGGAGGTGATTTGGGGGCTCACCGTAACCTATAAGGGAGCTGTAGGGAGAAGACATGGCACCCTTTTTGTGAAGTTCACAGCAGTGCCCTGTAAGGTACCCCACTATTTAGGTGTCATTAAAGGGTGTGCAGTCCATCACTTTGCAGACCCCTCCCACGTCCAACAGGGCTTGTTCTAGGTATTTTGGACTTGGATGGAAAGTTGGACGAATATGTGGTATAAAGATGGACGTATATGTGGTATAAAGATAATTGTCTAATTATAAGTCCTGCCGATCTGATCATCAGGACTTGGACAATCAGATCGGCAGGACGTATAATTAGACAATTTTTGAAATTAAAAAAAGTTGGACATATTTTTCGAAAATGTGTCTTAAGGTGTTTTTACTTTGGATGACTTGCGAGATGGACTTAGACGTCCCTTTCGATTATGCCCCTCCACGTGGCTTATATTCAGGTACTCAAGCATTTTTTTCCTATCTATCCTAGTGGGCTCACACTCTATCTAATGTACCTGGGGCAATGGGGGATTAAGTGACTTGCCTAGGGTTACAAGGAACAATGTGGGATTTGAACCCACAACCTCAGGGTGCTGAGGTTGTAGCTCTAACCATTGCACCACACACTATCTCCCATTAGCCATTATAAGTTAGTTACGTAAAAAGTGCTTTCTTGGAGCAAAAGTAAATATGCAGGGGAAAGCAGGTAGAAGATTTACGGCGTGGGGGGAATTATTATAGTGGTACCTCGGTTTGCGAGTAACCCGGTTTGCGAGTATTTTGCAAGATGAGCAAAACACTCAGCAAACTTTTGACTTGCAAACCGAGCACTGCCCTGATCAACGAGCACTTACAGTCCAGGAAGCGCCGCTTCGGGAGTTTCCTCTTCCGTCTTCCGGCCAGCCTTCTACATCGGGTGCCTTCCACAGGTTGGAGGATCTCTGTCTGGGCCTGCGTGGCCAGGTGCTGTCCCGCCTGTGCATTGCGTGTGACGTGCACAGCGTCAATCATCGGCGTTGTGCGTGTCGTGCACGGCATGCGGGTGGGGCAGCGCTCGGCTGTGTGGGCTCGGGTGGGGGCTATCCAGCATGCGGGAGGCATCCGACGTGGAGGGCTAGCTGGCGGATGGAGGAGGCATCTCTCTGAAGCAGTACTGCGGGGTTCTCCGGCGGCTGGCATTCCCCCCGAAGCGGCACTGTGGGGTTCTCCAGCGGCTGGCATCTCCCGCCCCCCCCCCGAAGCGGCACTGTAGACCCCGGGTTCTAGAACGAATCGTTGCTGTTGCCACTATTTTCTATGAGGAACTTTGTTTTGATAAACGATTACGAGCATGCTCCTGGAATGGATTATGCTCGTAATCCAAGGTACCACTGTACTTACAATGGCAGAGAAGATTAGAATAAAGTAATTCAGTTGTAGCAGCTACTTCCCATGACATCTAATTATGCATAAGGTTTATATATATATATATATATATATATAGGTTTAAAAATATATACAGTTCTTTCCACTTTGAAAATATAATCCTTTTCTTTATTTTTACAAAGCTAGCTTTGATGTATAGATTGATGAAGACAACTATGAGGGAGGGTGAAGGAGGAAGCAATACAATGCAATACACTACAGCTTCATAGCGAGAGGATTTTACATTAATGGCTCAAGGTTTAGAGATAAGCGAATTTCACATTAATGGCTCAGGTTGAAAGTAACAACAGACAAACAAGGAGATGAAGTCCATATACAGCGTTTTGTAGCTACAAGGGAAAATGGTATGTCTTTAACTTTTTCCTGAAGTGACAGTATGTGGTGGGCTGCCATAAGTACGTAGGCAGACTGTTCCAGATGTGTGGTCCTAGGAACTCAAAGGTGGAGTCAAACACTTTTTTTCCAGCGTACTTGCTAGGAAGACAGGAATGGTATCTTGTAGCGCTGCGTGGGCCTTGAATTGAGGAAGGCGGGTCAGATCTTAATGTTGGACACTAGCCTGTCAGAGTTCTCTCCCTAGATAGCCTTGAAAATCATGACATGGGGGTAGTCCATTTTATATCAGTATTTTATATCAGTATTTTAATGATTCAGCATTGAATTAATCTGATTTAGCATCAGCAGACAAATACATATAGGTTAGGACTAAGAAACATGCACATTTTTAAAATTTTTATTCTATATTATAACCTGTATATTATATGCACTGTAAATTAATTGTTTTACATTACATTACATTAGTGACTTTTATTCTGCCATTACCTTGCGGTTCAAGGCAGATTACATAAGAGGTTATCTGGATATTTCCAGAAGAGTTACAGAGTTGAACGGGTTACTTCGGGGGACTGAAGTGCTTCCTGCGATGTTAGTTTGTTTTGATGGTTTTCTTGAATGGCAGGGTTTTTATTTCTTTTCTGAAAGTTTTATAGTCTGGTGTCGTGGTCAGTAGATTGGATAGTTGGCGGTCTAGTTTCGCTGCCTGCGTGGCCGGTAGAACATTGTACATTTTTTTGCGTTTGACGCCTCTGATTGGGGGGTGCATGGGTTCTCCTTTGTCTGGTTGTTCATATAAGCTGGGTTGCCTCCATTCATGGCTTTAAATAGTAGACAATAAAATTTGAATAGTATTCTTGTTTGTATTGGGAGCCAGTGTGAATCGAGGTATGCGGTGGCGATATGGTCGTATTTCTTTAGTGAATGGATCAGTCTCAGGGCTGTGTTTTGTATCAAGTTTCAAGTTTATTCAAGTTTATTAGGTTTTTATATACCACCTATCAAGGTTATCTAAGCAGTTTAACAATCTGGTACTCAAGCATTTTCACTATCTGTCCCAGTGGGCTCACAATCTATCTAATGTACCTGGGGCTATGGAGGATTAAGTGACTTGCCCAGGATCACAAGGAGCAGCACTGGATTTGAACCCACAACCCCAGGGTGCTGAGGCTGTAGCTTCAACCACTGCGCCACACACTCCTCCCATGTACTGTCTGTAGTTATTTTATCATGACTGCGGGGCAGGGGAGATAGAGGATGTTGCAGTAGTCTAGAAGTCCTAGGACTAGGGGTTGGACCATGAGCTGGAATTGTTTTCTGTCAAAGAATTTTCTGATTTGCCTTAAGTTTCGCATGACTGAAAATGATTTCTGTATTGTTTTGTTGATTTGTGGTTGAATGGTACAGCCTCTGTCTAATATTTTTTAAATATTATCCATACCATGAACATTTGCTAGAGTGATTCCACAATGCTAAAAATGTACAAAATTTGTCACGACTAAATCTCCCTTAAATTCATGGTCGACAATTGGTCATAATAAGAATTACATTTACCACTCTTGTGTACTGGTATGTCGTATAACCTTTAGGTGCACCCATTTTTAAGCCAAGGGAAGTTTGGCCTAAATGCCAGTGCCTAACCTGTATCATGTAATACAAAGGAAAAAACAAAACCCAAGGGCAAACTATGAGAACAGAGAAGGCAGTGGGGAAGGGACACTGGTCAAACCACTGTGTGGACAAATACATTTATTTTAAAATATTAAATTTCAATTAAAATTTGCACAAATATACACCTGAATAAAACAAAACGTGACAGGCATGTAAAGTCCTTTGTAATAAAAAATATACTGGACCCCAACACGGTCCGTGTTTCGGCTACAGAGGCCTTCCTCAGAGGTAGTAAAAAGTAGCCCAGTAGATGGTGCCAATTGACATATAATCAAACACAACTGAGGTTACTTGTAGAGAATCTTACAAAATTCCTGCCACCTGACACAATATGGGTATACAAACATGATCGTAGAAAAATGCTGCAAATAAAACCAGTGTCCCTTCCAGTGCCTAAGCTGTATACACATTGACACAATAGGCGAAAACTTGCGCATAACTGAAAACCGCACATGATCTGCCACTAAATATGTGCACTGGACATGATGCATAACACTTTGTGCTATGTGCCTACCAAGTTGTGCATGTAACTTTCAATTACTCCAATTAGCGTCAATTATGAGGTGTTTATTGGCACCGATTAGGCCTATTAATCAACTGAGCTGATGTATCCACATAACTTTAGGCACCATATATACAGTATATAATTTGGCCATAAGTGTTTAAAATCATATTTATTTCCTAAATAAGTGTGCCAAGTTTTTTGAAAACCAATTTTTTAATAAAAGGAAATAGTTTAAGGGGTCTTTTTACTAAAGTTTCTAGTGCAATAGGTATGTCATTCTGGACAGTAGGGTATTCTCCCCATGCTATGCAGAAGGAATCCATTCTAGGTTTTTAACTCTTCCTTTTTCTCTAGAGAGCTCTGCTGCCCCCTTCAATTTTTCCTTCTGCTTTGTATATTTCTTGATTATTTTCAGTATGTTTCATGGTTGTTGCGACTATCGGTGCACCAGAACTCCCCTGTGCAGGGGAAAGTTCTGCCTGTGTGAAGAAGAAGCAGACTTGGGTCTACAGCCATCAGATTAATCCCTTGAGGACCTGTTTGGTCAGTCTGCAGAAAACTTTGTGGAGCTCTGGGTCCTTATCTCTAGTAGCTTAGCTCGCCTACTAAATCACAGGGGATGGAACGCAGGCTGTTTGGCATCTGCAGGGGGCTTAGCAGAGCTCTTCAGGATATCAGCTGCAATTTTGCCTCCCCCCCATTCACGTGCGCAATTTTGTGAAGCTTGAGGATCAGTATAACTGGCAGGCCAAAGATCTCAAACTTTGGAGGACTGGCTGGTTGAGGCAAGGATTCTTCTCCCAGATCCAGTTACTTCTTAGAGCTTAGGCAAGCTGCACCACCTTGAGAGCACATGTCACAGTGTACAATATTAAAAAATATATAGAAAACTGTTAAAATGAGTAAATAAAAACAATATTTTGTCTTATATTAAAATACTAGGCAAATTCACATTAACGTACATGAGACAGAAGGGAAGTTGGGAAAGGAGAAGTTGTTTAAAATACATCGAAGTAAAATTTAAAAAGGGGAATGGCAAGACGTTAGGTAGGGGATCGCTTCAGAAGAAGCGTTTCATGTTTCAGAGCTTCACAGAAATTAAAAGTTTGAGAAGCGGAAGCTGGTACTAAAGATTAAAGGCATCTTTAAAGAGAAAAGTTTTGAGCATGGTTTTAAATTTTCCAAACGAGTTCTCTATGGGCAAAATTGGGGGGTGGGCGGTCTGAAAAACCTATTTTTGAAGGTTTCTGCCACATCCTGCCACATCCTGTAGGATTCTCTACCTCTAAAATCCTGTTTTCTGAGGTTTTGTTTTGCTATTAAGTTGGTTTTTTGGCACCAAAACACTGTCATTGCGGTCATCTTGAATTTCCCAATTTTTTTTTCCAAGGTTCTCCATATACTTCAGATTACCTCGTTTTGACTCAACATTGGCATGGATGGAGTCCTCAGGCTCTTTTAACCCTAATTCATGCCATATTTGTGCTGGGGGGGGGGGTAGGAGCATTGGGCTTAGCCTCCCCTTTGGATAGCCAGATTCCTCATATGAGGTCTGGTAGTGATCCAGAGGTCATGTAAGGGGACTTTGGGCTCCCAGGACATATCAGTGTCAATGGCAGAAGCTGACCAGGATCCTATGGGCCTTTCTGACAGGGACTCAGAGACAAGAGATCAGTCTGTATGCCTTTGCTGTCACAGAGTGAGCCTTTCCTGCTGGGCGATAGAGGGTCGCAAAGAGAAACAAGTATACAGGAAGCAGTGGTGGGAACAAGGGGAAGATCTCACAGTACGCTGACTGTTCACGACTTTGGTGCTATTACAGCTCATTATTGTCTCCTTGTGGGAGTTACAGTTAAGACTCCCAGCAGGTCCCTTCCACTCAGTGTTCTATCCTGAGTGGAGTGAGAGCGCAGCCTACGTCTTTTCCCTGGCATCCTGATATAAGCGTTTTAGTCACAGAGTACTGGGTTGTTCCTGAGGGCTATTTAAAGGTAGCCAAAACTATGCCTAGGTTGTATCCTATGGCACAGGAGTGGCAACAGATGGTCATTCAGGCTAAGGTGAATTCCTTGGTAGCTCAGGTAACCAAGTGCATGTCCCTGCCAAGTGAGGGAGACATAGTATTAAAGGATACGTAGGATCGCAGAGTGGAAGTGGTACTAATAAGGCAATTTGAAGCTTTAATCTTAGTAAACAATGGATGCTCATACATATAAAATAGGCTCCTTAGCATTTAGCACACACTAATTCCATTAGTGCTTGCTAAGCTTTAGTAAAAGAGTCCCTAACATTTATTGGGATTGTTCTATTAAGAAAAGAGTTGCTAAATAGTGCAACAGGACTTACTAAAATTAAGGGTCTGATTTATCAGAAGGTTTTTATTTCCATTCCACCCCTCTCTGGGAAAAACCCTTGGTAGATCAGGCCCTTCAGCTGGTACATGTGCGGTTAGCATCAGTTCATGAAAACAGTTTCACCTGCCAGAAACTGTAATGAAGTCACAAATTCAGCAACATTGATGAATTGGTTCAGTTAACTGCGAGTATATGTAGAAAGGAGAGAAAGTGATGTGGGGTGAGATCATGAACTATCTTCTACAGCTGTATTTATACCAAAGCTGTTAGAAGTCTGCCTCTGCCTCAGATACCTGCAGTACTACTGTTTAAAAGTTGGTGTTATGCAAGATGTAAAGACAAAAACATTACTCAAAAAAAAAAAAAAAAAAAGATTTCGATGTGGTTTTGCTAAGAAAGTACCCGATGAAACTAGGCAGAGGATGTGAAAACCGCATGCCCCTTCAGTAGAAAACACTTCTCTGTTAGCTGTGCCTACAAGAGCTATTCAAGCAACTTGTTCAGCTGACAGCAGCATTTCAGCAGTAGGTTTTGTATCAGTTTTACAGTAGAATATAAGGTAACGAAAGAGGAAACACCATATTGCATACAGTAAATTCATCTGAGTTTTATCTCTAAGCAAAATCACCTTAAGGTTGTTGAAAACGAGACATAAAAATTGCAGCTTAAAAAAGAAACCAAATTAAAACGACCGACTTTTGTATTTCTTATCTTTCTGAAGAATGTAATACTTTGACAGCTTGCACCAATACCGCCTCAGGCTCTGATATCAGGAAATCTCATTTAACAAAGAAGGGTTGGGCCTGCTCAGTGTTTTGATAAGAGATATCCAAAGAACACAGAAAGTGCTCCCAGTGACTGAAGAGGCTTTTCTTTCTGTGTCCCAACATGATGCAGTGCTGTATGATGGCAGTGAAGGTTGAACAAACACAGGAACAGGTCTTTGCAGATAGTCAAACAAGGGAGATGTGACAGTCCAGAGAAGGACACTAAAACTGTCAAGAGCTTCCAAATTATTAATGTAAGTCTATATAACCAAACTTTCCCATATAGGTGATTAAGAAGTCCCAATGAGGTCTTATTTCAGCAAGAATACCGTTTCAGGGATCTGGAACTGATTGTATACAACCAGTGGAATGAAAATATCAGTAAAAGTGGGCAATTACGAGAGACAGGGCATACCGTGTCTCCCCGAAAATAAGAAAGTGCCTTATATTAATTTTGGGCCCAAAAAAACGCACTAGGGCCTCCTTTTGCAAAACTGCGATAGCAGTTTCTAGCGTGGGGAGCTGCACTAAAGGCCCGCGCTGCTCCCGATACTCATAGAGGGGAAGGTCTTATTTTTTTCATGTACAATAATCATCTCTCCCTTCCTCTCCTCCACCTCAATTCTTCCTCTTTCCTTTCTCTCCCCCACATGTGCAGCATCTTTCCTCCCCTCTCACCCATTCCCTTGTGCCTTCCCTCTGCAGCATCTTTCTATCTCTCCCTCCCAACCCCTGTGCAGCAGAACCTTTGCACTGTGCACAGCATCTTTCTATCCCTCCCTCCCATCCCTCGTGCAGCAGAACCCTTGCCCAGCTTCTATCCTTCCCTTCCGTGCAGAACCCTTGAGCAGCCCCCCACCCCGCCGAACTTCCACTGACCCGCCCATTCTTCTATCTCTCCCTCCCATCTGAACCCCACCGACCGCGAGCCCTACTACATACTTCCCTCCACAAAGCAGCATTGGCAGTACTGTGTTTCCACAAAAATAAGACCTACCCTGAAAATAAGCCCTAGCCTGATTTTTGGGGTAGGTCTTAATATAAGCCTTACCCCCAAAATAAGCTCTGGTCCCTGGATTCATTGGCAGCATGACTTCCCCCACCCCCCCTCCTCCGCCCCCGCCGCGCAGCCGAACCCCCACTTTCATCTTTCCATCTCTCCCTCCTATCCGAAAACCGACGACCCTCCGACTGCGAGACCTACATACCTCCCTCCACAGAGCAGCGTTGGCAGTTCTCTAAACAGGCTGCTTCGCGGCCTTCTCCCGGAGGGTCTTTTCGTGTGCCACATTACTGATGATATCATCAATGATGTGGCAGAGGGAATGTCCCGGCAGGAGAAGGCCGCGAAGCAGTCTGTTTAGAGTGCTGCTGACACTGTTCTGTGGAGGGAGGTATGTAGGTCTCGCAGTTGGAGGGTCGTCGGGGTTTGGATGGGAGGGAGAAATGGAAAGATGGAAGCAGGGGTTCGGCTGCGCGGCGGGGGCGGAGGAGGGGGTGGGGGAAGCGCTGCTGCCAGTGAATCCAGGGACCACAGCTTATTTTGGGGGTAAGGCTTATATTAAGACCTACCCCAAAAATCAGGCTTGGGCTTATTTTCAGGGTAGGTCTTATTTTCGTGGAAACACAGTACTTCAATGAGAGATAAGAGGCGAATCATCTTATCAGAATTTTAGAGCTATTTTGAAGTCATAATTTTTTTAACAGGTTTTTCATTTATGATCTTTAAACAGACTTTTCAGATATCCTCTCTAAGTTGTACTGGGATAACTGCTGCCTTGTAGAAAAACAATGTATAAGGAGGTGGTGATGAGAGGGGTTCTGAGTGTGTTTGATGTAGGTTTTCTCTATTATTTATGACGTTCCTTTCCTTTTAATATGCATTGCTAAACCAGTGTGATCTGACAAAAGACAGGTGGGCCAGTATATCATGTTTATGTTCATTTAAAAACTAAACAGAAGATAATACATAGAGCTAAGAAATCACTATGCTGGCTTCACAATACTCGTATTCAGGCAAAAATAGCACCATTGTTATATAACAGATTTTCTGTTGCTGATTATTTTCCCTCCATTGGTCGTATACAATCAGTTTGGGATTCTTACCACAAAGTGGCCAGGTTGGGTCTTTCCATCACCAGCTTGATATTAATAACTTAATTTGATAGGCTTCTTTAGTATTGGTGTTCCTCTCTGGGTCTTACTAGTAAAGGTGCCATCTGTCTCATCAGAAATTAAGCTGGGTCTTCTCTTCTTATGGGCCCTAAAGATCTCACCTTTTTTTTATTTTTTTTTTGCAAATGTTGGGATCCTGATCTTGGGGGTATGGCTAAATTTCAGAACATTACACAATACATTCTTCTAACTTCAGTTTAACAAAATAACATTTGCCCCCTTTAATTGTATATATTCCTCATTAACCCCCCCCCCCCTCCCTTTTACAAAACCATAGCAAGTGCTGAAGATAGTAGCTCGTTGTTTGGGGTTGTAGTGGCCTGCTTTTGATTGTATTTCCTTAAAGTATAATCTGGACATTATGATCCAGAACAGAGTCATTAGTTGGCCAGAGTGGCAAATTAAGGGGATCTGGTACATTAGTCAGTTGTTTTAAGGCTTTTGAAGATTTGTGTAGAGAATTCAGTTTGGAAGCTATTCCAGTGGTTACAGTTGTGACATTGTTTAAAGTAGGACAAGATAGTGGAATGGATGAGGGTGGGGGATTTGGGGTTTGCGTGATTTTTGTGTTGGTCTTATATGGCAGTCGAAAAAAGCCTCATCAGCTTATTGCAAAGTTTAAATTCAAGTGTGAGAATGTGTGTGTTGTATTGCAGAAAATCTGGGAGCATGATATTGAGGGGGAACTTGATGCCAAGACATGGAAATTATTTGGGGTAAAAGTCTACAGGCCTCCTTTATCAGCTTCTATATCTCAGTCACTTTTCTATGTTGCACATCAGGTTCTCTGGACTCCTTATAAGGTTTCTAAATTGTCTGCATATTGTTCTGATTTGTGTTGGACTTGTAAGTCAGATGTAGGTACCTTCTATCATATGTTTGGTTGTGCTAATGTGAAGGTATTCTGGGGTACGGTTTGGTGCAGAGTTCAGGATGTTTTTGAATTTCATGTTGAACTGACATAAAAAATTGTTATTTTATGGATGGAGTTCAAAGAAGCGTGGGATGAACACAGAGGATCTAGAATCAGAAAATAATATTAAATATTGAACTAAGGCCAGTACTGGGCAGACTTGCACGCTCTGTGTCTGTCTGTATATGGCCGTTTGGGAGAGGATGGGCTGGGGAGGATCAGACCTGGTATACAGGATTTTCTGCCACATTTAACCTTTTTCAAAATGCTTATGAGCTAATTTAACGAATAAATTTCATTAATGTGCACAAAATCTACCCATTTGTCAAATTCAAAATAACTAATATCCTTGATAGAGAGTAAAAGCTAATTAAGGAACAGATTAAGTCAGTGGCTCTCAATCCAATCCTTGGGGTACATTGAGTCAGTTAGGTTTTCAGAATATTCACAGTGAGTATGCATGAGATACATCTGCATGCAAATCTATGCATATTCATTATGGATATGCAGAAAACCTGACTGGCTGGGTGTGTTCTGAGGACTGGTTGGGGATTTGGAGTAGCTGGTAGTGAGAGGGGGTGCCACGAATCAACCTGGCAACCTTAAAAATGAGTCTAATAGCAGCAATTTAATTGAACTAAATCAGGAAATGAATAAAAGAGCACAGACAGTAGCAAAAACATTGTTTTCTAATAGTTAGAGTGTGCAGTATTGATGAGCCTTCTATAATCCTTAGGTTTTGGTGGTATACAACTTGATCTGTTAAATCTTTCTATTTTAGTATTCTGTGGATAATAGTCCTCTATGAATTTGTTTGGTTCTTTTTGTCTTTTCATTTTATGTTAATACGGAAAACAGAACTAATAAAGCAAAGAACATGCATGTGATAATTGGTCTGCAATTGAGAGTTCTAAATGACCTATATGGACCACACAATAGCAGGAGGGGAAGAATTGAAATTGTAGATTTAGATTGTATTGATAATTTATAATTTATAACACTATGGGCTCCTTTTACTAAGGTGCACTAGGGCTTTAACGCGGGGAATAGTGCACGCTACATTGCCCTGCGCACTAGACCTTAACGCCAGCATTGAGCTGGCATTAGTTCTAGAAGCGTAGTGCGCGGTGTAGCACATGGTAATTTCCTGCGTGAGCTAAAAACACTGGCGCACCTTGGTAAACGGAGCCCTATGTAACGGAGCCCTTGGTTCCTGGGTAATAATTGTTCTTTCTTAATTGCCTAAGCTACAAAAGTATTGGAAAATGGCTATCATCCCCCTCAAACTTAGCTTTTGTGACCAGGACATTGATATTTTGAAATTTACCTTTTTTGCAGAACATTCCAGACTGATTCCAAGCTGAGTAAACTTAGGGGCCCTTTTACTAAGACATGGTAGGATATTGTCAAGCAGCAAACAATACTGCAGGCATGCCGCATTTGCTGCTGCGGTAAAAAAAGATTTACTATGCAGCATGTCAGGTGGTAAGACTGACCGTGGCTGTGGGTGTTAGAGGCATGTGGTAAGCATGTGAACCCACAATGCACTGTTGCACTGCGGCAAAGGCATGTGGTGCTTCTTATCACCGGCTAATTGCAGGAGCCTTCACCATCTGCAAAAAGGCAGGTGGTAAGGGCTTTTCAGACATGCTGTTACCGCAGCACATATGGACAGAAACCTGCCTCTCGGCAGACATGCCTACAAACTGTGCTTTTTTTGATCCATGGCAATTTCTGAATTGCCGCATGCCCAAATCAATGGTAGGTACCTGCTGTGCTAATTTTGGCCATAGGCCTTAGTAAAAGGGTCCCTTAAAGTAACTTCAAGAACCTTCCATCAATATAAATAGTAGCACAGTATAACTATAGAGATCTTAAGCCCAGTTCCAGTTGGCTAAGTGGTAACATATCTGCATTGTTTTAGATAGAATCCAGAGGCTGCAAACATCCCGTAGATGCATTTTGCTATGTATTGTGACAGGGAAGCTCCTGTCACGGTTAAAAAGACTGCTAGCCCAGTCAAAAGTGCAGCCCTCAAACCTGCAAGCCCTGAAATAAAGCCTGTGCCCCCTGCTAAAAGCCCTAATTTAGCACAGACGGAAAGAAGGGAGAAAAGGCAGGTGAGGTCACAGCCAGGAATTCAGGCAGGAAGGGCACAGAAACCACAGTCTATCCCCTATTACTCCTTTCCCAAAGCTAGGGAGAAACACAAAACCCATACAGAAGGGGGTGGAGTTAGCTATCGAGCTCTGCAGTCACCGTAAGCCTCAAATACTGCAGAGAGATCATGGGAAGACAGCTGGCCCTGATTGGGGAAGCCAGGCAGCACACAGGAAGGGCAGTTACCAAACGTCTCTTATCCCCAGAAAAGAGGTTTTCCACGAGGCCAGCCAGCAAGGACAGAAAGCCTGACTCCAGAGAGGTACAATAGCTTTCCAATGGAGCCTTGGGGTGAGGAGCTGGAAGGTTATTATGATGAGGAGGAAAACTACTTAGATAAGTTCCCAAACACTCAGAGTGGGGGAGGGATGGTAAAGCCTGAAGTGGAGGACTTAATGGAAGTCTCCAGTCCCTGCGATACTGAGTGGGGAGTGTACCAGGAAGCTGACCCAGAAGAATGTGTGCTGGAGGAAGACATGGGCCTATGAATGAGCAGTGTGAAGCTGTTTTCTTCCTCCTAGTAATGAGTCCAGTTTGCCCAGAAGAAGCCTGATCTAGAGGAAGGCTGCAGGTACTGCCAAAGAGGAGAGGGAAAAGCACTTCAGGAGCCTCGAGGCGCTTGGAGACCCCTCCACAGGTGACTATGGATGACTTTTTGAGGCGTCTATGGCAAGAGTCTTCAATGCCGGGGAATCGATCTGGACATAGGTACAATGAGCGAGGTGATTAAATTTGCGGACAACATAGGTACAACGAACAAGGTGATTAAATCTGCGGACGATATAGGTACAGCGAGCAAGGTGATTAAATCTGCGGACGATATAGGTACAGCGAGCAAGGTGATTAAATCTGCGGATGATACGAAGTTATTCAGAGTAGTGAAGACGCAGGGGGACTGCGAAGATCTGCAACGTGACATAATCAGGCTCGAGGAATGGGCATTAACATGGCACATGAGGTTCAACATGGATAAGTGTAAAGTGATGCATGTCGGTAACAAAAATCTCAGGCATGAATACAGGATGTCAGGGGCAGTACTTGGAGAGACCTCCCAGAAAAGGGACCTGGGAGTTCTGATCGACAAGTCGATGAAGCCGTCTGCACAATGTGCGGCGGCAGCAAAAAGGGGAAACAGAATGCTAGGAATGATAAAGAAGGGGATCATGAACAGATCGGAGAAGGTTATCATACTGCTGTACCGGGCCATGGTGCGCCCTCACCTGGAATACTGTGTACTGCACTGGTCGCCGTACATGAATAAGGACATGGTACTACTCAAGAGGGTCCAGAGAAGAGCAACCAAGATGGTTAAGGGGTTGGAGGAGCTGCCGTACAACAAAAGATTGGAGAAACTGGGCCTCTTCTCCCTCGAACAGAGGAGATTGAGAGGGGACATGATCGACACATTCAAGGTAGAAACATAGAAACATAGAAATAGACGGCAGATAAGGGCCCACGGCCCATCTAGTCTTCCCACCTTAATGTCCCTCCCCTACCTTTGCCCTGTGAATAGATCCCATGTGCCGATCCCATTTGGCCTTAAAATCAGGCACGCTGCTGGCCTCAATCACCTGTAGTGGAAGACTATTCCAGCGATCAACCACTCTTTCAGTGAAAAAGAATTTCCTGGTGTCACCTCGTAGTTTCCCGCCCCTGATTTTCAACGGATGCCCTCTTGTTGTCGTGATAGAATGCCCTCTTGTTGTCGTGATAGAAGGGGTACTGAAGGGGATAGACTTAGTAGATAAGGACAGGTTGTTCACCCTCTCCAAGGTAGGGAGAACTAAAGTTGAAAGGGGATAGATTCTGGACGAACGTAGTGGAAAACTGGAACACTCTTCCAGAGTCTGTCGTAGGGGAGAGCACCCTCCAGGGATTCAAGATAGGGTTGGACAGGTTCCTGCTGAACAAGAAGTGTGCTGGTAGGGCTAGTCTCAGTTAGGGTACTGGTCTTTAACCTGGGGGCTGCCGCGTGAGCGGACTTCTGGGCACGATAGACCATTGGTCTGACCCAGCAGTGGCAATTCTTATGTTCTTATTTCCTGAGTTCCCAGGGAGGAGGATAAGGAGAAATAAGAGAAGAGAGATACTGAGGAGCGGCAGAGTGAATGCACTTGTAAGTCAATAAGAAGAGTTTGAACTGTATGCTGAAATGGATAGATTGCCAATTAAGTGACTTAAGAAGAGGGATAATGTAAACATAGCGACACTGGCAGCCTATAAGTTATGCAGCAGAATTTTGAATGGATTGAAGGCGAGAGAGTTGGTTTAGTAGAAGATCTGTGAGATGTGAGTTGCAGTAATCTAGGTGAGAGGTGATAAAAGTGTGGATAAGGGTTTTAGTAGTGTGCTCAGAAAGGAGAGATAAGATTTTGCTGATATTATAGAGGAAGAAACAACAGGCTTTAGTGGTCTGTTGGATTTCAGCAGAGAAAGAGAGAGAGGAGTCAAAGATATCTCTGAGGTTGCAAGCTGATGAGACAGGGAGAATGATAGTGTCATTCACATAGAGAATGGGGAAAGAGAAGAGACGAGTATAAGAGGAAAGATAAGAATCTCAGTCTTGGCCATCTTCAGTTGTAAATAGCAGTTGAGACATCCAGGCAACAATGTCAGACAGGCAGGCTGAGACTTGGGTATGGATTCATGTAGAAATTTCAGATATAGAGAGGTAACATATGGGAGTCGTGAGCATAGAGGTGGATACTGAAAACCATGGGAGGAGATCAGAGCACCAAGGGAATGAGTATAGATGGAAAAAAGAGATCCTAAGATAGAGCCCTGAGGTACACCAACTTATGGTGGGATAACAGTGGAGGAAGATCCACCACTCCATACACTAAAAGTGCGATGGGAGAAACAAGAAGAAAGCAAAATTAAAAAAAGAACAGAGCCCTGAAATCCAAGTTAGGACATTGTATCAAGGAGTAGGTGGTGGTCAACAGTGTCAAAAGCAGCAGATTGAGAAGGATGAGGATAGAATAGAGGCCTTTGGATCTGGCTAGGTGTAGGTCATTGGAGCAAGGGCAGTTTCCACAAAATGCAGAGGGTGAAAGCCTAATTGAAGTGGGTCAAGAATAGCTTGAGATGAAAAAAGGTCAAGACACTTGAGATGAAAAAAGGTCAAGACAATGGCAGTGAATGGTATATGACTTCTATTGGCTTCCACAATTCCACAGCACAACAAATAAATATTAGTCTATCACACCTCTTTCTGACAGTATTTTTGGAGGAAGATTTAAATTTTGACATTCTGATAACCTTCCATATACATTTGGGATTCTATAGTGCTCCTTCTGAATGAAAGAAGCAAGATCACAAATAACCCAACATATTTGGCAAGTATGTATAAAAACCATGGATGGATAATAACCTCCAGAAACTGGGTCACTTGGCAACTCTGAAATAGTATCTTCAGCTGTACTAAGGAAGTGGTTCTATGTCAAGGATATCCTGTATACCCAGGACTGTGCTTCTGAAATAAACAATTTTGATTAACTGCTGTGGTATACAAACCTTACTCAGAGATGCAAACCCCCTCCCCCCCAAAAAAAACAACGCTGAACATGATCGAAGATAAAGACCATATGACCCATCTAGTCTGCCTATCCACACCTCCTCTACTTGAACTTTAAGTAATGTTGATCCTTGAAATATAAATACTACTAGTTCACTATTCTGATGAAACTAGGTTTTGGCATTATTGATTTGAAACATTTGGATCTCTACCGCTTTGAATGTGTAACCACAAAAAGGCAGTATACAAGTCCCATTCCTTTCCTTTATTTTTCTTATCCATTATACTGTTAACATTGATGAAACTTTTTCCTTTTAGATTTGATCATTTAAAAGCATCCATATAAAACTGTAATGAAAATATAAAAGGCCAATTGTCCATCCAATGTTATCTCAGTTTCTTGCTGCCTGTACTTTTTAAGCAGAACATAACAAAAGAGTGCGCGCTCAAAACAAGAAGCAAAAGTAAAAAAAAAAAAAAAAGTTCGAAGAAGATACTTTATATCATAATCAATTCTCATATAACCTGGTGTGGCCAATAGCTGCATTAAGGGTATACGTATATGTAAAATTCCTTTTCACTGGTTACAAAACTTTCTTTCTTGTCTTCAAAATGCCATTCAATTTACCTGAGATACTTTCATAAAAAGTTCAATGGGAGTCAACCTTGGCCATACCAAACTGCATTTCACCCAAATGTCTCTGCCAGATCTGAAACTGAGTGGCCTTTTGAAAGCAAGAGACTAAGGGCTCTTTTTACTAGGCTGCACTAATGGTTTTTAGTGCTAAGAAGCCCATAGGAATAAAATGGACTACAAGGAACTTAATGCACACTAATTCATTAGTACACCTTAGTAATAGGTGTGGCTCACTGGTAGAGCTACTGCCTCTGCACCCAGAGGTTGTGAGATCAAATCTCAGTGCTGCTCCTATTGACCTTGGGCAAGTCACTTAGGGCCCTTTAAGGAAGCCGCGGTAGCAGCTTTAACGCGCGCAACTTTTAATCACGCGCTACCCCTGCGCTAGCCGAAAAACTACTGCCTGCTCAAGAGGAGGTGGTAGCGGCTAGTGCGGCCGGCGGTTTAGCCTGCGCTATTACGCGCGTTAAACCGCTACCGTGGCTTCGGAAAAGGAGCCCTTAATCCTCCAGTGCCCACCGCAAGCTGCCAAAGCCACCAAAACACGGTATACAAGTCTCCCTTCCCTTCCTAAAAGGAGTCCTAAGTTTTGTGACCAGTATACCACCCCCCCCTCCTACATACAATCCAAGCTTCCCATCTACACACCCACCCGCACCCTCCGCTCAAAATCGGAAATACGCCTACGCATTCCCCCTGGAAGGTCCCTCCTCTCAGAAACTGCCCGCAAACGATCCTACAGCCACTTCATTCCACATCTCTGGAACCAACTTCCCCCTCAACTCAGACAACAGAACTCATTATTGACATTCCGTAAAATGGTAAAGACCCTCCTCTTCAACTAAAAGTCACCCTCAGTCCACACCCCCCTTAAACCCCCCCTCTCTCTTCCCTCCCCTGTCCAACTTCTCCCTAAATTTCAGTACAGTCCTCTCTTAGTCTGTACTCTGATAAATTGTACCGAAACTCAACTAACTTGTACTAAACTAAACTACTCATACCAAACTAAACGACTGATACTAAACTAAACTACATATACTTAAACTCTACTCTTAATTTACTGTATACTCCCTGTATTTAACTACTTCGCAGTCCTGTATGTCCAAACATTTAACCTATAGAACATCTTATTTATCTAATTACTCTCCATTGTGTATGTTTATCTGTAGACCGTTCTGAGCTACTGGGAGAACAGGATAAAAATCTAAATAAATAAATAAATAAATGAAGTGGAATTTTCTATATCCTTAATCCGGCCATTTCTGGCAAAACATAGCCAAGTCAGGCTATATGAGAATTGATTATCAAACAAAATATCATCTTTCAACTTTTTTTCACCTTTGCTTTTTTTTTTATGCAAACATTTTTCTTTGTTGTTGTTGGTGCGGTGCTCCTGCCTCTGTGGTTTTGCCAAGCCACAGTATAACACAAGATAGACCTGGAAAGCCATCTGTCATGAAAAGAAATACTAGTTTTAACATGGAATACCACGTGCTGTTTGTAGTAGGATGTCTACGTGCATCCGGTGAACTTTAGCTACACGTACACAGTGCTGAGTGATTAGTGACAGGAAATTTGTACAGTGATTTCCAAATCATAAAAAGGACAACAAATCTATTCGTAATGGCTCACCGAATGATTCACAAGTGGTGCAACCCTAAAAGTGTTACTCAGCATAATTTAGAGCTTTAAAATTACAATATGTCTAATCTCACTTCAGATTATTAACGAAGGCAAACTCATTGAACCCCTGCTAGCTTTACTAAAAGTGAATTTCAAGTCCTTTCTTTTAGTGTACACGTCTACAACTTGATTTGTGAATGCTGCTTATATGACATTAAAGATGTTGGCTTGACTGTGCCACAGGGAACGCAATTAGAGCCTGATTCTATAAATGAGATCTAATTACGCCTAACTTGTAGACACCAGTCAGCGCGGTTGTCAATCAATCGCTAGGTGCCACTTATAAAATCACACTCAGGCGCTGATGCTGGCACTGTCATATTGATATAGGGACTTTGGATCATCTGCTATATTTTTGTCCTTTTAAATTTATATTTTGGAAGTCAATATGGGGACAAATTAATCATGTTCTGGACTCAAAGGTTCCACTATCATATGAAGCTATAATATGTGGAACGATACTACATGTGAAACCCACCTTACATAAATATAAGAGCCGTCTTTTTATGATCATGACGGGCATAGCCATGCAATTGATCACGAGTTATTGGAAAAACCATGACAGAATAAGTTACACTTTTTGGTGGGTGAATGTATGTACTACATACAAATATGAAAGAATTAATGCAGAATGTAGGGGATTTAGTGGTGTATTTAATAAAGTTTGGAGCCCATTGACTAAATTTATGGAGGTATGATAATATTTATTTTATTCATTTCCTGTACACATCCATGGGGGGAGGGGGTGGAAGGGAGGGAAGTAAATAAATACATTTAGGTAACTTTATTACTTATTTAAATTATGTTAAAATGTATTATTATTTAATATATGAAATTTGAAAATCCTGAATGATATATAAGTTGCCTCTACAGATAATAGTGCATTGTATGTAATACCTACTGTTCTTTATTTGTTTGGCACTGTTTTTAGTTTAAAAATGAATAAAGATTTATTAAAAAAAAAAAATTGGTTAATGGTGTGATCAATTACAATGCCAATTTTTAAAAATTTGTGTGCAAATTTTAGTTAGGCATTATGGAGTGTCCTTGATTAAGACACCTAGTAGTGCCTTACCTAGTCACGGTTTATAGAGTCAGGCCCACGCAGGGTGCTTAGGTTAATTGGGCAGGAAGACACCTATATATCATCTATTTTCTAAAGTCACATTGGCACCTACAGGGTGAAGATTCAACATAATTAGACAGGAGAGATTCCTGTCCAATTAAATCACCTGTGCAGGGCTATTCGCCGATATTCAATGGCACTTAGCTGGTTAGCTCAGCTGTTTTTCATGAAAGATAGAATTTTGAGATGTGCAATCAAGGTAGTTTTGTTTGTGATCTGACGAGTTAATTGTAAATTTTTATTTTTTATGTAGTATGTTTGTTGCTTTTTAATTATGTATGTTTTAAACAATTCTGTCCCCTTTTAACATAGTAAATGATGGCAGATAAAGACCCGAATGGCCCATCCAGTCTGCCCAGCCTGATAAAAAAAAATTTTAATTGAATCAGGTTGGGCAGACTGGATGGACCATTCGGGTTTTTATGTTAAGAGGGGACAGAATTGTTGGATGTTTGTGAGTAATACATTTTTTAAATAAATATCAGCACAGTCTGGGGCGGAGGTTATAGAAAGGAAAAAAATAGAAAAAATGTTGAGAGAATAGATGAAGGTTATCCCCCACCTCCCTTTTACAAAACCATAATGTGTTTTTTTTGCGCTGGCTAAGGCCATAACAGCTCTGATGCTCCTAGAATTCCTACGAGTGTCGGAGCTGTAACCACTGCGGCCGGCACTGAAAACCGTGATATGGTTTTGTAAAAGATGTATGGGGGGGGGTATATGAGTTGCTCAAAGCAAACAGATAAGTGGCATTGAAATCTGTTAACCAAAGATGTTAATGCCTTCTTGTGTGCACAGGGAAAGAAAACGAAGCCATATACACAGTGGCGTACCAAGGGGGGGGGCGGGAGGGGCGGTCCGCCCCAGGTGCCAGCCCTGAGGAGGTGCTCCCGGCCTTGCCGTTCAGTCCCCCCCCCACCCCCGAAGGACCGCTCGCCCCACTGACCTTCCTGCACCACCTGTGAAGTAGCCCGCAGCGTCAGCGATCCCTGAACTGCTTGGGCGCTACTTCCTGCACCGCGGTCCCGCCCCTCCTCTGACGTCAGAGGAGGGGCGGGACCGCGGCGCAGGAAGCAGCGCCTAAGCAGCGCAGGGATCGCGTCGCGATCCTGCTGCGGCTGCTTCATAGGTGGTGCAGGAAGGTCAGTGGGGCGAACGGTCCTTCGAGGGTGGTGGGGGGGGACTGAACGGCAAGGCCGGGAGCATAGGTAGTGCTGCTTCATAGGTGGTGCGGGGAGCCCAGGGGGGCGAGCGGTCCTTCGGGGTGGGCAGGCAGGCAGGCTTTTAAGGGGGAGGGGGTTGACAGGCAGGCAGGCAGGCCTTCAAGGGGGGACAGGCCTTCAAGGGGGGGGCAGGCAGGCCTTCAAGGGGGGAGGCAGGCCTTCAAGGGAGGGGAACAGGCCTTCGGGGGGGGTGTGCAGACCTTCAAGGGGGAGGGACAGGCCTTCAAGAGGGGGGGCAGGCAGGCCTTCAAGGGGGGGGCAGGCAGCCTTCAAGGGGGGGACAGGCCTACAAGGGGGTGGGACAGGCCTACAAGGTGGTGTGACAGGCCTTCAAGGGGGGGGGACAGGCCTTCGGGGGGGTGCAGGCCTTCGGGGGGTGCAGACCTTCAAGGGGGGGACAGGCCTACAAGGGGGGGACAGGCCTACAAGGGGGTGGAACAGGCCTTCAAGGGGGGTGCAGGCCTTCAGGGGGGTGCAGGCCTTCAAGGGGGGGACAGGCCTTTGGGGGGTACAGGCCTTTGGGGGGTGCAGGCCTTCAAGGAGGTGTAGGCCTTCAAGGGGGGACAGGCCTTCAAGGGGGGGGGCAGGCAGGCAGGCCTACAAGGGGGGACAGGTCTACAAGGGGGAGACAGGCAGGCAGGCCTTCAAGGGGGTGGGACAGGCCTTCAAGGGGGGTGCAGGCCTTTAGGGGGGACAGACCTTTGGGGGGGACCCTGGTTTAGAAGTACACGGAGGGAAGGGGGTGTTCAAAGAGACATGCATATGCCAAACTTTGGGGGGGGAGGAAGAAATAATGGGTCTGAAAATAGAGGAGAGGGAGAGAGATGATGGACCATGGGATTTAGGGAGGGAAGGAACAGAAAGGGAGGGAAATTGGACACAAGGGATGGTGTGGAGGAGTGATAGAGATACTGGATAGGAGGGTAATTGGGAAAAGAAAGGGAGAGATGGTGGACTCTGGGGTGGTGGGGAATGAGGGAGAGATGCCGGATGAAAGGGTAGTTAAGAAAAGGTGGATATGTGGAGGGAGATGAAAAAAAGGAAAGATACCAGACTTCCTGGGGAGGGAAGGGAAATGGAAAGGGAGGACAGAGTTGGCAGATGGATGGTTAGCATGCAGAAAGAAGAAAGAAGGAGACCCTGGCAAGCAAGTTATCAGAAGAAAACCAGAGCCTTGGACCAACAAGATTTGAAATATAACCAGACAACAAAAGGTAGAAAAATTAATTTTATTTTCTGTTTTGTGATTATAATATGTCATATTTGAAATGTGTATCCTGCCAGAGCTGGTGTTGGTCTGCAAACGTGAGCTAGGATTTAACAGAGAGAGGAAAAGTCCTTTTTGTTTCTTTATTTTATTTACACCACAGCGCCAGTGTGGTTAGGAGAAGCCAAAGGGGGTGAAAAAGCTATAAAACCCACCAGGAGTTTTGAAAAAAATCACCCAACTGGGCAGGAAAATCGAATTGAAAAACCAATTCAATAGGCTGAATCAAATCAAATTTTTTTTTCCTGAATCTGGCAGCATTAGTTTGCGCTACTGTCTTAGACTTTAGGACCTGGGATTGGGTAGAGATTGCATCCTCAGTACTTTATAATGCAAGTGAAACGAGGATTTGGTCAGACTTTTGAAGGGTCTGCAGAAAAAAAATATTGTATAGGCCGGGGACATGAGACAGCAGGAAATGGGAACTTTTCTTCCTTCTATTTTTGTGAATGGAAAGGCTGAGGATGTCAGAGAGTTCAGTTAAAATATGTGCTTTATAAGAAAATATAATAACATGTTTTATAAAGTTTATAGCATAGCTGGCCTACCCAGTGAGGTGTTCCTAGTGGTGGTGGTGGCAGCGTGTCAATGTGTTGAGAGGAAGAGGTGGTCTGGGAAATTCTGTTGAGCAAACTCCGGGCCCATTTCCACCCCCCAGTTAGTCCACTCCACTCAACTGGTTCACACACTGAGTGGGTCTTTGGGTGTTGTTTTGGGATCTCTTCCAGTGGTTTATCGGTATCTCCTTCTGGTCCAAGGAAGGAAACTTTGTTATCCTTAGCATTGACCTACAGAATATGTTTGTAACAGCGCTGCTTGTGTGGCATTAGGCTATGTAGTGATCGAAAGAAAAAAACAGACCTTTGCACATTTTTGCACTATATGGTGGGTGTATGAGGAGATTCACATTTCCTGCACAGCTAAGTCCATGTGAAGTTACCTTGTGCTGTATTTGACATCTAGCAAGGTCTCTGTTTGAAAGGAAAGATCTAAACTTAAAAATGAAGTGGCCAGAAGTTATGGTAAAAGCAGATAGTGTAGCTGGTTTTAAGAAAGATTTGGACAAATTCCTGGAGGAAAAGTCCATAGTCTGTTATTAAGACATGGGGAAAGTGTCTGCTTGCCCTGGATCGGTAGCATGGAATGTTGCTACTCTTTGGGTTTTGACCAGGTATTAGTGTCCTGGATTGGCTACCATGAGAATGGGCTAATGGGCATGATGGACCATTGGTCTGACCCAGTTAGGCTATTCTTATGTTATGTTCTCATCTGTAGGGGCCTTTGTTTTCACTTCTTATTTTAATGTATTTTTTTTTCTGGGAACTTATCAGTGTTTTATATAATGGGAACAAAAATGGAAGAGAATTAATGTGTGTGGGATGAGGGGGTAACTAATTTCTTCAGCTAAATAATTCAATCCACTTCATACAGACATAGGAGAACTCACGCACCATTCACACACCCTCCAACCAAAAACGTCAAAAGAAAAAAACTGTTCGACAACCTCCTAGCCATTCGAGCTGCAACACTCGACCCCCAACTCTATAACCAATTGACATCGAACACAGACTGCAAAACCTTCAAAAAGAAATAAAAACCCTTCTATTCAAAAAACACATAAAACCGAACTAACACAATCAGAACTGTCCCAAGCATCACCTGCAACTACTCCATATGTACTTCTGATGTCATGACAATTCAGACATAATTTATGTTATGTTATGTTTGGAATATAAGAAAATTTTCACTGCCTGTTTCTATTCTGACCATTTATTCCGTTTCATGGTCATTACAAAAAATATTTTTTTACATGGGGGGGTGTCAAAAAATGATGGGCCCCGGGTGCCACATACTCTAGGTACGTCACTGCATATACACAAAGTACTATATAAAGACAATGGAAACAGCTTGAGAGATGCAAAATACACTATGCAAAATGCACACTGAATTATTTCAACCAGGTCATGAAAATTGCAAGCTTAAGAGAAGCTAAATTGCCAAGTCAATGACAAAGATGCAAGTCCAGGACTAGTCATCAAATATTAGATGGTATCAGGATGATAATTGATGCTTAGTCATACAGTATGTGGCTCTTATAAATGTAACCTTAAGTAAATCAGGAAACATGCAGTAGTAATAGATAATTACAACCATATTATTATACCTGGCATAAGAAAAATTATGGGTTCAATGAATTAAACTATAGCAGTCTGGAATGGTTTGCCTTGCAACTCAAAGAAGAAAAAAACACTCTGAAAGGAAAGATACAGGCTTCCGATTTTCAATGAGAAATTATCTTTTGGAAAATGGACTGACAGTATCAACAGCCATCCAGAAAGACACAGCATGAAAACCACAAGTATATTATGTTTTGAAAATGGGAAGAAAGTTCAACTTGCTTTGCACTAGGCAAGTCTCCAAATATTCCCTAAGGTGAGATGTTATACACACGCAATCATGGGAATGGCCCACGCAGCTAGTATGACTGCTATCTACACAGTCCATCCAACACAGTGGTCTCAAACTCAAGCCCTTTGCAGGGCCACATTTTGGATTTGTAAGTACTTGGAGGGCCTCAGAAAAAATAGTTAATGTCTTATTAAAGAAATGACAATTTTGCATGAGGTAAAACTCTTTATAGTTTATAAATCTTTCCTTTTGGCTAAGTCTTAATAATAATATTGTCATTTATAGCTAAAGAGACATATGATCCAGAAACTGTTTTATTTTACTTATGTAATTATGATAAACATACCGAGGGCCTCAAAATAGTACCTGGCGGGCCGCATGTGGCCCCCGGGCTGCGAGTTTGAGACCACTGGTCCAACAGGATCTAAGCAATTATGTGGGAGCTGCTGAAAGATTATGGGCTCCTTTTACAAAGGAGCGCGAGCGTTTTTAGCACACGCGGTAGATTAGCGCGCGCTAACCCCCCGCTACACGGCTAGAACTAACACCAGCTCTATGCTGGCGTTAGCGTCTAGCGCGCGCGGCATTGTAGCGCGCACTATTCCATGCGTTAAAGCCCTAACGCAGCTTAGTAAAAGGAGCCCTATATCTTAGAAGCACAATTCTCCGTTATACATAAGAGACATATGACAACTCACTCGGCCTCTATTCTGCCTAATTCCACAGCTGCAGAAATGGTGATCTAAAGATAACTCAAGACATTTTTTTTTCTCCTACTGATTAGACGTCTCAAAAGGGATCCTTATATGGCTAATATTTTGCCACCTCAAAAATTTTCAGCAATCTATTGGCTTGGAATCTAAACATCACAGTTATAATAGCAATGGTAGGTTTTGGGGGACCTGACACAATTGTATCTAGGTCAGTGGTCCTCAGCTCAGTCCTTGGAACACCACAGACGTCTACTACTACTGCAAATCAATTCTATAGTGCTACTAGATGTATGCATTACTGTACACATTACAAGCAGGTACTTTCTCTGTCCATAGTGGGCTCACAATCTCAGGTGGTTTGTTTTTTTTTTTGGGGGGGGCAATGGAGGGTTAAGTGACTTGCCCAGGGTCACAAGGAGCTGCAGTGGGAATTGAACCCAATTCCTGAGGATCAAAGCACACTGCACTAACCAATAGGCTACAATTCAGGTTATAATGATATCCACAATGAATACAGAGAGAAACAGTAGCTTTGCATATCATGCATAAACATTTATCTCAATATATAAAACTAGGGAAGGACTGGAGGTACATACAACTGGAAGATACAAAAAACCACACTCCAGCAAATTGGTATACACTTACTAATATAATTCACAGAGAAAATCTAGGTGAAGGAAAAATGTCTCAGAAGGCCTAATGACATGAGCTGAGATCCTCTAGCTCTGCTTCATACCATCTATCATAGGCAAACCCTTCACCACATAATATTCAAACTTGCAGACAAAAAATGGCAGACAAACAATAGCCAACCTGACCAGATAACTGCTGGAGGGATTAAGGCATCATCCCCCCCCCCCCCACCTTACTCTCCCAGTGGTCACCAACTCCTTCCCACCACCCAAAGATATTAAAATAACAGTACATTTTAGCCTGTATTATGAGGGGGTGCTGAAAAGTTCTCAGCAGCTTCAGATGTTAACAGAGACATTTGAGCCGAGAGAGAGCAGAGGTTATTTAGTGAATTTCACATTAAAAGTCACTTTAACTTGCTTCTATTGTATGGTGAGCCCTCCAAAATCTACTGTACCAACATTAAGATGACACCTGCAGACATAAGGGCTATTGCTGTGGTGTACAGGTGGGTACAGTAAATTTTGGGTGGGATTTGGAGGGTTCACCACACAACAGAAGCAAGTTAAAGTGACACCTGTACCTGGGACTTTTAATAGGACCTTCGCTGCAGTAATGCTACTGTGCAGAGGAATGTTCAGCTGTCTGTGACAGTTTGCTAAGAATGTTAGTTGCCAAAAAACTTGCTTTTGTGAGTTGTTCATGTGGATGTCTTTATATTTGAGAATGGCCAAAAATCATAAGACGTATTCAGGACCAAAACGTCTACATAAGTCATTCTAAAAAAGATAGGCGTCTTGCTGTTTTGAGAATGGACATTTTCTCTATTGGATTTCTGGACGTCTTGCCCAAAATGTCCAAACTCAGACTTAGATGTCCTATTGAAAATGCCCCTCTATGCCTTTACTTTATGTGTTAAACAGCTCCTTGCTTTTTCAGGCCCTGCATATCATACAGCACAGTCTTAATAGATTGTGACACATTTCAAAGGGACCAACAAAAATAAATTTTAGTTCCAGACTATAGAGCTCATGGAGATGAAGAGATTTGTGTGGTCTGGAAAGCTCACGAACTAAATCATATTTTTTGTTGTTACTCAACTAAACTTTATTACATTCCACCAATACAGCTAGTAGAAGTGCACTATTAAATAGTGCAAAATGAGTTTTAGCAGTGGTCTCCCACCCTGTCCTGGAGGACCCCCAGGCCAGTCGGGTTTTTAGGATAGCCCTAATGAATATGCATGAGAGAGATCTGCATATAATGGAGGTGCAAGGCATGCAAATCTGTTCAATGCATATTCATTAGGGCTACCCTGAAAACCCGACTGACCTGGGGGTCCTCCAGGACAGGGTTGGGGACCACTGAGTTATAGAACATATTTTATTTGGAAGATTAATGTGGACGTCCTAGACCTGACAAACAAATTTAATCCCCACTGAACATATTCTCCCAAGAATCTCATATTATATTCAAAGCCTTCAAAAACTCATATTTTTTTCTGACAGACATTATAAATATGTTACTTCTTATATTTTTTTTCTCTTATAATATATACTGTATTTTTTTTTTTCAAACAAGATATATATATATATTTTGAAGGGTCATCAGATTGCAATTTGAGTAACAAAGCTCAACAGTAGCTCCATTCTTCATTGATCCTCCTTCTTAATTTCTTTTCTTTTATAATTCTTTATTCATTTTATAACTTACATCAAGTACAACAATATTGATATTAACATTGTAACATAGATAATACACTTGAGATTTTACAATTAATCTTTATCAAATTAAATTAATCCCCTTCCCTCCCTACATTTTATATTTCATAAAATCAATGTCATCAATAATAAAATCTCCCTACCCCGCCCTATTTTTCATTTATATTTAACAGGGAAGAAAAATATATACTTATTCTTTACAATATTCTGATAATTGCCTCCACACATCTTGAAATTTATTAAAATTTCCTTTTTGAATGGCTAATGTTCTTTCCATTTTATAAATATGGCATACGGAATTCCACCAAAAACTGAAGTTTAGTCTATCCCAACTTTTCCAATTATGTGTTATTTGTTGTATGGCAAAATGAGCAATAGTTTATTATTATTAGAGGATATTTGGCTCTTGGCCCTCATCACCATGCCAAATAATACTGTGTCATATGTTAATGCCATATGATTTTCTTTTTTTTTTTTTTTAATTTATTTATTTATACAACTTTATAAAAAATTTTCCAAGCATAAACATCTTGTACAGAAAAGTATGATCAAGACATCTCTGTTTAAATTAATTTTCAGGGGGGGCGTGGCCGTGCCGAGAGCAGGGAAGACGCGTTTTCCTTGAGCTCCGCTGCTCTTCCCCTGCTTCGGCCTCCCGGACCTAGATTCGGCGAATTTATTCCCACCAAGCGCTTTCCCCCGATTCTTCGGGGCTCTATGGACAAATATTTGCAAAAAGGAAGCGGAGATATGGCGGCGAAGGCGGGGAAAAAGGAGCGTGAACGCACAAAATCGGGGCCAGGCACAGAGTGCAAAATGGCCGGCTCAGGAGATGCCGCGGACTCAGCGGGGGCGGACATGATCACGCGGCTAACGGAGGCAGTAGTGTCGGCGCTGGGGACGCGCTTGGACAAGGTGCAGGAGTCCATATCTACTCTCTCTGCCTCAGTGGCAGAGTTTAACACTCGCGTGTCTGACGCTGAGCAACGGATCAGCACTGCGGAGGACTCTATTACTTTCATGCAATCTGAGATTCAGCGACTTCAGCGACAAGTGGGGCAATGTGAAGAGAAGATGGAGGATCTGGAGAATCGCTCCAGACGGAATAATCTGCGCCTGGTGGGGGTCCCAGAATCAATATCGGATGGAGATCTCCTGCCTACCCTGGAAGCGTGGTTGACGACTGAGCTGATGGCCACGCGGGGCCTGGGTCCCCTGCGTATTGAACGGGCGCATCGGTTGGGCAGGAGGCAGGAGGGCTCGACCAGGCCGCGCGTGGTGATCCTCCGCATCCTCAATTTTGCTATCAAAGATCTCTTGCTGCGCACCTATCGCCAGAAAAAGGATTTACAGTTCCAGAACCAGCGTATTCTGATGTTCCAGGATTATTCTGCACAGGTGGCATCTCTACGTCGAGGCTACTCGACCGTCTGCAAGCAACTCACTGAGAAAAAACTACGCTTCACCCTGCAATATCCTGCCAAGCTTCGAGTGCTTCATGGGGGCCAACCCTTTCTCTTTGACACTAGCGAGGCCGCCCGGGCTCAGGTTCTTCTGTGGTATCCTGACCTGGAGCCGAGCACTTGATGGACCCTGACAGTGACTTGAGGTTCCTTTCTGCTATGTGGGGGGGGACACCCATGAGACACCGGAGGTGTTCCCCTTGAGACATGATGCAGCATATTATGCTGGCTACCTTCGTTTTGTGGCCCCTTAGTGGGGGTCACTTTTGTTAGTATTGGATACTGGTTTCTGGCCTTGTGAGCCGGATTGTTGTTGTTAAGTCCTGCCGAGGCGGGACTATGTGTTTTCTACCTTTCTTCGCTGCCCTCTCCCTTTGGGGTCCTGCTCTTGATGATGGTATTGGACTCCTGGCTCTTGCCTTTCTTCCATCTTGCTTTGTTATTGCTTGGTTTTTGTATGGGAGGCTGAGGGGGGGAGGGTCTTTGGGCCCTTGGCATACCCTCTCCTGGAGTGGTGGAATGGGGTTTCAGAGGGGGACTGGGAGGGGGTTGTTGGGTTTGGGGGTGGGGATTGGGGGGAGGGCGGGGGAGGTGGGTTTGGGTGGGGTGGGGGGGGTCTGGGAGGGGGGAGTTGGGGTTGAAGAGGGATAGTGGCTGGTGGGGTGGGGGGATAGGATCAGTGTGGTTATTGGTGGGTGGTTTGTGTGTGTGTGATGGACGGGTGGCTGCCGGGAGGAGGGCTGGGACTCTCGGCAGGAGTTCTCTTCTCCTTTGTTTGGTAGATTCTGCTAGTTTCCCTCTGAATGCCGCCTAAGCGGGGAGTGCGTTGTGTGACATGGAATGTATCGGGTATCAACTCTCCAATAAAGAGAACCAAGATTTTGCAGCATTTGGCCAGACATAGGGCAGATATAGTGGGCCTGCAGGAGACTAAGCTTTCCGAGAACGAACATGGAAAGCTGAGGCAGTCCTGGGTAGGACAATGTTACTCAGCTTCTTCTTCTAAGGCCAAGGCTGGGGTGGCTCTCCTGCTGCATAAATCCATTCCTTTTGTTCAATCTCGGGTCCTTTCCGATCCGGAGGGTCACTATGTACTGGTTCAGGGTACGCTGTGCCAGCGTCCGGTTCTCTTGATGTCAGTGTATGCTCCCAATACTGCTCAACGGTTCTTTTATAAGAAACTTTTGGGGGTAATCCTGTCGGTGACCTTGTTGCCTGGGACCCATATGATTTTCCTGGGGGATTTCAACTCTATTCTGGATCCTGTTCTGGACTCTTCTAGGGGGATTTCTGGGTCCTCGGGGAGATCGGATAATGGGCTGTGTGCTTGGATGCAGGCTTTGGATGTGGTGGATGTGTAGAGAACCCTTCATCCTGATGAGAGGGATTTTACTCATACTTCCAAAGTGCATGATTCCTCCTCTAGAATTGACTATGTTTTTCTCTCCCGTTCCTCCTTCTATGCAGTACATCAGGCTGAGATTGGGGTGCTGGCTATTTCTGATCATACTATGGTTTGGATGGATATTAGCTTTGCTGATGGGCCCCCCGTTGGGGGTGGGCGCTGGCGTTTTCCGGTAGCGCTCTATTCTGATCCTGATTTTAAACAGTATTTGGAGATGCAGTGGAAGGAGTATGTTGAGTTCAATGGGGTGCATGCGGATAACGGAGCTCTTTTTTGGGAAGCAGCCAAGGTGGTGATCCGTGGGGCGGTGATAGCATACTGTGCCCGACGGAAGAAACTGTTGGCGACCAAGATTTTGGCTCTCGAGCGTAAAGTACGGCAGAGCAGGCTCTTAGTGTTACATTCCCCTACTCTATCCCACAAACATGAGTTTCGGGCGGCCCAGACAGCGCTCCATGCCCTCTTACATGAACGAGCCTACAAGTCGCTATTTTATTTTAAATATCGCCTCCATAGGTTTGGTAATCGCCCGGGTAGAATGCTGGCACGGCTGACTAGAGCGCGGAGGGGGTCCTCCTCCATCACCTCACTTACAGGAGCTGGGGGGCAGCTGGTTACAGCCCAGTCTCAACTTGAACAGCTTTTTGTCTCTTTTTACAGCTCTCTTTACTCAGCGGAGGTGGTGGACCGGGACTCTTCGATTCAGGCGTACTTGGACTCGCTGCCCTTGCCTCGGCTTTCGGAGGCTGATAGTGCGAGCTTGGTCTCCCCCATCTCCGGGGAGGAGGTCTTGGGGGTTATTAAAACCTTGCCTCTCTGTAAATCCCCGGGTCCGGATGGCTTTGGCGGGGAATTTTATCGTCTCTTGAAGGGGTTTGTGGCCGATCCGCTGAGGCGGTATTATGAGCGGGCGGTGGAGGGAGGTTCATTTCCGCCTGGCTCGAATCGGGCGCTGATAACGGTACTGCCCAAACCGGGTAAGGACCCTCTCTTGGTGGGGTCTTATAGGCCCATTTCGCTTATCAACGTAGACCTTAAAATTCTAGCCCGGATATTGGCTAATCGGTTG
Source organism: Geotrypetes seraphini (assembly GCF_902459505.1). Taxonomy (NCBI): domain Eukaryota; kingdom Metazoa; phylum Chordata; class Amphibia; order Gymnophiona; family Dermophiidae; genus Geotrypetes; species Geotrypetes seraphini. The sequence continues at coordinate 100,755,539 of NC_047090.1, read as the reverse complement.
GCTCCCCTTGTCCCTTCCCTGGTGGGACTGGACCAGGTGGGCTTTGTGAAGGGTCGTCAGGCAGGCCATAATGTTCGGAAGCTTTTACTGGCTTTGGCCCATTGTGACTCTCGGCGACAGCCCACATTGGCCATTAGCTTTGACTCTGAGAAGGCCTTTGATCGGGTTGAGTGGGCCTTCCTTTTTCCGCTGCTCCTTCGTTATGGAGTGAATGGCTTTTATCTGAACGCTCTCCGTGCTTTATACTCTAACCCCGAGGCTGCTGTGCTTGTCAACGGGATAGCGTCCCCGGTTTTCTCTCTGCGGCGGGGTACTCGGCAGGGTTGCCCCCTGTCTCCATTGCTTTATATTTTATTCTTGGAACCTTTATTGCTTTGTATCCGCACGCATCCGTTGCTTGAGGGGGTGGAGGTGGGAGATTCCTCCCTGCGTAGTTTTGCCTTTGCAGATGATATCATGATTCTTTTGACCGACCCTGTTTCGCACCTTTCCTTACTGCTGGAGTTGTTTCGGCAGTTTGGGGAGCTTTCGGGCCTCAAACTCAATGTATCTAAGTCAGAAGCGCTCCCTCTCCATCTGCGTATTTCTCACCTGTGGTCGGACTTTCCTCTGAAGGAGGCTCCGGCTCAGGTGAAATACTTGGGGGTTCTTATTCCCTCCACTTTGAAGCGCCTTTATGAGATTAATGTTCGACCCCTGCTTCGGTCTTCTGTTGAGAGTCTGCGCTTGTGGGGTGCTCTGCCGGTGTCCCTTGCGGGTCGCGTCTTTTTATATAATATGATGATTGTGCCGCGGTGGCTCTACTTGTTGCAGACTTTACCGATTTGGTTGAGGCATGGGGATTTGGAGGAGCTGTACCGTGCTCTGCGGTTTTTTCTGTGGTGGGGCGGCGCCCTCGCATACCCCTTCGCGTTCTGATGCTGCCGGAGGTGCAGGGGGGGTTCGGTCTTCTAGATCTTCGAGCTTACAACTTGGCTTGTGGCTTGCGCCAGATCTGGGATTGGTGCCTGGAGAGTTCCTCCTCTCTGACCTTATCTGTGGACAGGGACTTCCTGTCTCCTGTCTCGGGATTGTTCTTGTTGCATGCTCCTTCGGCTCGGTTGGACTCTTTCCAGAGGGGCCATGTGGTGTGGTCCTATATGAGATGTATCTGGAAACAGCTTTGCAAACGCTTGGGGGTTAATTTTAGCGAAAACCCCATGTTGCCCTTAGTGGGCAACGCGCAATTTTGTCCCGGAAGTGACAGTCGAGTCTTCCGGCTTTGGCATACACATGGGATACGTAGAGTGGGGGATGTGCTCACGGAGAGGGGGGACTCTCCTTTCTCATGCAGAGTTGGCGTCCCTCTATGGTTTGGATCGAGTGGACACATTTGGTTATCTACAGCTTGGACATTATGTCTGTAGTCTCAGGGAGTCGTCCAGGCGTCCCTCGGTGGCGCGGAGTCTTGGCTTGAGTTTGGGTTTGTGGGAGGATCCGGCTCCGCGTCTGCGCTACTTTGTCGCCGCATTGCAGTCCCCGTTGTCGACCGAGAGAGCGGATCTGTTGGCTGGGGCGTGGAGCGCTGAACTGGGATGCGCTATTTTGCCCTCCTTGATTTCTTATTGTTTTGTCTTCCTGCGTGCTCTCTCCTGCAATATGCTCCATAGGGAGCAGGAATATAAATTTCTTCACAGAGCGTATATCTCTCCACAGAGGGCCTATCGAGCCGGCTTCGCCACTCACGCCTGTTGTCCCAAGTGCCCTGTGCGCTCTGCTACCCTGGGACATATGTTCTGGGATTGTCCCAGGATACGGGCTTTCTGGCTGCAAGTGTGGACCTTTTTGTCCTCTATCTCTCCATCGTTGCCCGCATGCACCCCTCCTATAGTTCTTTTTTATGATGGAGCGACTCTCTCTCACTGCTCGGCTGGACAGCGGATGTTAGTGTTTAAGGCTCTCCTTTTGGCCAAGAAGGCCATTTTAATCTCGTGGCGGACTCCCCATGCTCCTTCTTTTTCCCAGTAGTATTTATCCCTATATGACTTAGCGCTGCTGGAGCGTAGGATGGTGGGGAGACAGAATGAGGGCAGTTGGACCAAATTTCAGGAAGTGTGGGAGGGGTATTGGTTGTCTCTTTCACACCGGGAGCGGAGTTTGTTGCTGAACTGCTAGCCTTGTCAGCGGTGGTATCTTTGGCAGAAGTTGGGTGCTGCTTTCCTTACTCTGTTGTCTGCTCTACTCCTTCTTTTCTCGTTGTCTTGTTCCACCCTTCCCTCTCTCTTTCTTTCTTTCTGCTCCGTTTTCTTTTGTTTTTCCCATCTACTCACACGGGTCTGGGTTTGGGGAAGGGGGGGGTTGGGGGGTTGAGGTTGTTGGGGGGGGGTCGGGCATTATTATTATTATGGTAAAATCCTGTATTGGGCACTCTCTAGCATTCTTGCCTGGGCGCTCTCCTGTTGTATTGTTACTAAGTTCCACGGTTGATTTATTTTGGCACCTCAATGGGAGATGCGGCTGTATGTTTGCTTTTTCTTGTTCTGTCTATTGCTGATTTTGCTCAATAAAGAAATATTATTACAAAAAAATTAATTTTCAGTTCTGAAAAGTAATTCACTCAAATTATAATAGGAAAAGAAAAGAACAGCTTCCCTTGATCGCACACAAGTCCTCTAAATTAAACTAGATCCAAGATTTAAAGAGTATCTTAATTAAATGCAAACTAATTTAAAGAGGCACTTTAACTACTACTAATACAGAGAACTAATTTCCAATAGGAGCTGTTGTTACTTCATTCTCAAGGCGTTTCATTGAGATAAATCTTATCAGATGAGAAGGATCTACAAATACATATTTCAATGAACCATATCTAACGACACATTTACATGGGTATCTTAAAAAGAAACCCCCCCCAATTTGAGTCACTCCAGGCTTCAAATTTAGGAATTATCTTCTTCTTTTTTTAGTCTCTCTTGAGACATCTGGAAAAATTTGAATATGGAAACCCAGGAAATCCTTGGATCTATTCTTTAAGTAAAGATTCAGGATCCAGTCCTTGTCTGGAGCCAAAGCCACAGTCAACAGGAAAGTGGCTGGCGTAGCCACTTCTCTGTCCGATTGTTCTAATATAGCGGAAATATCCAATGGATGTTCCTGAGGTTCTTCGACTTTTTCTTTTTGAAGAATTTGAGCTTTAACAGGAAGATAATAAGCCCTTGTGAGGGGAGGTAGAGAATTTTCAGGTATCTTAAGAATCTCCATAAAATATCGTTTTATCATATCTCGAGCGGAAACTGATAAAATCTTAGGAAAATTTACAATCCGCAGGTTATTAGCCCGAGTATTGTTCTCCAAAGCTTCCAATTTCCTCCTCATGATTATATTATCTTTAACCAGTTGATCTTGATTTTGTTTGACAGTTATTAATTCTTTATTGGTTTCCTGCTTTGGCTGGACAAAAACAGGTTGGCCCTCAATATCAAAAAAACAAATATCATGCTGTTTCCTTGTAAGGAAAACTTTTCTTTAGTTGCTCCTATTTTGATTCAAAATATTCCTCTTCAATTAGTTAAAAATACTAAAATTCTAGGAGTAATTTTTGATAATAAACTTAATTATCATGATCACATTAGTAGTATTGTTAAAACCACCTTCTATAGATTGCGGAAAATTCGATCCATTTCTAAATTCCTCTGTCCCAGAGCACTTAATATTCTTATTCACTCTCTGGTGATGTCTAAAATCGATTATTGCAATTCATTATTTACAGGAATTGCGTTACAAGAAATTAAACGTTTACAAATTATTCAAAATGCTTCTATTAAATTAATAACAAAATCTAAAAAATTTGATCATGTGACACCACTCCTTAAAAAGGCTCATTGGCTTCCAGTCATACATAGAATTACACATAAATTATGTACTATTATCTTTAAAACATTAGAAAATAAGACTCCAGCATTTTTATTCAGACTACTTATCCCATATTCAGTTAAAAGAACTTTAAGATCTAGTGAACGGAACCTTTTATCAATTCCTTCGTTAAAAGTTATTAGCACAAGAAGACAATTTATCTTCTCATGTACAGCTCCCCAGATCTGGAATGCGCTTCCCATGTTTTTACGGGAGGAGAAGGTGTTTGGGAAATTTAAAAGCGAATTAAAAACCTTTTTGTTCATAGACGCATTTGCAAATTAATTAAATTTTATTATAAAGTGTTATTCTAGCGAATTATTTTTCTATCTTTTGTTTTTTTTAATTTCCTTATGTATTTTCCCTGTATGTTCTTTCTTTACTATAAAAAATGTATTTCACCCCCTCTTACCTTTTGTTTACGTTATAATTAATTAACTGTATGTAATGTTTTCGTTTCCTTACATGTATATTTTATTGTACATCGCTTAGAAATCCGATTAAGCGATTCAACAAGCAAACTAATAAACTTGAAACTTGAATAAAGATACATATTGTTTTAAAGAGTTAATTTCTTCTTTCTGAGCTTTTATTTCTGTATCCAAGTTTTTTATTTGAGGATTTAAAGTGTTCCCCAAATTAACTACCAAATCCCAAAGAGCTTCTAATGTGACTTGTGGGGGTTTAACCACTGAAAATAATTGTACTTGTGTGGTTAGAGTCTGTTCTTGGAGCTGGTTTACCTCAGTGAAGCCTTGTCCTCCTCCAGCACTTGGTGTCCCGGTTACAGGCTGAGATGTCCTATTCAGCGAGCCCTCCAGCATGTTTGCCTCTCGAGAAGAGAGAACTTCCTGTCCGGATGCACTCAACTCTCGCGGTGAGCTGGCTGCCTGTGGTTGTGGCTGGTGGGGTGGCGTCCGTTCGTCAGGGCTCAGAGAGATGTTGGGCCCTAGGGAATTCGCTGAAGCGATACTCTCCAGCGGCGTTCCCAGCAGTGCTGTCCCTGGCGATTCTTGTTCCCATTGCAGTCGCCGTATGAAGTCATCAATTGTAGCCGACGGGGGTACTAAGCGTCGGGAGGCAACACCAGCGCTTTTCCCCCTCCTTTTCGGCATTTCTTTTCAAGATAGGAGCGAAGTTACGAGCGTCTGAGCAGCAGTCAGTAAGTTGCGGCCATCTTGGCATGATTTTCTAATAAGCAATTTATCTGGCTCCAAATTGATTTCCAAAATTCCATAATAAGTGGACAATAGAACAATAAATGGTCTAAAGTCCCTGCTTCAAGATGACAATGCCAGCATCTATCAGACTTAGAGCTATCTCTATGCAACAGGAAAAACCATGTTTGTCTCATGGATGCAGACATTGTACATCTCATCCTCCAAGACCAAATGCGTGGCCATTGAGATGCAGTAATTGGATACTTAAATTCAAAGCTCCAAATGTCTCTAAGACCATTCTTTGGTTTTTTTAATAATTAATCCAGATATTAATTTGTACCATCTGAAAGTCCATCTGAAAGCATAAGAACTCTAAACTATATTGATTATTAAGATTTTTCCATTCAGGGAACCCGACTTGAATGGCCTGCTTCAGTTGCAACCACTTATAACTTTGCAATTTATCTAGACCAAATTTGTGTTGCAACTGTGAAAAATCAAGCAGTTTACCATTAGATATAATATCTTCTAAAATATGTATTCCTGCTATAATCCAATGCTTCCATACGATCTTAAAACTGCCAATTTGGATCTTGGAGTTAAGCCATGTAGTTTGATTTGTAGAATTTTGTATTGGAATAGGTGTTAATCTTATAGTTTTCAATGTATCCGTTAATATTTTGTTTTCTTTATATAAACCTCCTTCTTAATTTCTTAAATAAATATTTCTTTTCTCATTTTTATAATTTAATCAAACATTGTTTCTATATTGTATTCTTATCTTGTTACTTATAGCGGTAATTTAGCTTACATTGCAGCAATACCCCTTCTGCACTATGCATAATGTCTGTCATAGAAAAAATTATGTGAGTTATTGAAGGCTTTGGATATACAGTAGAACCTTGGTTTGCGAGCATAATTTGTTCCAGAAGCATGCTCGTAAACCAAAGTGCTCATATATCAAAGCAATTTTCCCTATTGGAGTGAATAGAAACGTGGGCGATTTGTTCCACATCCCAACCCCCCTCCCCCTGAGGCCACTGGTGAGCTTCCACCTCACCCCACCACATCCCAAAAAGACCCCCCACTCTTGAGGTCACTGGCACGCTTCCACCCCACCCACGGGGAACCGGCTTTGCCCACCTCAACCCTGAGAACCAGCATCGCTCGTCCAAACCCTTACCGCGATCGGGCACCAGCACCAACCCACAGGACGTGCCGGTGCCAAAATAGCCTGCCACCTGCCGCTGATCTCTGCTGTGTCTTGAGCATCTGCGCATGCTCAAGGCATTCTGGCTCCTGCTCTCTCCGAGATTCTAATGAGAAACCGAGAATCTCATTAGAATCTCGGAAAGAGCGGGAGCCAGAAGGCCTCGAGCATGTGCAGATGCTCAAGGCACAGCAGAGATCAGCAGCAGGTGGCTGGCTATTTTGGCACCGGTACGTCCTGTGGATTGGTGCTGCGTGCTGGTGCCTGATCGCGGTAAGGGTTTGGACGGGTGGACGGGTGAGGGGGGCGATGCCGGTTCTTGGGGGTGGGGGCTCACATATCGAGTCAACGCTCAGTTTGCAAGAGTGTTTTGCTCGTCTTGCAAAACACTCGCAAACCGCGTTACTCGCAAACCAAGGTTTGACTGTAATATGAGATGTATTTCAATTTCGGTAGCCCATTTTTATACAGTTGAGCTTTAACTTCCAGCAGGGAGCTAGCTGATTTTCCAAGAGAAGTGTAAAAGTTACAGATCTAGGACTGTAAAGAGTAGCACACAAGCCAGAAGAGATCATGCCATCTACTGTTAATCTGTGATAAGCTAGTTTTCTCACCTGCCTTCCGTGTGCACCATGATACTGGAGAATCAGCCTGGTGTTCACACTGTGACTCCATGTGTTCCCCAAAGCAGCTGTCACATATCCTCTTACTCCTTCCTCCTCAGTCTCAGAGGCTGTGGAAAGCAGAACATAATGTATTCTTTTGTATGCAATAATTATAATTTCTGAACTAAGGGTATACATGATTCTAATAACAGTAGACAGAATATTTATATGTCATATTGATTCCCCTAAAAAAGGAGAAAGGAAAAGAACCTCTACATAGGCAATCAGTGAGACTGAAAAGTAGAGGTGGACCAATGAAGTAAAGAATATGTTTAAAAACTCATTTATTCATAAAACACCAACAGCTTTTGGTGTTTTATGAATGATTTTTTCAACACATTCTTGCTGAAACTTCATTGGCTCACTCCTACTTTTCAGTCTCATATCAATTGTCCTGTTATTTCCAAAAATGTTCATTGTCTTTGGGGGGGGGGTTAATTATGTCATCATGGGAGTGTTTGTATTTGAGATTTTGGCATGCTGGTTGTGAGGTGTTTTTTTTGGGGGGGGCTGCTACTGTGCCTCATTTTTTTCATCACTGTTTTTGATACAGTGAAGACACATAAGTGAAGTTTTTTTAGCCATATGAAGCTTAACTGAGGCTTTTTCTCCACTTTTTTTCTGTGTCATATTTTTTTCATACGAGGGCCCTGCCAGTTTTGAAGGGTAGGGTCATAACATTAGCTGAGTCTAGGAACTGAAGGAAAAAGGTTAGGGGTAAGGGGGTGTGTGTGTGGGGGGGGGGAGGGTTAGGGAGATTGAAGTGACAAGAAATATAGTTGGATGAGGAAAGGGAGGTGATTGGGTGAGAAGAATTGTTAAGAAAAGGAAGAGATAGAAAGGAAGAATAGGGATTGGTTAGAAGGAGCACGAGATGGAATGTTGTGGATAGAAATTTTTGGCGGCATAACTCATTTGTGGGGTGATTGTGGGAGAGGGTGGAAGGAGAGTTTCGGGTCTGCAGAGCTGTTGGGGGAGTGGTATCGGGGGTTTGTGTGGGAGAATTTTGTGAGGTTGCTTACCGGTAGTTCGGAAGCGCTGTTGAGAAGAGTAGTTGGTGAGGCACTTGTGGTGTTCGGGTCATCGGACGGCCAGCCGTAGTGCGGGCAAGGAATTTGTAAAAACAAAACAAAACACAAAACAACAAAAAAACACAAATAAAACTAAACGAGAAGCGGCTTTGATATTTCAACTTTGTCGGTGGTGTAGTGGTTAGTAAGCGGAAGTTGTTGAGTTGGGGGCAGCAGTGTCCATGTTACAGGGCGGGGTTTCTGGAGCGGTGGTAAAGGACCGTGGCTCAGCTGTGCGGTGGCCTTGCTGAAAAGTAAGGAAGTTCATTATTTGGCCAGCTCTGAATTACGGCGGGTCATCGGGGGAGGAAGAGAATACAAGTTTGATTTGCTGAGGTAACAGTTGGGCTACGGCTTGGATGAAGGGGCAGCTGGTTTAGGTAGGGCGCATTCGGGGTTGCAGAGCAACAGGGGGTGGGGTTAGATCTGTAGCATGGTGGATGATTGGGGGAATGATAGTGGATTGGGGCAGTGTTAGTACGGTACGAATGTGGGGTTGTGGGCATATGAAGGTTTGGGGATTAGAAGGATAACATTGGTTTAAAAAAATAAAAATAACAACCAAACAAAAGAAAAACGTTAGTGGATGGTGCTGAAGATTTAAGGGTTTGAATTTGGGTGTACACAAGGGAACTGAGGAGCTGGTGGGACTTGAGTGAGTTTTGGGGCAGGGGTTGTGGTGTGTTTGATTGGGCAGAATAAAGTTAAAAAAGATGATAATAGATAAGCATTAGGGGAAGCAGTGGCATTTTGGGGTGATGGCTCCTAAGAAGGCTGCTGCTAAAACTGGGGACATGAGCACGAAAGCAAAAAATTCACAGGGGTCCCGGAAGGTTACAGCTCAAGAGACAGTGAAAGCTCGGGGTGGGGAGGGGCGTGTGGACAGAAAAGGAGGAGCAAAAGGAAAAAGACCAGCGGAAAGGGGGCGTGCTGTGGCTTTTCATCTTCCTGCAGAGTCAATGGCGGAGGAGTATGTGACCTGATGTGCAGCGGTTCACTCTTCCTGCCATATGATCTCTGCAGTGGGAGGGAGGGGGAAATAAAGTATGGATAATTATGTGCCAAAAGGAGGGGGAGAACAGAGTATGGTAAGCATGGCATGAAGGAAGGAGCAGAGCACGTACGCGTGGCATAGAGGAGGGGGCAAAGCAAGTTAGTATGCCATGGGGGGGAGGCAGAACAAGTAAATGAGCCCTGGAGAGAGTGGGGCAGATCAAGATGAGAGTGTGCCATGAGTGGGGGGGGGGGCAGAACAAAGTGATGAAAGTGGCTCATGGGAGGGTGGGGAGCAGTGCAAAGTAAGTGTGCCATAGGGAGCAAGGGCGGAGTGGCACCACAAGTTAAAAGTGTGCCTTGGGATTTGCTGGGGGGCAGTGAAAGCTGAGTGTGTGCCATGGGAATTGGGAGGGGGACAGAAAAAGCTGAGAGTATGCCATGGTACAAAGAAATCTGAGAGCGTTTCACTGGTATGGGGAAATATCACATTTGAAGATGTGCCATGGGGGAGAGAGAGCATGATAACCAAGGAGAGGAGGAGAAAGAATGAGAGAAATGGGAGGAGGAAGATTAGGAGGTAGGGGTGTGTTCCTGGGGGGGAGGGAGAATGAGAGGTGGGGATATTGCATATGAGGGATGACTCGGGGGCAGACAGAATTGGGGCTCTTGGCAGGAGTTAGAGGGAGAGAGAATTGCAGCTGGAGTGACAGATGGAATAAGGAAAGAGGGAAAAGGTAGAAGGGAATTTCAGGCCTTAGGATGGAGGGAATTCTACATAAAATTTTTGAAAATTCAGCATACAATATTTAAAAGTTCTACAAAAGTCTGCATTGATTATTGTACATAAATTACAAGCATAAAAGGAACTCGTGTTCTGAAAATATGACTAGAACATGCCATTAATAAAGTGAGATTAAAGCTGAATTGCAGTCAGCATATGCACATAAAACTCATGGCCACTGCAACTCATGGCCTACTTCAGGTGACTATCAACTTCTAGCCTATGAGGCACAGTCTGTGGTATGTGTACACTTTGCACAAAGAAGCATGGAATAGAATGGAGTCACCTGATTCAATGCAATCTTTGTTCTTACAGAGCCCTTCCCAAGCTGTTTCCAAACCAGGTGCTGTCGAATTCAAAGACTAACATGAACTTGAAACCTTACAACCTGTCTGCCCAAGCCTTTTATTATTCTCTACTTGGCATGAAATAGAGAACTCAACATATTTTGCACTCCAGATTTCAAGTAGGTCTGTGTTGCATCATGGTAGCAAAAGTCAAAAGGATGAAAATATTTAAAACCAGAGCCATAGTTATGGAAAGAAAATGTATACAATTGGCAAACATCCCTCTCCTTGCATTTCCCCTCATGAATTTCACCCAGTCTCTTATTTGTGCCTTTTGTACTCCTTTGCAAATTCAGGCTCCATTCTTTCAAACTCACTGTGCTGAATGCCTAGAATATTACCAAGTTTTCTAAGTTTTATTAAGATTTGATATCCTGCCAATCAAAAAATGTCTAAGTGGATTACAATAAAATAGTTAAAATCTATTTTAAAAAATTAAAAAGTGAAAACAAGACTTGAGGGTGAGAAAAAAAAGGAAAGAACTACAAAGAAAAGCAGAGGAGGAATACATAGAAGGGAAGTCTAAAAGTTCAGCCTTTGCTTAAAACTGCCATAAAAATTTAACCATATGCATAAGTAAAAGATTTAAGATCCTTTTCAAAAACATTTATTCCCTCCCCCTTTTGCAAAACCACAAAAGCGGTTTTTAGCGCTGGCCAGTGTGCTGAATGCTCTGCACTGCTCCCAACGCTCATAAGAACTCTATGAGCATCGGAGCAGCGTAAAGCATTCAGTGCGCCGACCAGCGCTAAAAAACACTTTTGCAGTTTTCTAAAACAGGGGGAGGAGTTAATGAAGTCTGAAATCTAAGACGATTAGGAAATGCATTCCAAAGTTCTGGGCCCTGTACAGAGAATATAGAACCATGTATAGTGTCCAAAAAATGTCTCTAAATGTAGGAACTATTAGACGATTTTGATTAATAGATCTTAAGAGTTCATGTAGGAGTATAAGATGTCAAATATTTACTGAGATATAAAGGAATACACTTTCTGAGTCAGGGCTAGTGTGCTCAGAGAAGAAAGGGCGAATTTGGTGATATTGAAGAGATAGAAGCGACAGGTTTTAGCAGCTTGTTGGATTCAATTTGATTCAGTCTATTGAAGTGATTTTTCGATTCGATTTGATTTTCCTGCCCAATTGGGAGTTTTTTTCAAATGTCCTGGCAGGTTTTTTTTGTAGGCTCTTCACTTACCCCACTCCCTTTGTCTTCTCCTACCCATGCTAGTGCTGTGAAGTAAACAAAATAAACAAATAAAAAAGACGTTTCCTCTCTCTGTTAGGTCCTAGCTCATGCTCCAGCTCTGGCAGGATATACATTTCAAATCTGACAGAAAATAAAATTATTTTTTCTTCCTTTTGTTGTCTGATCATTATTCAAATCATGTTGATCCCAGGCTCTGGTTTCTGTTTGTCTTCTGTTAACTCGCTCACCAGGGTCTCCTGCCCATTTGACATTTTCTTCTTTCTCCATGCTCACCATCCATCTTCCATCTCTGCCCTCCCCTTCAGTTTCCCTTTCCTCCCTACAGTTTAGCATTTCTCTAATGACCATTCCTCCCATCCAGTATTTCCATCCCCCCTCCCTCCACACCACCCCTTGGGTTCAACTTCTCTTCCTTTCTTTTCCCTCCCCTCCCTCCATTCCATTGTCCAACATCTCACTCCCTCTCCTCTGTTTTAAGATCCATTATTTCTTCCCCTTCCTCCCCCCACCCTGTCTGGAATATGCTCTTCTCTTTGGATCTCCTCCCTCTGTACTTCTAATAACTACACCAGAGGGCCCCCCGAAGACCGGCATGTTTCCTCCTTCTCTCCACCATTGTCCGGCTTCCCCCTGGCCTCTCAGTCTCACTTTCAAAACTAATTACGACCTGCAGAGGATCGCTGGTGATGTAGCGATTCTAGTAGGCTGCCGTCGGCCTCCGCTACACATTCCCTCTTCTGCGGTCCTGCCCCTCCTCTGACACCACATCCAGTTTTGGTCTGGGATAGACCACGGCAAAGGGAATGTGCTGCGGAGGCTGATGGCAGCCTGCTAGAATTGCTACATCACCAGGGATCCTCTGCAGGCCATAGTTAGTTTTGAAAGCAAGACCGTGAGGCCACAAGGAAGCCAGCTGATGGTGGGGAGAAGGAGAAAACATGCTAGCCTTCGTGGAACCTCCTAAAGCTGCAGAGCCGAGGATACCCACAGTGCTGGTGCCTATACAGCACTTTCCGACCAACCAACCCCCCACCCCTCTTGAGCTCTGACTTCGGGCCCCTCCTAAATCAGGAGCAGCAGTGGATGTTCAGCAAGAGGCAGTGCTTAGGACAGGCTTTTCGCTGCCAGAGCGCTGCTGCTCCTGCTTTAGGAGGCCCGAAGGTATGTGGGGAGGAGGGTTGGTCAGTGAATCAGAAAGCCTGATTTTTTAGAAAACAAATCGATTCACCGATGTGAATTGGCAAATCAGGCAGCACTACTGCACAGTACTACATATGCTTAGAAGTTAGAAATGATAGGTGTTAGTTGTGATTGTACTGGTAAATTAATAAAAAATGTATCAGCAACAAATCATTAATTCCAGCATCTGTCAATATGAAAAATGATGCTTTTAAAGGAACACAGTGTTTATACCTAATCTTAACATATTTTCTGGAGCATTCAGATTCTGCGTCTCTATCTAACAAGGCTCCATTACAATCTATTAAATATTTGCTTAATTTCATATTGATAGTAGCAGGATGCAAATCTTTAGTTACCTGAGGAAGCACACTCCTTTTGACAAATACTGCATTCTGAACAACCTTTGTGGTTTATTATTGTGCAGCTAGACCAACTCAGTAATAACAGAGATAGTCTGTTTCCCAACTAATTGTGTAATTGAACTCTGGAATTCATTGCCAGAGAATGTAGTAAAAGCAGGTAGGTTAGCAGGTTTGGAAAAGTTTCAATGTCAAATACTTCTTAGCCCAACAGACACCAATCACTTTCTGGGTTTTCTGTATTGCTCTTTGGAAAACGGGAAGGAGTAAGGAAAATTTGGGGGAATATCTGGAGAGGAATGCACATACCTGATTGTTGATGTTTTTCATTTTGTTGTTGTTATTGCTCATACCGATGTCACTGTTCCTTGCTTTTTCGATCTTGTACATTTTCAATAAAAAAGATTTCAGATAATTTTTTAAAAAATCTGTTTTACTCTTTTGGGATCTTGCCAGGTACTTGTGACCTGTATTAGCCACTGTTGGAAACAGGATACTGGGCTTGAAGGACCATCAGTCTGTCCCAATATAGCATGGCTTATGTCACTTTTGGGTTTTTTTTTAATATTCTACTTATACAGCGAATCTTGTTGTGCAGAGACTCTGCTGTTGTAGGAACAAGTGGGTTACAGGGGGGTGAAACAGGTTGGTGAATTACTCAGTGGGTCAACTATGACCCACCTTATCGTTTCCTTGTGAAAAATGGGCATGTTAGCTTTAGGTTCTTGCATTTACATATTTTAACAGCATTTTAAGTGCAAAGGCCCTGAAGAAACTGTTGGAGGAGATGTGTCCAGCATTCCCTTTGCAGTTTCTGCACAGATATGTTTCTTAATACACTTTATTTTCAGACTTAGTCATTTTGCAGGGATAATCGAATGTTTGCCAAGACTGCCTAGATGAAACTTATAAGTTGTGAGTTAGACGATGTAAAGACAGGAATAAGTGTCTAAAATATATTCAAAAATACCATATAACCACTGGATATCATTGTAGACAATATGATGAAAAAGCGGCCTAAAAAGCAAACAAGCTGCTAGGAATTATTTTAAAAAGGATGGTTACTAAGATTAAGAATGTTATAATGCCCCTGTATCACTCCATGGTGCGACCTCATCTGGAGTATTGCATTCAATTCTGCTCTCCTTATCTCAAGAAAGATACATCGGCACTAGAAAAGGTTCAAAGAAGAGCGACCAAGATGTTAAAGGGATGAACTTCTCTCATATGAGGAAAGACTAAAAAGGTTAGGGCTCTTCAGCTTGGAAAAAAGACAGCTTGAAGTCTACAAAATCCTGAGTGGAGCAGAACTGGTACAAGTGGGTCGATTTTTCACTCCATCAAAAATTACAAAGACTAGGGGACACTCGATGAAGTTACAGGGAAATACTTTTAAAACCAAAAGGGGGAAAATAAATTTCATTCAGAGAATAGTTAAGGATCTTCCTACAACTTACTATTGTACGATTCTGAAGAAAATATAACAATAATAAATTTATATACTGCAATACCTCACGGTTCAGTGCGGTTTACAATAAGAAGTAAGAACTGTAAAAACACAGCAAATTACACCACAAAGCACAGTACATTATATATAAAATATAACATTAAGAAATTATTAACTTATCTAGATTATATATATTTATCAAACAGATATGTTTCTAAAGGCCTGGTAAGAAGAAGAACTTAAGATCAAACCACTAAAACTTTTCAACAAACAAACCATGCCCTGCCTTGTCAAGGCGTAGTTTCCCTTAGTCATCTAACCCAGGTGTTAGAACATCTATCCACCCACGGTACAAGACCTACTTACAGAAGCTGACACTTCCTGATTGACTTTCAAGATATATGTTGTTTTAACCCTAAACCACAGACTGCTTTCTCATATATCAATTATATTGTTGCATCACCATATCAATTCAGCAATAACACTGACAAAACAAACTGAAAAATGCCAAGTCTAGGGCTGATTCTGTAAGTGGCTCCTAGTGCCTACTGTGTGTCAGTTGTGGACAGGTGCCATTTCCAGAATCAGGAAATCGATGCCTAGCAAAGCCCCTAGGTACCAGAACTGTAGGCCAGGGTTTTATAGGCCTACATTTCCAGTGCAAAGGGTTCTTGCAGAATCGCGGCCAGAGGTGCCTAGTGATGCCGAAGTCCAGTGCCACCTATAAACATATGCACTACTGGGTTTTGAGGTCAGTAAGCACCATTGACCCCGTTGCCGGTCTCGGATGGTGCCTAGCAGTGCCTAATTTTAAAAAATAAGTTTTTAATTGCTATTTAATGGCACAATGAATTATCACGCAATCAGACCTTAGACTTAGTGGGATGGGCGGACCCGCTATGCCTAAGGCCTGATTGGTCCAGGCTTCTAGAGCCTGGGCCAATCAGGCCTTAGGCTTCGGTGGGATGGGCCGGGAAGGGGCGAGCCCGCCTCATTTCGACGAGGCGGGCAAGGACCGTCTGGCCTGAAGAACAGGTTAGTTTGGAGGTTTGTGGGTTGTTAGCGCTGGGAGGGGTGCGTCTTCGGGCAGGAGGGATTGGACACCCTCCTGCCAGTGATCGGTAGTGTCGGGGTGGGGGGGGCGGTTGGTAGTGTCGTGGGGGGGGGCGGTCGGTCGGTAGTGTCGGAGGGGGGGCATCCGATTGGACAGGCCGCGGCTCGCTATACTTATAGCGGCAGAGAGATCCCTTGCCGCGATAAGTATAGCAGCTGCGTCTACTTACAATGTAGACCAGCATTTTGCTGGCCTACATTTTAAGGTTTCTTCCTCTACTAGGGAGATGCGTAGGGCCACCTAGCTTCGCCTAAGGCCCTTAGGCGAGCTTAGGCATCTTGCGGGTCTCCCTAGGCTCCCGGAGGCGCCTTCAGGCCTGCCTGGGGAGCATTTTTTTTTTAAAACATGCATCCCGATTGGCTGATTAGACAGCTGTAGGACTCCTACAGCTGCCTAAAATCGGGACGCACTTTTGGAGAATCAGGGCCTGAATAAACAGTCTGTATGGACTAATAAAGAGCCAGGAACACAAAATATTTGAATTTACAGATTATGACTTATTTACATTATGTTTACAATAGCCGTAAATGATAACGGTGAATAATACAAAACTTTGCTACAATAATTACGATTGGAACCAGCGTAACGTAAAATTTATTACGATAGGAAAAGGTTAATATCTTTATTCATTTTAGAGCTTAAAATAAGTGCAACATATTATACAGATATTTTACACTTTAATAGCACTTAAATTCAATCAAATTATATTTCATAACAAATACATGTACCCTCCCCCCCTTCTATATACCCAACAATTGCACACAACCATAATTAAATTTAAAGTATTTCCACACCCTGGACGTATATGTTCAAAGGGCAAAATCTGTAATCACTCCTTACAGAATTCTGTCAATAGCTCCCAAACTTCCTTAAATTTCCTATAATGATCCTGCTGTATAGCAATCATACGTTCCATTTTAAAAATGTGGCATAAAGATTCTCACCAGAAATTATAATTTAACCGGTCCCAGTTTTTCCAGTTCTTCAAAATAAATTGTATGGCAACTCTCGTCATAATAAAGAGAAGTTTATTATTATGGGAAGATACTGGGTTTTTAGCCCTCAAACATGCCAAATAGCGCAGTATCGTACGTCAATGCCACTGGATTGTCCAATATTTTATTCACTTGACCCCAAATGGATCTCCAAAATTTAAGTATCAAGGGACAATAGAACAGTAGATGATCCAAAGTCTCTAATATATACCATTATTTTCTGATTAGAGTTTTTTCTCCAGGTAGCCAATTTAGCTCCATGATGTGGTCAAATCTTGATTTGTAGTATATAAGTTTTGCTGCCGTGTTGGAGTTTTATTATTAGTTTTACAGAGATTCCTGAAAATAGTGCATTGCAATAGTCCAGTGTAGACAGTATGGTTGACTGTACTAATTATCTATAGTGTTGTTGGAAAAAGTAGGATCTGACCCTTCTTAGTTTCTGTAGTGTAAGAAAGGATTTCTGGACTGTTATTAACATGGTCCTTGAAACTCAGCAAATTGTCTAGTGTGACACCTAAGACTTTTGTGGGGTTTTTCAATGTTAGCTTCAATATATTTCTAAGCGTGGGTTTTACAGTTTTATTGCAGGTGCCACTGTGCATGGCAACAAGTATCAACATTCTTCCCCTGTCATTAGTTGGCACTACATAAAAAAAATCCAGCAGCAAACTATATGGTTCAGTCACTTGGTATCACCATACTTAGCAACCATTATGTTGTACAGCTCATTCACTCAAATTCACAGAAGATTTTACAGAAAACAAAATGAAATACATATCTGAACCATTAGAAGTTAGATCAGTATGCATATGGATGTGACAAGAACGGTTTGGACAAGTTCCTGGAGGAAAGGTCCAGAGTCTGCTACTGAGACAGACATGGGAGAAGCCACTCTTTGCACTGGATCAGAAGCATGGAATGTTGCTACTATTTGGGTTTCTGCCATGTACTGTAATCTGGATTGGCCACTGATGGAAACAGGAAACTGGGCTGAATGGACCATTAGTCTGGCCCAGAATGGCTATTCTTATGTTTTTATGGCATCAGTTGGAGAAGTATGGTAGGGAAAACATATGAAATATGCTTCATGGAATTGTTTAAAATTTTTCTGTTTGTATATTTGTACATGAATGTGAGCTTGTTTGCAAGTGTCTATTTTTTGATTATATGTATACTCTAGAGGAGAGGAGGGATAGGGGAGATATGATAGACGTTTAAATACTTGAAGGGTATTAATATAGAACCAAATATTTTCCAGAGAAGGGAAAATGGTAAAACTAGAGGGCATAACTTGAAGGGAGGACGACTTGCAGCAGGAAGACTTAGGAGTAATGTTAGGATCGGTAGCTTGGAATGTTGCAACTCTTTGGGTTTTTGCCAGGTACTAGTGACCTGGATTAGCCACCGTGAGAACGGGTTGCTGGGCTTCATGGATCATTGGTTTGACCCAGTAAGGCTATTCTTATGTTCTTATGAAATTCTTTTTCACGGAGAGGATAGTGGATGCCTGGAAAGCCCTTCTGAGGGAGGTGGTGGAGAGAAAAACGGTGACGGAGTTAAACAAAAGCATGAGATAAACACAGAGGCGCTCTAATTAGAAAACAAATGGTATAAATTAAAGAACTAAGGCTAGTATTAGACAGAGTTCTACGCTTTGGCCCTGATTCTGCAAAATGCGTCCCGATTGTAGGCAGCTGTAGGCATCCTACAGCTGTCTAATCAGCCAATCGGGAGGCAAGTTTTCTAAAAAAAAAATGCTCCCCAAGCAGGCCGCCTATATTGAAGGCGCCTCCGGGAGCCTAAGGAGGCCCACAAGCCCGTCTAAGCTCGCCGGCAGGACGGGTTGGTATAAAGATGGACGATTTAGGGACTTGGACGATCAGATCGAAAGGACGTATACTTAGACGATTTTCGAAATGGAAAAAAAAATTGGACGTATTTTTAAAAATGTGTCCTAGG
The DNA here is from genome assembly GCF_902459505.1 of Geotrypetes seraphini. NCBI lineage: Eukaryota > Metazoa > Chordata > Amphibia > Gymnophiona > Dermophiidae > Geotrypetes > Geotrypetes seraphini. The sequence continues at coordinate 100,737,153 of NC_047090.1, read as the reverse complement.
CTGTTTTTTTTACTTTGGACGACTTGCTAGTTAGACGAAAACGGACTTAGACATTCCTTTCAATTATGCCCCTCCACGGATTTAAATCCTAGGCTTCATCTTTTTTGTTAATAGGAATAAGACTTTCTAGATGTAATAAAGCTGTTGCACTGAAATTGCAATATTCTGTCAAAGTCCTGCACCTAGTGTAATTTATTCCTCTAGTCACTGGACCAATTATGTTCCACCTCAAATGATGCAACAGTCTCAGCAAGTCTTGATGTCTATAGTAGAATCCTCTAGTTTTCACATTTCACTTTCATTTGATATACCACAAATAAAAATGATTATTTAAGTGGCTTGCAATCATTTTAAGGGTGTAGAGAAGGAGAAGGAATTGATTAGGAAGCCTAGTTTACAAAGAATGATTACATGTGTTTTCTTTTCAATGGTACAATTACTGGTGTGTTATGTAATTTTCATTACAAAGTCTAATGTGGGACTTCTCAGATATGCTGACTTGATGAAACAATTATTTATGTTCCTTCCTATTTAGAAAAGGTACTTTAATCACAATGCTTACATTAAAGTGGCCCTGAAGGAGGCTATGTTTGAGAAAGTTCAGCCAGGCTATTAGGGTGTGAACATCCTATTATCTGTCTCAGGTTTCTCAACCCGCCACATTGTCCTTAAATATTGCATAATCCAGCTGGTGCAAACCAGTGAACTATGTAGTTCCCACAAGTAAATATGGGAGTTATTATTTAAGAAAAACAGTTTATTATATAATCCGATTGACTAAATGTGGAAGTCTATTTGAAAATCTCCCCACCACCACCCAATAATTTACTAGGCAAATTAAGGTGAATCAGTTCCACTGTAATTCAGAGACACATATCAGAGGAAAAGAAAGAAAATTGATATGAAAAATATAAAACACACTGATGTTGGTCTTGACTCACAAAGTCTTCTTCTCAACCCTCCTCTCCTGATTCTTTATACATGTAAGCTCTGCTAAGCAGGATCCTCTTCAAAAGTTGTTCCTGTCATCAACTCTTGTATAACACACTAGAGGTTTACTCTTGGAAAACTGTGGCATTTTAAAACACTGGGGTCATATTTAAGAAACAAAACTAGTCTATTTTCAACTATTTATAAACTCTAAACCCAAGAGGTCTAAAGCAGTGAACAATAAATTTCCCAATACATACAACAGTATCTACTCAATCATAAAAAAAATATTTATGGAATAGAAAGAACTAAGGGGCTCATAATTGAAAGAGAAAAATGTCCAAAAACCAGCCTAAGTCGGCACTTGGACGAACATTTCTCAAAAAAGTCCAAGTGCCGATAATAAAACCAGGTTTTGGATGTATTTCTAAACGACCTAGGCCTTCATAGTGCCGCTCAACATGCATTATCAAGACAGTACTACTGAAAATCTCTCTGTTGTGATACTATATACAGTAGATTGGGTCAATTCTATAAATGTTGTCCAGATTTGGACACCAAAATGCAGGACAGGGTACTAGAGGGAAAATTTGTTTTCGGAACCTAAAACTGTGTTTTCTCATGAAGGAATATATTCATGAACTTTGGAGGATTTTGAAAAGCAATTGTCTCTCCAGGACTGCATTGGTGGAGGTTTTAGCTTGGGAGAGATTCTGTATAGGCTGCTGATCCAGGCCAGAGGCAAGCTAACCATGACATAAATGGTGGCTCTCATGGGGGGGGGTTGGCTGTGAAGAATCACATGATATAATGAGAATCAAAAATCCAGTGATCCCCTCAGAACACCAGCTGTGCAAGAACCTCCAGGATATCAGAATGGCATCTGAGAGACCCTTCAGTTCCTTGTTCAAGCATATTATCAGCGGCCACCTAAAAGGTACAGAACTGATATGGAGCCGAAGAAAGTAGTGCTGTTGATTACTCATTAGAAGAAGAAACACTAGGAGTCATCTCAACAGATACTCCAAAAGGCCCTGGAGGTGGGGAAACAACAGCAACAACCTTTAATGGATCTACCACGATAGCTACAAGAGTGGCTGTTAGAGAGAGACCCCCTCCAAGACAGTGGGACTGAGCAGAAGAGAGACTATATAGGAAGGCACTTTTAGACTGGGACCTGCGGCATTGGGAAAGATGAACGAGCGTGATGACCTAGGCCCTTTTATCGCTGTTTTTGAAAAGGTGGCTCGTTTCATGGGATGGCCAAAGAAATAGTGGGCTTTCAAGATTAGCAACCTCTCTTACATGCCCAGCTTTAGATGCCTAACGGACCCTTCCCATAGAAAAAGTCCAGAATTATGAAGCTTTGAAGCAGGCAATTAAAGACAGTCTATAGGAGAGAGTTTCAGCAAACTCAAATGCAGGCCCAAGAAAGACCTAAAGCCTTAATCCAGCAATTGCCGGACACAGCAGGAAAGTGGTTGGAACCAAAGCATAAGATGGTAGCCCAAATAGTGGAAGTAAACAGCTTTGTTTCCCCTTGGATAAACAGGGTGAATCAGTCCCACTTGTGGGATTTCCAGAGTTGTTTTGAAGTTCCTTTTACCCATTCACCTTGGCAGTAAGGATTTCATTAAAAGAATAAAGTCAATTTTTGAGCAGATTTCTTAGAACTGACTACATAAATTTATAATTATGACATGAGTGATTTCTTAAGTGTTAGTAAAAAAAAAAAAAAAAAAAGGCAGGCTTCATTAATCTAACCAAAATGACTATACTGTCAAAGTACTGATGTCAGCCTTAATACCTCTCTCAAGCCAATGTATTATCTAGGGAAGTGGTCATTCGTAGAGATATACTTTGCTGAGAATTCAACTTAAAGAAGACAAAACAATATTTGATATCAAATGATTGAAGTTGACACTTTTGAATGCAATTATTTCACTAAAGATCAGTGGTTCTCAACCCTGTCCTGGGGACCCCCTCAGCCAGTCGGGTTTTCAAGATATCCCTAATGAATATGCATGAGAGAGATTTGCATACCTGTCACTTCCATTATATGCAAATCTCTTTCATGCATATTCATTAGGGATATCTTGAAAACCCGACTGGCTGGGAGGTCCCCAGGACAGGGTTAAGAACCACTGCTATAGATGGTTTTGATGTTCAAAACAATCTGTCGTAAAATGAATTCCAGCACTAGGAAGCATGTTAAAATAGATCGTACAAACAGCATCATGTTCGTCCTAGAACACATGAACTTAGTAAGGTGGCTGGTGGTAGACATTTTTTCTGTCACATGTAGCGTACCATTTGAATTCCATGGTTTTTTGTTAGCTATTGTAAGAAAAAAGGAGCTGGTACAACTAAAAGTCAAAATTTTTGTTCTAACAAAAAAAAGACCTCAAGCCATTTAAATAAAAAAAGAATTTAAAAGAAAAAAAAAACCACCCCAAACCTCTGGGGTGACCTCATAATGAAACTGAAGAAAAGTTTCTCAATACAGGAACACACCCATCATCTTCTGCAAGAAGTTTTATGGCACACACCAGTGCAGTGTCAACTGTGCAAAAGCAGAAAAGACTTCTAGATGGTTCTTACTCTACTTAGTAAACATTCTGTCCTCTCACACTGGATGTCATCAGTCATATGTGGGGCTGATTCATCACGCTTGTCTGTGGAGAACTAGTATACATTTCTATTTCAGTGGTTCTAAGGAATCTTGTTTTCTAAAATAATAATACCTACACCCTGTATGAATCCACAACTGGTACTTCTTCATGTGACCATTATAACATGGTCTAAATGGCTGAATTAACCATGGATTTTATAGGGTCAGAACTGTTTCCTGCTCTAGAGCTGAAATTGAGAAGATACAAGCCATCAAGCTGCTTTGGTTTTGAATTATGCACAGTATTCATTGTGATGGTGGTGGTTGTTGATGTTTTCACCCACAGGAAAACCAAAAATCTTATGGAATCTTTTCTAGTTTTGTTTTACCTCAGGAAAAAGTATTTTTTTTTTCATTTGGATACCTAATAAGACAATTACAGCTAACATCTGGATCAGTAACGTGACAGTTAAAGGGAAAGCAGATGGGACTTAATGTACTACCTTTCTGTAGTAATAATCAAAGCAGTTTACATATTAAATAAAGGCACTTATTCTGCAGTTGGGGCAATGAAGAATTAAGTGACTTGTCACAAGGAGCTGCGGTGGGATTTGAACCCAGTTCCCCAGCTTCTCAGGCCACTGCATTATCCACTAGGCTACATACTTCACTCCAAATAAACAAATATCCAGTTATAAAATATAAATCTGGAAATTTATCACACAAAAATCTTTAAATTTATAAATGTTATTGGCATGCTTAGAAACTTATCCAATAATATCCTCTTTCAATTCAGCATAACAATCTCTGAAAAAATTATACATACAAAACACTGTTACTTTAAAACCTAAGTACAATGTACCTTTTTCAGACCATAAATGGTATGTAACTACAGCAGTAACTTTGTCTCTGTCTTTAGCAGTCAGATTTAGAAACACTATAAATTTTTATTCCACCGGTTAAATAAATCCTGAACTCAAAATAACAACAAAGTCAATAAGCAGAGAGAACTTGAAGCTACTCTATAACTTCACTTGTGTCAGAAGCTTAAACAAACAATTCATAAAACTGACAGCTCTGTTTAAAAGAGAAATAACCAACTGGCAGGAAAGACTGGGAAAAAGGACACCGTGAAATTATATAAAAGCTGTCCACTATCATTCTTCTGGGTTTAAAAGGTGAGGGACCTAGGAGCTAGTGATGGATGGAATCAAGGAGTTCTGCATTCAAACCAAAGTATCTTCTGTTACACCACCAACCTAGATTTTGGTAGGATGCCTTTGTCAGAAAATGGATGTTTAGGTCCATGTGTGCAAAACTGAGAAAGTGTTTTAAACAAGACTTTCTGAACATGAAGCCTTTTATACAATAGATACAGGGTCATGGAAAAAATGCATTTACATGGTACGACTCACAATATTGAGCCAAGATGAATTAAACACATACAGATATCACATAACAAAGTGAGTAGTGAACCTCAAACACCCAGACACCAATTATACACTAGTGTTTTTCACTGGGGAAATGAGTTTTATCATCAGTTCACATTCACTCCCTCATCCTATATAATAAAAGGCTAACTCGCGCATGCGCAGTCCTATTTTCGTGTTCCGTGCGCTGGTCTGTGGCCGAAGGAGTGCGCATGCGCGCGAATACGTCACCACCCGATCGCCTCCACAAGCCAGACCGCAGCCAGACGACGTTCTCCGTTTCTCCTGTCGCCGCCGCCGATCTCCGTTTCTCCTTTGCCGCCCACCCCCTTCTCTTCCCGCGGGTCCGAATGGCGATTCAAGCAGCGTGTACATCAGTCTCCACACGCTGCTTCGGGCCCTTCTACTGCCCTGATTTGCTCTGCCGCGTCTCTGATGATGTCATCAGGGACGTGCCAGAGTAAATCAGGGCAGAAGGGCCCGAAGCAGCGTGTGGAGACTGATGTACACGCTGCTTGAATCACCACCTTTGTAGTCCGGCCCGCGGGAAGGGGAAGGGACAGGGGCGGGTAGAGGAAGCGCTAATGCTGCTGCACAGGGAACTGGTGGGGGGGGGGGAGGGAAATGGAGGGGAAGGGAATGCTGCTTTGGACGGACAGACAGACAGAGAGAGGAAGGGAAACACAAAGAAAATAAGAAATACACAGGGGCAGGTGCTCAGGGAACTGGTGTGGGGGGAGGGAAATGGAGGGGGATGGAATGCTGCTTTGGACAGACAGAGAGAGGAAGGGAAACACAAAGAAAATAAGAAAGACACAGGGGCAGGTGCACAGGGAACTGGTGTGGGGGGGAGGGGGATGGAATGCTGCTTTGGACAGACAGACAGAGGGAGGAAGGGAGACAGAAAGGAAAGAAGAAAGACACAGGGTCAGGGAGATACACAGAAAGACAGACAGGCAAAGGGGGCCAGGGACAGAGACAGACAGAAAGGACAGCGGGAGCCGCGTCAGGAGGGGTGCGGGATGCGGCAGTGGGAACTTTTCCAATGGGTGCAACTGGGCAGCTGTCGGGAACCTCTGATCAGGGGCAGAGCAAGGTAAGAGTATCATAGGGATAAGAAGGAGGAGGGAGGATAAAAAAGGAAGGGATGCCTACTGCTGGACAGGGGGAGAAGGAAATAGATGCTGATGGACAGGGGAGGTGAAGAAAAAAGAACGGAGGACTAATGTTGGACAGGGGGAGAAGGAAAGAGGTGCTGCTGGACAGGGGGGGAGGTAAAACAAAGGGAGAAGGGCTGCTGCTGCATAAGGAGAGCAGTGAAGGGGTGGTGGTGGACACAGTGGAGGTAAAAGGAAGGGAAAATGGACAGGGGGAGCAGGCAAGGGGTGGTGATGGACAGCCAAGGAAAAAGAAAGGCAGAAAGAAAGAAAGCGGCTAAGGAGAGAGAGAGAGAAAAAAATACAGACACACACACATATGTTCTAGCACCCGTTAATCTAACGGGCTTAAAGACTAGTATATATATAATAAGCTAAACCGCATCGCAAGAAGCCAAAAATAGGCCATTTTGATGTTAGGGTTTGTCTGATATTAAGATATATTGAAGCTGCAATGAAATGAATAATATTGGAGGAAACTTCATTTTAACACTAACCCCTGACGAAGCTGAATGAAGTAAAGTGGCAGAGTTCCTGTCGGGTTTAAGTGTCCTTTTTTTGCAAAAGTCTCTTTTGACTAGATTAATCTAATCTAATCCACAATTTATTAATTGCACTATACCAAAAAAGATTCAAAGCAATTTACATTCAAGGCGGCTGTAAAAATATTACAAGGCAGCAATGGTGCTAGGGCCACTTAATAACAGTGATCATAACATGATCAGATTTGATATAAGATAAAAATCCAATCGATCCACCCCCATAATGGTTCACAAAATCAAAGAGAATATGACTGACTCATCAATTACAAATATCATCCATGCTCTCACTTCCTCATACAGTACTCCCCCGAAACCGCAAATACGGTTTTTCGTGGGGGAGACTGGAGAGGGCAGTGGGAGAGGCAGGAGAGAGAAGCCGTAGCACCGGCGAATGAAGGAAATCACTCGCTGTATGCTCCGACCGCCTCTTCCTGCACTAAAGTCGGGCCTTACCAATCAGGAGCTACGTGTCAAAGCAGCTCCTGATTGGTAAGGCCCAACTTTAGTGCAGGAAGAGGCTGTCGGAGCGTACAGCGAGTGATTTCCTTCACTTGCCAGCACTCTGGCTGCTCTCTCTCTCCTGCCTCTCCAGCTGTCCTCTCCTGGTCAGCGTTTCGCGGTCAGAAAATACTGCAAATGACCGGGACCGGGACCACGAATGACCGGGGGAATACTGTACATCCATTTAGATCTTCTGTCCAGCATCACCACCTGGCTAAATTTCCTCTCTGAGCTTTCAAACTCCATCCTTGATACTAAATGGTTCACAATTAGTAACAAACCAATAGCTGGTTTCATCCAGGCTTATCTCTACTAAAAAGACAACTGAAGCACCTGGAATGCAAATGGATAAAAAAACCTTCGGATAACTTACATCGAAAATGCAGACTTCCGGTACTTAGAAAATTGTATTATTGTGAAATCATGAAGTGTAACAGCAAATATATCAATACGAAACTTGAAGAAGTAGGTAGCAACCCACACCACCTATTCAAAATTGTCTATAATATGATCAAGGTCTCAAGCCAAAATTTATCTGATAAGTATGAATCTTTGACCACTGTAGGCTTTGCTACCTACTTAAATAACAAGGTGATTAATCTGTTTTGTGTACCCCCAAAACCTGCTTCAGACTTCAACTCAACGGAATTAAGACCCAACCTTAACCATGAACATAGCTGAAATGCAATAATAAAATGGGATCACTTTCAATCAGTCACTTCCACAACATTAGAGCAAATAAGCAGCTCACTAAACTCCTCATCAATCCATCTTGACAAAGTTCCGTTAAAAATTCTTTACACCCATAGGAAAGTAACTGCCCCATTATTAGTCACATGATTAACCTCTCTAACTACCAGAATAGTCCAGAAATGACCCAAGGAAGCTTCTATTACTCCCATCATTAAAAAAAAATGTAATTCCAGTAATGAAGGCTATGCCAAGTTCTGACCAATCTCAAATCTACCTCTACTGGCTAAGACTCTAAAAGTGGTCCTCAGGCATCTTACAGAATGCCTAGAAGATAACAATATACTTGACCCCTGGCAATTCGGATTCAGAAGTCATCACTGTACAAAATCAAAGGGAAAGGGATTGTATACTGCCTTTTTGTAGTTTTACAACTATACTCATAGTGGTTTACATACAGGTACTTTAAGCATTTTCCCTGTCTGTCCTGTTGGGCTCACAATCTATCTAATGTACCTGAGGCAGTGGAGGATTAAGTGACTTACCCAGTGTCACAGGGAGCAGTGCAGGGTTTGAACCCACACCCTTTGGGTGCTGGGGCTGTAGCTCTAACCACTGTGCCACACTCTCCTCCCCACTATTAGACCTCACGGATGAAATCCTATGCAAAGCAAAACTGAGTTTTAATACTTTATGGATCCATCTAGATTTAACTTCAGCTTTTGATACAATCTCTCACCAGAAACTTCTCCAGAGGTTTGAATTCCACAGTACTGCAATGGTTCACTTCTTACTTCACTAACCGAAAGATCTTTATTATCACCAACTCTCTTTAACTTGTATCTGGTTCCTTTAGCGAAATTACTAGAGTAATGGAACATCAAATTTCACATCTTTGCAGATGATATTCAACCATAGGTGTCGGAATGGGGGGGGGCAAAGGGACCGTGGCCTCCCCCAAAATTGCCACTTTTATCCCTGGTGGTCCTGAGGTGCAGCGGGCAGGAGCAAGTGCAGAGCGAGCGATCGAGGGAGCGAAGGGTTCTGGATGCAGAGTCTGATGGGGTGGAAAAAGTGTGTCTTATGGACCAAAAATACACTATATCTGACAAATGGGGACCCATTTGAAAGTTGTAATATGGGTCTGTTGTCTTCAGATCCATACTATGTACCATCACCTTAGGCAAAATTCTTGTACTTGTACTACAATTAGTACTAGATTTGTTGACAATGCCATTTCTCTACCCATTCAACTCTTAACACCGGCCCCCTTCACTTCTCTTGCCTTTTTTGGATCTCCATATCTGTATCTGTACCGATATTTAAAACCTGTTCATTTACTTGAGTTCTTCTTGTATACCCTTACCACAATTGTATTTGACTCTGACCTTGCCATGATCCTATGTTATTTGTACTTGTATCCTCACCTCTCATGTACAATCTTCTACTTAACTCCTGTTTTTAACCGCATCAAAATTCACGGTGTATTGTGGTATGCAAATAAAATTTTATGTTATGTTTGCTAGGCTTGCTTCTGCCCATATCAACTTCTGCCTCAAAGCTACATATCAGGAATCAAACTAGCTGGATTGATTGAAGAGTATCTGGCTGCATATTCCAGTACAGGTTCATCAGCAACAATGCTTTCTCCATACCTAATCATCTCCTTTGAGACTGAGAGAATAATCTCTATGATACTTGAAAAGCCTGTTTTTATATTCAGAATGAACGACTCTCTTCAACAAAGAACCAGATATCAGTGAATACAGAAAGAAAAATGTATACACTTAGAAAAAAACCCCAAAAACATGTCTCAGGATATTGTGCACAAGTGCTACAAAAAACAGTTTCATCTTACAAGCAGTTCAAATCCAAGATGAAATGTTCATCAAGGCTTTCTGTTTTCCAATGCACAATTCAAAAGTACCTAAAGGTCTGCCAGATACTTTATATAGACTATAGTGTCCCCAGCAGAAACATTTCTTTAGAAATGCAGAGGGCAGAGGTGAAATAGAACATTTTAAACTAGAAAAGCATTTTTGGTTTCCCTTTGAATGCATGAAAAATAATATTGGAAGGTGGTGTCTGCAGATTATTTTTTTTTTCCATTTAATTTGTGCTAGTTTCTTTATTAATAGCAGAACTGCATAACACTTCTGTTTCAAACAGTGGCATTGTCCGAAGGGGTGAAAAGGAACAGATGGCCGTGGAAAATGCAGCCCTTAAAGCTCCGAAGAAAAGGACTATACTGACAGATCTTGCTGCTTTCCATTCAAGCATGAACACTCTGGCATGCCAAGACAGACAACACAAGGAACAGCCTCTGTTCCCAGGAACTCGCTATAGACAACTGTTCCAGATCTCTCTGAAAAACAATGCATATGCGTAAGAAAAAAACCAAGAGGGTAGTTACTCGTATATGGCAGTAATCCCAAGCCTTAGCTATCAGAGTGGGAAACAGAAAGATCAAGAGAGCAGCTGCTGTTTTCTAGCTACAGTGCAAGGAATCAGAAAAACTACTTCGCAGTCTCTCGCATCTCCCATACAATATAGCCATCTATGAAAGACCAGATCTATGCTGCTGACTTTTCCCCTGAAAGGAGGTGACAGAAAAGACAGATCACACTTATGTTTCTTGATTAAACTTACTTTCCTCTATTCTGTTCTCTATTATCTCATCCACTCCTTAGCTTAGATCTTTCCCATATTTCAAAGGCGTTTAACACAACGCCTGTACGACTTTCACCCCCATTGATTTTACAACTGCCCCTCCTTGGTTTCACTCTCACAAATGAGTCATTTTCAGTGTCATTTCTCTCCTATTTTGTGCAAACCACTTCCCGCTCACTTTGCACCAGGAAAGGTGATGACATGAGCTAGCTTGGAAAATCAAAAATTGTCCCCAAAGGATGTTTGCTAGCTTATGTTATTACTTATCGGCATCAAAATTAATATTAATGTAGCAGGACACCAAAATAGGTCTTCCTTGCCATTGAAAGATAATGAGGGGGTGAGCTGGTCTGGAAATTATAAAAATGAGTGCAAGGAAGTGCCCAGAGCCTTGCTTCTCAAAAGGGAGTTCAGTAAAGATATAGGAGGCAATACAGTGGCCTGCCTGATTAAGGACCTAGGGAGGACTTTTGTTCTCTCTCTCAGAAATCAAGAAGAAGGAGGAGAAATGAGTGGGTCCTGTTTTCCCAATGAGAGGAGAGAGAAAACAAAGATTTAAACCAAAACCTCAGCTTAATCGTAAAGGCACAGTATACCTAGAGAAGTAAAGAGGGGATCATAAGAGAGGGTTCCAAGGAAATTAGACAGAAGGAATTTGCTCAGAAGTTTCACATCCTAAAAGGTAGAGAGGAATAAGACGAGAGTGAAAGAACACTGGTGTGAGAGGAGGGAGGCCCTAAGTACAGGGTGTATCCTGTCCCCTGAAACCAGAAAGGTGAAAACTATTGTGGTCTGAGAGAAGAAACAAATCTCACTAAGAAGGAAAGGCTTGCTTGTGTGTGGAGGGACTCCACAGACAGGAGTGAGAAGGGGTGGAAGAAGGGGACACAGTCTATCTCAGTCTATCTTTCAAGGCACTAAAAAAGCATGAGGACTGGGTTTGCTGGGGCTCCCAATCAACTGGAAAGCATTTTTAAACAGAAGAAAGAGAACCCATCCAAAAAGAGGAAGGAGAGAAGAGATGCTGGAAAGCTTGAGTGACAACATACAGCAGAGGAGACCAAGTGACACCAGAACCTAGAGCAAGTTTGACATCATTGAACTTTATTTGTATGGGCTACATTTCTTATATTTTCATTGTTCTGATTTTATACATTTGTCTTAGCCTGATGAGTATATAATAAACAGGTATTTTTTATACAAATCTCTACCAGCTTCCCTTGTTGCTGTTCCACGTGTGTATGCAGAGAATCATCACCTAACTCCTAGGGGCCCTTTATATTCTGTGTGCAAGGGAAGAGAATGGCAGAGGAAATTATACGAGTTTAGCCATAGCGGCCAGGACATATTTTGTGAACCCACCTTGGAGATCACATCACCCTCAGTCCCTCTAATTTTACTTTTATGACTTACTGAGAGTATAGCTTGCACTAAAAATATAAAGACAAAGAAAGGAATTAATAATTTATACAGATACAGTATATGTAAGGCAGTTCCCTGCCATGGCAATCTTTGAATTAAAGGGCCTGATGTTGTAACAGTGTGAAAAGTCCAAAATGGCACCTATTCCACAAATTCAACCTTAATACATATATTGCAACTTTTATTTTCTGTTTTCTCCAGCCTACCAAATCTCAATCACTTCCTAACCAGGGTAGGAAAAGCCTCAGTTAAAAAAAAAAACAAAACACCAAAACACCAGGGAAACAAGTCATACTTTTTTTCTCTTGTGTATTTGGCTCCCCTTTATTCAATAATAGGCAGAAAAACCTCCTTTCTTTTTTCTATTATAATCTCAGTGCTCTCTTATAGTCTTAATATAACAAAAATTACTTAGCTTCCAATTATCCCCAGCAGTGCTGTAGTGCAGCTTTAAACTTGCATACTAGAATTCTCAATCTCCCGCTGCATATCGGCGTAAACCAATCTATTAACAGTTGTTGTAGCTCTTCTCTAGTTGCCACTTTAGCAGCTTCGTCAGGGTTTTCCAGATTTGCTGCTCGAAAACTAACGAGTCATGACCTGCAGTGTTTCAAGTCACAACTGTTGTCGGTTTCGAACAGCAAATCTAGAAAGCCCTGACCAAGCGGCTAAAGTGGCAACCGGAAAGGAGCTGCGGCAAAATGAGTTGGTTGACGCCGATATGAAACGAGAGATTGAGAATTCTACTATGCAAGTCTGAAGCTGCACTACTGCACTGCTGTAGATAATTGGAAGAAAAAAAAATGTGTGACTTGCTACCCCTTTTACTGAGGCTTTTCCTACGCCTTGGTAGGAAGTGATTGAGATTTGATTGTCTGGGAGAAGAGAGAAAAACAAAACAGTAGTAATCTATGTAAAGCTCACCACTCCCTTTATAACCACTAATTCTTATTATGTTCTTCCTTCATTTATTAAAGTACCTGTAAACCGTGCCAATCTCTATCTTTATGGAGAGGATGCGGTCTATACACTTCTCCCTCCGTATTCGCGGTTTCGATTATTCACGGTTTTTAGCTTGCTGGCTCCTCCCCCTGTTATGCCTATGGCCAGGGGGGTAACTGAAATCTCACATTCTGACCTCCTTGACCTGAGTGTTGCCCAAACAACATCAAAGGGACTGGCCAGGGGAGTAACTGAAACTCAGCATACTACTGACATGTATCCACAAGTCTGCTTATCTGACATTCTGACCTCCTTTACCTAAGTGTTGCCCAAACAACATCAAAGGGACTGGCCAGGGGAGTAACTGAAACTCAGCATACTACTGACATGTATCCACAAGTCTGCTTATCTGACATTCTGACCTCCTTGACCTGAGTGTTGCCCAAACAACATCAAAGGGACTGGCCAGGGGAGTAACTGAAAGCATACTACTGACATGTATCCACAAGTCTGCTTATCTGACATTCTGACCTCCTTGACCTGAGTGTTGCCCAAACAACATCAAAGGGACAGTGAAGCCAGATGGGAAACCAGTCTCTGCAACACCTCCTTGACCTAGGTGTTGTCAAAACAAGGAACAAAAGACCAGGACCAGCTGTTTTACTAACTCAGCAGCTTTTCATCCTATATAAGACCGGAATTCTGACCCTAACATTAGAATCCAAGACGTCTAAAGGGATAGTTTCCCGTGTCTACCCACCTATCAATTGCAGGGATTCCCAATTGTAAAGGACTGGTCATTGCCTGTGATACGGTGAAGTTATTTAATTCTTATATTCATATTTATATATATATATTAAAGGGTTATTGTTTATGCTTTTACATTGTCTGTGTGCTTTTCCGAGTGTCACTGATCATCCCATTTGACAGAAATAAGTGGCAGAACACCCCCAAATTACATCAGCTTGCATAGAAAAATCGCTGATTAAAAGGATTTACAGAAAAAAAAATTGCTGATTCCAGCACTTTTTTCACCCTGTTTTGCCTCTCCTTCAGGAACAGACCAGGTCTCCCACCATGTTATTCGCGGTTTCACCATATTCACGATGGTTTTTAATAGAAAACAGTTAACAACATATGAAAAAGTTATTTGCGGTTTTTCTGTAGTTGTGGTTCTGTTAATCCCCTATCGCAGCGAATACAGAGGGAGAAGTGTAAACTTAAAGTTTAGTATGTGTTTTTACCGCCGGTACTTGCTGTTTGAAGAATTAATTGGTACATATTTTACAAAGGCAACTTAGCTCCCAGATCCATATACAATAGTATACAAGTTTACACCTGCAGTTATTTTATAAAATGCAGCAGAAGATTAGATGTACCAGGACACCAGCCTACATTGGAGTCTTATGAACTGTGCTGCTTGTTTGTAGCCTCTTAACTACTTGGATTTTTTTGTGACTTTTATGTTTTTATATTTAAAACAGCCAAGGACCCTATAAGACACCTGTGGAAGGCATTTTTATTTTGCTAAAATTTGGCCCATGTTGGGTCTTTTGTATTTTATACATTATTTGGGTTTTATCTTGGTAGGTGTCACTTGTGACTGTATACACTCTTTGTGGATTGTTTTTAAAATTAGTGTTTTTAAGTGATTTGGATGCTTTATGAAACTACAAACTGGTATATCCGATCTTCTGTCCCACAATTTTTTTATTGTTTTGCTGCTTCCTTTGTGGAATTTTTTTCTGCTATTTGGATTTTATTTTATAAAATGCACCTGTACATTTCAATTCCCCTGTTCCACCCAAACCAAGCCCCTGGAATTCCTAAACATGGCATGTATAGTATGCCAGTGTACACCATCTTATCAGTGTGCATATGTGTGTACTACTGTCACTAGTATTTTACAAAGAAAAGCAGACATCTACTTTTTTTTTATTTTATAAAATAGCACCCATAAAAGTGATTTTCTAAATGCCCTGTTTTAAAAATATCTTCCATCCCCCAAAAGCACTAAAAATTGCATGCACAATTTTGGGTGTGTATCCAAATTGTGCATGCATTGAATAACAAGCTAATTAACATCAATAACTGGCATTTCAACAAGCAATTATTGGTGCTAATTAAAATCAATTACAATTTATGCATGTAAATTTAGGTGCAGAACTGTGCCTAAATTTTATGCAATCACACATCCAATATTTGGCAGATATCTTTCTCTATTTATATGAGGAACTAAATAATTCACCATCTATTTACTATATCCTCATTATATATTATCAAGGAGTTTCTTTAACATCAACGATCTTCCAAAGTGTTCTGATATATTATGATTTACTTGAAAATTATATTGTTAATCCTTTCAAATGTCACTTTTCATTTCTCTTCATACAGTCTTATATATTGGTTATGGGATATCACCTCAGTGGCTACTTCTGTACAGAATAAATCTGTTGAAAGTACAGAATTTCAGTGTAGCTAGTCCTCCTCATTGATCTTATCCCCCTGCCTACCACTCAAATCTATTTCTTTATCATTTAAAGTGCTTTTAGTAGTCATAAATAACTTAATATATAACTTAGCTTTAA
This sequence comes from Geotrypetes seraphini, assembly GCF_902459505.1. Classification (NCBI taxonomy): domain Eukaryota; kingdom Metazoa; phylum Chordata; class Amphibia; order Gymnophiona; family Dermophiidae; genus Geotrypetes; species Geotrypetes seraphini. The sequence goes on along the minus strand of NC_047090.1, from coordinate 100,721,670 downwards.
AGTGCTTGCAGTATTAAAACTTAGATTATCTTCTGAATTATTATGAGCAAAGATGGATCTTTGATCTAAACACTGTTAGTCCAGCTGGACTTAATAGTGAGGTTGAATGGCTATCTCAGACCTAAGTTTTATAAATAAAGTTATTCCAGGGCTTAGCTGGGTGTCATGTTATGATTGGTTCAAAAAGTCACATGATCTCAGGATATTTAAAGTAGCTAGTAGGATGCTGCCGCCATGTTAGAATGAAACAGAGACTGGCTTCGAGTCTGTTTGATGGTAAGAGAAGCTAGAGTAGAGATACGCTTGTTGAATATTTGATATTCTAACTATTTGATTGTCTTTTGTTATATTTCCTAGGGTATCTCCTTGAAACAGCCTAGCGAAACGTGGGTCCATAAGGAGTCCCATTTTAATACTGCAAGCAGTATACAAAATAAAGTTATTATTATTAAACTAACTAAACTAAAACTTAACCTTATATACCGGGTCTTCAACCAAAGGAAGCTTGACACGGTTAACAATAAATTTTTTAAAAATAAAGTAAACTGAAATACAAGAGAGTTAGTTTTCAAAATGTTTAGCGAATGAAAAAGCTTTTAGAAGTTTATGGAAGAGTTGGAAGGAACAGGGAAACCTCAAAATTAGAGGAAGTTCATTCCATAGTTGGGGAAATTTAAACGCCAGAGAGCTGCTAAAATTCTTAACTCCTTGAATTCCTTTCCTAGAAGAAAGAGAAAGTTTAAATCAATGAATGCCTCTTGCATATGAAAATCTATAAACATTCCATAGCAGAGGAACAAGAGGAGCAAAGATACCATGTAAAATCTTTAAAACAATAAACACTTAAAACTGAATTCTAAAATAAACCGGGAGCCAATGGAGAGAGAAAAGCAAAGGAGTCACATGGTCGAATTTGCTCTTTCCATAGATCAACTGTGCGGCGGTATTCTGAATCAATTTGAAGGAAGTTCTTAGTGATGCCAAGATAAATGGCGTTACAATAATCTAACCAGGATACTATAATAGATTGGACCAAAACAGAAAAATGACGTTGATGGAAAAGAGATCTGACCTTCTTCAACATTCGTAAGCTGAAAAAACATTTCTTAACCAGAGACTTTATTTGATCCTTAAAAGTAAGAGAAGAATCAAAAAGTATTCCCAAAATCTTAGAGGAGAATTCAATTTTTATGGAGGCTCCAGAATCCAAAAGTACAGTGGAAGGAACATGATCCAATTCTGGGCCTAACCACAGAAGTTTAGTTTTAGCTGAATTTAGCTTCATCTGGGCAGACATAGCAGTTAAGTCTTTAGCATCATCAACCTCAAACAACAACTTACTCACTCACAATTTTTGAGTTCCGCGGCTTCAAATTACATTAGAGGTCAGCACTCACCATGTGGCCATTGTAAATTTTGTCAGTTCAGTGTCACTATTCAACAAATGTCACTGCCTTCCCGGCGCAAGTATACTCAGCACGCTACTAACTGTGATTCTCATCATGTCATTTATGCTATATCTTGTCCGTGCCAGCTTGTTTATGTGGGGAACACTACCCGCAGCTTGAAACATCGGATTGGCGAACATATGAGTCGTATATGCACGGCAGTGCAGGAAGCCCCCCTTGTACAACATTGGCAAATGACACATCATGCCATAACAGATCTGAGATTTACAGTTTTGGATCATTACAGTAACACTCGGGGGGGAGATATAGCTCGTGCATTATGGAGAAAGGAACAGAAATGGATCTACGATCTCAACACTCTGCATCCAAACGGTCTCAATAATGAGATCGAGTGGGTAGCGTTCCTCTAATCATGTCTGGCACTTGTGTAGTATTTTTGAAGTTTTTTGTCCGATTCAGCATTGTTGTGACGTCATGACGTTCTGCACGTCCGGTTTCCCGCCTTTTTGCCGGTTTAAATACCGCGGCGGATGCCGGCGTTCTGTGTTGCACAGAGATGTTTCATTTCTAGAACGGTATGTACTGCATTTTGCTCCTGTCCTTACGGTTAGCCGTAAGCTTTTCTGAAATGTGCATGGGTTGGGGCTTTTGAATGTTTTAGTCCACATCTATTGCATTTTAACTTGTCTGTCTTTGCATTTCAGACACTTTTTGAATTTTTTCAAGGTTGTTACCATATCTAGTATTCATCAGACGGGGTCTCCTGAGGCAGATACTGAAACGGGGCCGCGTCGGGACCCTGATAAGTACCTTTAATTTTCAACCTCTTGATTATACAAGTGTCCAGTGTCAACCTGAATGCAAGCATTGAAATTGTTTAAAAGTTTTTGAAAACACACAGTTTTACATTAAGTTATTCAGTTTTTTACAACTCACATCCCTGAGTGGGACTTGCTTTTGCATTTATTAAGCAATGATTAAAAGATAAAACTCTTTTCTTAAGAGGGGGTTGCCTCTCCCTCTTTAGAGTTACATTTTTCTGAGCTATATTTTTGCATAGCAGGTTCTGCTCTTGGGTTGTGTTAGCATACAGAGTCAGTCTGCTTTGTTTATTTACCAAATCGTTTTTCTGACTCCTTAGTTACTTTGTCCCTGCCACAGTGGAAACATGGTGGAAATCAGTGGCAGGTGTAGGTGTTTCCCTAATCAGCTGTCTCCTGGTGAGAGCTGTGTGCCTGTCCAAACTAGTTCCCTGCTGATAGCATGGTGTGTGCTGTTTAAAGTTGTTCCCTGTATTCCTGTCCCTTGGCTTCAAGGTTCCTGCTGCTGGACTAGGCAAGGATAAATGGGTACTACTTTGCTTGTGTACATTTTCCCTAGGGTATCCTTTCCTTCACCCCAGCTCTAGGCTTTGGTATAGGTTTATAAGTGTGAGAACCCTGGGTCAGATCAGCATGAATTTCACCTACTGCTGGTTTCCCCAGACACACTCTGGTGCTCACAGGGGCTTCCCTGTGATACTCTAATGCTCTGATTCACCCTTAGGCTCTCTTCTACACTATTTCACCTCAGTTCACCTTTTCCCCCAACTATGACCCCCTGCTACTTCCATTGGACTGTCTTGCTCTTGCCTAACAGCAAAACAACTGAGTTATGTCAACACACACACACACACACACACACAGCTTGATCAACATGTTGAACACATAAATGTTCTAAATCCTCTTCAAGCAGGTTTTTCATTCTCAATATAGCACAGGAACTTTTCCTAGCCCTTAATGTTTCAATTTGTGTATCACTGAATTCTCATCACTCAGTGGTTCTTTTCTCTCTTGATCTTTCCTCTGCTTTTGACCTTATTGATAATCCCTTGTTTCTTCAGCAACGTATTTCTATTGGCATCACTGTCACTGTTCTGTCCTTGTTTTCCAGTTATCTTTTAGGCTACACTTTTCAACTCACCTTCAACCGTTCCTCTACTCTCTTAAGTCAGGCATTCCACAGTTTGATTCTTGCTCCCTTGTTAATATTTTATTTTCCCCATTACTGACTATTATTCAGGATTACAGTTGTATGCCTTACTGCTATACAGATGACATACAAATTTTTTGTTCCATCACCAATCCAGTTCAGTCAATTATCACCCTTAATAATTGTCTCATTTGTCTCTGGCTCATGAACCCTTTGTTCTGCTAAATGTGAAACTATCTGCTTTTCTGTCTCTTTTGATGTTGTTCTTGCATCACCTCTTATTGGGAGTCAATCCCTTCACTATAAGGACTTGGTGAAAATCTTGGGTGCCTTTTTGACAACTTACTTTGACACAACACAGGAGCAGAAACAGACCTTAGAATTCCTATGGGTAGAAATTCTTTGTGTAAGGGGGAAAGGTGAACAGACTACCATCCACCTGCCCAGGATGAACAAACAGATGCTGAAATGTTATTAGAAATTAGGGAGGCTAACAAACTGGGTAGCAAAGTAATAATGGGTGATTTCAACTACCCTGAGATATTGACTAAGTAAATGTATCATCAGGGCATGCTAGGGAGGTAAGATTATGGAGCAGGTGGTTCAATGACTGACAAGTAGTGAAGCAGTTCTTAGTGGGGCGCATGGATTAGTGAGGGAGGTAATGGTGTTGGGGGTTGCTTGATAACAATGATCATAACATGGTTAGATTTGATATAATCCCTAGAATAAGTTTGCACAGGAAACACAGCAGCACTAAACTTTAAAAAAGGAGATTAGGATAACAAAGGTCAAGCTGCAAAGGTCAAGAATATACATCAGGTGTGGATGTTATTTAAAAATGTCATCTTGGAAGACCAGAATAGATATATTCCATGTATTATAAAAGGAGGAAGGACGACCAAACAGCAGCCAGCGTGGTTAATGATTGAGGTGAAGGAAGCTATTAGAGCTAAAAAAAGAATTCTTCAGAAAGTAGAAGGATCCAACTGAAAAAAATTGTAAACAGCACAAGGAATGTCAAGTCAAATGAAAGGCGTTAATAAGGAAGGCAAAGAGAGACCTTGAAAAGAAAATTGTGCTGGAAGCAAAAACATACAGTAAAAACTTTTTTTAGGTATATTAAAAGCAAGAAGCTGGAAAAAGAATCTGTTGGACCGCTAGACGATCGAGGGATAAAAGGGACTCTCAGGGAAGCAAGGCTATAGCAGAGAGATTAAATGAATTATTTGATTCAGTCTTCACTGAGGAAGATGTGGGGGAGTTACTGGTGCCAGAAATTATATTCAATTCTGATAAATCAGAGAAACTCATATAAATCTCTGTAACACTAGATGATATAAAGGGTCAATTTGACAAACTGAACAGTAGCATATTGACTGGACCAAATGATATATATCCTAGAGTGCTGATAGAATTGAAAAATGAACTTGCCAATTTTTAAAATGGGTTCCAGAGGTGAACCAGGAAACTATAGACTGGTGAGTCTGATATCGGTGCCAGGCAAAATGGTAGAGACTATTATAAAGAACAAAATGACAGAACATATACGTAGCATGGATTAATGAGAGAAAACCAACATAGATTTAGTCAAGGGAAATTTTGCCTCACCAATCTACTGCATCTACTGGGTTGGGCACTGTTGGAAACAGGATACTGGGTTTGATGGACCCTCAGTCTGTCCCAGTATGGCAATTCTTATGTTCTTATTTGCTCCTCTTTCTTCTCTCTTCATTTCATATATTAAGTTTGCTCTTTTCTACCTTTCTCCCGCCTTCTCCCACATCTCCTAGCTTTAGTAGTATCACACCTTGACTATTGTAGCTTTCTTTTCACTGGTCTTCCTCTTCCTTCCCTTTTGTGTTTACAACTCGTCCCATCGACTTCAATGCATCTCCTCTACTCAGCACATCACTTTGATCATGTCACTCCCTTGCTTAAGCTCGAACACTGGTTTCCCCTCTCTGCTCATATTACTTACAAACTTCTTACCCTAGTCTAAAAACTGCATCGGCCCCACATATCTTTATAAGATTGTTGTTCCTTATTCCCTTCCTCGCTTCCTGTGCTCGGCTGATCCAAACCTACTTTATTTCCCCCTGCCATTAGAACTTTTTTTTTAACATCTTCTTGATCTACTGCCTTCTGCTACATTGGTCTAAAACTATAGAACGAGTTGTCATTCAACATCCATAAACAATCTACTCTATTCAATTAAAAAAAAAAAAAAAAAAACTGCTCAAAACTTATCTGTTTACTCAAACATTTGGCTCACTTTCCAATTAGACATTTGTTTTTGTTGTTTTGTCTCTTCTCTGTATATTTTAAATTTGTAAAATGCTATAAAGCCTAGCACAGGTCATTTGCTGATGTATCAAATGAAAATCAAGTATTTAATTAATGGAAAAGGGCCTTTAATGACCCGCCATTTCACTTTCAGCCTAAGCAATTCTACAACAATAGGAAACATACTGCCCCCTTCATTGCAGTATTTTGAAAAAGCTGAAGCAAATGTACCCTTCATTGACTAATGAACTACAATGCAATAATCTATCCTGTTAGTAACAAAACAGGGTATAATGGAGGCCAAATCTTTGCTAGTGATGAATCATAGCAAATTAATTAGTTAACAATTACAAAGGGTAGCCTGTCATACCGAAGTAGTATGGGAACCCAAAGAAAGTTTAGTATCTAAACACAGTATCAGAAAATGCAACACCTCCTTTAGGGCCATCATTTTCTCCTCAGTGCAAAAGACAGCACTCTATCTCACCTACTGATCAACAATCCCTCAGGCTTATGAAAGATATTTCTTGGTTGCATATGAAACACTGCCCTATACTGATATGTGTGACTCGTGTACAAGACGCAGCTGCTACACAAAGCGATCTCTTCTTTTTAATCAGTTTGTCGCAATTCCTATTCTGCATACCTCTTGCTAACATATCCTTATTCAGTTCTATTTTATCTGAGTTGTATAGAAAGTTGATGTAGCATTTAAAGGTCTAAAGATTGGCAGAAGTAGAAACTGGCAACCTGATGTGATTTATTTATTATGAGGGCCAGATGTGATTGAGGCAGCTGTAATGCAAATTTTCTTTGCTGCTTAGCCACTCTCTTCAACTCTGACTTGAAGAGACCTTTCTCTGGGAGATTAGATGACATGATTCAATTTCAATGCTAGCTTGGTCTGAGTATGCTCAGATCAGATGCTACCAGCTGTGACAAACCTATTGTTGCTAAGCAAATAGAAACATAGAAACATAGAAAGATGACGGCAGAAAAGGGCTATAGCCCACCAAGTCTGCCCACACTACTGGCCCACCCCAATAAGTCTAGATGCTAGTGAATCATCTGACTTAGGGATCCCACGTACATGTCCCATTTGCTCTTAAAGTCAAGCACGCCTGTGGCCTTGACCACCTGCACCGGAAGCTTATTCCAGTGATCTACCACCCTTTCCATGAAAAAATACTTCCTGGTGTCACTTCTAAATTTCCCCCCTCTGAGTTTATGCGGATGCCCTCTTGTGGTCGAGGGTCCTTTGGGGAAGAGGATGTCATCTTCCACTTCGACACGTCCTGTGATGTATTTAAATGTCTCAATCATGTCCCCCCTCTCCAAGAGTGTAGAGCCGCAGTCTGCTCAGTCTCTCTTCATACGAGAGACCCTTGAACCCCAAGATCGTCCTAGTAGCCATCCGCTGAACCGACTCGACTCTAAGCACGTCTTTATGGTAATGTGGCCTCCAGAACTGCACACAGTATTCCAGATGAGGTCTCACCATGGTTTTGTACAGCGGCATTATGACTTCTGGTTTCTGACTGATGAAACTTCTATTGATACATCCCATCATTTGCCTTGCCTTGGATGTGGCCTTCTCTACCTGCTTGGCATCCTTCATGTCCGCACTGATGACTACACCCAAATCTCGTTCTACTGAGGTTCTAGCTAATGTTACTCCATTTAAGGTGTAAGTTCTGCACGGATTTCTGCTACCGAGGTGCATGACCTTACATTTCGTAGCATTGAAGCCTAGCTGCCATGTCGAGGACCAGTTTTCCAAAGTACGAAGGTCCTGTGTCATACTATCCTGTAAAAAGCTTTCACTTACTATGTTGCACAGTTTTGCATCGTCGGCGAATAATGTCACTTTACCCTGTAGCCCTGGTGTCATGTCCCTTATGAATATATTAAAAAGGAGAGGACCCAGGACCGAGCCCTGCGGCACTCCGCTGGTCACCTCTGATGTTTCAGAGAGGGTACCGTTGACTATCAACCTCTGAAGTCTACCACTCAGCCAATCATTGACCCATGCAGTTATCGTCTCACCCAACCCCATTGATTTCATCTTGTTTAGTAGCCTGCGGTGTGGGACACTGTCAAAAGCTTTGCTGAAATCCAGATATACTATGTCCAGAGACTCTCCTGAGTCCAGCTTTCCTGTTACCCAATCAAAGAAGCTGATGAGGTTGGATTGACACGACCGACCCTTAGTGAATCCATGTTGACTAGGATCCCTGAGATTCCCCTCATCCAAGATCGTGTCCAACTTATGTTTAGTGTTTCCATGAGTTTACATACTATCGATGTGAGACTCACTGGTTGGTAATTCGCGGCCTCTGCCCTGCATCCCTTTTTATGCAGAGGAACAACATTCGCTGTTTTCCAATCCAGGGGGACTTTCCCTTTCTTTAGGGAGAGATTGAAGAGCATGGCTAATGGTTCCGCCAGGACCTCGCACAGCTCTCTGAGCACTCTTGGGTGCAATTCGTCTGGACCCATGGCTTTGCTCACCTGGAGTCTTGACAATTCGCTGTAGACATCAGCTGGTGTGAACTCAAAATTCTGAAATGGGTCTTCCACGCTTGACATGGCTTCCAGATGTGGCCCTTTCCCTGGTGCCTCGCAGGTAAAAACCGAGCAGAAGTATTCATTCAGTAATTTGGCTTTATCGGAATCTGTTTCCGCGTAATTCCCATCCGGTGTTCTGAGGCGTACTATCCCGTTTGTGTTTTTTTTCCTGTCACTAATGTACCTGAAGAAGGATTTGTCTCCTTTCTTAATGTTCTTTGCTAGAGTTTCTTCCACAGCGAACTTGCTCTCCCTGACTGCTGTTTTGACTGCTGCAGACCTGGCCCTATATTCAATGTTAGCTTCATCTGTTCCCGTACGTCTGTATGAAAGAAATGCTCTTTTTTTCTCCTTGACGAGGTACGAGACCTCTTCAGTTTATGTACCAATTTTATGTAGCGGATAGTTGCCTCGTGTAGGGTCGATTTCAGGTTTGACCACATGGTTTCCACATTATCAGTTGCTTCTTGTTCCTGCAGCGTCTGTTGGACGAAATCTCCCATACGTGCGAAATCAGTGCCCCGGAAATTGAGTACCCTCGTTTTAGTTTGTGATTTAGGGAAACCTTTCCTGAGATTGAACCATACCATGTTATGGTTACTGGTAGCTAGCTTTTCTCCCACTGAGACCTCCGAGACACTCTCGCCGTTTGTAAGTACGAGGTCTAGGATGGCCTCGGCCCTAGTGGGCTCTAGCACCATTTGTTTGAGCTGTACTCCCTTCATGGACGTCAAAATCCTCCTGCTACCGCAAGTTGTCGCTGAGAGTGTGTTCCAGTCTGCATCGGGCATGTTGAAGTCCCCTAGCAGAACAGTGTCCCCCCGTAGAGTAATATTTTCAATGTCTTCAATCAATTCGTTATCCTTGTCCTCTGTTTGTCTTGGAGGTCTGTATACCACACCAAGGTACAAGCATTTTTCTCCACCTCTGGCCAGGTTGACCCAGATGGATTCCCCGGTGTACTTAACATCTGTGATCCTGGTTATCTTGATGTTCTCTTTGATGTAAATTGCTACCCCTCCTCCTAGCTTACCCTTCCTGTCTTGTCGAAGCAGGTTGTATCCTGGTATAGTTGTATCCCACCCATGGGAGTCCGTGAACCATGTTTCTGATATTGCCACTACGTCTAGGTCGGCATTCACAATTTCTGTTTCCAGTTCTAGAATTTTATTCCCTAAACTATGTGCGTTAACATACATAGCTCTCCACTCTGTGCGTTTGTTAAACCCTTGTAGAGAGATTCTTGTCTGACTCAAAGTGTCTCCTAGTGAACCTTTAGCAGTGAGGGTACTTACCTCGGACTTAGAAGCGCAGTTTTGGATCACCACATCAGGATTGTTTTTTACTGCACTGGTATAAAAGTGGGTGCCCTCCCCCGACTTACCTAGTTTAAAGCCCTCCGTAGTAGGCGGGCTAAACGGTGTCCGAAGACGTTCTTACCTCTGCTGGTCAGGTGAAGTCCGTCTGGTCCCTGGAGTCCCTGTAGTGCCTCTCCATGATTTAGGAATCTGAAGTTCAATTCTCGGCACCATCGTTGTAGCCATTCATTTGTCTTCAGGATGCGTTCATCTCTATCCCTTCCCTTGTCCCTAACAGGAAGAATAGAAGAGAATACTACCTGTGCTCCTGTCTGCTTCAGCTTTTCTCCCAGAGCTCCGAAGTCTCTAGCTATGTCCTCCGGCACGTTCCTGGCAGTGTCATTTGTTTCGACGTGGATGAGCAGCATGGGAAAGTGGTCCCGGGGGCTGAGAAGTCTATCAAGTCTGGCGGACACGTCCCGTATTCTGGCTCCTGGCAGGCAGCAGACTTCCCTCGACTGTATATCCGGTCTGCATATTGGTCCCTCGGTGCCTCTCAGCATGGAATCCCCGATGACTATTACTCTGCGCTTCTTCTGGGGGGGGTCGATCTGTTGTGGCCGGAGGTGGAGTCGTTTGTTGAACGTCGGTAGTCCCTTCTTGCAAGACCTGGAATCTGTTCCTCAGGTTGAGTTGTGGAGTCGATGTGGAGCTACACTGGTAAGAGAAAGAATAAGAAGGTGAAGAAATTGTAGATGTGGGGGGGGGTTTCCTACGTTTACCTGTGGAGGAGGTCACTAACTGCCAGGAGTCAGTGTCTCCAGCCATCTCCTGGATTCCGACAGTTGGACTTGGCGTCGACGGCCCTGGTGTCTCAGTGAGGGACCTGTCATGGGTCTGTTCGGTGATTTGGGACAGCTCCTGCACTAGTCCATCGATGTAGGCCTCGTCCTCTCTAATGTCTCTCAGGCGTTTCACCTCCTCCCTGAGGCTCTGTAATTCCAGCATGATGACGTCATCCTGTTGAACGATCTCCTCTGTTTGTGTAGAGGCCGTATTGTACTGCTGCGGGATGGCCTCGGTCTGCACGGAGACCTCCTTCCCCGGTGTGTTCTCCTCCGTCTGTGTGTAGGCTGAGGTCACCTCCCGGATCACCTCCGGGAGGAGGTAAATAAAACATCATGCTAAAATTTTTTGTGTGTGCATGCTAAAATTGCATTTGTTAGCCTAGCTATTAAGAGGCTGATATTCAGCAGTGCATATTCAATTTGCTTTATCTGAAAATGCAAAAAGATAATTGGGAAAGTAGCTGATTGTGCATATAACCAGTTAAATATAGCCAAACATCTTTATCCGGTTAACTGTAGATAAGGCATAGGCAGCAGAATGCTTTTTTGTTGGAGGGTCTAAAAGCTCTGCCCCAGACCCCGCCCAAGCTCCGCCCCTGACCTTGCTCCAATAGCACAATATAATAATAGTACTACCGGTAATTGTAATACCATTTTCTATTCATTTTTCATACATACACACAATATAATCTTATTAACAACACATAATGATTAACCACAAAATTAAACTACACAAAGCATACTGTATGCTTCTCAACATTCATGTCTACCAGAACACCTATGAGAAAGACTACAGGTTTACAAGAAGGAGAAAGAGGAATACTACCGTTCAAAGAAACAACCCTGAAGCAGCGGTTTATAAACTCTGACCGCGAAACACAGGCCGCGTTGGGACAAACAGAAGCCGCTTAAAGGATTAGAAGTGCTGTATGTGCAATTCAAAGAGGCTAAAGATTGGAAGCTGAAAACTTTGAAATAGTACAGATGAGTACCGTTAATATATACGCTAAATATAGTACTGTGCCTAATAGTATGGAGAGTGCTTCTCATAGAAAATAATATTATTTTGCCCACCAATCTTAAAGAAAATATCATAGGTGGTAAAGCTTTGTGAAACTCTTATGTGAATCAAGAATTAAGAAAACAGACGTGAGAATAAAGTTTAGCTGCGTATAAATATGGACATTTGAAATATGTTAAATCTTTAACAAAGGTGCAATATTTATTACTATAAAGAAAAATATGAGGCAATGAATTGCAGTGCTATAAAACTTATGTATGAATGAAGACTTGAAAAGTGATAAAAAGAAGTATGAACTAAAATATTAAATTATTAATTTTATAAATAAGAATTTAGATAAAATAATAAAAAAAAGGAGTAGATGGTAGATAAAAGCCAGTGATTGATGTTAAGAGTGCATGAAACAGTCTTTGTTATAGACGCTCTAAGTCTGAGGCAATTTTCCACCTAGTATTAAAGATAAGATAAAGTGATAACTTTTAGGTGGGTCAATTAATATTATTAGGATTCAATGGAAAAGTAGAAACACTTTATAGTGTTTAGTGATTGATACATTGAGAAATATATAGTGTTGTATTGTTACCAGAATACCTGGCTTTGGTCACATATGAAGAACAAAATACCCCTATACGAATATAGGACCACAAACTAAGGTGCACTAGTGTTTTTAGCGCGCGCTAAAGATTAGTGTGCGCAAACCATGCGCTAAACAAAAAATACTAACGCAAGCTCTATGGAGGCATTAGCATCTAGCACGCATAGCATTATAGCACACTCTAAAACCACTAGCACACCTTAGTAAAAGGAGCCCTAAAAGTACCAATATACAGAAATGAAACCCTATGATGCCAGACTCTACATGTAATATAACATCAGAGAGATAGAAAGAAATGAATTTCTTCCTGACCATGCAAAATATAGACAGCAGATATAAATTCTCAAAACTGACACATTTTAGTCACTAAACTGAAAATAAAATCATATTCCCTACCTTTGTTGTCTGGTGAGTTTATTTTTCTAATCATCTTTTTCCACTCTCTGGTTGCACTTCCTTCCGTCTCAACTGAGTTTCCAGGATCTTCTTATCCATTTGCTGGTTTTCTGTCCTTCTTCACTTTCTGCCCTATATCCATCCATCTTTGGCATTAACTTTTAACATTCAACTTTCTTCCTTTTTTCTGATTTCTTCTCAAAATCTATTCTTCTTTTCCATGTCTTATCTTCTCTTCCCATCTATCCATGTATACTATTTCCTTCCTCTTTCTTCTCCGATTTATCCATAAGAAACATTTCCTTGCCACACCCATTGCTGTGCACTATCTCCTCCCTCTCTCTCTCGCCTTCCCCTCCATCCCTGTGCACCATCTTCTCCCACTCTCACCCTTTCCTATGGTCTGACATCTCTGTCTTCCCCATCCTATGTTCTGGCATCTTTCTCCTCACCTTCTTACAGTCTGGCATCTCTCTCCTCTCCCATGCTCTGGCATCTCTCTCTCCTTCCCTCCCCCTTCCCATGGTCTAACATCTCTCTCCTTCTCTTCCCCCTTCCCGTGATCTGGTATCTTTGTCTCTCTCCTTCTCTTCCCCCTTCCCCCTGATATCTTTCTCCTCTCCTTCCTGCTGCAGTCTGACATATCTTTCTCCCCTCCTTCCCTTCCATTCCCTGGTCTGACATCTCTCTCTCCTTTCCCTTTCAGTGGTCCGATATATCTCTCTCTCTCCTTCCTTCCATCATTCTCCAAAATCTGACATCTCTCCCTTCCTTGAGTCATCTCTCCTCCCTCCCAGTGTAAAATTTTTCCCTCCCTTCCTCCTTTCTGCCCCTGCAGTCCAATATCCCCCTCCCTTCCTCCTTTCTAGCCCCTTCCCAATCCAACATTTCCCTCTCCTTTCCCTCCACCAGTCCATTTCTTTCTTTCTGCCTCCTGCATGCTTCATATTCTCAGGTCATCATTCCCTCCTCCAACCAACATCTCTCCCTCTGAGTATAACTTTTCACTTTTTACCCTCTTCTCCTGAGTGTGACATTTCTTCTTCCCTCCTATCTGCCCTCCCTATCACTATCTCTCCCTTTCTCTCCATGAGTCCAACACTTTCTGCCTCCTGCATACCTTCTCTCTGTCTCCTAACCCCCTTCCCTCAAGTGTGACATTTCTCCTTCCTTCTCACCTCCCCTCCCCTGTCCATTTTCCTATCTCCTTTCATGCTCTCTCTGCCTCGGCTCTTCTCTACCCTGCCTCATGATCTACCTTCATTTGTGGCCCAAAGGATATCACCAGTGGCAGCTAATCACATTTTCTATCCTACTGCCAGCACTGGTATCTCTTCTCTACTAGAGAGTCACGGGGACAGAAATCAAATCTATCCCTGCCCATCTCCACTGGAATCAAACCCATCCCTGCCTGTCCATACTGGAATTGAATCCATCTCCATCCAGCCCCACAAGTAATATTGAATTAGAGGTTCTGGTAGAGGTCACTTTATTTAGAAATATTAATTGGGAAGAATACATAATTTATAAATGGGTCTCTGCCAGAGCCTCTAGTGTAAATATAAAATATAAATATTCCAGCTGAGGACACTCAAGCTACATCAGCTGAAGGCTTCATTAGAAGGTGGCCAAAAATCATTTTTTACCAAGCTTGGTAAGCAGCAGCAGCAGCAGCATCACTAAGCCACAAATGCTGGCATCTTAGTGGCTCAAGGATGCTGTCAGTAACTGATATGGTTAGTAGAAGGGAGCTCTGACCACCTTTGGAGGAGGTCCTCAGCTAGCGGTGCTTGGGGATCCTCGCCAGCAAGTACTTCAACAGTAGAGAAATAAAACCAGAAGTGCATTTCCTTTTCTGTTGAAAAAGAATACAAAGACATCTGCTATATACATTTCTCAAAGGTAATGTATTTCAGTCAATAATTTTTTTTTTTTTACCTTTATTGTCTGGAGATTTATTTTTCAATCAAGTCAGTTCTAGTTTCTCTTTTTTATGCTTTCCTTTATTTTGCATTTCTTCCTCTTTCTCCTCTATCTCCATGTGCAACATGTTTCCTTCTCTCTCTCACACACACACTGTTCACCATCTCTCTCATTCCCTCCCTTGCTGCAAAGGGAGTAGGAAATGAATGCAAGAGTGAAGGGAATCCAGGGTACATCTCTTCCATCCCCTCTACTGTCAAGTCCAAGTTTTATTTCTACGTGTGAATTGACTCAGTTTATGAGGTATTGTGTTAGTCTTTTTTTAATACTAAATTTTTATGTATCTCGATGTTCAATGATTGATTTTAAAAATGTATATTTCTAAGACTCCTGAGGGAAGCTTTTCAGCTGAAGGACAGCCCATGTCAAGTCGAGTCATGATATTGTTTTGTATGATTGCCATTAAATTCCCATTAGTTTTGAAGACCTGGACTGCTTTGCTCTTTTTGGATTGCCTATTGTGTGTATGCAGAGGTTGACATTTCCTATTCTCTAATGGATCGTTTGGCTGAGATAAGCCAACTACATATTTGCTTATAGACTGTGAGCCCTGTTCTAGGGTATGGCTGGGGCCAGACCAAGATAACTAACTAAAAGTCTGTTGAACCCTGTGTTTGTGGCATGGCAGCCCAGGCCATAGCTGGCACATGGGAACCTGCAAATCAAGGCCAGTTATGAACTTTATATTTAAAACCAAGAGACTTTGCTTCTTTATCTGAATCTGTGAAGTAACAGGCTCAGGGCTTGTCACCAATAAAACTTTTTGTTGCACCTGCAAAGTATGTCCAAGCTGGGCATGTGTATTGTTGTGCAAAGGTTTTTACCTTAAAGAACTGCTCAGACTCCTATATATAGTGGTAGTTGAAGATTTGGGGCTCTGCAAAAATAGACAACTCGCAAATCTCCAGGGACTGGGGCCTTGGTATTGTAGTGAAAGAGTTTAACAGGCTAAGGAGTTTAGCTCTGTCTTAGAGAGAGAGAGAGAGAGAGAGAGAGAGAGAGAGAGAAAGCACAACAGTTAGCAAGTGTTGTACAAGCAGGGTTTCTTTGTCCCTTTAATTGAAATTGCAATACTGCAGGAAGCTGCCAGAGCAGCAGGGAAAACTTGGTTTGGATTCAAGAAAAAAATATTTTTTTTTCTTGTGAAAATGGAGTCTCCTGCTGAGAGTAGAGTAGGTAAGGACCATTGAAAGGATGAGAGGCCTGATAAATTGATTCAAGTGGTATTGGAGAGGTAGCAATAACAATGGCAACAGTTTATGCAGAGCAAACCCATTTGGAGCAACAACAGCTACATCAACAAATGTTTCAGAGGTGGATAGAGCTACAACAGACCCCACAAGGACAAGCAGCCTCAGCTCCTCAAATGTGACTCGGATAAGAGGTCATGGACTGAAGCTGAGAGGGGACGCGGTCAGGACAAATGTCAGAAAGTTCTGCTTCGCACAGCGAGTGGTGAACGCCTGGAACTCTCTCCCAGAAGAGGTGGTGGAGGAAACCACCATTCTAGGATTTAAGGAAAAATTGGACGCACATCTTCTTGCAGGACACATTGAGGGATGCGAGTGACTAAGGTATTTTCCGGGGTACGCCTTGCTGAGCCTCCGCGTGTGCGGATCACCGGACTAGATGGACCCCAGGTCTGATCCGGTGCAGGCATTTCTTATGTTCTTATGTTCTTTTCTATACTACAACCTTCTCCTCCAGTTCTGAAGAAAATGGTACCGGAGGATGATCTGGGCTATTTCTAATAAACTTTGAGAGGATTATCTATTTGTCAGGGTAGCCAGAAGCAACTTGGGTAGCTTATTTGGGAAATCTGCTAAATGGTTGCAGTCAGACTACCTTACAGGCTATCAATTCCTATGTGTAGGTGAAGGCCGCTATTCTGGAAAGACTCGGCTGTACCCCAGAAACTTATCAGCAACAATTCTGAAGAACCTCTTTGAAGGGAAAAGAGAACCCCCCCAGAGCTTCTTTTATAGACTTAAGGAAGTACCCTGGAGGTGGCTTCAACCTGAGGGGAAAACTGGTCTGGAGATTGTGAGAATTATACTCCTGGAACAGTTCCTGGAAGTGCTACCCCAGTCCATGAGGCAGTGGGTGCAGCAGCGCCTGGATTTGACCTTGGAGGGTGCAGTTAAAGCTGCAGAAGCCTTCTACCAGGCACAGTCTGAAATTGAATTTTGTAAAGAACGTAAGATCACTGGAAAACTCAAAGGAAGAGAAAAGGTAGGATCCAGATAGATAAGGGAACAAACTACTCTTTCTTGCCCAGGGTCCTTGAAAAGGGGGTCAGAGTGCTGGAGACCATTACCACCAAACCCAACATGCTCCAGGAAGAACATGCCAATGGAATCCTTCTTCACTTAGAGCTTCCCAACTCTTGTGGAACAGGAGACAGGACTGTAATTCTCCCACCTGCTTTATGTGCAGAACCAAGGGCCATCTGGCACAAGACTGTCCAAGAAGACACCATGGATGTGAACATGGTAAACCCTCATACCTGTAATGTTGCAGAGATCTCTCAATCCAGAGGCAAGAACTGCACAATAGAGGTAGAACTGAATGGGAGTCCTTACCAGGTGCTAATAGACTCTGATGTAAAGAGATCAAGACTCTGATGTAAATAGATCAAGACTCTGATGTAAAGAGAAACCGTGATCTGACTGCAAATAAATTATGACCAGACTGTGCTGCTGTTATGTGTGCATGGAGATCAGACAGTATCCTACCGCTCAGGTGTTTCTCAAGAATCCAGTTGAGAAAGCCCAACTGGAAGCAGTGGTTTTGCTATTCCTTCCTTATCCCATTATCTTGAGCAGGGACTTCCTGAAGCTCAGAGCTGTCTGGCCACAGCTTATGATGGCTGCCCTAGAGGTCAAAGAAAAGTCTTTCCCCCAGATTGTGAAAAATTGCATGCAGACCTTAGGAAATTGGAAGACGGGGCATCCAAATGACAGATGAAATTTAATCTGGACAAATGCAAAGGGAAGCACTTTGGAAAGAATACCCAAATCATAGTTACCAAATGCTAGGGTCCAACTTGGGGGTTATTGCCCAAGAAAAAGATCTGGGCGTCAATATAAACAATACGATAAACCTTACATCCAATGTGTGGTGGCAGAAAAAAAAAAAACAAGATGCTAGGAATTATTAAAAAAGGGATGGCTAACAAAGACAAAGAATGTTAAAATGCCGCTGTATCACTCAATGGTGCAACTTCACCTTGTATACTACATTCAATACTGGTCTCCTTAACTCAAGAAACTAGAAAAGGTTCAAAGAAGAGCAACCAAGATGATAACAGGGATGGAACTCCTCATATATGAGGAAAGACTAAAAAGGTTAGGGCTCATCAGCTTGCAAAAGAGACAGCTGAGGGGAGATATGATTGAAGTCTACAAAATCCTGAGTGGTGTAGAACAGGTGCAAGTGGATCAATTTTTTACTCCATCAAAAATTACAAAGACTAGGGGGACACTTGATGAAATTACAGGGAAATATTTTTAAAACCAATAATAGGAAATATTTTTTTCACTCAGAGAATAGTTAAGCTCTGGAACGCGTTGACAAAGGTTGTGGTAAAAGCTGTTAACGTAGCTGGTTTTAAGAAAGGTTTGGACAATTTCATGGAGGAAAAGTCCATAGTCTGTTATTGAGAAAGACATGGGGAAGCCACTGCTTGCCCTGGATCGGCAGCATGGAATGTAGTTCTTTTTGGGTTTTTGCCAGGTACTAGTGACCTGGATTGGCCACCATGAGGACATGCTACTGGGCTAGAGGGTCTGACCCGGTAAGCTTGTTCTTATTTTTCCTTTGGAGGACTCTGACCTCTATGTGGGTCAAGTGCCCAAATGTGACCAAGTCATGCCACTAATGGTGACAGGAAAAATTACAAGCTCTCCTGAATTTTGGGGCTACAGTTGATGAAGATCAGGTTTCAGGGGAAGATGAACAGAATGGCCCAGACCTGATGGATAGCCTGTCCGGGTGGAGCGGGGTAGGACCCCCAGTGGTTTTAAGAGAGCCCAGGCCAAGGATAAGTTTCTCAGGGAAGCCTGGGATCAGATTGTGGCTGTGGATGGGAATCCTGTAGGCAATCAAGATCCCTCTACAATATTAACTCCGTACTTTATAGTTAAGAAGGACTTGATGTATAGGGTAGACAAGGGAACCCTGAAGGGGGAAGAGACAGAGCAGCTGTTAGTGCCAAAGCCCTTCTGTAAAGTTATACATTTGGCCTATATTCACCTGCTGGGGGGACATCTGGGGAGAGAGAAAACCCAGGAACAAATTACTGTCTGATTTTTCTGGCAAGGTATGTACAAACAGATAGAATTATTTTGTCAGTCACCCAATCTGAAAGATAAGTTCTGCAAGGGTTACACCAGCCCCTCTTGTGCCTATGCCCTTGATCAATACCCCTTTTGAGAGAGTTGCTATGGATTTTGTGGTACCCCTGGAGAGTACCGTTCAGGGCAAAAAGTATGTTTTGGTCATTTTTGACTATGTCACTCGAAATCTGGAGGTTTATATGCTCTTTCTTGCAAAGCTTCAAAATCACTATCATATCTGTATAATAATATGTATGTCTTCAATTCACTATTCTTCATGTTAACAGACCATGATCAAACCTGCACATTTATTTCTCACAAAGCCACACTGTCAGGAAGCCTTTTGGTAAATTGATCTTTGTGTTCTTATGTTAAATCATTACGATACATTTCATTTTTCATACACTATGGCCCAAATTCTGTAATCAGTGCCTAAAGTTAGATGCCTATTTTAGAGGCATCTAACAAGATAGCCGCCTATCTTAATTGGATAACAAGCCTAATTGAGCTCCCTAATTGGCAATAATTGATAGTGACTCTATAAAAGGGCATCTCCAAAAATTTAGGTGCTATGCAGATTGGGGGTGGGCATGATAGGTGCATTGTTACAGAATCAGTGCTCTTAAGCAACCTTAAGCACTCACATGACTGCCTAACTTTTAGTCGTGCCAAGAGCTGGCCTAATTTTGGGCGTTTATCAGCATGATTCACTATAATACTATATTTTATTTTTCCCCATCAAAATATCTTGTTTAAGGCCATAAATTATGTGATTCTCTATTAATTCAGCATTTCTAAATACAGACATATGTTTTTCACAACTTTTTTCTTTTGGAATTATTTATAAGGAGTTTTACATACCTGCAGGTTTAGCCGCTTGAGCATGCTTATTTCACTTAGGCGCTGTGGGGCTCATAATCGAAAGAGAAAAACGTCCAAAAACCACCCTAAGTCGGCACTTGGACGAACATTTCTCAAAAACGTCCAAGCGCCAAAAATAAAAACGGATTTTGGACATATTTCGAAACGACCTAGGCCTTCAGGGCGTTTCGGGAGGCGTGTTGAGGGTGGGAGTTGGGCAGGATCGACAGAACTTGGACGTTGTGACTTAGACCATATAAACATGGTCTAAGTCACAAAAACCCACTTAAACTCACCAGATAAGCACTGCAAACACATAACACAGACCCCCACACACTACCCCAGTGGTCACCAACCCTCCCCCCACCCCCATAACAATTTTATTCACAACTTTAAATTTCAGCCTCCAGACCATCATCACCTGGCCGCCTGGCATAGGAAAGCCTAGTCGGCCAGCCCAGAGGCAGCTTAAGTCGTCTTGGGGGTGGGTTAGGGACCTAAAGAGAGGAGGACCCATGCCCATAAGCCCTTGTAATCACTGCATTGATACTTAAACATGTGCACTGCCCTATATACCCCCCAAGCCCTTTTGTACTGGCATATAAGTGGCTCCTGCAGCCATAAGGGTTATTGGTGTGATAGATAAGTGGGTCTAGGAGATTCTGGAGGTGGTTTGGGGGGCTCACCGTCACCTATAAGGGAGGTGTAGTGAGGAGAAGCCATGGCACCCTTTTTGTGAAGTTCACAGCCGTGCCCTGTAAGGTACCCCAATATTTAGGTGGCATGTCTGGGTGTGCAGTCCATCACTTTGCAGATCCCTCCCACGTCGAACAGGGTTTGTTCTAGGCGTTTTGGACTTGGACAGAAAGTTGGACGGAAATGTGGTATAAAGATGGATGATTTAGTGGCTTGGACGATCAGATCGGCAGGACGAAGTTGGAAGTATCTTTCGAAAATGTGTCTTAGGCTCTTTCTAACTTTGGACGACTTGCAAGATGGACGTAAACGGACTTAGACGTCCCTTTCGATTATGACCCTCCACGCAATTAGCTCAGTGCCACTCAGAGCCACTCAGCGCGATTTACTAAAGAACACTAATTTTTGGTAAATCATACTGAACAGTGCCTATCTCGGCACCTAACATTTGGGCGCTTCTTATAGAATTTGCCCCTATATGCCTTGATAACATAGAAAAGAGAAAATATTTAGAAAGCTTTATTCTTGAAAAGGTAAACTGATTATGTTGTCTGTAAAGGCTTCTTAATGTTAAAAGCATTGATGTTTTGTTGCAAACCATAAAGGAACTATAGAAAAAAAAATCTGACAACTGAGAGCAGAAAACTGATACACAGATTTTAAAAAACACTTTTATATCTATATAAAAACAATTGCAGGTTTGTTGTATGATATTTATCATCTTAGCTGTGCTTGCTTGATAAATACATGTTTTTATCACATAGATAAAAAAACAAAAAGAACAGCTTTATCAAGCTTTTGCATGATTCCTGAGCAAAGTACAACGTTGGAATTTTGCAGAATAATATAGAAATGTTAATGCCACTTTGAGAAAAACAGACTTCATTGTAATCTCTTCCATCCATCTTCTTGCTCCAAAAAAAGTTATAAAGGCCACATTTTTCAGGGTTATTAGATTCCTAAAGCTGGGTATCCCCTGGGGCAGGCCATGTTTTATACAAGACTGGCTGGACGTAGTAAACATAAACAGCTGCTATATATATTACACCAGGCAAGGGCTGTGAAAAAGCCAGACATGACTCCAGCCTAGGCTATTAAACAGAGCTGGGAGTTCTGCAAACAAGTAATTAACTCTCTAGGAAGCATTTCACGTCCTAGAATGTTCTCTTGTACACTCTGTTTTGTCAAGTGAGGCATAATTAAAATACAGCTTGGAAATAAAATTTGAGAAAGATCTAGAGAGCTCAAGTCCCATAAGACTAATGATTTTTTTTATTTTTGTTCTTATTAGCATAACACAAGTATTTCAGCTTGGCAAATTTGTCTTTTTTAAAAATTGAATTTAATAATGGAGTTGTAATTCAAAAGGTAAGGCAACATCTCATATGTAATCTTGGGTTACATGGATGAGAAGTTATGCTTCTGAGTCTTAAATAAAGGACTGGACAGTCATCTTACAAGAGAGAACCAGAAATTTTCTCCTTAATGGTTTTGATTCTATAGTTTCTTTTTTTTTTTTTTTTTTGCTTTAAAGAAATGAGAAAGGGGAGACTTTTAAATTCCTTTGTATGCACTTCCCATAGATGTAATAGGATGCTTTCTCTAAATCCTTGCTTAAAAAATCTGAATAACTTCACCTCCCCCACAGTCAAACATCTGTGTTTTTCATCAGATGACAAGGCCCTAACCAGATGGAATTGGTTGAATAGAAATTTTGCTGTAAAAACATGCACTAGGGGAAATAGGTTTTTTGATTTCTAGGCCTGTGCCTCCAGTTCTGTTACCAGTTTTGATTGAACTCAGGAGTCTGAACAGTGAATAGAAACACGACAGGCACCTAAAACTATGTGTTGATTTTACTTGGACTTGATTCGGATTCCAAAAGTTCTTCTTTTCAGGTAATATTTGGAGTCGGCAAAATTAACATTTCCAGTTTTCCAGTTAATATTGCTATTGTATTTGATATACCGGTAGTTATTTTGCTCATCTGAGATCCCTAGAATTAAGCCCCATCCTTAGCCTGGTATTGTAGGTGTATCATGCCTGAATGGCAGAGCTCAAGCCCTCCTGCTGTCACCTTCTCTCTTTCTCTTTGCCTTTTTCTTTTACACTTGCCACTTCAGCGTGCATCACTGTGGACCGAAGGTCATTTGTTTCCCACAGATTCACAGAACAGTATAACACAGAAAGGGACAATGGTCTCTCAGAAGGATGATGTGAGACCTGTTTCATTGTAAATACGCCTCCCTTCCCCCTCCTTCATTTGCACTGGGGGGTGGGCTGTTCTTTGAAATCTTGTCACACATAGCCCCACTGTAAAATGCTGTGTGGCTCACTTCATAAAAAGCAGCTTGGTTGTTGTCAGCCTCAGCATTACAGTGTGAACTGGTTTCTATTCAGCTGCGCTCATGAGAAACCTCCTCCTCCCCACACAATCTCCTTGAATCCAGACCTTTGAATGTTGGTGTAAAGACTCGGTTTAAAGAAAACAGTAAAGAACCTACTTCTGTCCACTCACTGCAAGTGATTCTGGGATAGCTCCTTTGGAGAGCTTTTGGCAATAAAAATAATGCTTTTGCCATGTGAAATTCTAGAAGGCACTTGAACCCCCACCTTCAATACACTTCAATACACTTGAACCCCCACCTTCCCCCCCCTAGGTCCCCTCCAAACCTATTAACTTCCCGGTCACTCATGTATATTCCATGTACTATATTCCCAGTATATTCCTTGCATATTCCTTGTATTCTCCTTGTACCATACTCCTTGTATTCTCCTTGTATATTACCTGTATATTCCTACTGATGGTATTTTATATCGACTTCATCTCGTTAAATTCCTGTTAACTTCAACGACATGTACATTCCAAAAAATTGTAAATTCCAACGCTATTTTCATGTGTAATCTTATTAACTACTGTGAACCGCCTAGAACTCTCTGGGTATGGCGGTAAACAAAATAAAGTTAATATTATTATTATTATGTGCAAAACATGGGAATACTTTTATAAAGTAATGGCAGATGGAAAGCTTGTAAAAGGTGTGTACAGTAAAACCTTGGATTGCAAGTAACTTGGTTTGCAAGTGTTTTGCAAGACAAGCAAAACATTTTATTAAATTTTAACTCGATATACAAGCATTGCCTTGCAATACAAGTACATACAGTATACACGCGTCACATCATCACAACTGAGCCGATGGTTCTTCTCTCTCTGATGCTGCAAGAGTGTAGTGACTGTTCTAAATGAGTGAGGTCTTCCAATACAAGTACGTATAGTATTCTGTATTAATGTTTTTGGGTTGTGGAACGAATCGTCTGAGTTTCCATTATTTCCTATGGGGAAATTTGCTTTGATATACGACTGCTTTGGATTACAAGCGTGCTTCTGGAATGAATGATGCTTGCAAAACCAAGGTTTTACTGTACTTGTACATGGCTCATATGTAGGTATGTTTTAGAGTAGAGTCATTATGTACGTTAAAGTTAGAGTCTCTATGGGTCAAAATTCCAGGAACAAATGGCCTGGAAACGAAGATCGGCATCTACTACCGACCCCCAGGGCAGTCCAAAGAAATTAATGGA
Organism: Geotrypetes seraphini; assembly: GCF_902459505.1. NCBI lineage: Eukaryota > Metazoa > Chordata > Amphibia > Gymnophiona > Dermophiidae > Geotrypetes > Geotrypetes seraphini. The sequence goes on along the minus strand of NC_047090.1, from coordinate 100,697,819 downwards.
GAAATGACAGACGAGATTAAACGCAAGGGAGGCAACACAGTTATCATGGGTGACTTCAACTATCCAGGAATAGACTGGAACCTAGGCATCTCCGGCTGCATTAGAGAGACCAAGTTCTTGGATGCTGTAGGTGATTGCTTCCTGGAACAAAATGCAATTCTGGACTTAACTCTAAATGGCCTGCGAGGACCAGCACAAGATGTAGAAGTAGAAGGGACGCTGGGAAGCAGTGATCACAATATGATCCACTTTGATCTGGACGCAGGGGAGAAACATCAGTCCAAAACAACAGCCACAGCACTGAACTTCCGAAAAGGGAATTACGAAGGGATGAGACTCATGGTAGGGAAGAAGATTAAGAAGAGGATAAGCACTGTAAAAACGCTAGAGCAAGCTTGGTCCCTTTTTAAGGACACAGTCACCGAGGCGCAAAATATATATATACCGCGTATCAACAAGGGATCCAAGAGGAAAAAGAACAAAGAACCGGTGTGGCTCACTGTAGAGGTGAAGGAAGCGATCAGAGACTTCATTAAACTTCATTTAAGGAAAGGAAAAGGTCAAAAACGGATGAAAACTGGAACAAGCACAAACAACATCAACGCAGGTACCATAAGGCGGTAAAAGGGGCCAAAAGAGACTACGAGGAAAAAATAGCCAAGGAGGCGAAGAACTTCAAGCCGTTCTTTCGATATATTAAGGGGAAACGACCCGCAAAAGAAGTGGTGGGACCTTTGGATGACCATGGAATAAAGGGAGCACTAAAGGAGGACAAAGCAATCGCTGACAAACTGAACACATTTTTTGCATCTGTATTTACCAAAGAAGATGTACACAGCATACCGAAACCCATCAGGCTATATGCTGGAAACGAAGACGGAAAGCTAACAGGATTGACGGTCAGTCTAGAGGAGGTATGTAGGCAGATTGATAGGCTTAAGAGCGATAAATCCCCGGGACCGGATGGCATCCATCCGACGGTCATCAAGGAATTGAAAGGGACCATAGCTGAACTGCTTCAACTAATAGCCAATCTGTCGATCAAATCGGGAAAGATTCCAGAAGACTGGAAGGTAGCGAATGTTACACCGATCTTCAAGAAAGGTTCGAGGGGAGATCCAGGGAACTACAGACCGGTGAGTCTGACCTCTGTACCGGGAAAGATGGTAGAGTCACTGATAAAGGACAGCATCATTGATCACCTTGACGGAAACGGGCTGACGAGGACCAGTCAGCATGGTTTTAGCAAAGGCAGATCGTGTTTGACGAACTTGCTGCACTTCTTTGAGGGAGTAAACAGACAGATAGACAAGGGCGATCCAGTCGACATTGTATATCTGGATTTTCAGAAGGCGTTCGACAAGGTTCCGCATGAACGACTACTTCGGAAAATTGCAAGCCATGGAATTGAGGGTGAAAAACTCACATGGATTAAAAACTGGCTGGAGCATAGGAAACAGAGAGTGGGGGTAGAGCGTCACCAGTGAGGTGCCGCAGGGCTCGGTGCTAGGACCCTTGCTCTTTAACATCTTTATAAATGATCTGGACAAAGGTACGACGAGCGAGGTGATTAAATTTGCAGATGATACAAAGTTATTCAGAGTAGTAAAGACGCAGGGGGACTGCGAAGATCTGCAAAGTGACATAATCAAGCTTGAGTAATGGGCATCGACATGGCAGATGAGATTCAACATGGATAAGTGTAAAGTGATGCATGACGGTAACAAAAATCTCATGCATGAATACAGGATGTCCGGGGCGGTATTTGGAGAGACCTCCCAGGAAAGGGACTTGGGAGTTCTGATTGACAAGTCGATGAAGCCATCCACCCAATGTGCGGCGGCAGCAAAAAGGGCAAACAGAATGCTAGGAATAATAAAGAAGGGGATCATGAACAGAGCAGAGAAGGTTATCATGCCGCTGTACCGGGCCATGGTACGCCCTCACCTGGAGTACTGCGTCCAGCACTGGTCGCCGAACCTGAAGAAGGACACGGTACTACTCGAAAGGGTCCAGAGAAGAGCGACTAAGATGGTTAAGGGGCTGGAGGAGCTGCCATACAGCGAAAGATTAGAGAAACTGGGCCTCTTCTCTCTCGAAAAGAGGAGATTGAGAAGGGACATGATCGAAACATTCAAGGTACTGAAGGGGATAGACTTAGTAGATAAGGAAAGGTTGTTCACCCTCTCCAAGGTAGGGAGAACAAGAGGGCACGCTCTAAAGTTGAAAGGGGATAGATTCCGTACAAACGTAAGGAAGTTCTTCTTCACCCAGAGAGTGGTAGGAAGCTGGAACGCCCTTCCAGAGGCTAATATAGGGGAAAACACCCTCCAAGGATTCAAGACAAAGTTAGACAAGTTTCTGTTGAACAAGAACGTGCGCTAGTAAGGCTAGTCTCAGTTAGGGTGCTGGTCTTAGACCAGAGGGCCGCCGCGTGAGCGGACTGCTGGGCATGATGGACCACTGGTCTGACTCAGCAGTGGCAATTCTTATGTTCTTACTTAATGGCACTCGTATTTTGCACCTGCTGATGAGCAGACAGAAATGTCCACAGTTTCAATCCAGCTGCAACAACAGTATTTTATAAAGGTGCCCTTGTGGCTTTAAAAACAAAAAGCTAGAAATAGGTGTCACCTTGCTCTTTCAACCTAGGTGACTTTTAGAAAATTATCTTCTATATTAGTAAAGTGATGGCACCATTTAAAAGCTGAGGTGCCCTTTTACTAAGATCCATGCTAAACTGGTATTCTAGTACAGCGTTTTTGATTTGATTGCAAGAAAGGAGTTCCGGGTATGTTATTCAGCAACAGCTTGAATGCCTAAATTACAATGGGACACTCTATAAGCATTTTGCCTTGGCACCATATAGGGCTCCTTTTACTTAGCTGCGCTAGCGGTTTTAGCGCGCGGTGCATTGCCGCACGTGTTAGACGCTAACGCCAGTATTGAGCTGGCGTTAGTTCTTGGCGCGCGGTACGGGGTTATCGTGCGCAGCAGTGCAGCATGCGCCAAAAACGCTAGCGCACCTTAGTAAAAGGAGCCCATAGTCTTCCCATGCTAGGATACAATGAGGGTCATTTTTGATAGGATGTCTAAATCTGACTTTGGATGTTTTGAGAAAACTTCCAAAAATTGGGTAGAGAATGTCCATTTTTTGAACTCACAAGATGTCTTTATTTTTTCCCCATAAATGGCCCAGCTAGACATTTTGTCCAGCTAGATATTTTTGGGTTTTTTTTTTTTACATTATTGAAAAAAACATTCAAATTAAAAATGTCCAAAACAAACCATTTGTATATAGGAGTGGCCAGTATTTTTAACAGACTGCACACACAGTCATGCCAGCAGAGCAGTGGGGCACTGTTCTGAACTTCACATTAAGGGTGCCAGGTACACATCACACCACAGCCCCTGTACATTATATAGTGAGTCCTCCATACCCCCCCAAAACCTACTGTACCCACTTTCTACCACCCCAATAGCCCTTATGCCCGCAGGTGTCATCTATATGGCAGTACATTGGGTTTTGGTGGGCTTACACTTTCCACCACAAGTGTACTAGTTAGGGTGGCATATGGGCCTGGGATCCCTTCTCTGCAATCAACTGTACTGCCCACAAGGCTACCCCAGAGACCTGCTTGCAGCTCAACTAAAACTGGCCATAGTATCTGTAGCTGTCATAGAGACAGCTATGTACTGTTTCATGCAGATATTTGGGGGATTGGAGAGGCTCAGTGACCACTAGGGGAGTGTGTAGGGGCTATATTTTCATCCTTCCAGTGGTCATCTGGTCAGTTTGGGTACCTTTTTGACCCTTATACATTTTAAAAACACGTCTAGCCTAAAACGTCCAAATTGTGCCCTGGATGATTATTGCTGTAACTTGTCCAAGTGATAGGCTCACCCTAATCCAGGGGTGTCAAAGTCCCTCCTCGAGGGCCAGAATCCAGTTGGCTTTTCAGGATTTCCCCAATGAATATGCATGAGATCTATTAGCATACAATGAAAGCAGTGCATGCAAATAGATCTCATGCATATTCATTGGGGAAATCCTGAAAACCTGACTGGATTGCGGCCCTCGAGGACCGACTTTGACACCCCTGCCCTAATCCTACCTAAAACACACCACCTTAAGATTTAGATGCACTGGAGACAAAACGACCAGAAAGATCTCTAGAAAGTCATCTTTGAAAATGGTCAATACGTTTTGACTATTAAGACATCCAAGTGCTGGTTTATGCCATCTTTTGGAAGTCTATGTTTTTTTAAAAATAAAGCTCAATGTGTGCTGATAACTGTGGACTGCTTCTTACACTAGCACATATACTGTAGATAGATTAGATTAGATAGATAGATACACACACTGTGAACCTAGAAAAAATTTGTCATATTTTCCATAAAACTCGGCCGATTCTTTTGAAATTTAGTGTATTGTGTCCTGAATGAAGCTGATATAAAATAAAACATTTACCACCACACCACCACATTACCTTGTGAAAATGAATTGTTGCTATGAGATATGAACTGAAGCAGACGATTGTTTACAAACTATCTCTGTATCAAAATGGTTTTCACTGCAGAAGGCCAAATTCTGATAAAGAACTTGGTACTGCTCAAAGGATACAGTAGTCGACAATTGTTGAAAGGGTTGGAACAAAAATGGCTTTGATGTTCCGAACAATTGGCACTGTGAATCGTAAGCCAGGCAGCGGACAACCATGCTGGATTCGCACACAAGAGCACATTGACATTGTATGTGATCTTGTACTGAACCAGGAGGACGTGCCACAAACACACTGAACAACTCACCAAATACCATATATGCTCAAATATAAGCTGACCCAACTATAAGCTGAGGTAACCCTCCAAAAAAAAGGAGGAAAAAGGGTTGACTCGAATATAAGCTGGGAGTGGGGGCTTAATATGCAATTGCCCTGCCAGGCTTTATACGCAGCCCCCTCCCTCACTCCCTCCCCTGCCCTGTCAAGCTCTACACCTAGTCCCCTCCCTCTCTGCCCTGTACCCGGGCCTTCCCTCCCGATGCCTTGCAGGCCTCCACCGGGCCTGCCATAAGACCTAGTGGTCCAGCGGTCCTGGTGGTCTCACAGTGGGCAGGGACAGGAGGGTTCCCTCCCGCCCCCTGTCCCAGCCAACTGTGACAATTTTTACCTCCCTCCCACCTCCCTTGTGTACCTTTCAATTCCCTGGTGGTCCAATGCAGGAGCATTCTTCTTGCATGCCTGCTCAGCAAAGAGCCGCTAGCTGAATGACTACCACGAGTTCTTGCGAGTCTCCCCAAGAACTTGTGGCAGTCATTCAGCTAGCACTTTTTCATCAAGCAGGAACGTGGTAACATCCATCTGTATGTAGGGATGTTTTGCAATCTCAGGGATAGGGAAACTTGTGAAGACTGAAAGAAAGATGGATGCAAAGTGAAGGCAGATCCTGAGGGAAAACTCATTCCAGTGTGCCATAGACTTGGAACTGGGAGTGAAGATTCAAGTTTCACCAGGATAATTTTTCAAAGCACAAAAAGAAGCAATGGGGTACGTCAACAAGGAGAAAAAGAATATCCTTGAGTGGCCCAGTCAAAGCGCAGATCTGAATCTAATAGAAAATCTGTGGCAAGACTTAGAATACAGAAAACTCAGCTCGAAAGAGCTTGAGCTTTCTTCCAAGATAAATAACAAAAAGTGCATTATTCTACTGCCTTGTGCCTGTTATGGCTGTAAAAGGTTTCTCCACCAAATATTAAGTTAAGGGGTATGGAGACATAGGTATTCAAAATACTCTTGAAATTCAAATACTTTTATCATAAGCTCTCCCTTGTCCATATTTTTTTTTAATTATTTTTATTGAATATTTTACAATACAGACAAGCATATAGTAATTGAATACAGATCTATAAAGTAAACCCACAAAATTTCACCCAACAGTAAATTAATCATAATATTTAGTCCATAATATTGGAGACTAACCCCCTCTTTTACTAAGGCACGCTAGCCGTTTTTAAGCTTGCACTAAACACTAACGCGTCCATAGACTATAATGGACGTGTTAGCGTTTAGCGCGTGCTAAAACAGCTGGTGCACCTTAGTAAAAGGACCTCCAAGTAAAGAAAATAAAACAAAGAAAAAAGGAAAAACTTTCAAAAAAAGCGGGACAGTGACAAGACTGCAAAATCAACAGTCGGATCGTTTTAAGCTATAGGAGACTAACGGCCCAGTCTTTACTCCTCCCCCTTCCTTAGCCACAATGAAGTCTAACAATTGCTTTGGTTAAAAAATAGGCTATTTTTTCCACTTAAAGTCACAACATTTTGCAGGAAATTTCAATATGAAGGATGCACCCAAGGCTTAGACTCTAGGGGGTAATAATAATAATAAAAAAAAACGTCTAAAAGTGTCCTAAGTGGCTACTTGGATGATCAAAATGCTTGATCGTCCAAGTACCCATAACCAAAGCTGGTTTTTAGACGTATCTAAAACCAACTTAGGCCTTTCCCCTGCCTCTAAACGCACAGAGAGAAAAGAGGTGTGTTTAGAGGAGAGGAAAGGGCGGGCAGTGGGCGGGAGGTGGGCCGACCTACACCTAGGCGTACAACAGGTATATAATCAAAAAACAGCAAGGGAATATATTTATCCAAGGTGATGCTTATAAATCACTGTTGTACTAATCACCTTTGTTTTACTTCAAGCACTCCCCGGGTAGTTAAACGGGCATGGAAGAAAGCCCGTAACTGTCAGCGGGAGTGGCTATTTCGTCCCCAACAAAGGGAGAATAGTGGAGCCGTGGTATATGTATTGCCTTATTCCAATCGAAGTCAACAAATTAGAAAAATCATTTTGAAACACTGGCCAGTGCTGCAGGTACATGAGAGCTTGAACGACAGCCCTTTATTTGCCCATACTAGGGGCTGGAATTTAGGTCAGATTTTGAAACATCGTGACCCTGTCCAACAGAACAGAGAGGGTCCTCACGTACGTTGTCATCAGTGTGTGTATTGCCCTCATGTCCTCAACACTGACCAAGTGGTAATTCCTCAAACAGGGGGTAAGAAATTTTATTTAAGAACAGGCACTAATTGTTTGTCATCTGCAGTAATATATTGCATTATTTGCCCTTGTAGGCTGTATTACATAGGACATACCCGGCGTGCTATTAAAATCCGCATTGCCGAACACTTGAGCAATATAAGATGCAAACGTGTAACTGCCCCCCTGGTGAGCCATTGGATTGAGCAACAACACTCTATTGAGGAATTACAATATACTGTTCTTATGTGTGCTTATAAAGAATCTGGAAATATCACTCAACATCTTCTTTATTTGGAGCAGAAGTTTATATTCCAATGGCATACCTTGGCCCCCACAGGATTAAACAATGATATTGAATGGTTTAAATTATAATCAATCATGATGTCAGAAGTGATGATGTAGTAGGTAGTAAAAGGGGAGTGTATTTAAAGCGTGGCCTGCTGGGAAGTTCTTCTTGTCAGTAGTGCGCAGTATGGAGTGTTTGTGCCGGTAAGTTGTAGAGAGAGTGTGTACATTGAGTATTTCAAATGTAGTGTTTATTAAGTTAGCAAGCTGTGTGGTGCAGTGTTGATTTGAGTTATCTTGTAATTGTAGTACCCCTCCTGAAGAAGCCAGCGGGTGAAACCTAGGTTGGGGGGTCGGTATTGTGAATAAACGGAGGAGCCCGGAGCAGTTATGTGTACCATCTACACCATTCAAAGTTAAGTTGTTGTGAAATTTATGATTTTATTTTTATTTAAGTTTTATTTTCTGTTATTTAGTCTTTGTTTGGTGGAGGAGACTGTGAACAACTATGATGGTCTCCTTAACAGCTGCCCCGTGAACTTGTTTCACCGGACCTCAGCTGTGGGTCTGAGTGTTCACTTAACCACATCAGCCTTGTGTTGAAATTAGTGCTTGAAGTAAAACAAAGGTGATTAGTACAACAGTACAACAGGTATAACCAATACAGTTTAGTCGGCACTTAGACCTTTTTCACTTAAACAAAATAAAACCAGGTCTAAGTGCCGAAAAATGGGCCGTTGAGCTGATGGCCGTTGGCGCCATCAGTTCAGCGGCCCGGCAACCTAATCATTGCGGCAGGAGAGATGCCTCATCTCCCCTACCGCGATGCCATCACTCTTCTACCCGAACTGCCGCGACCCGCGGCAGTTCGAGTAGAGGAGTGATGGCATCGTGGTAGGAGAGATGAAGCATCTCTCCTGCCGTGATGCATCACTCCTCCCCTCACACATCGGGGCAAGAGGGAGCTCAAGCCCTCTTGCCCCAGCCAACCGTGGCACCCCCGACATATCGGGGCAAGAGGGAGCCCAAGCCCTCTTGCCCCCCACCGACTCCCCGACTCGATCGGGGCAAGAGGGAGCCCAAGCTCTCTTGCCCCGCGGCAGCCGCAGCCCCCCCCCCCGACTCGATCAAGCCAGGAGGGAGCCCAACCCCTCCTGGCCCAGGCGACCCCCCTACCCCCTGACTCAATCGGGCCAGGAGGAAGCCCAAGCCCTCCTGGCCCAGGCGACCCCCTACCCCCACCCCCCACTACATTACGGGCAGGAGGGATCCCAGGCCCTCCTGCCCTCAATGAACCCCCCTCCCCCCAACATCCGCCCCCCTCAGAACCCCCGATCGGCACCCCTACCAGCTGACCCGTGACCCCCCTGGCCGACCCCACAACCTCCCCACCCCCCTTCCCCGTACCTTTACGTAAGTTGGCCGGACAGACGGGTGCCAAACCCATCCGTCCGGCAGGCAGTCCTCCGACGAATGGGGCCGGATTGGCCCAGCCTAACCAAAGCCCCGCCTACTGGTGGGGCCTAAGGCGCCTGGGCCAATCAGAATAGGCCCGGGAGCCTTAGGTCCCTCCTGTGGGCGGGGCCTTAGGCACATGGCCCGTTTTATACATGCATCGTATAAAACATGATTTTAAACCCCCCCCACTAATAAAATATATAAAAAATGAATAAAAGCAAATGTAAAGGATATCATAAAAAGGAACATCGTTAAGTAATACAAGTGAAACATATAAACATAAAACTTTTAAAAAGGATAACCTAAAAACAATGAACAACAAAGTATATTCTGCAATCTATAAAAACATATGTATCAACAAATGGCAAACACGTCAATGTATAATGATTGAAGCTGTAATATGAAAAAGCAAATAATATGACCTGTGGTATGAAAGGCACCTATACAAAAAAAGAAGCACCCAAGTGAAAATGAATGTAATAGAGCAAGAAAACAACTAAAAGCATGGGACGTATACAGGCAAGTCGGGAGAAAATGAAACCAACAGTGAGCCAGCAGATATAATGAAGTTGAAAGACAACGTGTGACACATATAAAGAAGTAGCATAGCCCGCAGCCACTTACTGAACTGTTAATTAATTTTTGTTCTGTGTATTGGTTTGACTCTAATACTTGCGTTTTGGTGAAGGAGGACTGGGGGGGTATGGCATGGGAGGGGGGTGGGGGGGGATTAGAGGGGATTAAGATGAAACTGTGAGCTGGAATTGCTGTGTTGCCTTGAATGTTGTTTTTCTTGGGCTCAATAAAATATATTTGACTATAAAGAAGTAGCATATAACTGAAGCAAAAAGGCGTGTAACAGTAAAAGAGCTGTACACCAGGAGAGAACAAAATGGAAAATACCTGCTGCCACTGATGATGACTATATAAAATGACAGATGGGATCTGTAGTGTGCACAAAGCCACAGGTGGCTCCTCGCATGTCCTGCGCCTGAACTAGAAGCCTTCTCTCTGATGTTGCAACATCAGACAGAATGCTTCCGGATGAGGTGTGGGACACGCGAGGAGCCGCCACCGCCACCTGCGGCTTTGTGCACACTGCAGCAGTGAGGAAGAGAGAGCCGGACAGAAGATAGCACCGGGGACATCTCACCGCGGGCCGCATAAAATAGCTAGGCAGGCCAGATTTGACTTGCAGGCCTTGAGTTTGACACCTATGATGTAGCATAAGTTACTTGAGGGAATATAATGAGAACTAAGAAACAAGGTAGAGTGGATTGTCCTCATTTAAGGCCTTCTGCGTAAGAATCAGGATTTTGAACAGAAATCATGTACTGAACCAGTATAACTAGGGATTCTGATGTTTTGAAGACACTGTGCAGGTCATACTTGAATAGACTACGTTTCAATAATTTGACATGTGATACAGCTAGAGGATATAGGATTGTAGTAATATGAGCGTGGGCCTTCATAGATACAGACAGACAAGGGTATGAAGTAAAGCAAAATTCTGAAGCACAAGTAAAGTACATTAAAAATAAGGTTTCTTTAGATTCAGATGACATCTTTGTACAGGCTTGTTGCTGACAGGCCCCAAAGTCACAGTGTACACAGCCTAGCTGCAGTGTTACACAAATTCTGGACTGGCTCCAGCTAGGCAGAAACAGGATTCTCAGAAGATTCTAAGATAAAGCTATCGGGTTTCTGATAGCTCACATATCTGTAGAGAGGTAAATACTGTGGGGCTGCATCTCTCTTCCCTAGACTAGGGTTACCATATGGCTCCAGAAAAAGGAGGACAGATTAAGTTTTACTTCTACTGAATGCAATGGAAGTAAGGAAGACAGATAGAGACATCTGGGCTTTACTTCTATTGAAATAAATGGAAGTAAAACCCAGATGTCTGAATTTGTCCTTTTTTTTTCTGGAGCCGTATAGTAACCCTACCCTAGACCTCCCTGGCTTGACTGTGCTCAGGAGTTTTATCTAGATGCCTGAACCACACCCTCCCTGCTCTGCCCTGCCTGCCATGTCCTATCTTATCTGTACTACAGGATCTGGTTTCTTAAGATGGCTCTCTGAAGGCATATTGTAAAGGGGAATGAGCAACTTCTATACACTCCATCACAAGGATTGAGACATGAGCAGCTTGGGCATGTTACTCAACTTGACAACACATTTTGTAATCCCATGAATAAAAATTACATTAACCCAATTCATTTCCTCCAATTCTGACACACTGTTTTTTATGTGTTTTATTTTGAGGTCAGCTTATGACTTCTAAAATTCAGAAGTGCGTTCACTTGTGTGACAACTTGACTTGTTAGCCAAACCCTAAGAACAAAAGAATAGCCTTACTGGGTCAGACCAATGGTCCATCAAACCCAGTAGCCCATTCTCACAGTGGCCAATCCAGGTCCCTAGTACCTGGCCAAAACCCAAGGAGTAGCAACATTCCATGCTATTGATCCAGGGTAAGCAGTGGCTTCCCCCATGTCTTTCTCAATAACAGACTATGGACTTTTCCTCCAGGAAATTGTCCAAACCTTTCTTAAAATCAGCTACGTTATCCGTTCTTACCACAACCAGAGCTTCACTATTCTTTGAGTGAAAAAATATTTCCTGCTATTGGTTTTAAAAGTATTTCCCTGTAACTTCATCGTCCCCTAGTCTTTGTCATTTTTGACAAAGTGAAAAATCAATCCACTTGTATCCATTCTATTCCACTCAGGATTTTGTAGACTTCAACCATATCTCCCCTCAGCTGTCTCTTTTCCAAGCTGAAGAGCTCCAACCTTTTTAATCTTTCCTTATATGAGAGGCGTTCCAGCCCCTTTATAATCTTGGTCGCTCTTCTTTTAACTTTTTCTAATGCCGCTATATCTTTCTTGAAATAAAGAGGCCAGAATTGAATACAATATTCTAGATGAGGTCACACCATGGAGCAATTATAACAATTATAGTCTTGTTAACTATCCCTTTTTTAATAATTCTTAGCATCCTGTTTGCTTTTTTTGCTGCCACCATACATTGGGCGAAAGGTTTCATTGTATTGTCTACGATGACACCCAGATCTTTTCTTGGGCACTAACCCCCAAGGTAGACCCTAGCATCCAATAACTGTGATTTGGGTTATTCTTTCCAATGGGCATCACTTTGAATTTGTCCACATTAATTTTCATCTGCCACTTGCACGCCCAGTCTTCCAATTTCCTAAGGTCTGCCTGTAATTTTTCACAATCTGCATGCGTTTTAAGAACTTTGAACAGTTTGGTGTCATCTGCAAATTTAATCACCTCACTCATCGTTACAATTTCCAGATCATTTATAAATAAGTTAAATAGCACCAGTCCCAGTACAGATCCCTGCAGCACTCCCCTGTTTACTCTTGTCCATTGAGAAAAATGACCATTTAACCCTACCCTCTGGTTTTCTATCTGATAATCAATCCTAATCCACAAATGAACTTTGCCACCTATCCCTGAAGAACTTCTGAAAATCTAGATATACTACATCAACCAGCTCACCTTTATCCACATGATTATTCACACCTTCAAAGAAGTCAAGCAAATTGGTGAGGTAAGATCTCCCTTCAATGAACCCCATGCTGACTATCTCATTAAATCACGTTTGTCTACTTGCTCCACAATTTTATTTTTTATAATTGTTTCCACCATTTTGCCCAGCACTGAAGTCAGGCTTACTGGTCTGTAATTTTTCGGATCTCCCCTGCAACCCTTTTTAAAATCGGCATAATATTGGCCACCCTCCAGTCTTCTGCCTAATTTCAGGACTGTTCTGTGGGCTGGGCTGACTAAGATCTGTAAAAACTCCCATGCTTGTTACTTTATATTCATTCTTTCTGACTCATGGGTGGTGACATTTTTATAAAGGTTACCAGGTGGCCATCAAAAAATCTAGAGGGCTGACCACAATCAAACTGATACCACTTCCTAAAATTACAGCTATGATATACTTTATATATTTAACAAAAAGTACAAAATATTCTCTTGTTGGGTAATTTTTAATTGTAATCTAGAGCAGATATTCTTTGTGTAGGTGTGTCTCAGAGTATTGTGGGGCATCTCTAACCAGATAAATGAGCTAAGAATAAGTTGAAATAGCTATGCTGTGACCCACTTTTTTTGACTGAAATAAAGGAGGCTGAAGGCATTATGGTGGTGCATGCATATTTGGAAGTTCCTTATTTAAAGATCATGATGTTCAGATACCAGAAGAAAGAGTTTTTATTCATACTATTTTTGAAAAGAAAAGGGTAAACAAAAATTTATATTATTCCTCTCCTGCTATTTTAAATAATATTCTACCACTGTTCATTAATTCATGCAACTCAGTGTTTGTTGAAAAAAAGTAGACAGTCTATACTAGTTGTCTCAAACTCGTGACCCGGGGGCCACATGCGGCCCGCCTGGTACTATTTTGAGGACCTCGGTATGTTTATCATAATCACAAAAGTAAAATAAAACAGCAGGAGCCTAACTAAGATGGCGTCCTGAAGGCACTCGACAGAACACCACCGAGTCTTTCACTCTTACCTATGGTGAAATGCAAATCGAAGACCCAGGTTTTTCCTTCCGAACCCGGGTCGCAACCTCAGTTATCAGGCCCGATGGATGCTTTTGTCGAACGGGTGCCTAAAGAAGTGCCAGATGAGAAGACCTCGGCTTGGGGTGAGAGCATGTCGGAGAGCCCTCTAATCTCTTTCGAGGCGGTCAGTCTCTCGCCGGAAGAGCGTAGAATGCCAGTGCGGCCACTCCCCCAACTAGTGCTGCAGAGTACAGGGAGCGAGGGGAGCCCAGCAGCAGCCTCTGAGGGCGGTGAAGAGGAGGAAGAAGAACTGGAAGTGCAGAGGATATCAGCTGCTTCAACAATACATCTGCCACCATGTGGAATCTTGGAATTGGAATTGATTGCCTTCAGGTACTGTAAAATCTAAAGATTTGGACTTTAAAGTTGCAATAGCTCCATTGCAGAAGGCTCCAGTTATAGATTTAAATTCTATTTGGGAAGCCATTTCAACACTACAATCTTCTCTGGGATCTCAATTATAATTACTAGTTACACATTGTTCTGGAATACTATTGGAGTCGTTAGTATTGCAACAAAGAGTGGACAAATTAGTGAATAAATCACTGGAGCAGGGAAAAAAATTGGAAAGTCTGGGAGCACAAAATCATCTCCTAATGAAAGATAATAGCAACATTAACTTTAAGCTGGAAATACGGTATTGGAAAATATAACAAGAAAACAAAATCTAAGACTGATTAATGTTCCCAAATCACCTACTATCTCAGCCTTGGATATGTTTAAAAGGTATCTTCTGGAGATTTTGAAGGTCCCACAAAACTCATTTCCGCCTATTTCAAAGATTTACTATATATTATTTCCAAGGGGAAAAAGAAAACTTCAGAAGAACAACAGGAACCAGCAATTGATTTATTGGACTTAACAAATTTATTAGAGTTATCAGGAATAGATCAACTTAGTGTAGCCACACTTTTTGTGCAATTAGCGCTTGACTCAGATAGAGATTGGCTTCTAAAGATGTTTTTTAAACACAAAGATGTACTCTTTCTGAATCAAAAAATTAGAATGTACCTAGATGTTTCTAGATTAATGCAAAAAATGAGAAAACAGTTTTTGCTTTTGAGACCCCAGGTTTTAAAACTGGATGCTACCTTTGTATTAAGATATCCATCTAAGTGTTTGGTTAATTACAAGGGAGATAGATACATTTTTTTCGATTTATCACAGTTATTTAGATTTACTGTGGATAACAGTGTGGTGACAGCTACTACCCCTACCAATAGACAAGAACAAGCTCATAGTTAATATTTTAGGCTTACTTCAGGATGTCCGTCTGGTTTCCTATGGAATTACATCAGTGTAATTTCTCCGATTTATTTGTAACACTCCTCCTCCAATTATTGTGGACTGACAAACAGTTAAAATATGTTTTCCTGGTGCGCCACTACGCTAGTGAATGAAAGAGAAGTCAGCTGGCAGTCGGAGGAAGCGGTGGGAATCTTCACGGGAAGCGGCATGGGACCAGGCAGGCAACATGGTGCACTGCTACGTTAGAAAATGAAAGAGAAGTCAGCCAGCAGTCGGAGGAAGCGGCGGGAATCAGGCAACCAGCCTGGTGCGCCGCATCCAGTGAAGGAGCGCAGCCGTATTAGAATAAGGTAATGGGGGCGCGCTTTGGGTATTCGCTCCATAAGATGCACCCTAATTTCCACCCACTTTTTTGGGGGAAAAAGTGTGTCTAATGGAACGAAAAATACAGTATATCAAGTTAAAATGTAATAAAATGTTTTGCTTGTCTTGCAAAACACTTGCAAACCAAGTTACTTGCAATCCAAGGTTTTACTGTACTATAGTTTACAAGATGTTCCATGTTGGGCACAGCCTTTCGAAAAATGATGGCAAAATTGTGACATCTTAGAAACATAGAAAGAGAGTATGACGGCAGAAAAGGGTCGACGGCCCAACAAGTCTGCCCACTCAAGAACCCTTCCTCCCTCGAGAATCCATCTATTAAGCATTCTTCTTGAGTGACTCCCATCTGTCTGTCCCATCGTCCCTTATAGTCGAGCGTGTTGCTGGCCTCAACTACCTGACGTGGAAGACCATTTCATTGATCAATTACCCTTTCGGTGAAAAGTATTTCCTGGTATCCCCATGAAATCTTCCTCCTCTGAGCTTTAGCGGATGCCCTATTGTCGCCATGGGACCGGTAAGAAAAAAGATTTCTTCCTCCATCTCAATGTGGCCCATGATGTATTTGAATGTTTCTATCATGTCCCCCCTTTCTCTGCGCTCTTCGAGAGAATATAAGCGCAGTCTGCTCAAACGTTCTTCATATGGGAGATCTTTAAGTTCTGAGACCATCCTGGTGGCCATTCGCTGAATCGACTCCATTCTCTTCACATCCTTTTGATAATGTGGCCTCCAGAACTGAACACAGTATTCCAGGTGAGGTCTCACCATGGAGCTGTACAACGGCAGTATAACTTCAGGTTTTTGGCTAATAAAACTCCTTCTGATGCAACCCAGCATTTGTCTAGCCTTTGCTGAAGCTTTCTCTACCTGATTGGCAGCTTTCATGTCTTCCCGGATGATTACTCCTAAGTCCCATTCTGCTACAGTTCTTGTTAGGTTTTCACCATTCAGGGTGTATGTTCTGCATGGATTTCCGCTACCAAGGTGCATCACCTTACATTTTTTGCCATTAAAATTCAGTTGCCAAGTACTAGGCCATTGTTCCAGTAAAAGCAGGTCCTGCGTCATATGTTGGGCATGGTTGCGCTGCCTGGTTCTGCTGCGTTGCCCACAACGTTACATAGTTTAGCATCATCGGCAAATAATGTAATTTTGCCACGAAGTCCCTGAGGTAGATTCCTTATAAAGATATTAAATAGTATCGGGCCCAAGACTGAGCCCTGTGGTACTCCACTGGTCACTTCCGATGTTTTAGAGGGAATACCGTTTACCATTACCCTTTGAAGACTGCCACTAAGCCAGTCTTCTACCCATGTAGTCAGTGTTACTCCTAAGCCCATTGCAATTATCTTGTTCAATAACCTACGGTGTGGGACACTATCAAAGGCCTTACTGAAGTCCAAATACACGATGTCCAGGGACTCTCCCCCATCCAGTTTCTTTGTTACCCAGTCAAAGAAGCTTATCAGATTGGATTGACAAGATCTTCCCTTCGTAAAGCCATGCTAGTGTGGGTCCCTTAATTTTTCGTCATCCAGAATTGCGTCCAATCTGTTTTTTATCAATGTTTCCATGAGTTTACACACTATTAATGTGAGGCTCACCGGTCTGTAATTTTCAGCCTCTGACCTGCATCCCTTTTTGTGGAGCGGAATAACATTAGCAGTTTTCCAGTCCAAGGGGACTTTTCCCTTGCTTAGGGAAAGATTGAAAAGCTCAGCTAACGGTTCTGCCAGGATGTCTCTCAATTCCCAAAGTACTCTGGGGTGTAGATTATCCGGGCCCATAGCTTTGTTTACTTTTAGCTTTGACAGTTCGTGGTAGACATTGCTCGCGGTAAATTCAAGGTCCCAGAATGGGTCCTCTGAGCACCCCTGTGTCTGTAGCTGAGGACCGGACCCTGGCACTTCCCAGGTGAAAACCGAGCAGAAGTAGTTATTGAGTAGTTCTGCTTTGTCTGCGTCCGAGTCTACAAAGTTTCCGTTGGGCTTCTTTAGGCGCACTATACCACTTGTGGTTTTTTTCCTGTCGCTAATGTACTTTAAAAAGGATTTATCCCCTTTTTTAACCTGTTTTGCTATACTTTCCTCCATCCGGAGTTTGGCCTCCCTGACTGTTGTTTTAATATTTCTAGATTTCGTCAAATAGTTTTCTTTAGCTTCCGGTCGTAGTGATTGTTTGACATCTCCATTTGCCTAACTCAGTAACCTAGGCAAAATGGAGTTTTAAGTTGGGATATTTGCTAAAAAGCTGCCTAAAGCCATATGATACATTTCATCAGGAATTTGGGGAATTACTGCAAGTGAGCATTAGGCCAAGCACTGATCACTGATTTGTAAAGTTTGCAGAGTCACTAAAGGGGTAAATTGGGCAATTGGGCAATTGTTAAGATGGTTATTTTACCACAACTTATTGCATAAAAAGGGACCCTGTGGTAAAATAGCACAAGTTCTGGTAAAATTAACCCAACTTAATGGTAGCCCACTTTGATAACTTCCTCCCTAAGTGGTAGTGATGGGAACCATCTTTACAGAGTAGCTGTCCTATATACTAGGCATAATCCATTTCTTAAAGGCTGAATATGTTTTTGCAGTGGGTGTGCTGATAAAGAAGAGCTAGCATTTAAATAGTTGCGTTGGTCTCTTTTAACGAAAGAGAAGGATGTTGACTATCACTAAATTCAACTTGGCAACCGTAATTTGGAATGAACCACTTCCTCTATAAAAATGAATTCTGTGTTTCCAGTCAAGTAAGCAAATGGTAATTGTTGCCATGACCCCTGTTAATTCTCCCATGGGGTTCTTTTATTTCTCAAATTTACTGAGATTATAAATGAAAACTCTGTTGGCCTTTATAGATTTTTGACCCCCTACGTGACCTTATTCCACTGAAACAAAAACACATTGGTGGAATGAGAAAAGGTATTTGTGGGCCATATTAAAGAAAAACTTTCATCATCTCAGCAGACTAGGGTTTGTGTGAAACACAAGAATGGAATTAAGAACCTGGATGCAGATTAGGTTTGCACATGTCTGAACATTAACTGTTAGTATGCTAAACAAAGCTAGAAGAGTTTTTGTTTATGGATTCTCTGCTTTGCCTTCAGGCCATCCATAGCCTGAGTACTTCAGCTATCAGTATCAGGTTTACCTCAGGGGGTCAGAAGGTAGAGGAAGAAGAGTCAGTGTGCATTCAAATTCAGCACTGCATCTTTTCTATTTTGAAGATTTATTTTTACTTCAGGCATTGTGCTTCTCATTCAGAGGTAAAGAAATGTGCACATCAATATCATGTAGGTTTGAACTACATAGTCAAGATTGGGAATATTCCAGATCTGGGCCTACAAGATATGCATTCATGGATAAAATGGAGCTGCTATGTGGATAACTTATCTATCCAAGTCTGAACAATAGCAGGTAAAACATTAAATGGATAAGTTATCTTTTAAAAGTTACACGTATATAGTCAGCAGTGGCACTTATAAAATTACAACTGCTGAATTATGTATTATTTCAAACAGATAATTTATATGTAAAGTTTTGTGGTGCCAGGACTGCTTTTTCAAAGTTATTGGCAGTGACCAAGGCTCTATCAGAACAATACTTCCAGACAAAAGATGTGAGGTGTAGGCGTTTGAACTGGCAACTGAACACAGGCCTCTTATACATTACTAACATCCAATACCAATGACATGGTAGTTGGATGTAGTCCTTATGTAATTCTTAATGTGGTAATGATGCATTCTTAATTGAACAGAGCAGCTTTGAATTATAGATTGCATAATATATTCCCCGAAATCATTCCCAAAACTACAGCTAAGCAGGATGCCATTTCACCAAACTATTCATCATGCTTTATCATGATAAAATGAACTACTAAGTTGAGCTAGTTTTATATTGTAAATGCACAGGATATTTATTGTTCAATATCTACAATGTGTAATCAAGTGTTTTCTCCTGGAGCTAACTTTCCAAGCTTAATATAAAACAGTAAGAACAAAACATTACAAAAATTAAAAGGCACTCGGGGGAAGAACTACAATAAAAATGTAAAAGTAAGTGTGTGTGTGTGGGGGGGGGTTATACAGTAGGAAAGTGCTACTTGTGTTAGACAAAGCTATATCCATCTTGATATAATCCACTCATGTTCTTTTAGCCACTGTACCTTATTTACTAAAATGTGTTATGTGGGAATTAATCAGCTCATCAATACAGTGGTACCTCGAGCAAAACATTTGCAAACTTGGTGCCTCGTAAACTGAGCTTGCCTCGCTGTACGAGCGCTCTCTCTGAGATTCTCAGATTCAGAATCTCGGAGAGAGCGAGACCAGAAGGCTTTGAGCATGCGCAAATGCTCAAAGCCAGTCCAGCCCGGCCCAGCCCAGAAGAGGGAGGATCTCCGACGCACTGCCCAGCCCAGGCCGCACCAGAAGAGGGAGGATCTTCGGGCACCGGCACTGGTGCCCAGTTTGGGTAAGGGATGTCATTGCCGTGCTCGGGGGGGGATGTAGGATCGCGGTGGAGGGTGGGCAACGCGAGCAGGGGGGAGGAAACCGGTTTGCAGTGGGGATGCCGGATCGCGGGGAGGGGGCAGGAGCAGCATCGGTAGCCTCAGGGGGGGGGGGAATGGAGCAGCGTCGGTAGCCTCAGGGGGGGGAGGGAGGAGGTGGAACCAATTAAAGCGAGTTTCCCTTACTTCCTATGGGGAAACTTGCTTTGATATACGAGCAATTTGGTTTATGAGCATGCTTCTGGAACGAATTATGCTCGTAAATCAAGGTTCCACTGTACTTAGTTACCACCACCAATGTGTCCATTCATTACCCACACCGTGTTCCTCAGAATGCTACACTGAATTATAGTGTGGTAGCCGTCCTCATAGGAACCTTTATAAGGTGTAATTTTTCTAATGAATAAACTAATGATTTCATTTGGACATTCATTTGGACATTCATTTGGACACATTAGGGTTTTTCTGACCCATGATAAGAAGTTTATGCCCTAATGTGTTGTGCTGACACTAAGCCATGAATTAACAACAACAAAAAAACTATTGAGGTCTTTTCCTCATTTTCTTAACATCATTAGATGTTGTTCATCAGTTTTTATTCATGTGATATGGTATTCTGAACACCATTTTTTGCCTCATAATAATTTTGAGTAGATAACATAAAACACTTAACATTACCTCATGGAGGTGGTGATAAATGCGTCTCAGTGCATGCAATGAAATTAATGCATGGAAAATGTATTGTCTATGTGTCAACTGAGTGAGAAGATGCTGGACACACTTCTAACAGCTAATTTTGACCTTTAAAGCACAATAACTGAAAATTTAGTTGCACTTTAGTAAAACGTGTTCTTAATTTTAAAATAAAATACATATTATATATGTGGAGGGGCATAATAAAAAAAGCCATCTAAGTCAGTTTTTGGCCTAAGGCGCTAGTCGCCCACAGTCGGCAACAGGAAAAAGTCCATTCTCGAAAAGTATGTCCAAAATGGGTTTCTCTTCAAGAATGGCATACCTGTACATCCAGGCATTTAATCGCCCAGACCACCAATACATCTATCTTTATACCATATTCTCTACCTCCATGGGAGTGGCCTAAGGGATCTGGCCAATCAGAATATTAAGACACTCCCAGCATATCCCAGAATGCACTGAGAGACAGGCCTAAGATTCCAATTGACCCACATGGGAGGGGCCTTAGGCACCTGGGCCAATCAGGGCCTTAGGCCCCTCCCCGGTACATCCCTTGCCACGATCGCTTGCATCCCTTGCCGAGATCAGCTTAGCGGCAACCCAAACTGCCACTTATACCTGTTGTAACTCTAAGTCCCAACTTATAAGTTCCGTCCAGGCAGCCTCGTAAAACTTTCAATTATCGCTACGGGATGATTAAGTCTAGGTTGGCCCACATCCAGCCCACCTCCCACCCTAACCCTGCCTCCAAAACTGCCCCTTTGAGCTCTGGGTGCACAGCGGGAATCAGAGGCCTAAAAAGTCTCTGGATACATCCAAAAACCTGGCCTTTGAATGATTTCTTCATGCCTCTTTTATGGATTTGCTGGACCCTCCCAAACCCCTTTTTCTCTTCTGCCTCCTGTCACCCTCCCCCAATCTGTCTTCCCCTTTTCCTTTTCCAGTTACCCTTCTCATTCAGGCTTCTTTCTGTTGTTCCCTTTCCCTTTTTAGATATTGTAAACTGCTTTGCTATGCTTTTGGACATATATCAAGTGCTTGTAATCATCATCATCACCATAGTAAGAGGTGGCGTAGTGGCTAGAGCAGCAGGCTAAGAACCAGAGAGACCACGGTTCAAACCCTACTGACACTCCTTCTGTCCTCAGATACAATCTTAGATTATAAACCCTCCAGAGACAGTTGTGTAATAGAGAATGACACAGGGACAAATTTGTCCCCATCCCTCCAGGAACTCAATTTCTCCGTCTTGTCCCCATGAGTTTTGTTACTGTCCCATTCTTTGTAAGCTCTGCCTTAACCACACAAGCCTCAAACACTTATGATTTTAAAGTGTTTGAGGCTTGTGCGGATGAGGACAGAACTTGCAGGAATGGGGCAGGGACAAGAAAAGAACTCGCTAGGACGGGATGGGAAAATGAGTTCCCAGGAGACGGGGGAAAATTTGTCCCCGTGTCATTCTCTATTGTATAGCTCACCTTGAAAAAGTGTGAACTAAATATTAAGGGTTCAAGCTATGGTAGAGGTTTCTACTGCAGGCCGGCAAGGTAAATGCTCCTATGAGCATCGGAGCATTTACATCACCGGCCCACAGTAGAAACCTCAACCAAGGCTTTGTAAAAGTCAGCATAACATAAGAATATGTAGAATTTTCTAGATTTATGTAAAATCTTAATTTTAGGATTATCCTAGATGCACACAGTTTTGTATTATGTCATCTTACCATGCCCTAGCTGTAGCTAATTGGTTGAACTAAATTGCAACATCAAGAGGAGAATCTAAAGTATAGAAGATTATTATACACACACCTGTTGCAAATCATCTCTTTCATCCAAATGAAGAACTGTAACAGCTGACAGAGAAACGTTTTCTGTTTCTGTCCTCCAGGCTACAGCTGCATTTTAACATTCTCTACCTGTCAATACATCAACATCCTGTGAGTGAATAATGGTTTTAATTTGCTCATCAGGATGTGTTTGCCCTATTAACCTTCCCTTCAGGAGAATGATAGTGTTACCTGCCTAGTTTACCCCGAATCAACCAATCAAGGACATGAAAGACATAGCCATCTCCAAACATATGTTTCTAATATACTAACCTCTGGGTCATCTAGAAAAATAGCTCTTTTTCTGATTGGAAGTCCTCCTAGATTGCAAAATTTCTTCTCTGTGTTTCTCTTCTAGGACTTTCACAATTTTAAAATCTGACCCTAGATTTATCAATAGCAATTGCAGTACATTCATCTTACATGCCCTTTTCATATTTGATATGTGCACAAACCAGTATGAATACATTACATAATATCTAAGTCCCCATTTTACAAAGCCGGGGTATGCATGTTTCATAACCAAGTACAGTATATGCAAATGGCAGAGGGCCATGGTCTGGGTGGATTTTGGGTGGGACAAGGTCACGGCAAGTTCATAGACGTTTATTCCCCATTTTGGAACTAAACATCTATGTCCTAAAAGATCAACATTGGGAGTTGATCTGCTTCCAAGCACATTTAGGATTTGGCAAACAGCTGCTGTTGAGCAGTATTCCACTGGAGGGATGGATTACCCCCTTAATCCTCCAATGGGTTTTTGTGTGTCCGCCCCCCACCTCCACCACCATATTCAAAACTGGCAAGGGAAAATGGTCACTGTGACAACATTGGGATAACAACCAGTTATGTTTCTAAGGTTGGCAAGATAACCGGTTATGTTGTCACTGTACAGCATAATTGCTTATATGCTGGCTTTGAACCTATCAACTTTGCATATACAGTTGACTCCGCTTAAGTGCAAGGCGACCGGACCATGACATGTGCTTAGATGGAGTGTGCGCTTAATTGCAGTACCACTTTTTAGTCATGAAACTCACAGTACACTGTAGTCAAATGCAATAAAACTTTTATTCAGTAAAAAAAAACCCACGTAAAACAATTCTACACAGTTCAGTTTTAGAATCCGCACTGTTCCGTCTAATGCAATACACTGTAAACCTTTTTTTATACCAACATTCTACTGAAATAATCACTCATTGTTTTCTGCATGCAGATTGCACGATTCAGGCTGTGTATCTGACTACTGATGCTGTAAAACTGGCCATAGTCGTGACCAATGTTCCCTCTAAGCTGAGCGCATGAGCGATCGCTCACTATTTTCATTGGCATCGCTCATAATTTTTCTCGTGTCGCTCACTAAAATACACAGTGGGCGCGACTGGAATTGAGCGCGGGTGGAGGTGAGAGGAAGCGGCGGCGGTGGCTCAGGCCAAGCGCCGGCACGGCACCGCAAAAGGGGACGGAAGCGGCGCGAGTCTGGCGCTTGTCGTTCTCCTCGGGCGACGCCATGCCTGCGCGTCCTCCTCGGAGCCTTGTTTTTTCCATCCGCCGCTCCACACCGCCACCTGAAATGTTTTTTGAAGCTTCGGTCTGCCCTACTCGCCTTAGTGTATTTTAAGTTGAAAGATGCAGCGGCGGCTCCTCTCAAGATCCCCGACTGCATTGGACTTCCGACGCAGGTGGGGATCGTGAGAGGAGCCGTTGCCACATCTTTCAGCTTAAAAATACACTAAGACAAGGCAAGGAGCAGGGCAGACCGAAGAACAGCATGAACATACCAGTAAGGCTGGGGACTCACGCATGCGCACTCCTGCGGCCACAGACCTACACCTCACAGAACACGCAGATAGGAGTGTGGAGTGTGGAGTATGTAACTTGTCGCTCATACATATTTTTTTTTTGCACACACCTCATCAATCCTTAGAGGGAACATTGGTCATGACATCCATTTATCTCTAGATAACAACGCAGCATGTGTAGGGACTTCAGTGCATCTGAGAAGGAAACAATCTCTACAGGTGTTTCACTAGTTGTAATGACCGCAGTATCCCCATTATCATCAGACTCTTGGTTGTCTGCAGTGTCCTTTATGACTGTACATATACCAGATTTAGTGCCGTCAGTTGATGTGGGCACATCGTTGTCAATGGTGACTTACAGTTCAAACTCTTGTGGCAAGAGTCCAACTGGGAGTTCAATGGATGAAGTGTCAGTTTTAGTTTTATCCTCAGATGTGTGAATGAAGCTCGCCTGTAGATAGCAATTTGAAATCGTTGATAAGACTCGACTCCACGCCTCTCGTACCATGTGAAGAGAGTCGAGCACCGTCATTTTTCTCGCAGCTCGGGGACTGGATTCTGCATGCATCAATCACCGCCATCACATATCTTAGGACGAGCAACCTGTAATGACGTTTGAAGTTAGCGATTATCCCTTGGTCCATTGGTTGGATCAAAGATGTAGTGTTTTGTGGAAGAAACATGAATCTGATGTTGGTTAGTCGTACATCATTGCTGTGGGCTGCACAGTTATCACACAGCATTACAATGCGTCTCCTACGCTTTCTCATTAGATTGTCAAGCTTCTGCAACCATTCATTCCACAGTGTCATCATCATCCATGCATTTTTGTTGCTTTCATATTCAACAGGTAGGCATTTAATGTTTTTGAAGCACCGAGGATTTTGCTTCTTCCCAATCATCAGTGGCTCGAGCTTTTCACTAGTCCATATTGCAACTGAGCAGCAATGTCAATCATTCCTTTGGCACCTTGAAGCCAAAAGTTTCACTGCGTTTGAAAGCCAGTGTTCCATCAGGGATGGCAAGCTAGTACAGGCCCATCTCATCGGCGTTGAAAATGTCACATGGTTCATATCCACCAATGACTGATTGCAACACTTCCATGACCCATCTTTCTGCACCAAATTCATCAGCGTCTTGTTTTTCGCCATGTTGCTTCTTAAATTTTAAGCCGTTATGTACCTTTCACCTCTTACACCATACGTCTTCTATGCCAAGTTCTTCGGATAGCTATACTACTTTCTCCATCAGCAGAGGACACACATTGGCAGTTGATGACTTCTAGCTTCAGCAAACCATCGCAACAATGCCTATTCAACATTTCCAGCCTTCCCAATTCTTTTCAGTTTCCTGGTAGGATTGCTGTTGTTTTGCCAGTCTTTCAATATGGCTTGCTTTTTCCGAGAAATCTGGCTAGGATGACCGATGTAATGTTTTGCAATAGAGACCTAACTCTCCCGTTGGTCAAGTCTCTTTAAGACAATGACACGTTCAGCCAGAGACAATGACTTTTGACCAGCCAAAGACAAAGGTTTTTCTCCACGAGACGCCATGGTGTAGTTTCGAAAGTTCGAACACCTAGCCAGGCCTAGAATGCTGATCCAAAACACGTGGCTCATCAACGTGAGAACGTGATTGCTTTTTACCGGAATGAATGTAACATGAACACATAGAGGTGGGACCTATAACATCAGTGCGCATAAGCAGATTATGTGCTTATCAGAATTGCAATTATTCAGAGTTTACATCCATTGACTTTAATGTGAAAAAAACAGGACCATGAAGGTAGGGTGCAGATAACTGAAGTGTGCACTTAACCCACATGCACTCAGGTGGAGTCAACTTTATTTCTTTTTCTAAAATGGATATTTATGTTGTATGCAGCTGGTGCTTTAATATCCATTTATCCTGTGTTTCAGAACAGGCTCTATGTTGGCAGATTCTGCCCTAAAATATTGGTGAAACCTGAGCTGCATTGACCTGCATGTCTCATTTCCTATTGCTATGATCTGTCTAACATGGGCTGTCAACATTCCATAAAAGTGGTGCATGTTATACTGTTTTAGTTTATGCTAACTAGAACAGTCCCATTATTCAAAATTTAAGAAATCAGCTAAACTAAGAAGCTTATTGGTTTTGTCGACCTTGTCAAACTAATCTGACTGAAAATGAACTCTCAGCTTAATGTTGTTTACTTGCCCTAATATGCCTCATTATAACTGGTTGGAGTGTGTAATGCTGTATCTGTCAAGTTTTTTTAAAAGGTGGTGTTTTGGTGTTTTACAGTTAGTTGCATGTCCCTCTTTAGGGCCCCTGTTTCATATGAATGTTGAAATCTTTGCAGAGGGGATACTGCTGACTGCTTGGCCAACATGAGAAAGCAAACAGTAAAATGCTGTCAGCGAAGGCACTGATGGGTGTCAAAATCAAGGAAAATAGGTTACTGAATTCTTGTAAAAATTTCTCCTTCACATTCCTTCATGCATTTGACTTTTCATTGTGACATTGCAAACTGAGCAGGGAAGAATTAATATGACAGGGAGCGTGAATCTCTTTGCAATGTGTATGGTCATCGAATGGTTGCCACGAACGGAAAAGTTCCCTCTAATTTTGTCCATTCAGACTGTTGCGTGGCATCAATGCTCAGTCCAGAAAGAACTTTATTAATACCTCCTTTCAGCTCAAGAAGATATCTTGACGTTATAGGTTCTGTTCCATTGTGCACCTTTAATAGGATATTAACATAGCTGTTTCAATATAGGTTCTCAACAGTCAACTGAATGAAATGTGTCATACAAGACATCCATGAGTATACTGTGCTACAAAGAATATAAAATTCTAAAGTCAATTTCAAATCATCCCTATTCTCTTGTGATTTTCAATCACTAATATCAGGATCAACATTGTCTTCTTCAGCTTCATCGTTGTCTGCCATGATTTGTTTTTTTCATTATGGCTTTTCCGAAGTATATAAACTATATTTGCACCATTATTGGTAAAAACATTATTTTTCTCAGGTTTTATATCCCACTCTATCAAACTTTGATCTAGGCATTATGCTATCTCATCCCAGTATGTGGGCAAGGGTGCTTAAGGGTTGAATATATGAGTTTTAAAGTTCCAGGGTCAAAGAAGCGTCTATACTGTATACCAAAAAATGAACAAGAAAGACTTTTTTTCCCCATCCATCAAGACATATTGTTACCTTTTTGCTCCTAGTAAACATTTCCTTCAGTTTCTCTGCTAAGGATACTGTACTTTGTTGTATCATCTTAGTGGATGCCTGGAATGCACTCCCGAGAGAGGTGGTGGAGAGTAAAACTGTGACTGAGTTCATAAAAGCGTGGGATGAACACAGAAGATTTAGAATCAGAAAATAATATTAAATATTGAACTAGGCCAGTTACTGGGCAGATTTGCACGGTCTGTGTCTGTGTATGGCCGTTTGGTGGAGGATGAGCAGGGGAGGGCTTCAATGGCTGGGAGGGTGTAGATGGGCTGGAGTAAGTCTTAACAGAGATTTCAGCAGTTGGAACCCAAGCACAGTACCAGGTAAAGCTTTGGATTCTTGCCCAGAAATAGCTAAGAAGAAAAAAAAAAATTTAAATTGAATCAGGTTGGGCAGACTGGATGGACTATTCAGGTCTTTATCTGCCATTATCTACTATGTTACTATGTAAGGCTTTGGCAGTGCCCCAAGGTTTGAATTTGGGATCCAAGGTTTTAAGCATGTTTTTAAATTCAGGTAAATTAATAATTGTCATTGGGCTGCTGGTAGCAATAATCATATCCAAAACTGATTTTATGCTTACACAGTACTGGTCAGATTGCTAGCTATATGATATAGAGTGCGCTTTGAGATTTCTGAATTCCAAAATTGTAGGATTCTGGCTTACCGGATTCTTTTGATCACTGAATTGTCCACCTTAATTTTTTTCCTCACTGACTCCTGTGATTTTAAGACTCAGCTTCAGCTTTATGAAATGCTCCATGCGTTTTTAAAGATTGGTTGGATTTTTTCCTACAATGAGTATGTTGTATTCATGCGCCCTGGTGCTTATAAGCCTGATCAGGCATCTGCTTTTCATAGTATTTTTGCTGTATTCGAAGAATACATATGCCACTTTCCCTCTTATATTCAGCAACTTGGGCAGACTCTTTTTTATTCTCCCAATGATGATAAAACACCAATTTTTCAGAACATGTCAAACTAAGCTACAGACTTTGTTGGCAGAAAATATAATTAGGCTGAATTTAAAATAGGTTTGGCAAGTTTATAGAGAACAGTTCTTTAGACAGGTAGTCTTGGCTGGCTTCTCTGCGTATTTCAGGGACTGAGTGCTATTGGAAGAACTAATCACTATCAGATTGCAGCCACGCAGCCTTGAATGGGCATGGATGGGCCCACTCAACAGCAACGTATTTTAGCGACAACAGGCAATGATCTCAAGCTGTGCAAGCTAAGGACCTTACCTGATAGTGAGGAAAATGCTGTTCTTCATCTCAGTAGTCTGCTGTGGCTCCCTGACGTCTACTGATACCAGCACCCGTTTCTGCTTTGTTTTTGTGCATGCGCTGAAAACTGAGCATGCTCAATTGCTGGTGTCAGTGGTTCAGGAAGAGATAGCACACTGCGTTTTTATTATTTGTGAGCCTGTGATGGGGGATTGGGATGTTGTATGATTGCATTTGTTTTATTCTATATTCAATGACTATATATGTTGAATTTTATATCTAAACAGTTTTTATTAAGAACCAAAATCAACTTCTTACAGAAAGTCAAGGGGACTAAATAACTAGGGAACAATATTATCCTACATCAGGGCTGCACAAGTCCGGTCCTCGATATCTACTGGCAGGTCAGTTTTTCGAGATATCCACAATGAATATGCATGGGAGAGGAGATTTGCGTACCAAGAAGGCAGTACAGGCAAATCTCTCATATGCATATTCATTGTGGATATCCTGAAAACCTGGCCTGCTAGTAGATCTCGAGGACCGAACTTGGGCAGCCCTGGCCTACATTGTCAAATAAGTTCAAAGTCAGGTTCTGGGTTTAAGAATATCCCTGGTCCACCTCCATAAACTATTCCCCCCTCCCTTACTCCCAAGCAGCAGATATTACATAGAAATATGAACATTCTCAATTCAATAGGTTCTACTCCAATCAACAATACATCAGTAGTCAATTAAGAGAACCAGCAGCAGTGAAACATCAGTCTCTCTCTTCTTCACTGCCTCTATCCCAAAAACATGATAATGTAACTGTCATATGCTACCCTTTCTCCCAAATGTCCCTGGACAAATCCTTCATACTGTCCCCAGATCATCATATATGCCCGCATACCAAGTCCAAATTGAATCAGTCTATATACATTCCAACAATAAATAGGCTATAACAAATTATTTCCAATGTTGAATTTTAATGATTACACTGACCAACACTTATTTTGGTGCTGCAAATGTTAGACCTGTTTCTGGGTATATTTGACCTGTTGATTCCAAAAATGGCACCAGTTTTCACCTATCAGCTGTAGTTTTTGACATACAGATACTCTGCTTACCCATAAAAAAAATCAGGATATTTTAATGTAGTGTTTAAATTAATATCTTTTAAGAATGAAGGAAACATTAAAATTTAAAAGAAAAGTGTACAACATGAAAATCTACTTATTTTATACCAAAAGCACAAGTTTATGATATAGACTTTCCAGTCATTCAACACACAAGAAGCTCCTGTTATAAGAACATAAGAATTGCCGCTGCTAGGTCAGACCAGTGGTCTATCGTGCCCAGCAGTCCGCTCACAGGGCGGCCCTCTGGTCAAAGACCAGTGCCCTGAGACTAGCCCTACCTGCGTATGTTCCGGTTCAGCAGGAACTTGTCTAACTTTGTCTTGAATCCCTGGAGAGTATTTTCCTCTATGACAGACTCTGGAAGAGCATTCCAATTTTCTACCACTCTCTGGGTGAAGAAGAACTTCCTTACGTTCGCACGGAATCTATCCCCTTTCAATTTTCGAAAGTGCCCTCTCGTTCTCCTTACCTTGGAGAGGGTGAACAACCTGTTCTTATCCACTAAGTCTATTCCCTTCAGTACCTTGAATGTTTCAATCATGTCCCCTTTCAATCTCCTCTGTTCGAGGGAGAAGCAGCCGAGTTTCTCTAATCTTTCACTATACGGTAACTCTTCCAGCCCCTTAACCATCTTAGTTGCTATTCTCTGGACCCTTTTGAGTACCGTATTTCCACATAGATAACGCGCACCCGTGTAAAACGCGCACACGGGTATAGCGCGCGGGAAACACAAATTTATGTAAAGAAATTTTTATATACCGCGCATGCCGCCCCAACTCTCCTCTGGCTGCCCCGACTCTCCTTTCACCCGCCCCGACTTTCCATTCACTGCCCCGACTCTCCTCTGGCCACCCCGACTCTACTTTCAGCCACCCCGACTCTCCTCTCCCCCTTGAAGTCCTGTCCCCACCATGAAAGCCTGATGGCCCCCCCCCCCGACGCCCGATCCATCATCCGGAAGGACCGCTCGCACCCCCACCGCTCGCACTCCCACCCCGATGGACCGCTCGCACTCCCACCCGAAGAACCGCTCGCACCCCCACAGCCTCCCCCCCCTCCCCCATGGAGATGCTGTCTACCTTGTTTCCGGATGCCAGTGAGCCCAGCTGCTTCCTCTGCCGGCGGTCCTGCCCCTTCTTTGAGCCCTGCTGCGCTGCTTCCTCTTCCGGCGGTCCCGCCCTTTCTCTGACATCAGAGAAAGGGCGGGACCGCCGGAAGAGGAAGTAGCGCAGCAGGGCTCAGAGAAGGGGCAGGACTGCTGGCAGAGGAAGCAGCTGGGCTCACTGGCATCCGGAAACAAGGTAGACAGCTTCTCCATGGGGGAGGGGGGGGAGGCTGTGGGGGTGCGAGCGGTTCTTCGGGTGGGAGTGCGAGCGGTCCATCGGGGTGGGAGTGCGAGCGGTGGGGGTGCGAGCAGTCCTTCCAGATGATGAATCGGGCGTCGGGCGGGGTGGGAACTATGTAAAAAAAATTTTATATAGTGCGCTCATGCGTATAACGCGCAAGGTTATGCACGGTTTGTAAAATCGTGTATAACGCGCGCGTTATATGTGTGAAAATACGGTAATACCATGTCCTTCTTCATGTAGGGCGACCAGTGCTGGACGCAGTACTCCAGGTGAGGGCGCACCATGGCCCAGTACAGTGGCATGATAACCTTCTCTGATCTGTTCGTGATCCCCTTCTTTATCATTCCTAGCATTCTGTTCGCCCTTTTCGCCACCACCTACTTCCGAGAGTGGGATATGCTAGCACAATCCTGCAGAAGATTCCAACAATTTTCTGCCATCATGTGTGCATCCCATCTTCCTTGGTATCTGGCTTCCATTGTTTTTATGTCTTGGTGAAATCTTTCACCTTGCTCTTTACTTTCCACAGAACCTTGGTGACTTAAGCAATCTATGTGACTGTGCAGATAATGGACCTGTTGAAATGAAAGAGTATATCCTCTAGTAATTGTGTGTAGTTGTCTGCCTTCTTGTTGCCAAGAAAGTTTTTCACAACGAGAACAAATGAAGACCAGGCACATGATTCAATTTCATTCATCAATGCTATGTTATAATTATAAGTTGTCTGATCTGTGGACCATCGAAAATTCCTGCCTTCAGTTTTTCCATGGTAAGTCCAGATAACATATGCGCTATGGGACTCATAATGATCAAAACTTTAAAATGTCTAAAAACCCACCTAAGTCAGCACTTTGACATCTAATAGACAGGACGTCCAAATGCCGATAATTAAACTGACTTTCTGGACATGTAGCGGGACTTCTTATGCCTCTGAGTGCCACTGTGCACCCAGAGCTGAAAGGGGCATATATGGAGGAGTGGTCAGGGCAGTATTTGGGCAGGATGTGGGCCAACTTAGACTTAAGATGTCCTGCAGGGATAATTGAATGTTTTACCAGACATCCTTGATGAAACTTAGACATTGTGAGTTAGGTGATGTGAAAACAGATATAATTGCAAAAAAGGTATCCAAAGTGACCAGATAACCACTACAGAGACAAAGTAAAGACCCTCACACACTCCCCCAGTGTTCACTGACCCCCCTCACACACACACAAAGATCAGAATAAAAAGTACATACCTGTCTCCAGAACATCAGCACCTGATATAGGAAAGCCTAGTGTCTTAAATAGCCTGGAGGATGGGCTAGTGAACAGTAATAATTAATAATAATAATAATTTATTTTCTTATATACCGCTAAAGCCATGGTAGTTTGAGGCGGTTTACAACAAGAGGAGCTGGACAATCAGCGATAAGTTACAAAATAGAATCAATGAATACAAGTACACTGAAAGCAAGTACAAATAAGAAGAGCTGGACAGTCAGCGACATAGCTATGAATTTGGTATACAGTATACGAGAGATAATGAACAACAAATTCTTAGGTGACAAATCGGTTGAACAGGTAGAGAGGAATAGCAAGTCCCTTAAGCCACTCTAACTGCTACATTTATGGTGTAAAATGTGAGCCCACCAAAACCCTACCCTATTGCCATATAAGTGCCACCTGCAGCCAAAAGGGCTTTTGGGGTTGTAGACAAGTGGGTA
Source organism: Geotrypetes seraphini (assembly GCF_902459505.1). Taxonomy (NCBI): domain Eukaryota; kingdom Metazoa; phylum Chordata; class Amphibia; order Gymnophiona; family Dermophiidae; genus Geotrypetes; species Geotrypetes seraphini. Next base: position 100,665,331 of record NC_047090.1, on the reverse strand, counting down.
TAGTGGGTTTTGTGGATGTTTTGGGGTACTCACCTATAAGGGAGTTATGGTGAGATGTTTATGTGGCACCTTTTATCTGAAGTTCACAGCAGTGCCCCATTGCTCAGTTGCCATGTCTGGGTTGTCAGTCCATACAAGATTGGCCCCTCCCACATCCAAATGGTCTTGTTCTGGGCATTAGAGACTTGGACAAAATTTTGGTAGAAAATGTGGTTTAAAGATAGACGTCCTGGTGGTCTGGGTGACCTAATGGCCTGGAGGGAGGGGGGGTTAGGATAATTTGTTTCAGTTGTTTGTAAGAATATAAGTGATTTTTTTAATGTATAATTCTTGCACTTAAGTTTTGAAAATTAATAAAAAATTTTAAAAAATTTCTAGATGTATGGAGATTTGCCTTTTGAAAATGGGCATTTTCCAACTGCCAACTTTGGCCGTCTAGCGCCATACATCTAAATCAGACTTAGACGTATGTTTTGATTATGCCCCGCCACGTATTCAATGCACGAACCATCTTTACAAATTGTTTACATTTTTATGCCAGTGTACATTGTAGGAAAGGAAGTAGATGAATAGTTGTGAAACAAAGGTTATTATATTTAAAAAAAAAAAAAAAATTGTGAGCAATTTAAATGCATAAATTTTCCATTCAAAATAGAAAGCTTGTTATGAAATCCCGATTTTGCAGAAGAGATCTTTTAAATAGTGGTAAAAAAAAAATAATAAATTCAACCATATCTAAGAAACTAGAGCTGATTCGGTCTATCCAATTCATTTTTCTGAATCAGTACCAATAACCCCAGGAACAGGTAAAAAAAAAACAAGGCACCAAGAAAAATTGTTTTTTTTTTGTTGGCCTGTGTTATTTTTGTATTATACTCTGCCTAAATCTTTTTATTAGTATATAGCAGGTTATAAATATAAATTTTAATGAAATCACATCAGAATAATTAAAAATATATGTCTTACACAAATTGCAAATAATATAAAAATCATATATAAAAAATAAATAATAAAAGACCCCAGTTACATAGTATCAGTATCAAGAGTTAATAACTTGAAGGAATTTATCTTAACCACTATAATGTCATATACACCTCTCTGATTGATCTTTGCCAGCTTGTTAATATTTCAAGCAAAGGCAAAAAGTACAGTTCACCAAACGTTATGATGATTCACCATTAGTGCAGATGCACTTACTACTTTCTCTTGTGGAGGTGTTAAGTGTATTCGTGCTAAATGCAAAAATGAGAGTCCGAAATAAGTACCCTGCACTAACTGGAATGTTCTTAGAATACTGTGTCCAACATTGGTCTCCTTACCTCAAGAAGGACATAACTCTGTTGGAGAAGGTGCAAAGGCGAAACTAGTCAAAGGAATGAAAAATTTGAGCTACGAAGAACGACTCAGGAAACTGGGACTGTTTACACTAGAGAGGAGAAGACTGAGAGGCGATTTGATAGAGACTTTTAAAATATTAAAAGGATTTGATAAAATAGACCAAGAAGCAGCATTACTAACATTTTCAGATGTGACACGGACAAGAGGTCACAGCCTGAAACTGGGTGGCAGCAGGTTCAGGATAAATGCCAGGAAGTTCTGTTTCTCACAACGAGTGGTGGGTGCTTGGAATTCTCTTCCTGAGGATGTTGTGGCGGAGAATACTCTACGGGGTTTCAAGCACAAGTTGGATATACACCTTCTTGCAAATCATATTGAGGGATACGGTAACTTCAGGTTTTCATAATAGAGAACATAAATGGGCCACTGCGTGAGCGGCTCGCCGGACTAGATGGACCTCGGTCTGATCCGGTGAAGGCATTTCTTATGTTCTTATGTACAATTCCCTTCCATAACTGCCCTGAACAGTGTGCAGTTAGCATGTGCCAGAATAGTAACAGTTACCATACTCATACCCTAATAGCATACATTAATTAATTTGAATATTAATGGGGCAATTCTATAAAGTAACGCCACCTATGCCTTTAATTAATAGGAGCCTATGTACAGTAGGCGCTATTCTATAAGATAGCGCCCAACTGCAAGGGGACATACACTTGGGCAGAGCATGAGAAGGCCATGTGTGGGTGTCCCAGTTTTATGCATAGCTCATACAGGGTGTCAGGTCAAAAGCGCGACGGGACAAAGGCGCGCACAGACAATTGAGCGCAGCGCGGAGGCGTGCGCCGCAGAAAATTACAGTTTTTACAGCTCCGACGGGGAGGCGTGGGGGGAACCCCCCCACTTTACTTAGTACAGATTTCGCCGCGTTGTGGGGGCGTTGTGGAGGGTGTGGGGGGTTGTAACCCCCCACATTTTTCTGAAAACTTCATTTTTTCCCTGTTTTTAGGGAAAAAGTTAAGTTTACTGTAAAATGTGGAGGGTTACAACCCCCCAAACCCCCCACAACGCCGGCGCAATCTCTACTAAGTAAACTGGGGGAGCTCCCCAACAAAAACCCCCATCGGAGCCCCTAAAAACTGTAATTTTCTTCGGCGCGTGCCTCCATCTTGCGCTGTTGTCGGCGCGCGCCTTTGTCTTTCGCGGGGTTGTCTATGAACCCTCATACAGTGCTGTAAATTGTGGATCTAGGCACACCAGTTTACAGCTGCCACCCACAAGATGTTAAGAGTGTGTTATAAAATGCCACAAGCGCACAACATTGGGGCATATGAGCTGCACGCCAGTTTATAGAATTGCTCCAAAAGAGAGATTAAATAGCCCAAAGAAGCCGCCAGGCTAAATTGCTCCATTTCTGAACTAGATATCTGGGAAACTATTTTCACAAGATCTCAGTTCAGAGCTAAAAGCCTTCTTACAGAGCTGGATACTGTGAGTTTTCTCATCTTCAGCATGTCTCCCTCTGCATTGCAATCTAATGGAATGGAATTTCATACCGTTGCTGCAGCACAGTAGAAAGTCTGTTATGCGACGATGATAAATAAAATCCCTTCAATGAACGGCCTGACGGGCCTCATTCATGGATCTTAAAGTTCTACATGGAGAATGGAATGATGAATAGGACTATAAATAACATGGCCCCTTCCTCCTCAAGGCCTTAAAAGCCAGGCAAACAATTCTGAACTTTGCTCGAAAGGTATTAGAAGCTAATGCAAATTGCATAGACCTGGGGTGACATATTCTTTCTGTCAGCTTGCTGCGATAATGTATGCAGCAGCATTTTACACCAGTTAATGAGAAACACGTCAGACTTACTGGATGCCTGTTATAAAACAAATTGCAACATTGCATTAGTGATAATATCACTGCATGGAGGTTTGATTTTAGATCAACGGGTTGCAAATATGGTTGCAACTGCTGCAAAGCCCACAATTTACTGAACTCGGTTTTAGCAGTCTTAGTTATAGTATAAGGACCTTCCTAGATATAGTAGACGAAAAAGTCACTTTGTCAAGATTTCTCTTTTCAAGACTGGGGGAGTCCTGCTAATCACATCTTTAAATCCAGTGGATGAGAACCAATAGAAGAGCTCCATTTTTGCTAGATTTAAACTAAGGGGTCCTTTTACTAAGGCGTGCTACCGATTTAGTGCGCTAAATGCTAAGGTGCCCATGGAATATAATGGGTGCCTTAACATTTAGCGCCCGCTAAATTAGTTAGTAAAAGGACCCCTAAGTTTACTCAGTCTTTTTCAATTAAAAATGCTTTGTATTTTGTTGTTTAGTTCTCTAACAGGACTCACTCAGTCATTCCTCAATGGTAAAATACGATGGATTTCATCATTATAGATCTTAAATGAGTAATGTTTCATGTATTATTACATTTTAATTTGTTGTACATTGTTTTGGATGTGACTGATACTGGTCCCAAGGAAAGTAGTTTATAAGTTATTAAATGGAAAAGTAGGTAACATAACGTAACATAAAACTTACTTCTTTACCACAAATACCACTAAGTTCTATGCGGTTCACAAAAGATAGAGAATACAAATGAATACAGCAACAAGATATCTAATTTCCAAAAGATTCAATAAAAAGATGCATTTTTAAAGCACGTCAAAACTTTTGGTAACAGAAGATGTAAATAAGTAATTCAGATCCTTAGCCCATAAAGCCGCTTGAAAAGACAACAGATGCTCCTGAATTTTTTTTGAATTTACAACCCTTAAAAAATGGAAAAGAGAGTAACACATGAGATTTCCTAGAATGTTTGGAGTTGGTGATGATAAAAGATTCCATGAGATATTCTGTGATGAGACCTGCCAATACCTTGAAACAAATACATCAAAACTTAAACTTAATCCAGAATAGCACTGTGGGACTCCATATCTAAGTAAGCTGGCATCCATTGATACATTTTGAGGCTGTGGTAAGTACTAAAGCTTGCTTATTGCAAGTTATAAAACCACTACTGCAGGGCACACCTAGGCAGACCATGGTAATTTTGGGATAGGCATAGATTTTATTTTTTAGCACTCTGAGTGTGTCTGGGGGCAGAGAGTTGGCATCTACTGTGCTAATCGGTTAGCACAGATACATCACCATCTGCTGTTTAGCATATGGTTAGCACCTGAGCTCTTAGAAAACAGGTATTGGTAAGAGCTCATGTGCTAATGGGGAAATTAGCGCATGGGCATTAATATGGAAAATGGGGCCATTTCACCGCCATGCTTAAAGTGGACTCAGCACATGGGAAAGCCCCGTGTTGGGGATAGCACTGGACACTTTTTAGCATACTTTAGTAAAAGGGCCCCTTTGTTTTGAAAAGATTAAAACTACAGCAGTACTATTCTATAACTTTAACATTTTAAAGTATATCTAACAGTAATTGATGGTGTATCACCTTGGTGTATCACCTTGGTCTTCACTCCCAGTCCTCAAGGGCTGCAAACAGGTCTGGTTTTCAGGCCTGCAATAAGTATGGCCATAACTGAAATGTTTTTGAGTTAAGCAGCATTTGATAATTCATATTCTCACTGTAACTTATTTAATTTGAAAAAGGAAAGGAACAAAAACTGAAAGGGAGACTGTGGAAGGGAGCACAAGGCAGACTGGGAGAGTGGGGAAGAGAGAAGCATAGATAAGCTATCTTTAGAAGAGGCAGATTAAGAGAAGATATAGTGAAGGAAAACAAGGATTTAAAGAAAATTTAAAAATGCTGAAATTAAGAATTACAGTGTAGAATAAAATGGACCGGTGCACAAAGCAATGTCTGGCAATATACAATGGAAAGGCAACAGGAGACGGAATCTAAAAGCACAGGAAACAAAGCTGAGTGAAAAACAGCACAATGAGCCTCAAGAGTAGGTTGTCAGCCATACTTTATTGAAGGACCAAACGTGGACTATGTTTCAGTGGAACACCTGCATCAGCATTTGTCGTTGTCAGTAATACAGTCTGGATAATATCCTCTGTTCTTTCAATATCAGTGGCAATGTCACCGAATATAAAGGTAAGAGTAATGTAGCCAATTTTCTCAATTGAGGGGATAAAACCCCCAAACCACTGCCAAGGCTTTCTATTTAGGTGATAGAGCATTAGGTGAATACTCTCTTTCACAGCAGCAAAAAAAAAAAAAAAAAACACCATGCATGCGGGTTTAATATTTAAAAGAACTGCTGAGATTTCACCCCACAACAATGGAAAGTCAATTTATGCCAAATAAATCAAAGTATTTCAAAACCTGTGTTCCAGAATTTTCTAAATGTTGCAGTACAATTGACTTCTAAACTCCAGCACAAAACTAGAATGAAAGTGTGGAGTAAAACAGGACCTTATCAATTGCAGAAAAAAAGAAAAGCCTGTGGGCACCAAGGCCCAGTTTCTATAAATGGAACCTAGATTAGCACACTTAGCCAATCTAGGTGCCTAACTTAATTTTCTTAATTGGCTCAATTGATGCTGTTAATTGAAAATGCCATTAAAACCAAGTTTAAAAAATTAATTATCTGTTAGACTACAACTTTGAGGTAGGCATTAGAGAATGACACGGGGAAAAAATCTGTCCCCATCACCGCCCCACCATCCTCTGCACCGCCCCGTCACCGCCGTTCCCTTCACCGCCCCGTCACCGTCACCGCCATCCCTTTCACCGCCCCGTCACCGCCACTGCCATCCCATTCACCGCCCCGTCACCGTCCCCGCTGCATCCATATAAGCCTTAGTACTGTAATATTTAGCTTATTCCTTTCTTATAAATCAAAGTTCCTGCTGCTGAACTAGAGAAAGAGATGTTCAGCTGGCAGGGCTTTGTTTATAAATTTTTATCAACACAACTAATATACTATTTTATCCTAAAGCAAAAAATAAATAAATAAATATAATTTTTTTTTCTACCTTTGTTGTCTGGTTTCTGCTTTCCACATCTCCTCATTGAATTCCTTCCATCCACTGTGTGTCTTCTCTCTGCGTCTTCCATTTGCTGTTACTGTGCCTCTCCCTTAACCCCCCCCCCCCCAATTGGTCTAGCACCCATCTTCTTCCCTCCGCTCCCGCATAGTCTGGCATCTGTCTTCTTCCCACTCTGTCTTCCACATTTCCCTTGGGGGTCTGTTCCTCTCCACCCTCCTTCAATGTCTGTTCTATTCCTTTCCACCACCACCCTTCCCTCCCTCCTTTACTATCTGTTCCTTTCTACTACCCTTCAGCTCCTCTCGCGTGGCCTATCTACCTTCCTTCCTCTTATTTTCATGGCACGTTACAATGTAATTTGTGCAAGCCACTGGAGCCTGCGAGCTCGGTCCCTGTCCCATCCCCACAAACCATCTCGCTTCTGTGCTCCTATTTTCTCCATTTCTAATGACAGTCAATAAAAGTAGGGACAGATGAGATGCTTCCACTTGGGATCTTTATTCAAACAGTAGAATTAAACTGATTACGTTTGAATAAAGATCTCAATTGGAAGCATCTCATCTGTCCCTACTTTTATTGACTCTTGCATTTGCGTGGGACTTTTGTCTGCTTTAAAAGGCTTGCCTTATGGCAGGGGTGTCAAAGTCCCTCCTGGAGGGCCGCGATCCAGTCGGGTTTTCAAGATTTCCCCAATGAATATGCATGAGATCTATGTGCATGCACTGCTTTCAATGCATATTCATTGGGGAAATTCTGAAAACCCGACTGGATTGCGGCCCTCGAGGACCGACTTCGACACCTGTGCCTTATGGAATACTGTATATGAGTGAAATGGTGTGGTAGCTGTTTTAGGCCACTTTTCAAGGTAATACTGTATATAGAAATAAAACAAAGGAAATAAGGTAATATCTTTTTTATTGGACTAACAATGCATTTTATGATGAGCTTTCAAAGGTAACCCTTCTTTCTTCAGATTAGAAATAAGCAAATGACAAATATCAGTATATATAAGGAAAACATGATAGCATTTTAGTGATAGTTTCACAGGAAGAGGGAAGAGTGGGTGGTTAAATAGGAGAACATACGAATAGCTTCACTGGGTCAGACCAATGGTCCATCAAGTCCAGGAGCCCATTCTCATGGTGGCCAAAACCCAAGGAGTAACATTACATGCTACCAATCCAGGGTAAGCAGTTGCTTCCCCTATATGTCTCTCAACAATAGACTATGAACTTTTCCTCCAGGAAATTGTCCAAACCTTTCTTAAAACAGCTACGTTATCCGCTCTTACCAACACGTTCCAGAGCTTAACTATTCTCTGAGTGAAAAAAATATTTCCTCCTATTGTTTTTGAAAGTATTTCCCTGTAACTTCATCAAGTGTCCCCTAGTATTTGTAATTTTTGACAGAGAGAAAAATTGATCCACTTGTACCTGTTCTATTCCACTCAGGATTTTGTACACTTCAATCATATCTCCCCTCAGCCATCTCTTTTCCAAGCTGAAGAGCCCTAACCTTTTTTAGTCTTTCCTCATAAGAGAGGAGTTCATCCCCTTTTATCATCTTGATCGCTCTTCTCTGAACCTTTTCTAGAGCTGCTATATCTTTCTTGAGATAAGGAGACCATAATTGAATGCAATTCTCTAGGTAAGGTAGCACCATGGAGCGATACAAGGGCATTGTAACATTCTTAGTATTGTTAACCATCCTTTTTAAAATAATTCCTAGCAAATCTTTAACTTGAGTTAGGTATATTAAACATAAGTGCAATATAATAAATGTTTAATGTAGCTTATTAATAACACTTAAGTGGATTATGCCTAGGGAGGAGTTGATATGGGGCATATAATCTCCAGCCAAAAGCTTTTTCAGATGTTGCTGATTTTCACATAGCTGAAACAGGCCATATTTTCTTTAAACAAGCCATAGAAGTCAGTATTTTCTTTAATAAATCCACTGTTTCCATGCAAAGGATTAAAAGCAGTCCAGGCATCTAAAAGTCCTCTGTGATTATTTTTCTTCATGAAACAGGGAGGTTTTGCATTAGACTTACTTTTTTTTTTTTTTCATTGAAGCCACAAGAGAAAGATATATGGCTAAAATCTGGTTTTACTTATCTGTGCACCCCACACAAGGATCCTTAGGACTCACTGAAACAAGCTCAGATCACAAGTGAAAGCAGGCACTGCCATGTAAAGGTGCATTTCCAGCAGAGAGTTCAATTTTATGGGAATGAGCTGCGGGGAATTTGATCTGTCTTCAATGGGAACCCACTGAGATTTTAGTACGGCTCACTGCTGTTTTTTGGAATTTTTTCACATGGTCCATTCTAGGGATGCTGAGGGGATAAGGCCTATGAAGCACTAGCTGGAATGTATGGCCTTTTTAATGTGTATGATGTGTCAGAAATTCTCTTTGCATAAATTATGAAACTTCAAAGGTACTCTATCCCAATAAAGAGTAAAACAAACGGCTTGCTGATTTCAAGAGCTGGAACAGAGGGCCTCCTGCAGGAAGAGCAACTTCCTATTGTCACTATTTGTTTATTTTTATTTGTTTGGTTTTATATCCCATCCTCCCAGAAGAGCTCAGAATGGGTTACAAGTATGCATACATAATAAAGCATATTTATAAGAAGCGATGGCAAACACAGTATGGTAAAACATTGTCCAACAAAAATAGCAGATTACAGTTAACAGAGCATGGTAAAAAATAAGATATAACACTGCATGGTGAGCATAAGTATGGCAAAAAAAACCGTGCAGGGGCATAATCGAAAGGGATGTCTAAGTTCGTTTACGTCCATCTCACAAGTTGTCCAAAGTAAAAAACAGCTTAAGACACATTTTCAAAGGTATGTCCAACTTTTTTTCCGTTTCGAAAATCGTCTAATTGTACGTCCTGCCGATCTGATCGTCCAAGCCACTAAATCGACTATCTTTATATCACATTTTCGTCCAACTTTCTGTCCAAGTCCAAAACGCCTAGAACAAGCCCTGTTGGACGTGGGAGGGATCTGCAAAGTGATGGACTGCACACCCAGACATGGCACCTAAATAGTGGGGTATCTTACAGGGCACTGTGTGAACTTCACAAAAAAAGGGGCCATGTCTTCTCCTCCCTACAGCTCCCTTATAGGTTACAGTTAGCCCCCCCCCAAACCACCTCCAGAATCCCCTAGACCCACTTATCTACCACCCCAATAGCCCTTATGGCTGCAGGAGCCACTTATATGCCAGTACAAAAGGGTTTTGGGGCTGTATAAGGCAGTGCACATGTTTAAGTATTAATGCAGTGATTACAAGGGCTTATGGGCATGGGTCCTCCTCTCTATGGGTCCATTACCCACCTCCAAGATGACTTAAGCTGCCTCTGGGCTGGACAACTAGGCTTTCCTATGCAAGGCAGCCAGGTGATGATAGTCTGGAGGTGGAATTTTAAAGTTATGATTAAAATTTTTATGGGAGTATGGGTGGGTTGGTGATCACTGGGGTAGTGTGCAGGGGTCTGTTTTATGTGTTTGCAGTGCTTATCTGGTGATTTTAGGTGGGTTTTTGTGACTTAGACCATGTTTTACATGGTCTAAGTCACAACATCCAAGTTCCGTCTAGGCTCTGCTGTAAAACTTTCAGTTATCCATGCTGTACGAATAAGTCTAAGCCGGCCCATGTCCCGCCCAACTCCCGCCCTCGACACGCCTCCTGAAACACCCCATTTAGCTTTGGTTGTTCAGCGGCACTATGAAGGCCTAGGTCGTTTAGAAATACGTCCAAAACCCATTTTTATTATCAGCACTTGGACGTTTTTGAGAAATGTTCATCCAAGTGCCGACTTAGGCCGTTTTTTGGACATTTTTCTCTTTCGATTATGAGCCCCATAGCATGTCAAACGTAGTATTACAAAGCATGGCTAACCTAGTATGACACAACATGGCAAAAATAGTAAGGCAAGTGTAGCATGAAAAAACTTAGCATGGTAGACATGGAACAACAAACAGCATGAGAAATTATAGCATGGTAGACATAGGCCCTCTTTTACAAAGGCGCACTAAGCTTTTTAGCGCAGATTTAGCGCACGCTAAATCAACGCATGCGCTAACGCGTCCATAGGATAACATGCATGCGTTAGCATTTAGCGTGTGTTTAGCGCACGCTAAAAAGCTTAGCACGCCTTTGTTAAAGAGGGGGACAGTATGGCAAACATAGTATGGTAAATTCGATGTATAGCTTTTACAACTCATGCCTTTTCGCATTTTTTCACATTTCCCTTTACTCAGTTTTGATCTTTTCATTGTGATTCCCGATAGTTTGTTTCAACCATTCACGCTACAAATAAATATTTCATGTGCATCATTTTTCAGCTTTCATCCATTTCCCATAGCACGCCAGTGTTTCACCACCTATTGATCATACATATTGATTCAAGCCACTGTGATTCTTTAACTGCTCTACATCTTTATATAGTGGTACCTTGGTTTACGAGCATAATTCGTTCCAAAAGCATGCTCTTAAACCAAAACACTCGTATATCAAAGCAACTTTTCCCATAAGAGTTAGTGTAATCTTGAACAATTAGTTCCCCATCCCCAAAAATTTAATTACCATTAGGGACGCCTCCACCGCTGCCTCTGCCACAGACCCATCTACGCGGCTCCTCCAATTCTCCTCCTCTGCTGCTGTTCGCTGCCTCTCACTGCGAGTGGTGCTCGCTAAGCAAACGCCGCCGCTGCCACCACAGAGCCCAACTGGACACTGTTGGCTCTGCCGCTCCCGGACGCTGCAGCCCCCCCCCTCCCGGATGCCACTACCCCCTCTGCTGGGACTCTCAAGTGCTGGCTCACTCCTGCCGGATGCACCCCGACTCCCATGCTCCACCTGAGGCCACCGGCGCTGCTATCGCCTCTTCCCCCCACCTCCCTACTGGCCCTGTCCTTACCCCTGCACCGCCGGTGATAAAAGTGCCTGCCGCCGGTCTGCTGCTGAGCCTTGAGCATCTGCGCATGCTCAGGCCTTCTGATCTCACCCTCTCCGAGATTCAGTCGGGGAGGGGGGGAAGAGGCGATAGAAGCGCCGGTGGTCTCGGGGGGAGCAATACTGTTGGTTCCCGCGGATGGGTTGGGTCGGGTGGGGGCTCGCAAATCGAGTCAATGCTCGGTTTACGAGTCAAAAGTTTGCTGAGTGTTTTGCTCGTCTTGCAAAACACTCGCAAAGCGGGTTACTCGTAAACCGAGGTTTGACTGTATTCAACCTTTTTTCACACACTTTACTTTTGTGCAGTTAACATATGTTTTACGTCACTGCATTGCTTTATTGTCTTTCATCAACGTCCAACGTCATTATGCTTTTACGATTTACATAGCTAGTTCCCGTGGCGTTTTTTTAAACTTTTGCTATCAGTTTGCACACTGTGTAGCAGCATTACAGGAGCTTCACGTCACCTATTTTACTTGGTAGGCAACTAGTTTCTTCATCTTTTTGTTGTGGCGCTTTATCATTTGTTTCCAATTTAGTTATGTCTTAGCCCTGTATTTTTGGAAGACCCGTTTCTCACCCGGCTTTTTTTACACAGTCACTTATTACATTGCACATTTAAACCGGTCATCTGCCTTGCTTTTTATGGCCATCTGTTTTTGGTTTGTTTTTTTCCATTTATTTTTTTGTTTCTTTCATACGCAATCATGCCTTTTCTCGTCACTGTTTTTCCTTCACTCACATCTCATGTTATCACGATTCTTAAAATTTCAACAGCTAGTTCCCGCGGCGTCTTTTTACTTTCGCTATCAATTTGTACACCGTGTAGCAGCGCTAAAGGAGCTTCACATTGTTTGTTTCCCCTGGTATTTGGCTGTTCATCTCATTTTTAGCGCTGGCTATGGCTCTTTATCATAATTTTTTCATGCTTTAGCCCTGTACTTCTATATTTTAGAACATTAACTGTGAATCAAAAAATATTTGAAATATATCTTAAATTATTCTAAAATAATTTATAGAGTGCTCAGTGTGAAATCTTATTCAAAACCAACAGGTTAATAGAATGAAGATGTAATAACATTCCATCATTGCACTCACCTACCTACCAGCCCTGTCTGATTGATTGTTTGTAAATTATTCAGGCTAAATAGTGATGATGAAGAAATAAAGATGAATACTTAGCTGAATGTTGTAGATAAATAAGTATCTCCTCCATAAGATATATTCTTAGATTCAGCTCATTAATACTGGAGGTAGTGTGATGAAGTCTTTTTTGTATATATAACTCGCTGGTTTAGTAGAAAATGTGAAAAAAGTGAGTCTCCAATCCACCATTAAAAATAGTACATCTCAGCATAAAGCTAAAACTCCTTGTAGTGAAAGTAATCCAAACACCGATCGTGTTTCACTATGTTTTGCGTCATCAGGAGGAAATAACTGAAAAAATAAACATATATAACAGTTCTCAAAAACCTAAACTATTCAATAAATTTTTCTTCAAAACTTAACAAATAAAGTACCTTCGGACCACACAATGGAGAGAATACGCCGACAGGAGCTTCCTACTGAAAGGTTGTATCAGCATGTGACGTCTGACATCAAGACGTAACAGTGTTTTTATAGATCATTTAGAGATCACATGATAGCTAAATGAGTAATGATGTGATATCTTAATTGAGCAATGAGTAATGATGTGATATCTTAATTGAGCAATATATATCTATCATCTTGTGGTCCACTCTATTTCTTTGTTGAGACCATTTGGAATCACTGTGTTCCATGTATAAATCAGACGTTGTTCATGATAGAGAAGTATATGAGAGATATCACCCTGTCTATTGAATTTAAATTGCCTGATTACACAGAATTTAAGGTCATTAAGAGAATGACCAGCTGAATGCCAGTGATCAGTCAAAGGAGCCTCTGATTTAATAGTGCGAATACTGCTCAGGTGTTCTGCTATTCTTAACTTGATAGCTCTTTTAGTTTGACCTATATACATCTTATTGCAAGGACAAAAAATCCCATATATTACTTGAGAGGTGTTACAATCTGAATGTCCCCGTAGGTGATAAATCTTATTTGTATTAGGTACTTTAATTTGATTAGTAGTCAAAGAATGGCAACAGTATTTGCATCTTCCACAGCTGGTATGTCCTGTTGATTCAACAGTAGTTTCATCAATTAAATTGTTGTTGAAATATTCACCTAAATTTTTACTCCTTTTATGAGCAAACATGGGAGCTTCAGAAAATATAGAATGAAACCTTAATATGTTCCAATGTTTGTGTATGATTTTTTGTATAAATGAAGTCTTACAGGAAAATGGTAAAACACAAGTCATTCTTAAATTGCCTTGATCACAGTTATTTTTAGGTAATAATAACCAATCCCGATTGGCATTCTTGGCTCTCTTGTAAGCAACTTTGATACATTGTTCAGGATAGCCCCTATCACGAAATCGTTGTTTCATAATCCCAGCTTGATGATGATATTCAATTGGAGAAGAACATAATCGTTTCAATCTGAGAAATTGACTATTAGGAATACTGTTTTTGAGTTGTTTTGGGTGAAAACTTTTGTAATGAAGAATGGAATTCCTATCAGTGTTTTTCCTATATATAGTTGATTGAAATTGACATGCTGATAGAGAAATTTGAATATCCAAGAAGTTAATACTAGATTTGTCTATATTGGCACTGAACTTGATGTTATGATCACATTCATTTAATTGCATTACAAATTGATTCACTTCTTCTATTGTTCCTTTCACACTGAGCACTCTATAAATTATTTTAGAATAATTTAAGATATATTTCAAATATTTTTTGATTCACAGTTAATGTTATATTATTTACTAGGTGAATTATAAAAGATTTTTTTCTCCAATTGATTTAATTTTTGATCTTCTATATTTTAGTCCATAAATCCGTTTTTTTAACCAGGTGTTCTTTTAAACTGTCTTTTTTATACTGTCATTTATTATACTGCACATTTATACTGATGATTTTCTCTGTATTCACTAGCACTTCTCATGTTACGCAAGCGAGGGTATCACTTTTATGGTTAGCGCTTTCTAATGCTCGGTCTTCCTACACATCTCTTCTTATTTGTTTCCTCTACATGACATGGACGCCTCAGCAATATGGTTTTTACATCTTAGTTCAAGATCTCTGTTCTTAGCCTTAGGAAGCCCAACCCTTCAATTCGGGGGCTTTTTATTAGTATTTCTTATATTCTTATTCATAAGCCTGTGGATCACATTCTTAACTCTGCATATTTAATCTTTTAAGTTGGACCTTCATTTTATTGTGTGTTCATTCATGTTCTATGTTTGTTTTTAAGAATTTTATGCCAATTTGTTCTACAATATAAGGTTCTCTATGAGTGACATTGATACTATTGGTTTGTATATTCCCCTAGTTCACACTACTAGGTTTGCTTAACACTTTAGTCACTTTTCCATTGTGCTTCTATTGATTCAATGTCACAATCCTGTTTCTGTATAAGTATCACACCTGGGTGTCTGTAATTTTATTATTATTTCATCCACGGAAGGTAGTTTTTCTTCCTTCTTTAATTCACTAAACCATTTTTATCACACAATTCCGCTCTTTTCACACTATTGACACACTTCACCATTTTACCATTTTTCCTCAGTAATTTCCATTCATATCGTACATTGTTGGGTCCTGTCTTCTCATTTATGAGAACCACCAGTTGGATTATCATTATTTATTCCAATAAAGTTCCTGTACTTTGTACATCAATTCTGCCGTTCTTTTTTGCTTTTGTAAATATTTCCCACAACACTACCAAACGATAGTTTGAAAACAGTCTCTGTATCAAAATGATTTTCACTGCAGAAGACCAAATTCTGATAAAGAACTCTGATAAAGGTTACAGTAGTTAACAATTGTTGAAAGAGTTCCACAGAAGGGTTGGAACAAAAATGGCCTTGATGTGCTGCTATGCAAAATCTGAACAGGCACTGTGGATCATAAGTTAGACAGTTTACGAGTGTTCTCAATTCGCACATAAAAGCATATTGATGATGTACGCGATCTTATACTGAGCCAGGAGGACGCACCGCAAACACACCAAAGAACTCGCCAAATAGCAAGAGAAGAAGGAATAAGCCAGACAACTGTGGTTAGGATAATTCATAGTGATCTGACATTAAAGTGTCTTAAAAAAGCTTGTGTCCAAGAGATAACTTTATACAACAAATACACATGCCTGAAATGGTGCAAGCAGCTTTTGACCAAGTACCAAGAGCACATTGTCAGCTTTATCTGGTTTACAAATGAAAATATATTTACAGTAGATCCACCAATTAACACACAGAATGATCGCCTGTACATGCCTTCAACAACACTGTACATGCCACATGCTTACTACGACCTGCCCTACTTTTAGCCAATCAGTCATGGTCTTGGTTGCAATCTTGAAACTCGGATTCACAGATCTGTTCTTCATCGATCCTGGGGTTAAGATCAATAGTGCATACTACCGGGACATCCTCTTGATGCAGAAGCTGTTGCCAGCGATCCGTAACATATCAGGAGACTGCTTTATCTTCTAACAGGATAATGCCCTGGGCATTGGGCAAAGGATACCGTAGAACTGCTACATTGGGAGACCCCAGATTTCATTGGTCCAGACCTCTGGTCTGCGAATTCACCAGACCTAAATCCAGTTGACTACCAGATCTGGGGCTGATACAGAAATGCATCAACTAGACAGTCATATCTAATGTCGAAATCCTTAAACATCACTTCATCTCTGTTTGGGCTAAGCTGAAGCAGAGCATCGTTGACAAGTCCTTAGATTAAAGGCAGCCAAGGCTGAGGGCATGCTTTCGTGCATAGGGAGCACACTTTGAACATCTGCTTACATTTTTCTGCAAGATAAGCCATAAAACTTTTTGATGTGTTTTTATTCAGTTCACAATTCATTTTCACAAGGTAGTGTTGTAGTGCGGTGGGAAATATTTATAATATTTTACATCAACTTTATTCAGAACAAGACACACTAAATTTCATAAAAATCGGCAGAGTTCTGTGTGGAAGCTACAACAAAAAACATTTTGGTATGGGGTGTTTTTTAGGTTCATAGGTATATTTAAGGAACACCTACTTTTTTTTTTTATTGAATAGGCTTCTAATAGATTTAGGCACTAGAAATGTTTCTAAGTGCCCCTCCCCCCTAAACAATTATCTTTACTTGATTTTATAACAGGGAGCCTATGTGAAAGGCTTGTATTTAAGTCTATTTTACAAAGGCACAAATCCCACCAACTCTAAAACATTCATTTAAGATTTTCTTCTGGGATCTCAGCAGTGGCATCCAATAGTGATTTAAACTTTCATTATCACTATACACTGAGGTCCGGATTCTATACAGGATGCCCATCCCGAGCGTCCTATACAGAATTGGGCCTACACCCGCCCAAAGTAAACCCGATTCACTAACCAACGTCCATGTTGCAGATGCCGGTTACAGAATCGAGTTTAAAATGCCCCAACCCCCTCCCCGGACCCCCCCAATAGCCCCCCGAAGATCGCCGGCAGGAGGGTGCCCAAGTCTTCCTGCCAGACCCCCCAATGGCCCCTCCCCCCAAAGATCGCCGGCAGAAGGGTGCCCAACCTCTCCTGTCGACAAAACCTGCGATCACTGGCAGGAAGGTGCTCAACCCTTCCTGCCGACAGAACCCGCCCCCCCTGAAGATTGCCAGCAGGAAGGTACCCAACTCCTCCTGCCGGACCCCCCAATGACCCCCCCTCGGAAGATTGCCGGCAGGAGGGTGCCCAACTCCTCCTGCCGGATCCCCCAATGGCCCCCCCTAAGATCGCCGGCAGGAGGATACCCAACCCCTCCTGCCGGACACCCCCAACAAAACCCCTCATCATGGAACCCCTCCTTGGGCTTACCTCCAATTTGGCTGGATGGCAACTCGCACCGTCCAGCCAGCAGGCCCGCCTCTGTCCAAATGAGGCAGACCTGCCCCCTCCACTGCATAACCCTGGCCCCTACCGCTATAGGAGGGGTCTTAGGCGCTTGGGCCAATCAGGCCTTAGGATCCTGTGAGTTGAGCAGTGGAGGGACGGGCCCGCCTCATTTGGACGGAGGCGGATCTGCTGGCTGGATGGTGCAAGGAGCTGTCTGGCCAAATTGGAGGTAAACCCAAGGAGGGGTTCCAGGGTGGGAGCTTTCTTTGGGGGGTACGGCAGGAGGGGTTGGTTACCCTCCTGCCAGCGATCTTAGGGGGGCCGTTGGGGGGTACAGCAGGAGGAGTTGGGCACCCTCTTGCCGGCAATATTCAGAGGGGGGGGGGCCGTTGGCAGGTCCGGCAGGAGGAGTTAGGCACCTTCCTGCCAGCGATCTTGGGGGGGGCGGGTTCTGTAGGAAGGAAGAGTTAAGCACATTCCTGCCGGCAATCGCGGGTTTTGTCGTCAGGAGGGGTTAGGCATCCTCCTGCTGCGATCATCGGAGGGGGTTGGGAAGGGGATACTGGCGGCCGTAGCTGCCTCCGCTATAATAATCGCGGCAGGGAGATCCTTGCCGCGATTAGGTATAGCAGCCGCGTCTACTTACCATGTAGGCCAGCATTTTGCTAGCCTACATTGTAAGCGTACCCCGCTCTGCTAGGGAGACCCGTAGGGCCGCCTAGGTTCGCTTAAGGCTACTGCCTAGCCTTAGGTGAGTTTAGGCAGGCTTGCGGGCCTCTCTAAGCTCCCTAGAGGCGCCTTCAATATAGGTGGCCTGCCTGGGGAGCATTTTTTTAAAGTGCCTCTTGATTGGCTGATTAGACAGCTGTAGGACACCTACAATTGCCTACAATCGGGAGCACTTTGCAGAATTAGGGCCTGAATCTTCACCAATCCACAACTTTTTTACATACTCTTTCTTTGTGTAAAAAACTGATGTGGATTGGTGGAAATCTGGTGTATAAATCCCTAGTGATAATGAAAATTTGAATCGCTGTTGGGTATCACCGCTGAGATCCCAGAAGAAAATCTTAAGAAAATGTTTAAGAGTTGGTGGGATTTGTGTACTTGGTCATTAATCCACTCTAGAAAATATTTATTAAATAACACTATTGTTCATTTTACAAAGGTGACATTGATGCCTCTGTGCCTTTATATAATAGGCTCCAAGGAAAACTTTCAAAAGCACACAAATGCTGACACACATAAGGGGGTGTAAATGTTTGCATGTATTCTATGGGGCAATTCTGAAGATAGTCTTAAATTGAGTGTATGTTCAGTGTGAATCCTATAACAGCAATTGTACACACAATTGTACGCACAATTGCTTTTAAGGAAGATCAAAACCAGACGAAAACTAGAAAAACACAGACAACATCAACACAGGTGCCATAAGGCAGTAAAAGGGGCCAAAAGCGACTACGAGGAAAAAGGAGGCAAAGGAGGCAAAAAACTTCAAGCCATTCTTTTGATATTTTAAAGGGAAATGACCTTGAAAGGAAGCGGTGGGACCACTGGATGACCAAGGAACAAAGGGAGCGCTAAAGGAGGACAAAGCAATCGCAGACAAACTGAACACGTTTTTTGCGTCTGTATTTACCGAAGAGGATATACACAGCATACCGGAACCCATCAGGCTATATACTGGAAGTGAAAACGGGAAACTGATAGGGTTAACGGTCATTTTAGAAGAGGAAATTGATAGGCTCAAGAGCGATAAATCCCCAGGACCGGATGGCATCCATCCGTCCGAGGGTCATCAAGGAACTGAAAGGGGCCATAGCTGAACTGCTACAACTAATACCAAATCTGTTGATCAAAACAGTAAAGATTCCGGAGGACTGGAAGGTGGCAAATGTTACGCCGATCTTCAAAAAAGGTTCAAGGGGAGACCCGGGAAACTACAGACCGGTAAGTCTGACCTCGGTACAGGGAAAGATTGTAGAAGCGCTGATAAAGGACCGCATCATTTATCACCTTGACGGACACGGTTTGTTGAGAACCAGCCAGCACGGTTTCAGCAAAGGCAGATCTTGTCTGACAAACTTGCTGCACTTCTTCGAGGGAGTGAACAAGCAGATAGACAAGAGCGACCCGGTCGACATTGTATATCTGGATTTCCAGAAGGCGCTCGACAAGGTTCCGCATGAACGACTACTTTGGAAAATTGCGAGCCATGGAATCGTGGGTGAAATACTCACATGGATTAGAAACTGGCTGGAGCAAAGGAAACAGAGAGTGGGAGTAAATGGACAATACCTGGACTGGAAGAGCGTCACCAGTGGGGTGCCACAGGGCTCGGTGCTTGGACCCGTGCTCTTCAACATCTTTATAAACCAGTGGTTCCCAAACCTGTCCTGAGGGACCCCCAGCCAGTCAGGTTTTCAAGATATCCCTAATGAATATGCATAAGAGAGATTTGCATATAATGGAAGTGATAGGTATGCAAATCTCTCTCATACATATTCATTAGGGATATCTTGAAAACCTGACTGGCTGGGGGTCCCTCAGGACAGGTTTGGGAACCACTGTTATAAACAATCTGGACATAGGAACGACGAGCAAGGTGATTAAATTTGCGGACGATACGAAGTTATTCAGAGTAGTGAAGACACAGGGGGACTGCGAAGATCTGCAACGTGACATAATCAGGCTCAAGAAATGGGCATCGACATGGCAAATGAGGTTTAACGTGGATAAGTGTAAGGTGATGCATGTCGGTAACAAAAATCTCATGCACGAATACAGGATGTCCGGGGTGGTACTTGGAGAGACCTCCCAGGAAAGGGACTTGGGAGTTCTGATCAACAAATCGATGAAGCCGTCCACGCAATATGCGGCAGCAGCAAAAAGGGCGAACAGAATGCTAGGAATGATAAAGAAGGGAATCACAAACAGATCGGAGAAGGTTATCATGCCACTGTACCGGGCCATGGTGCGCTCTCACCTGGAGTACTGTGTCCAGCACTGGTCGCCGTACATGAAAAAGGACATGGTACTACTCGAAAAGGGTCCAGAGAAGAGCAACTAGGATGGTTAAGGGGTTGGAGGAACTGCCGTAAAGTGAAAGATTAGAGAAACTGGGCCTCTTCTCCCTCAAACAGAGGAGATTGAGAGGGGACATGATCGAAACATTCAAGGTACTGAAGGGAATAGACTTGGTAGATAAGGACAGGTTGTTCACCCTCTCCAAGGTAGGGAGAACAAGAGGGCACTCTCTAAAGTTGAAAGGGGATAGATTCCATACAAACGTAAGGAAGTTCTTCTTCACCCAGAGAGTGGTAGAAAACTGGAACAATCTTCCGGAGTCTGTCATAGGGGAAGACGCCCTCCAGGGATTCAAGAAAAAGTTAGACAAGTTCCTGGTGAACAAGGACACACGCTGATAGGGCTAATCTCAGCTATGGCGCTGGTCTTAGACCAGAGGGCCGCTGCGTGAGCGGACTGCTGGGCATGATGGACCACTGATCTGACCCAGCAGCGGCAATTCTTATGTTCTTAGCGTTAAGTCCATGTTTACATGCCTAACTTTAAGTATGAGCACCTATGCTGATGCAAATGCTCACGCTTAACAGCGGTTAGTTAGGAACGCAGCTGATATTCTACTGTATAAACCACGCATTATTAACCTGCCCGTGCACCTCTTCCCGTTCCATGCTCTGGAATTTGCACGCACAATTTATAAAATATCGACCAGGAGCAGATATGTATAACTGCTAAGCAACAACTTAAAATCAATTATAGCATTTCAGTTTAAATTTGTTGGACTGGTACTAAACTAAAAACCTTATGCTGAGTGATATAAGAAACTAAATAGGTCAAAATGTGATAAGTGGATAAGGACAGATGTGATAAGTGGATAAGGACAGATTCTTCGAACTGCGAGGGACCACGAGCACCAGGGGTCACTCGGAGAAATTGAAAGGGGTCAGGTTTAGAATCAATGCTAGGAAGTTCTTTTTTACCCAGAAGGTGGTGGACGCATGGAATGCTCTTCCGGAGGTTGTAGTAGGCGAGAACACAGTAAAGGGGTTTAAGGAAGGTTTGGATAGGTACCTAAAGGATAAAGGGATTGAGGGATACAGATAGCAGCAGAGGTAGGTTATAGAAGTAGAGGTAGATTATAAAGGTCAAAAATTCACTTCACAGTTCAAGGACCTGGTGGGCCGCCGTGGGAGCGGGCCGCTGGGCGAGATGGACCTCCGGTCTGACCCAGTGGAGGCAACTTCTTATGTTCTTATGTAATCATGTCAGTGGCATGTGAACTTAGTTGACTCATTTTAAGCTATTTAGGCCCCCTTTTATCAAGCCGCATTAGGCTTTTTTATCGCCGACCACAGCGGTATTAGCTCCAATGCTCATAGAATTTCTAGGAGTGTCAGAGCTAATACCACTGCAACCAGCTATAAAAAAAACCCTAATACGGCTTTGTAAAAGTGTTTGTGTGTGGGGGGGGAGGTTAATGAGTTAAAAAAGAGAAGAGATTAGTGAAATTTTTGAGTTGCTCATTTTTTTTTACTCTTCACAGTTGATTTTGAAAAACTAAATTCCAATAATAAGTTTTAAAAGGGGGTTTAGACCAGTGTCCCACAAACTTTCTCGAGCTGCAGCACACTAAACATAGCGGCTGCAGCTTGAGGCATCTGGAACTGCGAGGACGTCACGGTGATGAAGTCACATGCATGCATGATGTCATCACGCCCATGTCCGCAGATGCGCGAAGGCCCTCCAGATGGTACCTGAGATGCCAGTGGGGGGTGCCAGCAGGGAAGAGGGCTGGAGAGAAGGAGAGGCGCTGGTGCCGGCTGATTACCTAGTACAGGACATGCCTCTCACCGCGAGAGGCGTGTCCTGTAGTCAGTCAGATGGCGCCTCTCTTCCTCCCCAGTGTGCCGTGGCATACCTGAAATCTCAGGAGGCACACTAGTGTGCCACGGCACACAGTTTGAGATACACTGCTTTAGATAGTTAAGGAGGATTTCTCTATCTATGTATGATGGGCCATCTATTCAAAAACATTTTGAAAGTAATTTTCTAAAAAGAACCTTTTGTGTGTTTTTTTCAATACATGAACCTAAGCATTTCTTTTATAACATGCACAAGCTATTCAAGATTATCCTCTATATTGACAACTCAAATAGAAACACTGTCTTGGGTCTAGTGGACTATTGCAACATCCTCTACCTACCAGGCCCTGCAAACATGATAAAACAACTACAGACAGTACAAAACACAGCTCTCAGATTGATCTACTTGCTAAGAAAATTTGACCACATCACCACTGCCTACCTAGACTCACACCGGTTACCTATACAAGCACAAATTCAATTCAAATTATACTGTCTTTTATTCAAAGCAATAAACGGCACTGCCCCCACTTACCTAAACAACCGCCAATATCGGAACCTTACTACTAGACAAAGGAGAACTCAGGCTCCATTTACCTACCCCCCATTCAAAGGCACTCAGCGCAAGAAGATGTTTGACCACCTACTAGCGACGCAAGCAGCAAAACTAGACCACTCCATCTCCATCTTGCTGACATCAACGAGCGACTTCAAATCTTTTCGAAAAAAAATCAAAATCCTGCTATTCAAAAAATTTATCCAGATATCTTAATGCTTCCCCTTGTAAATTCCCCTCAAAGTCTCTTCTACTCTTGCAATTTTTCTCTTCAAAGTCTCAACCACGTAAACAGCTTCCTAAATTGTAATTCTCCTGGAAATGTCCATTTATCTTTTTGTAATCCTAAATCCATAATTGTAATTTTCCTGGATGTGTTCCAGTTAGCTTCTTTTGGAATCCGCCTAGAACTGCAAGGTACAGGCGGAATAGAAGACACTAATATAATGTAAAGTAATGTAATTTCCAAATACTGGGCCTGACTTGGTACAGTTTCCCAGGCACAGACATGTCCACTATTGTTTTCTTTTTCTAACATTTGATTCTAAACTAAACTAAACCTTAAGTTTATATACCGCATCATCTCCACGGATGTTGTGGAGCTCGGCACGGTTTACAAGAACTTAAAATATAGGAAGAGAAGGAAAAAAAAAAAAAAAAAGGTTTACATGAACTTATATTTAGAAGAGAAGAGTAAGGGGGATAGAATTACATTTTAGTGAAAAGTCAGGTTTTCAGTTGCTTGCGGAATAATTGGAGGGAGCCCAAGTTCCGCAGCGGGGTAGTAAAGTCATTCCAAAGACCTGTGATTCTGAAGAGAAGGGATTGCACCCTTTGGGTGGCTCTGGTAGATTCAGGACTCGAGGATAGTGGGATTAAGGGAGGAAGGATGCCGTGAATGATCTTAAAAGCCAGGCAGGAGCATTTGAAATTCTAACACATATTTGATTTTTTCTGGGACACATCAGTGAGCCCAGACTTTCTCTATAGAAACCTCTTGTATAGTATGCCCTACCATCATACTTCACTTACTGTAGCATCAATGAAGTACTAACGCATACTGCTTTGATTGAAGAGCAGTTCTTGATGTGAGAAAATGACCATTGGATGCTGTGATGAGCCCACCAATTCTGCTGCACCTTTGAACCACGTTTATTTATCCCATGGCCTCCACTGAAGAAAGGCTCAGATGCTCTGCACCACACAAGCAAGCCTCTGTCTTTCAAACATCATACACATGTACAAATATATTCACACTGTGCACATTCTCAATTAACAATTCTTACTATTTTGAGTCTATGGGAAAAATCTTTATTGAATTCAGCCTTCCCTTAAACTTAGATTTTGATCATTTTTACCACCAACATTGGTAATGCAAAGATTTTTAAACCGTTTTAACCTTTATCAAGGGCTTTATTCAACAACTCCATAGGTGTCTACTTTGTGACCATTGCCATGTTATTCCTACAGGCTGAAATCCTCAAGCAATAATGTGAGGTACTTCTAAAGAGAGTTTTTTGTTAAGAAGGATTTGTTAGACCAATTTTATTTCTCCTCTGCCTCAAACTATTATGTCTTCAGAAATAAGGAGAAAGACAAAAGAAACTGTTAGAAAAGAGAGAAGGATGTGAAAGAACTCAAAAGTGTTAGCCTTTGTATGCCTTGAAGAAATTGTAGTAGCTAACAGAAAAACCCATCTACAATACAACGGGCAGAATTTCAGAGGTTTAATAATTAGCAAAACTCAACTTGAATGAACAGACCACTTCAATTTTAAGAACATACTGTCAAGTTGATTGAGCAGAGAAAAATAAAGCATATAAGTATTTTTGGAAGACAAAGAGAGATTATTATTAGCTGGCAGAATTAAACTTTATGATAAACATGATTATCTAACAAATGCTGTTCAATGTGTGTGATGTCCTTTCCTATGTTCTTGCCAAAAAAGGTGATTGCTTATATAAAATGAATACAATCATATCTGACTTGTTTTATAATATAAACTAATGTGAGAAAGCAGTAGGAGAAAAGCAATAAAGTTCTGATAAAAAAACACTTTGACTGAAATGGGGCTTTGCTACACCATATTAGTGAGCCATTTACTAGAATGCGTTAAATTTGGCAGTTAATTCAGAGGCCTTAAAGTTACTGCGTGAAAACTGTTGAGGCATTCCCAGCAGAGAATATAACAATTATTATCCCCTCATTCTATACGAGGTTTTCTAAATGTAAGTGCCTTTTGTTAAAGCTATAGGATATTGCTAACCAGTTGGGTATGTGTATACTTGTGTAAATGGCAGTGGCATGCCTAAGCATTATTCTACAATTATGTGCTATAAATACTTGACCCCTTCCCTGTGAGCTTCCCTCTAGTGATTACAATTAACGTTTACATGGGCTACTCACAGACTACTTTAACAGACATAAATCTAGGTACTAACATTTATGTGAGCCATAGATTTATTGTAAACGTTTGTGCCTACATTTTGGCATGCTGATGCAGGTTTATATTAGTATTCTATAAGGTGTCTAACCTCAGTCTTCGAGGGCTGCAATTCAATCGGGCTTTCAAGATTTCCCTAATGAATATGTATGAGATCTATCTGCATGCACTGCCTCCCTTGTATGCAAATAGATCTTATGCATATTCATTAGGAAAATCCTGAAACCCAACTAGGTGAGGTTAAACACCCCTTACACACATAAGTGCTCTTATAAAATAGGCTCACTATACACATAGAAACATAGTAAATGACGGCAGATAAAGACCTGTATGGTACATCCAGTCTGCCCAGCAGTCACATTCATTTCCAAGCCAATGTTGAAGCAAACCAGTAAGTTTTACTTCCTAAGTTTCAGTAAAAGATGTCCTCCCCTTCTCTCCCTCCAAAGATAGGTAAGACTTGTATTCAGATGATTTGAATGTGGTATAAAATACACATAATTGCTCTTGATCTTTTTGCCGCATACGGGATGAGGACTGTAGAAGTCTGTCCAGCATCAGCTACACCGCCCCACATACCCAATACCTTGTGGTTCTAGGTGGATTACAATAAGAGGAGATTCTGGTCATATCCAGAAGATTACAAGATAGCTATTTGGTTGGAATGAATGTGAATGCCCACATGCATCTTGCCATGTACATACAGAATACCATTTAGCCAGAAACTAGTCATTTATGCACTTGTAATGTGCTGTTAATCTGGGAATTAGTATACACTAAAAGGGCAAGTCTATTAACTAGTCACCGAGAATTATATATCTTTTACATGCATAAATGTCTATATTACTTGAGATGACCCAGATTATTTTTTTTTTATAAACTTTGAGAAGACAGATCACTTGTCTGGTTGGCTGGAAGCATCATAGACTGCCTATTTAGGGAACATTCTAAACCGGTGACAGCCAGAATGCCTTTCAGGATGTCACTTCCAGCGGGTCAGCCTCCTAAGAGGAAATAAAGGCTGCCACTCTGGAGAGAGCAGGCTATACACAAGAAGCATACTAGTAATAATTTCAAAAGGAGTCTCTACAAGTAAAAGAAAATCCCCAAAGTTTCTTTTAGAGGCTCAAAGAAGTAGCCTGGAGATGGCTCCAGCCGGAGGGCAACACTGGCTAGCTTGAAATAGCAAGAAATAATAGCTAATAATAAACTTAATAAATGTACTGCTATTAAGGTCTTAATAGGACATACATTCACTCAGAACAGACAATAAACAAGCAAATACAGTGGAGAAAAATAGACCTCAATATGTGTGGGAGCTGGATTTGAAAACTTCAGCCTTTGTGCCGTCTAGAGATTAAGTTAAGTAACTTTGTTATAAAATAGTGATTTATAATCAAGACAGGTCTTTGAATGGCTTGTATGGACACACTGTGAATAGTTCATCTTCTAGATGATATAAAAGCCTCATTGAAGTGTATTATCGTGGACATCAAGTGAAATTAAAGAATTTAGACAAAGAAAACTGAATACGAGTCACTATATATGTCGTGTGGAGTTTTTTTTTCAGACCTATGATGATATGGACTTTATATGATTTATTGTAAATCGAGGAGCCACATATATTGAGATCTGTTTTTCTCCACCGCTATGTGCTTGTTTACTGTCTAAACTGTCTCAATGTTCTGAGTTAATGTATGTCCCAATAAAACCTTAATAGCAGTATGGTAATTAAGTTTATTATTAATTGAACTAGCAAGAATCATTCTTCTTGAACAGTTCCTTGAGAGGCTACCTCCATCCACTGCCCCAGGTACATCTGATAGAATGAGCCTACCGGGGCAGGTAGGGAAAATGCTTGAAGTACTTATATGTAAACCGCTTTGAGTGTGGTTGTAAAAATACAAAAAGGCAGTATAGAAGTCCCAATCCCTTTCATGAAACTATGGGTCAGGTGACACACTAAATTGATGCAAAATTAGATTGGTAGAGTCCTATATGGAACTCTCAGAGGAATTCATCAATGTAAAGATAAGACAATAGTAATAATAAAAGTAGACAATAAATAATAAATGAGACATCTCAGTACAGGTTGGAATTAAACGTGAATAATTATCAAAGCCCCGGGCAGAAACTCATAGATGACAAGTACCAGGTTTGAATAAAACCTAAATAAGTTCTGCCCTGTCTCGATGGTAATCATAAAATTTCACAAAACATTGGTAAAAAAAACTTATTTAGGTTTTATTCAAACCTGGTGCTTGTCATCTATGAGTTTTTGCCTGGGTCTCTGATAATTACCCACGTTTAATTCCAGCCTGTACTGAGGTGTCTCATTTTTTATTTATTGTCTACTTTTATTATTACTATTGTCTTATCTTTACATTGATGAATTCCTCTGAGAGTTCAATATAGGACTCACTCTACCTATTCTACTATTTATTTTTGGTAGTTTTTCAGAGTTTTTTTATTGCCTTTGCACTAAATTGATGCCAGAGAGTGCTTTGGAAGCAGCTGAGGCCTTTTATCAAGCCCAGTCAGAGCCTGAATCCTACAATGATAATAAGAGAGCTGGGAGTCTTTGGAAGAGAAGAGAGAAAACAGGACCTGAGAACTCTAAAGAACCAAAACCTCCTTCTAGCCCAGCATCTCAGGGAAAGAGGTTGAAGCAATAGAGATCCTCAACCCCACAAAGCCAGCACCCTCAGCTAACCCACTCACGAGATCCACACTCTCTCATCTGTTTCAGATGTGGGGAGAAAGGCCACATAGCCAGAGACTTCCTAACCCCTACTTGTCCCGTTTGACTGTTTGATTGGATTGTAAGCTCTACAGAAAAGGGACTGTCTCTTGAATGTTTTAATGTGCAGCGCTGCGTACATCTAGCAGCATATAGAAATGATAAGTAGTAGTAGTAAGATTTAAAGGAAAAGGCCATGGATGTGAATGTGATCACTCTGCATGCATTCAATTTCATGAAAATCTCTCAGCCCATGAACAGGAACTGTGTGCTGCAAGTTGAATTGGATGTGAACTGCACTATGCACTGGTAAACTCTGGCAGTGTCAAGACCATTGTTTGGATGGGGATAATTACCCAACTATAAGTGAACCATGAACAGATTGGTTTCCTTAAACACATGACAATGCCAAAGAGATAGTATCCTAAAGCACAAATATCACTTAAAATGCTGATCAGATAAGCCCAGATGGAGGTGATGGTCATTCTAGAGAATGACACAGGGACAAATCTGTCCTCATCCCCATCTTGTACATGCGAGTTCTGTCCCTGCCAGCTCTGTCCTCACCTGCACAAGCCTCAAACACTTTAAAATCTCTTCAACACCATATTCACCCGAGAAAACTGACAAGTATGCCCCCAAATCGCCCTATAGCCTATACTGGACCAAGTGCACAGCTCAATCACCTGACAATGGACTGTAACAGACAATCTTTACCTCATAGCATCACTGAATATACATTCTTTAGCATCCTTGAATAGAACTAGATTGCATAGTAGGGAAATCTCTACCTCATAGCGACCCTTTAAACAGTACTAACTCTCCTGTTGTATTACTCCCTCAAATCTGTATTATCATGTACTAATAAGAGCTTCCTGTACTATACTAAATTGTAGAATCAATTATCAAAATTTAGTGTAAAAACAGTAAAGATATTATAGCAGTACCTTTCCTGCCACAGAAACACCACATAGTTAGGAAAATATTACTCAAACCAGCCTCAAAGGCTCAACAAGCAATGATGACAGCCCTAGCTGTCTAGAGAAACTATGCTATATTGGAGCTCAGAATCATATGATTGGCTAATATTATCAG
This sequence comes from Geotrypetes seraphini, assembly GCF_902459505.1. NCBI lineage: Eukaryota > Metazoa > Chordata > Amphibia > Gymnophiona > Dermophiidae > Geotrypetes > Geotrypetes seraphini. Next base: position 100,636,382 of record NC_047090.1, on the reverse strand, counting down.
AAAAAAGAGCACTTAAAAAAACAAGAAAATACCTCAAAGTGCTCGCAAAAAACTGGTAATATAGACAGAGCAACAGCACCTTCTCGCGTTTTAAGGTCAGAGCAGGGCCGCCATCAGGGCAGTACCACCAGTCCTGCATTCAGGGGCCCGGAGCTGACAGGGGGCCCGGGCTCCCCCAGGGTCCTAGGCCACAGTTCTTCAACCGCCGGTCCGCCGGTGCCGGTCCCAGTGGCGTACCTGGGGGGGAGGGGAGATCCGCCCCAGTTGCACAGGAGAGAGCTGGACTTGGGACCCACGGAGTTCAACACATCTCGAGCCGCGAGGCTCGTCTTCTGTTCCTACCTGCCCTGCCGCTCACATATAGCCGATGTGTTCCCCGATGTCAGCGCTGACGTCGGAGGGAGGGCTTAAGCAAAGCCTGCCCTCCAACGTCAGCGCTGACGTCGGAGAGTACTTCCGGTCGGCTATTTGTGCGCGGCAGGGCAGGCAGGAAACAGGAGACAAGCCTCTCGGCTCGAGCTCCGTTTTGCTGAGAAAATTGCAAAGATGGGCTGGGAGGCAAACGCAGAACACAAAAGGGGGGAGGGAGTGTGTTTTGGACACAAGGTATGAACTTGGGAGAGAGGAAGGGAGGGAAAGAGATGCTGAGGTGGGGGTGGGAATGGGTTTTTGGACACAGAAAGCATGGATTTGGGAGAGAGGAAGGGAGGGAAAGAGATGCTGAGGTGGGGGAGGGAATAGGTTTTTGGACACAGAAGACATGAACTTGGGAGAGAGGAAGGGAGGGAAAAGAGATGCTGAGGTGGGGGAGGGAATGGGTTTTTGGACACAGAAAGCATGGACTTGGCAGAGAGGAAGGGAGGGAAAGAGATGCTGAGGTGGGGGAGGGAATGGGTTTTTCGACACAGAAAGCATGGACTTGGAAGAGAGGAAGGGAGGGAAAGAGATGCTGAGGTGGGGAGGGAATGGGTTTTTCGACACAGAAGGCATGGACTTGGGAGAGAGGAAGGGAGGGAAAGAGATGCTGAGGTGGGGGAAGGAATGGGTTTTTGGACACAGAAGGAATGGACTTGGGAGAGAGGAAGGGAGGGAAAGAGATGGTTGTGTACAAGGGGAATAGAAGAAAGGAGAATTTTTGGTCATATGGAGGGAGTGAGGTACAGATAGTGGCATACCGAGGTGGGGATGGGTAGGGGGCGGTCCGCCCTGCCTCGGGTTTACGTCCCAAGGGGGTGCACAGCTGGCCACCCACCAGTGTTTTCCCTAGGCCGGCAAACTGCGGCTCTTTAGCCACTTGAGTGCCACCGCCGCCATCGGGAACAGGCCGGCGCCAAGTTCTCCTTGCTTTTCCCTGTGGGGCCGACCAACTCTCGCCACTCGCATCAATTCTGACGTCGGAGAGGACGTTCTGGGCCAGCCAATCGCTGCCTGGCTGGCCTAGAACGTCCTCTCCGACATTAGAATTGACGTTGGGTGGCGAGAGTTGGTCAGCCCCGCGGTGAAGAGAAGCAGGGCGAACTCGGCGCCGGCTTGTTCCCGATGGCGGCAGTGGCAGCCTATTCCCCAGTGGCGGTGGCAGCATTTTCCCAATGGTGGTGGCATAGGGGAGGGCAGGGAGAAAGAAAGAAAGGGGGGAAAGGAAGTCAGAAAGAAAGAAAGGGGGCAGGGTGAAACAAAGAAAAATGGGGCACGGAGAGAGAGAGAAAGACAAACATACAGAACGAAAGAGGGTGTGGAGAGAGAAAGAAAGAAGGGGGCAGGGTGAGAGAGAGAGGAAAACAGACATACAGAAAGAAGGGGTATGGAGAGAGAGAAAAAGAAAGAAGGGGCAGGGTGAAACAAAGAAAAAGTTGGGGGAGGGAATGAGGTCTGGAGGAGAGGAAGCATACAGGAGGCTGAAAGAAGGGAAGAAATATTGGATGCACAGTCAGAAGAATAAAGTGCAATCAGAGACTGATGAAATTACCAAAGGTAGGAAAAATGATTTTATTTTCAATTTAGTGATCAAAATGTGTCTGCTTTGAGAATTTATATATGCTGTCTATATTTTGCACTATGGCCCCCTTTTACTAAACCGCAATAGCGTTTTTTAGCGCAGGGAGCCTATGAGCGTTGAGAGCAGCGTGGGGCATTCAGCGCAGCTCCCTGTGCTATAAAACGCTATCGCGTTTTAGTAAAAAGGGAGGGGGAATATTTGTCTATTTTTGTATAGTTGTTACTGAGGTGACATTGCATAAAGTCATCTGCCTTGACCTCTTTGAAAACCCGCGGAATATAAATGATAATTAACATTTTCTCTGTGTACAGCGTGCTTTGTGTTTTTAAAATTTTATTGTTGGTAGATCATTTTGACTTGGCCACAAAGGTAAGGGGGAGGGAGGGAGGGGAGCTGCTGAAAGACATCTAGTAATCCTTGCAGGCTTGACTGTGCAGGGAATTATTTTTGTAAAATCATGTTTTGTTATGTGACTGGCATTATTTAGACTTGAATTTCTATGAATGAATAGAATGAAAATGATATAAATTACTTGCTTGTTTTTATGTGCGTGCGCTGAAGGAAAGTGGAGAGAGAGTGGGCTGAGGACGCTGAAGGGAAATGGGGAAGAGAGAGTGGGGAGAAGACACTGATTTATAAATTGACAATTGTACAGAATATTGTTTCTTTTTTATATTCATCCATAGCTGCATGTTAATGATGTGCTCATATGCACTTATTTATCATCATAACATATACATCATCATTAACTGTGGATGTGTAAAGACAGGCTGAGGAGGATGGATGGGAAGGAAGGAGGTGCACATATCAACATATCGTACATTTTTAACATGCATGATGCAGCTATAGGCAAGCTGAGGAGGATGGGATCATACAGATGTGTATGTTCAGATATGCGCTCAGATGTGTAGTTTTTTCTGATATATTTATTAAGCTTACAGTATTTATAAAAACACATTTAATACTTGTTACAACAAATATTGTGCAATTGTGATCTTCTTCTGGCCTACAAAGGTCAAAAGAAATCCTTAACTGAGATTTTACATTCATAAGTGAATTATAGCTACTAGCACTATTATTTATTAGTTATTTATTATGCAGATGTTTGTTAGTTTGTTATTAGTTCAGTATTAGACATATGTTAGTTTAGAATAGATAGGTATAGATTAGTTTAGTTTAGGTTAGGGCCCTGCTGAAAGAGTCTACCTTGACGTGGTTGCAGGCTTACAAATCTTTTGGTCAAAGAGTGCGGCGGAAGAAAACCCAGAGAAGTTACTTTAAAAGATTTGTGGACCTTAAATACGAGGATGGAGGTGATGTTAAGGAAAGTTACTAATCATGTTCAAGTTTTTTCCAACGAAGTTGTTGACAAATTGGGAAATGTAGATGCTAACATCGGGAATTTAGATAAACGCACGCTTTCTCTTGGAAAGCAGATAAAGAATTTACAGACGTCTATGGTGGCAGCTACAAAAGATTCCTTGAATATTTACTATAAGTTGGAAATGAGTAAGAATCAGGTTAGATCAAGGAATCTAAGATTAGTTAATTTTCCTGTGACTCACTTACTATCTCCTGAGATACTATTGAGAAAGTATCTCAAGGAGATATTAGGGGTCACTAATTCTGACACCATGATGTTCTCTAACTTCTTTTATATACCTCAAAAGAAAAAATTTCCAGTAGAAGGGGGAATGGATCAATTAAGTACTGTAGATGTAGATTTAACAAAATTTCTTGAAGATTCTCAAGATTTGATCCAAACCCGGTCTACTTTGTTAATTACCTGTGTAAATGAGCTAGATAAAACTTTAATGTTGAAGTTGTATTTCCAGAATAGAGAGGCAAAATTTTGTGGTGAAAAGGTTTTAATGTTTCCCGATGTGGCAAGGGCTACTCAATATAGGAGAAAAGCCTTTTTGGCTTTACGTCCTAAAGTTCTTGAAATGGGTGCAACGTTTTATCTTAAGTTTCCCTGTTAATGTATTCTACATGTTCAAGATAAAGATTATGTATTTTGGGAACCTTCTCAATTAGAACTTTTTCTTAAAGGAAAGAAACAAGATTAATTATTATTAGCTTTTCTCAGTGGGGGGTTAATAAATATATCGCCCTAAGAGGTAGATAGGTTTTTTGAAGGGGAGTAAGTTTGTTCTCTTCCCTTTATACCTATTTTTTGTTTTCCTGTTATATAGTTTATTTGAATTATGAGATGTCTTCCTTCATTTGTGGGCTAGAGGGATATTTCCCTTAAGGGGTAAAATTGGTTCTTTTTTGGACAATGTATAATTTCTTTGAAATCCATATCTTATTATGTTTATCTAAATGGATGTAATAATGTTGAAAATACTTAATAAAAAAAATAAAAGAGTGCGGCGACAGAGAAAAGTATGTGTGTATTCGGCCCATGGAAGAAGGAGGGGTTCGGGGGGAAGGGGTGCGTGGGGGCCCAATAGGATTGCTCAGTAAGGGGCCCAGAAATTTCTGATGGCGGCCCTGGGTCAGAGCCATCAAGAATGCTCCCTTCAGTAGCTTATATGGAGCCTAGGTAAGATCCTGCAAAACTACGTTAAGAAAGGAATGGAAGTCTCACCTGGGGCCTGATACACAGTGCTTCCTTTAGGAATTTGGCTATGTCTGGATGAGATGCCAGCATAGTTCTTCGGTCTCAAGTCCTAAAACAAGAGAGTCCCACTACTTGGACCCTTAAGGGACACCACTGTGAGTCCCTTGTCAAGGCCAGCCTGGAGGAAGGCTAACATCACAGAGACCGGAGCAGAGAAAGGCTCCTCCTTTTCTTTGATGTACTAGTGCTGTAAAGTTTTTCAAGCCTTAGCAAAGGCAGAGATTGTTTTCAGCTTTTTAGACCTGAGCACAGTAGCAAAGACTACTTTTGAAATATTCTTTGTGCCTCATGCCGTAAGAGTAAAGTGATTCAGATCTTCTATGACCACTGGTCCCTGAGATAGGAGGTCCAGTTGCATTCACAGCCTGAAACTGGGACCTGTTTGAAGACAAACTAGATCTGCATACCATGGTCTGCATGGCCAATCTGGAGCCATGAGAATGATATTTCCCTGATGGCTTGCGAACCTGCGGAGGATCCTTCCTATCATGAGCCATGGAGAAAACATGTATAATAGCTCGCTCTGTGGCCACAGATGGATCAGAGCGTCTAGACCCGTTATTCTGGGCTCGGACCTGCGACTAAAGAATCTATCTTCCTTCTTGTTTTGAGCTTTTGCCATGAGATCAAAGGTCAGATGACCCCAGCGAAGAACAATGGTTTGGACGGCTGATGCAGACAGCATCCAGTCACCTGGATCCAGTGTCTGTCTGCTGAGGAAATTGGATTGTACATTGTCTACTCACACTACATGCGCCACTGAGAGTGTCTGAAAATGAAGCTCCACCCATCTGAACAATATGTAGGCTTCCAGACCCAGATGGGCACTCTTGGTGCCCCCCTGGTGATTGATATAGGCTACCTTAGTAGCATTGTCTGAAAAGACTCAGACCACATGTCCTTCCAGTCTTCTGCAGTTTCTGCAAAGCTACCTGAATAGCTCGAAGTTCCAGCCTGTTGATCAACCACTTTCTCTGGGTGGATGACCAATGTCCCTGACAGTTGCTATGCGCTCCTCAGCTGATCAGCCTGGCCTCTGTTGTCACAATTATCCAGGAAGCCATACAGAGGGGGTATACCTCTGGCCAAGGATTGAGGGCAGAGCCACCAGTCCTTACTGGCCTGGGCATCCAGAGACAAGGGCAGGTGAACCTGCAGGGAGTCTGACTGAGACCTGCATAATAGCGTGTTCTGGAGAGGACGCATGTGAGCTTTCACCCAGGGAACCACATCTAAAGTGGCCGCCATGGAACCTAACACTTGGAGATAGTGCCACGTGGACAGAACTGGCTTAGCTAGCTAGCTCACTATCTGTGCGCAAATCTTCTGTCTGCATGTCTCTGGAAGATAGACATGACCGAATGTCATGTTGAAGTAGACATCCAGGTATTCCAGGGACCGTGATGGAGTCAGCTGGCTCTTTTGGAAATTCACTATCCAACCCAGGTTCTGCAGAACTCAAACCACATGAGCTACCACATGCTCTCCTTCAGTGAATGACAGAAACATGATGGCAGATAAAAGCCAAATAGCCCATCTAGTCTGCCCATCTTTAGTAACCATTATCTCTTCCTCTCCCTAAGACAGGGATGTCAAATTCTGGCCCATATTTGGCCCATGATAAAATGCCAAATGTCTATTAGATCTGGCCCGCTGGGTATGTCAATGTAGGACAGCTATACTATCTTCACAATGTGCCTCTAGAGCTCATTTTCAAAGCAGATATATGTCTCATAATGGGCAAGAACTGGTGCTGGAAGTTTGGATTGGTCTCACGGTTTCAAGTCTTGTGAGACTTGAAACCATGAGACCAACCTGAACTTCCGGCACCATGCAGCTCAGACTTTTTTTAACAAATTGTTATATGCATTGAAATATATGATATTGCATAGATAACAAATCTTAATGAACTTGAAACTTGCTTGTTCTGCAACTGAAGCCAGGTGAGGGGAAAAAGACTAGGAAAAGTTTGGGGAGGGGCATGTGAGAGAGAGCAAGTAGACTGAATAAAGGTTGTGGGTAGATGAGAGAACGAGAGAGAGACTGGCTGGGAGGGGATGAAACTATTGCATTTTGTCACTATTTGATGATACATATGACAAAATACAACAGTGGGTGTTTTGATCCTACAAATGTTACAAAATATAAAATGAGGACCCTGATAGAAAAAGGGTGGATAAGCCTGCTTGAAACCTAGGCACCCTATTATAAAATTCTTTCCTAAATGGACAGCTAGGACATCTAGTTAAATAAACTGAATACATTTTTAAAAAGTGGTTATGAAGATCTTAAAGTCCTTTATATGGAGGGCAAATGTATGCAGTAATACTGATGAAAACATGATTCTGTAATACATACACAAACACTAACGAATGAGCTGTGGTGTGGTTACAGAGTAGCACCATGGATATTAGACCTAGCTAATAAGGAATCAGGATTTCCCAAGCATTTAATGTTTAATTGGTTATGCCCTTCACTATCTGTGGACTCAGACTTTCAATACAACAACTAAATGGCTGGGCATTCTCAAGTTTCTTTATTAAATGTAATCAAATGACCATTGTGATAAAAATCCAATGATCCTTCTCACACAACCTCAGGAGCCTTTCATTTTGTAAGCATCCCAATGTAATTTGTTGGACAGATTTCTCAATGTACAGATGGAGGCAGATAGAACGCTCCGGTTTATCCAGAACTAACAAGCCCTAATAGCCCTATTCAGCTCAGACATAACAAACGGAAATGGCTTTAAATTATCCTGCCCCCGAGACATGATTTCATAAGAGTGCAAACTTTATATGCTCTCAGAGAGTTTCCAACCTAAACTTGCAGTGGAAGCTAAAAGCCGCCTTCAGATTTTCAACATATATTATGACAGTGGAAGGGTATACAATTTCAAAGATAATATCTGTCTAGTTTAAAGCATTTCATTTATAATTTTGACAACAAATACATTCAGCTCTAGATCATATGTTGAGAATTCCCTACTTGACATTCATTTTATTTAATCCATTCATTCCCACTTACCCCAATGAACAGCAAAAAGTACAGTTTTTGAGTTTAATATTAAGAACATAAGAATTGCCGCTGCCCAGCAGTCCGCTCACGTGGCGGCCCTTAGGTCAAAGACCAGTGTCCTAACTGAAATTAGCCTTACCTGCGTACGTTCCAGTTCAGCAGGAACTTGTCTAACTTTGTCTTGAATCCTTGGAGGGTGTTTTCCCCTATAATAACCTCCAGAAGAGCGTTCCAGTTTTCTACCACTCTCTGGGTGAAGAAGAACTTTGTTTAAGGAATGGAAAAGGTCAAAAACTGATGAAAACTGGAATAAGCACAAACAACATCAACGTGGGTGCCATAAGGCGGAAAAGGGGCCAAAAGAGACTGAGGAAATAATAGCAAAGGAAGCGAAAACTTCAAGCCGTTCTTTCGATAAATTAAGGGGAAACAACCTGCGAAGGAAGCGGTGGGATCGTTGGATAAAGGAGCGCTAAAGGAGCGCTAAAGGAGGACAAAGCAATCGCCGACAGACTGAAAACATTTTTTGCGTCTGTATTTACCGAAGAGAATATACACAGCATACCAGAACCCATCAGGCTATATGCTGGAAGCGAAAATGGGAAACTGACAGGGATAACAGTCTTTATAAAAGAGGTATGCAGGCAGATTGATAGGCTTAAGAGCAATAAATCCCCAGAACCGGATGGTATCCATCTGAAGGTCATTAAGGAACTAAAAGGGACTATAGCTGAACTGTTTCAGCTAATAGCCAATCTGTCGATCAAATCGGGAGGACTGGAAGGTTGCAAATGTTATGCCGAGCTTCAAAAAAGTTTTTAGGGGAGACCCGGGAAACTACAGACCGGTGAGTCTGACATCGGTTCCAGGAAAGATGGTAGAGGTGCTGATAAAGGACCGCATCATTGATCACCTTGATGGATAAGGTTTGATGAGGACCAGCCAGCACGGTTTCAGCAAAGGCAGATCTTGTTTGACAAACTTGCTGCACTTTTTCGAGGGAATAAACCAGCTGATAGACAAGGGCGACCCAGTTAACATTGTCTATCTGGATTTTCAGAAGGTGTTTGATAAGGATCCGCATGAATGACTACTTCGGAAAATTGCGAGCCATGGAATCGAGGGTGAAATACTCACATGGATTAAAAGCTGGCTAGAGCACAGGAAATAGAGAGTGGAGATAAATGGACAATGCTCAGACTGGAAGAGCATCACCAGTGGGGTGCCGCAGGGCTCGGTTCTTGGACCCGTGCTCAACATCTTTATAAACGATCTGGACATAGGTACGAGTGAGGTGATTTAATTTGCAGACGACACAAAGTTATTCAGAGTAGTGAAGACGCAGGGGGATTGTGAACATCTGCAACGTGACATAATCAGGCTCGAGGAATGGGCATCGACATGGCAGATGAGATTCAACGTGGATAAGTGTAAAGTGATGCATGTCGGTAACAAAAATCTCATGCATAAATACAGGATGTCTGGGGTAGAGGTCTGCACGGGAACGGGGATCGCGGGGATCCCGCGGGTCCCGCGGGGATCCCGCGGGTTCCCCCCCTGGCCCACGGGACTCCCACGGGGACGCCCCCTGGCCCACGGGACTCCCACGGGGATGCCCCCCTGACCCACGGGACTCCCACGGGGACGCCCCCTTGCCCACGGGACTCCCACGGGGATGAAAACAACCTACCTAAATTCTGGCGATGCAAGTCTGGCGTCGGGTCGGGAAATAGCCATGTTGAGCAGTGAGCTCAGCACGTACACAGATGAAAGCCTTGCTTGCTGATTGGTCCGGCGGCCCCGTCCCACCGTGCCGCCGGACCAATCAGCAAGCAAGGCTTTCATCTGTGTACGTGCTGAGCTCACTGCTCAGCATGGCTATTTCCCGACGCGGGCATTAGGCTGTTTTTTGTCATTTCGGGTGGGGGATGGCAGCGGCAGCGGCAGCAGCAGCCTGAAAAAGAAATCATCCTGGCCGGGTTCGGTGTCATGCTCCGGAGCTTCTACAGCCTTCCTATCTCCCTCTCCCTTCTACCTGCGGCTCTCTTCGGCAACGATCGACACAAGCTTCTGGCGTCGGGGCCTACCCTCTGCGAGTCCCGCTTGTTTCAACTTCCTTTTTCCACAAAGGTGGGACTCGTAGAGGGAAGGCCTCGATGTCGGCAGCTTGTCTTGATCACCGCTGCTGACGAGTTGCTTAAGAGAGCCGCGGAGCAGGGGGGTGTTGCCAGGTGCAGGTAGAAGGGAGAGGGCCAGATGCAGGACTCGTGAGTGAGGGAGCAGAAGAGAGAGAGAAAGAGAGAGGGGAGGGAAACAAAAGGAAATATTTCATACTGGGCTGGGCCGGAGTGGAGGGAGGGTGGAAAGATTCTGGCAGTAACAAAGGAAAAGGGGGGAAAACTGAAAATGGAGATAGTGACACAAAGAAGAGAAAGGGTAAGCAGGACCTACTGAATAAGGATAGAGATACAGAGGGGACATGAAGAGGAGGTGAAAAAGAGACATAGAAGTAATGCTGAAAAAGTGGGGGGGGGGGAGATAAAGACATTGAAAGGGCAAATGGTGAATATGGGGTAAAGACAAGGACAGAGACAAATGAAGATTCTGAAAAAGTGGTGAGATAGGGATATAGGTGAGATGGACACAAAGAAGGGTGATGCTGGAAAATAGGTGGAATGGTAATTCTGACAGACACAGAAGGGAAATGCTGGATCAAGGAGAGATGGGGCTCAGGCTGGATGGAATGAGGAGAAATGCCTTGTTGGCCCGGAACTTCCTCTCCTACGTCAGAATTGACGTCAGGGAGCGGAATGCTGGTCAGCGCGACGCTTCTGCAGGGAAAGCTTGGGACAGCGGTGGCTTGGGGACTATTCCCCGATGGCGGTGGCAGCAAACCGAGTGGCTTGGGGGAGGGCACGGAGAAAGAAAGAAAGGGGGCAGACAGAGAGACAGAAAGAAGGGGGAACAGGGAGACAGAAAGAAAAAGTTGGGGGAGAGAATGAGGTCTGGAGGAGAGGAAACATACAGGAGGCTGAAAGAAAGGAAGAAAGATTGGATGCACAGTCAGAAGAAGAAAGTGCAACCAGAGACTCATGAAATCACCAAACAGCAAAGATAGGAAAAATGATTTTATTTTCAATTTAGTGATCAAAATGTGTCTGTTTTGAGAATTTATATCTGCTGTCTATATTTTGCACTATGGCTCCCTTTTACTAAACCGCAATATTGTTTTTTAGCGCAGGGAGCCTATGAGCATTGAGAGCAGCGCGAGGCATTCAGCGTAACTCCCTGTGCTAAAACCTACTATTGTGGTTTAGTAAAAAGGGAGGGGGTGTATTTGTCTATTTTTGTATTTTGTTACCGAGGTGACATTGCATAGAGTCATCTGCCTTGGGAAATGTATATGGCAGATATCTTTGTTTTGTGTTCAAAAGAAAAGGAAATGCATTTCTGGTTTTATTTCTACAGTGTTGAAGTACTTGTTGGCCCTTGCTGTGACTGGTGGGGATCCCCAAGCACCGCCAGCAGAGGACCTCCTCTAGAGATGGTCAGAACTCCCCTCCACCAAGCGCAGCAGTTGCTGGCAGCATCCATGAGCCACTGAGGTGCCAGCATCTGTGACTCAGGGACGCTACTGCTGCCTGCCAAGCTTGGCAAAAGGGACCCCAGGCCAACTGCAAAGGAAGTCCTCAGCTGACAGTTTGTGGGTTCTCATCAGCTGAGTATTTATATTTTATATTTACATTAGAGGTTCTGGTAGAAACCCATTTACAAAGTATGTATTCTTCCCAATTAATATTTCCAAATTAATAGTCTCTTTGCTTATTTGTAAATGGGTCTCTACCAGAGCCTTTAATTCAGTAGCATAATTAAATAAAATAACTATTTCTGAAGTTTATAGGGAAGGATGGTGACGGAGGGGATTCCTCGCGGGGACGGGTGGGGACGGAGGGGATTCCTCGCGGGGACGGGTGGGGACGGGGGGGATTCCTCGCGGGGACGGGTGGGGACGGAGGGATTCCTCACGGGGACGGGTGGGGACGGAGGGATTCCTCACGGGGACGGGTGGGGATGGGTGGGATTTTGGCGGGGACGGGTGGGGACGGGTGGGATTTCTGTCCCCGCGCAACTCTCTAGTCTGGGGCGGTACTTGGAGAGACCTCCCTTGAAAGAGACTTGGGAGTTCTGATTGATAAGTCGATGAAGCCGTCCACACAATGTACGGCAGCGGCAAAAAGGGTGAACAGAATGCTAGGAATGATAAAGAAGAGATTCATGAACAGATTGGAGAAGGCTATCATGCCGCTGTACCGGGCCATGGTACGCCCTCACCTGGAGTACTGCGTCCAGCACTGGTACATGAAGAAGGGCACGGTACTACTCGAAAGGGTCCAGAGAAGAGCGACTAAGATGGTTAAGGGGCTGGAAGAGTTGCCGTACAGTGAAAGATTAGAGAAACTGTGCTTCTTCGCCCTCGAGCAGAGGAGATTGAGAGGGGACATGATCTAAACATTCAAGGTACTGAAAGGAATAGACTTAGTAGATAAGGACAGGTTGTTTACCCTCTCCAAGGTAGGGAGAACAAGAGGGCACTCCCTAAATTTGAAAGGGGGATAGATTCTGTACAAAAATAAGGAAGTTCTTCTTCACCCAGAGAGTCGTAGAAAACTAGAACGCTCTTCCAGAATCTGTCATAAGGGAAAACACCCTTCAGGGATTCAAGACAAAGTTAGACAAGTTCCTGCTGAACCGGAACGTACGCAGGTAGGGTTAGCCTTAGTTAGGGCGCTGGTCTTTGACCAGAGGGCTGCCGCATGAGCAGACTGCTGGGCATGATGGACCACTGGTCTGACCCAGCAGCGGTAATTCTTATGTTCTTACATTTGTACAGAATCTATCCCCTTTTAGCTTCAGGAAGTGCCCTCTCATTCTCTCTACCTTGGAGAGGGTGAACAACCTGTCTTTATCTACTAAGTCTATTCCCTTCATTATCTTGAATATTTCGATCATGTCCCCTCTCAGTCTCCTCTTTTCAAGGGAGAAGAGGCCCAGTTTCTCTATTCTCTCGCTGTATGGCAACTCCTCCAGCCCCTTAACCATTTTAGTCGCTCTTCTCTGAACCCTTTCAAGTAGTACTATGTCCTTCTTCATATACGGCTACCAGTGCTGGTTGCAGTATTCCAGGTGAGGGTGTACAATGGCCCAGTAAAGCGGCATAATAACCTTCTCCGATCTGTTCATGATCCACTTCTTAATCATTCCTAGTATTCTGTTCGCCCTTTTTGCCGCTGCCGCACATTGCGTGGATGGCTTCATCTGTTGACCAGTACTCCCAAGTCTCTTTCTTAGGGGGGTTTCTCCAAGTACCACACCAGACATCCTGTATTCGTGTATAAGATTTTTGTAATCGACATGCATCACCTTACACTTATCCACGTTGAACACAAACATGAGGTCTGTTCAAAAAGTTCCAGGACAGTTTGAATTGTGCGACAATGGGAAGTTCTTTTGAGACATGCTAGATGGCATTGAGTAGCTTGAAATCTCATGAGTAACCTTCTTTTTTTCCATTTATTGATATCTGATTTTGTCTCCAAGCTACAGCAGATTTTGTGAAAGTGTGTTTTTGTGATCAGCTATTTTTCATCATGTGTGACCTCAATGAGCAGCACTACAGTGTGTAGTTCAGTTTTAAATTGGGTAAGACCATTACAGAAACTTATGAAATGTTGAAAGTGGCTTATGGGGAACATGTCATGAGTCATGGAAGCTGTTTTGAATGGTATGCATGTTTCAAAAGTGATCGTGAATCAGTGGAAGACAATTCGCAAACTGGAAGACCATCAGCATTAACTGATGATGATCATGTTGATCAAGTAAGGATTCTTGTGCATGTTAATTGGCAATTAACTGTTAGAGAATTGGCAGAGAAATGCAACATCTCTATTGGTTCATGCCACAACATTCTAACAGAGAAGTTGGAGATGTCTTGCATTGTGGCGAAGTTTGTTCCACGGTTGATGATAGACAACCAGAAGAACAACCGCATCATGATCTGTCAGAATCTTCTTGAGCAGGTAAATGAAGATGAAACATTTCTTGATAAAGTGATAACTGGTGATGAGACATGGGTCTATGGTTATGATGTGGAAACCAAAGCTCAATCATCTCAATGGAGAACCACAACCACCAAGAACGAAAAAAGCTCAGCAAGTCAAATGATGTACAGTTGCAGCATTGTTCACTATGAATTTCTGCCACAAGGACAAACTTGTCAACCAAAATTACTATCTGAATGTATTGAATCAGGAGGAAGCAGCCTGAACTTTGGAGGGTTCCTGCATCGCAACAACGAGCCCACTCACACCGCCGTCAAAATTAACTAATTTTGCACAAAACACACAATGTCATTTCTTCCCCAGCTACCTTACTCCCCTGACTTGGCCCTTGCTGATGACTTCTTGTTTCTTAAACTTAAATCCATGCTGAAAGGAAAGCGATTTGACACCACTGAAGACATAAAGTAAAATTCGGCACAGCAATTTTTGGCAATTCTTGAAAATGCATTTAAGGAAGTGGAAATGACGTTAGGAAAAGTGTATATATAGGGAAGGGGAATACTTTGAAGGGGACCAAATGGAATAAGTTGTAAGGTTGTTTCTCGTACATTTTTATAAAATCAGTCCTGGAACTTTTTGAACAAACCTCGTATGCAGGGCTTATTTTGTAGATAAAAGAGAAGTGGAACAGTGCAAGAGGAAGGGGAAGAAGAGCCAAGGTTGGGGCAAGGCCAGGACCAGAAGAGAACTGGAGAAGTGGCAACAGGCAGCAAGTTTGAGGAGAGGGGAGAGTTATGTGATAGCAGCAGCAGAAGCTTTAGGGCACCAGGAGTACAAGCAGTTCTAAAGCACAGCATGTGGCAGTGGCACAGTGACACTCTTTAAGGAAAGATAATTTATTACAGTATAAACAACCAATGCAAATTTTTCAAAATTATTTAGATAATGCAAATGGGAAAAAATAAACATACACTATAACATTGTTCTCTCAGGGTTTCTACAGCTGGCATTATGCTTTTTGCAGGTTCTGGGTCTCATTGCATCTTGTCTGATAGAAACCGACATTTCAGCGATCATGCTATGGTTTTCTTCAGGGTATGCTGTGAGGTCTGCAGTTTGTCTTTATATATAGTAGGACCACTAACCTGATTGAGAACAGGGAGGTCTGATGGTCATGAATTTGAATTTTGGCAGGAAAGTTTGTTGGTTTCCCACAGAATGGAAAGTTTCTGGTGAGTTTACAGATGTTATCCCAGAGAAGTTGGGTTGTATGTTCTTTCGGGGTTTCCGCAGCTGGAATCATGCTTGTTGCAGGTTTCTGGGTCTCATTGCGTCTTGTCAATTGTCAATTAGAAACCAATGTTTTAGCTATCGTGCTGTGGCTTATGTTGCAGGTCTCACAGCATACCCTGAAGAAACTACAGCATGATGGCTGAAATGTCAGTTTCTACTTGCAGCGAGACCCAGAAACCTGCAACAAACATTATGGAAGTTGCGGAAACCCCAAGAGAACATACAACTCAGTTTCACTGGGAGAACATCTCTAAACTCACCAGAGACTTTTCCATTCTATTGGAAATCAATGAACTTTCCTGCCAAAATTCAAATTCATGACCGATGGACCTTCCTGTTCTCAATCAGGTCAGTAGTTCCACTATATATAAAGACAAACTGCAAACCTTACAGCATGCCATGAAGAACGCCACAGCATGATGGCTGAAACATCAGTTTCTACCTGAAAAGACGCAGCAAAAAACGGAAACCTGCAACAAGCACACACTATATCATTTTTTTAAAAAACATTTTCCTGGGAAACTCAAGAACTTTTAGGGGGCAGTTTTATAATTTGGTGCTAAGATGGCACAATGGGGCATTCTTAGCATCAATTCTTTAACAGCATATAAACTGTTATAAAATTTTAGCTGAAAATTATAAAATTTAGGTGTGACCACTTATGACAGGTCAATGGCTGGTGTACGGTTGATGTGCCTAAGTCATGCAACGTGTGCAACTGACAGCATTCTATAAGCTGTATGCATCACTTAGTAACACACCAATGGACTTCTCATGCTCCAACCATGTGCATAATACCATTCTATAAACTATGAGAACACATAGTACTCAATAGTAAGTGCCAAGCAACAGAACAAGGGGGATTATGATTTTATGACCTACAGGAGCCAGCGTTTCAACGTTTTATTCCTATTTTGACATACTGCAAAAAAAAAAAACAGGTACCAAATCGGTTTACAATTAATTCAGATTATAGAAGCAAAGGAGTGGGAAAAGAGGAAAAAAATAGAAAGAGATAGAGGAACTATAATCTCTGATAGGACAGAGATTGATGGAGCAAGAGGGAAGGATAGTGTCTGTGTTTTGTCTTCAGTAATTTCATTCCACTGAAGCATTAAATGAGGCTAAAAAGAAAGTAGAGCTCAAAAACAGCTCAAAAAAAGGTAGGATTTGAAGGTAGCCTTGAATTTGTCCAAACTAGTTTCTAATCTTAAATGAGAAGTTGCTAAATTCAAAAAAATTGTCACTGCTTTGACACAGGAGCTTGCTCGATATTAAGGGTGGTTATCACCTACATAGTTAGCTGCTATGGCATGACATACATATGTATGTCTTGCAGGTCCTTGTGTATAGGTAGATGTGTATTTGAACAAGAGGGCTGTGAAGTATGTGTGGGGGATGAATGTATGCAACGAGATGCATGAGTCTGTTGAGAAAGGCTTGTGAAGAAGGGGCATTTCTAGGACATCACACACCTGACACCATTCTTCTCACAACCTCACACTTCCACTTTCACCTCTTCTACACTCCTACTTGCTTTATCAGCTACCTTCCTCCCTATAGTCCCCCATCCCTTAGGGCTAGATTCACAAAGCAAACCGATCATGTACCAATCGGTTTGCAACCCCTTTGCGACCTGATTTCCTTCCGACCTGATTCACTTACCTCTCTGCCAACCATCCTCTGATCCGTACATGCAAATGAGGGCAACGGCTTGCAAAGTAGACAGGGACTTGATTCACTAAGCAAAACCCTGCATCACCGACTGGGCTGGCCGATCACAAACAAGCGACTGCTGAGGACCAGTCGCTGAAGCCCTTTCCGGCTGCCCTGCCTTCTGCCGCCCTGCTCTCTGCCCTGTCAGCCTTGATCGCCGCAGTAGCCTGTGAATGAGTCAGTGACAGGGAGTAGGGGCTGTCGACGGAAAGAACCAATAATATATTTTTTTCTTTTACCCTTGCACTTCCCAGTCTCAATTCTCTTGATGATGGCAAAGGGACAGATATACTTTAAATGATACACAGATTTTCCAGAATAAACATGCTGTTCGCTCATTTTATTTATTTATTTATTTATCATTTTCAAACTTATATCTTGTACAGAAAGAAGTTTAACATATGAACAAATTCCATCAGGTTGACATTAAGACAACGGAAAAGAAAAAATATATGTTAACTTTACTCAAGTCCTACAATAGGATCCAAGATTAACAAAATGCGAGAAAATTAAGAAAATAGTCAATGATATAAAACTGTAGAGCTGAGGGCTAATGCCTATATTAATCTAAAGAGCTAATGATGTTCTTCCTTCAGACGAGATAATGCCAAGAAATTAGTTAGCTGAAAAGGTTCATAGAAAACATACTTAATCTCATGGTGATTCACTATACACTTACAAGGGTGCCTTAAATAAAATGTAGCCCCTAAAGCTAGAACACCTGGCTTCAAAAGAAGAAATTCGCGTCGGCGCTTCTGCGTCTCACGTGAGAGATCGGGAAACATCTGAATTTTAAGTCCATGAAATTCTTTTTGTCTGTTTTTAAAGAATAGTCTCAAAATCCATGCCTTATCTGGCTGAAGAGCCACCGTTAAAATTAATGTCGCTGGAGTTGCCATTTCTTTATCTGATGTCTCATTTAAATATGTTTATAGGTATTGTAAAAAAGAAAATTATAATAATAACCCACTTTTCCAAGTTTTATTAAAAATTTAATTAAACATATAATTTCTAAGCAATTTATATTAAAAATATTAAAATAGTAATTTACAAAGAAAACATATAAACAATACTAATATTGATACTGACTTACAGGAAACAAAAGAAAAGAAAGGGAAGAACTACAATTTTTAAAAGCAAAGAAACATTCAAGGTAAACACATTAAGGGGGGAGGGTTTTTTAGCCTCATAAGGCTAATTTCTGGTATTTGAAGAGTCTATCTAAATATCCCTGTTATTAAATAATTTCAACCTTTTCTGAACTGAATGCTAAAAAGCATCATTAAATAGAAATGTTTTAAGAGCAGTTTTAAATTTATCTAATTGTCTTTCTTCCCTAATTACATTAGTGACTTCTATTTCGCCTGTACCTTGCAGTTCTAGGCGGATTACAAAAGAAGATAACTGGGCATTTCCAGGAAAATTACAACTTAGGGAGCTGTCTATATGATTGAGGCTTTGAAGAGAAAATTACAAGAGTGGTAGAGACTTTGAGGGGAAATTTACAAGAGAGGGGATCGCGCCCGGGGCAGATCGCCTCCCGTACCTCCTTACTACGCCACTGGATGAGCATCTTTCAAATGAAAGGAAACTCCAGAGTGAGAAGGCATAGGATGAAGTTAAGAGGTGATAGGTTCAGGAGTAATCTAAGGAAATACTTTATTATAGAAAGGGTGGTAGATGCATGGAACAGTCTCCCGGAATAGGTGGTGGAGACAGAGACAGTTCTGAATTAAAGAAATTGTGGGATATAATCTAGAGGAAATTAAACACATCCATGGAAGGGTGGGATGGAGGGAGGGAGGGTTATCTCCTTTGTTTTATTACTTGATTGAATGTATTGGATGGGAGGGGGGTAATTCATTTTGTAATGTTACTGATAGATTGTAAGTGCTGATTCTGAATATTAATGTTATACAATTTTATGCACATTATATTAGCCTTGAAAACTTAATAAAGTAAAAAAAAAAAAGAAATTGTGGAATAGGCACATGGGATCTCTTAGAGAGAGGAGGAGATAGTGGATGCTGCAGATGGGCAGACTGGATGGGCCATTTGACCTTTATCAGCTGTCATGCTTCTATGTTATTCTCTGCCCCTCTCCTCAGTCCCCCACTCACTAGGTGATATAAGGTAGTTATATGCAGGTCCCTAGTGGGTTCACAATCTATTGTACCTGGGGCAGTGGAGGGTTAGGTGACTTGCTCAGAGTCACAAAGAACTGCAGTAAGATTTGAACCTAGTTCCTCAGATTCTCAGCCCACTGCACTAGCCATTAGGCCACTCTTCCCTCCCTCATTCCCCCATTCTCTCTCACCTAACCATATACCCCCATACTCTTTTCTATACCCTTTTCTATACCACCTCCCAACCACTGCTTAATTGTAACTGCTGATTCCTGGGTCCTTCACCTCACCAACTGCTGCTACCCCCCTCCCCCCCCACACACACAGTCTCTGAGTGCCCAAGTCCCCCCCCCCCCATAATATGTGGATATCCTCACAATTTTTCCTGCCCCTACTTCACTCCTTCAAATCTAAGTGTTCCCATTTTTCCCCTACTTTATTACCAAGTCAGCATGCTTCAGAATGCCATCCTAGGTCACCCTTCCTGAAGCTTTATACTGGTCTTAATATTGGACGATATGTGGTTAACTTCTGGTTGGTCACTGTAACTGGATATTCAGTGATAGAGCCCAGATCCATGTTTAGATCAACTCAGGGCTATCAGAGGTTTAAAATCTTCTGACTGCTATAGGCTGAATATTGCCCCCATACAGTGATGTAAGTAAGGGGAGGGTGGGGCTGAGTGCCCCAGGTGCCATCTCAGTGGGGGCACCAGCACCTCTCCACCCCCCATGCCACACTCATGACCTCCTTTCCCTGTCCCCCCATACCTCTTTAAAATCTTCACCAGTGCGAGCAACTACTCTAGCCTGTTGCTTGCACAGGCCTGGCTCCCCCTGAAATCACTTCCGGGTTGCAGGGCCAAAAAGTGATGTCAGAGGAAAAACCAGCATGAGCAGCAGGCGGAGAAGTTGGCTGCACTGGCAAACATTTAGAGGTACAGGGTGAGAAAGGATGGTGCAAGTGTGGCGTAGGAGCACAGAAGGAGCTGGAGGGCGGAGAGGAGGGCGTGAAGTGAGATTGGTGTGAAAGGAGGGGTGCGGGGGAGGGGGACACCATTGCCCCTAGTACCTTCCACCCTTGCAATGCCACTACCCAGTAGTTGCATTTCAGTGATTCTAGAATATTGTGTTTTCTGCTTTGTTCTTAAATTACAGAAAACCTAGCCTATGTTAAGAAAAAATAAATGGTATGTGGAAGCTACATACAAAGAATGCATGTTCATGAAATCATTTGCACCAATAATGAAAACAAAACATAAGAACATAAGAATTGCCACTGCTGAGTCAGACCAGTGGTCCATCATGCCCAGCAGTCCGCTCACGCGGCGGCCCTCTGACCCTGAGACTAGCCCTACCAGCGCACGTTCTTGTTCACGTTCTTAGCCTTGCATATCGCAGCCAGGAAAGGTACTCAAGTCATCCACCTTCTTTATTGCAAGTACTTTTGCCATGGAAAGCATAGTTTAAAAAATGGACAACTGTGCATCATTGCCTACACTGACCTGAGTGAGGAAAAGTACACATGCTGCAAAATTTCAGGAGGTTTGGGGTCCATTAATGGAATTTTGTGATGAGTAGGAATCATTTTCCCAATATTGGTAAAATTGTAAAGTGAGGGGGGGAGGGATTTCGGATCTGTTATTAAACGTTTAGGCAAACAGAAAAGATTATATAATATGTTATATATGTAATCACATTTGAAATAGTGGGGATGGATGGGGAGGTGGGTTTAAATATTATAACTTAAGTTGTATATGAAAGTTAATCAAGTGATATTATATAAGTTTAAATGATATTGTGTGATACACTTGTTGTAAGATGTAAAATGAATAAAGAATTTATTTAAAAAAAAAAAAAAAAAGAGTGTATGAACATTTACCTCCAATGAGGGTGGACAATCTTCAAACAAGCATTTTCCCTGCAGAAATGTAGCATAGTAAATGACAGCAGATAAAAAGACCTGAATGGTCCATCACGTCTGCCCCTTAGTTACACACATTATAAATTCATGATTGTCTTTTTTTACATATATTTCTGAGCCAAAGACTAAAGTCGACCCGGTATTGTCCTTAGGTTCCAACTACTGGAGTTGTCATCGAAGCTCACACCAGCCTATCCAACTAGGGTTAGGGTTAAAAATTCTCTAGATTTTTGACTTGAGCTTCTTTCCGATTAGATCAATAGGAAATGTTATATTAACATGTATAAGCAGGACATTATATTACATTACATTACATTAGTGATTTCTATTCCGCTTGTACCATGCGGTTCTAAGCGGATTACAAATTAGTAGTCTGGACATTTCCAGGAGAAGTACAAAGCAAAGAGTAGGTATATAATAGGTTACTGTGATGAATAATAATAATAATACATTCGGGATACAGTAGTGAGTTATACTATGTTGAAGGAGTTGCTGTGGTGGTGGAGGTGGTATTCATGAGAGTATATTCTAGTGCTATAGTGAGGTTAGGATGATGGGAAGTGTTTTTTGAAAAGATGAGTTTTGATTTCTTTTCGGAATATTTTAATGTCTGTTGATTTGATCAGTAGATTGGAGATGGTAGGGTCAATCTTCGCTGCCTGAGTCGCCAAAAGGCTGTCGTATAGTTTCTTTCGTCTGGTACCATTGAGATGGGGGTAGATGAATAGGCTCTGAGTTCTCCTTATTCTGGGTGAGAGGTTACGGTATAGTCGGTTGTTTAGGTAGCTGGGTGCAATAGCATGGGTTACTTTATATAGTAGACAGTAGAATTTGAATTGGGTTCTTGCTTTTATCGGTAGCCAGTGTGAGTCTAGGTATGCATTGGTGATGTGGTCGTATTTGCCGAGGGAGTAGATGAGTCTGAGGGCTGTATTCTGAACAGTCTGTAGTTTTTTTATCATGTAGTTTGGGCATGGTAGGTAGAGGCTGTTGCAGTAATCAACAATACTTAGTACAAGGGATTGTACTAAGATCTTGTATTGATCTTTGTTGAAGAATTTTCTTATTTTTCTTAGGTTTCGCATGGTGAAGAATGCTTTTTGGATGACTTTGTGGATTTGAGTCTGCATTGTACAGTTTCTGTCTAGTTGTATTCCCAGAATCTTGAGTGTGCTCTGCATTGGGTAATTCTAGTTCTGTTAAAGATGTTTTTTTTTCCTTCTCTAGTAGTAGGAATTTGGTTTTATCTGAGTTCAGTTTCAACTTATGGTTTGACATCCATTTTTCTACCGTTTCCATTGTTAATTTCAGGCGTTCTGTGGATAATGGGTCTTGAATGTCAAAGGGGAGGAGGATAGTTATATCATCCGCGTAGCTGAATGATACTGTGTTTAGGGCGTCTAGGGTTGTGCCAAGGGATGCTATGAAGAGGTTGAATAGTATTGGCGATAGTGGTGATCCTTGTGGTACTCCACATGGGTTTGACCAAGGGTCGGATAGATGATCTTTTGACTTGACTCTGTATGTTCGTGTTTTAAGGAATCCTTGGAAACAGTTGTGTACGTTACCTGAGATTCCTATTGCGTCTAGTATCTGGAGTAGTGTGGGATGGTCTACTAGGTCGAATGCAGCAGAAAGATCGAGTTGGATGAGAAGCAGCTTGTTTCCTTTGCTGAGGTGTTGACGGACTATGTCTAATAGTGAAACCAGTAGAGTTTCTGTGCTATGGTTAGTTCTGAATCCAGATTGTGATGGATGCAGTATGTGGTGGTCTTCAAGGTAGTTGGAGAGATGTTGTGCGACAAGACCTTCTGTTAGTTTGATGTATAGTGGGATAGAGGCGATTGGTCTATAGTTTGTAGGATTGTCTATAGGGCCTTTAGGATCTTTCAGTATGGGAGTAATTATGATTTCGCCTAGTTCCGGTGGGAAATGTCCTTCTCTTAGTGTAGTTTGTAGCCATAGTGTGAGGCTAGCTTTAAATTTAATGGAAGCTGTAGCTAGTAAGTATGGGGGGCAGTTGTTCAAGTCACATGAGGATTTGCTGTATTTTTTGTAAAGCCTGTCCAGATCTGACCATTGTATCGTTGGGAAGTTTGACCAGATCCTATCTGCTGGTATTGCTTCATCTTTTGTGGGATTGATTAGTATCTCTTCTACGTTGTTTCGTGATTTGTTGAATGTGGTTCTGCTTGTGATGATTTTGTGTTTGAAATAGTCCGCTAATTGGGTAGCTGTTGGAGATTGGTTTCCTTGGGTGGCGAGGAATGGTTTGGTATCAGTGAGATTTCTTACTATATTAAAAAGTCTTCTTGTGTCTGGTTTTTCGATGCCGATGAGTTTGGAGTAGTAGTTTTTTCTTTTTTCCTTCAGTTTGGTTTTGTATTGCTTGATTTGGATTTTCCATTCAGCTTTGGTGTGGTTTTGTTTCTGTTTTTTCCATGAGGACCTGTTTATGTACTCTTACCCTAGCAGAAATGTTTATGTTTATTAAAAACTTAACATCCCGCTAAATGCAAAAAGTCACAATGGCTTACACAATGATCAATCCAATAATAAAATTCAGAAAAGAACGCCAACTATAAAAAAAGGAAAGAAACAATCATACAAGATACATACAAATTCTAAAAACAAAAAAACAACAAAGAAAAAACAAACGTACAAACTAACAGTTCTTGCAGTTCCCCCAAATCGAACACCCTGATCAAAGAAAACAAAAATTTACTTTATGTCAAGCATCATTCTGACCTCATATGCAACTTTTTTTCAAATTAGTTCCCTTATTTTCTAACTTCTGTTACTCTATCTTTTCTATCTGCAGTAAAATCTTGGATTGCAAGTAACTTGGTTTGCAAGTGTTTTGAAAAACAAGCAAAACATTTTATTAATTTTTAACTTGATACAGAAGCAATGTCTTGCAATACAAGTACATACAGTATACACACATCACAACTGAACCGATGGTTCTTTTCTCTCTGACGTTGCGGGAATGTAGTGGCTGTGAGGTCTTGCAATACGAGTACATATAATATTTTGTATTAAAGTTTTGGGGTTGTGGAACGAATCGTCTAAGTTTCCATTATTTCTTATGGGGAAATTTGCTTTGATATACGAGTGCTTTGGATTACAAGCATGCTTCTGGAACAAATTATGCTCGCAAACCAAAGTTTTACTGTATATGCTTGTTTTTTGCCTATATCCTTTGCTGTCAATTGAAATGTTTTATTGTGGTGTGCGATGCCATTGTAAAGTAATATAGTATGCCGTAGGCCCCCTTTTGTCAAGCCGTGTTGGGGTTTTCTATCGCTGGCAGCTGCAGTAAAATTATATGGAATTTGTAGGAATTCTATGAGCATCAGAGCTTTTATTGTTGCAGCCTGCATAAAAAAAAACCCTTATGCAGCTTGATCAAAGGGAGCCTTGTATTGTTATTTGAATATTTTTACTGTTGGAATTGTCTATTGCTTAGGTTAAACTTATTCCTGCTGTTCACCACCTTGAATGAATTCCTTCAAAAAAGGTGGTAAATAAATCCTAATAAATCTCTCGCCCCTTTTTCTTTCTCATTCATTCCCATCCATTTAGGTATGTAAACTTATGTGTTTGTTAAATCTTTCTATTGATTTATGGCATTCCATTCTTAACTTTGTTATACTTTTCTATGTAAACCACTTCTACCTGATCACAGAGAAAGTGGTATATCAAGTACATGAATAAACAATAAACAATATATCCTATTCCTCGTCACTAAAGTTTTTATCAGATGGTGTTAATTGACTCTTTTCCATTATGAACATGTCAGTGAGGAGAAAATAGACTCCTGATTGAATTTTATAGTTTTTTCCTCCCGAGTGTTTGTTTCAGCTAATATGTTGATAAGAATGGGAGAATACCACATCTGTTATGACCCCAAAGCAGGCTGAGTGCCAAACCACATGGTTTAATATTTGGTCTGGTAACATCTGTTGCCCTGACAAAGTTATTTTACATGAAAATCACCAGATTTGTTTAAAAAGAAAAGGCTGAGAACAAAAAATGTATGCTTTATGTTTAGTCAAATTAAGGTGTAACTGTGAATATTTATTGATTTATTTATTTTAAAAAATTAATACACCGCCTAGGATCTAAGCAGTTTCCAATAATAAACTTGGACTTGGTAAATTATTTTACCAATGTGCAAAATGGTGTAATAAAAGTTTAGGTAATAAATTAGAAAGTACACTCTTCTAACATGACAAAATGGTATATCTCCCCAACCTCCACATGCAAACTCATTTATGTCTGTTCAGATACTGGATTTAAAAAGACACAGTAAAATGTGTATCATTAAGATGATCAGAGCTGTAGGAAGAATGTCTGTGTCTCTTTGAGTATTTGTGTGTGGGGGTGTCTGTGTTTCTGAGCATTTAGGTGGGTGGGTGTGTTGGTGGTGGGGCGGTTGCCTGTCTGTATATCTTTTTCTGTGGATGTGTGGGTACATGTGTGGTTTGTTTGTGTGCGTGTCTCTGTGCCTATGTATATAGATGACAGACAGACAGACAGACAAACAAACAGAAAGGGGCAAATTCTATAAACGGCATCCCGATTGTAGGCAGCAGTAGGCATCTTACCACTGTCTAACCAGCCAATTGGGATGCCCTATAGGCGCCCGTTGTGGGTGCAGGGAGACGCCATAAGATGCTTAAGCTGGTCCAAGGCTGGGCATGGGCGTGGTGTCACCTGGAAGTGGCCTTGGGCGAGCTTAAGCAGCCCTAAGCATCTCCCTAGGGCCACGATAGGTGACCAAAATGTAGGCCATCAAAATGCTGGCCTACATTTCAAATAGATGTGGCCGCTAAGATGATGGCAGCAAAGAAATCTCCCTGCTGCGATCAGCTGAGTGGCCACAGCAGGGAACCAATGCACCCTCCTCCCCCCGCAAACCAGCCATCAGGAGGGATGCCCACTCCCTCCTACTGTCACCCCCAAAACCCCAGCACTGTCCTCAGCAGGAGGGATGCCCACTCGTTCCTGCCGCTGGACCGGTTGATCCCTCAAACCCCTGACACTCCGCAACACCCACCCGACACTCCATAACACCCACCCAACACACCCTTGACACTCCCTAACACCCCAACTCCCCCCATACCTTTAGGAGATGGCTGACAAGAGGGATGCCACTCCCGCCTCTTCTAAAATGGTGGGCCTTCCCCTTCCCAGTGCATTCTGGGATGCACCGTGGAAGGGTCAGAGGCCCCTCCCATGGGAGGGACATTAGGTATCTGGCCAATCGGAGTATTAGGCCCAGGATGCACTGGGAAGGAGGCCTAAGATTCTGGTTGGCCCAGACGGGAGGGGCCTTAGGCACCTGGGCCAATAGGAGCCTTAGGCCCCCCAGTGCATCCCAGAATGCACCAGGAAGGGGAAGGACCACCATTTAGGCAGGTCTGCTGGCAGGAGAGAATAGGCATCCCTTGTGCAAGCCATCTCCTAAAGGTACGGGGGGGGGGGTCGGGAGGTGTCAGGTAGTATGTTGGGTTGTGAGGGAGTGTTTGGTGGGTGTTGGGAAGTGTCAGGTGGATGTCAGGAGAGTTGGGGAGTGTCGGGGAATGTCGGGTGGGGTGTTGGGGAGTGTCGGGGAATGTCGGGTGGGGTGTTGGGGAGTGTTGGTGGGTGTCGGGAGTGTCAGGGGTTTGGGGGATCAACAGGGACAGGGCCAGCGCCAGGAGGGAGTGGGCATCCCTCCTGCCTCGGACAGTGTCAGGTGGGGGGTCCCTGCTGCCGCCGCTCAGCTGATCACAGCAGGGAGATTCCCTTGCCACGATCGGCTGATGGCAAGGGATCTCTAACTGGCACCTGTGACATGGGCACTGGTTAGAGAATCAGGGTGGCTAGGCGTCTGTCCATTAGGACAGATGCGATTCTGTACAGGACACTGGTGTGCAATTCTCAGAAGCTGCTTAGGTGGCTGCAAAGACCAGCGTCCTATATAGAATTTCCCCCATAGTGCCTCCTCAGTAAACACTTGGGTGAAAGGAACCTAACAAAATAAATAAGTAAGCAGCAAAATGGGTCTGAATATGTGTTATATTACCTAGTGATCAGGAGGATTAAAAAAACAAACAAACATTTGAATTTACTAAACTGCTAATGCTTTAAACATCCATTAAAGCAGTGTTTCTCAACTCGATCCTGGAGTACCCTCTTGCCAATCAAGTTTTCAGGATATTCACAATGAATAAGCATAAACTTGATTTGCACACACTGCCTCCATTATATGTACATTTCTTTCATGCATATTCATTGTGGATATCCTGAAAACCTGACTAGCAAGGGGAGTACTCCAGGACTAAGTTGAGAAACACTGCATTAAACCTCTTTTAACTTGTGTATAGCCTGGAGCAGCACTAACACTGTTTAGTAAATAGACCCAAGAGAAAGAAACAGTTACTTCAGCCGTGAGAGTTAAATAGAGACAATTGGAAAATCAAATTTAAATTTCTGCATTAAAGTACTCTACGATGCCTCCAAAGCTATTATGAAATCCTAATGCTTCAAACTCAAACATAATAATGAGCTCATTGGCATTTTATTGCTTATTACAGAAGTTGCACTAAGCATATGGCTCCAAAAAAAAGCGGACGGATTGAGACATCTGGGCTTTACTTCCATTCCTTTCAATGGAAGTAAAAAATTAGATGTCTCAATCCGTCCTCCTTTTTCTGGAGCTATATGATAACCCTACACTAAGTCTTCTAAAAAATTAAAATTAACAAAAGCTGTAATTAACATTATTGAGTTGATGCTTAGCCATGGGCCCCCTAGTCTATCTGTTTGTGTGTCTGTCCAGTGTTTTATATACCATCAATTGAAATTTAAAACCAAAATCATGGTAGTTTACAGAGCTGGTGATTAATAAAATTCTTCAGAGAGAAAAAAAAATGTTGATACAAAACCAAGAATCAAACAAAAGGAAGAACATGAATAGCACAACATACATAGGTAAGAATGGAGAGATAAAAAAATAGTTGAGGAGGCAAATGGAAGAGGAAGAACTGTTTAGGCCTAGTCACCAGTGATTTTCAGTGACTAGAAAACAAACATTCAAATAACCATGTTTTTTATCCCAATCTTAAATTTGCAGTAAGAGCTTCCCATAGGGTCTGCCCCATGACCAAGAAACATTTCTAATATAGCTGTTTTATTTAAGAGCTTTTAATATCATTCAAACTTCAAAGACTGGAAAAGCTCTCAAAATATCATTCCCTAGGACCTCAGGACCAAGAAACCTAACATGCCGAGTGAATTCTAAATAGTGTTTGGCATGAGAAGGGACAACCAACAAACGGACTCGTGAAGAACACAGAACATTGAGGCTGGTAAGAGATTAGCATGGAGTTCAAGATAGATGGGATGACCTTAACAGCAAGTGTGAGTCAATATCAGTAGTTTAAAACAAATTCTACCTACAATAGGTAGCCAGTGTTGTTCTATCAACAAAGGTATAATGCGATTAGATTGGAATTGTGAAGGGCAGGAATTCCCAAGTTAAGAACCAACATTCTCTCACAGATGGCTAAAAGAGATGTGAAGTCCTCAACTCTATATCCCCAATGATGAAAACCATCCTACTGAATTAAACAGCACACATTGTTTTGAGAAAAAATAAGCCCCACTCTGGATCCTCCCAAAGTGAAAAATGGTAAGCAAAACCTCCCCACCCAAACATCCATGGATAAGCCTTCACCGTTTCCCTGCTGGCAACTTCTCATATGAGATATTCCTTCCAGACCCCCTACCTTATCAATACAAGCCATCTGACTAACTGAGACTTCCTGCAGTAAAACCAAACTAGAATCCTGATAAGATAAGTTTAAAACTCTAAGGGTTAGATTCACTAAGCAAACCGATCGTGTACAGTGCATGTTAAGAACGCCATTAAAAATCTTCCCCTACAAAAATCCAAAATATATCTAAACTTTTAAATATATGTAAACTTTCATGTACATAAGCGTTAGAAATATATATATTTTTTTGAATGCGCTTAGTGAGCACAGGAGTGAATCTTGGCTTTTTAATGTGCATGGCAAGAAAATTGCGGATTAACCCCGTGCTCTCCTTGCGCATTGTACATTTCAAATATCAATACCAAATAACACAAAAAAAATCCTAAATCAAATATAACTTTTAAGGGCCAGCTATCTTTCCCGCAGCTAGATTAACCCGCAATTAAACCACGCCCAATTTCTATGCAGTGAAGTCCGAAAGAGCTAGCACATGCGTTATCAGCTTCAAAACCAACAAGGATACAGTGTGCATGCGCGTCGATCGATGTTTCAAAGCTAATAGCAGCGTGTTTACAATTGGATCATTTGCATGGACAAGCTTTACTGAATTGATCGGCTAAAATGACTCAGAAACGGATAGGACACAAATAGGATAGATTTCGGGATTTTAGTGAATCCTGCCATAAGGTGGCAATTCTCTAAATAAAATTTGATGTGTAACTAAGCTGTATCAGATTTTTGTTCTCAATCAACAAAGTAGCTTTCTTTAAATGTCCAGTGAACTACACTTCCACATGGAACTCTGGTGGCATTGTTTCATCATGTTCTGGTGTTAAGACTTTTCAAGTTTCCATTATTACTCATTGAACATAGTTCTTAGATTTTGTGGATTTCATGAGAATAGAGAAGTTTCAGATTTTGGTTATGCAGCTTCTTCTTCTGATGACAGACATCGTCTAATCTGCAATTTCAACACCTTTTTCTTAAACCACAAAAGTTAAAAGGGTATCAAATGTAGCAAAAGCAACATTTAGAAATACTTCTATGTCACCAGAAAGCTGGTTAATCCTGTTCCAGATCTAATCATATACCAGGTCAGTGTATAATCTAAGGCTTCTATTTAATAAACTCTGGAATGGCCAGAATATTATTTTCTGATCATATAATGTAATGCAGGATATTTTTTACTGCTGCAAATGTTAAATAATAAGCTGTCAACCATGCAAATGCCTAAAAATCAGCTAATTATTATGCAAAATGAATAACAGTTTGCAATAAATTTCATAAGTTCTGTTATTAAATGTAAATTAATAACACCTCAAGATGTGTTGTTAACTTCTTCCAGAAGCATCAGACTACATGAACTAATGTTCTTAAGGCTGATGTAAAAGGGCCCACTTTAGTCAAAGAAATCTCCCCAACCTCTGATTCATTATTAATATTAAAGTGTTCCCCTCTAGCTACTCCCTACCCCAATCAATTACTAAAAATGAAAAGGCCATAATAAAGAGATTTGAACCAAAAATAAAAAGGTCTTTCCAGCATTCTCTCCTGGCACATACCTTGCAAATCACTAGTGGGTAGTGAGGGGTAGCAACAAACTCCAGTCACTCTCTCTCTCCCTGCCTTGTGCCCTGGGTCAAACATCTCTATTCCCCTCTATGCAGCATCTCTCCCTCCCCCCCTCCATTATCATGTGAAATATTTCTCTCCCCCATGCACCATCTCTTCCTGTCCTCCACCCTATGTAAAGCATTTCTCCCTCTCCCTTCTCCATGCATATCTCCATCCCCTCCACCTTATGCAGGATTTCTCCCTCACCTCTTTCTACCTCTTTGTTGCACTCCCTTCCTCTCCTCCACCCGATGTCCAACAATTCTTTCTTTCTTCCCCCATATGCAGCAGCTTTCCATCCCTACCTCCTATCTCCATATGCAGCAGCTTTCCTGATACCCCCCCCCCCCACCCCCTTTGAGATCTGACATACCGTCAGGTCTCCTAATGCAGCAGCAGCGGCGGTGGACAGCTAGCGGACGCAGGCTCTGAACAGGCTGTTCACAACCTGTCCCTCCAGGGCTTCCCTCTGCCGTGTCTTCAGTTAGTTGCTTAGCGCCAACCAGCATCACCAAAGCGCGCTCCCGCTCGGTACTACTCAGTGGCTGAAGCTGGAACTCGCGGCAGTGATCAACCGGGTTAGCAGTGGAGCAGGAGTGCAGAAAGCTCGCTCCTACCCATTACACCTCTGGACCACCAGGGATTCCAGTGGCAGAGGAGGTACATTGGATAGGACAGGGAGGAGGAATAGAGTGGCGAGCCTGGGAGAGTGGGAGGGAGGGAAGGGGACTGGGTGCAGAGCCTGACAGAGGAGGGAGGGAAGGGGGCTGGGTGCAAAGCCTGACAGGGGAGGGAGTGGGCGCTGGGTGCAGATCCTAGCAGGGCAGGGCACTTTAATATTAAGCTGCCCAACTTATATTTGAGTCAACCATTTTTCCTCCTTTTGGGGGGAAAAATAGAGGTCTCGACTTATTCAGGTCGACATACAGTATTTGAGTATATACGGTACTTAACTTATATAGTGGATAGATGCATTTACATGTATAATTTATAGACTATGGTAAATTACATCTATATGGGATGTCAATTAGGCAATATCTCTTGAGGATCTTTATTCCTATGTGGCTCCAAAGCTTGGAGTTCAAGCCTATGGACAGATAGGGAAAATACTTAAGAGTACCTGAATACTCTTCAATGTATTGTAACCCGCTTTGGGTGAATCTCTTCATGAAAAGGCAGTAAATAAATCTCAATAAATAAATAAATTCCTAAGAAACTGTAAATTGAACAACTAACAGGTAGTCATATCATCATATTTTTCACTGCCTTTTGATATTAGCTTCCTTTGTTATAGATAAATGGTTTTAGAGCAGATTTAGATCAGGGTGTTTCTTTGAATACTAGTTGGAAAGTGGTAAAACTGTGGAATGAATGAATAAATAAATAGTATAAAAGCATAAAGAGGAAGCAGAATTACTCATCCTGCATCAAAATTTTTGTTAACAATCAATTCTTTTTATTAAGTTATGTTATGCTACTAATAAAAGTAGGAAAACCAAAAAAGTTTGAATGATATATATATTACCTGTACAGTTAATAGTGCAATGTATGTAATAATTATTGTTCTTTTATTTGTATTGCACTGTTTTAGTTTGAAAATCAATACAGAATTTAAAAAAAAAAAAAAAGTTGTACCTGTAAGGACAACACCACCAGGAAAAATATCATTAAGTTACATGGCACACCATGGTAGATACCTGGCTCATGCACATCAGGCAAGTAAGATATCAATTGTGACATAAAAGCCAAGACAAACCAATTAGATTCAATGTAGTCTGTGTAATTGCTAAACATGTACCATAGGACCTTAGGGGGATAAAGTTTAGAAAGAAGAAATATTTGCAAAATTGTATAAGAAAACTGACATTCGCTTAAATTTACATAAATAGAAAGGAATTACAAATAGATATTTGTCTCCTAGGTAATGGAACAGAACTCAAAACGGACCATGAAATGTATACGAAAAGTAATTTTACCATAGTTGCATATAATAGAAACCAATAGTAAGTTTAGAAATGATGGCAATATGGAATGTCACAAGCTGACATACAAAAACTGAAGAAACACACAAAAAAGAGCAATCAGCCTCAATAGAGACAAATGTATGGCTTCAAGAAAAATGCACTATATCAGTGTTCTTCAACCACCGGTCCATGGACCAGTGCCGGTCCACAGAAAATTCCTGCCGGTCCACAGGGCCAGCATGTGCATCAGGCCCAAAACAGTGTTCTTCAACCGCTAGTCCACGGTGCGATTGATGTGGCATTATCTTCGAGCCAGCTCCCTCTTCCTAATTGATTCAGTGCACAAAGCCACTGACAGTGGCTCCTATGGGTATCCTGCGCCTGAACCGGAAGCCTTCTCTCTGACATTGCAACGTCAGAGGGAAGGCTTCTAGCTGAGGCACGGGATGTGCAAGGTGCAATTAGTACTATTATGGGGGCAGGGTCTGGGGTGGAGATTGGGTAAAGATGGGCGGGGTCTGGCCCACGACTTAGCCCAGTGTTCCTCAACCGCTGGTCCATGGACCGATGCCGGGCCACAGAATAATTATTTTATTTCTGACGGTCCATAGGTGTAAAAAGGTTGAAAAATACTGCACTATATCATTATGATTAAGCAATCAGTTATAACAGAAATATTGAAATAATGTAGGTGTCGTGACTCATGACAATCTATGAGTGTCTATGCAGTAGAATAAAGGCAGCAAGGATATCACCTATATAACCTGTATAAGAGAAGAGCTCATAGCATAATGTATGCAAAATGCTAAGAGACACAAAAGCCGGAACAGAGAATATCATGTAGACATTAGCAAGACTATGCACATAAAGAGATTGGAAACAAGGCAATTACCTGGCTGTTGTTTGTACCAGTCAAAAATTTAGCATAAAAGATCTAACACTCTCAGTCAGGAGGAAAGAAATGTGGTCAAAGTGTCCATGGAGACCATGCTTAGGGGGAGACATTACCAATGTGGGATACAAGTTGTGCTATTGTTGCATAAGGACTCATTGTAACTAATGAGATCTTTAAAATATTTTGAAGGTTTCTGTAGAAAAATTAATTAGACAAGTTAGAGAGGGGCTGAAAAGAGGTGCCAAAAGAAAGGCTGGTGCCAGGGGAAAAGGAGACAAGAAGGCAGGGGGATGCAGAGAGAAAAAAGGCACTGAAATGAAGACTGGAGGGAAGACTGATTTAGAGATAGAGAGAGAATTTCTGTAAATACAAGTGAGTAAGATTACAGTAGGCCAGGCCAAAGAGTCAAGTAAAGAAAGAGGGGGTGGAGACTTGGTGTTTGAGCTCCAAGTCTATGTGGAAACTGAGCCATGTTGCAGGATCAAGAAAGATTACCCTAGTTGAACTTGACACTAAAAGCAAAAAGTATGGTAAGTAAGATGTGTAAGACTATACAGTATATGAGTAAGAAATAAATCAGATATAGTACTTGTTATTGAGAAAATCCTACAATGAGAATACAGGACTAGAAGAAAAAGAGAACTACAACAACTCCCTCCTTGGAAATAATAGTCAAGTGTCTTTGATAGATTGCTAACTCAAAAGATAAAGATTATCAAACATAATGAGAAAGATCCAAAACATCAAACTGAAACATGATGCAGTAACAGAAAACAATATATAGAAAGTAGCACAAACACAGCAGAGATATGAAGGAAAAAGATTGGGAGATATCAAAACAAACTATTTAGGGGAGCTTGGAAAGAGCATTAGTAAGGTTAACATACCACCAATTAAAGCTGAAACAGAAGCCTTCTGGATAAACTTATATAGGAAGTCATCCTAATCCCAATTTTGCAAAGGAAGAATCCAACACTTCAGTACATCCAAATTGCAAGGGGGAAGGGGATGTTCTGGACATATTTTGAGTGGGACTAGGGAAGGCCTGAAACAGAATTAATGACCATTACAAATGGAAATATTGGATCTGTCCCCCTACCGTCTGCTTTGTCAACCACAGATTTGGTTTAGATGCTTTCCCTTAGACGTTGCTTTAAGTACTGTTTAGAGCAGTGTCTCTCAACATGCAGTAAGGGTACTCTTAGGGGTACGCTAGCCATTTGTTAGGGGGTATGCGGCACTGTGCGGGTCTACGGCCCCCTTCGTCCTTAATGACCGCCGCCGAGGATCCCATGCCCTCTTTATTGCCTGCCTGCCCACTCCCCTCTGTCAAAGCCGCTGCCACTGCCGGGATCCCATGACCTCCTTCCTGCCCCCCTCCACACCAAAGCCGACCCAGAAGGCTTTCCTCCGATGTCAGA
This sequence comes from Geotrypetes seraphini, assembly GCF_902459505.1. Taxonomy (NCBI): domain Eukaryota; kingdom Metazoa; phylum Chordata; class Amphibia; order Gymnophiona; family Dermophiidae; genus Geotrypetes; species Geotrypetes seraphini. The sequence goes on along the minus strand of NC_047090.1, from coordinate 100,601,965 downwards.
GCTGGCGTCAAAGGAAAGCCTTCCGAGTCAGCGAGGGATCCCAGTTACCACCTTCCAGGTGGGCTGTTCCTAACTGCCTTCAGCAGCACTTGTTGCAGGGGAGCATCAGTGGCTCTTTCATGCTGCACATGACTGATCCAGAAAACTTCTCTCCGACATCAGTGCTGATGTCAGAAGGAAGGCTTGTGGATCAGCCAAGTGCAGCATGAGAGTCACTGCCCAAGCATCCCTGCAACAAGTGCTACTGAAGGCAAAAGGAGAAGCCCAGCTGGATGGCCCTGAAGGAAGCGAGTGTGGCCCTGGAATAAGCAAGTAAGGGATAGAGGGGACATGATCTGGGACAAAAAGGGGCAGGGAAAGAGTGCGTTGGGACATGGGAGGGGCACAATTTTGGGACAAAGGCTGGAAGGGAGGGAGAAGGGACACAAACTCGGGACACAGAAGTGAGTGAGGCACTAACTTGGGACATAGGAGGAATAGAAAGGGAGAATTTTGGGCAGGAGTATGTGAGAGGGAAAGAGATGGCGCACATAGGGAAAGAAAGAAAGAGGAAAATTGGGCACAGAGAGGAGTGAGGTAGAGATACATGGGGAATAGAAGGATGAGAGGGATATGGTGGTGGTGGTTGGATATGGTGGTGGAGAGGAACAGAGGGACAGACTGAAGGGGTGCAAGGGGGAGGAATGTTGGATATAGTGATGGAGGGAGAGGTGTGGCATTGTGCTGGAGAGGGGTGAGAGAAGGAGAAATGGTCATGGGGCTGGTGGGCAGTGGTGAAAAATGCTGCACATGATCTGGGGGATGAGAGAAGGAGAAATGTTGGATGTGGCAGTAGAGGGGGTGGGAGACATGCACCCTGGATCTTTCTCTTTCCCCACTCCCTTTGCAGCAAGGGAGGGAATGAGAGAAAGGCAGATGGACCGTGAAAGAGAGAGGGAGACATGTTGCCAACAGGGGTGAAGGAGAGAGGAAGAAAAGTTGGACTCATGGAGGACAGAGAGAGATGCTGGTTGGGGAAAGGAATGAGATCTGGAAGAGAGGAAGCATGCAGGAGACAGAAATAAATAAATGTCGGATGCACAATCAGAAGAAAGTGCAACCAGAGACTCTTGAATTAACCAGACAACAAAGGTAGGAAAAATGATTTTATTTGCAATTTAGTTATCAAAATGTGTCAGTTTTGAGAATTTATATCCGCTGTCTATATTTTGCACGATATTTGTCTATTTTTCTACAGTTGTTACTGAGGTGATATTGCATATTTTAAAGTCATCTGTTTTGACCTCTTTGAAAAAAAATCCCAAATATAAATGATAATTAACATTTTCTCTCCATATAGTATGCTTTGTGTTGTTTTTAATTTTGTGGTTACGATTATGAATTACTAAGATTATATTGTGTATCCATGAAAAATGAATGGAAGAAATTGCATTATAATTAGTACTGTTATTATGGGGATGAGGTCAGGGGCGGATCTTGGGCGGAGTACTCATTTGATATTTGTTAGATTCAGGGGGAACTTGGCTTGAAGAAGTTGAGAAACACTGATTTAGAGGTATAGCTATTAATGGAATATCTTGGTTGATTATATCTTTTGTACGATTCAAACTGATTCCTGTTGGAATGATTCCAAAAATGTTTTGAAGAAACGTGGGGTTGTTCAATGTTGTTTAGTAGTATCGCTTTCCTTTATTTTGAAAAAAGATGATTTCTAGCTTCTCCCCAAACAGCTCATTGCTAACACATGAATCATTTGCAATTTTATCGTGTGTGTCCTCTCGTATACCCAAAGCCCTGAGCTAGGCCGTCCTTTGGGCAGCAATAGCTACTGCTGTACTATACGAATCATAAGGTGAATGAATGAGATATTTTGTGCATTTGTGAATATTTTGAATTACTGTTTCCTGATTCATGTGTTCCAGTATTTCATAGAGATATTGTGAAATATGAAAATGATGATGGCTATTCTAGCTACTAACAATGAGTTGCCGTACAATGAGAGGCTAGAGAAACTGGGCCTCTTCTTCCTTGAAAAGAGGAGACTGAGAGGGGACATGATCAAAACATTCAAGATATTGAAGGAAATTGACTTAGTAGAGAAAGAGAGATTGTTCACCCTCTCCGAGGTGAAGAGAACGAGAGGGCACTCACTAAAGTTAAAAGGGGATGGATTCCATACAAATGTAAGGAAGTTCTTCTTCATCCAGAGAGTGGTAGAAATCTGGAACGCTCTTCCAGAGGCTGTTATAGGGGAAAGCACCCTTCAGGGATTCAAGAAAAGGTTAGATAAGTTCCTGCTGGACCAGAACATACGCAGGGAAGGCTAGACTCAAATAGGGCACTGGTCTTTGACCTAAGGGCTGCCGTGTGAGTGGACTGCTGGGCAAGGTGGACCGCTGGTCTGACCCAGCAGTGGCAATTCTTATGTTCTTAATGTTCTTTGCTACAGTATCCCAGAGTTTATGGTCCTTTCCTGGAGGTGCATTGGAGTAGGAGCATGAGCTCTTGGTGCATTTGAGATCCAATTCTACTACAATCGGGGTGGTGCGAGAGTTGTAACTTATTGTGCCCTAGTGCTTGCTATATCTTAAAGGGGAAGAAACATCCATATCTATGACTCCCTTAGTTAGACCTGGTATTTGGCATGTCCAGGATAGAGAGAGGTGCTCTGATTGAGCATCTGTCCACTGGAGGAATTAAGGCATGACACCTTCTTAATCCCACAGTAGTTGCTGACACCTCCCCTCCCCCTATGAAAATGAAACCGGAGGGGGATACCAAGCTCTATGACAGCTGCACATATTATAGGAAATCTTAACACCATCACATTGACTGATAACAATAAAACACTTTTTCTTCCAGAGAGAGACCCACATAAGGTTTCCAAAATTACAAGCCGAGGACATGAAGGTATGTCATTTTACCTCTAACTTATGCTATTTTAGCACGGGTCCCTTTTTATGCTATGAGACCTCATTACTAATAAATTGATAGCATGGGTTGAAAATTAGAAAGCCTTTGGTAGCATCCTACACTCCTAGATAATAATTGTCTTGAAATGTACAAAATGCACATTGGATAGCTACAGTGCATTAAATTAACCATAAAAATGTGAAGCTAAACATTTTGTCATTCCTAACATCAAGATCTAGCAAGGAATATTTTAGGGAGACTCCCTGTCTCCACTTTTGTTGTATATGGCACTTAATCCATGGAGTACTCTTATTAATCTTTGGGCTACAGCTTTAGCCTTAAAGATAATAGCAATCCATAGGTAGCACCTTAGATGACTTGAAGCTCAAAAATTCTAGTGGAACAGCTTCATGTAACAAACAAAAAATTTTCAGATAATATCAAGATGAGTTTTCATCTGGATAGATGTACTAAGGCAATGCGGGCAGTAACTGTTACTGATTATTTGTAATTCTGCACCATTATGTAAGATGTTAAAAGTTAAATAAAGATTGAACAACAACAACAACAAAAATTACCCTGAGATTAGCTTATGGAATTTATATAGGAACATCGGCAAAAAAAATTAAAGCTTTATAGATTGTGCAAATTTCTGCCGCACGTTTATTGGTGAGAAAATTACGGTTTGAACATATAACACTAATGCTCAAGAATCTCCATTGGTTACCAGTACACTTACGTGTACAGTATAAAATCTTAAAATTAATTCACCAAGGAGTTTAATTGAAGGGATGTCTGGGTTGGTATAAATCGAAAAGGTCGTTAAGATCTGAAAGTTTTGGATTGTTAGACGTGAGGAAGTGTCAGGAAGTGAGTTATAGAGACACTGCAAAAACTGCATTCTCTGCTGTTGGACCTGTATTATAAAATATTATTCCAGAATCAATACGTTTGTGCAAAGATATCCTGCACTTTGAACTGTTGAACACTCATTTTTTTTCGTACAAGCTTTTATGAGTTGTAGTTAATATTATACAGAGATATGTTCTCTGAGGAATTATGATAGGACATGTTGTTAGGATTGGAACTATAGACATTAATCGTAGGGTCAAAACTGATATATAATTTTGAAGTTTGTCAATTTGTACATGTACTTTATGTATGTTTTACTGTAAGCTGCTTAGGCTTTTTAAGCAGATAACAAATAGAATAAATACAGGAGGAAAGCTCTCCTTGGCCTAATGCAAGCACAGTGCTATGACAAGTGTTAGCAGTACATTTGCGAGTGAGATCATCTGATTTAAGAGCGAGAATCGTTATTGTCACAGCTTGCCCGAAACTAACCCATTTTGAAACATTACCCCCAAGAGAGCTAGGAGGGTTCCCGTTGTTCTCAATAGCGATGCTGATAGGATTCTGCCAATTCTACTTTTTAGTTGGTGTTGCTTTTTTTTTTTAACTTTATTTAGTTTTTAATGCCAACAAAAAGTGCAATACAATATATATACAAATAATGATAATCAACCAAGCACTTAATCAATCAGTATCTATACAAAAGATAAAAATTCCCTCCCCCATCCATCATTACCATGTGTGGTGTTGCATTGATATTTACCTAATAAGCACCTCTGGCTTTGTTACTATTTCCTTACTTATATTGGCTAATTACTCATTTCAAATGTGGCCTTTACAGCATAACAGTTTGGAAAGGGGCACTGCCCTCTCTAGCCCTATGTTTTGTTTATGACTCTCCCAAGGGACCCTTATCTGTTGTGCTTTACACATATTCAAATTCAACACTTAGGAGAAAAAAATACTATTTTTAATTCTACTTCCCTCTCATAAAACAAATATATAGAAAAAGAAAATTCAGCATTGACAAGGTAAGACAAAAGATATAAGTTCCTGTTTTGTTTAGCTTCATGAGACCCTGTTATCTATGAAAGAATTCCATTGACAGCAAAGACTTTTAGTAAACAAATGAACCAATTTAAAAAGAGATGTTAATCATTAGAGTCCACATAACCCTAATTTGAAACACATGGCATATAATCACCCACAAAAATAAACTTTGACGTGTAACTTGCATTCTGTCAAATAAACTTGCTAAATGCTTTACTCTAGAATTACTGATAGCAATCTCTCAGCATATTTATAAATAGAGAAATTAAATGTTGCCAGTTGTGAAGAGAAAGTTTTAAACATTCTGATTGTGCTGTATCTTATTTGAAATTCTAGCTCTTATTCTCATATCACCAGTGACCAGGACATCATTGCATACTATGTCGTCTTTTAATTAATTTTGATCTAGGTTTCCTTCTCTATTGAATCTCAAATATTCTAGCACAAGGAATCTTTATTTACAATTATTCAAAAGATTTTTTTCCCCAGTATTATACAGTACTTTTTTCATCTTATGATGTATGAGATAAACATTACTGGCCTTAAGGAGAAGGGTGACGTAGATAACATATCATATGCTCTTAAGAACTTACTCAACACACTAAATTCTTTGGTTGATTGTACAAAATGTAGCAGCAAGGTTTCTGCTGGGAAAATCGAGGCAGATGAGTGCCACGCCACTACTGAATGAGTTGCACCGGCTCCCGATTGAAAAAAGGCTGAAATCAACATCTTGTTGCTGACACACAAAACATTCATCTCTCGGAAACTCAATATCTAGCGCCCAGACTACATTACCATACACTAGCATGCACCCTGCGCTTGAACGAAGAATTCCTGTTGGAAATACCCTTATTCAGAGACATCAAATACAAAAGCATCAGAACAAGAATGTTCTCAGTGATGACTCCATGATGGTGCAACTCCCTTCCAAAGGAATTAAAACTGAAAAAGGACACCAGAAAGTTCAAGAAAGGGATAAAGACCATCCTCTTCACAGACTATTTTAACTAATAAAGCAAAATAGAGGAGATAACTGGCTAGTCTTCATTAGGAACACAACATAGAACGCAAAGCAGGTATTATGTGTGCAAATAAATAGGATTTAGTATGACCATAATACATGATACTAGTATTATGTGTGTGTATATGTGTAGGATGATTGACTATGAATAAATGTGTACATATACATAGGATGATTCATAATGCTATAATTGTACAGTATTTGTATTGAAAATCATCTCAAAAAACACTAACTCTGTATTGTAACACCTTTACAAAAGCTCATATATTGTAACACCATTACAGAAGCTCATGTAAGCCACTCTGAATTGGCTCCCCATTCATTGGAAGTGGTATAGAAGCTTTCACAAACAGAAACATCCTGGAAATCCCTGCCAGCCATACTGTTCCACCTGACTAGCTCTCATAGTAACATAGTAAATGACAGCAGATAAAGACCTGAACAGTCCATCTAGCTCTCCTTGCTCTTTTGTTACTCCTGAAATTCTGATACCGAAGGTAGCTGCCTGGTTTGTCTAGCGGTAAGACAAGCTTTGACAGAGTATAGGTGCCAGTTTCATGGTGAAGTGTGTGCTTTTTCAGTGGTCGTTTTGGTTCTGCTGCTTGTTTTGAAAAGTTGGTTCCTATGAACAAAGCATGTATCAGGTTGAGTGTCCTGCAGTTATAAGCCACATCCAGTAGTGGTATTGCAAAAAATAATTTATTCACATAACAACTGGGCCATAGGCAAGACCTGGTTTGTCAATTTCAAGGACACTAACTTGGTTTGTTACACTCTGATTTCAAGACTGGTGGTTAAAAGGCTTTGGTTCCTAACTACTTGTACTGCATTGTTATTATATCAGTGAGGATGAGGTAGGATTATCCTCACTGACCTCTGACACAGGTGTTTAGTGCTGAAACACAGTTCATGTTGGGTTAATCAATAAAGGACTCTCGATAATCCCTTGCTTGATAGCCATTGGTGCTTTTTTCTGTTTGTCAGTATCTATTGCCTTGATTTATATATACTGAAGACCACTAAAAAGGTTCTAAAAATTTCTGCAGGCACTCAAGGGCTTATAGAAAACTGCATTGGTTTACACAGGTGCCTAAAAATGTCCACAGAGTTCTAAGAAAATGAAGATGAAAAACAAGAAAACATAAGCTGATATATCTTTGTTATATTAACATAGGGGTTTATTAACTAAGCTGTATTAATGTGTAAATGTGCGGTAAATACTGTCACACCCTTGCCCCCAAAGAGCGTAACAGGCAGTCAAGTTGCTCCAATCTGGCGTGGTCCAATCTGGCGTGGTCTCCCTGGAACTAGGGGAGCCTTTCAGGATTTTTACCCCTAGGCAACAGCCTAGCATTGCTCTTTCCAAGGTCTTGCAAAAAATACCCTTTAGTCAGAATGGCCTTAATGAAAAATATTTACTTTATTTGGCCACTGGCCTCAAAATCATAGACCATCACAGGTTTCAATGTGAGCATGAAAATATAACCAAAAGAAAAAGATTCCTCAAAACAAACTTTAACTCAATTGCCAGCTCTGGACTTTATTAGGCAAATTACATACAGTCCTCTTTACCAGAGTCTTAAGGCTAGGCATACTTTATGCAGAAAAAAAGAATACAATTATTTTGCTTAAATGCTTCATTATTTTACAACCTCTAGAATAAGCAGCTCTCTGCTCCTGAGCTGCAGGATGGGAGTCTATGGCAATGATTAATAAGCCAGCAATACTGGTCTAAGGGCACAGGTAGCTATGGGAAAGAGACAGAATCATTTACACTTCTGGGAAGCAGGTTCCTTAGCAAGGCACACAGACAGCTTAATATCATTTACAGTAATATCATAGACAGCAAACACTGTTTTTTAAAGATTAATTTAATCCAAACTGAGATGGTGTTTAACAGAGAAAACATAGCAGTTTTAAACCCAGAGATTTTCAATACGTTTCTGAAAAGCATGCAGGCTCATCGCAATCAACAGGCTGCTATGGTAACAGTTAACAGCTGGTGATCCTCACACAGAGTTCTGTTAACAATGAATCAGAGAAACAAACAGGCTGAGTTTCCTGCTCAGCGTTTGGCTTAATTTAGTCACTGTTTTGTACAGTGAAGGATACTGTCCCTTTGCTTAAAGCACAGCAGAAAAATGCAGCAAACTTTACAGTCCAAAAATCCCTTCTCTTGCAGCACACACAGTCTGTTTATCAGGAAAAAAACAGCCAAGGAAAACATCCAATAAACTCATGTTTGTTTCAAGCCACTTCCATTTGCTGTGACCAAACTTCAGCTGCAGCACTGTTGTCTTCCACAATCATAGCCTCACCCAGCTCTAAGGAAAAGAACCCTGAAGGAAGGTTTCCTTCAACTTGATCATCTCTCCTCCTGTCCTGCCATTTGCTCTCTACTGAGCCTCAGTTTAAGCTAAGGAAAAAAACCCACACCCCCATGGTCTTAATAACAGACTATGGACTTTTCCTCCAGGAATTAGAGCTTAACTATTCTCTGAGTTAAAAAAATATTTCCTCCTATTGGTTTTAAAAGTATTTCCCTGCAATTTCATTGAGTGTCCCCTAGTGTTTGTAATTTTTGACAGAGTGAAAAATCGATTCTCTTGTACCCATTCTACTCCACTCAGGATCTTGCAGACTTCCATTACAACTGAAAAATGAATTAGCTGATGAATTTCTAAGCAGAGTAAGTAAAACTGGTCTTTTTTCCTGTCTGAGAGTATTCTAAAAGCTACTGCAATAGGGTAAGAGGGGAGGGGTATTCCATGTAAATAACCCAACATGGGAGACTATTTTTTATTAAGGTAAGTGATCTTCAGTGGAGTGTTCATTGTCCGTTCCCACTTTTCTCTGTGATGTAAAAACTGGTACCAAGTTATAGAATTGTCATGTTATTGTTTCCTATGTAAATGGGATTTAACTACACGGGGTACATGGACAATGTGTGGGCGATGCAGAGTGGGCTGCCAACTTTCATATGTAACTTAAATACTTTAAGCTATATACTTTGCATGGTGATCTCCCATCAACAAAAAAAGGCAAAAAAAAAAAAAAATCCCCTACTCCTGTTTTAGTACTCCTTTACTGTTGCATCTATCATTGGTATCGCCACATATTTAAGAGAGATGGCAAAAGAGCTCCACTATTTAAATTAAGTGGAGAAAAAAGTAATCCCAAAACATGTATCAAACTATATACCAAAATTCATGCAGAGAAGGGGTACAATAATAGCAAATAACTGCAAAAAAACAAGGTTTTCTCTTTTACAATAGGTGCCAGCTACAGCAGTTTACCACAATAATGCTGCATTAGTAAATGCAAGAGAACAAAATATTGTGTACAATTCTGGAGGCCGCACCTTCAAAAAAGATATAAAAAGGCTGGAGTCGGTCCAGAGGAAGGCTACTAAAATGGTGTGTGGTCTTCGTGATAAGGCTTATGGGGACAGACTTAAAGATCTCAATCTATATACAGTACTTTGGAGGAAAGGCCGGAGAAGGGGATATGATAGACACATTTAAATCACAAAATTGCAAAAAAATATCACTCAGCAGCAGTGGGCTACCTCTCAAAGATCCAACATTGAAATTCAAAACAGGTGGAGAAAAAGCCTCAAAAACGTTTTAGCATGCAGCAATCATTGATGATTCACAGCTGGCATTCTTTTTCTTATCATGAGCAAAAAACTCATACCCGCAGCACAATGTAAAAAAAATCTCAAGGGGGAACCCCACTACTGTCCACAGTAATACTTTTTAATTATTTTTTATATATTTAAATTTTTAAACTCATTTTTATAAAACATTTAAAAAAAAAAAACTTTTAAAACTTTTTCTGTATACATATATGAAATATAAAAGTTCAAAATACAAATTGCTGAAAAAGGAAGCAAAATACTTAGCTCTGGCACCAGAGGACGTAACTGGAAAGGATCTACCGGTACTAAACTTCTTTTTTTCAACTCACAGTACACAGTCAAGTCCAGACAGAGCCAAAACCTCCAACAAGCACTCGTTTCACCAACACATTTGGTTTCTTCAGGGATTCTCCAAAAAGCTTCCAACAGCCAGAAGTTTTCACACCGGCTTCAAACGTGTGAGAGGCTTAATTTTGTCATTGAAAAAAGAAGTTTAGTAATGGTGGATCCTTTCCAGTTACATCCTCTGGCGCCAGAGCTAAGTGTTTTGCTTCCTTTTTCAGCGATTTGTATTTTGAACTGGTATAATGGCATCTTGGTGCACAAATGTCTTGGCACAACTGGCGCTCAGCATGTGGCATCAGCATGCCTAAATGGAGGAGCCAAGTTATACAGTTACCCCCTTTACATTTAAAAAGACAACCTTTTATTCCATGTCTAAATTATTATCAAGTTATATCACCATAAAAAAGCCTGCATGAAGAGGCGTGTCATAGCTGAGTAGGAATCCAAACTCTAACAGGCCCCATGGCTGTTTATGAAGTATATTTGCATTGATAGGCTGTTAAAGTTGTTTGAACAATTTACATAAAGATGCACTATTAAAACCACCTGAAGCTGCTGGAATGTTGTGATATTATGGGTTGCACAAAACCAGATTGCCAAGTAAAGTATAAACACACTACATTCACACACTGAGCATCAGCTTTTTCTAATATAGTGAATTTGTCACAGTTAGGAACAGATGTGAAATAATTTTGGTTTATGTAAGTGGAAACAGCAAACATATCAGCACATCTGGGAAGACCATTGTGAAGCTTTAAGATAAACTAATCACATACTTATGAATACATGTATATATAGAAGTCCAAAAATGCACTGGACATGAAGGTTTTATCACTTTTTGAACCTCACAGAAGACTTATTCTTACACTGCAAGGCCACAATATATACAGATTCCTCACTACAGTACTCATCAACAACTCTTGCTAGTCTCTGGCCTGGTTCTTGAATCCACAATTCTAGTACAGTTTTAGTGGTTACACGAGGCTGACCTGCAGCCAGCCAGGTCAAAATTAAAACTCTTCAAGTTTCCAAATTGAACCTGCTTACCTATTTGTAGCTTCTCAGCTTTGGAATGAAGAAATCTGCAGCGGATGTCGTTGCTTCCCTCTTAGCTCTCTTAACCTAGCTCTGCCCAGCCTTTTATACTTCTTGGACCATGTTCTCCTGGCTCCAGCCCTCCCATGTAACTTCTCCCTGGGGTGGGACTAGGGGTTTTAACATGGCTCTGACAGTGTGAGGGAATGGCATTAAATGGAAATGGCAACATCCTATAGACTCCCTAATAATAAACTTAATTAAATAACCCTTAAATGACTTAGAAAAACGGTATGGAATGGTTTGCAGGATGTTGTCACTTCTTTAAGCCTCAGACGGCTGTCAGAGGCTTACAGAAGTGGTGTCATCCAAAGACACTGTTGTGTTTACAAAACTAAGTTTGAATATTGCTTTCTCCCCTCCTGTGAAACATAGAAACATAGCAGATAAAGGCCAAATGGCCCATCCAGTCTGCCCTTCTAATAATCCATTATCTCCTCTTCTCCCTAAGACAGGGGTGTCAAACTCAATCACATAAGGAGCCAAAATCTAAAATACAGGCTAAGTTGTGGGCCAAATTTTTTATTAAGATACTTAGTTTTAGTAGAAGTATAGATCCTTCCTCACCCTGAGACACTATTCCAGCGATCCATCTGCTTATTTTCACCTCATAGATGTTACCATACTTAATCCCAAATTTATTCAAACAGCCATTCTAGGCAACGGAACGCTTTTTTGTTTAGGGTCCCAAAAGCTCCACCCCAGACCCCATAATAGTACTAATTGTAATACCATTTTTTCCATTCATTTTTCATATATATACACACAATATAATCTTATTAACAACACATAATGGTTAACCACAAAATTAAACTACACAAAGCACACTATATGCTTCTCAACATTCATTCCTTCCAGAACACCTGGCTTTGGTTACACATGCAGAACACAGATAACCCCTATGCAAATAAGGGACCACAAACTACTAATATATACAAACGAAACCTTAAGATGCAAGAATGCATGCAGTACAACCCCTGAAAAATAGAAACAAATGCATTTCTTCCTAACAGTGCAAAATATAGGCAGCAGATGTAAATTCTCAAAACTGACACAATTTAATCACTAAATTGAAAATAAAATCACCTGCTGACTTCAACCACAGACTATAAAACCTTCAAAAAAGAAACAAAAACCCCTACTCTTCAAAAAAATACATAAAACCAATATAACACAACCAATAATGTTCCAAATCCCACCTACATTACCAACTACTCCTTAGCAAATTAGAAAATGTTCAATCTATTCCTAAGTACTTCTTAATATCTTTGCAATATGTACTTCTTAAGATCATAGCAATTCTTATGTAATCCGCCTTGAACCGCAAGGTAAAGGCGGAATAGAAATCACTAATGTAATGTAATGTCATGTAAAATAATTTCCCCTACCTTTGTTGTCTGGTGATTTTGTTTTCAAACCACCTTTTCCCAATCTTTGGTTGCACTTCTTTCTGTCTGTGCTGTTAACTGTGAATCCAGGGCTACCTTATCCATTTGCTGTTTTTATCTCCTTCACTTTCTGCCATACATCCATCTTCAGCATTAACTTTTAACATTCAACTTTCTTCCATTTTTCTGCTTTCTTCTCAAAATCCATCTACTTTTCCATGTCTTCCCTTCCCATCTATCTATGTGTATCATCTCCTCCCTCTTTCTTCTCCCCTATTCCCATCTATTCATAAGAAGCATTTCTTCTTACCTCTTCCCTGCTGCACTCATTGCTGTGCACCATCTCATCTGTCTCCCATAGTCAGACAACTCTGTCTTCCCCCTTCCTCCCCCATATGGTCTGGCATATTTCTCCTCTCCTTCCCATAGCTTGGAATCTCTCTCCTCTCCCATGGTCTGGCATCTCTCTCTCCTTCCCTCCTTCTTTCCGAAGTCTAACATCTCTCTCCTTCTCTCCTCTCCTTTCTATGGTCTGGCATCTCTTTTTCCTGCAATCTGGCATCTCTCTCTCCCCTCCTTCCCTTCCATGGACTGGCATCTCTTTCTCTCTCCTTCCCATTCCAGTGGTCTGACATCTCTCTCGTCCCTCCTTCCATCACCCTTCTCCGGAATCTTAACATATCTCCCTTCTTTGAGTCCTCTCTCCTCCCTCTCAATTTAATATTTCTCCCTCTATCCTCTCCACCATTAACATGTCCAACAATTCTCCCTCTTCCCCATGTATACTATCTCTCTTTCCCTCCCACTTCACACACCTGTGTCCAAGAATTTTCTTTTTCTCTTCCCTCACCCACTGGCAGCATCTCTCTTTCCCTCCCTTCCCAACCCCCTCCCTGTCTGTGCAGCATCTGTCCTTCTTGCTTTCCCAACCCCCGTCCCCCGGAGCCCATATAGCATGTCCTTCCCTCATTCCCAACCTCGGCCCTCCCCTCTCAGATGGACCCTACAGTATGACCTGTCCCCAGTTCCCAACTCCCCAACCTACCTACTCTATGCCACTGAAATTTAAAATCTTCGGGCAGCTGACGGCACAATGAAGCCAGCCTCTCGTTGTCATGGAAGTATTCTTTCTGCAGCGTCTTGCCTATGCGGGAAAAGGAAGTGCTGCAGAAAGAACACTTCTGGGATATCAGGAGGCTGGCTTTGTTGCGCTGTTGGCTGCCCAAAAATTTAAAATTTCAGCCGCGGGGAGAAGGTAGGTGGGGGAGTCGGGCTCAAAGAGGTTCCTGGAGAGGGTTTCACTACAATGTCAGGCGCACAGGCATCGCGGGCCGCATAAAATGGCCAGGCAGGCCGGATTCAGCTCGTGGACCTTGTGTTTGACACATGTGCCCTAAGAGATCTCACATGCTTGTCCTACACTATCTTGAATTCAGATACAGTCTTCATCTCCACCAGGAGACTATTCCACGCATCTACCACCCTTTCTCTAAAGAAGTATTTTCTTACTTTATTTCTGAGTCTATCACCTCTAAACTTCATCCTATACCCTTTCCTTCTAGAGTTTGCCTTCATTTGAAAAAGACTCACCTCCTGTACCACAGAGATATTTAAATGTCTCTATCATATCCCATCTCTCCCATCTTTCCTCCAGAGTATACATATTAAGGTCTCTAAGTCTGTCCCCATAGAATTTATGACAAAGGCCACTAACCAATTTTGTAGCAGCCTTCTGGACTGACTCCATTCTATTTATATCTTTTTGAAGGCGTGGTCTCCAAAATTGCACACAGTATTCCAAATGGGGTCTCAGCAGAGACTTATACAACAACATTAACACCTCCCTTTTCCTTCTGGCCATTCCTCTCCTTAGGCACCCAAGCATCTTCCTGGCTTTGACTGTCACCTTTTTTTTACCTGTTTTGCCATCCTGAAATCATCAGACACAATCCCTCCCCCACCCCCCCCTATGTGCACAGAAGTTCTTTGCTTCCTATCCTGGATTTTTGCAGCCCAAGTACATAACTCTGCATTTTTTTGCATTAAATCTTAGTTGCCAATTGCTTGACCATTCTTCAAGCTTCACCATATCCTTCCTAATTTTATCCACACCCTCCGGGGTGCCTACCCTATTACAGAGCATGATATCATCTGCAAAAAGATTTGGCCCAAGGCAAGATCCCTGCGGCACTCCATTAATAACATCCTTTTCCTCCAAGCAAACACCTTCCACTTAACCAGTTTATCACTTTAGGATCCATGCCACATGCATTCAGTTGATCCATATAACACATGCATTCAGTTTATTTATCAATCTCCTATGCGGCACCATGTCAAAAGCTTTGCTAAAGTCCAAGTACACTACATCTAGCACCCTTCCCATATCCAACTGTTTAGTCACCCAAAGAAATCAATCAGATTCATCTGACAAGACCTGCCTCTCGTAAAGCATGCTGCCTCAGGTCCTGCAGTCCATTAGATTCTAGAACTCCCATTATCCCCCACTTAAGAAGTGTTTCCATTAGTTTACTCACTGCCGCGGTCAGACTAACTGGCCTGTAATTCCCAGCCTCCTCCTTACTTCCGATCTTGTGCAGAGGGACCACATCCACCATTTCTGGATATCTTTAATAAAATATTATTTGACTTCACTGTAACTTGTGGAATATGTGTGGCTTGATTTACTGGGCTCCATCATACATATAAATGCAGGTTTTAATGCATTCTAAATGGTTAAACTGCCAAAATAATGTGGTGGTAATCCAAAACTTTAAAAAATAAGAATATCAAGATAACTATAAAATATGGTTTTTGTCAGACTTTCAGAAGGTAATGCTGGTATAATTTTCAAGATCAGCTACATTCATCATACTTCCTCATTGATCCCTTTTTCTGTTTATAGATATAGATAGATATAAATTTATAATTTGTGGATATTTTTGTTAATGTTGTTACTGATCTAAAGATAAAACTTTATCTACTCAGGTACCCTCTGACATGACATTTCACTCAGCCGCAACAGGGTAAAGCTCTTAGAAAAAAAAATTATAACTTAACATCTGACATTTTAAAAGAATAATGCTTCAGGCAGCTCTTTCATGACTTCAGGCACAGATTTTATCCACAGCCTTATGTAGCTGAGCAATATGTGATATCAAGTCAGAGGTCACTTATGTGGATGAAGCTTATCATCAGATTCTAAATGATTAAGGCATGTTTAAAAAAATATTTTAGCATGTACATACATTATTTTCCATTGAAATTGAATTCAGAAAAAAAATTAGGTGCAAAATCTAGAAAATTGTCAAAGCCAAAGTACTTATGAGGGTTGTGGCAGATTTGGCTAAGTTGGGAGAGTCAACAACTAGGAATAAAACCCACACTTGGGGGCCCATAATTAAAAAACATAGATGCCCAAAAAATCATCCTAAATCAACACTTGGGACTTCCTAATCACCAGGAGATCCAAGTGCTGATCAAAACCTTCTTTCTGTATGTCTAGTGAGGTGTTCCAGCCTCTGCACATTCAGAGCAGGAGATGGGCATGGTGGAGGCGTGTTATGGGCAGTCTCAAGGGTGGGTTAGACATGGATGTCTTGCAGCGATAATCAAACATTTTGAAAGACATCCTGGACAGAACTTATACATTTGGAACTAGACCTGTTTTAGAAGGGTCTAAGTGCCACAAAGGTGCCCAAGCAGACCAGATGACTACTGCATGCATCACGGTATGACACCCCTCCCACCCTTCACAGATTCCCTTACACTCACAAATATCAGAATACAAATGTACATGCCTGTCTCCAGAACATCAACACCTGGTATAGGAAAGCCTAGTAGAGCTGCACACAGGTATCTTAAGTAGCCTAGTGGGTGGGCTAGTGAACCATAGAGAAGAGAATCCAGGCCCATAAGCCACTCTAACCACTACATTTATGGTGGAAAATGTGAAGCCCCCCAAATACTGCAATATAGCTGCTATCTGCAGCCTTAAGTGCTATTGGGGGTTGTAGATAGGTGGGTATAGTGGGGCTCACTATAAACTATAAGAGAGTTCTAGTGAGATGTTTATTTGGCATCTTTTTTGTGCCCTTTATGATGGTCCACTGTTCTGTTGTCATATCTGGGTGGCCAGTCCATTACAGGACTGGCCCCTCTCATGTCCAAATGGTCTTGTTCTGGGGGCTTGGGACTTGGACAAAATTTTGTTTGAAAATATGGTATAAAGATAAACCTCCTGATGGTCTGGGCGTCTCAATGACCTGGATGTCCAGATAGAGGATTTTAAAAAATATATATTTCTAGATGTATGGTGGTTTGCCTTTCGAAAATAGGCATTTTCTTACTACCGACTTTGGATGTCTAGCGCCATACGTCCAAATCGGACTTAGACATATGTCTTGAAAATGCCCCTCTTGGTATCCAGAGAGCACAATCTGGAACTAACAGATAGTGCAAGCATGAATCAGAGCTTTAACTTGTGCAAACAAAGATCTGGAAATTGCAGGCTAAGATTTGAAGTGGAAATGGAGTCAGACCGGATTTGCAATATGCATACATATACATAAAGGAAAGTCATATGCAAATGAGGTCTTAGTCTGTACAAGCTAATTAGCATGTCATGCTCTTTCCACATTCTATTTAACCTGTAAAACACTTGAAATTTAATACCAGCCTTAATAGATGTCCTAACTTGCATGATACTGAGAGGTCCAACAAGGAAAGGTCATGAACTAGAGATAACATTCCAGAACACAGAGCGTGTTTAAACTAGAACTTGTGAGAAAGGTGAAAGTCATTCAAAAGTACACGGTTCATAGTATGGTACCTTCAAGAGAAAGTAGCAAAATGTAGAAGTTAAGATAAAAGCTAAAATAGCCAAAAGTATTTAAATAAAGATAAATGATTCCAAATAATCCTTGTTAACTGCTATGGAAGTTGTAAATATATATGAGTATATATATTAGGGCTACACATTTAACGTGTTAATAACGCAATTAACGTGTTAAAATTTTTAATGCACATTAATGCAGGTCCCCTTACCTCCTTCATCTCGCTGCTGCCACCACTACTACAGTCTGTTATGGGAATCCTTCCCTCCTTCTGACCTTTCATACATTGTTGGAAGAGCACTACCGGTGGGCTAGCCAACTCCAAGGGTCTCTCACAAGTTTTAGCCACACAGGAATAGGAAGTTATATAAACTGTAACTTCCTTTTCCCATGTAGCTGGGACCTTAGAGATGGCAAATTGACCTGTATTCCCCTGAGGCCGGAGTAGCAGGGAGCAGATCCAATCCATTCCTTCTTTTCCCCCCAAATAGAGAGCATTAGTGGCCATCGGGTTCTGCAGCAGCTGCCGCTGGAAGGAGGGAGGGGCAACTAGAGTCAGAGTACCACAGTCAGTTCGAGAGAGTGGTAGATTAGCCGGGACCTGTAATCCAGATTGAGAGCTCCATTCTATAAATCGGCAACAGATCCAGTGCTGACTCCGGGGCAGAGGTCCAATACAGTTCTCAGGACCCAGATGGCAAAATTTACCTCCTGCTTCTCGGGCTCAGATTCCAGACAGCCTGCCCACCTCCTTCCAGTTGAAGATTTCAATCTGGTGTACTCCAATTCCAAAGCAAAAACAAAAAACAAACTGCAGACTCCTATGTACGAGATGCGGGCAATGTTTATTATATCAAATATTTTATGCAGTTAAAAATACCACCTTATAACAAACCAATGGACCTGACATGGTCAGTGTTTCAGAAAACACTCCTTCCTCAGAGGTCCATGGTTGCTAAGGTATAAAATAAACCGCAATGAAAGGTATAAAACAACCGCCTGTACCTTAGCAACCATGGACCTCTGAGGAAGGAGTGTTTTCCGAAACACGGACCGTGTCACGTCTCTTGGTTTGTTATAAGGTGGTATTTTTAACTGCATAAAATACAATATTTGGTATAATAAACATTGCCTGTATCTCGTACATAGAAGTCTGCAGTTTGTTTTTTGTTTTTGCTTTGGTTGGCGATATTGCAATTTTCGTTGGATTCCTTTGTGGTGTACTCCAATTCCAACTTCTATCTCCACCTAGCTAGATCTCTTTGGATTGGGGGTTTACGTAGATCCACTTACCAAAATTGTATGCAGGCAAAGAGAGAACTATCAAAATCACCAAAAAATACCTCTCTTCAATGATAAAGTATTCAAAAAATCTTATATTAACTCAAGGTGTGTGTCAACAACGTTCTTCCTTATTTTTGTTAAACCTCAGTGAAGGAGGAAAAACCTCAGATCTTCTTGCAAACACATAGTGAAAAATTTGCTTCTCATACATCTAATACATATTTCTTGGTATGAGAAGCAAGTTTCTCGCTAAGTGTTTGCAAGAAGAGTGCTGGCAGAACGCTAATCATTTGTGTTTTCCTAAAGGTGAGGAGTCCCATGCCCTGACGCAGTGGCAGAGAGGGACACAGCATGAACAGCACGGAGTGCAGAAAACCAGAGTACCCAGTGAAGAACTTGAGCAAAGATAAGTGGTTTCCTTTGACTAAATTCACAGCATTTAAGAATACACTGAAATAGTGAACGTATGACTGTGATGACAATCAGATTTGCTCGAGTAGGAAGTTTTTCAGCCTATGAAGTTTCTTCCCTGAATAGTATGCTTCTTTCAGTCTTGTACTTCCAGCATATAGGGATCTGAGGCTTTTCCTCCTTTACTGAAATAGGAAAGAATGTTGTTGACACACACCTTGATTTAATATATGATTTTTTGAATATCATTGAAGAGAGGTATTATGGGGGGTTTATGTAAATCCAAAAAAATCTCAGGAAGGACATACAAAACTCCTAAAACTAATTCATTAGTTTATGTAGATCCCCCAGATCTGGAGGGGAGTCGAACCTTCACCTACTCTTTGTTGCTGGTAATCACTGATTGCAGGAGGACTCAGACCCTGGATGG
Source organism: Geotrypetes seraphini (assembly GCF_902459505.1). NCBI lineage: Eukaryota > Metazoa > Chordata > Amphibia > Gymnophiona > Dermophiidae > Geotrypetes > Geotrypetes seraphini. The sequence continues at coordinate 100,582,701 of NC_047090.1, read as the reverse complement.
TGCTGAGAGGAAGCATCTGAGGATTATTCACATTACGAGGGACTGCTGAAAAGTTCTCAGCCCACCCGAGAATGATGTGAAGCCATGAAACTTATGTTATTCCATACTTCTCTTGACATTTTTCATTTCAATGGCTCATCATTTTCTTCTTAGTTGGGCTGAGAACTCTTCAGTGGCCCCTTCTATCTTCAGTGATTACGTTTTAACTGGTTTCATTTATGACTTGTTGGTTCACTTTTTCAAGGGGTTTTGTTTTAAGGACAGCATCCTTAATGGATAACAGCTTCTGCCAGGCGGTGACCAAGAACCCGACAGAGAGCAGCCCACAAGTAAAACTCTTTTCTACCTCTCAGAATCTGAGGTTTGAAGTTGGAGGTAGGAATTTGTTTGCTATTATAAACCACAAGATCCAACAGCAAACTTTGTTTTGGCTTTGTTTGGGGGGAGGGGAGGTTTCCCTTAATGTTCTTGATCAGCGTTTGTATAAAGTACTGCAGTTGTCATCTTAATCCATTTAAATGTAATGGAATTTGATATACTGCATTTGTATGAGGCAATTGAATTGAAATGTGATTACATCTGCTAGCTATATATTGCACTATACAGGAGGAAATGTGAAGGGGTCCTTTATGCAATGAATTGCGCGCTTAAAAGTTTTAATCACAATTAATCATGTGATTAAAATTTTTAATCGATGTACAGCCCTACTATATATATATCCTTTCTGTCAGCATGCAAAAAGAAATCTAAATGAAATATTAAAGAGAACAGGCATTTCATAGACCTGTCAGGAGGAAAAAAGGGAGACACCAAGATTTCAATTACCAACCTATATTGAATGGGTGAAATAAATTGATTGATGGTAGCACTATGGGAGCAATTTTATAACTGGGCACCTCCATTTAGGTGGTCCAAGGACATGTAGTAGGCGGCTATTCTATATTGGCACTTAGGTTCCATTGTAGGATATTAGCAAAACCTGGAATCAGAACATCTGACATTTACATGTCCACTTACACTAGCCATAGGGATGGCATAAGTGGAGATGCCGAAATGCAGTAAGGATATTCATTAACTTAACATATCCTATAAGTTATGCATATAACTAGAAGCCCCACATGTTCCACCCATGCATTTACGCATTAAGGATCCTTTTATTAAAGCTAAGCATGCTAGCAGACATTACCATGTGCTTAGTGCCACATGGAAAAAGGTACAAAACAAGACACACAGCATTTAGTGTGTGCTAATATCCATAGGGAATCTTTGACAGAATAGTGTTTAAGTGCCCTGCTGACTTTTTCATGCTATTTGTGCTGAGCATCCAAGTAAAAGGGTGTGTAGAAGAGCAAATTGGTAAGCACAGCTCTTCTGTGCAAGTTCTGTACAGCTCCAAGTGTGCAGTTTTTTTATTTGTGACTTGCCCAGGATCAAGCCCATACAATCAGGCTTCTAGGCAGGTCAAAGTACCATTCAGCCATGTCTCCATACTGTGAAGGCTGTGCTGAGCTCTGATATGCATCAGTAAAAAGATATCCAAAACTGGAAGTTTTTTTGTTTTTGGGGGGGGGGGGGGTTGCTGCTGCTGCTGCTGCTTACCAGAGCTCAAGCACAGCCCTACACAGTGTGAAGGAGTATCTTAGTGGTTAGATCTCCTGCCTCATCAGCCTGAGCTTGTGGGTTTGATCCTGAGCAAGTTTTAGAGTGAATTGAATACAGCTGTTGTGTGTCTGTTATGTGACTGTATGTCCCGCTCGAGACATACACTCACATAACAGACACACAAACCACTACCGGCAACTCCAGACCTGCTGGAAAATTTTCCCCAGTAAGAGGTAATCACTGATTACAGGAGGACTCAGATCCTGGATGGCCTTGAGAGGAAGAATCTGGGGATTATTCACATTAAGAGGGACTGCTGAAAAATTCTCAGCCCAACCGAGAATGATGTGAAGCCATGAAACTTACATGAAATTTTACTTTTACGGTCAAGGGGAAAAAATGGAACATCAAATAATGTTGAGTTAGATAGGGATGAATCAAAAGAGGATAGTATGAAACTAGGAAAATCAAACTGGTCAACTTTTCAACTGCCTACGTTGACACAAGAGAACTTTTGAGTAAAATGCATGTTACTTTTTGTGAGTTAGATCCCATCCTGTCACAATGGCTATCATGCTCTAGACATGGGCTATTGGCTTTGGCTTTAAATACGATACATAACAGTTTAAATAAGGGGTTAGCGCATGCGGCAATGCAGCGCGCGCTAAAAAGCTAGCGCACCTTATTAAAAAGGAGCCCTTAGAAAATTAACAAGAATAAATTTAGTAGCTCGTCTACATTTTTAAATCAGACCATTCCCTTCCCTTCCAAAAAAAAACAAACCAAAAACTGCAATTGGGATGGTTCATAAAAGACATAAGTGTTCTGATCAAAGTAAATCACACATTTACAAGGATAATGCAATTGTAATTTTGCCAATTTTTTAACATCTTCTTTCAATTCTAGGAATCTTTTCCTTCTTGTTTGTGTCGTTCTAGAGACATCTGAAAATATAGAAATCTTGCCATCCATATAGGAGACCTTTTAACCTAAAAAATAGGCGAAGAAGCGCTTCCTTATCTTGTAGAAATACAAATATCACTAGAAGCATTGTTCGAACTACTTCTTCTTCTGAAGTCTCCAGAATTCTAGATAAATTCATGGGACTTAACAAGTCAACATTAGATTGAACGACTTCTGAAGAAGAAGGTTTTTTAATAGAAGGTATAAAGTATATTTTATGTAGAGGAGGAAGCCCATCTTCAGGGTATTTAAAGACTTCTTTCCAAAAATTTATAGAGCAATTCTTTTGGGGACATTGTAAGTGCTTTTGGGAAATTCAAAATTCTTAAATTCAGCTGTTTGATATAGTTTTCCATTTTCCTCAAAAGCACCAATTTGTCTGGTATAATTAAAGTGCAAGAATACTGAACTCCTTGAACAGATTGTTCTAAGGATTTAACTTTCTCCCCTTGGGCTTTTAAATCCTCTTCTAACTTTTGCATTTTCACATTTTGATTTTTGCACAAGTGGTGAGATTTCCAGGCATACCTTGTGGAGGGAGTCCAGTGCAATCCAAATTGATTCCAGATCTCTCAAGGGGTTGAAGAACTGGTAATTCCCCTTGTACTGCTGGAATTCCTGTAGTCTCTTTCGGTGTAGATAATCCGGCCGCAAAGTCCTGGGAAGCCAGCAAGCCCGATAGCTGCATAGACAGTGTAACTTCCGCTGTCTGCTTTGAAGCCAGCATTCCCCTTTCACCCGGCTGCGAAGGAGGCGCTGGTCCTGCGGGGCTGAGCGAGATTTTGCTCCCTAACGCCGACACTTCCCTCGCAGAAACGCCCCGAGGCGAAGACGAAAAGAATCTGGTGATCGCTTCCTGTCGCAGAAAGGTAGGCTTCGGCGGTCAGGCTACTGCCACTCTACCTCTTCTTTTAGGCATAATAGTAAGCTCGATGGAGCTAAGAAGATTCAAGTATTGAGCAGGAGCTGCACAGGCTCACTATAAGCTAAGTAATGGTCTGTTATTGAAAAAATGATAGGTTTTATATATATATAAAATACATTACTAAAAAAATGGCACTTAGATAAATAGGAGAGTGATTAATTGAATTAATAAAGGTTGGACCGACGAAGAATTAAGCAACAGGTGGTATATACCCAATTGCTGTCTGTAGGTCCATACATATAATAGATGCACCTCCAAGGGTAGATGCATTTAACACTAGCTTGTCTTTTAAGTTAGTTGTATTAGACAAACCAGTATATGACTTGTCAGACTGAACAGTGGCTTGTTGAACACATTGAATGATTTAGCTACTCTTTTTGGCCAGGTACTAGTGACCTGGATTGGCCACCGTGAGAACGGGCTATAGGAATTGATGGACCTTTGGTCTGACCCAGTAAGGCTATGCTTTTGTTCTTAGTAATAAAATTTAATTTTTGAACTATCAGGTTAGGAGAGACCTATCAGGGTGATCATATAACTTTCAAAAGACTTCACCTGCCCAATGTAATCATTGGTCCTTAGATGTATCAATTTTTTATCCTAAAATTGTTTGTACGATGGAATTTCATTTATTCATTAGTATCAAACTTTAAACTTATTTTGTTTCAACCTCTATTTCATAGTTTCAGTTTCCATTCCTTTTAGCTTCTCTTCCAGGTATTGTAGATAAACAAGAGGCTATTTCTGAAATTTTAAGGAGCAGGAGGAAATAGGAAATCACATGTGCAACTAATTATCACTCAGGCTCAATAATAAGGAAATGAGCTGATCCTGTTTCCACACAATTATTAACTCTAACCATGGGTAAACTAAAGTAGGCACAGGCCCACTCACTTTGAGCTTAGGCCCAACTAGTTTGTGCCTGGAGGGGATCCCCAAGCTCTGCTAACTGAAGACTCCCAGTGATCCAGCATCTCTTAACTCTTCCCCCAACCCCCAGTGTTATGACGATATAGAGCAGCAACTCAGGTCAGCTGCTCACATTGGCCTTGAGCCTTTCCTCTGATGCAACTTCCTATTTGTGGGACAAGAAAGTTACGTCAGAGGGAAGGCTCAGAGCTGGCATGAGAAGCCAGTGTGAGCCACCACTTGCTGCCAACCCAGCAGTGAAAGATTTAAAAGGTACTGAGGAGGTTTGGGGAGTGAACTTAAGAAATGTCAGATCCCCAGGGAGAGAGGGGAATAGATACAGGGCAGAGGGAGGGTTCCTGTAGTCATCTAGTTAGGACTCAAGCCTGCCTAAATTGGAGTGTCTGGCTACATGCCTGCAAAGAACAGTCATCTGTGTTATTTACCATGTCCAGTTGTACGAGGGGCCACTGAAAAGTTCTCATTCCAATCAACAAAGTTGGGGAATTCGCCATCGTGGGCCATACACTTAGTCCAGTGATATTCTACTTTTTTGTTCTGCATTTTTCCAGTGGGAAAAAAAAAAGTGGAAAATCACTGAACTAAGTATATAGCCCTCGATGGAGACTGCCCCAACTTTATTGGTCGGGCTGATAACTTTTCAGCTGCACCTCTTATGATTATGATTATTGAGAGCTTCTATACCACTACTAATGACTGAGGAGTCAATTCAGAGCAGTCTACAATAGCCTCTGCAAAAGTGCTACACTACATGAGTTTATGTAAAGGTGTTATGATACATTAGCTTCTGTAGAGATGTTACCATAAGGAGTTGTGAGATGTTATAATGCATGGGCTCTATACTGAAATACACAGAGCTCTGTGGTGGTGTTACAGAGTTATTAATACCAGCATGATTATGCCATAATCCATCATCCTACTTATATGCACATGTTCATACCAAATCAGTTGTCCTATGTATGTAATACTAGGTTCCTAGGATTTTGAATTTCACCCTGCTCTCAATTGGAATCCAGTGTAACTCCATCTCTCTCATTTTACCTCATATACAGTTTTGAATAGTTATTTGTAACACACAATTAATCTGGACCGTATTAACACCATTGATATTTTCTTTGTCTTCTAACAGAAACAAGTGGTGATGCTTACCCAGCAAGATATTTAATGTCAGCTTTTGATGTAACCATATAAAATATCTGCACCCTGACTGATACAATCAGAAATAATTATTCATGATTAATTTCTTCAAATGTTAGGATTATACAGCAGTTCTACAGAAATTCAGAGCTGATTTCTTAATTATGCATTGTTAAGGCATATAAACCTATGTATACTGTATTTTGAAGTTCTAAATATAATTAACAAGGACTCAAAGCTTTCTAGTGCACAGAAAAACCACCAGTGTCTCAATTTATTTTCTAAAAAGGCCCTGTTTTAGAAAAAAAAAAATAAGTACGGTATCTCTCCAATCAATCAGGAACTAAGAACATGACCTCCAGGGTCCCATTCTTCAATATCTCATCTATTTTATTATCCCATCATGCCACTGGCTAAGAAATTAGTATTTCTAAAGCACTACTTAATTGGCTGTCAGAAGCCTGAAATGACAGAAGAAAAATGGATACTTGATTCTTCTTTTGAAAAGGTCCCATCAATTTGCCTCATTTCTACAGTAAACCTGGTTTTCTTGCTTGAAGTAAAATTTTGCTGTGACTAAGAAGTAGTTTCCAGTTAAATGCGGCTTGGATAGGTTTACGCGCAAGTAGCAGAGAAGAAAGGCCATAAACTTGAGTTGCTCAAATGCCAGTAATATAAGTTAGATAATGCCATTATTAGATAAGATATCCCACTGAACAGAATGGACAAACCCTCTATAATAGGCTTATGAATTCTTTACTCCAAGGTGCTTTCAAATAAATTGGTTCCATAAGCCAACAATCCATCATTATGAACAAGTCTCTGCTGCAGACTTGTATGAATTATACCATCATTTCAGCATTTACTCTAGGCTACATCTTGCAATGTTTAATTAGGCATACCTACAGCACAGTTATTTCGCTCTGCCTCTGTGCCAATGAGATTCAAAGCCATTTAATTTAAAATACACTTAAGTGCATGTACTTGAAACTGAAATGGAATGTGTTTCAAATTCACTGGATGGAAAATTAAATGAGAGCTCTACTGTAGCTTGTATTAGGCATATCCAACGGCACTAATAGCTACAAAGTGCTTTCATATCATGACATCTGTTCTAACAAGACTCCAGGATGCCTCACAAATAGTAATTTCATAGCTTGCATGCAGGTCCTTTGACAACTACTAAAGCAAGAATAGCTAAGGAAACTACATTACCATATTTTTCTGGCTTTCTACAGGTACTTGATAATTTTGCAAAATAACACGTGGCAAAATTGGGATGCGAGATCCTTCATCTGTAACTATGTGTCAGGTAATATAAAAAAATGTATTTGTGTTTTCTCACAAATATAGGGAAAATGACTCAAACTGTGAGCTCCTTCTGAAGTGAAATTCTTTACGCATCTATTTTGCTTTCTGATTTTGGATATAAATCAGATTGTATGCTCTCTCTTTACACTCAGCTGGAAAAGATTGAGTCAAAGGTGACAGAAACTGGTATTGGTTGCGCCTCAAATCACAATAAAGACTCCTATTGAGGATAGGAATTGAAGGCATGAGTGTGTGGGTGTGCTTTTCTTTGTTGCAGTTTTTTATGGTTTACAATTTTTATTTTTTCATAAATATATGATAAACAATATTTTTGCTTTCACAACAAAATGTTGAAGGTACCAAAGATGGATAACCTGTACAGCGTGAATCTTAAACATGTTTCAAAACTGTACAATTAAATGAAAATTACACTTAAGCATTGGAAAATCTTCAAAAAAAAAGAAATAAAGCGACAAAATAATCTCAAATTTTAAAACTTTTATGTCACATGTCACATCTTGAATAATTATGTATGCGTTCATTCTAATCGAGATTCAAATTTTTCAAGCAAAAATGGGAAAACCAATCATAAAAATACAACAGTGTAGAGAAACATAGGCGATAGTTTCCCTAAGGAGGGGTTTGTGTGTCCTATCATGTAGTGCAGGGGTCTTAAAGTCCCTCCTTGAGGGCCGCAATCCAGTCGGGTTTTCTTGATTTCCCCAATGAATATGCATGAGATCTATGTGCATGCACTGCTTTCAATGCATATTCATTGGGGAAATCCTGAAAACCCGACTGGATTGCAGCCTTCAAGGAGGGTCTTTGAGATCCTTGATGTAGAGGTTTCAAGAGCCCCCAGCTTGGGCCTTGAGGGAGGTTTCAGAGAGCATCATACCTAACTTTGGACTTCACAATTGTATATACCAGTGGTCTCAAACATACGGCTCGGGGGCCACATGCGGCTGCCAGGTACTATTTTGAGGCCCTCGATATGTTTATCATAATCACAAAAGTAAAATAAAACAGTTTCTTGATCATATGTCTCTTTAGCTATAAATTAGAGAGTTGCGCGGGGACAGAAATCCCACCTGTCCCCGTCAAAATCTCACCCGTCCCCATGAGGAATCCCTCCGTCCCCACCTGTCCCCGTGAGGAATCCCTCCGTCCCTATAAACTTCAGAAATAGTTATTTCATTTAATTATGCTACTGAATTAAAGGCTCTGGTAGAGACCCATTTACAAATAAGCAAAGACACTTTATTAATTTGGAAATATTAACGGGGAAGAATGCATACTTTCTAAATGGGTTTCTATCAGAGCCTCTAATGTAAATATAAAATAGAATTACTCAGCTGATAAGGACCCCCCAAGCTTTCAGCTGAGGACTTCCTCTGCAGTTGGCCAGGGATCCCTTCTGCCAAGCTTGGCAGGCAGCATTAGCATCCCTGAGTCACAGATGCTGGCACCTCAGTGGCTCATGGATGCTGCCAGCGACTGCTGCGCTTGGTGGAGGGGAATTCTGGTCGTCTCTAGAGGAGGTCCTCTGCTGGCGGTGCTTGGGGATCCCCACCAGCCACAGAAAGGATCAGCAAGTACTTCAACACTGTAGAACTAAAATCAGAAATGCATTTCCTTTTCTTTTAAACACAATACAAAGACATCTGCTATATACATTTCCCAAAGCTAACATATTTTAGTCACTAAATTACATTTTTTACCTTTGTCTGGAAACTTATTTTTCCATCAAGTTGGTCCCAGTTTCTTTTTTCCGCTTTCCCATCTTCTGTAAATTCTTCTGTTGCTGTCCATGGTTCCTCCTACCATGGTCCAGCATTTATCCCTTCCTCATCTTTCGTGCCCCAAGCTCAACATTTCTCCTTTTGTTTTATCACCCCTCTCCAGCACCATGCCACATCTCTCCCTCCATTCTCTTCACCGCTATGTCTAACATTCCTCCCTCATGCATCCCTTTCAATCTTTCCCACTGTTCCCTTTCCACCACATATATCACTCTCATCTTTCTCTTCCCTATCATCTGTACCTCACTCCCTCCCTATGACCAAAAATTCTCCTCTTTCTTCCATTTCCCGTGTGTACACAACCATCTCTCTTTCCCGCTCACTGACACACCAACACCCAATTCTCCCTTTCTATTCCCTCCCTCACCTCAGCATCTCTTTCCCTCCCTTCCTCTCTCCCCAGTTCATGCCTTCTGTGTCCAAAAATGCATTCCCTCCCAGGGCAGGATTAATTCTTCGAGGGACCCTAGGCACTCAAGTACACTGGGCCCCCCTGGGCCTGCCCCGCCCCTATTTATCTGTTTTCTTATTTACTTCTTTATTTCCACTTATATTTCTTTTTTTTAAATTCAAAACTAACAAAGATTAGCATACCAGTGAAGTTTTTCTTCTATGCAACCCCCAAACATCTCTGAACAAATCTCCCTTTCTTCCCTTCCCACCTACTTACCCAGAACTTTAACTCTGAATCCTTTCTATGCATATATAAACATGTTCAAATATATTGTATAGCAGTAATACTATCCGAAATATAAATATATATTAATAACCAAGTTTACAACACCTAACTGCCTCACTCTACATCAACCAACTGTAACCCACATGTATGTCTAAACAACCAAAACTGTAACTCCTCTAGTATGTTCCATTCCATGTATGTTAACTTGCAACGAAACAACAAGGCAAGCAGTCCACCAAAGAATCCAACGTGATACAAAAGAAGATTGGCAGAAAATAAGGAGATTCAAACCAGTTTTATTCAAGGTGCTCCCAAGAACCATGCCCGATGCATTTCGCTAAACAATGCTAGTCAACACTAACAAAAAACCATGTCTTTCATACAAACAGAACACAGAAAACACCTTCGCCTAGTATGGAATATGTATTCACAAACTAACCTCTCCCTCTTTTACAAAACTGTAGCATGGTTTTTAGCCATGGTGGTAACAGCTCAGATGCTCATAGAATTCTGAGCATCAGAGCTGTTACCACCACGGCCAGCGCTAGAAAAAGGGGGAATAAAATAGAAATACGTAGACAAAGGTTAAATTGAACCACCAAGAATCTGGACTCTGCATACAATGCAACACCACAGAAACAGTGATGAATCTCCCCTAAAGCAAAAAAAATAAATAAATATAATTTTTTTTTCTACCTTTGTCTTCTCTGGTTTCTGCTCTCCTCATCTTCTTCTCACTCTCTTCCTTTCATCTGTCCATCTATGCCACTTCCAGAAACTGTATTCCTCCTCCTTCCATCTTTCCCTTCACCCCATTGGTCTGGCATCTTCTTCCATTCCCTCCTCCAATGATCTGGCATTTCTCTCCTCTTCTTACCTTCTCTCTCCCACACCCCCATAGTCTGGGATTTCACTCGCTCCTCTCTTCCCCCCAATTCCATCAGCATCTGCTCCCTTTCTTTCCCTCCAATCTAAATCCATCCAGTATCCTTCCCCCTTATGTCTTCCCATTTTAGATGCATACCAATTCCATCAGCATCTGCACCCTTTCTCACCCTCCAACCCAATTCCCTCCAGTATCCTTCCCCCTTTCCCTGCACACCAATTCCATCAGCATCAGCCCCCTTTCTTTCCCTCCAACCCAATTCCATCCAGTATCCTTCCCCCTTTCCCTGCACACCAATTCCATTAGCATCTGCCCCCTTTTTCTCCCTCCACCACCCTTTCCACACAGCAATGGAAACACATACCCCAGAAACGGCAACGGGCCCCCCTACGGCAATGGGACCCCACCCCCCTCCTCAGCATTGATGGACGGCAACGCAGCCTCCCCCCTGGCATCAACGTTAAGACGGCTGGCTTAGCTCCAAGAATATCCCATGATGAATGCGTCTGCTGGTCCATCCCCCTCCAATGTCACTTACTTCTTCCAGCAGACGCATTCATCGCGGGACCTTCTTGGAGCTGCGTTGGCCACATTGCCATTGATGCTGGTGGTTGGTTGTGTTCCCATCCGTTAATGACCGAGGGGGGGGCCGTGGTTGTCATCGTCAGGTGGGGGGCCCGTTGCCGTGGAGGGAGAGAAGAGTGCAATCTGAAAAAAATGGCAAGGTAAGTCATCCTTCAGCGGGCCCCCCTATTTCTGGCCCTAGGCATATGCCTACTTGGCCTATTGGTTAATCCGGCCCTGTTCCCTCCCCAACTTCAGCATCTCTTTCCCTTCCTCCATGCTCTCTTCCAAGTTCATGCCTTCTGTGTCCAAAAATGCACTCCCTCCCACCCCTTCATTTGAGTCCAGATAACAGCAGGGGTTGAAGGCAGCCTTTAGCACACCATATGTAGCCGACCCGGAAGTCTTCCCCCGAAGTCAGAGCTGATGTCGGAGGGAAGACTTCATGTAGATAGAAAAGGGGAGGGATCAGACACACTGGATGAAAGGGGAAAGATAATAGACAAGCTGGAATGCCTGGGGAGAGAGAAAAAAAGACAGATGATGGATGTAAAGAAAAGGAGAGGGGAGAAAGACATTGAATGGAAGGGAGGAGAGGGGGAGGATGCAGATGAAAGGGAGGAAAGAGAAAGATGGGGCAGACACTGAATAGAAGGGAGAGAAAGAGAAATTAAGCAGATGCTGGGCTGAAAGGGGGGAGAGAAAGATGGGCAGATGATTGGTGGAATGGGAAAAGAGAAGGCTGGATGATGGATGGGGTAACAGAGGGGGCAGAAAGGAGGAAGAGAGGAGACAGATCAGATGCTGGGCAGAAGCAGGAGAGAGAGGGGTAGATGCTGGATGGAAAAAGGGGGAGGGGCAGATTCTGGATGGAAAGGAGAGAGAGAGAGATCAGATGCTGGATGGAAATGGAGGAGAGGGAAAATGCTGGAGAGAAAAGAGAGAGAAAGGACAAATGCTGGTTAGAAGGGGAGCAGAGAGAGAGGGGGATGCTGAATGATGGGAGAGAAAGATGAAAGAATTAGTGACAGACTAGGAAATAAGAAGAAGTGGAATAAGAGAGCCAGAGTGAGGAAAAGAAATGGCAAGTTTTGGTAAACAGAGCACACCATCCAAGCTCACGGGGCTTCAGAAAGCTAGATCATTCTGGTAGCGGCAGAGCAGTTTTCATCCTCACTTGCTGCAGTCCAAGATCCCGGCAGGTCGTAGCTCCTCATTGGGTTTTTGCAGCTTCGGCTCAGCAGCCCTCGGCATCCACCGATCCCTGCTCAGCTCTGAGCCACAGATCACGGCTTGTGCAGCAGAACCGGACCCTGCACGTTGCGCGTGACCGGCGAAGTTAGTTCATTTTGGGTTTGTCCTGGGAAGGAGGAGAACTCTATCCACCCGCTCTAGCCAGCACGTGACACCTCCCCAAGAATCAACAACAGTATCTGTCACGTAGGCATGGAGCTCAGCATGTAGGCACACAGTCTGTGTGCCTATGTGCTGAGATCACTGCCTACGTGACAGAGACTGTTGCTGCTGATTTGTCGGGACTCAGGAGCTCAGCTCGGCGCCAGACCCAGACCGGAAATTAGGTAGGCCTTGGGATAGGAACCCCGGGTCCATCCCCGTGGGAGTCCCGTCAGCCTTGGAGAAGTTCCTGTGGGAATGCCGTGGGCCTGGGAGGGGTCCCCATGGGATTCCCGCAGGACCCGTGGAATTCCCACGATCCCCGTGCAGACCTCTACTACAAATCACAATATTATTATTAAGACTTAGCCAAAAGGAAAGATTTATAAACTAAAAAGAGTTTTACCTCATGCAAAATTGTCATTTCTTTAATAAAACATTGACTATTTTTTCTGAGGCCCCCCCCCCCAAGTACCTACAAATCCAAAATGTGGCTCTGTAAAGGGTTTGAGTTTGAGAACACTGGTATATACAATCATTGTGGGCTCTGGCCCATGAAAGGCCATCCATTTGGGTGGCTACTTTGCTTGTGCAAACCTCTATGGTCAGTGTACTGTCCTCCTTAAACATTATTTTGTCAGATATATGTGTGGTACAGGGGTTAGGGGCTAGTGATCTAGATTGGCCACCATGAGAACGGGCTACTGGGCTTGATGGTCCATTGGTCTGACCCAGTAAGGCTATATTCTCAATATAATATATTTCTCTTGGTCACTAGAGGTTACTCTCCAAATTCCTTGTCCCCCTCCCCCTTCCTTCCCATGTCATCTCATTGATTTTGTTGGCAGTCAGGGTGATATCTTCAATTTATATTCTGGTTATCCTTAATAAAATCAAGTTGCCTGTCTAGAGCTCCACATTTTATTTCTATTGAAAACCCCCTCTAACATCTCAATCACATAATTACCAGAGAAATATTCAATAAGACTTCCAGGGCATACTAACAAGCAGTTTAATTACCTTTGTGGGGGGAAGTCAAAGTGCCCCGAGGCATGAGTAATCCACATAAAAGCTAGCAAATTACAGCCTTCAAAGAAATAAAAAGTAGGTTGTATTTGGTATCTTTCCTTAGATAGAATGCATTTCATGTTATACAATGTTCACAGACTGAGTCTTGAGTCTGAAAAGTGTATGAAACTATAACAATATTTTTTCTATTCAGCTGTGTACGTTCAGATCACACAATAGACTCTAGTGTGAAAACTACTGTCAAATGTGCGACAATGCATCCAAGTTTACATCATAATCTTGTGATATGTAAGGAGAACGCCAAGAATGTTCTCAGACATTCCTTCACCCTTAGTTTCTCCCACCCGCCTCACTAGAAGCATAATCCCATTGCCATTGCTCATTTTCATTAAAAATAGAAAAGTAATGTGTCAGGTGGGAAAATCAGAAAGCTTTTTTATACAATGAAGATAAAAGTACTGCATTTAAACATGAGAAGGAATGTTGTTCCCAACTCTTACTGAAAAGCATGAATACATGTTAATGTAGGGTGTTAAAAGCAGTGTGACACTAAGGCCTGGATGCACTAAAGATAGTCGGTAATACTGACTGGATCGCTGTTGGCCAATTCTCTGGCTGATTCTGAACTAGCGATCAATGCACTACCAAGTTTGCATGCAAATGATTTCCATGGAGGTGCAAATCATTTGCATGTAAACTCCAAAGATCAATTGCTCGGTGAGCGATTGACACATGCATAGAGCCCTAACAGCAGTGACAGGGGACACTGCCTCCTATCACTGCTGTTAGGGCACCGTGACCACCCATCCCCCAGCAGTGAAAATGGAAGGAGGGATGCCTACTCTTTCCTGTCATTGTGACTCCCCCCCCCCATGGCAGCGATGTGGCAGGAGAGAGGTATCCCCAAACATCCTCTACCCTCCCCATTTCTCCTCCCCATAAAGGCAGGAAGGATGCCCACTCCCTCCTGCCGCCCCCTGCCCCCTTCAAATCCCCACTCCTCTATACCTTCTTAGAGACGGAGCAGAATGGAAGTTCAGTCCATCCTGCTCGTAGGCTCACCGCTTCCGAATGGCAGGGCTTTCCCTCCCTGGTGCATCATGTGATGCACAGGGAGGGGCCTAAGGCACTGATTAGCTCAGATGCCTAAAGCCCCGCCTCTTGGGATAGGCCTTAGGAATCAGAACAAATCAAGGCCTTAGGAAACTCTCTCTGTATCCCGAGATAGAAGGGGAGGTGTGTAAGCCAATCTAGGTCCCTCCCCATACATCACATGATGCATCAGGGAGGGAAAGCTCCTCCATTCGGAAGCAGCGAGCCTATGAGCAGGATGGACTGAACTTCTGTCCTGCTCCATCTCTGAGAAGGTACGGGGGAGTCTGGGGTGGTGGGGGACCTCTGGTGGCAGGAGGGAGTGAGCATCTCTCCTGCCTTTTTTTTGGGGGGGGAAGAAAGGGGAAGGGTAGAGGATGTTTGGGGGCACCTGGCACGGAAGTGGCCTTCGTTGGCAGGAGAGAGTGGGCATCCCTCCTGCCAATTTTCTTTCAAGGGGAGGGGTCACATTGGCAGGAGGAAGTGGGCATTCCTCCTGCCGTTTTTGCTGGCACAGGGGGACCATTTCACAGTGCAGTGCATTGGGGAGGGAGGGCCATCATTGGCAGGGGGTGCTTTTTTTTCTTTTTTTATTATGGGAAAGATATTTTGTGTGTCTAACATATGCAAAATATTTGTGCCATTGAAATAAAAATTTTTAAAAAACAGGCTAATCTGTCAATAACACAGTTACCGACAGGTCTAAACTGTCAGTTTTTTCCGACAGTTAAAACCCCTATTTGTTTGTTTTTTGCATAGCCAAGCAATGTTACTGCATCAATCGCTTGGCTACTTTGCATGGGGGGGGTTTAGCTAATTTGCATGGCCAGATCAGAAAATGGGCAAGTGAGGGGAAAAACATGCGGTGAACCGTTCTGTGAATTGGGTCGGTAATAGCGATCGTCGCTAAAACTGTGAAAGTAGGTTTAGCAACGATCACTGACTTTAGTGCATCTAGCCCTAAATTCTATCCCACACCATAGCCTGATGCCCTTTTCCCATGTGGCAAACCAAGTAGATGATATAGGTTAAGTGATATCATTTCAGGAGGAATTTCTCTTCCCCCTAATTTTACTATCTCGCAAGGGCTATTTGTCTTAGAGTCCTGCCAGCTCCCTCTCACCATGTCTATCACATTCTTAGGGCAAGAGCAATTTCTACTTGTTTCTACCCCCTCACTCTGTTAATCAAAATTATGTCAGATGACCTGATGTTCTCTTTAGCCCACACACACAAAGTCTCAAATCAGCCAATACCATTTTGATCATGAAAGGCAGTGAGATAGAAGCAAATAGGGATCTATCCTTCCACAAAGAGGTAAGGAATATCATCAGATGGGATAAGCAGGGATGAGAAGATCCAAGGAGGACGTCAGTAAAACCAAAAAGGAAAGAAAGGCAATGGTGCTCCAAGATATTATGTAAGATAGCAACCATGTTAGCTATACACTTCTCCCTCCGTATTCACTATGATAGGGGATTAGCAGACCCTCAAACATAGAAAAACTGCAAATAACTTTTTCATATGTTATTCACTGTTTTCTATTAAAAACCATTGTGAATATGGTGAAACCACGAATAACATGGTAGGAGATCTGGCCTGTTCCTGAAGGAGAGGCAAAACATGGTGAAGAAAGTGCTGGGAATCAGCGATTTTCTCTGTAAACGCTTGGAATCAGCGATTTCTCTGTGCAAGCTGATGTAATATTGGGGAGGAGCCAGCAAGCTAAAATACGCAAATAATCAAAACCACGATTGCTGAAACCGCAAATACGGAGAGAGAAGTATAATTTTATGACAATGGCACACAATAAAAACTCAACTATTCCACAGTGAATTGAGACGTGAAGATCCAAAACAAAAAGATGTTGTGGAAAGGATGTTCTTGATACAAATGTTTATTGTAAATTATCGAAAACACACATCCACAATTACATTGATGCTATAGCCTTTGCATTGCAACTGCTTTCGATATTTTTCTTCAATTCTCTTCAAAGCAAGTAGGTTCGAGTTTATGACCTTTTTACCTTCCACATTTGTTTTTATCCATTGTGCAGCCATTGTCCTGGACCCCTAAGGAAGGCTTTTTCAACTGAAACATGGACCATGTTGGGTCCACATAAATGTAATTGTGGATGAGTTTGTCTTAAATAATTTACAATACACATTTGCATCAAGAACATCCTTTTTACAACATCTTTTCTTTTTCTTTTTTTAACATCCTTTCCACTGCATCTTTTTTTTTTTTTTTGCTATAAATTTACAACAGAGCTTAAGAAGACTGCTTCAAAAAATTTTTGCAACTACTCCCAATAATGTTTTGTTAATGCATTCTCCTCCATTCTGTAAACCTCAGTCCCAATGAGCTTTCTGGCTTCAAACAAATGAACAATTCTGAATCATTTAGAATTCTTCCTTAATGTCTCAAGAAAAAAAATGTATCTCAGATGTGAACTTTGCTAGAAAACTGGGAACTTGGAGGACAATTTTCAGAAGAATTTGACGGGGTTACTAAGCCTTTAACCTAGCTTAAAAGTGCCCTCCCCTTGAGCAATGAAAATTATGTGCACTGTTTTACAGCATGCATATTTTTCAAAGGGGGAAAGGTAAGGAGTCAAAGTTTGATTTGGACAGGGAAGGCAAAGTATATACAGAGATTTAATTTTGGAAAGCAGCTACAGAGACTGCAGTGACACTTTTACCCACAGCCACTTCCCTCTCCAAATTATCAAAAGGAAGTTTCCTGGTAAAAACTGCCAATTGTCATATGGTTTAAAAATTGTCCCCCTTTTCAAGAGAATTACTTTAAAGTCTGTAAGTTAAATGTTGGGTCCATTCCTAAATATCTCCACACAGAAAAGTTCTTTACTGCACATTAAGTATATCTGCAGTTAGAATGGGTATACCCATGCTAGCTGCATTATCTGTCCAAAATATGCAGTTAGTGTGTGAATTAGCCTGTGCTGTCATGCCAGTGAAGTAAAAAGTACCATACTCATGAGCCAACAGTGTGTGCTAATTCATACCCTAAAGGGGGATCTCTATATCAGGATGTAGGTGCCATAATCAGGTGTGCTTAGCGCCAATTCTAAAATGGCTTCTGGGCACACCTAAGCGATTATAGAATACCAATACAAAGCTACTTTGGTGCACCAAAAGTTAAGTGCCAACTTATTCTGCATCGAATACTGTGAAATAGTCACTCTATAAGACATTTGCAGTAAATTAAATCAAGTATACATCAACTGCTGATAGAACTTATGCTCAGAGACATGAATGCAGATACCACCGCCTCACCACCCAATCATCGCATTGTTCAATACAGTTTCAGATTGATAACGATGGTAAATATAAAACCTGCTAGTGCCACACAGGCTATAAGCTCTACATCTAACATAAGAACATAAGAACTGCCATCTCCGGATCAGACCTTCGGTCCATCAAGTCCGGCGATCCGCACACGCGGAGGCCCCGCCAGGTGTACACTAAAAATTGCAAAACTTAGCTTAAAGCTCGCTGGAGAGTGTACAGTTATCAATCTGAAACTGTATTGAACAATGCGATGATTGGGTGATGAGGCGGTGGTATCCGCCTTCATGTCTCTGAGCATAAGTTCTCAGCAGTTCTCAGCAGTTGATGTATACTTGATTTAGTTTACTGCAAATGACTTACAGAGTGACTATTTCACAATTTTTGACATATCCATTTTTAGTCACTCAACAAATAATTGGTTGAGTTACTTGCCCTTTCTTTGTTTTTTTAACTTATTCTGAGTGGCTAGTGTAAGTCAGCATTCCTAAGTACATCATGAACACTTGTCACTCTTAGTATTTCTTAAGTTGCTCACATTGCTTGTTAACATAAGAACATAAGAATAGCCTTACTGGGTCAGACCAATGGTCCATCAAGCCCAGTAACCCGTTCTCACGGTGGTCAATCCAGGTCACTAGTACCTGGCCCAAAACCCAAGGAGGGGACATGATCAAAAAATTCAAGATAACGAAGGGAATAGACTTAGTAGATAAAGACAGGTTGTTTACCCTCTCCAATGTAGAGAGAACGAGAGGGCACTCTCTAAAGTTAAAAGGGGATAGATTCCGTACAAAAGTAAGGAGGCTCTTCTTCACCCAGAGAGTGGTAGAAAACTGGAATGCTCTTCTGGAGTCTGCTATAAGGGAAAACGCCCTCCAGGGATTCAAGACAAGGTTGGACAAGTTCCTGCTAAACCAGAACTCATGCAGGTAGGGCTGAGCTCAGTTAGGGCACTGGTCTTTGACCTGGGGGCCGTCGCATGAGCAGACTGCTGGGTGCGATGGACCACTGGTCTGACCCAGCAGCGGCTGTTCTTATGTTCTTATTCCATGCTATCAATCCAGGGCAAGCAGTGGCTTCCCCCATGTCTCTCTCAATAACAGACTATGGACTTTTACCTCCAGGAAAACGATCCACTTGTACCCATTCTACACCACTCAGGATTTTATAGACTTCAATCCAGCGGTCAACCACCCTTTCGGTGAAGAAATATTTTCTGGTGTCGCCATGAAATTTCCCACCCCTGATTTTCAACGGATGCCCTCTTGTTGCCGTGGGTCCTTTAAGGAAAAAGAGATCCTTAAAGGACCCACGGCAACAAGAGGGCATCCGTTGAAAATCAGGGGTGGGAAATTTCATGGCGACACCAGAAAATATTTCTTCACCGAAAGGGTGGTTGACCGCTGGAATAATCTTCCACAACAGGTAATTGAGGCCAGCAGCGTGCCAGATTTTAAGAAAAGATGGGATTGGCATGTGGGATCTCTTCATGGAGGTAGTTAGGGGGTGGGCCATTAGTGTGGGCAGAATAGATGGGCCGTGGCCCTTTTCTGCCGTCATTTTCTATGTTTCTAATCATATCTCCCCTCAGCTGTCTCTTTTTCAAACTGAAGAGCCCTAACCTTTTTAGTCTTTCCTCATACGAGAGGAGTTCCATTCCCTTTATCATCTTGGTCGCTCTTCTTTGAACCTTTTCTAGTGCCGCTATATCTTTCTTCAGATAAGGAGACCAGAATTTAATGTAATACTCCAGATGAGGTCACACCATGGAGTGATATAGGGGCATTCTAACATTCTTAGTCTTGTTAACCATCCATTTTTTAAAAATAATTCCTAGTATCCTGTTTGCTTTTTTGGCCGCTGCCGCACATTGGGCAGAAGGTTTCATTGTATTGTCTACAACAACACCCAGATCTTTTCTTGGGTGCTAACCCCAAGGTGGACCCCCAGCATCCGGTAACTGTGATTCGGGTTATTCTTCCCAATGTGCATCATTCTGCATTTGTCCACATTAAATTTCATCTGCCACTTGGACACCCAGTCTTCCAATTTTCTAAGGTCTGCCTGCAAATTTTCACAATCTGCATGCGTTTTAACAACTTTGAACAGTTTAGTGTCATTTGAAAATTTTATCACATCACTTGTCATTCCAATTTCCAGATCATTTATAAATATGTTAAATGCCATGTCTCCCCAAAAATAAGATAGACTTATATTAATTGTGGGCCCAAAAAAGGCACTAGGTTTTATTTTCAAGGTAGGTCTTATTTTTTTTCATGTACAATGATCATTTCTCCCTTCCTCTCCTCCACCCCAATTCTTCCTATTTCCTTTCTCTCCTACACATGTGCAGCATCTTTCCTCCCCTCTCACCCATCCCCTTGTGCAGTATCTTTCTATCCCTCCCTCCCATCCCCCTGTGCAGAACCCTTGCAGCTTCTATCCCTCCCTCCCTCCCCTTGTGCAGCAGAATCCTTAAAGGTTCTATCCCTCTCTTCCTCCCATGCAGCATCTTTCTATCCCTCCCATTCCCGTCCTCACTGACCCTTTCATCTTTCCCTCCCATCCGAACCCCAACCGCTAGACCAAAATACCTGGTAACAAACGGCAGCATCAGCCTTCTCACACCAGGCAGTGTTGCTGTTGATGAGCAGGGGGATTGGCGGGGGGAAGCACTGCTGCCAGAAACTAGGGCTTATTTTCGGGGGATAGGGCTTATATTAAGACATACCACGAAAATCATGCTAGGTCTTATTTTCGGGAAAACATGGTAGCACCGGTCCCAGTACAGACCCCTGTGGCACTCCACTGTTTTCTTTCCTCCATTGAGAAAAATGACCATTTAACCCTAACCTCTGTTTTCTATCCAATAACCAATTCCTAATCCACAACTGAACTTTGCCACCTATCCCATGACCCTTTAATTTTCTCAGGAGCCTCTCATGAGGAAATTTATCAAAAGCTTTCTGAAAATCTAGATACATTACATCAACTGGCTCACCTTTATCCACATGTTTATTCACACCTTCACAGAACTCAAGCAAAATGGCTGAGGCAAGATCTCCCTTGGCTGAACCCATGCTGACTCCCATCTCATTACATCATGTTTGGCTACGTGTGTCACAATTTTATTTTTTATAATTGTTTCCACCTTTTTGCCCTGCACTGAAGTGAGGATTACTGGTCTGTAATTTCCCAGATCTCTCCTGGAACCTTTTTTAAAAATCAGCGTAACATTGGTCACCCTCCAATCTTCAGGTATTACAGACAACTTTAGCTCTGCCTATATAAATGCTCCTTGCAGTTGTCCACTAAAGCCCTGATTTTATAAAGTAATGTAATGTAATGTAATTTATTTCTTATATACCGCTACATCCGTTAGGTTCTAAGCGGTTTGAAAAAAATATACATTAAGATTATAAATGAGAAGTAAGAAGGTACTTAAAAAATTCCCTTACTGTCCCGAAGGCTCACAATCTAACTAAAGTACCTGGAAATTAATAAAGAAGAGAAAATAAAGATGGTTGAAAAAAGAAAAATTATATGTGAACTTATAGGATGGAAATTAAACTGACAGTGAAGAACTGTATGAAAAATACATATGGAATGCAGTTAGAGAGGGTAGGTTACAATCTATTTATTTATTTATTTATTTATCGGCACCAATTCTATAAAACATAGGTGCCTGCTAGAAAATCACGCTTAGCGTTGCCTAACATTTTGACGTACCATATTTATGCCAGGGTTTTTGGTGGAGGCGCTCCCCTGTATAAACTAGCAAGTTAAGTGAAATTATTTAAATTAACAATTGATGGATAAAAAAGAAAAATCATTTAAAAAGTATATATAGTTAAAAAGAAAAATAGATACGGTTTTGATCCAGTGAAGATCAGGGTTCGGTGAGTGTTGCTCACTTGAACCTGTGGGTAATTTCACCCTCTGAGGATCGAGTATCTAACCCTCTCCTGATGACTTTTGGAGATTAATATCAAACTGGAACAATTTTTTCTTCATATGATACGGTTGATGTTTCCAGTTGTTTGCATAGCCACTATTTCATAGTTCAGGGTTTTAGTATAGGCACTTTGGGCTAGTGCCCACTTTTTATAGAATCAAAATTTTCAGGTTAGACACCTTACTTTCAATTAAGTCCAATTAAAGCTTATTATGAAGTGCTGAGTGCCAATATCGGCACCGATTAAGCCTACTGATCAATTAATTTAGGCACTGATATTAGCACCCAACTTTATACAGACTTTCTAGAATCAGGGGCTAAATGACTTACAGAATAGGACCTAGCACTTATGTGCATAACATTCCATAATTACTGCCAATTATGTTTGTAAATGCTAGTATTCTATAACACACAAAAGGGCTCATTTTCAAATATCTAACTCCTCCCCCCTTTTATGAAACTGTTAGCATTTTTTATCACCATCTATGGCGGTAAAAGCTCCAATGCTCATTGAATTCCTGTGTGTCGAAACTTTTACCACCACAGCCAGTGCTTCATATAAAAGGGGGGGGTGTGGTATTCGTTATGTGCTCTGTAGAATACCTGCAGGATTGCATGGCGGAGTCTCTTCTAAAATAATATGGTAATTTCCCATATCCTCACTGAGATGTGTGAATTCCCTTTATCCAAGTTCTATACAAAATCTGTCGTGTTCACCAATTACCTTCCCAGTCCTGCCTATGGGTTGAACTTAATAACTGCTTTATAAAAAATTAGTTGATGTGGATTCAAGCTAATTTCCTTGCCTCACCCAGTATGTTTGGAAAGAAGTTAACATCAAGGGTTCCTTTTACAAAGCCGCGCTAGCGGGTTTAACGCGCGCAACTTTTCATCACGCGCTAACCCCCCGCGCTGGCCGAAAAACTACCGCCTGCTCAAGAGGAGGTGGTAGCGGCTAGCATGGCCGGCAGTTTAGTGTGCAGTATTACGCGCGTTAAACCGCTAGCGTGGCTTTGTAAAGGGAGCCCCAAGTTTTAGTGGCACCCAAGTAATCTTAAAAAATGGACTTTGACTTACTAAGCTGCTAACTATATGCATATGACTAAGAGGCTCATTTTCAAAAGAGAAAAACATCCAAAAATGGCATAAAGTAGCATTTTATTTGCTAAAACATTCAAATTACCTTTTTCAAAACATATTTTTCTATTGCAGTACAGGCTAATGACATTCATTTCAATTCCTGGAACATGGATGTCTACATATGAACATAGCTGTTGTCTCCTGGCTCTCTCCACACATTCTTTTAGGTCAGGGTCTCAAAGTCCCTCCTCGAGGACTGCAATCCAGTCGGGTTTTCATGATTTCTCCAATGAATATGCATGAGATCTATGTGCATGCACTACTTTCAATGCATATTCATTGGGGAAATCCTGAAAACACGACTGGATTGCGGCCCTCAAGGAGGGACTTTGAGATCCCTGCTTTAGGTGTATGGCTCTGGTGTCTCTCTCTGTGTTTTGGATACTACATGTACTTCTGGCTGTGCGTTGTACTGATACTCTCCTCCTTCTAAATAGGCATGGGTCTGCTTGCTGTATTATATTATATTAATAATATTTTGTGACTCCTTGCATTGATGCAGCTTGTATGTATCTTGCCTTGTTAGCATTTATTGTACTTTTATATGCTAAAATCAATAAAAACTTTTGAACTTAAAAAAAAAACATTCAAATTACCTTTTTCAAAACACATTTTTAGATATTTTTTATGCTGTTTGTCTGAAGGGCATTTGAATCTCAAGGGGGCGTGTTTGGGATGGGATTAGAGTGGATTTATAATTTGGACTTTTTCTGCAATAATGAAACACTTCAGAAAACATCCAGGGAAAACTTGGATGATTGAGGCTAGAGCTGTTTGAATAACAAATAATTGTCAAAAAGGTAGCCAAACTGGCCAGATGAAGACATAGCCCCCTTACTCCCCTCCAAATGTAAATGAAACAGTTTAACCTTAGGAAACATGGTATGGTTTAACCTTAGGAAAGGCTTCCCTAGATCAAGGGTACTCAATTTCCGGGGCACTGACTTCACACGCATGGGAGACTTCGTCCATCAGACGCTTCAGGTTAAAGAAGTAACGGATAATGTGGAGGATAATGAAATCGATCCTTCATGAGGCAACTATCCGCTACATAAAATCAGTAACTAAACAACAAAGGAAAAAGAAACCCCAATGGTTCACTGATGAGGTCTCGTACCTCGTCAAGGAGAAGAAAAGAGCGTTTCTCTCATACAAACGCATGGGGGAAAAAGAAGCAAACATTGAATACAGGACAAAGTCTGCAGCGGTCAAAACAGCAGTCAGGGAGGCCAAACTTCGAATGGAAGAAACTCTAGTGAAGAACATTAAGAAAGGGGACAAATCTTTCTTCAGGTACATTAGCGACAGGAAAAAGAACGCAGACGGGATAGTACGCCTTAGAACGCCAGACGGGAATTATGTGGAAACAGATTCTGAAAAAGCCAAACTACTGAACGATTACTTCTGTTCAGTCTTTACCTGCGAGGCACCAGGGCACGGGCCAAGGCTGGAAGCAAAGGAAAGCAAGGAAGACTCATTTCTGAATTTTGAGTTCACACCAGCTGATGTTTACAGAGAACTGTCAAGACTCAAGGTGAACAAAGCCATGGGACCGGACAATTTGCACCCAAGAGTGCTCAGAGAGCTATGCGATGTTCTGGCGGAACCGTTAGCCATGCTCTTCAATATCTCCCTAAGTACGGGGAGAGTCCCCTTGGACTGGAAAACAGCTAACGTCGTTCCTCTGCACAAAAAGGGTTGCCGAGCAGAGGCTGCGAATTACAGACCAGTGAGTCTCACATCAATAGTGTGTAAACTCATGGAAACTCTACTTAAAGGTAAATTAGACATGATAATGGATGAAGGGAATCTAAGGGATCCCTGTCAACATGGATTCACCAGAGGCAGGTCATGCCAATCCAATCTTATAAGCTTCTTTGATTGGGTGACAGGAAAGCTAGACTCGGGAGTCTCTGGACATAGTATACTTGGATTTCAATAAAGCTTTCGACAGTGTCCCACACCGTAGACTATTAAACAAGATGAAATCGATGGGTTTGGGTGAGAAACTAACTGCATGGGTCAGTGATTGGCTGAGTGGAAGACTTCAGAGGGTGGTGGTCAACGGCACCCTCTCTGAGACGTCGGAGGTGACTAATGGAGTGCCGCAGGGCTCAGTCCTGGGACCATACCTTTTCAACATATTCATAGGGGACTTGACCCGGAGGCTTCAGGGTAAAGTAGCACTGTTCGCCGACGCCGCCAAACTGTGTAACATAGTAAGTGAAAGCAACCTCAAGGATAGTATGACGCAAGATCTGATCACGTTGGAAAACTGGTCCTCGACATGGCAGCTGGGCTTCAACGCTAAAAAATGTAAGGTCATGCATCCCGGCAGCGGAAGTCCATACAGAACATATTCCTTGAATGGAGAAACGCTAGCTAGGACTTCAGAGGAACGGGACTTGGGGATAATCATCAGTGCAGACATGAAGGCTGCCAAACAAGTAGAGAAGGCCTCATCTAAGGCAAGGCAAATGATGGGATGTATCAATAGAAGCTTCGTCAGCCGTAAACCTGAAGTCATAATGCCACTCTACAGAACCATGGTGAGACCTCATATGGAATACTGTGTTCAATTCTGGAGGCCACATTACCGGAAAGATGTGCTTCGAGCTGAGTCGGTCCAGCGGATGGCCACTAGGATGGTCGCGGGACTCAAGGGTCTCTCATAAGAAGAAAGGCTGGACAAACTGCAGCTCTATACCCTAGAGGAGCGCAGGGAAAGGGGTGACATGATTGAGACATTTAAGTACGTCACGGGTCGTGTCAAGGTGGAAAACGATATATTCTTTCCCAAGGGACCCTCGGTCACAAGGGGGCACCCACTCAAATTCAGAGGAGGGAAATTTAGTGGTGACACCAGGAAGTATTTCTTCACAGAAAGGGTGGTAGATCACTGGAACAAACTTCCGGTGCAGGTTACCAAGGCCACCAGCGTGCTCGACTTTAAGAATAAATGGGACATCCACATGGGATCCCTACGAGGGTCGAGTTAAGGAACTAGGTCATTAGCATTAAGACTTAATGGGGGTGGGTCAATAGAGTGGGCAGACTTGATGGGCTGTAGCCCTTTTCTGCCGTCATCTTTCTATGTTTCTATGTTTCTACATACCAGCCTTTATGACAGCTTCAGATGTTATGGCCAGTCCTATTAGAGCAGTAAGCAGGTCTCTGGAGTAGCCTGGTGGTCGATGCGGTGGGCTGCAAAGAAGGGAACCAAGGCCCATATCCCACTCTAACTAGTCCTCTTGTGGTGGAAAATGTGAGCCCACCAAAAACCTAGTGTACTGACATATAGGTGACAACTGTAGGCATAAGGGGAGGTATATAGTTGGGTACAGTAGGCTGTGGGTGAGTTTTGGAGGACTCACCATACAATAAGGGCGTTATGGTAAGATGTGTATTTGAGACCTTTTATATGTCCAAAATTGATTTAGACATCATATTGAAAATACCTCTCTTTACCCTTTACAAAACAGAATACAATTTTCAAAGTCAACTTATATATAGGTATCTACATCCTATATAATAAAACCCTAAGCGCGCATGCACACTTAGGGTTTCGTGTTCCCTGCCGCCATGATCTCTGTTCCATGGCCGGATTCTATTTTAGAACCCGGTGGCAGAGAACACTTTGGCGACTCCCTTCCTCCCGCCCTCACTCAACAACCGCTGGAGGAAGTGCAGGCAAGCTCTCTCCCTGCCCGCGTCCTCGCTGCCCCAATTGCCTTCCGTGGCCGTATTCAGCGGCTTGAGGTGCATGAAAGGCAGTGCAGAGCGGCGTTGGCGGCGGCTGCCAGGAGGAGGGCTTCGCAGAGCGACGCTGGCGGCGGCAGCCTGGAGGAGGGCTTCGAGCCGCTGAGGGTCGGGCACTGCTCCTGTGAGGATCACGGCCGACTGTACCAAACTTTGCAGGACGCACAGCACCTCAGTAGAACGTTTCCTCTGACGTACGCGATCGCTTCAGAGGGAATGTACTTCCGAGGGGCAGAGCGGCCTATGAGGTTGGCAAAAGCCGGCCGCGATGCTCACAACGCTGCATACTGGATCGGGGAAACAGGTAAGGGGTGCTGCTGGAGCAGGGAAGAGGTGCTACTGGGCCAGGAAAGCAAGGAAGAGGGACAGGGGGAGCAGGGAAGAGGTGCTGCTGGACCGGGGGAGCAAGGAAGAGGTGCTACTGGGCAGGGAGAGCAAGGAAGAGGGATCGGGAGAGCAGGGAAGAGGTGATATTGGACCGGAGAAGCAAGGAAGAGGTGCTACCGGGCCAGGGGAGCAATGAAGAGGGACAGGGGGAGCAGGGAAGAGGTGCTGCTGGACCGGGGGAGCAGGGAAGAGGGACAGGGGGAGCAGGAAAGAGGTGCTATTGGACCAAGGGAGCAGGGAAGAGGTGCTACTGAGCCGGGGGAGCAATGAAGAGGGACAGAGGGAGCAGGGAAGAGGTGCTAGTGGACAGGGAAGTGGAGTGGGGAGGGAAATGCTGCTGGTGAGAAAAGGGGGTTCGGGCTGAAAGGGAACAGATGGGAGAAGGGGGCTTGGGGGGGTAAAAATGGGTTTGGAGCTGGGGATAAAAATAGGGGACATGTGAGGGAAGGAGGCTTTACTAGCACCCGTTAATGGTACGGGCTTAAACACTAGTATTTAATAAAACACACTGCAACTGTGCAACTACAACTGCTTAAAATGATTTCATAAAAGGAGTGGGTTTTGACAGCAGCTTCAGAGGTTGGGAAGTAAGACCAATGTCGGGCAGACTTATACAGTCTGGGTCCCGTAAATGGCTAAAACAGATCAGGATCAAGGCTGGTGTGGGCTTTAATTGCAACTCCAGAAGTTGTGAAGTAGAACCAGAGCCAGATAGACTATTACAGTCTATGTCCCAAAAATGGCAAGGAAAGACAGATTAAATGCCAGTATTTAATCATGAAAAATGGAACCTCTGCAGTGCCAAATTCAACACAAGCAACCTTGATGTGCAGACTGGGTGAACCGTACAGGTCTTTTTATCTGCCGACACTTACTACGTTACTATTTGTCTGTACTCCATCCAAACTATGCCCGGGGGGATGGAGATGAACAGATCACATAAAACTGATGAGCTCTTTCCATGCACCATCTCTTAAACACACACACACATATATACCAAACAATTTTATAAAGCCTTTATCTGAATGAAATAACTATCCCTATAATGATCAGAGTTGAAAGGAGGCATAAAATAAATGAGGGACCTCCCACCCCAATAGTATTTGTGAATGAAAACCTGGTTCTCACTGATGGACTATATTCTCTTGCTCGAGTAGAGGGGAGGGGGGATAGGATGGGGTTGTTTGGCACAGTTTGATTTATTGGTTGGCTATATTATCTAGCAGTTTTAGAATGATGTTGCCCTTTGTAATTTTGATTGCCATGATTTGTTTGTTACACAATTATGGGCCCAGTGCTACTCAATAAAGATTTTGCATTAAAAAAAAAGTCAGAATTCTCTTCAGCAACAAACCAAGTAAAACAGACCAAAGTCAACCATGTATGCACACAACGAAGCAATAAAAGTAGGGTAGCAAAGATGACTTTCTTCCTGGGGTTAGTATCCAATATCGGTATCTATTACTGCACCACAGGTACATTCAAATGAACCCAAGAAAACAACAGGACAGGCAGTCTGCAAAATCCAAGGCAGAGATCAATACAGCTGATTAGCCAAAGCAAAGTTCAGTGTTGCAGTGACACATAACACATAAAAAGAACCAACACAGGCTGTGTTTTGCCCATGCAAGGGCTGTGTTAGGGGCTTAGTAAAACCCTAACCACCAGCCAGGTTGCAACATTATAGTCCTAAAGATGGCAATGTCCCACAAACAGAGTCAGCAGCAACCAGCAACATAGCCCTTCAAAGGAACCTGACACAGTACCATGTTTTGGCGAGAGACCGCCTGCCTCAAATATAACTATAAAATAACCTATAAACATAAAAACATATAGATGGCATACACAGCAAGATATATAAAAGACACATGAAAATACATAAATCATAACGAGACCTGGGAGTGATCATCAGTGCAGACATGAAGACTGCTACTCAAGTGGAGAAGGCTTCATCTAAGGCATGGCAGATGATGGGTTGTATCAAGAGAAGTTTCGTCAACAGGAAGCCTGAGGTCATGATGCCATTGTACAGAGCCATGGTGAGACCTCATCTGGAATACTGTGTGCAATTTTGGAGGCCACATTACCGTAAAGATGTTCTCAGAATTGAGTCGGTTCAGCGGATGGCCACCAGGATGGTCTCGAGGCTAAAAGGTCTCTCGTACGAAGAGAGACTGAACAAATTGCAGCTCTATACTCTCGAGGAGCGTAGGGAGAGGGGAGACATGATTGAGACATTTAAGTACATCACGGGACGGGTCGAGGTGGAAGATGATATCTTTCTTCTCAAAGGACCCTCGAACACAAGAGGACATCCACTCAAACTCAGGGGAGGGAAGTTTCGTGGAGACGTCAGGAAGTACTTCTTCACGGAACGAGTGATAGAGCATTGGAACAAGCTTCCAGTACAGGTGATCGAGGCCTGCAGTATCCCAGACTTCAAGAATAAATGGGATACCTATGTGGGATCACTGCGAGAGTCATACCAATGAATAGGGTCGCTAGGATATAGACTTAATAGAGCAGGTCAGTAGAGTTAAGGGGGCCAGTAGACTTAAAAGGGGGTCAATGGTATGGGCAGACTTGATGGGCTGTAGCCCTTATCTGCCGTCATCTTTCTATGTTTCTATGTTTCTAATTCAAAATAAGTCATTATATATGGTCTTTCTCAACTTTGCGCAAATCTTTAAAAACAATTTTATTTGCTAAACACTTCGGAAACCAGTCACATTAATGTTTTCTGACTGTTATTTTTTTTTCTATTTTTTTGTATTTCTTTTAGTTACTGTTAACCGAGTCGAGCTCCATTTTGGTTGAAGACCTGGTATACAAAGCTAAGTTTTAGTTTAGACATATAAATACATAATGACTTAGGGGTCCTTTTTCTAAGGTGCACTAACCAATTTAGTGCGCTAAATCGATTAGCACGCCTTAGTAAAAGGACCCCTTAGTTTAAGAACATAAGAACATAAGTTTGAATTGATTATGTATTTTATACATCTTGATGTGCATGCCATCTATGTTTTTATGTTATTTTATAGATATAATTTGGTAGCCTTTGAGGAAGGCGGTCTCTCACCAAAACACTGTACCATATTGAGTTCCGTTGAATGTACACGAGGTGCTGTAATAACTACTGATATTGGATACTAACTTCAGGAGGAAAGTCATCTTTGCTACCCTACTTTTCTTGCTTCAGAATTTTTGTCAGCACCACAGAGAACTGGCAAATAAAGCCTGAATGACTGTTGCATAAATTTTTGCTTTCAAACTTGAAAATAGTTACTAGATTTTGGAAAGAGCTATTAGCTGAAAGGAAAAATGCCACAGAAATGTGCTAATAAAAGGTATGTTTGGTCTCTGGGATATACCCACAAGTAGGTCTGGGCTAACCTCAGCAGTTCAACAGAATGCTGCAATTTAATCACTAAAATGCGCAACTCTGGATTCCTCAACTGAGAGGGCTTGGGGATCCCCGCAAACCAAGATAATTTGAGGAGGGGCTAGGAAAGAAGAGAAAAGGGAATACAGTGCCCACCTTTAGTGATGATTGCCCTCCCATTTGCCTCCCCTCCCCTCCCCCACCCAAAAAAAACACCTCATTTCTGTCTATGCTACTGTTTGATCCAGATTTGCATATTGCTTACTGCAGCACAGTATTTTTTTCCCTTTCCTTTTTGTTTTATTTCTGCATATTACCTTGAAGCGTGGACTAACATGACCACCACACCATTTCACTCACAGATTACTGAGAAATTACTTCTCAGAGACTGTCAGAATTTGAGAAGGCCAACAATGGATAGGAAAAGATCTGCATCAAAGGAATGAATTCTATTCAGGTGATATTAATCTAATTACCTAAGAAGGCCTGTGAATTGAATAAACATCACCGTACATGATATCCAACCTATGCAGATGGAAAAACCTTTCTGTTTGGTTTTCTGACGTATAATTAAATTTTAAAAAACGGTCAGGTTACAGATGCTAATTTCAAGAAACTGTTCTTTCAACACATGCATACTTTTCTTATCCAAGGGATTTTATTTTCTTAAACCATTTTCACAAGATCTTTGTAAAGTGCTATGTTATTGATTCAAAAAGGGAAATTGCTTTATTAAGGAATGTGGGAAAGGGAAGTTTTTGAATAGTGAGCTCATTTGTGAACTACTTCAATTGTTTTCATTAACATTCAAGCAATACCCTTTATAAACAAACTTTATTTAAGAAGATAATCATATATGCTCATACTGTAACATAAGAGTTAAAGGACAGAACACTGAAATATGAAAGAATAGATTCTGTCCCGTATTTTCATTTGAAGAAATGTGAAAATTTCCTCAGCATAGAAGTAGACCAGAAACATAGAGCCCGATTCTATAAATGGCATCTAATCAATCATCTGCTAGGTGCCATTTACAGAATCCAGGTGCTGGTAGGTGTTGCACCCTGCCATTTAGGGCTCCTTTATGAAGGTGCACTAGCGTTTTTAGCACACGCACAAGATTAGTACGCACTAACTGCCTGCTTAAAAGGAGGCGGTAGCGGTTAGCGCACACTAAAACTGCTGGCGCACTTTTGTAAAAGAAGCCCTTAGACCAGGGATTTCTTGGCCTAAATGAGTGCACCTAAGGTAGATGCCTACTAGCGCCTAGGTCAAACCACATCCAAAATCTACCCTGAATCCACCCCTAACCATGTCTACATGCTGGTAGTTCTCTCAGAGTAGGTGCCTACTGTTAGTGGTAGGCACCTACCAAGTTAGTCACATACTGTTTAATTAATTGGTGGTTCTTTTTTTCATTTTCAATTATCATTGCCAATTAAGAAAATTAAATTAAGCCCCTAGATTGGCTAGGTGTGCCGTTATGTCTTTTATAGAATCAGGCAAAAAACAACTCGGAAATGTGAGAAGCTAATAATGTTAGAACAAACACTTTCGCCAATGCAATAGAATGTCACAAAAAAATCAGTGCTGCTGCAGTTTCAATACAGGAAGTTTCAAATGACTGGAGGAAAAAGCCTCAGACTGGAACCCTTCCACCACCACAATGGTGGTCCAAGGTGGTCGGGCGAACACCTTCACTGGCAAAAAACCTCCAGACCGACTCCCAATAGTAGTAAACTTGAAGCAGGGCTGTTGTGCAAAAGATAGAGGAAATATCCACTTATCTAATTTGTTGATCGGTACACCGACGATGGCCAGCGTTTCACATATCTGCTGCCTCAGGGTGTAAAGCGATCCGATCAAACTGAAACCAGAATTAAAGCAAAACTTAGATTAAAACTGGACAATTGCACGGCTTCAAAAAGAACTGAAAAAGAAGCCTTTAAGCTGGACGCAAACCGCATCTCAAGATCAAAAGATGGCTGCACCACGACTGTACTGGGATTATTATAGCACTCCCGGGTAACGAACCCGGAAGTGAATACGTGGCAAAAATTAATTAATACGTGGCAAAAATTAAAGCTACGATGGTAAATGCTGACTCTTGCAAAACTTCAAACACTGTTACAAAGACTGGTAAGCCAGAAGAAATTAATTAAATGTAATATAAAGAGCTGATTCGGTGTGTATCGTTGGTGAGACGTTAGTAAAATATACTCCATTCCAATTTTGAGTTTAGTCCATCTGGTTCTTCACTGTTTAGTCTGTGGATCCATTGTTGCTCTGCCCGCAACAGGCACCGCTGCCTATCCATGCTTGCCTCACTAATATGATCAATCACACAACATTTTAGATCCATGAACTGATGATTATATTCTAGACAATGTGTGACCATAGGAGCTTGTAGTCTATTATTGCGTATGCAACTCTTGTGAATCAGGGCCATAAAGTTCAAATTAAATGGTACAGGGAGTTCTGTCATTTGTGGTAAAAAGGACCGAATTTGGATCTTTTTACATCATTTGTGGGAATGTCCAATTTTTGGAAGCAAACTACTTTCCCATATAGAGTGCTCCCCCGGTCATTTGCGGTCAGCAATTTGCGGTCCCAGTCATTTGCAGTATTTTCCGACCATGAATGGCCGGGTAGGAGAGAGCAGCCGGAGCGCTGGCGAGTGAAGGAAATCACTCGCGGTATGCTCCAACCGCCTCTTCCTGCACTAAAGTTGGGCCTCACCAATCAGGAGCTGTGTATTCGCAGTTTTTCAACATTCGTGAAGGTTCCTGGAATGGAACCCCCGCGAATATCGGGGGAGTACTGTTCGCAGGAAGCGGCGCGGCACCAGGCAGGCAGCAATTGTGCGCCGCTACGCTGCAAGGGAAAAGAAGAGGACTCCAGCCACGAGCCGCTTCAGCCATCACTGCTTGCTGGGATCAGGCAGGCAGCTGCGTCTAGCGAGGGAGGGCGACAGAATGAAAAAAAAAAGGTAACGGGGGGGGGGGCGAGGCCTGCCTGCTGAATTAAACATAGGGAGCAAGGAGAAGCTGGGCCTACCTGCCTGCCTGCGGGGAGGCCTGCTTGCTTGCTTGCCTGGGGGGGCTGCCAGGAAGGGGGAGGCCTGCCTGCCTGCCTGGGGGGCTGCCTTCGAGGGGGGGAGGCATGCTTGCTTGCCTGGGGGGGGCTGCCTGGGAGGTGGGAGGCCTGCTTGCTTAGGGGGGCTGCCTGAGAGGGGGAGGCCTGCTTGCTTAGGGGGGGCTGCCTGGGAGGGGGAGGCCTGCCAGCGTGCGTTGTCCCTACCTGCCAGTCACTAGACTTGCCTGCCCTGTCCCTGTCTGCCCTGTCCCGGCCTATCACTAGACCAGAGGGGGGACAAGGTACAGAGCCTGGCAGGGAGTGGGGACAGGGTGCAGAGCTTAGCAAGGAGTGTAGGGTTGGGTGCAGAGCCTGGCAGGGAGAATTTGGTTCAGAATGTTTTTTTTTTTCTTGTTTTCTTCCTCTAAATCTGTGGTGCATCTTATGGTGAGGTACGTCTTATGGAGCGAAAAATATTGTAGATAAACTTTTCTAACTTATTAAATATAACCGAATCTAAATGTAGGTCTAAGCTTGCAATGCAACTGCTTTTTACCATGCATATTCCACCATGTGAATTTACAAGATACATTTTCCATAGGCAAAATATGCTTTACATGTGGAAAAAACATTAGAAAATCATTTCCTATGCTATGTTATGCTAGCAACACAACAATACATTCTGTTAAATATGAACTTTTGCCATGCTATTCCTGTAAATGTTGGGTAAGTGATCTTTGGTCTATCACATGGCTACATTTCTTATACCTTGGTAGATGCCAATATACAGAAAGCTCTTTGGGGTTCACAGAGATGTGATACAGTTGTGATAATTTCTGGGCAGAAATTGAAAGTATACTAGATATATGTTTTCAAGTCTGAAGAAGTATTTTGCAAGCATGACAAAATGTGATTTTTTAAAAATTCATTGTACGTGCTTGTGGTCAGTTTAGAGAAATATCTGTTGCTTGCATATCCGAGAGAAAGATTTACATACTTTTCTTCTCTGGCCAAGAGACATTCTGAATTTTTATTTCAAGAGCCAAAAGAAATGATGAGTGAAGCCAAAACTGGCTCCCTTATGCTAAGCTTAGCTGCTTGACAAAAGAAAATGTGGACTAACAGCAGCTGATAAGCAGCAACTTAATAGCTACGAAAATATAATAAAAGTGAACATTGTAGGGCCCAGTTAAAATAGTTTCAGTTTTTGCCATATTCAAGAAGATGATATGTTAAGCTTGCTTTGTTTCTAAAGTAGCAAATGTATGGCCTTGCTCTGAAAAGTAAATGTTCAAAACGCAGCCAGCTAATGAAAGGACTGATTAAGAAGATTACCTAAAAAGAATCTTTGTTTATCCATATGTAACTAACTTAAAAGGTACTATTCAACTTGGAGTTATTCCTTAAGTAGCATCTACAAAGGTCATTCCCTAGAACAGTGTATCTCAAACTGTGTTTCCCCCTGGTCTCACCTTTAAAACTAATTACAGCAGCCTGCAGAGGATTGCCGGTAGGCAAAATGATTTTATTTTCAATATAGTGATTGAAATGTGTCATTTTTGAGAATTTATATCTGCTGTGTATATGAAAAATGAATGGAAAAAAATTGCATTACAATTAGTAAAGGGGATGGAATCTGGGGCAGAGCTTGGGTGGGCCTAGGGAGGGCTGTGGTTGGGGGTACTTAGTTGTTAGACTTAGCGAGTACTTAGCTTGAAGTAGTTGATAAACACTGCTGTAGGCAATTAGCTGTTGCCAGTGCCTCTCCTTCTCTCCGGCCCCTTTCCTGCTAGCACCCCATACTGGCATCTCAGGGCCTCTGCATCTGCGCGGACGTCGACATGATGATGTCACACATATACATGATTTGTCATCATGGTGACATCAACGCACTTCTGGGTGCCTCAAGCCAGCTCGAGAAAGTTTGAGAGACACTGCCCCAGTGGCGTACCTAGCATATGTGACACCCGGGACCCATCATTTTATGGCACCCCCCCCATCTGTAAGAAAAACATGATTTTTAGTAGCAAGCCACACGTCACACATAAGTACCTAGGAAAAGGCAGCATCTTACATATGCAGTGAGCAGTACAACATCAATACACCCATTGTAAAACTAAACAAGCCAGACTAGTAAAGATCAATCCTACACCGTCAATCCTAACAGAAAACCATGTCTTTCAAACACACAGAACACAGAAAACACCTCCATCTAAACTAACCCCTCCCCCTTTTACAAAACTGTAGTGTTGATTTTAGCCACGGTGGTAACAGCTCTGACGCTCATAGAATTCTGAACATCAGAGCTGCTACCACCACGGCTGGCACTAAAAAACGCTCCACAGTTTTGTAAAAGGGGGGATAAAATAGAAATACATAGACAAAGGTTAAATTGAACCAGCAAGAAGCTGGACTCTGCATACAATGCAACACCACAGAAACAGTGACACATGTCTCCTAAAGCAATAAATAAATAAATAAAAATTTTCTACCTTTGTCTTCTCTGGTTTCTGCTTTCCTCATCTTCTTGTTACTCTCTTCCTTCCATCTACTGTCTGCCATCTCTCTGCCCCTATATGGCATCTTCTCTCCTTCTATGCCACTTCCAGAAACTGTATGCCTCCCCCTTCCATCTCTCCTTTCACCCCCACTGGTCTGGCATCTCTCTCCTCTCCTTCCCTCTCCCACACCTCTCTTCTGCAATCCCTTTCTTCCCTCATTTTACTTTTCAATTTATTTTCTGCATCCATCTAGATTACGTTCTTACTACCCTCTCATCAATTTCCTTTTTTACTGTCTACCTACAGCTCGCCACCTCTTTCCCTCACCCCTCCAGTATTTCCCTAACTCAATCCTTATTCCCCCATCATGTGCCCTCCTTTTATTTAGCCCCTCCTTCTATCATGTGCCCTCTTTCTCTACCCTTTCCATCTATTACCTTCTCCTCTCTCTGTCCACTACCATTGTCTGCTCCCCTCTTTCTCTCCTCCCATTTCCTTCCTGCATTTGCTTCCTTATCTCTCCCATCTGCACTTCCATCCAGCATAGGCTCCCCCTCTACCCGCCACACTACCATCCAATGTCTGCCCTTTCTCTCTCCATTCACCCCTCTTCAATCAGCATCTGCCCTCTTTCTTTCCCTCCAATCCAATTCCATCCAGTATCCTTTCTCCTTATGTCTCTCTCTCCTTTCCCTGTACATCAATTCCATCAACACCACCTTTCCATTTCACCCTGCCCCCTTTCTCTCCCTGCACCACTCTTTCATTCCAGCAGTCCTGCTCCTTTCTCGCAATGACTGTAGCTGCTGGCTGCCGGTCCACCCCACTCTGAAGTACTAGCTCTGGAGCAGAGTCGGCAGCCGCGTGCTGGAAGGTCCCGCGATGACTCCAGGCTTTGCTCCGGAAGAAGTAAGTTACGTCGGAGGGGGTTGACCCGGAAGACGCAGGGAGTTGCGGCAAGGACCTGCGATGACTGTGTCTGCCGGGTCCACCCCCTCCGACATAACTTACTTCTTCTGGAGCAAAGCCGGCAGACGAGTCATCGGGGGACCTTCCTGCACTTCAGTGCAGCTGCCGACTCTGCTCTAGAGCAGTGTTTTTCAACCTTTTTACACCCGTGGACCAGCAGAAATAAAATAATTATTTTGTGGACCGGCAAACTACTAAGACTGAAATTTAAAAAACACATTTCTGCCCCGTCTCCGCAAGCTCAGCCCCCGCAAACCATCTAATCCCATCCGCATAAGTCTCAGTTATGATTTTATATTGAACATATTTTATTAAAGTATAAAAAGAAACAATATTCTGTACAATTGTCATTTTATAAATATAAATATACAGAGCAAAGACCAACAAAACCCCTGTCTCCCCTCCCCTTCACAAATATCCCCTCTACTATCAAGAAAACTGAACAAGCCAAATTATTATAGAATGCTACACAGAAATATCATGCTAACAGAATACTGCAGTCACACATGACCGGAACAGTGTTAGGGGAATGCCCCCTGGTCCAAGAGACCCCTAAGCCAGCTGGAAGCTAAAGAAGCACTGCCTGGGCTTTGCAGTCCCCAACTATGTCTCTAGCAGGATACGTATTTCAAATGTGATATATTCTAATGACAAAATAGAAATAAAACGATTTTTTCTACCTTTTGTTGTCTCTGGTTTCTGCTTTTATCTTCTTTTCACTCTTTTCCTTCCAGTGTCTGCCCTGTCTCTTCAATCCAGCATCTGCCCATTCCATCCACTGTCTGTTCCTTCCAGAAACTGTCTGTCTCCCTCTGCCATCTCTCCTCTAGACACCCCCCCCCTTTGGTCTGGCATCTATCATCTTCCCTCTGTTCCCTCATGGTCTGGCATCTTTCTCCTTTCAACTCTCTTTCCCTCCCCCCTGTAGTTTTTAGCACCTCTCTCTTCTCATTTCCTCCGCTCAGATCTGATATCTCTGTCTCCTTCCCTATTCTCTGGCATCTCTCTCTCCTCTCTCTCTTCCCTTTCCTTCTCTGGTCTTCCTTTTTTGTTTTCTGCGTCCATCTAAATTAAATTTGTTCTTACTATGCAGTCCTCAAATTCCCTCTTTTCACTATGTCTACCCACAGCATGCCACCTCTTTCCTTCACCCCTCCACTATCTCACTAACTCTATCTTCTTCCCCATCCAGCATATGTTCTTTTTCTTTGTCCCTCCTTCCATCCAGTATGTGTTCTCGTTCTCCACTTCCATTCAGCATTTGCTCTTCCTTCCTCCCACTTCCATCATCTGCCCTCTTCTCTCCCCCCACTTCCATCATCTGCCCTCTTCTCTCTCCGCCTTCTATCATCTGCCCCTTCTCTCTCTTTACCCCCACTTCCATCATCTGCCCTCTTCTCTCTCCCCACTTCCATCAACTGCCCCTTCTCCCGACTTCCATCATCTGCCCCTTCTCTCTTTCCCCCCACTTCCATCATCTGCCCTCTTCTCTCTCCCCACTTCCATCATCTGCCCCTTCTTCCCACTTCCATCATCTGCTCCTTCTCTCTCTTTCCCCCAATTCCATCATCTGCCCTCTTCTCTCTCCCCACTTCCATCATCTGTCCCCTTCTTTCAATCTCTCCATCCATCACAGGCCTATCTTTCTCCCTTCCTCACCTTTCCGATTTTGGCAACAAAATCGGCAAGCCCCTCCCCTCCGTGACGGCACTATGCGGCAGTGGCGTCGGCGCCCCCCCCCCCCCACGACAGCACTCAAGTTCGGCCTCCTTCTCCCGGCATCAACAGAACGTCAGATCGGCAACAGGTGCTCAGTCAAAAGCTTCCCTCTGACTTAACTGCCCGGGTGGAAACAGGAAGCTGAATCAGGGGAATTGGGGGGGGAGAGGGTGGTGTGGCCTCTTCGGGCTTATAAGAGTCCAGGGCCTCGGAGAGCCTTTCCACCCTCATTAACCTCATTCATCTCGCTCGCCCTATGTAGAGTAGGATGGGGGCGTTTGTTGTTACTCTTCTGTATAAGCTTGTCATATTCTTGTATATGATGCATCATTGTTTGTACTGTACATCCCCTTGGGGTGCTCTGGAGTTGTATTTGCTGCTGTTTGCATCAATAAAAATTGTTTGAACCTAAAAAAACCCCCTCCCTATAAGGAACTCCTCTCTACTCAACCAATCAACAGAGGGCCAGAATAATTAGAAAAATGCTGACTATTTTATATGCACATTCTACTGATCCCTTCAGATATATCCACATCTGCTCTTGTTCTCTTAGGAGCTATCTAAAATCTCCCCAATATAATACAATACAGAGAGTGAAATGTGCGAGATTGTTGTAAACAGTGAGTTAACTAAGAGTGCTTCCAATTTCCCTAAGTGTAAGCATGATCGATGTTTATAGAAAAATAGAATTGAAGACACAAGTCAGTAGGAAACAATCTAAGAAATAAATGCACCAATCCTACTGCAAACCAAATAAGACAAGAACAAACTACAAACCACTCAAACTAAAGAAGCAAAGAGGAAAAAGCCTCAGAACCCCACCACCTCCCTGTATGTGTATGGGTAGGTAGCTGTAGGAGTGATCACTGGCATAAAAAAACCTCTTTTGTCAATGATGTAAGGGTGGCTTAAAGCAATGAAAAATTCTTTTTTTTTAATTTTTAAGATTTTTCAAATTTATATAAGCATACAATCTTGTCAGAGAAAACAGGGTTACAATAAGGAACAAATTATAATAAAGAAAATAATCCTCAAAACTTCAAATACGATTATTGTCTCTCCATTTAAACCTCCATTAAAAGGAAACAAACCTAGGAAGAAAGGCAAGATGTAAGAAAAATCGACTGGAGTAAAGGAAATATATTATCAAGAAAAGCTAGATTCCAACTGACGGATATAAGTGCCAATTATCAATTAGTTTCCGCTGCGTCAACCTTTAAGGGTGTAGAGATTGCTATAGGAACTGGAGGTTTCCTTGATTCCAGAAAACTTTTCAGATGCTCAGGGTTAAAGAATACATACGTTTTCTCCTCCAATTTTATAACACACTTACAAGGAAATTGCAAAAAGAATGTCCCTTTAAGGTCTACCACCTGAGATTTAAAGGCTAAAAAAGCCTTTCTTCTCTGTTGGGTAGACCTACAAAGGTCAGGAAATATTTTGACTAAATAGCTCTTAAATTGTACATCTTTAGCCCTGAAATACATTCGTAAGATCCAGTCTCTATCATACTCCAATGCAAAAGTAGCAATAAGTGTCGCTTTATTAAGAGCCACATCAGAATTCTCCAACAAGCCAGTAACATCCAAACTGGCTTGCTGGTTCTGATATGGATTTAATTTTTTCAGTGGACTTCCCAAGTTGATATAGTACGCTTTAGTTATCAGTGGCATGGATTCATCAGGAATTTGTATGACTTCTTTCAATAAATTTTTTAACATCTCTATAGGCCGATATAAAGAAGATTGTGGAAAATTCAAAAATCTTAGATTCAGTCTTCGTTCATAATTTTTAAGTCTTTAAATTTTCTGATGAATATTTAGATTATCCTTTACCAAAGTCACTTGTGTCTCCTTTACCTTTTCTACAGTTTTCTTTAATTCCTGAACTTGGGAGTCCACCTTAGTATCCCGTTTGTGTAACATAAAGCTGAACCAATTCAGGGAACTTTATCTAAACATTCAGATAATTTCACCTCCATATTCTCAACAGCTTCCCATACCTCCTTCAGGGTTATATTGTCCGGTCTTTCCTTCAACCTAGTGGAGCTCCTTGTTCCAGCCTCAGTGGCTCCATTTGCTGCAGGGTCAGACCTCCCAGGAATCTCCTCAGGCCATCCCACCTCCGCTGCATCTGAGCTGATTTCCCCAGCTGGTAACTGCTCCATGTCTGTTGTTATGAGAGGTAGAGTCCCAGCACTGGAACTTGGTATGGCAACCTCTTCGGTATCCGTACTCAAGTTTCCCCTCAACCTCTGTGTTTCACTTCCTGGTTGAAGTGGATTCTCGTGGTCTTCAGGGCTCAGTGAAGCCTCAGCTGCACTGTGGGCGAAATCTCCTATCTGTTGCTCGCCATTACTCCAAAGTTCTTCTTTAGCACTTTTCGGTAAGAGGAAGCTCTCCAGTGTTCGTTGTCCCAATACCGGGGGTGATGTCGGTTCGGCTGGGTTTCGCCTTCCTCTTAACCATGTTCTTCTTTAGGCAGTATCAAACGCTGGTCAGAGCGTCCTCTCACTGCTTCGTCTCCGCCGCCATCTTGCCCTATTGCAACTTCAAATTATCATAATTCAAAAGTTAAAGTGCTTATCTATTGTTGGAGGGATCAATCACATCGAAGTTGGATAGCATTTCGCATTTCCAGCTGCACAAAAACATGATGGCAGATAAAAGGCCAAATGGCCCATCCACAGTAACCATTATCTCTTTCTCTCTCTAAGAGATCCCATGTGCCTATCCCATGCTTTCTTGAATTCAGACAGTCTTTATCTCCACCACCTCTTCCGGGAAACTGTTCCATGCATCTACAACCCTTGTTTTAACGGCTCTAGAAGTCTGACCAATGTAGATCAGTCCACATGGGCATTGGATTAAATAGATAACTCCCTCTGAATCACATGAAGTACACTACAGTAATGTTAGCATCCTCTAATATACTTTTAATACTGGTAATTGGTTCCTTATTGCTTTACATAATCTAATAGATCCAGAACGATATTTCAATACAAAAGGTAGAATACCTTCTTCTTGCTCCTTGACTTTGATAATAAACCTTCACAATGATTAAAGAAGGCATGCTTAGCAGCTTGTTTGGTATGCCTTGCCTATTGTCTATGTGGCATGGAGCTGATTAGCTGAAGTTTTTGTTCTCTATTATTTTAGCGAAAACTTCAAGCCGTTCTTTCGATATATTAAGGGGAAACAGCCCGTGAAGGAAACGGTGGGGCTGTTGGATGACCGAGGAATGAAGGAAGCGCTAAAGGAGGCCAAAGCCATCGCTAACAAACTGAACACATTTTTTTGTCTATGTTTACCGAAGAGGATATATGCAACATACTGGAAGCCGACGGGCTATACACGAGAAACGAAGACAGGAAACTGACAGGGTTGATGGTCAGTCTAGAAGAGGTATGCCGGCAGACTGATAGGCTTAAAAATGATAAATCCCTCGGACCGAATGGCATCCATCTGAGGGTAATCAAGGAACTGAAAGGGACTATAGCTGAACTGCTTCAACTGATAGCCAATCTGTCAATCAAATCAGGCAGGGTTCTGGAAGACTGGAAGGTGGCGAATGTTACACCGATCCTCAAGAAAGGGTTCGATGGGTGATCCGGGAAACTACAGACCAGTGAGTTTGATCTCGGTACCGGGAAAGATGGTAGAGGCGCTGATAAAGGACCGCATCATTGAGCACCTTGACGGACATGTTCTGATGAGGACCAGCCAGCATGGCTTCAGCTGAGGAAGATCTTGTTTGACAAACTTGCTGCACTTCGAGGGAGTAAACAGACAAGGGTGACCCG
Organism: Geotrypetes seraphini; assembly: GCF_902459505.1. NCBI lineage: Eukaryota > Metazoa > Chordata > Amphibia > Gymnophiona > Dermophiidae > Geotrypetes > Geotrypetes seraphini. The sequence continues at coordinate 100,540,386 of NC_047090.1, read as the reverse complement.
GTCGACATTGTAATTCTGGATTTTCAGAAGGCTTTCGACAAGGTTCCGCATGAATGACTACTTCGAAAAATTGCGAGCCATGAAATCGAGGGTGAAATAGTCACATGGATTAAAAAATGGCTGGCGGATAGGAAACAGAGAGTGGGAGTAAATGGACAATACTCGGACTGGAAAAGCGTCACTAGTGGAGTGCCACAGGGTTCGGTGCTTGGACCCGTGCTCTTCAACATATTTATAAATGATCTGGAAATTGGTACGACGAGTGAGGTGATTAAATTTGCGGACGATACAAAATAATTCAGAGTAGTGAAGACGCAGGAGGATTGTGAACATCTGCAATGAGACATAAACACGCTCGAGAAATGGGCCATGACATGGCAGATGAGGTTCAATGTGGATAAGTGTAAGGTGATGCATGTCAGTAACAAAAATCTTATACACGAATACAGGATGTCTGGGACGGTACTTGGAGAGACCTCCCTAGGAAAGAGACTTGGAAGTACTGGTCGACAAGTCGATGAAGCTGTCCATGCAATGTGCGGTGGCGGCGAAAAGGGCGAACAGAATGCTAGGAATGATTAAGAAGGGGATCACGAACAGATCGGAGAAGGTTATCATGCCACTGTACCCTCACCTGGAATACTGCATCCAGCACTGGTCGCCGTACATAAAGAAGGACACAATACTACTTGAAAGGGTCCAGAGAAGAGCGACAAAAATGGTAAAGGAGCTGTTAGAGAAACTGGGCCTCTTCTCCCTTGAAAAGAGGAGACTGAGAGGGGACATGATAGAAACATTAAAGATACTGAAGGGAATAGACTTAGTAGATAAAGACAGGTTGTTCACCCTCTCCAAGGTAGGGAGAACGAGAGGGCACTCTCTAAAGTTAAAAGAGGATAGATTCTCTACAAATGTAAAGAAGTTCTTCTTCACCCAGAGAGTGGTGGAAAGCTGGAACGCTCTTCTGGAGGCTGTTATAGGGGAAAACACCCTCCAGGGATTTAAGACAAAGTTGGCAGGTTCCTGTTGAACTGGAACGTATGCAGGTAGGGCTGGTCTCAGAGCATTGGTCTTTGACCTAGGGGTCACTTGGGAGCGGACTGCTGGGTACGATGGACCACTGGTCTGACCCAGCAGCGGCAAATTCTTATGTTCTTAGCCAGTTTTTTTTAATTCTCCACAGCCTATTTCTAGAAACCCAGAAGCCTTGTGTGGTTTGTGCCTTTTAAAGCTGCAGTATGCATAAGAATAAGTTTTAATGTTCAGGCCAAAGTATGGTGAAAGAGGACAAAAAGACTGCAAGTCAGTTTAGTTGCAGAGTTTTGCACTAGTTTATCTTTGGCCTAAGTACTTACATATTTTTCATCTCAGAAAGAGAAAATAAAAATCTGCAAAAAATGAATTGCAAGCAAAAAATTTCTAGAAAAAGGCCTTTCAAGGCAACAAGCAAACATATTACGAGTTTGTTGTAAAAGATTTGTTGGCATGCTCTTTTTTGTGGAACATTTTTCCTTCGAGACATTATTTCAAGGAATTAAATCCTGAGGCAAAAAATACACAGTTTAAACTTGATGAAAGTTAAGTGACTTGCAAGCATTTTGCACCTTTTGGTCAAAAATAGAGCCAAAAAAAGCTAAATATGGCAGCAGAATGCAATATCAGCTAAATACTGCTAAACTGAGAGAATGCTACATATCCACATACACAAGCAGAGAAGGGGAAAAAAGCAGTTCAATGCAATACTCCAGGTAATTAGTGTGGCTTTTTAGCGCCAAATAAAGCAAACACATTTTGATCCACTGAAAACTTGAATATTTACATTTCATCCTAGTGACAGGCTCAATGCCATCCTTCCCGTATCTGATCCCTGTAGGATTCCCAATGGAATAATGGAAAATAGGTTATTTTAGACAACTATGATCATTCTATCATTGCCAGATTTCAGTCAAACATAACACAAGGGTTGGCACAGAAAATTATGCTAATGTCAACTTCAATTTGACAATTTTAGAAGTCTTAGGGAGGGAATTTTAGAGCATATCTGCAGTCATTAATTTGCACTCAGATTTCAAATAATAAAGCAATGTTTTTATGAAATTTTTTATGGCATTTTATGACAACTAGATGAACAGAAAGACAATTGGATCCATCTACAGAACTTTGAAAAATGCACCAGAGGTATTTTATTCACTGAAATGTATTCTTGTTGTGTTGCAAGTGAGGGGAACTTAAAAACGATGCAGAAAACACAACATCAATACAGACAAAACCAGATGTGATCAAGATGCTGTACTTTTAGAACTGCAAGTAATGTTCAGGGTACAATTATTAATAAGGAAATAATATTTGTCATGATTTCTAGGCATAAAGCCTGGTTGCAGTGCTGATCTAAGATCCAAATAATCAAGGTTTCAGTGGCAGGCATAAAAACAGAAAAGACTAGACAAATCAAAAACATGGTATAGCCACCACCCTTTGTGGAAAAAGTATATTGTGGGAAACAGTGCTTGTGATGCACTAATATTACACTCTTCCTAAAGGCCATTGTTTCTTTGGGGGGGGGTTCTCATCATCATTTTTGGGATTCTTCAAAAATTTGGATTCAAATGTAGTAATATTTTTATTTTCTCAGACATAGTTGTTTTTAATGGCCAAAAAGAGGGTTAATTCTCTAAATATGACAAAAAAATGTCTTCTCCTCAGCCAGCAAACTTAGTTTTCAATCATGATCAAAAGGCTAGACTCCAGCAATAGAACGAGTTTGACTAGCTTGCTTTATGGCTTTTGGATGGATCTGCCTCCATTAGGAAGGACACTAAAAGGAAAAGTAATTAATAGTAATTCTATATTAACACATCACTTAAGCTTTAATACATCACTTATGCTTTCCAAACAAAAATGATTTTTGTACTGCAATATATACATTATGAAATGTATGGTCTTTAAAGACATATTTTACTGATAATTGTCAGCATAGTCAATGAGCTGTAGCTATGGGACTAATCTCATGGAGTGCCACTATTTAGGTGCCCTGATGCCAAGTTGTGAAAGCCTATCTATAAAAGCATCTGGGTGCCCAAATTCATTATAGAAGACTGGCATAATCTAGTATTGATAAACTTTACATTTATACACTCACAGTTATACCAGCCATTGTGGTATAAATGCGCATAACTTACAGTAATATCTAAGTTACGCATGTAAGTGGGAGACTACCCCACGTGTACACCCCCTTGCATTTAAACACACAGAGGGGTATTTCCAATAGTGCGTATAAGTTTGACTTTGGATATATCCCACAAGATGTCCAAATATCGTGATGGGGAAACATCAATTTTTGAAACCGCTAGACCAGTGTTTCTCAACACGCAGTACACGTAGTACCCCTAGGTATATGTGAGCCACTTGTGGGGCGTATGCAGCACTGCACGGGTCTTCTGCCTCCCCTTCCTCCTCAATTGCTGCTGTCACCAGGGATCCCATGCTCTCCTTCCTGCCCTCCAGCTGCATCGCCAAAGCCAACCCAAAAGACTTCTCTCGGATGTCAGAGCTGACGTCGGAGGGAAGCCTTCCAGGGATCCCAGTTACCTCAACAGTCCTTCCTGCCTTCAGCCACACTTGTTTGTAGGAATGCAGGCAGCGGCTCTTGCACACTGAATGTGGCTGACCCGGAAGCCTTTCCGCTGATGTCGGAGCTGACATCAGAGGGAAGGCTTGCAGGTCAGCCACGTGCAGCAGGCAAGAGCCGCTACCCGTGTTCCTGCAAACAAGTGCGGCTGAAGGAAGGAAGCAACAGCCCAGCTGGAAGGTCCTGAAGGGAGCAAATGTGGCCCTGGAGTGAGCAAGTAAGGGAGAGAGGGGATATCAACATAGGACAAAGGGAGAATGGGGGGGGTATTCAGTTGATATTCGTTAGGGGGTACTTGGCTTGAAGAAGTTGAGAAACTCTCTGCTAGACATCCACTTTTTTTTTTTTTTAAATGACCTATTTGGATGTCTTGGCCTTTAGGAAATCTAACTTTTTTGCCATTTTCAAATACAAAAACATCCATATTCAAAACGTCCTAATCCAGACCATTTAGACATGGGATGGGCCAGCATAGTAATGGATTGGCCACATAGACATCCCAAAAGAGCAGTGGAGCACCTTAGAGAGCACTGCTGTGAACTTAACATGAAGTGTGTCAGATGTATATCTCACCTTAACCCCCTTCTAATTTATGGTGAACCCCTAAAACTCCACCAAAACCTACTATACCTACCTATGTACCACTCCAATAGCCCTTATGGTTGTAGGTGGTACCTATATGGAAGAATAGTAGGGTTCAAGTGGGTTTTGATGGGCTCATACTTAATACAATAGATGTTGTGTTTAGAGTGGCTTATGGGCCTGGGTCCTTCTCTCTATGGTTCACTAGCCCACCTATCAGGTAACGCCACACACCTGATGCTCTACTAGGCTTCCCCATACCAGATGCTGCTGTTCTAGAGACAAGTATATACCTTTTTGTTCTCATTTTTGTGTGGTGGAAAGGGGGTCAGTGAACACTGGGGAATGTGGGGTTATCTTACCTTGATACATGCAGTGATCATCTGGTCAGTCTGGGCACCTTTGTTGCACTTAGACATTTCTAAAACAGGTCTAGCTTCAAACATCTAAGTTCCATCCAGGACATCTTGTAAAATGTTTGATTATTGCTGCAAGATGTTCAAATCTAACCTTCCCTTATGCATACCCAAAGACTGTCTATAACATACCTCCACTATGCCCATCTCAAGCTCTGGACACAGAGGCTGGGACACCTCACTAGACGTTCCAAAAGGCAATTACTAAATCCAAGTGCCGATTTAGGATGATTTTTTGACATTTAGACTTTTTTATTATGTGCCCCAATGACACTAAAGCAAGCTGTTACACTGCTGGCACTTTTGCAGGTTAAGTGTAAACTTGCACGCATAAGTGCATATATTTGTGCACTAACGAATGCAACAGCACATGAAGGTGGTTTCCCCATTATAGAATTGTGTTTATGGTTCCATACAGATGGATAATATTTGGGCCTTGCCTACTGGATTCTTAATGTAATAAAATTGCCGGAGGCAAAACCAGGGAAACTGGAGAAACATACCATAATCAACGGCAAAACAAATTGAAAGTAAAAAAGGATTAAGTCTGGTCCTTGTAAGTTAACACTAATATCCCATCATGTTTACCGTGTTCAAGTGAATGTGGCATGGCCTAAAGTGAATAGAGTTTCTTCACAAACAACTTTCCCCACAGCCTAAGTGAAAATAAATGGGAAAAACGCACCTCTAGTTTTTAACAGGTAATGTGACTGAGCTTACAGAGGGAAAGTAACGCATTCCTTTTAGTTTGCTGTGGCTGGTAGCTGACCTATGTACATTATGGGACAACTACAAAGCCTGTGTTTGATCTCAGTAAGAGGAGGATTTAAACCTGCAGCTGGCAGGTACATTTCAGTCTCATTTTTGTTGGATCTCAGTAGGCCTTGGTTATGCTTTTGTTTATTTGGGAGTTCTTATTTCTTTGCTTTGAAACCAAGTATGGTTTGGGAGTCTGCTGTTCCAGATGCTATTACAATAAATAAAAAGGAAAGGAATTTGATTAAAGAAAGTTGATTGTTGAATTGCCAGTGTTTGATAGCAGCAAAGAAGAATGCACTGCACACATATGATACCTTATGCCAATACAGAGAACACATTAAGATTTCATGGAACAGTGCCAAAAATGTTAATTTACTTCTACTTTTTTCTTCCTTTGTTTATGGAATGTAAAGGAAGTTGATAAAGTAACACAAAAGAACCTTTAAAACAAAGCCTTTCTTCCTTGCGTTAAGCCACAATACCTGCACATTTTACCACAATTTAGTAAAACGATCCCCTAAACCAAATGAGTCAGGGACCAGTTCAAATTTTGAACTGCAACTAACATTTAACAATAGTTAATTGTTTTGTTGTATTTTGATTTGTTTTGTGGAAAAAAAAAATCCACCAAGGTTTGATTTTGGCACCTTGAAATTTTTAAAGTAGCATTTTAAACAGCACTAAGTTAAGGCACCGTTTATAGAATATGGGCCTAAGTGACTGTTTGTTTAGGGTCCAGCCAGTGTTGAGAACATACTTGGAAAGTGCTTACTTTGCATTTAATAAAGCTACTGCATTACTTGCAACCCACATGTGTGGCTGTATTCCTAAAAGTTCCAGTCCAGGCCGCAGAGCCATGTTACCACATAGGTCTTTATAAATTAAATTTAAAATGTGAGGCATATAATAATAATGCAAACAATAATAATGCAGAAATGTAAACTTCTTTACAACAAAAAGCTCACCTCTCTTGTTAAATAAATGACTGAATACATCAATAAGTAAATAAATCACAAGTAATAGTAACAATATGAATTAGCGTTTGAAGGGTATAACAGGGTGATTAGACTAGGAAGGGTAAGTAGGTGACTATTTCAAGCTTATTCTGCAAAGAAAAGTAAGCACCTACTCTTCTTTACAGAACACTACTGCAATTGGTTGAAAATGTACATACATTAAAGCTTGATCACTTACCATACCATACCATACAGGATGTCCGAGGCGGTACTTGGAGAGACCTCACAGGAAAGGGACTTGGGAGTTCTGATCGACAAGTCGTTGAAGCCGTCCACACAATGTGCAGCGGCAGCAAAAAGGGCAAACAGAATGCTAGGAATGATAAAGAAGGGGATCATGAACAGATCAGAGAAGGTTATCATGCCGCTGCACCGGGTCATGGTATGCCCTCACCTGGAGTACTGCGTCCAGAACTGGTCGTTGTACCTGAAGAAGGACACGGTACTACTCGAAAGGGTCCAGAGAAGAGAGACTAAGATGGTTAAGGGGCTGGAGGAGCTGCCGTACAGCGAAAGATTAGAGAAACTGGGCCTCTTCTCTCTCGAACAGAGGAGATTGAGAGGGGACATGATCGAAACATTCAAGGTACTGAAGGGGATAGACTTAGTAGATAAGGACAGGTTGCTCACCCTCTCCAAGGTAGGGAGAACAAGAGGGCACGCTCTAAAGTTGAAAGGGATAGATTCCGTACAAACGTAAGGAAGTTCTTCTTCACCCAGAGAGTGGTAGGAAGCTGGAACGCCCTTCCAGAGGCTGTTATAGGGGAAAACACCCTCCAAGGATTCAAGACAAAGTTAGACAAGTTTCTGTTGAACAAGAACGTGCGCTGGTAGGGCTAGTCTCAGTTAGGGTGCTGGTCTTAGACCAGAGGGCCGCCGCGTGAGCAGACTGCTGGGCATGATGGACCACTGGTCTGACTCAGCAGTGGCAATTCTTATGTTCTTATCCAGCAAATGTCAGCTAGGAATTTCATTGCAGCTTACAAAATAATAGAAAGGATACAGAGATATAGACATTATACAAATGACTGCATAGACTAGGTCAGTGCAGTGAACAGAATACTCCCCATTACCATATTTCTATCCTCTGTAATAGTTATCCTCCTGTCCGTGACCTTGCTACCCCTTCCTGGCTTCTCCCTCAGGGCTCTACCTTTCTCAGGGTCTTCCTTCTATTTCCCCATAGCTGATATAAATGCTTGCATCTAGGTGTTAGCCAGAACACGTTTAAGTTATGGTATTCTATGAGCCATGTATGCATTTGTACACTTTGCCCATGCACATACCCACTGGCAAAGTACACAGCATTAAAATATGGCTCATACTTTTATGCTAATAGGTATTCTACAAGAGATCATTTGTATCCCTAAATGGCCACTTAAGGTGTTAATAACTAGAAAAACCACCATCTATACACATTTCAGCTGCCTGAAACTAGGATGCTCATTGCAGAATTGCCCTCCATAGTATATGCATGAAGGATATTTAGTAAGATATCTCAGGTAAAGCATAGGAATCAGTGGCCATACAAAAGCATTACACAGAGATGAAACAGAGAAAACCAAACTACCTGTAATTATCTTTTCTTTTCCCTTTTTTTTTTTGGTCAAGGTAAAGTTTCTAATGTGATCTAAGGAGTCTTTTACCTTCAGACAGGGATAAGTCATCAGCTGGAGACACCAAGTCTATCCGTGGAGCATTTCTGCTCAGCCGTGTGGTAATCTGATTTGTCAAGATAACCTGTGGACAGACATGGAGATGAAATTAAAAAAATTACAGAGCTACTAGAAGGGAAATACCTGCAGCTTCATTTAAAAAAAAAAATACAACAAACCAAAAACCCCCAGAACAGACTGCAATCATTCTTCAAGGTTCAGCAATTTCAGCTCTCTTGTCCAAAAACTTGGTATTTCCTAACTTGTCAATAGGGTATTTAAAATGGACAGCAAAGTCAGGTAGGCTTGCAATCTAGCTTTTATATCTTAGTACCAAACCTTTACAGAACAAAAAATAAATCAGTGTACCAATCCTTAATTAAGCAGAATACAGGACTAGCTTCAGTAAGCTGGGTAAATTTACATCTGCTGTCTGTTCAGGAAGAAATGCATTTGTTTCTTTTCCTCTGGGGTTGTACTGCATGCAGAGTCTTGCATCTTAGGGTTTGTCTGTATATATTAGTACTTTTAGTTTTTGGTCCCATATTTGCATGGGGTTATCTGTGTTCTGGTAGGAATGAATGTTGAGAAGCATACAGTGTGCGCCTTGTGTAGTTTAATTTTGTGGTTAACCATTATGTGTTGTCAATATGATTATATTATGTGTGTATATATGAAAAATGAATGGGAAAAATGGTGTTACAATTACAGTGTTCCCCCGGTCATTCGTGATTGGCGGTTCGCGGTCCCGGTCATTCGCGGTATTTTCCGACCAAGAATCGCCGACCAGAACAGCTGGAGAGAGCAGTCGGAGCACCAGCGAGTGAAGAAAATCACTTGCTGTATGCTCCGACCACCTCTTCCTGCACTAAAGTCGGGCCTTACCAATCAGGAGCTGTGTGATTTCCTTCACTCGCCGGCACTCCGGCTGCTCTCGCCTGCCTCTCCCATTGCCCCTTCCAGTCTCCCCCACGAAAAACCATATTTGTGGTTTTTCAAGATTCGCAGGGGTTCCTGGAACAGAATGGGGGAGTACGGTAGTACTACTATGGGGGTGGGGTCTGGGGCGGAGATTAGTTGGAGATGGGTGGGGTCTGGCCCACGACTTAGGCCAGTGTTCTTCAACTGCCGGTCTGCGGACTGGTGCCGGTCCACAAAATAATTATTGTAAATCAGTATTTTAGCATTGCTATTCCTGCATATCATACTCATATCAATGTCATATCAAAGCATTGCTAATTTTTTTTTTTTATTTCTCTATAGAGAGATACAGTTTGTAAACTACAAAGAAATAACTGTTTCCTTGATTGACAGAGTTACAAGACAAACAAGAGTAAAGACAAACTATAAAGATAAATATTCAGGATAAATGGGAGAAAGATTTACAGCTTAATTTGAGACATTGGGATGTTGCCCGAACTTTAAGAGCGACACCTGGAGTGACTCCGTGTACATTGTTAAGAGAAACGTATTATAGGGTTACATTACGTGCCTATTATACGCGTACACAATTGTTTTATAGTGGAGGTCTTCCTACACCATGTCATAAATGTGGGAGGGAGGGTCATACTTTAGGACATGCATTTTGGTTCAGCACTTTTGGAAGCGAATAATAAATTATATGTCAAAGATAATTGGAAGACCTTTGTGCTGTTCTCCTTCCCTCTTTATTTTGGATTTGCCAGAAGCTTTTGGCCATTTGCCTAAGGGACATAAGGCGCTGTGTAGGAAAATGAGTCTATTGGCTAGAAAATGTATACTTCAGTATTGGACGATCCCTGACCCACTGAGGTTTTGGCATTGGCGGAACCAATTACATCAGTTGGCCATTTAGTAACATAGTAGATGACGGCAGATAAAGACCCGAATGGTCCATCCAGTCTGCCCAACCTGATTCAATTTAAATTTTTTTTTTTTTTCTTCTTCTTAGCTATTTCTGGGCGAGAATCCAAAGCTTTACCCGGTACTGTGCTTGGGTTCCAACTGCCGAAATCTCTGTTAAGACTTACTCCAGCCCATCTACACCCTCCCAGCCATTGAAGCCCTCCCCTGCCCATCCTCCTCCAAACGGCCATACATAGACGCAGACCGTACAAGTCTGCCCAGTAACTGGCCTAGTTCAATCTTTAATATTATTTTCTGATTCTAAATCTTCTGTGTTCATCCCACGCTTCTTTGAACTCAGTCACAGTTTTACTCTCCACCACCTCTCTCGGGAGCGCATTCCAGGCATCCACCACCCTCTCCGTAAAGTAGAATTTCCTAACATTGCCCCTGAATCTTCCACCCCTCAACCTCAAATTATGTCCTCTGGTTTTACCATTTTCCTTTCTCTGGAAAAGATTTTGTTCTACGTTAATACCCTTTAAGTATTTGAACGTCTGAATCATATCTCCCCTGTCTCTCCTTTCCTCTAGGGTATACATATTCAGGGCTTCCAGTCTCTCCTCATACGTCTTCTGGCACAAGCCTCCTATCATTTTCGTCGCCCTCCTCTGGACCGCCTCAAGTCTTCTTACGTCTTTCGCCAGATACGGTCTCCAAAACTGAACACAATACTCCAAGTGGGGCCTCACCAATGACCTGTACAGGGGCATCAACACCTTCTTCCTTCTACTGACTACGCCTCTCTTTATACAGCCCAGAATCCTTCTGGCAGCAGCCACTGCCTTGACACACTGTTTTTTCGCCTTTAGATCTTCGGACACTATCACCCCAAGGTCCCTCTCCCCGTCCGTGCATATCAGCTTCTCTCCTCCCAGCATATACGGTTCCTTCCTATTATTAATCCCCAAATGCATTACTCTGCATTTCTTTGCATTGAATTTTAGTTGCCAGGCATTAGACCATTCCTCTAACTTTTGCAGATCCTTTTTCATATTTTCCACTCCCTCTTCGGTGTCTACTCTGTTACAAATCTTGGTATCATCTGCAAAAAGGCACACTTTTCCTTCTAACCCTTCAGCAATGTCACTTACATACATATTGAACAGGATTGGCCCCAGCACCGAACCCTGAGGGACTCCACTAGTCACCTTTCCTTCCTTCGAGCGACTTCCATTAACCACCACCCTCTGGCGTCTGTCCGACAGCCAGTTTCTGACCCAGTTCACCACTTTGGGTCCTAACTTCAGCCCTTCAAGTTTGTTCAACAGCCTCCTATGAGAAACTGTATCAAAGGCTTTGCTGAAATCCAAGTAAATTACATCTAGCATATGTCCTCGATCCAGCTCTCTGGTCACCCAATCAAAAAATTCAATCAGGTTCGTTTGGCACGATTTACCTTTTGTAAAGCCATGTTGCCTCGGATCCTGTAACCCATTAGATTCAAGGAAATACACTATCCTTTCTTTCAGCAACACTTCCATTATTTTTCCAACAACTGAAGTGAGGCTCACCGGCCTGTAGTTTCCTGCTTCATCCCTGTGACCACTTTTATGAATAGGGACCACATCCGCTCTCCTCCAATCCCCAGGAATCACTCCTGTCTCCAGAGATTTGTTGAACAAGTCTTTAATAGGACTCGCCAGAACCTCTCTGAGCTCCCTTAGTATCCTGGGATGGATCCCGTCTGGTCCCATCGCTTTGTCCACCTTCAGTTTTTCAAGTTGCTCATAAACACCCTCCTCCGTGAACGGCGCAGAATCTACTCCATTTTCTCGTGTAACTTTGCCAGACAATCTCGGTCCTTCTCCAGGATTTTCTTCTGTGAACACAGAACAGAAGTATTTGTTTAGCACATTTGCTTTCTCCTCATCACTCTCCACATATTTGTTCCCAGCATCTTTTAGCCTAGCAATTCCATTTTTTATCTTCCTCCTTTCACTAATATATCTTAAAAAATTTTTATCTCCCTTTTTTACATTTTTAGCCATTTGTTCTTCCGCCTGTGCCTTCGCCAAACGTATCTCTCTCTTGGCTTCTTTCAGTTTCACCCTGTAGTCCTTTTTGCTCTCCTCTTCTTGGGTTTTTTTATATTTCATGAACACCAACTCTTTCGTCTTTATTTTCTCAGCCACTAGGTTGGAGAACCATATCGGCTTCCTTTTTCTCTTGTTTTTATTGATTTTCTTCACATAAAGGTCCGTAGCCATTTTTATCGCTCCTTTCAGCTTAGACCACTGTCTTTCCACTTCTCTTATGTCTTCCCATCCTAACAGCTCTTTCTTCAGGTACTTTCCCATTGCATTAAAGTCCGTACGTTTGAAATCTAGGGAAGTTAGAGATGCTGGAATTACTAGAAAGCGAAAGATGTTGTTTCTACAAACCTGGGATTCATATTTGCAAGAATTACATCCTAAGGGCCGTAGTTGGGTCTCTTAATTGGGCTTTTATTTAATTGAATGAAAATAATACTGGTGTGTTTTGATGAGGTGGGGTAAAGAGTACCATTGGGTGGGTGGGGAGGGTGTGGAGAGGGGTGGTAGAGGTTATTGAAAGATTCAAACACATCATGATGGAGATGGAGGTGGGTATGGAGAGGGATAGGGATATGATGTATTCCGGAAAGGCATTTAAGATCTGGTGTTAAATGATCATAATAATTACAAGTCAAAGATCTTGATGCTTTTTTGGAGTGTGTTTCTGTTTCTCTTTATGCTTATTTTTATCTCTATTTTGTTTACTTTAATTATTATTTTAATTCTATCTTTAAATTATTTATTCATTACTTGTTGGAATATTTCTATCTCTATCTCTACCTCTGTCTTTTTATTTTTATTTTTCATACTGTTTCTTCAGGTACTTTAGTTAGATTGTGAGCCTTTGTTAGCCTCATAAGCTAACCCCTTAGTTTCTTTGCTAGCTGAACTTTGTGTTTTCTTTTTTTCTTCTTGATCTGGGCTTTTCTTAGGCGCATCCCATTCCCAGAGACAGGACACTGCTGCAAGGCTATCCATGTTCTCTGCCACTCTTGTTCTTTAATTCACATCTCAGAACATTTTTCCTTTACTCCGTTATATGCACAGCACTAGTCTCTCACCAGTAAAAGCAGAGATCTTGGCACAAACAGCTATTCCAGTCCAGACTGTCCAACTTTTCCAGCTGCAGCTTAAAATACAGCGGCTCTAAATCTAGCCAATAGCTTGAAATTCCTTGCTCTTTCTGGCCTGCTATATCCAAAAGCCTGCATTCCAACAGGAAAAGCAGCTGCTCCAGCTCCAACTTCAATTGCTACTCTGGACTAGGTTTCTTTAACTATTGCAGTTAAAATTCAATGGTAGCAGTTCAAAATTTCCCTCTCCCTCCACAATGAGTATTATGAGTTACCTTCTCTAGAATCTAATTTTCAGATGCTTGCAATGGTATTCACCTCCAGGACTGCTACCAATAAAACACATTTATGTGTTAAACTTGTCAGCTCCTCTGGTTATGTGTGACTTGCAATGCCAGCCAAAGCACAAACTACTACATTCTTCTGACCATATCAAACCAGATTTTCATAACAGCACTGCAATCTCCAAACAGAAAAAAAAAATAAAAAAATTCCTGTTTGGCTTGTCTAACCAATTTGTAACCTAAGACCTCTTAAGCCTCATCTCTTCAACTCTAACCAAATTTTTTCCCAAGCTCTCTTATGCCTTACCTCTGTATCCTGCTTACCTATATTTTGATGACTTTACATTGTACCTACATTTGCTGACTGTCCAGCTCTTCTTCGTTGTAAACCACCTCGAACTACTACAGCGTTGTCGGTATATAAGAATAAAATTATTATTATTAAATTCTTGAGTTTCCTCTCTAGGGCAAAGCTAGTCTCTTTATCCCACGTACATATCCCTACACTGTTACACTGAGGTCCCAAGCCCTGGAGTTCAATGAAAATTGTCTTCTTTTACTAAGAAGCACTAATAAGAACATAAGAATTGCCGCTGCTGGGTCAGACCAGTGGTCCATCCTGCCCAGCAGTCCGCTCACGCGGCAGCCCTCTGGTCAAAGACCAGCGCCATGAGACTAGCTCTACCATTGTACGTCCTTGTTCAGCAGGAACTTGTCTAATTTTGTCTTGAATCCCTGGAGGGTGTTTTCCCTTATGACAGACTCTGGAAGAGCGTTTCAGTTTTCTACCACTCTCTGGGTAAAGAATAGCTTCCTTACGTTCGTATAGAATCTATCCCCTTTCAATTTTAGAGAGTGCCCTCTCGGTCTCCCAACCCTGTCCTTATCTACTAAGTCTATCCTCTTCAGTACCTTGAATGTTTCAATCATGTCCCTTCTCAATCTCCTCTGTTCGAGGGAGAAGAGGCCCAGTTTCTCAAATCTTTCACTGTACGACAGCTCCTCCAACCCCTTAACCATCTTAGTCGCTCTTCTCTGGACTCTTTCGAGTAGTACCGTGTCCTTCTTCATGTAAGGCGACCAGTGCTGTACATAGTACTCCAGGTGAGGGCGCACCATGGTCAGGTACAGCGGCATGATAACCTTCTCTGACCTGTTTGTGATCCCCTTCTTTATTATTCCTAGCATTCTGTTTGCCATTTTTGCCGCTGCTGAACCATATATTGTAATGTGTGCTAGCATCTAGGCATAGAGCCCTCACAAATACAACATCTATACAAGGGTTACAAGTAAAACAAAATCCCCTATGGTGAAGCAGCCTATTTACTTGGCAGACTAAGTAAGAAGAGCAAATCTCTTGACTTTCTTTTTTTCCGTCTTGTCCCTGACAAGGACTAGTTAATATTGAGATTTGTAAAGCCTGTCTTCCCAATTAACCCAGTCTCACAAGCAAAGGGATAAATTAGTCTACTTTGGCAATCTTCTGTTACTTCATAGACAATCTCTGGAGGCGTATGTGGGAGGCAGCTCCTGCCTTCCTTGGGTTCCCTGAGTATCGGACAACGCAAGCCAAGCCCTTTGAACACCTTCTCCTGCCCTGGGTCCATCTTCCAATACTGTGGCTTAGGGTTAAAAACACATTTGAATAATCCCTTACTCCTTCCTTGGGGCTCCCCTGTTATGTTATGCCATAAGGCTTTTAACCGTCTCTCTGCCTGAGCCATGCCCTCCTGACTCAGGAAGCTAAATCTAGTTTTCTCAACTTAAGCTATCTCAATTCTCAGTAAGGGTGTCCTTAAGGGATCCCAGGCTTATATTATTCACTCCTTCACAATACATATTCAAGGAGCAACTACTGACTGGAAAATATGGAGTAGAGCGGGAATTTGGCTAGTTAAACAACTGAGACATCAACAAGAATGGGTGCCATTTTCTGTTCTGGCGGAGGAATATAAACTTCCTATCCAATAACAATTTAGGTGGATTCAGCTGTTACACTGTACAAAAGCTGCTCCTCTGCAAAATAAGGTTCAGAATGTACAACCAGAGCTTATATCACTAGGGTCCTGTTCAGTGAACTGTAAAGGTGCAGCGGCTAAGTGGTACAAACGGTTTAAATTAAATATATGCCTAGGGGGATTCAAGGTATATGGGAGTCTGAATTAAATCCCAAAAAATCCACAAAAATATTACTCACCAGGGATGGGCTAAACACCCCCGATAAACATTACGTGCAAAAAGGTGGAGAAAAAGCCTCAAACTTTCATATGCTTCAGCAGTAAACAATCAACTGATATGAGTTCAAACCTGCTTAATTTCCTATCATCGGCAAAAAACTGCACCACCACCACAATGTAATTATCAACAGGGTGTTAAACCCATCACTGTGCACAGGAAAAGAAAAATATTTTTTTTTCTTAGCTTGGGTTCCATGGTCCGAAAAACGCTGAAGATGTAAATGTCTGGCCAGACTAGATGAAACAACAGCGTTCACACGATGGGCATGGCTTCTGGAAGATCCATCGTGTGAATGCTCTCCTTTCATCTAGTCTGGCCAGACATTTACATCTAATCTAATCTAATCTAAACCTTAAGTTTATATACCGCATCATCTCCATGAGAATGGAGCTCGACACGGTTTACAAGAACTTAAAACAGTGGGTAGAGAAGAAGAAAAAGGATTACATGAACTTATGTGTAGAAGGGGGGAGAGAAAGGGGGGAAGGATAGAGCTACAATTTGCTGAAAAGCCAGGTTTTCAGTTGTTTGCGGAATAACTGAAGGGAGCTCAGGTTCCGCAGCGGGGTGGTGAGGTCGTTCCAAAGACCTGTGATTTTGAAGAGAAGGGATTTTCCCAGTTTGCCTGAATAGTGGATGCCGCTTGGAGAGGGGAAGGCTAGTTTTAGTCTACATCGTTTTTCGGACCATGGAACCCAAGCTAACCTGAGGCACATGGTCGGGTTGGGCCCATGTGCCTCAGGCCGCGCCCCCAGGTGGGACCTAAGGCTCCAGGGCCTATTCTGATTGGCCCACACGCCTTAGGCCCCACCAGTAGGCGGAGCTTTGGGACGGATGGGCCAATCCGGCCTCATTCCGTCGTTGGCTGCCTGCCGGACAGGCGGGTTTGGCTCCCGTCTGTCCCAACTACACAAAGGTACGGGGAAGGCGGGTGGGGGTGTCGTGGGGGTCGGCCAGGGGGGTCGCGGGTCGGCGGGGGGGGCGGTCGGAGGTTCTTGGGGGGGGGCGGTCGTTGGAGGGAGGGGGGTTTGCGTCGAGGGCAGGAGGGCCTGGGATCCCTCCTGCCCGTAATGTAGTGCGGGGTAGGGGGTCGCCGTGGCCAGGAGGGTTTGGGCTCCCTCCTGGCCCGATATTGTCAGGGAGTTGGGGAGTCGGCCGGGCAAGAGGGCTTGGGCTCCCTCTTGCTCCGATCGTGGATGCGGGTGCGGGTGGGAGCGCGTGCGAGCGGTCGTTCGGGGTGGGGGTGCGAGCGGTCCTGCTGGGGGGGGTGAATCGGGCATCGGGCGGGGTGGGGACTATGTAAAAAAAAATTTGTATACCGCGCGAGGGGTATGCGCGGTGGGTAAAAACGCGTATAACGCGCGCGTTATATGCGTGAAAATACGGTACTACTTTTGAGAACCTAGTGGTTAGTGCAATGGCTTGAGGCCCTGGGGAATTGGGTTCGATTCCCACTGGAGCTCCTTGTGACTCAGGGCAAGTCACGTAACTCTTCATTGCCCCAGATACAAAATAAGTACCTGTATATAATATGTAATCCACTTCGACTGTACCCTCAGAAAGGCAGCATATCAACTCCCTTTCCCTTACTTACTTTCCATACAAAATGGTTTGTTGCCTTTATAATAATTCCTTTTAGTTTTACCCACTGCTTTCCTTCTTCCAGATGTTCTCATCCAAACAGCTCCTTGACAAAATCCCCCATATCAAGGAAGCTAGTTTTTTGTTTGTTTGTTTTAAGTTTAGAACCTTCACTTTTGAATGAGCCCTCTCTACAACTGTCTTAATATTAAACTATAACATGTGATCACTGGATGCCAGATGAGAACCCACTATAACATCAGACAGTCAATTGCCAAGTATATTCTCTTGGGAGAAGATCCAAGATTTTATCTGTCCTGAGGTAAAGGTAGTCTTGTGCTAGGCACAGCCCCTTGGGGAGAGTTACAGTGTGGTGGCTATTAGAGAATGGCAAGGGGACAAAATTTGTCCCTGTCCCCGCAGGAACTCAATTTCCCCATCCCATCCCGGTGAGTTTTGTCACTGTCCCTGTCCCATTCCTGTAAGCTCTGCTTTAACCACACAAGTTTCAAACACTTATGATTTTAAAGTGTTTGAGGCTTGTGCAGATGAGGACAGAGCTTGCAGGAATGGGGCAGGGACAGAAAAAGAACTTGCAGGGACGGTAAAATGAGTTCCCGCGGGGACGGGGAAAAATTTATCCCTGTGTCATTCTCTAGTGGCTATTCCTGAGAAAGCTTGCTTGCTGGTAGGTATTACACTGTGTGATTTCAGTCCCTGTATATAATGTGTAAACCACTTTGATTATAACCATAGAAAGGCGGTATATCAAGTCCCATTCACCGTTTTCATTCCCTTTTGATACTCTGAGCAACCTGTTGTTTAGATACTCTGGCTCATTTTGTCTGAGGATCTTGAAAATCAAAGATAGTTTTATATTTGGCCCTGTAAGGTACTAGTAACCAGTACGGTTTTTGTAGGAAAAGTGTGATATCGCCATACCACTTGCAGTCCTCTATCAGTCATGCTGCAGCATTCTCAATTAATTGAAGGTGGTGAAAGCTTTCTTTGGTTTGAGCAATATGCAGAGCATTACAGTGGTCCAGCATGACATTATCACAGCATGAATCACTAATGTCAGACTTGTATTTTCAAGATAAGGAGAGATTTTATAGTTTCTCTGCAAGTTATAGAAAAGTGTGTAAAGGCTGCTTTGAATTTGTGGGATCACAGTAAGTGATGAGTCCAGCAGTATCCTGTGATTTTAGGGGAGTTCACAATTTCCAAATAGTATTTTGGAAATCAGGTACTTGTCCACTTGTGTTTGGAATCCACAGACTCTTTTATTTGGGTTCAAGCACAGTTTGTTGTTTTGTGCCTATTCCTGAGTTGCTATAAACAGGCAGTCATTTTACTCAAAGCTGTGATTAGATCTGGTTCAACTGGCAGTATTTGAACAGCATCAGCATAATATAGAGGTTTGTGTCCATGAACTGAAACAGTTCAGCTAAAGGCCGAGGTAGTTATTAAATAAGATAGAAGGTGATATGGATCTCTGTGTTACCCTGCACTTCAGTGTCCAAGATGAAGCGCTGTTGCTGAACAACAAGTTGTCTGACAACTAGCACTTGTACCATGCAAACAGTGTGTTACTGATACCAGTTTCTGCCAGCTGTATAGGCCTATTATTACGATCCACAGTGTTGAAGGCTGCTGAGAAATGCAGCAACACTAGTCCTGAGGTGGATCCCCCGTCACAGTTTCTGTGGATATTGTCAAGCAGGGATATAAACAGGAAAAAAGGCAAAGGGAGATGTTTTAATACAACCAAGGTAAACTTTAAATCATCTTTCAACTCCACCCTTTCAGCAATGCAAGCAGTGTCTCACTTCCGGTTCACCACACAATTGTTTCCCACGTACTCACCTTTTTGTCGAAACGCGGACCGTGTTGGGTCCTGTGTCCCTAGCGGACTAGGTCCTTTAAGGCTCTTATGTGGATGATTTACTTTTATGTGGATGGAATTATTTTATGTGGATGATTTTAGTGTACCTTTGGAACTTTGATACTTTCAAATAAAGTCCATTTGGGAACGTCGTCACTCCACAGAGTTTTTTTTGTTTTCTCTGGCTCCACAGGTACTCCAAGAGATTGGCCTGTTAGCACCAGCCCACTCTCGTGGGTCTGCATCCTTTCCCCAGAGGAGTATGCACAAGAAGGGGACTTCTCATCTGCCTTTGACACTATAGACCAGGGGTGCCCACACTTTTTGGGCTTGTGAGCTACTTTAAAAATGACCAAGTCAAAATGATCTACCAACAATAAAATGTTTTTTAAAAAACACAAAGCGCACTGTACACAGAGAAAATGTTAATTATCATTTATATTCCGGGGGTTTTTCAAAGAAGTCAAGGCAGATGACTCTATGCTATGTCACCTCAGTAACAACCATACAAAAATAGACAAATATACCCCCTTCCCTTTTTACTAAACCACGATAGCAGTTTTAGCGCAGGGAGCTGCACTGAATGCCCAGCACTGCTCTCGACGCTCATAGGCTCCCTGCACTAAAAGCTGCTATTGCGGTTTAGTAAAAGGGGGCCATAGTGCAAAATATAGACAGCAGATATAAATTATCAAAACGGACACATTTTGATCACTAAATTGAAAATAAAATCATTTTTCCTACCTTTGTTGTCTGGTGATTTCATGAGTCTCTGGTTGTACTTTCTTCTGACTGTGCATCCAATCTTTCTTCCCTGCTTCCCCTCCTCCAGACCTCATTCCCTCCCCAAACTTTTTCTTCCTCTCTCCCTGCCCTTTCTTTCTCGCTGCCTCCCTTTCTGTTTTTCTCTCTTCATGCCCCTTTCTTTCTTTCTGTTTCCCTTCTTTCCATCTGTCTCCGTGCCTGCCCCCTTTCTTTCTTTCGCCCTGCCCTCCCCCAAGCCACTGCCGCCATCGGGGAACAGGCCCCCAAACCACTGCCACCGCCATCGGGGAACAGGCCCCCAAACCACCGCCGCCGCCATCGGGGAACAGGCCCCAAAGCCACCGCCACCCCAAGCTTTCCCTGCTTCACTGCGTCAGGCCCACCAGCATTCCTCTCCCCAACATCAATTCTGCCATCGGAAAGGAAGTTCCGGGCCAGCCAGGCAGCGATTGGCTGGCCCGGAAATTCCTCTCCAATGGCAAATTTGAAGTCGGGGAGAGGAAGGCTGATCGGCCCGGTAGATTATGAAGGCAATGTGAGTCTATCACAGAGCCCAGGATGGGCTCAACGATCAACTCACATTGCCTTGGCGATCTACCAGTCGATCGCAATCGACCTATTGGGCACCCCTGCTAGAGACCATACTCTCCTCTTAGAAAGACTGGAAGCAATAGGTATTACCAATCAAGTTCTTTTGTGGTTTCAATCTTACTTTGCTAACCAATCCTCATCAGTTTTATTCAATAACTCTACTTCTGAAAATTTCACCGTAGACTATGGTATTACTCAAGGGTCTATCCTCTCACCACTCTTGTTTAATATCTTTCTAGCTCCTCTGATGACTCTCTGCCAATCCATTGGGTTTAGTGCATTTGCTTATGCCGATGACATCAACTTTTTACATCCCAAGGACTCCAAAAACCCTCTGGATGCTTCAGCGATCAACAAGAAACTGGAACTAACAGGCTTGCTCTCAATGTTATCAAAGTCAAAGGTAATGTTCTTTCCTTGGAAAGATGGCCTTAAACTCGATTTTCCTATCACTCTCAAGGGTGAAACACTTCAGGTGATCAACTCTTAGGGGTCAAGATCTTAGGGGTTACATTTGATCAGAAGATATCTTATCATGAACATATCAGTAGTGTAGTTAAGTCCACTTTTTTCAGATTACACCAAATTCGTTCTGTTTCAAAATTTTTGGAGCCTAAATCAATTAACATTCTGATGATTCTAACTCTCTGGTGATTTCCAAAATTGATTACTGTAATGCCCTATTCAAGGGAATTGCCCTAAAAGAAGACATTTACAAATCATCCAAAATGCTTCTATCAAACTCATTATGAATGCAAAGAAATTTGACCATGTTCCGCTGCTCCTTTAAAAAGCTCATTGGCTTCAGGTGTCCCATTGCATAACCTTGAAAATATGCCTGCTAACTCTCAAGTCTCTTCTTTATAAAGCCCCAACCTTCATTGATAGACTCTTGGTTCCTTATGTTACCACCAGAATGCTTAGATCCAGTGACCAAACACTTATTGATGGTCCCCTCCCTTAAAATTATCAGCACACTTCCACAATATATTTTTTCTGTCACAGCACCACAAACGTGGAATTCCCTACCCATTCACTTAAGGGAAGAATGTCTTATAGACAGATTTAAGAGCAAGTTAAAGTGCTTTCTTTTTAAAGATGCCTTTGACTGATTAGTTCCCTAGATTTGGTTAGCTCTGTTAAACTTTGATCTATGATTCCTCCTGACACTTCTAACTTATCCCTTCCTGTTGTTTTACCCCCAATTTGTTTCCTTTACTATCAATTATTGTATTTCTCACCTTTTCCCTTTTGTAGCGTATGTCATGTACATCAAGTCTATGTTACATGTATCATCCTCCCTGAAAGTTGTAAAGCTTTTAACTGTGTATATCACTTTGAAGTATGATTAAGCAATTATTCAAATTTTAAATAAACTTGACCTCTGAGCAACGAAGCCACACAGGAAAAAGGAACCAATAAACAAAAATACTTAAAAATAATAAAAAGAAGTAGAGCAGAACACATCTTCTAAGTTCACTTGCAAAATTAAAAACTGAAGAGGGAGCTATTCTCCATTGCTTAAGGGGAGGAGTTGAAAGATTGTGAGTGACATTGTTCTGCAAAGTTCGCAACTAAAGGAGGATAACAGTTTCAGTACAGAATCCTATGTCTTTGAAACAGAAAGATGAACTTAGGCACTGGTAATGTAGGCCAAGGTTTTAAAGGCCTACATTTCTGGCACCTGGGTTCATCATAGAATCACAGCTAGTAGCACTTAGTGGCGCCTAAGGCCAACTCTGCTCCTACACTTTGCTGAGTAATAAACCAGACAACTGAATAGAAAAGAGGGAAGACCACAGGAAAGCATCTGATAGTAAAGAACACTGTATTTGAAAGGAATATGATAAGCAATAAGCAAAATGAGTTCAGCTAACACCCGGGTGCCTAGCAATGTTCTTTACTATGGTCTTCCCTCATTTCTATTCAGTTTTCTGGTTTATTACTCAGCAAAGAGAGCCCTCTGATCTTCACAACAACAACTGTTAACTGTCCCATTATTTAGACAGTTATTTCTTGATACTCCCAGGAACTCTTCTTTCTCGGTTATGCCCCTACACTTTGGAATTCCTTACCACACTACATCTGCAATGAAAGTTTGCTTTCAAGAGCTTATTACTTCTCGCAGGCCTTTTATTCACAATCTGACAGAGCAGATTAAATAGCAAAAATAAATAAATAAATAATAATAAACCAAGATAAACAAGGACTCCTTTTACTCCCTAGCCTGATGTCTTATCTTTTTCCCTTTTCCACACCTCAGATTTTACTGTAATTAACCTCTCGTTCTCTCCTCATGTTCTTATTTGATGTTGGTTGTTTTGGTATTAGTTTGTTTCTTAACCCTCCTTTTATATGAGTTTGTAAACCGCTTAGATTTTAACCCTGGTTTTATATTTGTGGTATATTACATAAATTTAACTTGAACTGCTGTTCCCAGGAGGCACCCAGGATTTAATTTTTTTTTTTTTTTTTTTACTCAGCTTTTAATGGTGCGATCAATAATTGCACCACTTAAAGCCAATTAAAACAAGTTAGGCGTCGGCAGTTATAATCTAGGCATCTAACTTTAGGCTACCCTTATCAGAATTTCCCTCAAAGTGCTTGCTAAGGGAGTTTTCTAATATATAAAGGCTGACCTAATATATTTACAAAGGCCATAATTAGGGGTTCTTTTACTAAGCTACACTAAAAAGTGGCCTGCACTTTTATTAGCACATGGGTTTCCCACATGCCGAGGCCACTTTTAGCACCGCAGTAAAATTACCACATCTTCTATTTTAGGAATGAATGACCATATGCTAATTTCTAATTTAGCGCATGGTCATCACGTTGCGTGTCATCGTGTTGCATCTGCGCCTGCGTGGAAGCCCTCCAGATGCAGCCCCGACCTCAGGGAAGACAACGAGGGTTTGTATGGGAGCGTGACTAGGGGCGAGATAGGGTGGAGCTGGGAGGTGGGATGGGATGGGACCATGTACCCTCTTTTTTTACTTTAAAAATCTGGTAACCCCAGGAAATCCAGCTATACAATATAAAATAGCTCACCTTTATCTACATATTTATTCACACTTTCAGAGTAAAATGTAGCAGATTGGTGAGCAAGATTTACCATGGCTAAATTCATGTTATTTTTCTCCCGTTAAACCATTCATATGTATTTGCTCAATAATTTGGGGGTCCTTTTAGGGTAGCGTGCATTTACCACAGCTTAAAGTCGCATACTACGGGATGCACTCAAGCATCTTGCAGTAAATGCCTAATTGTCACATGCTAACTCAGGGATCTCAAAGTCCCTCCTTGAGGGCCGCAATCCAGTCGGGTTTTCAGGATTTCCCCAATGAATATGCATTGAAAGTAGTGCATGCACATAGATCTCATGCATATTCATTGGGGAAATCCTGAAAACCCGACTGGATTGCGGCCCTCAAGGAGGGACTTTGAGACCCCTGTACTAACTACACACTAAAAAATTTTTTCATTTTTCTTAAGAGGATGTGTCTCGGGGAAGGGCATAGAGGTTAGTGATTTCTAAGTTCAGTTAGCACAGCTACATTACAGTGCACTGATTAGCACGGGATTATCACATGAACCCTTACTACCTAAAAAAAACAATGACAGTTTATTAAAAATTTGATATATTGCCTGGCCTATGCAGATCTAGGTGGTTTACAATAAGAAAAAACAGATATTGTTGGAAAGGAATTCCAGTGTCATGATAGGACAGCCCTAACACATTAATTCCAGATGGGGCGGAAAAAAAGGAAAAAACTTAAAAAGAAATACGCAAACCAAAAGAAAACACATTTTTTATTACAATGTATATCCATATCCATAAGTATATTTTTTGCTCTCCCTCCAGCTCAATATTGAAAGCTAATATAAATAAGTGAGTCTTTAATAGTTTTTAAATGCTTTTACTTTTTTTTTTTTAGCTTGTCCTCCCAAAGTTGCTCAGAACAGGTTACAAATCAGGTACTTCAAGCATTTTCCCTATCTGTCCTGGTAGGCTCACAGTCTATTTAATTTACCTGGGGCAGTGGAAGAAACAGCACGGGGTTTGAACCCACAACCTCAGGGTGCTAAGGCTGTTGTAGCTCTAACCACTATGCCACACTCTCCTTTTTTTTAAATTGCACATATTACTTTTGGCGGATTATTCCAGAGGACAGGAGACAACAACAAAAAAAAAGCACATGGATGTGTTGACCCCCCAGCGAGCCTTAGAGACATATGGCATGGCTAGTCTGGTGTCAGTATGTGCTAACATGGTACTTTTTTTGAAATGGCTGAATGCTAATGGCCATTAATACAAAAATTATAAAATTGGCCATTTTACTGCTTAGCACGTAAGGGCAAGCTAAGGCTACTTTATACCACAACTTAGGGTCTCTTCTATTAAACTACGCTAGCAGTTTGTAGCGCGGTGAGCCGTGCTGAATGGCCTGCACTGCTCCCGACGCTCATAACAGTTCCTATGAGCGTCGGGAGCAGCATGACTCTCTGCGCTAAAAACTGCTAGTGCAGTTTGATAGAAGAGGCCCTTAGTAAAAGGACCCCTTTGTTCTTTACAATAGTCTCTATTTTGCCCAGCATTGTGTTGAATGGGGACTATCTATCTGATACCCAACAATCGAAACCAACCTAACGCCTCCCCACTCTCTAAAACAACCTAACGCCACAAGAACCACCTCATCTCTATGAACCAAGTTGACTACTCTCTAACTATTCTATAATTCCTCTGGAAATGGCCAGATAGATCCTTTTTGTAATCCGCCTTGAACCGCAAGGTAACGGCGGAATAGAAATCACTAATGTAATGTAATAAAAATTTGCCAGGAAAGGGATGTCAGAAACTGGTCAGTAGGTTCTCAGGACACACCCAGCCAATCAGATTTCTCAGGACAACCACAATTGCATACAATTGAAGCAGTGCTGTGGGTATCTGAGAACTTGGTTGAAAATCATTGGTCTATTTCTATGCACCACACTGGTGTAAGGAAATTTGAAGTGTAATATTCACTCTAGAGGAGCTGTACTTTCTATGTTTCTATTATGCATAAAAAAACTTATGGAAATTTACATCTGTTTTTGAAAAACCTATTGATATGGGATTACATAAGTGACAAAAACCTTACTGTAGTTCACTTGAGCTAATGCTCTTGGACAGCAAGTGGAATTTTGGCATCTCTTTGTGTATATATTTTACATTATAATTTCAAAACCAACAGTTAATAAAACTGGGGGGAAAACAATAATGGCTATCATTTATACCTCAACCAAATCGACCAGCAATTCTTGGATGGAACTTGTGGCTTCCAATCAAACTGAACAGGTAAATTATCTGACAACAGAGCCTGTCCAGCGGAGAGGAATATACCTTAATAGTAAACATTTTCTTCAGCCATTTTTAAATAATCATTTTAGAAACTTGGGTCTATGTGCATGAAACTCTTTTCTTGGAAGAACACTATTGCCTTTCCTGCTAACTTATTTGTCAAGTAACAGCTGCTTTACACATTCCTGTGCAAACATTAAAGTTTTCAGTCTCTACTGGCATATCTCATAACAAAGAACAGTCATTTAGAGGTATTGCATTACATGTTTTTTTCCCAGTTGAATTACTGTACAATACTTGTACTCTACAGTTCTGAGAAATCACACCAAATTGGATCAATCAAGTGGAAGTCTGGTAAGATCATTAATGCACCAAGAAGCCACCTGGAGATCACACTTTTCATTTCCCAACCCTCAATTTCACATGGAAAGGAGTACAGTAATAAGAATTGCTAGATTCAAAGACTTTTGTATACAAAAAAGTGGTTACTTTACATTAGCAGATTTCTTAACATGTTTAACAAATTATTTCCAGATGGAATTAGAAAAAAAATACAAAAATTGGTACTTCAGACTAAGACTGTCTTTGCTATTTTTAGACATGCCTTACCTCTATTTCTATATTTTTCTACTGTCAAAGAACTTCTTGAACACTCTGAAGTTATCCTTATTTAAATGGATACAAAGTCAGTGTTAACGTATGTGCATAAATTGTTGAGTAGAAGGTGGAAAAGATAGTAATAATGAATTGAATGTAGTTGAGTGAAGGCAAGAAAGGGAAGAAAGAAATAGTACCAGTGATGTACTATAAAAGTAGGTTCTTGGTTGGGTTCCTTTCAACATTTTTCTCTAGTGGAAGGGATATCAGGAAGGGTTTACCATATTGTGTAGGATACCAAAATTAGAGAATGACATGGTGAAGAAACTCCATGGTGAGCCATGGTGGGCCGAGGCTATAGAGACACCAAACACTGACTCGCCACAGACACGGAAACAAAACTTTTCACTGCCTGCAAGAACACTGAAAAGTTTTGTCCCCGCAGTTGGAAGCACGCCCCTCAATCCTTACCACTAGTAACCACTTGTAAGGGGTACACAGTACTATACAGGTCTCCTGCACCCTTCCTCCCCAATGTGGAGTCACTGCCATTCGCCACCACCGGCAATCCCATTTGTAAACATCCTTCCTTCTTGCTCTCCAGCTGCATGCCCCCCTCTGAGGAAGCAAGGTCAGACCCAGGACGGTGGACAGAGGTCTCTGTGCAGACCGAGACCATCATCAAGCGCTACACTACACTACAAAATGAATAATTTCTAAAAACGCATGAGCAATATCTGATAAAATGAGGAGTAATAAGTGAAATACAGGCAGTCCCTGAGTTACAGACACCCAACTTAAGTAAGACTCGTACTTAAGAACACGGTTGCGGCTTCATTTGATTCCAGTGGCATAGACTCCTACACAGATTCAGAAATGATGCCTGTCCACATTAAGAACAGTGTGTGGTTATGGATAGTGTACCTTAGAAGGAACACTGGTAGGGACAGTTGGCCCTCTTTTCAGCTGGGAGCAAAGGTAAGCAGAAAGAATCTTAAAATCTATAAGTTCTGAGTTACATACAAATCCGACTTAAGAACAGCTTTAAAAACGTAACTCGCTCCTTCCGATACACCACTGGACCACCAGGATTTAAAAAGGTAATATGCGCTCCATAAGATGCACAGACATTTCCACCCACTTTATTTATTTATTTATTTTTTTTTTTTTTGGGGGGGGGGGGGAGTATGTCTTATGAAGCGAAAAATATGGTAAATTTGAAAATTTACAGGCCGTGCAGCTGGATGGAGATCTCATGCAGGAACTAAGGAGCCTCAGGGAGGAGGTGATACGCCTGAGAAGCATCTGAGAGGATGAGGCCTACATCGACGGAGTCGTCCAGGAGCTGTCCCAAATCACCGAGCAGGCCCATGACAAGTCAATCCTCGAGACGCCCAAATCATCAGCTTTGAAACCAACAATTGGGATACAGGAAATGGCTAGCGGCACTGACTCCTGGCAGCTGGTGACCTCCTCCACGGGCAAACATAGGAGACCACCCCCCACCCCCCCCCCTTTTTCAATCTCTTCATCTTCTCCTTCTTCTTACAAACAGGGCAGCTATACATCAATCCCTCAACTCACCCTGTGGAACAGATTCCAGATTCTTCAGGAAGGAACTGCCGATGAGGAACAGGAGCAGGAACAGGAGCAGGCCCAACACACAGCTCCATCTCCAGGGACAACTGACCGGCTCCCCCCAAAGAAGCGCAGAGTAATAGTCATCGGGGATTCCATGCTGAGTTACCTCAGCAGTCTTCCTTCCAGCCACACTTGTTCTTTGCAGGGATGCAGGCCTCTTGCATGCTGCACGTGACTAACGGCTTGAAGGTCAAACACGTGCAGCTGAACAAGTGCCGCTGAAGACAGGAAGAAGCAGCCCAGAAAATGAAAGAGTCATGGGATAAGTGGCAAAGTTCAGCTGTGGATTAGGAATTGGTTATCAGATAGAAAACAGAGGGTAGGGTTAAATGGCCATTTTTCTCAATGGAGGAGAGTAAACAGTGGAGTGCTGCAGGGGTCTGTACTGGGACTGGGGTTATTTAACTTATTTATAAATAATTTGGAAATTGGAATGATGAGTGAGGGGATTAAATTTGCAGATGACACTAAACACGCTTTTTACTTATGCGGATGATATTTTTATACTGATTGAGATTGACCCAAATACAGTGGTACCTTGGTTTACGAGCATAATCTGTTCCAGAAGCAAGCTCATAATCCAAAGTGCTCGTATATCAAAGCAAAGTTCCTCATAGGATATAATGGAGACTCAGACAATTTGTTGCTACTGCTGCCAGCGACTGACATAAACATGACAGAACTGCAGAGGAGCGAGAAAGGTGATGGAGCAGTGCCAGTTCTACAGGGAAGAGGAGGAGGAAGAAAAACGGTTCCGAGGGGCGAGATGCTGAGTAGAGAATGACACAGTGGCACTTAACCCGCGGCTACTGCGTTTAACCGTGGGTAACCCACCAAAAACGGGGAATGAAAATTAGCAGCCTCTGCGGGGACGGGGACAAGGCCATCACCGCCCCGTGGAGCGGTGAATGGTCTTGTCACCGCAGTGAGGCATAAAGGATCGTGCGGTCCTCGCAGCCCCCACCCGCACGTCGGCTCGATCGTTTAACCAGCTTTCTCTCTCCACCTCACCTTAGTTTGCCGGCTTTCTTTTTCGGCGACCGGAACACTTTCAAAAGAGCCGCGCACGCGCGGCTGCTCAGTATTCAATCTTCTGCTCTGACCCAACCGGAAACAGGAAGTTGCAGCAGAGCAGAAGATTGAACTTTGAGCAGCCGCACGTGTGCGGCTCTTTGAAAGCGTGCCGGTCGCCGAAAAAGAAAACCGGCAAACTAAGGAGAGCTGGAGAGCAGTAGCGTACCAAGGGGGGGGGGGGCGGCGGGAAGGGCGAAAAAGGTAATGGCGCCAGGCCTTGGAGCACCGAGGCAGACCTCTTCTCCCCCTCCCAGCTGAACCCCCGCTGACCCTCCTATCTCTCCCCCCCCAAGTGAACCTTTCCGACCCTCCCAGCGAAAGCAGCAAACCTCCCTCCAGTAGCGTCGGCTTTCTCCTCCCTCTGCCGCATCACTGATGACATCATCCGTGACGCGGCAGAGGGAGGAGAAAGCCGCTAAGGAGGTTTGCTGCTCTCGCTGGGAGGGTCGGAAAGGTTCACGGGGGGGAGATAGGAGGGTCAGCGGGGGTTCGGCTGGGAGGGGGGAGAAGTGGTCTGCCTCGGTGCTCCACTACCTTCTTCGGGCAGCAGCAGCGTTTACAATTTGCTGCTGTTGCCGGCTTCAGGCCTTGTTCTCTGCCGGGTCCTGCCTACTTCCTGTTTTCATGAAGACAGGACCCGACAGAGAGGAAGGCCTGAAGCGGGCAACAGCAGTGAATTGTGAATGCTGCTGCTGCCCGATGAAGTTCAGGACATCGGGGAAGGAGCAGGGAGAAATCGGCTGCTGGCTTGGGGGTGAGGGTAGGGAAAGAATCGTGGAAGTGGAGAAATTGGCATGATGGCTTTGTGGGGGCTAGGGGGAGAGAGAAAGAAAGGAAAAAATAAAGAGGTGGGGCCAGGGGGAGAGAGAAAGAAAGGCAGAAATAAAGAGGGGTCAGGGGGAGAGAGAAAGAAAGGCAGAAAGAAAGAGGGGGACCAAGGGGAGAGAGAAAGAAAGGCAGAAATAAAGAGGGGGTCAAGAGGGAGAGAAAGAAAGGCAGAAAGAAAGAGGAGGGCCAGGGGGAGAGAGAAATAAAGAAGGAGGCCAAGGGAAGAGAGAAAGAAAGGCAGAAATAAAGAGGGGGGCCAGAGGGAGAGAGAAAGAAAGACAGAAATAAAGAGGAGTCAAGGGCGAGAGAAAGAAAGGCAGAAAGAAAGAGGAGGGCCAGGGGGAGAGAGAAAGAAAGAGGGGGGCCAGGGGGAGAGAGAAAGAAAGAGGGGGGGCAGGAGAAGAAAGAAGAAGGACCAGAGACTCATGAAATCACCAGACAAAAAGGTAGGAAAAATGATTTTATTTTCAACTTAGTGATCAAAATGTGTCCGTTTTGAGAATTTATATCTGCTGTCTATATTTTGCACTATGGCCCCCTTTTACTAAAACGCAATAGCGGTTTTTAGCGCAGGGAGCCTATGAGCATCGAGAGCAGTGTGGGGCATTCAGCGCAGCTCCCTGCGCTAAAAACCGCTATCGCAGTTTAGTAAAAAGGGAGGGGGAATATTTGTCTATTTTTGTATAGTTGTTACTGAGGTGACATTGCATAAAGTCATCTGCCTTGACCTCTTTGAAAACCCGCGGAATATAAATTATAATTAACATTTTCTCTGCGTACAGCGTGCTTTGTGTTTTTAAAATTTTATTGTTGGTAGATCATTTTGACTTGGTCACAAAGGTAAGGGGGAGGGAGGGAGGGGAGCTGCTGAAAGACATCTAGTAATCCTTGCAGGCTTGACTGTGCAGGGAATTATTTTTGTAAAATCATGTTTTGTTATGTGACTGGCATTATCTAGACTTTAATTTCTATGAATGAATAGAATGAAAATGATATAAAATTACTTGCTTGCGGGGACCGCGTGTTCCGGCTCACACAAGGAAGGAGGGGGTGAAAGGGAAAAAGTTTCTCTTCCTTGGAAATAGATTCTGAAGTGACCTCATCAAAGAAGACCAGCACCAAATGTACAAGAAATCCCTTAAACAATGTCAAAAGAGCCCAAAATAGAAAACTGCTACTGCCTTGAGACTCCATTATTGAAGGAATCAACTTGAAATCACAGAAGAGACAGGAAAAGGTTAAATGCCTCATGGAATCCTCAGGTAAAAAACACAAACCAAATTGTGAATGAAATCAGAGCAGACAGTAAGAATTATAAAATTGATGTCATTATCCATCTGGAAAAAAAGGCATACTAGAAATAATGCCTCAGCAATACAATTTTCAGAAGTTCTATTTGCTCATGGTAAGGGAGAAGAGAGACTGCTAGTGATGGTGGGGGGACTGAGAGAAGATATGAAAGAAGGGTGGTAGAAAGGAACAGATGGTAAAGGAGGGAGGGAAGGGTGGTGGTGGAAAGGAATAGAACAGACATTGAAAGAGGGTAGAGAGGAACAGACCCTGAAAGGAAATGTGGAAGGCAGAGTGGGGAGAAGACGCTGGAAGGGAAGAAGACAGATGCCAGACTATGGGGGAGCGGAGGGAAGAAGATGGGTGGTAGACGGGGACGGTGACGGGGCGGTGAATGGGATGGCAGTGGCAGTGACGGGGCGGTGAAAGGGATGGCGGTGATGGTGACGGGGCGGTGAAGGGAATGGCGGTGACGGGGCGGTGCAGAGGATGGTGGGCCAGGGACGGTGCAGTGACGGGGACAGATTTTTTCCCCGTGTCATTCTCTAATGCTGAGCCCACAGTGGGGAGTGTTTATACCACCTCCCCTTACACCTCTGAAGTGTTTATTCCATCTCCCTCTGGATTACCGTGTGGACAGAATGGTTAAGTAACCAGAAGGCAGGTGAATTCAAGAGAACTTTGCTCTTTCCACAGCTGAACAAACCATGTAACTTGCTACTCATTGGGGTCTTGCAGCTTTAATTTTTTTTTTGTTCGTTTTGTGCCGTGGATGCCTACCTTCTTGCCGGCTCCCTCCTACTTCTTGCCGCAGTGCTTGCTCAAAGCCGCGGGCAGCGGTTCCCACGTGCTCTCCACAGCCGACCCAGAAGCCCTCCCTCTGATGTCGCAGCGTGAGAGGGAACGACTCCGGGCCAGCCGCAGGAAGTATGCAGGAGCCGGCGCCAGCGGCCCCAAACAAACACCTCAGCAAGGAGGAGGGAGCCTGCAAGAAGGCAATCATCCAGGGGCGGCAGAGGGAAAAACCTCATTGCCCTCGAGCAGGCCGCACAGGGCAGCAAGTTGGACACCCTAAAAGGAAAAACTGCAGTGTGGAAGAGAAGCAGAAAGAAAATCTGCAGTCAATGTGCGTGCCTTGCAAGGTATGGAGAGGATGCGGGATGTTTTACTTTGGGAAACGCTCATATAGCGAGTCAAGCTCAGTTTCCAAGTCGCCGATTTTACAAATGTTTTGCTCGTCTTGCAAAACACTCGTAAATTGAGGTTTGACTGTATTACCAATTTAACCTTTAAAATAAATCACTGTATCTCTAAACTTCAAACTTGGGCTATGTCTGTCCTGATGAAGCTAAATGATGGTTAGGCCCAAAATTAGGTTAGGCCCAAATGGCCTAAATGGTGGTTAGGCCCAAAATTGGATTATCTTCCTTCCACTGTACTTTTGGATTCTGGAGCCTTCCTACAAATTGAGTTCTCCTCTAAGATTTTGGAAATACTTTTTGACTCTTCTCTTACTTTTAAGGATCAAATAAACTCTCTGGTTAAGAAATGTTTTTTCAGCTTACAAATGTTGAGGAAGGTCAGATCTCTTTTCCATCAATATCATTCTTCTGGTTTGGTCCAATCTATTATATTATCCCGGTTAGATTATTGTAACGCCATTTCAAGTTTCAACTTTATTAAATTTTAATATAGCGACCATCGACGGACACCTGGCTGGTTTACAATGTTAAAAATGAAAGGTTAAAAGTAAATTATTATTTAAAAAAATGGGGGTAGAAGTGAAACATTAATTGGACAAATTACAAGTACAAATGTGAGCTTGAGTATGAAGGGGAAAAGGAAAATTGATAAATACATCAGTAAAAAGAAAACAATTTATCTTGGCATCACTAAGAACTGCCCTCAAAGACTACAATTGATTCAGAATACCGCCGCAAAGTTGATCTATGGAAAGAACAAATTCGACCATGTGACTCCTTTGCTTTTCTCTCTCCATTGGCTCCCGGTTTATTTTAGAATACAGTTTAAGTGTTATGATTTGTTTTTAAGATTTCATATGGTAACTTTGCTCCTCATGTTCCTCTGCTATGGAATGTTTAAAGATTTTCATATGCGAGAGGCATTCATCGATTTAAACTTTCTCTTCCTTCTAGGAAAGGAATTCAAGGAGTTTTTAGCAGCTCTCTGGCGTTTAAATTTCCCCAACTATGGAATGAACTTCCCCTAATTTTGAGGTGTCCCAGTTCTTTCCAACTCTTCCGTAAACTTCTAAAAACTTTTTTATTCGCTAAACATTTTGAAAACTAACTCATGTATTTTAGTTTACTTTATTTTTTTTAATTTATTGTTAACCGCGTCGAGCTTCCTTTGGTTGAAGACCCAGTATTTAAGGTTAAGTTTTAGTTTAGTTTTAGTTTTAAAATGTTTAAAGTTGTTAAAACGCATGTGGATTGTGAAAACTTGCAGGCAGACCTTAGGAAATTAGAAGATTGGGCGTCCAAGTGACAGATGAAACATAATGTGGACAAATCCAAAGTGATGCACAATGGGAAGAATAACACAAAATCATAGTTACCGAATATAGGGTCCACCAAACCGTATCAACCATTCCCAGATCCCGATGCATACTATAGCTATCAACCTTTTAATCTCCCTGGGAATGCCAAGGCTAATTTCTTGTTGTAAACCGCCTAGAACTGAAAGGTATTGGCGGGATAGAAGACATCAATGTAATGTAATGTAAAAGGATCTGGGTGTCATCGCAGACAATACGACAAAACCTTCTGCCCAATGTGCAGCGGTGGGCAAAAAAGCAAACAGGATGCTAGGAATTATTATAAAAAAGGATGGAAGACAAGACTAAGGCCTACTTTTACGAAACTGCGATAGCAGTTTCTAGCGTGGGGAGCTGTGCTGAATGGCCCGCGCTGCTCCCGACGCTCATTGAGTTCCTATGAGCAGCGCGGGCCATTCAGCACAGTTCCCTGCGCTAAAAACTGCTATCCCAGTTTTATAAAAGAGGGGATGAGAATGTTATAATGCCCCTGTTTTGCTCCATGGTGCCACCTCTTCTGCAGTATTGCGTCCAATTCTGGTCTCCTTATCTCAAGAAATATATAGCGGCACTAGAACTCCTCTCATATGAGGAAAGACTAAAAAGTTTAGGGCTCTTCAGCTTGGAAAAGAGACAGCTAAGGGGAGATATGATTGAAGTCTACAAAATCCTGAGTGGAGTACAACGGGTACAAGTGGATCAATTTTTCACTCCGTCAAAAATTACAAAGACTAGAAGACACTTGATGAAGTTACAGGGAAATACTTTTAAAACCAACCGGAGGAAATATTTTTTCACTCAGAGAATAGTGAAGCTCTAGAACGCAATGCCAGAGGTTGTGGTAAAAGCGGATAGCACAGCTGGTTTTAAGAAAGGTTTGGACAATTTCCTGGAGGAAAAGTCCATAGTCTGTTATTGAGAAAGACATGGGCTTGCCCTGGATCGGTAGCATTGAATGTTGCTATTCCCTGGGTTTTGGCCAGGTGCTGGTAACCTGGATTAGTCACCAAGAGAACGGGCTACTGGGCTTGAAGCACCATTGGTCTATCCCAGTAAGGCTATTCTTATGTTCTTATCTCAAACAAGATATAACGGAATTAGAAAAGGTACAGAGAAGGGCGACAAAAATGATAAAAGGGATGGGGCGACTTCCCTATGAGGAAAGGCTAAAGCTGCTAGGGCTTTTCAGTTTGGAGAAGAGACAGCTCAGTAGTGATATGATAGTGGATAGTGAATCACTTGGTCACTTTCCAAAAATACAAGGGGACATACGATGAAGCTACTAAGTAGTAGGTTTAAAACAAACCTGAAAAAAATTTATTCACGCAACGTGTAATTAAACTGTGGAATTTGTTGCCAGAGAATGTGGTGAAATTAGTTAGCTTAGTGGGGTTTGAAAAAGGTTTGGATAATTTCCTAAAAGAGACATTCGTAGGCCATTATTGAGATGGCTTGGGGAAATCCACTGCTTATTCCTAGGATAAGCAGCATAAAATCTGTTTTACTATTTGGGATCTAGCTAGGTACTTGGGACTTAGTTTGGCCACTGTTGGAAACAGGATTTTGGGCTTGAGGGACCTTCAGTCTGTCACAGTATGGCAATTCTTATGTTCTTATAAAAGCAGTTCACAATAAATATACAGAGAAGATTGTCAATATTCATAAAGGAAAGACAAAATGCATATCATAAAAGGGCAAAAGTTCAAATAAATAAACAAAATGAAACAAATAGAATAAACAGAAAAGGCTGTAACATCTATCGGGCAAGTACAAAACCACAGAATCTTATAGCTAGCTGCCAAAAGCCTGCTCAAAATAAGCCTTAAGAGCTCTCTTAAATTGGAGCAAAAAAAGTTCTTCTTTTATATAAGAAGGGAGAGCATTCCACAAATAGGAAGCTAAAAGGAAGAAAGCTCATAATGTGTCTTAGCTGGTGGTGGGAATACTCCACTATGGAGTGCCTCAGGGAGCTTTACTTTCACCTCTCCTCTTCAACCTCTATGTCAAACCAGTACTGGACATAGCGGGTAAACACCGCATCAGAATCCACTCCTTCGCTGACGACCTACAACTCTATCTTCCCCTAGGCCGTCACCGAGACACACAAATCAAAAATCTCCAGTCTTGCTTAACTGAAATAAAGTCTTGGATGACCGTAAACAAATTACAGTTAAATGAATCCAAGACAGAACTTCTCTGGATCCACAAAGATTTATGCGTATACCCCCGTCCGTCCTTTTCCTGGGCCACAAACACCCTTACACCCAAAGACAACATCCGCAGCCTAGGAGTAACTCTTGGCTCTAATTTATCAATGACAGATCACGTATCCAAACTAGTATCATCCTCCTTCTACTACCTCCGCCAGCTAAAAACCATACGTGCCTACTTCTCAGAATCTGAATTTGCCCAACTACTCCACGCTTTTGTTCTATCCCGCATAGACTATTGTAACGCTCTACTAGTGGGCCTGCCTACCAAAACTCTCTCCCGCCTCCAAAGGGTGCAAAACGCTGCAATCCGCCTTCTGAAAAACCTAGGCATCCGCGACCATGTTACCCCTGCATTAGCTTCCATGCACTGGCTGCCCATTCAAAAACGCTGCACCTTCAAGGCCCTGCTCCCAGCTTGACTTAACTGAACGGTCCTGATCTCCGATGGGACCTATTTTACACTCTGCTTCTTCAGGGGATCAGAAGATAGAAATGCTATTCAGAAAGGTCAATTACTGAATCATAACTTTAACAATTCTTTATGTCCTTTAATTCTGTTGTGCCACGCCTTATCTCAAAAAAGATATAGCATCATTAGAAAAGGTTCAAAAAAGAGCTACCAAGATGACAAAGTGGACGGAACTCCTCTCGTATAAGGAAAGACTAAACAGGTTAGAACTCTTCAGTTTGGAAAAGAGACAGCTGAGGGGAGGTATGATTGAAGTCTACAAAATCTTGAGTAATGTAGAAGGGAACAAGTGGATCGATGTTTAACTCCGTCAAAAATTATAAAGATTAGGGGACATGTGATGAACTTACAGAGTAATACTTTTAAACCCAATGGAGGACATATTTTTTCACTCGGAGAATAGTTAAGTTCTGGAACGCATTACCAGAGGTTGTGTTTAGAGTGGTTAACGTAGCTGGTTTTAAGAAAGATTTGGACAATCTCCTGGAGGAAAAGCCCATAGTCTGTTATTGAGATAGACACGGGGGAAGCTACTGCTTGCCCTGGATTGGCAGCATGGAAAGTTTCTACTATTTGGGTTTTTGCCAGGTACTAGTGACCCGGATTGGCCACCATGAAGACGGGCTACTAGTCTAAGATGGACCATTGGTCTGACCCAATAAGGCTATTCTTATGAGTGCTCAGGGATTTGTATTGGGACAGGGATCTGTATGGGTATTTAACATTTATAAATGATCTGGAAATGAGAATGATGAGTGAGGTAAATACATATGCAGATAAATTGCTAAATCACATGCAGACTATGGGAAATTCAGGAAAACCTTAGAAAATTAGAAGACTGCATTTGTGCAGATTAAGTTTCATCTGCTGTATGTCTTTTTCCATAGGTTGGAGATTTTGGTTTCTTAGGATAAGGTGGATTCAAGTATGACTCAGAGTATTTTAGAAGATTTGTTGATGTTTAAAGTGTTTCCTGAGGGTAATGTGATAGTTGTAGGTGCTGTTTGCAAGGTGTTGTGAAACCAAAGTACTTTGTTTTTGTTGTATTAGCTCATTTATTGTGTGTAGCCCAGTAATGTACATCCCTGCCATTATAATTTTCTGTGAAGCATCAATTGAGTTGCATTTGATAAGGATGTCATCTGCATAAGACAGTAGACATTCATTATTGTTGAAGCTAATTTTGCCCAAGGAACCCATGAAGAGGTTATAAAGTATTGGGGAGACTGGGGATCCCTGGGGAATACCACAGAATGCCTGCCAGTTTCTGGAGAAAACACTATCTTTCTAGACAAGGTAGTTTGCATTCTGTAGGAAATCTTTGAACCAATTTAGTATGATGCCCTTTA
Source organism: Geotrypetes seraphini (assembly GCF_902459505.1). Taxonomy (NCBI): domain Eukaryota; kingdom Metazoa; phylum Chordata; class Amphibia; order Gymnophiona; family Dermophiidae; genus Geotrypetes; species Geotrypetes seraphini. The sequence continues at coordinate 100,502,637 of NC_047090.1, read as the reverse complement.
TGCCTATTTAATTTTGCTTGGTTAAAAATTGTTGGTGGTTGATAGAGTCAAAGGTGGTAGATATATCAAATTGGTGTAAAACTGCTTGGTGTCCCTTGCTTAAGGTTTGCTTGATTTTGGTGGGTAGGGTTAACAGAAGAAGTTCTGTGCTGTGCTGTGGGCGAAAGTTGAACTGAGAGGGAAGGAGACAGAATAATTTTTTTTATATATATAGGCAGAGAGTTGTTTACAGTCATGCACCTCTGAGCTTAGTTAGTATTGGGATGCCAATAATTGCCTATAAATGAGCCTATAATTTGAAGTATTTGTTAGGTCAGTGTTTTGGGTCTTGGGAATAGGGGTGAGAACAATGTGACCTACTTAGGATGGTAATTGGCTATGATGCAGTAGGTTGTTTAAGAGATTGGTAACCCAGTTTATGATGTAGGCCAGGGCATCTGTTAGTAAATGGTTGGATGCTGCTGTGAGTAAATAGTTGTTTTTTTAAGTGTGGTTGTGCTGGAAGTACTACTACTAGTTAGCAGGGGTAGGGAACTCCGGTCCTTGAGAGTCGGGTTTTCAGGATTTCCCCAATGAACATGCATTGAAAGCAGTGCCTACAAATAGATCTCATGCACATTCATTGGGGAAATCCTGAAAACCAGACTGGAATACGGCTCTCGAGGACTGGAGTTCCCTACCCCTGAGTTAGAGGCTCAAAGGTGTGCCAAATTTGATCAGCTGAACAAGGGCCCGTTATCATTGGGTGTGGGGTGTACACTGGTGTGGGGTGTACAGTAGTGACTGCTTTCTCAACCTCAAATTGTATATTTTTGATCTTGTTCAGGAAGAAGTCAGCGAGGATCTGAGCATTAGGTTAAGAATTAATGTCAGAAAGACCTAGTTTTGGAGGTTGCAGTCAAGGTATGCATTAAGCTTATTGATATCAACATTTGAGCAAAGTGAGGAGGTTTTAGCTTCTGCAATGTTGAATTTGTATTTATTGACCACAGCTCTCCAGGCAGCCTTATGTTTCTGTAAGTTACTTTTTTACCATTGCCTCTCGAATCTTCTGCTCAGTATACAGTGGTGGCCCAAATGGGAACCAGAATGCTAGGTATTATTAGGAAAGGGATAGAAAATAAGTCAAAGAATATTATAATGCCTCTATCACTCCAAGGTGTAAGCTCACTGAGTATCTTGTGCAATTTTGGTCATCATATCTCAAAAAACAGACTTAGAAAAAAATTCAAAGAAGGAAATGGAACTTTTCTCATATGAGGAAAGGCTTAAGGGGTTAGGGCTCTTCAACTTAGAAAAGAGACGGCTGAGGGGGGTTATGATAGATGTCTACAAAATCCTGAGCATCAATTGTTTACTCTTTCAAAAACTGCAAAGACTAGAGATACTCTATGAAGATACATGGCAGTACTCTTAATAAAAGGATAGGAGAAACTATTTTTTCACTCAATAAATAGTTAACATAAGAGTTGCCATACTGGGACAGACTGAAGGTCCATCAAGCCCAGTATCCTATTTCCAACAGTGACCAATCCAGGTCATAAGTACCTGGCGATATCCGAAGGAGTAAAACAGATTTTATGCTCTTTGCCAGAGGATTTGGTAACAGCAGTTAGTGTATCTGGGGTTAAAAAGGGTTTAGACCAGTTCCTGAAGGAAAAGTCCATAATCTGACATGGGGAAAGCAACTTTTAACCCTGAGATTGGTAGCATGAATTCTTTCTACTCTGGGATTTTGCCAGGTACTTGTGATCTGGATTGGCTACTGTTAAATGCAGGATCTTGGGCTTAATGGACCATTGGTCTGACCCAGTGGCTTTTCTTATGTTATGTTAAACTTTAAAACAAAAGAGGAGTGGGGAAGGGACACCAACTTAAGGGACAATTTATTAAAAATATATAAAAAGCTGATACATACAGTATACAATATATACACAAGAATATGAAGGTCCATCACAAAAAGGATTGAAAGACTCTTTTGTTAGGCCTGCATATTCTTGTGTATATTTATCAGCTTTTTATATATTTTTAATAAATTGATTGTCCTTTAAGTTGGTTGACTGAGTCCCTTCCCCACTCCTTTTTTGTTTTACACTTTTGCACATGGGGTTGCATTTCCTATGTTGTGAGATATATTTATATTTTAAATTTTTGCCATTTATCCTTAAAGTAGAATTCTTGTTTAACTTGAAGCATCATTATCTAAAAAGTCCCAGTGTCTTGAAAAACCGTAGGACAAGTACCATTGTCCACAAAAACATTATGTTGTCAAGAATGTGTGTCTGTTTGTGTATATGTGTGTGTGAGAGAGAGAGAGAGCTCATCTGAAATTTCAAAATAAGTGTTTCAGTCCTGTTCTGCTTTGCTGACAGCCATGGCAAATCAACAACTTTACTCTTCTCCTGTTCCAACATTTTTGGCAGTTCCTCAGTGCTGAATCCAACAGAAAAGGTGTTGATAGACCAGAATTTCTTGCAGTTGATGTTGGAAAAGTGCTCACAAGCTCTTTGTGTGTAGACATAGCCATGGCAGATCAGCATAGTTCCTCTCCCCATGGCAGTGGTGAAAGAGACCTTTAAGCATCAAATTTGGAAAATCAATTCCAGAAGTGAGACCACTAACAGAATCAGCTTTCTTCTGATGAATTTCCAGAACTAAGAAGGAAGCAGTATTCAACAATGCAACTCATCTGCTGTTTTTATCACCTATTTTCCACACAGCTTCATGTTCCTTATTCAGTCACTGATTTATCAAGTCAAAGATTTTGTCAGGAATCAGACGCAGAAGACACCATAACTCAGTGCCTTGTTAACTAGGGCTGATAAAACAAGGTTATTGGATACTCTAGGCAAATCTTATGACTCCCCCTCCCCCATTTTGTTAATTAAACTCAATAATCATGATCCTATTAAAATGTATACATGGACCATTGCACAGGTGATGGGCCTGGAGGGCCGCCGCGGGAGCGGACCGCTGGGCGGGATGGACCTCTGGTCTGATTCTTATTCTTATGACATTGTGGGCTTCATTTTACAAGCCCTATTTGCATTTAATGCATGCATAAGCTAACACTTAAACATTTTTTTTTTATTTGGATTTAACTGCCTTTTCATGAAGAGATTCACCCAAAGCAGTTTACAACACACTGAATAAAAATCAGATACTAAAGTATTTTCCCTCTCTGTCTGGGTAGGCTCACAATCGGTACCTGGGGCAATGGAGGGTTAAGTGACTTGCTCAGAGTCACAAGGAGCTGCGCTGGGATTGAACTTGCAACCTAATGGTGCTAAAACAGCAGTTCTAACCTCTAGGCTACTCCACTAGAAAAAATATATTGCATAAACATTTAAGTCCTTGTTTTAGAAGGCCAGGAAAGGCATGTCCCAAACGCAAGGGCATGCAAATTGCAAGAGTTTAGGCTGGAGATGTTTTGGGTGGGACAAAGGCATGTCAGATCCATAGACTTTTATTCCCAACTTCAGAAGGGGCTAAACCCCTGTTTCCTAAAACTAAACTAAACTAAACTAAACCTTAAGTTTGTATACCGCATCATCTCCACGGAAGTAGAGCTCGACACAGTTTACAGGAATTACTAAAGAAAGGAACTCCAAAGGGAAGAAGAAGGGCTTGGTGGAAAGGAAAGAAGGAGGGGACTAAGTAGAGTGGAGAGGGAGGGAGTGGTTACATTTTAGAGAAAAGCCAAGTTTTCAAATGTTTTCTGAAGCGTTGGAGGGAAGGCGAACTTCGAAGAGGGGTAGGTAAGCTGTTCCATAGCTCGGTGATCTTGAAGAGGAGGGATGATCCAAGTTTTCCTGTATGGGAGATGCCTTTTAAAGAGGGGAATGATAGTATGAATTTTAGAGTGGATCTGGTGGAGTTAAGATTCGGGGAGAGCCAAGATAGTGGAAACAGGGGAGGAAGGATGCCTTGTAGAGACTTGAAGGCTAGGCAGGCGCATTTGTAGTGAACCCTGAGGAGAACTGGGAGCCAGTGAAGTTTAGACAGAAGTGGGGAGACATGGTCGAATTTGCTTTTTGCGAATATTAGTTTAGCCGCGGTGTTTTGAATCCGTTGAAGTCTGAGAAGACTTTTCTTTGTTAGGCTTAGGTAGATGGAGTTGCAGTAATCCAGTCTGGATAGAATAATGGATTGAACGAGGACAGCGAAATGTTGTTGGTGGAAGCAGGATCTGACTTTCCTTAGCATGTGAAGGTTGAAAAAGCATTTTTTTACTAAGGAGTTGAGGTGATCGTTGAAGGACAGTGTAGAGTCGATGATGATTCCCAGAACTTTGCTTGAGTGTTCAAGCTGCAGTTTGGTACCAGAGGATAGTGGGATGAGGGTGGGCAGTTGATCTAATTTTGGGCCTAGCCAGAGTAGTTTTGTTTTGGTCTCATTAAGTTTCATTTGAACAGTGAGAGCCCAGGATTGGAGATTCGTTATACAAGATGAGATGTTATCAGAGAGGTTGGTGAGGTTGGAATCGGTCTCGAGGAGGATAAGGATGTCGTCGGCGTAGGTGTAAAGTGTCTCAGAGGGGGATAATTGGAGGAGTTTCAGGGAGGACATATAAACATTGAAAATAATCGGGGATAGAGGTGAACCCTGAGGAACTCCGCAGATCGGTTTCCAGGGGGAGGATGAGGAACCGTTCATGTTAACGCAGTAGGAGCGAGAGCGTAGGAATTTTGAGAACCAATCTAAGACTGTGGAGTTTATGCCAATTTCAGAGAGTTGGAGGATTAGTATGTCATGATGGACAATGTCAAAAGCTGCAGATAGGTCGAATTGAAGAAGGACAGCGAATTTGTTGCAGGAGTGAAGATGTTGGACTTTTGAAATTAGAGAGGCCAGAAGGGATTCGGTGCTGAAGTTGGGTCTGAAGCCATGTTGGTAGGGTAGTAGAATGGAGAATCTCTCGATAGGATGAGAGTTGGGTAGCTATGATGGACTCCAGCATCTTGGTCAGAAGAGGAATGTTAGCTATTGGGCGGTAGCTGGATGGTGTGGAGGGGTTTAGATCAGCTTTTTTGAGTAGGGGGGATAGGGCAATGTGTCCCATTTCTGCAGAAAATAGGCCTGAGAGTAGGGCGGAATTTAAAAGTTTGGTGAGAGATGAGATGGCTTGTGTGGGAATATTTTCGTATAAGTAGGAGGGGAAGGGATCGAAGGTACAGCTGCAGGATTTTAACTTGAGGCAGAGTTTGGAGACCTGGGAGTCGGAGACGAGATCCAAGGCAGTCCAGGATCTGTCGGCTGGGATGTGGTTGGCATCGGTTAGATTAGGGTTGGAGGTGGCAAGCACCAGAGAGTCGTAAGAGGGTGTTGGAGGGAAGGAGCATCGTAAGGTAGTGACTTTCTCATTGAAAAATTTTGCTAGTTCATCAGCAGATGGCGAGGAGGGGGGCGTAGCGGGATCGTGATTGGAGGATATGGAACGCCAAATGTTGAAGAGTGTATTGCTTTGGTTGTTGGATCTGGAGATTTTGTTGCCGTAGTAGTTCTTCCTTGATTTTTTAAATTCAGTATTGTAGAACTTAATATTCGCCCTCCAGGACTGTCTGTCAGAGGGGGATTTAGATTTTTTCCATTTGCGTTCCAGTATTCGACATTTCTGCTTCAGTTGTCTGTGGTATGGAAGGTACCAGGGGGCTTTGCGGGAGTAGGAGACAGTTTTATTGGATAGTGGAGCAAGGGAGCGGTAGGTGGTTTCCGAGAGGGTGATCCAGTTGAGCCAGTTGGATTCAGGGCTTGGAGGGTTGGGAGTGGTGGAACATAGGTTGAGGAATTTGTTCCAGAACAGATCGCTCGCAATTTTTTTGCGGAAGGTAATGGGGCTGGGGGTACGCGGTGTTGGTTCGAGGTGAGACATGAAAATGGGGAGGCAGAAAGTCCCTAGGAAATGGTCGGACCAAGGGACAGGTTCCCAGCGAGTGTCGTCAACCGAAGTATTGTAGTCGGTGAGGTTGAGGAAGCTGATGATGTCTGATGTATGCCCCTTTTCATGGTTTGGGGAGAGAGCCGGGGGGGGGGGGGAAGCCTAAAGAGGTGAGGAAGTTATTGAGATCAATGGCATCCTTGTTGGTGGTATCGTTTATGTGAAGATTAATGTCTCCAATGATTAATAGCCTTTGAAATTTGAGGAAGGCGTTAGTAATAGTCTCTAGGACTAGATCAGAGGATTTGTTCCAGGGGGATGGTGGACGGTATAATAGCAGGATACCCAGTGGGTGAGGATGGAGTTCATCATTGACAGAGGCTAGCATGTATTCTAGGGAGGCATGGCTACCCTTTTCTAGAAGCTGGACGTCGAAGAATGATTTGTGAAGGATTGCCAGGCCACCACCTTTTCGATTAATTCTGGGGGAGAAGAGGCCTTGGTAACCGTGAGAACAGAGTTCGTTTTGAGAGAATATGTCGTCTTTTGTGATCCATGACTCAGTGATGAATAGGAATCCGGGATTAAGATCTTCAAGAAGGTCCTTCAGAATTTGGGTTTTGTTGCATGCAGATCTGGCATTGCAGTAGAGAGATGGGACTGGGGTGAGGGAGTCAGAGGTGTGGTTGGGGGGATTGGCAGGGGAAACGGGCTTTAAGGAGGCGTGATTGATTCTACAGGGGATTTTTTGGGAGGGATGACTTCTGGTGCGCAGAAGCGTGGGGATTATAGTACCAGGGCAGGTGGGATTGACAGTAGTGGGGTTCAGTAGGTTAGGAGGGGGAGGTTTCAGGCAGAAGGAGATATTGGAGGATGAGCAGAGAAGGAGAAGAAGGATCCATGGGTGGGGTTTCATGGTGGGGTTTGGGAGAGCCTTTAGAGGGGATAGAGGCGAGGGTAAATGGAAGACTTGGTAGATGGGCTGAGTTGGACGGTTGAGCAGAATTAAAACACTTAAATATAATCTGGTGAGAACTGGTGGACAGTTGAGTGAAATATGGAGGCCTTTGACAAACTTAAAAAGAAAACGAAAAAAACAGGGAGAAGTCGCTGGGGATTCGGGGGCGGAGCAGGGCTCCCACGTGGTCCGAGATCGCCGGTTCAGTAGAAAGCAGCTCCCGGTGGCAGAGGAGCTGTCCAAGAGGGAGAGCTGAAGTCGCTGGGGTTTCGGGGGGCGGAGCAGGGCTCCCACACGGCCCGAGATCGCCGGCTCAGTAGAAAGCAGCTCCCTGTGGCAGAGGAGCTGTTTAAGAGGGAGAACTGAAGTCGCTGGGGTTTCGGGGGGCGGAGCAGGGCTCCCACGCGGCCCGAGATCGCCGGCTCAGTAGAAAGCAGCTCCCGGTGGCAGAGGAGCTGTCCAAGAGGGAGAGCTGATGTCGCTGGGGTTTCGGGGGGGCGGAGCAGGGCTCCCACGCGGCCCGAGATCGCCGGCTAAAAGATTAATATTGGGAATTACACTTGCTACTAAGCATGTTTACAGTTTGATAAACAGCTTCTTTTGAACAGCAATTCACTGGAGGGATTAGGAGGATTGCCACCTTAGGGCTCCTTTTACTAAGGTACGCTAGCGTTTTTAGTGCACGCACAAGATTATCGCGCGCACTAGCTGAAAAATTACCGCCTGCTTAAAAGGGAGCGGTAGCGGCTAGTGCACGCTAAAACCGCTAGCACGCCTTTGTAAAAGGAGCCCTTAATTTTCTAGTGATTTTTGTCCTCCCCACCCCCCCCAAAATGCCAAACCGGCAAGGGAAACTGGCTGCTCTGACAGTTTCGGGATAATAACTAGTTATGTGTCTAAGGTTGCTACAATAAGGGTTACATTGTCATTATACAACATAATCGGTTATATGCTGGTTTTGAATCTGTGAATATTATATACATTTATTTTACATTAGTGATTTCTATTCCGCCATTACCTTGCAGTTCAAGGCGGATTATATCCAAACTAAAACAAGAATTACATTCAAAATTTGAAGGAATAGAATAAGCGATGACATAGAATTTTTAAGGTAATAAACGTTGGGTAAAGAGTTACCAAAGGGAAGTGGAGGTCTTTAGGAGATAAGAATAGGGTGAAATTATGGGTTTTAGATAACGTTTGGTAGATAAAAGAGTATTAGAGAGATCTAAGGGTAAATATAGTGTTGGATATTGGGTTGGGATTGGTTGTGCTGGATAAGTTTTATGTGTTTTTTGAAGAGTATGGTTTTAATATCTCTCTTGAAGGCTTTGTAGTCTGTAGTCGAAGATAACAGAGTGGTGATTTGACTGTCCAGTTTAGCTGCTTTGGAGGCTATTAGGTTGTCATAATTTTTTTTTTTTTTAATTTTCTTGCATAACCTCTAATTAGCAGGAAAATAAACAACTAAAAGCCACACATAATTCATAATAGAAATTAGTAAAGTAAAATAACTTAACCAAAACAAGAAGGGCCATAGGAACTAGATATAGAGCTCCTTTTACGAAGGCGCGTTAGGGCCTTAATGCGCCGAATAGTGCGTGCTAAATTGCTGTGCGCGCTAGCCGCTACTGCCTCCTTTTGAGCAGGCAGTAGATTTTCAGCTAGCGCGCGCTATAGCACGCGCTAATCCGGTGCGTGTGCTAAAACGCTTAGCGCTCCTTTGTAAAAGGAGCCCATAGTGTGCATCTTATGTTAAAAATCACATGTTTCAGCGGCGGCGAGTAGATCGGAGAAAGTAATACTACCGTTTTATAAAGCGATGGTCAGACCACACTTGGAATACTGCGTCCAACATTGGTCTCCATACCTAAAGAAGGATTTAAAAATACTCGAGAGAGTGCAGAGACGAGCAACTAAGCTAATAAAGGGCATGGAGAACTTGGAATATGAGGAACAACTTAAGAGACTGGGATTGTTCTCCCTTGAGAAGAGGAGACTGCGAGGGGATATGATCGAGATTTTCAAAATACTGAAAGGATTCGACCAAATAGAGCAGGATAAAAAACTATTTACAATGTCCAATGTGACACAGACAAGAGGACATGGACTAAAGCTAAGGGGGGACAGGTTCAGGACAAATATCAGGAAGTTCTGCTTCATGCAACGAGTGGTAGAAACCTGGAATGCTCTCCCAGAAGAGGTAATTGCGGAATCCACCGTTCTAGGGTTTAAGGGTAAGTTAGATGTACATCTCCTTATGAGTGGCTTAAGGTGACATAGGTAAGGGTAAGCTCGATGCACATCTTTTATGAGAAGCTTAGAGTGATATGGGGACTATTACTATGCCAGGGTACACCTGGCGGGGCCTCCGTGTGTGCGGATCACCGTACTTGATGGACCTAGGGTCTGTTCCGGAGATGGCACTTCTTAAGTTCTTATGGAGAAAACATGAAATCTTGACTATCATATTAAAATCTGATATCAAAAACATACCACAGTCTATCTCTAATGGTTTCAGTAGTCCTGTAGAATAACATTGGTCTTACCACAAGCCCTGCCTTTTCACTTAACAGGTCTTTAGTTAAAGGAGTATCAAAGAGATGCAACAAAACTCCTCCAGAGTACCCCCTGTACTCTGTAATGAACTCCCTGAAAGGCTTCACTCAAAGCGAGACTATCTCTACCTCAGGAAGCAGGTGAAATCCTGCTCTTCTCTCAAGCCTTTATTGGAAGAAACAATTGCTGAACAAACAATTGCTAGTCACACACATATAAGGAATAATGCTGGCTGCACATTCTGTAGCAAGACCTGGGTATCTGTTCCTACTCTAGCTGATCATGTTCATGCACCTTTCGGACTTCATGTACAACTTTATTTAAGTGAGCTCCCTTATTTTCATTCTCTTGATATTCTATCTGATATATTGTTCCACCACTGCTTACATCCCGTGCTGTCTATTAAGGGGTTTAATTGAATATTCTGTTGAAATTGTACTGTAAGCAGTGGTGTAGCAAAGGTGGGAGGTGCCTCACCCTCTTCTCTGCTCTTCCCGCTCCTTCCCCATCCCCCCTGCTGTGCGCGCTCCCCTTCCCTTCCCCCATACCAACTTATCTTCCCCGGCGCGTGCAGCATTTCTGACCCGTTGGCCACGCCAGCATTGGCTCTTCCTTTGATGCCACTTCCTAGTCGCGGTACCCGAAAGTAACGTCAGAGGAGAGTGCCGAGCTCGGCACAAACAGCAAGTTGGAGCTGCTGCTTGCACTGGTGAAGAACTAGCAGTTCGGTGGCGGGCAATTGAAGGCCCAAGTGCGATGGGAAAGGAGTGGAAAAGAGCGGGGAGGGGGGGTCGGAGAGGAGGCAAGGTGCTGGCACCCCTACCAAGATGGGGCAATCTGCCCCCTACCCCTCCCTTACAACGCCACTGAATGTAAGTAGAATCTTATGTTATACTATGTACTGTTTGACTATTTTTATTGTTGTAATAATCTATTGTCTATGTTCAACTTATTCTTGCTGTATACCATTATAGATGAATTTCTTCAAAAAGGCAGTTAATAAATCCTAATAAATACATTAATACATTTTTTTAAACATTTAACATTTTTTTTTAACATTAATACATTTTTTTAACATTTTTTTACTGATAGTAGCCTTGCATCTTAGCATGGACAAAAAAAGAACTAGGCACACTGTGACTAGAAATATTAATATGGTAGGCTTGTTTTAAGCATAGTCCTAAAACAGAATTTTACCTGCTTTTCTGTGTAGTTATCTGCAGACAAATCAGACATGGGCCTATGAAGCGCCATAAGTATGTCTAGTCATCTTGATGTTACTCATCTCTATCGTGCTATTTTATTCTATCAAACTGCTCAAAGTAATTGCTAACTTAGCATGTATTAATATACTGTAAGATTATCCAAGTAAATAAATTTTTTCGAGCCTATGAGATAATGGAACAGATCTCTGCTAGAACCATTTGTCTTTAATCGGTCTAGCTTGCTTCTTTTCTCCAGACTGCTATTACTTTCTTCAGAGGCCACTTTAAAAAGCATTTACCCAGATGGTTACCCAAGTAAACTGGCTGGCTGTAAATTGCCTACCATTTCTCTTGGTAAAAGTATGTGCAGGGATTAACACCACATGCATATGAACCTAAGCAAAAAAAAAAAAAAAAAAAAAAGGCAGCATCAGGAGCCTAGTTAGGTTTTAGCTTTCAAATATATATGCGCTAGTTTGAAAGGAAAAAATGCTTGTAATAGAAGCAAAAGGAGCAAATCTCCATGGGTACTTTTTCTCATATGTCTAACAGGAATTATGCATGTACTATCCTTTTAGGAACTGGTGCAATGTGTAGGACTAAAAGTATCCACAGACTCTGCAACTATGCAGGTGGGTTTCTCAGAGAAAGGACGGGACCGCCGGAAGAGAAAGCAGCAGGAGAACGGTAGGAGCTTCTCCATGATGGAAGTGGGGTTGGGGAGGCTGTGGGGGTGCGAGAGGTCCTTCGGGGTGGGGGTGCGATCGGTCCTGCGGGGGGGAGGGGGGTGAATCGGACGTCAGGGGGGATGGTGCGAGCAGTCCTGCAGGGTGAATCGGATGTCGGGGGGGAAACTATGTAAAAAAAACGTTGTAAAACGCGCTCACGCGTATAACGCGCAAGGTTATGCACGGTTTGTAAAAATCGTGTATAACGCACGCGTTATATGCGTGAAAATACGGTACAGTCCATCATATGTACCTAAGCAAGTTTGAACCAAAGTAGGAACTGAATTGTCCAACGAAGCTTACACAGTTTACAGTAAGTCAAGTCTGACCTGGCCAGGTCTAACAATTGGAGGTCTTCTACTCATAGCATCTATACTGGAGATAGCCCAGTTGTAGACTTGCCCCACTTAGGGCACAGATATATAGAGTCTGATATTCAAAGCAAATGATATGCTTGCAGCAGCTAGGAAATGCATAATTTACATATTTGAATATTTTCAGCCCTTAATTAAATAAAAATTAGGCTCTTCTAACTCACCACATATTCAGATTTTATCAAGAAAAAAGGGTCTAGGTTTGGGAAAAGACAAGGCAGCAATTATTCATTTAGCTTTGTTAGCAGTGGAAAAGGTAAGTATAACCCTCTGTTCATGGAAACTGTCTATTACCATTTGATTTCCAAGAAGACAATCAACTATACCATAGAACCAGCCTAATGAGAGTCTGGGACAGTATTACATTCTATCAACAGCAACAAGCAAGCAAACCAAAATTCATTTCTGACCTAGGATTCCGCTTCGCCAAATTAGAGGACCTTGTAATAATGTGAAGACAATGCTTAGACATCCCAAAGGGAGAGAGATTTGAAAACCATGGGTGCTAGCTCTGTGAGTACAGTAGATGCTGATCATTCCCAGTATTGAGGCAGCTCATTCACTGGGTCCAGTGAAGGGTTACTTGCGTTCTATTGTGTTTATCACCCCTGATCATTTTGATAAACTTGTGTCTATGTAGAGAACTATTTACATTTCAGTGATACCTAGGGTTACCAGATTTTCCATTTGGAAAATCCAGACCCCCAGGCCCACCCAGTTCCATCCATCCCCGGTCCATTACGTCCCAGTCCTGCCCCCGCTGCCTGCTCTCGTTGGATGCGCTCCTGCCCAATTGATTTGTTCCAAGCTTTTCAAAACCTGGACAAAGTGCCGGGTTTTGAAAACCCGTCTGGACCTCCGGAGGGGACATGTCCGGAGAAATCCGGACATCTGGTAACCCTAGTGATACCTGCTGACCTTGAGCCTACAAGTAACTCCAAAGGATATTTTTGTGCACTTTCAAAGTATATTTCAGTGATAGGAGGAACTTAGTTCAACAATAAAATCTAGTAAACTAAAACCAAGATGAGACATTTTTAATTCATGTACCATTCCTTCTCTGCAAAAGCCACTGAATCTTACAGGAATGTTATATTTGGTTTGAAGAAGAACAAGGCAACCAGTAGGGAGAGGATCCAACAGGAGAAGAAAAGGACACTTCTGTTTTCATTTATTTTATCATATTTTTATGTGGTAGAGTAAATCAATGCATATTTTGTGATGGGCAACTAGAAAATGTTTTTTATTCCTCCTGCCTGCCTAGGACCACAACAAAACTACTACATATGACTTTGTAATCCTAGTAAAAAAAAAAAAATCAGTAAACAAATCATTCTTGTGCGATTGTGGTCGCGTGCTCCTTGTTGGTTTATTGCAAAATTAAAGGGAGCTCAGTGCTTAACCATCAATCAGAAACCAGTTGCGGAATAAACCATTTTGGAATATACATACAAAAACCTATGAAATGACTGTTTGTTAAGGAGAACAGAAGAAAATCACTATTTAGCAGGCATCGCTATTTAGGAAAAGCCTTATTAAAGACTTCCGAACATGCTGGGAGACCAAATGCAAAAACAAACAAAAAAATCCCTTAAGTAAATAGGCCACTTATTACAGTGCTGTTTCTTGTGGCTTAACTGTACTTATTCGGTGCCTCCACGGATGAGGATAATCAGGCGCAGCCTTAACCAAATCTTAGGGCGTGCTCAGTGACTCAGCATGCTCAGGAACACTTAAAGGAAGAGCATGAACTCATACACAGGCTCTGTTCACCTCAGCTCCTGGTTGAGACATTTTTCTTTCTTGTTCATTATAGCAGTGGTTCCCAACCCTGTCCTGGAGGAACACCAGGCCAATTGGGTTTTCAGGCTAGCCCTAATGAATATGCATGAAGCAAATTTGCATGCCTATCACTTCCATCATATGCAAATCTCTCTCATGCATACTCATTAGGGCTAGCCTGAAAACCCGATTGGCCTGGTGTTCCTCCAGGACAGGGTTGGGAATCACTGCATTATAGTGTGTTATAATACTCGTAACTGTTGGCTTTCCACTCCCTTTCCCTTATCCCTCAAGGTAAACAAAAAATATACTACTTAAAAATGAAGAAAAGCCTGAACTGTATGTGCATTTCATGTTTCACTAAGGGCAGACAGTTCGGGGGGGGGGATTCTTATTTTGCATGACTCCAAGCCTAACTCGGGCTTCAAAATGAATTTAGCAGTTCAAAGTTACTGAAGCATATTTCAACTGCTAAAATGTGCTATCAGCAGCCACAAAAAGAGGGTGCTAAAGCTTTGTGCACTTGGGTCCAACCCCTCCATCCAAGGCTATATGCACACAACATATATGCATGCAACTCTATCCTACTGAGGGCCAGATTCTCAAAACTTAAGGTTGCCTTTAACGCGGTCGCTAATTTGGTTCCCGTTTACCCTGTATGCATTTTAGCGGCGGATTATCAAAATGGCATATTGTGGTGTTTAGTGAGCTTTCTAGTAGTCTCTGACACTGCCATGCAAATGGGCTCTTCAATATTGAAACAAGCACTCTGGTGGATTCTTAAACATTGCCAAGTAATTCTCCAACAGCAGCGTTGGCTTTGGGCAACAAAAATCAGTGACTGCTCTGGGGGTGCCGGTACAGTGCCAGCACTGTTAAAAGTGCATCTTGTGGCATGAATGTTGACTGTGGCTAATGGAAAAAAAAAAAAATATATATATATATATATATCACATGATTCTCATAAATTCTAGTCTTTTTTGTTGTTATTAGGAGTGGTAAAAGCAAACTCGCAGGCCTTCCCCTCCCCGGTGTCTTAAACAACCTGGGCCAATCAGAGCACCAGGGAAAGGAAGGCCCGCTATTTTAAAGAGGCAGGCCTGCTGGCCGAAAAGAGTAGGAATCCCTATGGCCAGCCATCTAAGTAAGGTAATGGGTTGTTGGAGGCACGGGGGGGGGGGGGGTTGTGTGGCAGCAGGAGAAAGTGGGCATCTCTCCCATTGCCTGGGGGGTGTTGTTTGCGGAAAGAGAGAGTGGGCATTTCTCCCGCTGCCGAGGGGATGTTTGGGGTGTGTTGCTTGGTGGCACGAAAGAGTGGGCATCTCTCCCACTGCTGGGGGGGTGCTGTTTGCAACGAAAGAGAGTGGGCATCTCTCCCGCTACCAAGGGGAGGTGTTGCTTAGCGACTGGAGAGAGTAGGCATCTCTCCCACTGTCAAGTGGAGGGTTGCTTGACTTTGGTGGCTCAATTTGTTGCTGGGTGGGGTTTTATGGGGGGTTTATTCTGCATATGTGCCCATTGCTATCACCAGCGATGGGCACATGCAAATTTAGTGAATCTTCACTATAATGCACCAACCTCATTTGTATGAGTGTTTTTTGGAGAATGACTCGCTTTTTAAAAATCGCTACTATATTGGCTGCGACAGCGGGCTGTCTGTTTTTAACTTGACTTTTTAAAAATCTAGGCCTGAATACTGATCACAATGAGGGCTATCGTCTATTAGAAACATAGAAACATAGAAAGATGACGGCAGAAAAGGGCTAAAGCCCATCAAGTCTGCCCACTCTACTGTCTCACCCCATTAAATCAGAGCATATTTGTTTGATTTCTTTACACAATGTATCACAAAACACTGCACTTGTCTTCATTTTTTCTTTCATGCTGTCACCTCTATTTTAATTTCTAAATGCATGAGAATATTTCCAAATACATAATCTTGATGTTTCTAGATTTCAGAAAATAAAATTTAACTAGGTCTCTCAGCCTAGGCACTGAGGCCCAGGGTCTCTAAACGGCACCATTGTCGGTGGTCGCCTTAAAAGTGGCTACCGATCACTTGTCAATCATGTGATGATGCCATTTAGAGAATCGCACCTACAGTGGCATTAGGCATCATAAAGTGCCTTTGGAGGCGCAATTCCAGTACAGTTGAGAGGATAGGAGAGATGCCTGGATTTCTCAAGACAGATGGACAGTGAGAGAGACATATTGCCAATAGGGTTGGAAGAGAGAGGAAGAAAAATTGGACTCATGGAGGGACAGAGGGAGATGTTGGTTGGGGAAGGGAATGGGGTCTGGAGGAGAGGAAGCATTCAGGAGGCAGAAAGAAATAAATATTGGATGCACAGTCAGAAGGAAATGAAACCAGAGACTCATGAAATTACCAGACAACAAAGGTAGGAAAAATGATTTTATTTTCAATTTAGTGATCGAAATGTGTCAGTTTTGAGAATTTATATCTGCTGTCTAAATTTTGCTCTATATTTGTCTATTTTTCTATAGTTGTTATTGATTGCATATTTTAAAGTCATCTGCCTTGACCTTTTTGAACCCCCCTCCAAATATAAATGATAATTAACATTTTCTCTGCGTCCATTATACTTTGTGTTTTTTTAACACCGAATATAAATGATAATTAACATTTTCTCTGCGTCTATTATACTTTGTGGGTTTTTAATTGTGGTTATCATTATGTATTAATAAGATTATTTTGTGTGTATATGAAAAAATGGATGGAAGAAATTGCATTACAATTAGTACTATTATTATGGCAATGGGGTCAGAGACGGAGCTTGGGAGGGTACTCAATTGGTATTTCTTAGGCTTGGGGGATACTTGGCTTGGAGATGTTGAGAAACACTGTATTAGACTATCTAGCACTGGCCTTACTTTCTGTTTACTGATTATGGCAAGATAGATCTGGATGTACTGGAGTGGGCTTTGACAGCAACTCCCGTAGTTGGGAAGTTAGGCCAGTGCTGGGAAGACAAACCATAGGAATTATGATATGATGAGACTTGAATAACGGAGATGAAATCTCTACATAATACTAGACAAAGTCAACACAAGTAGAGATGGTAGAGATGTATTAACTGGGACTTTTACTGATTCCAGAAAACAAACAACTGACTCAGTACAGCCAATGTTTCGGCACCTAAATGCCTTCCTCAGTAGCCTATAAATAAACACGTATAAACTGTTTATACAACAAACATATAGGACTCCTTTTTCTAAGGTGCACTAACGTTTTTACCACGTGCTGCAGATTAGCACGCACTGCCCCCCCGCGCTACACATAAAAAATAACACCAGCTCAATGGTGGCGTTAGCGTCTAGTGCACGCGGCATTGCAGTGTTCGCTAAGCGCGTGCTAAAACCGCTAGCGCAGCTTAGTAAAAAGAGCCCATAGTATAAACTGTATAAATGACAATCATAACAATCAAATGATTCAATACTAAAAGAACAGACCACATCTAAATAAAGGTAAACATTGTTAATAATCCAGTGTAAAACTAAAATAGTTGAGACATAAATATATATATTAAACCAAATTTGTGGCACTATGAACATTGTTTTTTTGGCTTCAGATCCTAAGACACTATCGCCCCAAGGTCTCTCTCCCAGTCCATGCATATCAGCCTCTCACCTCCCAGCACATACGGCTCCCTCAGATTTCTACTCCCCAAATGCATCACTCTGCATTTCTTTTCATTGAATTTTAGTTGGCAGACATTCGACCATTCTTCCTAGTTTTTTCTTCAATAAATATTTTTAAAAGTTTCCCAATATACAAGCAGCCAACCCCCACTGAGATGTGTGTGTGTGTCTGTGTTGGAGGGGGGGGGGGGAGAGAGAGAAAGCAAGATTAGACCATTCTTCTACCTTTTGCAGATCCTTTTTCATGTTTTTCCCTCCCTCCAGGGTGTCCACTCTGTTTACGAATCTTGGTATCATCCACAAAAAGGCAAAACTTACCTTCTAACCCTTTGGCAATGTTGCTCACAAACATATTAAACAAAATCGGCCCCAGCAACGACCCTTGAGACATTCCACTACTCACCTTTCCTTCCTCCAAGTGAATTCCATGAAGAATCAAAGTTGTATGTTGGATCCTACTCACCCCTCAGTGATTTAGACTTTGAAGGAAGTTGCTCCACAGACTTTTACGGTTATTATTAATAAATCATTTGAGGAATGGGTAGTACAGAGGCCCCTTAAAATGGATAGTGTGAGGCCAATTCTTAACAAGAGAACATTGGATGCACACATAGTGGTTACAAGTCTATTTCTTCTTTACCATCTCTGGCCAAAATTTTAGAAAAGCTGGCATATGACCAACTAATACAGTATTTAATGGAAAATGACTTGTAAAATCTGAATCAGTTTGGATTTAGACATATGAATGACACAGAAACCTTTTTGATCTCAATGTTGGATGAGGTTAAAACTGGTTTTGACAAAGTTACCAGTTTTTTTTTCTGGTTAGTCTTGATATTTCATCAGCATTTGATACAGTGGATCATAAAATTCTGCTTAATCATTTGCAGTCTTTAGGTATAAAGGGGACCGTTGCAATGATTTGGCTCATTTCTGAGAGAAAGACAATTTCAGATTTCCTTTGGAAATCAAGTTTAGTTAGTTGTAATATAGGGGTTCCTCAAGAATGCTTGTCACCTATATTGTTTAATATTTTTCTCTTACCATTACTAAATTGTCTGGGATTACAATATCATTTGTATGTAGACAATATACAGTTTCTGATTCCTATACAATATATAAAACATCTGGGGTTATGTCTGCAAGTAATAGGTAATTGGATGAAGGGAAATCATTTAAAATTAAATGTGGCGAAAACTGAAGTGTTATATTTGGGAAAATTTTTGATGTCTGATGTTCTAGCAGAAATTAGAATCAGAGAAGTGAAAGTTCCAATAATGGACACAGTATGTGATCTAGGAGTTCAGTTAAACTCTAAATTAACTATGAAAGGCCAGGACTCAAATGTTATTCAAAAGGATTTTTATAGATTGAAACTAATTAGAAGACTGAGGAATTTCCTTTCCAAGGAGAATTTTAAAAACAGTTATTCAGAGTTTGGTCATCCCATGTTTTGATTATTGTAATTGACTCTTTTTAGGAATTCCAAAGAATATTTTGAACGCAATGCAAACAGCACAGAATTTGGCAGCTCGAGGGGTTTCCGATTGAATATAGGATCTGTTATAAGATACGTTTGAGGGCGTTTAAGGTACTAAATAAATATATTTCAGCAGTTTTAGCTACCAAATTACATCTTTACCAATTAGTAATATCTCTGAGATCAGCAAAGGGAGTGCTATTAGATCTACCTTCATTCAAGTCAGTTAGACTGGACGAACTTAGGGGGGGAAGGAAAAATAATTACTTTTCTTTTTACTTATATTTTTTATATCTTGTAATATAACAGACTCTGTGCAATGGTGCAAAACTGTGTAATAGAACAGGGCCTAGACTTTGAGCGTGCACCATGATTATTTCTATAAACAAGAAAAGTGATTGTATTAGATAATACATATTTCTTTAAAAGCTATTTCCTAATGACAATGGCATTTTTTTTGTAGGAAACATTTTGGATCCTGAAATGTATTTGGATAACAGATACTTTTTATTCTTTTAATCCTTATAAAAAGCAGTATCCTTTTGAATTAAGAGTTCTACATTGCACTCTAAATTATTAGGGGGGGGGGAGAGAGAACAGAAAGCTGAATTCTTAAGGAAACTGCACATCAGTTTGAACAAACCACTGAATGTGGTTCTACAATAATAGAAATTAACAGGAAAAATACCAGGTTATGAAATTCATTTACAAAAGCATTCTGGGAGAATAGAAACTGGATGCAAGCATTGCCAAACATTTAAAATTAACCACAAAAAATTAACAACAGCACTACTTAATAAAAGGAAAGGAACAAGAATTAAAAAAATAAAATAAAATAGGAAGGACGTGCCACTTTCAGGCAGCTGCATGTCCCATTTTCAAGTTGGAACAAATACAAACCAGAAGATAGCGTAAAAGCTTTTTGTCTTTTCTCTTACATGGGAAAAGAGCCCAGATACAAAGGAATCTGACTTTCAAATATGAGCTCTTTGTGTCTCTGTGTTATGCTACTCAACAGAAGTCTATAAGCCTGGAGGTACTTCCCAGCCTTTGGTGTGTCTCCAGCTTGTGCTAACCTGTTTCAGACGTGTGGAGTGCACTCCCTCATGATAGCAATAATATGATTGCCAACCTTCCTGTGACTGTACCAGCAAATTTCAAGTTTTTAAAGAAATCTTGTTAGAGAATGACACAGCGAAAAAATCTGTCCCCGTCATTGCCCCGTCACCAGACCACCGTCCCCTTCACCGCCCCATCCCTGCCGTCCCCGTCCTCGCAGCATCCACCCTTCCCTCTCGCCACCTCACTGCCCTTTGGCACCCCTCGCGCGGTCCATGCATCTCCCTCCCTCCCCCTTACCTTCATGGCGTGTTTTAAGGTTTGAGTAGCTTGTTGAAAGCCGCCGGAGTGTTCGTGCAATTGCGTGCGTGTGTGGGCGGAAGCTTCTCCTCTGACTCTTTCTTCCCCATTTCCCAGCGTCTTCTCCCCACTCTCTCTTCCCCATTTCCCAGCGTCTTCTCCCCTCTCTTTCTTCCCCAGTTCCCTTCAGGCTGCTTCAGCGTCTTCTCTATTCCATCCCCCCACCACCCTTCACGCGGTCCAGCAGCTCTCTCCCGCCGGCCAGCCGTGCATCTCCCTCCCTCTCTTCCCCTTACCTTCTCTTTGTGGCGATTTCGCATTGTATTGGAGCCGGAGCCTTGAAGTCGCGTCGTGTTTGCTGCTGGAAAAGTCTCCTCCAATGCAACCGGAAACAGGAAGTTGCGTCAGAGGAGACTTTTCCAGCAGCCGCACACGACACTACACAACTTCAAGACTCCGGCTCCAACAAAACGCGAAATTGCCACAAACAGAAGGTAAGGGAAAGGGAGGGAGGGAGATGCACAGCCGGACAGCCAGCAGGAGAGAGGGGGCTGCCGGTCCGCACGCTCGTCTGCAGAGACAAGACAATTCACCACTCCATGGGGTGGTGATTGGCCTTGTCCCTGTATTCGCGGTGATCTTTTTTATTTTGGGGGCACCGTTTCGGCGGGTTACCTGCGGATAGCCGCAGGTAACAATCACCGTGTCATTCTCTAAAGCATGTCTCTGCTTTGCTGGATATGTATATGCTTCTATTCAACACCGGGAAAAAGAGAGAGCTAGCTTTACAATTGATTTCCTAACTCTACTTTTTCTGGAGCTAGAAAGAGGGCAAAACTATAGTACAGTATATAAGAAAAACATACCATTGAAAATTAAACTAGCTTATGCTGAACCTCAGTTTGGCTGGTTTGTTTCAGGCCTCTGTAAAATCATAGTACTATACAGTAGTAGGAGCTTGATTTATTGGAGTTTACAACTACAGTAGCATGCATTAAAATATATTAATCTGTGTTATATATTGCAGTCCTATCTATTTAATGGGACAAATTTACTAATAATAGGTTATATGAATTATTTATTAGTTTGATTTTTTAGCCCGTCCTCCCAGAAAAGCCCAGAATGGGTTACAAGTTTACATATATAATAAGAGTTAGCAGTTTAACAATTACTTGTGAACTAACATGGGTGTTAGGAAGGAGTGGTCTAGTGGTCAGAGCTACAGCCTTAGCATCCTGAAGTTGTGGGTTCAAGCCCCATGCTGTTCCTTGTGACTCTGGGCAAGTTACTCAATCCTCCATTGCCCCAGGTCTATTAGATAGATTGTGAGCCCTCCAGGACAGATAGGGACAAATGACTGGGTACCTGAATGTAAACTGCTTAGACAATTAATAGGTGGAATATAAATAACTAAAATAAAATAAATATTTACAGAATAGGAGAGGTTCTGCTACTTCTCCCATTATTAGCAATTTCTTATAAACACAGTACACTTCCCCCTCCCTATTTGCGATTTTGATGTTCGCGGTTTCGATTATCCGCGTTTTTTTCCCCAGGCCCCTCCCCATCAGAATTGCTCATTGGTATAGAAAACAACGGCCCCTGGACTTGCAGGGAGGCGATCGTAGGCGGCGGGAGGGCGATCAGATGCGGAGGGGGGCATCAGAGGCGGAAGGAGGCAATCAGAGTGGCGGGGAGGCGAACATAGGTGGCGTGGGGACGATCGGCGCATGGACCTTACCTGGAGGTCTAGCGGTGATGTGGTGCAGGAGTGATCTTCCTACACTCCTGCCCTGTGCAGAGCCGTGCTGTGAGTTCCCGTGGTCTCACGAGACTACAACAGGGAATTCCTGTTGTAGTCTCGTGAGACCACGGGAACTCAGCAGCATGACTCTGCACGGGGCAGAAGTGTAGGAAGATCGCTCCTGCCCCACATCACCGCTAGACCCCCAAGTAAAGTCCGGGAGTGGGTCAGAGCCAGCCAAAAGGTATTCACGATTTTTCCCTATTTGCGGGCCGGCTCTGCCCCTAACCCCCGAGAATAGGGAGGGAGAAGTGCATCACGGTTTAAACAATTTCGGGAACTATTTACGCTCGCAAGACAGTTTTGGCACTTTAGTACTGTAAATCCAAGTCTTCAATCTGCCTGGTTCTCCCTGTCTACACTGAGCTAGCTAAAGATGCCAGTTGTACAAACCTGTCTGCCTGCAGAATATCCATTTTATCAAAGTTAGCTTTGCTGTCTTCCCTCTTTGGTGTTCTATCATTCGGAGCAAGTGGGTATACAACTCAGGCTTTGGATTTTAGATACAGTATATTGTAAATACTTGCCTTTCTAAAATCTAAACTCAAAGTGAGTTACTGTTGAAGTATGCAAGTTATTTACCTACCCAGGACATACAATTTAAGCTGAACATGAGCCAATGGAAGATGAAGTGACCTGCTCAAGATCTCTAGGAACATCAGAGGAAGAGGCAGGATCTGAACCATGACTTTCTTTGTTTTCATCCTGCTGCTCTAACCACTAGGCTACTCTTCCTTTCCAGCACCAAATCTACTTGCCCCCCTTCCATTTTTCCTTGTTCTTCCTAATGTCTAAATCCCAGTCATGCTTAAATACTTAGTTTTGGTTTTCAATACATCTTCTGGTAGATTAGTCCTCATGTGGATTATCTTCTGATTCAGTGGGGTTACTCGCGAAACAAACGACCCTTGTCAAGAAAGAGAAGATTAGTGAGAGGGAGGATAGCGCTGGACAAGTGAAACTGAGGCTGTGCACGTATTGAAATTGGGCTTTCATACTTTGGATTATTTCCCAATTGTTTGGAGCAAGTGTTGTTACTGAGAGTTTTCATTTATGGAGGCCATGGAGCAGGATCTGGGCCCTAGTTTCTCTCAGCAATTGATGAACCTTATGACCGCGTTAAATAAAACAGAGAATTTTCCCCCTCCACTGATGCAGTTAAGTGACTGTTTTTTTATTGTTAGGTTTTTTAAAATGTTTTGGAGAACTATTTTTGCTATTAAATTAGATATTTTTTCCTGGTATTGGGAGAGACTGTTTGTTTATAATCCACTTTAAATCAAAGCGGAGAATAAAGGGAAACATACACAATAAAATTAATGCAACCAGACACATATACAATACTAGATATTACCACCACAAATATCAACACCACAAAATACAATCTTAAAAACAAAAATTTTACAACCATAAACAGGATACAAAAGTGTAATCCTCCCATAATTATAGTCTCAATATTTAACCCTGATATTTCATTTGGTAAAAAATAAGTGGCACTTCAACAATTTTTTAAACCTCCAACACAATTGCCTGAATTATATTTCTGAAATTGTCCATGCAAGATACAGCCTACTTAACAACCTTAACTTGAAATATATTTTCTTGATCATTGCTAGCATGTGCTGTCTAAACACCAGCTTAGAATCCACCACTACCCCCAGATATTGGAATTGAGATTACAGAATCCAAAACCGTTATCGAGGGCACTGGATTAGGTGTCCAAGCCCTTGACAAATACATTACTTTCGTTTTTTCAATATTTAGAATCAATCTGTTCCTACTGATCCAGTTTTTTACTTCCTGTAAAATCCCATTAAGGCGCTGATGATCCTGAAACAATATACCCTCTGTTTGGAAAAAGAGTAAGAGATCGTCCACATATACCATTAGACCCTGTAACAACTTACACAGTAGAAGGAAATATAGATTAAAAAGTACCACAGATAAAGAAGATCCCTGGCGGATGCCCATTTTAACCTGTCTTCACACAGATATTAATGCAGTTTTAATCACCATTTTTTTTTAAGCAGATTGCCTTTTCCTATATTAGTTTTTTAAGTTTTTTTTGTATTACTGCTTCTCTTTTCTGGTATTATATGCTAATGATAGGTTCCTGTACTCCATGAAAGCATAGTTATTTGCGACCTTGTAAGCTGAGGTCTATGCTTGTTGAGTCTTTGAGGTTTGCTTGGAAACTATATATTTTTGTGCTTCAATAGTAGGTTTCTCCCATTGCAGGAATATATCTAGTATAAACAAACATTTTTTATGTTTTACTGGTTTATACTTATGTGTTCCTATATTTATTTTAAAAATTTCTTACTTGCCTAACACCTAGGTGGGTAAGAAATTTAGGCCCCTTTTATCAAGCTGTGTAAGGGCTTTTTATCACAGACCACTGCTATAAAAGCTTCGACACTCATAGGAATTCTATGAGTGTCAGAGCTTTTACGGCAGCTGTCTGAGATTTAAAAAAAAAAAAAACACCTTGCGCAGCTTGATAAAAGGGGGTCTTAAGCATGGTCCATTCACTCTGCCTAGAAAGGAGGCCAGGGTTGAACCCTTAAGTGGGACCCAGTTATACTTTTATTCCATCCTCTTCTCATACAGGGATCCTTTGTACTGCCTTTTTGAATTCTATCACTGTTTTTATTCCCACACATCCCATGGAAGGGCATTCCAGGCATCCAGGATCCTCACCAGGAAACAGTATTTCCTTATGTTGCTTTTCAGTATCCCCACCCCCCCCCTTTGCAGTTTACCGTATTTTCTCGCATATAACGCGCGCGTTACACGTGGTTTTTACGTACCGCGCATACCCTCGCACATTATACGCGTGAGCGCGTGGTACAAAATTTTTTTTACATAGTTCCCCCCCCCGACGTCCGGTTCACCCCCCGCAGGACAGCTCGCACCCCCACCCCGAAGGACCGCTCGCACGCACCCCCACCCCGAAGGACCGCTCGCACGCACCCCCACAGCCTCCTGACCCCCCCCCCATCATGTAGAAGCTCCTACCGGTGTCCTGCTGCTTCCTCTTGGCGGTCCCGACTACCCGACACGATCGGGGCAAGAGGGAGCTCAAGCCCTCTTGCCCCAGCCAACCGCGGCACACCCGACACGATCAGGGCAAGAGGGAGCTCAAGCCCTCTTGCCCCCCCGACTCCCCAACTCACAGACAATATCGGGCCAGGAAGGAGCCCAAACCCTCCTGGCCACGGCGACCCCCTACCCCCACTACATTACGGGCAGGAGGGATCCCAGGCCCTCCTGCCCTCGATGCAAACCCCCCTCCCCCCAACGACCCCCCCCCCAAGAACCTCCGACCGCCCCCCCCAGCCGACCCGCGACCCCCTGGCCGACCCCCACGACACCCCCACCCCCCTTCCCCGTACCTTTGTGTAGTTGGCCGGACAGACGGGAGTCAAACTCGCCTGTCCGGCAGGCAGCCAACGACGGAATGAGGCTGGATTGGCCCATCCGTCCCAAAGCTCCGCCTACTGGTGGGGCCTAAGGCGCCTGGGCCAATCAGAATAGGCCCGGGAGCCTTAGGTCCCACCTGGGGGCGGGGCCTGAGGCACATGGGCCAATCAGAATAGGCCCGGGAGCCTTAGGTCCCACCTGGGGGCGGGGCCTGAGGCACATGGGCCCAACCCGACCATGTGCCCAAGGCCCCGCCCCCAGGAAGGACCTAAGGCTCCCGGGCCTATACTGATTGGCCCAGGCGCCTTAGGCCCCACCAGTAGGCGGAGCTTTGGGACGGATGGGCCAATCCGGTCTCATTCCGTCGTTGGCTGCCTGCCGGACAGGCGGGTTTGGCTCCCGTCTGTCCGGCCAACTACACAAAGGTACGGGGAAGTGGGGTGGGGGTGTCGTGGGGGTCGGCCAGGGGGGTCGCGGGTCGGCTGGGGAGGCGGTCGGAGGTTCTTGGGAGGGGCGGTCGTTGGGAGGGGGGTTTGCGTCGAGGGCAGGAGGGTTTGGGCTCCCTCCTGGCCCGAACAACTATCGGGTGGAGGGGGTTGCCAGGGCCAGGAGGACTTGGGCTCCTCCTGGCCCAATATTGTCGGGGAGTTGGGGAGTCGGCGGGGCAAGAGGGCTTGGGCTCCCTTTTGCCCCGATCGTGTTGGGGAGTCGGGGGGGGCAAGAGGGCTTGAGCTCCCTCTTGCCCCGATCGTGTCGGGGGTGCCGCGGTTGGCTGGGGCAAGAGGGCTTGAGCTCCCTCTTGCCCCGATCGTGTCGGGTGTGCCGCGGTTGGCTGGGGCAAGAGGGCTTGAGCTC
This sequence comes from Geotrypetes seraphini, assembly GCF_902459505.1. Lineage (NCBI taxonomy): Eukaryota > Metazoa > Chordata > Amphibia > Gymnophiona > Dermophiidae > Geotrypetes > Geotrypetes seraphini. The sequence goes on along the minus strand of NC_047090.1, from coordinate 100,476,572 downwards.
CCTCTTGCCCCGATCGTGTCGGGGAGTCGGGGGGGCAAGAGGGCTTGAGCTCCCTCTTGCCCCGATTGTGTCGGGGTGCCGCGGTTGGCTGGGGCAAGAGGGCCTGAGCTCCCTCTTACCCCGATCGTGTCGGGGAATCGGGGGGGCAAGAGGGCTTGAGTTCCCTCTTGCCCCGATCGTGTCGGGGGTGCCGCGGTTGGCTGGGGCAAGAGGGCTTGAGCTCCCTCTTACCCCGATCGTGTCGGGGGTGCCGCGGTTAGCTGGGGCAAGAGGGCTTGAGCTCCCTCTTGCCCCGATCGTGTCGGGGAGTCGGGACCGCCAAGAGGAAGCAGCAGAACACCGGTAGGAGCTTCTACATGATGGGGGGTCGGGAGCCTGTGGGGGTGCGAGCGGTCCTTCAGGGTGCGGGTGCGGGTGGTCCTGCGGGGGGGGGGTGAATCGGACGTCGGGGGGGGCATCAGGCTTTCAGGGTGGGGACAGGACTTCAAGGGGTAGAGGAGAGTCGGGGCGGGCGAAAGGAGAGTCGGGGTGGCCAGAGGAGAGTCGGGGCGGGCAAAAGGAGAGTCGGGCGTCGACGGGAGAGTCGGGAAGCATGCGCGGTATATGGGTGTGTGCGGTATATAAAAATTTCTGTACATAGATTTGTGTTTTTCGCGCGCTATACCCGTGTGCGCGTTTTACACGGGTGCGCGTTATCTACGTGAAAATACGGTAATTTCATATTCTCTAGTTCTACAATCAAAACTGAAATACTTTAAATATATAAATGAACAAACAAGGTCTGTATTAGAGAATGATACGAGGGAGAATTTTTTTCCCCGTCCCGTCCCCGCGAGTTCTTTTCCTGTCCCTGCCCCATCCCTGCAAGCTCCATCCTCATCTGCGCAAGCCTCAAACACTTTAAAATCATAAGTGTGCAAAGCTTGTGCAGTTAAGGCAGAGCTTACAGGAATGGGGCAGAGACAGCGACAAAACTCATGGGACGGGGAAATTGAGTTCCTGCGAAGACAGGGGAGAAATCTGTCCCCGTGTCATTCTCTAGTCTGTATCATATCTTCCCTCTCTCTTCTCTCCTCTGGGATATAAATATTTAAGTCTTCAAGACTCCTTGTACATCGTCTGGTGGAGATCCCATACCATTTTGGTTGCTTCCTTTGACAACAGCAACAATGGAAGGAGATAAAAGGAATAAGGAACTACTAGAAAAACCACTTGTCCAATCTTCTTGAAAAAAAAAATCTGTTTATTGAAGAACCACTTCCAGTCTTTTTATACTTTTACCAAGATATGTTCTCCAAAACTGAATCTGTTACTCATCAACAGCTTCTACAAGAGCATTATTACCTCCTTCTTTCTGTGGGTTATGACCTTGTCTATGCACCAAACATCCTTTAGGCCTTCTCACATTGTTTTCCCACCATGAGATCCTCATATACTATTACCCCAAAGTTTCTTTCAGAGTCCGTGCACATCAGCTTTTCATCTCATATCACGTACATTTCTTTTGGGTTTCTACACCCCAAATTCATCATTTTCCCATACTTCTACATTCTGTAATCACTTCTCGTCCTTTCCACACCCGTCTGAGGTATCTACTCTGTTGCCACTCTTTGTGCTATCTTTTTGGCCCGAGTGAGAGTAGCTGAGTGGCAATATTGCCAAGTGCTCAGTTTGACGTTTATAGTATCACAATATTATTGCTACACAATACTTCTAAGCAAACGGATCAATTAAAAAGTATCTAACACGACTTGTTTGTAGAACTTTTGTTGCTATAGAAATGAATTGTGTAATGCCATCAACATGCACTTTTTACAAAACTAGATACCAACATTTTTTAACAAATTAAATATTCAGTTCCCAATTAAACAAAAGTAGGGCATCTTTATTTTATACATCTGCTGTCCACAGATAACATAGGTATAAATTCCATACAGATATTGCTACCCCTCCCCACTAAATCATTGCTATTAGAGAACACAATTGCAATATTGAATTAAATAAATCAGTCCTTTAATGCTTCAGCTTACAATTTTCTACCCCCCACAGCAGTTTACTTTGAATGTCAGATGGGAGGGTAGTGTGTGCGTGTGGGGGGGGGGGGGAAGTCTCCTAGCATACTAATTAACAACTGCTGCAAATGAAACCACTTAAACATACATATCCTCCACAGTCACAGTCACTGTCATTTTCATTTCTCTTAAGTCCTGGAGCTAAGTTTATGCAGGAGGAAGTGAGAATGAACAGCTGGTAATAATTTTTTTTTCTACGTGCTGTCTGTATTCTGATAGCTGGCAAGAAAGCAAGAGAAAAAAAATTCAAACTATACAAGATTGTTTGACAGCTGTATATGATGTGATACTACCCAGAGGAGAGCAAATGTGCCAAGTTTTCTTTCGTTACAGAAATTAACCAATTATCTTACCCCTCTAAGAAACACTGGGATTTCATTAAAAAGCCTGTTCTTTGGCCTGCCCAGCCTGCTTTAAACTCTGCTACATTAATCCCTTTCATTTAAAGGTCCCAGATTATTCAAGAAAAAAAGGGGCTCAGTTATAAAAATGAAAAGTTATATAATTTTCTCATAAACAAAGAAGATAGTTCTTCACCTTATGTACTTCAGACATTTCAGTTATTCAGCACATTGCAGTTTTAGCACATAGCATGTGATGCCAACTTTGAAATGTGAAAATATTAATAAAGAAGTAAGGCTTCTTCTTTCATATTTACTATTGCAAGTTAGGAAAAATCTATTTTAAACTGGGAACAGGCTGCAACTTTGGAAGTTTTCTGTACTGTCCCATGAGCCCTGCTTGATATACAGAAATATGACACATGACGATAGATAAGGACAAGGTTCACCTAATCTACCCAATCTGCTTAGTTTTGCAAATAGCAAAGACACTCACTTCATCTCTGGTTTACCATGTTTTCACGTAGATAACGCGCACCCGTGTAAAACGCGCACACGGGTATAGCGCGCAGAAAACACAAATTTATGTACAGAAATTTTTATATACCGCGCACACCCGTATACCGCGCATGCTGCCAGACTCTCCCGTCGCCGCCCGACTCTCCTTTCGCCCGCCCCGACTCTCCTCTGGCCACCCCGACTCTCCTTTCGCCCGCCCCGACTCTCCTCTCCCCCTTGAAGTCCTGTCCCCACCCTGAAAGCCTGATGCCCCCCCCCACGTCCGATTCCCCCCCCCCCCGCAGGACCGCTCGCACGGTCCCCACCCCGAAGGACCGCTCGCACGCACGCACTCCCACCCGCACCCGCACCCCCACCCTGAAGGACCGCTCGCACCCCCACAGCCTCCCGACCCCTCCCCCATCATGTAGAAGCTCCTACCGGTGACCTGCTGCTTTCTCTTGGCGGTCCCGGTCCTTCCGTGAGCCCTGCGCTGCTTCCTCTTCCAGCGGTTCGCCCTTTCTCTAACGTCAATCCCTCTTGCCCCGCCGACTCCCCGACACGATCGGGGCAAGAGGGAGCTCAAGCCCTCTTGCCCCAGCCAACCGCGGCACCCCCGACACGATCGGGGCAAGAGGGAGCTCAAGCCCTCTTGCCCACCCCGACACGATCGGGGCAAAAGGGAGCCCAAGCCCTCTTGCCCCGCCAACTCCCCAACTCCCCGACAATATCAGGCCAGGAGGGAGCCCAAACCCTCCTGGCCACGGCGACCCCATACCCCCACCCCGCACTACATTACGGCAGGAGGGATCCCAGGCCCTCCTACCCTCGACGCAAACCCCCCTCCCCCCAACGACCGCCCCCCCAAAAACCTCCGACCGCCCCCCCAGCCGACCCGCGACCCCCCTGACCGACCCCCACGACACCCCCACCCCCCTTCCCCGTACCTTTGTGTAGTTGGCCGGACAGACGGGAGCCAAACCCGCCTGTCCGGCAGGCAGCCAATGACGGAATGAGGCCGGATTGGCCCATCCGTCCCAAAGCTCCGCCTACTGGTGGGGCCTAAGGCGCCTGGGCCAATCAGAATAGGCCCTGGAGCCTTAGGTCCCTCCTGGGGGTGGGGCCTGAGGCACATGGGCCCAACCCGACCATGTGCCCAAGGCCCCGCCCCCAGGAGGGACCTAAGGCTCCCGGGCCTATTCTGATTGGCCTTAGGCCCCACCAGTAGGCGGAGCTTTGGGACAGATGGGCCAATCCGGCCTCATTCCGTCGTTGGCTGCCTGCCGGACAGGCGGATTTGGCTCCCGTCTGTCCGGCCAACTACACTAAGGTACGGGGAAGGGGGGTGGGGGTGTCGGCCAGGGGGGTCACGGGTCGGCTGGGGGAGCGGTCGGAGGTTCTTGGGGGGGCGGTCGTTGGGGGTAGGGGGGTTTGCATCGAGGGCAGGAGGGCCTGGGATCCCTCCTGCCCATAATGTAGTGCGGGGTGGGGGTAGGGGGTCGCCGTGGCCAGGAGGGTTTGGGCTCCCTCCTGGCCCGATATTGTCGGGGAGTTGGGGAGTCGGCAGGGCAAGAGGGCTTGGGCTCCCTTTTGCCCCGATCGTGTCGGGGGGGGGCAAGAGGGCTTGAGCTCCCTCTTGCCCCGATCGTGTCGGGGGTGCCGCGGTTGGCTGGGGCAAGAGAGCTTGAGCTCCCTCTTGCCCCGATCGTGTCGGGGAGTCGGTGGGGCAAGAGGGCTTAACGTTAGAGATAGGGCGAACCGCCGGAAGAGGAAGCAGCAGGCGCAGGGCTCACAGAAGGGCCGGGACCGCCAAGAGGAAGCAGGAGGACACCGGTAGGAGCTTCTACATGATGGGGGGGGGTCGGGAGGCTGTGGGGGTGCGAGCGGTCCTTCAGGGTGGGGGTGCGGGTGCGTGCGAGCGGTCCTTCGGGGTGAGGGTGCGAGCGGTCCTGCAGAGGGGGGGTGAATCGGACGTCGGGGGGGGGGAACTATGTAAAAAAAAATTTATATAACGCGCTCACGCGTATACCGCGCAAGGTTATGCATGGTTTGTAAAAACACGTATAACGTGCGCGTTATATGCGTGAAAATACGGTACTCTTCACGTCACTGTAATTAAGGATCCTCTCTGATTATCTTATAACTTCTGGGACTCTGTTACAGTCTTTGCTTTCATCATGTCCAATAGAAGAGTGATTCATATATCTACCATCTTTTGCTTTTCTACAACAGTGGTTTCGAAACCTGTCCTGTAAGACCCTCTGCAGGTTTTCAAGATAGCTACAATGGGTGATGCATGACCCATTTGAATGCAATGCATCCCCTGCAAACAAATTCACTTCATGCATATTCTCTGCAGTCCTGAATATACTATGACTGATTGTTGTTATTAGGTGGCATCGACTTGTGCTCGAGTTGTAGCGAATTGATGAATTATGGATCTAAAAATAAATCAGTTTTGTGCTAGTCTGGAAAGGTTCTCCAGCATCATCCCCATGGTTGTTTTCAATGTGTCCAGCCAACTGATTGCAGGTCGCCCTCTTCGCCTGGATCCTTCGATCTTCCCAAACATGATGCCCTTCTCCAGTGATCTCTCTCTTCTGATGGTGTGACCAAAATAAGAGTCGTAACATAATCATTTGGGCTTCGAGTGACATAGCCAGTTTGATCTCTTCCAGAATCAATCTGTTCTTTTGCTGGTCCATGGCATCTTTCTTGAACAGTCCACGGCATCCTAAAATCCTTCTCGAGCGGTCCACGGCATCCTAAAATCCATTGATTGCCTTTCCCTGCAGATGGATTGACATGATTCTATGTACGTGCCATCTTTGAAAGCTTATTATTGAGCTTATTATGAATGACACGTCATTTTTCCTGTGTTTCATGACCAGAGTCGCAGATCCAATGTTCTTTTGATTGAAACTCGTTTGAATAAAAATGGCCCTGTCCTGTCCATTTGAGCTCACTTATCCCTATCAAATCGATTTGAGGGTTTTTCATTTGATCTTTAACAATTTCCAGTTTTCCACAATTCATGCTTCGTAAGTTCCATATTTCTATGTTGAGAATATCTCTATAGCTTCTGATCTCCTTTTTCTGTCCAGCAACATCAACATCAGCATCAGGAACAAATTTAGGCACATCCAATTTAGAACTTTCCCCTCTCCTAAAAAATGTATGCCTATGAAAGTCTCTGATACAATCACCTTCTCTATCCCCCAAGGCAATGCTTCTCAACCCAGTACTTGAGGTATACCTAGTTCCATCAGAATATCCACTATGAATATGGGAACAGATGGGAAGCTAAACTCAGGCAGTTTTATACAGTTAAACAAGATAAAAGGAACTGATTTAGTCAGAATGTGTGTAGCAAACTAATCCTGGTGCAGAATGAATTTTATTTATTTATTTAGATTTATCATAGTTTAGTTTCATAGTTTATTTGAATTTTGATTAAATGCTTCTCCAAAGGTACATAGCATTGTACATAGTAATTTAAAATAGATAGGAGATGAACATATTAAATAATTAAACATAGACCAACAAAACAAACATACTTATGATAGGAAAACATTGGGAGAAAAGGAAAAAACGACAATTTTTTTACAAAAGAATACATAAAAGGAAAATACAATAGGGAAGGGAGACAAATTAAGTAATGCGGAAGTAAATACATATGTAAGAAATCAATTATAGGCATCTTTAAATAGAAAGCATTTTAGGCTACTTTTAAATTTCTGTAAGTTTTGTTCAACTCTGAGGTATAGAGGGAGAGAGTTCCAAATTAATGGGACAGTGACTGAGAAAATGAGGGTACGACGAGTACCAATTATTTTTAAGGATAGGACATTAAGGGAATGTTGAAAGGCTGATCTTAAAGTTCTGGGAGGGTCGTAAGGAATCAGTAATCTATCTATGAATGCAGAGGTATTAGTCTGTATAGTTTTAAAGGTTAAAAGAGCAATTTTATATGTGATACAGTATGAAATAGGCAGCCACTGAGCTTTTTGTAACAAAGGGGTGGCATGATCAAAATAATTTTGATAGTTATCAACCACCTATTCCTAGGCAGCATTACAAAAGTAACATACACAGAATAAAACAGGCGAGACTTATACATACATCTTGAATTACAAAGGAATAATTACATTTTAGGGAGCTGTAATTAAACAGATTCTTACAGTACCATTCATCCTAAAGCCAGTATTAAACAGCACATCATTTATTGAAAAATCTTCTTAAAATAGTGCAGTTTTAAGTATTTTTTTTAACTTCTGTATATCAGATAATGCCCTTAGTGGTCCAGTTAATTTGTTCCACAGCATTACTCCCATGATGGAAATGGCAGAAGTTTTCATGTTCTGATAGTGCATTTTTGAGAAGTCTGTCAAAGCCAATCGTATTGCACCTTCAGATCGCAGAGTTCTGAGTGGTCGGTATATTGCCATTGTTTGTGATAGATACCAGGGAATCCCATGCTAAATGACTTTGAACACCAGTGTTAGAGTTTTGAAAATGATACGTAATTACACAGGCAACCAGTGCAATTTCTTCAACCAAGGTGTTATGTGGTCAAATTTTCTAACCCCACAAATTAACCTTGCAGCCGCAGCCTATGGATGAAGAGCCAGGTTTTCACCTGCTTCCTTAAGTAAAGGTAGTGGAGTTAAGACATAGCCCCTCTGGGAGTAAATTCCAGAGCGTGGGAGCTACTCCTAAAAGGCTCGCTGGCAGGTATCACGTCGTACAATTTCTTTTGATGAGGGGACAGATAGTGATGCTTCTTGAGAAGACCTCAGAGGTATCAAAGGTATATAAAAGGTTAGCTTATTCTTTAAGTATTCTAGCCAACTTTGTCTGAGGACCTTAATAATCAAACAAAGAATTTTAAATTTAGCCCTGTAAGGTACTGGTAGCCAGTGGAGTTTTTGCAGAAAGGGTGTAATGTTGTCATGCTGCTTGCAGCCTTCCTATCTGTCATACTGCAGCATTCTGAATTAGTTGAAGCTGATGAAAATTCTTTTTGGTTAGAACAGTGTATATGGCATTGCAGTAGTCTAGTTATGATTTTATTGTGGAATGGACTACTTGTCTTTTCAACATATTTGTTTGTTGTTATTTTATTGTACATGTATTGTTATTTTATTATGCATGTATTTGTTGTAACCTGCTTTGTATAAAGCGGGATACAAATAAATAAACTAAACAATATGGAGTGAGATTTCATAGCTGCCATAGATGATAGGGACAATTTTTAAAGGTTGGTTGAATTTGTAAGAGAGAGTGATAAGTCTAGCGGTATCCCGAGATTCTCGACTTGTAATTTCAGGGAGAGTTCTAACGTCCCACAAGATAGTTTGAAGTCAGAAATTTGTCCCCTTCTGTTAGGAACCCAAAGAATCTGTTTTGCTTGGGTTCAGGCATAGTTCATTGTTGTTTGCCCATTCCTGAGTTGCAGTTAAGACAGGTAGTCTGTTTACTTAAAGCTGTGGGTGGGGGTCTGGTTCAGTGGGTATTAGTAGTTGCACATCACTGGCATCGATACAGAATTTTGTGACCATTGACCGAAGCAGCTCCAAGGCTTAGATCGATTTAAAAGTATGCTAAAAAGCTTTTTATTTAAGGATGTTTTTACATTACAATAAGTTCTCCTTAACAGATTTTTTTTTTCTTTTTTAATTTCATTCCCTAATTTGTTTGTTCCTTAATTGTTCTCTATCCTGTAAGAAATGTATTTCTGCCCCCCCCCCTTTTTACCTTTTGTACCAGTCAATCTGTAGATTCAAATGTTATGTTTTTATTTTATGTTGTATCTCTTTTATGTACCCAATTTTAATTTGTACCTCACTTAGAAATCATGGTAAGCTCAAATTTTTTAATAACCTTGGAAACTTGGCTAAATATTAAATAAGATGGGAGACAATATGGACTCCTGTGAACATAGGCTAGACCACATACATTGACTCGTGGTAGAAAACCTGTCCACAAACTATTTTCATGTGCACAAGGGCCAGCAAAAATTAGAAAGAACATTGACCAGTTTTCAAGAATATACCAGCTTCCATTTTAGATGTGTGTGAAACTATTAACTACATCTCTTTCAATAAAATATTTCAAAATATACTAAAGATGCTGAACAGGTGTCACAGAAAGTTTTCCCAGTTTGACAAAATCATTATATCATCTGATTGGAAGAGCATATACCTGTTTCCATATAAAGAAAGTCATATGGAAGCTCTTAAAGACACCCACAGAGAAAACTGAATTTTAAAAATTTACAGTTCAATATTTTAGTCATTTTATTTGGTACTAACCCAAACTAACCCTCTCTTTTATCAAGCTGCACTGCCGAGCAGCACAAGCTAAATGCTGAGCCGCCCGTTCTATTCCTATAAGTGGCTTGGCTTTTAGCTCACGCTGCTCAGCAGCGCAGCTTGATAAAAGGGGGAGGGGTAAGTTTATTTAAGCATTTGCTAAACATGCTTTCTTATGATTTCAATACCCTTTTAAGAAGCATATTGTATGCTTTACCTTCTAAAATAGGAATTAAACTAATCCCACATAACACACAGAAAATGATTATATTAAGTTATAGACAATTTTCTAGATAGTAGCCACAGCAGATGCAGATTATAAATATCACTTTCACTTCAGTATTTTGTTAATAATTTTCATAAAACAGTATGAAGATTGCTAATCTCAAATGAGCAACTATTTCTAAAACATTCAGGGGCTGATTCTATGGTGTCAGGTCAAAAGCGCGCCGGGACAAAGGCGCGCCCAGACAATTGAGCGCAGCGTGGAGGCGCGCGCCACTCTAAATTACTGTTTTTAGGGCTCCGACGGGGGGCGTGGGGGGGAACTCCCCACTTTACTTAATAGACATTGCGCCGCATTGTGGGGCCGTTGTGAGGGGTGTGGGGGGTTGTAACCCCCCACATTTTACTGAAAACTTAACTTTTCCCTGTTTTTAGGGAGAAAGTTCAGTTTACAGTAAAATGTGGAGGGTTACAACTCCCCAAACCCCCCATAACGCCGGCGCGATGTCTATTAAGTAAACTGGGGGGGTTCCCCAACAAAAACCCCCGTCGGAGCCCCTAAAAACTGTAATTTTGTGCAGCGCGCACCTCCGCGCTGCGCTCAATTGTCGGCGCACGCTTTTGTCTTTTGCGCCGTTGTCTATGAACCGATTTTATAAAAGGTGCCTAACTTAATTGGCAAAATACCCTTAACCGCCTCAACAATTAGTTACAAAAAATTAATTGGTTGATGGGCGCCTATCTGATTTTATAAAAGATCAGCACGTAACGCAATGCACTTAGAGGCACCTAACGCCTAAGTGGGCATTTTTATGGGTGGAGCCTGAGTTAGAAAACCACTAAGCATGATTCTTCAAAGAATTAGGCATCAGAAATGTAGGCCTTTAACACTCTCACCTACATTTCAGGTGCCTAAGTACAGCACACAGCCGCGATTCTGCAAGACACCTAACCTTTTCCTATCGTGTGTCCCCGGCTGACGGGACATTCCAAAAATGTCATTGCCATCGTATGTCCCACACTCTTCAACCTATTCATAGCATCCCTAGGCACCACCCTGGACACCCTAAATATTACCTCCTTCAGCTATGCGGACGACATAACCATCCTCCTTCCTTTCGACATCCACAATCCAACTTCCACAGGACGCCTGAAAACAACACTAGAAACAGTAGAAAAATGGATGACAAATCATAAGCTGAAGCTGAACCCAGACAAAACTAAATTCCTAATACTAGAGAAGGACAAAAAACCATCCCTAACAGAACTGGAAGTAAACTCAATCAAGTACCCAATACAAAGCTCCCTCAAAATCCTGGGTATACATCTAGACAGATGCTGCACAATGCAAACACAAATTCAAAAAATCACCCAAAAAGCATTCTTCACAATGCGAAATCTAAGAAAAATCAGAAAATTTTTTAATAAAGACCAATTCCGGATCATTGTCCAATCTCTTGTGCTGAGCATTGTAGACTACTGCAATAGCCTTTACTTACCTTGCCCTAACAACACAATAAAAAAACTGCAGACCATCCAGAACACAGCCCTCAGACTCATATACTCACTCAGCAAACATGACCACATTACTAATGCATACTTAGAATCGCACTGGCTACCAATAAGAGCAAGAATACAATTCAAACTCTACTGTCTCATTTTCAAAGTAACCCACGGCACGGCACCTAGTTACCTAAACAACCGCTTCCACTACTACCTCTCACCCAGAAGAAGGAGAACGCAGAACATCTTCACCTTCCCACCTCTCAACGGAACTCGTCGTAAGAAACTTTACGACAACCTCCTAGGGACACAGGCAGCTAAAATCGACTCCGACATCTCAGAATTACTGATCAAAACAACAGACATAAAAGATTTCCGTAAAGAAATAAAAACACTATTGTTCAAAAAATATCTCCCATCACTCGAACCTCCTCCCAATGAGTTACCAATCAACACCTTCAGAAATACCCACCTATAGTATCTCCTTGTCTATGATTTAGAATGTACTGTAACTCTCCTACACTACACCTGATCTAACTTGATTCAATCGATATATAATTCTCCTGTGATATGTATTATCTTCTGTGACATGTATTATCCTCTGTGTTATGTACCATTCTGTTAAACTGTTGTATCATAATTCTACTATTCCTGAAATCTACTCTTATCCTGTAATGTAATTCTCTGGAATTGACCAGACATCTTCTATATTGTAATCCGCCTAGAACCGCAAGGCACAGGCGGAATAGAAATCCCTAATGTAATGTAATGTAATGTAGTACACGACAGGAACATAAAATATTTGAATTTACAGACTTATGACTTATTTACATTATGTTTACAATAGCCGTAAATGATAACGGTGAATAATACAAAACTTTGCTAAAATAATTACGATTGGAACCAGCGTAACGTAAAATTTATTACGATAGGAAAAGGTTAAGTGTGACTGACATGCAGCCAATGCCTTTTTTTCTTTTCGGAGCCGGCTAATTTAGGCGTCATTTATAGAATCGGTCCCTCGGTTTTTTAAACGCCTACCTGGTTTCACTTAGGTCAGGGGTGTCCAAAGTCGGTCCTCGAGGGCCGCAATCCAGTCGGGTTTTCAGGATTTCCCCAATGAATATGCATTGAAAGCAGTGCATGCACATAGATCTCAGGCATATTCATTGGGGAAATCCTGAAAACCCGACTGGATTGCGGCCCTCGAGGTCCGACATTGGACACCCCTGACTTAGGTGATATCTCTAAATGGGTTAATTTTGTGTACACAATTACAAGAATGAATCTGACCCCTAGGCCAGGGTATGTTGGAGATGAACTCAAATTCTCAGTTACTGCTCGACTGATTCTGTGCAGTAATTGTAGGAGCTGTTGCCATAACATACTTCATATCCTCAAAGATACAGGAAGGGCTGGAAACATGGCTTACTAACCAAACTGATCGTAGTTTTTGCATGAGTTAATGGTGAGTTATATCCAGGCATTAAGCTGTTTCATGTTAATCACTGAAAAGCTTCCAAGAGAAGAAAATCTTTGAGATATCTGACAAAGAGCTCTGAGAGTCATATAAATGCATGTTGACAAGCTTACAATGAATTTCACTTCTAAGAATACAAGAACTGCCAAAGTGGGACAGAGCAAAGGTCCATCAAGCCCTGTATCCTGTTTCCTTCTCTATGGTCTATGCAACTCAGTTAAGTGATATACTGACAAGATGTGTTTAATTGATCTTTTTACAAATATCTATCTATTCTAAGCCATTTAAAATTGCACATATTAGTAAGTATGATCTTTCAGACATGAAAATCTAATGTTAGAAATGAAAATAAAGTTCTTCTGTCTAAGTGCCCTCGATTTTCTCATCTCTGTCATTTACACAGCCCTCCTTTCTCTATTTAACATCCCCCCTATCTAGCTCTGACATCTATAGTCTCCATTTCATATCACCTCTCTCCATCTTTCCTCCATTAGTACTTATGTAGTTCCATCCCTTCTGACCTCTTTCATCTGTCTCTGTTTTCCTTTTCATCTCTCGTCACCTCCAGAGTTCCTCTCCCCCTACCCCAACCTCCATTAACCCCTTCCACATGCCTCCCTTTTCTCTGCTTTTTCTGCCATTGAAATGGCAACAGCTGCAGAATGCACCGTGGCGGACACAGTACGAAAGATTTGGGCACCCGTCGTCGTCTTCCCTTCTGCTAGGCATGTACGATTTGAAAGAGAAGAAAAACATGCAGCAACCCTGAATGTACTTTTTGCACTCTGCAGTTACAAAAGAGAAGTGGACTAATGGTTGATCTGAAGTGGAAGATTAGACAAAATTAGAGCAGTGGGCTGAGAACCAGGAAAGCATGGGTCAAATCTCACTGTGGCAACTTGTGGCTTTGGGCAAGTCACTTAACCCTCCATAGCCTCAAGTACAAACTAAGAGGGCAATTCTATAAAAAAGCAACTAAATGTAGGCACGACAAAGAGGTACATTTATCATATATTTATTATCAATTCTGTAATGGAGTTATGAGTGCGCCTACCCCGCTACAGAATAGTAGCGCAAAGCTGCTTTAGTGCGCTGAAACTTAGGTGTGACAGCTTACCCCCCAAGTCAATGACAGACATAAGCTGGCATATGTTACTATATCTAAGTGTGCCTTGCAATGCGCACATCTGATACTATTCTATCAGGTATATGGATTGCTAGGTGGAATGCCCATGACATGCCCAGGCTTCGCTCACTGGTATGGCCCAATTGCTGTTACACATCATGCAATAGTGTACCTATTTTATAGAATAGTACCTAGCACACATGCATTTAAATGCCAATTTATGCCATTCATTCATGCGAGTAAGTGGGTTCACAGTCTTAAGCGCGCAAGACAGACGTGCGTCAATTCAGCGCAGGACTTCATAGCGCCAAAGAAAAACCTTCTTTTAAAGGGCTCCAACGGGGGGGGGGGTCTTAGTGGGGAACCCCCCCACTCTACATAATAGTGATCGTGCTGGCGTTGGGGGAGGCTTTCGGGGGGTTGTAACCCCACATTATACTGTAAACTTAACTTTTCTCTATTTTTTAGGGAAAAAGTTAAGTTTTCAGTATAATGTGGAGGGTTACACCCCCACACCCTCCCCAACGCCAGCACGATCCCTATTAAGTAGAGTGGGGGGGTTCCCCCCCACACCCTCCATCGGAGCCCTTTAAAAGAAGGTTTTTCTTCGGCACGATGAAGTCCTGCGCTGAATTGTCGGCGCTCGTTTGTTGGCACGCGTCTGTCTCGCACGCTTATGACCCGTCACCGAGTAAGTGTGCCTATTCTATAAACTGGTGTGCACATCTGACACTTAAATTTGGCCACCTTTTATATAATTGCTCTGTTAGACTGTGAACTCTAAAGGGACAGGGAAATACCTAGTATACCTGAACATAACTCATCTTGAACTACAACTGGAAAAAGCTTGAGCCAAAAATCCAAATAAAGTGGAAGAAGTGCGTCCAAACAGCACCTGCCTTTGGGTGAAGATACCTTATAAGGCATGGCTACAGAAATCTTAAAAGCAACTGCTAGAGAAGAAAGGATGATAACAATCAAACTCCAGCAATTCCATCATTGTGCATTCTCCTCATTCCATGATGAAACCAGACCTGGGATTAGAGTTCCTTGCAAACAGTGTTCAAAAGGGAAACAACATACGAGAGTCATTTCATAAATAATGCACACTTATTTTTTTTTTTTATTTACATGTTTATTTTTTTCCAAGTATTTCTTCACAATCCTTTAATATAGTCTCCCTGTTTTGCAATGACCGAGTCCCAACGTCCGGGAGGCTTCGTTATTCCATCCAAGACACCGTTTTTGTTCAGTTGCCGAATGGCTCAGATACCAGCAGAAGAAAGCTCTTCCAGAGATGCAAAATGATGTCCATGCATAGGTTGTTTCAACTTTGGAAAAAGGTCAAAGTCTGGTGGACTCATGTCTGGACTGTAGGGAGCATGAGGATAACCTCCCAGCCGTATTTGTGTAGTTTTTCAAAGACGAGTGGAGAGCTCCATCTTCTGCACGATCAAAAATTTTGATGAGCTCAATCAAAATACAAATGATGATTTTTGCTTGTGATCATGAAGGCATCATCATCACAGACAAAAGTTCCATGTGGAAGAAGTGTCACAGCAGTGTATTATCGTGATTTTTTGAAAGAAAAAAAAAAAAAAAGGCAGAGAAAAATGCACAAAATCCGACCTCAGTTGCTCTTGGCTGGGCCACTCATTCTTCACGATAACGCTCGCTCGCACATAGTGTGTGTCGTCATTGAAAAACGAATATGGCTGGGAGGTGTTACCTCATGCTCCCTACAGTCCGGACATGAGTCCACCAGACTTCGACCTTTTTCCACAATTGAAACAACCTATGCGTGGACATCGTTTTGCATCTCTAGAAGAGCTTTCTTCTGCCGGTACCCGAGCCATTCAGCAACTGAACAAAAATGGTGCCTTGGATGGATTAATGAAGCTTCCCGGATGGTGGGAGCAGGGAGACTATATTGAAGGATTGTAAAGAAATACTTGGAAAAAAAATAAAACATGCAAATTAAAAAAAAATAGTGTGTATTATTTATGAAATGACCCTCGTATCATACTACCTTTTATTGGTTGGCTAAACAATAACTGATGCTGATGGAGAAAGATGACTTGCAAATATATATACAGCCTATTCTGGGGGAGAGAAAGAGGTTTCTTGCAAAGACATATTAGCTCATCCTTTTGCACCAGATGTTTCTGATGTGAAAGATACATCTGACCTAAGTATGGAAAAAAGTTTTGCTGAAGGATTTTGTAAGATGAAGAATACTGCAGAACTCTAAAGGGAATGTACTCTGGCAATTAAACAGGAGGTTTGTGCTCTCAGAGAAGCTACAAAGAACACACTCGTATTTTATTAACTTCATCCTACTCATGACTCATATACCGGTAATTGTTTTTCTTATAAAGATCAGTTAATTTATACTTATACAAATATATAATAAAATGATAAATTGATAAACCAGTTGACTCATACAAAGCATTATATTAGGTACCTATTTCTTCAAGACATGCTGATTTTGTAACAGAGGTATGAGGGACTGGATACCCCACTTCCCTTCACCCCCTTCTCAAAGGAAAAAGACACATGAGCCACTAGTGTAGTAAGAAGTTGCCTGCAGGAACATTCACAATCAAATCCCAATCACTCCTGCCAATTAAATTGACATCATCCCCAAAATACTTGCTCATTCTATTAATCCTATTGTCATCTACCGGTACTTCTCCCAGACCACCTATTTCACAGACCTTTAGATGAATCTAAAACTTCAAATCCCTGCCATATTACTAGCTAGGGACTCATCTAGCAAGCCTCACAGCAGCCATGTGCAAAAAAATGGCACAAAGCCAGTAGACTCCCTCCATCTCCATGCTCAACACCAATTGGAATACAACCTCTTAGGCTTATTTCAAGACCTTATCTTCCAGCCAACATTGCTGTTAGATTTTGGTGACCTATTGCAACAAAACAATCCCCACAATAGTCCATTAAATCAAAAAATATGAGTGAATCTCAAATAGAAGTCAAAGATAGCAAACTATCCATCATTTTCTTTCCATTAATAAAGGAAGTGATATCATGGTCCTAAATGGAGAACTGAATTAGGGGCTCCATGGATTGGGGTTCAAAATCAAGAAGAACAATGCTCATTAAATACTCCTGCAGAACCTTTGGTTGAGATTCAAAGGCTGAGAGCACCAGCAGTAACTGATGATGGCCGTGAAGCACAAATCAGTAGATCTGAAAAAGTTTTCTTATAAAAGTGCAAAATAGTCAGCTTCAGGGGAGTTTGATGGCAGCAGGCATACCTGTGTAGGAGAAGGAGAGTGTTGATAGGGAGCAGGAAGAGCTACAGGTTAACACCCAGGCCCTGGCATCAAGGGATGAGCTGGGAAGGTGATTTTGTGACTTTCAAGCTGACTAGAGTTATGAAGCAAGAACTTCTTAAAAGTATAAAGGACCTCCAGTCAGAGCTAGGGAAAATTGTACACAGAGTTGAAGAGGAGAAAATAAACTGGATGACCTGGGTAAGGAGCTCACAAAGCTGCAGAAGTCAGTGGCATTCCTGAAGCAGGCTTGCAATATTGTTATTCATAAGCTTGGTAAACAAAAAAATCAAACTGATACATAACATCGGGAATATTACACATAAACTAATGAAGAAACTGAAGGAACAGGTATATCTTCAATCATTTTCTAGAACAATAACTATTAGAAGTCTAGATTTTAAGAGGAAGACTGTACTGCAAAATACATATAAGAATTAGAAAAGACTGCTTTCAGCCTCACATTTCTGAATGATGGAAATTCCAGAAATAGGTGTTTACATTGCCTCACTTCCAAGGAACAGCCTAACAGATTAATCAATAAAGATAAACTTTCAGGACATTGGCCGATGAAAATCTTAAGAAATAAACAAACCGCTTCAAAAATTATGCAGGCCCTTACCAGAAGCCAATGCAGATCAACCAATAAAGGTGTAACATGGCCATACTTAGATTTAGGGCTCCTTTTACGAAGCCGCGCTAGTGGTTTAACGCGTGTAATAGTGTGCGCTAGTTTGCCAGCCACGCTAGCCGCTATTGCCTCCTCTTGAGAGGGTGGTAGTTTTTCGGCTAGCGCGGGGGTTAGCGCGCGCTAAAAAAGTGCGTGCGATAAAGCCGCTAACGCGGCTTCGTAAAAGGACCCCTTAGAGTATATTGTGAACCTGCTGGGAAAGATAGGGAAAGATGCTTGAGAGTACCTGATTACTATTCAATGTACTGTAAACCATTTTGGGTAAACATCTTCATAAAAGGGCAGTTAATTAATCCCAATAAATAAATAAATAAATAAATATTAATCTTGCTGCTGTGTTTTGAAGTAATGAATCTTATTGATTACTGTGGTAGTCATTCCTAAATACAAAACATTATCATAGTCCAGCATAAACAAAATAGAAAGCTGTACTATAAATCTGAAATGTTCTAGTAAAAAATAAGAGTGCAACAAAAATAATTGTTTAAGGGTTCCTTTTACTAAGGTGCGCTAGCGGTTTTTAGCACGCACAGGAAATTACCACACGCTACGCTTCTAGAACTAATGCCAGCTCAATGCTGGCGTTAAGGTCTAGCACGTGGGGCAATATAGCGAGCGCTATTCCGCGCGTTAAAGCCCTAACGCAGCTTAGTAAAAGGAGCCCTAAGTTTAAAATAATTTTTTTTGAACCACATTATTTATCCCAGTTCAAGGAGCATACCCAGTACTCAATATTAAGACTGGACAACCAGATCTCCATCCTTCTGACGACCACCCCAGACTACAAGACATTCAGAAAAGAAATAAAAACTGGACTTTTCAAGAAATTCCTGAAGCAGCCATAACATCAAGTACTATTAATAACTCTAAAACTGACAAGTGATATACTCTTTACTTCACTAGTAACAACAACAGTGCTTCCACTGTTCCCCCCTTTCAATTCTTTTGCAAGCCGCCTTACCCTTAACAACCCGTGAAATGTAAAAAGATTCACTACTTACCTCTCCAGCCAATCAATAGTTCTCCCATTGTAACCCCTGTTTTATTAATCTTTTGTAAGCCGCCTTGAACCGCAAGGTAATGGTGGAATAGAAATCCCTAATGTAATGTAATTAAGTTGGGATCCTTCACTATTCAAAATAAATTTAGGAATGTTGATAAGATTCATACCAAACCAGTATTCAGTTTAAGACAGACTGAGGTAGACCAGTCTCTGATTTTCTGTATGCAATTGTTGATAGTCGTAGTAGTAACCTCAAGATCTTGATAAATGGGACCAGTAGATATATGTCATCTCAATAAGAGAAGAGCTGCTCACCGGAGATTTAAAAAGTCTGACTTAGTGAACTCGTGTATAAATTATATAGAAAGAGAAAAATAGGAGACCCCTGCAGAACTCTGCAAGGGGGAGTCCACGATGATGAAAAGATTCCATCCTTTAATACCAAATATTGTCTACTCTTCAAAAACCAGCTCAATATAGAACTGGCTAGTCCAAATTCAGATAGGTTTGCCAGTAAGACTCATGGTTCACAGTATCAAAAGCAGTGGATATGTCAAACTACAATACAATCTGTCCTTCTCTATATAACACCTTCTTCACTTCAGAAGTCGGAGACAGCAATATGGAAACTACAAAATTCATTCTGAGAAACATACAATCAATTGTGATAAGTCAAATAATCAGTCAATTAGAATCGCACTACAAACGCAACCAACTTAGCAAGAAATGTGATGTTTGCTATTGGTCTAAAATTTGAGACGAGATAAATCTGTACCCATCTTCTTAGGAATCGGAATCAATATCAGAGTAGCCACAATGCAAGGATTGTATGGAAATTGTGCAGCATATTTGCAAAATCATACTAGAGTTGTAAAAAAATGAGGAAGGTGACAAAGGTATGACTAGAAAGACTGGGAAGATGGGGGATGTGTGGTAGGAACTTAGAAAAATTGCCCTCTTTTTATCTGGATTATTTATCCCATTAACATTTAAAGAGTCAGACAGATAAAAATGGTCAGTGGCTGTGATTCAAAAAACACATGTGGAAGTAAGGGGAAAAAGGCTAATATAATTTAAGGCTTTTACTCACCCATAGGGGTTCAGGTGGGGTCAGTTTTTTTGTACTCAAAGGGAAAGTGAGTGAAAACAGCAGAGGTAGCAATATTAATGAAGATAGATTTTTAAGTTTTAAGTAGAGGGGGGGTCTATAAAGAAAAGGAAGGGATGTGTTGATGGTGAAAGAGTCATCAAAGGAGAAATATTATGCTTATAAATATCTATGCCCCCAACAGGAACCAGGTGGATTTCTATAAATGGGTAGAGCACAAATTTCTGGTCTTTATATAGGGAGAAATGATCATGGAGGATGACTTCAATATGCCAATCAATGCTAACTTGGATCACTTAAAGGAAGGATGAACTGAGCTCAAAGCACAGGAAATGTTTGAAGCATCTGGAAGATATCTGGAGATTGTACCATGTGGGCCAACAGAATTACCGTTTTACACTGGGCTTCAAAAGATATATTCTAGAATGGACTATGTGTTAATTAATTGTCATATGTTTCTAGTGTAGGAGCCTCAGAAATGGAGAATATATTGGTGTCAGATGGGGATTTTTGTGGGGGGATGAATTCTGGAAAGTAAATGAATCCCTATTGAAGGACAAGGGTGTAGTAGAAGAGGCAATGAAAATCACTGGAGAATATTTAGGGCCCTTTTACAAAACTACACAGCAAAAGCCCCAAAACCCATAAAAATCCCTATAGGTTTTGAGGCATTTACCACAATGGCCTGTTCTAATTGGCTTTGTAAAAGGGGTCCTTAGAGAGGCATGTAAACTAGAAAGTAGAGCTAGAAATAGTATGCAATACTTTAAAAGTGAGTATTCAATAAACAAAAAAATCTGCTGTTTCAAACTGCCAAAAATCAGACCACTCAAAAAGTAAAAAAATACCCACAGGAAGCCTCAAAGCTCAAAGGTCCATTACGAGCTTGTATAATAGTTTCAGATCCTTAAATAGGATGCCAATCTTATCATTGGATTCATGGGTTAAAAGGAAAAACATTCAATAAATAACCTGAAGGAGATAAAGAGACCAGATAGTAGAAAAACTCCACTCCTTAAAATCAGTGAGGAAAAAACATCTCTCCAAAAAAAACATCTGTCCTCAATTAAACTAACATGGCAAAACCACTGAAGTAGGGTAGAGAATGTTTGAGTGCTAGGAAAAAAAACACACAAAAAATACCATGCCGAGCAAGCAGTATCAAAAATTAATCCACTTAACTTAGAGCTCCTTTTACTAAGCTGCATTAGGGCTTTAACATGCGGAATAGCACGCGCTACAATGCTGCACACACTAGACGCTAACACTAGCATTGAGCTGGCATTAGTTCTAGCCGCCTAGCGCTAATCTGCTGCGTGTGCTAAAAACGTTAGCGCACCTTAGTAAAAGGAGCCCCTATCTCTCAGATTTTGAAGGTCCTACCATTCCCTTATTTTAGTACATTTTGTGAGTTGGATACCTCAAAATTTCTAATTAGGGGATGTTTTGTGAAATGTGGGGTGATCAGGAAAAGGAAAGCAAAAAGATGAAATGTTCTGAAAAGTTGGTACAATTAGATAAGAAACATAACACTATACAATCAAAGGAGACATGATTAGAACTAGAGCTGATATGAGAGAAAATCAAGAGGCTATAATTTTAAGATTTAAACAATGTTCAATTGATGAGGCTGAAAAACAAGTTTTATGAATGGGGAACACGCCTTGTAGATTGTTAGTTCAGCCACTCAAAGCAAGGACTGCAGTCACTAATGTGCAGAAGATAAAAAGGAGAGGGGATAAAATGCTTTATCATCATGAGGAGAAAGGGCAACAATTTCTTGAATTTTATAACTTAAGCGGATTACAATATTTACATGCACAAATCTAAATTAAAATAACAACAATACATCAAACTTAAAATTACTGTATTTACAAATAATCAATCAAGCTTAGCAGGAAAAGAGAAAAAAAAAGGCATCTTCTTATTTTTATTTTAAAAAATTACACTTCTCCCTCGTTATTCGCAGGGGATAGGGGCAGAGCCGGACCACGAATGGCGAAAAACCGTGAATATCCGGCTCTGACCCACCCCGCTTCCCTTCCGCCTTCCCCTGGCATCCCGGCCTTACCTGGTGGTCTAGCTGGTTTTCGGGGCAGCAGCAATCTTCCTACGCTCCTGCCCCGTGCAGGTAGCCATTAAGAAATGGCTGTGGGGAGTTCCCGTAGTCTCTCGAGAGACTACGGGAACTCCCCACAGCCATTTCCTAATGGCTATCTGCACGGGGCAGGAGCGTAGGAAGATCGCTCCTGCCCTGAAAACCAGCTAGACCACCAGGTAAGGCCAGGATGTCAGGGGGAAGACAAAAATATGGGGGGGGGGGTTTCCCTCCTCACCCCCCCCCCAAAAAAAATTGTGATTATGTGAAATCGCGAGTAGGGAAACTGCGAATGGGGAGGGGGAAGTATATATGCAAAAGAATGATGATAGATGGGTAAATGATATCAATAGATATTTCTATGATTTGTATATTCCCACAATGTCATCTGAAGCACAAGATAGGATGAATGCATCCATATCAAAGTTAAAGGTGATCAAGGAATTTTCATGTGACAAAGCACCAAATTTGGATATACCGAAGGGGGTTGGGGGGAGTTGGTTGAGAAATGAGATACCAACTGATTTGTTTAATAGTCTACTGAAAGGGACTAAGCTGTCCCCTTCAATGAGGTATGTGGAAATCATGGTTCTGTGCAAGGAAGGAAGGATTAAACTCTTTGGATCCTTGATGGATAGGGAGATGAGTGCTAAAATCTGTGAAAGCAATGTTACACGTAGCAGCTGATTATATAAACGGTGTGTGGAAGAGTCAGGGATTCTCCCTCATGAATGATACTATTATACTTTTGGACAGCAGGGGGAGCTAGCCCTAGAGCAATAAGACCCCCAGGTCCCAGAAGACACTGAGCCTCTGCAGCTTAGTGCTGAGGCACATTGGGAGAATGATGCAGCCCAGCTGAAGCAGAAGGGCAGTACTCAGTTGGAAAGAAGGATATCTGTTCAGTGTGGGATTCATTCATGCAGAGGTCCCCGTAGGAGAGAAGCCCTAGAGAGAGAAAGGGCTCAGGGAAGAAACCTCCAGAGAGATAGGGATGGGCTGTTGTTTCAACAAAACAGGAAATGGCAATAGCATATCTTATGGCATTGCAAAAGAAAATGAAAAGAAAGAACACAACTTTTGTATTTTGTCATTTGCTGATTATAGTGTGCACACTTTAGAAATAATATGCCCTCTTTTCCAAACAGGCACAATGCTCAATCAGCAATGGCTTTATTATTCAATAGTAGTAATTGGACCTCAAAGGAGTAAATTCAAAACTCAAAAAAGCTAGTCCAATATAATGCTCTTCTAAACTACACAGACCTCAGTAGTGCAGGCCAGGAACCAATTTATCACTGGGTATGTAGGCACTCACTTCTTCATCGGTCTCTAATACTTTATTATTTTGTTATCAAAATCTTTTCTAATATTGTCATCACTTAAACACTGAGCTTAAATGCACTTAGCTTTATGTCGGCAGGGGCACCTTCTGACATGTTTCACCATCAGGCTTCCTCAAGGAAACGTCTCCCTATTTAACCCACTCGACCTTTTGACCACATATCTTCTTTCAAAGAAGTTCTTTTAAAATTTGGGCATTTTGATAACAAAATAATAAAGTATTAGAGACTGATGAAGAATGCAGTGCCTAAATACCCAGTGATAAACTGGTTCCTGAGCTGCACTACTGAGGGCTGTGTAGTTTAGATGAGCTTTATATTGGACAAACTTTTTTGAGTTTTGAATTTACTCTTTCCACATTGTGCATGTGCACTCTAGTGCAGATGTAAATATTTGTGTGTGCATAAGCACCTTACCAGGAAAAAAGTATGCACTCTCTTTCTCCACAGTGCACACTATTTCCAAGAGTGTACACTATTACTGGCATCTCCTCCAAACAAATAACCTTACCCATTTCTCACTCTTTTTTAAAATGAACAATTTTATTTTAATTTTTTTTTTTTTTTGTAAGATCTTGTTGTAATACATCTTGGATAATTCTTTTGTAATCCGCCTTGAACTGCAAGGTAATGGCGGAATAGAAATCCCTAATGTAATGTAATCTGAACAAGTGGCCAAACGATAATGAATAAAACAAAAATTCCTGTAAATGACATGGAGAAATAACAGAAATGAAGAGGAATTCAGAGAATGAACCACAAAGGAACACAAAAAAACGCAAAGAGCCTTCAAGTTCCAGGCAATTCTACTTTAATGATGGACTTGACACATTTATACATAAAGCTATTAATATGACAACCGTGACAAATATATATCTCTTATCATTTCACTTCTTTATTGTACGGCAAGTTGTTGTAACACCTTCTGCATAACTACATTCTTTCAAAATAAGCTGAAACCCATTTGTCACAGTTGTCATATTAATAGCTTTATGTATAATTGTGTTTCTATAGACTCTCCTGTTACTTTTTATCATACCCTTGAATATGGTTTATCTACTTATGTGTTTTTATACACATAATGTCAACTATACATTTATATTTTCTTAGTGTGTTTAATTATTTTATGTATAATTACTATTTACATTTGTACATGTGATCACTTAAAATTTGTATATGGGATTTTATGTAGACTCCTCACGCAGGCGGAGACACTGAAAAACGGTCTGTGTAGGGTCCATCATTAAAGTAGAATTGCCCAGAACTTGATAGGAAATATCACAAAATGAAAACATTTTGGTTATTTATTCCTAGGCATCCCAGCTAAGGATGGAATTGGCAGATTATGAGAATAATTACAGAAAAGGATAAATAAGATGAATAAAAGAGAATGAGTAGAATATAAACCACCCATAATAATTTTGTTGCCAAATTTGTTAGATTCTCTAATCTCTATTAACATTTTAACATCTGTTCATTTTGACCACACAGACATTACAGCGTTACCTCATGATTAGAGAAATGGGCTGAGAACCTGGGGAACCAGGCTCAATTCCCCCTGCAGCTCATTGAGACCCTGGGCAAGTCATTTGATCCTCCATTGCCCCAGGTACAGAACTTAGATTGCGAGCTCACTAGGGACAGAAAAAAGTACCTGCATATGTCAACTGCTTTGATTGTATACTCAGAAAGGTGGTATGTCAAATCCATGACCCTTACCACTATTCTCTTACACTTTAGAACACTTACAGATATAAGGTGAAATGGATTTGGCTTCCAGCTTAGCTTGACTCAGTGCCCTGTTTAATATATAGTGCTACCCTTCCACCATTTTGATTCACCCTGTTATTATAATGTTCACTCACCCTCCATATTCGCAGGTTCGGCACTCACAACTTCGGTTATTCGCAAGTCTCTCATCCCAGTCAAAAATGGCTGCCATACACGTCAAGGGCGGGCTGGAATGTATTTTTCAATTTCTCAATTTGAGTGTATTTTTTTAATATAATGGGGGGGAGGGGGTTATATTTCTATTTGTCATAAATTGTAATTGTAAATGTATTTAAGTGTTTTTATAGAGTTATATGATTGTATTATATCCTGAACTTAATCATGGCTTTAAAATGAATAAAGAAATTTTTTAAAAAGGCTGCCATGAGTTCCCGCAGTCTCGCAAGACTGCAGCAAGAACTCACGGCAGCCATTTTTGATCATGGTTCTGCACGGGGCAGGAGAGTAGGAAGATCACTGCTACACCACCAGGATTGAAAAGTAAGATGTGGAGAGATCTGGGAGGCGGGAGTGGCTCAGTCAGCCCTATAGATTATTAACAATTTTTTCTTTTTCGCAAGGGAACTGTGAACCTAACTCCCAGTATTAATATGGAGGGGGAGTGTAATTTGTAACCTATTATAATGTCCCATTGGTTATCTTCCTTTCATCAGGTCTCTGAGATGCCTATAGTATCTACCTCTTCATTCTCTCGCATCTTATTTTTTAGGCTTTTAGCATTTGTATATAGACACTTTAAAAGTGGGGTTTTTTTGTATTTATTTGTATTCTCATGAGACTCTCGAAGAGGGTGGGAGCCAGAAGGCCTTGAGCATGTGCAGATGCTCAAGGCCTCGCAGCAGCCCAGCATAGAACATCAGCGGCAGGCTCTTTCAGCACGCGTATGTCACGTGGGTTGGTGCGTGCCGGTGTCCGCTGGAGGTAAGGATTTAGGGGTGGGCCATGGAGGGAGAGAAGCCAGTTCCCAGGGTGGGGTGGTGTAACACGCTCACTTATCGAGTCAACGCTTGGTTTGCGAGTTAAAGTTTACTCAAGTGTTTTGCTCGTCTTGCAAAATACTTGCAAACTGCGTTACTCGCAAATCGAGGTGTGATTGTATTTGACTTCCAGAACCTCCTTTCCATACTTTCATAGGTCATTGCCATGTGTACCAAGCACTAGCTTCTTCCTAACACTGTTTAAAATCTTATTTAGGTCTGTCAACTATGTACCAGGCAGGCAAATTACCAACTGAGCCTGACATCCTCCAGTCACCCAGCTATCTGCATGCCTAATGATTGTATCAACAAGTACAACAGCCACTGGCTTAGGATACAGAAAGATGACAAAATAGGTACTAGCAAAGGAACTTTTACATAGGTACAGTAAAACCTTGGTTTGCGAGCATAATTTGTTCCAGAAGCATGCTTGTAATCCAAAGAACTCGTATATCAAAGCGAATTTCCCCATAGGAAATAATGGAAATTCAAGACGATTCTTCCACAACCCAAAAACTTTAATACAAAATACTAAACGTACTTGTATTGCAAGACCTCGTTCATTTAGAACAGTCACTAAACTCATGCAGCATCAGAGAGCGAAGAACCATCGGCTCAGTATTGATGATGTGATGCATGTATACTGTATGTACTCGAATTGCAAGACTTTGTTTGTTTAGAACAGTCATAGTAACATAGTAAATGACGGCAGATAAAGACCTGAACGGTCCATCCAGTCTGCCCATAAGTTATACTCATTAAAAAATATGTGATTAGATTAACTTGTCTCTTCTTTGATATTTCCGGGCCATAGACTGTAAAGTCACTATACTCTTGCAGTGTCAGAGAGAGAAGAACCATTGGCTCAGTTGTGATGTGTGTATACTGTATGTACTTGTATTGCAAGACTGCTTGTATATCAAGTCAAAATTTAATAAAATGTTTTGCTTGTCTTGCAAAACAAGTTACTTGCAATCCAAGGTTTTACTGTAATTTTCTGCTCCTTTAATAGTAAACATGATTTATTTAGTGATTTTCCTGCATGCTTGAATTTTTATGTAGAAACTGCAGACAATATTTCAAGATTGTATAAAGCAGCCTGGAAAGGAGTCATTATTTTAAAAAGTATCTTTCCTCTGATATTTTAATAAAACTACATTAATTACATTAACAATCTTTTCTCATTTTTATAGCAATGTTGGACTGTATTTAAACCAGTTAAACTGTTCAAAAAAGAGATTAAACTGGTGCTCCACAATCCCAGAGAATGAAAACATGACCTGTGGCTTTAATCTCAATCTTTAAAGCAAGAATGTTAATGATAAACATGCTTATCCTTCGTAAGAAGCGCGGCTGCTTGGAGTACATGGTACTGCATTGCCACAAAGTTCTAAGCTCTGCTATAAATAGGCCAGAAATAAGAAATTAATTATTGCAAACTGTAAATCTCATTGGAGTGAACAGCCAAAAGGATGCCTTGGTTACTTTTAACCTAGGGTAATGCTTTGAGGATAAAAGTTCCTCAAAGGGAAGACATGACCTTACCGTCAAACTGAACTAAAGAATGACAGTATAATTTTGAACTTTTACCTTTGAGATCATCATAAGATCTGTGAATGCTCAGCAGCAAGTCATCATCATTCCAGCTACACTAGTTCCATCTTTCAGGGAAGGCGGATTCAGTCCTGCTTCCTTCTTAAAGCTTAGAGTCATAATCTCCTCCCCCACCCCAATAAATCTATGAATATAATGAGCTAAAACTAGAACTGCATTGGACTGAAGGCAACTGGTAACTTCTGGTATGTTTCCTATTTTAAAAAATGGAGAATAAACTATTTCAATCTGCAAAGAAACTACTCTGGTTATCAGTACCTTATACTATGATTTTCAGTACCTTAAAACTATGATTTTCAAGATCCACTGACAAAATGGACCAGAGTACATAACGAATAAGTTAGCCCTTTACACACCTTTCAGATATCTAAGGTTCTCTCAAGAAGCATAACTATATTGTTGTTGTTAGGTGCCATCGACTCGTGCTCGAGTCCAACGACTTTCTGAATTGCAGATCTAAAAAGAAATCGATTTTGTGCTAGTCTGGAAAGGTCTTCCAGCGTCATCCCCCCCCCCATAATTGTTGTCAACTTGTCTGGCTGTCTGATTACAGGTTGCCCTCTTCACCTGGTTCCTTTGATCTCCCAAACATGATGTCCTTCTCCAGTGCTCTCTCTCTTCTGATGGTGTGACCAAAATAAGACAGTCGTAACTTCGTCATCTGGGCTTCTGTACTCTCATGAGAATAAATTGCACAGTGTGATATCCGCCAGCAAGCCTTCTCAGGAGTTTCTCCCACACTCTGGAGCTTACTCCCAGAGAAGCTATATCTAACTCAAGACTACCTCTACTTCAGAAAGCAAGTGAAAGCTTGGCTCTTCTCCCAAACCTTTAATACATGTGATATCTGACCATACATTCACTCCGCACTTACACTAGCTTGTTACATTACTCTGTAAGTTTGACCAGTTCCTCATATCTTGTTTAACTGCATATAGAACTTATCTTGGGTTTAGTCTCCCATCTACTTATCCCAACTGACTACCCATCTTGTCCCCCATCTATATACTGTGTCTGTACTTGGCCCCTGCCTACATAGTAAGATGTCTCATTATATTGTAGGAACAGCACCAGAATCACATCTGTGTTCTGTGATGTTCTAACATGTGCTTATTGTTTCGTTGCTAGTATGTTGACATCATATTATGTCTATGATATTTAAATGCTCTTCCATACTATTATGATACTGACCTCTATCATATTACCGCTATATGATTGTTCTGTAGTGCTGTTTAATATGAATATTTCTGATACTGTTTCATGTTAGTCCTATAATTAGGTCTCAGTCTGCTGTTTCCAAGTTTACCTTATTGATTGCATTTATGCTTATATTTGGTCATTTTATTATGTGTTAACAAATTTGTCAGTTTTATGTCAAACTGTACCTGCTGTGTATTGCCTTGGGTGAATCTCTTCATAAAGGTGATTAGTAAATCCCAACAAGTAAATAAATAGAATTCTACATGGCACCTCACCAATAAGCTGTACTACTAGTTATGGACCTCACCTTATCACATCATTCCACTACCTGGAGATCAGCAAATATGATCATGTTGAGGTCTATCTACTGGTTGACAATTATCAATATATTGCTTCCTTTCTCTTCTCTATTGTCTACTGCTCCCTTGATTTCTACAAACCAAGGGCCCCTTTTTCAAAGCCATTTAGAGCAGTGTTTTTCAACCTTTTTACACCTCTGGACCGGCAGAAATAAAATAATTATTCTGTGGACTGGCATCGGTCTGTGGACCGGTGGTTGAAGAACACTGGGCTAAGTCGTGGGCCAGACCCCGCCCATCTCTACCCAATCTCCACCCCAGACCCCGCCCCCATAATAGTACTAATTGCACCTTGCACGTCCCGTGCCTCATCTGGAAGCCTTCCCTCTGACGTTGCAATGTCAGAGAGAAGGCTTCCGGTTCAGGCGCAGGATGCCTGTAGGAGCCACTGCCCGTGGCTTTGTGCACTGAATCAGTTAGGAAGAGGGAGCTGGCTCGAAGATAATGCCACATTGATCGCACCGTGGACCGGCAGTTGAAGAACACTGTTTTGGGCCTGATGCACATGCTGGCCCTGTGGACCGGCAGGAAATTTCTGTGGACCGGCACTGGTCCATGGACCGGTGGTTGAAGAACACTGATTTAGAGAATCTAAGCCTAAGTGTTCCTGAATATAACTTGCCTATAGCTACTAATGAAAAGGTGTGAGCTAAATAAAAAATAAACAAAAATCAAAGTTACCACATGATGACAGAGAGTGAACTGACTGCCAATACACATTTCTACAAGTCTCGGTGAATCTTCCATTTCAAACAATATTCAGACTTAGTGTTTGGTCAGCTCTCCCATGCAGAACACCAGCGTTCTTGTCTTGTTCTCAGTTTTCTTTATTCCACACATTAGAAATTGCCATGGCAGCAAAAAGCTCTTTTCATGCAGTCATTCTGCCATCTAGTGTTATGTTGAAAGAAAGGATTAAAAATCAAACCTAGCTTATTGTAGGTTTGAATGTCAGCAACAAGAAAACAGATTTCTTTAAATCCAGAAAAGCAATGGCAAACTATAGAAAATGACTTTACACTATTAGAAAGAACTATTTAATACTGTATAATATATAAATCAAGCTCAGTTGAATGGTACATGTTTACTATTCCTTTCTACATCATATAGATTGGACAAATTAAATGGTATTTCATGCTTGAGATGGAAAATTTTGTCTGACTCGCACAGCTTCAGGCCAGAGTTTCTTATAGCCACAAGGAAGAACTTAATACAACATATGTGTCAAAGGATTCCTGTTTTTAAGGAACCTTAAACCACCTGTTCAGAATTTTGCCAAAGAATACTCTTGGCACTGCATGCCACAAAACCACAGTGCCAATGTCTTCTACAAGTAGGAAAATCAAATGATTTATTAAAAACACAGGGGGGAATCATTTTAAAAAGGAACACTGGCAGTACTAAATGTGAGTGAAGAATCTATTATATGAACAGAAATGTACTATATCTGATAATATAAGTCAGTATTTAGAAAAATATATAGCCAAATGTTAGGCGTGTATGCTTACTCAGGTTATCTCCAAAAACTGCTTTCAAAGTATAATAAATTGAATAATGAAAATAACTTCTATATGCACAAGATAAATATTAACAATAGGTTTGATTCATTATTACTTTTGCTTCTGGAAGACAAACAACAGGAAATGTTCAGGTTTTGCCAAATAGAAATCTACATGAAAGGAGATATAATGGAGGTATTTGACACACAAACAAAAAAAAAAGTTTTGTTAGAACATAGTTGGTTTACCTGGTAAGTAACATATACTCTATTAAAACTTGTTTGATGAGGAGCAATAGATGTTACTCAGGCTTTGGTTTCCCCCACTAGGGTCTCTGTGTATCTGCCCCAAACATAATTTAATCCCTTCACTATTTTGACCCCTACCACTACTGGAAACTTGTTCTAGATGTCTAGTACATTCAATGGAAAAGGATTTGCACACATTTCTTTTGATATTTCTAGATACATTTTAGAGGGGGGGGGGAAAACTTCTGGTATATTATTAGAATATTTTCATTATAGCTCCCCTTAACCTTGTGTTGCCCTTGAGTCTCTGGGTTAGTCATTAATTGGATTTGTTCTGTGCATATCATGGCAGGAATGAACTTAGCCCAGGAATGAACATTAGCCCAGATATACTGGTTATAAAGCAGTCTCACACTTTAATATTTCAGTTCTGCTGACTGTTTCCTGATGGAGTCTGTACAAGGTTAGAGATATGGGAAATGTTTTTTTAAAGAGTGCCATCTCTCTATCACATTTTCCTGGTCTCTGTACTCCTGAATACTTGATGAATTTCTGCCTATATATATATATTGTTGCTTCCTACTGTGAAAAAATATCAAGTACTATAGCAAGAGATAAAATCAGAAACTATAAAAAAAAATAAGATGCAGAGAATGTATTATTTCAGCAGACCTCATTTGAATTGTTCCCATTTATCAGTCCTAGGGATCGTTTTACTAAGCTGTAATAAGTACTAGCACATGCTTACCACGACTTAAAAGGGCTTACTGCAGGGCACACTCAGGCATCCCACAATAAGTTCCAAATATGCATGTGCTAGCCACGTGCTAAAATTTTTTAAACCAAGGGGCCATTTCTAGGGGCAGAAAGTGGGCATTTCTGCACTAATCAATTAGCACATCTACATTGCTGCCTGTAGGATCAGTTTATGAGCTTTTACCGCCAACAAAATAGGTATTGGTAAAGGCTCTCACGCTAATTTTTGGTAATGGCTGTGTGCTAAGTAAGATCAATATTAGCACATGTCCATCAATCTGGAGAATGAAAAGTCAGCCATTTACAAGCTGATTTAAAAATGGCCTTAGTGCAGAGGAAAAACCTGTGTAAGGGCATGCTAGGCCACTTTCTACCACACCTTTGTAAAAGACCCCGCTAACATCAAGGTAGGTTCTCAGCAAAATACAGAGCATAGTTCCTACTAGTATTACCTCTACTTAAACACTTCAGCATAGCATTATCTTCCCCAAACACTTTCTCTCAATAATTGTTTACTGTGGCCTAATAAGCATGACGGCGGTAAAATCACCAGATATAGTATTAATGTGTTCCACTTTATCCAGAATACGTCCAATAACAGCTATTGAACCCAATGCATACATATTTATTCACATTTAGATGCTCACAGACGCAAATATATTTACTCCTGCTCAAGGCTGGAGATAGTTCAGGTTGACGCATTAACCAATTTTTCAGTTCTGAAAAATAAACAAATCATATCCCTTTTTATTAAACAAATGCTAAAACTGGCTAAAAAAAGTCACTTTTAAAGAATCAAAGCCCTACTTGGAGTAAACTTTTAGAAACCACTTAAATTAATCATGCCTCACATTTTGTCCTCTACGTGTCTTACCTATCCTACTGTTACCCATATTTTTTTCCTTTCATTAAGCCAAAAATTGTATTTGCAATGCTAGTCCACTTGAATACGTGGACATAAGAGTCAACAACCAAGTTGGGGGTGATACCTTTTTACTGTATTAACTTACTCCCCACACACACACACTTTTAAAAAAAAAACTGTAGCGATGGTCATAGAATTTCTATGAGCATTAGAGCTGTTACCACTGTGGCTAGTGCTAAAAACTGTGCTAAGGTTTTGTAAATAGGGGAGGAAGGTTTAATGTATTTGGCAAGCTTCTGAGAGTTTTTATTTCTTAATCTGATCTGTTAAAGTCAGAATAACTCTAGAAGATGTGTCAAAAATGTATTATGTTAGACCAATAAAAAGGTACCATTGACAACCTGGTTGGACTCATTCACTTTTATTCAGTTTTATACCTTTGCTCTAGAACATTCAGGGGCATAGTTATTAATTTGAGCTATCATTAAAACAAGTCATTTTACCATTGACATACTATTTTAGCACAGGCCCCATTTTATGCTATGAGACCTAGTTATTAATAACTGCAGTTAACAATAAATTAACACATCTTAATAAGAGCCCACACATTGATAACCCCCCTCTTATTCTACTTTAGATAATCACGATTGCACTCGTATAAACCACATGTTCATATACTCCGTCACCTTGCATTGTCTTTACCACAGTGTAACTCACGGGGACAGGTTCTGTAATTGGGTGCCTAAAAAGATAGGCATCTAAAATTAGACACCTATTTCATGTTAATCACACTCAGGCGCCTATTACAGAATCGTGCCTAACATGTAGGCCAGGGTTGGTTTTTTTTTGTGTTTAAAAATTTTATTGGTATATATTAACAAAATACAAAAAGGAACAAGAATATAAACACAAATAGCATCAACAGCATAGGTAGCACAGATATCCAGTGTCTGAGTAATAGGGTGGCAAGTCAACTGCGCGCAAGACAAAAGCACGCGGACAATTGCGTGGAGATAAGTGAGTGCAAGACAATTCAGCGCAAGAGAATTGAGCGCAACGACAATTCAGCGCACAAGTGTGCAGAGCACACGCCACAAAATGTTAACAACACAATCACGCGCACGTTCACATAAAGATGTCATTGTCATCTTACGTGACTGTGTTTTGCAAGTGCATTTTTATCAGTATGGTTACCTAGCCTCTTCGTGCTTAGAATATAAGTCACGTGAATGCATTTTCATTACTATGGTTACGTTTGCTCCTTTTATATGTGCCTTTCTTTCACTGTTAAAAGACAGAGTTAACCAGAAATAAATAAATTATTATACAACTACTGAGTCCTGAATTGCCATGGTCATTTATTTTAACCTCAAAAATACAATGAGAAAATGAACTTCATAAACACTTTAAAAATGTATTCTGTCATGTAAAGATTATCATGCAAATGTAATTAGCAATTAGCTTTAACACATTTTGTGAACTCATAGAACAAAAATATCCTGCAAGAAAAACACAAATAAATGATTACAGGTGGTAAACTTAGAATAATGTAAATAATGGAAGTTACTGAATGTTACACACCTCTAGTAGGTGGCCTGGTTAGATTAACATTTGACTATGAACGGGGAGAGAGGAGGGATGAATCAGGTTAGCTTGGATCAAAGGAATAGACATTGCAGGCATAGGAAGAAGGCACAAGGGGCATCAGACCACAATACTGAAAAAACAATATGAAAAACACAATATGTCTTGCGCACATTTGACTATGAACCTACTGAAAACATAATATGGACCTACACCCATTTACCTTACACTATAAGATCATGCGCGCTATTGTCTTGCTAACACAATCACTCGCAAGCCGTTGATGTAAGGATGTAATGTACGTCATTGTCATACGTGACTGTGTTTTGCAAAAGCATTTTTAATCACTATGAACATAAGAACATAAGCAGTGCCTCTGCTGGGTCAGACTAGGGGTCCATCGCGCCCAGCAGTCCGCTCACACGGTGGCCCATCAGGTTCGGGACCTGTATAGTAGTCCTCTATCTATACCCTTCGATCCTCTTTTCCTTCAGGAAAGCATACAATCCCTTCTTGAAACCCAATAGCGTACTCTGTCCTATCACACTTTCCGGAAGTGCATTTCAAGTGTCCACCACCCTTTGGGTGAAGAAGAACTTCCTTGCATTGGTTCTGAATCTGTCCCCTCTTAGTTTTTCCGAATGCCCTCTTGTCTTGTGTGCTTGTCTTGTGATATAAAGTCCTGCGCGTTATTGTCTTGCGCTCACTTGTCTTGCTTGCACATTTGACTATGAACCCTTTGCGCTCAGTTGTCTTGTGCTCAGATGTCTTGCGCTCAGTTGTCTTGTGCTCATACGTCTTGCGCTCAGTTGTCTTGTGCTCAGACGTCTTGTACTCACTTGTCTTCATGAATTTGTCCGCGCGCATTTGTCTTGCGCGCATTTGACTATGAACCGAGTAATAGGGAGCAGTGGCGTACCTAGCATATGTGACACCCGGGGTCCATCATTTTTTGACACCCCCCTATCTATATGAAAAATATGATTTTTAGTAACAATCCACATATCACACAACAAGAGTGTACCTAGGAAAAGGCAGCATCTTAAACACTGTAGTGAGCACTAGAACACCAACACATACATTGTAAAACTAAACAAGCCAGATCCTGCACAGTCAATTGATCCTGTACAGTCGATGCTATCAGAAAGCCATGTCCCTTTCATGCACACAGACAGATACACCCTCGCCCAATATGGAATAATCACATACTAAAAATAGAAATATTTAGACAAAAGTAAAACTGAACCACCAAGAAACCAGACTCTGCATCCAATGCAACAGTACAACACCACAAAAACAGTAATACATGTCCTCTAATACTGTGCAAAATATAAAGACAGTAGATGTAAATTTGAAAAAACTGATACATAACAATAACCACTTTACAAATTAACAAATAAAAATAAAACAAATAATGAGAAATAAGAAAATACCGTTTTATTGGACTAATCCCCATAAGCTCGGTCCCCATCCCCGCAAACCACCTGAGATTCTATCCACACAAGCCTTGAATTGTTTTATATTGAACTTATTATATTAAAGTATAAAAAGAAACAATATTCGGTACAATTGTCAATTTATAAATCAGCATCTTCTCCCCACTCTCTCTTTCCCATTTCCCTTCAGCTTCCTCAGCCCACTCTCTCTCCACTTTCCTTCAGCGCACGCACATAAAAACAAGCAAGTAATTTTATATCATTTTCATTCTATTCATTCATAGAAATTAAAGTCTAGATAATGCCAGTCACATAACAAAACATGATTTTACAAAAATAATTCCCTGCACAGTCAAGCCTGCAAGGATTACTAGATGTCTTTCAGCAGCTCCCCTCACCTTCGTGGCCAAGTCAAAATGATCTACCAACAATAAAATTAAAAAAACACAAGGCACACTATACGCAGAGAAAATGTTAATTATCATTTATATTCCGCGGGTTTTCAAAGAGGTCAAGGCAGATGACTTTATGCTATGTCACCTCAGTAACAAAAATAGACAAATATACCCCCTCCCTTTTTACTAAACCGCGATAGCGGTTTTTAGCGCAGGGAGCTGCGCTGAATGCCCCACGCTGTTCTCGATGCTCATAGGCTCCCTGCGCTAAAAAACACTATTGCAGTTTAGTAAAAGGGGGCCATAGTGCAAAATATAGACAGCATATATAATTCTCAAAACAGACACATTTTGATCACTAAAATTGAAAATAAAATCATTTTTCCTACCTTTGTTTGGTAATTTCATTAGTCTCTGGTTGCACTTTATTCTTCTGACTGTGCGTCCAATATTTCTTCCCTTCTTTCAGCCTCCTGTATGCTTCCTCTCCTCCAGACCTCATTCCCTCCCCAAATTTTTTCTTTATTTCACCCTGCCCCCTTCTCTCTTTTTCTCTCCATGCCCCCTTTCTTTCTATATGTCTGTCTTTCTCTCTCTCTCTTCGTGCCCCATTTCTTTCTTTCATCCTGCCCCCTTCTTTCTTTCTCTCTCTTTCTCCATGCCCTTTCTTCTGTATATCTGTCTTTCTCTCTCTTTCTCTCCGTGCCCCATTTCTTTCTTTATTTCACCCTGCCCCCTTCTTTCTTTCTCTCTCCATGCCCCCTTTCTTTCTCTATGTCTGTCTTTCTGGCTCCCTGCCCCCCCTTTCTTTCTTTCTCCTTGCCCTCCCCTCCTCCATGCCACCGCCATTGGGAAAATGCTGCCACTGCCGCCATCAGGAACAGGCCAGTGCCGAGTTCGCCCTGCTTCTCTTCCCCGCGGAGCCAACCAACTCTTGCCGCTCAACGTCAATTCTAACGTTGGAGAAGACGTTCCAGGCCAGCCAGGCAGCGATTGGCTAGCCCAGAACATCCTCTCCGACATCAGAATTGACATCGGGTGGCGAGAGTTGGTCGGCCCCGCAGGGAAGAAAAGCAGAGAGAACTCGGAACTGGCTTGTTCCCGATGGTGGCAGTGGAAGCCTTTCCCCGGCGGTAGCCTATTCCCCGGTGGATAGCCAGCTGTGCACCCCCTTGGGGCGTGCACCCAGGGCGGAACGCCCCCCCCCCCTTGGTACGCCACTGAAAGGGAGAAAATTCAATCATCAATAACATACACCAGGTAAGACTCGGTGACAGTATATAGAAGGGAAGAGAAAGATGTCAACTAAGGGCAGTATGAATATACAAGCAGGTATCAAATAAGGATTTTAAAAGCCTACAATATAGGTGCCTAAGTACTTTAGAGCAGTGGTTCCCAACCCTGTCCTGGAGGACCACCTGGTCAGTCAGGTTTTTGGGATAGCTCTAATGAATATGCATGGGGCAGATTAGCATGCCTGTCACCTCCATTATATGCAAATCTCTCTCATGCATATTCATTAGGGCAATCCCTAAAACCCAACTGGCATGGTGGTCCTCCAGGACAGGGTTGGGAACTACTGCTTTAGAGAGTCACGCCTAGGAACCCAAGTCCTTCTCTGCCCCTAAACACGCCTACTTTGGAGTTGGGCACCATTAGGCACCCTAAGATAGGCACCTATCTTATGTAGAATGGTACCTATCACTCAATTCATTTTTATTTTTCTCAATTATGAGCTTATTATGGCAAATTCTCCATTTTAATGCTCGGGAGTTTTCCTTTTGCTCCCAGGTTCATAAATTATTTTGAAGAATAGATTATGTATTTGTATCGGATCAATTAGTTCAACAGGTAACCAAAGCTGGCATGGATTCAATTGTTTTATCAGATCATGCTGGAGTTTGGATTGAATTAAAATTTGAGGAACAAGATTGTAATAGATCTCTATGTAGAGATTCAATAATACATTGCTTGCAGATTCTAACTTTATTGAAAAATTTCAATTAAAAATGAATGAATATTTTCAAATCAATGCCTCAGAGGAAATCTCTTTAGAAACGCTATGGGATGCTTTCAAAGCTACCATGAGAGGGCAAATTATCTCATATTCGGCGCATCTATGAGACAAACTTTGTTTTTTTTGTTACATCGAGCAGTTTGGACCTCAGTGTGTTTACAGAAATTAGATAGCTCTAAGTCTAATAGATGCTGGCACTGTCATCACGAAGCTAGGACATTAGATCATTTACTATTCTATTGTCTATTGATACTTATTTTTTGGAAATCCATTTGAGGTCAAATGAATGAGCTGGAAAATCCGGTGGCATTATCATATGACACTGTGTTATTTTGGTACTTCTATGAGAGCCAAGAGTCAAATCTCTTCTAATAATAATAAACTTTTGCTCATCATGTCAGGGGTTGCCATACAGCAAATTATGAAAAACTGGAAAATTTTGGATCGGCTGAATTATAATTTTTGGTGGAATTTGTTATGCCAAATCTTTAAAACGGAGCAGACAATAGCCATAAAGCAGGGACATTTTAAGAAAATTAGGGATGTTTGGGAGCCATTAACAAAATACTGTACAGAATGAATATTATTTTTTCCATTTTGCTCATACACGTCCAGGGTGGGGAGAGGGGAGGGAATACTTTATGATTTTTCATGCTTAAGAAAAATTGTTGGGTATAAGGGTTAGAATTTGATGGTATATTAAGTGATGTTAAAGTATAAAATGATTGTATCTTATGTTACACTTATTGAAAGTTTTAGAAATGAATAAAGATTTATTTAAAAAAATATTATGAGCTTATTGAAGCCAATATACTAATTAAGTTAGGTGCCTAACTTAGGTACCTATTGATTTAAGTGCCTATCTTTAGGCGCCTTTTATAGAATCTCCCTCACAGTGTCTATGATTTTAAAGCAGAGGTAGGCAATTCCGGTCCTCGAGAGTCGGAGCCAGGTCAGGTTTTCAGGATCTCCACCATGAATATGTATGAGATGGATTTGCATGCACTGCCTCCTTGAGATGCAAATCTATCTCATTCATATTTATTGTGGATATCCTGAAAACCTGACCTGGCTCCAGCTCTCGAGGACCGGAACTGCCTACCCCTGTTTTAAAGAGATCAGAAAAGGCAGATACAGTGGTGCCTCGCATAACGGACGCCTCGCACAGCGAACGCTGCGCATAACGAACTTTTTGTCTTGCTCCCTATAACGAACTTCGTTTCACACAACGAAGTCGCCCGAGGGGCCCGGGGGGGGGCGGAACTACTCTCGCCGCTTCCTAATGTGAGCCGGGAACAGCAGCACCCTCCTGTCTGAATGCAGTGTTCCATCATCTCCCTCCACCTTACCTTAGATGCCGAGTTTTCCGGCTTTCTTTTTCGGCCAGCCACACACTTTCAAAGAGCAGCACATGCGCGCATGCTCTGTTGTTCAATCTTCTCCTCTGACGCAACCGGAAACCGGAAGTTGCAGGAAAGGAGAACATTGATCAACTTCAGCAGCTGCGCGTGCACAGCTTTTTGAAAGCGTGTGGCTGGGTGAAAAAGAAAGCTGGCAAACTCTGCATATAAGGTGAGGTGGAGGGAGGGAAATGTAGGGCTGCAGAACGAATTATTTTGTTTTACATGTATTCTTATGGGAAAACAGGGCTGCAGAACGAATTATTTTGTTTTACATGTATTCTTATGGGAAAACGCGTTTCACACAACGAACGTTTCACATAATAAACTTGCTCCTGGAACGGATTAAGTTCGTTGTGTGAGGCACCACTGTACTATTGTTTTACACTCACACCAAATACCTATAGCTCTACTGCATAGACCTGTATATATGTATTACGCATATCTCTCCTTCACACCAAACATCAACTTACAATCCACTTCATAGACCTATTATGCCATACATAGCACTTCTGAATGCAACAGTAAAATAAAACAACAATAAAATCAAAATTAAAATCAATAGCATGCAACAAGTATGCTATTAAGGTCATAAGATAGGCTTCTATGTACATGTTAAAATCCAGTTTCCACATCCCAGAGGCAGTGTGCTGTAAATTATGTATTATGTACATAGAAATGTTTTAATATCCAAACTCAGAATACGTGAAAAAAATCAAAATATCAACAATAAACACTTTCACAACGATTTAGTGGAAGGCAAGAGCATACTACAATATGAGCTAAAAAATGGCCCCACGGGGAGGAAAAGCCTCAGACAAAGCCCTCAGACAAAGCCCTCCCCCCCGCCACAACAGTGGCTGAGGTGTTCAGGCGGAAAATTTCATTGGCATAAAAAGCTCCCATGGGGATCACCTTGGTTCTATATTGTGTTATAGTTAAATAAATAAATAAATAGGTGGTAAAGTTCAATGTTTTAAAACATATAAAGCATTTTCTCTGTAACTTTGATCTCTGTTCCTAAAGAAGGAATGGGTGACTCAAAGTAATAGCTAATGAAAGCCACTGACATTTGAAAGCGATTTGGTGGCCTATGTGAATGATTTGTTAGAAGACAGAAGTCCACCTAAAAAAAAACACCATAATTTGCCACTAACTGGCACCACCGCTGGCAGTCCAAATATAATCAAGGATTCTCACAGCAAAGAATATGAACTATTGTTCAATCTTAGACGTTATCCCTCTACAAGTCTGAGGAACAGTTGCAGAAAAAGGTGGTAAAATCAAACCACATCTTCATTTCTGCTATGCCTATAGTCTATGGAAAAACGGAGAACTTCAGCTTCTAGTGCTGCAAACCTGGCACCCTTTTCAAGAACTCAGTTCAGTAGAAAAACATTTAAATAGCTCATTTCCTCCAACTGCCACCAGAGTTCTGTGGTTCTGCTTCCTTTACATACTGTTATTCTGTGGAACAGCTTTACTGCCCCTCTTCGGAGTTCAACCTCCCTCCAACGCTTCAGAAAACATTTGAAAACTTGGCTTTTCTCTAAAATATGACGGAGATCCAAGATGGCTGTTTCGAGTCAGACGCGCTGAGCTGCTCACGTCGGGCTTGCTCATAAACTGTGAATTTCTTAACAATTGAACTCTGGAAACTCTGGTTTTTAATTACTTACAGATATGCCCAAGAGAAGAGGACGGAGCGCTGCTGCTGTCTTGCGGCGTCCCGAGGTTCCCTCTCTGGGCAATATCGAGCGGCTCTTGAGGCGAGTCCAGGAGGTTTCTCGAGCGTCGGAAGGCGGCCCGCTGAGGACACAGGGAGGCGAACCCGTAGCTGTTCCTCCAGGGCATGGAAGCCCCGATGCAAGGGAGCCGCCCCCACACTCTCAGGTTACCAGTTCTCCCAGGGTTGGGGAAACCCCGGAGTTGGAGGTGTTCTCTCCCTTAGAGGCAAGTGTAAATCCGGGAGAAGGTTTGGAGGTTGGGGCTCATGTTCAAGGAGCCCTAACAAATATACCTGAAGAGAATCCAGCTTTACAAGGGGGTGAAATCCAAGAGACTGGCCCTGAAGATTCTTTACAGAATGGTGAGCATTCTACTAATTTACAAGCTTCAATTTCTTTGGTAAAACCTGAAGTTGTAACCTTAGATTCACTATGGGACTTAATGGCTGGTTTTGTAAAGCTTACTACACCTAAATTTCAATATTTGGAAGGAAAAATCACAGAACATACAAAAGAATTTAAAGATTTAAGAAAAGAACTGTCTGACTCAGATAAAACCATTCAGAAAATTGAAAAGGAAATAATTACATCAAAACAACTTCAAGAGACTTTAATTAAAGACAATATCAACTTGAGAAGGAAAGTTGAAATGCTTGAGAATAATTCTCGTAGTAATAACTTAAGGTTAATTAACTTTCCTAAATTAGAAATGGTAAATCCAAGAGAAATGCTTAAGAGATACTTGATGGAAATTTTAGAAGTATCAGAAGAAATGTTACCACCATTCTCACGTGTCTATTATTTGCCTATGAAAGTTTCTGTTAATCAACAAAAAGAATTGGCCCAACAAACTTAAAATGTTTCAGAATTATTGGAGACATCTGATAAAGACTTGGCATCACCAGCAACTTTGATCCTAACTGTGGCGCTTCCGCTAGATAAAACATGGCTATTAAGACTTTACTTTAAAAATAGACAAAAAATTTTTCTTGGTTGTAAAGTACAGAT
Organism: Geotrypetes seraphini; assembly: GCF_902459505.1. Lineage (NCBI taxonomy): Eukaryota > Metazoa > Chordata > Amphibia > Gymnophiona > Dermophiidae > Geotrypetes > Geotrypetes seraphini. The sequence continues at coordinate 100,434,598 of NC_047090.1, read as the reverse complement.
GTTTCCTGATCTTACAAGGGAGACACAGAAGCGTTGCCGTGAATTTCTTCTTTTGAAACCTGGGGTTACTTCTCTGGGGGCAACTTTTTATTTGAGACATCCATGTAAATGTATAGTGTGTTACCGTTCTGTTAAATACGTATTCTTTGAACCATCTCAATTGACAACTTTTGTAGCTACGTCTCGTTTGGATGGAGAATCATCTTGAACCCTAATATAATTAAGAAACCTCATTTTTCAGTGCTTCTGCTTTGAATATTTTGCAAAATAATTTCTAATTTTATTTTTTCGTTAATTCAAATCTTGGATCCTTTAGGAGGACTTGAACTTAAATAGTTAAATAATGTTTTCTTATCGGATGTTTAATTACCTCATGATTATTTTGTTATTATGACTATTGCTTTCTGTACAAGAGTTTAGCTTGATTTAAATTGAAAATTAATAAAGAAATAAAATATATAAAATATAACTACTCCCTCCCTCTCCACTATACTAAGTCCCCTCTTTTTTTCCTTTTCACTAAGCCCTTCTTCTTTCCATTGGAGTTCCTTTCTTTATTAATTCCTGTAAACCGTGTCGAGCTCCACTTCTGTGGAGATGATGCGGTATACAAACTTAAGGTTTAGTTTAATTTAGTTTAGTTTAGGAGTTCATTCTACTTTAGGTTTTTTGTGTTGTTTGGTGTTTTTTTATTTTTTGCTTCCTCTGCAGTGCAGTTGAATTTGAACTCAGGCTGACTAATCTTAAATGTAAACCAAGATGATATGGTTCATTTTGCAGTACAAGGACTGTTCTAATTGATTTTCCAAAAGCAATGCTTTCACATCTTCAGTGCAATGTGTATTATAATACTGTAGCACTCTGGAAAAAAAACCTCCCCATAACTGATCTCAATTAGTTAAGACAAGTCTTGACTCAAAATTGAAAGGTTACTCTCCTATTAAGTTCATATCCTGCTTTGTTTCCTTCAAGAAATCAACTCACAATTACTTTGGACATCATAATTTGTTATCATGGGTAACTGTGTCATGCCTGTGCAGGATTTCAGTTTCCAAACACAAAGCAGAATTGGATGGTGATTGAATAAAACAGTCAGCTCTGATTCATAGGTACAGATAGAAACTAGAGATAACAGAAATGACTGCTAATGGCTTGTTTTGGCTTTCTTATTCGTTCCATGGTTCCCTGCACCACATTTAAAATGCTGCAAAAAAAAAAAAAAAAATATATATATATATATATATAGAGAGAGAGAGAGAGAAAAGGTAATGAAAAGAAAAAAATTATAGCCCTAAAATTCTGAAATGATGGTGATAAGGGCCAGCCTGAAAGACTGCTTTTTGCATTTCATTCCTGCTGCACAAGAAAGAAAATAGATAAATGCAGCAAAACACAGCGTAATTCTATAAAGAAATAATGGACATTTAAAAACCAGGAGTGGCATATACAGTACATGTGTATGTGTGTGTGTATATATGCATGCAAATGCCAATATTCTGGGTGCTTGCTATTCTATAACCTAAATGCAAGGTGTGTAGCTTGAAGATGAGAGTACATAAGGTTGAAGTCTGAGAAAGGTGCATAGTTAAGCATGTAAATTATAGAATACTAGTGTTTAAGCCGGCTACATTAACGGGTGCTAGAATGGATGTGTAGACTTTTTTTTTTTTTTTTTACAATTTTCAAAATACAATTCAAGATTAAACTTGTACAGAAAGCTATAAGTCAAGAAAATAAAACCACAACAATATTATAAATTCAGGAATACCAATTAACTTAAATCAGCTCAAGTCCACAAAAGATCCAAAATGTAATTATAAACGGAGAAAACAAATAAATATTATTAAAGAAAATAATGCAAGTCAGCTGGTAAGGACATCTTAAATATTCTATACTCCTCCATTCTTTTCCTTCTCTAGCCGAGAAAGAGAAAGGAAAGTTGTCAACTGGTAAGGCTCAAAGAAAACATATTTTTGGGAATTATATTGTACAACGCATTTACATGGATATCGTAGGAAAAAAGTTGCTCCAAGAGCTATAATTCCCGGTTTTAACATAAGAAACTTTTTTCTTTGCAGTTGTGTGTCCCTGGCTAAATCTGGGAACATTTGTATTTTGAGTCCCATAAATTATTTTGCTCTATTTTTAAAGAAAAGTCTCAAAATCCAATTCTTGTCCATTGTTAGAGCTAAAGTTGCCACTAATGTTGCAGGAGTAGCCATTTCTTTATCTGATAAGGATGTGTAGACTTTTTAACACAATGGGGCGCTGAGGCGTTTCTTTCACTCTCTCCTTTCTTTCTGTCTCTCTCCTTGGCCGCTGTCTGTCTGTCACCCTCCACCATGTTCATTACCCACTCCTCTTAATGTGAGAATCAGGCCAGCCCTTCCCATTAAAATGTAGTAGGAAAATACTTCATGAATCAGACAATAAACTGCAAATATACAGTTCTAGTTATATTAGCAACTCTCCTTCCATGCTCTCATTTTCTTCTTCTTGAAATCTTCAACCTGAACACATTTCACCATTTTCTATACATTTTCCCTTTTAAAGGCTTTGGAAAGTTGTTGCGTGAGTGAATTTTACAGCATGAGTTTTGTTGGATAACTTCTTTTTCACACATTGTTATTAAACAGCTTCACCCTCTCTGACTGACTTTGTGATTACTGAAATTCCCAAACCCATCCACTCTCCTGCTGACGCTGTTTACCTTTCAAAAAGCCGATCTTCACCGGCAGCAAGCAACCTGACTGATACATGCTGCTCATGCTAGTCCCACAGCCTTTGGGGGAAACCGCTGTCCCTGTCGCAAACCTCTACTGCGCATGTCTGACACAGAAGCATGTATCACGGAGGCAGGGATCACGGCATTTGAAGTGCGCATGCGCACTAAGGGTTTTATTATGATAGATTACAGATTATAATTTATGTGCATTTTTAAAAAAAAATGTAGGTGTGAGCATTTATACCAGCTCTATGGCTGGTGTTAAAATTTAACACACATACAGTATATACCCAGTTACAGAATAGCTCCCTCCCTTTGTAGAATTGCCCTCCCCATGTCTACCTTTACAGAAAACACTAATACAGTAAACTATGTCTACCAAGGAAGACAGGTGACCTACGCTATTTTTTTATCTATGCCACACTCCATTCCAAACCCTTAAGGACATACCCAGTACTAACTGCTAATAAGCCACAGATTTCTAGGGGCATCCATAGAAGCCTGTAGGTAACAGTACTAATTAAAATAGAGTTGCCTCACAAGTTATCCTCAAATTCCTACAGAAATAGAAACTCTGTTTGGGTCAGCACTGTAGTACAGAAAAGTGCACCGCCAAAACAGATGGATTATTCACTACGATGCCATCAAAATTTCTGAGTGAAAATGATCAAATAGAATTTTCTCACTGTAATATTCTTTTGGAAATGAGGCCAACGCTATTCTCCAAGGAGGGAAAACTGGATTCTCTCTCTATAGACAGATAAAATATTTACTAATACTGACAAGGGTAGATTTATGCTTGAATGGGGGGGTCTAAAACAGACTGAAATTATTAGGCTCTCCCTCCTTAAAGTGCACTAATCAGCAGTCCCAGGATACCTATTAGAATTCTAGTAGTTCAGGAATCCTATTTGACTTCCCATGCAAGGACTTTGTCTATATGTCTTCTTGTGCATTACCACCTACATGAAAAATATCATTGAGCCCTTCCATGTTAACAGTGGTCTTTAAGAACACAGTTTCCATTCTATGAAATCAAAAACTCTTGAACCACGATTCACGTGAGTAGGTATTAGCTATATTAAAAAAAAAACAAAAAACAAGGAAGTTAAGTTCAAAGCAAATGGTATGAGAGAATAACATTGTTTGAGATACTAAACAGGTTTAAAAAGAAAGAATTAAGGTTACTACTGTGTCCTTAAAAGCAAGCATAATAAGATGTGTTCTTAAGGGGTATACACAATGGATGGAGTGGGGTTCTTTTAATTACCAATTTCATCTTGCTCTTCTAGGAAACTATGTGTATCTCTGCAATTTGTTTCTCCTCCGCTCTGTCTAGTGTAGGGGTCTCAAAGTCCCTCCTTGAGGGCTGCAATCCAGTCGGGTTTTCAGGATTTCCCCAATGAATATGCATGAGATCTATGAGCATGCACTGCTTTCAATGCATATTCATTGGGGAAATCCTGAAAACCCAACTGGATTGCGGCCCTCAAGGAGGGACTTTTAGCTATCCCTGGTCTAGTGATAGCTGTATATCTTGCTTCTGACCTCTCTCTGCAGGTCTGTTTGTCAAAACATCTAATTAATGTGTACAACTGGCATTCCTCCAGCTTCTTGCCCGTTATCCACTAGGCACCAGTGTTGCCCGATTCACCAATTCAGGTTGGCTGAATCAATTTGATTTGTTTAGGAAAAAAATAGGACTCCCTCTACCTGAATGGGGTGCTGGGGAGCTCCTGGGGTTGGGGTCATGCTTCGGAAGCCTTCACATCTGGCCATCACCATTGCACCTGTACCCCCTTCCCCGTAACCCTCTTCAACGACTCAGCAACTATTAAGACAGGCTGCCAGTGTTGAGGCCTTATCTCTGCAAGTTCCATCTGCTTTGTTTCAACATCCTTTCTACATAAGCAAGACTCACAGAGGGAAGGCTTTGATGCCAGCAGCAGTCACCAAAGAAGACCAGGGGAATGGGAAGGGGGTGCGAGTGCAGTAACAAGAGAGAGGGCCAGATGCAGTACTTCAGTTTTTCGAGACGGTGAACAAACAAGTCGATAGCGGAGAACCAGTGGACATAATATACTTGGACTTCCAGAAAGCGTTCGACAAAGTGCCACACAAGAAACTTCTCAGAAAACTACAAAGTCATGGAATAGAAGGGGATATACTAAGATGGATAAAAAAATGGCTGGAAGACAGAGAGTGGACATAAATGGGAAGTACTCGGACTGGAAGAAAGTAACTAGCGGTGTGCCTCAGGGCTCGGTTCTTGGGCCTATCTTATTCAATATCTTTGTAAATGACCTGGAAGAAGAAATTACCAGTGTTATCATCAAGTTTGCAGATGACACAAAGCTATGCCGGGCAATCAGGTCACAAAAAGACAGCGAGGAACTCCAGAGAGATTTGAATCAACTTGAAAGATGGGCAGAGAATTGGCAGATGAGTTTTAATGTAGAAAAATGCAAAGTGATGCACCTGGGCAGGAAAAACAAGGAGCATGAGTATAAACTGTTAGGTATAACATTGGGGAAGAGCGAACAAGAAAAGGACCTGGGGGTACTGATAGACAGGACCCTGAAGCCGTTGGCTCAATGCGCAGTGGCGGCAAAGAAAGCAAACAGGATGTTAGGCATGATAAAGAAGGGAATCATGAGTAGATCGAAGGAGGTCATAATGCCGCTTTAAAGAGCAATGGTCAAACCACACATGGAATACTGTGTCCAACACTGGTCTCCATACCTGAAGAAGGATATAACACTGCTGGAGAGGGTGCAGAGGCGAACGATGAAGCTAGTAAAAGGTATGGAGAACTTGAGCTACAAAGATCGCCTCAGAAAACTGGGATTATTCACCCTCGAGAAGAGAAGACTGAGAGGGGATCTGGTAGAGACTTTTAAAATACTAAAAGGAATCGACAAAATGGAGCAAGCTCACTCACCAGCAGGGGGAAAGGTGAGCAAGAAACAACGTTATTCACATTGTCAAATGTGACTCGGACTCGGACAAGAGGTCATGGACTGAAGCTGAGAGGGGTCACGGCCAGGACAAATGTCAGAAAGTTCTGCTTCGCACAGCGAATGGTGAACGCCTGGAACTCTCTCCCGGAAGAGGTGGTGGAGGAAACCACCATTCTAGGATTTAAGGAAAAATTGGACGCACATCTTCTTGCAGGACACATTGAGGGATACGAGTGACTAAGGTATTCGCTGGGGTACGCCTGGCTGAGCCTCCGCAGGTGCTCAGCCAGGTCTGATCCAGTGCAGGCATTTCTTATGTTCTTATGGGGGAGGAGAGGGATCAGAGAAAGAGGAAAGATGTCATACTGGGTTGAGGGAGTGGACTAGAAAAATGCTGGCTATAAGGTGTGGGAACAAGGAAAGAGAGGGAGAAGCAGGTGGAAGACAGAATGTCAGATGCAGGACTCCCTGAAGAGCACTGCGCTGGGGGGGGGGGGAGAGGGAGGGAAAGATGCCATACCATGGGGAGGGGAGACAGAAAGAGAGAGAGAAGGGAAAGATGTCATACTAGGCTAGTGGGAGGAGGGAAGGTGGAAAGATACTGGCTTTAGGATGCGGAAACAGAGAAGAGGGGGAAATAAGCTAAAAATGAAGATAAACAGTGGCACAGAGAAGGGGCAATAGGGATACAGAGGGGAAATGCTGAAAGTGGAGTAGATAGGAACACAGAGGGAGCAATGCTGAAAGAGGGTAGATGGGTTTACAAAGAGAGGCGGTCTGATAGGCACACCGAGGGGGATAATACTGAAATGGGTGGATACAGATAGGGCAATGCTGAAAAGGGTAAGAGGTGATAGGGACACAGAAGAAGCAATGCTGAAGGGGGCTGTGCTGAAAAAGGGCAGATGAAATAGAGACACAGAGAATCAATGTTGAAAAGGGGGGGGAGGAATAAGAGTGAAGAGAAGATGAGGAAAGCAGAAACCCAGAGACAACCAAGGTAGATAAATGGAAGAGTGACACTGCAAAAGAAATCTGCTGTATAGGCATTTAATTTTCGAAAGGGAGACTATGATAAAATGAGGAAAATGGTTAAAAAGAAGCTAAAAAGATCAACTTTAAAGGTTAGGACTGTAAATAAGGCATGGATGTTACTTAAAAATGCCATCATGGAAGCCCAGACACATGTATTAGCAAAGGTGGAAAGAAGAAGAAATGAGAGCCGGCATGGTTAAAAAGTGAAATGAAAGAGGTTATTTAGAGCCAATAAAACATCCTTTAAAGAATGGACAAAGGATCCGAATGAAGAAAATAAGAAGAGACACAAGTACTGGCAAGTTAGATGAAAAGCACTGATAAAGAAAGCTAAGAAAGAATATAAAGAGAAACTTGCCAAAGAGGCAAAAACTCATAACAATATTTTTAGGTACATCAGAAGCAGAAAACCATTGAGGGAATCCATGGGACAGATGGATAATCAAGGAGCAAAAGGGGCACTCAGGGAAGATAAGGCCATAGCAGAAAGACTGAATTAATTATTTGCTTCAGTCTTTACGGAAGAAAATTTAAGAGATCTATCAGAACTGGAAATGCTATTCAAGGAGGATGATGCGGAGGAACTTAAATAAATCTCGGTGAATCTGGAAGATGTACTAAGCCAAATTGATAAGTTAAAAAGTGATAAATCACATAGACCGAATGGTAAACATCCCAGGAACTAAAACATGAAATTGCTTACCTGCTGTAACCGGTTGCTGAAATTATCTGTAGTACCTGAAGAATGGAGAGTGGCTAATCTTACACCGATATTTTAAAAGGGTTCCAGGGAAGATCTTGGAAATTACAGACTGGTAAGTTATCGAATAGAAAACATGGTTAAATGGTCATTTTTCTCAATGGAGAATAAACAGTGGAGTGCTGCAGGGATCTGTACTGGGACCGGTGCTATTTAACTTATTTATAAACGATCTTGAAATTGGAACGACGAGTGAGGTGATTAAATTTGCAGATGCCATTAAACTGTTCAAAGTTGTTAAAATGCATGCAGATAGTGAAACACTGCAGGCAGGTCTTAGGAAACTGGAAGACTGAGCATCTAAGTGGCAGGTGAAATTTAATGTGGACAAATACAAAGTGATGCATATTGGCAAGAATAACCCAAATCACAGTTACCAGATGCTAGGATCCACCTTGGGGGTTAGTGCCCAAGAAAGGGATCTGGGTGCCATCATAGAGAATATGATGAAACCTTCCACCCAATGTGCAGTGGCAGCCAAAAAAAGCAAACAAGATGCTAGGAATTATTTTAAAAGGGATGGTTAACAAGACTAAAGATATTATAATACCTCTGTATCGCTCTATGGTGCAACCTCACCCGGAGTATTGCATTCAATTCTGGTCTCCTTATCTCAAGAAAGATATAGCAACACTAGAAAAGGTTCAAAGAAGAGTGACCAAGATGATAAAGGGGATGGAACTCCTCTTGTATGAGGAAAGACTAAAAAGGTTAGGGTTCTTAAGCTTGGAAAACTGAAGGCTGAGGAGAGATGTGATTGAAGTCTACAAAATCCTGAGTGTAGAATGGGTACAAGTGGATCGATTTTTCACTCCGTCAAAAATTACAAAGACTAGGGGACACTTGATTAAACTGCAGGGAAATACTTTTAAAACCAATAAGAGGAAATATTTTTTCACGCAGAGAATAGAACATAGAAACATAGAAAAATGACGGCAGATAAGGGCCATATAGCCCATCAAGTCTGCCCACACTATTTACCCACCCTCTTAGGTCTTCTGACCTCTTAAGTATAATTGTAATTATACTGTCACTCTACTGACCCGCTCATTGTAATTATACTGTCACTCTACTGACCCGCTCATTCAAGTCCTAGTGACCCTATCTTTGGCATGACCTCGTAGGGATCCCACATGGGTATCCCATTTGTTCTTGAAGTCTGGGATGCTGCGTGCCTCGACCACCTGCACTGGAAGCTTGTTCCAATGCTCGATCACTCTCTCCGTGAAGAAGTACTTCCTGACATCTCCACGAAACTTCCCTCCCCTGAGTTTGAGCGGATGTCCTCTTGTGGTCGAGGGTCCCCTGAGAAGAAAGATATCGTCTTCCACCTCGACCCGTCCTGTGATGTACTTAAATGTCTCAATCATGTCTCCCCTCTCCCTACGCTCTTCAAGAGTGTAGAGCTGCAATTTGCTCAGTCTTTCCTCATACGGGAGACCCATTAGCCCCGAGACCATCCTGGTGGCCATCCGCTGAACCGACTCAATTCTGAGCACATCCTTACGGTAATGTGGCCTCCAGAATTGCACACAGTACTCCAGATGAGGTCTCACCATGGCTCTATACAATGGCATCATGACTTCAGGTTTCCTGTTGACGAAGCTTCTCTTGATACAACCTATCATCTGCCGTGCTTTAGATGAAGCCTTCTCCACTTGAGTGGCTGCTTTCATGTCAGCACTGATGATTACTCCCAAGTCTCGTTCTGCCGTAGTTCTGGTTAAAGTTTCTCCATTCAAGGTGTAAGTTTTACAAGGATTTCCGTTACCGAGATGCATGACCTTACATTTCTTGGCGTTAAAGCCCAGCTGCCATATCAAGGACCAATTTTCTAAAGTACGCAGGTCTTGTTCCATAGCATCCTGTAGATTATAGCCGTTTACTATATTGCATAGTTTGGCGTCATCAGCGAATAAGGTTACTTTGCCTTGAAGCCCTTGAGTCAGATCCCCAATGAATATGTTGAAGAGGAGTGGGCCCAGGACCGAACCCTGTGGCACTCCGCTAGTCACCTCTGACATTTTAGAGAGGGTACCGTTAACTACCACCCTCTGAAGTCTGCCATTAAGCCAATCTTTAACCCATGCAGCTAGAGTCTCTCCTAATCCCATCGATTTCATCTTGTTCAGCAGCCTGCGGTGTGGGACGCTGTCGAACGCTTTGCTGAAGTCTAGGTACACGACGTCCAAGGACTCTCCTGAGTCCAGTCTTCTTGTTACCCAGTCAAAGAAGTTGATTAGATTTCACTGGCATGACCTACCCTTGGTGAATCCATGTTGGTTGGGATCCCGGAGATTTCCCTCGTTCAGGATCGTATCTAATTTATACTTAATTAGTGTTTCCATGAGTTTACACACTATTGAGGTGAGGCTTACCGGTCTATAGTTTGCAGCCTCAGCCTTGCAGCCCTTTTTATGTAGAGGAACGACGTTGGCTGTTTTCCAGTCTAACGGAACTTTCCCCGTACTTAGTGAGAGATTGAAGAGCACTGCCAACGGTTCTGCCAGAACGTCTCTCAATTCTCTGAGCACTCTTGGGTGTAAATTGTCCGGTCCCATGGCCTTGTTTACCTTTAGCCTTGCCAGTTCGTTGTAAACGTCCCCAGGTGTGAACTCAAAATTCTGAAACGGTTCATCCACGTCTTGTTTTATCATCAACTGTGGTCCGTGTCCCGGTGCTTCGTAGGTGAAGACTGAGCAGAAATATTCATTTAGTAGTTCGGCTTTTTCTGAATCCGCCACCGTGTAGTTTCCGTCCGGTTGTCTAAGGCGTACTATACCGTCTGTGAATAATTAAGCTCTGTAACGTGTTGCCAGAGGTTGTGATAAAATTGGATAGTGTAGCTGGTTTTAAGAAAGGTTTGGACAAATTTCTGAAGGAAAAGTCCATAGTCGGTTATTAAGACATAGGGAAAGCCTCTGCTTGCCCTGGATTGGAAGCACGGAATGTTGCTACTCTTTGGGTTTTGGCCAAGTACTAGTGATCTGGATTGGCCACCGTGAGAATGGGCTACTGAGCTTGATGGACCATTGGTCTGACCCAGTAAGGCTACTCTTATGTTCTTATGTTTTCAAATTTACATCTGCTGTCTTTATATTTTGCACAGGGGACATGTATCACTGTTCCTGTGGTGCTGGCTTCTTAGGGTGCAGTTTCATTATTGTCTACATATTCTATTTTTAATTTGTGGTTACTTATTCTATACTTGGTCAGAGTGTATCTGTATTCTTTGTGTGCAAAAAAAGACATGCTTTTTTGTTGGCACTGACTGTGTAGGAACGATCTGTACTAATCTAGCTTGTTTAGTTTTTAAATGGGGTTGGAGAGGAAAAGGGGGTGGGGTGGGTGAGCAGGCTGCAGCTACTTTTAAAGCTATATCATAGAAAGAAAATTGAATTATATCGAATCGAAAAATCGATTCAATAAGCAAAATCGAACTGAACTGAATTTTTTTTTCCTGAATTGGACAGCTCTACAACGTCCAACATTTTTGGCTATTTTTGAAAAGAATAACATCCTAAAACCAAGCCATTTGGATGTAGGTGGGGCCACACGGAAATGCCAGCAGAGCAGTGGGGCACCACTATGAATTTCACATAAAGGATGCCAGTATACATCTCACTAGAACCCCCTTATAATGTATGCTGAGCCCTCCAAAACTCTCCCAAAACCTACTATACCCACCTGACTAGCACCCCAATGTCCCTTATGACTGCAGATGTAATCTATATGGCAGTACAGTAGTGGGTAGGGTGAGATATGGGCCTTGGTCAACATCTCTATGGTTCACTACACCACTGACCAGGCTACTCCAGACAAGGTATTACTTTTCCTTTCACATCTTTGACAGGTAGGAGGGAGTCATTGACCATTGGGGGAGTATATGTGTGTGTATGTGTGTGGGGGCAGGGGGTTCATGATTTAGGGCTCCTTTTACAAAGCCGTGCCAGCGGGTTTAACGCGCGCAACTTTTCATCACGTGCTAACCTCCGAGCTGGCCAAAAAACTACAGCCTGCTCAAGAGGAGGGGGTAGCGGCTAGCGCGTCCGGCGGTTTAGCACGTGCTATTACGCGCCTTCGTAAAAGGAGCCCTTAATCCCTCCAGTGGTCAGTTTGAGTACCTATGTGGCACTTAGATACATCAGGCTCAGGACATCTAAATGGCGTACTAGACATCTTGGTAAATATTTGATTATCGTGCAAGATGACCAAGTGCTAAGCATGCCCAAATCCCATCTATAACATGCCCCCTTGAAATCTGGATGCACTGCAGACAAAAAGCCTAACAGGACATCTAGGAAGTTGGTTTTTAAACTCGGAATTTGGATATTATGGCGAGAAAACCATCCAAGTGCCAATTTATACTGTTTTTTTGGACATCTTTCTTTTTTGAAAATGAGCCCTACAATGTTCTGCAGGACATCTACAGATCAGCCAGTTCTCAAACTCCTGAATTCAGACTGGGACACTAAGGCCATGCGATTAAAAAAAAAACCACATCACTGTACTTTTTCTTTAGAAAATAATGCTAGACATTCATTCATTAATAATCAAATAGCTAACTTGTTCCTCTTAGAACTCAGTATTATAAATGTCAGCTAGATCCTCAGATGCACCACTCCACGTTCAAACTACTTTCATAACGTTAAGCTTGACGTGCATAATCTTCACCGGATCACTTTAATGAATATTCTAATTAGTTGAATTCTTTGTGTTTTTACTAGTATTTTTAAACCTTCTGTATTCCAAATATAATCATCATGAATATTTAATTTAACTTATCTTTTTACGTTTGTGGTCTCATTATTCTAGGGACTTTCTGTAGCCGACATCAGAATATTCATTAAAGTGATCCGGTGAAGATTATGCACGTCAAGCTTAACATTATGAAAGTAGTTTGAACGTGGAGTGGTGCATCTGAGGATCTAGCTGACATTTATAATACTGAGTTCTAAGAGGAACAAGTTAGCTATTTGATTAAAAAAAAACAAACCACAGCATACCACTCCTTTTAGTCTCAGCACTGGCGCAGGGTCACAGACAGATGGATAGGCATAACGTGCCCATCATCCTTTGCACTTTCTAAAAGAATGCCTTAAACACTCTTTAAGAAATAGTAGCTTCCCCCACTAACTTATTCATTGGTCCCACTTTTTTTCTTTAGTATATATGTGAACTGGCATTTTCAGTATGACATATAAATCTGATTTGGGACATCTTGGAAAAAAAATCCAGTAGAGAAAATAACCATTTTCAATCCAGGAAAACATCTTTTTTTCAAAAATGGTCATTTCCTAGATGTGTTTGTCCTCAGTGTATCTATCTTTTTGAACCATTAAAAAAAGACCAAATGAAAAATGCACAAAAAACAACAATTGGAACATAGAAGGGGCCAGCATTCTTAGCAGTTTGGTGACACAGCAGTAGAGCATCCTATAGCACTGTAGTGAATTTCACATAAAAAGTCCCAGGTATACATCTCATCATAACCCCTTTACATTGTGTGGCGAGTCCTCCAAAACGAGACATAAACACACTCGAGGCATGGGCTGCGAAATGGCAAATGAGGTTCAACGTGGATAAGTGTAAGGTGAGGCATGTTGGTAACAAAAATCATATGCACGAATACAGGATGACTGGTGCTGTACTTGGACAGAGCCCCCAGGGAAAAGACTTGGGAGTGCTTGTAGACAAGTCAATGAAGCCGTCCGCGCAATGTGCAGCAGTGGCGAAAAGGGAGAACAGAATGCTAGGAACGATTAAGAAGGGGATCACAAACAGATCTGAGAAGGTTATCATGGCGCTGTACTGGGCAATGGTGCACCCCCCACCTGGAACTGCGTCCAACACTGGTCGCTGTACATGAAAAGGACATAGTACTACTTGAAAGTGTCCAGAGAAGAGCGAAAAAAATGGTTAAGAGACTGGAGGAGTTGCCATACAATGAGAGGCTAGAGAAACTGGGCCTCTTCTCCCTTGAAAAGAGGAGACTGAGAGGGGACATGATCGAAACATTCAAGATATTGAAGAGAATTGACTTAGTAGAAAAAGAGAGATTGTTCACCCTCTCCAAGGTAAAGAGAACAAGAGGACACTCTCTAAAATTAAAAGAGGATAGATTCCATACAAACGTAAGGATGTTCTTTTTCACCCAGAGTGGTAAAAATTTGGAACGCTCTTCCAGAGGCTGTTATAGGGGAAAGCACCCTTCAGGGATTCAAGAAAGGGTTAAATAAGTTCCTGCTGAACCAGAACATATACAGGTAAGGCTAGACTCAAATAGGGTACTGGTCTTTTACCTAAGGGCCGCCGCGTGAGCGGACTGCTGGGCACGATGGACCGCTGGTCTGACCCAGCAGTGGCAATTCTTATGTTCTTATGTACAGTATACCTCCCCAATACCTCTTATGCCTGCAGGTATCACCTATATGTCAGTACAGTAGGCTCTTGGTGGGCTCATATTTTCTACCATAAATTGACTAGTCAGAGTAGGATATGGGCCTGGCTTCTCTTCTCTGTAGTCTACTACACCAACTACCAGGCTGCTCCAGGGACCTGCTTACTGCTCTAATAGGACTGTCCATCTGAAGCTGTAATTCAGGCTGGTATGCACTGTTTCATTCACATCTTTGGGGGGTAGGACGGGGGTTAGTAGCCATTGGGGAAGTAAGATGGGGGCCATACCTTCATACATCCAGCGGTTATCTGGTCAGTTTGGCCACCTTTTTGGCACATATTCATTACTGAAACAGGTCTAGCCTCAAACGTCCAAGTATTGCCCTGGGTGCTTACCGCAATTTTCCATTATTGCAGAAAAACATCCAAATCAAAAGTCTGTCCTAATACCATCCTAAACATGCTTCTAAAACAACCCCTTGAGATTTGGACGCATAGAAAACCATATAAAAAATGTGTTTTGAAAATGATAATTTAGACATTTTAGCAAATAAAATGTCCAATGCATCTTTATGCCATTTTGGGGCATTTTTGTCTTTTGACAATGAGCCTCATAATCTTTTTATCCATTCATTTTCATATCCATTCTTAACACTTATGTAATATTGTTCAGACCAAATGCTGACATGCATGTCCACCAAAGTCTGTGTTAGGACATGGTCCTCTAGAAGCATTAAAACAGCATCATCAAAAAAGATTTTTTAAATAAAAAACCAAGACAGATTATTAAATATTGTACAAACTCCATAGGCTACCATAGGCAAAACTGTGTCCTATGAGTAATACCACTTCTGCTGGTCCCCATTTTTTAAAAATATGTTGTTTATACCGTACTATTATCTTTTCTATGAATTACATTGGCCTGAATATACTATCGGTTAATAGGTTACTGATTCAGCCAGTTTAAATATTTATTGACCTAGTTTAAGTGGTTAAAACACACCAATGCAAATGAGAACTGAAGCATGGCTACAGGTACTAGAGAAAAATGGAAGATCTTATAGAAAAGGAGTTGTCAACCTATTTCTTGGGACAGTCATGTGCACATTAATGAATATGCATGAGACAGTTTTGCATACAATGGAGGAAGTGGATGCAAATTTATCCCATGCACATTCATTGTGGATATCTTGAAAACCAGACTGGCCTGAGGACTGGGTTGAGAGAAATGCGCCATGCTTCCAACACATCAAGTGTTTCATTAGGGGGTCCTTTTACTAGCCGTTTTAGCGACTCTAAATGCTAACATGTCCATTATATTCTAAGGACGCATTTAGCGTGCGCTAAAATGGCTAGCGCGCCTTAGTAAAAGAGGGGGTAGATTAGGTACAAAATAGGTTTGTGAATTTGCACAAAATGAATGACTGCTTAATTTTTACTAAGGCTCTGGATCTGAAGTTCCATCTATTTAGCCCTGCAAATCTCAATGGGTGCCTGCATAATGGGGGCACTCAGCTTCTAGATGCATCTTTTTTTTTTTTTTTTTAATTCTTTATTCATTTTTAAACATACAATAAGTGTATCCATATGTTAAAACAAATTAATCATAAATATATCACTTAATAATCATCAAGAGTAGAAATAATATGCTATTATTTCCCACCCTTCCCATTATATAATCAAATACATTGTACCGTATATAATAATAAGATAATAAAATTATCCCCCGGGGTTAAAGTCATTGCAGGATGGGTAGATGAAGTGTGTATGGAACTATCAGGGAATGATACTGAAAAATAAAACAATTTTTAAAAAAACTCTTTTCTTTCCTACTGAGGTAGATAAATCATTGATGCATCTTTATTTTTGCTCTGAAAACCATTAATTTTTAAATTCTTTATCTTTCCCTCATAAAGTTGTCTGACCTTCTTGGAACAGCTACATTTACAGTAGATTAGTGTCATAAATTGCCTCATGTATTTCTGTGCTTCATCTTTCTTACTATATCTTACTTACTTTGGTTGTTCATCCCCTTCCCTTCTTTTTGTGTCTTACTTATTAATGTTGTTTTGCGTTTTACTTATAATCTACATTTATAGTACTTGTGACTGAAATTTCAGCCTCCTATTATAGCTTTCCTCTTGTGTATTTGCTTCTCATACTTATTTAAATGCTGTAAACTATTTTCTCTAGATTTATATTATATTTAAAAAAAATGTGAAGTGAATTGAAATCTGAAGGCATTTCACTCACTCATTTGTGGCAGCACAGAAAATACAGAGCAGCTGGATCCAGTCGGTATGTATATCTAGGTCTGTTTTTACTGCATTTATAATCTGGATTACAAAGTCAGAGATGCAATGAGCAGTCAACTTGTTTGAGTTGACATGCATCAACTGGCAACCATAAGAAGTAATCTTTGACTTTCTTGCTAGCATGGTTGCTCTCAAGAGGTATAGTGGAATTCAGAGAACAGTTCTTAAAAGATCTTTAAAAAAATTAATTGTAATATTTTTAACATATAGTGAGACATTATACAGTACTCTTAGATTTCAGTTATTTTGGTTGAATTGATATTTTTCAGTCCTCCTAAAGGATTATGGGCAACATTTTCCAAGGCTAATTTTCCCCATTCTGTGTAGGGAAAAATATTAGTGATTCAGTTTGCCCCCTCCTCAGGTCACTAGGCCAAATTGACTAAGATACGTGTGCATGCCTCTCTTGATATTCTGCAAACACACATACATGTACATAAAGATATAGAGGGAGGGATAGATATATCTTGCACAAGCTTGATTGATGAATTTGTTTATGACTTGTTAAATCTTGCTATTTTTGGCAGGTACCCAAAGCTTCCTTTTTTACCTTTCAATTCCTCATCTGTCACTTTTGTTGATAAATGCTCAGTCTAATTAAATGTATTTCCTGGAACAGCATTTTGTTTTCAAATGATATTTCACTGACTGGATCAAGTCACAGACAATTTCACTGGCAAGATAAGTTCTGGAACATGATCAGTTCGTCAAAATATAATTGACCTGAACTAAGTGCAGTGACATCAGTGAAATAAAATTATCCTGAGCCCGTGCTCATAGAGTAATGGGTTACTCACATGAGTATGATGGTTTCTAGGAGAAGGGTATCTGACTTTAGGGAGGTTCTTTCAAGCTTGAGTCAAAATACTGAGTGAAATTAGCACTCAAGGAATTTTTGAGGCAAACTTTTCAAAAGATAAATCCTCAGACTGTAAACACAAATCCTCAGGCTTAGCCAGGTGTTGCATGATGCAGTTTGGAATCCTGTTGAAAATTATAGCATAAGCCACAGGGCAGAGATGCCTTTTCTTTAAGATTACACAGACTATTTTACTTTGAAGACTATTGTTTTCAAGTTTTATCAATTTTAACCCTACTTTTGATATCTACCTTTAGGGGATAATTATCAGGCTTTTATGGGTTTAACTACAAAACAGAAAGCTTATTTATATAATAAAGAATTGGTAAATCCATTAAGGATCAATCATACTAACTGACCTAATGCTACAATCTGCTTCACCTTTCAGAATTCTTACAATTTCTGCATAAATATTATACATATTATCCACTCAGTGATGACATATTCCCAAAACTTTGCAACCTGTTTTTTGAACTAATAGGATTTTGAGGATTATGAAAGAAAAGAATGGAAAAGAATGCTTCAAAGTACCATGACACAGACACAATTTTCAACAATCTCATAATGACAATCAAAGACTGGAGTGGAATTAGTGGCTACATTAGACAAACTGTACTTACTTAGCAAAAAAAGAAAAAAAAAATAGCAGCAATGCTATTAAAATTAGCACACTATAGAAATGCTGGGCTCCAGAACATGTGCTTAACTTACCCAACTCTTCTTAAGCATCATAAGACTTATGACTAATCACATCCCAAGACCTATAAGCTACCAACATAAACTGCAATGAAGGAGAGTGTAACAGCTTCCTTCCTTTGATTTGCTTTATAAGAGCTGAATTAGTGGGGAACAGAAGAAAGGCCGAAGAACTACCATGCAAGCACAGCAGACCAACATACATAAGAGTAAATGCAAGGACTTTAATTCAATAGATAATCATATGTATGAGGGGTGTTCAATAATTTATCTACCTGAATATGAAAATGTAGCAAGTGTGTTGAAACAAGTCTGTGCACATTGTGACATGTCTCAAGGTTCCTCATGCATAGTTGCAGCTCGGTGGAAGTCTAACATTCCAAGAGATGGGATGTCAGGAGAGTCCTCGTGCAAATCAAGTATGAAACTGCTAGATTTGGAGTACCGTTCAGTGATAATATTTCTTAAAAAAGAAGGGAAAAAGCCAAAGGAGATCCAAGAATGCATGACTGCAGTTTGCGGTGAGTCTGCCCCATCATCCTACAAAGTAAAATTTTGGAGCAAGCAGTTTAAGTGGGGTAGAGAGTCCATTTAAGATTACCCTCACATAGAAATGTGCAAGGAAATCGAGGATTTAATTTTGTCAGACACTAATTAAGGTTTCCCAAATTGCTGAAGAAATGGGCATCTTTGGCAGGTACAGTTTGGAAAACAATTAATGAAAAGTAGGGCATGTCCAAAGTTAGTGCAAGATGGGTTCCAAGAATGTTGGCGCCATGTCAGAAGGCCATAAGGCTCCAGTGCTGTCAGGAGAGCTTGGAGATGCTCTGTGAAGACCAAATGAGGTTTTTTTCATCATTTGGTGACTGGAGATGAGACTTAGGTCTATCTCAGAGATCCCGAGTCCAAAATGTAGTCAATGCAGCAGAAGCACAAGTCATCCTCCACCCCAAAATTCAAGACAGAAAAATCTGCAGGCAAAGTCACGACAACTGTCTCCTGGGATGATAAAGAACCTTTGCTTCTGGAGTTCATGCCACACGAGAAAACTATAACCGGAGAGAGTTATGCCAACACAATGATCGCATTGCAGGAGTCAATCAAGGAGAAAAGACGAGGAAAACTCATAGCAGGCATGCTGTTTCTTCACAACAATGCACCAGTGCACATGTCACGACAATCACAGGCTGCCATCTGAGAATGTGGTTTTCAGCAGCTGTCTAATTGTTTGACCAGGGCAAAAGCTTGATACAGGAGTGTTTTATTGTCCTCTCGCCATTCTTAAATGACTTTTCTATGGGACTTATTTCTAGTGTCTCAGTTCCTGAAGAAGGTTTTCGAAACGAAGCTCTGTCAAGCCGTGACAGGAATCCCTGTGCTCTGAACTGTGCTAAGAATTTTTTGTGTTCCAGTTAAGTCTTTTGATTAATACTATTTGAACATTTGTTCCTGACAACACTATTTGAAATTCATTGTCTTCTGGGGACTTCAATATTATTTGATTATTTGATATGTTATCTGATTTTTGATTAGCTTTTCACTAGGGGATGGGTTTTTGAATTGATTTTTTTTTCCACTTTCAATATTGATTGAAGTGTTTCACTGGCAGTTTGAATGCATTTTTTGCTTAGGACTAGATGATGTACGGAGCAGGACTTATTTAGGTTATTAACCTGGTGCTGGTCACCTATGAGTTTCTTGCCTGGGGCTGTAAAAGTATTGTATATTTATTATTCAACTTTTTGGCCCGTACTGATTTGTCATTTTATTAAATATTAAATAAAGAAAACTCTTTGATTGAGTGCTGTGTTGGTCTTGAAAGGGGATCTGAAGTTTTTTCTGCCAAAATTTTGGTTTTGTAGTATTGATTGTTATTCTGGCATATTTAGGTTGTTTTTGGCCTATCAGCAGCTGAACAGCTGAACCATCCACCCTACAGTCCTGATCTAGCTCCTTCGGATTATTTCCTGTTCTGAGTTCTGAAGAAATCTCTCTGTGGACAGTAGTTTTCAAGTGATGAAGACGCCAAGGAAGTTGTGGCGTCCTGGTTTGAAGGTCAAACAGAATTATTTTCAAATGGGTTAAAGTCATTGCAGAAAAAGTAGATGAAGTGTATGGAGTAATAAAACAATTAAAAAAAAAACCCACAAAACTCTTTTCTTTCCTACTGAGGTAGATAAATCATTGAATGCCCTTTGTATGTTGGTCTGCTGGTTAGTCACCAGCAATAATTCTGGCTTTAATCTGGATGCTTTAGTTTCAGCTGGTTTCTAGTTTCAAACTTTTAGGATAGCATTTCAGGCTAGATTCTATAAATAGCGGGGAGTGGCGCCTAACTCCTAGGCACCACTTGGCACAGTTGTCAATCAATTGCTAGGCTCTGTTTATACAATAGCACCTAGCGGCGCCTAACTCAACTAAGACATCAGTAGGCATCCTAGTGTTAGATGACGGTATATTAAGCCAGGGTTGTCCTGGCCTAATTCACTGGCACCTAACAGGTACCTATTGATGCCTAATTCATACCACACCTATTCTCCACCTCTAGCCACACTTATGGTGTGGGTAGGCGCCGCTAGGCATGTAACTTGTAACAGATTGCTTTTAAATTTTTTATGACTTTTTAATAGTATGGTTAATTACCGCCCCAATTAAGCTCTTTTTATAATTTTGAGTTCTACACCTAGATTTGCCTAACCTAGGTGACCGCTTAATCTGGCTCTTCTTGTCTGCTGATTTCTTAAGATCAGTCTAAAAGTTTCAAAAATGCTTGGGGAACAGGTAGCACTCATCTTGCCAACTGCAGAAGAAAGATGGCTGCCACTGCCCACCTGCTTTGAACAGTGGTTGTTTGAGGAGCACATTCTATCAGCCACCAAAGAGGGCTACTGCTCCTCCAACCTGTGTTTGTTGACAGAGCTCATCCCACTAGCTAATAAATAACAAACCTGACATCTACCCACCTAATTTTGAGTTGTGGCAACCAGTGCAATGAGCTCCATTTGCCACCAAAGAAAAGAAATAACCAGGCCTGTACTATAGAGAAAGTAAAGAGAAAAGGCTGATTTGGGGGACGAAAACCCAAGAGACAAGCTAGATTATACAACTGGGCAAGGTTCATGCCCATCTCCTTGCCCAAGTTGTATTTGGTTTTTTTTTAATTATTTCTTTACTGAATCACTTATATCCTAAATCCAACATCCCCTGCCAGAATCAGCTCTACAAAGGCTGGGAATGAAGAGCAAAGAAGAGCACCAGAAGGCTGGAAGGATTAAACTCAGTCTTGTACTATTTTAGCCACAGGTTGGAAATAGAAATTGAGTCATGTTGCTCATTTTAAGAAAATAGAAACAAATTAGCCCTTTCTGCATTGTTTAAAATTGAGACATCCAATATGTAAATTCCTAATAAATACATGAATGTACTCTGCCTGACCTTAGGATGCAGTCCACTTGAGTTTGTTTGTTTTTTTAAATTTCAATTTTTTAATCTGAACAGCAAGCACAAATGATTTTGACATATTACAGAGCTACTTGGTGGATATAAAGTCACAATTTCAGAAGAGATTCATATATTCTGATATGTATAAATCATGTCATAACAGGCTAAAATATTTGTGCTGCCTGCACATGTGGAGGGGCATAATCGAAAGAAACGTCTAAGTCCGTTTTCACCTAAGTTGCAAGTCGTCCAAAGTCAGACACAGCTTAGGACACATTTTTGAAAAATACACCCAAAATATATATTTTTTTCAAAAATCGTCTAACTATACGTCCAGCCATCTGATTGTCCAAGCTGCTAAATCGTCCATCTTTATACCACATTTTCATCCAAGTCAAAAATGCCTAGAATAAGCCCTGTTGGACGTGGGAGGGGTCAGCAAAGTGATGGACTAGACATCCAGACATGGCACATGAATAGTGGGGTACCTTACAGGGCACTGCTGTGAACTTCACAAAAAAGGTGCCCCATATACATCTCACTACAACTCCCTTATAGGTCATGGTGAGCCCCCCAAAACACCCCCAAAACGTACTATACCCACCTGTTTACAACACCAATAGCCCTTATGGCTTCAGGAGCCACTTATATGGCAGTACAAGAGGGTTTGGGGGTATTTTGGGGAGTGCACATGTTTCACCATGAATGCAGTGATTACAATGGCTTATGAGCCTGGGTCCTGCTCTCCATGGGACCCTAACCCATCCCCAAGACGACTTAAGCCACCTCTGTGCAGCTCTACTAGGCTTTCCTATGACAGGCTGCCAGGTGCTGATGTTCTGGAGGAAGATATTTAAAGTTATGATGATTTTTATGGGGGGGGGGCAGTGATCACTGGGATAATGTGTGGGGGTCTGTACTATGTGTTTGCAGTGCTTATCTGGTCACTTTTTATATGTTTTTGTGACTTAGACCATATTTTAAATGGCCTAAGTCACAACGTCCAAGATCCGTCTAGGCCAGGGGTAGGCAATTCCAGTTCTCAAGAGCCGGAGTCAGGTCATGTTTTCAGGATATCCACAATAAATATGCATGAGATAGATTTGCATCTCAAAGAGGCAGTGCATGCAAATACATCCCATACATATTCATTGTGGATATCCTGAAAACCTGACCTGGCTCCGGCTCTCGAGGACCGGAATTGCCTATCCCTGGTCTAGGCTGTGTTGTAAAACTTTCGGTTATACATTCAGTACGACTAAGTTTAGCGTGGCCCACATCCCGCCCAAATCCTGCCCTTGACACTCCTCCTGAAACGCCCCGTTTAGCTCTGGTCGTTCAGCGGCACTGGGAAGGCCTAGGTCGTTTGTAAACACGTCCAAACCCATTTTGATTGTTGGCACTTGGACGTCTTTTGTTTATGATCATCCAAGTGCCGACTTAGGCTAGTTTTTGGATGTTTTTCTCTTTCGATTATGAGCCCCATAGATTTCTGATTATGTGGCCCACTGTTGAAAAAATGGTGACACTTCAGGTTTACAAGTTATACGAAGGTAAATCAAAAAGTAAATGCAAAATACATTAAAGGCTTTAATAAAAGTAATTGTGAGCAACTGAACATATCACTTTTACATGTCCCCATGCAAGACGACGCGTTTGTTGTATTGTTCAACTAGATTCTGCGTTCCTGCAGAGGTTTTTCGGCTGCTCCCAAAGTCAGGTGGGCACCACTTCCTTTACTTCATCATGCTTTGACTTTTGCTCTCTGGGTTGCAGTGATACACCCATGTCTCGTCGCTGGTGACAATTCTCTCCAGAATACTCAAATCTATTTTATACCATCTCAGAAACTGGGTTGCAACCTCCACACGCTGTTGCTTGTGCAGATCAGCAAGCTGTTTGGGAACCCATCATGTGCAGACTTTCCTGAATCCCAAGTCATCATGAATTATGGCAAATGCGATCCATAGCTGAGACACCGTTATCCATCGGTCTTCTTTAATCAAGGCATCCGCCTTGTCAATGCCTTTTTGTGTGCGTGATGTTGATGGGTGACCAGAATGACCTTCATTGGTTACATCTGTTCTTCTGGCTTTAAACCTTTTTACCCATTCATAGACCTTTTGTTAATTCATGGTGCTATGTCCATACTGAGTCAATATCCGATGGTGAATTTCCCGCTACCCAAAGAAAGCACACTACTGCACATTGTTCTTCAATGATGCAATCTTGCAATGGAGCATCCATGTTTCTGATCTTATGGCTGCCACATGACTAAAGGCCAAGTGCTGCACTGTGTGTGGACAAACTATCCAACAGGCAATGAACAAGTACATATGTGCATTTCGTTAGCTCTGTGTTCCAGTTATCATGTAATTTAACAATAGCCTTTAATTTTTTAATCGCCCTCGTACTAACCCATTCTAATCAGTTGACTTTGATCACATAAAAATAAACCCATGTGAACATTGCACCACCGCATACAAATCACTGGACCTCTATTATATATGCTGTTTGCTTCTGCCTCTTTCTTATCTCTTTCTAACTTACTATCTATAATTTTTCTTTTCTCCCTCTAGGCATTACAGTACTTCATGCAAGGTTAAAAAGCAGTCAAGAGCAGGCCCCTGCAGTAGAGTCTTTAAGAATCTGAGGAAAACATTTGGTTGCCTAAGTCTCTTTTTCTGATTGATTGATGACCTTTACTCCCACTGGTCATGCTCTTCTGTGGACGGCAATGATGAATTTAGACTTTTGCTTCTCCTAGAGCAGTGGTTCCCAAACCTGTCCTAGGGGACCCCCAGCCAGTCAGGTTTTCAAGATATCCCTAATGAATATGCATGAGAGAGATTTGCATACCTGCCACTTCCATTATATGCAAATATCTCTCATGCATATTCATTAGGGATATCTTGAAAACCTGACTGGCTGGGGGTCCCCCAGGACAGGTTTGGGAACCACTGTCCTAGAGGTTAGTGTGGATATCCCTGCCATCCTCCATACCCCCAACAGAACTTGCAATGTTTCCTCCCTACTCCATGTCCACCCTATAAACCACCACAAATCATTTCTCCCTGCTTGAGCCAAGATATAAGGTTAGCAACAGTAGCAGGATGGCTGTGGAGAGGGATGTGTAGCAGCTATCTTTGGTCCTAAAGGCCTCATCAAGAATCAGAGAAGCCAGGGTTGTGGCAAGCCTTTAGTCCCACACTGGACGTTAGACAAGGAAAGGGTAACAGCTGCTTCAATCCAGTGGAAGCCACATTGGGAAGAAGGAGCAGCAGCAATCAGAAGTTGTCTGAGGGAGTATCAGAAAAGAGTGTGGGCAGACAGCAGTTCTTAGGCCCACTAAAAGCTGTGGCAATCTCTTTAAATTGAAGCCACACAATTTCTAACATTTGAAAACTCTCATGAGAAATATTTTTGTAGAAGGGAGGAAACAAAGATTAAAGAAGACACAGAAATATATAAAACATAAGAACATAAGTGTGTGGTGCAGTGGTTGGATCTACAGCCTCAGCACCCTGGGGTTGTGGGTTCAAATCCAGCGCTGCTCCTTGTGACCCTGGGCAAGTCACTTAATCCTCCATAGCCCCAGGTACGT
The DNA here is from genome assembly GCF_902459505.1 of Geotrypetes seraphini. Lineage (NCBI taxonomy): Eukaryota > Metazoa > Chordata > Amphibia > Gymnophiona > Dermophiidae > Geotrypetes > Geotrypetes seraphini. The sequence continues at coordinate 100,409,804 of NC_047090.1, read as the reverse complement.
TAGATAGATTGTGAGCCCACCGGGACAGAGAGGGAAAATACTTGAGTACCTGATTGTAAAAAACCGCTTAGATAATCTTGATAGGCGGTATATAAAATCCTAATAAACTTGAAACATAAGAATTGCCGCTGCTGGGTCAGACCTGTGGTCCATCGTGCCCAGCAGTCCGCTCACGCGGTGGCTCCCTGGTCAAATACCAGCACCCTAACTGAGACTAGCCCTACCTGTGCACGTTCTGGTTCATGGTACTGGAAAGATCAGCAGTCTGGGAAGGGCAAAATGGAAACCTGGGAGGGCAGGGGGTTGTATTTAAAATTGTTCTTTTTTTGGCAGATACGCTAAGAAAAAAAAAAAACAAAACGCAAATCTGCTGAAACACTCTTCCCTGCTATCTATATTGAAAACATTTTTTCATAAAGATCTAATTGTTTTTATTTAAACCACAGTCACCAAGGTTAATAAATAAACGAGTGCTTTACTTTTTGGATGTAATTGCTGTTTTGAGGCACTCCTCTAATTATTGCTTTTATTGTTTTCTTTTTAGGAGTGTACTGATCACATAATTTAGTTCCTTGAGAGAGGTACTTCACTGTGTTTAGGATCTTCCTCTCTACAGTTTACATGCTTTCACTTCTAATTGAAAGAGAGGTGGGAGACTGGGTGGGCAGGAAGAAGGAAGTCCAGACCTTCACATGAGATGCCTGAAGCATAGCATTTTTGTTTCAGGTCATTATTTTTAGAAATTCACTATTTATTGTTATAATAACGATGTTCTGGTCGGTCATTTCCTGTTCATTAATGCCCTAATTGTCTTTTTTCTATCTAAGCTGCTTCCAAAAGTGTAGAATGAAGTGAAATGCAGCTTTTCTGAAACCAACTCTCAATTCACTAGCTCTCATTAGGTTTGGCTCCTGGAGTGTGGGATTTGATTTGTTTCTCAGTTCCCTCTGCTAACATGTTAACTTTTCTAACCTGCCTTTCCTGATGGGTTATATTTAAGCGTAACAATTGAAGAAAAAGATGGTTTTGTCTCTTGAGATTGCCATAAGAGTACATTATAGAATGCTAGCAAAATCACAAATGTTTCTAAGATACGATAATGTAATATGACTGCAAAAGATGGGAAGCTGCAAGGTCAAGTTAACTGTAGATGTCAGAAATCTTGCTTTTCAATACATTCTCAACTATACATAATTAAAGCTGGAGACAAACAACATAAATATGTACAATGAATTATGCTTAAAACATTTCCTGAGGCATCAAGAGTTCTTTAAGCGGGTGGATGCAAAATGTTCATGCTGTGCATTAGAGATACTCTTTCTGCTTGCCAGAACCAAGTTTCTAACAAAATGGAATTAACCCCTTTTTTTAATATATAGAGCTCCTTTTACAAAAGTGCGCTAGCAGTTTTAGTGCGCACTAAAATGCCACGCGCGCTAGACACTACCACCTCCTTTTAAGCAGGTGGTGATTTTTCGGCTAGCGCGCACTAATCTTGTGCGCGCGCTAAAAACGCTAGCGAAGCTTTGTAAAAGGAGCTCATAGTGCAGCAGATTGCTCTCAATCTACATTTAGCAATAGAAGCAGCATATTAATTTATCCCACACAAAACATGTTTAGAATATTACATTAGGGATTTCTATTCCGCCATTACCTTGCAGTTCAAGGCGGATTACAAAAGAATTATCCAAGATGTATTACAACAAGAACTTAAAAAAAAAAAAATTGGTCATTTTCAAAAAGAGTGAGAAATGGGTAAGGTTATTTGTTTGGGGTAGTTGGCTTTAGTGAGAGGTGGAGTTTGAGACTTGCGGTATTATTTCTTTTTTCAGAGTTTTCTTCAAGAGTATGGTCTTTATTTCTTTTCTAAAAGTCTTGTAGTCGAGGGATGCCGTCAATAGATTGGCGATTTGATTGTCTAGTTTGGCTGCTTGAGTGGCCAGGAGGCCACCATATAGTTTTTTTCCGTTTGACCTCCTTAATTGGGGGGTATGAGAATGGGGTGTGAGTTTTCCTATGTCTGGTTGCGGTGTTGTGGATGAGGCGGTTATTCAGGTAGTTTGGACTGTCTCCGTATAAAGTCTTAAATAGTAGGCAGTAGAATTTAAATTGTATTCTTGCTGGGATCGGAAGCCAGTGCGATTGGAGATATGCTTCTGTAATGTGATCATGTTTCTTTAATGAGTAGATGAGTCTTAGTGCAGTGTTTTGGATAGTTTGTAGTTGTTTTGTTATGGTTGTAGGACATGGGAGGTAGAGGATATTACAGTAGTCAAGTAGGCCTAGTATTAAGGACTGAACTATGAGCTGGAATTGAGTTTTCTCGAAGAATTTCCGAACTTGTCTTAAGTTTCTCATGACTAAGAATGACTTTTGTATTGTTTTATTGATTTGCAGTTGCATGGTGCAGCATCTGTCGATAGTTATTCCTAGCAGTTTTAGGGTGGTTTGTATGGGGTAGTTGATTGCGTTGATTTCAATGTTGGTTATGGTTGGTATTTTGTTGTTTTCTAGGAGGATGAATTTCGTTTTATCTGGGTTCAATTTCAGTTTGTGATCTTTCATCCAGGTTGCTATTGATTTTAGTGTTTGGTATATTGTGTTCGTCATGGAGAGTTCAGGTTGATCGAAGGGTATGAGAATGGTAATGTCATCGGCATAGCTGTAGGAGGTTATGCCTTGTTTGTCCAGGTGAGAGCTGAGGGAGGCTGTATAGAGATTGAAGAGAGTCGGGGATAGAGGGGATCCTTGGGGAACTCCGCAGGGGTTTGACCAAGGTTCAGATTTTTGTTTGTCTGATTTTACTCTATAGGTTCTTGATTTAAGGAATCCTTCAAACCATGTGTATACTTTATCTATGATACCTATTGTATCCAGGATTTGTAGTAGAATGTTATGGTCCACCAAGTCAAATGCAGCGGTAAGGTCTAGTTGTATGAGCATCATTTTTTTTCCTGTGCTGTGATGTTGTCTGGCTGTGTCCAAGAGAGATCCTAGTAGTGTTTCCATGCTGAAGTTGTTTCTGAAGCCGGATTGTGTGGGATGGAGTATGTTATGGTTTTCTAGGTAATTGGAGAGGAATTTGGCAACTAGTACTTCTATTATTTTGACGTAGAGTGGCATAGAGGCAATGGGTCTGAAGTTGGCTGTTTGGTCTATCGGTCCTTTGGGGTCTTTGAGGATTAGGGTGATGATGATTCCGCTGAGGTTGGTAGGGTAGTGGCCGTTAATTATCGAGATTTGTATCCAGTTTAGAAGAAGAGCGCGGAATTTTGTGCTGGATGTTTTTAGGAGATATGGTGGACAGTTGTTGAGGTCACAGGATGCATGGCTGTATTTTTTGTAGTATTTGTTGAATAACTACTAAATCATAGCGTTGCTTCTTAAATTGATTAACTAATAATATTAGTAAAGTGCTCAGACCTCATAACCCAAAGTGAGATGATAACATCAAACTGCGGTTATTGTAGGGACCATCACAGCCTTTACAGTCCCTTGCCAACCATCACCAGAGTATCATAATAAACACTTATCTGTGAACTTGTACTGGTTGGAACGTTCACCAGAACCGCAGGAAATTTATTTCAATCTGTGCATTAGTGTTCAATGTGCTTCAGTGTATGTGAATGAATCACCAATTAAAATGCATGGTTGGCCAGGGACAGTAAAGGCTGCGATGGTCCCTACAATAACCGCAGTTTGATGTTATCATCTCACTTTGGGTTATGAGGTCTGAGCACTTTACTAATATTATTAGTTAATCAATTTAAGAAGCAACGTTGTGATTTAGTAGTTATTTAATTACAAGAGTTTATCCAGCATTCCATTTAATACCTCCCAGGAAGATTAGAATATTAGAATAACATGTTTAGAATATTAGAACAACCATAAGGCAGATCTAGGTGATATAGCAGCTCTTCCCAATCTACCCATACACTAAAGCATAAATATCTAGGTACAAATACAGTTTGTATGACAGTAGATATATGGACATAGAAGTTACCCCCCCCCCCCTCTTGTGGAGATTTGGTTAGAATTTTTCCTGATGTCTCAAGAGCAACGCAGCTAAGAAGGAAAGAATTTCTGAAATTAAGAACAAGAGTCTTAGCACTCGAGGCATCTTTTTATTTAAAATTTCCATGTAAATGTCTTGTTAAAGTACAAGACATTGAATATGCATTTTGGGATCCTATTCAATTGCAACAATTTCTAATAGCTCGAGAACAGAAATGAGTTTGAAGGTTGTTTTTTTTCTTTTGCCTTTAAATGATTCATTACTGAGAAAATGGTAGGATGTTAAGAGTCCCAAATAGTAGGAAATGGTTAAGACTCATATGAATCAAGAACAATTTCTTAGTTCTCCTTTAATTTTGTTAGATGTAAAGTAGCATATCTCCCCATTGTATAAGTATTGTTAAACTTTGTGTTAGAAACCTTTTTTTCCTTGGTATCATTTGATATTGTTAATTATTAAATTTCTAAAAAAAAAAAAAAAAAAAAGAAGTTACCCCTCAAGCAGTGGTAGCTTGAAAACAGGTGTGGGAATATAACTGATCCACCAAAAATAAATTAAGAAACTAGAAACTCAAAATCTCTCTCACACACAGGGAAACTGCCCTCTTTAAGCCCAACACCAGCATTATTATAAAAATACATCTTTTCCAGAGATGAGGAAGCAGTAGAACAAGAGGACATGAACTGAGGATACAGGGCAGTAGACTTAGAAGTAATATCAGGAAATACTTATTCATGGAGAGAGTGGTAGATGCCTGGAATAGCCTCTTGGCAATCTGAACCAGTGGGGTAAGAGTTAGGATTGGGACCGATAGCCCAAGCAGAGGAGAACAAACAAGACCGAAAGTATGGAGAACAGAACGGAGATGGCTGAATGAAAAGACCAGTAAAAGCCATCACATTGTTTCAGATCAACTGTGAAAAATATGATCTACTCTTTGGTATTTGCCAGCTACTTATGATGCAGACTGTCCAAGGAACTTGGCTTGACATAGCATGGCTTATCTTAAGAACATGTGAGGAAAGTGGATACTGGGAGGGGTGAAAGAAAGAGGAAGATAGGTAAAAAAAGGAGACATTAAAAAGTTTGGGAACCTCTATTCTAGGGTTCCTATACTGTTAGTATATCCATTTTTAATGGCCTGGCTTCTGAACACCAAAGTAAACTTATTTAGCTGAAGAAATTAGTTACACTCCCCCCTCCCACCATACATTAATTCTCTTCCATTTTTGTTCCCATTTCTTAAGAGAAAAATTTTATAGGTTCCAGGTTTTTCGGCCTATGATTGGAACGTGGAGTGATACACTACGCTGACAGTTCAGTCCATGATAGGACTACGCGTAGGCTCCAATTCTGAGGCCTTTTCCTGGATTAGGAGTTAAGTTTATGTTGCACTTCCTATACTTAGTAGGTTGTATTCTTTTTATGATTATTTACACTTTAAAATGCAACACACTGAAGCCTTTTTTCCACTAATGGTCAAAGAGCATCCATGACCTGCTAAATAAACAGCACATGATTGAGCTGTTTAGCCTACAGCTATTTCATCAAGACTTAAATGAGTCACATCAAGAAATGATTGTCTTGGAAAGGTTACTGAGAGGCTGGCAATGCGCCACCATATATGACTTTCTCTCTGTTACCTGGATTACAACACTTGGAAAGTAGGGGGCTTTCCGTCTGCTATATCCTTTGCTATTCACTTCCTGATATTTTTGGCAAAGGAAAAAAAAAACCAACAAGGTGATTATCATCTGTGGTTATCAAGTTTTTTTTATATATATCATTGCCAATAGACTTAATGAAGCAAAAAGGACACTAGGACACTTTCTATCCACGGTGGCTACATGTCGTAGAAGTGAGCAAATTTAATCAACTCATTATTGTATACAATTATGAAGAAGAATCGAAGCTTTGGAAAAACACTACCAACTCCTACAAAAGCCAATGTGAAAAATTTTAAATAAACATTTCTCTTCCCTTTTCCTTTCAGGTTCCTTTTCAGAAATCTCTTTACTCCTTCCACAGTGCTTCATTTCTTTCTCTCTACTCCAGTGGCTCTCAACCATTCTTTTGTTGTGACACATCTGACAGACAATTTTCACATGCATGACATACTGAACACTATAGTTCATGGCTGAACAACATAATAAAATCCCTTATATATCATTCATTATTGCCAAAAATGATACAAACAAATAATAGACACAGTGGTGGTGACTACTGGATGGGGAACAGCAGACCTTCAGAATTTCCAATTGGGGCTGGTGACAACAATGATCATTGTGGGTAACAGTGAAGCAGAAATAAGGACCAGTTTTGCAGATTTCAAGTACCTGACTCCTTGGCTCTCTGTTCTCCCCAGCCTGAAGGCACATGTGGTTATTAAGGAGAGCAAGGGTTTGCTGACTCAAATTTTTGATGACACACCTCAGCTTTTGGCAAAACACAAGTATGTCCTGACACACTGGTTCTATGCCCATATCTTCCCAGCATCCATTTCCCTTTCCCTCTCTCTCCCCATTCCTAATGACAGCAGCTCAGGGCCTCTTCTCTTCAGCTACTAGAAACACATCATTCTTGCCTCCTGTAATTCGCTGATTGTCCAGCCTTCTTCAAATGTAAACCGCCTAGAAGTCTCTCGACTATGGCGGTATAGAAGAATAAAGTTATTATTATTAAATAACAACATGATAAATACCGCAATGATGCATCCAGTCAGCCTAACTGAAAGATCTATTCACTTTGGGTAGATGTGAATATATATTACCACAAGTAGCCCAATACCAGTTCCCTCCCCTCTATGTTTTACCTACCTATCATCCCTTTTCATATCACTAGCATCAATATCTGTACTAGTAATGCCCAAAAACCATTATAGAGATGGCTTCCACCTCTTCTGTTGGTAGGCCATTTCAGGCTTTGCCATCTTAAACTTTGTTTCTAATGCCTTGAGCTTTGTATATTGTAATTGTTGTATGATGTCCTCATCTTTTGGGATGGAGTTCTTTGAAGTCTATGAGCCAAATCAAAATAATATTTACTTTAGTGAGAATGGGGAAATGGATTTCTTTTACAACATCCTCTTTAATGTTGATCATTGTTGGGATTTTTGCAACACCTGATAATCAGACACAGAATGTGGTCTGGTTTATTTTATTTATAAAATTTATATCCAATAATATCTACAATTCTAGGATTACAAAGTAACATCCATAAAATTAAACATTCAAATCAAAAATTAATATACAATTAATAACAAGATTTTGCATAATATTCAGAACATCTTCTCACAATATTTTAAAGCTATCAACAATGGCAAAAATTTACCCCCAAAATCAAATTATTTAATGCTCTGCCTCAGACTATCACCAAAAGTATGTTGGAATAAAATACACTTCCCCCTCCGTATTCGCGAATTCCATATCTACAGATTCGCTTATTCGTGGTTTTAAACGAAAAAAATTACTTTCATTTTTTGGACTATTTTAAGCCCTGTAAGCCTTATCTGGTTGTCTAGCGGGTTTTCGGAGCAGGAGCAATCTTCCCATGCTCCTGCCCTGTGCAGATCGCTCAAGAGACTACGGGAGCTCAAGCAACCATTTCCTGTGAGCGATCTGCATGGGCCAGGAGCGTGGGAAGATTGCTCCTGCCTGAAAACCTGCTAGACCACCAGGTAAGGCTTAAGGGGGGGCTCACAGGGCTAAAAATAGACGGGGGAAGAGGGGGATAAGGGCAGAACCGGCCCAAATATTATTTGAGGTTTTTCTATATTTGCAGGCTGGCTCTGCCCCTAACCCCAGCGAATACGGAAGGGGAAGTGTAATGTATCTAAGATTCTCATGGACTGTACATGAGAAGGCAGTGCGTTCCAAAGTTTTGATCTAGCAACATAAAAGGTGGATATTCTATAGTCTTCTAATTAAATTATCGTATTTTTCGCTCTATAAGACACACCCACCTGAAGAGGAGGAAAACCCAAGAAAAAAAAAATTTCGTTCAGAATGGGTTTTTTTCCTGGTTTTTCCTCCACTACATGTAGGTGCATCTGGTGGTCTGGTGGTAGGCAGCTCTATGTCCTGCCCTCAGGGTAAATTGGTGCCTTAGTAGAAAGCAACAACTTCCTTTGAGAGCAGCTTGCTACAGAACCATCTACACGCTGCAGCTGGGAGGTCCTGCACTGCCTTAGGGAGGCCAGATTTATGCTGCGATAGCAGCACAAGATGGACGGGGGGGAGCGAGATGACTCACCCAGTTTGTTCTTGGGCCAGCACTAGATCAGCTGTCTGACTATATCCATGCCTTCTGGTCGGAGTCTTTTCATACACTATCTCGTGTGCAGATGCTGAGGTGTGCACTAAGCATGGCCATAAATAGTTGGGGTTTTTTGCGTTATGCTCTTCTGGGCCTGGCTCTCTAAGCACCCGCCTCTTAGGTTCACCGAATCCTACAGGCTCGCACATGACCTGTCCCTCCCTCCAAGTCAACAAGGTTGCTGGGCGGGCCTAAGGGGAGAAAAAATGCAGTGCGTGCTGCTGGCCAATGAACGCAGGGCGACTGGGGTTTTATTCCTTGCTTTCAAACCAATGAGTGGGTGGGGCGAGGGGAGATCCAGGAAACTCTAGACCTGTGAGTCTGGCCTCGTTACCGGGAAAGATGGTAGAGTCACTGATAAAGGACAGCATCATTGATCACCTTGACGGACACGGGCTGATGAGGACCAGTCAGCACGGTTTTAGCAAAGGCAGATCATGTTTGACGAACTTGCTGCACTTCTTTGAGGGAGTAAACAGACAGATAGACAAGGGCGATCCAGTCGCCATTGTATATCTGGATTTTCAGAAGGCGTTCGACAATGTTCCGCATGAACGACTTCGGAAAATTGCAAGCCATGCAATCGAGGGTGAAATACTCACATGGATTAAAAACTGGCTGGAGCATAGGAAACAGAGTGGGGGGGTAAATGGACAATACTCGGACTGGAAGAACGTCACCAGTGGGGTGCCGCAGGGCTCGGTGCTTGGACCTGTGCTCTTTAACATCTTTATAAATGATCTGGACATAGGTACGACGAGCGAGGTGATTAAATTTTCAGACGATACGATGTTATTCAGAGAAGTGAAGACGCAGGGGGATTGTAAAGATCTGCAACGTGACATAATCAGGCTCAAGGAATGGGCATCCACATGGCAGATGAGGTTCAACGTGGATAAGTGTAAAGTGATGCATGTCGGTAACAAAAATCTCATGCACGAATACAGGATGTCTGGGGCGGTACTTGGAGTGACCTCCCAGGAAAGGGACTTGGGAGTTCTGATCGACAAGTCGATGAAGCCGTCCACGCAATGTGCGGTGGCAGCAAAAAGGGCAAACAGAATGCTAGGAATGATAAAGAAGGTGATCATGAACAGATCAGAGAAGGTTATCATGCTGCTGTACGATCAAATAAATTCTGTCGTTAAAAGTTGTTTCCGTAGGCTGCATATGATTCGATCTTTAGGCTAACTTTTTATACATTTTAATTCACTCATTAATCATTTCAAAATTGGATTATTGTAATTCACTGTATAAAGGAATCACACAAAAAGAAACAAGAAGACTACAACTAATACAAAATACTGCAATAAAAATCATTACAGGTAAAAGAAAATTTGACCATGTAACACCATTATTAAAGAACGCCCACTGGCTTCCTATCAACTACCGAATAATTTATAAACAGGCGCTCATTACATTTGGGGCTCCTTTTACTAAGCTGCAATAGCGTTTTTAGCACACGCTAAACCCGCGCTAAGTGGCTAGAACTAACGCTAGCTCAATGCTGGCGTTAAGGTCTAGCATGTGCAGCAATTCAGCGCATGCTAAGCACAGGCTAAAACCGCTATTGCAGTTTAGTAAAAAGAGCCCTTAAAGTTCTACAAGTCAACACACCACTATTCCTAGATTGAGTTATCATTCCGTATTCTCCTTTCCACTCCTTACGATCTGAGGATAAAAATCTACTTACTGTTCCATCCCTACGAACCATAAATACTAGACGTATCACACTCTTCTCTGTCACCGCCCCTCAAATGTGGAACTTATTACCCGCTCAAATAAGAGAAGAAAATAACCTCGAGAAATTCAAATCAAGACTAAAAAATTTCCTATATAGAGAAGCTTTCAACTGATCAGTGAGCCCCTTAAACTGAGTTGACATTCCCAATTGAAGTAGGCAAGCACTGATCTAATATAACTCCTATTGTTCTATCCTTATTTGTTCTCTTTCCTATATCAAATTGTAGTTCTTCCCTGATTTCCCCATAAAGTGCACGTCTGTCTATCCCTATATTGTATGTCCCTCTTATTTTAAAATTATTTATTGTACATCGCTTTGTAATCTTTGAAAAAAGCGATTTTATCAAATATGAAATAAACTTGAATCGATTGATATTCTACTCTGTATACTGAACTGTAATCTTTACATTCCTAGCTATACATTGGCATTTTCTTCTCTCTTCGCTGTACTCTTTATAGGTTGTAAACTGTTTAGATCTGCCTAATGCAGTAATAGCAGTATAGCAAATGTGAATATTATTATCATTATATTGTATTATTACAGGTAAGCAGCAGATATCCATGGGTAACTTCATTGCTTTAGCAAAAAATACATGTGCTTTTCAGCCAGCATAGATATGGAAATTCAGATATTTGCTATACAACTGAACAGATCCCTTGTTTTCTAACAGCAATAAATCAGTACTAACAATATCATTCCTTAGGGAGATCATGCCTCTCTGGCACATAGGAGAGGCTGGGCTTCTGTAATAGATATAATGGCTTAGCATCAATTTGAATGGCAATAATTAAAACCTTTTCTTGTAAATAAATCCTGTGCTCTGGATAATTATATGGATAGAAAACCACTTTTGTGTTGATGCAGTGTTTTACAAGAGCAGCACTACAGTCAATAAATTAACTAAGACTGCACCTGTTCCAGGCTGAAAAGGTCCCATGGAACAACCCAGCACTTAAAAAAAATTGAATCAGTCAGGAAGCTCTGCCTGTATATTCATTTTTTAAACAAGTTGGCCTATTCTGCTCTTCTTTCGGACTTTAAACTCTAGGCTTTTGTGATCCATTCATGAAATATGAGAAACACCTTTATTGAATAAGACTTTGGATGTGCATAAAGCCAGCTTCTAATTCACGATGGAACTATGCTGACGAAAAGGAGAAAAACCTTTGAAACAAGGCAAATGGGGCTAGCACAACTCAAATTAACATATTTATTTATAACATTTAAAAGCTTCCTACACTTCCCAAAAACTCTAGACAATGTACAATAGGACATTATCCTTAATTATGAGGTTCTTGCAACAATTTCATCAGGGCATTGTATTCATGCTAACAACACAACTTCCTCATCATGATACTAAAATATTAAAGTACTGAGGTAAGAGTACATTGAGTCTTATCTGTAAACAAGTCACTGCTTCTTGGATCTTAGAAAAGGTAGCAACAGGAAGGAAATGTAAAGGCACTACAAAAAAAAATGGAGCACTTGAAAGGGACACAGCTGTGTTTTACAACATCATATGATTACTTCAGACAAACAGAATCGTTTCAAAAGAGCGATTAGGAGCCAGGAAGTTGCAGGTTGTAACTCCTTCGAAGGGCTTAACACAATAGGACACTGCTGTTTGGACATGCTGCTGCATATTTCTAGTTAGCACTTTTAGATGAAATGCTGACATTTGCAAATCACTGGGAAGGTAACAGAACAGAAACATGACATGGCAGGATCTTTCATACCTCTATTTGTATACAGTGCCAAAATTAAATCTCTTAAGCAGCTACAAATGAAACTGCAATATCATACTAACATTTGACTTTAAAGACCTCACTGATCTTTCACAATACTGTGAACACTAACCCTACTGTTTAACCTAATTTTTAATACAGACTCATCCTTGAACACCTTTTAAATACTCCATAGAAAAAAAAGACCATATGGGCTATCTAGTCTGCCTAACCATACCATCTACTATCCCCTTTTTCTTCCTCAGAGATCCAACGCATTTGTCCCTACCACCTCTTATCGAAAGGCATTCACCACCTTTTCTATGAAAAAAATATTTTTGAGGTCACCATGTGGGGATGCAAGGGGATCATTGCTTCTCACTCTCATGTGGAAATCAAATACTAAGCTGGTTCATCTCAGTGGATCTATTCAGCATAAACACATCTTTAAAAAAGGACATATTCTGCTTCAAAAGAACCAGAAAGCTAGCTTAAAACTGATTTAAAAAGGGTTAGCTGTAATAATCTTCCTTGGCTAGATCCTCAGTGCCATTACACCATTACATGTATTGTTAAATTAAAAAGACTTATTATACTGGTGGATGTATTGAAATATTCCTCTGATCTTATGCCTCCAGTAAATAAAATTTATTATTTGCTTCCTGTATTAAGAGAGACCCAAAGAAAAATGAACAGAGATAATCCTCACACAACACAAATGGATTTAAATAATATTTCAGCTATTTTAGAAGAATCCATGAGAGATGCCTTCGTCAGGTCTACTTTATTGATTTCTTTCGTTTTCGAGCAAGGCTTGAATGCTCTCATGAGTCTTTATTTTCAATATTCCACTGAATTATTTCTGGGGAAAATAATTTGCATATATCCTGATATAACTAAAGTTACTCAAGAGAGGAGAAAACTTTTTCTTGCAATGCGACAAGAAACAAAATTGATAGGTGTTTCTTTTTTCACTAGCCTACCCTACTCATGTAAATGTTTGGTTAAATTTGCATGGTTGAAGTATGGTTTTTTTTTACCCCAGAACAATTAAAAGCCATTTTGGATTTAAAAAATTGCTCGAGTATCACTTGACTGATTGTGTATAGAGGTAGGGTACAATGCTATGGTGTGCATTTATCAAAGAAGAGAAGAACTGTCTTTGCCAGCAGGCTGGCTAATCTACTAAAGAGGGCTTTAAACTAGAAGTGATGGGGCAGGGTGATCAAAGCTCCTGGGTGACTATAAGCCCTCTACACGGATGAGAAAAAGGGGCAATGTCTGGAAAGCAATATATACTAATGCTCGAAGTATGGTAAACAAGATTGTGGATCTAGAAGCTGTGATGGAAGAAGAGGAGTTGGATATAGTGGCAATCACAGAGAACCATAACTGGGATGTAGTTATACCAGGCTACAATCTGTTCAGGAAAGACAGGGTAGGAAGAAAAGGAGGAGGAGTAGCGTTATATGATAAAGAACATATTAAAGCCACACAATTGCAGGATCTGCAAGGCAAGGAAGAGGCACTATTGATCAAGTTGGAAAGAGGGAACGGTGAATATATTTGCATTAGTGTGATATAAAGGCCTCCTTCACAGACGAAAGAAGTAGATAGAGATTTAATAGTAGACATTCAGAATATATCTAAAAAAGGGGAAGTCTTCCTAATAGGTGATTTTAACATGCCGGATGTTTATTGGGGTATCCCTATTGCGGGGTCTTCTAGAAGTAGAGAGATTCTGGATTTTCTACAAGGAGAACTGTTACAGCAGTTGGTAATAGAACCTACACGGGATGGGGTCATATTGGACTTAGTGCTTACAAACGGGGAAAGTGTTTCTGATGTTACAGTGGGTGATCATCTGGCAACCAGTGATCACTGCATGGTACAGTTTAATATTAAGATGGGTATAGAGAGGGCTCATTCAAAAGCAAAGGTTCTAGACTTTAAAAAAAACTAACTGTTCGGATGGGGGTTTACGTCAAGGAATTATTGTCTAGATGGGAATGTCTGGAAGGATTGGAAATGCGGTGGGCAAAACTGAAAGGAGCGATTGTAAGGGCGACAAACCTTTTTGTGAGGTAAGTAAGTAAAAGTAAGAGGAAAAGAAAAATAAGCCACTTTGGTTCTCATAAGTAGTAGCTGAGAAGGTAAGGAATAAGAGGTTAGCTTTCATAAACTATAAATGATTGCAGAAAGAGGAAGACAGACAAAAATATCTGGAAAAATTAAGAGAGGCTGGCTGTGTGGTCAGGAAAGCAAAGATGCAAATGGAAGAAAAAAATAGCTGACATGGTAAAACGGGGAGACAAGAAATTTTTTAGATATATTAGTGATAGGAAGAAAAGCAAAAGTGGCATTATGAGACTCAAAGGTGAAGGGGAGGAATATGCAGAAGCTGATAAAGAAAAGACCAAATTGCTTAACAAATATTTCTGTTCTGTGTTCACGGGTAAAGCGCCGAGAGCGGAACCGCAGAAGACAAATGTGAATAAGGTTGGAGGAGTAATAGGCCCTGATCGATTTTCAGAGGGTTGTGTTCATGAGGAGCTAGCTAAAATAAAGGTAGACAAAGCGATGGGGCCAGATGGTGTACATTCTAGGGTGCTGAAGGAACTTAGGAAAGTTCTGGTAGCTCTGCTGACTGACCTTTTCAATGAGTCTCTAGAGTTGGGAGTGGTACCGGAGGACTGAAGAAGAGTGGATGTGGTCCCTCTCTATAAAAGTGGAAGTAAGGAAGAAGAAGGGAATTATAGGCCAGTAAGTCTGACTTCTGTGGTAAGCAAATTAATGGAAATACTTTTAAAACAAAGAATGGTTAAGGTTCTGGAATCCTGTGGATTACAGGACCAGAGGCAACATGGATTCACTAGAGGTAGGTCTTGTCAGACAAATCTGATCAATTTCTTTGACTGGGTGACCAGAGAATTGGATAGAGGATGTGCGCTAGATGTGGTGTATTTAGATTTTAGCAAAGCCTTTCACAATGTTCCACACAGACATCTAATAAATAAACTGAGTGCCCTCGGGATGGGTCCCAAAGTGACGGGCTGGATCAAGATCTGGTTGAGTGGAAGGTGACAGAGGGTAGTGATCAATGGAAATTGCTCTGAGGAAAGGGATGTTACCAGTGGTGTCCCTCAAGGTTCTGTTCTTGGGCCTGTTCTTTTTAACATTTTTATAAACGATATTGCTGAAGGGTTGTCGGGTAAGATTTGCCTCTTTGCGGATAATATCAAAATCTGCAATAGAGTAGACACACCGGATGGTGTGAATAACATGAAGAAAGACCTTGTGAAGCTTGAAGAATGGTCTGAAATTTGGCAGTTAAAATTTAATGCTAAGAAATGCAAGGTCATGCATTTGGGCTGCAAAAACCCAAGGGAACTTTATAGTTTAGGGAGTGAAGAACTTATGGACATGACAGAAGAGCAGGACTTGGGTGTAATTGTATGTGATGATCTTAAGGTGGCCAAACAGGTTGAAAAGTTGATGGCGAAAACTAGAAGAATGCTAGATTGCATAGGGGAGGTATGGCCAGTAGAAAAAAGGAGGTATTGATGCCCCTGTATAAGACTTTGGTGAGACCTAATTTAGAATACTGTGTACAATTCTAGAGGCTGCACCTTCAAAAAGATATAAAAAGGATGGAGTTGGTCTAGAGAAAGGCTACTAAAATGGTATGTGGTCTTCATCATAAGGAATATGAGCACGGCCTAAAAGATCTCAAGCTGTATACTTTGGAGGAAAGGTGGGAGAAAGGTGATATGATAGAGATGTTTAAACAAATTACTGCAGCACAAAAATTGTTACAAAAATGTTATAATCCAAGTGGTGGAACTATCCTTTGAAAAACCATTTAAGTAAAGTGGAGAAAAAAAAAGCCTCAAGTAATTTTATATGCAGACGGCAACCCAATGAGTTTTTTAGCCATTCCTACTCTGTATCATAGGCAAAAAAACTCCACTGCTTCTCAAAATAGGAAAATATTTCACTACTGTGCACAGGGAACAGGAAAAAGAACCTACAGGAAGGTAACACTTATCTTCACAGCTGTTGATGTAAGCCAGGATCGTGATCCAAAGATGCAACGATCTTACTGCAGTCACATTTCCGGCATTGAAGTAAAGACAAGGAACCGATGTCCAGACCCAACAAGGCACTTGTTTCACCAACGAATGGCTGCTGGACGGAATAGGAGGGAATTCCCTGAAGCAGCAATTCGTTGGTGAAACAAGTGTCTTGTTGGATCTGGACATCGGTTCCTTGTCTTCACTTCAATGCCGGAAAAGTGACTGCAGTAAGATCATTGTGGAAAGTGTAAGCCCACTAAAACCCACCCAAATCATACTCTGCTGCCATATAGGCATAACCTTTAGCCATGAAAGCTATTGGGGTGGTAGACAGGTGGGCCTAATAGGTTTTGTAGGGCTCAGGATAAATTATAGGGATATATGGTGAGATGTACTTATGGCACGCTTTATGTGAAGTTCACAGCAGTGTCTTCTAAGGTGTCCCACTGCTATGTTGGCATGTCTTCATGGCCAGTTCATCACAATGATTGCCCCTCCCGTGACTAATAGGCCTGGATTTGGATGTTTTCAACTTGGACGTTTCTTTGGTTGAAAATGGGGTATAAAGTTAGGCGTCTTAAGGGTTGGACGTACTGTCAGCCTAGACATCCAAGAAGATGATTTTCCAAAACTAAATTTTTGGAACATCTAGCAGTCTGGCTTTCAAAAATGGATGCTTCTGTTCTTATGACTTTGGATATTTAGGCCCTGATTCTCCAAAGTGTGTCCTGGTTGTAGGCAGCTATAGGCATCCTACAGCTGTCTAATCAGCCAATTGGGAGGCACGTTTTCTAAAAATAAAAATACTCCCCAGGCAGGCCGCCTATATTGAAGGCGCCTCCAGGAGCCTAGGGAGGCCCGCAAGCCTGCCTAAGCTCGCCTACGGCTAGGCAGTAGCCTTAGGCGAACCTAGGCGGCCCTACGCGTCTCCCTAGCAGAGCGGGAGATGCTTACAATGTAGGCTAGCAAAATGCTGGCCTACATGGTAAGTAGGCGCAATCGCTATACTTAATCGCAGCAAGGGATCTCCCTGCTGCAACTAGTATAGCGGCCACAGCTACAGCCGCCAGTATCCCCTTCCCAACCCCCCCCCCCCCCGACAATCGCGGCAGGAATGTGCTCAACCCTCCCTGTCAATAGACCCCCCCCACCCCTCCCCACCCCCACGATCACGGTAGGAAGGTGCCCAACCCCTCAAGCTGACTAAACCCACAATCGCCGGCAGGAAGGTGCTCAACCCTCCCTGTCAATAGACCCTCCCCACCCCACCCCACCCCCACGATCACGGTAGGAAGGTGCCCAACCCCTCCTACTGACTAAACCCACAATCACCGGCAGGAAGGTGCTCAACCCTTCCTGCCGGTAGGCCCCCCCCACCCACCCCCCGATGATCGTGGCAGGAGGGTGCCCAACTCCTCCTCCTGGACCCCCGCCAACGAATCCCCCCCCTCGGGCTTACCTGCAAGTTGGCCGGCCGGGTCCTTGCACTGTCCGGCCAACAGGCTCTCCTCCATCCAAATGAAAAATGTTTGCCTTTTGCTGACATCCTGAAAATCAAAATTATTGGGGGTTGCAGGGCAAATTTGCGAGCATCTGCTTTAGATCATAGACAGAAAAACCTCTAACACTGGAGCTAGTCTTGTAAGAGGCACCCTAATTTTAGAGTCAAGAATGTGCTTAAATGGTGATATTTTAATCATTCATGCGCATAAATGACCTCTTAGAAATACCTACCAGAAAAAAATATGCATGTTGTTAGAATGGTGTGCACATGGGAGGAGGAGTTTGGACATAGTATAGGCAATGCAAGCAAGGTAAAATAGCCTCTATATAGTTCAAACTCACCTTATATTGTTTTATTCCCCCAACCTAAGCATGCCCACAGGAAAATAATTATAATGTGGCTAAATGTATGCACATTATGGAACCTGCACAAACTTTATGCCACATTTCAGGAGAAAAATTTTCAAATCAGGCTATTTTAACTGGATAAATCATTAAATGCCTTTTGAAAATTGCCCCTAGGAACGTGAAACCAGCTGGTCAAGGCAGTTAAATTGGATTAATTCCCTATCTAGGAAAAACTGATGTTTCAGCAGCAGTATTTGATCCACTTTAGGTCTCCTGAATCTGAAATAATGATCCCTAGAGAAGGGTAAAAGTGGAGATCAGCCTGCTATGGTCTGGATCCTGCACAACCAAAACCAAACAGATTTGATTCCTAGAACAGTTTGTGGTAAAACAGTCAGTCAGGTGCTGAGCCAAGATTCATACATTCCAGTGTAAAAAGCCATAGAAACTGTTTGTGAAAAACGGGCTTTGACTATTAGTGCATGTGTTTATAAAGAGTGTAAGCAACTGGATGTACAATGGATATACTTATTTTACATGAAGGATATAGATATGGAAACTTAGTTTTCCTTAAATACAAATTCCACAAAAGATATTGAGAGTCCTTTTCTACATATTTACTAAAATTTTGCACTGTAACACTGGGGTTTCAAGACTAGTCATGTGACTAAATTCCCAACTCTAGTAGTTTTAAATTCAAACCATATACTATATAATATAATGCAGATTTTTACAACACACATATCCTTAAGGAGAAACATATGCTAGAAGTACCGTAGATATTACTCATTAATGATTTGGTATGCTTTCACTGTGAAGTCACATCTAATAAGGCTCAATTCAATGAGAAATCAGATGGCATTGTTGTTGTTAATCATTTGTACATAATACACCTAAGGTATGCAGCGCTGTAAAGAAGCACGTAATAAACAGTCCCTATCCACTGGAACCTACAATCTAATGATGAAAGAATGGTAAGACATACAAACACATGTAGCAGGATGCCACAATGTGCCTTCCTACTAAATAACAATAGGGACATTATGGGTCCCTGATCCAGAGTAGTCCCAGTCAAACCAATGAGGCTGCAAAATAGCAGTTGATTCTCAAGAATTGGAGGGAAGAAGTCTTGGAAGAACCCTTGGTATTTCCTCCCCTGAAGAGGATTCAGAAGAGAGAGTATACACTCTGATGGGTTTCCCACCCAGGAACTTCTGATGGATTTCCCATCCAGGGAAAGCCAGGGTAGGAAACACTGGATCTTGGCCTTCTACTCAAGAAGTTAGGGGGAAAAGGGAAAGTGAAGGGAAAGGTCAAGCACAGGACCTGTTCCAAGAAATAAGAATTTTAGAGGGGATGAAATATGAAAATCTGCTGTGCTCCGATTTTCAAAGCGATTTCATAAGGCAGGAGTCTCTTCTGCCCAATTAAATCACTTAACTCCATCTAAGTGGGGTTATTCAGTGGCACTTAACCAGACAGTGCCATTGAATATCCTCATAGACCACCCATCAAAAAGAAGGCTAGCTAGAGGCAATGCTGGGGATGGGTTGAGAGTGCCAGCAGTATTCAATGCTGACACCCACACAGCTAAGTGGGTTAATTTAGGACAGCCCAAAGCTGTTCTAAATTAACCCGCCTAGTTATGCAGGCCCAGCACTAAATATTGGCCGGGACCCACATAACCTTTTAAAAGATTTGGAGCCACCCCACCCCAATTCCCTTCCCAGCCTCCAAATACCCGCTCTCCATCTGACCCATTCTCCCCAACCTGTGAGAATGCAAGCCCCTTCCCTGCCCCCCCCCCCCAAATGTTACCTCCCATTCCCCAACACTATGATGGTGTAGGCAGGCCTCCTACTGGGCCTACCGTTACTCCTTGGTGGCCCTAGTTGAGCACTGAAGCAACAGCAAAACCCCCTCACTCCTGTCCTTTGTGGCTGGGCTCCTAAAATTGCTGCTGCCCAGATGGAGTCTAACTTTAAAAAATGCTGATTGCTACTGGCTGAGTATTAACATAGCAACATAGTAAATGACAGCAGATAAAGACCTGAATGGTCCATCCAGGCTGCTCAACATTCACACTCATCATACATTCATGTTTAAATTGTCTTTTCTTTAATATTTCTAGGTTACAGACCATAGAATTCCACCCGGTACTGTCTTTAGGTTTCCACTGCTGGATTTGCCATTGAAGCCCACTCCAGCATATCCTAATCATCCTGGAGCTTCTATCAAACCCCTCCCCAGCTCATCCTAAACCAAATCACCATATATGGGACATCCAGTACCGGCCTTAGTTTTATACCATTCATTTTCTAATTAGAGATACTCTGTTTTCACCCCACACTTTTTTGAATTCCATCACCGTTTTCATCTCCACCACCTCCCTTGGGAAGGCATTCCAGGCATCCACCATCCTCTCGGTGAAAAAGAATTTCCTAACATTACTCCTAAGTTTGCCACTCCGCATCCTCATTTCATGCCCTCTAGTTTTACCATTTTCCTTTCTCTAGAAAAGATTTCTTTCTGTATTCATTGATTGGTAAAAGTGGGAATCAAGTCCTAGGTACATCCTACTTATTTGTACAGTTTACTACATGGGATCTAGCTAAGTACTTGGGACTTGGATTGGCCACTGTTGGAAACAGGATCCTGGGCTTGAAGGACCTTCAGTCTCTCCCAGTATGGCAATTCTTATGTTCTTATGTTGAGCATGAGAGGAAATTGTTAAATATTTGTGCAGTTGGGGGAGAATCAAATAAAATATATTTTTCGTCTTAATCATAATCAGCCTTCTCCAATAATTTTCCATTTTGGGAACTGTATGCTAGTTAAGATACTTTATCTTTAGTAAGCAGTTAGCCATCAGGGGACCCTCATGCCAGTATGGGAACATCACATATTTTTAGCAACAATCACTAAATAAATTGTGTGCTGACTCCTGGGGTCATCCTCAGTCCAAAAGCAACAGGGATAGGCTTTACAATCAAATAAGAAGTTAAGCATTAAAACAGTGTAGCCACAACGGGAAAGAATTAAACCAGGTTGGTTTATAGGTGGAACTGAGGAAGAAGTAATAACACCATACTTTGAGATCCCAGATTCACACCCAGTTAATCAGCATTTAAAGCTACCTTATAACAGTTTCCTGCAAGTCTACATACCGTATTTTCGCGGATATAACGCGCACCATTGTAAAACGCGCACAGGGGTATAGCGCGCAGAAATCACGATGATATGTACAAAAACTTTTCTATACCGCGCTCAGGCATATAACGCGCATGCTGCCCGACTCTCCTCTGGCCACCCCGACTCTCCTTTCGCTCTCCCCGACTCTCATCTGGTTGCCCCGACTCACCCTGACTTTCGGTGCACTGCCCCGACTCTCCTCTGGTTGCCCCGACTCACCCTGACTTTCGGTGCACTGCCCCGACTCTCCTCTGGTTGCCCCGACTCACCGTTCACCCGCCCTGACTTTCGGTGCACTGCCCCGCCTCTCCGTGCCTGTCCCCCTTGAAGTCCTGTCCCCCCTTGAAGGTCTGCCTGTCCCCCCTTGAAGGTCTGCCTGTCCCCCCTTGAAGTCCTGTCCCCATCCTGAAAGCCTGATGCCCCCCCTCGACGTCCGATTCTTCTCCCCCCTCGGCAGGACCACTCGCACCCCCACCCCGAAGGACCGCCGACTCCCCGACAATATTGGGCCAGGAGGGAGCCCAAATCCTCCTGGCCACGGCGACCCCCTAACCCCACCCCGCACTACATTACGGGCAGGAGGGATCCCAGGCCCTCCTGCCCTCGACGCAAACCCCCTCCCCCCAACGACCGCCCCCCCCCAAGAACCTCCGCCCGTCCCCCAGCCGACCCGCGACCCCCCTGGCCGACCCCCACGACACCCCCACCCGCCTTCCCCGTACTTTGTGTAGTTGGGCCAGAAGGGAGCCCAAACCCTCCTGGCCACGGCGACCCCCTACCCCCACCCCGCACTACATTACGGGCAGGAGGGATCCCAGGCCCTCCTGCCCTCGACGCAACCCCCCCTCCCTCCAACGCCCGCCCCCCCCCCAAGAACCTCCGACCGACCCGCGACCCTCCTGGCCGACCCCCCCACCCCCCTTCCCCGTACCTTTGGAAGTTGGCCGGACAGACGGGAGCCAAACCCGCCTGTCCGGCAGGCAGCCAACGAAGGAATGAGGCCGGATTGGCCCATCCGTCCTAAAGCTCCGCCTACTGGTGGGGCCTAAGGCGCGTGGGCCAATCAGAATAGGCCCTGGAGCCTTAGGTCCCACCTGGGGGCGCGGCCTGAGACACATGGTCGGGTTTGGCCCATGTGCCTCAGGCCGCGCCCCCAGGTGGGACCTAAGGCTCCAGGGCCTATTCTGATTGGCCCACGCGCCTTAGGCCCCACCAGTAGGCGGAGCTTTAGGACGGATGGGCCAATCCGGCCTCATTCCTTCGTTGGCTGCCTGCCGGACAGGCGGGTTTGGCTCCCGTCTGTCCGGCCAACTTCCAAAGGTACGGGGAAGGGGGGTGGGGGGGTCGGCCAGGGGGGTCGCGGGTCGGTCGGAGGTTCTTGGGGGGGGGGCGGTCGTTGGAGGGAGGGGGGTTTGCGTCGAGGGCAGGAGGGCCTGGGATCCCTCCTGCCCGTAATGTAGTGCGGGGTGGGGTTAGGGGGTCGCCGTGGCCAGGAGGGTTTGGGCTCCCTTCTGGCCCAACTACACAAAGTACGGGGAAGGCGGGTGGGGGTGTCGTGGGGGTCGGCCAGGGGGGTCGCGGGTCGGCTGGGGGACGGGCGGAGGTTCTTGGGGGGGGGCGGTCGTTGGGGGGAGGGGGTTTGCGTCGAGGGCAGGAGGGCCTGGGATCCCTCCTGCCCGTAATGTAGTGCGGGGTGGGGTTAAGGGGTCGCCGTGGCCAGGAGGGTTTGGGCTCCCTCCTGGCCCGATATTGTTGGGGAGTCGGCGGTCCTTCGGGGTGAGGGTGCGAGTGGTCCTGCCGGGGGGGGGATGTATCGGACGTCGGGGAGTCGGCCGGGCAAGAGGGATTGGGCTCCCTCTTGCTCCGATCGTGGATGCGGGTGCGGGTGGGAGCGCGTGCGAGCGGTCGTTCGGGGTGGGGGTGCGAGCGGTCCTGCTGGGGGGGTGAATCGGGCGTCGGGCGGGGTGGGAACTATGTTTAAAAACTTTTGTATACCGCGCTCAGGCATATAACGCGCGAGGGGTATGCGCGGTACGTAAAATCACGTATAACGCGCGCGTTATATCCGCGAAAATACGGTAATCCACTAGAAACAAGAGAAGAAAGAAGATTTAAGTCTCAAAGGTGGGGTTAACAGGTATGGTTCAACTGAGGGCAGAAATCACTTTTACCAGAGCAAGACTTTAAGAATTCTGATAAAAAGGGCATAGAATAAGTGGGTAAAAGGTAAAAAGGGTAGATCACCCAGAGAAAGTATATCCTGCCTCCTTTGGGGAGGACTGGTCATTTAAATGAGCAATGCATATGTTTCCCTGAGTAGATCAAGCAAGCTCCAACGAATTTAAAAAAAAAAAAAGATCATGAGCAAACTACAGTTTTAAAAATTACCCAGGGAATTTATGAACTACATTTATACTGATTTCTTACAGTGCACACATTTCCTGGGTTATCTTATTTGCATAATTTGAAAAGTGTGCTCAGAGTATCACCTCCACTTATTAAGCCAAAGAACAAACTCCAGTCTTCAAGGATCCTCAAACCCCCACCGAGTAACTTAACTTCAAGTGGCTTAAATCCTCATCGATCCTGCAGGAGTGTATACTGTACTATTTTTTGTAATTTTATATTTTTTTCACCTTAAGTCTCTTATTTACTCATATCGTTAGATATACAGGTACTTGGCTTTTAGTATCTGTTCATCCCCATTGCCGACGTGTTTTGGTAATCTTTTTCAAGGCAGGGCGATACTGCAAGAAAAAAATTAAAATTAGATACTGTCAGCCAAGACCTACAACCCACAAACAATACTCTAAATGGCATTATACTTCCATTAAAGCATTATAAACTATTATGTATTTACTGTTGTGCAGTTAACACTTGCATATTCATTACACTTCTCCCTCAGTATTCGCGGGGGATAGGGGCAGAGCGAATTGAGAAAAATTGCGAATATCTTCACATCCGGCTCTAACCCACACCCGCCTCCCTCCCGCCTTCCCCCCCAGCATCCCGGCCTTACCTGGTGGTCTATCAGGCTTTCGGGGCAGGAGCAATAGGAAATGACTGCCGTGAATTCACATAGTCTCTCGAGACAATGACATGAGCTCAAAGCAGCCATTTCCTATTGGCGATCTACACGGGGCAGGAGCGTAGAAAGATTGCTCCTGCCCCGAAAGCCTGCTAGACCACCAGGTAAGGCCGGGATGCCGGGAGGAAGGTTGGAGAGAGGCGGGAACATGGTAAACTATGGGGGGTTCCCCCCCCCCAAAAAATCACAAATATATGAAACTGCGAGTGTGGAAACCACGAATGGGGAGGGGGAAGTGTACTGCCACTACTGAGCCACAATGGCCACAGCGTTTACATTCCAGCAGGATCGATGAGGATTTAAGCCACTTGAAGTTAAGTTACTCGGCAGTGATCTGAGGATCCTTGAAGACTGGAGTTTTGTTCTTTGGCACAATAAAGAATGTATTATGTACCAGGATTTTTTCCTGATTTGAATGTAAGATTGTTTTTTTAACCTTCCAAGCATCTTTTTTGAAAGATAACTACTAAGATGGACTCTCCAGGGCAGGATTCTTCGGATTCATGCCCCATTTGCGGTGGATGCCTGTCTGGTGAGTGGCATGAGGAGGGGGGGGGGGGCAAAATTTCATTGGCCCAGGTTCCCTCGACCTAAGATGTGATTTGGTTAGTATGGCTCCACTTATTAAGAACATAAGAATAGCCTTACTGAGTGAGACCAATGGTCCATCTAGCCCAGTAGCCCGTTCTCACAGTGGCCAATCCAGATCACTAGTACCTGGCTAAAGCCCAAGGAGTAGTAACATTCCATGCTACCGATCCAGGGTAAGCACTGGCTTCCCCCATGCCTTTCTCAATAACAGACCATGGACTTTTCCTCCAGGAAATTGTCCAAACCTTTCTTAAAACCAGCTACACTATCCACTTTTACCACAACCTCTGCCAATGTGTTCCAGAGCTTAACTATTCTCTAAGTGAAAAAATATTTCCTCCTGTTGGTTTTAAAAGTATTTCCCTGTAACTTCATCAAGTGTCCCCAATTCTTTGTAATTTCTGACGGAGTGACAAATCAATCGACTTATACCCATTCTACTCCACTCAGGATTTTGTAGACTTCAATCATATCTCCTCTCAGCCGTCTTTTTTCCAAGATGAAGAGCCCTAACCTTTTTAGTATTTCCTTATATGAGAGAAATTCCATCTTCTTTATCATCTTGGTCGCTCCTAGTACTGGAAATCCATGAGAGTACCAACATCGCCCGCAAGGAAGCCGCATGGGCCTACAGCTGATGCGGCGCTTGTACCTGATTGTGAGGGGGGGAAAATGTCTGCCGGCGGGCCAGCTTAAGTGCAAATTTGTAATTGTCTGGCGAGCCAAATTTTATTACACCGCAGCCAGATTTGGCCCTCGGGCCACAGTTTGACATGTCTGCCCTAGAGTATAATGGATTCCCTTCTGACCCTCTCTGAAAACGTCTATGGCTTGCAACATCAGCTGGGTGGAGAAGAAGCATGGGCTTTAAGCATGTCAATGCCTCAACAGTTCTGCATTTACTTTTGATTTTAATGCTCCTCAGGCCACTGGCACTAAAATACCACAAGCTGATATCTGATTTGTTGATTGCATAAATTGATCATCAACAGATTTTAACAGTATCTGGAAATCCAATTGTAAATAGGTTTTTGGTTGTTTGTTTGTTTTTTTTATTAAAATCACTCCCATCTTTATTTCCAATGCATAATTCCACTTTGTCTTTTCTTCAGTTGAAAAAAAAAAAAAAGAAAGAAAAGCTTGGTTAACTTATGTGCTTTGAATAAATAGTGTCTGTGGAAGATGTTTGCTCCTCTAAGCATGAAGATATAAGTTTGACATCTAATATTAGCATGATAAATTATAGGAACTTATACAGAACCCATGCCTGTCATGGCAGGCATGAACCCATTGGTCATTACTCTCTCAAAATAAATACAAAGCTGATCAGCAAGTAAGAATTCAACTCCAGGAAAGATTGTTTCCTTTTGAAAGTTCATAGAAATCTGTTCTCATGAAAATATGTGAGAGTAGACACAAAGCAATTGTCTTTTTAGTTTTGCTATATTTTTACTCTAATGTCTCATGAGTTCCCATTATTTGCTGTTAGAAAATCTGACAACTCCATTGTAATTCTATTTACAGGCCTAATTAACAGCAAAATAAAGAAGTTCCATATTTCTTAGTTTAGAATGAGTGACTCCAGACCCATCAGCTCAACACTCCATCAAGAAAACGATGGAAAACAATTAACCTTATGTGTTAAGAAAATGTGTTGCATTAAAATGAGATTTTGCTATGGCAGGATGGCTTGAAAAACAAACATGCAGCTTTTGAAGGATGAGGGGGGTTTTATGGCCGTCTTTATATTTGCAATTAATCATTTGACTAGCAGAGCAGAAAAGTCAATTACAGCCCTGTGAACGTGATAGGCACTGTCAAGGTGTTTACAAAACTGGAATTTACTAGACATTTATCCCAGGTATTGTAACGCAAAATACTGTACTGGGATTCAGCAAGCTTCTAATCATAGTCTTCTGTAAGTAAATTTAACAGTAAGTAATTCTGAAATAAAAATCCTCTTAAAAACAACAATTCAACAAAGGTTTTAGACAAGTTAGATTTATGTATGCAATGAATCTGAGAAGAAATCATACCATCTGAAGTTTTAAGATATTTCAATCTTGACCATTCCATTTTAACGACTTAGATGTGACCATAACACTGAGATCCTAACTCTACAAGGTATCAGTCAGGTTTTACATTTACAAGCTACTATCTTTATTTTGAGTTTTTGCCTAACCAAAGCTCAAAATGATGTAAAATATAAGCACTTAATCAAAAAGAGCAAGCTGCTAAACTGCAGAATAAATCAAATACAAGAAGCTTGCAACTTAATTATAGTAAAAAGAAAAAGAAAAATTCCACACCTAAAAAGAACTTGAAATCAAAATATCAAAACAAAGGGCAATGAAACATGCAAAGATAAAATTACCGTATTTTCACGCATATAACGCGCGTGTTATACACGATTTTACAAACCGTGCATAACCTTGCGCGTTATACGTGTGAGCGCGTTTTACAACTTTTTTTTTCAATCCAATCGGCATCCCCCCTGCGAACCGGCATCCTCCCCCCCCCCCCCGCTCGTGTCACCCCCCTCCCCCGCGATCCTACATCCCCCCAGCACCAAACATCTCTTACCCGATTGGGCACTGGCACCAGCACCAATGCACAGGACGTGCCAGTGCCAGTGCCCGAAGATCGTCCCTCGTTGGTTTGGGCTGGGCTGGGCTGGGCGGTGCGGTGCAGGAGAGATCCTCCTTCTTCCTGCGCCGGGCTGGACTCGGCTTTGAGCATTTGCACATGCTCAAAGCCTTCTGGTCTTGCTCTCTATCTCGGAGAGAGCGAGACCAGAAGGCTTTGAGCATGCGCAAATACTCAAAGCCTAGTCCAGCCCGGCGCAGGAAGAAGGAGGATCTCTCCTGCATCGCACCGCCCAGCCCAGCCCAGCCCAAACCAACGAGGGAGGATCTTCAGGCACTGGCACTGGCACGTCCTGTGCATTGGTGCTGGTGCCGGTGCCCAATCGGGTAAGAGATGTTTGGTGCTGGGGGATGTAGGATTGCGGGGGAGGGGGGTGACGCGAGCGGGGGGGAGGATGCCGGTTCGCAGGGGGGATGCCGGATCGGATTGAAAAAAAAAAGTTGTAAAACGCGGGTAAGCAAGCGGGGGGGGGGGGAGAATGCCGGTTCGGAGTAGGCAGGAGGAGGTTTTAGCATGCTCGGTATACGCGTGTGCGCGCTATATTAAAT
Organism: Geotrypetes seraphini; assembly: GCF_902459505.1. Classification (NCBI taxonomy): domain Eukaryota; kingdom Metazoa; phylum Chordata; class Amphibia; order Gymnophiona; family Dermophiidae; genus Geotrypetes; species Geotrypetes seraphini. The sequence continues at coordinate 100,382,015 of NC_047090.1, read as the reverse complement.
TTATTTTACATAAATTTGTGTTTCCCGTGCGCTATACCCGTGTGCGCGTTTTACACGGGTGCGCGTTATCTACGTGAAAATACGGTAATAAAATTCCTACGTCAGGAAATGTGATTTCAAACTTCATTTGAATTTTAGATAGAGCTCTTTGGGAAAGGTGAGTACACATGAAAAAGGCATAGGCTCTGGTCTGAGGAATTCCTGGCAGAGGGGCTACAAAGATTAAAATCAGCTGTCGGCCTAAGAGTGTGAGACTGAGAAACATGACGGCAGATAAAGGCCAAATGGCCCATCCATTGTCCATCCGCAGCATCCACCATCTCCTCCTCTCTCTACGAGATCCCATGCGCCTGCCCCACGCTTTCTTGTACAGAAAGGGTGGTAGATGAATGGAACAGTCTCCCAGAAGAGGTGGTGGAGACAGAGACTGTGTCTGAATTCAAAAGGTCCTGGGACAGGCACGTAGGATCTCTCGGAGAGAGAAAGAGATAATGGTTACTGCGGATGGGCAAACTAGATGGGCTATCTGGCCTTTCTCTGCCATCATGTTTCTATGTAAAAACATTAAAATAATCAAAACAGATAACATTACAGCTTGAACAACAGCTCTAAAGTGATCAAAGACATATTTCAACCGTCAACTATCCTTAATTTAAAAATAAAAGCTACCTGAATCAAACTCGGAACCTGCAGCCTTATAGAAAGACTATAGTAGAATCAAGGCAATTCCAAAATACTTCACTTCTGTATCAATTTTGACTTAATTCTTGTCTAACTTACTTACTGGTGGCCATCTACAATTGGTATTACGTAAGCTGATTAGTGCTTCAGTTTACTTAAAAATATTTACCATTGTTGCTAAGCCAATGTGTAATCTGAGGAAATTTCAGTAACCAGTTTAATTTCCTTTTTTTGGGGGGGGGTACCATAGTAACATTGTAAATGTTGGCACATAATGACATGAACAGTCCATCCAGTCTGCCCAGCAAGGTGGCCAGAGTTGAATCTGACACTCTGCACAGGTTCCACTCCTTCATGATTAAACATTGGTATACTTAGTCTCGATCTCTCTCTGTCAAAGTCTGCCTGGCACTAGTACTACTTCCCAACTACTGGAGTTGCCTTCAAAGCCCAGTTCTACCCATCCCCACCCCAACCCCACCCTAGCCCCGCCCCTGCTGCCTGTTCTCGTCGGGTAGGATGCCCTCCTGCCCGACGTGATGTGGAAGAAATCTTTCCAAAGCCAGGACAAAGTGCCAGACCCCTGGACATGTCCCCAAAAGGAGGACATGTTTGGGGAAATCCGGACTTCTGGTAACCCTAACTCAAACCATGCTTTGAGATTCAGAGGCACTGCAGACGAACAGCATAGAAATCAGTCTAAAAAGTGGGTTCCGAAAATAGCGAATTGGAAGGGTTCAGTGAGAGAAACATCCATCTGCCAGTGGTGTGGCTTGGTAGAAGGGGGGGGAGGTAATTTACTGGCCCTGCATACAGTTCCCCTAATATACTTCTCAACCAAGTCATACTACTCTACTATCCAAAAAGAAGCAAAGCTGGGAAGATTCAAAGAATACTAAACTTCACATTTGCATAAAAACTTAATTCAAAAGTGGCTCCCAGAAAAAGAATTTCTTGATGAAGAACATTTGTCCACCTTCCTGGGAACTTTTACAAACATGCATGCACCATATTGCTCAGATTCTATATAGGGCACCAAAAACTGAGTTATTAACAATCAGCAACTGGTGTTAATTGGCAGTCATTTGGGTTTACGACCTGTGTCCTACTCTATAAGATGTGCACCTACATTTTACAGAGCACAACTCAAAAGGGGCGTTCCTAGAAATTTAGCGTGATGTTATACAACAGAATCATTTACACGCCAGCATTTCCACCAGGTTTCAAAAGATGTTAAGTGCAGCGTCTGAAGTTAGGTGCGAGATCCGTGCATTTTATAAAGGGTGTCCTGCACAGAATGTCCCTTGAGAATACAAGTTTGGCACATTTCTTTCCAATGCCTTTAGGCATCATATATAGAATTCCCCCCTATATGATCCTTACTTTGAACAAACATAAGAGAGACCAATAAAGCTTATCCTATCGGTGACTGCTTCATGAGAACTCTCTAATACAGTGGGGTTCTTGGGCTTGTCCTGGGGGACCTCCGGCTGGTTGGGTTTTCAGGATGTCCCTGTTGGGTATGAATGAAGCATATTTATATATATAATAGAGGTGACAGGCATGCCGGTCTTCATCAGGTATATTCACTGGGGATATCTTGGGGGCCTGACTGGCTGGCTGTCCCCCAGAACAGGTTTAAGAACCACTGCTCTGCTATTCAAGTCATAGGCAGCAGAATGCTTTTTTTGCTGGAGGGGCCAAAATCTCTGCCCCAGACCTGCCCAAGCTCTCCCTCAGACTAGAGGTCTGCACGGGAAAGGGGATTGCAGGAATCCCACGGGTCATGTAGGGTTCCCGTGGGAATCCCTCCTAACCCACAGGACTCCCATGGGGACCCCCACCTCTAGCCAACGGGACTCCCATGGGGATGGAAGGCTTTAGAAGCAGGGTTCGTCCATATAATATAATTGACACGTCAGCCTTAGTAAAAGAGGGAGTTTATAAGTCAATTACCTGAACAGAAAACAAAAAAAGAGTTCCACCAAAGAGATTCCACAAGGAAAACAGGAGCGCAAACACAAAAGAAACTGTGGAATTGATGATCCTGTCAGAAGTAATTGCTGCTTTTTATGGGGACGGGCAGGGATGGAGATAATTCCTTGCGGGACGGGTGGGGACGGAGAAGATCCTGGCGGGGACGGGTGGGGATGGGTGGGATTTCTGTCTCCGTGCAACTCTCTACCTCAGACCCCGTCCAAGCTTCACCCCCAGATCCTGCCCTAATAATAAAAGAACTAATTGTAATGCCATTTCTCCCAATCATTCATCATATACATAGGACCTGGATTGGCCACTGTTGGAAAAAGGATATTGGGCTTGATGGACCTTTGGTCTATCCCAGTATGGCCAGTCTTATGTTCTTACTATGCTAGCACTGTGTATAACAGTGATCTCCAACATGTGGCACATGAAGTCCTCCACTGCAGCACTCAAACAGTTGGGTGAAATTAGCCATCCATCTGGATTTCACCAAGCATGTCCTCCTTTTTGAGGACATGTCTGGGGGTCCGTCCGGGTTTTGAAAAGCTTCCGACTTCGGGACGGCATCCGCGGATGCAATGTGATGACATCACACGCTTGTGCGCAACATCATTGCGTCGCATCTGGCCATGCACAGATGCCGTCCCAATGCACGAACAGGTTAAGGAGTGTGAGGCTGGGGGCAGGGGGTTGGATGGGGCATGACGCGGGTGTAACTGGGTGGGTATGGGGGCATGGCCATGAGTCCGGCTTTTCCTTAGGAAAAATCTGGTAACCCCAGGTGAAATGCGTTCTAAAAGTATTAATTTCATTCTTGCCCACTTGATATATTAACTGCAAACAATCTCTTGTGTTGTTCAGGTGTCTCATTTATGTTGTTACTGTTGATAATCCAAAATAAACCGAGTTTTTAAAACATATCTTTCAAGTGTTGTAGAATCAATATTAGTATTAATATTTTATGTTTAATACCCAGTCTGAACAAGCAGGTCAAGGTTTACAAAATTAGTAATTGTGTGTAAGCTGGGAATCTTTTGGTGGACCTCGGCTTTCTTAAAATCATATTGCGGCCATTTATTTTAAAAGGATTGGTGACCACTGGTGTTGAGGATCTTTAACAGTTCAGCTTATTCTGCTTTTCTAGTTAGAGGAATATAGATGTTCTATGGCCAAGTGTAATATGCTGACTACGCATTCATAGGTAGGGTTATTGCTGTTCAAGTCCTGGTAATAAGTGCCATTCTATTATGGTAGGTTTCCTATATAGGTTTAGAGTGCGTTTTTACTAGAATTTTCAATAATTGTTTTGGTGTTTTAGCATAGCATGCTATAAAAATTAATACTTTTAGTCAAGAAGAGTGCAGTTTTTTCAATATTCTGTTATCTTTGTCTTTTTTTTTCCCTGTAGCATAATTTTACTAGTATAATTACAAAATTTCATCATGGCTAAGATTCCCAAAAGGTGCCAAATATTCTTGTACTGGACCTTGCTTGACGAACTTGCTGCACTTCTTCGAAGGAGTAAACAGGCAGACAGACAAGGGTGACCTAGTTGACATTGTATATCTGGATTTCAGAAGGCGTTCAACAAGGCCTCGAATGAACGACTACTTTGAAAAATTGCGAGCCATGGAATCGAGGATGAAATACTCACAGGTATTAAAAACTGGTTGGCAGATAGAAAACAGAGAGTTGGGGTAAATGGACAATACTCAGACTGGAAAAATGTCACGAGTGGAGTGCCGCAAGGTTCGGTGCTTGGACCCGTTCTCTTCAACATATTTATAAATGACCTGGAAATTGGTACGACAAGCGAGGCGATTAAATTTGCAGACAATACAAAGTTATTCAGAGTAGTGAGGACGCAGAAGGATTGTGAAGACCTGCAATGTGACATAAACACTCTCGAGAAATGGGTTGCGATATGGCAAATGAGGTTTGTGGAAAAGTGTAAGGTGATGCATGTCGGTAACAAAAATCTTATACACGAAAACAGGATGTACGGTGTAGTACTTGGAGAGACCCCCCCAGGAAAGAGACTTGGGAGTACTGGTTGACAAGTCAATGAAGCCGTCTGTGCAATGTGCAGCAGCGGCGAAAAGGGCAAACAGAATGCTAGTAATGATTAAGAGGATCACAAACAGATTGGAGGTGGTTATCATGCCGCTGTACCGGGCCATTGTAGGCCCCACCTGGAATACTGCATCCAACACTGGTCGCCGTACATGAAGGAGGACATGGTACTACTCGAAAGGGTCCAGAGAAGAGAGATTAAAATGGTTAAGGGGCTGGAGGAGTTGCCGTACAGTGAGAGATTAGAGAAACTGGGCCTCTTCTCCCTTGAAAAGAGGAGACTGAGAGGGGATATGATCGAAACATTCAAGATAATGAAGGGAATAGACTTAGTAGATAAAAACAGGTTGTTCATCCTCTCCAAGGTAGAGAGAACGAGAGGGCACTCTCTAAAGTTAAAAGGGGATAGATTCCGTACAAACGTAAGGAAGTTCTTCTTCACCCAGAGAGTGGTAGAAAACTGGAACACTCTTCCGGAGGCTTTTATAGAGGAAAACACTCTCCAGGGATTCAAGACAAAGTTAGACAAGTTCCTGCTGAACGAGAACGTTTGCAGGTAAGGCTAGACTCAGGGCTCTGGTCTTTGACCTAAGGGCCACCGCGTGAGCGGACTGCTGGGCACGATGGACCACTGGTCTGACCCAGAAGTGGCAATTCTTATGCTCATCCCCTACAGTACTTCACGCTCACTTCGGTCTATAAATCAAAAGCTCCTAACTGTCCCCTCCTTGAAAATTATCGGGACATGACAAGATATATTCTCGGTGATGGCGCCACTGCTCTGGAATGCTATGCCTCAACATCTAAGAGAGGAAATCAATTTGACCCGTTTTAAAAGTAATCTATAAAGCTTCCTTTTTAAAGATGCTTTTAACCCTTAATCTGGTTCTTATACAAAATTCCTTTTTTTAATTGCACCTTTTTTCTCCCGCCCTATTGTTCTTTCCATATATGTCTCTCCTCTGAACTTTAAAATACTAAACTGTAGCTCTATCCTTTTTGTATTAGTTGGTCTGTATGTCTAATTGTCTACCCCATTATTTTAAATTTTAAACTGTAAAAAATACATATGTTTAAATTTATTAATTTTTGATTTTTGCATCTCGCTTAGTAAAACTAAATAAGCGATTCATCAAAGTCCTAAGTCTAATAAAAACTTGAAACTAGTATAACTGGACTTGTTGAAGCTGAATTACATACTGTAGTCACAGGCACTTTCCCCAGAAAACTGCCCACACTCAGTAAGAGCACAGGGAGGTAAAAAAAAAAAGATCAAGGTCAGAAAGTAAACAATAAGCAATAAGCTTTATAGTGGGACCTCTATTTTTCATGGCTTTGCATCTAAATCCATGAGACAAGGCTACTTATCCAAGTTAAATATAAACAATTTCACAGCATTTCATCAGCTAGAAATGCGATCTAAAGTTCATGAGATGCAGATGATGGTGAGAAAGAAGGAAAGATGATCAGTATCATAACATTTCACTTAATGACTGCTCTCCCAGAGACGGGCATGTGCTTCAGTCAGTACCTGCCACTGTAAAAACACCCTTAGGGACAGTCACATGGTCATGCTTGCATACGTGCAGGAGCAAAGAAGCAATATGGCCAAAAGCTTGATTAGAAAGATTGAACACACGGAAACAGTGCTTTAATCTGCAGCTACACCTACCTGGGTGTGCTATGCCCTTAATAACAATGTGAAGGTTATGTGTGTTTAAACCAGTTCAGACACTTAAACATGTAAATCATTTCTGGCACTGCAGCTTTCCTCTGATTCTGGTGAGAGGGTTCTTCCCAGTAGTGTATGTTCTCAAGAGAAGGGAGTCAACCTCCAAATAGACTGAACAAAACCTTTTCAAGATCAACTGCCATGTTTAAAATACTTTTAAAAGCAAAAAAAGCTGGATAAAATGTTCAAGCCTGGAAACAGTCCAAATATCAACTGTCAACCTAATGGACCAGCATAAGCTTATCATTTTCTTCCTGTGTTACACTCCAAAGGGGTGGATGTGTCAAACACTTCTGTCTTGTAATACTAACCATTCCGAGCCTAAGAATACTGTGCAAAGCTGACAACTTACCTGGGCCCAGGAGGCAGACTTTAAGACCAGTCCTGGATTTCTGACAACCGAATCTTGATGCAGTGTTGGACTGGCAGTACCGATTTCAATGGGTAGAATAGGAAACTACAAATACAGCACTGCTTTTGGGGTGTAAGTTCAAGGTTAGGTTTTGCCAAAATGTCTCCTGTCTGGGGCTGGGCAACTTGGCAACCATCGCAGTATCACAGGGATCTGGGAAATTGAATTGTACAAAATTGAAACTATACTGATGATATATATTTGTTTAATGTTACCATAGCTGACCTGCCGAGTCTCCCACTTTTGTGGGTCTTCACCTGCCCACCCACCAAATGAGCTATGATCGCTCGCTGAGTTACTTCCCCATGCCGAAGAAGAAGGAAATGCCATCATAAAGTTGATAATCCCATAGCAGAAGGAGATAATGTTTTATGAAGGCATTTCCTACTGCTGTGGCACGGTGATTCAACTCCTTTTGCCTCTGACTGCCAGTTGGTTGTGCTGGGGTGGTGCTAGGGGTGGGGCAGGATGGAACAATGAGCTGGGAAAGACGAAGCAATGGGCGGGAAGGGATGGGGCAGACCCTGAATCTCCCACTGAGTGGGTCGGCCCCTTTGATAGCTCTATTTCAGGAGCATACCGTCAGACACCCCACCCCACCAACTATGCTATGCCATGGCCACAACAGGGGAGACACTTTAAGTCGCCTTGAGCCTGTACAGGTATGTGCGAAGAACAAATAGTAGATTAGATTAGGTATAAGGCATGCAGTTGACTTGATAAGCTGGGACATGACACCTCAGGAAGGTAGGTATATGGATATCAGTGAAGGGGGAGGAGTTTATATTCAAGTCAACCTTTTTTCTCTCTTTTTTGGGAGAGAAAAAAGGTTGCCTCTATTTAATATTCAAATATATATGGTACTTCCTTCGATTCTGGTGCTCCATCTTTTTGTTCCATCTGTGGGCCAATGCACTGATTGTCTAATACAGTGGAACCTTGGTTTACGAGCATAATTCGTTCCAGAAGCATGCTCGTAAACCAAAACACTCGTATATCAAAACGAGTTTCCCCATAGGAAATAATGGAAACTCGCTTGATATGTTCCCACCAGTGTTCCCGCTAAGCTGCGTTGGCCTGCGCTCACGCACAAAATATTACATCGCAGCGCAAAGTTTCTCTTCACAGCGCACACACGCGTCGGTAAGGTAAGGGGACGCATTGGGGGGATTGCACTTCCCCACAATTGCCATGCTTCGGTTCCTCTTCTTCCTTCCTTCCTCCCCCCCCCCCGCGGGACCCTGCGGCACCATCAACTCTTACTCCCTCTAATGTCGGCCCTGCAGCTCCAGACTTCCTCGCACCTTCTCCCCTCCCCCTTTGGATCGCTATTATTTTAAATGTTATAGCCGCGGAGCTGTATCCAACAGTGGAGATGTCTAACCTCGGCCTGCCCCGGAACTCTTACTGCAGCAGACGCCCGTCTAGGCAGGAACAGGAAGTCACTGTTGCAGTAAGAGTTCCGGGGCAGGCCGAGGTTAGACATCTCCACTGATGGATACAGCTCCGCGGCTATAACATTTAAAATAATAGCGATCCAAAGGGGGAGGGGAGAAGGTGCGAGGAAGTCTGGAGCTGCAGGGCCGACATTAGAGGGAGTAAGAGTTGATGGTGCCGCAGGGTCCCGCGGGGGGGGGGGAGGAAGGAAGGAAGAAGAGGAACCGAAGCATGGCAATTGTGGGGAAGTGCAGAGCTGCAGGGAAGAGTGTTGCGGTACCCAGCTGGAGGGAGAAGGAAGATGAGGGAGGGAATTAAAGGAGATGCCAGGGCTTGGAGCGTAGGAGGAAGGTATGCCAGTCTAAGGGAAAAGGAAGGGGGAGATGTGAGAGCATGGAGGGGGAGCGAAAGATGGAAGAAAAGGAAAGGAGAGAGATGCCAGAGAATCAGGGAAGGGGAGATACCAGACTATGAGGAGAGGTGTGGGAGAGGGAAGGCGAGGAGAGAGATGCCAGACCAATGGGGTGAAAGGAGAGATGGAAGGGGGAGGCATACAGTTTCTGGAAGGGGCATAGAAGGAGAGAAGATGCCATATAGGGGAAGAGAGACGGCAGACAGTGGATGGAAGGAAGAGAGTTACAAGAAGATGAGGAAAGGAGAAACCACAGAAGACAAAGGTAGAAAAAAATTTCTATTTATTTATTGCTTTAGGAGACATGTGTCACTGTTTCTGTGAAGCATTGTATGCAGAGTCCAGCTTCTTGCTGGTTCAATTTAACCTTTGTCTATGTATTTTTATTTTATCCCCCCTTTTACAAAACTGTGAAGCGTTTTTAGCACCAGCCTTGGTGGTAGCAGCTCTGATGCTCAGAATTTTATGAGCATCAGAGCTGTTACCTCCGTAGCTAAAATCCACACTACAGTTTTGTAAAAGAGGGAGGGGTTAGTTTGTGATTACATATTCCTTACTAGGCGAAGGTGTTTTCTGTGTTCTGTGTGTTCGAAAGACATGGTTTTCTGTTAGGATTGACGGTGTAGGATTGATCTGTGCTGGTCTGGCTTGTTTAGTTTTACAATGGGTGTATTGATGTACTGCTCACTGCAATATGTAAGATGCTGCCTTTTCCTAGGTACTCATGTGTGACGTGTGGTTTGTTACTAAAAATCATGTTTTTCTTACAGATGGGGGGGGGGTGCCAAAAAATGATGGGCCCCGGATGTTACATATGCTAGGTACGCCACTGTATGTAAAGATACCAGAAAGCTGGCGTAGCAAAAACTTCTAAGTTTTGAGTATTTAACCCTCCCACAATCTCACGGGCACTCGTTTCAAGTTTATTGAGATTTTGATTTAAACGCAATATCAAATATTTTCAATGCGTATAACAAAAATAAATTTGGGGAAATAAATAAAACCATTTGAACCAGTGTTCCCGCTAAGCTGCGCTGGCGTGCGCTGGCGCACAAAATATTACATCGCAGCGCACACGTTTCTCGTCACAGCGCACGATCGGAAGAGGCGTACGGCAGATGGCAGGGCGGCGAGAGGAGAATCGGGCGAGTTGGCTCATAACTTGCTGGCGCCCGATATTTTTGGCTCACGGTGAAAAAAGTTTGCTCACAACACCCGCCCGCTTAGAGGGAACACTGGTTCCCACCCCTCCCACCCCCCACCCCGGAAGCCAGCGGCGCTGCTCCCCCTCTTGCTCGCAAAGGCCCCCCCCCCCCCGTGCGAACTGGCACCCCCCACCCGAACAACTTCAACTTAACCCCCGTCTGCCAGTGCTGCTTGAAGAACTTCCTGCCTCTGCCGGGCCTTGAGCATGCATCTGCGCATGCTCAAGGCCTTCTCATTCTCCCTCTCACCGAGATTCTCGGAGATCTCCAAGAATCTCGGCGAGAGGGAGAATGAGAAGGCCTTGAGCATGCGCAGATGCATGCTCAAAGCCCAGCAGAGGCAGGAAGTTCTTCAAGCGGCACTAACACGTCCTGTGGGCTGCGTGCCGGTGCCAGACAGGGGGGTAAGTTTCAAGTTGTTTGGGCGGGGGACGGAGTGTGTCGGTTCGAGCAGGGAGCCTTTGCGAACGGGGGGGGAGCGATGCCGGTTCTCGGGGGGGGGGGGGATGCTCGCAAATCGAGTCAACACTCAGTTTGCGAGACAAGTTTTGCGAGAATGTTTTGCTTGTCTTGCAAAACACTCGCAAACCGGGTTACTCGCAAACCGAGGTTTAACTGTACTTCTACATGAAGGGAAAAAATAAATAATACCTTTTTTTATTGGAGTAACATAATATAGTTTATGATTAGCTTTCAAAGGTAACCCCTTCTTCCTCGGATCATTAAGTTAGCCCAATAAAAAAGGTATTTTTTTTTTTTCCTTTATGGTTTTGGGTTTTTTCTACATATTACCTTGAAGAGTAGACTAACACATCCACTACACCATTTCACTCCAAATACTTCTGTAAGCAATACTGTGGAAGGGCTCCCTGAACATTTTACCTCTGTGAATTATACCAAAATCTACAACAGAATACACACCATGGATGGTGTGAATAAAGTGATAAGAGATTCACTGAAGCTTTAACAATGGTCTAGAATTTCGCAGCTAATATTCAATGCTAAAAACCCCAAGAGAGCAGTACAGTCAGGGGGTGAAGTTCTGCACACAAAAGAAGAATAGGGACCTTGGAGTGACTTATCAGACCATCTTAAAATGGCCAAAAAGGTACAAAAGGTGATAGAAAAGATCAAAAGGATACTTGGGTGCATAGGTGACAAATGGCAGAGTTCATCTGGAGTACTGTATCCAATTCTGGAGTCTGTATATTCAAAAGGATATAAACAGGATGGAGTTGGACCTGAAGGTGGCTGGTAAGTGGTTATCATAAAACATATGGGAACAGATTTAAAGATCTTAATATGCATTTTTTTGGAAGAGAAGGAGGAAAAGAAGAGATATGTTACAAACATTTAAATAACTCTATGGTATAGATGCACAAGAGGCGGTTTCTCTTCCCATTAAAGGTGGCTCTGGAACAAGAGGCAATAGCATGGTGAAGGGATAATCAGAAGTAATCTAAGGAAATACTTCTTTATGGAAAGGTTGATGATATATATATATATATATATATATATATGAGTCTCCCACGGGAGGTGAGAACTATATCTGAAATAACAAGCACAGCTGGTCTCCAAGAGAGGGGTAGGGATTGTAAAGCACAGTAGTTGATATGGATAGGCCTTTTGGTCTTTATCTGCTATTAGTTTCTCTGTTTCTATGTAACAATTTGAAAATCCAGTCTCACCTCGAATTATTGAATTTAACAATGAATGTAACCATTAAATAACTTCCCTTTTGTTTTACTATTATACGTAGAAATTTTCAACTTAAATGTATTGATATCTGTATAAGTAATGTTTACTTTTTTTACCCAAATTATTGTATGTCCGAATAATATGTTACCTATATTTATGAACAATTTGTACATCGCCTAGAATTTTGAATAGGCGATAAATCAAGCAAATTAATAAACTTGGAAACTTGGACCTTAGTTGGAAATAAAAGAAACCAGTTAAGACTACAGAAAATATCCTCTTCACAGGAACATTTATGGGTTTCATTCCACATATCTTGGCAAAAAATGTTTTCCTCCCACCAAATCCACACATGCTCCTATGTAGATATCTTCCTACTCTGGTAGCAAGTGACAATTTTGAGTCCACTCTGCAGCACCTAGCGAAGACAATAGAGGACCTGAGCATATAGACTCAAAAGAACTTTCTTAAACTTAATAAAAAGAAGACCAAAATGCTATGGTTTGGAGACTACAACTCACTACCATGCACTGATTTAGTTCTGTCCACCAGTGAGATCCTCAAAATAGAAAATGCCTTGAAGATACTAGGCTTTATCCTCGACTCCCAACTAACCTGCACAGATCAAATCAACTGTCTGGTAAAAATAAAAGTTCTTCTTCAGGCTGAGGCAACTAAGAGCTATATACAATCCCTTCTGAGCCAGACTAACTTTAGGACCATTGCACAGGCCATCTTGATACTCTATCTGGATTACTATAATTCTTTGTACTATGGCATCACCAAAAAGAAAGTTTTCAAGTTTTTAAAAAAAATTTGATTCAATCACTTATATCAATATTAAAAATGGGGGAAAATAACATATATCATCACATTCATATAAATGAACAAAACAAGACTAACTCAGAAACACAAAGGAGAGGGGGTAGAACTACAATGATTATAGGACAGGAAAATGAGCAAGGTATGAACAAGCAGGAGGGGTAAAGGAAAAGTGGGGAGAATGACAAAGTATGAGATTCTGATTATGGAGTAAGAAAGCTTCTAATGTTGCCAGTGGCTAAAACTTAGATTTTGAAAGCATCCTTATAGAGATTGCAATTACTCCAGAATACCATGACCAGACTAATTTTCAGAGTAGGCAAATTTGAAAGGGACAGCCCACTGTTGGGAAAACTGCACTAGCTGCCAGTGAAAAATAGAATTCATTTCAAGATCACCTGCATGGTCTATAAAGCGATCTACGGAGATAATTCTAAAGGACTCGTATTGGACATTAAGATTCCCCATTCCCTCCACAATGCAAGAACAACACAACTCTTTAATCTGTCCCTCCCCTCACCTCAACATGTTAGATGGAAAAAAACTATTCGAGTCCACCATGAATATTCATAAACTAAAGCATTAATAAAGGCATTGCTCAACATCACTCTGCCCTGTACCTCATGATACAGGGACAGCCAATTAATGCAGGTTGTCTCTTCTCCATATTTTCCATGGATTTCACTAAACTATCCCTATTTTGGCTTCCACAAACCATAACCATGGGACCAGTGGCATAGCCAGATGTGCCAATTTAGGTGGGCCTGAACCCAAAGAGGATGTGCATCCAGTATTCTTCCCTCACCCCCAAATTAAATAAACACCTAATCTGGCTGGGATCCCAAAGCACTGTCAGTTGAAGAGATGGAGAATGCTCCCATACTTGATGCAGCTGGCAGCACTGTATGGGATGCTGCCAAGTTGGTCCTTCTTCCTCCTGCGCATATGCAAAAACTAAGCATTTAGGGGGAAGGCTGAATTTGTGCAACAGCCTATAACTTCTGGCTGCAGTGAGTACTAAAGCATTCTGGACCACCGCAACAGGACTTCCTTAATTGAGGCCTTAGGCTCCTCCTTCTGTATCCCAGGAAGGGGCCTTAGATATTAGAGCAAATCAGGGCATTAGGCCCCTTCTGTGTACCACATGATGCACCAGGGAGGGGATGGCCCGCCATTTTGGACTGGTGGGCCTCAGAGCATGGTGGAGGTGGGGGGGAGGGGTTCAAGGGAGCATCCAGTGGCAGGAGGGAGTGGGCATCCCACCTACCTTTTTTGTAGAAGGGGGAAGAGGGGAGGGGATGATTCAGGGGTATGCTGCCTGGCGCATGGGGGCCTCCATTGGCAGGAGGGATTGGCATTTCTCCTGTCATTTTTTATTACATGGGAGGGTCACGATGGCAGGAGGAAGTGGGCATCCCTCCTGCCGTTAGCGCTGCCTTGGAGGGGGGCTCAGTTCTCGATGCAGGTGCATTGGGAGGATGTGAGGGAGAGCCCTCGTTGGTGGGGGAGGTCCTTTTTTAATGGGGCAGATACTGTGCGTATATAACATGCAAAGCATCTGTGCCCATTTTTTTTTAAAAAAAGGGTTGAACTATGGTTAGACAGATAAGCGACTGGTCTTAACCAGTCGTATTTTTTTGGATCGCTAAAACCCCTGGTTTTTTGGTGGATAGCCGTTAGTACATCAATCACTTGGCTAATTTGTATGGGATTTTAGCTAATTTGCATGGCTAGATCAGAAAATAGGTGATCGAGGGAAAAAACATATGGTGAGCCATTTTGTGCATCGGGTCAGCAAATACGATCATCACTAAAGCACTCAAAATTGGTTTAGCGATGATCGCTGACTCTAGTGCATCTGGGCCCAAGTGCAGAATTGGTGGGTAACTGTCAACCCTCTCTTCTTCTTAAAAATATGGCAAGTTGACAGAGGGGTTAGGGCATTTTATATTCTGAACTTCAATATTTACTGGATCCAAATTGGAAAGGCCTGAGCCAAAAGAAGAGGTACTTGTAATCCACTAGACCTCCTCGTAGCTATGTTTCTGCCTATGTAATTACATGTTTTGTTACTGAAATTTAATAAAAAAATTTTCATGAACTTAACACATTTGAAACTGAGGCTTATCAGACAGCAAAATGTAAAATATATACAGTGGAACCTTGGTTTGCGAGCATAATTCATTGCAGAAGCATGCTCGTAAACCAAAGTGCTCGTATATCAAAGCAACTTTCCTCATAGGAATGAATGGAAACACGGGAGATTCGTTCCACATCCAAAAAGAACCCCCCCCCCCCGAGGCCACTGGCGCTCATCCACCCCACCCCAGCCTACCAAGACCCCCTCTCCAAGACCACTGGGACGCTTCCACCCCACCCCAAAAATACCCCCTCCCCCCACTCCCAAAGCCACTGGTGCGCTTCCACTTCACCCCCGGGAACTGGCTTCACCCACCCCACCCCCGAGAACCAGCATCGCCCCCCCCCCCCTCCCGCCCGCCCAAACCCTTACCACAATCGGGCACCGGCACACAGCACCAACCCACAGGACATGACGTATGAGGAGAGACTGGAAGCCCTGAATATGTATGCCCTAGAGGAAAGGAGAGACAGAGGAGATATGATTCAGACGTTCAAATACTTGAAGGGTATTAACGTAGAACAAAATCTTTTCCAGAAAAAGGAAAATGGTAAAACCAGAGGACATAATTTGAGGTTGAGGGGTGGTAGATTCAGGGGCAATGTTAGGAAATTCTACTTTACGGAGAGGGTAGTGGATGCCTGGAATGCGCTCCCGAGAGAGGTGGTGGAGAGTAAAACTGTGACTGAGTTCAAAGAAGCGTGGGATGAACACAGAAGATTTAGAATCAGAAAATAATATTAAAGATTGAACTAGGCCAGTTACTGGGCAGACTTGCACGGTCTGTGTCTGTGTATGGCCGTTTGGTGGAGGATGGGCAGGGGAGGGCTTCAATGGCTGGGAGGGTGTAGATGGGCTGGAGTAAGTCTTAACAGAGATTTTGGCAGTTGGAACCCAAGCACAGTACCGGGTAAAGCTTTGGATTCTTGCCCAGAAATAGCTAAGAAGAAAAATTAAAAAAAAATTAAAAAAAAATTTAAATTGAATCAGGTTGGGCAGACTGGATGGACCATTCGGGTCTTTATCTGTCGTCATCTACTATGTTACTATGTTACTCTTCTTAATCAAGAAACCTAATAAACTTGAAACTTGAAACTTCTGGGCCTTGAGCATCTGCGCATGCTCAAGGCCTTCTGGCTCCTGCTCTCTCTGAGATTCTAATGAGATTCTCAGCTCTTTCGGCAATGACACATCCTGTGGGTTGGTGCTGCATACCAGTGCCCGATTGCGGTAAGGGTTTGGGTGAGTGGACGGGCGATGCCGGTTCTCAGGGGTAGGGGCTCGCATATCGAGTCAATGCTCGGTTTGCGAGGCAAGATTTGCGAGAGTGTTTTGCTCGTCTTGCAAAACACTCGCAAACCGCATTACCGTATTTTCGCGGATATAACGCGCGCGTTATACGTGATTTTACGTACCGCGCATACCCCTCGCGCGTTATATGCCTGAGCGCGGTATACAAAAGTTTTTAAACATAGTTCCCACCCCGCCCGACGCCCGATTCACCCCCCCAGCAGGACCGCTCGCACCCCCACCCCGAACGACCGCTCGCACGCGCTCCCACCCGCACCCGCATCCACGATCGGAGCAAGAGGGAGCCCAAGCCCTCTTGCCCGGCCGACCCCCCGACGTCCGATACATCCCCCCCCCCCGGCAGGACCACTCGCACCCTCACCCCGAAGGACCGCCGACTCCCCAACAATATCGGGCCAGGAGGGAGCCCAAACCCTCCTGGCCACGGCGACCCCCTAACCCCACCCCGCACTACATTACGGGCAGGAGGGATCCCAGGCCCTCCTGCCCTCGACGCAAACCCCCTCCCCCCAACGACCGCCCCCCCCCAAGAACCTCCGCCCGTCCCCCAGCCGACCCGCGACCCCCCTGGCCGACCCCCACGACACCCCCACCCGCCTTCCCCGTACTTTGTGTAGTTGGGCCAGAAGGGAGCCCAAACCCTCCTGGCCACGGCGACCCCCTAACCCCACCCCGCACTACATTACGGGCAGGAGGGATCCCAGGCCCTCCTGCCCTCGACGCAAACCCCCCTCCCTCCAACGACCGCCCCCCCCCCAAGAACCTCCGACCGACCCGTGACCCCCCTGGCCGACCCCCCCACCCCCCTTCCCCGTACCTTTGGAAGTTGGCCGGACAGACGGGAGCCAAACCCGCCTGTCCGGCAGGCAGCCAACGAAGGAATGAGGCCGGATTGGCCCATCCGTCCTAAAGCTCCGCCTACTGGTGTGCCTCAGGCCGCGCCCCCAGGTGGGACCTAAGGCTCCAGGGCCTATTCTGATTGGCCCACGCGCCTTAGGCCCCACCAGTAGGCGGAGCTTTAGGACGGATGGGCCAATCCGGCCTCATTCCTTCGTTGGCTGCCTGCCGGACAGGCGGGTTTGGCTCCCGTCTGTCCGGCCAACTTCCAAAGGTACGGGGAAGGGGGGTGGGGGGGTCGGCCAGGGGGGTCGCGGGTCGGTCGGAGGTTCTTGGGGGGGGGCGGTCGTTGGAGGGAGGGGGGTTTGCGTCGAGGGCAGGAGGGCCTGGGATCCCTCCTGCCCGTAATGTAGTGCGGGGTGGGGTTAGGGGGTCGCCGTGGCCAGGAGGGTTTGGGCTCCCTTCTGGCCCAACTACACAAAGTACGGGGAAGGCGGGTGGGGGTGTCGTGGGGGTCGGCCAGGGGGGTCGCGGGTCGGCTGGGGGACGGGCGGAGGTTCTTGGGGGGGGGCGGTCGTTGGGGGGAGGGGGTTTGCGTCGAGGGCAGGAGGGCCTGGGATCCCTCCTGCCCGTAATGTAGTGCGGGGTGGGGTTAGGGGGTCGCCGTGGCCAGGAGGATTTGGGCTCCCTCCTGGCCCAATATTGTCGGGGAGTCGGCGGTCCTTCGGGGTGGGGGTGCGAGTGGTCCTGCCGAGGGGGGAGAAGAATCGGACGTCGAGGGGGGGCATCAGGCTTTCAGGATGGGGACAGGACTTCAAGGGGGGACAGGCAGATCTTCAAGGGGGACAGGCAGACCTTCAAGGGGGACAGGACTTCAAGGGGGGACAGGCAGACCTTCAAGGGGGGACAGGCAGACCTTCAAGGGGGGACAGGACTTCAAGGGGGACAGGCACGGAGAGGCGGGGCAGTGCACCGAAAGTCAGGGCGGGTGAACGGTGAGTCGGGGCAACCAGAGGAGAGTCGGGGCAGTGCACCGAAAGTCAGGGTGAGTCGGGGCAACCAGAGGAGAGTCGGGGCAGTGCACCGAAAGTCAGGGTGAGTCGGGGCAACCAGATGAGAGTCGGGGAGGGCGAAAGGAGAGTCGGGGTGGCCAGAGGAGAGTCGGGGAGAGCGAAAGGAGAGTCGGGGTGGCCAGAGGAGAGTCGGGCAGCATGCGCGTTATATGCCTGAGCGCGGTATAGAAAAGTTTTTGTACATATCATCGTGATTTCTGCGCGCTATACCCCTGTGCGCGTTTTACAATGGTGCGCGTTATATCCGCGAAAATACGGTACTCATAAACCAAGGTTTGACAAGCTTGTGAAGATTTTTACAAGACAGTGTATGTGAAAGCCACTTGCTGAACCAGGAAAATGTTAAGAAAATCTGAAGTGTAGCTCTAAAAATGTATGAACACTAACGGCTAGATTCATTAAGGACACCGATCGTTTCCCGACCACTTTGGGACCCCGACCCTATTCACTAACCTCACTCCCGATCCGATCCACGCATGCAAATGAGGGAGAATGACATGCAAATGTAGGGCAGCGATTCACTAAAAAAACCAGGAACACCGACTGGGCTGGCCGATTGAAAAACAAGTTTCAAGTTTATTAAAAATTTGATATACCACCTTATCATTTATTTCTTTTTTTTTGTAAATCATTTTTATTAAAGAGTCAACAAGAGAAACAGACATGGTGCAATATACAAGCAGGCAAACAATGGCAGCCAAAAGAAGATTACATTGACCATCACTAAGAAACATAATACAGCAAGAGACTACAGGACCATCCATGAACAAGAACAGCCCGTCTCCCCCATCAGCTCCAGAATTTTTCAAGTGGAAGAGCATAGCCTGCCTACCCCCTACATCAACACAAGGGAAGCCAGGCACACCCTACCCCCCAATCCAAATACCCGTGGAGATCATTTATTTCAAGGTGGTTATACATTTTAAAATAGGGTAAAAACAGATAATATAATTTTACATAATTTTAACTAAATAAACATACATGATTAGACAAAACAATAACATACACGACTGGACAAACAGGTACGAGTGGAAAAAAGGGGAGAACTACAATGAGTAAAGATAAGTAAGATATAAAGGTATAAACAAAAGGGTAGGGTTAACAACAAGTAAGTCCAATACAAGCGGACTCATAAAAGATAAAAAAAAATTTTAAATTCTTAAAAGGACATTTATACTTGAAAGGCATCTTTGAAAAGGAATGTCTTAAAAGAACCAGTCGCTTGTGCAAAAACCCTGCTCTCTGGCCCAACTCTCATGCTTGCCACCCTGCTCTCTGGCCCCGACTCTCCTGCTTGCCACCCTGCTCTCTGCTCCGACTCTCCTGCTTGCCACCCTGCTCTCTGCCCCGACTCTCCTGCTTGCCGTCCCGACTCCATGGTTTTAACCCGCTGATTTAAAGCGGGGCTGCACTAAGGCATGTTCTGTTAAGTTCCAGAACATGCCGCAGTGTAGCCCCGCTTTAAATCCGCGGGTTAAAAACCACAGGCTTTAAAAAGTAAAGGGCTCGGTGTAGAGGGGAAAAGTTGAAACGGGATGGGGGGAATCGCATTTTGATCTCCTGCCACACGTGGAGAGAGGAGAGTTCCTGGCCTGTGCTGCGCCACTGTGTGTTTGTGTCCCGCTGAATAGTGACTGTTCAAAATCACAACTGGCACTGGTACAGCAAAGGATCTTAGGTTTCAGCCTACAAGCACTCCCTTCAAAAGAGACTGCAATGATTATACAAGTCGGGGGCTCTGGCTGAGGAGATTTTCAAAGAGCTCCTTTCACTTTTCAGAATGCTCTGTGTCAGGGAAGGGGAGGCATCTAACTTTTCATGTCAGGTTCCAATCACCGGAGAGAGCATGCGCAGACCATCTACAAGCAAAGAAGATGGTCTGCGAATGCGTCAGGATCGCTCAGTAGCGATCCATGTGGTTGGTGGGGGGCGTGCCTCCAATCATCCCCATTTGCCTGATGGCACATTGTGGATCAGTCGGCCTACCTCGGATCGCCCACGGATCAGGTAGGATCGGTGGGCTTAGTGAATCTAGCCCTAACTTCTAAAGAAAGGGAGTCAAAACACAGATTAGTAGATTCATAAATTAACTACTCTCACACCTGTGGAAATCTGAATAAACTATTCCACATGCTCTGACTTTCCACTCTTATTTATTTAATTAGAGTTAGTTCACACCTTTTTTTTTGAAGTAGCTCAAGGTGAGTTGCATTCAGGTATACTATCTCCTTGTCCCCAGGAGGGTTTACAGCCTAATTTTGTATCTTAAGTAATGGAGGGTTGTTACCTTGCCCAAGATTAAAAAGAGTGGCAACAGGATTTGAGCTGGGCTTCCCTGGCTGTCAGCCTAGTGCTCTAGGCAACTCTTCCAGTCTAAGCTGAAAGCTTTTCCACATCTTCTTTCAACAAACACTTCCACCTCAACTCTGGAAACTGGAAAAATATATTTTGAACACACAGGGAACATTTTTTGTTTTCCTTGTCAAAGTACTCCATGTTCACATAATAAAAAGCTATTGGGATTTAAGAGTGTACTAGATAGTACCTGAACACCATTAGTCTTAGCCAGACAACACTCATGTTGATCATGAAAATGGTTAAGTAACCCCAGGCTAAACTCCATGTTCAATTATCTGGAAATGATTGCTGGACATGGCAGAGCTGAAATGAGATCTACCTCATTGCAAGTTCCCCTAGTAGTGAATCAAGAGGAAAAAAAAAACACCACATTTCCTTTCTGAGGTTTACAGAGAATGCCAAGGAGGTAATGTACCATTTAGTAAAATGCCCCCATACCGCCCCTCAAAAAAATAGGTATAGCTACTCTAGTCTTTCCAAGTCAATCTAACAAATTTGTTTACTCAGATTTACTTTAAAATATGTGGATACACTGTCTTATTTGGTCCTGGAGAGTGAAAAATAAGTATTGCATACTTTTTGTAAACAGTCAAGGCTCTGTCCAATTCCCAAAATTAAAATTTAGGACTCAACAGTTTGTATTTCTCAGGTCTGAGAATAACTAGCTATATACATCTGGTATATTTTCCTAAAAGGGCTATAGGGAGCCATTAGTTCTGCAAGTTACTGTGTCTCCTGTAATAAATATTCCAAAACAGATACTAAAAGCAGTACTCATTCAGACTAACTCCTTTTCAGATATGCAAGTTAAACCACCATGAGACTTCTTTCATTTTTTTCGGTTTTATTAAGGAAGTATGGGCTCCTTTTACTAAGGTGCGCTAGCGTTTTTAGCGCACGCAGATTAGCGCGTGCTAGCCCCGTGCTACGCGGCAAGAACTAACGCCAGCTCAATGCTGGCGTTAGTGTGTAGTGCGCACTATTCCGCGCATTAATGCCCTAACGCAGCTTAGTAAAAGGAGCCCCTATATTTTGACAGAATATTATTTTTTAAATATAGAAAATAAATTTGTGATACATACCAGGGTCGGGAATTCTCTGTTTTCAAAAGTAGGGGTGAAATTTTGGAACTCATTGATAGGTCAGTTGCGATTATGTAAACCCAGGGATACTTTTAAGAAACTTTTGAAGACACAGTTATTTGTCAATGTATTTATGTGAACAAAAATACAGTATTTCTGTGAAACTTTTAAAAACTCATGAAGATTTAGTTATAGAACAATGTATTTATGTGAAAGAAATGAGTATGCTCGTAGTTGAGGATGTAGGAGAGTCTATCAGGTTCATAATCGAAACGGAAATACGTTTAAAAACCTGCCTAAATCGGTACTTGGACAACCTAAAAGCCAGGTCATCCAAGTGCCGATAATCAAAACGGGTTTTACACGTTAGGCTTAGGCCTCTTCACTGTCACTGTGTACCCAGATAGAGGGTCAAACCAGCTCCTGATTGGTGTAGCCTAACTTTAGTATCACGAAGAGGTGGTCGGAAAATACCGTGAATTTCTGAGTCCATGATTCGCGAAGTCATGGGGGTTTACTGTAATAAAATCTCAACCATTTCAACCAAATTCTATAAACGGTGTTTCAATTGTAGGCGGTGGTAGGCATCGGGACGCACATTTTCTAAAACAAAAAACAGCCAGCCCGAGGCAGGCCACCTATAATGTACAACCAATAGGAGGAAATTTTTTTTCACTCAGAGAATAGTTAAGCTTTGGAACATATTGCCAAAGGATGTGGTAAGAGCGGATAGCGTAGCTCGTTTTAAGAAAAGTTTGGACAAGTTCCTGGAGGAAAAGTCCATAGTCTGTTATTGAGAAAGACATGGGGGAAGCCACTGCTTGCCCTGTATTAGTAGCATGGAATATAGCTACACCTTGGGTTTTGGCCAAGTACTAGTGATCTGTATTGGCCACTGTGAGAACGGGCTACTGGGTTTGATGAACCATGGGTCTAACCCAGTAAGGCTTTTCTTATGTCTGTCACAGGTGTAGGGAAGCGCCTAGAGACACTTAAGCTAGTCCAAGGCTGGGCGTGATTTCGTCCAGAAGTAGCCTTAGGTGAGCTTAAGTGGCCCTAGGCATCTCCCTAGGACCACGATAGGTGCCTGAAATGTAGGCCATTGAAATGCTGGCCTACATTTCAAATAGACGCAGCAGCTAAGCTGATCATGGCATGAAGTAGGAGTGGCCTTAGGGATCTGGCCAATCGGAGTCCTAGGCTACTCACAGTGCATCCCAGAATGCACTGGGAAGGAGGCCTAAGACTCCGGTTGACCCAGATGCCTAAAACCCTTCCTATGGGAGGGGCCTTTGGTGCCAGGGTCAATCAGGGCCTAAAGCTCCTCCCCAGGATGCACTGGGAAGGGTAAGGCCCACCATTCTGAAGAAGCGGGTCTGCCAGCTGAAAGGAGTAGGCATCCCTCCAGCCAGTCTTGCTTATAAAGAGGAGATTCCAGGTGGGCTTTGGGGGGAGGGGGGTCAGGGTTTCAGGGGGGCAGCACGAGGGAGTGGGCATCCCTCCTGCCAGGGATGTTGGGGTGGTTCTGGCAGGAGGGAGTGCCACAGACAGTGTGTGGGGGGTTCAGGGGTGGCAGGGGGAGGGAGTGAGCATCCCTCCTGCTGGCCAACGTGCGGTTGGGTTTGGGGGTCCCCTGCCGTTCTGCTCAGCTGATCTCAGCAGGGAGATTCCCTTGCTGCAATCAGCTCAACAGCTCTAAACAGCGCCTGCAACATGGATGCCGGTTAGAGAATCGGGGTGGTTAGGCAGTAAACGTCTGTCGTAATGGACAGGCGCGATTCTGTATAGAACAACTATGTGCGGTTCTCAAAAGCCACTTATGCAGTTACTGAGACGGGACAGAAGCAGGCCCTTTGTTTCTTGAATCTGTTTTTAGTCCTATTTGGCTTGTGTTTTCTAATTTCTTAATGTAGCAGTACCAGCTACATTGATTTTTGGTAATTTAGTTGCAATTTAAAGCAAAATCATTAAGACTGTTTTTTCTTGGTCCCAAATTCTTTATGCCACAACTTACCACTTCTGGGATATGCAGGACAGTATAAACAGGTATAAGAAACACAGCGCAATTTCCATAGCGCTTACAGTCAAATCAAGACAAACTGACATGAAAAAACAAGAAATTCTAGGGGAATTTATTATGAAGAAGTGGTCAAGATATCAATCATCTCAAAAAAGTGACAGCCCAATTTTAAAGCTGCTGATAGCCACAGGCTGCATTAGACCAAGTTATTCAATTCTAAGCCATGTTAGGGAATCATTATTGAATATCTGGGTCATTCATGGACACCGAAGTTATATTGCTGCTGGCTGATATTCAGTGACACTACTACTACTAAACACTTATATAGCGCTGCTAGACTTACGCAGTGCTGTACATTAAAACATTCAAGAGACAGTCCCTGCTCAGTAGAGCTTACAATCTAATCAAACAAGACATGTAGGGGGTTAGGGAGTTTCTTAGGCATGGGTGTTTTACAAGTGAGTAGGGGTTAGGACTTAAAAGCAACCTAAAAAAGTGGGCTTTTAACCTGGATTTGAATACTGTCAGGGACGGACCTTGACACTCTGACTCAGGCATTCTGTTCCTGGCGTATGGTGCAGCAAGAGGGAAGGAACATACTGTAGTCTGGAGCTGGTAGCAGAGGAGAAGGTTAGATAAGAGAGAGTATCAATGCCCGCATACCTAACAAGACAACTATAAGACTGCAATTTGTTTAGGTATATCTGCTAGCTCCACCATTTCTTCCCCCTCCTTGCACTTCCCAATTAAGTGCTGCTATACGTATATCCCCTCCCAGCCAACTGATCAGGGTTTATGCAGGCAGGAGCTTCACCTAGCTGCTTCATCCCCTTAGAATATCTACCCCTGAACTTTTAGCCTGAATTTGGAATATGGCCACAAAAGGAATATGACGCAATTCAAGAAGTTTGTTCAGGCAAAAAATGCAGCAAGTTGAAAGAGTAAAATCATGAGTTAGCAATGAAGAAGGGCACAGATTGGAGAGATTTTCCAGATGATCAAATTTCAAAAGACAGGCACAAAAAGAGAAAAACAAGGAAGAGCTGCAGAATCAGGGCATCTGTAGGTGAGCGACAAAAGCTTGAACTATATGTGAAAGCAGATAGGGAGCTAATGTAATGACTTGTGGAGAGCATTGCACAGCTGATGAGATACTCGTAAGTTATGCAACTGCATTTGGAAAAGATAGCAGTGGAGAAACAAGGTTCCATGGGAGCTAGCAAAGAGTAGGTTTCAGAAATCTAAGTGGGAGGTAATGAGAAAGTTCATGTACATTTTGGTAGCATCCTTAGAAAGAAATGGGCAATTTTATCTATGTTACAAAGAAAGAAACACCACACTTTAATGCTTTCCATGCACATCTAAACCACTGCTAGGAAGATGAGAATTCTATTAGAGAGTATCTGGAACTTACCAAATCTTACTATGAAAACTTAAACTGCTTCTTTTTACTGTTTTTATACAGTAAAAAGGGAACAATTTTCAAAGGGATTCTTCACAGGTTAATAAGTGTTTTCACATTGACAAGGCTTCATGGAAAACGTACCCTGTCCTCACCCAAGACAGAAAAAACAAATGTCAAGAGGGTGTACTGGGCCAGAGTTAACGCAGGCTGCATTTGTGAAGCATCACAAAAGCAGCTGTGAGAGGTCCAGGCAGCCATTTTCTGATGGCAACTGCAAGGGACAGGCAAGAGTGGCTTTGCTCCTCCTCTCATCACTACCACTGGAACACCAGGGATACAATTAAGCTGAGGGTCTATCTAGACCTGAGAGGTTAGGAGGAATGTACAGGTAGTGCTTACTGGTGTAGGATGGGGGAGGGGAGAGGAGGGGATGGGTAAGAGGCAGGCTGCTTGGGGGAATTAGAATTTTTTTTAAAGTTATGCAGATCCCAGCCAATATTTCAATGCTGGCACTTGCATAGCTACATTAGTCAAGTTACAGATCTAAAAAGATATCATGTTTTGTGCTAGTTCGGTAAGGTCCTCAGCATCATCCTCATGGTTGTTTTCAATTTTGGCCAGCCATCTGATTGTAGGTCACCCTATTTTCCTGGTTTCTTCAATCTTCCCAAACATGATGTCCTTCTCCAATAATCTTTCTCTTCTGACAATGTGACCAAAATAATACAATCGTAACTTCATCATTTGGGCTTCGAGTGACAGCCAATTTGGTCTCTTCCAGAATCAGTTTGTTAGTTCTTGTGACGGTCCACTGCACGCATAAAATCATTGTCCAGCATCAAAGTTCAATGAATCAATCTTCTTTGTGTCTTGTTTCCGTGGAGGGGCATAATCAAACATACGTATAAGTCCGATTTGAGCATATGGCGCTAAACGCCCAAATTCAGAAGTGAGAAAATGTCAATTTTCGAAAAATACATCTACGATATTTTTCCCCCAAAATCGTCCATCTCGACGTCCAGGCTATTCGTCCAGACCGCCAGGACATCTATATTTATTCCACATTTTCGACCAAAATTTTATCCAAGTCCCAAATGCCCAGAATAAGACCATTTAGATGTGGGAGGGGACAATTTTATAATGGACTGGCCACCTAGACATGGTAACAAAGCAGTGGGACACCTTAGAGGGCACTGCTGTGAACTTCACAAAAAGGATGCCATATAAACATCTCACCAGAACTCCCTTATAGGTTATGGTGAATCCTCCAAAACCCACCATGCCTACCTGTCTACAACCCCAATAGTCCTTATAGCTGCAGGTGGCACCTATATTTAGTTATTTATTTTAAAAAATGTCTATCCCGTTTCCTCTTCTATTTTGAATGGAGTTCTTTTCAAAATGGTTTTGTATAATGTACTGTAAATCACTTGGATCCTTTTTGGCTATATACGTGGTATATAACGTTTTTAATAAACATAAACATATCCTAAGCAGGTAACAAATGATACATACATAAAAAGATAAACAAACTCTACAAATTTATCAATACATCAGCACCACAATAAAAAGTCTTTATCTAATATTCAATTCACATGAGATTGCAATGTCATCTATTAGTTTAAAACAATCAAGTAACGAAAGCTCTCACCAATAGACAAGTCTTTGACTATTTTTTAAAGAATTTAAAGTCTGCATCTAATCTTAATATTTTTACAAAAATAAGAACCAAAAACAGAAAGAATGGCAAAACTTAATAACAAAAAAGATTCTTTCTTGTACCACACAGGAAGATTGCTTAAAAATTACTTATGTGCGTGTTATCAAAAAATATATATATAAAAGTATATCTCAACACATAAATTGTGTGGTCCTCAGTATGTAACTCAAAACATGTTCGTTTGTTTAATGAGTTGTAAGCTTATAGAAACCCAGCAGGTTATATTAAGCGTTAATACATCCCTGGACCTTATTATGTGAAGTGCTTTATATAAAGTCAACACAAAGTGAACACCAATCAAAAATATCATCTTTACCCTGTGGTTAAACACAAAAATTATTAATCAAAAAAAGGAGATCCTATCCCCTGATGCAAATACCCAGTAATAACGGGCAGTATTCAGAGTGCATAGAAAAATTCACAGTACATAAAGGAATATATAGTACTTATCTCCATTAGCGAAAAATGACCATGGTGGTGGTTGTTTTGCTTCGAAAGTCCATGCTGGATATTTGGCTCTACAGAGCTCCATTAAGGAGGCTTGATGCCCCCTTCTTCAGGAGCAATGCACTGGACAACAGGACCAAGAGAATGAAAGGAACTCCAGTAGCTCTCAGGCAAAAATGAGGGAGTGTGCAGGGGTCTTTACTTTGTCTCTGCAGTGGTTATCTGGTCATTTTGGATACCTTTTTTGACACTTATACCTGTTTTTATATTGTCTAATTCACTGTTCTTCAACCGCCAGTCCGCAGAAAATTTCTGCCGGTCTATGCAGGGCCGGCAAGATCGAGTAGGCAGATAAATTTCCTGCCGACTGTGGTTACTCCCGACTGCGGCTCCTGCCGACTGCTGTTTCTCCCAGCCTCGGGCAATCAAGACAGGCTGCCGACATTGGGGCCTTCCCTCTGTGAGTCTCGCCTGTTCGGAAACAGGAAGTTGAAACAAAATAGGTGGGACTCAGAGAGTAAAGGTCCCGATGTCGGCAGCCTGTTTTGATTGCCACTCCTGCCGAGTTGCTGAAGAGGGCCGCGTGGAAGGTGCAAGTGGAAGGGAGAGAGCTGCAGGTACAAGGGAGATGGTCAGCGTGTGTGAGCAAGATTCTGGGGAGCCTTCGACAGTGGCTGTCTCCCCTCCCAGCAGCTCTCCTACTTGCCAGAGGCAGCAACGGACCCAAGGATGCCTAAGTAAATCACTGCTGCAGGCAAGTACTGAGAACTGTTGGAAGGGGAGGAAGCCACTGTAGGAGGCTGGGAAGCTGCTGGATAAAGGGAGAGCTGCTATTGGACCTGGAGGGAGGTAGAAGGAGAGATGTTGCTGGGAGGGGAGGAGGGAAACAGATGGGAAGAGAGTTAATGTTGGATAGGGGGAGGAGGGAAGGGAGAAGGAAAAAAGGAAGGAGGTAAGGGAGAAAGCAAAAAGGAAGGAAACAGCTGGCAGGGAGATTATAGGAGGGGAAGGGGATCAGGGAGATCAGATGAGGGAAAGGGGAGAGAGAGAGATTAATGCTGGAAAGGGGGTCAGCAGAGAAATGAGAGGGATAAAGATGCTACATCTGGTGTAGGAGAGATAAAAATGAAGAAAGCAGTCAAGCTGGAATGAATGATGTAAAAAGGAGAGAGGAGGCACAGGCTGGATGGACAGGGGAGAGGGGCATAGAAAGAAGTCAGATACATATGGAAAGGGGAGAGGGCAGACAGTTGATGCAACGGGCAGATGCTGCATTGAAGAAACAGGGCAGACACTGGAAGGAAAAGAGTGAAAAGAAGATGAAAGCAGAAACCAGACAACAAAAGACAGAAAAAAATAATTTTATTTCTATTTTGTGATTAGAATATATCAGATTTGAAATACATACCCTGCTAGAGACATAACTGGGGACTGCAGTATTCTGTTAGCATGATATTTCTGTGTAGCATTCTATAATAACTTGGCTTGTTCAGTTTTCTTGATAGTAGAGGGGATATATGTGAAGGGGAGGGGAGACAGGGGTTTTGTTGGTCCGTGCTCTGTATATTTGTATTTATACAATCACAATTGTTCAGAATATTGTTTCTTTTTATACTTTAATAAAATATGTTCAATATAAAATCATAACTGCAGCTTGTGCACATGGGATCAGATGGTTTGCGGGGACCGAGCTCGCGGAGGCGGGACGGAAATGGTATTTTTAAAATTTCAGTCTTAATAGTTTGCCAATCCACAAAATAATTCTTTTATTTTTGCCGGTCCACGGGTGTAAAAAGGTTGAAGAACACTGGTCTAACTCACAACGTTTAAGTTTCATCCAGGATGTCTAGTATAACATTGGATTATCGCTGCAGGTTGACTAAGTCTAGGACGGCCCCCATCCCGCCCACATACTGCCCTAACCACTCCTCCAGATACGCCCATTCAGCTCTGGGCACACAACAGCATTCAGAGCATTAAAAATCCTGCAACACGTCCAGAAAGTCAGTTTATCGGCACTTGGACAACTTGTCGTTTAGGTCGTCCAAGTGCTGACTTGGGCAGGTTTTAGACATGTTTATGTTTTGATTATGAGTCTTCTCCAGAGTAGCCCCTCCACTCTGGAATACACTTCCTGAAAGACTTCACTTAACACAGGACTATCTATACTTCAGGAAGCAGGTGAAAGCTTGGCTCTTCAACCAGGCTTTTAATGGAAGAAGTAACTAACTTAATGGTCACACACACACATATACAAATGACACCGGCTGCACATACAATAGCAGGGAATGTTTATCTACTCCTACCCTAGCTGAGAATTCTCAAGCACAATTCTGACCTCATATACAACTTCTTTAAATTAGTCCCCTTATTTTCTTACTCCTGTTAATCTATCTTATCTACCTATATGCTCCATCTTTGCTTACACTCGATGCCCTTTATTAAATGTTTTTTAAGATGTATTGTGCTGACATTGTATAGTAGCATACTATGTTGTAGTCTGATTGTAATTTGAATATTTTTACTGCTATAATTGTCTATTGCTCATGTTTGACTTATTTTTTACGGTAAATAAATCCTAATAAATTAAAAATGAAATTCATGAAAGCTTGGGACAAGTACCTAGGATCCTTACGGCTTATCCACTTTGCTCTTCCTCTCCCTTAAAGATCCTAAGTACTTGTCTCTAGCTTCCATGATTTTTATTTTTTTATTAGAAACCCTTTTGAAACAGAAATATTTCTATCTTTTCATTCAAAAAAGTACTATTTCTTAGATGTGCTTGTCCTCAGTATAGCTATTTTTTTTGAACCATTAAAAAAAGAAACACATACAAAAGAAAAAAGCATAAAACAAACCACTGGGATGTAGGAGGGGCCAGCATTTATAGTAGGCTGGCCACACAGACGTCCTAGCAGAACAGTGGGGCACCCTAAGGAGAACTGCAGTGAATATCACATAAAATGTCCCAGGAACACCTCTTACCATAACCTCCTTATATTGAATGGTGAGCCCTCCAAACCCCACCTAAAACCTACTGGACTCAACTGTACACCACATCAATAGCTCTTATGCACCACAGCCTGATGCTCCTGGGCCACAGGAATAAAACTGCTTGTGAGGTGGCTCACATCAACATTATTCTTGTAAGATGGGATTCAACAACTTGCGGTACTAGGATACCACAGGTTCCTGAATCTTACGGGGCATTAAGGTGCGGTAAAGGGTGAACTTTTACCACACCTTGATGAATTCCCCCTAAATGTCAACAGGAAAAGACACTTGTTACTAAGTGGGGTTCGCTATGTTCATCAGTTAGCAAGAGCAATTTCTAGAGCACTGTTGGTATTTTATTGCAGCATAAACAGTGTGGCTTTCCCTGTTAATGTTTATGCAATTCCTACTATTATGTATCCTTTCATACCCATATAAAAAAGGAAAGCATCATTCAAATAGCATAATAGACATTTGATTGGCACCTAAATTGTGACCATAAATCAGAGTTATGGAAAAGAAAACATAGCTAATCCAGAGAGTTCTCACAAGCTTTCAACTGCTAGCTCTTGCCCAAATCAGTGAGGCTCAAATTAATTGGAAGTGAGTCTGGTTTGGCTCTCCTAGCATCTAGACCTATATGTATGACTGTCCAGTGCTGACAGCAAATTGTTCAGTCTCCTTGATCACTCACTGCGTCCTACTTTTTCTTTTCTCTGTTTACAAATATTCTCTATAACCTCTGTTTGAATTATACCTCTCTACTCATCCTTTACTGGATATCTTCGACACATTTAATAAAGTGCTTTGGCATGTAGTATAGAAGTTCCAATCAATTAAACGAAACCAGTTTTACTAGAGCATTTACAAAAGACACATGCATATCTCTGACCCTCCTTTTGATATATTTCATGCAAATCTATTTAACATTTTTTTTCAGAATGCCATCACTATATAGATACTGTAGATAAGGGTGCCATTTTCATGATAATTGCTATCTTCAATTTGATCCCACCCACAAATAACTACTTTAAATATTCTCAGTAACCTAAAAATGTACCTGCTGAATTTGGATGATAATTTAGAGCTGGACTCATAAGGAAAATGTTTGTTCATGAGTAAAGCTTATCTAGTTGCAAAATGCTGTATATTGCTACAATGGATTGAAAAGGCCCATCCTACTTTGAGATTATGGCACAATCAGACACAAGTCATGTTGCACATGGAAAGACTATCATACATTTTATAAAACAGCTAAAAACCTATCTTTTCTCCAAATACCTGACTAGCTGACTCATTCAAATATACAATTATGTTTAATGTTTATAATCTTTTGTAAACCACGTAGAACTTTTCAGTAACGCGATCTATAAGTACAGTGGAACTTTGGTTAACGAACATAATTCGTTCCAGAAGCATGCTCGTAAACCAAATTACTCATATATCAAAGCGAGTTTCCCCATAGGAAGTAAGGGAAACTCGCTTGATTGGTTCCACCTCCCCTCCCCTCCGGCGCTGCTCCACCCCACCACATCCCCAAAAGACCCCCACTGGTGCGCTTCCACATCTCCCCCATGTACCGGCATGGCCCCCCCCGCCCGCAAACGTCGCCCCACTGTGAACCGGCATCCCCCGCCCACCCAAACTGAAAGCTTATCCCCAATCTAGCACCAGCATGCAGCACCAACCCACAGGAGATGCCAGTGCCCAAAGATCGTGCTGCTTGCCAGACTAGGCCTTGAGCATTTGCGCATGCTCAAGGCCTTCTGAAGCAAAGTGTTTTGTCTTTGTAGAGGTAGGAAAACCCATAGAAGGGTGGTGTGGAGCTCGGCTCCTATGAACGCCAACACTTGAGAGAGTTGAAAATGAGACTTTGGAAAACTGACTTTGAACCCTAGAAGCTGGAGAAAAGCTATGGTCACTTGAGTTACTGAATGTACTGCTTGAGGTAATTTAGCTTTTATCAACCAATTGACCAGATTTAAGAACATAAGAATTGCTGCTGCTGGATCAAACCAGTGGTCTATTGTGCTCAGCAGTCCGCTCCCACTGCAGCCCTTAGGTCAAAGACTAGTGCCCTAACTGAGACTAGCCTTACCTATGTACGTTCTGGTTCAGAAGGAACTTGTCTAACTTTGTGTTGAATCCCTAGAGGGTGTTTTCCCCTATAACAGCCTCCAGAAGACCGTTCCAGTTTTCTATCACTCTCTGGGTGAAGAAGAACTTCCTTACATTTGTACTTGAAACCCGTGAGTACAGAGGGTTGCTGCTACCACCACCAGGAACTTTGTGAATATTCTTGGAGATGAAGCAAGGCCAAGTGGCAGAACTTTACACTGGAAATGCTGATGGTCCTCACGAAAATGAAGAAATTTTCGTGTTCTGGGTGTATGGATATGTGCGTAGAGGCCTCTTTGAGGTCTAGAGAGCATTGTCAATCGTTTTGTTCCAGAAGTGGGTATAAGGTTTGCAGGGATCAAATGCAAAACTTGTGGAATTAGGAAATACCTGGAGTAGAACCACTGATTTTTCTGGGAAAGGAGTAATACTTCTATGGCACTTAGTTGAAGCAGAGCTTCGATTTCCTGAAGAAGGAATATCTGTTGAGATGTGAAAGAGGACTCTCTTAGAGGGTTGTTTGGAGGAATAGTGATGAACTGAAGAGAGTAACCCTCCTGAATGACTGAGGACCCAGGTGTCTCTGGTAATGAGAGTCCAGAAATGATAATATAATAGAAGTCGGCCTCCGATGGGTTGGGGAGGTTGCTGAGATGGGGGTATTGCGGCTATGCTCTCTAGAAGCATGTTAAAAAGACTAAGCTGGTTTCTGAGGAGCAGAAGTCTGAGGTTTCTGAGGCTTTTGTGATTTCTGCCTCTTCTATGGTGGGGATTTTGAAGAGGATGAAATTATTGTATAACGCCTCTTGTATGAATATGAAGCAGGTATCTGAGAAGATTTATATGGCTGAGTCTTGGATCCCATTAAAGTGGTCCAGCTTTGTTCATGCTGGGAAAGTCTTTGGGTGGCATCCTCCACCTTGTCCCCAAAGAGCTCTTCACTAAGACAAGGAATGTTTGATAAATGATCCTGAACGTTAAAGTCCATGTCAGAGACTCGCAGCCATGCAACACGTCTCACAGCAATAGACATAGCCGATGCTCTGGATTTCACGTCAAATGATTCAAATGCTATTATTGCTATAAACTTTCTGATTTGAAGGAGGCTATGAGTAGTCTCATGGAATTCTGGAAGTCGGTCAGATGGACTATATTGTTGAAAATCAGCCAATTTCTTAATGAGTTGTTTAAGGTAAAACGACATATAGAAGTTATAACTGAGAACCCTATTGGCTAACATAGAATTTTGGAAGAAGCTGCACCCAAACTTGTCAATGGTGCAGCCTTCACACCCTGGTGGAGCAGTAGCATACACTTTGGTACTAGAAGATATTTTAAGAGTAGATTCCACCAGTAAAGGCTGATGTGCCAGTTGCAGCTTATCAAAGCCAGGACAGGATTATTATCTATATAAAGAGTCTATCTTCCTTGGAGCAATAGGAAGAATGAGAGGAGTCTCCCAGTTCTTAAAAAGAGCCACTTTAAGGATATATTACGTAGAGGCAATTTAAGGAGCTCTTTAGGAGGTTCATCAAAGTCTAACGCCTCAAGGGGCTCTGTTCTGGGCTCAATGACTGACTCTAGCTTAACAGGCAAAGCTTCCTCCATCTGTCTGATGAATTTGGTGAAAGTCCTTCTAGAGGAGATTTACACCTAGGCGGTGGAGGAGATGAATCTGATGAGATGCCATATGACTCTGCAGCAGATAAGGTGGGTTTAAGATCAGAATCAGTGTCTTGTTGAGAAAAATCAGAATCAACATCTACAACTCCAGGAGATTCTCTCTATGAAAGAGAAGGATGCTTCCCGGACTGAGAAGTACAATGACTTAAAGATATTGAGAAGGGTTCCTTCGCCGACGTCGGTACCGGTCAGATGAAGAAGATGAACTTTGTCAACGAGAATGTTTAGATCTTGATCTACGTCAGGAGGAACGCAAATCGGTACCATGTGATGTACACTTGTATTTAGAAGAGCGAGCATCACTATCGTGTGATCTCGAGTGAGCATTGATACAGTGTGATCTCGATGTCCATCAACGCTTCGATTAAGAGCTGGAGTTGGTATCCTTGGGCCTCAATGTGACATGCGCAGGCTGGGCCTGTACTGAGGGAGTCGATGTAAGCACCGATGCTGTATACAGCTTAAATAGATCACCGAGCTCCCTCCGAAAGAACTCTTTCCGTTGGTCCTGGATGCACTGCACTGGTACCAATGGTTCAACAGCTGGTACCATCTGTGTTGCAGGGTGTCAAGGGGTGGTTGACCTCGATGAGGAAGCACACTCTATAGAAGACACAGCCTGCACAGGAGATCGATGATGGTGTCGGCACTTGGCATGCATCAAGGGTCTTGATGCTGAAGATATGTACAATGCTGGTGGAGTAGAGGACGGCTTCTTAGTAGGTTTACCCGATGCAGAAATGACATCGAGGGAGGCGTCGATGCCTCTACCATTGGTACCAATGGCATCAATTTGTCACTGGAGGCCATGGCCATCTCCTGCTGAATGCATCAAACCTTAAGAGAGCGCTTTTGCATAGTAGAACACTGGATACAAGTGTCTACTCAATGCTCCGGGCCCAGACACTGAATGCACCAGCTTTGCGGGTCAGTGAGATGGTGATGGGCCATTGGCAACTAGTGCACTTTTTAAAACTGGCAGAAGGCTTCGACAAGTGAGGAAAAATCTCAGCAGTTAAATAAAAAACTCAACGGTTGCAGCTCGAGACAAAAACCAGTGAGAAAAACATGAAGAAGAAAAAGCCCAAAGGCCCAACTGAAGAACAGAAAACTAATTTCTGTTCTTCAGTTGGGCCCTTGGGCTTTTTCTTCTGTATTTTTTTTTTTTTTTTTTAGAAAAAAGAAACCGAAGAAGAAAACTGTTAGAAAAGAAAATGAGCCAAAGGGTAAAAATATATTGGGAAGGCAACGCAAGTTGGACAGAGTCCAAAACATAACTTCTTCACTCTGCAGAGAACAAAAAACTGAGGAACTACGAGCTGACTTTGGGCTGGAAGGCACTCGCGCAGTCAATCTCGAAGCTTCTTAAGAAGTTTAAAGTGACAGTACACTTTTAGAACTGTCCATACCGGGCTCCATGGATAATAGATTTTCTCATTATTACGGTATGTGTATTGTCCTATTGTATCATGTTATACAATTAATATATTTTGACATAAATATTTCAGTAATGGTCCTACTGATAATAGTGAAAAGCCCAATTTAAAGGCTATTTGCTGCATGTCTTGACAAGAACATAAGCTCCAAGCAAAAAGGATTGCTCATTATACCCAGCAGTACAGTGCAGCATAGATCCAATATGCACTTTACAAATGATAATAATGATTACATTGCCCCTCTTCTTAGGTTAAAGCTCTGTATACCGTGGTGAGGAGAATCTATGTTTCAATCTTGTATGTCAGAACCAGTTTTATCTAGTCATGCCATGGAATTGGTACATGTAGATTTAGGGTAAAAGGGAAGACAACTGTCACTCTTGGTAGCATTTTTCAGCCAATTTATACTTAGGACACATCTTGAAAGAGATGGCTCCTCAGTCCTTAGACCAGCAAAGATTTTTGAAGATCCATTACCATGCCAACTGAAGGGAAGATGGTGGTGCAGCAAAGACTGTTTATGCCAAAAATGGAAAATGACAAAATAAGAACAAAAATGCAACAAGACTGATATCTCTGCTTTATGAAGAAAAGTTAATCAGGTAGAGATGGCAATTTTTTTTGGTGGTTTTCAATCCCTCACAGAGAAAATTTTGAAGTTATACCCACAAGAGCTCAAATTAAATTGCACCCCTGCCTGCTTTGTAAAAGGCTCATAATTTCCAAATTTTATCAGTACTCTTGGTATTTTTAAGTCTTGTCTTCTAAAATTGCTCTTTTCATCTTGTTCCATTAAAATGCTTCCAACTGCTTAGTCTCCATTCAGTGAGCTGTTTCTGATAATAATAAATTGTTGTTTTCCTGGATCAAAAAATGTTGGTTGTTCTAGTGATTCCAAGAAATAAATTGGATGTTATGGCAGGATATTTTTTTGTATCTAATATAAAAAAAGGATTGCACTACCATTTATGTATAAAAAGCATAATTGTATCCATTATAATTTCCAGGAGTATTCATGGTTGCCAGTTTAACACTCACCTCTCTATAAAAGATGACATCAAGAATGGGGGATAGGAAAACATGCCGGTAGAAAAGCAGGAATGAAACACAAAAGGTTTCACATTGTCATGCTTAGACTTGCAACTGATTAATGAAGAAATACTAGATATATTAATGTTTTTACTGAAATATTAGACTATCATTTAAGTAGCCAAGATGTAGGTGGTGATGCCTATCAACTGTTCTATAGACTCCTCTAGTTAATATGGAAAGATAAACGTAGTGCATCCAGATTTGCCAGTATAAACAACCTTTCCACATCACTTGCTTTAAACTGCCTGAGAAAGTCATATTAGAAAACAAAAATATTATCTCTGCAGAAACACTGAAAGCACTGTATATATGAAGTATATGGAGACAACCGCCCAGGCTAAATGCCAGCAATACTACAAGTTGCTTGAGCTGGCTAGGCTAAAATTGAAGAAACATTACAGAGCCTCAGAGAGGGAAAAAACAAGTATAAAAATACTCCCTAAACAGCAGTACCAATCTAATAGCACATTTGTATATTATTGAAAAAAAATAATACATCTGTAAGATGTATTGCATGTGGTTCAGAATAAGGTTATCTTCAAGAGACACTGTCCAAATGCAGAAGTTAGACTATCCCAATAAGCAGTTAAGAGAAACACCTACTGTGTTTCCTAGAAAATAAGACACTATCTTATATTAATATTGGGCCCAAAAAAGGCACTAGGTCTTATTTTCGGGGATGTCTTATTTTTTTCATGAACAATTATCATCTCTCCCTTCCTCTCTTCCACCCCAATTCTTCCTATTTCCTTTCTCTCCCCCACATGTGCAGCATCTTTCCTCACCTCTCACCTATTCCCTTGTGCAGTATCTTTCTATACCTCCCTCCCTCCCATCCCCCTGCTCTGCAGCATCTTTCTATCCCTCACATCCCCCCCCCCCCGCTTCCACCGCTGCGCACCTCCCCCCTGCTGACCCTTTCATCTCTCCCTCCCATCTGAACCCCAACCGCGAGCCAAAATACCTGGACACAAACGGCAGCGTCGGCAGCACAAGCTGAATCGTGACCTGCCCTTCTCATGTCCGGGCGTTCATCAACAACACAGCACGGAATGGCTGGGAGTGAGAAGGGCAGGACACGATTCAGCCTATGCTGCCGACGCTGCCATTTGTTTCCAGGTATTTCAGCTCGCGGTCAGGGTTCGGATAGGAGGGAGAGGTGGAAGGGATGGCGGGGGGGGGGGCGGGAGATAGGGGAAACGCTGCTGCCGGCGACTAGGGCTTATTTTCAAGGATAGGGCTTATATTAAAGACATACCTCGAAAATCAGGCTACGGCTTATTTTCGGGGTAGGTCTTATTTTCGGGGAAGCACGCTAGTAGCTGAGGAGTACTTCTATAAAGAACAGAAACAAATGATTCCAAATTAACCCATCACATGCTAAGCAGGTTGTAAATACAAATTTAAAAAATCTACTTTAAATAATGCCAGATGATACTGGGGTATGAATTACAACAATGACAGAGTGGACCAGATTGTTGGAGCGGTAATGGTATATATTAAGGATAGCACAGAATCAAAAAGAATAAAAGTTCTGCAGGAAACAAAATGCAATATGGAATCTTCATAGATAGAAATGCCATATATGATGGGAATAAGACTACGTGTGGGGCTTTATTATTATCCATCTGGACAGGATGAAAAGATAGCGTGTGAATTGTTAACATAAATGAAGAATGCTAAAAAGAGATTAGGTTCTTACCTTGCTAATATCTTTTCTATTAGATAGGTGTGTCATTCTGGACAGTATTCTCCCCATGCCCATTCCAAGTTTTCAACTCCTCCTCCTGCTGTCCCCTTCAGAGTGTACCAAAGCAGACAATAGCCCTATATAGTAGTGCTGCCTGATTCACGATTCGAATCGATTCACCAATTCACTTCGGGTGAATCGATTTGAATCGATTTTTAAAAAAAATTGGTCTCCTGATTCGGTGACTGACCCACCCCCCTCGCCCCCTAAAGCAGGAGCGGCAGCACTACCTCTTGCTGGCTGGCCACTGCCACTCCTGCTTTAGAGGGCAAAGGGGGAGGGTCAGTCGGGAAGTGCTGGTGTCCGGCTTCTCCCCTGGCCTCCTGCGCATCCAGCTTTCCCCCTGGCTTCCGGAGCATCCATTTACCTTATTTCATCAGTCTGCAGAGAGGATCGCTTGTGCTAGCGATCTTTACAAGTTGCCATAGGTCTTCGGAGCTGTCTTCCCTCTGCCGCGATCCTGCCTCTGACTATAATATATTTTCTTCCCAAAAAAGTCTTTAATAGGCTCATGTTAACTTTCTTTAACATTTCTTCAATAAATAAATAAATGAATAAGTTACATACTTGTTGTTTGTCTAGAAACTGCTCTAGGGACTTCAATCTTGGTGCATCAGTGGGGAGCGCCTACTGCTGTGGTTTTAAATAAATCATATGATTCTCCCTCAGCCAATCCTGATCACGCTGAAGTAAAGGTGGTTGCCATACCATTTTATGCCACGGGCGGGCCCAGGGCAGGATTAATTCTTCGAGGGCCCCTAGGCACACAAGTACACTGGGCCCCCTAACTCTGCCTCTGTCTCCCAGTTTCTGCTTTCCTCATCTTGTTATTTTCTTCCTTCCATCCACTGTCTGCCCTTTCCAGAAACTGTCTGCCAACCCCCTTCCATCTTTCCATTTCTCCTCCTGCTCTCCCCCTGCCCCCTTGGTCTGGCATCCATCTTCTTCACTCTGTTCCCCTCATGGTCTGGCATCTCTCTCCTTCCATTTCCCTCTCTTTTCTCATTTCCTCCACTCAGATCTGATATTTCTGTCTCCTTCCCCCTTTCCCCCATGCACTGGCATCTCTCTCTTCTCTATTTTCTTCTTCTGTCTAAATTAAATTGTCTCTTACTATTCAGTCCTCAGTTTCCCTCTTTTCACTGTGCCTACCCACAGATTGCCACCCCTTTCCTTCACCCCTCCACTATCTCACTAACTCTCTTTCCCCCATCCAGCATACGCCTTTTTCTTTCTCCCCTCCTTCCATCCAGTATGTGTTCTCTTTCTCCACTTCCATTCAGCATCTGCTCTCCCCTCTCAACTGACATCCATCTGCCCTCTTCTCTCTCTCCCTTCTCCCCACTTCCATCATCTGTCCAACTGCCCCTTTCTCTCTCTCTCTCCCACTCCGAGCCTCCACCCCAGGCCCATCTCCCTCCCTTCCCCTCACCTTCGCGAGGCCCACCACTTACATTATTCATTAGAGGGTTTGCAGCCTGTAACCCTCCCCACCACCACCTTCCCCTGTTCCTCCGAGGGTTTCCGACCTCTGCTCCTCCACGTCTCCCCCTCAGCTCCTCGGGTGCTTACAGCCCGCACTCCTCTCCAGCTCCTTCTTTCCCACTGCATCCAGACCCTGCACCCCCTCTACGGACTTCTGGGAGGGGCTGAAGTTTGTGGCACCCTTCGCGCCACCAGCTACTCCTCTGTCTCCTTCCCCACTGCACCCAACACCTGCAGCAAACACCCCCCCCCCCCGGAATTCTGCTGCGAAGGCTCCCACTTCCATCCCATAGACGCGGCGAAGAACGCTCGTACAGCCAGCGGGTAGCAAGATCAGCCACAGCACCTGCAAACGGTGCTCAGGCCAAAGTTTCCTTCTGACACGAACTGCCCAGGCAGAAACAGGAAGCTTCTTCAGAGGGGAAGCTTTGGGCTGAGCACCACTTGCAGATGCTGTGGCTGATCTTGCTGTCAATGCCGTGGTAGGGCCCGATCTTGCTGTCATCAGGGGGGGGCAATCTTGCTGACATCAGAGGGGGAGGCCCGATCTTACTGTCATCAGAGGGGGGCCGATCTTGCTGTCATGGCCGTTAAAAAAAAAAAAATGGATAGGTGACAGTGAGTGGGCCCCCCTGACAATTTCGGGCCCAAAGCAAGTGCCTCCTGGACCTATCCATTAATCCAGCCCTGCGCGGGCCATTCTATCTCATGGTTAAGGCCCAGGGGGGCTACTGTTCCCCAAATGTAGATAAACCTCTGTTCCCTGCGTAATATTATTTGGAACAGATCTCCCTCATGCCGTAAACTCACTTGATGTAACACTATGAATTGCAACTGCGGTAAAGAATGATGTTGATTAGACCAATGTTCAGTGAGAGGAGTTTCCATTCTCTCTCTCCGAATGTTGCTCAGGTGTTCTGCAATGCGGGTCTTTACCTGGCGTTGTTTGTTACCTATATAGTATAGTTTACAGAGGCAAATGCAATAAATGACCCCTGAAGATATGCAATCTGTATGTTGTTTAAATTTAAATATTCTCCTTGTATTTGGTATATCAACATTTTAACTGAACAATTGAAACTTCGATATAGCTATACCAATAAGAAGTATTTTTGGAACTCAAATATACCTCCAATGTATTATAGCAATAGATTACACTTCATACCCTTAAGGTCTGACTGACATCAAAATCTCAGTCTTGACTTGAATTTCCTGATTAAGACTAGGCAGCAGGAGAAAATATTGACTGAGCTGGATTCCAGAATGACACACCTATCTATTAGAAAAGATATTAGCAAGATAAGAACCTAATTTCTTTCTATAGTATAATAGGTGTGTCATTCCAGACATTAGGGACGTACAAAAGCAGTCCCAGAAACCTAGGGTGGGTCCTCGGCGCCTGCTCGTAACACTGAGAACCCAAAGCCGATGTCCTCCCATGCTGTAGAACTGGAGAACGTATGCAGAGTGGACCAGGTTGCTACCCTACAAATCTCCCTTGGCGAAATCGCCTGAGCTTCCACACAAGAAGAAGCCATACTTCTTGTGGAATGCTTTCAAGGAGACTGTCAATTGCTTGCCACGGGCAATAAATGCTGATAAAATGGCCATCTGTATCCATTTTGAAATGGTAGCCTTAGACTCCAGTCTACCGCATCTAGACTGATAGGTAAGCAAAAATAGATGGTCCAACAGTCGGAACTCATTGGTGACCTCTAGATAACATAGGAGGACTCTCCTCACATCCAGCTTTCTTAGAATTCTGGTCCTCTTCCTTTGACCCTGTATGGAACGCTGGTAATCTTTGATTGACATGAAACACCAAAACAACCTTTGGCAAAACAGATGGGACAATGAGCAAGAAAACGCACATCTCCATGATCTCGAGGAAGAGCTCCCTCTTGCTGACGAAATGGCCAGAAGGAAAATGGTCTAGACAGTAAGATCCAACAAGGACGCCTCTTGAATAGGCTTATATAGAGTCTGACTGAGGCTATGTAAAACCATGTTAAGGTTCCATGATAGAAGCAGTTGTTTTACTGGTAGTCTGAGACTTACCCCCTCTTTTATAAAACTGCAATAGCAGTTTCTAGTGTGGGGAGCTGTACTGAATGGCCCACGCTGCTCCCGACGCTCAAAGGAACTCAATAAGCGTCGGAAGCTGCGCAGGCCATTCAGCACAGCTCCCCACACTAGAAATTGCTATCGCAGTTTTGTAAGAGGGGGGGGTTAGTGTTCCCGTTAAGAATCTGGCTATGTCTGGATGAGAAACAGGGAAGCTTTGTATCCACAGGCTCTGAAGCTCGTGAGGCCTGACACTTGGACCCTGAGTGATGCCACTGCAGGGCCTTTGTCGAGACTTGCTTGGAAGAAAGCTAGCACCACTGCAATAGGAGCATTAAATGGCTTCACCTTCTCTTTCGTGTATCAGTTTTGAAATGTCCCATAAGCCTTAGCGTAAGTGGAGACCATCACAGACTTCTTAGCTCTGAGGAGTAGCAATGACTACTTCTAAGTATCCTTTGCACTCTTAACGCTGTGCGCTCAAGAGCCATGCCGTAAGATCAAAGCAATCTGGATCTTCTATTACCATTGGGCCTTGAGATACATCAGGCTGTACCTACAGTTTGAGACCCTGGTACTTCTGAAGATGCACAAGGTCTACATACCAAGGCCTGCATGGCCAATCTGGAATTACGAGGACCACTCTCCCGGGGTGGTTTGCTATTCTGTGAAGTATTCACCCTATAACGGGCCATGAAGAAAATATGTATAAGAGCTCGCTCTTTGCCTATGGCTGGACTAGGGCGTCCAAACCTTTGCTTCTGGGCTCAGCTTTTCAACTGAAGAACAGATCCACTTTCTTATTCCTATCTGTAGCCATTAGATCAAAAGCTGGCCAACCCCATCATCCAAGAACGATGGACTGGAATGCTGCTGCAGATAAGATAATGTCCATTTTCCTGGGTCTCAGTTTTGCCTGTTGAGGTAATCAGCCTGAACAAGGTCCACTCCCACTACATGTGCTGCAGATGTTGCCTATAGGTATAGCTCTGTCCACATGAACTATAAGTGGGCTTCCAAGCTCTCCTTGGCGATTGACATAAACTACTGCTGTAGCATTGTCCGAGAAGACTCAGAACGCTTGTCCTTCCAGATTCTTCCCCAGTTTTTTTTAACAACAATCGAATTGCCCGATGCACCAGTCTGTTGACGGACCATTTTCTCTGAGAGGACGACCACTGCCCTTGGATTGGGCGTCCGTTGCAATGGCCTCCCCAGCTGAACAGGCTGGCATCTGTTGTGAGAATCACCCATGAAGTTATTCTGAGGGGCATGCCCCCCAATAACGACTGTGGCTTGAGCCAACAACTCATACTGTGGTGGGATTCTGGAATTTTCAAGAGAGTCATTTGAAGAGAGTCTGTTTCTGGGGGACCACCAAGACAGTAGTGCATTCTGGTGAAGATGCATGTGACCCTTCGCCCAAGAGACCACATCTATAGTGGCTATTATGGAGCCTACTTCTTGGAGATAGTGCCATGCATATGGAGCTGGCTTGGCCATCATGT
This sequence comes from Geotrypetes seraphini, assembly GCF_902459505.1. Lineage (NCBI taxonomy): Eukaryota > Metazoa > Chordata > Amphibia > Gymnophiona > Dermophiidae > Geotrypetes > Geotrypetes seraphini. Next base: position 100,339,037 of record NC_047090.1, on the reverse strand, counting down.
CCATTGTCTGAGTGCAAATCTTCTGCCTATATGCTTCTGGAAGAGAGACCCGGACTTCTGCCACGTTGAATAGTACTCCCAGGTAGTCCAGGGATTGGGACAGAACCAGTTGGCTTTTTCAAAAATTCATTATCCAGCTTAGGATCTACAAGATCTGGATCACCTGAGTCACTGCTTGTTCCCCTTCTGATAACAATAGAGCTCTGATCAGCCAATCATCCAGATATTGATGTACTTGCAGTTATCACCACCATCAACTTGGTGAACTTGCAGAGTGCTGTTGACAATCCAAACAGAAGCACTGAGAACTGATAATGTCTCTCCGGCATGAGGAATCTCAGGAATCTCCTGTGTTCCAGAAATATGGGACTGTGCAGATAGGCTTCCGTCAAGTCTAGGGAAGCTCGAAATTCCTCTGGAGCCATTGCTGCAATGACTGACCACATGGTTTATATGTGAAATTGTGGAAACCTCAGGAACTCATTAACATGTGTAAGATCCAGAATGGGTCTCCAGTCCTCTGAGCCTTTCTTGGGTACTATGAAATATATGGTGTATTTGTTCGAGCCAGATTTTTTTGGTGGGACTGGCTCTAAGGCCTGAATTTCTTCTGGTTGTCCCACTGGGGAGTCCGCAAACCAGTCTGTTAAGGGATGGGCAAACGAGCTTGTATCTTCCCCAAATGATCTCCAGCACCCAGTGGTGTAACAAGATCTATACCCAGACATTCACATATGCTGAGAGCCTTCTTTCTATCCACAGAGAGAAGAGTTTGACCCTGACATCATTGCACTTTCTTGGAAGCAGCTGTGGGATGACATGTGGAGGCTCGGCTTCGCCACGGTCCTGTAAATCTGTCTTGATCTAAGAGATGAGGCTTCTCCTGAAAACTGCTGAAACTGCCTAGAATTATGAAAATTAGACCACAAAGAACCTTCTAGAGAATTGTAATCTGCTATCAGGCAAAGATTTTGGATGGTGATCTGCAATGCTTGCCATCAGATCATCCACTTTCCGAACATCTGTCCTTCAAAATGAATTTTGCTGTGAGTAGCCTTGGAGGTAGAATCTTCCACCCATTGTCTTATCCAGAGCATTCTGCAGGTTGAAATTGAATAAGCCAAGACTTTGCTCTTGACTCTGATGTCGTAGAGAAAGCACAGTTACTTATCATAACAGGTGTTATCCAGGGACAGCAGATATTCTCACACATGGCTGACGTCACCGACAGAGCCCCGGTACGGACACTTGAAAAGTGAATCGCAACTTTAAGTTTTAGAAAGTTTGCGATCAGCCCGCACCACACATGTGCAAGTGCCTTCCCACCCGACCTAGGCCCGCGGTCTCTCAGTTAAGATAAGCCAACTAAAAAGCCAACCAGGGGAGGTGGGTGGGTTGTGAGAATATCTGCCTGCTGTCCCTGGATAACACCTGTTACGGTAAGTAATTGTGCTTTATCCCAGGACAAGCAGGCAGCATATTCTCACACATGGGTGACCTCCAAGTTAACTAGAAAGGGATGGTGGGAGAGTTGGCCTTTAAGAAAATAAATTCTGTAATACTGACTGGCTGAAGTACCCATCCAATCTGGAGAAAGAATCCAGACAATAATGTGAGGTGAATGTATGAGATTTCCTCAATAGGAGTAGATCTAAGGAAAGCTACAGAAGTGGCCATAGCTCAGATTTTGTGAGCTGTGACATGACTTTCCAGTTGCAGTCCAGTCTGAGTATAGCAGAACGATATACAGGCTACCCAGTTGGAAATCGTTCTCTTGGAAACAGGATGCCCCAACTTATTATCAAATGAGATGAAAAGTTGAGGAGATATTCCATGTGGCTTTATCCTGTCAATGTAATAGGCCAAAGCATGCTTACAGTCCAGAGTGTGTAATGTCCTTTCTCCCGCATGAGAATGAGGCTTAGGAAAAAAAAATGGAAGAATAATCGACTGATTAAGATGACCCTCCTGGCAAGGCGCCTCATGGTCAACATGGCCGCAGCTCGTGATATAAGTTCAAAAGTATCATAGGTAGTGTGAACCATATATTTCCGCAATTGAAAAGTTGAAGCAATAAGTTGTTGGAACCTCGATTGCATACGGGATGGAATATACCAGCTCTGTTGGCCAACATTGTATTCTGGTAAAGACGCATACCAAACTTGTCCATTGCTCTACTTTCTCTGCCAGGAGGTACAGATGCATAGACACTAGCACCAGACGATTTTCTTAAGAGTGGATTCAACCACTAGATTCATGAAGGAGCTGTGGTTTAGCAAAACCTGGAATAGGAACCACCCTATACAAAGAGTCCAGTTTTTTAGGAGCCACCGGAATACAGAGGGGAGTCTCAACTTTCTTATAGAGTGTCTCTCATAAAATGTCTTGGAGTGGGAGTTTCAGCAGGTCTTTAGGAGGCTGGTCATAAACCATAGACTCCCAAGACTCCTTGCTGTGCTTGGAATCCGCTTCTAGTGAGATGGAAAGATTCTCAGACATCTGGCGGAGAAATTTAGAAAACGAATACCGCTAAGAAAAAGCAGAAGATCTCTGAGGCAATCGTTGAGGTGAATATGAACCAGAAGAGTCCTCATCTGCAGTAAAGAGTGGTTCCTGTTCCGAGTCTCCAAATAAATCCGAATCCTGAATGGAATGAAGACGGTGTCAAAGACTCGGTGTCGAAGTCTCGAGATACTTGGTCTTATGAGAATGCTTCCGGTACTGCAACGGAATAACCTCTCTCGATGTTTGAATCGAGGACGACTGGTGCTTTGGAGATGGATCAATCGACTCCCATGTCGGCAGGGCATCAGATTGAGGTATGGTCTGTGTTGTCCATTGCTCAGACTGAACCCCTTGGAAAGTCGGTGTCGACATGGCCTGGATAGCCGTTGTCGACGTGGCCATAATTTGAGTTGGCACTAACATTTGAAAATGCTCACCCAATTCCTCCTGAAACAAATTGTCAATCTTTTGCTTGAGGGAGAGCACCGGTACCGCAGGATTTTTTGCCGGTAATGAGGAGTGCCGATGTCGAGGCACTCACTGAAATTGGGAACGGGCGCTTACGGAACTTTTTCGAGGTCGGCATGACTCAACTCAATGCCACTTTGACCTGAGTCCCAGATTTGGGTAGGGGAAGGCTTCTTAGCCGGCTTACCCACTGGAAGTTGCGATACCGGAGATGTTTCTGACAGTGTCGAAGAATTTGGCGTTGCCTTGGTTGGTGCCCCCCTTCATAGCGACATCGAACAAATGTTGTTGAAGAATGCGGTTTTTCAAAGTCATTTTTTGAAATGATGAACGAGTACAGGTTTCCAGACGGTGCTTGTGCCTTAGACACTGGAGACACCAACAATATGGGTCAGTCACAGAGATGGGCCAAGCACAATGACCGCACTTCTTGAATCACGTCTACGGGCGTGACATCGACAGGAAGACCACCTTGGTGAAATTGAAATCAGAGACCAAGGTGGTACAACAGGCCTCGCCGGGCCAAAAACCCATGAGGGATAAAAAGATAGATTTTTTTTTTACTGAAGTAACTCGAACAAATACAAAAGAACATGAAAATGACTAAAAAGTCACTGATATGAGAGCGGGAAGGCAAAAAAGTTTTCAACAGCCATTGAAATGCATCTTCTTAGCTCCGCAGAAACTAAGAAACTGAGGGACCACGCACCTGAGTCAGATGGGAAGGCACTCACACATGCGCGATGCGGGCTGATCGCAAACTTTCTAAAACTTAAAGTTGTGATTCACTTTTCAAGTGTCCTTACCAGGGCTCCATCGGTGATGTCACCCATGTGTGAGACTATGCTGCCTGCTTGTCCTGGGATCATATCGGCTACATAATCCATCCCTAATAGCATAAACTTAATAATAATAATAACAGTTTTTTTATATACCGCAGGACCGTGAAGTTCTATGCGGTTTACAATGATTAAAGAAGTTACAGATAGAGTGGAATCAACAAAGTATAGACTGGAGATCATTTGTTGAGGGTTAGGATTGTATAGGTTGGTTTCCTAAGTATTTCAGGAACAGATGTGTTTTTAGACATTTTCTGAATTCCCTATAGGTAGTAGGCGCGAGTAATTGTTCTAGGTCTTTACCCCACAGAGCTGCTTGATGTGAGAAAAGATGTTGGTGATGACTTTTAAATTTACAGCCTCTGACCGGTGGGGAAACAAAGTTCGGGTGTGAGCTTCGCCTATGTTTGCTGGTTGAGAAAGAGAAAAGATCTGTTATATATTTAGCTTATATACCTTGGTATGATAAACACATGCCACAAAAGAGGCTGCTGCAGCTGCTTTGATTCCTAAGGCCTATGCTTCCCTCACTTGGCAGGGATGTGCACTTGGTTACCTGAGCAAAGAAGGAATTTACCATAGGTTCAGCAAACATCTGTTGACACTCCTGTGCCATAGGGTGCAGCCTAGTCATTGTCTTGGCTAACTTTAAAGAGCCCTCAGGAGCATGCTAGTGTTCAATGACTTAAACACTCATATCAGGATGCTAGGGGAAAATGTGGGATGTGCTCTCACTCAACTCAGGATAGAACACTGAGTGGAAGGGGCCTGCTGAAAGTCTAACTTTAACTCCTGTAGGAAATCAGTAATGAGCTCTAATAGTGGCAAAGGCTTGAACAGCTGGAACACTGTGGGATCCTCCTCTTGGTTGAGAGCCACCACTGCTTCCTGCGCACTTGCTCCTGTTTGCAACCCTACATCTCCCAAGCAGGGAAGACTTGCTTTGTGACAGACCAATCCCTTGCCCACCAAGTCCCTGTCAGAAATGTACACAGGATCCTAGTCAGCTGCTGCCCATGACCCTGATGCACCCTGGGAGCCCAAGCCCCCTTATGTGGCCTGTGGCTATCTACCAGGCCACATATGAGAATCCTGGCTGTCCAAATAAACTCTCCTATCAAATTAACAAATTCAGGAGAAAAGGCTTTACTAGACAGCAATGAGTACCCTTTAGGTAACTCCACCTTACGTCTCTTGGGCTCCACAGCTTCCATGCTCTTACGCTTAGGTACACCACTGTTCTGGGGGTCTGGGAGGGAATTTCTCCCAACAGACAGGTACCCCAAAAGTTCCTTAGCCCTAGATACCAAAGGGGAGGCTAAGTCTGATGCTTCCACCTTCCCCCTTCATATGTTGAACGGCACGTGGCATAAGGGTACTCTTCTGGCATCTATCTAGCACAAAACTAGCATAAATTAGGGGTAAAGGAGACTGAGGACTCCATCCCTGCTAGTTTTTAGGCAAAACAAGGTGATTTGAAGGATATGGAAAACGTGGGAAAAAAATTGGTAAATCCAAGATGGCCAGCTCAAAAATGCCTTAATTAAAAGTAAAAAAACACAATTGATCATAAACTACTACTACAACGCCTGTATGATATTAGAATTAGAGACCAAATTCTGGACTGATAAGTCTCCTATTTCTTGGATAGAACCTCAAAAGTCATTTTTAAAGACACCACTTCTAACCCTTTTCATAATAAATATGGTATACCCCAGGGCTTGATTCTATCTCCGCTACTGTTTAACATATTCCTGGCACCCTGGGCCAGTCAATTGGATTTTCTATATTCACTTATGCTGATGACATTCAGTTAATTCACCCAATAGATCTTGACAACCCAGAGGATATATCTCTTAGAAACCAAAAGATGGCAAAAATAAATACTGTATTTTTCGCTCCATAAGATGCACTTTTTCCACCCCCAAAACGGTGGTGCATCTTATGGAGCGAATATACCAGACAATGGATCTGCCTCTTTCTCTCTCCTTTCCTTCCATCCCCCCCTTCACTTCCCCGCCCATGCTTCCCAGCGAAGGCACGCAGCCCCAGGGCTGCTGCGAGCCTCCTTGGTCAGCTCAGTCACGCGATGCCGTCAGTTGCCGTAGCCATGCATCCTCATTGCAGCCCCGAGGGGAAGCTGCGAGTGGGAATGCTGAGGAGAAGAGCTGCGTGCCTTCTTCTCGCTGCCCACACTGGAGTGGAAAGGGATGCGAGCAAGAGGCGGCAGCTGCCTGTAAGGGGATCCACTGAGTCTCTCGCAAAACTGTCTCTTCAGCTTGGGATTTTAGCTCTGGACTTTTGCTCCAGGTAAATATTTCTTTATTAATGGTAAACAGCTTTGGAGATTGTCCTCACAATCAGTATAGATACTACAGACATCAGATTCTTGGAAAAGATAAATGCATACATATTCAATGTACAGAAAACTGGGCAGAACATGGGAGTTGTATAATAGGGGGAAATTGTTTTGTTTCACTTGTGCTGGATCTATTTTTTCTCATTTGTTTTGTTAAGAACATAAGAATTTGCAGCTGCTGCGTCAAACCAGTGGTCCATCGTGCCCAGTCCGCTCCTGCGGTGGCCCCCAGGTCAAAGACCAGTGCCAGTGCACAGGATTTTGGCCTGTTATACCGTATTTTTCACTGCATAAGATGCACTTTTTCCCCCAAAAAAAGTGGGTGGAAATAAGGGTGCATCTTATGAAGCGAATACCCCCCCCCCACGGTACCTTTAAATTTTGGAGGTTGATGGATGGCTGCCTGCTGCTTATCGGGGCACGCGGCGCACAAGCGCAATAATGCCTGGGCCCGCAACACTGCATAATTGTGCCGGTTGCTGATGCTTTGCAGAGCAGCTGCCTGCTGATTATCGGCACATCAGGGCCAGCGGCGCACAAGCGCGCTGCTGCATGGGCACGCACCACTTCTGAATGGCTGCCTCAGTTCTCATGAGGCGAGAACTGAGGCAGCCATTCAGAAGTGGCACGCGCTCAGGACCTTGTCCTATGCCTTAAGTAGTTCTGAGTAGGGCCAGCTTAGTTTACCTGGGGAGGTAAGAGTGAGCAAACATGAAATAAAAAAATTCAGCTATTACACTTTCTCACATTGCATCAGGATTTACTAACTAGAAAAGAAAAACTGTTGATAGATAGGGCCTAATCCAAGAGCAAGTGAGAATGTGGATTAGTAGCTATAAATTAATAAATGAAAATTGGATGAGCTGGAATAAAATGATCAGAAATACAAAAAGTTTAAAAAACAGGAATTTTAAGTTACCATATGGATTTGATATATGTCATGTGCTTGACGGATATAGGGAGGCAGGTTAAGACATTTTGTGATTGATGACTACCATATCAAATGTACTCCAGATGGGAAGCTTAAGTTTCTTATAGAGCTTCTTTATGTTAGAGTGACCAGCCTGAACTAGGCCAATCCTCAGGGAAATGTAGGCAGACAGGAGTTGGCTTTTGACCTGGTATCCACATACCAGGGGGCCCTAGGTTTGCCATGACTAGAGTTTGCTAAGGACAAATCTAAACCACATGTGTATCATGGTATGAATTGATCCAAAATTAAGTGTCAGAAAGTTAGGAAAAATTACATAATAGAAATTTTCTTAGGTAGCTATAGGAATATATGTTAACAACCAAAATAGATTAGATTAGGAATATATGTTATTTTGATTTTCATATATCTGAAATCCTGAAGAGATCCTGATAAGGCAACAGATGGTGTTTGACCTCTGACCTTGAGCAACTTTTTTTACATAGAACCTTGATGGGAGGGGTACCTGCTCTTTTTCCATCTTTTCTTTGTGCAGTCTTAATGAGACAGAGATCTCAGAATAGAAAAGAACACTGACATTTACAGGAAAGAATATAGAAGCTGAGGAGTTTTGTAAGTATATTATAATATTGGTCTATGTATTTCTTCTTTTTATAAAATATGTAAGCTTAATGTGAGAATGTAACTTTTTTAGATATAAGAATGTAATTTGTGACACGCCTATATGAAGCTAGCCTTATATGGAAATAAATAATGTGAACCAATTAGACTGCAGATGGATTGTAACGAAGGAATGTCGTCATTTAGGATATATATGGACGTGTAACATTGTAAAACGTTGGAATTTTTATGAGCAAGGCCAGCTTTTGGCTTCTGTAATAATTCTCTGATGCAAATGATACTCAATTGATTTGCTAATCAATTAATTGAGTAATCTTATGATCTAATATTGATATCTAATAAAAAATAAGATTTTGGATTTTATTAAAATATTTTGCATCATTATTTTTTCCATTTTCATTTTACAACCCTAGAAAGCTATAAGTACGCTTGTGTGCAATTATCCTGATCAGCGTCGACACAGCAGCATGCTTATGCGCCACTGGCCCCGATGTGCCAGTAATCAGGAGGCAGCCACCCTGCGATGCACCAGCAACCGGCACAATTACAGTGTGTCATGGGCCCAGGCATTAGCGCGTTTGTGCACCACGGGCCCCGACAAGCAGCAGGCAGTTGTCTATCGACCTCCAAAATTTAAAGGTACCGCAGGGGGCTGGGACGGAATTTAAAGCTGCCGGGGAGCTGGAATGGAATTTAAAGGTGATGGGGAGTATATAAAAGTGATGATTGATTGGAGGGCTGGGATGGAATTTAAAGGTGCTGGGTATATATTAGTATACAATTTGGCTCAGAATGGGTTTTTTTCTTGTTTTCCTTCTCTAAATCTGGGGTGCGTCTAATGGAGCAAAAAAATACGGTATATTAGTACACAATTTGGTTCAGAATGGTTTTTTCTTGTTTTCCTACTCTAAATCTAGGGTGTGTCTTATGGAGCAAAAAAATACAGTAAATGGTTAAACTCTAGCATTAAACATCAGCAAAACGGACTTCCGGCGGAAGTATGGGGCTGTGAGCAGGACGGGCTCGTGGCTCCGGTACGCCCGCTGCAGCGCTAATTATTGATCGGCTTCTTTAACTCGGCCCCGGGTGTCGGCGTGCAGGGGAGTTCTGTCGGGCGTTCAGGGAGCGTTTTCGTGGCTTGCTGGGGATGGCCGCTCGTCAAACGAAGCTGGAACGCGAGCGCAGGAAGCAGCCCGATACCAAGATGGCGGCCCACGTGGCGCCTGCATCGCCCGAATCCCCCAGCTCCTTCTGGGTCGCGGAGGTCACCGCCGAGGTGCAGGCAGCACTGGAGGGCACCCTGGGTGACAAGCTGCAGCGTATCTTGGACAAGTTAGATACGCTGGACCAACGTTTTGCTTCTCTGACGTCGGAGGTCAGGGACACACAGCAGAGGGTCAGCTCTGCTGAGGATGCCATGCAGAGACTTACGCAAGACCAGGCGGCCCACTCTACATCACTAGCAGCGCTTCGGGCCAAGGTGGAGGACCTGGAGAACTGGTCCCGCCGGAACAACCTGCGGTTCGTGGGCTTGCCGGAGTCGCTGGCGGAGTCCGATCTGGGAGACTTTCTAGAGAAGTGGTTGTCGGAGTCCCTGGCCCTCCCACAGCAATTGGGCCCCCTCTTCATTGAACGGGTGCATCGTCTGGGGTCCCGGAGAGATGATACGGATCGTCCGCGGGTGGTTATCTGCCGCCTGCTCAATTACCGTCATAAGATTGCGGTCCTTAGAGCCCTGCGCCAGGGGAAGAAGCTGCTGTACAACAATAAACCGGTCCTCTGCTTCCAGGATTACTCGGCGGAGGTATCTCAGGCTCGGTGCAAGTTTTCTCCTCTCTGTTCCAGTCTCGTCCGGCGCAGTATTCCTTTTTCTCTTCAATATCCTGCACGGTTGAGGGTGCTCCACGCGGGCAGGCCACATCATTTTGACACATCGGAAGCAGCTCGGCAGTTTGTGGAGGAGAGCTTCCCTGAGGTGGCACCGTGATCTTCTGCCCCTTTTTCTTCTCCGCTCGCTTCTGGGGTTCCAGGCTTTGAGCGTGGGGAGTTGTCTCCCGGGTGGACTTTCCTCTCTTGCAGTTGGGACTTCGCCTGAGTGCGCTCTGCACTTTATGCTGACTTTCTATTGTTGGGTTACCTGCATTTTGGGTCTGGTTTCTATGGAGGGGTAGGGGGTGGGGGGTTGGAGGTTTGTTTTGAGTTGGAGAGAGTGGATGAGAGTGCAGGAGTGGCTCTGGAGCGGGTTGTGGTGGGATTTGTATGTGTGAGGCTACTTGCGTAGGTCTGGGTATGGACAGGGGTTGGATGTGTAGTTGGTGTGTTTCTGCTCCGTTTGTCAGTGGGGGGGTTGCTCTAGGTCCCGTCAGTTGGCTGGGTGGCTGGGGTGGAGGTAGCGGTCTTCTTTGTTGGGGGGTTTTGCTCCCTGGCTCTGTTTACTCTTTTTTTTTTTTTGTTTCCTTTGCTTGTTGTTCTTGGGTTGCTAGTTCTGGGGGGTTTCCGGGGCTGATGGGTTTTTGTGGGTGGCCTGCAGTGGGCGTACCTAGCTTTCAGGAAGTGGCACCTATTGAGGTGTGGTACATGGTTTGGTATGGGTTGTTGGGGGTTGGGGGGAGGTGGGGGGGACTTGGGGAGGTGGGGGGTGTGGAGAATGGGGTCTAGGTTGGATCAGGCAGGTGGGTGGGTGGGACTGTATGAGTGAGCAGTTGGAGGGGTGGAGGCTGGGACACTCCTCTGGCATTCTATTGTGGGATATTACGTCTCTGCATTTGACTCTTTTGTTAATCTTTTCTGGAACATAATCTGATTTCTTGGAATGTGGGGGGGATCCACTCACCTGTTAAGAGGTATAAAATATTACAAGCGTTGAATCGTAAGAAAGCCTCCATTGCTTTTCTGCAGGAGACCCGGTTGTCCTCGGAGGAGCATGCTAAGCTCTGTTCTTGGTGGGTGGGTACACATTTGGAGGCGCCGGCTCTGGGGGGTAAAGGAGGAGTGGTGATCCTTTTTCGCAAGGGCCTTCATCTGCAAACTCACAAGGTACTTCGGGATCCTGGAGGCCGGTACCTTATTGCCTCGGTTTCTCTTAATCATAAGCCCTTATTGTTTTGTAATCTTTATGCTCCTAACAATCCTTCTGCCCACTTTTTTCAGAAGTTGCGTAACCTTTTGTTGAAGTTTGGGGATGTTCCTCTGATTCTCGGAGGAGACTTTAATGAGGTCCCTGACCCACGGATGGATCATCCTCTGTGGGACGGGAGTCGCTAAGTACCTGCACTGGGGCTTTAATGTTGTCTTCTTCTTTGAGCTTATTGGACGTTTGGAGAGTCCTTCATCCGGTGGAGCGGGATTATTCCCATCTGTCCCGAGCGCATGGGACGCTTTCTCACATTGATCTTATTCTTCTCTCTCGGGATCTGCTCCCTATGGTTCGGGAGGCCCTTCTGGGACCCATTGAAATCTCGGATCATGCTTGGGTGAGCCTTCGTTGGCTTTGGGGGTCGCCCCGGGGGAGGGGGGTGTTTCCTGGCGGTTCCCTTGTCATTTATATCGTAATACCCGCTTTCAGGATTTTTTGTTGGCCAAATGGAGGGATTTTCAGTGTACTAATCTGCAACATCGCGAGGATCCTATTCTTTATTGGGAGGCTGAGAAGGCCGTGTTACGGGGGGAAATTGTGGCCTTTGTCGCCTTTGAGGCTAAAACTCGCCACAGAGAGATTCTTAACTTGGAGCACAGGGTTCGGGGTCTGAGGCACCGTTATGCTAGTGCCGCCACGTTGGAGCTCAAAAAACAGCTTTTAGAGGCGCAGCAGGTCCTGAATGAGCTCCTACATAGGGGAGCTCAGCGGTCTCGGGAGCATTTTCAATTTCAGCTCTTTCGGTTTGCCAACAAGAGTAGCAGGATGTTGGCGCGCCTGGCACGTCCCCATAGAGGACCCGCAGGGGTCACCGCTTTGCGAGATGCGCAGGGTGTGCTCCATCATAAGACTGAGGCAGTGAGTCGAATCCTGCGGGACTTTTTCGCTGATTTGTATGCCTCGCCAGACCCGGATCTTCTGGATGGGGGGGGGGGTCTATTTGGACAGCTTGGATTTACCTCGTCTCTCGGCCGAGGACTCTGCAATGTTGGAGCGTCCTGTGCTGGCGGAGGAGGTGGAGTGGGCGATTCGTGCCAGCCCGCTGGGCAAGGCTCCGGGACCCGACGGCTATCGTGGGGAATTCTATAAGTTGATGGTCGATGAGATCTCTCCGTTGTCTGAAATTTTCAATTTAAATGTGGCCAAGGGGTTTCTGCCCCGTTATTTGAATTCCGCCGCGATCATTGTTCTTCCGAAACCGGGCAGAGATCCAACCTTGCCGGACTCGTATAGGCCCATTTCCCTGCTGAACTTTGAGAGGAAATTGATGGCTAAGGTGCTGGCGAATCGGTTGGCTCGAGTGTTGCCTTCTTTAATATCGGAACAGCAGGTTGGTTTTGTGCGTGATCGACCGGTTTCCAAGAATCTTCGCCGTATCTTGCTAGCCCTGGAGAAATCGGGAGTGGATGGGGGCCCCGCCGTACTGGTGAGCTTTGATGCTGATAAGGCTTTTGACCGGGTGCGGTGGGGGTTCCTCTTTGCCACGTTGCGGGCGTATGGCTTTGGCCCCTTTTTTCTTAATGCTGTTTTGGCGCTCTATGGTGATCCTGTGGCGCGGATTTCGGTGAATGGGGGTTTTTCGGATCCTTTTTCTATTCGTAGGGGGACTCGTCAGGGTTGTCCCCTGTCACTCTTGCTGTTTGTGCTTTCCTTGGATCCCTTGATCCGGGAGCTGCAATCTAACGTTGACATCTGTGGCCTTCGGCTGGGTGCCTCTCATTTTAAGATTGCGGCCTTTGCCGATGATCTTTTGGTTTTTTTGACTGATCCACAGCGCTCCCTGTCTACCCTCTTGGAAAGTATTAGGGAATATGGGGATTTTTCCGGGTTCACCTTGAATTTGAAGAAATCGGAGGCTTTGTCCTCGGATGAGGGTCTTCGGCGGTCGTGGAGGGGGACCTTCCCATTGCGATTCTTCTTTTTGTTATTTAGGCATCCAATTGTCCATGAATGTTCGAGAGCTTTACCGGTTGAATGTCACTCGATTGCTCTCTACTACCAGTACTGTGTTGGCCACTTGGCGTAATCTGCCTCTCTCCTTGCTGGGGAGGGTGCAACTTTTTAGGATGGTTTTGTTCCCTAAGTGGCTTTATGTCTTACAGATTTTGCCATTGTATCTATTGCGTAAGGATGTCCGGGCCCTCTCCTCCTTGTTGTCGCGGTTCTTGTGGGGGGGGTCGGAAGCCTAAATTGCGGTGGCAGTTGTTGGTGGGCTCTTGGGGCCAGGGTGGTGTTGGGGTGCCGGATATTGCTCTTTATAATCAGGCCTGTCTTTTACGTCACATCCGGGACTGGGTCTTGGGTACGGATCTCTATACTGATGTCTCCATGGAGCGTGATTATTTTTATCCTTTTCACCTTCTTTTTCTCTTGCATGCTCGGTTGATGGAGTTACCAGTTTCCAGTCGCCGTAGTGTTTTGTTTCGCCCCCTTTGGGAAGTGTGGCGAAGGCTGCTCCCTTATTGGCGGCAGGATCCTCAGGTCAGTGTGTTGTTGCCTCTGACCGGTAATCGTGCCTTTCTCCCAGGGTTGTTTCCCTCTGTCTTTGGGCGCTGGCGCGCTCACGGATTTGAGTTGTTGTTTCAGGTGTTGCGAGAGGACGGAGGGCTTCTATCCTGTGATGAGTTGTTGCGTGGTGGTCTGCCTCCCTCGGGTCTTTTCTTTGCTCATTGCCAACTGAGGCATTATATTCAGTCTCTTCCTCGGGGTTCTCTTTCTTTGGATTTTGGGATCAGTTTTCGCGCTTTTTTGGAGGGGGAGGAGGACCCTGCCTCCCGGATCTCGGTCTCCTTATACCATAAACAGCTTGGGGCCCTGAGACCGCCGCGGGATTTTTCCTGGGTGCTGCAGGCTTGGCAGAAGGATTTGGGGCAGGAGCTTGGGGTGGGTCTTTTTCCTCGGGCTCTGCGTGCTGTCCCAGCTTTGGTGCATAGTGCGGAGCTTCGAGAGTGCCACTTCCGGACCTTGATGAGAGCGTATGCTTCCCAGAGCCGGGCCTATCATATGGGTTGCGTTGATACCCCCTACTGTCTCACCTGTCATGTGGAGGTGAACTCTTACTATCATGGTCTTTGGGGTTGTGAAAGTATTCAGAGTTTTTTGGGGGCCTTGGCTTCCTTTCTTCAGGGGCTGTTACGGGTTTCTGTTCCTGTTTCTGCATATCATATGTTGTTCGCACATTTTTCTTTGTTTTCTGTGTATACTTCTGCTGAGAAATTGTTTTTGAGCAAATGTTATATTTTGGGGAAGAAGTGTATACTGAACTTCTGGTTGGCGGATGTTCCTCCCTCCTTCTGGTATTGGAGGAATAAATTACATAGCCTTCTCAGCTGGGAGGCCACCCTTGCTTCTTCCTCACGGCGAAGGAGCAGAGACTTTGTTCATATTTGGACTCCCTATTTGGACAGTTTGTCTCCTAGGGTGCGTAGTAGTATCTTGAATAGACTGCAGTTGTATTCCGGTCCGCCTGTCTGATCTGGGGGAGGGGGCGGGGTGGGGGGGTATGGGGAGGGGTCTGCTTTGGGGGGGGGGGTTGGGGTCAGGGGTTCTTTGTAACCTGAGAGGACATCAGAGTCCAGTCCTCTTGGGAGGTGGGGAGCCCTGTTTTCTTTTGTTGGGGGGGGGACTATTACCAATGCTTTTGTCTGCTGTTTGTATTTGATATGGCTTGTTGTTTAATAAAAAACAGATTGCACTTAAACATCAGCAAAACAAGTTATGATTTTTCCAGTAAGAGACAGGCTTTCTCTATCCAGCCCAATTTCAGTATAATCAACTTCCCTACAAATAGTGCCATCACTCAAACTACTGGGTGTCACCTTTGATAGAAAGCTAACCTATTACAATAAAATTAGCACGGTAGTACAAAAATGTTTCCAAAGACTCCACATGATTCGTTCAATTTCCAAATTACTAGACTCAGCATCCATTCCCTTGTAATCTCACATCTCAATTACTGCAACACTCATTATAAAGCATAACCCAGAAGGAATTAAGATGCCTGTAGATTGTACAAAATACTTCAATTAAAATTATAACTAATGCAAGGAAATCTGACAATGTTATCCCGTTATTAATCAAAGCTCACTGGCTCCTGATAGAATAGCCTATAAAATCCTTCTACTAACATTTAAAACCCGTGCTACTAATCTTCCCAACTTCATAAACAGACTTTTTATTCCCTATACCTCCCAGAGGTTCCTTTGCTCCACCTCCCAAAATTTACTCTGAGACATATATCAATACGATGCATACAAACATCTTTTCGGTTACCGCACCATCCCTCTGGAATTCTGTGCCAAATCATTTACGAGAAGAAACCTCTTTAACTTACTTCAAGTCCAAATTAAAAACCTACCTGTTTAAGGATACTTTCAACCTATAACTCTCCTCTTAAGGATGCTACCTTTTTAATTTTTTATTTATTTAACTAGGGATTTGCTCCACATCCTTATGTTTTTTCCCCTTCTTTGTTCTTTATTATACATAATGTAGTTCTTCTGCCTTCCTCATGTCCCAGTTAGTCCATTATGTCCTGTTCGTCCTTTGTTTGTTAAATGAAACTTAATGTCCTATATTAATAATTGTATTTTATTTTACCCTTTTTTATTGGATGTACACCGCCTAGAAATCTAATTTGGTGGTATAACAAATTTTTAATAAACTTGGATTTTAGAGGCGGAGGACTCTATAGGATGACGTCTCAATATCAGCCCCTAAGAGATTGGACATCTAAATAGCAGATTAAATTTAATGTGGACAGATGCAAAGTGATGCACTTAGGGGAAAATAATTCCAGAGTTAGGAATCACCACCCAAGAAAAAGATCTTGGAGTTATTGTGGCTAAAACATCAATTGTTTCAGTCCAATGCTAATAAAACAAAACAAAAAAGGTAATAGAATTTTATAGATTATTTGGAAACAAAGGTCAACAGATTGCAGGTGATAACCTTTCATTGGACTATAACTATGAATTTTTGACAAGCTTTCAAGAGCTATCCTTTCTTTATCAAGTCAGTCAAAAAGTAAAGCAATTACAGTGGGTTTAAGTAGTACTGGGTCACTGTTTATATGTCATTACATCTTAGTAAAAAGGGTGTGGGGTTGTAGAATAGAGAGATGATGGCATAGGTTCCCAAGAAGTTTAGCCAGAAAAGCTTTGATGACAAAGAAGAATAGATAACAATGGGAAAATTGAACTGGGAACTGATGCCAAAGAAGAACCAGATATTTTAATAGAAGTCATAACAGCAATTAAAGCTTTATCGAAAACGTCACCTGGTATCAATGGTATTCCGAATGAATTAATCAAAGGCTCAGAAGGTATTATCATGGCCCTCACTTGACTGTGTCAACAGATTTGGTAGGAAAAAACATGGAGAAGATCACTGTTCATATCTATACCTATACGGAAGAAAAGTAATGCCAAGGACTGTAACACTACAGAATGATTGCATTAATTCCACTTGCCAGCAAAATATTGCTGAAAATAATACAACAAAGGCTACAACCATATGTTGAGCAAGAACTATCCAAAGTTCAGGCTAGTTTCAGAAAAGGTCAAGGAATAAGAGACATTATTGCTAATGTTAGATGGATATTGAAGAACTGCAAAGAATACCAAAAGCTCCTATACTTTTGCTTCATCAACTACAGCAAAGCTTTTGACTGAGTGGATCACAATAAACTACAGAGAATTCTTCTAGTGCAAATGGGAATACCCAAACATTTAACTCAGCCGATGAAGAGCTTCTATGAAAATCAAGAAACTGCAGTGAGAACTTAATAAGGCAACACTGATTGGTTTCCAATAAAACATGGCATCAGACAAGGATGCATCTTGTCATCTTACCTGTTGAACCTTTTCAGCAAAGCCATCTTCAGAAAAGCAAATTTGGAAGGAGAGAGCATCAGTTTAAAAACTGGTGGCTGAAATAAAAACAACCTTGCATTATGCAGATGATGCAATGCTCATCACCAGCAGCAAAGAAGAAATGCTGTATCTGCTTAGAAAAGTCAAAGCTGAAAGTCATAACATGGGATTAGAACTGAACATAAAATGAAGATAATGAACATGAAAAATTATGAAGATTTTGAGCATGAAGGAAAAAGAATAGAAGTTACAAAGGATTTCAATCTCCTGGGCTCTTTTGTAAACAAAGAAGCAATTAGCAGGGAAGAAATATGCCACAGAATAATACTTGGTTGCTCTTCAATGAAGGCTGTCAACAAAGTATTCAAACACAAGGAAATAACATGCCAAATGAAGATCAGATTTGTCCACAAACTCATTTTCTTAGTGGTCAATTATGGATGTGCAAGCTGAATATTATGGAAATAAGACAGAAAGAAGACTAACTCATTTGAACTTTGGTGCTGAAGAAGAATTTTATGAGTGTAGTGGACTGCCAGAAGAACTAATGAACCGATTCTAGAAGAGATAAATCCGGCTATGCCACTCGAAGCCCAAATGATGAACTGTCTTATTTTGGTCACACAGACAGAAGAGAGGGATCACTAGAGAAGGACATCATGTGTAGGAAGATTGAAAGAACCAGGCAAAGAGGGCACCTGCAATCAGATGGCTGGGCACAATGAAAACAACCATAAAGATGACCTTATTGGACTAGCACAAAAAAAATTTCTTTTTAGATCTATAATTCATCAAGTTGTTAGGACTCGAACATAAGTCAATGACACCTAACATATACAGGTTCCCTTTGTCCTTGTACATCTATCTTGTTTCGTTGGAAAACTTGTTGCAAAGTTTAAATCTCAACTTTTATATTTAAGCCGATGACATTACTGTAGTCATCCCATTAACTTGTCTGTCATCCGAATTTACTAACTCTTTGGCAAGTATTTTAAATCAGATTGAGCTTTGGATGACCGCTTTTAAACTAAAACTAAACACTGAAAAATCTAAATTTTTCTAGCAACGCCCAACGAAAAGATCAAAGAAACTATGATTCGTGTGAGTGGGCTGGATTATAACATTGAACAATCCATAAAAATATCGGGTGTAACTCTGAATAAACATCTTACACTGGAAAAACATACTGATTTACTGTTTAAGAAATGTATTTCGGTACTCTGGAAGCTCCGCACCATCAAGACGTTTTTTGATGAAGCTTCTTTTCGTCTGCTGGTACAGTTCTCTATTTTGAGTATTTTGAACTACTGTAATATTGTATACTTAGGGGCTTATAAGAAAATACTTAAAAAACTGAGACTGGTTCAGAATACTGCTGTTTGTCTCATTTTCAGATTTAAAAAATAGGAGCACATTACTCCTTTTTATCAAAAACTTCATTGGTTGCCGGTAGAGTCCAGAGTCCTGTTTAAGTTCTCTTGCATCTGTTACAAAGCTATTTTTGGTATGTTACCAAACTATCTTGCTTCTCACTTTTCCTTGAGTCACTTAAATAAGAGTACTGTACATGTAGGTTAAACCTGTTCAATTATCCCACTATAAAATCTTGTCATTAGAAGAAGATCTTTGAGAGAATTCTCTCATTTCAGGCCACTAAATTGAACACGTGGTTTGGAAAAACTTTGCTAGAGGCTACTTCTTATTTCAATTTTCGAAAACTGCTGAAGACACACCTGTTTGATAGGTTGATATCCTAATGGCGTTCCCATTTTTAATTTATCTATGTTTCTTAATTGATGTATTCCAATTTTACTTGCTTATTTTTACTTTTATGTTATTTTATCTGCATTGTATGTATTCATTTTTCTTGCTGTGAACCGCTTTGAACCCTTTTTTAGTATAGCGGTATATAAAAATAAATTATTATTATTATTATTATTATACTCCCATCAAGGGCCCTGCATTCCAGCCAACTACATTTACTGAATATCCCTCAGTACGAAATGTACTTCTTTGTACATTTCAGAAATCGATGTTCAATGTGGTAGGGCCCATAGAACACCCTCCCTCTTTATGTATACAGGCCTCCCCTTTAAAGGAAAGAAAGAAGGTCTCTTTCTTTCCTTAAAGGTTTGTTAAAGACACATCTATTTCAGTTAGCTTTAAATACATCAAACAGTTTTTGCTAGGTTTGTTGATTGTAGGGTCCTGAGGAGCACAACAATGCTGATGTACCTATTTCCTCCTTTGGATACTATTGTAATGTAGATTGCTTTCATAGCTTGGCTTTAAGTGGTTAATCAAATAAATCCAACCTTGAACAAGCAGCTTAGGGAAAAAACCTTCTATCACAACTAATATTTGATATAAGAACATAAGAACTGCCATCTCCGGATCAGACCTTCGGTCCATCAAGTCCGGCGATCCGCACACGCGGAGGCCCTGCCAGGTGTACACCTGGCGTAATTTATAGTCCACCATATCCTTATATGCCTCTCTTAAGGAGATATGCATCTAGTTTGCTCTTGAAGCCTAGGACGGTCGATTCCGCAATAATCTCCTCTGGGAGGGCATTCCAGGTGTCAACCACTCTCTGAGTGAAGCAGAACTTCCTGACAGTAGTCCTGAACCTGTCCCCCCTTAGCTTCATTACATGAAACATTACAGAGAGGCCTTGATCCAAAAAGACTAAAGATCAACATGAAAGTGAGGATAAGTCTTTCACAAAAAAAAGTAGTATTAAGGGGTAATAAAAAGGGTATCATCCTTTTCAGCAATTTGAAAGTCCTGAACGTCTGTCATATTTCTCTTGCTTTTGTTTACTTATTATTTGTTATAATATTATATATTTCCTTCATTGTTTCACTTAAATAGGGTCTTAGGGGATGAAATAATTACAAACAAAGCAAATTGCTTTAGTCTTTTTTTCATCTCTTTCAAACTTATTTATTTATTTATTCATTTATTTAGCCCATCCTCCCAAAGGTCTCCAGATGAAGTTTCTATACTAAAGCAAATAGCTTTAATGTATCTGTTAGTACAAGGATCAGCCATGAACCAGGGGTTCTTGTCATATGCCGTTATCTGTTAGTTTAGTAGTCCCACTATTGAGGAATCTGATTGGTTTTCGAGGCCTTCAAAGAAAATTCTGAGAATTCTCAGTGTTCCCAGTAATTTAAGGGACTGAAGGCCAGAGACCACACCATCAAAAAGATATAAACACAATGGAGTGGGATCTCCAATGGCTACTGCAGATGGGCAGACTAGATGGGCCATTTGGCCTTTATCTGCCATCATGTTTCTATGTTTGGGAGGGAGGGGGTGGGGGAGAAAATGAAAAATTTCTATTTTTCTTTGACTGGCTTAGCTTGATTTGTACAGATCTCATACTTGCCTGATACTCAGCTTTCAGTCTGTTTTGAATTTAATAAACATACTGTATATTACAAAAAAAAACCAAAAACCCCCACACTGGAGTCGGTCCAGAAGAAGGCTATTAAAATGGTCAGTGGTCTTTATCATAAATAGTAATGGGGACAAACTTAAAAATCTCAATATGTATACTTTCGAGAAAAGGCAGGAAATACTTGCTTGGCATAAATGCGAATGAAGCAAATCTCTTTCATTTGAAAGGAAGCTCTGGAATGAAAGAGCACAGGATGAATTTAAGAGGTGATAGGCTCAGGAATAATCTAAGGAAATACTTTTTAAGAAAGAGTGATAGATTCATGGAATAGTCTCCCAGTAGATCTGGTGGAGACAAAGACTGTTTAAGTTCAAGAAAACATGGAATAGGCACTGAGATCTCTTAGGGAGAGGAGGTAGTAGATGCTATAGCTGGTCAGACTGGATGGGCCATTTGGTCTTTATCTGCCTTCATGTTTTTATATGATCAAGACCTTTGAGTTCTTAAGCCCTTATGAGTGTTCAATGATATTGTAATATTGAAATTATACTAGTGTTGTGTGATTTACTGTCAAAATGTGTGTTCTATCAAGAGGAGGAACTGTATAGAACACCTCTGCACCTCTGGATAAAGCCTTCCCCTCAAAAAAAGGAAGCCTGGTTTTACTTATGTACAGCTGATATGTAAATAATTCACTACTGAGATGCTATTACCGATTAAGGTTTATTACTACAGAGGCCTCCAACCTAGCAGCATCTAGCATAAGGACAACTATGAGTTGAAACCTCAAATTAAACCACCAGATTTCTCTGGAAAACAGATGTTTCCATTCCATGTGCTAACTTTTTTTTTTTTAATGCCTGAATTTTCAGCTTAGTCCATGCAAACTGCATCCAGCTGGTCTGCTGTTAAGATGGTTTTGTCATAATTTTGGCATACAGCAGTAGACATGTAATAGTTTTCTAATGTTCAAATGGAATGCAGTTTTTAAAATTGTATTCAGAAGCGGTAAAAGAAAAATGATGCCTGGATTGTTAAAAGGATTGACACTGTGACACAGGAGACATGTTCAAGCTTCCAGTTTATTGAGTTCAGCATAATGCAGATTGTTTTTTCTCAAGGAGGGTATCTCCTTTATTATCCTCTTTGTTTCTCTGATTTATTTTCTTGTATGAACCACCTATATCATCTAGCAAAAATGTGTGCATGTATATGTGATTAACAGTTTGAATTAATAGTAAAAATGCATGTGGCATGCAAATATGAAATGTGCGAGACATGAAAAAACACAGGCAGTAGAGAGAGAGAATAAAAGTTGAAAATGAAAAATTAAGCTTTCAGTAGGATAAGAAATGTGCATCACATATTGGAAAAGGGGATGAAAGCCAACAGCAAAATCAAAAACACTTTTTAAAAGGTGCTGCTTGCTATTGGTTAAATCAAGGTAAATCAAGGTAGGCTACACAATGGAAATAATAACATATACTCTATAAGGGATTTTTTATTTGAATACTTTCAAAATCTTACATTATAATGTAGCAATCAAGCTAAGTCCATATTAATGAGGAGTAAGATGAGACAATAAAGGAAAATAATATCAGGGAAAAAATTCTGCAACTAAACATTACACATCTGCATCTAATCAAATTTAGACCCTTTATAAACTAATTATCCCATCCAACAAAAAACACTCTAATTGATTTGGATCAAAAATAGCTTAATTTGAATCAGGAAATTTTACTAAGCACTTGCAGGGAAACTTCAAAACAACTGCAAGTTCTTGTGGCTTTATCTGTAAGAAAAGCTTTCTTCAACACTGTGTGGCTCTAGCCACATATGGAAAAATCTGTAATTTGCCACCACAACTTCATAACTGCAGTCTTAACCCTTTCACACATAAAGAATACCAGAAGGAGTGGCATGCTCTGAAAAATTATTGGGAAGTCTCTAAAAATGTAGTCAAATTGAAAGATTCTAATAGACCAAGAGTATCAGTCTCACCCTCTTTCTGAGTAGCCTGTACATCATTTTTTGGCAAACAATAAGAGGAAATCATTATTTTGTCAGATTCTGATAACACTTCCTTGAAATACTACCTAAAGAATATCTCCGGTGACAGTAAGGAACATACCGGGAAATTCAAAATTCTCACGTTCTTACCTTTCAATTTATTTTCCATGGCTTCTAATTACTTATACAGAACCAGGTCATCCTTAATCACTGAAATCTTAACCACTTGCAAAGTGCCATACTTAGGACTCCTTTTACTAAGCTGCGATAGTGGTTTTAGCGCGTGCTAAATTGCCCCGCGCACTAGACACTAACGCCAGCATTTAGCTGGCATTAGTTCTAGCCTCATAGCGCGGGTTTAGCATGCGCTACAATTTTGTGCGTGCTAAAAACGCTATCTCAGCTTAGTAAAAGGAGCCCTTAGTCTCTGGGAAATTTAAACATTCTTCCATCTTAGCTGATTTGGCCTCATTATCTCCAACATGTGACACCAATTGAGAAGAAAATTCACATTGAGTTACTGATTTCTTTAAGAGGACTTCCAGACCATCCACTATCTTCCATATGGCCATCAAGGTCACTACTGTTGGAGAATCATTTCCTCTAAAGGCAAATTATCATTCCAAACAACAGGTTGAGGCACCAGAGTAGAAGTTCCTCTACTCAGTGAACTAAGTGAATCTTCCAAAGTACTGCTTAATTTCACAGGACTTAAAGTCATAGATGGGGTGGGTCTAACCCTGGAGTTAATTGAGACACAAGAAATTGGTATAGAAGAAGACATTGTCAAAGAATCTTTAGAACCTGGCACATTTTTTTATCAATTGGCCCAGATAGGGAAAATGCTTGAGTATCTGATTGTAAAAACCGCTTAGATAATCTTGATAGGCGGTATATAAAAACCTAATAAACTTAAAACATTCTTCTTATACCTTTCCTTTTCACCATTTTTTCAATAATAATAAGAAATCAGTACTAGAAAATGACACGGGGAAAAAAATTTGTCCCTGTCTCCACCCCATCCCTGCGAGCTCGGTTCCTGTCCCCGTCCCTGTCCCATCTCCGCGAGATCAGTTCCCCATCTCTGCTTCATCCCTGCGCGCTCAGTCCCCACCCCGTCCCCACAAACCATCTGATCACATCCACACAAGCTTTGAATAGTTATGATTTTATATTGAACTTATTTTATTAAAGTATAAAAAGAAATATTCTGTTCAATTTTTATTTTATAAACATAAATAATATAGAGCAAGGATCAACAAACCCTTGTCTCCCGTCCCCTTCACATATATCCCCTCTACTATCAAGAAAAATGAATATGCCAAATTATTACTGAATGCTACACAGAAATATCATGATAACAGAATACAGCAGTCACACATGACAGAAATAGTGTTAGGGGAGTGCAACTAGGGCAACTGTCCCCTGGTCAGAGAGAGCCCTAAGCCAGCTGGAAGCTAAAGAAGCATGGCCTGGGCTTTGCGGTCCCCAGTTATGTCTAACACCAGATCTAGCAGGATACATATTTCTAATCTGTTATATTCTAATCACAAAAAAGAAAATAAAATTATTTTTTTCTAGCTTTTATTGTCTCTTCATTTTATTCTTCAAATCATGTTGGTTTCAGGAGCTGGTCTCTGTTTATCAAATTTTAAATAAACTTGGAAATTTGATTGAGAAAATCTAATTAAGTAGGTCATCTTTGATCACTTGAATAGGATAAAAGTTTTATCAGATCATATCTGATACAACTGCATTGTTGTCACAAACATGCAATGACAGTGGTTGATCATCAATGCAGTCCTTAAAGTGGGAACTAATATTAAAGATTGTATCATTAAAAACGGGTGGCAATAGGTGGAGAGTCTGTAGCCTCCAGTGTATGCCATCCAGCCCCATTGCTTTATCCACTTTTAGTTTAGCTAGCTCCTCACAACCACAGTCCTCTGAAAACCATTCAACGTCTACCATATTCCCATTCCTATTTGTGTTTATCTGCTGAGGTCATAGGAGCCATCTTTTGAAAATGATTGGGGGTCCCGTAATGTTCCTACACTTGTCTGGAAGAATGCTAAGAATGTGTGGGATTGAGAGGTTACATAAACATGTAAATGCAGAAGTAAATTGTGTTTGTAAATTAGGGGTATGATCCTCTCTCATGATTTGTTAATATAGTAACATAATAAATGACAGCAGATAAAGACCTGAATGGCCCATCTAGTCTGTCCTGCAGTTAGATGCATTACAATTTCATGTTTAAATTAAATTATATGGTGATTCGGTGTAGGATGGGCTGGGATGGGCATCAATGAGAACTCCAATAACTTGGAACATGAGGATGTTACTGGCCAGACTTATGGTAGATATCCTGCAAACAACGGGATGGTTAGATAGGTTGTAGTGAGTTTGGATGGTAACTTCAGCATTTGGAACCTGGGGCAATACCAGACTTTACAGTATATGGCCCAGAAATATCAAAGAGGACACAAATTAATTTAATCATGTATTTTTTTTAAAGGGTATAACTTATGGGCAGACTGGATGGACCGTTCAGGTCTTATCTGCCATCATTTATGAAGAACATCTAGGTAAGTTGCAGCTATACTCTCTCGAGGAACGCAGAGAGAGGGGAGACATGATAGAGACGTTCAAATATGTTACTGGCCATATTGAGGTAGAAGAAGACATCTTTTTCCTTACAGGACCTACAGCAACAAGAGGGCATCCGTTCAAAATCAAGGGTGGGAGATTTCATGGTGACACTAGGAAGTATTTCTTCACCGAAAGGGTGGTTGATCGTTGGAATGATCTTCCATTTCAGGTAATTGAGGCCAGCAACGTGCTCGATTTTAAGAAAAAATGGAACAAGCATGTGGGTTCACTTCGAGGAAGTGCTTAGGGGGAGGGTTCTTAAAGTGGGCAGACTTGTTGGGCCGATGGCCCTTTTCTGCCGTCATATTCTATGTTTCTATGTTTCTATATTTACTATGTTATTTATGGGCCATAGATCTTAGGGGGTAAATTCTGTAAAGGATGCCTATGTCCCACCTGCAGTTAGGCGGGACTTAGGCATCCAAATAAAGTGGTTAACAAGCAATTTAAGGGACTTAACAAGCGATAATTGGAACTTGGACGTCCAAAGGATGTGGACGTCAGTTCCAAGATGCACCCACAATTTCGTGGATGTCCATCGGAAAAAGCTGTGCCTAAGGAACTAGGTGTGGGAGTGGAGTGGGCATGAAATAGGAGAGGCTTCAATGTGGATATCTGTTGAATGATTTACATACTGCTGAGCGCCCGAGCACATCCACCTAACACCTACATTGTAGGCGAATGAAAAGCAGGTCTACTTTTGAGCGGGACTTGGGCAGCAAATAGATGTGAGTTAGTTGGACGAGATTTAGGCAAGCTTTGGGACATCTCCAATGCATTTCGCTAAATAGGCTAATAGGGTTTTTAGTTTTGCTTTATTAAGCTCAAAATACATTTAATAATGCACCACATAAACAGGGCACATAAATACAGATATATTGCATGCAAAATCTTCTATTTTTGTGGGAAAACAGCAATGTTATTTGCTAGAAAAGATCCATTAGCTGAAACAGAGCTCATTGCAGCACTGTTTACTCAGAAAAAAAGGGTAGTTTTTAGCAAGAAATATAAAGCTATCTTTTTCATGTGCTCTGCTTCAGTTAATGGATCTTTTCCTATAATTAGCAAATAACATTGCTGTTTTCCCACAAAAATAGGTTTTGCATGCAATATATCTGTATTCATGTGCCCTATTTATGTGGTACACTATTATATGTATTTTGAGCTTAATAAAGCAAAAATTAAAACCCTATTAACCTATTTAGCAAAATGCATTGGAGATGTCCAAAGTCCGTCCAAGTCCCGTCCACCTAACTCACATCTAACCCACGCTCAAAAGTAGGCCTACTTTAGAATGCCTATAACACCTAGTTTTACAATTGATATGCAGCTTGCTAGCTCACTCTATGGTTAGACCTACAGCCTTCAACCCTGACATTGCTGGTTCAAATCTCACTCACTCCGTGACAGAAGAGAAATTAAAAAAAAAAAAAAAGATTAAAAGATTTTTAAAAATCTGATGAAAAACTATAAACTATACTGGTGGCAGCATTTCACTGCATACAATTTTAATGGAAAATAACATAAAATCACCATTCTATTAACGTCATAATAATGAACCATGATGTTATAGATGTTCTTGTGGACGTCTAACTTCCACCTAAAATGCGATTCTCTAAAGCAGTGGTCCCCAACCCTGTCCTGGAGGACTACCAGGCCAATCAGGTTTTCAGACTAGCCCTAATGAATATGCATGAGAGATTTGACTATAATGGAAGTGACAGGCATGCAAATCTGTTCCATGCATATTCATTAGGGCTAGCCTGAAAGCCCGATTGGCCTGGTGGTTCTACAGGACAGGGTTGGGGACCACCGCTCTAAAGGACGTCTACAAATGTGCACGTCTAACTCATGCTGAGCGTGATTCTTTAAAGGATGTCTAACTTTTACAGAATTGCGCCTATGGGGACATCCAAACCACGCCTAACTTTAGACACACTATACAGAATCAGGGCCTAGAAGTCCACCTGGTACTGTCCTTAGGTTCCAACTACTGGAATTGCCATTGAAGTTCACTCCAGTTTATCCAATCCATCTTCTTTGAGGGATTCAGACTGTGAAAGTTGCCCATTCAAATTCTAATTAGAGATCCTCTGTACTCATCCCTCGCTTTTTTGAATTACGCCACCATTTCCTCTCCACCACCTTCCTCAGTAGGGCATTCCAGGCATCCACCACCCTCTCCATGAAAAGAAATTTCCTAACATTACTCAAATCTATTACCACTCAACCTCAATTTATGTCCTCTAGTTTTACCAATTTCCCTTCTCTGGAAAAGATTTGGTCCTATTAATACCTTTTAAATATTTAATTGGCTGTATCAAATCACCCCTGTCCCTTCTCTCCTCCAGAGTATACATCTTGAGGACTTCTAGTTTCTTCTCATACTTCTTTTGGCACAAACCACCTACCATTTTCGTTGCTCTCGTCTGGACGACTTCTTCTTATATCCTTGGCCAAATACAGCCTCCAGAACTGATCACAATACTCCAAGTAGGGCCTCACCATTGACCTGTACAGGGGCATCAACACCTCCTTTCTTCTGCTGTTTATGCCTCTCTATATACAGCCTAGCATCGCACTGGCTACAGCCACTGCCTAGTCACAGGGCTTTGTCACCTTCAGATACTCAGACACTATCACCCTGAGGTCCCTCTCCCCGTCCGTGCACATCAGCCTCTCGCTTCCCAGCACATATATCTCCCTTGGGTTTCTACTCCTGAAATACATTACTCTGCACTTCTTCGTAATGAATTTTAGTTGCCAGACATTAGACTATTTTTCCATCTTTTGCAGATCCTTTTTCATGTTTTCCACTCCTTCCTATACAATCCTGTGAATTGTCTAGGATTATATAAGAATGATTGGGTCCACTTATCAGATGTTGGTTTAGACATCTTGTGGTCTCCTATTCAAGATCTTTTGGAGTCTTGTGTTTGGCATAACAGACTTTTCCGGATAAGGGGGAGGGGGGTGAGAAGCAATGCTATCTGCATTAGTGGTGGTGTTCCGAGAATCATTCCTGATGGGAGATTACTTTAGGGTATGCTATATGAAGCAGTACTACTGGAAATAAAAATGAAGGAGAGAGGGTTCATGTTTGATACTATCACGAATCCTGAGAACCTGCAGGTCTAGTGTGACCATAGAGCTTGCCTGGGAGGAGGAGGAGGAGGAGGAGGAATTATTTCAAGTTTGTTGAAAGTTGTTGTTAGATTAATACCATCTAACCAACAAAGGTATCTTTGTTAATGATTAATGTTATGAAGTTGGGGGACTACTGGAAATTGTGGGAATGGTTTTAAATTGGTATAAATGTGAATAAAGCTGTGGCCCCTTGTCTTACACAGGTTGTCTAAGAATGGTTTGTTATCTTTATCGTTATGGTAACAATGCTAAGTGGAAAAATATAAATGCCAAAGTTATATGGCTCCATCACTGGCTAATTGTGAAGGAGCCTATACACGATTGGGAAAAGGAGGCAATGTCTGGAAACAGTATATACTAATAGTTGAAGTTTGGGAAACAAGATTCTGGATCTAGAAATTGTGATGGAAGAAGATGAGTTGGATATAGTGGCAAGAACAGAGACATGGTTCATGGAGAACTTTGACAGGGATATAGTTATACCGGGCTATAATCTGTTCATGAAAGACAGGATAGGAAGAAAAGGAGGGGGAGTAGCATTATATGTTAAAGAGCATATTAAAACCACACAATTGCAGGATCTGCAGGGCAAAGAACAGGCACTGTTGATCAATTTGCAAAGAGGGAATGGTGAATATATTTACATTGGTGTGATATACAGGCCTCCTCCACAGATGGAAGAAGTAGACAAAGATTTAATAGTAGACATTCAGAATATATCTAAAAAGAGGAAAGTTTTACTAATAGGTGATTTTAACATGCCATATGTTGATTGGGGTATGATGGAAATGATGCATTGCTGGTACTATTAGACCTCAGTGCTGCCTTCGACACCATCAACCACTCTCTTCTCCTGTCCACTCTCTTTGTGACAGCACACTTCGATGGTTCTCTTCATTCCTGAATGACAGATCGCAGAGAGTTCTACTAGGAAAATCCTTATCTGAACCCAAACTCTTACTATCACCACTCCTCTTCAACCTCTATGTCAAACCAGTACTGGACATAGCAGAAAAACAATGAATCAGAATCCACTCTTTCGCAGATGACTTACAACTCTACCTCTCCCTAGGCCGACACTGAATAGTCTCCAGTCCTGCTTAACTGAAATAAAGATCTGGATGACCGGGAACAAGTTACAGTTAAATGAGTCCAAGACAGAACTTCTCTGGATCCACAAAGAACTTTGCGTATACCCCCGTCCATCCTTTTCCTGGGGCACAAACACCCTTACACCCAAGGATAACATCCGCAGCCTAGGAGTAACTCTCGACTCAAACTTATCAATGACAGATCAAGTATCCAAACTAGTATCATCTTCCTTCTACTACCTCCTCCAGCTAAAATCCAAACATGCATACTTCTCAGAACCTGAATTTGTCCAACTACTGTACACTTTCGTACTTTCCCGCTTAGACTATTGCAGCACACTACTAGTGGGCCTGCCTACCAAAATTCTCTCCAACCTCCAAAGGGTGAAAAATGCTGCAATCCACCTCCTGAAAAACCTAGGCATCCACAACCACGTTATCCCTGCATTGCTTCCATGCACTGGCTGCCCAATCAAAAGCGCTGTGCCTTCAAGGCTCTGGTCCTCGCTTTCAAAACCTTCCATGAAACGATTCCACACTACATGAAAACTAAACTACAAATCTTGTTTTTAACCTTAATTGTACTCTTTTCTTTTTAAAACCGTATTTCCCCTACTATCCTTTTGTTTTCATGTAAGTTACATCTTTTTTTATTTATTTTTTATTTATTTATTTCATTTTACAATAACATATCAAGTATCCACTTGTACAGAAAGGTAAAGTCAAGCCAAAATCAAATGTAATACAATATGATACTAGACAGATAATCAAATAATCTGCTATCTTAAAAGAAATATATATAAAGCTTAACTTTAACTCAAGTCATCTAAATAAGGAAAGCAAGATGTAGAATCAGCGAGTATAATATACATTACAAAGTAAAATGAAGACTAAAGGTTGTATATGCTGAGAAGGTAATCAACAATCAATGAGTACTCAAATTCCTTCTCCTTTTTTCAGAGAAGCCATTGACAAGAAGGATGTAAGTTGGCTAGGATCAAAGAATACATATTTTTGCATATGGTAAATTATCACACATTTACATGGGTGACGAAGAAAAAAGGTTGCCCCAAGAGCAATAACTCCTGGCTTTAACAACAAAAATTCACGTCGACGTTTCTGTGTATCTCGTGACAGATCTGGAAACATTTGTATCCTATACCCAAGAAAAACTTTCTGTTTATTTTTGAAGAAAAGTTTTAGTAACCAATTTTTATCAGGTGATAAGGCCACTGTAAGCAAAAGTGTTGCGGACACTGCTACCTCCTGGTCTGAAAGTTCCAACACCTTGGAAATATTAAGCGACTGTTGAGCTTCTTCCATTAATTTTTCTTCCCTTTTAATAGGTAAATAATACACTTGAGTGAATGGAGGTATTAATTCCTCGGTAATTTCCAGAACTTCCTTTAGGTAACGTTTTAACATGTCTCTAGGGGTTACTTCGGCAACCCTGGGAAAGTTAATTAATCTAAGGTTATTATTGCGAGAAAAGTTTTCTAGAGACTCCAATTTTCTCCTTAAGTTAATATTATCTTTCACCAGTGTTTCAGTTATTTGTTTAGAAAGTTTAATTTCCTGGGAAGAATTCATTGTTGAGGTTTTTAAATCTTGCAAGTGAACTTTGATATTCTTAATTTCAGTTTCTTGGGAAGATATCTTACCGCTTAACATGCCGAAGCGGAGGGGCAGAAGCGCAGTTGGAGCCTCACGGCGTTCGGGCCCAGCTGGCTTCGGCTCTATGGACGAACTTCTCCGACGAATGCAGGGAATTGCGGGGGGGCGTCGGCACGCCCGCAGGAGACGCACCGTGGCGAGACGGAGGCGTTCTCCATGGGCCCAGACACCACCTTGAGCCCCGACGCCAGAGTGCCTCCTCCTCCTCCTCAGACCGCCAGCTCCCCGCGGGTGGCGGAACCATCGGAAGGCGGTGAGGAATTCCCCCCAGAGGCCGTTGGGAGGAAAGAGGGGAGCATGGATGTGGATTCCCTGTCGTTTCAGGGGATTCCAGTGGAAACTGAGGTTTTGTCATCTCCGCGGATTGTCCGTGAGCAGAGGAGTCATACCCAGGAGGGTACAATGGTTGGTGAAAGTTTTTCTTTACAAGAACCTATCTTTATGTTAAAAAAGCCCCAAGAGGTAACACTTGATGCAACTTGGGATCTTGTTGCGGATCTGTAAGTTTCATCTTGTCATTAAAACTATGTTACTTGTTCCCCATTTTAATTTTTTAATTGTTAAACGCTTAGAATTTATGATTAACATTTCATCAAATTTTAATAAACTTGAAACTTCCCAAAGCGACCACTGAGATCCCAAGGAGAAAAACAAATGACGATACCTTCTGGCCACTCCCTCAAAACTGAAACAGCCAGAAAACACTCCTACTCACATTTCATACCCAGGTTATGGCACACCATTCCCCCATCTGTTAGAACACTAGATGGACTTTGGGACTTTGGAGCTTAAACCCAGCGCCTTAAGGACATGCACCCAGAAATGACATCAGAATCAACACACCTACGCCACCTACTCTCACCAGATACTGCTTAGTGTATATGTTTTACTGTTATGTCTATATTGTAAATTATGTCATCTCTGTCCTATCTCGATTATATTGTGGATGTACTTTGTAATCCGTTCTGGGCTCTTTTGGGAGGACGGGCTAAATAATTGAATAAATAAATATTGCGGGGTCTTCTAGAAATAGGGAGATCCTGGATTCTCTACAAGAACTGTTCCAGCAGTTGGCAATGGAACCCACGCGAGATGAGGTCATACTGAACTTAGTGCTTACAAATGGGAATAGTGTTTCTGATGTTACAGTGGATAATCATCTGGCATCCAGTGATCACTGCATGGTACGGTTTAATATTAAGACAGGTATTGAGAGGGCTCATTCAAAAGTAAAGGTTCATGACTTGGAAAAAAAACTAACTTTGTTCAGATGGGGGATTACATCAAGGAATTATTATCTGGATGGGAATGTCTGGAAGGAATAGAAATGCGGTAGGCAAAACTGAAAGTAGCGATTGTAAGGGTGACAAACTTTTTTGTGAAGCAAGTAAGTATAAGTAAGAGGAAAAGAAGGTCACTTTGGTTTTCAAAAGTAGTAGTTGAGTAGGTAAGGATAAGAGGTTAGCTTTCATAAACTACAAAAGATCGCAGAAAGAGGAAGACAAGCAAAAATATCTGGAAAAGTTGAGAGGCTGGTCATGTAATCAGAAAAGCAAAGATGCAAATGGAAGAAAAAAATAGCTGACATGGCAAAACGCGAAGACAAGACATATTTATTTTATATATACAGTATCGGTGATAGGAAGAACTGCAAAATGGCATTGTGAATCTCAAAGGTGAAAGGGAGAAATATGTAAAAGCTGATAAAGAAAAGACTGAATTGTTTAACAAATATTTTTGTTCTGTGTTTACGACTGAAGCACCGGGAGCAGGTCTGCAGAAGACAAATGTGAATAGGGATGCAGGAGTGGTAGACCCTAATCGATTTTCAGAGGGATGTGTTTGTGAGGAGCTAGCTATATTAAAGGTAGACAAAGCGATGGGGCTGCATAGGGTACATCCGAGGATGCTGAACTTAGGAAAATTCTGGTAGCTCTGCTAACTGATCTTTTCAGTGCTTCTCTAGAGTCGGGAATGGTGCTGGAGGACTGGAGAAGGGCGGATGTGGTCTTTCTCCACAAAATTGGAAGTAAGGAAGAAGTAGGGAATTACAGGCCAGAAAGTCTGACTTCTGTGGTAAGCAAATTAATGGAAACGTTTTTTAAAACAGAAAATGGTGAAGTTTCTGGAATCCTGTGGATTACAGATCCAGAGACAACATGGATTCACTAGAGATAGGTCTTGTCAGACAAATGTGATCAATTTGACCGGGTGACCAGAGAATTGGATAGAGGGATGTGATAGATGTGGTGTATTTAGATTTTAGCAAAACCTTTAACTATGTTCCACACAGACATCTAATAAATAAACTGCACTCGGGATGGGTCAGGAACTGGTTAAGTGGAAGGCAACAGAGGGTAGTGGTAAATGGAGATCACTCAGAGAAAAGGGATTTTTACAAGTGGTGTGCCTCAAGGTTCTGTTCAAACAATGTTGCTGAACTGCTGGGTAAGATTTGCCTCTTTGCAGATACCAAAATCTGCAATAGAGTAGACACCCCAGATGATGTGAATAACATGAAGAAAGACCTAGCGAAGTTTGAAGAATGGTCTGTAATTTGGCAGCTAAAATTTAAAACTAAGAAATGCAAGGTCATGCATTTGGGCTTCAAAAACCCGAAGGAACAGTACGGTTTAGGGGGTAACGAACTTATGTGCATGACAGAAGTGCGGGACTTGGGTGTGATTGTGTGTGATGATCTTAAGGTGGCTAGACAGGTTGAAAAGAGTTTTAAAACCAAACACACTTTAAGAATTTCTTTTAAGTTTCTTTCCATAAAGGGACTGCAGCAATCCACATCTACTTCCCTCCATATCTCAATATATAATTTCTGACTGATATGCAGTTTTTCATTTTATTTAAGAGAACTTCATATTCCGCTAAACACACATGGTACTGCTAAGTAGTTTACAATAAAATATAATTCTAAAGATAGGAAAGGAAATTACATTATCTCATATCTCAGCACTGATTGATTACAGAATAACAAAAACTAACAGTATTTTATTGAAAAGATTAGACCATTTACTTTGCAAATGAAGTAAAACCTGCAGTATTTTTAAATCAACACTATATTTTAACTCCAGTCACTTTGGCCAATAAAGACCATAGTTGTCCAGTTGTTCTGTTTGTGATAATTAGATGGTAAGCGCTTTCAAGCAGGGGCTGTCTCTTGCATGTTTAATGTATAATGATGCATTTGTGTGATAGTGCTATAGAAATAATAAATAATAGTAGTAGTAGACACCCATGACAACAAACGCTACCTCCTAGTGGTTGATGAAAGGTTTGCTAAGGCAGTTCTCTCTGACCTTTGATTCCTAATGACTACCTTTGTTGACCCATTCAAAGAACATTATTTTGCAATTTATAAAAACAGTAACTTCTCTGA
Organism: Geotrypetes seraphini; assembly: GCF_902459505.1. Taxonomy (NCBI): domain Eukaryota; kingdom Metazoa; phylum Chordata; class Amphibia; order Gymnophiona; family Dermophiidae; genus Geotrypetes; species Geotrypetes seraphini. The sequence goes on along the minus strand of NC_047090.1, from coordinate 100,304,934 downwards.
CACATTAAAGAGAGATTAATTACAACTAGAAAAATAGCAACAGAGTCAAATTCTTTCCCAGAAGTTCAGACATACTTCGCATTGCCCAGCTGAATAAATATGGTATTAACAGACACAGGTCCCAAGTGGCATCTAAAGAGCTTACTTTAGAACAGAAAACATTTATTTCACCTCCCTGTGGAAAAAGTAATTGCCAATTCACTAGGAAGAGCATCAGCACTTGCCCACTGTAATGATTTCCTCAAGTAAACATTATATGTACTACAGGGGCTGCCACAAAGATGAAGGATTACAGTGACTAACAGTGAATACCTATTCCTCTCTTATGCCTTGTTTCCTAAATATTTTGTTTTATGATAAGGCGGAAATAGCTCTGTGATGGTCTCCCTCTCCAAATTTTTGATCAGTATGCTTATTTGGGGGATTTTTTCAGCAGAAATAAATTTTCAAAGCAAGGACACTGTGGGGACAATTTTCAAATAGAGCTGTCAAGCACACAAATACTTGTAGCTAATATTCAAAGAAAAACTAATTCAGTGTACGCACGCTTGTTTCTTTTTGGAAAATTTGAGACACAATGAAAAATTAACAAAAATCAAGCAAAAAACCCCAAACTTTTGTGTTAATAATTCAAACTGCAGAAATTTGTTGTACATATATATTCACATGTTAATGTGCATTAAGGGCTCCTTTTACAAAGCCACGGTAGCGGTTTAATGCGTGTAATAGCGCGTGCTAAACTTCCAGCCGCTACTGCCTCCTCTTGAGCAGGCGGTAGTTTTTCGGCTAGCGCGGGGGTTAGTGCGTGATTAAAAGTCGCGCGCATTAAAGCCGCTACCGTGGCTTCGTAAAAGGAGCCCTAAGTTGATTTTACATGCACTTAAGCCTTTTAAGGCACTTTAATGAACAAAATACATGAAAAACATACATCCCTAACACATGCTATGAGAGTGACTTGGCACTTAACATGCATTCATGGGATTTCAAAATGTGTGCTATTGCACTATACCCCACCCCCTCAGAAATGCCTCTTTTTTTTATCCCACTAAGAATATGCATGCTGTCGATGTACTACTAGATTGGCAGGAAGGGGGAATCCTTAGGCTGGCCAATTTACCTGCTGAAACGGCTTCAAAATTTTTTTTGTTAGACTACAAGTTTAATTTTGAGAGAGTCTGTGGTGCTTTTTAGGTTATGGGATTTTCAAAGGGAAACTATAATTTTCATTTTAAAAATCCCAGCATCATCAGCAACATGGGGATTGTTTTTAGCATGCAAAATTTGCAGGTGCAAAGAATATGGTTTAAAAAATAGATTACATGTGAAATGCCAGCATAGTTCAAATCCAGAGTATGTCAATTATCACGTTAATCAAGTTTCAAGTTTAATAAAATTTTGATATACCACCTTATTTATTTCAAGGTGGTTATACATTTTAAAACAGGGCAGAAACAGATAATATAATTTAACATAATTTTAACAAAATAAGCATACAGAATTAGATTACACGATTACAGTAATAGCTTACAGAGCTTAGTAAATATTGGAATCAAAATTTTAAACTAAATTAAATCTAAATTAATTAATCTATCTATAAAAATAATTCTTTTATTTGTTTCTTGTGTCTGTAGATAGGAATTCATCTACTGGTTTACAATGAAGTAATTTGGAACACAGATTTTTCTAGACAAAAAAAATCACTTAACATATCTTTTTTGAAACAGAGGGACTGATGAATTACCAGTACTGCAGGTCCACAGATACACTTATCACCTCAAACAGAATATACTTTCATGCAATTTGTGGAATCATATATTCAGACCTTCTTATTTGTCTATCACTGTCAAGATATAGTCAATGGTCCAAAATATAAATTTAGATATAAAAGAATACGCCTACAGTAACCTCCAAGGAAGAAGCTGTGGGGTCCATAACAGCTGGAGGAGTACTGAACCAGAGGGAACGGAAACCAGAACATCCAAAGGAAGGTGAGAGACTCTGTACTACAATACAAGGTACTTTTTGGGATAGACCTGCTGAGGCGACCTTAGAAGCCCTATGGGACCTGGTAGCAAATTTTGTGAAGGTAATTAGTCCCAATTTCCAACAGATTGAAAATAAACTTATCCACCATTCAGAAGAACTAGGAAAATTAAAATTGGATATGACTTCTTCTAATAATTTACTTCAAAAGACTCAGCAGGATATGGTTTCAATAAAACAACTTCAGGAAACCATAATTAAAGACAACGTGAATCTTAGAAGAAAAGTGGAGTCCTTAGAGAATCAGGCACGTAGCAATAATTTGAGATTGATAAACTTTCTAAGGATAACCATGGCAACTCCTAGAGACATGCTTAAGAGATATTTATTAGAAATTTTGGAAGTACCAGAAGGTAATCTTCCACCATTTGCTCAAGTTTATTATCTCCCCAGTAAAACTCCGCATCAACAGCAACCTGAACCTACTGAATGACAACTATTGAATATTACTGAGATTTTGGAGAAGGAAGTGGTAACACCTGCAACATTAGTAGCTACTTTGGCTTTATCTATTGATAAATCTTGGTTATTGAGACTATGTCTAAAGAATAAACAAAAGGAATTTCTTGGTTGTAAAATCCAAATGTTCCCTGATGTTACAAGGGAAACGCAAAAACGTAGATGTGATTTCCTTCTTTTGAAACCGGGGGGTCATCTCATTAGGGGCTACATTTTATTTGAGACACCCTTGTAAGTGCATTGTCCATTACCATTCAATTAAATGTATTCTATGAACCCCAACATCTGACCAATTTTCTGGCGATGTCCCGTCTGGATAAGGAAAAAACTCAAGGTTGAGCTCTAAAGAAAATAGTAACTTCCTTCCCGATCTATAGAAACAGCATTACTTCTTTGATTGTTTTCTTTATGTTTTCTCACAATTAATTCTTGGATCCAAAAATGAGGACTTGAGCTAATTTTGCCATAATAGTTTCTTTTGTATTCTGCTTAACTGACAAAGCCAGGCAGACCTACGGCGTCTTTCGGAAAGAAATCAAGAACGCTCTGTTCAATAGATTTATTTCCTAGCCAGACAACGCCCCCCCTTTTTTAAAAGCTTTTCTCTTCATACTGATATTACGCTTCTTCACTAACGGTATTCTGTTCTTCACTCGACTGTTCAGTGTCTTCCTCACCATTTGTATTCTGTAATTCGCTGACCAACTAGCCCCTTCGATGTAACATGTTAAGATTATACTGTAACCTATTTGTACCCTGTAATCACTGACTAGAGGGAGCCCAAGCCCTCCTGGCCACGCGACCCCCCCCCCCCTACAAGATCGGGCAGGAGGGAGCCCAACCCCCGTCCCCCCGACCCCCCAATAGGCCCACCGAAAACCTCCCTCCATCCACCGACCCGCAAGACCACCACCGCCGACCCTGCAACCTCGCCGACCGTACCTGAAAATCGTTGGCCCGTCCATCCAGCAGGCCAGCCATCCCCTGAATGGCTGGCCTTAGGACCTGATTGGCCCAGCCGGCTCAAACCCCACCCACATGTGCTTAAGGCCACGCCCACAGGAGGGACCTAAGGCTACTGGGCTTATTCCGGTTGGTCCGGGCACCTCAGGCCCCACCTGTGGGCGGGTTTGAGCCATTCAAGGGATGGCTGGCCTGCCAGACAGATGGCCAATGATTTTCAGCTATGGGGCTCTCAAGGGTCGGCGGGTGGGGGGAGGTTTTCGGCGGGCTGATCAGGGGTTTGGGGGGCGGTCGGGGGGTTGTGTCGGGGCAGGAGGGTCTGGGATCCCGCCTACTCGGATCTTAGTCAGGGTGGGGGATAGGGTGGTCGCCTGGGCAGGAGGGGTTGGGCTCCCTCCTGCCCAGTTTGTTGTGGGGGGATGGATTCTGTAACCGGTGTTGTTTTTGATAGACACCGGTTACAGAATCCAGCTTTTAGGCGAAGGACTGGCTCCTCCTTCACCTAAAAGCCCTTGTTTTGGGCGTTTGGGACTTAGGCTTTTTTTTAGGTTGATTATATGGTGTAAGTTTAGACATAGTGGTGGTCTGGGCATTTAAACAGCTGAACGTAGAGGCAGGCCATTATAAAAAAAAAACCTTCTTTTGGATGGTTTTTTTTGATAATGGACATTTTTCCCTGCTTCTACTTTCAACGTTTAGGGCCCTAGGCCAAAAGGGGACTTAGACGTTTCTTTTTTGATTATGCCCCTCAAACTGTTTATCAGTCTATGTTGATGTCCATATACAAAAATCATTTCCATAGCAACATATGCTGAAATCAATGCGAAGGATATAAATCTTTTTCTTTCAAATTTGCCATATATAGTGTCGCTAGCAATGGAGATACAAAAAGCCTCCATTGCAATACCATGAAGTTGTTGAAAAAAAATCACCATAAAACCAAAAATAACTTTTAGTCAAAACCAAAGTTGCCAATTGAATTTAAAATGATTTTAATTCTATGGCAAAATTGTGAATTAGAGAAAATTTTGTGTAAAAGTTCCAAAGCTTTTCCAAGGGGATCATAGTATAGACTATAGTGCAGTAACATCCAAAGTTACTAGTAACCACTGGGCTTCAACCATATCAAGGGTCACTAGCACTTGAAGCATAAGTGTACTGTCCTTTATATATGATTTTCTACAACTCCTCTTAACCTTTCCAGTTTTCCAACAGTCTTTTCCTTTGCAACCTCTCTTTTGTGTATAAAGTGCACTGAAAGGAGAGGGGTCACTTGATGCCGAGCAGTTGATCGGACGTGCCTCTGCACAGCTCCGGGCCATGCTGCCCTGATTCCTGCTAAATCGCACAAAATCGAAATCAAATATTTCCCCTCTCACCTCCACTGCCTTCCCAGAGTTGTTGGGTGCTACCGAAGCGAATTTTGAGGGGCTTCGTGCAGGGAATGTCAGCGAGAGCACAGTGGGACACCCGTGGGAAGGTGAAGCTCCCTGACTCAAAGATGGCGGAGAGCCACGAGGTGCCGATGTTTACGATCCAGGAGGCGGCTATCCAGGAACTCACCAAATCTCTTACCCTCGTCATGGAAGACAAACTAGCGAAAATCCAGGATTTTAGAGAAACGATCGAAAACCATGCGGGCCGGTTACAGCGGGTGGAGGACAGAGTGGCCCAGCAAGAAGATCGTACCGCAAGTTTTGAGGAACACTTGAGGGCCCTGGAGACTGCAAAGACCACATGCTTTGAGCGCCTGGATGATCATGAAAACAGGAGCCGCCGAAACAATTTGAGATTTATCGGACTGCCTAGCAACATCAGGGACGTAGACCTCTGTACAAGCTTGGAAATGTGGCTTTCGTCCGTTATGGAGATGGACGCCTCGGGGGAGAAAGTGCTAATTGAACGTGCTCACCAGGTGGGGAGCTGGAGAGAAAATGAACAACGACCCCGTCCTGTCCTGGCACGCTTTCTTAACTTTGCCTTGAAGGAGCGTGTACTCGCTTGCTTTCGGCTTGGGGCAGGATTTGTTTATAAGGGGCAGAAGATTCTCGTCTTCCAAGACTTCTCCCCACAGGTGTCCTCTTGGCGCCGGGCAATGGCACCTCACTGTAACACCCTTTACCAACGCAATATACGGGTGTCTCTGCTATATCCGGCTAGAGCTCGTGTCTCCTTTAATAACAAAATTCATTACTTCGAGACACCGAACGAACTAGAACGGTTTATCCAGGGCCTGCCGGCGGCGTTGCGTGAGGAGCCCGGGACTGCCTGACTCTCCCCTGGAGTGTTTCAAAACTTTCAGTACTTTCACATCTAGCACCCCTGCCTGTGGTGAGGGGAGCATATGGAACTCTAATCGTTGGTGGAATGTGGAGACTCTGCAGAGATTCCAAGGGGCTTTTTACTGTGATCTCTGGGGGCTCCCTGCGCCATCGGGAGCATTGCAGGATCACCGTGCCCAAGCCGCCTTTTGCGGTGCGCCCCCGGATAGGAATTTCGCTGGTTGCTGGGGCAACTGAGAGCCCTGAGATCATCGGCTCTTTCATTTCGCCCCTTGTTGGAATATTATTGCCCTCCGGGAGCGCAGCACAGACCTTCAGGGGGAACGATGGACTCGGAGGATTTCTCCCGTCTCCTTTTGGGAGGCCAAGCCTGCTGCGCTGCAGTGCTGTGCATAGCTGTGGGTGCTGGTATGTCGGTGCCCCCCTGTATCCGCTCTGCTGTGCGGCTGCCCTACCGTTGAAGCATGCACCTCTGCTCCTGTACGTCCAAGCGTACATTGCTCCGGCGCTGAGGAGATGAGGAATTGGGGTGTGCAGAGGGGCTGCTTGAGCTAATGGGCCCTCACCGGGTTGCTACTGCTTTTCTCAGACTCTATGTGCTCCACCATGTTAACAGTGTTTTTTGTGCTATCTCTGCTTTGTTGTTATTATTCACTAGGGGCATGGCCCGGAGTTGTTTCCTATTTTTCTGTACTTTCGGATTTTAGCATGGTTTTCCATGCTGGGGTTAGGGGGAGGGGAGGGTTGGGGAGGGGAGGTTGGGTGAGAATGATTGGGGGATTGATTGCGTGCTTGGTTCAGGTTTGTATGAGGGGTATGTTTGCGGGTCGTCTGGATGATTGTATGGGTTCTCCATTGTTGAGTCAATGTTCTTGTTTGAGCAAGATAACTCGGTATTTCATGAGTGGGTGGAAGCATAGGCTGGGACGGCCTCTACCGCTCATCCTTTGGTTATTTACTGCATATTATATGTATATCTGTAAGTTAAATGGTACAATTGCATGTTAAATCATTAAACGTAGATGGGATTCACTCACCCATTAAGCGTACAAAAATCTTAGCATATCTTAAGCGTGAACACAGAGACATAGCATTCCTATAGGAGACCCATCTGAGCTCTGGGGAACATGGGAAACTGCGTAGGGGCTGGGTGGGACAGGTACACTCTGCATCATTTACAACCCGGAAATGTGGGGTGACTATTCTCATCCATAAGAACATACCCTTCCACATGCACAGCCAAATTGATGACCCCAATGGGAGGTTTCTCATTCTAGTAGGTGAACTATGGGGCAAACCTTTAATTCTGTGCAATATTTACGCCCCTAACACTTACTCTCAAGCTTTCTTTACATCAGTGGTGGGTCACTTGGCACCCCTCCTGCCTCAACCGGTCATACTGGGAGGCGACTTTAATTTTGTTGCACACCCCCAGTGGGATCGTAGGCCGGCTAAGCCAGTGCCAAAGGGCCATTTCAATAGAGGGGTACACTTCCTTATTAAGGAGTTGGGACTGTTGGACTCTTGGCGCACGCTGCACCCAACTGAACTCGATTTCTCTTTCTACTCTCACCCTCACTCGTCTCATTCTCGCATTGATTACTTCCTCATCTCAGCTTCTCTATTCCCGAACCTATCGGCGGCGAACCTTTCACCACCATTAGTATCTGACCATGCCCTACTAGGCCTTGACTTACACTTTGGGTCCCAGGTCGTGAGCCGTATCTGGCGGATGTCCCCATTCCTTTACAAGGATGCGGAGTTTCAAGAATTCTTTCAAAAACGGTAATTTCATAACACTAATTCAGTTACAGATGTGGACCCCGTTGTATACTGGGAGGCGGCTAAAGCGGTTATAAGAGGCCACATACTGGCTTACACGGCATCCTTGAATAAAAAGCGGGATGGGGAACTCTTGGCTCTATCGTGGGATCTTGCCAGCTTTCGCTCTCTTCATATTTCTCGTCTTGACGATACCTCCAAACAGGCCATGTGCACCGTTAAGGAGAAAATTAACCTCCTTCTGGAACAAAGGGCCAGACGTAATATATACTGTTACAAATACAAACTCTACCGCTGGGGGGATAAAACGGGGATATTGCTGGCTAACTTGGTGCACCCGCACAAAACTCGTCACACTATTACTTCCATTAAAGACAATCAAGGCGTCACGCATGTCACTCATTCAGCCATCACGGAGCAGTTTGTGCAATTCTACACCGACCTATACGCCGAGCAACCCTATGACGCGACTGCCAGTGATCAGTTTTTTCAGGGCCTCTACCTACCCACCCTGACGGAAAATCAAAGCCTTGCCCTAAATGGTCCTATTCTGGGAGAGGAGATGCAGGTTGCTATCAAAAAGCTCAAACTGGCTAAAGCACCGGGCCCCGACGGCTTCGGCCCGGAATTCTATAAGTTACTAGATCCCCCGGCTCTAGCCTCCCTACAACAATACTTTATGGGACTCCGCAGTACCACTCCCCCAGGGGACTCGCATAATAGGGCACATGTTATTATTCTCCCTAAGCCTGGGCGCCCACTTGACGCCTTGGGGTCTTACCGCCCCATCTCCCTTCTTAACCAAGATGTGAAAATTTTGGCTAGTATATTGGCGGCGCGCCTCAATAAATTCTTACCAACACTCATCCACGAAGATCAAGTCGGTTTTGTACCAGGTAGGCACGCGTCCATGAATCTTCTAAGGGTCCTGGCAGTGTTACAACACCCTCGCGCCGCTTCTGACAGGGCGCTCATCACTAGCCTGGATGTAGAAAAAGCGTTAGATATGGTCTCGTGGCCCCACTTATTCCGGACGCTTGCCCGATTCGGGATCCAGGGGGACTTTCTCTCTTGGTTGCTGGCTCTATATCATCGCCCCACGTCCCAACTCTTGGTGAACGGTGGAATCTCTAACCCCTTCCCTTTGGGACGGGGCACAAGTCAAGGCTGCCCACTCTCGCCCCTCCTCTTTCTTCTCTCGCTCGAACCTTTGGCAACTCGAATTCATCAGGATGCAGGGTTGGAGGGTCTTCGGGTGGGCTCCAATGAATTTCGCATTAGTATGTTCGCTAATGACATGCTCTTATATGTTAATAATGCAGACCGGACAATACCTGCCCTGATGTCCCTCATTCGAGCGAATGGCGTCTTTTCTGGTTTGAAAATCAATTTTGAAAAAACGGAGGCTCTTTTGTTGGGGGGTTCACCGTCGGAGCCCTGGTGTAGAGACCTTGGCGTGGGTATTGCCCCGGGAAAGTTGAAGTATCTAGGTATCATGCTTTATAGAGACCCGCATAAGTTGTACGAGGCTAATATCTCTGCTACCATCGGACGGATCAAATTTCTCTGTCTTAAATGGCAATAGCAGCTTCTATCGCTCTTGGGGACGCGTGGCCTTGGTAAAAATGGTGCCGTTTCTGAAATTGCTCTACCCACTGCAAACTATACCTGTCTGGATTTCCCGTACGGATGAGCGCATCTATCAGTCCATCATTTGCTCCTTCGTGTGGAGGGGGAGGAGGGCGCGTATTAATTCAATCAAACTCTCCCAGAGCCGGGATCGAGGGGGCTTAGGCCTGCCCGCCCTGCGCATCTATAATGTCGCCGCGCTCCTTCGCTGGATTCATGAGCATCTGGTCTCTTCGCGACGCTATTTCCCTGAATCTTTGCTTGAGGAATGCTGCCTGCCTTGGTCCTTTTCCTCCTTTATCCATGGAGCAGGGGGAGGGGGCGCGCAGCCTCGATCTGCAGTTCTACCTTTCAGACGGGCATGGCGCTGGTGGCGAGCTCTTCAGAACCGGTTGCCTACTGTATCCCCGTTTCTCTCTCTTCTACGGAATCCTAACTTTGCTTCCGGAGTGGGGGGCCTGGCGGGACTGAGAGATCACACTGCACGCACCACGACTGTGGGTGATGTTTTGGCTCTGGGAGGGGGGGAATTCCCCTCCATTGCACAAATGCGGACGGCGTGGCGCCTGCCTCCTGCACATATGTACACTTTTTTACAAATTCATCACTATTTCCATTCCTTAGTACGTGCTCATGGGGATAGCTGGAGAAGTGGCCCTCTGGATCTGGTTTTTCTTACCACACCTACTGCTTCTAACAAGATTTCTACATGGTATAAGGCGGGGAGAGACCACTTCGGAGAGGGATGCCTCAGTGTCCTGGGGGGTGAGTGGTCCACAGAGCTTGGCATGCAGGTTTCCATGGATGACCTTAGGCTCCTCTTTCAGGCACTTTACTTGCATGTGAAGGCCTCGGACCTGCAAGAAACACAATATAAAATATTGCACCGGTCCTATATCACTAGAGCTAGGGGCTATCATATGGTCTTATGGCGTGATGACACGCTCTAAATGCAATTCTCATAGGGGTGACTATGTCCACTCATTCTTTACTTGCTCCAAACTGCATTTCTGGAACTCAGTGAAGCTCTACTTAGCGAATGTCCTGCAGTGTACTGTGCCCTGGAACCCTCCCGCACTGTTATTTGGAGATGTTACTGATTTTAATCAGCAAGGCTTGGACTTTCCTGCTCATAAGTATCTCCTACACGCGCTCCTTGTGGGCAAGCAACTTGTCCTGAAGTATTGGGCTACAGAGGAGGTACCGACATATAGTATGTGGACAGCGCGGATGCAACTCCAGGCACGGTTTGAACTGGACATCTATGCGTCCCGACCCCAGCCCCACTGGAAACTCTATTGCTCATTCTGGAGGAAGTCCTTAGCTCAGGTTGCTTAGCCGATCTGTAGGATTGGTTCCTGCATTGAATGTGTATGTTTACGCTTATTTTGTATTTTATTACCTGAATCATGTACCCTTCCCTTCGTTCTAGTGCTGCGGGTCACAAGTTGGAGCATTTGCATATTTTAGTTTTGCTTATTTGAGTACCATTATGTTCTTGCTTGTGTGATTCTTGACAACAAGAACAAAAACAGTGTGAGTGTGTGTCTGTTGGGCTGTTTGTGGTGTGATTGGAGAATTGCCTGATTTGACTGGGGTGCGCATGACGTGCGGATGCTTTGGATCGTTTGGGGATCCTCGTTGTTGCAGTTCTCTCTAATCAGAAATCATAGGCGAGGGGTGCTGGACAGCACACTGTTCTCTCTTATTGCTAGTTATCCGTTCTTTGCAGGGGTGTAGTGCCTCCTTCTACTATACAGTCACTTGTTTCTGCTTGTTTGTGACTTTGCACATTGTTCTGCTGTTTGGAATTCCATGTTTATTGCTATGTTTTTCTATACACCTGTACTGCTTTTGTTTTGTATTGTAGACGGCAGTGGCTGTCCACGTGTTTCTTGTCTTAATAAACATGATATTTAAAAAAAAAAAAAAAAAAAAGTGCACTGAAAGAGAAAGACAGGCTGTAGGGATAGGCAGTGCCGAACCTGTTAAAAACTGTGTGGCAGGTTCTGCTGCTCTATGTAAATTTACAACAACAGGCAGCGAGGGCTGTACATGAGCCATTGAGGTGCAAATTGGAAAAGAAAGACCTGAGCTCTGTTTTGCTACAGTAAGCAAGGAGGCAAGAAGGGCTGCAGCAGATTTATATTGTTATAGTTGGGAGACACTAAAGCTAAGCCCTGAAAGAGAAGAGACAGCAACTATCGGCTCATGTGCAGTGCAGGGCCAATATCTCACAAGAAAACAAACTGCATTATGGGGGCAGGGAGAGAAATCCTGCACAGGAAGTTACAGTAGAAGGAAGGACTCAGACAGAGGAAAAGCCTAAACTAGGGTTATAAGACTTCCATGAAAACCCAGACGTCCTCTTTTTAGAGGACTGTTCGGGTGCTTGGATGTTTTTCTTTTCTTTAAAGAGGAGGGAGTCTGTCTGGGTTTTGCCGGCTCTCCCAACTCTCCCATCTACCTTCTCCCCAACCACTGCATTTAATCTTTAGGCAGGCCAGCAGCAGCAATGAGGGAAGCCTGCTGCCGCTAGTCTGCCCCGGAAGCCGCCTCTCTGCAGCAACTTCCTGTTCTCGCATAGGCGGGACTTGCAGTGAGGTGGCTTCCAGGGCAGGCCAGAGGCAGGAAACTTCCCTTGTTGCTGCTGCTAGCCTACCCGAAGATTCAATGCAGTAGGCGGGGAGGAGGTAGGTGGGGAAGTCAGGGGCTGGAAGAGGTCTATGGATTCTGCTTGGGGGGGCTGAACTGGTGCAGGCTCTGGTATTGGGGTGTGGTTGGGTGAAGAGAGAGAGTGGCAAATGCTGGAATGGGGAGGAGCAGAGGAAAGAAGAGAAAGCTATTGGTCCTGGGATGGGGTTCAGAAGAAAGGGTAAAGAAGGAAGAGAAACTGGGGTCAGGGATATTAGAATGGCCTTGGAGGCAAGGGAAGGAAGGATAGAGATGGAGATGGAACTGAAGGGGTGATGAGATGCAGAGGATAGATGAGGGCCCAAAGCATACAGAGGATGGGAAGGGGGACTAAGGAAATGGGTGAAAGTTGGGGGATAGGGTGCGGCAGAGGTGGGAGGCATGGGCAGGGCATGGTTGAGGCGGGGTGTGGATGGGGTCAGGGGTGGAATGTGGGTGGGGCAGAGGTCATGTATTCTCTTTTTTGTCTTCACAAATATGGTAACCCTAGCCTGAGCAGGCCCGGGCAGATTGACAGTGAGGGCTAAGAAAGAACTGTGTTGAATCAGTGAACTCTTTTAAAAAATAAAAATTTTTTTTTAAAAATCAATTTGAATCGATTCAGCCAAAGTGAATCAGTGAATTGATTTGAATCGTGAATCAGGCAGCTCTAGTCAGCAGTCTCTGGCTCAGCTCCTCCTGGTTCACATCAATAAATAAAAGATTTCTATCTGGACCTGTGGTTGTATCTCCATTTGGGTCACCTCAGCTTCTTTTGGTTTCCTCATTACATTTACCCAATTAATAATGGGATAATTAAAATCACCTATCAATATTATTATTGTATGTTACTCAATTTGTTAGCTTCCCTATTTTCTGCTAAACATTTCGACATTTATCAGCTCATTATAGCTAGATATGAACTTTGTAAAGAGTGGAAATGGGAAAAGTTATGACCATATTAAAAAATGATATAAATCAGATAATTCCCACTTATACTCGAGTGTAAACTCTATTTTACATACAGGAGTTGGCCTCAGTAATGGAGCCTACGCGTAGTCATATTCAATGACTGAGGTATTCAGCGTAGTTATATCAGCTCCTTATTCTCCAATCATTGGTCTTACTCCAGTATCTTTTATTAATTCAAATTATTAAACTCTACCTACTATAAATTAGCTATTTCTATTTTTTCTTTTTTTCAATTTTTTGAAACTTAGTTAAAATATCGTGTTCACTACATTTATTTTCGTTCCTTTCAATACACTCTTACATATTTCGTGAGACTACATTCTTTCATTTATCTCTCTTTATCATTACTACCTTTAATGCTGTTAAAGGTTACTTATCATTTAGTCAGCATTTATGTTCCAAAAAGCCTACTTATCTTTTAGTCAGCGCTTGTATTTCAAGAAAGCCAACGTGGCCAGCGTTTCGTGGGCAGAGATTCAAACCCACTGCATCAGGGCCGAATTATTGGAAAACAAGCCGCTGTAGAGGAAACAGAAATTTAGTAAACAGTAATAATTCTCCTGAACTTTGTTCATAGTAAAATATCTTACTTACTGCTCTGTGTGTATCTGAAAGCGGTCTCAAAGTATTAACAAAATGGCGACAGCCTCAGTTTAAAAAGCTTAGCAGCATACTGACGTCAGTCAGAGTATCAGATTTCATTGGAGCATAGCTCGTTGATCTATACTACATTATGTAGGACTGAAAACATTCAAAAAAACCTGGAGCTGAAATCCAGCTACATTTAGTCGGTTAAATACATTATATCCCAATGGTCTTAACAAACAGATTGAATGGCAACATTTCTCCTAAATGTAGCTGGATTTCAGCTCCAGGTTTTTTTGAATGTTTTCAGTCCTACATAATGTAGTATAGATCAACGAGCTATGCTCCAATGAAATCTGATACTCTGACTGACGTCAGTATGCTGCTAAACTTTTTAAACTGAGGCTGTCGCCATTTTGTTAATACTTTGAGACCGCTTTCAGATACACACAGAGCAGTAAGTAAGATATTTTACTATGAACAAAGTTCAGGAGAATTATTACTGTTTACTAAATTTCTGTTTCCTCTACAGCGGCTTGTTTTCCAATAATTCGGCCCTGATGCAGTGGGTTTGAATCTCTGCCCACGAAACGCTGGCCATGTTGGCTTTCTTGAAATACAAGCGCTGACTAAAAGATAAGTAGGCTTTTTGGAACATAAATGCTGACTAAATGATAAGTAACCTTTAACAGCATTAAAGGTAGTAATGATAAAGAGAGATAAATGAAAGAATGTAGTCTCACGAAATATGTAAGAGTGTATTGAAAGGAACGAAAATAAATGTAGTGAACACGATATTTTAACTAAGTTTCAAAAAATTGAAAAAAAGAAAAAAATAGAAATAGCTAATTTATAGTAGGTAGAGTTTAATAATTTGAATTAATAAAAGATACTGGAGTAAGGCCAATGATTGGAGAATAAGGAGCTGATATAACTACGCTGAATACCTCAGTCATTGAATACGACTACGCGTAGGCTCCATTACTGAGGCCGACTCCTGTATGTAAAATAGAGTTTACACTCGAGTATAAGTGGGAATTATCTGATTTATATTATCTGATTTATATTATTTTGTGTAGTTCTCCCACTAGGGAATTTCAATTTAGTGTGTTAACCATATTAAAAAATGCCCATTTTGCTCTAAAACCTATATAAAATTACATACAATACAAAACAAAGTATTCCAAAAAGGAGCCTTACATATGAAGCCAGAGATGAAACATTCCAATCAAGAAACAGTAGACATTAAGAGCACTCAACACTGCTATAACGTAATACAAGCATTTTTTCCAAACCAGATCCCAATACCTTTTATAAATTTTTTTTAACACAGACCTATTCTTTTCCAGATGCTCTGGAATTAAAATTCTAACATCTGGAGTGCATGGCGGCTTTTAAAAGGCGAGATGAAAAATAGTTTTAGCTGAACTTGTCCAAGGTTATTCAGAAAGCAATAGGCTTTCACAATTCACAGCCCTGTCCAATTCCCTCATCACTTATTGCCCTTTTCCTAGAAGACTTTTGACTAATACAGTAGAACCTTGGTTTACGAGCATAATTCGTTCCAGAAGCTTGCTCATAAACCAAAATACTCGTATATCAAAGCGAGTTTCCCCATAAAAAATAATGGAAACTCGCTTTGATACGTTCCCCCCCCCCAGCAGCGCTGCTCCCCCCCCCCCCGCGCGAACCGGCACCCCCCGCCCAAACAACTTGAACTTAACCCCCCCCTCCCCCCCCGGGCACCGGCACGCAGCCCACAGGATGTGCCGGTGCGGCTTGAAGATCTTCCTGCCTCTGCTGGGCCTTCTCTCAGCGAGAGGGAGAATTAGAAGGTCTTGAGCTTGCGCAGATGCATGCTCAAGGCCCAGAAGCGGCAGGAAGATCTTCAAGCGGAACCGGCACATCCTGTGGGCTGCGTGCCGGTGCCAGACAGGGGGGGGGGGTGTTCAGGAGGGGGGGTGTTCAGGAGGGGGGGTGCCGGTTCACGAGGGGCGGAGAGGCTCGCAAATCGAGTCAGCACTTGATTTCTTAGACAAGTTTTGCGAGAATGTTTTACTCGCCTTGCAAAACACTTGCAAACCGAGGTTTGACTGTACTAAGAATGACAAGCAGATTGATTTGGACAATAGATGGTCACAACTTTTTGTTACATTTTGGATTTTCATAATAATAAATTGGAACTGGCGCAAGGGTGCCTACCGAGGCATAACTTAACGGCACCATTATTAAAATCAGGGCCTTAGGGGCCCTTTTACTAAGCTTAGCACATGCTGACAGAATTATTATGCACTAAATGCTAAAGAAGCACATTTTATGTCTACATTTAGCACATGCTAAGCATTAATAAAAAGAACCCTTAATGCATGTTTCAAGATGTGGCAACAGCCTACACAAAGCTACATTAAAGGACTTTACAGTATTTTCACAGTTAGTATGCAGCAAACAATGCATGGCGTGTGGCATGGACAGCACTTGGTGGTTAACACATTATGCTTACCATGTGCATGTGGAGATAACATGGGACTACTTACCGCCTCCTAAATAAGAGGCATTAAGTGCCTGATTCTGTAAGCGGCACCTACTGCGTGTCATTTAAAGTTAGGTGCTGCTTGTAGAACCGTACCTAGGAGCGCCTAAATTGAGTTAACCGCCGGTAGGGATCTCTAAATTAAACACCAGTTTATTAGGTCAGGGATATTTTGGCCTAAAATGTGTTATGTTAATCAGGTTTTCTATTCCATCTTTACCTATTCAGTTCAAGGTCAGATTACATTACAAGAGGTTGGGTCAGTTATCCAGGAAGTTACAATGAACAGTTTGACATGGACATTCAATAGGGTTATTAGTACTGATAGATCAATACATTTAGATTTTTACTTGTTATGTTTCATTTTTTAACGAACTATAAACCGAGTTGAGCTCCTTAGGGAGTAGATTCGGTATATAAAATGAAGATTAGATTAGGTCCTAGTTGCAAATACACAGTTATAAGTACAAGTAAGTTATCGTTGGCTTTGTTTTGTCCCAGGAGTTGCATTAAACAGTTTAGAAATGGGCTTTTACAATTGCCATTCAATTACTTCAGGGTTGGCTCCTTGTCTTGATATAAAAATGCTTTTAAAAGTTTTCTAAACCTGAGAAAGTGGTCACAAAATCACAGTGTAAGCGGTACTTGGTTCTAGCATTTTGCTAACTTGGATGGATAAGGTAATTTGCCTGGTAGACTTTATATTGTTGCATGCTGGAAATTTTAATTGGAAAAGATTTATGGTGGAATATCTGTTGGAGGCACCCTGGCCAACTCTGTTAAGTAGATGGGAGCATTCCCACTTAGGATCTTAAAGGCAGTGATGCCTAATTTAAACTTGATCTTTGCGGTTATGGGCAACCAATATAGTTTCAAATAGTAGGTGGTCCGATTTCCATAATCCATATACGAGTCTTACCACTGCATTTTGAACTAGCTGAAGACGTAATACCGGTGTCTATCTCAATCCATGCCCAAACTCCACCCCTAACCACATCTACTTTTCAAGTAGGCACCTCAGTGTAAACGCCTACTGAAAATTAGGCACCTACCCGAAAATTAATTTTTTCAATTGGTTTTTAATGGTGCTGTTCAATTAACAGTGGCAATGGAGCCAATTAAACAATTAAGTTAGGAACCTAAAATTTGTAAACTGCTTCGATTGTAATCACACAGAAAAAGTGGCACTTTTTATAGAATCAGGGCGTAAGTGCCTTTGCATTAACCTGGAGCAAGTACTGCGCATTAATCGAAGAACTACCGTATTTTCACGCATATAACGCGCGCGTTATACGCGTTTTTACCTACCGCGCATACCCCTCGCGTGTTATATGCGTGAGCGCGGTATACAAAAGTTTTAAAACATAGTTCCCACCCCCCGCCCGACGCCCGATTCACCCCCCCAGCAGGACCGCTCGCACCCCCATCCCGAACGACCGCTCGCACGCGCTCCCACCCGCACCCGCATCCACGATCGGAGCAAGAGGGAGCCCAAGCCCTCTTGCCCGGCCGACTCCCCGACGTCCGATACATCCCCCCCCCCCGGCAGGACCACTCGCACCCCCACCCCGAAGGACCGCCGACTTCCCGACAATATCGGGCCAGAAGGGAGCCCAAACCCTCCTGGCCACGGCGACCCCCTAACCCCACCCCGCACTACATTACGGGCAGGAGGGATCCCAGGCCCTCCTGCCCTCGACGCAAACCCCCCCCCCTCCAACGATCGCCCCCCCCCCCAAGAACCTCCGACCGCCCCCCCCAGCCGACCCGCGACCCCCCTGGCGACCCCCACGACCCCCCACCCCCCTTCCCCGTACCTTTGGTAGTTGGGCCAGAAGGGAGCCCAAACCCTCCTGGCCACGGCGACCCCCTAACCCCACCCCGCACTACATTACGGGCAGGAGGGATCCCAGGCCCTCCTGCCCTCGACGCAAACCCCCCTCCCCCCAACGATCGCCCCCCCCCCCCAAGAACCTCCGACCGCCCCCCCCCAGCCGACCCGCGACCCCCCTGGCGACCCCCACGACCCCCCACCCCCCTTCCCCGTACCTTTGGTAGTTGGGCCAGAAGGGAGCCCAAACCCTCCTGGCCACGGCGACCCCCTAACCCCACCCCGCACTACATTACGGGCAGGAGGGATCCCAGGCCCTCCTGCCCTCGACGCAAACCCCCCTCCCCCCCAACGACCGCCCCCCCAAGAACCTCCGACCGCCCCCCAGCCGACCCGCGATCCCCCTGGCGACCCCCACGACCCCCCCACCCCCCTTCCCCGTACCTTTGGTAGTTGGCCGGACAGACGGGAGCCAAACCCGCCTGTCCGGCAGGCAGCCAACGAAGGAATGAGGCCGGATTGGCCCATCCATCCTAAAGCTCCGCCTACTGGTGGGACCTAAGGCGCGTGGGCCAATCAGAATAGGCCCTGGAGCCTTAGGTCCCACCTGGGGGCGCGGCCTGAGGCACATGGGCCCAACCCGACCATGTGCCTCAGGCCGCGCCCCCAGGTGGGACCTAAGGCTCCAGGGCCTATTCTGATTGGCCCACGCGCCTTAGGCCCCACCAGTAGGCGGAGCTTTAGGATGGATGGGCCAATCCGGCCTCATTCCTTCGTTGGCTGCCTGCCGGACAGGCGGGTTTGGCTCCCGTCTGTCCGGCCAACTACCAAAGGTACGGGGAAGGGGGGTGGGGGGGTCGTGGGGGTCGCCAGGGGGGTCGCGGGTCGGCTGGGTGGGCGGTCGGAGGTTCTTGGGGGGGGCGGTCGTTGGGGGGGAGGGGGGTTTGCGTCGAGGGCAGGAGGGCCTGGGATCCCTCCTGCCCGTAATGTAGTGCGGGGTGGGGTTAGGGGGTCGCCGTGGCCAGGAGGGTTTGGGCTCCCTTCTGGCCCAACTACCAAAGGTACGGGGAAGGGGGGTGGGGGGGTCGTGGGGGTCGTCAGGGGGATCGCGGGTCGGCTGGGGGGCGGTCGGAGGTTCTTGGGGGGGGGCGGTCGTTGGGGGGGAGGGGGGTTTGCGTCGAGGGCAGGAGGGCCTGGGATCCCTCCTGTCCGTAATGTAGTGCGGGGTGGGGTTAGGGGGTCGCCGTGGCCAGGAGGGTTTGGGCTCCCTTCTGGCCCAACTACCAAAGGTACGGGGAAGGGGGGTCGTGGGGGTCGTCAGGGGGATCGCGGGTCGGCTGGGGGGCGGTCGGAGGTTCTTGGGGGGGGGCGGTCGTTGGGGGGATGGGGGTTTGCGTCGAGGGCAGGAGGGCCTGGGATCCCTCCTGCCCGTAATGTAGTGCGGGGTGGGGTTAGGGGGTCGCCGTGGCCAGGAGGATTTGGGCTCCCTCCTGGCCCGATATTGTTGGGGAGTCGGCGGTCCTTCGGGGGGAGGGATGTATCGGCCGCCGGGGGGGGCATCAGGCTTTCAGGATGGGGACAGACCTTCAAGGGGGGACAGTGCACGGAAGTCAGGGGGGGTGAACGGAGAGTCGGGACAGCGCACGGAAAGTCAGGGCAGTGCACGGAAGTCAGGGGGGGGTGAACGGAGAGTCGGGACAGCGCACGGAAAGTCAGGGCAGTGCACGGAAGTCAGGGGGGGTGAACGGAGAGTCGGGACAGCGCACGGAGAGGCGGGGCAGTGCACGGAAGTCAGGGGGGGGTGAACGGAGAGTCGGGCAGCATGCGCGGTATAATCGTGAGCGCGTTATACCAAAGTTTTTGTGCTTATCATCGTGATTTCTGCGCGCTATACACGTGTGCGCGTTTTATACGGGTGCGTGTTATTTGCGTGAAAATACGGTAACTCAGTTCTGCTACAGAAGAGAATGGGAACACCTCCAAGTGATGCATTTAAAGATGCAGTTACTACACAGAAAAATCCCATATTAAGCCACAGCAGCAAGACATTTTAACACGGTTCATAAATGGGTCCCATTATGTTGCAAGCAGCATTCAGAATACAAAAGACATAACACATGAATCCTGTAAAGAGCTGCATGTTAGACTTTTTACAGAAGCTATTTGTCAAATTTTTAATGTTAGCTATAAATTGTATGCAAATAACCTGCCAAATATTTCTCTTAAATAACTTTGCCAAGCCCAGCTGAAAGGAGAAAAGATAGAGTTCTTCTGCAGGGTGTTCATTAACGAAGTACAGCTGCAACATAGCTCTCTATCAGTTTGTCCAAGCTAGCTGCAAAACAACTACATTCTGTGTCACATGATGGTTTGCTGGGCCCAAGTTCATGGGGACTAACCATCATCCCTTCCCCATCCCCCCACACAAGGATCCTGATTTATAAAACAAAATCTCTACATGTTTCATAATCAGCGCTTTGGCTACATATTTAAAATCTTAGAAGTACAATTCTAATTTACCACAAAAAAAAAAAAACCACAACCACAAAAAAATAAAATAAAGAATGTTATTCACTTTTTTTGTACTTGTTAAAACTTTATATCCACCTATGGCTTGTAAACCCTAAGACAGAGTACAGAAAGAAGTCAAATTATGTATTTTATAGCCATGCTAGGATTGTATAAAATATAACACTTTACTGAGCAAAAGTTTTTAGATTTGTAATTACAAATGAAAAGGTGCAAAGGATCTAAATATCCCATAAAAAAGCTCTTAACTTCTTAAAGTCAAGTTCAGACTCCCTGCATCATTAATTCAGAAACATAAAATAAAATAACACAGTGTTTACACAAATTTAAGTGCAATCTCATCTGTATATTTAAGAAGGTCCTTAAAGCAAACTGATTTTTTTTTTTTTTTTTAAAGAAAGTCTTATTATATTCCTGCAAGAAGAAATACCAGGATTATTATTGCACCTTCTAATTACAGATCATGCTAGAGCAGGGGTAGGCAATTCCGGTCCTCAAGAGCCTGAGCCAGGCCAGCTTTTCAGGATATCCACAATAAATATGAATGAGATAGATTTGCATCTCAAGGAGGCAGGGAATGCAATCCATCTCATACATATTCATTGTGGATATCCTGAAAACCTGAGCTGGCTCCGGCTCTCGAGGACCAGAATTGCCTACCCCTGTGCTAGAGAATGACATAGGGATAAATTTGTCCCTATCCTCGCGGGATCTATAAGAGCATAAGAATTCCCATCAAGCCCAGTATCTTGTTTTGAACAGTGGCCAACCCAGGTTCCAAGTAGCTAGCTAGATCCCAAGTAATAAAACAGATTTTATGCTGCTTATCCTAAGAATAAGCAGTGGATTTCCTCAAGCCATCTGAATTATAACCTATGGACTTTTGTTTTAAGAAATTATCCAAACCTTTTTAAAACCTTGCTAAGCTAACTGATTTCACCACATTCTCCGGTGACAAATTCCAGAGTTTAATTACATGTTGTGTAAAGAAATATTTTCTCCAGTTTGTTTCAACTCCTATTTAGAAGCTTCGTCGCATACCCCCTAATCCTAGTATTTTTGGAAAGAGTAAACAAGCAATTCATATCTACCCAGTTTCCACTCCACTTAGTTTTTTATAGATTTCCGAGCTGTCTCTTTAGCCTTTCCTCAAAGGGAAGTCATCTCATGCCTTTTATCATTTTCATTGCTCTTCTCTGTACCTTTTCCAATTCTGCTTTCTCCATATCTTTTTTGAGATATGCCAGCCAGAATTGCACACTATTCGAGGTGAGGCTGTACCATTGAACGATACAAGAGAATTATAACATTTTAATCTTTGTTTTCCATTACGATCCTGATAATTCCTAACATTCTATTGACTTTCTTAGCCACAACCACACATTGAGCTGAGGGTTTTAACGTATTCTCAACAATGACACCTAGATCTTTTTCCTGGGCAATGACTCCTAACATAGAACCTTGCATCACATAGCTATAGTTCGGGTTCCTCTTTCCCACAGTGTCACCAACTAAGCCTTTGGTCTGGACAGTAGAGGGTACTAGTTGGGACCTTTGTTGGAGTCTGGCATGTTCCCCTGGAAATGGTGTAAACCCTTCAGGTATAAACTCCTGCCCAGGTGCCTGCCTAGGGCCACCAGGTACACTGGTTGATATAATAATTGGGAGGACGCATCCTTTGGAAAGTGCAGCCTGCTGGGGAGTGGAAGCTCCTATAACTGCCACTGATTGCCTTACTGCTGGCTCTCCTGAACTCTCCTGTGATATTGGAGTGCCTTACCTCCCAACAGGCATACAAGCGGACACCTTCCTAACATCAGGTCTTGATTCCAGGAGAGAAGAACGCGTTCCTCCTGTGCCATTTGGAGGAAGCGTCCTTTGGAAAGTGCAGCCTGCTGGGCAGTGGAAGCTCCTATAAATGCCACTGATTGCCTTACTGCTGGCTCTCCTGAACTCTCCTGTGATACCAGAGTGCCTTATCTACCAACAGGCACATGAGCGGACACCTCCCTAACATCGGGTCCTGAGTCCAAGAGACAAGAACATGCTCCTCCTGTGCCATTTGGAGGAAGCGCCCTTTGGAAAGTGCAGCCTGTTGGGGAGTGGAAGCTCCTATAATTGCCACCGATTGCCTTACTGATGTCTCTCCTGTGATACCGGAGTGCCTTACCTATCAACAGGCACACGAGCGTACACCTCCCTAACATCGGGTCCTGAGTCCAGGAGACAAGAACGTGCTCCTCCTGTGGCGTGTGACCAAAGGTGCATGGCCAGAGGGGCATGCCCTGAGGGATAGGGTCATGCCCCTTAGGGTGGCCCTTTGGAGCCACAAGGAGTTTGAAGAACAACAGTTATGAAGATAAGTTCTATGATAACTTATATAGTGATATTATATGGGGAAACGTAAAGGGTTTCTACCACCAGTGATATCTGGTCCTATGAATAAACATTTGACTCTACTTGATATGTCGAAACCCATAGACAGATTTCAGTCAATATCAGGTGCTTCATTAAGCTCACCAGATCGTACCCCTCCCCTCCCTCCAGATCTTCCGGGGTGCTTGGTGCCAGAGAATGGCTTTTAAGCAGCTTCCTCGGAAGCCTCTGCACCTCAAAGGCCTTCAGATATTGTATATTAAAAAATGTCACAAATTTTTGCTGATTCTGTGTGTCAGTTTGAGAGTTCGGATGAAAATCCCACGGAAGTTACCCTAAAAGATTTGTAGACTTTAAATTGAAGGATGGAGGTTATGCTGAAAAGTACAATGAATCAGATGCAGACTTTTCTAAGGAAGTAGTTGAAAAGTTAGTGAATGTTGATTCTAACATTGGGAATCTAGATAAACGTTTAATAATGGTGGAAAAACAGGCAGTGAATTTGCAATCATTTTCAGTAGTATCTAGTAAAGATTCACTGAATATTCATTATAAGATGGAGATGATTGGAAATCAAGCAAGGGGTAGGAATTTGCGTTTTGTTAATTTTCCCTCCACACATTTTTTGTCTCCTGAGATACTTCTCAGAAAGTATCTCTGGGAGATATTGGGGATGACAAATGTGGAAACTATTATGTTTTCAAATTATTATTGCATTCCCCAAAAGAAAAAATTACCTTTAGAGGGAATGGATCAGTTAATTACCAAAGACTTAGATTTAACCAAATTTTGGGAGGATTCACAAGACTCAATTCAAACATGAGCTACTCTCTTAGTTACCTATCTGAATGAGTCAGATAAGGTTTTGATCATGAAACTTTATTTTAGAAATAGAGAGAGAAAATTTTGTGGAGATAAAAGTTTTGATTTTTCTAAACCTACCCAGCTTAGGAGGAAAGCCTTTTTGACTTTAAGACCTAAAGCTGTTGAGGTGGGAGCAACTTTTTTTCTAAAATTTCCTTGTAAATGTTCGTTACATATTCAAGATAAAGATTATGTTTTCTGGGTCCCGCTACAGTTAGAATCATTTCTTGAGGGGAGAAAAGCCTGATCTGTTTCTATTTACTTCTCAGTTAAAAATGGGGTAATAAAATAAAATTGCACTTAATTGTAAGGGGGAGGGTTTCTCATTTCCCCCTAATTGTTTCCTATATCTTTAGTTGAGGTATACATACGCTTCCTTCCATTTTTTGTGGGCTAGATGTATTTTCCTGTCTGTTTGATTGTTTGAACTATTTTCTTTATCTTATTTTGTATCCATATCCTTACTTTGTGAAGTAACAATGTAAAATTTTTTTTATAAATAAATAAAAAAAGATAATAATTATCACCAAAACACAAAACAGTAGATGAAAGATAACTTTTATTTGGCTCTTTAACTTGGCCCAGTTCAGAATGGTCAGGTTTGTAATTGTAAAAAAAACCCCAAAGAAAAGCAGTTGCACAAAATCAAAACACTTTTCCTTCTGGCTGCTTGCATACATGCAGGTTATAATTCCACAGGCCTGGATTCTCTGAACACCACAGGTAAGTGTATTCCACTAGGAAAGAGAAACGCATAAACAGTACTTCACCACTTGGTATTATCTATGACTGCTTGCACTGCAGGTGAAAACTGGAGTTCAATCAGGCTCTCAGGTAACTCTGTCCAGGTACACAAGGTAGTAGGTACTTCAAATAGAAACAGACATCTTCCTTTCTTTAATAGGTGGCGAGTATGGTCTTGCTTGTAAAAGTGAAATAAAACTTTCTATACCAGTATTCAAGAAAAAGAACAAATAAATGTAAATCTTCTTAGTATGGCTTCAAGATACTCTTTCTCATACCAACTATTCAGAGCATCTCCCTCCTTGCTGAGTTTACTAGCAGTAAAGAAAAACACACACAAAAAAAGCTCACAGCCAGGAAAAGAAATAAAGGCAACTTAAAAACTAAACACAAATCCTTGTCTCTCATCTGGTTTCTCTTGCATCAATGTTCAGTCTTTTTCTTAGAAGGGAAAAAACCTCAACACAAAGTATCCCTCTCATTTCCTCCTACAGAGATTTATGCTTTCTAGCACAGTCAAACAGGAAAAAAAATGTAATTCAGTAAATAATCATGCTTTGCCCTTTTCCATCTCAAGAACCCACCTCCATAAACTCAGGAAAGGATATAGGTTCTTCTGGCCCACAGGTTGTTTCCATTTCTTCCCAACCTGCTGGTTCCTCTGTGGCTTGGGGTAATGACAGACCTTCCTCTGTCATCTCCACTTCACAGCCTAACCACAGCACATGAGAATGGCCATGCTCTAGCTCTGCCTGTTCTTTCTCCTTTGGTTCCAACATCCTCCTTCTTGGATCCAGTTTCTACCCTCTTTTGCAGATCCAAGCTCTGCTCCTTATGCTAAGGATAGCCACGCCCTCTGCATCTGGGAGATGGGGCTTGGCTCCCTTGGCTACAGAGCCTGGCTCTTTCTGCATTGCTTTCGCTGAGGCTGCCTTAAATGGACAGGCTTCCCTTTACAGGCAGTAAACCTTGTTGGCTTAGAAATAAAGCTGCCCCGTGGTGTACTATCCTGTGTGTTGCTGACCAACCAGTCCCCATCCTGTTCAACCTCACTGTCAGAGGAGTAGCCAGCTGACTCCTGACTGTTACTATTGACCCAGTTAGCTCTTCTGGTCAGGGAACTTATGTTGTTAATACTGCTTCTCTTTGGGACAAAGCCTGAGCTGGCACTGGATTTGTCACAACATGCATCATATTGCACTTACTCACATTGAACGTTATCAGCCATTTTGATGCCCAGTCTCACAAGGTCTTCTTGCTATTTTTCATAATCCTCTGGCAATTTAACAACTTTGAACAACTTTGTGTCATCAGCAAATTTAATTAGTTCATTAGTTATTCCGATTCTAGATCATTGATAAATATGTTAAAAAGTAGCGGTCCAAGAACAGACCCTTGGGAAACCCAACTATTTACCCTTCTCTATTGAGAATATTGGCCATTTAAACTTTCTATTTCCTATGACTCCACTACACTTTTTCTTCCTAATTCTAACTTTCCCCATTTTTATTCTTTACTTCAAACCAAGTTCAAGTGGTACAAACTGGTGGAAGAAGATCCATAGCCTGGTCTCCTGACTGTGGTGTGCCCAAGGAATTTCCACTCTCCTCTATCATAAGAACATAAGAATAGCCTTACTGGGTCAGACCAATGGTCCATTTAGCCCAGTATTCTGTCTTCATGGAGGCCAATCCAAATCAAAAGTACCTGGTATAAACCCAAATAGTAGCAGCATTCCATGTAACCAACCAGGGCAAGCAGTGGTTTCCCCCATGTCTGTCTCAACAGCAGATTATGGACTTTTCCTCCAGGAACGTGTCCAAACCTTTTTTAAAACCAGCTACATTAATTGCTCTTACTAAGGAATCTCAACTCTCCCCCACCTTTTTCAATGTTTACATGACATAATTTAGTGTTTTTTCTTTAGGTCCAGGTGAATTTCTATTTACACATGCAGATGATATTTTTATACAATAAGTTAGTCCAGATTTAAATAACTTTCCCTTTAATATTTGTTCTTATATTACCAAATTGTTAAAGTGGTCAACTTTTACCATGATGAAGTTAAATCCTATGAAGACTAAATTGCTGTGATTAGGGACTGATTGTCTGAAACTTCCTAATAATTTTTTTAGATTCTGGAAAAGCCTGGTCTATTGAAAAAATCATCAAGAATATTGGGTATTACACTAGGTTCAATGTTATCTTTTTGGCAACAGATAAATAATCTAGTTCAAAAATGTTTTCTAAGTTTACATCACCTGAAGTTGGTACGAGCCCTATGTTATCAACATCATTTTGCCTCGATTGTTCAGTTGACTGAATTAGCTCAGTTGGACTATTGTAATTCAGTTTATTGTAATATTAGTAAAGGTAATTTAAAACGTCTACAACTGATTAAGAATACTGCAGCTCAGCTGATTTTTTAACAAAAATATATTCAAACATATCATGCCCCTCTTGAGATCGCTACATTGGCTTCCTATTCAGTCAAGAGTCAAATTCAAATGTGCCTGACTAGTTTTTAAAATATGTTATGAACAATTAGGTGACTCAGTAGTATTATTGCCTTTAGGTTTGCCATAATGTGGCCAAAGATCTTCTACTGCTTATAAGTTGTCTTTTCCATCGGTAAAAGGTGTTCAATGAAGGATTCAAGTCTTATATTCTTGTTCTTTTCTATTTACTACTTTATGAAATGAATTACCCATCAGTCTGCGGTCATGCACCACATATCAAATCTTTCCAAAAAAGATTAAAGATTTCTTATTTTCTGCTAATTCGCATTAGGTTGTTGTTGTTTTTTTAATTAATATACTATGAAAAGTCTTAATGTAAAATACACCAAGCTCTCTTTTTCAGGGATGGTGTGGTATATAAAACAAAGGATTTGATTTGATATACCATCTTAGAGGAGAGCCATCAAAAGAAAATAAATTACATAACTAAGTTATAGTTTGGATAGAAGAACCAGAAAAAAGGGAAGAGTAAACAGTTGAATATATTTTTTTTTAAAGGTTTTGAGAAAAACCTTAAACTTCTGATGCGATCTTTCTAGGTACAGAGAGGAAGACTATTTCAAAAGGTGGGACCTATAAAATTAAACACTGAATATTAGGAAGTAGAGAATGACATGGTGGATGTTACCTGCTGCTAGCTGCGAGTAGCCGTGGGTAACCCGCCAAAACAGTGGAGGGGGGAAAGGTGCTCACCGCAGGTGCGGGGACAAGGCCATCCACCACCCCGTGGGGCGGTGCATGGCCTTGTCCCCGCAGTTAAGGGAGGGAACGCACGCAGTCACCGATCGCGTGTGGCCCCCTCCCTCTTTCCTACCTAACCACCCAAATCTATCTATCTCCCTCCTTCCCCCTTACTTTTGCGGCGTGTTTTAAGGTTCCCACCCAAATCTATCTCCCTCCCTCCCCCTTACCTTCGCGGCGTGTTTTAAGGTTTCAGACTTATTGAAAGCCGCCGGAGTGTACATGCAGTCGTGTGCATGTGTGGGCAGAAGCTTCTCCTCTGACGCAACTTCCGGTTGTGTTAGAGGAGAAGCTTCTGCCCACACATGCACGCGAACTGCACAAACAATCCGGCCGCTTTTTAACAAGTCTGAAACCTTAAAACACACTAAGAAGGTAAAGGAGAGGGAGGGCGGTGCACGGACCGCGCGAGGGGTGCCGAAGGGCAGTGAGGTGGTGAGAGGGAAGGGTGGATGTTGCAGAGACGGGGACGGGGCGGTGAAGGGGACGGCGGGGACGGGGCAGTGATGGGGACAGATTGTTTTTCCCCGTGTCATTCTCTATAAGGAAGTATCCAGGAAACCATGAACATAGCTCAAACTATATTATCCATTTTCTATGTTCATCCCCTCACCAATCATTTTATTTTCTGCCCTCATGTCTGCTCTTGAGCGTCAATGTTTACTTCTTTCATTTAACTGTTTCCATTCTCTCTGAGAATCTCATCCTTGTCACTGCTGTCATGGGTTATTGTTTCATAAAATGTGCTTTAGAAATACTTCTGAACAAAATGTGATAAACATGTTCATTTCTGTAGCATTATAGACTCTTCTTACCATGTTCAAATTAAAACATAGAAAACACATCATGTTTTCCTCTACCCTATTGTCTTGTGATCTCTAGAGATTTTATATTACAACTGGACAAATAAATTGCTCAAAAGCACAAACGCAAAATGATTTTGAACTTATACATGAAAAAGGAGTACAGAATAAGCAAATCTGGATATAGACCCAGAAGAAGAGAGTTCCAAGATTTTGTCTCTATTTGGGAACATTACGTTCCCAAAACACAAATTATGTAATATTTGCTTTAACTGTAATATATGAATAAATCTGTTGGCTATGGCAGGTTTTTCATGGAACACTAAGCTGCTAGTGTGTGAAAGAAGTCAGACTGCTGTTTCAGCTAAAGCAAAAATGGATCCACACATTACAAAGTTTGCAACCTATGAATCTTAATAATAATTTTGAGTTGAGAGCTTTTTACTGAAGTCTTCTTCTATAGACATTTTTTTTTTGACATTCCAATTTATAAGGTCATTAAGTGAATTTTTGCATTTTAAAGTGGATTTGTAAAGTACTGTTACTGTAAGCAAATCTTTGTTTTTAAAATGGATTTGTAAAGTACTATTCCTTTAAAAGTTAGCAGTCAGCTCTTAGGCCCTGATTCTCCAAAAGTGCGTCCCAATTTTAGGCCGCTGTAGGCGTCCTACAGCTGTCTAATCAGCCAATCGGGATGCACGTTTTTTTAAAAAAATGCTCTCCAGGCAGGCCTGAAGGCGCCTCCGGCAGCCTAGGGAGACCCGCAAGACGCCTAAGGGCCTTAGGCGGGCCTTAGGCGAACCTAGGTGGCCCTACGCGTCTCCCTAGTAGAGGAAGAAACCTTAAAATGTAGACCAGCAAAATGCTGGTCTACATTGTAAGTAGACGCAGCCGCTATACTTATTGCGGCAAGGGATCTCTCTGCCGCTATAAGTATAGCGGGCCACGGCCTGTCCGATCGGATGCCCCCCCTCCGACACTACCGACCGCCCCCCCCCGAACACTACCAACCGCCCCCCTCCGACATTACCGATCTCCCTCCCACCCCGACACTACCGATCGCTGGCAGGAGGGTGCCCAAACCCTCCTGCCAGAAGATGCTCCCCCCGACAATATGGATCGCTAACAACCCCGAAACCTCCAAACTAACCTGTTCTTCAGGCCAGATGGTTCTTGCCCGTCCAGCTGGTAGGCCCGCCTCGTCGAAATGAGGCAGGCCTGCCCCTTCCCAGCCCATCCCGCCGAAGCCTAAGGCCTGATTGGCCCAGGCTCTAGAAGCCTGGACCAATCAGGCCTTAGGCATAGCGGGTCCGCCCAACCCCACTAAGTCTAAGGTCTGATTGGCCAATCAGGCCTTAGATTAAGTGGGGATGGGCGGACCCGCTATACCTAAGGCCTGATTGGTCCAGGCTTCTAGAGCCTGGGCCAATCAGGCCTTAGGCTTCGGCGGGATGGGCCGGGAAGGGCGAGCCCGCCTCATTTTGACGAGGCGGGCCTACCAGCTGGACGGGCAAGAACCATCTGGCCTGAAGAACAGGTTAGTTTGGAGGTTTCGGGGTTGTTAGCGCCGGGGGGGGGGGTGCGTCTTCGGGCAGGAGGGATTGGACACGATCGGTAGTGTCGGGGTGGGAGGGAGATCGGTAATGTCGGGGGGGGGGGGGCAGTCGGTATTGTCGGAGGGGGGGGCATCCGATCGGACAGGCCGCGGCCCGCTATACTTATAGCGGCAGAGAGATCCCTTGCCGCGATAAGTGTAGCGGGCCGTGTCTAATCTAACCCGATTCTCTAACCAGCGTCTGTAACATGGACGCCGGTTACAGAATCGGGGTTTTAGTGTAGGCCGATTCTGAATAAGACGCCTCTCCCGGGCGTCCTATACAGAATCAGGGCCTAGGTGTCTTGCGGGCCTCGCCTTCAATATAGGCGGCCTGCCTGGGGAGCATTTTTTTAAAAAAACGTGCATCCCGATTGGCTGATTAGACAGCTGTAGGATGCCTACAGCTGCCTAAAATTGGGACGCACTTTTGGAGAATCAGGGCCTTAATGTTGTGTATAAATACTCCAATGGAAGGTTAACACCTTCATGTAAAGGATAGCGTCAGTGGTAGTACATCTTTTTTTTCATAAATCTTTATTGATTTTCAAGCTAAAACAGTGCATTACAAACAAACAAAAGAAAGAACAATAATTACTACATACATTGCACTATTAACTATTTAGGTAACACATATGTCATTCAATTCTTCCCTCTTTTTTAAATAATATAACATAACATAGGACATAATATATAATAGAATTAAGTTACCCAAGTGTATCCATCAAGAAATATTTCCCTCCCCCCAACCCCCTACAGTGGTAGTACATCTTAGTAAAGAAGTTGTTTTTGTATATTGAACACATTATGGAGGGTAAATACGTGAGCATTTACTATGAACTGCATACTATTGAATGCTCTTTAATTAAGTTTTGTATTAAGTGAGTAAAAATGTTGTCTTTTGTACAACAAACATATTGTATAAGGCAAACCATTTAGCACTTTCATTGAAGCTGTATGAAATGTCAATGTTAGTATGCAAATTCACTGTTGATTAGCATGGCTCAATAACCACTTGTCAATTAGCTACAGGTAAACATAGAAACATAGAAATAGACGGCAGATAAGGGCCACGGCCCATCTTGTCTGCCCACCCTAATGTCCCTCCCTTACCTTCGCCCTGTGAATAGATCCCATGTGACGATCCCATTTGGCCTTAAAATCAGGCACGCTGCTGGCCTCGATCACATGCAGTGGAAGACTATTCCAGCGATCAACCACCCTTTCTGTGAAAAAGAATTTCCTGGTATCAGCTCGTAGTTTCCCTCCCCTAATTTTCCACGGATGCCTTCTTGTTGTCGTGGGACCCTTGAAAAGGAAGATATCTTCCTCCGTCTCTATGCGGCCCGTGAGATACTTGAACGTCTCGATCATGTCCCCCCTCTCTCTGCGCTCCTCGAGTGAGTATAGCTGCAATTTGTCTAGCCGTTCCTCGTATGGGAGATCCTTGAGTCCTGAGACCATCCGGGTAGCCAGAGTGAAGCTAGATATTGGGAAGCCAGAGTGAAAAGGGGAAGCTCCGTAGAACATACAATGGACACTGAGTATGATAATTTGGGTGATTCTTTTTTGTTTATAAAACCATAGTAAATTTGGGAAAATAATAATTATTATAAGTCTATGATTTTTATAATAAAGAGGTTTTTCCAACTAATGATACATAGCTTCAAAAGTTGGTAACAAGATTATTTACTTGTCACTCAGAAACAAAGAACATAGAAACATGATGGAAGATAAAGGCCAAATGGCCCTTCCAGTCTGTTTATCCACAGCATCCACTATCTCCTCTTCTCCCTAAGAGATCTCATGTGCGTTTCCCACACTTTCTTGAATTCATACACAGTCTTTGTCTCCACCACCTCTACCGGGAGACTTTTCCACATATCTATCACCCATTCTATTAAAAAATATATATATATATTTCCTTAGAATATTCCTGAGTCTATCACCTCTTAACTTCATCCTATGCCCTCTCATTCCGAAGCTTCCTTTCAAATGAGACTCACCTCATGCGCATTTTTGCCACATACAGTATGTATTTAAACATCTCTATCATATCTCTTGAATTTTTCTTCTCATTTAATTTCAATTTGTGTTTCTTTACAGGACTGTTCAATATATAGAGGACTTTAATTGACATTTGTTGACTGTGCATCACATAAGTTTTAACTTTATTCTGATATTTGTTTCTATGTTCTATCCAGCATTTTATTTTCTTATTAAAGGTAATAATTTTGCCCTCCATAGTATGGAGTCCATACTGCCTTACCACTCTGTCTTGAAGAAGTTGAGAAACACTGCTCTACAGATACTATTGCCCAATATAGGTGTCAGAAAGCTGTCAGCATTTTCTGTTGGCCAAACCAATGTCAGCAAAGGCCAATGGGAAATTATATTAAGCAGATATGACCCTGGGATATCAATGCAGATAGACTTAAGGCTCCTGGCCATTCAGCCTTAGAATGTCTAAATTACATCTAAATTAAAAGTAACAAAAGACCTTGGCACAGCCTTGAGGTTCAACAGATGTGCTAAGCTCCGGTGCGTACGATAGAGAATGGCTCCAGCTACATGTTCTGGCACAGATAGTTAGTGTCCATCAAGAGCCATTGTCACAGATAGGTACTGGAAACTTCTGTCTATGAGGGACAGTATCTCTCTCTTTTCTCTTCCAGTCTTTCACACCCCACATACCTTATTTACCATTGTTTCAAACTGTTTACAGAAAGATATGAGTACTTAACCACAATGGATTCTATTTTTTAGAATAAGATTCCAATCTATAAAAGACTCCTCTCTCCCTCCCCCCCCCCACCTCCCTCTTTTTCTCTGGACCCTCTAGCTTCCTCCTCCCTTGCTCTCTTTCTGCCTATTCACACCTATACACCCGTCATTCAAACACACATTCGTGCAGGTAAACTGTCCTTTCTCTCTCACATACAGAAGCAGTCTCTAAATCTACTCTATGGGCTAGATTCACTAAGCAAATCAATCATGTACCGATCAGTTTGCGATCCCTTTGTGACCAAATTTCCCTCCAACCCCATTCACTAACGCCTGTAGCAATCTGATCCCGACCCTCCCATGCAAATTAGCAAAACCCCATGCAAAATAGCCAAGCGATTGATTCATTAGCAATTGCTTGGCTATTTTGAATTGGATTTTACTATTAGCAAACCCAACTGCTGCAGACCTGTCAGTAACTGAGTTACAGACAGATCTACTGTTTTTCTGACAGGCCTGCCTGTCTTTTTTATTCATTTTTTTCCATGGCACAGATATTTGGCGTGTGTTACACACGCAAAATATCTGCCCCATAAAAAAAAAAAATTAATAAAACACAGGCAGGCCTGTCAAAAAAATGTGCCCCCCCCCCACACACAAACGTGTCCCTCCCAAAAGAAAACGCGCCCCCCCCAAGCAGGAGGGATGCCAACTCTCTCCTGCCATAAGCGCTTAAACCCTACCCCCCCCAAAAAACCCACATTGCCGATGCTGCAGCATGGCCCAGCCAACCAGTCCTTGCCCCACTCCTGGCAAGGCCCACCCACCCCAGCACCAAACTGTTGGGAGCAGGAGGGGTGCTCAGTCCCTCCTGCTCCATAGGCTCTCACCCCGACCGGCCCACCGTTGGTTGGGCCGGCCTGCCTGCCTGCACCCACCTACCTTCCTGTACCTTTAAAATAGTTGGGAGCAGAAGGAAAGTCCTCCCGCTCACCCGGCTGCCGCCCAATAGCAGCCTTAGGCCCCGCCTCGGTGCATCGTCTGATGCACGGGAGGGGCCTAAGGCACTGATTGACTGAAGTGCCTTGAGCTTCTCCCTGGGAGGAGCCTGGGAGGAGCCCGAGGCGCCTTAGCCAATCAGTGCCTTAGGCCCCTCCCCATGCATCGGATGATGCGCCAGGGTGGGACCTAAGGCCACTATTGCGGAGCAGCGGCCGGGGAGCAGGAGCAGGAGGACTTTCCTCCTGCTCCCAAAGATTGGCCTAGGAGCAGGAGGGTCCAGGCACCCCTCCTGCTCCCAACTGTTCAACAGGTATGCGAGGCAGGTGGGCCGGGCCCGATCGCCTGGGCCGACCTGGGATGGGCCAGTCATGGATGAGGCGGTGGGGCCGGTGGTACTTGATCAGGGGGGGGGTGTCGGGCAGGGCCTGTGTATCGGGCCGGTGGGTGGGGCTAGTGTAGGCTCTCCTGCCTGCTTGCCGGACTCTCCTGCTCTCTGCCACTGTTTCCCACAGTGCAGGCCTGCTTTAAAACCACAGTCTTGCATTGCAGGAAACGGCGGCAGAGAGCAGGAGAGTCCAGCAAGCAGACAAGAGAGATCGGAGCAGAGCAGGGCAGGCAGGAGAGATCAAGACAGAGCCTTGACAGCAGTGACAGGAGGCTGGTTCTCCTGTTACTACTGTCAGGGTCTGCGCATGAGCGGAGATCGCACATCTGCGATCCCTGCTCGCAAATGGGGGCATTTCTGATGTCCCCATTTGAATATGACTGATTTATGAATCAGTCAGACCTGCCCGAATCGGGCAGGTTAGTGAATCTAGCCCTATATTTGTAAAACCTATTTCTATCTCCATATTAGAATATTTTCTCTATTTTAGTACTAAGCATTGCATCTCTGTTATATTAAGCCTATTTCTAAACAATATAACATAACATAAAATCTATTTCTAGACCGCATTACCTTTATGTTCTATGTGATTTACAAAAGGTTAAACTAAAAATACAAACAAATGATGAATAAAAAATTAAAAGATCCCAAGAATTTTGAAAATGAATAGGTTTTCAACTGTTTTCTAAACTGAAAATAAGAAACTGAAGAAAATAGCAAAGATTTGAAATCTTTATCCAAATTGCAGCCTGGTACGAAAGCATGCGATCATGATCTCTCTTAAGTTTACAACCTTTCACCGTTGGGAAAGTCAGCAAGGCTTTAGAGCTTCGAGAATATTTTTGAATGGAGAAGCAAAATAAATCAATCATATTAGAAGGAGCTTCACCAGCTACTACTCTATAATAGATACAACCTAACTTGAAAATGACCCGTGCTTCAACTGGCAGCCAATGCAGCTCTCGGTAAAAATGAGTAACATGATCAAACCTTTTCAAACCAAAAATAAGTCTGACAGCAGTGTTTTGAATAATTCTCAGTTTGGAAACATTTTTCATAATATCAGCTAAGTAAACAATGTTGTAGTAGTCCAAATGGCTTAGTACTAAAGACTGTACCAACAATTTAAATCAGCGGTGTCCAACCTGTGGCCCCGTGAAGTATTTTGTGTGGCCCCGGTTGAGGGCGATGCAGTGTTTTCCTCTGCTGACCCCGGGTGTTTACCGTCTTGCCAGCTCCCTCCTCTGTCTTGCTGCAGCGTTTGTGCGGCCCCCAGAAACATTTTTTTCAGCCAATACAGCCCAGGGAAGCCAAAAGGTTGGACACCCCTGATTTAAATGCCGAAAAATCAAAATAAGCTCTAAGGCCCTGATTCTGCAAAATGTGTCTAAAGTTAAGTTAGGCGTCCTTTGTAGAATTGCACTCAGCAGAGTTTAGGCGTCCTTTAGAGAATCAGGTTTTAGGTGATATTTAGACATCCAAACAATGACCTTAATGTTATAATATTTTATTATTATGTTATTAGAATGGCGATTTTATGCTGTTTTTAATTATAATTGTAATACTAAGAGTTGGATCTGTTTAATGCTTATATTTATTTCTCTTCCATCAGAGAGAGTGACTGGGATTCGAACCAGCAACATTAGGATTGAAGGGTATAGGTTTAACCAGTGTGCTACAGAGTGAGCTAGCAAGCTGCATAGCAAAACTGGGTCTTAAACCACAACTGACTCTTCCGACTGCCAATTTTGGGGGAGGCCATGGCCCCTGTGACCCCCCACCCCCCATTCCGACATCCTCCCTGTGGCAGAAGAGAGTTAAGCTATTTTTGTCTTTGATTTCAATTACCCCAATATTGATTGGGCAAATGTAGCATAGGGGCATGCTAGCGAGATAAAAACTCCTTGAATAAATCAAGGACTGCTATATGGAGAAGCTGGTTCAGGCAACAGGTGAAGCAATTCTAAACCTAGTCCTTAGCGGAGAGCATGATTTGGTGCAAGAGGTAATGGTACTGGGGCCACTTAGTGATCGTAACATGATCAGATTTAATATAATATCTGGTGTAAGTACACACAGGAAATCCAATACAATTGCATTTAACTTACTCATAAAATACTTATAAATAAAGCCCCGACATTTCTGGAAAGATATTTAATACCATACTCCCCATTAAAATCTTTAAGATCAGAAGACAAAGCCCTACTAACAGTCCCTTCTTTAAAAGTTCTATGCTCTAGGAGAGACATGATTTTTTTCTGTTTCGGCCCCCCAAATCTGGAATTTACTTCCACTTAATCTAAGAGAAGAAAAACTACTTAACAAATTTAAAAGTCTTCTAAAGAGCTGGCTTTTTAAAGACGCTTTTTAATAGATCAGCCTTACTATACTATATGCTAGGACGAGGAGGTCCACTGATATTTATGTGGGTATTTGTCTCCCATCCTGTGTGTACTAAACCTATACCCGATTTTATTTTTGGTTTTATTTTTTTAATATTGTAATTTAAGCTGCCTTTTTCCATAATGTTTTAATGTCAATTAGCAGTATATGTGATATATGTGGATTTTATTATTTTATCAAGTTTCAAGTTTATTAGTTGTCTTGTTTAATCGCTTAATCGGATTTCTAAGCGATGTACAGTAAAATATACATTCATTAGGAAACAAAGACATTACACACACTGAATTAATTATAATATAAACAAAAGGTAAGAGGGGATGAAATACATTTTTATAGTAAAGAAAGAACATACTAGGAAAATACAAAAGGAAATTGGAAAAACAAACAAAAAAAAAGGCAAAATAATTCCCTAAAATAACATTAAAAATAAAATTTAATTAATTTGCAAATGCATCTTTAAACAGAAAGGTTTTTAACTCGCTTTTAAATTTCCCAAACATTATTTGATTTTTATCTGATGTAAATCGCATTAAAATGAGATTTTGCGATCTAATCAAAGAATTTATTAAACTTGAAACTTAAATGCCGTTTCTATGGCATCTCACTGCAACTAGGTCACCAGGCCATTCCAATGTTTCTGCCTTTCTGGGATGTAAATCTCTTCTGTGCCTAACATATGCAGTAGGAAAAGGGGGTGCGTGAGATTCAACATGCAGTTGAAAGCTGGAAAATCACACTTTTAATCCTTCTGCATGCAGCCCACAAAATTCACAATAAAATGATTTAAAAACATTTCAAGTGTATAAGTTCCAGACAGTAGATATAAGAGAAAGATAAAAGAAATCCTTCTGCCTTCATCTAACCAGCCCTGTTTTCATGTTCTCTCCTATCCACATCTGCATCCAGACCTCTGAAAACTATAATTTCACAGCCCTGCAACGACACCTGCTGATTAAGGCTAGTACAGTACTATATAAAAACAGAGGCCACATTTTAGCAGTATATCACTCTTGAGCTGTATGTTTTACTTTTTCCCTCAGTGCAGACTTGCTTTCCTGATACCAAGTGGAAATACCATCAGAAAAGAAACCTCACCCTAATCTCATCATGAGCAGACATTCTGCTGAAAGAACGTTTCTGGCAGCAAACAAGGCTCAAGTCAACTATAACTTTAAAAAATGTAATGGGGAACTTGAGAAACAGTTTAAGCACAATCCATAAGTGATAAGAAACAGTAAACAGTCATTTTTCTCATTTTATCAATGTGTGTAATATATTTTGTATGGAACTAAAATCGTTTTTTTTTCCAAGTTGGTAGAGTATGCAATCTTTCATTTTAACTGCTTTGGCAAAAAAAGATGAAACTTTGGAGAGAAATACGATGCCATATTCATTCTGTGATCCTAGTTTTTCTCATGGTATGCTTTGAAAATGAAGAGGGAATTAGATATCTTTCAATCAAAGGTATGCTAGCCAGAAAAAAATACCCAACCACTAACTATTATAGAAAGGCAGAACACTTAATCCTTTACCAAATACCACAGAAGACAAAAGCCTAACCAAGGGAAATGTTTTTAAAATATTTTTGTTATAGAGACAAAATGTGGGAGAAACTCAAAAAGAGGGCTAAATATTTACTAGGCACTCTCTTGCATTAAGACATAAAAGTGAACCAAATCCCCTTGGCCATTTCAAAAGCTGGATATGTTTTTATAGATTCATGTGCCTACATCTTACCTCTCTGTTTTATTACAGGTCCAAAAATCACCTCATTATCATCACTGAGCATTAGGAATATGAAGCCAATAGAGGACTACCCTTCACTTTTCATTACCTGAGGTACAAATTAAACCCCCTTTTACAAAACCGTAGCCCGGTTTTTAGCGTCAGCTGCAGTGGTATTAGCTCTGACGTTCATAGAATTCCTATGAGCATTGGAGCTGTTACCGCCGCAGCCAGCACACAAAAAAAAAAAATCACACTACAGTTTTATAAAAGGGGAGGGGAATAATAAGTTCTCTTGTTCAGGGGCCTACCAGTTGTATCTGAATATGTAACTTGCCTGGAATTCAGATTTAGTACTTAAATCTAAAATCCAAACAATATATAGCACATAAGAAGTTATATTTAAAGATCTACATGCTCTGAGGCTCATATTTATTGTGCTTAGAATAATTAAAATTCTGGCTTTGATGGTCTACAGATAAACCAGGCAACTCAAATTGCCCCTACATGACTACTTTAAAGAAAATGTTCTCTTTGCAAAGCCGGGGCTGTGGTTCCTGCATGCAGCTGACCTGTCTGTCTGTCCCTTCGTGCCTCTCGCGGGTGTTTACCTCCTCTAGCCGGCTCTCTCCACCAAGTAGCTCTTCTCTTCACAAAGCCGAAGCCGCTGGTTTCTGCACACGGCTCACGGCTGACCTGGAAGCCTTCCCTCTGACGTGAGGAAGGCTTCCGGGTTAGCTGTGAGCCTCATGCTGGAATTAGTGGCTATGGCTTCACGAAGTAAAGTGCCACTGGGAGGAGAGCCAGCCAGAGGAGGTAAACACCTGCGGAAGGCATGAAAGGGCTGCCAGATCAGCCGTGAGCCACAGTTTTGCAAAGAGAACTGCAATGGGAGAAGGGAGCCAGGTAGAGGAAGTAAACACCCGTAGGAGGCATGAATTTGGGACACAGTTTGTAGGGAAAGACAATGAGGGGTGCACTGAGACAGGGAAGGGAGAGGGAGGAGGAGGGTTGCATTTGAACAGGAAGGGAGGAAGAAGAAGCGCATTGACACAGGAAGGGAGAGGCAGGACCTCGTTTCTTAAGTATGAGCTTGACATAAGTCTGGCGTTCTTAAACTGGGGACTGCCTTTATACACAAACCCTAGGCATGCTTCTTCAAAGCATGGTAAAATTATGTGCATAGGGCCACATTCAGTAAATGGCACCCAAAGTTAGGTGCTATTAAGATTCACACTAAGCAATGATTCTATAAAGGTCACTTAATGCAAAGCAACCTTTATAGAATAGCTCTTAGCAGGATTTCCACTTCCAAAATATACACCATTTTGAAACCTGTAAATGCTGGTACACAACTAAGGGTAGCTGGGTGTATAAATGACCCTATTCTATAACACTATGCCTAAATTTTGGGGCTATCTCTGATCTGCCCATACTCTTTTTGAGTTGCAAGCAAGATATTTTAGGTGTACAATTTTACAGAATAGTGCATAGGCAGATCTACATATCTTAACTAGTGCCAGTTAACATCAATTATTGATTGTTAATGATTCATTAACTAATTAGCTTGTGCACAGAATCTAGGCAACATTTATAGAATCTGGAGGATAGTGCCTGTATGCTCAGGGTCGGCACCTCGTTACAGCAATGGTTTTAAAACTGGTCTTCCTGTGTCTATGGAAAAACATGTTTAGTCTATAAGTCAAAAGTAACAATTTTCAAAGATTTGGACATCTTTGTGGTATCCTATAGGATGTACAAGAAAACTTTTTTAAAGTCATTATCTCAACCACAATCCTCAAACAGTTGTTTCGTTTTAAATGCTTCCCAAGCATGAGTCAGGGTGCCGAGGGAAGCTTACTAAGTAGCATAACCCTGTAAAATGGCAGTGGCTGCTGCCTGAAAAATGCAAGACTGCATAGAGGGTGACGGGATAATCGCGCGCCAGATGCCAGCGCGCCGACAATTCGGCGCAAGACAGAAGCGCGCGGGGGAAAAAGTAATTTTTAAAGAGCTCCGACTGGGGGTTTGGGGTGGCAACCCCCCCACTTTATTGGTTAGTGTTTGCGATGCCGTTGTGGGGGTGGGGGGGGGGTGAAACCCCCCACATTATAGAGAAAACGGAACTTTTTCCGAAAAAAATCAGAAAAAGTTCCATTTTCACTATAATGGAGGTTTCCAACCCCCCGAGCCCCCCTCCAACAGCAGCGCGAACACTAACTAATAAAGTAGGGGGGTTGCCACCCCAAATCCCCCGTCAGAGCTCTTTACTTTTTCCCCCGCGCGCTTCTGTCTTGCGCCGAATTGTCGGCGCTGGATTGTCAGCGCGCTAGCGTCTTGCGCGCCACTGACTATGAACCGCATAGAGAGAGGTATAACCAGAAGAAGAAAGGAGGTGTTGATGCCACTGTACAAGTCATTGGTGAGGCTCCACTTGGAGTTCTGTGTCCAGTTTTGCAGGCCATATCTCTACAAGGATGTAAAAAGACATGAGGCAGTTCTGAGGAAGCCAACAAAAATGATACAGGGTTTGTGCCATAAGATGTATGAGAAGAGACTAGAAAACCTGAATATGTAAACCGTGGAAAAAAGGAGAGAGAAATGCGATGCGATACAGACCTTTAAATACTTCAAAGGTATTAACATTCAAATAAGCCTCTTTCAGAGACATAGAGGCGGTAGAACTAGAGGACATGAATGGAGGTTGCAGGGAGGTAGACTGAGGAGTAATGGCAGGAAATACTTTTTCACAGATAGGGTGATAGATGCTTGGAACATCCTCCCAATTTAAAAGTGCATGGGAAAGACACAGGGGATGCTCAAATAGAAAGAAAATGGAAATGCAACCTGGCTGTTGAAGTGTTACCTTGGGCAAGAAAAGTGGAAGCCTGAACTCAATGCCAGACAGACTTGTATAGTCTATATCTCGCACGTGATGACAGTTGGGTGAAGGTTCAATAACTCCAGTGTATTGATCATTTCATTGTCACATACTGTGCAACTTTGGAAGGAGGGGAAGGCATCTTGACTGGTAAATTGAATATTATCAGCAATATACCACATATCTTCCCCATCGTGGTTGGAATGGTGGTGACTTGGGCCTACATAGG
The DNA here is from genome assembly GCF_902459505.1 of Geotrypetes seraphini. Classification (NCBI taxonomy): domain Eukaryota; kingdom Metazoa; phylum Chordata; class Amphibia; order Gymnophiona; family Dermophiidae; genus Geotrypetes; species Geotrypetes seraphini. The sequence goes on along the minus strand of NC_047090.1, from coordinate 100,263,666 downwards.
ATGACCTGGACCTGTTGGGCAGACTGGATGGACTATGTTTATTTATGTATTTATATACCACTTATAGCCTAAGTGGTTTACAATCAGGTACTCAAGCATTTTTACTGTATTACTATGTTACTGTATTACGATAGAGCTATATGCCTACCATCTTTTCACAGTACCCCCACACAAGATTACTGAAGACCATTCCAAGTTTTATGTTAGTGAATGACCCTAATGCTTTTATTTATTGAAACATTATTGTACATCAATGATTATATAAAATACACATCAAAGTTGGCATAAAATAGTCATCATTGCAATACTACCCATATTTCCTACCCCAATAATTATATATTCTTACAGGGCTTTTTTTTTTTTTTTGAGAGATACTCAGAGGTACTGAGTATCAGCATCTTTTTCACTGCTTGATGAGTGCTGCTTCCAGGTCAGACACATGCAGCATGCAAGAGCCGCTGCATGCCTCTCTGCAAACAAGTACGGCTGAAGGAAGGAAGACTAGTGAGGTTAACTGGGATCCCCAGCTGACACGGAAAGCTTTTGTCTGATGTTAGCTCTGACATCAGAGGGAAGCCTTCCAGGTCAGCTTCGGCGGAGAGGATATGCCCAGCTGGACGGCCTTGAAAGGAACAAGTAAGGGAGAAAGGGGATAACGTGGGGCAAAGGGAGAAAAGGGGGGGCAAAGAAGAACATATTGGGGCATGGGAGGGGCACTAATTTGGGACAAAGGCTGGAAGGCAGGGAGGGGAACACGAACTCGGGACACAGAAGGAAGGGAGGGGGGATGAACTTGGAACACAAGGGAGGGAGGGAATAGAAAGGGAGAATTGTTGGACAAGGGGAAAGGAAGAAAGGAAAATTGTTGGGCATAGAGAAAAAGAGAGGAGTGAGGCAGAGATATATGTGGAAAAGAAGGAGAAGAGGGAGAAATGTTGGATGTGGTGGAGAGAGAACAGATGGACAGATTGAAGGGGATGTAAGTGGGAGGAATGTTGAATATTGTAATGGAGGGACAGGTGTGGCATGGTGCTGGAGAGGGGTACTAGAAGGAGAAATGTTTGGCAAGGGGCTAGTAGGCAATGGTGAAAAATGCTGCACATGATCTAGGGGATGAGAGAGGGAAAACTGTTGGATGTGGCAGTAGAGGGAGTGGGAGAGAAGCACTCTGGATCTCTCTCTTTCCCCACTTTCTGTACCCAGGGAGAGGGGATCATAGAATGGTGAGATGATGAAGGCAGGGAGATGGGCAGAGGAGAAATACTACAAAGGACGTATAGGAGACATACCCCCTCTTCTATGAAACTGCAATAGCAGTTTCTAGCGCAGAGAGCTGCGCTGAATGGCCTGCGCTGCTCCCGACGCTTATAGGAACTCAATGAGTGTTGGGAGCAGCACAGGCCATTCAGCGCAGCTCTCTGCGCAAGAAACTGCTATCGCAGTTTCATAGAAGAGGGGGTTAGAGAAGGGAAGATGCTGAACATGGGATAGAAGATAGATGGTGAGCATGGAGAAAGAAGAAACGTTAAGAGAAGACAAAAGAAAACAGAGACCAGTGCCTGAGACCAACATGATTTGAAGAATAAAATGACAAGACAACAAAAAGTAGAAAAAAATAATTTTATTTTCTATTTTGTGATTAGAATATATCATATTTGAAATATGTATCCTGTTAGACATAACTGGGCACTGCAAAGCCCAGGGCGTGCTTCTTTAGTTTCCAGCTGGCTTAGGGCTCTTTGACCAGGGGGCAGTTGCCCTAATTGCACTTCCCTAACACTATTCCTGTCATGTGTGACTGCAGTATTCTGTTAGCATGATTTTTCTGTGTAGCATTCTGTAATAATTTGGCTTATTCAGTTTTTTCGATAGTGGAGGGGATATTTGTCAAGGGGACGGGAGACAGGGGTTTTGTTGATCTTTGCTTTGTATTTGTGTTTATAAAAATGATTAATTGTGCAGAATATTGTTTCTTTTTATACTTTAATAAAATAAGTTAAATATAAAATCATAACTATTAGAGGCTTGTGCGGATGGGATCAGACAGTTTGTGGGGACCAAGCTTGTGGGGACAGGGCAGAGACGGGGACTGAAACCAAGCTCACAGGGACAGTGTGGAGACGGGGACAAATTTTTTCCCCGCGTCATTCTCTAGCACAAACCATAGAAGTTTGACAGGCACTGGTCCTACTTCCCAACTACTGGAATTGCTATCGAAGCTTACTCTATCCTCGACCCTGATATAGTTTTGCCATTTGTGGGACTGTGCAAGTCAACCTGGCATTGATCTCACTTCTTAACCTCTAAAGCTTCCATCAAAGCTCATTCCAGTTATTAGGTAATTATGCTTTGCTTTAATTGGATGCCAATCTTTTTCTATATAGAATTCCTCTGTGTTTATACCACGCATTCTTGAATTCTTTCATCATTTCTGTCTTCACAGTCTCTCGCAGGAGGGCATTCAAGATGTCCACCACCTTTTCCATGAAAAAATATTTCCTGACATTGTTCCCTAGTCTCCCACCTGCAACCTGAACTCTAGTTCTATCACCTTCCCTTCTCTGAAAAAGGTTAGTTTGCATGTTAATATATTTTAAGTATTATACATTTGTAACAGATCCTCCCTTTCCTCTAGGACAGTGGTTCTTAACCTTGTTGGAGGTACTGAACCCCACCAGTTTCATATGCGTGTTCACTGAACCCTTCTTTATTGGAAAAATAAAATATGATTTTTACAAATTCAAAACATAGGTATACAGTGAGGGAAAAAATAATATCAATTTTGAAAACAAAAAAAAGTTCTCCTATATTTCGAATAATAATAACATAATAATGAAATGTACTGCAAATCAGTGTGACTTCTGCTGTTGCCTCTCAGAGACCAGTTCAGAAATGCGCGGCTTTACCTTGGCAAGTGCCACTCTCATGTCATTTTTGCAACAAAGTCTGTTCCTTTTCTTCATTTTTATGTCCAGCATCCTCGAAAAGGATTGCGCGCTATATGAGTCGGAGGTGTGTTTTGACCTCCGCCGAACCCGCGAGACTGACTCACCGAACCCCTGGGGTTCGGTCGAACCCAGGTTAAGAACCTGCAGTTTTTTTCTCATATATCTTTTGGCACAAGCTCCATATAATTTTTGTCACATTCTTCCGAACCACCTCAAATCTTTTGATGGCCCTAGTGAGTTATGGCCTCCAAAAATAAAAACAATACTCCAAAAGAGGCCTAATTAATGAACGACCTGTATGTACAACACTTCCTTTCTTCTACTGGATATGCCTCTCTCTATGCAGCCTAGCATCCTTCTGACTACAGACACATTGTTTCACTGCATTAAGGTCCACTGACACTATACTTCTCCCTCTGTATTCGCACGGGATGCAGGCAGAACATAGCTGTGAATACCGAAAAACCGCGAATAACTTTTTGCATGTTATTCGCGGTTTTTCGGTAAAATAGATGTGAAAAAGATAGTAAACCGTGAATAACCTGACCTTTGATTTGCTCTGTACAACGCCGGGAGCAGCGATTTCCTTCAGGAACCACCAGGAGCAGCGATTTCTTCCATGTACCACTGGGAGCAGCGATTTCCAATGTGAAATGCCGGGTTCAGTGATGAAAATTAGGGGGCGGAGTCAGCAGCCGAAAAATCGCGAATACGCAGATACGGAAACTGCGGATACGGAGGGAGAAGTGTATGATCCCAAGGTCCCTCTCCCAGTCTGTGCTTATCAGCCTCTTATATACTAGCAAATACAATTCTTTTGGGTTTCTACACTCCATGTGCCTCACTCCGGCAGTTAAAATTTAATGGAAAGAACTGTAAACATTAGACCATTCTTCTAATCTTTTTAGATTACTTCTCATGTTGTCCACTCTTTCTGCAAATCCTTGAGTTGGTCACAAAAAGGTAAACTTTTCCTTCTAACCCTTCAGTAATAGCATTCACAAATATGATGAACAGAATTGGCCTCAATACAGATCCTTGGGGCACTCCACTACATACCTTTCTTTCCTCCAAACTAATTCCATTTAGCACCACTCATTGACATCTGTCAGTCAACTAGTGTTTAATCCAGTTCACCACTTTGAGTCCTAACTTCAGCCCATTCAATCTGTTCACAAACATTCTATGAGAATGGCCATGTCCCCAATTCAGATCCCAGTGTCTACAGATGCATACATAAATTTAAATTAATGCCAATATACAGAATTAGGGGGAAATCACATTAAAACTTTCAAATCAGATATCCACTGTGTCACACAACTGAGATGCCTGAACCTTAAAGGGAGTCTGAATAGCTAAAGTAAAAAAAACTAAGGGCCCCTTTTACAAAGCTGCAGTAGTGATGCTGCTGCAGTAAATGCACCAAAGCCCACAGGAACTTAATGATGCATTTACTGCAGCATCATCACTACAGCAGCTTTGTAAAAGGGGCACTAAGTTTTTATTTTTTGTTTAAAGCGCTCTAAGTTCAAGTTCCATTTATTTGATATACAGGCAGTCCCTGATTCTTGTATTGCTGTTGGCTGCTTTATCAATAAAAATTATTTACAAAAAAAAAAAAGAACGAGTTACGTTTTTAAAGGAGTTCTTAATTCAGATTTGTATGTAACTCAGAACCTGTAGATTTTAAGCTTCTTGCTGTTTACCTCTGCTCCCAGCTGACAAAAGGGCCAAATGTCCCTACCAGTGTGCCCTCTAAGGTACAGCATACACCACCACACACTGTTTTAAATGTGGCCATGCATCATTCCTGAATCTTCTACAGAAAAAGTGTAGGAGTCTATGCCACTGGAAATACTGCTCAGTGAAATCAAATGAAGCCGCAACCATGTTTTTAAGTACGAGTCGTACTTAAGTCAGGCGTCTGTAATGCGGGGGACTGCCAGTACCGCAAATATAAAACCAACATTAAAATCTAAGCGGGTTACAATGTAGTAAATATATAAAAAGGGGAGGGAAGACGGAACAAATCGATTCCAACCTAAGACTGTTCAGTAAAAACAGATGACAAAAGAAAGCTGTATCTACGTATTCACAATTACAATGATTATATGTTTCATCGTGTTCCTTTTGATGTTAGAGGAGGGATGAAGATTTTTATGAAACTGTGTACCCTAAAGTCTTTCAATCGCAATTTGCAAAGCTATCCCAAAGGTTTTCACAGGGATATGATTCCAGGAGGGCTGAAATATGTTTTAGGGAATGTGCCAAAGATCTAAATTTCAGACAAAATAACTAAAAAAATTTCTCTCACTGAAGTTATATAATCTTCTGTAATATGTTTGTATGAAAGCAGTATTATCCATAAAGTACAGTCAGTCCAGATTCTTGCATTGAAAGTTTTACTGTGGAGACTGAAAAGAAACTGAAGGCATGACTTTTCCTTCAATGTACTATTTATTCCTGTTTTATGAAGACATTATATATGGCATATCACCACAAACAAATTGAGAAATAAGAGCACATCTTGATGTACTATCAAAGCATTTAGACTAATGTGATAAAATCAGTTAGTTTAGTAGGATTTTAAAAAGGTTTGGAACATTTTCTAAAAGAAACAATCATAAGTCAGTATTAAGATGGAGTTAAGAAAATCCACAGCTCATTTCTAGCATAAGCAGCATAAAATCTGTTTTACTCTTTGGGGATCTTGCCAGGTACTTGTGACATGGATTGGTCACTGTTGGAAACAAGATACTGGACTTGATAGACCTTTGGTCTGTCTCAGTATGGTGATGGTTCTTTTGCTGAAATCATTCCTTTTGCAGGGTTTTAGTCCTCTGAAAACTATCACTCTTTTTTTTACCAATTTACCCCCCTTTTACCAAGCTGCAGTAAAGGATTTTAGCGCAGGCCAGTGAGGTAAGTGCTCCAACACTCAGAGGAATTGTATGAGATTTGGGGCATTTACCACGCTGGCTCGTGCTAAAAATTTCTAGCGCAGCTTGATAAAAGGGACTCTTAATAGTATATGGAAAGATGGTTTTTTGACAGACTCAGAGTCCTCAAAATACTGTCCATCAAAGGGAAATTGTGGGTGGGTGGGTGGGGGGAGGGGTTCTCTTATGAAGAGAGAAACTTCCTTTCTTTAATTTCCATGGCTGCTTTCCCCCTGCAATTTGTCCAATTTATTATCTCTAGAAAATCCAAATCTCACCTCAAAACTGGCTGGCTGGATATTTTTGTGACTAGGATTTTTTTTTTTTTTAAACAAATTTTAGATAGTGTGCTTTGAGTTATAACCAGGTGAGTTTTATTTTATGTTGCTTGCTATTTGTAATTTTATGTTTTATATTCTAATACCTGTAGAATGCTTGGTTATTTCATCAATTCGGAAAGGTGCGTTATAAATTGCAGACTACTCAAACTATTCTCCTTAGAGAATATTACATAGCATGTACAATGCTGGGGCCGATTCTGTTCAATATGTTTGGAAGCGATATTGCCGAAGGGTTAGAAGGAAAGCTTTGCTTTTTTTTTTTTTTTGCAGATGATACCAAGATTGGTAATAGAGTGGACACCCTGGAGGGAATGGAAAACATGAAAAAGGATCTGCAAAAGTTGGAAGAATGGTCTGAAGTCTAGCAAAATTCAATGCAAAGTGCAGAGTGATGCGTTTGGGGAGTAGAAATCCAAGGGAGATGTATGTGCTGGGAGGCAATAGGCTGATATGCACAGATACCTTGGGGTGATAGCGTCTGAGGATCTGAAGATGACAAAGCAGTATGACAAGGCGATGGATGTAGACAGGAGGATACTTGGCTGTATAGAGAGAGGCATAACTAGCAGAAGAAAGGAGGTGTTTATGCCCCTGTATAGGTTGATGGTGAGGCCAACTCCAGACTCTGTCCCTTCTGCCTTGCTGCACCATATGCTTGGAACAAGCTCCCGAATCCCTACAGCAGGTTCCGTCTCTAGCAGTGTTCATAGCCTGTTTAAAAGCCTACCTCTTTGAGAGTGCTTTTGACTCCTAACTCCTCTCACCTTGGGTTCTGCATCCCCTACCTTCTATGTCATGTCTATTTGTCCAAGTTAGATTGTAAGTTTTTCCAAGCAGGGACCGTCTATAAATGTCAAAATGTACAGCGCTGAGTACGCCTTTCAGCACTATATAAGTCCTGGGCTTCAGTGTCTCTCTCTTATATTTTTAAGTTTTTAGTTCTATTTAGTTTTATTTTATTGGTTTCTACTTTATTTTTTTCCTTTCATCTACCTTATTCATAGTTTTACAGGGTTCTGTACATTTTTCTTTTAATTTTCACTCGGGTGAGTCAGAAAACATCTTGGATAGGAGGAGTTTGACAGTTATAGAATCACAGCATAACTGTCTACTAACCTAAAGGCCTGGAACGGTTCATTTTCAGCAGAGGCCCTTCCTACCTGCGTGTGGTGACTGGAGATCCCTGCGGGGAGATTATTGCTGGAGGCGGTACCAGGGAAGGCATGGTTGATCGCTGCTGGTTGTTGCCTAGGATGGGCAGCGTCTGCTCTCTCATTGGGGAGGAGCTGGGGTGGAGTGGGACTGTGCTGTGGACGACTCCTCCCGGTTGATCGATGGAGGCAGAGTGCTGTATTCTTCAGGAGCTGCCCAGCTGATCAGCTTCTTTGACTGGGTAACAAGAAAGCTGGATATAGGGGAGTCCCTGTACTTCGTGTACTTGGACTTCAGCAAAGTGTTTGATAGCGTCCCACATAGCAGGTTATTGAGCAAGATGGGTTCGATGGGACTGGGTGAAACATTAACCGCATGGGTTAGGGACTGGCTTAGAGGCAAACTTCAGAGGGTAGTGGTAAACGGTACCCTTTCCGATATGAAGGAGGTGATCAGCAGAGTGCCACAGGGCTCGATCTTGGGCCAGATCCTATTTAACATCTTCGTAAGAGACTTGGCTGAGGGGCTTCGAGGTAAAATTACATTATTCGCCGATGATGCCAAACTATGCAACATAGTAGGCAACCGCACAACAGATGAAAGCACAGTGCCCGACAAAAGCTCAATGCCCGACAGTATGACGCAGGACCTACTCCTGCTGGAGCATTGGCAACTAAGTTGGTAAAAAATGGTAGGGGATTTGCACTAAAAGAAGTATGAAAAGAGACTAGAAGACCTCAACATGTATACTCTGGAGTACAGGAGGGACAGGGTGATACGATACAGACATTTAAATGTTAAATGTTTTGTTTAGTTGTCACTACGATTGTGTTCTTGACAGACATTTAAATATTTGAAAGGTATTAATATAAAAATCTTTTCCAGAGAAGGACATAAATTGAGGTTTAGGGGTGGTAGACTTAAAGAGTAACATTAGGAAATTCTTTTTTACGATGAGGGTTGGTGGATGTCTGGAATACCCTCCTGAGAGAGGAGGTGGAGAGGAAAGCTGTGATGGAATTCAAAAAAGTGTGGGATGAACACAGAGGATTGCTAATTAGAAATATGAATGAGCAAACTTTCACGGTCTGAATCCCGCAAAGGAGATAGTTTGGATAGGCTGGAGTGAGTTTTAATGACAACTCCAGTAGTTGGAACCCAAGGTCTATGGCCCAGAAATAACAAAGAAAAAAGACATTTTAATTTAATCATGAAATTGTAGCGCACGTAATTACAGGGCAGCCTGGATGGACCATTCAGGTCTTTATCTGCCGTAATCTACTATCCCCTCTTTTACGAACGTATAATACAGGTTTTAGCGCCGGTAGTGGCGGTAACTGCTCCGACGCTCATAGGAATTCTATGAGCGTCGGAGCAGTTACTGCCGCCAAAATGTAAAAGAGGGAGTATGTTACTTTGTTAATATATTAACACACTACATACACAATATTTTCAAAAGATACACCGATACAACAATAGATGAATAAGACCAAGAAACAGTAATTTTCAAAGCCATTTCCATGAAAACCGTTTATTATATATTTGGGTAAAAGTATGTATGTAGTTCCGCTTATCAGAGAATTCCCATGGTGGGACTATAGTAGGGATTTTAACAGTGTGTATGATTTTTGTATTTTCAAATATGTGGTGCAAATTTGTGGGCACTTTTTGAAATGAAAATATGCACTTACTTTCAGTTTGAAAACTGGTGCAAATCTAGCTGCAGAATTTGCAGCTATGTGGGCTGTATAAAAATGCCCCCCTCCCCATTAATATATGTTTCAAAAAAGTGGCACTGGTAGAAAAGAAAACATTTTTAGATTCTTAAGGTTTATTTCATATCCTGTTCAGATATTTGCTAGGAAATTCAGCCCATGAATGTAGTATGAGAGGGCCACTGAAAAATTCTCAGCCCAACCAAGAAGAGAATGTTTTGGAGCCATGAAATTTACTAATTATTCCACACTTTTCTTGACGCTTCTCGTTTCAATGATATGAAATGAAAAGTGTCGAGAAAAGTGTAAAATAACTGGTAAGTTTCATGGCTCCACATCATTCTCTTCTTGGTTGGGCTGAGAACTTTTCAGTGGCCCCTCATATAAGGATAAATGGGGGAAATGCCTTGCACACCATTAAAAATAGAGAAAGATTTTTTTTTAATAGAGAAAGATTTTTAAATGAACTACTTAAATTTCTTCACTGAATTCTCCAGTGATTCACTTAGCTCTCTCACATGCCTCCCTTTTCTTTGTATTTCTCAGAACATTATGAACCTTCAAATTATTATTGGTAGCGCAGTAAAGAGATAACAGCAGATCTTCAAAGAGCTAAAACTTTATTTTTAGTGTAAAACCCCCTAGTAGTGATGTAATGCAGTAACATTACAATTTAATTAATACAATGAAATATATGAGATGTTATAATCAGGGTCAGATGTTTCAATAGGTTTCCCCTTCAATTCACACCAACAAAGAGGTTAAACATTTAAAAATTTGTATTTATTTGTGCAACTAAAAAAACAATATCAATTTTGGGTGAAAAATAACTAACACAAAAAAGAAATGCAGAACAGAAATAAATGGATCCATTTGCAGCAGTATCCTCTCCCCATCACATGATCCATCCACTCAAAAGCACCCTATCCCTACACTGCAGTCCCAATCATCATTAGTATACCCTTCCTCCAGCTCCAATCAACACATATGCACTCTTCCATTGCTCCAATCACCATTAATACACCACATACTCAAGTCCCAATTACTATAAATACACCCTTCTCGCAGTCCCATTCACCATTAATATACTCCCTGCAATCTTGATTAATACAAATGTACTTTCTCACAGCCCCAATCATCATCAATACAATGCCCCGATTAACATATATGCATCCCATCACAACCCTGATCATTCCACTCTTGTGCTTATATTGCCTCTCTCAGATTTGCCTTTGCCTGGATCCTTCCTCCTTCTTCAGCCATAATAAATTGTTGTTCCTCTTCATGTCCTTGACACTGTCTTAACTGCAGTCAATCCTTCTGCCTTCAGTGACACTGGGCTACTTGCTACCAGTTTTCTTCTTTCTCCTAGCAGCAGTGAGTACTTGCCTATAATAAGACCCAATCAACCTACCATCATCTCACATCAATCGCTACCATAGCCTTTCCTAAGAGCATTGTTTTGACTGTGGACTAGTTTAACATAAAGTTCTAAACTCTAAAGATATGGTTTGTAGTAACATTCCCTAACATGATTCATGTAGGCTTACCACTAGATAAACACATACAGGGCATCAGTTAAATATATGATGCTCCATAAACTTCCAAACCACAAGGAGAATCACTTCCTACAGAAACATCTTGATCTCCCCTTTGTATATGACTATTTAAGTGGAAACTAAAGGTTAAGAAAACAACAATTTGCTTGGCTTAATTGTTTTTGAGGGTTCTCACTGCTTTCATTTGAACTTTCTAAATTGAAGCCTGCATTTTTATTGCCACCCATGCTTTTCAGATGGAACCAGAGAGATAAGATTTCCAATTATGGGCCAAGTCCAGTTCTCATGATTGAAACCAACAGTGCTTTAAAGGAAAAATAACAACCACAACGGTCTCGGTATCAAGAACTGTGCTACATTTATGCCTGGAAATGCCATATTGTTAGTGTCAGAAACTATATCATATTTTTCCACAAGAGCTAAGTTAGGAATGTGGGAGACTGTTAAACTTGAATTTCTGTTTTACAGTGTCATCAGTGCAAGGAAACAAAATCGAAACAGGACGTAGTAAATGAATCTCATGATGCAATGGGACCTCAAGGAAATTCTTTAAAAAGCAAACCCTTCATGTGCAACAAATGAAAACCCATCAAGCTAAGAATGCAAATTTTTTCATACATTTTTTTTAAGTGGAAAAAGTAAGATATGGAACAAGGATGGTCTTTTTTTGCTTACCCTTTGGACTCTTGTCATAGTACTAATAAGAAAATTATTACTGTTAACAACGGAAACACATTAGAAATGTCATAATCATGTTCTCGAGTTATCCTTGTTTTTAAAGGGAAGAGACTTATAGGGTGGTTGCTCTCATTTTCAAAAACCTTAAATTTGGAATCACTTTTTCAAAAGTAAGACAAGGCCTGTTTACAAAAGGAAAGGAGATTCCATTTCATAACCTGTCTATTTTAGATAGGAAAGCAAAAGAGTGAGGGTCAGAGGAAGCAATATGTTAAAGCTGAGAGCAGATGGTAACATGTGACAGCCAAGCAGTTCCTTCACTCTCAGACTCTTTAACAGGAAAAGCGGCAATGCTCAGTGATGCAGGTGATATGTAAGAACATAAGAATAGCTTTACTGGGTCCATCTAGCCCAGTAGCCCCTCTTCACTGTGACCAATCCAGGACATTAGTACCTGGCAAAAAAAAAAAACAAACAGTAGCAACATCCCATGCTACCAATCCAGGGCAAGCAGTGGTTTCCCCCATGTCTGTCTCAATAAGAGACAATGGACTTTTCCTCCAGGAAATTGTCCAAACCTTTCTTAAAACCAGTTTCATTAAACGCTCTTACCAGAACATCTGGCAACGCATTCCAGAGATTAACTATTCTCTGAGTGAAAAAATATTTCCTCCTATTGGTCTTAAAAGTATTTCCCTGTAACTTCGAGTGTGTCCTAGTCTTTGTAATTTTTGACTGTGTAAAAAATCAATCCACTTGTACCAATTCTACACCACTGATAATTTTGTGGACTTCAATCATATTTCCCCTCAGCTGTCTCCTTTCCAAGTGGTTTTGTTTATTGAGAGCTTCTATACCGCTTCTAATAATAATAATAACTTTATTCTTATATACCGCCAACAATCTTGCGACTTCTAGGCGGTTTACAATAAAGAGAAGTGGTTTACAATAAAGAGAAACTGTAAATACAATAAAGAGAAACTGTAAATACAATAAAGAGAAACTGTACATACAGCGAATTAAAGGGTATAGCATTGTACATCTGGTAATTCCGACATTAATAATTAACAACAGTTTGTGTGCTGCAAGACCAGGAAGTGCCATTCTGCTAACACAAAATTTAGAAATATTCCATGAATTGAATGGTGTGTTCATGGTTAGTGATTAGGGTTGGGGTTTATAATTTATAGGGTCGGGTATGTGGTGGTATTATGAGGGGGGCTGATGTTCTGGTTCGCTACCTAGGTATTTCAAGAACAGGTAGGTTTTTAGGTGTTTCCTGAATTCGCCATAGTTGTTTGTGTGTGCAATTAGTTTTTCTAAGTCTTTGCCCCATGTGGCTACCTGGTACGATAGCAGTTGTTGATGGTATCTCTTATATTTACACCCTCTAGCCGGAGGGGAGACAAATTTCAGGTGTGTTTTTCTTTTATGTCTGTTGGTTGGGAATGAGAAGAGGTCTGTAATATATTTAGGGGCTAGACCGTTTAATACCTTGAAGCAAAGACATCCTTTAGAGCGGTTTACATGAGCTTCTGTAAAGGTGTTACGCTACATGAGTTTCTGTCGAGATGTTACCATACAGAGGTACAAAGAGATTCTGTGAGGTGTTATAATACATGGGTTCTATACTGAAATAGATGGAGCTCTGTGGTGGCGTTACAATAAAGAGTTATTTATAGCAGCATGATTATGACATAATCAATCATCCAACTTATGTTACTGGCACATTGATCATCCTACTTATATGCACACATGTATACCAAATCAATTGTCCTACATATATACAGTACATATATAATACTAGGTTTACTATGTTTACAAACCTCCTAAGGAGGTTAGCCATTTCAACTAAATATAATCTATTTACACGCATCCCTAGTTTCCTCTCTCAGTCAACTTCATAATTTCAGTTGAAGTAGTCTGAGAAAAGGATAGTCTTTATCCCTTTTCTTGAATTTTCTGGTGTCCTTTTCTAGCTTTAATTCCTTCAGTAGGGCATTCCACCACATTGGGGCATTACCAAGAATATTCTTGCCCTGGTACTTTTGTATTTGATATCTTAGAAGGAGGGTATTTGTAGTAAGGACTTTTGGCTTGCGTGCAGAGTGCTTAGGGGTATATGGTTTTTATAATCTGGCTGCTAGGTATTGCAGTTCTGAGAGGTGAACAGTTTTGTGCGTTAGCAATAAGATTTTGAATTTCACCCTGCTCTCAATCGGGAGCCAGTATAACTCTTAGTAGCGGGGTATCACTTGTCTGTCTCAATTTACCTAGCAAAACCCTAGCTGCGGCGTTTTGTACTGTTTGGATCTGTCTGATCATATATTTCAATAACCCAGCAGTATTGCATTGCAGTAGTCAAAGATTGTGAGTACAAGGGATACTACCACATTGGACAATGCTTGGTGGGAGAAATAAGGTTTCAATCCTCTAACCCAATAAAGTTTTCCATAAGCTTTTTTGACCATGCGTTGGATCTGTGTTGTCATGTCTAGGCTTGGGTCCAGCTGTACACCTAAGTTTCTCATCCCATTGTTGGATGATTCTATGGTATTGCCATTTAGTGTTATTTGGAAGCCGGGGCTGTTTCCTTTCCATTTGCTCATACAAGAAGAGTTCCAGAAACATACTTGGAATCCCTATGGGTTGAAATTCCATGTGTAAAAGGGAAAAGGATAGTGATAGGAGTGTACTACCGTCCGCCTGACCAGGATAAATTGTTCAGATGCTGAAATGTTATCAGAAATTAGGGAGGCTAACAATCAGGCGAGTCTTTAATCGCCGTGATGTCTGGCCAATATACACCAACTGACATGGGCAAGATGGATGCTCACTCTCACAGAGGAGTTTCTGTGTACTAGCAGCCAGCCTGGCTTCATTCTAAACACAGCTTTGGTGATTTGGAAACCAATTCCACAGTACCTGCATATTATTTAACGACCGGACCCTTGAGAAAGGCTTTATTAGCCAAAATATAACCCATGTTGGGTCCATTAGTTTTTAATATGGTTGATGTGGATATTTTTCTTAACATTGATTGAAGAAATAAAAGAAGGTCAAGAACATTGTGTTTCGCCCACAGTTTGTTTTTTGTTGGATTGCTCCTTTTTCTGTGGAACATTGGGTCTTCCCATTTTTGCTTTTTACTGCCTCCAGACATCAGGCCCACCTTTTCAAAATGATGGGCTTTCCCCTTCCTAGTGCATATTGGGATGCACTGGGAGGGTCCTAAGGAACTGATTGGCTCAGGTGCCTGTCCCCTTCCAGGGGATGGACCTTAGGTCAGATGAATTTAAAATATACAATGTCACCAAAGGAATAGCTACAAAAAAAAAAAAAAAGACAAATAGAGTGCAAAATATAGACAGCAGATATAAATTCTCAAAACTGATGCATTTCGATCACTAAATTGAAAATAAAATCAATTTCCCTACCTTTATTGTCTGGTGATTTTATTAGTCCCTGGTTGCACTTCCTTCTGACTGTGCATTCTTTCTGCCTCCTGCACGTTTCCTCCCCTCCAGACCTCTTTCCCTTCCCCAACCAACATCTTTCTCTGTCCCTCCATGAGTCCAACTTTTCTTCCTCTCTCTTCCATCCCCATTAGAAACGTCTCCCTCTCTCTCTCTCACTGTCCATCTGTCTTTCTCTCATTCCCTCCTTTGCAATAAAGGGAGTGGAGAGAGAGAGATCCATGGTGCATCTCTCCCACCACATCCAACGTTTCTCCCTCTCTCATCCCCTGGATCATTTGCAGCATCTTTCATCACTGGCCACCAGCCCCATGTCCAACATTTCTTTCTATAACCCCCTATCCAGAACATACCACATCTCTCCCTCAATTCCCTCTACCACTATGTCCAACATTCATCCTCCTTGCATCCCTTTCAATCTGTCTCACTGTTCCCTCTCCACGACCATATCCAGTAATTCTCCCTCTCATCCTTCTCTTCCCCATGCATCTCTACTTCACTCTTCTCTCTCTCTCTATGCCCAACAATTTTCCTCTTTCTTTCTTTCCCCATGTGCACCATTTCTTTCCCTCTCACTTACACACTCATGCCCAACAATTCTCCCTTTGAATTCCCTCTCTTCTGTGTCCCAAGTTCATGCCCCTTTCTTTATCCACATGCATCCTTTTCCCTTCTAGCCATGTGTATCTCCTCTATTTTCTTCCATTCCACTTTATTCATGTGAACCTTCTTCCTTTCTTCTTTTCCTCTTCATCCATGTGAATATCTTCTCTCTCTCTTTAGTTCCCCTTCCCTCTCCTCCATCCATGTACATTTCCTCCTCTTTCTTCCTTCCTCTCTATCCCATAAGAAGCATATCCCTTCTCCCACATCCATGCTCTTGAACAAACTTGAAGGGCTGAAGTTGGGACCCAAAGTGGGGAACTGGATTAGACAGTTTGGAGCTTGATGGACAGACGCCAGAGGGTGGTGGTTAATGGAAGTCACTCGGAAGAGGAAAGGTTCGTAGTGGAGTCCCTCAGGGTTTGGTGCTGGGGCTGATCCTGTTCAATGTTTGTGAGTGACATTGCTGAAGGGTTAGAAGGAAAAGTTTGCCTTTTTTGCGGATGATACCAAGATTTGTAACAGAGTAGATACCCAGGAGGGAGTGGAAAACATGAAAAAGAATCTACAAAAGTTAGAGGAATGGTCTAAAATCTGGCAACTAAAATTCAATGCAAAGAAATGCAGAATAATGCATTTGGGGATTAATAATTGGAAGGAGCCGTATATGCTGGGAAGGGAGAGGCTGATATGTACAGATGGGGAGAGGGACCTTGGGTGATAGTGTCCGAAGATCTAAAATCGAAGAAACAGTGCGATAAGGGCAGAGCTTTAGATTGAATCAGGTTGGGCAGACTAGATGAACCACTCAGGTCTTTATCTGCTGTTATCCATTATGTTACTTTGTTAGGATGTAGATCAAACAGAAGCCCTCCATACCAAAGTCATCTCTGGGATATTCCAATCAGCAAGAACAATAGAAGCTCATCACTCCATTTTAAACCACTCAGACATAGATCCACACCACATTCAGCAAGGACAAGTGACAATACCCTATATTGGAGCATCCTTTCAAGCCATTGTAATTCAATCATCTCCACCAAATACCTAGGATTCTATTTTTAGAACAGGTCTCAGCCTTATAAAAATGAAGCAAATTCCATTCTCAGGAGGGAAAAGATGCTCTCTCTCCCTCAGGAACCAGCCTGGATCAAACTACAATTCTTCTCCTCCCTGGATCACCATGCTGTTTTACAAGGCCCTGCGGTTTCTGCTCGGCTTTAGTTCTAACCACATAGCACGGGTTTAGCGCACGCTAAAATTATGCATGCGCTAAAAACGCTATCGCAGCTTAGTAAAAGGAGCCCTAAGTTCCTTAACCCTTAGACACAAAATTAGATTGTAAACCGACTGGGGACAGGGAAACACCTAGTACGCCTAAATGTAACTCACATTGAGCTACTACTGATAAAGGTGTGAGCTAAATCCAAATTTAAAAAAAATTATTTCCATGTCTTTAAACAGAATGTATTTTACTAGAACTTTCATAGTGTACATTTTCAGGCTGAACTAGATCTAGCAGAACATCTTACCACAAAAACAGGAAATCAACATTTCAAATAAAACAAGTACTCTCTTGTTTATAACTCTCAGGAGCACATATCCAGAAAAGACTATCAGTACTCTTCTTTAAGCACAGATACGAGTATAAACAATGATCCTAAGTATGAAAAACCCATACAAGCCTTCATATACTCTCAGCTAAACCAAGCTCAGGAAAATATCACATTCTGCATTAAAAAACAAGACACATCTCAATAATCAACAATAACTACCAGATCTACTGCTCAAAAGCAATAATATATCTTCAACAGTTATGGTCTGCTATAACTCAATGATGGCTTCAAAATGTTTTATAATGAGTGAGAACAAGCTATCAAAAACAGGACTGCCAATAACCAGTTAACAAACCAAAAAAGAAAGCTGTTTTATTGCTTGCACAGAATGAAAATATCATTGTTCAATTCAAGAGGGAATGTATTATGTTACGCTATTCTTATCAATTTTAGTAACACAATATGCAGATTCAGACCAAGTACAGCAACATTCAGAACCATTCTGATCAAAATGTTATCAGCTGATCACTCAAGTGGGGCTTTATTTCTGAGAGGCTCTTCTCCCATTCTGTAGTTAGTAAATTCAGCCCATAATATGAGTCACAAAAAATTCCAAATACTGTACATTAGACATATGGTTTGGTGAAACACACAAATTAAGGGTAATTTGTTATATAATAAAAGGCACAGCTGTTGTGTTTTAGTTCATTAAAATAATTTGAGGTTCGGTACAAATCTTGGGATTCTTAGCTTAATATTATTTTCTAACCATTTTCAAACATTCATCCTCCATGGTTTGTCATTCTACAGCAAATCTTACCATAAAAGAGCCTGCCTCCAGTGTATAATTTAGGCAATAATTATACCAGAGTACCGTATTTTCACGCATATAACGCGCGCGTTATACACGATTTTACAAACCGTGCATAACCTTGCGTGTTATACGCGTGAGCGCGTTGTATAAATTTTTTTTTTACATAGTTCCCCCCCCCGACATCCAATTCACCCCCCCCCCCCGCAGGACCGCTCGCACCCCCACCCCGAAGGACCGCTTGCACGCACCCGCACCCCGAAGGACCGCTTGCACCCCGACAGCCTCCCGACCCCCTCCCCCATCATGTAGACGCTCCTACCGGTGTCCTGCTGCTTCCTCTTGGCGGTCCCGGCCTTTCTGTGAGCCCTGTGCCTGCGCTGCTTCCTCTTCCGGCGGTCCCGCCCAGAGAAAGGGCGGGACCACCGGAAGAGGAAGCAGCGCAGGCGCAGAGCTCACAGAAGGGCCGGGACCGCCAAGAGGAAGCAGCAGGACACCGGTAGGAGCGTCTACATGATGGGGGGGGTCGGGAGGCTGTCGGGGTGCGAGCGGTCTTTCAGGGAGGGGGTGCGGGTGGGAGTGCGTGCGAGCGGTCCTTCGGGGTGGGGGTACTAGCGGTCCTGCGGGGGGGGTGAATCGGACGTCGGGGGGGGGGGCTTTCAGGGTGGGGACAGGACTTCAAGGTGGAGAGGAGAGTCGGGGCGGGCGAAAGGAGAGTCGGGGTGGCCAGAGGAGAGTCGGGGCGGGCGAAAGGAAAGTCGGGCGGCGACAGGAGAGTTGGGGCAGCATGCACGGTATAAGGGTGTGCGCGGTATACAAAAATTTTTTAACATATATTTCAGTTTCCCGCACGTTTTACATGGGTGCGCGTTATCTATGTGAAAATACAGTAATCAAATTTCCATTACTGTATAATGTCTTCTAACTGTTCTAACACACACACACACATGCACTATTCAATGTGATAGGATGGGTATGTTAGCACTAGCAAAGGCCTATACTGTATACATGCTTTTATTTATTTACTGAAACTGAGGCAACCCACAATGGTCAACACATTTAGTGCTTGTAACTCCAGGTGTCAACACTTTGTAGCATAATGTTTATTATTCCTGGCCAAAGACTGTGGAAACTGTTAAATATAACTAAAATACCTTTCACTGAAATTCTTTCATGAAACTGTACAAAAAGGAAATTTGTCTGAGTCTAGTTCAATCAACAAAATTTGTAATAGTTATCAAGTTTCATGCTCCTGGACTATATAATATAAACTAACTTCTTAATTAGTAAAGAGCCAATTTCAAAGTCACATTATTGGAACTAAAATATATACAAAATATACATAACTATAATAAAAACAATGTCTACTGAAATTATATCTTTACTGCCCACAGGAAACTGCTGTCCTTTGACTCAAAATAAATCCTGTGTCATAACCTTAATACACTTCCCCTATAAGCTATCCAGCCAGTACATTACTTCATCATCAATCTATCTTTAATTTGGCCTACTGACAGCCAATATATCAAACAATCAACCATGACTGAGAAGACCAATTGCTTCTATTTCCGCACTAGCATGCTGCTGGTGTAAATGTTTTGTTACTGTCAGTTTCTTCTGCTCCTTTATTTCTTCATATTTATGGTTCCTGTTTTTACAAGTTTTTTTTGTCTTAGGTCTTCAAAAGCAATTCCTTAAAATACTCTGGATTGGTTTTGGTGCTGCTTATTCACAACTTTTGGCTGACTCCAGATTTCATCATATCTTCTTTGAACTATCTTTAAGGAACTGTTCATTAGAAAGACAGCTTAAGCACAATATTATTCTCATCACCTCAATGATTCCTTACATTTGGATTTTTAGTACAGTATGGATATCAACAACTATATATATACAGTATGTCATGATTTATATATATTAATCTATGAATAAATAAGCAGCTACTAGTGCAAGATATTCTGTAAATATTTAGGAAGTTGATGCTAGACCGCAATATTGTTTGTGGGTGGTGATTTCCTACATAGAATCCGAGATACATCCAAATCACAGTTTCTAAGTAGGTGTATGTTTTCTTTCAGTCCAGAAAACACAGGGCTAGATTCGCCAACCTCTGATCCGTGTCCATTTGCATGCAGGCCGACAAATTCACTAAAGGCCTGCAGGCAAATGGGGACAATTGTTGGCCTGCCCCCAGCCAACTGCACGGATCGCTAAAGCTCTGGCCAATCAGGAGCTTCCTTAGTTAAGTACTCACTAAGGAAGTCCCTGATTGGCTTAGGCGCCTCAGGCCCCTCCCAAAGGAGGAGCCCGAGGCGCCTGAGCCAACCAGGACTTATGCCCAGTGGCATACCTAGGGTATGTGGCAACCGGGGCCCATCATTTTTTGACCCCCCCCCCATGTAAAAAAATATTTTTTGTAATGACCATGAAACGGAATAAATGAAAATTTTCTTATATTCCAAACATAACATAACATAAATTATGTCTGAATTGTCATGACATCAGAAGTACATATGGAGTAGTTGCATGTGATGCTTGGGACAGTTCTGATTGTGTTAGTTCAGTTTTATGTGTTTTTTGAATAGAAGGGTTTTTATTTCTTTTTGAAGGTTTTTCAGTCTGTGGTCGATGTCAATTGGTTGTAGAGTTGGGGGTCGAGTGTTGCAGCCCGAATGGCTAGGAGGTTGTCGAACAGTTTTTTTTCTTTTGACGTTTTTGGTTGGAGGGTGTGTGAATGGTGCGTGAGTTCTCCTATGTCTGTTTGAGGTAGATTGAATTATTTAGCTGAAGAAATTAGTTACCCCCTCATCCCACACACATTAATTCTCTTCCATTTTTGTTCCCATTATAAAAAACACTGATAAGTTCCCAGAAAAAAAATACATTAAAATAAGAAGTGAAAACAAAGGCCCCTACAGATGAGAACATAATATAAGAATAGCCTAATTGGGTCAGACCAATGGTCCATCATGCCCAGTAGCCCATTCTCATGGTAGCCAATCCAGGACACTAATACCTGGTCAAAACCCAAAGAGTAGCAACATTCCATGCTACCGATCCAGGGCAAGCAGACACTTCCCCCATGTCTTAATAACAGATTATGGACTTTTCCTCCAGCAATTTGTCCAAATCTTTCTTAAAACCAGCTACACTATCTGCTTTTACCATAACTTCTGGCCACTTCATTTTTAAGTTTAGATCTTTCCTTTCAAACAGAGACCTTGCTAGATGTCAAATACAGCACAAGGTAACTTCACATGGACTTAGCTGTGCAGGAAATGTGAATCTCCTCATACACCCACCATATAGTGCAAAAATGTGCAAAGGTCTGTTTTTTTCTTTCGATCACTACATAGCCTAATGCCACACAAGCAGCGCTGTTACAAACATATTCTGTAGGTCAATGCTAAGGATAACAAAGATTCCTTCCTTGGACCAGAAGGAGATACTGATAAACCACTGGAAGAGATCCCAAAACAACACCCAAAGACCCACTCAATGTGTGAACCAGTTGAGTGGAGTGGACTAACTGGGGGGTGGAAATGGGCCCGAAGTTTGCTCAGAATTTCCCAGACCACCTCTTCCTCTCAACACATTGACACGCTGCCGCCACCACCACCACTAGGAACACCTCACTGGGTAGGCCAGCTATGCTATAAACTTTATAAAACACATTATTATATTTTCTTATAAAGCACATATTTTAACTGAACTCTCTGACATCCTCAGCCTTTCCATTCACAAAAATAGAAGGAAGAAAAGTTCCCATTTCCTGCTGTCTCATGTCTCCGGCCTATACAATATTTTTTTTCTGCAGACACTTCAAAAGTCTGACCAAATCCTCGTTTCACTTGCATTATAAAGAACTGAGGATGCCATCTCTCCCCAATCCCAGGTCCTAAAGTCTAAGACAGTAGCGCAAACTAATGCTGCCAGATTCAGTAAAAAAAATTTTGATTCGATTCAGCCTATTGAATTGGTTTTTCAATTCGATTTTCCTGCCCAGTTGGGTGATTTTTTTTCAAAACTCCTGGTGGGTTTTATAGGTTTTTAACCCCCTTTGGCTTCTCCTAACCACACTGGCGCTGTGGTGTAAATAAAATAAAGAAACAAAAAGGACTTTTCCTCTCTCTGTTAAATCCTAGCTCACGTTTGCAGTCCAACACCAGCTCTGGCAGGATACACATTTCAAATCTGACATATTATAATCACAAAACAGAAAATAAAATTAATTTTTTTACCTTTTGTTGTCTGGTTATATTTCAAATCTTGTTGGTCTAAGGCTCTGGTTTTCTTCTGATAACTTGCTTGCCAGGGTCTTCGTCTTTCTTCGTTCTGCATGCTAACCATCCATCTGCCAACTCTGTCCTCCCTTTCCATTTCCCTTCCCTCCCCAGGAAGTCTGGTATCTTTCCTTTTTTTCATCTCCCTCCACATATCCACCTTTTCTTAACTACCCTTTCATCCGGCATCTCTCCCTCCTTCCCCACCACCCCAGAGTCCACCATCTCTCCCTTTCTTTTCCCAATTACCCTCCTATCCAGTATCTCTATCCTTCCTCCACACCATCCCTTGAGTCCAATTTCTCTCCCTTTCTGTTCCTTCCCTCCCTAAATCCCATGGTCCATCATCTCTCTCCCTCTCCTCTATTTTCAGACCCATTATTTCTCCCCCCCCCAAAAAAAAGTTTGGCATATGCACATCTCTTTGAACACCCCCTTCCCTCCATGTACTTCTAAACCAGGGTCCCCCCAAAGGACTGTCCCTCCCTTAAAGGTCTGCCTGTCCCCCCTTGAAGGCCTGTCCCACCCCCTTGTAGGCCTGTCCCCCCTTGAAGGCCTGCCTGCCTGTCCCCCCCTTGAAGGTCTGTACCCCCAAGTCCTGCACCCCCCCCCGAAGGCCTGTCCCCCCCTTGAAGGCCTGTCCCACCCCCTTGTAGGCCTGTCCCACCCTTGAAGGCCTGCCTGCCTGTCCCCCCCTTGAAGGCCTGCATCCCCTCCGATGGCCTGCACCCCCCTTGAAGGCCTGTCACCCCCTTGAAGGCCTGCACCTCTTGAAGGTCTGCACACTCCCCGAAGGCCTGTCCCCCCCTTGAAGGGCTGCCACCCCCTTGAAGGCCTGCCTGTCCCCCCCCTTGAAGGCCTGTCCTCCCTTGAAGGCCTGCCTGCCTGCCTGTCACCCCCCTCCCCCTTGAAAGCCTGCCTGCCCGCCCGCCCGCCCCACCCTGAAGGCCTGATGCCCCGACCCACCCCGAAGGACCGCTCGCCCCCCTGGCCTCCCCGCACCACCTATGAAGCAGCCGCAGCAAGATCGCGACGTCAGCGATCCCTGCGCCGCTTAGGCGCTGCATCCTGCGCCACGTTCCCGCCCCTCCTCTGACGTCTGACGCAGGAAGCAGCGGCCAAGCAGCTCAGGGATCGCTGACGTCGCGATCCTGCTGCGGGCTGCTTCGTTGGTGGTGCAAGAAGGTCAGTGGGGCGAGCGGTCCTTCGGGGGTGGGGGGGACTGAACGGCAAGGCCGGGAGCACCCCCTCAGGGCTGGCACCCGGGGCGGACTGCCCCTCCCGCCCCCCCCCCTTGGTACGCCACTGCTTATGCCCCGCCCCATGCATCACATGCACCTCTCCTGCTCCATTAAAAGTACGGGGAGGGGGGATGGGGAAGAGAACGGGGAGGGGGCATCCGGTGGGTGGCAGGAGAGAGTTGGCATCCCTCCTGCCGTTTGTTTTGGGGTTGGTGGGTAGGCATTGGAGCAGGAGGGATTGAGCACCTCTCCTGTTCCGTTAAAGGTATGGGGAGGGGACTGGGAATGGGGAGGGGGCATCCCTCCTGCCATTTGTTATTGGGTTGGTTGGTGGGTGGGTGGGGAGTCAGGAGGCATTGGAGCAGGAAGGATTGAGCACCTTTCCTGCTCTACAGGGAAGGGAAGGAGTTGGGGCTGAGAGCAGGAGATGGGGCAGAGAGCAGGGTTTTTGCACAAGCGACTGGTTCTAACCAGTCGCTTGTTTTTGGATCGGCCAACCAGTCGGTAAGTTTACTGAATTGTGTCCTTCCTGCTTTGCATGCCGATTCCCCTCATTTGCATGCACTGATCATAATCGGATCGTTGGAGAGGTTAGTGAATTGGGTCGGAGGGAAATCGGATCGCAAAGGGCTCGCAAACTGATCAGTACACGATCGGTTTGCTTAGTGAATCTAGCCCACAGTCATTCCCGTCTATTTGACAGGAATATTAAGGTGCCTAAAAAACACATCCTGAACATCCCTTTCATGAGATAGTTTTTCAAGGCATTTACATCTGGAATTGGATGGCACTTCCCTCTCTGTTGAGATGGCACAAGTTTGACTGCACTCATCTCCAGAATGAGGAGATTTCTAACTTCAGCAAGTCCTGGAATTTGCTGGGAAGCAAAATACTCCCTGTTCAACAATTTGGTGGCAAAGCCTCTAAATCGAGTTATAGATCCACAAACTTATCTGAATTGTTGCAGGTTACAGATTCTGGCCAGCCACAAATAACTAAGGGACACAAGCTATATTCTCTGGATTCAGTCAAAATCCAATCCTAATTTTTTGCTGAGGACAGTTTGAGGTTTTATCTTCCTGCTGGTGAGACCTTAAGTCTATCTCTGGTGATACAATTGAGCCTAAATCTGGAATGTATTATATATAATTAAAAATCTTTAAGCAAAAGCTATGGGTGGATTACTGATTCTATGCCGACGACATACAATACTTCTTTCAAGTCAAACAACCCTACTCAGAAACCACTGACCTCATAACCACAACCCTGCACGCTATAGGAGCGGAACGCTTTTTTGTTTGGGGGCCCAAAAGCTCCACCCCAGACCCGCCCCTGACTTCACCCCCATAATAATAATGCTAATTGTAATGCAATTTCTTCTACCCATTTTCATATACACACAATATAATCTTATTAATACATAATGGTAACCACAAAATTTAAAAAATACAAAGCACACTGTACGCAGAGAAAATGTTAATTGTCATTTATATTCGGGGGTTTTCAAAGATGTCAAGGCAGATGACTTTAAAATATGCAATGTCACCTCAGTAACAACTATAACTGGATGGACCATTCGGGTCTTTATCTGTTGTCATTTACTATGTTACTATACAAAAAATAAACAAATATAGTGCAAAATATAGACAGCAGATATAAATTCTCAAAACTGACACATTTTGATCACTAAATTGAAAATAAAATCATTTTTTCTACCTTTGTTGTCTGGTGATTTCATGAGTCTCTCGTTGTACTTCCTTCTGACTGTGCATCCAATATTTCTTTCTTTATTATCCAACATTTCTTTCACAATCCAGCCCCATCCCCTTTGGGTCCAGGTCTCTCTCTCTTTTTCCTCTGCTTACCCTCCCCAGATCCAGTGTCAGTTCTCCTTTGTACCTACCACCACCTTTGTTCCAGGTCTCTCTCTCTCTCCCTCCTCTGTTATGATCTTCCATCTCTGTTCTTCCTCAGGGTCTCTCCCCCTCTGTCTGCACCTCCCATAGTCCAGCATCTGCTTCCTGTCTTTCCCCTTTGGTCCAGGCCTCTCTCTCTGTCTTTCTTCTGCTTACAACCCCCTCCCTCTCTCTCCCTTCTCTGTTATGATCTTGCATCTCTCTGTTCTTCCTCAGGGTCTCTCCCCCTATGTCTCTTCTTTCTGCACCTCCCATAGTCCAGCATCTACCTCTTGTCTTTTCCCTTTGGTCTAAGCCTTTCTTTCTCTCTGTCTTTCTTCTGCTTACTGCCTCTCTCTCTTTCTCTCTCCTTCCTTCCTGTCCCCCTCATCGCCTTCCAGCCTTTGTCCCACCCCCTCCCCCAAAGCCTGCTTGCCTGCCTCCCTCCCTGCCGCACCAAAGCTTGGCCTACCCACAGCCAATTCTTCCTCCCCCTCCACGGTCCACCACTGCCGCTCACTGCCCACTGCTGCAGCAAATCAAGAGCCAGGCGCATGCAGCGGTGCTGGCCCATAAGCCTTCACCCAACGTCAATTCTGACATCGGAAAGAAGGTCCACGCCAGCCATTGGCTAGCCCAGACCTTCTCTCTGACATCAGAATTGACGTCAGGGGGAGGCTTGTGGGCCGGCGGTGTGCATTCGCCGCATTCGTCTGGCCCTTCCCTTCCTGCAGTTACAGTGGTGAGCAGCAGCAGCAGGCAGGAAGCAGCAACAGGCAGCCCACATACCCCCTGACCTACAGGATGGGCAATTTTTGGGGAGGCCATGGCCCCTGTGCCCCCCCCCCCGTTCTGACGCCTATGCTAAACGCAGTAAATCAGTGGACTCCATACAAACCGACTAAAACTAAACATGGAGAAAACACAAATAATGCTATTGAGCAGCCGTGAAAAACCCACCTTCCCCTCCTCAAAGTATATTGAGATCCAACTGGCTAACTACTTAAAATCACTTGCAGTGCTCCTCAACCAAGCCCTAAAACTGAGACCCCCACATCTCTCATACACTGTAATTTTTTTTTTTTTTTTTCAAACTGAAAACTGTCAAGCCACTCAAGTGTGTTAACTGATGAAAACTTCAGGCTTGTTGTCCAAAGCACCGACACACCTCACTTTGACTACTGCAACAACTATTGACAGAAGACCTGCCTCTCATAAAACCATGCTGCCTCGGGTCTTGCAGTCCATTTGATTCTAGAAATCTCACTATCTTCTGCTTAAGAAGCATTTCCACTAGTTTACTCACTACCAAAGTCATAGAAACATAGAACATGATGGCAGAAAAGGGCCACGGCCCATCTAGTCTGCCCAAACTAATGGCCCACCCCCTAAATACCTCCATGAAGAGATCCCACATGCCAATCCCATCTTTTCTTAAAATCTGGCACGCTGCTGGCCTCAATTACCTGTTGTGGAAGATTATTCCAGCGATCAACCACCCTTTCACTGAAGAAATATTTTCTGGTGTCGCCATGAAATTTCCCACCCCTGATTTTCAACGGATGCTCTCTTGTTGCCGTGGGTCCTTTAAGGAAAAAGAGATCCTCTTCCACCTCGATACAGCCTGTGACATATTTGAACGTCTCAATCATGTCTTCCCTCTCTCTGCGTTCCTCGAGTGAGTACAGCTGCAACTTACCCAGTCGTTCCTCATACGGGAGATCCTTGAGACCTGAGACCATCCTGGTGGCCATTCGCTGAACCGACTCAACTCTCCGCACATCTTTTTGATAATGCGGCCTCCATAATTGTACACAGTATTCCAGATGGGGTCTCACCATGGATCTGTACAACGGCATTATGACCTCGGGCTTACGGCTGACGAAACTTCTACGGATACAGCCCATGATTTGTCTAGCCCTGGATGAAGCTTTCTCCACTTGACTGGCAGTCTTCATGTCTTCGCTAATGATCACCCCCAAGTCACATTCTGCTACAGTCCTTGCTAGGTCTAGCATATTAAAATCACCTACCAGTAGTACTTCCCCTTTCCTAGCTAACTTGTGAACGCCTTCAATTAAATCTTTGTCAATTTCTTCTGACTGTGAAGGAAGCCTTTACATCACACCAATGTAAATACATTTTCCATTCCCTCTTTCCAGATTAACCCACAGTGCTTCTTCTTTACCTCCTACGTCTCGCAGTTCTGTCACTTTAATATTATTCTTTACATATAATGCTACTCCTCCATCCTTTTTACCAACCCTATCCCTACTGAATAGATTATAGCCAGGTATAACAACATCTGTGACTGCCACTAAATCCAATTCAGCTTCTACCATTATAGTTTCTGTATCTGGAATTCTGTTTCCCATATTACAGGCATGAGGTCTGGCAGGGCAGCAAACTTAAATAAGTGCACAGGATCTAAGACCCCCAAGGAATCCGCCAAACCAGCACAGAGCCCCTGATCTCCCGTTGCAGGAGGCGCTGTACCTGCAAACAAAGGATCAGTAAGGGAAACATCTGGGTCTCCCAGATCAGGATCAAGCAGCGCAAAAGTTGCAGCAGGCTGAGGTGAGGACAAGCCCAAAGGTATCATGCCACTAAGAGACACTGCTGATGCGGATTGAGACTGTTCAGGGGGAGAACACTTGGTCTGAGACTCCAACCACAAATGTTTCATAAACTTGAAGAAAGTGTCCGGCTCTTAGGGCAGAAAGTCACCTTTAGATGACTTGCACTTTTTCTTGGGCTCTGGAAAGTCCACAGCCTAGCTGTCAGAATTCTCAGCTGTGCCAAGCCCCGAAAACAGCGATGGCTGCTTCACCGAGCTAGCTGACCATTTGAGCACAGGTTGCAGTGGGAGAGAAATTAAAGTTGGGCACCACAGCCCCTCCCCTCCTGGCTGCACGTGGTGCAAGGCTGCTATAAAAGCAGTAAATTTTTACAATCCTGGCATGAATCCACATGAGGAGAGCCTAAGGATTCCATCCAAGCAGTTTTCATGGACAAAATCGAAGTTTTGAGAAAGCAGGGAGCTGAAAAAAAAAAAAAAAAGATAAAAATCCAAGATGGCCGCCGGTACAAAATTTGCGCCAAAAACACAGTATTTTTTACACTTCCCAAACTGCAAAACCGGTGATTTTAGGATTCTTGATGAGGGGAAACAGAGGGGAACAATTAGAAATCTCCAAAATCCCACTTTTCTAACTTCTCCCGATGTCTCTCACAGCTGTTAGCCTTACTCACTGTGACCTGGTTAGATTAGTGCTGGAACCAGCTTACAGCTCTCATACATAGCTGGATACTTAAAATCACTGCTGGGAATGCTTCACAAAGCTGATCTTTGGGCTGCAAGTCAGACTCCAATATCTGACTACACTTCCATCCCTGCAGACTACCGGATGCACACTGGGACGAGCGGAGGAGCAACGATGCAGCCGGCACCCTGCAAAACCCCACAGAGCCTCCTAAAGGCACCTAACAGCCTGCGTTCGACCCTAACAGCCTGCGTTCGACCCCTGAATAACAGAAGATGAGACCTCCTCAGGGAGGGCCCTGAGCTCCAGAAGAAACCATGCAGGCTGGCTAACAGGTAACCAGTGGGACTGGCCTATCAGCTACAGATTAAAGTCTGTGAAAGTTCAAGCAGGCAGAGCTTCAAAATCGCTCCAAGCACTGAAATACCCCAAAAGGGGACAAAATTACATCGAGTTAAAAACAAGAAAATGGGGAGAGCAGAACAGACGTAACTGCAGCCATGTGTGCAGAAGAACTGTAGATGGAGCTAAACAGCCCACTGAAGAACTATAGAGGCAGAGTGAAAAATCAGGAATGGATTCCTTCTGCACCATGCAGTTAAGGGAAATAACCCTACTGTCTAGAATGTCTCACCTATTGCACTGGAAGAGGTATTATTTTCTTATGTACTTTTATAACGCATATGTGTTCATGAATTTTCAAAGGGTAACTACTCGGGTGGTTTCTCTTTGAAGATTTGCTAATAACCACGTACTCTGCCTCTAGGTAGCTTAGTGAAAATTGGCCCCTATTAATTTGGTATTTAAAAATCTACTCCAAATTGTACCTTATTACAGCCCCAAGCTTAGATATGTGGAAAATATGAGATCAGTATAAATAACGGAAAAACCAGTTTGGGGAAAGTTCTCAAAAACGCGTGTCCACAATTTAATGAATGTGTCTAAAATTATTAAAGTATTATGGCAAAAATCTTAAGGATACTTAGGAATATGACCAAAATAAGAATGAATAAAGTCAAAAAAACCAGATGGAAATTTAAAAAAAGGGTAGTTGGTACTGCTGCTCCAAGGAATTATCATGATTGTTCTTTGCTCACAGGCATATGCTATAGTTGCATTGATTATGCCAAGCAGCACACAAGTTAGGGCAGAAGCAGTACACATTGCAAATGTTTCAAAATCAACTCACAGGTGGCAAAATACTGTACTTCAAAAACAAATGCAATCATTTCTCACAGAAGAAAAGGTGTAACTGTGTGTCTAGTTATAATTATATGACCTAGATAATCAGGTAATTATTATATTATCTGTAACTAAAAATTATATTGTCTACAGGTATGATAGTATATAATTTTGGTTCTATTACCTACTTATAGTATGTAATAATTATGTATTATTATTTAAGTTGTTCCTGGTAATAGATTATATGAAGGGAGAAGTAAGGTCTGTTCAGCTGTACAAATTAAAAGGCCTACTTGAGCATTTTACTGTTTCTTGGGCTGGTCAGGCCTAAACCGTGTTATCCAAAACACATTCATAACCTCTGACCAGGCCAAATATTACTCCTTGAAAGAGCACTTGCAGACTCAGGCAGGAGGAAGATCAAATATCACTTATTTGCAACTCCTAATGGCAGAGACAGACTAGTATTTTGCCAGATTGACCATAGGGGGATCTCTGCCATTATTAACATCTGAAGAAAACTGACTGCATGATGAATATCATAATTTTGGATGAGCCATGGGTCTGTCATAACTGCAACTGCTTTGCTCTATTATTTTTATGCATTTTCTTTTATTATCTCACTGTCTACAAAGGGTAACCAAAGTGCAAGTCAACAAAAGATAAAGCATTTGACAAATATCTAATCTAATCTGAAACAGATTCAAGGTGACTTTTAAAGGTTGAAATAATGGGAATACAAATTGATACATTGCAAACAAAATAGCAGGAGATACAGTTCCATAGAAAGATAAGAACTGTTCGGTTTTTGAAAGGTGCAAAGGTAGTTGATATGAGTATTATTGCTGGTTTTTGTATGAGCTGCAGTTTGCAGGCTACGGTGGTCTTGATGTCCACGTAGATTGAGTTGCAGTAGTCCAGTTGTGTTAGGATTAGCATCTGTACAAGTAGTATGAATTGTCATTGATGGAAGTAAGGTCTGATGAGTTTCAGTAGTCTCATATTGAAGATTTTCTTCCAGAGGTTGGAAATTTATGGTTCTAGAGATAATGTGGAGTCTAGTATTATACCCAGCACTTTGGAGGATTTTTATATCTCGATGATGGTTCCTGATGAAAGGCCGATGCTTATCAGAGCTGTCTGCAGTGAAGTGTTTAACCAGAGAATTTTAATATTAGACACATTTAATTTGAATTTGTTGATTGTGGCCCATGTCTGTATCTTGTTAATGCTGTCAGATATTTTTTGGCTTATATCTTGTTGGTTGCTTGTTATTGGCCGCAAAAACTGCAATTTGGATGGTAGATCGCCCCCCAGTACCGCGGGGAGAATGTAATAGATTAAAAAAAGTGAAGGGCGTGCACCATCCCACCATCCATCCCAGAGGAAAAAAACTGAGAAGTCCCCATCACCCCCTCGTGAATGAAACCCATAAAAGCCGCCACATTATATGCTCTAACATCAGGGAGACCCAGGCCCCCCCACCCTCCCTCTTAAAAAGTGTCAACTTCACATAGGCAATGCGCGCTGACCGGTGATACCAGAGAAAGGTGGTGAAAAGGAAACGAAGTTTGCCGATATCTTGATGCAAGACCCAAAAGGGTACCATTTGTAGAGGGTATAAAAGTTTGGGCAAAAGTATAATTTTAACCAAGGCTGCCCTTCCTAGCAGGGACAGCGGTAGATTCTGCCAAGCCTGACAGAGAGCTTGAATTTTGTCAATAGCTGCCAGAATATTACATTTATGCATAACCCGGGGATCCGTGTGCAAATAAATTCCAAGATATTGCATCGGTTTATGCACAAAGGGTATCTGCAAAGTGGCATGCCAGGGCTCCTAGCCAAAGCCCATCAAAGGTAACAATTCAGATTTCTCACATTTCACTTTAAGACCCGAAAGGGTATCAAGCTCTACAACTAAACATAAGGCCACTGGCAAGTGGATGGGGGCCTGGTCCAAAAAGAGCAGGATATCGTCCGCAAACAAGGTGATGCAACATTCCGCGCTCCCTATTTGGATACCCTGCAACTCGTGACTGGAGTGGATCTTAATGGATAACAGTTCAATGGCCAGTACAAATAACAATGGGGAGAGCTGGAAAGCATTCGATAGGCCGCCATTAATAATGAGTCGTGTCTGCGGCGTGGCGTAGAGGCCCCTAATCCAGGTGACGAAGTTCCCATCCATACCATATTCAGTTAACACCCAGAACAGGTACTGCTATCAGATTGTCAAGACCAACGATCACGGAAGTGCCACCCCCCACCCCTATGCTCGTGAAGCACCATTAAAGCTTTAAGTAAATTCATGGAAGCATAACGCTGAGGAACAAACCCCACTTGATCATTCCCAATGAGCCGGGGTAGGAACAAATTCAGCCTATTCGCCAGAATAGAAGCCAACAACTTGACATCTTGGTTCAGCAGAGAGATCAGGCGATAGGAACCGACCTTAGTGAGGTCCTTCCCCGGTTTTGGGAGCAAGGTAATATGAGCCAAATTACACCAAGGACCCATAGAGCTAGTGGAGAGAAAATTAAAATAGTTCCCCAAGGATTGGACGAGTATATCAGGCAAGAGTTTATAATATTCTGGGCTAAACCCGTCTGGACCCGGAGACTTAGTGAGCTTCAGCTTCTTAATCCCCAGGTGGATTTCCTCCAGGAAAATGAGAGCACTCAACCTCTCCGCTTGCTCCCCAGAGAGCCACGGAAGATGAAGACCCCGGAAGAACTGATCCTGCTCCTCCTCAGTAAAGTCCCGCCGTGCATATAGAGTGCTGTAGAACTCCAGAACTTGCTCCCAGATTTGAACATCCTGAGTGAGACTTACTCGTTTATTTTTCACCATACAAATAATTTGGTTTTTTTTCCGGTAAGGCCGTACCAAGTTTGTAAGAAGCTTGCCCACCTTACTACCCCACTGATAAAGGTGAAATTTCTGATAGTAAATGTCTTGGCAAGCTCTTTGATCCAGAATATCGTTAATCTGAAGGCAAATAGATTTAATTTGCTGGATGTCTGATCCCACCAGACTCACACGGTGATGCCAGCGTAACGCTGCCAGCTGCACTGAAAGAGCGAGAAGTTTCTCCCCCTGTCACTTTTGTTGAGTGGCAACATATTGAATGATATGACCCCGCAATACCGTCTTAGAAGCGTCCCAAAAGACGGCAGGGTCTACGTCCAGTATATTATTGTGTGAGTTATACTCCAGTCACTGGGCTCTAAGGTATATATGGAAATCCTTATCATAGTATAATGCTGTGGGGAACTGCCAAGACCGTTCCCCTCTCTGGTCTGTGATCCCCATAGTAAGAACCACCACCGAATGGTCCGACAGGGAGGTATCCTCTATAGTGATTTTGTCCACCAGGAAAAAGAGAGTGTGCGACATCAGAATGTAGTCCAGATGAGAATACATGTTTTGAGGGATAGAGTAAAACATGTACTCCCTGTCAAACGGATGAAGGGTTCTCCACGTATCCACCATCACTAGATGGCCACAGAGGAAATTCACCCCCCTTTGGGTAGAATTCCGAGGCCACGGCTTGGCAGGAGAGCAGTCCATAGTAGGATCAGCTGTGAAGTTAAAGTCCCCACCAACAATCAGTTGATAGGTAGGATATTGTGCAATTAAACCCAAAAGCCCAGAATAAAATTTATGACTAAAGATATTTGGAGCATACAGATTACAAAAGAGGAGCTTCTCATGTTCGGCATCATTTAAGTGGAGATTTCTTGGAGAAACGCTATGTCAACGTGGTGTTGCTTAAGCCAATTGAGAATTTTCTTACGCTTTATTGGACAGTGAATACCATCAACATTAAAGGTAGCTACAGTCAAGTTAACCATAGCTGCTAAGCAAAAAAAAGCCACTACTGCACCCAGAGGGTGATCGAAATGAAACAATCCAGAAAACAGACCCCTCAGCTAGGTCCATTTCCAAGAGAAAGTAATTGAAAAAACAGCACTACTCTAGCAGCCCCCCCCCAGTCCCCCTTCTACACCTCCCACCCCCTGTCCCCGACATACCACCCAACATTCAACCACATCCATAACACACACACCCTCCCCCTTCTCCCCGAAAGTCTACCCCCAGACTTCCATATCCCCCATCCCAAAAGAAACTGCATGCACTCACCCGCCCAACAACTCTCTAACCCGTGACAGAAAAGAACTATGTAGAAACCCTCTGAATCCAGCCCACTCTCCTGACCCATCCCTATACCATCCCAGGATCAACTAGGCTACAGGAGAGACCCCCCTCCCCCTGAGAAGAAAAGGAAAATGCAGTACTGCAATAGCCCCTGAACAGCATCTGCAGAGCCTGAACAATAATGTCAGCCCAGCACCCCCCTGCGCTTCCTGCCCACTACCTTTACATCCCTGCACCCCCCTCCCCCTATCTCCAGGGCTCAGATGATTGGTCCGTATTCCTACCCTGTGAACCCAGGGGTCCCCCTTCCCCCATCCCAGGACTACTGAACAGACCCCCCACCCCCAAGCAATGAACAGGGCAAAAAAACATTATACAGGATGCAAAAACCAGAACAAGCAATTGATAAATCATAAACAGCAGGGCATGCTTACAATAGCAGGGCACAGAGTCACCCAAGCACAGATGCAGCAATGGGCCCGTTGGTTATGGCCACAAAGGCCCGGATGCCAACATAAAAAGCAAGAGCAAACAACACCCAGCGGTCCCAGTTACACAGAATCCTACCATTCTGCCCAAAGAAAACTTGAAAATATAAAAGATAAAAAATATAAAATGGGAGAGTAGTCCCGCTCCAGGATTCACATGGGCCTCCACTACTGCCACGTGAAGAGTCAGTGGATGGCTGCTTGGGCCATGGTCAGGCACGCGGATGCCTCCTTTGTGGCGTGGCAAAAAAAGAAAGAAAGAAGAGACCACATGAAAGGCAAGGGCTAACAAAACCCATAGTCAGCCAGGAACGGTAAGAAAGTGAAAGTGGGAAAGTGAAAAGAGAAAAAACAATAAAATGAACAAATGAACAAATAGAAAGAACACTGCTGAGCAGGCGCCGGCCAACAGGCAGCATGGATCAGGTCCCAGTCCATCTAGACGAACCACCAGCTTAAGTCAGTGTCCCCAGCAGTCGCAGTGTCTATGCAGTCATCCCGGCAGACCCTCCAGGAAGGTGCGGATCTCCACCGGAGTAGAGAAGTAGAGCGCCCTGTTATCATGGTGTACCCAAAGTTTAGCAGGGTGCTGCAGAGCGAACCGAATCTGGCATTGATGAAGTGGGGTGCAGTAGGGCATCATCGCTCGTCTTTGCTCCAAGACCTGTATGGAGTAAACCTTGAACACCAGGAGTCGCTGGCCCTCATAGGAAACACTTCCGTTCGCCTTGTATCAGGTCATGAGCAGGTGTCTGTCAGGACAGTTGAGGATGTGGGCAATCACAAGTCTCGTCTGGCAGTCCCCTTCACGTCGCACACCAAGCCGATGCACCCGCTCGACCAGCAAGGAAGTGCCTCCCTTATCCATGCCCAGCTCCAAGGGCAGCCAAGTCGAGACCAGGGTTCTCAAATCCGTCTCGGTTAGGGATTCAGGCAGTTCGATGAGCCTAATGTTGTTGCAGCGGCTATGGTTTTCGAGATCCTCAGCCCGGTTTTCTAGTCTGAGATATTTCTCCTCCAGGGCCTGAGCACCTGCCTCCAGTACCACAGTACAATCCACCTGTGCTGACACCTGGTCCTCTACAGGAGTGGCAGGAGTGGAGAGGCCTCTTGGAAGCTTAGTAGGCTTCAAGGCTTGAGCCAGCATACCTCAGAAACCAAGTGATATAGGCGGGTAGCGCACAAAATGCCCCAGTTGGTGATGTAAATTGTAGTCACTCAGAGCAGTATTACAGAAGGAAAATGCCAATAAAGCAGCACCAGGGTCGGGAAAGGTGTCCAAGCATGTCTGCCTAGGTTGAGTGCATCACACGAATCCCCCCCCCCCAAATGATAGCTCCAAGTATGTGATCAGTACATGAAAGCTATCTGACTTCGCGGTTCGGTTTCACTGAGCTCTTGAGGTCTTTTCCTCCACATATGAAAATTTGTTACTTCCCTTTGTGTGTGTGTGTGTTAGTGTGTGTGATTTTCGAGTCTGGTGGGGAGTTTTGAAGAAGCAATGCAAGAAATGGAAATGTGCAATAAAGGCTGGTGAATTCAATCTATTTCTTAAAAGACCTTTTATTCATCCAAAAACTCAATGACTCAACGTGTACATGTTTCAGCCAAACCGGCCTGCTTCAGGAGTCTCCAAAGTCTTGAAAATGAATGAATATACCTTCAAATGCAAGGACTTCCTAGTTGACGGGATCGTTGTATTAGACCGTCAACTAGTAAGTCCTTGATTCATTCCCTAGTGCCCACCGATTCCACTCCCACCCTAATGGTCTCCAACCCTATCCCAGCTGACAGATCCTGGACCACCTTTGAGCACGTATCTGAATCCCTGGTCCTCAATCTCTGCCTCAAGCTGAAATCCTATAATTGCTCCTTGGACCCATTCCCCTCCTACCTATACGAGAACATTCCCGCCCAGGCTATTTCTTCTATCACCATTCTCATAAACTCCGCCCTTCAGTCGGGCCATTTCTCCCCAGAAATGGGTCATATCGCCTTGACCCCACTACTGAAAAAATCTGATCTTGACCCTTCCATGCCATCCAGCTATCGCCCAATTGCAAATATCCCTCTCCTAACCAAGATGCTAGAGTCCATCATTTCTTCCCAACTCTCATCATACTTAGAGAGATTCTCTATTCTTTTACCCTATCAATATGGCTTTCGTCCTAACTTCAGCACCGAATCCCTACTGTCTTCCCTGATTTCAAGGGTTCAACAATTTCACTCTCGAAACAAGTTCGCCGTCCTCCTACAATTTGACCTTTCCGCTGCTTTCGACGTTGTTCACCATGATATTCTTGTTTACCAACTCTCTGAGATAGGTATCAACTCCACAGTCCTAGGTTGGTTGGTTCTCTAAATTCCTCCGCTCTCGTTCTTACATTGTTAACATAAATGGCACCTCATCCTCCCCCTGGAAACCGAATTGTGGAGTCCCGCAAGGCTCTCCACTATCCCCTATCCTTTTCAACATCTATATGTCCTCCCTAAAACTCCTCCACCTATCCCCCCTAGAAACAATTTACACTTATGCAGACTACATCCTCGTCCTCCTCGAGACCGATTCGAACCTCACCGACCTGTCTAAGAACATATCCTCTTGTATAATGAACCTACAATCCTGGGCCCACACTGTGCAAATGAAATTGAATGAGTCCAAAACAAGACTTCTTTGGCTCGGTCCAAAACTAGATCACGTAATACAACATGACGATGGACAGGACAATACCCTATATTAGGTGCCCTCAGTGTGAACGAGCAGCGACGGGAGACAAGCTCCAACGCTTCACAAGTCAGGTAGAGGTAACATACCCCCACCCGCACACCATCACAGGGCACCCGATGTGTGCAATAAATCAAAGGTGAAAAATATCACAAATCAAATAATTAAATAAATAAACTGCAGTGAAAACCAAGTGAAACCACAGAGTGGCCCCAGCCTGAACCGAGTCAGCCGACTCCCCAACAAAAATAAAAAATGACAACTTAGCTGAATGATGACAACAACTCTGAAGCGCAAAAATTACAACGCTACAGCCTGCCAGGTTCCTACTTCCGAAAGGCATCTATGTTGAAAGTTCAAGAAAGCGCCATTTTATCAAGGCAACAGAACTTTATAAAAGAGGTACCCAGAACCAGAACCAACAGCATGCACCTGCTGCACAGATGGCAGAAATGTGCAAATGTATGCTATACATGTAACAGGATATGTTATAAAATATACACGTTCATTCCCACTTCACTGCTACTTCACTCATAGTAAACCCCTGGGAACACTTCCATGCTGGTTTTGTCCAAGATTTTAGGGTGCTGAGTGGTTTTCCAGTTGATGGAGTTTATGGATAAAGTGGATAGATTAGATCAGCCAAAGCTAGATTTTGGGTTAACAACAACATAACAACAGCAGTTTTGGTGTTCAAGATGAGCTTTTAAAATACAGGAATAAGGGATATCAAGTTTTTTTGTTCTTATTAGATTTATCATCCACTTTTGACTACAGATTTGAGTATATTGCTTGATCATCATGCAATCTACTATTCAGCCTTCGTTAGGGTTAACAGATGTCTGGGAAAACTGCAGGCATGTCCTCTTTTTAGAAGACTATCCAGGTGCCCGGACAGACTTTACAAAACCTGGCAGTTTGTCCGGGTTTTGGAAAGTCCCGATGAGATCCGGCCGCATCAGGAGGGCCTATGAGCATGTGCAGATGACATCACACACCTCCGCGCATGCTCCAGGCTAGAAAATGACACGGTGACAAAATTCATCACCATTCCCGTCCCTGCGGATAACCACGGGAAACCATCTTCATGTCGTTCTTTAAGGAGAGAGGGAAGAATCAGAGTATGAATGTCCACAACCACTGACCCACAAGCTTTGCTTTGAAGAATGCTGGTGTAAAAGGACTGAGGTTGAAATAGACACTAGAAAATTACATGGGATTATTTCCCGCGGTTATTCGCGGGAACGGGAACGGTGATGAATTTTGTCACCGTGTCATTCTCTACTCCAGGCCCTCCAGACGTGGCCAGAATTATTGACATCTCAACCTCAAGTTATATGATTGCACATAACTCAACCAATAGTAAGTATATATCACTTAATATTATAAAGGAAAGAAAAAATCTCAGCAATTCTAGCATGGGTTATTTATTCAACCTCCATGCCATATAAAAACATTGTCATTCATTAGAAAAACCTCTCTTATAATACTGTTATATCCTTTATGCACCAAACATGACTAACCTGTAATTTTATTATTTATTTTATGTGGGGGGGTTTTAATAAAAATTCATTTTTGTGTGTTCAATAATTACTAGCAGAGCTGGAACAGTTCAAGTTCTGGTCTATCCCTCATAAAAAAAGGAAACAATTCAAATAGAGTCTTAACAAGAAAAATCAACTTTTACGTGCAAAACCAGCAATGAATTTTCTGGATTAGCAAAGCTGAAACAATTCCAATCCTATGGGGCATCCAGGCCAATCAGAGCCTTATGTCCCTTCGTGGTGCATCCAGGGAGGGTCCCGAGGCTCCGATTGGCCCTGGTTGTGTAAGGTCCTTCCTATGGGAGGGGCCTTAAACAACATGGGCCAGAGCCCCAGGCCCATCCCCGGTGCACCCTAGGATGTACCGGAGAGGGGAAGGCCCATTTTGAAAGAGGTGGGCAAGCTGGTCAGAGGGAGTATGCATCCCTCCAGTCAGCCATCTAATTAAAAGGTACAGGGGAGAGGGGTCAAGGCAGGAGGGAAGGGGTACTGTGATGCAGCGGGAGAGAATGGGCATATCTCCCGCCGCTGTGGGGTAGGGGTGTTGTGTGGCAACAGGAGAAAATGGAAATCTTTCCTGCTGCAGTGGGGGGGGGGGGGGGAGGTTCACTTGGCAGCGGGAGAGAGTGGGTATCTCTCTCGCTGCTGGGAGGGAGTCCTTCTCAAAACGGCTTTTATTGTAGTCTCCAACACTGCCGTGCCAGGGTTTTAAACAGTGATGTCACTGTACCAGCACTCCTGGACCAGTCGCTTATTTTTGTTACCAAAAGCAAATGCCGCTCTTGGAGAATAGTAACCTCAAAAAGTAGTGCTCAGGAAACCTTACACACTCCAATGGGAATTCAGATTCCACTGTACTCAGAACAAGTCAGTGGTGTTGGAATTCTTCACCATTCCCTTTACATGGAGAGTGAAAAATATTTTTTGTGGAGATACATTTTTGTTCTTTTTTTCTTTTTACATCCTTGTATATTCTACATCCCAATAACTTATAATAGCTTAAAAAGCATATATATCGAAAAGGAATTAAAAGTGTATCACTTAGCTTAAGATCCTTATCGGTTCCCCTTCCCGACGCGTTTCGGATCTTTTTCAAGGTCGGGGGAACAAAAGATAAGGTTAGTCCTTAACCATACATTTTCTGCCACTGGCTTATCCAACAAGCCAGTGGCAGAAAATGTATGGTTAAGGACTAACCTTATCTTTTGTTCCCCCGACCTTGAAAAAGATCCGAAACGCGTCGGGAAGGGGAACCGATAAGGATCTTAAGCTAAGTGATACACTTTTAATTCCTTTTCGATATATATGCTTTTTAAGCTATTATAAGTTATTGGGATGTAGAATATACAAGGATGTAAAAAGAAAAAAAGAAAAAAAGAACAAAAATGTATCTCCACAAAAAATATTTTTCACTCTCCATGTAAAGGGAATGGTGAAGAATTCCAACACCACTGACTTGTTCTGAGTACAGTGGAATCTGAATTCCCATTGGAGTGTGTAAGGTTTCCTGAGCACTACTTTTTGAGGTTACTATTTTCTCATATTTTGTTGTGAGTCATAAAAGTTTGGCAGATGGCTCTTGGAGAATGGCTTGGCAATTTTAAAGAATCCACCGGATTGCTTATTTTAATGTTGAATAGCCCATTTGCATGTCAGTGTCGGAGACTGCTAGAAACCTCACTAAAAACAGAGATAAGCCATTTTGGTAATCCACCGCTAAAATGTGTGCAGGCTAAACCATAAGAAAACAGTTTAGCGATAGTATTTAACTCTATAGGAACCAAACTATTTAATCTGTGGATCCAACGCTGCTCTTTCTGAATCAGTTTTTTATCTCATTCTCCTCCCCTGATATTTTCAATTTGTACATCTATGGCACAACATTGTAGTCCTCCAAATTTATATGAGGATTCTTCACAATGAACCACCAAAGGTGTTTCTTTTTTCTTGTTAAAAATACAGGATTTATGCTCAATAAACCTGGTTTTCAACTGCCTTGTAATTTTCTCTACATAAAATGGGCATTTGATAAGATACACTACATAAAAACATAAGAATGCAATAATGGGACAGACCAAAGGTCCATCAAGCCCAGTATTCTGTTTCCAACAGTGGCCAACCAAGGTCCCACAAGTACCTAGCTAAATCCCAAGTAGTAAAACAGATTTTATGTTGCTTATCCTAGGAATAAGTAGTGGTTTTCCCAAAGCCATCTCAATAATGGCCTATGGGCTTCTCTTTTAGGAAATTATCCAAACTTTTTTTTAAACCCCGCTAAGCTAATTGATTTTACAACATTCTTCGGCAACAAATTCCAGAGTTTACTTACACATTATGTGAAGAAATATTTTCTCTGGTTTGTCTTAAATCTACTTAGTAGCTTCATTGCATGCCCCCTAGTCCAAGAATGTTTGGACAAAGTAAACAAGCAATTCACATCTACCCATTCCACTCCACTCAGTATTTTATATACCTCTATCATCTCACCCCTGAGCCATCTCTTCTCCAGGTTGAAGAGCCCTAGTTGCTTTATCCTATCATAAGGAAGTCATCTCATCCCTTTTATCATTTTTGTCACCCTTCTCTGTACCTTTTCTTTTTTTTAATTTATAAGCTTTTACAATTATCATCAAGCATTACAACCTTGAAAAAGATCAGAATATATAAAGAAAAAGTTTTACATATGGATACACAAAAGTGTATTTTAGAAATACTATCTACTATTTAGTCCACAATATTGGAATCAAAAAAGGAAATAAATTTCAATAAATTGAACAAAATTATTCAGATTAGAGTAACGGTAATGGTTATCCATCCAACAGCCGATTAACAGGTCATTCATCAATAGACTAAGAAACCAACCCTTCCTTTGGTCCTATAAAATCTAATAGCTGTTTGGGCTCAAAAAAAAAAAAGAAAATTTTTATTTTGATAAGAATTAAAGCATTTTGCCGGAAATTTAAGCAAAAAAAGTAGCCCTGAGTGCTAGGGCTCTTGGCCTTAAGGCCAAGAACTCCTTTCTGCGCCTCTGGGTTTTCTGTGCTAAATCTGGAAAAATTCTAACATTTGAGCCCAAAAACTTGTCATTGATATGAAGGAAATATAAACGTAAAACATATTCCCTATAACTTTCCAAGGCTAGTCAATAATAGACTGGTTCTATCCGTAATTACCTCAAGAGAACTTTCCAGAAATAAAGACAAATCAACATTATCTTTAGATTTTTCCTTAGGAGTAGACTCCCCCTGAGGTCTCCTAATATCTAAGTAATAAGCCCTAACAATTGGAGGTAAATTTTCCAATGGAATGGCAAGGACTTCTTGAAAATATTTTCTCGCTATCTCAATTGGTGAGATGACGGGACATTTAGGAAAATTCAAAAACCTTAAGTTATTTTTCCTAAGTGAGTTTTCAAAGTTCTCCAATTTATGAGAAATAAAAGATCTTTCCTTAACCAGTTCCAATTGGACAGTCTTTACTTCCTTCAAACTTTCTTCTTGTTTCTCCAGTTCCTCACTTAATTTAGCTAGCTGCACTCCATGCTGCTCCACCTTGGAATAATAATAATAGTAATAATAACTTTATTTGTGTATACTGTAAGTACCACAAGCAGTTCAGAGCAGTTTACAGAGGAAGAGACTGTGTATAACCAGTGATGTTACAGAAAGTAGTTTCAAGTTACATTGGTGTCAGGGGTGCAACAAGTATTTCAGAGGAGATGTTACAGAGAATGTTGCAAGGAATAGATTCAAATTACATTGGTGTCAGGGATGCAATAAGTAGTTCTGAGGTACAACAAGGTCGGAAGGAGTCAGAGAAATTTATCAAAGAGATAGGTTTTAATTGATCTCCTAAAGGATTGGTAGGGGAGAGTATTTAAGATGAGGGTGATTAGGCATTTATTCCATTTATTCCATAGTCAGTTTTAATAGTTGAAAGAATTAATTTAAAGTTGGCATCCATGATAGATATGGCCTGCCAAAAGCACCTCCATATCAATTTTCTCCAGTCTTTTCAGTTCCCCAAAACTGATGTTTCTACATCCAGAAGCTCCTCTCACCTCTCCTTCCATGGTGATAGGGTAATGGCTTACATCTCCAGCACCGTCCTGCTGAGGCTCCAGTGCTGGTGTCCCTCCTCTGCTGGAGTCCAGTTCTCCCTCACCGGGCTGCAGAGCTCCTGCAGCTCCCTTCACCAATGAACTTCCGGGTTGGGAAGGAGTTGACCTCTGCTCCAGGCTCAGAACCGCCCGGGCAGCTCCTGCGCTAAGATCCCCCGAAAACTCCGGGTTCACCTCCAAAGTAGAGTGGGTCTCCATGGTTGAACGGGCAAAGGCAGCCAGTATCGTCAGCTGAATCATGCGCTGCGAGGTCCCGGATACCGGAGGGATAGAGCGAACAGTCCCCTTTCTCTTTCCCATGCCAGATTAGCGTTGCGCTTTAGTGGTAAGTGGCCTAAAGGCAAAAAAAGAAGCTCCACAACTTGCTGCCTCCCATTCAAGCGTCCGTCCTCGATGCCATCTTGATTCCCTGTCTTCTGTACCTTTTCCACTATATCTTTTTTTGAGATATGGCGACCAGACTTGTACACAGTATTCAAGATGTGGCCATACCACAGTGCGATACAAAAGCATTATAACATTTCTTTTTTTTTTTATTTATAAAATTTTCCATTTTAATACAAACATTGCATTATACAATGCAAAAGATCCAGAAACAATATTCAACAAAACTTGTAAAGAAAAACATTATATCTTATTTAGTCCACAATTTAAACCACAATTTAAAGATCAAGAAAGGAAATAAACTTCCAAAACAGTAGTAGTAACACAATCAACTAATCAAGGTCACGGCATTAGATTCCCAAATTACAGCCAGCTGGCAAGTCATACATTACTAGGCATGGTTACCATTTTCTCTTTTGATCCAATAAATTCCAAAAGTTGTTTGGGCTCAAAGAAAAGAAAATTCTTATCTTGAAAAGATACATAACACTTTGCAGGAAATTTAACAAGAAAAGTAGCCCCCAGAGCCAGGGTCCTTGACTTCAAGGACAAGAACTCCTTCCTACGTCTCTGGGTCATCTGAGCTAAATCTGGAAAAACTCGAACATTAGAACCCAAAAACTTATCATTTATATGTCGAAAATACATACGAAGAATAAATTCCCTGTCGCTCTCCAAGGCTAAAGTTAACAACATGGTAGTTCTTTGAGTGACAACCTCAAGGGAATTTTCCAGATATGAAGACAAATTCAAATCCACTACTTTATCCACTGGGGTTTCTATAGGTGTGGATTCCCCTTGTGTTGTCTTTAAATTCAAGTAGTAAGCTCTAACAATTGGAGGTAAGTTTTCTGATGGAATGGCTAAAGTCTCTCGGAAATATTTCCTAGCCATCTCAACTGGTGAAATAATAGGACACTTAGGAAAATTCAAAAATCTTAAATTATTTTTCCTCAGTTGATTTTCGAAATTTTCCATCTTACGGGAAACATAAGATCTCTCCTTAACCAATTCCACTTGAACCTTCTTTACTTCATTCAAATTATTTTCCTGTTTCTCCAACCTTTCATTAACATTAGTGAGAAACACCCCTTGTTGCTCCACCTTGGAGAAAACAGTTCCATAATCTGTTTTAATTGTAGATAAAGTCAATTTGAGATTGGAATCCATGACTGATATGGCCTGCGATAGCGCCTCCATGTCTATCTTATCTGGTTTCTTCATCTCCCCAAAACTGATAGTATTCCCTCCCGAGGCACCTCTCACCTCTTCTCCAAAGTGCAGGGGATTTCTTGATGGCTCCCATCTCCTCCTTCCGTTGAAAGGCTTGATAGGGATGTCCCTCCAATGCTGGAATCACTCTCTCCCTCTCGGGACTGTCTGGTTCCAAGCAATCCCTGCACTTGTGCACTTCCGGGCTGGGGAGGAACCAGCCTCTGGTCCGGACTCAAAGTAGTCCGACTCTCTGCGCTGAGGTTCGCCAAAAGATCCGGATTCCCTCCCGAAGTAACTGGGGTCACCTCACCCATGCGAGCAAAGGCGCTCGTTATGGTAGACTGAATCAGCCGTTGAAAGGGTTCAGCCGCCGGAGGAACAACGCAGGAGACTCCCTTCCTCTTCCCCATGTCGCCACCGGAGAAGAGACACCAACGCAGATTCAGGTACAA
The DNA here is from genome assembly GCF_902459505.1 of Geotrypetes seraphini. Taxonomy (NCBI): domain Eukaryota; kingdom Metazoa; phylum Chordata; class Amphibia; order Gymnophiona; family Dermophiidae; genus Geotrypetes; species Geotrypetes seraphini. The sequence goes on along the minus strand of NC_047090.1, from coordinate 100,218,938 downwards.
ACGAGCAGAGAGAGCTCGCTCAGGCGTCCGCTCCCGACGCCATCTTGATCTCAAGTCCATTATAACATTTCTATCTTTGTTTTCCATTCCTTTCCTGATAATTCCTAACATTCTATTTGCTTTCTTAGCTGCCGCTGCACATTGAGCTGAGGGTTTCAACATATCCTCAATGATGGCACCTAGATCCTTTTCCTGGGCAGTGACTCCTAACTTAGAGCCCAGCATTACATAGCTATAATTCAAGTTCCTCTTTCCCACATGCATCACTTTGCACTTTCTCGCATTAAACGTCATCTGCCATTTTGACACCCAGACTTCCAGCCTCAGAAGGTCCTCTTGCAATTTTTCACAATCTTCTTGAGATGATGTCATGAAGGATGGTTTCACCGCTATGGAAATTTTCTGAATACTGATTGGAAGGTGGCTAGGGCTCCTTGTTTGTCAATGAAGGAGTGTAATTGGTTGAGCACTGTTTTTTCCAGGATCTTGGAGATGAAGGGTAGGCTGAAGACCGGTTTATGGTTGCTGGAAATGCTAGGATACAGTGTGGGATTTTTTAGGATTGGTCTGATTGCTGATTTCCAGTTAGCGGGCACTGAGCCTGATTGTAGAGAGGTGTTGATGAGCAGAAGGATGGAGTTTACAAAGACATCTTTTGCAGCCACTAAGAGGTGAGGTGGGCAAGGGTCCAAGATGGAGCAATAAGGGCAAATAGAGTCTCGTAACTTGGTGAGGTAAGAACATAAGAACATAAGCAGTGCCTCCGCTGGGTCAGACCAGAGGTCCATCGTGCCCAGCAGTCCGCACACGCGGTGGCCCAACAGGTCCAGGACCTGGACTGTAATCCTCTATCTATACCCCTCTATCCCCTTTTCCAACAGGAAATTGTCCAATCCTTTCTTGAACCCCAGTACCGTACTCTGCCCTATTACGTCCTCTGGAAGCGCATTCCAGGTGTCCACCACACGTTGGGTAAAGAAGAACTTCCTAGCATTCATTCTGAATCTGTCCCCTTTCAACTTTTCCGAGTGCCCTCTTGTTCTTTTATTATTCGAAAGTTTGAAGAATCTGTCCCTCTCCACTCTCTGTATGCCCTTCATGATCTTGTAAGTCTCTATCATATCCCCTCTAAGTCTCCTCTTCTCCAGGGAAAAGAGTCCCAGTTTTTCTAATCTCTCAGTGTATGAAAGGTTTTCTATCCCTTTTATTAGACGTGTTGCTCTTCTCTGAACCCTCTCGAGTAACGCCATATCTTTCTTAAGGTACGGTGACCAATATTGGACGCAGTACTCCAGATGAGGACGCACCATCGCCCGATACAACGGCAGGATAACTTCTTTTGTTCTGGTTGTAATACCCTTCTTGATTATGCCTAGCATTCTATTCGCCTTCTTAGCGGCCACTGCGCACTGTGCCATCGGCTTCATTGTCATGTCCACCATTACCCCCAAGTCCCTTTCTTGGGTACTCTCCTTCAATAATATCCCTCCCATCGTATAGCTGCACCTTGGGTTTCTGCTACCCACATGTAGTACTTTACATTTCTCAACGTTGAACTTCATCTGCCATCTCGTCGCCCATTCCCCTAGTTTGTTCAAGTCTCTTTGCAATTCTTCGCAGTCCTCTTTAGTCCGAGCTCCACTAAATAGTTTTGTGTCGTCCGCAAATTTTATTATCTCACACTTCGTCCCTGTTTCTAGATCATTTATGAATATATTAAATAGCAGCGGCCCAAGCACCAAGCCCTGCGGGACACCACTCGTGACCCTCCTCCAGTCCGAGTAGTGGCCCTTCACTCCCACCCTCTGTTTCCTACCCGCTAACCAGTTTCTGATCCATCTATGTACATCTCCTTCCACCCCATGGTTCTTCAGTTTTCGAAGTAGGCGTTCGTGGGGTACTTTGTCAAAGGCTTTTTGGAAGTCTAGATATATGATGTCTATGGGGTCACCTCTGTCCATCCGTTTGTTAATTCCTTCGAAGAAGTGCAATAAGTTAGTTAGGCACGATCTCCCCTTGCTGAAACCATGTTGACTGGTTGTCAGAAGTTTGTTTCTTTCAAAATGTTCATCAATGTTGTCTTTTATAAGTGCTTCCACCATTTTACCTGGAATTGAGGTCAGACTCACCGGTCTGTAGTTGCCCGGGTCACCTCTTGATCCCTTTTTAAAGATGGGCGTAACATTGGCTATCTTCCAGTCCTCTGGGATCACGCCTGTTTTCAGGGATAGATTGCAAATTTGCTGCAGTAGTTCCGCTATCTCCTCCTTTAGTTCCTTCAGAACCCTAGGATGGATTCCGTCCGGACCCGGTGATTTGTCAGTTTTTAGTTTTTCTAGCTGCCTGCGTACGTCTTCCAGGCTCACTTCCATGGATGTTAATTTTTCTGCTTGATCTCCCTTGAAGATTTGCTCAGGTTCCGGTATGTTGGATTTGTCTTCATTTGTAAACACAGACGAAAAGAACGTGTTAAGTCTTTCTACTACTTCTTTCTCTTCCTTCACCACTCCCTTCCTGTCTCCATCGTCCAGCGGTCCCACCTCCTCCCTGGCTGGCTGCTTCCCTCTAACATATCTAAAGAAAGGTTTGAAATTTCGAGCTTCCCTGGCTAGCCTCTCTTCATACTCTCTTTTGGCTTTTCGAACCACACGGTGACATTCTTTTTGATACTTCCTGTGCTCTTTCCAGTTGTCCTCAGTTTTGTCCTTTTTCCATTTCCTGAATGAATATTTCTTATTGCCTATCGCTTCCTTCACTATTTTAGTTATCCATGCCGGGTCTTTTGTTTGACTCTTTTTGCACCCCTTTCTGAATCTGGGGATATACAGATTTTGCGCCTCGCTCACCATGTCCTTGAAAAAAGACCAGGCATGTTCTACCGTTTGCCATTTCTTGGAAGTGTTCCTAAGTTTCTTCCTTACCATTATCCTCATTGCTTCATAGTTTCCTTTCCTGAAGTTGAAAGTTGTCACATTGGTTCTATTTCCTTTCGGTATTCCTACTTCGACCTTGAACTTGATTATATTATGATCGCTGTTTCCCAGCGGTCCTACTATTTCCACTTCCTTTGCAGGTCCCTTTAACCCATTTAGGATTAGATCCAGAGTGGCATTTCCTCTCGTCCTGGGAAACAGTTTTGAAGTGAGTCAGGTTATCAGTTGTACGTTAATGTATCTTGTCTGGGTTCTGGGAAGTTTGTGTTGATAGTGTGGTGGAGTCAAGATGGTACCGTATTTTTTCTCTCACAGAGAGTCAGCGATAAGCTCTAACAGAGCCAAGGGTCACCACTGTATCTAGCGTACATGCATCTGTCTGCGATCCCCTCATCTCCTAACAGGGAGCACTCGCTCTGTGACAGTAAGGGCATAGAAATAGACTTTTCATCCTCCGAGTCTCCCTCAGAAAGGCCCACCAGATCCTGGCCAGCCTCTGAAACTAAGGCAAACACACCCTGGGAGCCCCAGCCCCCTTGTGCACTCTGGAAGACATTTACTCCAAACCAACAGGACATCCTTCCCCCCTCCCTCCGATCATTCCTCATCCCTACAGAACAAAGGGGAGGCTAAGCTGACCGGTCCCCTCCCCCTTCACGTGCTATGCGGCACACAACACAAGGGCACTCTGATGCCCATCCATTGCAAATCTGGCATGAATTAAGGGTAAAGGGCCCTAAGGATGGCATCCCTGCCAGTTTTGAGGCAAAACAATGTGATTTGAACCTTCTGGAGAACTTTAAAAAAAAAAAATTGGAACATCCAAGATGGATGCCAAGGCAGTATTTTGGCGCCAAAAGCAGCTCCAAAACACTTTAACCAAAATTAAAAAACAGCAATTTTAGGATTTTGGAGGTGAGGAAACCTAAGGGAAGGGGCAGAAACCTAAAAAGAAAAAAAGGTTTTAAAGAACCTTACCTCTCCCCTCCCCCCCCCAACTATTGCACTAGAATTAGCATGCCAAGTGGATGAGGGCTGGCACTGTAAAAGTAATTTAGGAAGAATATTAAAAAGCTGTGAACAAAAGCTCAAAGTACTATTCCCATTTCTGATTCAACTGGACGCTCAAAGGAGAACACGACTAGGCCAAAGAATTATAATTGCAGTATTGGTATAATTTCAAATATATCATCCTTTAGTTTAATTTTACTGTTATCACTAAGTTTTTCTTTAAACAGCTCTAACAAGTTCTGCCAGTAAATCTAAAACCCTCTTCAAACACAATAAGGATTACTTAACCAGGAAATCCCCTTCTTTTTCATCAATAATCTTAAAATGAATAAGAAAAATTGCAGTGTTTATTCTGGTTTAACATTATTATGCAATGCTTTCCTAGATTAAATCATGGCTATGTTGCGATGACAACCAAACAATGACTGCTGCTCCCTTCCAAACTGTCTACAAGGGAAGCTGTCTGCTCTAAGAACAAAACCCAATCCTTTAGGTGTTTATTTTTCATATTCAGCCGGTTTCTTTTAGTTTGATTTTGGTTTGTAGTCTTCAAGTTCGTAGAAACTCCAGTTGTCTGAAAGATAAATACTCTTTCACATGAAAATCCCGGAAGCTGCTATTTTGACTCTCAAATTTAAGAGAGTTAATTATCTAGATATAAAGCAGCTTTGGCTGTAATGTGGTAGGTTTTGGAGGGGTTGTTTGGTTTATTTTCTGTCCACACCAGACATTCATCATCAGACTTTGGCATATATTGTACCTAGTTCAAATAAAAGAACTGTCTTCTCATTCAAATTGGTAACCAAACTTCAGGATTGCAACCGTCACGTTTGAAAGTCACTCAGAGGTATAGAGTTCTTCAAGAAGAGAGTTGCGCCCTCTAGTGATGAACCAAAGTATATTTTTCAGTCGTTGCAACTTTATTAGTTCTGGTTACGCTCCAAGTTTAATTACAAAAGTAAATAAATAAATAAATATCTTTACAGTCTTTCAAACATTTGTATGAAAATACTTTGTTTTTTCTTATCTTTACAAATCTTTTCAAATGAACATCGCTCTGTGAGAAAATTGAGAGCAGCTTGATAATTCAGTTTATAACAGGTTCGGGGTCTCTACGTGGCCCCGTTTCGATTCCTTCTTCAGGAGACCCTATTGTATGTAAATTGAAAAACCTTTTCAATGCTGATAGAATGCTTCAAGTTTGCGATGTGGTAACATCTGAAATATAGAATGTATATAAACAGCCGGGTATGAGAGTAGAAATTTCACTATCCTCACTACGGCAAAAATTCTAAATTAATTATAAAGCTACTATAGGAAGCGAGGCACAACAATACATACCGTCAAAAGAACGCTGTCGGTGCTGTGAATTTAAACTGTCAGAGAAAACATAGCATCAGCTGTCTGGTTTAAAAGAGTACAGGGGGAGGAGTTTATTACACGTCAGAATTAGAATTAGAACTGACGTGATTCCTAGAATGTTGGTGAATAAGTACATAGAGTGATGAGTTACTGTTTAGCATTAAAAAATACTGTTTAGCATTAAAAAATACAGGGAAGATTTTAAATGTTATTGTAAAGACAGTGAAATATGACTGTGTGTAGCCTAAAAGCCTTGTTCATAGGAAAGCGATCCATTCCATATCACTATTTAGGCCATGAGGCTGCAGTGTATTAAAGTGAAAATCCACTTTTGTTCTTGTCTCCAAAGTATATGGGCCACATCTCCTCCTCTGATTAAATTAATGACATTGAGCACTGAAAATTTGAGATCTGTGATCGCATGTTGGTGTAGTAACCAGTGCTGGACTAGGGGAGCCTCTTTTACTTCAGAGCGAATTCTACTAATATGTTCTCCAATCCTGATTTTGATGCAATGAGTGGTACAACCTACATATAAAAGATGGCACGGGCATTGAATCACATACACTACTTGTCTGGACTCACAATTTGTGGCAGAGGTTTTAATTTTGCTAAGACAGCTATTGTGTATGGACATGTGTTTTAAGGTGACACTGTATTGGCACATTTTACAGTGTCCACATGGAACATGTTGCCCTGCTATTTGTTCTACTGGATGTTTTACATCTGTTGTTTGAGATTACGTTGTTTGGAGAATGCAAAGCGGGGTATTTGATGGAATGTCTTGTGGTATTGCATAATATCCCAGTGTTTCTTAATGATCCTTTTAATGTCAAATGCTCTGACTGAGTACGGGAGGACACATACTAAAGTGTCCTCATCTTCTTTAGAGGTGGGATTTAACAATAAAGATCTATTCGCATACAGTCCTCTTCCTATAGTAGCTTTATAATTAATTTAGAATTTTTGCCGTAGTGAGGATAGTGAAATTTCTACTCTCATACCCGGCTGTTTATATACATTCTATATTTCAGATGTTACCACATCGCAAACTTGAAGCATTCTATCAGCATTGAAAAGGTTTTTCAATTTACATACAATAGGGTCTCCTGAAGAAGGAATCGAAACGGGGCCACGTAGAGACCCCGAACCTGTTATAAACTGAATTATCAAGCTGCTCTCAATTTTCTCACAGAGCGATGTTCATTTGAAAAGATTTGTAAAGATAAGAAAAAACAAAGTATTTTCATACAAATGTTTGAAAGACTGTAAAGACATTTATTTATTTATTTACTTTTGTAATCAAACTTGGAGCGTAACCAGAACTAATAAAGTTGCAATGACTGAAAAATATACTTTGGTTCATCACTAGAGGGCGCAACTCTCTTCTTGAAGAACTCTATACCTCTGAGTGACTTTCAAACGTGACGGTTGCAATCCTGAAGTTTGGTTACCAATTTGAATGAGAAGACAGTTCTTTTATTTGAACTCTAATATTTTTCTGACTTCCACTAATATTTAACTATTAGTACCCCAGTGATATTATAAAGAAATTATATATTGTACCTAAGCAGACAATGCTGGAAAATGGCAAGCACTGCTGAAAACTTAACACAAATCCAAATCTACAACACAGGAACATGGCACACAGGCTACATCATATACCCACTAATGAGGAAATGGAGAAATAGCCTTATGGTTAGCATAGTGAGCAGAAAACCAGAGGAGCAGGGTTCCATTGCCCCTGGGATAAGAGAGACTGTGAGCCCACAGGGAAAATACCTACTACACTCACAAAATCTTCACAAGCCTCCCTATCACTGGCAAGCAAAGCATCCACACAATAGGATGCTGCTATCACCATGATTTACATCACACATATCAATTAACATTGAGACATTAAAGGCTCCTTTTACAAAGGCGCGCTAGCGGTTTTAGCGTGCGCTAAAATGCCGCTCGCGCTAGCCGCTACCACCTCCTTTTAAGCAGGCGGTAGTTTTTCGGCTAGCGCGCGCTAATCTTGTGCGTGAGCTAAAAACGCTAGCGCACCTTAGTAAAAGGAGCCCTAAGTTTCACTTTGGTCTCAAACCATAGAACCTTAACCCACTTATAAGCAGTGTCCCCTAAGTGTTTCTTTGCAAATGCTATAGACATATGCTATAAGACATATAGCTTATCTTCAGCAGTGGCTTCCTTCTTGATACCCTCCCAAATAGACTACGTTTGTCGAGTAATTTTTGAGCAGTAAAATATTTTTCCTAGATTCCAACACAGATTGCAATTCTTTTAATCATAGGCTTTACAGAAACCTTCTTTCCACAGTTTCCTTAACCCATGGGTTACTGACTTCAGAAGGCAGGCCAGAATGAGGCACTGTTTCATAACAATGGACCTCATAGTGCTCCAAGAAATGTTTAAAAACACTGATTTTTTTTATATCATTCCCTCAATCTATATCTTTGAAAATTTTATCCAAATATTCTTGAAGCACACACAGAGCTATTGATTAAAAAAGGCTTCTCGACTCTATGGAAACTAAGAACCATCAGAAAGTACTTCGATGCAACCTCATTCCGTTTAGTGGTACAACCCTCCATACTAAACTTACTCGACTACTGCAACATCATTTATCTGGGATCTTTCAAGAAAACTATTCAAAGACTCCAAATCATCCAAAACTCAGCCGTCCGACTGATTTTTGGCATTAAAAAATGGGGCCACGTAACCCTCTATTACCAGAAACTTCATTGAGTCTTGTTCAAATTTGCCTGTCTTTGTTAAAAATCTATACTTGGCTTGGCCCCCACATACCTGGTTGCACATTTCAACTTGGACTGCCCCAGCAGACCTACATGCAGAGTCCATATGTTCACCCATCCATCAATAAAGGCCTGCTGATACCTAGACAGAACACTTGCTTTCCAAGCATGCCAAATGAACAACTGGCTGAGCATCTTAATAATGCACGCTTCCTCCCATCTAAGTTTTAGAAAACTAGTAAAAACAAACTTGTTCAACCAATTTGTATCCTAATTGCTTCCTTTGCCCTATCGCTTTACTCCATCTGATTTTTACCACGTTCTCTCATTTCCTCTCTGCTCTTGGCCTACTGGAATTGATGTCTGTCCAGTGCCCCACTCTCGCTGATTGTTTGCAGCAGGCACCTGCTCTCTTTTTCCTGTATCCGCTTCATGTACTTTTATACCTTCTTGTACCTATCTTCGCTGATTGTCCAGCTCCTCTTATTGTGAACCGCCTCGAACTACTATGGCTTTGGCGGTATATAAGAATGAAATTATTATTATTATTATCAGCTCTGTGTTTGGCATGTTTAAACCCCTGCTCCAAATTTGCCTCATACAACTGAAGCAACTTGATTCTTCATCCAGGAATCAGCTCAGTCATGGTGACATAATCATTGTCATTTGAATACAACATCAATTATAGGTGAATGTTACATCACTGCCTCCCAAGTAGATAATCACTGCTCACAGGGATGATTGCACCCTCCTCTGTTCTGTAGAATAGACCCCACCACAATGAACACTGATTTCCGGAAATTATCAGAAAATACTTGCTGAAAAGGAGGATTAGCAAATGAATATTATTGGCCGTACTGGCATAGACATGTAGGAAAATATGGGTAATGTGACAAAAATTAAGAACCATCTATGTGTTGGATTTTGTGAACCAGAAAGCACAGTTACTTACCGTAACAGGTGTTATCCAGGGACAGCAGGCAGATATTCTTTACGCATGGGTGACGTCACCGACGGAGCCCTCGGTACGGACCTTTTGACTAGAAAGTTCTAGTTGGCCGCACCGCGCGTGCGCGAGTGCCTTCCCGCCCGACGGAGGAGTGCGTGGTCCCCAGTTAAGATAAGCCAGCTAAGAAGCCAACCCGGGGAGGAGGGTGGGATGTAAGAATATCTGCCTGCTGTCCCTGGATAACACCTGTTACGGTAAGTAACTGTGCTTTATCCCAGGACAAGCAGGCAGCATATTCTTTACGCATGGGTGACCTCCAAGCTAACAAAGAGGGAGGAGGGATGGTTGGCCATTAGGAAAATAAATTCTGAAGTACAGATTGGCCGAAGTGCCCATCCCGTCTGGAGAAAGTATCCAGACAGTAGTGAGTAGTGAATGTGTGAACTGAGGACCAGGTGGCAGCTCTGCAGATTTCCTCAATGGGAGTGGAGCGGAGGAAAGCAACAGAAGCGGCCATAGCTCTCACCCTGTGGGCAGTGACAGCACCGTCCAGTGACAGACCGGCCCGAGCATAACAGAACGCGATGCAGGCTGCAAGCCAGTTGGATAGCGTCCGTTTAGAGACCGGGCGACCTAGACGATTAGGATCGAAGGTCAGGAAGAGCTGAGGGGACAAGCGGTGAGCCCTTGTACGATCAAGATAGTAGGCCAGGGCACGCTTGCTATCAAGACTGTGTAATGCCTGTTCCCCAGGATGTGAATGAGGTTTCGGGAAAAAGACAGGCAACACAATGGACTGGTTGAGGTGAAAAGCCGAGACTACCTTGGGAAGGAATTTTGGATGGGTACGCAGAACCACCTTGTCATGGTGAAAAACAGTGAACGGTGGATCGGCGACCAGTGCATGCATCTCACTAACCCTCCTGGCAGAGGTGATGGCAATGAGGAAAAGCACCTTCCATGTTAGAAGTTCGAGTGAAGTTGTGGCAAGAGGCTCAAAAGGAGGTTTCATGAGGGCTGATAAAACCACATTCAGGTCCCAGACAACCGGAGGAGGCTTTAGAGGTGGTTTGACATTGAAGAGGCCTCTCATGAATCGGGAAACCAGTGGATGAGCCGTGAGAGGTTTCCCGAGGATAGGCTCATGAAACGCAGTGATGGCACTGAGGTGGACTCTGATAGAGGTAGACTTGAGGCCCGCATTGGACAGAGAAAGCAAATAGTCCAGTACAGTTTCCACCGCTAAAGAGGTGGGATCGTGATGATGACGGAGGCACCAAGAGGAGAACCTGGTCCACTTCTGATGGTAACATTGGAGGGTGGCCGGTTTCCTGGAGGCGTCCAAAATGAGACGGACAGGCTGAGATAGATTTCCTGGAGAGGTCAGCCCGAGAGAAACCAAGCTGTCAGGTGGAGCGAAGACAGATTGGGATGCAGCAGAGACTGACGCTGTTGCGTAAATAGAGTAGGAAACACAGGAAGAGGAATGGGCTCCCTGACGCTGAGCTGAAGCAGGAGAGAAAACCAGTGTTGGCGAGGCCACCGAGGAGCGATGAGAATCATGGTGGCCCTGTCCCTGCGGAGTTTGGATAACGTCCGCAACATCAGAGGTAGAGGAGGAAAGGCATAGAGGAACCGATCCGTCCAATCGAGCAGGAATGCGTCCGGGGTCAGGCGATGGGGGGAGAAGAGTCTGGAACAGAACAGGGGCAGCTGATGGTTGTGAGGAGCTGCAAAGAGGTCCACCTGCGGAGTGCCCCAGCGAGCGAAGATGGAGTGGAGCGTGGGAGGATCTAAAATCCATTCGTGAGGTTGAAGGATGCGGCTGAGATTGTCGGCCAGGGAGTTTTGTTCGCCCTGGATATAGACAGCCTTGAGGAAGAGATTGCGGCCCGTGGCCCAGGTCCAAATGCGGAGAGCCTCCTGACAAAGGAGGCGAGACCCGGTGCCGCCTTGCTTGTTTATGTAGTACATGGCGACTTGATTGTCTGTGCACAGGAGAAGAACCTGAGGGCAGAGAAGGTGCTGGAAGGCCTTGAGAGCGTAGAACATGGCTCTGAGTTCTAGAAAATTGATGTGATGTAGACGCTCTTGCGGGGTCCAAAGACCCTGGGTGCGTAGATCTCCCAGGTGGGCTCCCCATGCATAAGGGGAGGCATCCGTGGTGATGATCATGGAATGAGGGGGCAGATGAAAAAGAAGGCCCCTGGAAAGATTTGAGGAGTTCAACCACCATTGTAGAGATCGCTGAAGAGACGATGTCACAGAGATGGGATGAGAAAGAAGATTCGAGGTCTGTGACCACTGGTTGGCCAGAGTCCATTGAGGTGTCCTGAGGTGGAGTCGCGCTAGGGGAAGCACATGTACCGTCGAGGCCATGTGGCCCAGGAGGACCATCATCTGTCTGGCAGGAATGGAGTGATGAAGGAGCACCTGACGACAAAGGTGGAGCAGAGTCCGTTGACGGTCGGAGGGGAGAAACGCCCTCATTAGGGTGGTGTCGAGAACTGCTCCAATGAACTGAAGGCGCTGTGTGGGAAGCAGATGCGACTTGGGGTAGTTGATCTCGAACCCCAGGAGATGGAGGAGAGAGATGGTATGATGAGTGGCTTGCAGCACAAGTGGAGACGTAGGTGCTTTCACTAACCAATCGTCCAAGTAGGGAAACACCTGGAGGTTGTGAGACCTGAGGAAGGCCGCCACCACAATGAGGCATTTGGTGAACACCCTGGGTGATGAAGCGAGGCCAAAAGGCAGCACTTTGTACTGATAGTGGCGGTGGTGCACCTGGAATCGCAGGTAGTGACGTGAAGTCGGATTGATTGGGATGTGAGTGTAGGCCTCTTTGAGGTCCAGGGAACATAGCCAGTCGTGTTGAGAGAGAAGAGGGTAAAGTGTGGCAAGGGAGAGCATTCTGAATTTCTCCTTGACTAGACACTTGTTGAGATCCCTGAGATCGAGAATGGGACGGAGGTCTCCTGTCTTCTTGGGAACCAGGAAGTAGCGGGAGTAGAATCCCCGACCTCTTTGTTCCGGAGGCACTTCTTCGATGGCATTGAGAAGAAGGAGGGATTGGACCTCCCTCAGGAGGAGGGGGGTTTTGGTTGAATGAGAAGCAGACTCTACGGGAGGATTGTCTGGTGGAAGAGTCTGGAAGTTGAGAGAGTAGCCGTGGCGGATGATGTTGAGGACCCACTGGTCCGATGTGATGACCTCCCAACGGCTGAGGAAGATGTGGAGCCTGCCTCCGATTGGTTGAGGAAGAGGCAATGAAGGCGAGAGACTGGCTATGCCCTGGAGAGAAGAGTCAAAAGGGCTGAGATGGCTTGGCAGGAGGAAGAGGCTTGGCAGGTTGATTGGACTGGGCACGAGCCTGGGTGTGCTGGTGCGGACGGGGCCGCCTAGGTTGTTGTGAAGGTGGATTGAGCAGCCTAGCGGAGAACCTGCGCTGATATGAGGACTGTGGTCTGTAAGGACGAGCAGGTGGAGCCTTTTTCTTAGGTTTTATGAGAGTGTCCCATCTGGTCTCATGGGCTGAGAGTTTCTGTGTGGTTATATCCAGGGACTCCCCAAATAATTCATCCCCAAGACAGGGAGCATTGGCTAGTCGGTCTTGATGGTTGATGTCCAAATCAGAGACCCTTAGCCAGGCCAGGCGGCGCATAGCCACAGCAATGGCAGATGCACGGGAGGTGAGCTCAAAGGAATCGTATATAGAGCGCACCATAAATTTTCTCAGTTGGAGCAGGCTGGAGATTTGCTGCTGGAACAGTGGGACCTTGTGTTCCGGAAGGTACTTCTGCATGGCGGAGAGTTGGAGGACCAGATGTTTCAAGTAGAATGAAAAATGAAATGAATAGTTGTTTGCCCTGTTGGCAAGCATGGCATTTTGATAGAGTCGCTTGCCAAATTTGTCCATTGTTTTGCCCTCTCTGCCAGGAGGGGTGGAGGCATAAACACTAGAGCCCTGAGTCTTTTTTAAGGTGGACTCCACCAGAAGGGATTCATGGGGCAGCTGGGGTTTATCAAATCCAGGGATTGGTATAACCCTGTAAAGGCTATCCAGTTTACGGGGGGCCCCAGGGACAGTAAGTGGATTCTCCCAGTTTTTATAAAAAGTTTCCCGTAAGATGTCATGTACGGGCAACTTTAGGAACTCTTTAGGAGGTTGATCAAAATCTAATGCCTCCAGAAAAGCTTGTGATTTCTTAGAGTCAGACTCTAGAGGGAGAGACAGAGCCGCCGACAACTCTCTGAGGAATTTAGTAAAAGAAGATTGCTCAGGCTTAGATGTGGTATCGGGGGCCGAAGGCTCCTCGTCCGACGACGATGCGTCCTCCTCGGTACCGGAAGGGGATTCTTCCCATAGGTCCGGGTCTCTGACATCAGTGTGCGCGTGCCGAGATACCGGAGTGGAAGGCTCGGTATGGTGAGTCTTAGACAGGGACTTGCCCGAGCGTACCGAGACGGTACCGGGGGATGAAGACCTGTGTCTGTTTCGGTCCCGGGAAGAACGGTGCTGGTCAGGGTCACGGGAAGACCGGTGCCCTGTCCGGTCCCGAGGAGGATCGACTGTCGCCAAGGCGTGACTCTCGGAATGAGTATGGAGATGTGACGCCGAGAGAATAGGCATGGACGAGTCCAAAGGTATCGATGGAGTGGATACCGGTTGGACGGTGCGGGGCTCAGGCCGGTCTGGTACCGAGAGCAGCGGTGCCAAGATGGAGGGCAAGAGCTGCTGAAGTTGCTGTTGCAGTTGTTCATGCAACTTGTCTTGGAGGATGGCCGCGATGCGGTCATCCAGGGGTGGCACCGGAACCACTTTTTTCTGTTTTGGTTCCATGGGTGCCTCTCTATGCCCCGGCGATGAGGAGGCCGATGACGAAGCACTCACCGATATCGGGGCGGAGCGTTTTTTGGGTTGGCGTGGAGCCGAAAGGACCGGTGTCGCCACCGAGGTGGGAGGGCGCTCAAGGGTGGAAGGCTTCTTAGCCGGCTTACCTGGCGCCGGTGGCGCCGATGACGGATCAGGTGGTGTCGAAGTGGCCGGTGCCGATTTTGACGGTGCCGCAGATGAAGAAGTCGAGTCCATTGCAGGGCCGGTGCCGAAAAGTATATTCTGCTGGATTTGACGATTCTTCAAAGTGCGTTTTTTAAGAGTGGCACAGCGGGTGCAGGAGTCCGCCCGATGCTCAGGCCCCAAACACTGCAAACACCAATTGTGTGGGTCAGTGAGGGAGATCGGGCGTGCACACCGCTGGCACTTCTTAAAACCCGGCTGCGGGGGCATGAATGGGAACACGGCCTCCGCAAAATCAAACCCGTAGGCCTGGATAGTGACAACAGGCCCCGCCGGGGCAGGAACGAAAAAAGAAGAAATAAAGTATTTTTTTTTGAAACTGAAAAGAAAAAAGCACCCGAAGGTGAATAAAACGAAAAATATACGCGAGCGGGAAGGCAAAAAGAGAATTTCAACGACCGTTGAAAAACACATGTCTTCTTCGCTCCGCGGAAACGAAGAAACTGGGGACCACGCACTCCTCCGTCGGGCGGGAAGGCACTCGCGCACGCGCGGTGCGGCCAACTAGAACTTTCTAGTCAAAAGGTCCGTACCGAGGTCCGTCGGTGACGTCACCCATGCGTAAAGAATATGCTGCCTGCTTGTCCTGGGATAATCAAACTTTTCTACGCATTATCTGATACTCAACTGGGAGCCAATATAGAAACATAGAAAAGTGAAGGTAGATAAAGAGCATATTGCCTATCTAGTCTGCCTAACTATGTCATCTACTATCCCCTCCTCTCCCTTAGAGATCCGACGTACCTATCCCAATTTTCTTGAATTCAGATATAATTTTTGTCTCCACCAGGAAGCCGTTCCAAGCATTCAACACTCTTTCCATGAAAAAGTATTTTCTGAAGTTACTTTCACCTTCATCCTATGCCCCCTCATTCCAGAGTTTTTCTTCCAAATGAGACTCGCCTCAACCACATTTATGCCATGTAGTTATTTAAATGTCTCTATTGTATCTCCCCTCTCCCACCTTTCCTCCAAAATATATATATTGAGATCTTTAATTCTGTCCCTCTATCCCTTATAACAAAGACAATCGACCATTTTAGTAGCCTTCCTCTGGACCGACATCCTGTTTATATCTTTTTGAAGGTACAGTCTCCAGAATTGTACACAATATTCTAAATTAAGTCTCACCAGAGACTTATACAAGGGCATCAATAACTCCTTTTTTCTACTGATCATGCCTCTCCCTATGCACCCAAGTATTATTTTAGCTTTCACTGTCTCCTTTTCAACCTCTTTGGCCAACTGAAGAATATCATATACTATCACACCCAAGTCCTGCTCCTCTTTTGTGCACAAAAGTTCTTCACCTCTGGAATTTGTTTCCACAGAATGTGGTGAAAGCAGTTAGCTTAGCAGGGTTTTAAAAGGTTTGGATAATTTCCTAAAACAAAAGTCCATAAGCCATTATTAAGATGGTTTGAGGATCCACTGCTTATTCCTATGATAAGCAGCATAAAATCTATTTTACTCCTTGCGACCTTCCCAGGTACTTGTGACCTGAGTTGGTCACTGTTAGAAACAGACTACTGGGCTTGATAGACCTTTGATCTGTTCCAGTATGACAATGCTTGGGTTCTTATGTTCCTAAACTGTACTGTTCCCTTGGGTTTCTGAACCCAAATGTATGACCTTACATTTCTTTAGAATTAAATCTTAGCTGCCAAATTCTGGGTAACTCCTCAAGATTCGGTAAGTTTTTCTTCATGTTATCCACACCATCAGGAGTGTCTACTCTATTGCAGATTTTGGTGTTGTCTGCAAAGAGGCAAATCTTACCAGACAGCCCTTCAGCAATATCAATTGAGGCATATCACTGGTGACATCCCTTTCCTCAGAGCAATCTCCATTGGTCACTACCCTCTAACTCCTTCCACTCAACCAGTTCCTAACTCAGTCCATCACTTTGGGACCTATACTGAGGGCACTTGTTTATTTATTAGATGCCTTAGTAGAACAGTATTAAAGGCTTTGCTAAAATCTAAATATGCCACATCTAGCACGCTCCACTCTATCCAATTCCCTGGTCACCAAGTTAAAGAAATCAAACAGATTTGTCTGAAAAGACCAGTATCTAGTGAATCCATGTTGTGTTGGTTCTATAATCCAATGGATTCCAGAAACTTCACTATTTTCTGTTTTAAAAGCATTTCCATTATATTAGCTTACCACAGAAGTCAAACTTATGGGGCTGTAGTGTTGGAACCCAAGCACAGTACCGGATAAAGCTTTGGATTCTTGCCCAGAAATAGCTAAGAAGAAAAAATTTAAATTGAATCAGGTTGGACAGACTGGTTGGACCATTCGGGTCTTTATCTGCCATCATCTACTATGTTACTATGTTATCTCTTCCTTACTTCCACTTTTGTGGAAAGGGATCACATCCACCCTTCTCCAGTCCTCTGGTACCACTCCTGACTCTAAAGAAGCATTGAAAAGGTCAACCAGAAGAGCCACCAGAACTTCCCAAAGTTCATTCAGTACCCTTGGATGCATGCTATCCAGCTCCGTCACTTTGTCCATCTTTACTATAGTAGGCTCCTCACAAACACATTCCTCTGAAAATCGTTCAGGGTTTACCACACCTCCTGTTTACATTTGTCTTCTGCAGTCTTGTCCCTGGCACTTCAGCTATGAACACAGAACAGAAATATTTGTTAAGTAATTCAGCTATCTTTAACAGCTTCTACATATTCCTTTCCTTCACCTTTGAGTCTCACAACGCCACTTTTGCACTTCCTCCTATCACTATCTAAAAAATGTCTCATTCCCTCATTTTACGATGTCAGCTATGTTTTCTTCCACTTACATCTTTGCTTTTCTGACTATTTTACCAGCCTCTCTTAACCTTTCCAGATATTTTTACCTGCATTTCTCTTTTCTTACCTTCTCAGCTACTACTTTTGAGAACCAAAGCAGCTTTCTTTTCCTCTTACTTTTACTTACTTTCCTTACAAAATGGCTTGTTGCCCTTATAATAGCTCCTTTCAGTTTTTCTCACTATTTTCCAGCTTCTTCCAGATGTTTCTATCCAGACAACTCCTTGACATAATCCCCTGTCTGAACAAAGTTACTTCTTTTAAAGTCTTAAACCTTCACTTCTGAATGAGTCCTCTCTACACCTGTCTTAATATTAAACCACCATAAGGTGACCACTGGATGCCCGATGATCATCCATTTTAACATCAGAAACACTTTCTCCCTATGGCCCCATTCTGTGTGGGTTATATTACCAACAGCTGGAACAGTTCTTCTAGAGAATCCAGGATCTCCCTACTACTTGGAGACCCCAAAATAGGGATATCCCAATCAATATCTGGGATAGTAAAATCACCTACTAGTAGTACTTCCCCTTTTACAGCTATATTTTGAATATCTTCTATTAATCAATATCTTTTATTAATCTTTGTCCACTTCTTCTGTCTGTGAAGGAGGCCTTTATATCATATCAATGTAAATATATTTTCCATTCCCTCTTTTCAGTTTGACCTACAGTGCCTCTTCCTTACCCTGTAGATCCTGCAATTCTGTGGCTTT
Organism: Geotrypetes seraphini; assembly: GCF_902459505.1. Taxonomy (NCBI): domain Eukaryota; kingdom Metazoa; phylum Chordata; class Amphibia; order Gymnophiona; family Dermophiidae; genus Geotrypetes; species Geotrypetes seraphini. The sequence continues at coordinate 100,201,307 of NC_047090.1, read as the reverse complement.
AATAAGATCTTTAACATATAATGCCACTTCCCCCTCCTTTTCTTCCTACCCTGTCTTTCCTGAACAGATTATAGCCCGGTATAGCTATATCCCAGTCATGGTTCTCCATGAACAATGTCTCCATTATCCAAATCACAGCCTCCAGATACAGAAACTTGTTTCCCATACTTCGAGCTTTAATGTATACTACTTTCCAGACACTGACCCTTTTTCCCAAGTGTGTAGTGGTATTTAATGATTCACTTACCTGAGGTCTGGTACTTACTTGGGGGCTTTGATCACCGAGCTCCAACGATTCTAGTTTAAAACCCTCTTCAGTAGGTTAGCCAGTCTGCCGCTGAAGACACTTCTCTGCTCAGTAGCCCTTGGAAGATTATCCCATAGTCTAGCAAGCCAAAATGCTCTCAACATCTCCATCTGAGCAGCTACGTATTCATCTCTAGGATGCTAGCTTCTCTGCCCTGGCCTTTACCCTTGACAGGAAGGACGAGAACACCACCTGCACACCTGTCTGCTTCATCTTCTCTCCCAGAGCCACAAAGTCACTTTTGATACATTCAGAGGGGTACTTAGCAGTAGAGAATGACACAGTGACAAAATTCATCACCGTTCTTGTCCCCGCAGATAACCGCGGGAAACAATTCCGCGTTATTCTTTAGTGTCCATCTCAACCTCAGTCCTTCTATACCAGCATTCTTCAATGCAAGGCTAGAGGGTTAGTGGCTGAGTCCATTCATACTCTGATTCTTCCCTCTCTCCTTAAAAATGACATGGAGATGGCTTCCCATGGTTACCGCGGGGACAGATACAGTGATGAATTTTGTCACCATGTCATTCTCTACCTAGCAGTACCATTAGTGCCATCATGATTGAGCAGCATCGGATAATAGTTGAACTCTGTGACTCCCCAGAGGGGTCAATATGGAGACAGACTTTAATCCCTTCTTATGATTCCTTTTGGTGTGTGTGCTTTTATACCCTGGATGTGTGCAGTCTATAAGCTCTGACGACTTAAGTTTTTCTATGTTTGTCTTTTATTTTATTTACATATATTTCATATATTTTGGGTACCATATGACATTTCAGATTGCATTTTTCTATGTTGATGCCTAGATGCTCAACTGAATTATTACAGATGTTCTTTGTTCTGGAAAGTGCACCATTTTGGGGGGGTCATTACTATTTTTTCTCATGTTTGAGTTTTCTTTTCACCTTCACCCTCTTTTCTCTTCTCCCCCTCCCTCTTTTCTCCCTTTTTTTCTTTTGTCAAGAAGCTGTCTGGCATATCTTTATGTACCTTTGAGACCCACGTTATGTATGTATTTCCCTGTTTTAACATGTTGGGGGGGTTATTACCAGCTTCAACTGCATGGTGTCATTCCTCTATCTGCTTTTCCCCTTTAAAGAATGTAGCAGAACACACACATGCTATCATTTCTGCTTGAGGTTTTAGGCAGCTGATCATTGCAGGTAATACTTCCTCTTCTCTGCTGCATATTTTTCTCTGTTATTAACATATTCCCCCCATATCATTTGTGCTGGTATTTGTTATAGTTTATAACGATTTTCCTTACAGCTTTCCATTAGTTTTCTAATCCTTTTAGATTTTTATGCGCATGTAGGTTCTCCATGAATTTATTCTAAATTGAGACCTTTGTAGGGATGTTTGAATTGTTTAAACAAAATATTTACTGATTATGTAGCCCTTTTATGGTATAGTCATATACTGTATATACACTCCTTTTTTTATTCCTTTTATTGACTGTGGGTTCTGCCATCTACTAATAGATCAATCAGTATTGGTTTTAGTGTTTTCAACATTGCCCTATGAGTTCCAAGTAGTACTTGCATTGACTTACCCCTTCTTCTACCAAACCATGCTAGCATTTTTTAGCGCAGAGAGCTGCGCTGATTGGCACGCACTGCTCCCGATGCTCATTCAGTTCCTATGAGTGTCGGAAGCAGCGCGGCTCCCCACACTAGAAACTGCTAGCGCAGTTTCATAGAAGAGGGGGTTAGTAATTGGTGGATTTTGACATGCTAGTTATCGCTTTACTTAGTCCACCTCTTCCTTCATTTTTTTTGTACTTTTTAGAGGTTTGTTGAATCTGATAATCAGAAGTTCTTCCTTTTACAGTGTTCTTGCCTGGGATAGGCATGTGGGATCTCTCGGAGAGAAAAAGAAATACAGTGGAACCTTGGTTTACGAGCATAATTAATTCCAGAAGCATGCTCGTAAACCAAATTACTCATATATCAAAGTGAGTTTCCCCATAGGAAGTAAGGGAAACTCGCTTGATACGTTCCAATCCCCCCCCCCCCCGAGGCCAACAGCGCTACTTCACCCCCCCCTGAGAACCAGCATTGCTACCCCCCCACAAATGCCACCCCCCACGTGAACCAGCAACCCCCACCCAAACAGCATTCACTCTTACCTCCTATCTGGCACCGGCACGCAGCCCACAGGACGTGCTAGTATCGATGAAAGAAGTTCCTGCCTCTTGCCTGTGCCTTGAGCATCTGCGCATGCTCAAGGGCTTCTGGTTCTCACTCTCTCTGAGAACCAGAAGGCTGAATGCTGTTCGGGCGGGGGGTGCCGGTTCGCGCTGGGGGGGGAGCGATGCCGGTTCTCGGGGGGGGGAGAGGTGCTCGCAAATCGAGTCAACACTCGGTTTGCGAGACAAGATTTGCGAGAATGTTTTGCTCATCTTGCAAAACACTAGCAAACTGTGTTACTCGCAAACCAAGATTTGACTGTAATGGTTACTACGGACGTGCAAACTAGATGGGCCATTTGGCCTTTATATGAACATAAGAATAACATTACTGGGTCAGACCAATGGTCCATCAAGCCCAGTAGCCCATTCTCACGATGGCCAATCCAGGTCACTAGTACCTGGCCAAAACCCAAGAAGTAGCAACATTCCATGCTACCGATACAGGGCAAGCAGTGGCTTCCCCCATGTCTTTCTCAATAACAGACTACGGACTTTTCCTACCATCATGTTTTTATTTTCTATATAGTGTCTGATAGGTTATCTATGCTCCTTTTCTTGGATCATATTTTTTAATATGTTTGTACACTATCACTAATATATATTTTCTTAAATAGGTTTGCATACCAATATTAATTCAATTGTACAAGTAGTAGTAGTAGTAGTTGTATTTATTTTAGCACATTGTATTGCATGATAAGTTCATGATTTTGGGGAATTTTATATTTATGATTTTCTAAGGAAACATGTTTTTTATTTATGTTTATATATTGTATTTGCCCATTTAAGTATTTGATTAGTAACTGTATTCTTCCTCATGATATGTACACATTGGTTTATTTTTTAATTGAAGCATGTACTATTTATTTATGTTTATATATTATTCTATTTATGTATTTATTTGGTAGTTGGATTGCTTTTCATTATACATATATGTTGGCTTTTACTGTATATTTATTTTTTTTAACAAATGTAGCATGAAAAAAAATATTGCAATACCAATACCTGTCTCTGCTGCAGGAACCACCTAATACACTGAAAAATTACTCAAAGCAGTCTCGTAGACTTAACAAGCATAGATAGCAGCCTTAGTTGTCTAAACCAGTGATTCCCAACCCTGTCCTGGAGGAACACCAGGCCAATCGGGTTTTCATGCTAGCCCTAATGAATATGCATGAGAGAGATTTGCATATGATGGAAGTGATAGGCATGCAAATTTGCTTCATGCATATTCATTAGGGCTAGCCTGAAAACCCAATTGGCCTGGTGTTCCTCCAGGACAGGGTTGGGAACCACTGGTCTAAACTAACTATGCTATACTAGAGCACAGAATCATATCATGTACATGCCAGAAAAAAGAGCACTTTTAGAAACACATCACCAAGTGCTCCAAAAAACTGGAACACTCTAGTGCACAGTTCTTCAACCGCCGGTCCGCGGACCGGTGTCAGTCCGCAAAAAAATCTTGCCGGTCCGCAAAGGATTCAGGATCCCGCCGCAGCAAAAGGTGCCGGCGTCAGCTGATGTGCAACTTCCTGTTGCCGTCGCTATGCTGGCACTCCTGCCTGCCACCACGGACTCCTGCCGCATATGTCTCCGCACCCCCAGAAAAGCAGCGGCAGGTCTGTGTGCTTTTAACTTCGGCACACAGCTGCCCCTAGGCAGTATTTTAGCGCAGTTTCATGAGGCAGCCTTGGGGCCTTTGGTAGGCCGGCCCACATCGCATCATCAAAGCGGGCCGGCCTACCAAAGGCCCCGAGGCTGCCTCATGAAACCGCGCTAAAATACTGCTTAGGGGCAGCTGTGTGCCGAAGTTAAAAGCACACAGAGCTGCTGCTAGCCTACATAGAGGAAACATTTTCTGGAGAGGGAAGGAGGGAAGGGAGAAGGGGGTACTCCTGGACAAGGTAGGGGAAGAGGCTACTGCTGACAGGGGAGAAGGGAAAGGGAAGGGATGAGAATTACTGTTGGATAAGGGGAGGAGGAAAGGGAGAAGGGGTACTCCTGGACAAGGTAGAAGGGGCTACTGCTGACAGGGTAGAAGGGAAAGGGAAGGGATGAGAGTTACTGTTGGATAATAGGAGGAGGAAAGGGAGAAGGGGTACTCCTGGACAAGGGAGGCGAAGGGGATACTGCTGACAGGGGAGAAGGGAAAGGGAAGGGATGAGAGTTACTGTTGGATAATAGGAGGAGGAAAGGGAGAATAATAATAATAATAACTTTATTCTTGTATACCGCCATACCCAGGGAGTTCTAGGCGGTTCACAGCAATTTATCAAATTATCAACATATCAGAGTTTACAGATAACAACAATAAAGAACAATTGACATAGAATGATGTCGTTAAGGTTAGCTGGAGAAGGGAAGAAAAGGTTGAGGGTAGTGGGAAGGGATATTACAGTAAGAAGGAGAGAGAGGGGATTTCAGTGCATAGTAGAGAGGGGAGTTCAGTGCATTGTAGAGGATGGGGTGTCAGGGGTTGTGTCCGTGGAAAAGGTGAGTTTTGAGTAGCTTTCTGAAGTTGAGGTAGGTGGGGGCCTCGAGCACCATTTGGGCTAGCCATGGGTTCAGTTTAGCCGCTTGAAAGGCGAAGGTTTTGTCGAAGAACCTTTTGAGGTGACATAGTTTTAGTGAGGGGAAGGCGAACAGATGAATTCTGCGGGAGTTCTTAGTGTTGCAACTCAGGTAGAAGTAAGGGTTGAGGTAGGTTGGGGATAAACCGAGTATTGTTTTGTAGCAGAAGCAAGCAAACTTGAATATGACTCTGGATTCAAACGGTAGCCAATGAAGTTTGAGATAGAAAGGGGTGATGTGTTCCCATTTATTCAGGCCAAATATAAGGCGGACAGCGGTGTTTTGAATTAGTTTTAGTCTCCTGATGGTTTTTTTTGTGGCGCCCAAGTAGATAATATTGCAGTAGTCCAGGATGCTGAGAATGGAGGATTGTACCAGCAGTCGGAAAGAGGAGTCGTGAAAGTGTTTTTTTATGGTGCGGAGTTTCCAGAGTACTGAGATGCTTTTCCTGACTGTAAGATCAGTGTGTTTCTCTAGGGATAGATGTTTGTCTAGCGTGACTCCCAGTATTTTTAAGGTTTGTTCAAGGGGGAAGGCTGAACCGTTCACTTGAATTGTGGTGTCTTCGATTTTGTCATTGGGGGTGGCTAGGAAGAATTTAGTTTTGTCGGGATTTAATTTTAATCTGAAGGATAACATCCAGAGTTCTATCTGATTAAGTAAGCTTGAGAGTGAGGAGAGCAACTCTGGGGTGAAATTGGTTAGTGGGACGACTATTGTAATGTCGTCTGCGTAGATGAAGAATTTGTGGCTTGGAGCTTTGGAGGAGGTATCCCAGGTAGGCGAGGTATACGTTAAACAGGGTGGGGGACAGAGGGGAACCCTGTGGGACCCCACAGGAGTTGTCCCAGCTATATGAGTAAGAGTCGTTCTTGAACACCCTGTATGATCTGTATGATTTTAGGAACCCATGGAGCCAGTTTAGGACCTGGCCGGAGATGCCGATGTGTTCAAGGCAATCAAAGAGGATGGTGTGGTCGACAAGGTCGAAGGCACTGCTCAGGTCAAGTTGCACGATGCAGGTGATAGAGTAGGGGTGCTGTGGTCCGAACGAAAGCCCGATTGTTTTTCATTTAGGATATTAAATTTTTCCAGATATGTGTTGAGTTCAGCGTTTACCACCCCTTCTGCTATTTTGGTGAATTGCGAGATGCTCGCAATGGGTCTGTAATTAGACGGGGCGTTGGAGGGTTCTTTAGTGTTTTTTATAATAGGAGTTATTGTGATTTGACCTTGCTCAGGAGGGAAATTTCCTGTGGATAGTAAGAAGTTTACCCAGGCCAACATATTGGCTTTGAAGTGGGTCGGTGCCCTTTTCATGATGTTTGGGGGGCAGGTGTCTAGTCTGCAGTAGGAGTTAGTATATTTGTTATAGTATTTGCTGAAGGTTTGCCAGTCAATGGGTGAGAAATGGTTCCAGTTTAGGTCCGTTTTGTACCCTTGGTCCGGTTTTGATGTGTCGGTGTCGGGGAGGGTTGGGAAGGACTCGTGGGGAATGGCTGGGGCAGTTATCGAAGATCTTAGTTTTTGTATTTTGGAGTTGAAGAAATCTGCTAGGGTGTTAACGGTTAATGTGGATTCTTCTAGGTTGTCAGTGAGGGTCTCAAGAGGTCGTTGACTAGTTTGAAAAGGTTACTACTGTTAGCTGTGACGTTTCCGATTTTGAGGGCATAGAAGTTTTTGCGTTTTTCCTTGGTGAGGTTTTTATAGTTTTTTAGTTTTAGTCTCCAGGCAGCTCTGTGTTCTTGGGTTCCAGATTTAATCCAGAGTCTTTCTGATTTTCTTAGGTCCCTCTTAACTAGAAGCAGCTCAGAGTCGAACCATCCCTCTAGATTTGTAGTTCTAATTCTGCGGGTTTTTAAGGGGGCTATTTCGTTTAGTATGTTAGTGCTGTCATTGATCCAGGAGGACATAAGTTGGTCTATTTCTTCGTTTTGTTTTGTCATGATTTCGTAGTGGGACCAGAATGCTACCGGGTCGATCTTACCTCTAGTGGTGTGGGTTTTATTACTTCTTGTTTTATTGTGTTTGGTGGTTTTTTGTTGGCAGTCAATAGAGAAGTTGCATAGTCTGTGATCAGACCATAGGGAATCTGTCCAGTTAACTTGGTTCCAGTGGAATTTGGGGTTGGTTGGCTCTTTGGAGGAGAAGGTCACCAGATCTAAATGATGACCTCCTTGATGGGTTTTGACTGGGGCGGGTTTGAGATAACCTAGTTGGGAGATGAGTGACCAGAAATCGGAAATTTCTGGTTGGTCCATTAGCTCTAGGTGAATGTTGATGTCCCCACATAGTAAGTTGTACGGACTTAACGAGTTAGCTAGCATAAATTCAGTAAAGTCCTCTTTGGCTAGGTTCCATTTTTTGGGTGGGATATAAAATAAAGTAGTTGTTAGTGAGGAGGCTAGGAGCTTTGGGGTTAGTGAGATAGATAATATTTCTAAATTGGGGGTGGATTTGGTGTTAAGTATGGTACAGTTTAGGTGGTCTCTAAAGATTATTGCTAGCCCTCCTTCCCTTCCCCAGGTTCTGGCTAGGGATAGTATCTTGAAACCTGCGGGGAGACAGTCTTTAATGATGATATCATTGTCAGATAGTAGCCAGGTTTACGTAATTAGAACAAAGTCGGGAGTGGTTTCGTTCAGCCAGTCTTTGATCAGAATGGATTTGTTCCTCATCGATCTTATGTTTAGGTAGAAGCCTTGTAGGTTTACTCCTGGACAAGGGAGGGGAAGGGGCTACTTCTGACAGGGGAGAAGGGAAAGGGAAGGGACGAGAATTACTGTTGGATAAGGGGAGGAAGAAAGGGAGAAGGTACTGCTGGACAGGGGAGGAGGAACATTGGAAGGAAACAGCTGGCAGGGAGATTAGAGGAGGGGAAGGAGTCAGGATGGAATGGAAAGATCAGATGAGGGAAAAGGGAGAGACAGAGGAATGACAAGGTAGAGAGAGATTGATGCTGTGAAGGGGGGTCAGATGAAAAGAGGGACAAAGATACTAAACATAGAAACATAGAAGATGACGGCAGAAAAGGGCTACAGCCCATCAAGTCTGCCCACCCTGCTTACCCACCCCCTGTCTATGCCCTAATGACCCAATTTCCTTATCTTGACCCTCGTAGGGATCCCACATGGGTATCCCATTTATTCTTAAAGTCTGGCACGTTGTCTGCCTCGATCACCTGCACTGGAAGCTTGTTCCAATGATCAACCACTCTCTCTGTGAAGAAATACTTTCTGGTGTCGCCATGAAATTTTCCGCCCCTGAGTTTGAGCGGGTGCCCTCTTGTGGCCGAGGGTCCCTTGAGAAAGAAAATATCATCTTCCACTTCGACACGTCCCGTGAGGTACTTAAATGTTTCGATCATGTCTCCCCTCTCCCTACGTTCCTCAAGAGTGTAGAGCTGCAATTTGTTCAGTCTCTCTTCGTACGAGAGACCCTTGAGCCCCGAGATCATCCTGGTGGCCGTCCGTTGAACCGATTCAATTCTGCGCACATCTTTACTGTAATGTGGCCTCCAGAATTGCACACAGTACTCCAGATGAGGTCTCACCATGGCCCTGTACAACGGCATTATGACTTCAGGCTTTCGGCTGACGAAACTTCTATTGATACAACCCAATATCTGCCTTGCCTTAGATGAAGCCTTCTCCACTTGATTGGCAGTTTTCATGTCTGCACTGATGATTACTCCTAAATCTCGTTCTGCTGAAGTCCTAGTTACAGTTTCTCCGTTCAAGAAGTACGTCCTGCATGGATTTCCGCTTCCGAGGTGCATGACCTTACATTTCTTAGCATTGAAGCCTAGCTGCCAGGTTGAGGACCAACTTTCCAATGTAAGCAGGTCCTGCGCCATATAATTCTGTAAACTGCATTCACTTACTATATTACATAGTTTGGCGTCATCGGCGAATAGTGTTATTTTACCTTGAAGCCCTTGAGTCAGATCCCCTATGAATATGTTGAAAAGGAGTGGACCCAGGACCGAGCCCTGCGGCACTCCACTGGTCACCTCCGATGTTTTAGAGAGGGTACCATTAACCACCACCCTCTGAAGTCTGCCACTCAGCCAATCATTGACCCATGCAGTTAGTGTCTCTCCTAACCCCATCGATTCCATCTTGCTTAGCAGCCTGCGGTGTGGGACACTGTCAAAAGCTTTACTGAAGTCCAGGTACATGACGTCCAAAGACTCTCCCAAGTCCAACTTTCTTGTTACCCAGTCAAAGAAGCTGATGAGATTGGATTGGCAGGACCTACTCTTGGTGAATCCATGCTGACTGGGATCCCGAAGATTCCCTTCATTCAAGATCGTGTCCAATTTGCTTTTAATTAGTGTTTCCATGAGTTTGCACACTATTGATGTGAGTCTCACCGGTCTATAATTTGCAGCCTCTGCCCTGCAACCCTTTTTATGCAGAGGAACGACATTAGCTAATTTCCAGTCCAGGGGAACTTTCCCCTTACTTAGGGAAAGATTGAATAGCTCAGCCAACGGTTTCGCCAGGACATCGCTCAATTCTCTGAGCACTCTTGGGTGCAAATTGTCTGGTCCCATGGCTTTGTTCACCTTGAGTCTTGCCAGTTCACTGTAAACTTCACCTGGTGTGAACTCAAAATTCTGAAACGGGTCTTCTGTGCTTTGTATTGCCTTCAACTGCGGATCGTGTCCCGGTGCCTCACAGGTGAAGACTGAGCAGAAGTATTCATTCAGTAGTTCGGCTTTATCGGAATCTGCTTCCACGTAACTTCCGTCCGGTCTTCTAAGGCGTACTATCCCGCCTGTGTTCCTTTTTCTGTCACTAATATACCTGAAGAAGGATTTGTCCCCCTTTTTAATGTTTTTTGCCAGAATTTCTTCCACTCGAAGTTTTGCCTCCCTAACTGCCATTTTGACCGCTGTAGACCTGGTCCTATATTCTACTTCTGATCTGGTGTAGGAGAGAGGGGCATAGAAAGAACGCAGATACCATATGGGAGGGGGAGGGGTGAGGGCAGACAGTGGATGGAAGAGGCAGATGCTGGATTGAAGAGACAGAGGGCAGACGCTGGATGGAAGAGAGTGAAAAGACGATGAAAGCAGAAACCAGAGATGACAAAAGGTAGAAAAAAATAATTTTATTTCTATCTTGTGATTAGAATATATCAGATTTAAAATATGTATCCTGCTAGAGCTGATCTTAGACATAACTGGGGAGTGCAAAGCCCAGGCAGTGCATCTTTAGCTTCCAGCTGGCTTAGGGCTCTCTCTGACCAGGAGGCAGTTGCCCTAGTTGCACTCCCCCTAACACCTTTCCTGCCATGTGTGACTGCGGTATTCTGTTAGCATGATATTTGTGTAGCATTCTGTAATAATTTGGCTTATTCAGTTTTCTTGATAGTAGAGGGGATATATGTGAAGGGGAGGGGAGACGGGGGTTTTGTTGATCCTTGCCCTGTATTATTTATATTTATATAATGACAATTGTACAGAATATTGTTTCTTTTTATACTTTAATAAAATATGTTCAATATAAAATCATAACTATTTGAGGCTTGTGCGGATGGGATCAGATAGTTAATGGGACCGAGCTCGTGGGGACAGGGCGGCAATGGGGTTTTTAAAAATTTCAGTCTTATTAGTTTGCCGGTCCACAAAATAATTATTTTATTTCCGCCGGTCCATAGGTGTAAAAAGGTTGAAGAACACTGCTCTAGTGTCACAAATAGAAAAAAGAACAGGGTATTCCAGCAATATAGCAGGACAGGTAGGAAGAAGGTCTTAAAAACAGACCCCCCCCCCCACACACACACACACACACACACACACACAAAACTTATCTGCATGAGCTGACAGCAGTCCAAGTCACAGGGGTTTATACAAAGTCCATGATGTATCCACAATGAACATCCATGAGATATATTTGCATATAATGGAGGCAGACTGGCAGGGACTTCCCCAAGGACTGGGTTAAGAAACCCTGGTTGACAGGTATAAATGCACAGTAAAAGAGAACTTTCCAAAGGAAATAGGGGACATGATAAGTTGACCTGTAAAAAGAGTTTTTAATCTCCAAAAGCTAGTAAAAAATATATTTACTTCAATAAAAAAGTATCACCTTAGATTCCTTTACTATGTTTTATTTTGATATATTCATTTTTAAAGTGGAATAACATGACAACCATACTACCTTAACCCTAAACAAAGGCACAGGAGAGAGAAGCAGTTACAATGATGGAGACTTCAGTAGTTGGAACCCAAGAACAGTACTGGGTAGAGCTTTGGATTCTTGCCCAGAAACAGCTAAGAAGAAAAAATTTTAAATTGAATCAGGTTGGGCAGACTGGATGGACCATTCGGGTCTTTATCTGCCATCATCTACTATGTTATGACGTATGGTGGAACTTTTCTTTCCCATTGGAATCTTTTTTTCTGACACATCAGCGCCTCTCCTGGCTTCTTTTATCACAGGAGACAAACACAGAGAGAGCCTCGCTTCTCTATGCAGGCTCTCAAAACAGCAACACCTCCCCCACCCGTCAGGACAGAAATAGAAAAAAGAGCAAACATCTCCTTTCCAGCGTCTGCTCAGGCTTATCTGTGTAACTCTTAGTACACAAAAAAATATATTATCACACCTCTCAACAAGGGCCACTTGTTTCGCAGGCAGAGCTTGCTAAATCAGAAAAGTGTTTCTGCCAATACATGGTACTATGTTGGATTCTATAAGAGATAATAAATATAATTTTTGGACCCTGTGCCCAGAAAGAAGTGCCATCTTTTTGAACTTACTTGGTTTTTTTATTCCTCCTCTATTAAAGATATTTCTCTGTCAAAGATTCATGATGTGACTATATTTGGGAAAAGGATAGAGAAGTTGAGAAAGAGATGAAAGGGAACGAGCAAAGGAATAACAGGCTAGCTGGGGAGAAAAGTGTACATATGTGTAGGTTCAATTGGCAAATTTCTCTAAAAAGAAAAAAAGCATTTACCCAAAAGAAACTGCAGCCTTAGTGGAAACCAATTTAGAAAGCATTTACAAGTTATGATTAGTTCACTTGTAAATTATAGTGCAGGTACACCACAAATGATGCGTGTATTCTGAATAATACTATTCTTATTTTCCACATCCTTTAAAGTGGTAATTTCAATATCATCATGCCAAAATGTCTTTTTTAATCAACATCATGGAAGTCTGATTTAAAAACTAATTAAACAACATCTTAATGTACTTGATTTTAAAAATGTACAAGGTGGAATCATACTCCTTATGTAGTGATCTAGTGAACTCTGAAGAGAGATATCAGACCTATAAGGACCCAAAACAATCTACCATTAACACTATATGTCATTTTTTTGTATGTCTTAGTTCACTGAAAGAGATTACTGTACAACTGACACATTCAATTTTTCCAGGAACAAATAAAGTAAACACTGTAGTACAAACTTTTGAATTCTACTGGTCACTAAATTTTGCTCCTTATTTTAATTGGCAAATTGTGTAAAAAAAAAATGGTTTATGTTTTTGCTTTGTCCACACATACGAGACGCTGAGGTCATAGACAGGGAGTTGTGACAGGCAGTTTGCCAAAGCCAAAAAAACAGGTGCTTGTGGAGAAGTCAGTGATTGGTGCAGATGATTAGACAGTTTAATACAAAAGCTAGAAAGAAAAGAAATCAGACCTGGACGTCAGGAGTACCAATTTTCTTAAAATGGAGAGTACTACAAGAAGCACTGACAGGATGGAACAATGCGAAGCAGAACAAAGTGCTGAACCAAAACAGCAGTTTTAGTTACAGCAACCAATCTTCACGTTACAAAAATAAAAGGAAAAGAAAATTGTGTACCAGGTAATACTCAGCCTGTGGCAGGAACAGTTTCTAAGAAAACCAAAAGAGGCAACCTGTGGTGCTCTATCTTTTTATTCACTCAAGACCCGACAGTACGTATGTGTTTCGACTGTATTTCTTGGTCAGGGGTCTAATCTTCAATGCGGAGCACTGTATTGCAGTTGTCCTCTTATAATGAAACAATCGAAATTTTCAATAAACGATGAAGGTTCAAAAAGATGGCTTTTAAAAGCCATCTGTAAGGACAGTTCCGTGTCTCCACTATTTTATTATAAGAGGACAACTGTAATACAATGCTCTGCATTGAGGATTAGACTCTTGAGGCAGGCCTTACGGCCAAAACACATATGTGTTGGATCTTGAATGAATAAAAAGATTTGAGCACCACAGGTTACCTCTTTTATTTTTCTTTGTTCTACCTTGAGGAGGTAGAATCTCCTGTTTGGGTGTATAGGAATAGTTTCTAAAACAGCTGGAAAAAAATAGTAAAGTCACCCTATTCCCTCCGCTATAAACACATAGGCCTATATCCTTCTATATCCTTTCAATCTGCCCCCAAACAACTAGAATAAATACTAGATATAAACACATGCACAGTAAGACCTCCTGTAACAAACACAGGTCCTGTAGTTGTAAAACATATTCTTAAAATCTTGTGAAATTGCAGTTAATACAAAACACGGCCATTAAATTAATATATAAAGCGAAAAAGTACGATCACGTTTCTCCACTATTAAAAGATGCCCACTGGCTGCCAATCAGCCATAGGATTACCTTTAAAATACTGTTACTCATCTTTAAAACACTAGCATCCAATGAACCACTTTTTATTTCCCGATTCCTAATCCCACACAACTCTCAACATTCTCTTCGATCATCTGGCCAAAACCTGCTTTCAGTACCCTCTTTGAAAATCATAGGTACAAGGAGATCAGACATGTTCACAGTGATGGGACCACAATGGTGGAACGCCCTCCCTCAATACATTAGATCTGAAAAAGACATCGTAACATTTAAAAAACTTTTAAAATCTTATTTATTTATCGATGCTTTTAATAACTAAAACTTTTACAAGCTTCAAAGATGCTTTTAACTGTGCTTTGGATTTTAGCCCCTTACCTCTTGTTTTTACCTTTCTCTACCAAATTTAAGATTGTAAACTTTAATCCTTCCCTACCTCCTCATGTCCGTATTTTATGTAATTATATTGTTAATTGATAGTTTCTCTGTATTACTTTCTACATGGATTTTTGTACATCGCCTAGCAATTTTAATAGGCGATTCATCAAATGAATAAATAAACTTGAAACTTGACACTGGATTTCTGTTTTCTTCTGAGTAGCAAGGTGTGGTGGCTATGTTAGTCCACTCGTCCAGGTAATATGTAGAAATAAAACAAAAACACAAAGGAAAAAAAATTAATACCTCTGATCTAAGGAAGAAGGGGTTACCTTCGAAAGCTAATCATAAACTACATTAATCCCTCCTTTTATGAAGCCGTGTTAGGCTTTTTTATAGCTGGCTGCTAATACTGCTGATGTTGGCAATAAAAAAAGCCTAACACAGCTTTATAAAGGGGGGGGGGGGCCTAAGCTAGTCCAATAAAAAACATTTTTTTTTCTCTGTGTTTTTGCTTTATATTACCTGTTTTTTTTCTGGAAACCCTAAAACACAAAATTAAAATTAGTAAATTCTAGTCTAACTTCATACAGGGACAAATCTCTCAGTCTTGGGAAAAGTGTGGGAAATTGTTCCAGATTAATCAAATTTTAAAAATATATCCTAATACAGTCAAACCTTGGCTTACGAGTACCGCGGTTTACGAGTGTTTTGCAAGACGAGCAAAACATTTTGTAAAATCTGTGACTCGTAAACCGAGCTTGACTCGCTATACGAGCGTGTCCCAAAGTAAGGGTGTCCCGTGCAGCCCGCTCGAGGGCAATGCGTTTGTTCCCTCTGCCGCCCCTGGATGATTGCCTTCTTGCTGGCTCCCTCCTCCTTGCTGTGGTGTTCACTAGGGGCAGCAGGCGGCAGCTCCTGCATGCCTCCTGCGGCTGGCCCAGAGACGTTCCCTCTGACGTTGCGACGTCAGAGGGGGGGTTTCTGGGTCGGCCGCTGGGGGCATGCAGGAGCTGCCGTCCGTGGCCTCGAGCGAACACCACAGCAAGGAGGAGGGAGCCGACAAGAAGGCAATCATCCAGAGGCAGCAGAAGGACTGCTTCCGGGTCGACCGCAGGGGGGCATGCAGGTGCTGCCGTCCGTGACCTCAAGCGAACTCCACAGCAAGGAGGAGGGAGCCGGCAAGAAGGCAATCATCCAGATGCGGCAGAAGGAGGGCTTCCGGGTTGGCCGCGGGGGGCACGTGGGAACCACTACCCGCGGCTTTAAACGAGCACTGTGGCAAGAAGGAGGAGAAAGCCGGAATGAAGGTGGGCACCCACGGCACAAAAAGAACAAAAAGAAGGTTGGTTGGTTCGGCTGTGGAAAGAGCCCCAGTGCCCCAGAGCCCCAGTTCTGTCATGTTTATGTTGGTCGCTGGCAGCCGTAGCAACAAATCATCTGAGTCTCCATTATATCCTATGGGGAGCTTTGCTTTGATAAACGAGTGTTTTGGATTACGAGCATGCTCCTGGAACAGATTATGCTCGTAAACCAAGGTACCACCGTATCTTGAACAGGAAAATTGGAAGGTAAGCTGGGAAAATACTCAATATTGTTAGTGAAACAAACATTTGATAAATCTACCCTATTGTATATTCAAAACATACTTGTGGAGTAAAACCACCCCTATTAAAAAAATAAACAAACCTTAAATATATATGTTGGGAAGATGAAGAAAGTGAAACACACCTTAGAACATCATGGTGGACTGATAATACACTTGTGCAAGATAAACTCCTTTCTCATTCTAGAATGGAGGTTTTGGAAAATAAGCTAAGGAATCAATTTACGATTTGTCAACTTCCCCAAGGTACCATTTGAACTACTACATAGACACACCTTGAAGTGGTTTTGGATGTAATCAGTGCCTGAGACTGCAAGCATATCTTTCAGGCGACATCATCATGTTATCATCAGAAGTACTTAAGAAATGCTGTTTTGAGTCACACTAATAGTCCCTCAAGTACGGTAAGTGGCCAATGCTGATCATTTGGGATTACTCAAAAGATCCTTTTCTTTTGCTTATTTAAATTATTGGAGGTGGTAGTCCACTGGGCTAATGGGTGTTAATGTACCTGTCACCAGAAAAATGTCTAAAGCTTTCTTAAACAAAATTAATAGCTATGCTGTGAACTTTGCCCTTATCCATGGAGAGGAAATTCTAGTTTGTTTGCTGTCTTAAATTTGTTTCAAATCTGCTAACAGTTATTTTCATACAGCATCTCCTAGTTCTATTATTATTTAAATGTGTGAATAAATATTACTTGTTACTCATTATTTTACAGACATTTATCATATTCTTCTAAATTGTCTCCACATTGTAGAGCTCTCATTTAAACTGATCATAATACTCAAGGTTTGCTTGCACAAAGGTATGATATTCTCTGTTCCTAATTCCTAAGAACATAAGAATAGCCTTACTAAGTCAGACCAATGGTCCATCAAGCCCAGTAGCCCGTTCTCACGGTGGCCAACCCAGGTCACCAGTACCTGGCCAAAACACAAGGAGTACCAAAATTCCATGCTACCGATGCAGGGCAAGCAGGGGCTTCCCCCATGCCTTTCTCAATAACAGACCATGGACTTTTCCTCCAGGAAATATACATTATCAGTTCTTTCTAAAAATCCAAACACACTGCATGGCCTAGCTTATCTTTATCCACATGCTTATTTAAACTAAACTAAACTAAACCTTAAGTTTGTATACCGCATCATCTCCAAAAAGATAGAGCTCGACACGGTTTACAAATAATTCAATAAATAAGGGAAGGACATAATAAGAAATTAGAGGTTATTTATACCTCCAAAGAATTCTATTGGATTTATAAGTATGATCTTATTTTCCTAAAGCCTATTAATCCACTGTTATTTATATTAACGATAACTTTTTTCTTAACAATAGCTTCTACCATTTTACCTGGCACCTGTCAGACTTGCTGATCTGTTGTTTCTTGTGACTGCTTTCAACTCTTAACTCCCACTCACTGCTATCAGATACCTATACCCACTGTATCATTTCATCTGCCATAATCTCCCCAACCCTGAAATGTCCTGTCTAAATTAGATTGTAAGCTCTTCTGAGCAGGGACTGTCTATTGTATGTAAAATGTACAGCCCTGCGTAAGCCTTTCAGCGCTATAGAAATAATAAAAAAATAAAGAAATAATAATAAATGAATGATTTTAGAGGTGAAGGTAGTAGTAGTAACTCCCAGTTTTATTAACTGTGTATATAACAGTCAGATTTTTTTTTTTTTTTTAACACTATTGAGGAAAACAAGCATTTGAGAATATCTTTGAAAATTTTCAGTTCTGATATTTCTATCCAGTGAGATACAAGTGCTGGGATGTAGTTTAAACACAATCTAAACAAACTCTGGAGTGAAATATACTCTGGAGACATGATAGAAACCTTCAAGATCCTGAAGGGCATAGAAAAAGTAGACAGGGACAGATTTTTTAAATTAAGGGGCACCACAAGTACAAGGGGGCACTTGGAGAAATTGAAAGGGGACAGGTTTAGAACAAACGCTAGGAAGTTCTTTTTCACTCAGAGGGTAGTGGACACATGGAACGCGCTTCCAGAGGCTGTTGTAGACAAGAAAACATTAAATGGTTTCAAAGAAGGTTTGGATAGATTCCTAGAAGAAAAAGGGATTGGGGGGTATAGATAGGTATAGACCATTGCTCAGACAATGGGCCTGATGGGCCGCCGCGGGAGCGGACCGCTGAGCAGGATGGACCTATGGTCTGCCTCAGCGGAGGCAACTTCTTATGTTCTTATGTTCTTATGTTAATGATAACAAGCAATATATAAGTACAGTACATTGGAACCTCGGTTTACGAGTAACCTGGTTTGCGAGTGTTTTGCAAGACGAGCAAAACACTTAGCAAACTTTTGTCTTGCATAGCAAGCATGTTCCGATACACGAGCACCTCCTCCCGCACTAACCGTCATCGCACGGCCCAAACCGGCATCACCCCCCCCCCCCCCCGAGAGAATGAGAGCCAGAAGGCCTTGAGCATGCGCAGATGCTCAAGGCCCAGCCCAGGAAAGAGGCGGGAGCTTTCTTTCACTCGCACAAGCAGCAGATGGGGTAAGGAGCATGTTTGGGAGGGAGGGTGGTGCCGCTTCCACCACAGGGGGCAACGCGGTTCTCATAGGGGGGGTTGCGATGCCGGTTCGGGGGTTGTGATGCCGGTTTGAGCGGGGGGGAGGAGGTGATGGAGCAGCACCAGTAGCCTCGGGGGGGGGAGGAGGAGGTAGAATGAATCAAAGCAAGTTTCCATTCATTCCTATGAGAAAACTCGCTTTGATATACGAGTAACTTGGTTTATGAGCATGCTTCTGGAACGAATTATGCCCATAAACCAAGGTTCCACTGTATATGTAAAAATATCTTGTTACTAATATTAGAGAACTCTTCAATGATGTTTAAGAAAAACCCAGAACTGCTCAAAATTTTCAGACATCAAACCAGTTTATTTAAGTCCACTTAAAGGCTGTTATAAGTGTAATATTGGTTATTATGTTAGCATACTTTATAATTAGCATCACACTTTCATACTCATTATGTTGATCAAAAGATAGTGCTTTGGAGTTTTTTCCCACTGCAAATTAAATGAAGATTTCTTTTCTGTTTATTTGGAGGAAGGATTCCATGTAGGATGAGTTACCTTCTACTGAACCATAATAAAAGTCATCCAAATATGATGCTGTAATACATATGCTTTTGAGACATCTTAAAAGAAATGTATAGTTGCTACCACTGACACCTTATTCTAACCTTTTGAAGACATTCCTGCTTACCTCTATGGAAAATTCAGGCTCACTTTCAGAATGCCAATTTCACTTTCCCATGCTACAGCACTACTAATTATTATTGGTAGTGGAAGTAGTAGTAGTAATATTAATACAACTGGTGGGCTTGCTGAACTGGAAATTTATTTATATTTATGTTTATTTTTATTAAAATGTAATATTCCACTTAAGCTAACCACAGATCCAAGTGGATACTATCAATAAAATGATAAAGGAAATAAACTCCAGACCTAACATACATACAACTCAACGATTTGATTATACACCTCATCAAAAAATTTAACATGAAGTATAAACCAAAAACATCTCTCACATAAGCAGAATAAAACTAACATATTTCCTCACCAAGTGCCCAGAGGGGAAACAAAGAGATCTATGTCCAGTACTTCCCATCGAGAAAAAAAAAATCAGATAGAAAAATGATGGCAGATAAAGGCCAAATGGCCCATCCAGTCTGCCCATCCACAGTAATCATATAGAAACATAGGAACATGATGGCAGATAAAAGCCAAATGGCCCATCCAGTCTGCCAATTCACAGTAACCATATAGAAACATGATGGCAGACAGAGCCAAATGCAAGACTGTTGTGCTGAGACCATTCGTGAGGCTGAAGACGTCTGCTCAACTTGTCTGTCAATACATTCTACTTTCCTGCTAAATTAACCACCCTGAGAAGTACCGTATTTTCACGCATATAACGCGCGCGTTATACGTGTTTTTACAAACCGTGCATAACCTTGCGCGGTATATAAAATTTTTTTTACATAGTTCCCACCTCGCTCGACGCCCGATTCATCATCCGGAAGGACCGCTCGCACCCCCACCGCTCGCACTCCCACCCGAAGAACCGCTCGCACCCCCACAGTCTCCCCCCCCAATGGAGAAGCTGTCTACCTTGTTTCCGGATGCCAGTGAGCCCAGCTGTTTCCTCTGCCGGCGGTCCTGCCCCTTCTCTGAGCCCTGCTGCGCTGCTTCCTCTTCCGTCAGAGAAAGGGCGGGACCGCCGGAAGAGGAAGCAGCGTAGCGCAGGGCTCAGAGAAGGGGCAGCCAGAGGAGAGTCGGGGCAGTGAACGGAAAGTCGGGGCAGGTGAACGGAGAGTCGGGGCAGCCAGAGGAGAGTCGGGGCAGCGAACGGAGAGTCGGGGCAGCGAACGGAAAGTCAGGGCAGCCAGAGAAGAGTCGGGGCAGCCAGAGGAGAGTCGGGGCAGCGAACGGAGAGTTGGGGCAGCGAACGGAAAGTCAAGGCAGCCAGAGGAGAGTCAGGGCAGCCAGAGGAGAGTCGGGGCGGCATGCGCGGTATACTCGTGAGCGCGGTATATAAAAATTTCTTTACATAAATTTGTGTTTTCCGCGCGCTATACCCGTGTGCGCATTTTACACGGGTGCGCGTTATCTACGTGAAAATACGGTACTTCAATTGTGGTTGCCCAAATCCAAATCTCAATTGCCTCCAGACAAAGGGGATAAGATCCTGTGCTTTCTTATTTATTAAAATAAGACCATAAGAGTAGACTTCAATCATATTTTCCCTCAACCATCTTTTTCCAAGCTGATTATCCCTAGTCTTTCCTTATATGAGAGGAGTTCCATCCCCTTTATCATCTTGATTGTTCTTCTTTGAACCTTTTCTGGTTCAGATATATCTTTGTGATAAGGTGACCAAAATTGAATGCAATACTCAAGGTGAGGTTGAACCATGGAGCGATACACAGGCATTGTAACATTCTTAGTCTTGTTAACTATCCCTTTCTTAAAATAATTCCCAGCATTTTGTTTGATTTTTGGCCACCGCTACACATTGGGGGAAGGTTTCATCACATTGTCTTCAATGACCCAGATCTTTTTCTTGGGCACTGACCTCCAAGGTGGATCCTAGCATCTAATAACTATGATTTGGGTTATTCTTCCCAATGTGCATCATTTTGAATTTGTCCACATTAAATTTCATCTGCCATTTGGAGATCCAGTGTTCCAATTTCCAAAGGTCTGCCTGCAATTTTTCACAATCTGCATACATTTTAACAGCTTTGAACAGTTTAATGTGATCTGCAAATTTAATCACCTCACTTGCTGGCACAATTTTAAGACCATTTATAAATAAGTTAAATAGCACTGGTCCCAGTACAGATCCCTGCTGCACTCTACTATTTACCCTCCTCCATTGAGAAAAATGACTATTTAACCCTACCCTCTGTTTTCTAGCTGATAACCAATTCCTAACCCATAACTGAACTTTGCCACCTATCCCATGACTCTTTAATTTTCTCAGGAGCCTCTCATGAGGAACTTTATCAAAAGCTTTCTGAAAATCTAGATATACTACATCAACCAGCTCACCTTTATCCACATGTTTATTCACACCTTCAAAGAAGTCAAGCAAATTGGTGAGACAAGATTTTCCTCAGCTGAACCTATGCTGACTCTGTCTCATTAAATAATCTTTGGCTACGTGATCCACAATTTTATTTTTTATAGCTGTTTCTACATTTTGCCCAGCACTGAGTCAGGCTTACCGGTCTGTAATTTCACAGATCTCCCCCTGGAATCCTTTTTATAAAAGTCGGCGTAACATTGGTCACCCTACAAATTTCAGGTACTACAGGCCATCTACAGCACTTTTTTATTCCAACCAGTCCCTCAGTCCATCATCTATACCACACTTTTTCCTTCAAATTTTCTTTTCATTTTCCCCTAAATTTTTTTAATTCCTCATTCCTACTTGTCCTCTTTTCCTCCTTCCCTACTCCCTCTGCACTTTTTAATAGTTTCTCCTTTTGGACAGGCATAATTTAGTATTTTATATTTGGTAGCAGGGAGTTTAATGGCTCTCTTCCTGCTCCAATCCCTAAATCCTTTTAGCTGTTCTGTTTCTCATTTCTCTTGACCCAGATTTCTATTTCCCTATACTCCCCAGAAAGCTCCAATGCACTTTTCCCTAACCAGTTGCTGTTTGATGCAGGTCTAGTTCATCTATCCATTCACTATTTCCCACTTCTCACTCTCCTCTGCAGGTGGGATTCTTGAGAAACACATCTACTCTGCGATCCTGCATATCCTTTAACACCACGCCTCCCTCACCTGTGCTACCAAAGAATCCACCTTGGACTGAGCGAACATCTAGTAACACTCTAGTGCCGTCAGATACATCTGAACCATAGTCCTGGAAACTTTAAGGGACCCTTCCAGAGCATCCAATGCTCCATGACCAACATATTACTGTCAGGATGCCAGGAAAACGTGGAAGATTGGGCTCTCGCTCCACTTATGACAGAAGAGAAAGCAGAGGGAATCTGCTGGGAGTCCAAGTTTAACTCCTGAAGTGAATAAGTAATCAGATCCAACAGAGCCAAGGGTTTGAATAATGGAGAACTGTGGGATCATCCGCTGGACTGAGAGCCACCACAGGGTCTAATAAGCCTGACTGCGACCCTGCATCCCCTGACAGGGAGAGTGTGTCCTGACACAGCAATGGCATAGTAAGAGGCCCATCATTGTCTGACTCTCCCTCAAAAAAGTCCCCTAAAGCTTAGCCAGCTGCAGCCAGTGAGGTAGACACACCCTAGGAGCCCCTGCCCCATCGCGCGATGTTTGAAGAGCTGTCAGACTTCCCCTTGGAAAGTCAGCTGTCCTGAAAGGCTCTCCACATCAAATTCCAGAGAAAATGCCGTACTAGGTAGTGCTGAGTCTCCTGTAGAGGACTTCAGCTTGCGTCTCTTGGGCTCCATAGCCTTAGTACCTCTGAATGTAAGATGAATGCCATTCTGAGGCCCAGAAAGGAAAATTACCCCAAACACGGGCTTCTTGCCTGTTCTTTGGCCTAGGGAGCAAATGAGAGGCTAAGCCGGCAGGTCCCACTCCCTTCATGTGCTGTACAGCAGTGTTCTTCAACCTTTTTACACCTATGGACCGGCGGAAATAAAATAATTATTTCATGGACCGGCAAACTAATAAGACTGAAATTTTTAAAAACCCCTTTGCTGCCCTGTCCTCGCGAGTTCGGTCCCGTTAACCATCTGATCCCATCCGCACAAGCCTCAAATAGTTATGATTTTATATTGAACATATTTTATTAAAGCATAAAAAGAAACAATATTCTGTACAATTGTCATTTTATAAATATAAATAATACAGGGCAAGGATCAACAAAACCCCCGTCTCCCCTTCCCTTCACATATATCCCCTCTACTATCAAGAAAACTGAATAAGCCAAATTATTACAGAATGCTACACAAATATCATGCTAACAGAATACCGCAGTCACACATGGCAGGAATGGTGTTAGGGGAGTGCAACTAGGGCAACTGCCTCTTGGTCAGAGAAAGCCCTAAGCCAGCTGGAAGCTAAAGACACACTGCCTGGGCTTTGCACTCCCAGTTATGTCTAACATCAGCTCTAGCAGGATACATATTTCAAATCTGATATATTCTAATCACAAAATAGAAATAAAATTATTTTATTCTACCTTTTGTCGTCTCTGGTTTCTGCTTTCAACGTCTTTTCACTCTCTTCCATCCAGCGTCTGCCCTCTGTCTCTTCAATCCAGCATCTGCCTCTACCATCCACTGTCTGCCCTCTACCCCTACCCCTCCCCTTCCCATATGGTATCTGTGTTCTTTCTATGCCCCTCTCTCCTACACCAGATCTAGCATCTTTGTCCCTCTTTCCTTATTTTTCATCTAACCCCCTTCCCAGCATCAATCTCTCTCTACCTTGTCATTCCTCTGTCTCTCCCCTTTCCCTCATCTGATCTCTCCATTCCATCCTGACTCCTTCCCCTCCTCTAATCTCCCTGCCAGCTGTTTCCTTCCAATGTTCCAGCAGTACCTTCTCCCTTTCCTCCTCCCCTTATCCAACAGTAACTCTCTTCCCTTTCCCTTCCCCTTCTCCCGTCAGCAGTAGCCCCTTCCCCTCCCTTGCCAAGGAGCACCTCTACTCCCTTCCCTCCTTCCCTCTCCAGCAAATGTTTCCTCGATGTAGGCTAGCGGCAGCTCTGTGTGCTTTTAACTTCGGCACACAGCTGCCCCTAGGCAGTATTTTAGCGCGGTTTCATGAGGCAGCCTCAGGGCCTTTGGTGGGCCGGCTCGCTTCGATGATGCGATGTGGGCCGCCTACCAAAAGACCCCGAGGCTGCCTCATGAAACCGCGCTAAGGGGCAGCTGTGTGCCGAAGTTAAAAGCACACAGACCTGCCGCTGCTTTTCTGGGGGTGCGGAGACATACGCGGCAGGAGTCGGTGGTGACAGGCAGGAGTGCCGGCATAGCAACGGCAACAGGAAGTTGCACGTCAGCTGACGCGGCACCTTTTGCTGTGGCGGGGTCCTGAATCCTTCGCGGACCGGCAAGATTTTTTTGCGGACCGGCACCGATCCGCGGACCGGCGGTTGAAGAACTGTGCTGTACAGCATGTGGAACAAGGATGCTTTTCGGGCACCCATCCAGTGCAAACCTTCATCCCTGCCTGTTTTTTGGGCAAAATGAGGTGATTTGAAGTTTCTGGAGAACTTTGGAAAAATAATTGGGAGAACTTTGAAAAAAGAATTGGGAAATCCAAGATGGCTGTGGTGGCAACTTTTTGGCACCAAAAAACACCTCAAAAACAGCAAAACAAAAAACTAATGATTTTAGGATTTTAGAGATGGAGAGAACATCAGGGAACAAGCAGAAGCCTTCAAAAACAACATTTGCTGATTTCCCCTCCCCCCCAATAAAAAACAAAATTTCCTCATATGTTGTAACAGCCTTTCTCACTGTGACCTGTACTGGCAAGGTGCTTGCAGACTGCCTCAGCTCCAAAATAGTTGGATCTAGGAGAATTCACTGCCTCAAACAGAACATCTTTCCAGTGCTGAATCTTCAGGCTGCCAGTCTGACCGGTGTCTGCCTGAGCCTCCAACCCCTGCAGACCACAGATGCACAAAAAAAATGGGGAGGTAAAATGCAGGTGACCCTGATGAGCCCTCTATGGATGCCTAACAGCGTGCGCTCAAACCACTGCAAGCAGTAGGTGAGCAATGCTACCAGGGGACAGACCTAAGCTCCAAAAAGGCTTCTGCAGGCTGGCTGACAAGTACCACAAGGGCTTGGCCTGTCAGCTGCAGACCTAAATCTGCTTCTCCTCCATGCAAGCAGAGCTGGACCCTCGACTAAGGGAGCTCTTAGCATCGAAAGATTAAGAAAATACACCAAAAAAAAAACCAAAAAATAAAGAAATAAGCAGATAAGATCAGAAACACTCCTTCCGGCTCACATGCAGAAGGAAAAAACTGTAGGGGTCAGCAAAGCCCTCTGTGAAGTAGGAGGTATTCTACAAAATGCAGAGTGGATTCCTTCTGCAAGGCTTGTGAATAATGGGATATAACCCGCTCATCCAGAATGACACACCTATTGCACTTGAAAATGTTATCTAGGTGATGCTTGAGGTCCATCACCTTTGCATCATGTAGGCAATTTACCAAGCGACACTCAAATCCACTAGCCACCCAGCTATCTACATGCCTAATGATTGAGTCACCAACTACGACAGATGTCATAACCCCTCCTGCCTAGACACATGCCTTTGGAAACTCCTCCTCAGTGCAAGAGGATATTACATCAATTTGGAGGGCTGGTCCTGGATAAAGGATCACTTCCTGCCACATCAAACTGATGCTCTTCTTTCAGGTGAACTTTCTCCTCCTTGGGAGAACAGAGGATGCTAGACTGGAGGTGGGACCTCTCTACTATGTCTTTCAAGGCCTCTTTTATATGCTTCTCCATCTGCCTCAGCTGCTCCAAACCTGCCACGTCTAGAGATCAAACTCATTCTCAGAGTTAGGAGCTCTTTGCAACAAGTATACACATATGACCTCTCACCAACTAGGAGATAATCATACCTGTGACACTAATTGCAAAAGACAGGATAGACCCCCCATCTCTCTGCTGGACTGCTACCTTCATCTTCATATTGGTGAGCTGTTAACTGAAGTAATTGAAGGAGTACGGTACGTAAACTAAAACAAGTCCCTTAAACTTACTAGCTATACTACATATTACATTATTTTGGGGGTTTGTCAAGGACTGTAAAATGCTATAATGCCGTTCTGGTGTTTTTCTCTTTTGCTAATATATTCAGTTTCCTTGTATCCAGGTCAGAATGAAGATGTGCCAGGTGATCATGATCTCTTAATTCTCACTAATTCTCTTAGGGTCATGATCCCAGTGATTTTCCAGTATATCAATTCTGTAATATTTACAAAAGTTTCCAAAAGTTGCGACATGCCACCTTATTAAGCCTTTCTCAATGGAAATTTTTGTCCATCAGAACATCGCAGCCAGCTATGAGTATGGGTAACTGTTTCCAGCTCTAGTGAGAAGGGTTTGCAGTGCCTCTGCTATATACGTACATCCTTGGCTTTGGTATGCTGGCTCAATCCAGATTCATAATTACAACCAGTATTCAGAATCCATGGTGCAGTCTTGCGATGAATGATAAATCGGTTTCATTTGTATTCAACTCTTGCTGGAAAACACCTTTCTGGGGTCCTTCGCAATACCAGAACCTCAATGTAAAACATTTCAAGGCATAAATGACTTAGAATTTAAGATGGAATTGAATTAGCCCTGATCTACGTTGACTATAAACGCTCTAGAACACCTTGTCACATACTCCAAAACAATACACAAAGTCATGAATGAATAAGGACTTCAGATATTCTCCTGTAATTCCACGATAAACTTTTGACATTTAAACATTAGCATTTTTTCTTTGTTTATTGAATTGTATATCCTGAAGGTCATATGATGAAAAGGCAATGTATACACATCACCATCCACTATAAAGCACTAAGCATGAAGCATAGCAGAACCCCAGACTCTTTGAGCCATCTCACAGTCAGCACAAAATTAGCATTTCAGCCAACTACAATTAAATTAAAAAGGTGATGAACGTTCTCCAGCACAAACTCCAAAGCACTAGGATTTGCCAGGGAATTGCATCATAGTTTCCCTCCATATGAATATAAACTTCATTAAGTACTACTTGCAGACATCATTCTGCAGTTTGCCTTTTTTTTTTCCTGGCTCTCTACGATTCTAAATAATATATGCCAATTGTTTGACATACTGAATTCACACATTTGTAATATCATTTTGTTCCAGCTTTATTATTTTGGGGAAAGACTGTTAAAAATTCTTTTTCAAAAAACCATCCTAATTTTCAAGAATTTTTTCACAGTAAACAGAGCTTCATCCCTCCCTCCTCTCCCACAATACTTTAAAAATATACCTTCCTGATAATGCCACGGGATAGGTACCCCCTCAAAACCAGTATCTATTAGAAATGTAGCCAACCCACTGAAGTATATAACCAAATAAACACAGGTTGGAACGGGATAGGTACCGGCCTCATTTGAGTCTCTGCCCTTTCACTGTAAGGATTAAAGGTGACAGGAAAGCATATTTTGTTTTCAGCACATTAATCCCTTCAACATATTAGGAGGGTCTCTATTTTAACAAGTTCTGACCTGTTCTGTAAATTCAGCTACTTGTGTTTATATTCCCTGTATCTCTCTTTCTGCCCTGCAATTTCACCCTTCCCAGACTACGTAGATATGATAATAATCACTTGGAACACTGTTACAACTAAGGTAGAATACCCAATGTAAGCAATTTATGGAATAACTGGTATTATGTATTATATTGTGCAGCCTTATTTAATTCCATTCTTTGACTGATCAAATCATATTTCATTGCAATGTAAAAACTGATCTCCCATTGAGTGCTACAAAAGAACAAGTATAGGCTTCTGCTCAGCAAAAGCCACTAACCACTCCCTTTCCAAACCTCTACTCCAGGGGTGTCCAACCTGCGGCCCAGTGAAGTATTTTATGCAGCCCCGGTCAAGGACGATGCAGTGTTTTCCTCTGCTGCTCCCGGGTGTTTACCGTCTTGCCGGCTCCCTCCTCTGTCTTGCTGCAGAGTGTTTGTGCAGCCCCAGAAACATTTTTTTCGACCAATGCGGCCCAGTGAAGCCAAAAGGTTGGACACCCCTGCTCTACTCATTAAGCTAATGTGGTGGCGGGACAGAGGCAGAGTGACTGCATAATGCTGATTTGGGCCTCTTGGCAAGCTGCTGGGCAGGAACCCGAGCATCTCTCAGGTTGCGACTCTCTCCTATACAAGCTCAATGGCTCCTGAATTTGACAGGAAGGAGAAAGGAATCTTTATAAAACCGATATGGTTTTGGGTGGGCAGTGAGCCACCTCAGACATTCTCCCACATGTCTGTTCTTATAAGATGCTGTTAAGATAATCTCTCATCTGTTCTGGTTTGTTTTTCTCTTTAACAAAACAAAAAAGCAGTAATTCCACAACCAAATATCAAATACACAAAGAAAGTGGAATGAAACAAAAATTAACTTTGTCAATTCAATTGCTCTGATAGATCATAAATGGAAGAAGGCAAAACCTCAGACCGTCTCATAACAGTCAAAGGCTATTGACAAATGCAATATTATGGTTTCAATCATTGGTCCGCCTCCATCCTTTATAAATTTCAGCTTTTACAGTATAGTGATAACATACAGATTTTGAAATATAGACTTAGTGGACATAGGGTGTTTTAAAATTGCTGCATTTTCCAAAAAGACATAGCCTATGGTGGTTTAAATTACATCATTTTCCGTATGGACATAGCCTAGCATAAGATAAAATAGCCAAGAGCCAAGCAAAACGATAACTTCACAACCTCTAGAAGAAAAATCTTATTATCCAGGGGCTAGCACCATTATTTACACTTTTTTTAAAGTCACAACTAATCAGACTACATTGCTAGTGTTTTAAGGATACCATGAGCAACACTGCAATGGCTGTCACTTGTTTACACTGGCAATGCAAAGAAAAAGAGGCCATACCAGCAGGATGGTTAATACTGTTGCTTCAGAGGGAGTCATTTTAAGACAAAACAAATTATAAACTCTTGAACATCACTGGCAAAAGAATAAAACTTTTTTTTCGTTAGCTTGCTATGACTGTATCCTTACAAAACACAAAACAACCTGTATACCCAGCCATCATCAATTTTATTACCTCTTGCTGAAAATGAAGGCACTGAACTTACTGGTATGGAAAATTCCTCAGCCAAATACTTCAGTAGTGATGCTTCTCTAGCCAGAAGATTACTTCTCTTAGTCAGGTTTCCTTGGAGTTGTGTGTCAAACTCTTTCCTTACCACTGAGGCAACAGAATCAACAATGACGAGTTTCACTTTTTTAGAAATGATTTCTTCTTCCAAAGACTCAATCCTGGAAAAAGGCGAACATATTAATCTAACATTAAAAGTTATAATGACAAAATGCTTTGATAGTTTCACTACAAACAGAAACATTAAGGCCCCGATTCTATACAGAGCACCTAAGTCATGCCTAAAGTTAGGTGTGCTTTAGGCGCCTAATCTAATTGGTTAATGAGCCATTTAAGGGTCTTAAGCGATAATTGGTACTTAGGCGTCCAAAAAACATAGATGCCACTTTGTAGACACAGCCACAATTTCATAGACATCTATGCTTAAAACTCACGCCTAACTCAATAGGTGTGGGCAATGACTCAATTTGGGCGTCCTTTGATTCATTTACATAACACTAAGGCGTCCATATGATACCTATATTGTAGGCGAATGAAAACCAGGTTTACTTTTCTGTTTAGTTTGGGCTTCAAATAGATCTGAGTTCTATGGACAGAACTTAGGCACTCTTTGGACGTTCATAAGCCGATCTGCTAAGTAGCTCTCTGGGATTTATATTTGTTTTATTAAGCTCATAATACATTTAATAAGGCACCACATAAACAGGGCACATCAAAACAGATATATTGCATGCAAAACCTTCTATTTTTGTTGACAAACAGCAATGCTATTTGATAATTAGAGGAAAAGATCCATTAACTGAAGCACAGCACATGAAAAAACAGCTTTATGTTTCTTGCTAAAAAGCTATCCTTTTTTTCCTCACCAAAAATTGCTCCAATGAGGTCATTCTTGAAACAGGTGGATTCAGCAAATAAAGCACATGACAAAAATATATAGATTGCATACATAACTTCATTTGCAAAAGGTTAAAAACAGAAAAAAAAACCAGATTCAGACCTTAGTATGGCTTCTACTTCATTGCAAACGAAGGTTTGCAGCTGCACAATGGTGACCTCATTGTGAGATCATCAACCATGTGCACCTGCAAGGTAGAATGCCACAATTAAAATATGTGCTGGGGGAGCTGGCTTAGATTTGAACCCATAACCTCTGGAAGATGAGCACAGGGCTTTTACTTATTGAGCTATAGCAGATTCCCAGGCAGGTGTCTCTGACTGCCCTGTGATATGATACTTAGGGATCTGCTAAGGTATCATATCACAGGGCAGTCAGAGACACCTGCTTGGAAGCTGCTATAGCTCATAGCTTAATAAGGAAAAAACAATATGAGCAATGTGATTTCCATATTCACCTTCTACAGTGGGATTGGTAAGCAGTGCTGGCTGAAATACCCCAGGCTAATCAGCTCAAAAGGAAAGACACTCTTCCCCCATCCACCTACATCTCCTGAAGCAGCGTTGACTCACTTCTGCCATCAGCAAAAACAATGGATATCCAAACTCCAACACCTTCACTCCCTCAACAGCGAAAATAAGAGCTCTTGAGCCATAATTCTTCCAAATACCTCAATCCTTTCAATCCGAATACCAGACAAAAAAATACTGGGTCCCAATCTTTCTACTGTCATTACCACAAAAAAAAAAAAAAAAGAAAGAGCAAGCAAGCATCACCTCACCTCATGCTCCAATTCCGAGGTATTCAACTTCAATCTCTTTTACAGAGTGTTTCTGGTCTGGCAGTGCAATGGTTATTACACAGATATATGAAACCTCAGGACTCGTGTTCAAACCTAATTCTTCCTCTTCCCAATATGCTACTCAAACTACAAACTTGCATATTTCTTGGATCCACTGCTTTCTCTAAAGGCATTTCCTTTTTATTTTCTATTGCTGTTGCCATATATTTTCTTAAATATCCCATGAATTTCTTTAAATCTCTTCCTCAAAAGTCCACTTTCAGTTTTTCATATTGTACTCGAGTTTCACATACTCAATTACAAAAATGTAAGAGAATAGACTAGAAGTCCATCCAGTCTGCCCAAGTCACACTCACTAGCAATTCATGATTAAATTGTCTTTCTTTGACATTTCTAGGACATAATCAGAAATCCATTCAGCACTGTTCATAGGTTCCAACTACAGGAGTTGCCATCAAAGGCCACTCCAGCCTATCTTAACCATCTTGTCATTTGCGGGAAACAAATCATAAAAGCCTGCCTGGCATGATCCTCACATTCCAAATTATTGGAGTTTCTGTAGAAGCCCTTTCCAGCCCATCCTAAACTAAATTGCTATACATAGGACACAGACCATCCAAGTCTGCCAGTACCAGCCTCAATTCTTCACAACTGGAGTTGCAATCTAAGCACCATTCAACAGAAATCTACAAAATCCTGAGTGATATAGATGCAATCATTTAAGTTTTGGTTTTTATATTATTCGAACATAAGAATTGCCGCTGCTGGGTCAGACCAGTGGTCCATCATGCCCAGCAGCCCTAACTGAGACCAGCCCTACCTGTCTACGCTCCGATTCAGCAGGAACTTGTCTAACTTTGTCTTGAATCCCTAGAGAGTGTTTTCCTCTATAACAGCCTCCGGAAGTGGCGTTCCAGTTTTCCACCACTCTCTGGGTGAATAAGAACTTCCTTACGTTTGTATGGAATCGATCCCCTTTTAACTTTAGAGAGTGCCCTCTCGTTCTTCCTACCTTGGAGAGGGTGAAAAACCTGTCTTTATCTACTAAGTCTATTCCCTTCAGTATCTTGAATGTTTCTATCATGTCCCCTCTCAGTCTCCTCTTTTCAAGGGAGAAGAGGCCCAGTTTCCCTAATCTCTCACTGTACGGCAACTCCTGCAGCCCCTTTACCATTTTAGTCGCTGTTCTCTGGACCCTTTCGAGTAGTACTGTGTCCACCTTCATGTATGGCAACCAGTGCTGGACTCAGTAGTTCAGGTAAGGCCATACCATGGCCCACTACAGCGGCATAATAACCCTCTCCGATCTGTTCGTGATCCCCTTCTTAATCATTCCCAGCATTCTGTTCGCCCTTTTCACCACCACCGCACATTGCGCGGACGGCTTCATTGACTTGTCGACCAGTACTCTGTCTGCCTCGATCACCTGCACTGGAAGCTTGTTCCAATGATCAACCACTCTCTCTGTGAAGAAATACTTTCTGGTGTCACCATGAAATTTTCCACCCCTGAGTTTGAGCGGGTGCCCTCTTGTGGCCGAGGGTCCCTTGAGAAAGAAAATATCATCTTCCACTTCGACACGTCCCGTGAGGTACTTAAATGTTTCGATCATGTCTCCCCTCTCCCTACGTTCCTCGAGAGTGTAGAGCTGCAATTTGTTCAGTCTCTCTTCATACGAGAGACCCTTGAGCCCCGAGATCATCCTGGTGGCTATCCGCTGAACCGATTCAATTCTGCGCACATCTTTACTGTAATGTGGCCTCCAGAATTGCACACAGTACTCCAGATGAGGTCTCACCATGGCCCTGTACAACGGCATTATGACTTCAGGCTTTCTGCTGACGAAACTTCTATTGATACAACCCAATATCTGCCTTGCCTTAGATGAAGCCTTCTCCACTTGATTGGCAGTTTTCATGTCTGCACTGATGATTACTCCTAAGTCATGTACTATTTTTGTCACCTTCTTTACATCCTCCAAAACTGAGCACAATACTCCAAGTGGGGCCTCACCACAGACCCAGTGCTGCATGAGGCCTTGTTGCAAGGCGTTTAACAGCATTGAGGGCTTTATCCTATCTCAACAAGGCATTGAATGCTTGAGTATTTGGAGTGCCATTAGAAGATGACTACACCAAAGTGTATGTATTTAGTTATTAGCAAAGTATGTCAAATTTCTGTCATTTGCCGCAATAAAGTGAAGGTATTGAAGGTTCATTTAATAAAATACTGTTAGAATTTTTGAATAAAATGTCTTTTTAGCAATGTTACATTGCTGAGTGTGAAAATATAAAAGTTATAGCTATAATACCACGAGCCATGCGAAGGTGCCATCCTATGTTTTTTTCATACAATGCTCATCATGCTATTTCACACCATGTTTGTCATGTTATGTTTTATCGTGCTTTACTATGAATGTAAACTTGCAACCTGTTCTGAGCTCTCCTGGGAGGACGGGATTTAAAACCAAATAAATAAATTTGGTCCATTAAGCAAAAATAGCAGCAAATATTTTAAAAATTGAGTTTTATGTAATCAGTGACTGAGCAACTAGGATGGACTTTATAAAAATTTTTAAATTATTTTATTTAAAATTTTTCTATACCGTTTTAAAAAAAACTAATTGGTTCACATCAAATAAAAACAAATACAATATTTACGACATACTAAAATCATGAGATCCTCATAGATGAATATTCTCTTCTGTTCAAGTAACAACTGATAGGTCAGAGAAATGCAGTGACAAACAATTGGGGTTTTAGCGGTTTCTTAAATTGTAGTCGATCAAGAATAATCAAATTCATGGGAAAAACTTCAATTCGCACAGTTTTTCCAACTTTAGGCTTTTCTGGACAACCTTAATTTGCATTTTACAAAGGAAACTCCACAAAGCATTTCCCTTTGAAAATGAGCTTGCACGCAAATAAGCACCAAAGCAGTATCAGAACTGCCATCCTAATTAACATATAGCTTGTAATTACAGACTGATGTACTATAGAATGTGCAAATGTATAACCACATATACAATCCAAGCTATGCAAATAATTAATATACTTATTTCACCACATAGAAATTTCTAGCTGACCACAGCACCTTTTCAGTACATCTTCACAAGTCAGTTCACGATATAGATGAATTCTGCTTGTCATGGAAAGTATTTTTTCTTCTGTATCAAAATATTCTGGAAAGCGATGTGTAGCCATCTCAACAAGTCTGCAGAAATATAAAGTAGAACACAACACATTTCATCAAGGATGCAAACTGCCTGTGCGACCTTTCCACCATGGCACCCACTTCCTCCAAGTTAAATGTGAAAACTGTCATTTCAACAAACTAAAACTAAAGAAACATACGTCATGATTACCAAAAAATACATATACCGTATTTTCGCGGATATAACGCGCACCATTGTAAAACGCGCACAGGGGTATAGCGCGCAGAAATCACGATGATATGTACAAAAACTTTTCTATACCGCGCTCAGGCATATAACGCGCATGCTGCCCGACTCTCCTCTGGCCACCCCGACTCTCCTTTCGCTCTCCCCGACTCTCCTCTGGCCACCCCGACTCTCCTTTCGCCCTCCCCGACTCTCATCTGGTTGCCCCGACTCACCCTGACTTTCGGTGCACTGCCCCGACTCTCCTCTGGTTGCCCCGACTCACCGTTCACCCGCCCTGACTTTCGGTGCACTGCCCCGCCTCTCCGTGCCTGTCCCCCTTGAAGTCCTGTCCCCCCTTGAAGGTCTGCCTGTCCCCCTTGAAGATCTGCCTGTCCCCCCTTGAAGTCCTGTCCCCATCCTGAAAGCCTGATGCCCCCCCTCGACGTCCGATTCTTCTCCCCCCTCGGCAGGACCACTCGCACCCCCACCCCGAAGGACCGCCGACTCCCCGACAATATTGGGCCAGGAGGGAGCCCATATCCTCCTGGCCACGGCGACCCCCTAACCCCACCCCGCACTACATTACGGGCAGGAGGGATCCCAGGCCCTCCTGCCCTCGACGCAAACCCCCTCCCCCCAACGACCGCCCCCCCCCAAGAACCTCCGCCCGTCCCCCAGCCGACCCGCGACCCCCCTGGCCGACCCCCACGACACCCCCACCCGCCTTCCCCGTACTTTGTGTAGTTGGGCCAGAAGGGAGCCCAAACCCTCCTGGCCACGGCGACCCCCTAACCCCACCCCGCACTACATTACGGGCAGGAGGGATCCCAGGCCCTCCTGCCCTCGACGCAAACCCCCCTCCCTCCAACGACCGCCCCCCCCCAAGAACCTCCGACCGACCCGCGACCCCCCTGGCCGACCCCCCCACCCCCCTTCCCCGTACCTTTGGAAGTTGGCCGGACAGACGGGAGCCAAACCCGCCTGTCCGGCAGGCAGCCAACGAAGGAATGAGGCCGGATTGGCCCATCCGTCCTAAAGCTCCGCCTACTGGTGGGGCCTAAGGCGCGTGGGCCAATCAGAATAGGCCCTGGAGCCTTAGGTCCCACCTGGGGGCGCGGCCTGAGGCACATGGGCCAAACCCGACCATGTGTCTCAGGCCGCGCCCCCAGGTGGGACCTAAGGCTCCAGGGCCTATTCTGATTGGCCCACGCGCCTTAGGCCCCACCAGTAGGCGGAGCTTTAGGACGGATGGGCCAATCCGGCCTCATTCCTTCGTTGGCTGCCTGCCGGACAGGCGGGTTTGGCTCCCGTCTGTCCGGCCAACTTCCAAAGGTACGGGGAAGGGGGGTGGGGGGGTCGGCCAGGGGGGTCGCGGGTCGGTCGGAGGTTCTTGGGGGGGGGCGGTCGTTGGAGGGAGGGGGGTTTGCGTCGAGGGCAGGAGGGCCTGGGATCCCTCCTGCCCGTAATGTAGTGCGGGGTGGGGTTAGGGGGTCGCCGTGGCCAGGAGGGTTTGGGCTCCCTTCTGGCCCAACTACACAAAGTACGGGGAAGGCGGGTGGGGGTGTCGTGGGGGTCGGCCAGGGGGGTCGCGGGTCGGCTGGGGGACGGGCGGAGGTTCTTGGGGGGGGGCGGTCGTTGGGGGGAGGGGGTTTGCGTCGAGGGCAGGAGGGCCTGGGATCCCTCCTGCCCGTAATGTAGTGCGGGGTGGGGTTAGGGGGTCGCCGTGGCCAGGAGGGTTTGGGCTCCCTCCTGGCCCGATATTGTTGGGGAGTCGGCGGTCCTTCGGGGTGAGGGTGCGAGTGGTCCTGCCGGGGGGGGGATGTATCGGACGTCGGGGAGTCGGCCGGGCAAGAGGGCTTGGGCTCCCTCTTGCTCCGATCGTGGATGCGGGTGCGGGTGGGAGCGCGTGCGAGCGGTCGTTCGGAGTGGGGGTGCGAGCGGTCCTGCTGGGGGGGTGAATCGGGCGTCGGGCGGGGTGGGAACTATGTTTAAAAACTTTTGTATACCGCGCTCAGGCATATAACGCGCGAGGGGTATGCGCGGTACGTAAAATCACGTATAACGCGCGCGTTATATCCGCGAAAATACGGTACCTGTTGTATGCTGGTGATTGAAAATTAAAACCATCAGATTAACTTATCATTAGAATACTTAATCTTTATTTTTTTTATGACCTACTGCTTTTTTCCTCCACCAATCAATCATTTACCCCTTAATGTCCTCTTTCTCTGAAACCATTGTAATTCTACCCCTTCTTCTCGTCTCTGTGTTTGTCTTCAGAGTTTATCCTTGTTAGTATAATTATGATTTCTTTGTTTCCCCTTAATTTTAATATGTAACTCGTTTTGAAATATTTTTATAAGCATTTGTATCAAATTTTAAATAAACTTGATATACAAACCTTGAAGAACACAAAATAAAAGCTCTGTGAATTTCAGAATATTTATAATGATATATCAAAAATTACAAAGATTAGGGGACACTCAATGAAGTTACATGGAAGCACTTTAAAAACCAATACAATAAAATATTTTTTCACTCAAAGAATAGTAAAGCTCTGGAACTCATTGTCAGAGGATGTGGTAACAGCAGTTAGCAAGCTGGGTTTAAAAAAGTTTGGACAAGCTCCTAGAGGAGAAGTCCATAGTCTGCTATTGAAACAAATATGGTGGAAGTCATTGCTTGCCATGGGATCAGTAGCATTGAATGTTGCTACTATTTGGGTTTCTGCCAGGTACTTGTGACTTGGATTGGCCAATGTGGAGACAGGATGTTGGGCTAGATAGACCACCAGTCTGATCCAGTATGGCTATTCTTATGTTTTAATGATTTATTACTCTTTAACTTGTCGACTTAATTTAATAAGTCTTCCAGGTTCACCAAAATTGTTTCAGTTCTTCCATATCATTACCCTTGAAACCAATTCTGGCATAGATAGATTCTCTTATATCCTCTTTATTGAAGACCGAAGCAATGAACGCATTTATTTTCTCCACTGTGGCTATGTCCTTTACTCATCACAGGCTTTCTACATCTGATAGAAACATAGAAACATGATGGCAGATAAAGGCCAAATGGCCCATCTAGTCTGCCCATCCACAGTAACCATTATCTCTTTCTCTCTCTGAGAGATCCCACGTGCCTATCCCAGGCCGAATTCAGACACAGTCTCTGTTTCCACAACCTCTTCCAGGAGACTGTTCCACTCATTTACCACCCTTTTCGTAAAGAAGTATTTCATCAGATTACTCTGGAGCCTATTACCTCTTAACTTCATCCTATGCCCTCTCATTGCACAGTTTCCTTTCAAATGAAAGAGACTCGACTCATGCACATTTATATTATGTAGGTATTTCAACGACTCTATCATATCTCCCCTTTCCCACCTTTCCACCAAAGTATACAGACTGAGATCTTTAAGTCTGTCTCCATACGCCTTATCACAAAGACCACACATCATTTTAGTAGCCTTCCTCTGGACCGACTCCATCCTTTTTATAGCTTTTTGAAGGTGCAGCCTCCAGAATTGTACACAATATTCTAAATGAGGTCTCACCAGAGTCTTATACAGAGGCATCAATACCTCCTTTTTCCTACTGGTCATACCTCTCCCTTTGCAATCTAGCATCCTTCTGGCTTTCGCTGTCACCTTTTCAACCTGTTTGGCCACCTTAAGATAATCACATACAATCACACCCAAGTCCCGCTCTTCTGTCGTGCACATAAGTTCTTCACCCCCTAAACCAGAGGTGTCCAACCTGTGGCCTGAGGGCCGCATGCAGCCCCGTGAAGTATTTTGTGCGGCCCTGGTCGAGTGCGATGCAGTGTTTTCCTCTGCTGCCCCCAGGTGTTTACCGTTTTGCCGGCTCCGTACTCTGTCTTGCTGCAGCGTTTGGGCATTTGTGTAGCCCCAGAAACATTTTTCTCGGCCAATGCGGCCCAGGGAAGCCAAAAGGTTGGACACCCCTGCCCTAAACTGTACCGTTCCCTTTAGTTTTTGCAGCCCAAATGCATGACTTTGCATTTCTTAGCATTAAATTTTAGCAGGTGAAATCAAAAAGTCTCCCCCCAAAAATGCCCCTTCTGAAGGGACACCATCTTGTAGTGGTGGAGGGGCTTGTGTCTTTCAATGACTTGGAGGGCTATGCTGTAGGGTCACTCACATCAGACAGGCCTCCAAGAAACCAGATGAAGAGTATTCCAAACTTGCAAGAGTCAAGATATAGTGACTTGAAGATGAGAGCAGGAGGATGGCTGCTCTCTCCAATGGCACAAACTGCGATGGGGAAGAGAAGGCGAAAGACTCGAACATACCCTCCAGTTCAAGCTTCCACTCCCTGAGGCAGTCAACATTAGAAGATTGCAGCCTCAGATAGCTAGGCACATTGACTGGAATTCTGAATTGCTCCATGGACTTTGCGAAACTTAGCTTGGAAAGGGTATCATTAAGCCCTGAGATTCATCTGCCACCCCCATCGACTATCTCAGAAATTGATGACATTTTTTCGGGGGATATTTTGGGACCGCTAATGAAGATATGCAAAGTTTGGGAGCATGGTCTAAACTAGGACCAGAGTTGGGGGGGCCCCTTTATTTGGGCCACGTTTTTGTATCAGCATAAGATGTTGAGTGGGGACCCTCCTTGAAACTGGACCAGTTGACATGGAATTGCTCATTCCTCATGCTGGCCAATGCCCAGTGTTTAATTCCTCAGCACTTCCTCTGTCTCCACTTAGCTCCTGAGGGGTAGACACATTAATCATTTTTCATTGGAATTTTAACCTAAGAAATGTAACAATTAAATAAATATATCAAAAGGAAATTTTACAGTACAAATAATGCATACATATTAACCACAAATGCATAAAGGACTAACAAGCATCCATGTAATCTACTCTAATATAAATATGACATCATATAAAACCAATTTCTATGGAGGCCAGAATCTTAAGGTACTAGTTTTTTAGCCCGTTACATTAACGGGTGCTAGAATAGATGTGTAGACTTAGGCATTTTATTCTTTTTTTTCTCTTTCTTTCTTTCTCCCTGGCCCCCTGTATGTCTTTCTTTCCCCCTGGCCACTGTATGTCTGTCTTTCTTTCTTTCTGTCTTGCCCCCCTGTCGAGCAGCACCACTTCCCTGCTCCCCCTGTCCAGCAGTAGCCCTCCTCCACCTCTCCAGCAGCACCTCTTCCCTGCTCCCCTTGTCCAGCAGTAGCCCTTCACCCTTCCTTTTATCTCCCCCTGTCCAGCAGCACCCCTTCCCTGCTCCCCTTGTCCAGCAGCACCCCTTCCCTGCTCCCCCTGTCCAGCAGTAGCCTTTCTCCTTTACTTTTACCTCCACCCCTTCCCTGTTCCCCCTGTCCAAGATTGCTACCTGTCCCCAACTAATCTTACCCCTCCCCCTAAAGCAAAGCAAGATCGTTCCCTGTCCCCAACAAATCACACCCCTCCCCCCAGAAGAAAGCAAGATTGCTCCCTGGGCCCCTTCCCCAGCACACCCCCTTTACGTAAACCAATGCAAGATAATTCACAGCTTCCCCAGCACACACCCTTCCCCTAAAACAAAGCAAAATAGCTCCCTTCCCCAAGCATGCTTATCTGAGATGTGTCCCTTGTTTTCGGAGGCAGCTGGGGCAGGGCCCACTGCAGGCTCCTTTTTCCAGCTGGGGAATCCGCCGCATGAAAACCTCCACCACTGCATGCTCTTTATGTCAGTGCACCAAACTGCCACAGGCTCCTTTCAAAGCAGGGGAAACTGGCACAAACAAAACAGAACCGTCGCTGTGGAAATCAATACAACCATCGCTGGGGAAACCGCTACACGGAAAACTGACACAGGCTCTTTCTAATGTGCATGCGGGGGCACGGCACCCCAGATCACGGACCCACCAATTTTGAAGTGCACATGCGCGCTACAGGTTTTATTATAGCGGATAACAGCACAAATTAATCTAAGCTAATTACCCAGCTGAAATGTATTTAAAAGTCAGGTCTAAGAAGAGACATTTGTTATTGGCGCCCATATTTTATTAGTTTTATAGCTCTTATTAGTGAAGGAATTAGCTTTACATTCATAATTATGAATCATCAGGACCGTAGCCCACCAAAAAAAGGTATTTAATAGTTGGGCAGATTTCCAGTGTGATAGAATCATTTGTAAAGTAATAACTATTAGAGCGTCAAATAGCTTAGAATGCTATTTATCTAGAGTATCAGGTAAAGCAAGAGACTGAAAGAGAATAGCATCAAAAGATAGTTGAGAGGAAATAGGAAGTATGGTACATACGGTATTCCAGACAGATCTCCAAAATGGTTGAACAATTGGGCAATCATAAATCATACGTTTAAGGTCACCTCAAGTTGCCATTGCAATGCCAACATACATTAGAATCCGTTAGATGAGCCCTTTGCAGTCTGCTAGGAGTCCAATACATTTTATTGAAAAAAAATATATAATGACTGCATTAAACTAGTAGATAGCATAGGACGCTGTGTATATTTGAAAAAAATCTATCCATTGGTCATCAGATCCCGACCAGGAAGATTCAGAGGTCCAAATTCATTTAGTACACGTAGTAGAAGTTAAAGATGATATAAAAAAATTTATAATAGAGTTAGGTCGTATGGCCATGAGTAATTCCTAATTAACAGAATTCCATACATTTGGATATTAATGGGGTATTAGGATTTAAAGGCCATTTTAATTTCTTTAAGCAGTGCTGCATTTGAAACCATCTATAGAATTCCATAGAAGGAAGATCAAATTTTGTTTGCAGTTGTTGGAAAGTAGCCAAAGATTTGTTGTCCATAATTTGATTAATATACCAAATGTCCTTACTCATTCATATAGACCAACAAATTGACTTACCACCAATCTTAATACTAGGATTATGCCAAAGAGGTGCAGAGAGAGAAGATTTACTACTAGAGAGTACAGTAGAAACCTTTTCCATTACTTGAATGGCATAATTAGTAAATATAATAGTATCATGTGATATTAAATGTTTAATGTTATCTTGGAAGGGGATACATTTCAGCGGGACTGGAAAAGCTAAAAAAGATTCAATGGAAAACCACGAATGTGAAACTGAGATCTGAGGAATGTCAACTGACCATAAAGTACCATATCTCAGAAACGTAGCAAGATGATTTTATAAAAATCTGGAAACCCCAATCCCCCTTCCTTTTTTGGTAATTTTAATGTAGAAAGAGCAATACAAGGAGATTTGTTACGCCAAATAAACTTAGAGAGGAGAGTTTCCAGATCTTTATAAAAAGAGCGATTAGCAAGCTTAGGGAGCATACCCAAAACATAACTGATAATAGGAGTAATAGCCATTTTTATTGTTTCTATTTTTCCCCACCAAGATAAATGATATGGGGACCATCTAGAAGTCAAAGTAGAAACCTTGGATTGCAGCGATTTCAAATTTAGGGACATGAGAGTATCTCTATGCTTATGAAATAAAATGCCCAGATATTTTAATTGATCAGGAGACCATTTTAAGTCAATAGGGCCTACATCAGATTGAAATGTGTTATCATTTAATGGCATTGCTTCTGACTTACTCCAATTAATGTGATAGCCAGAAAATACAGAAAATTTAGAGACCAGCTGAAATAATGCTGGAAAAGAAGTAATAGGTTCAGTGGGAAAAAATAAGTAAGTCATCAACATAAGCCACGGTTTTAAAGTGATATTCTCCACAAATGATTCCTTTAATAAGTGATGAATTTTTGATAGTAATAAGTAGTGGTTCAAGTGCAATATTAAAAAGAAGAGGAGACAAAGGGCATCCCTGCCTAGCACCTCTGAATAACTCCACTTCTTTAGAGAGAGTATCATTGATTTTAAACCTAGAAATAGGAGATGTATATAAAACCTTAATCCATTGTACAAATTCACTTCCACATACAAACCATAATAGAGTGTCATATAAATGAAGCCACTCTACCATATCAAAAGCTTTTTCAGCATCAAGAGAGATGGCAATGGTAGAATTTTTATCAGAATAAGCTAAATCGATTAAATCTTGAAAGGTGCGGGCATTATCACTGATATAGCTGCCTTTCATGAAACCAACCTGATCAGGATGTATAATGGTAGGCAAGAGTGTTTCAAGCCTGGATGTCAAAACTTTAGCAATATTGTCAATTTGTCAATATTCTGGCTATGCACTGTTCTATATAACATGATGCCTAAATGCAATGGCACATAGTTTGAAGGTGGTTGCTCCTATGGGCAGTCTGGGAGGGGCAAGCAAAATTGGAGTGAGGTCAAATGTAAGAACCAAAGAGTCCAAGGAGTGTAGATATTTGACTTCGGTTGGGGGAGTGTATGGCGCAGTGGTTAGAGCTACAGCCTAAGCACCCTGAGGCTGTGGGTTCATATTCCATGCTGCTCCCTGTGACCCTAGGCAAGTCACTTATTTATTTTATTTATTTATTCAATTTTCTATACTGTTCTGAAAGGGAATCTCAGAACGGTTTACATGTATTTATTCAGGTACTCACAAACTATCTAATGTACCTGGGGTAATGGGGGGATTAAGTGACTTGTCTAGGGTCATAAGGAGCAGCGTGGGTTTGAACTCACAACCTCAAAGTGCTGAGACTGTAGCTTTAACCATTGCGCCACACTTTCCCCATTGCCCCAAGTACATTAGATAGCGTTAGCTCACCAGGATATACAGGGAAAATGCTTGAGTACCTGAATGTAAAACCACTTAGACTATAAGTGGTATATAATATAAATACTTAAATAAATAAATAAAATCACACAAAATAAAAGACAGTCCAAACTTCTTTAGATCAGTAAAATAGCACAAGGAATAAGACTCAACATGGCCATGTTCTGGATAGTCTGCCTGTGTCAGGAGTCAAACATTCCAATTATCTGTAATGATGTGTATCCTCGCGCATGTTTCAAAGCTTAAACACCAGTTATGCTGATAACGACAAAGAAAAGGTATACACTCTCTCTTCAGGAGAACAACCAACAATTGCAAGTGTGTCGATATTGGGGTAAAAACTGTTTGACTCATGATGCAGGTATACCTGCCAAAACACAGTTGAGACTGTTTGTATCAGATGTTTAAAGTTCACTTGTAGGACTGTCAATAAAGATACAATACTTATAAAAATACAACAAACATGAATGTTGAAATCCACCCTATGATGTGATAGTTCTTTCAGGCAACATCACCTTTCAGTCATTTGCCATTGCTCTGATGAAGGAAGTTTGGCCCCTAAATACAGTCAAACCTCGGTTTGCGAGTAACCCGGTTTGCGAGTGTTTTGCAAGACGAGCAAAACATTCTCGCAAATCTTGTCTCGCAAAACGAGTGTTGACTCGATTTGCGAGCTCCTCCCGCCCCCCCCCCTGCTCGCAAAGGCCCCCCCCCGCTCGAACCGGCACACCCTCCCCCATGTGAACCGGCACCCCCCCAAACAACTTGAAACTTACCCCCCCGTCTGACACCGGCACGCAGCCCACAGGATGTGCCAGTGCCGCTTGAAGAACTTCCTGCCTCTGCCGGGCCTTGAGCATACATCTGCGCATGCTTAAGACCTTCTAATTCTCCCGGTAGAGGAAGTTCTTCAAGCGGCACCGTCACATCCTGTGGGCTGCGTGCCTGTGTCAGACGGGAGGGGTAAGTTTCAAGTTGTTTGGGGGGATGCCGGTTCACGAGGGGGGGGGCTTTGCGAGTGGGGGGAGCAGCGCCGCTGGCCTCGGGGTGGGAACGTATCAAGCGAGTTTCTATGGGGAAACTCACTTTGATATACGAGTATTTTGGTTTACGAACATGCTTCTGGAATGAATTATGCTCGTTAACCAAGGTTCCACTGTATTCTAAACATATTAAGTAATGATATGCAAACCTTGAAGAACACAAAATAAAAGCCCTGTAAATTTCAGACTATTTATAATG
This sequence comes from Geotrypetes seraphini, assembly GCF_902459505.1. NCBI lineage: Eukaryota > Metazoa > Chordata > Amphibia > Gymnophiona > Dermophiidae > Geotrypetes > Geotrypetes seraphini. Next base: position 100,157,290 of record NC_047090.1, on the reverse strand, counting down.
GTATATCACAATCTACTTGTTAGAACAAAATCTTGTACAAAAATTAAAAAAAAATTGTACTATAATTATGGCAAATGTAACCTGTTAACTGCATATTATGTATGTTAACCTATAACCCATCCTGAGCTCCTTGGGGACAACAGGATAGAAAATGAATTAAATAAATAAATACTTAAGCACTGAAACAGCAGCTAGAAAGAACAGACAGCTTCAACAGCACTATCCATAATCAAACCTTTTAGAACAGTGACATCTTGTGGAAGCTTGGGCACACCACTGCTTAAAACCTGGGATAATGTAAATGCTTGATAACATCTCGAGGTAGTACATATGTATTTTTCAGATTCTACTCACTCCAGTGTAGAAATACACCGTTTATACCCCAGTAAGTTTGATACTAAAGCGAAAGGAAAGCCTCAGATCAACGGAGAGGTGTACCCATACTCTTCCACCCTGACATCACAGGGAAAAACTTTTGCAAAAGTTAAATACTGGCAGGTGGGAGCCCAAAAAATAGCCAAGAAAAGAATAGTGAAAACACACTGGTATTAACCACTGGCCGTCGATCATTTCATGGAATAAACTACTGTTTCAGGGCTAACACTGCAGGCTATCGATTCGCAGTTCCTTTCTGCTGCTTTTATTTCCCTCTAGTCCTCCTTTTTGTCATTTTGTTTTTCAGATCCTACTCATTTTAGATACTTTTCTTCAAGATAAACCTACTTTGCAAACTAATGTACCTTTTTTTCTGTTATGCTATTGTTTTATTTCTACATATTATCTTGAAGAGTGGACTAACATGGTCACCGTACCACTTCATTTTATAAGAGTGAAATGTATAAAATAAAAAATGTCTAAAAAACACGGTAATACACTGTCAAATGTTCTGAGATAGTATTTATCTTTAGAATAAAAAGGGAATTTTAAAAACCATATACATCAGGTCAAAAGTCCTAAGCTTCCCCCAACCCAAAAAAAATGAAAGAAATATTTCCTAAGCACATTCAGCCCCCAATTTACAGAAACCTACAAAACTAAGGGCTCCTTTTATCAAGCCGTGCTAGCGGTTTAACGTGCGTAATAGCGCGCGTTAAACCACCGGCCGCGCTAGCCGCTACCGCCTCTTCTTGATCAGGTGATAGTTTTGGGCCAGCGCGTGGGTTAGCGCGTGATGAAACGTCGCGCGCGTTAACCCCGCTAGCGTGGCTTGATAAAAGGAGCCCTAAGTTTTTTTCTTTTTCTCCTGTAGTAGAAAAGGTGAAGGATAAGCCTGAATAATACTTGGGTGCATAAGGAAAGGAATGGCCAGCAGGAGAAAGCAGGTGATAATGCTTCTGTGTAAGTCTCTGCTGAGATTTTATTTAGTGTACTGTGTACAGCTCTGGAGACTTTGGGGCTCATAATTTAAAAAAACCCAACAAAAAACATCCAAAAAGTGACCTAAATTGGTACTTGGACGATCAAAAAGACAGATCGTCCAAGTACCAATAATCAAAGCTGGTTTTAGATGTATCTAAAACCAGCTTAGGCCTTTCCCCTGCTTCTGAATGCCTAGAGCGAAAAGAGCCATTTTTGGAGGGGAAAGGGCGGGAGGTGGGCCAACCTAGACTTATAATGAAAAACAGAACTAAATACTGCAAATACCTAGCAGTGCACGGTAGTATTAGTAGTCCAGAAAGTTGAAAGGACTATGGCCTCAGAATCGGAGCCCACGCATAACAGTCACAGACTGGAAGTGATCTGCGCGGTGTATTTGCTCCTGCTCCAATCATCGGCCCACACACCTGCAATTTTTTAAAGATTTTTTTCAAGCATTTAAAAGAAATTACCACCCCTATGGGGTTGTATGTAGATAAGTGCAAGCCAGGATATATATATAAAAGACCAAAAAGCAACTTAGCTTTATAATTAATTGTACAGAGAAGAACCGTCACTAGTGTTCATATGCCGACGCGGCCAGCGTTTCGCGGAACTTTACTGATTTAAGTCGTCCGCTGCGTCAGGGCCACCAGGACATTCAGAAAAATCAAGGCTTCACTGTAAAAATAAAAACAAAATAACCAAAGTCAAAAGAATTTACCGCGAAACGCTGGCCGCGTCGGCATATGAACACTAGTGACGGTTCTTCTCTGTACAATTAATTATAAAGCTAAGTTGCTTTTTGGTCTTTTATATATATATCCTGGCTTGCACTTATCTACATACAACCCCATAGGGGTGGTAATTTCTTTTAAATGCTTGAAAAAAATCTTTAAAAAATTGCAGGTGTGTGGGCCGATGATTGGAGCAGGAGCAAATACACCGCGCAGATCACTTCCAGTCTGTGACTGTTATGCGTGGGCTCCGATTCTGAGGCCATAGTCCTTTCAACTTTCTGGACTACTAATACTACCGTGCACTGCTAGGTATTTGCAGTATTTAGTTCTGTTTTTCATTATATATTTATATACTGCTGGGTGATTAGTTTTAGGTTATATACCCCAACCTAGACTTAGTCATAGAGCAAGTATAACCAAAAGTTTAACGAGGTTGCCCAGTCGGAACTTATACATTTTGACTTAGACCAAGTCAAAACAAGTATAAGTTCTGAATAGGGGCCGCGATCAGCTCAGCAGCCCTGACAACCTGCCCACCTCCTGCTGTCCATCCCCTACGAACTGCGGCAAATACCGGCGGGAGAGATGCCCAATCTCTCCTGCTGAAGACGGCACCTCCGACACCCCCAACCCCCCTCAAATACGGGGAAGGATGCCAGGCCCTCCTGCCCACAGCGCACCCCCTTGAATACAGGCAGGAGGGTTCCCATGCCCTCTTGCACACGGCGCTCCCCGACACCCCCACCCCCCTCGAATATGGGCAAGAGGGATCCCAGGCCTTCCTGCCAATGGCGAACCCCCCCCCGACAACCCCCCTCTAATACAGGCAGGAGGAATCCCAGGCCCTCCTACCCACGGCGCACCCTCCCAATTCTGGTGGGCCCAGGCGCCTAAGGCCCCTCCTATGGGCGGGGCCTTAGGCGCCTGGGCCAATCAGACCCTAGGCCCGCCATTCCGAGGATGACGGGCCTGCTGGCTGGACAGACTTGGGACAACATTCAAGTAAGTTAAGGGGGTGTTTGGGGTTAGGGGGGCCAGGTAGTGGGGGGCGTTCGGGGGGGGGGTCACCGTGGGCACAAGGGCCTGGGATCCATCCTGCCCGTATTCGAGGGGGGGTTTCGGGGGTGCGCCATGGCCAGGAGGGCCTGGGATCCCTCCTGCCTGTATTCGAGGGTGGGGTGGGGGTGTCGAGGTATGCCATTGGCAGGAGGACCTGGGATCCCTCCTGACCGCATTTACATGGGGGGCATTTTGTGGGTGCTGTCTTCGGCAGGAGGGCTTGGGATCCCTCCTGCCGGTTCAAGGTTTTGCCGGGGGTGGGAGGATTGTGATCATTACAGTGGGGGGTGGGCCAGTTACAGGATTGTTTTTTGACAGGCGCCGGCATTGTTTTTTGACAGGCGCCGGTTATAGAATCCTGTTTTTAGGCGAAGGACTGGCCCCTCCTTTGACTAAAAGGTCTGGGTTTGAGCATTTGGGACTTGGGCGATTTTTTGGTCGGGAATGTGGTGTAAGGAGAGACTTAGCGGCAGTCTGGGCCAGTAGATTGCTGAATGTGCAGGTAGGCCATTCTCAAAAAAAAAAAACCTCAATTTCGACATTTTTTTGAGAATGGACATTTCCCTGCTGCCAACTTCAGCATCTACTGACTTAGGCCAAAAGGGGACTTAGACTTATTTTTTAATTATGCCCCTCCAAACCTTCAAAAAGGTATAAGCAGTATAGAATCAATCCAGAGGATGGCTATTAAAATGGTCAGTGGTCTTTGACATAAAGCCTATGAGGACAGTTTTGAAGGTCTCAATATGAATACTGTAAATTGAAAGAAAGGCAGGAGATAGGAGAGGTGATAAAAATATTTAAATACCTTCAAAGCATTAATGCACAGGAGGTGAAACTCTTTCAACTGAAAGGAAGCTCTGGAATGAGAGGACAGGATGAAGATGAAAAGGGACAGACTCAGGAGTAATCTAAGGAAATATTTCTTCAAAGAAAGGGTAGTGAATGTGTAGAATGGCCTCCAAGTGGAGGTGGTAGAGGTGAAGACTATCTGAATTCAAGAAAGCTTGGGACACATACATAGGATTTCTGAGAGAGAGAAAGGGATGACAGAACCAGAACCTGTAATATCAATACTACAACACCAGATATATCCAATCTTATCTCCAAACCATATGCCATAATCATACGCCTAACGTATCATACACCTTAATGAAATAATGCAATCCTTGGATATGGCCAAGCTCTTCTAAATTGTAAATTACATTAAACTCCTTCTGGGGCATATTAACAATTCATAAATACTAATGTAATGAAATAGATGGTATGAACGGACATCAAATAGTACTCCTGCTGGAATTCTGTGCTAATGCGCAGCAGTCCCATTCCATGCAGAATTCTGCACAAACTTACCCCCAAGGTGGACCCTAGCATCTGTTAGCTATGATCTAGGTGTCATTGTAGACAATACGCTGAAACCTTCCATCTAATGTGCAGCAGCAGCCAAAAAAAGCAAACAAAATGCCAGGAATTATTAGAAAATGGATGGTAAACAAGACTAAAGATAAGGCCTCCATATCACTCCATGATGCAACCTCACCTTGAGTATTGCGTTCAATTCTGATCGCCTTATCTAAAAAAAGATACAGTAGAACTAGAAAAGGTTCAAAGAGCAACCAAGATGATAAAGGGGATGGAAACCCTCTCGTATGAGGAAAGACTAATGAGGTTATGGCTTTTCAACTTGGAAAAGAGACGGCTGAGGGGAGATATGATTGAAGTCTACAAAATCCTGAGTGGTGTAGAACAAGTACAAGTGATCATTTTTTTACTCCATCAAAATTACAAACACTAGGGGACACTCAATAAAGTTACAGGGAAATACTTTTAAAACCAATGAGGAAATATTTTTTTTCACTCAAAGAATAGTTAAGCTCTGGAACACACTGCCAGAGGATGTGATAAGAGCAGTTACTGTAGCTGGTTTTAAAAAAATGGTTTGGAAAAGTTCTTAGAGGAAAAGTCCATAGTCTGCTAATGAGACAAACATGGGGGAAGCCACTGCTTGCCCTGGATCGATAATGTTGCTACTGTTTGGGATTTGCCAGGTAATTCTGACCTGGATCGGCCACCATGAAGACGGGATACTGGGCAAAATGGTTTGACCTAGTAAGGCTATTCTTATGTTCTTATAAATTGAAAGTTTATTTTTATAGTTCACTTATTTAAAATTCAACCTTAAAGCCATGTCATTCCCCCATAAACAAGGAGCTTAGAATATCTTCCCAACTTATTACTAGCACTGTTTACTTTTAACAAATATTTTTCAGTTGTTATATTAAGAAGCCTGAGCTACCGTATTTGCGCGCGTTATACGTGTTTTTACAAACCGTGCATAACCTAGTCCCCCCCCGACGTCCGATTCATTTTCCCCCCGCAGGACCGCTCGCACCCCCACCCTGAAGGACCGCTCGCACGCACCCGCACCCCCACCCCGAAGGACCGCTCGCACGCGCTCCCACCCGCACCCGCATCCCCACCCTGAAGGACCGCTCGCACGCACTCCCACCCGCACCCCCACCCTGAAGGACCGCTCGCACGCACTCCCGCCCTCTTGCCCCAGCCAACTGCGGCATCCCCGACACGATCGGGGCAAGAGGGAGCTCAAGCCCTCTTGCCCCAGCCAACCGCGGCACCCACAACACGATCGGGGCAAGAGGGAGCTCAAGCCCTCTTGCCCGCCCCCCCCGACACGATCGGGGCAAAAGGGAGCCCAAGCCCTCTTGCCCCGCCGACTCCCCAACTCCCCGACAATATAGGGCCAGGAGGGAGCCCAAACCCTCCTGGCCACGGCGACCCCCTACCCCCACCCCACACTACATTACGGGCAGGAGGGATCCCAGGCCCTCCTGCCCTCGACGCAAACCCCCTCCCCCCAACGATCGCCCCCCCAAGAACCTCCGACCGCCCCCCCCAGCCGACCAGCGACCCCCCTGGCCGACCCCCACGACACCCCCACCCCCCTTCCCCTTACCTTTGTGTAGTTGGCCGGACAGACGGGAGCCAAACCCGCCTGTCCGGCAGGCAGCCAACGACGGAATGAGGCCGGATTGGCCCATCCGTCCCAAAGCTCCGCCAACTGGTGGGGCCTAAGGCGCCTGGGCCAATCAGAATAGTCGGGTTGGGCCCATGTGCCTCAGGCCCCGCCCCCAGGAGGGACCTAAGGCTCCCGGGCCTATTCTGATTGGCCCAGGCGCCTTAGGCCCCACCAGTAGGCGGAGCTTTGGGACGGATGGGCCAATCCGGCCTCATTCCGTCGTTGGCTGCCTGCCGGACAGGCGGGTTTGGCTCCCGTCTGTCCGGCCAACTACACAAAGGTACGGGGAAGGGGGTGGGGGTATCGTGGGGGTCGGCCAGGGGGGCCGCGGGTCGGCTGCGGGGGCGGTGGGAGGTTCTTGAGCGGGGCGGTCGTTGGGGGGGAGGGGGGTTTGCATCGAGGGCAGGAGGGCCTGGGATCCCTCCTGCCCGTAATGTAGTGCAGGGTGGGGGTAGGGGGTCGCCGTGGCCAGGAGGGTTTGGGCTCCCTCCTGGCCCGATATTTTCAGGGAGTTGGGGAGTCGGTGGGGCAAGAGGGCTTGGGCTCCCTTTTGCCCGATCGTGTCGGGGGGGGCAAGAGGGCTTGAGCTCCCTCTTGCCCCGATCGTGTCGGGTGTGCTGCGGTTGGCTGGGGCAAGAGGGCTTGAGCTCCCTCTTGCCCCGATCGTGTCAGGGAGTCGGGGAGTCGGCGGGGCAAGAGGGCTTGACGTTAGAAAAAGGGCGAACCGCTAGAAGAGGAAGCAGCGCAGGCGCAGGGCTCACGGAAGGGCCGGGACCGCCAAGAGAAAGCAGCAGGACACCGGTAGGAGCTTCTACATGATGGGGGGGGGGTCAGGAGGCTGTGGGGGTGCGAGCGGTCCTTCAGGGTGGGGGTGCGGGTGGAAGTGCGTGCGAGCGGTCCTTCGGGGTGGGGGTGCGAGCGGTCCTGCGTTGGGGTGAATCGGACGTCGGGGGGGGCATCAGGTTTTCAGGGTGGGAACAGGACTTCAAGGGGGAGAGGAGAGTCGGGGCGGGTGAAAGGAGAGTCGGGGTGGCCAGAGGAGAGTCGAGGCGGGCGAAAGGAGAGTCGGGCGGGCGAAAGGAGAGTCGGGCAGCATGCGCGGTATACGGGTGTGCGCGGTATATAAAAATTTCTGTACATAAATTTGTGTTTTCCGCGCGCTATACCCGTGTGCGCGTTATCTACGTGAAAATACGGAAATAGCTTAGGAATGAATGTTAAAATGGCTTGTTCCTAAATAACTCTTAACACATTCCTATAAAGTAATAAAAGTACAGGTTTGATATTTTATAACATTTCCATCATAAATCCAAGTATCATTACCTCTCCGCACTGAACGTAGACTCCGTGTCAATGAAAACAACATTCCCATTCAGTCCTCCTATGCATGAAGGCAATGTGGCTAGCAAGCTCATCAGAATGCAGAACTGTGTTTTGCCACACCCTGAAGGGCCTGTTACCTGAAATAAGATTGCAATGTTACTAACTAGCTGAAGCAGCAGCAGCAGCAGCAGAGACACCACACAAAATCAAGAGTTTCCATTTGTTGCAGAGTGAGCTATTTAAAATTTAGAACTCGGTCTTCACCAAGGAAAATGTGGGGGAGAAATGCCAGAAATTCTGATGAATCAAAAAAACTCAATCAAATCTCTGTAACACTGAATGATGTAATGGGTCTATTTAACAAACTGAACAGTACCAAATCACCTGAACCGGATGGTACACATCCCAGAGTGCAGATAGAATTGAAAAATGAACTTGCAGAGCTATTGCTAGTAATTTGTAATTTTTAAAATCCAGCATAGTACTGGAAGACTGGAGGGTAGCCGTGACACTGATTTTTAAAAAGAGTTCCAGAAGTGATCCGGGAAATTATAGGCCAGTGAGTCTGACGCCAGTGCCAGGCAAAATGGCACCCCTTTTTGGGGGTGGAAAAAGGGCATCTTTTGGAGCGAAAAATACGGTATATCAGAAACTGCAAAACCTCAAGTTTCAGCATAATGACCTCTTATCCAATAAGGCATCTGCTATTTCTTTAAAGCAAAGTTCAGTATATTAATCTGAAGCCAGGAAAGCTGGTAAATTACTGGCTTCCTATCTCAAATCAGAGAGTTGCTAGCATCAAGTCTGAAACTGGCTCAATTTGCACCACTACCCCTCTTATTTTACAAGCCTTTAAAAAAATTTACAAAAATTTTTATGCTTCTAAACACAACCTATCAGAAGAAAATAGTAAATGACAGCAGATGGTCCATCCAGTTTGCCCTCTAACTACAAGCATTACAATTTCATGATTCAATTGTTCTTTGTTTCCTCTGGGCCACAGACCTTAGAAGTTCACTCGGTACTGTCCTTAGGTTCCAACTGCTGGAGTTGCCGTTGAAGCTCACTCCAGCCTATCCAAATCGTCTCCTTTGCAGGATTCAGACCATGAAAGTTTGCCCATTCATATAACATAACAAGTATTTATTTATATACCGCAACACCATAACGTTCTATGCGGTTAACAAAATAAGAAAAACTGAACAATCTCGGCAAAATACAAAGCATTAAACTTAGGGCTCCTTTTACAAAGCCGCGCTAGGGCCTTAACGTGCGGAATAGCGCGTGCTAAATTTAGCAGGCGGTAGATTTTCGGCTAGCGCGCGCTAATCCGGTGCGTGCGCTAAAACCGCCACTGCGGTTTTGTAAAAGGAGCTATTAAAAAAAATTTGGCAAATAAGTAGGTCTTTAACAGTTTTTTTAAATACCGATAAGAGGAGGAAATTATCAAGTGACGTTGCAGCCTGAAATGACAATAGCCGTTGGAAATATCTTCTATGTGAACAACCTTTAGCAGATGGAAAAACAAATAAAGCAATTTTGAGCTGTGAGCATCTTCAATTAGGGAGGGGGAAGAGCTTTGATATGTAATTTGACTCAGATTGGTATGAAGTTATGTCAGCAGCTACGTTAATATATTGACATTTACTGATATGTATCGAATATTGTAATAATAGGGTTATTAATATGGAGGATTGTACAGTATACTCATGAGTTTCTCCTTTTTATGATGATCATTTTATTGTATTTGGTTTCTTTTTTTTTATGATGATAATTTCCTTAAGGTCATTGATGCAGTACTCTGGTCCTGAAAAACGCTCACACACAAATGTGGGACCTCGGATGGCTTGGTAGTATCTGAAGTAGTGTTGTGCGGGTTGATTCTTGTATTTAGCACTGACCTGTCACCCCTATATAGCACCCTTCTACACATTCTCTGCTTGAATAATTTATACATGAGATATTTTGGGGAATTTATTACCCTGGCAAGTGTCACAGATACAATCACTCAAAAGAATTAATTCATGCTATGTCCCATTATCATCTGTTGCATTCTTTATACATTTGATATTTGCTATTCAACTCTTTGGACTCAGAGCAGAGATGTTCACAACAAAATAAGGGATACACAGTCCTACCAAAACAGAGCTAACAAAATAAAGCCATCAGAGAAAACATAATAGGAAAGATATTGACAGGATAGAATGACTAAACTGTCAACCTGGGGCAGTGGTGCCCCAGCCACCCCTATCCCGCAAATGTCTATCTGGAATAGTATGCTGTCAAACCCACTTTAAATTCTTACATGATGTTTCAAGCCTCAAATAATTTGAAAGTGATTTCCAAAAACAAAAGAATGCTGATCGTCTTGTAATGTCAAGCAAAGCAGAAACTGTCAGCAAAATAACAAAGAGGTTTTCTTGCTGTGGACTAACATGTAAGCTGGCCTATTTGGTGTTAGCATAGTACAGGAATTCCTGTATAAAATGATTTATAAGCCATAAGTTAACATCTTAAACTTAACTCTACTGTATATGACACTAGCCGCCCATCTTAAAGGAGCTAACTGCATTTATTCTAGTATAAGTGGAATATCAGACAGAAAATGTTGTTCCCATCTGCCTTATTCAACAATCTTTACCAACCGGCAGTGATCTGCTTTTGGAAAAATGATTCAATCATTTCCTTTTTTAAAAAAATTCTTTATTGATTTTCTAAACTTCAAAAGTGCAATACACAAATATATATCATATATATAATAAGTTAATAAAAGCACATTCAACTTACAAATATGCATAACCAACCATTTTCTCCCCCAGCCCCACACCCAATGATTATTCAATAAAACACAGAAACATAGACTATTCCAATAACCTTACCCTATTCAGATTAAAAATACCCTCCCACCCTACTTCCACCCCAGGTAGTCATACTCAAAAGTCAAATTAGAACAGAAATAGCCCCCTCCCTCACCCACCATTTCCTGGATGTCTACGAAAATAAATCAAAACTGACTCATGATCAAAGACCTACTATAGTGAGGTAATATATGATGTCTATGGCCCCCAAACCAGCTTAAATAAATTACTGTGCCCCAAACTATCGGCATTCATTTTTTTCATATCTATCATTTCCTTAACTATTTGTTAACATTTCCATTTTTTTTTAACATTTCAAGCTAACAACCAAGAAGATTTCAGGGGGGGATAGGATACAGTTTCTACAGTACCTCTGTAAGAGCTCCACAGGCCACACCACCATAAAGAACTTTGTCCAGACTATCAAGGTTTGTGGGTAAGAAGGCCAATATAGGATCATTCACTTGTCTTTTCCTCATGTCATAAGCCTTAAATTTAAAAAAAAAAAAAAAAGCAGCTTTATTTCATTTGTTTGCTTTTTCTACATCTCTTTATATAATACTTTAATATAACCCAACATTTACATGATTACAATTATAGACATGCTGAGAACTGCATTTGCAGGATTTGTTGACCATTGGTTCTGCAGAAACATGTTTATTGTTCAAAAGAAGAAAGGATGAAAAAAAAATAAAATACTGTACTGCAATGTCTATGGAATCCATTCACCGAAACTCACAATTATTATATATGCTAATATTTCAGCAAGGAGACAGTAAACTATAACACCTATAACATTATTGCAACATGTTATTTACCATACAGTCAACAGTTCAGAAATGGTGATGTTTCTCAGATGCTGCTGTCAATCTTCTGCAAACCACCAGTTGCTTAGGTCAGTGTAATTGTCTTATGCCTGGTCACTATAAGGGTAATTCTGTAAACAGTGCCTAAAGGTAGGTGCCATAGTCATGGGACAACAGCCCTTAATTGGCAATTACCGTATTTTCTCGCATATAACGCACGCGTTATACGTGGTTTTTACAAACCGCGCATACCCTTGCGCGTTATACGCGTGAGCGCGTTGTACAAAAATTTTTTTTCCATAGTTTCCCCCCCCCCCCCCCCGACGCCTGATTCATCACCTGGAAGGAGCGCTCGCACTCCCACTCCGAAGGACCGCTCGCACCCCCACCCGAAGGACCGCTCGCACCCCCACAGCCTCCCCCCCTCCCCCATGGAGAAGCTGTCTACCTTGTTTCCGGATGCCAGCCCAGCTGCTTCCTCTGCCGGCGGTCCTGCCCCTTCTCAGAGCCCTGTGTTGCGCTGCTTCCTCTTCAGGCGGTCCCGCCCTTTCTCTGATGTCAGAGAAAGGGCGGGACCGCCGGAAGAAAAAGCAGCACAGCAGGGCTCAGAGAAGGGGTGGGACCGCCGGCAGAGGAAACAGCTGGGCTCGCTGGCATCCGGAAACAAGGTAGACAGTTTCTCCATGGGGGAGGGGGGGGAGGCTGTGGGGGTGCGAGCGGTCCTTCGGGGTGGGAGTGCGAGCGCTCCTTCGGGGTGGGGGTATGAGCGGTCCTTCAGGGTGGGGGTGCGAGCGGTCCTTCGGGGTGGGGGTGCGAGCGGTCCTTCAGGGTGGGGGTGCGGGTGCTTGCGAGCGGTCCTTCGGGGTGGGAGTGCGAGCGCTCCTTCGGGGTGGGGGTGCGAGCGGTCCTTCAGGGTGGGGGTGCAGGTGCGTGCGAGCGGTCCTTCGGGGTGGGGGTGCGAGCGGTCCTGCGGGGGGGGTGAATCGGACGTCGGGGGGGCATCAGGCTTTCAGGGTAGGGACAAGACTTCAAGGAGGAAAGGAGAGTCGGGGCGGGCGAAAACAGAGTCAGGGTCTCCAGAGGAGAGTCGGGGCGGGCGAAAGGAGAGTCGGGCAGCATGCGCGGTATACGGGTGTGCGCGGTATATAAAAATTTATGTACATAAATATGTGTTTTTTGCGCGCTATACCCGTGTGCGCGTTTTACACGGGTGCGCGTTATCTATGTGAAAATACGGTACATGTGTGTTTGCAAGGTACTATTCTATAAGAACATAAGAATTGCCACTGCTGGGTCAGACCAGTGGTCCATCGTGCCCAGCAGTCCGCTCCCGCGGCGGCCCTTAGGTCAAAGACCAGTGTCCTAACTGAGTCTAGCGACACTAGGAAGTTTTTCTTCACGGAAAGAGTGGTTGACCATTGGAACGAGCTCCCAGTGCAGGTGATCATGGCCAGCAGCGTGCCAGATTTTAAGAATAAGTGGGATGCCCACGTCGGATCTCTACGTGGGTAGTGTAAAGGTGATGCCATCAGAGTGCGATCTCTAGGAGGGTAGTTGGGAGGGTTAGTGGAGTGGGCAAACTTGATGGGCTATGGCCCTTTTCTGCCGTCATTTTCTATGTTTCTATGTTACCTGTGTACGTTCTGCTAGTCACATGGTACATAAAAGCAAATCGTCTGTATCAGTGGGAGAGATGTGGATATAGTGGCGTAGTAAGGGGGGAGGCAGGAGGGATGGTCTTGGTAGGGGTGCTGGGACCTGTCCTTCTCTCCACCCCCCACCCCCGCCACACGCATGCAGCCCTTCCCTCCCCTCATACCTCTTTAATTTTCCCTGCACGAGCAGCATTACGAACTTGCCGCCTGTGTTGGCGTCGCCTTTCTCTGACATCACATCCGGGCCCCGCGCCTAGAAAGTGGAGTCAGAAGGATAGCCGGCGCGACGCAGGCTGCAAGTTCGTGATGCTGCTTCCACCTGGAAAATTTAAAAGGCACAGGGGAAGGGAAGGGAGCGTGCACCCTCATGACGCCACTGCGGGGATGTGTCATGAATTTTCTGCCTAGAACATGCGCACCCTATACTATAGAATAGGATCAGAGATACACGCACTGCAAGGCACGCCAATTTATGCCCCACTTTGGCCTGACGCAGGCTGTCATGCCTAAGCTTTCAGGGCACCAAAACAACTTTGTGCTTCTATTCTGTAACAGGTTAGGCATGTTTCATCGCCGTTATGGAATTGGTGCTAAGCACGCCCCTTTGTTGCCCATTTAGGTACCCCCTATAGGATCAATTTTCAAACGGCACTTAGATATTTAGTGCTATACCAGATATCTAGTGCTGCTTCAGTTTCATTTTCAGCAAAGCAGGACGTAAGAATCCAGACAGACATTGGTGAATGCTTAGTTTTCTATGTGCAGAAATATAGGTGTGGAAAGAGGGTTCCAGGAGGCAAGCCCACTGTGCGCCAACTCTAGATGTATAAGCACAGATACACAGGATCTATGGAGCCCATTTTCAAAAGACCTATGGTACTTTGCGAGTCTAAGTGCTTTGAAAATGAGTCCCTATACGTCTACTATACATGTTTTGGATGGACATGACAAAACCAGGTATAACATGTAGTGTATGACCCAAACATATGTTAAACATATAGCTACTCAATATCGTTCCTTATACAGAAGATCTAGACTGGGTGCATGTGTATATAAAGTACATATTTCAACAGTGCACACTAAGGGCCAAATTCCGTATAGAATGCCCAGTCTCAGAAGCCATCTAAGTGGCTTTTGAGAATCCTCATGGACAGATGCCTAAGCCCGCCTAATAATCCGATTCTCTAACCGGTATCCATGTCACCGGCACTGGTTAGAGAATTGGGTTGCCGCTGAGCTTATCACAACAAGGAATCTCCCTGCTACGATAAGTTTAGTGGTAATCCATCCCCCCCCATGAAGACTACTGGCAAGAGGGATGCCCAGTCCCTCCTGCCAGACCCCCTCCCCACAAAGATCGCCAGCATGAGGGATGTCGAATCCCTGTGCCGGAACCCCCACTCCCTGCAAAGATCGCCAATCAGGGCCTAAGGTTCCCTCCCCGGTGCTTCCCACGATGCATCGGGAAGGAGCAGGTCCACCATTTGTGAGAAGACGGGCCAACCGACTGGAGGAAAGAAGGATGCCTCCGGCCGTTTTAAGATAGAGGGTTCTAGGGGGCTGGCGGAGTGGAGGAAGGATCCAAGGGGGTGGGCTGGGGAATGCCCGCGGTGTTCGGGGGAGGTTGGGGAGTTCCGGCAGAAGGGACTGGGCATCCCTCCTGCCGGCGATGTTTGGTGGGAATGGGCAGCTGTTAAACTTATCCTCAGCGGCCACGTCTGCTTACAATGTAGGCCTATACAGCAAAATTCACAGAGTCCAATAAAGAATTCACCCATATAAGGTGAGTTCATAAATGAGGTCCGGAAGGGGTATCAGACAGCCCTACAAACAATAATGTTTGAAGGGGATAACTCTTCATTTGCCCCACGGTACCTCCTCCTCCGTGTTAATAAACTTTTTTTCTATTTTACTCGTGCTTAAGTCTTATTATTTCATGCAGTTATTCATTCTGAATACTTAGCTTTCAGCCTGAAATCATTCCCCTGAACGCCATTCCTCATTTATGAACTCACCTTATATGGGTGAATTCTTTATTGGACTCTGTGAATTTTGCTGTATAGAGATATCTTCAAACTATTACTAAGAAAACTTTTGGTAATAAGATGGCTACAATGTAGGCCAGCATTTTGCTGGCCTTCATTGTACATGGCAGCCACAGGCCTAGGGAGACGAGTACGGCCGACCACATCTAGCGTACTTCCTCTATCCAATTCTCTGGTCACCCAGTCAAAGAAATTGATCAAATTTGTCTGACAAGACCTAACTCTAGTGAATCCATGTTTCCTCTGGTCCTGTAATCCACCAGACTCCAAATTTCACCATTCTATATTTTAAAAGTGACTTTCTGGCCTGTAATTCCCTACTTCTTCCTATATTAGCTGCCTATGCAGAACAGTGTCAAAGGCCTTACTAAACTCCAAGTACATTACATAGATTGTGAGCCCACCGGGACAGAGAGGGAAAATGCTTTGAGTACCTGATTGTAAAAACCGCTTAGATAACCTTGATAGGCGGTATATAAAATCCTAATAAACTTGAAACTTGAGTATACCACATCTAGCACTGTCTGATTCAGCTCTCCGGTTATCCAATCAAAGAAACTGATCAGACTTGAGACCTTTAAACTAGCAAGGAAATTCCTTACCATTCAGCTCTAATCTGTTGAGAGAAACACCTTTTAAACTACCCAAGAGTTCTTGTTTTTGTTTTGTTTTGGGTTTTTTTTTGGGGGTGGGGTGGAAAAGGCAGCCAATTCAGGATAACAAACAATGGACAGCATGAAATCCCAGGTGTCATGACACAATTTCTAGGTGCCATGGCAACCTGGCACCAGGGATTTGTCATGTCCTGTTTTAGAGGAATCTGATTTTTTTTTATTTAAACCCTCAGAAACAAAAAAAGACAGCTGGCAGAAAATAACTCGGACATAGAGTAGGTGCTGGGACATCATCAGGAAAGAGAAACCATAGCAAAAAGAACCCAAGAGTCAACATGCCAATAGAGAGACTGTGAAATTTGTAGTAGCCATCTGCTAAGGAGTTCAACAGTTTGTTAATCTACAGAAGCAAAAGTTATTTTCTCAGTGCACAGAGTTGTGCTAGCCTGTATATAACTCCTCATTTACCTAACTGGAATCCCTTAGTAAAATTAAAGTAACGTACTTGTTAGCAGATATGACTCATACGAGTTCTGGGAAGAGGAGAGAAGTTAAAGGGCCTTTTTAAGCTGCAGTAAAAAGTGGCCTTCGTGCACTCTTATGTGGGCCTTTCCCACACATTTTTACCACAGCCATATAATGACAATATGATAACGTTATCATTAGCGTACAGCCATTTTGAAAAATTACTGCATATGCACTTCCTGCCACCCATTTTGTAGTAAAGGCTCATGCAATAATGTAGCTGCACTGATTAGTAGTGCAGGAACATCCACTCTCTGCCCCTCTATAAAACCTATTTTTTTAGTGCCTGCACATTTGGCAGTTACTGCAGGATAGTTCATCATGTCCTGCAATATGCTATTTTAAGGTGCTAATTGTTTCCGTTTCGAAATTAGTGTTGGTAAAGCATTTGTCATAAAAAATGGAAGAGCAGCCTGGTGGTTAAAGCAACAGGCTAAGAACCAGGGGAAGCCAGGATTCAAATCTGATGGGATGCTCCTTTAGGCTTTGGGCAATACACTTAGGCATGCATTAGCACCTAACGCATCTTAGTAACAGAGTCCCAAAGTCTGTACCTCATAGTGTTTACTAATGGGAATACACCTCGCTTTACCAACCCCATCATACAACTCAAAATCAGAGACTATTATTCAACTTTCATCAGAATACACATTCCAATACAAATACTGTCTGTTCTCGTTATTCACAGTAGTATGGTTCATGAAAATGTTTGCCAACTGCGAAATTGCAAATAATAAAATATGGGAAATAGAGAGTAGGTTCCAGCAGTATACCTTCTGCCTTAAAACCATGGAACGTGAATAGTGGACCCTATTGGAAGAATGGGGTTAGGTTCCTGCATAGGACAGCAAAACTTCCCCCCCACCCAGGACACTTTCCCCTGCCGTCAGCACTCCCACCCCCTGGGCAAAAATAGGCAGTTTTAACCCTTTTCTCTGCAAACAGACACCACCAACCTTCCTCCCAGACCCAGAGGAAGGACCCTAGGACTACTTTGTTTCCCTAGTTGTCTAGTGGCATGTTAGGGCAGGAGCAATTCCCACTTGTTCCTGTTCTTTCAACAATGAAAATGGCTGCAGAGACTTCCAGCTGGGCATGAGCGAGGGAGGGGGAACACTGCCCATTCTTGTCAGGGGGTGCACGCTTACTGAGGAGGTAAGTCTCCTGGGTCAGAGGGCGCTGGTCTGCGAATACGCGAACACAGCAGCACGAGTGGGGAATATCGTCTAAAAATGATGCAATCACGGATATGCGAATTTGCGCATCACAAATGCACGGATGACAAGAATGGGCTTATATTTTGCAAATTTAAAGAAATATAATTTGATTTTTTTAGTTTGAACCTATTCTACATCTAACTTGTACTGGTAAGGCAGGCAGCTCTGGAATTTAAGCTACATTAGCAAGACAAAAACTTACAGTCTGCATTCTGGGTGCACAAGACTTGCTGACTGTTTGAAGAAGCCTCTGAACATTCTGGTAGCTCTGACCTGTCACCTTCATCAGCTCCAGCAATGAAAGACAAAAGAGGTCCTGAAAGATATTTTGCAAGACTGGTTATTTTAATAAGGGATGGGTACTAAATTCACTGTAGCAGTCAACCAGGTAAATTTTAGGCTCGCACGCATCTGCAAAAATATTGTAGCTCATGGCGAAAATATCAGCCACATGTAAAGGGAGGGTAACCAGCAAAGAGCAGCAGGTTTAACCCTGCCACCTTTCTTGGCAGACTGGATGGATCATGCTGGTTTTTATCTGCCTTCATTTACTGTATGTTACACATAAGTGCTTTAAAAGTGATGCAGTCTCTGCCACCCGAGAACAGTGCCCACTAAACTACATTGTTGCCTGAAAGCAAAAGTGTGCGATTTGTGCATGAAATGAGATAGATTTATATTTCCATAAACTGCTCTATAATCTTTTTGAATAGCAAACTGCATTCAAAAGCCGTATCTTAAGAAAAAAAATTAAAATTTGATATATAATTGGTAATTTTTAAGCACAATCAGCTTCACTTCGCATTTTCTCTGTTTTGCATCAAGACTTTGCTTTCAGTCAACAACAAATGATTCATTGATACTATGGAATTTTAAAGGTTTTTCATGTACAAAAATTTTTAAAGGGTCACACATCTGGAAGCTTCAACTCAGGGACTAACATTAATTAGAAGAGAACTAGCAAATATATAAACATACTATATATACTCAAATATAAACTGTCGTCACCTAAAAGATTGACTCAAATATAAACCGAACTTGCAGCAGTCTCGCAAGGTTACTGTGGGAACTTGTGTCAGTCATTTTGAATAGTGAGACTGCATGGGACATAGGAGGATCGTTCTTGTCCTGGCTCACCACTGAAACAGCAGAGCTTAAGGTAGGCCTGGGGTCCATGTCTGGGTCCATGATGGGTCCATGTCTGTTTTATCATTCCCTCTTTGAGAAATTCCCTAAACCTTATTTGTCCTGTTTTTCTGTTTTAATTAGACTTGTAAGCTCTATTGAGCAGGGATTGTCTCTTACATACGTCTAGCAGTGCTATAGAAATGATAAGTGGCAATAGTAGCAATAAGACTCAAATATTAAAATGACACCCATTTTTGGGCCCAAAAATCTAGGTTTATATTTGAGTATATAATAATAATAATATAACAGTTTATATACCGCAGGACCATGAAGTTCTATGCGGTTTACAATAATTAAAAGATGTTACAGATTTATACAGTATATGAAATTCCAGCGATGTTAAACTAAAAGCAAGGATGAGCACAGTGCTTACTCACCAAGGATATCTTAAATGCCTGACCAGTTTGGGGCTCCGCAGACCAGAGTTTCCACTCCTGATCTAGTCTGATGCCATTCTAAAGATAACAGTATATCTCTGCCCAACCACTGAATTTATTCTCTTAGAACTACCCATAATTTTATTTTGGGGAGCTACCAAGTCATTCCTATACCATCGTATATCAAGAACCAAGAAGCAAATCTCCTAGGGATTAAAATGGTAAGAATAAAAAACTATAGTTGTTTAAAAACAGCGGACTCAGTACCAATTTTTTTAATACAGTTTCATACATGACTGACACATGCTTTAGACTAGAAGGGGGATCAGACAACGTTTCCACATGCATAATGGAATAACTAATCCCACCTCAAGGAAACATTCAATATTAATCTTTTGTAGAAATGATGGATTAAATGTAATATAAAGGGAGCTCTGGGATCAATCAACTCCAAAATTAAATCTAGAAAGACATGAGAAATTAATCCAGATTTGACTATGGAGCAATTATCCAGTGTGGAAAGAACATGAAGTCAGAATAATCAAGAGCCAAACCCTTTTGTAACTAACCCAGGCTTAAAAAGGTTTGGGTGTGAGAAAAAATGTAAAAATAGCAAAACCCAAGTGGCATGAAATACTCTGGGAGAAAACTAGGCCAGTTTTACTTGATAACTAGGATTCATTTTCTAATCCTAAAATGCTGAAAAACAAATCTTTAGCAGACAAGCTTAAGTGTTCACACTGCATAAGAAATAGCCATGGTTTCTTGTCTGTGTGTCTTGATTTTTATTGCAGTTCTGCTCTAAACCATTTTCAAGTCCCATGTTCATTTGATACTTCTATTTCTATAACTGATATATTATTTAGCAGAGTTTCAGAGACAAGGGAAAACCACCACTGCAAAAGATAAAATGTTTAATTAGGCTGTGACTTCACTTTTTTTTTTCTCCCCCAGCAGTTTCCTCCTGTTCCTTTGGGTTTTCAGCTCAATCAAAATCAGCCTCTCAGCTACAGTGACTCCAAATTTTTCTCTTGCTTTTTAAAATGGCTTCTCATCTTAGCCCAGACACTTCAGTGACAGTCTTTGGTCCAGGAATACAACTGCAGCTAAACATAGACCTTAAGGTAAGACTCCCTACATCCACTCCCCTGATGGGTTTTTCAGAGTTGATAGTGCAATGGGTAGCCCAAAAGGTGCTAAAGTCCTGTGCAGTATCCACAGGCCTGGCCCAGGAATCAAACTAAGTCTTTTACTTGCACAGCACTTCTTTTACATGCTACCAAATTCTTCACAGGACTTCTCGCTACACTATCAGGATGGCCTTCTATTGGTACATTTAACTGGAAACAAGCTCCTCATATTACTGCAGCTGGAAAGCCAGAACAAAAAACCTCTACAGTTGTAAAGCAGCAGGACTAGCCAGACTCTTGCCTGGATGCACCAAAAATAGTCACTCTAGCTAAGTGGGTCACTGTGGGGAGAGTGTGGTGCAGTGGTTAAAGCTACAGCCTCAGCACCCTGAGGATGTGGGTTCAAACCCAAGCTGCTCCTTGTGACCCTGGGCAAGTCACTTAATCCCCCCATTGCCCCAGGTACATTAGATAGATTGTGAGCCCATTGGGACAGACAGAGAAAATGCTTGAGTACCTGAATAAATTCATATAAACCTTTCTGAACTCTCTTGGGAGAACGGTGTAGAAAACTGAATAAATAAAATAAATGGAGCAATTCATTGGCCAACTTTAAACCAGCGATCGTGACTGACTTTGCATGCAAATTAGTTTCGCAGAGGTCAACCATAATCTCACCATAATCTCACCCCACCAGTCACCGGAAAAGCAGCTTTCACATATGCGCAAAGCTAGCAGGGAAAGCCTGAACAGCTGAGCGCAGGGGAAGCCCCAAAGCAGCCTCCTTCCACTCGGCTATTCGAGGCAGAAAGATTTTTATTTCCATTTCTTTTTTTTTTTTTTTATAGGCACAGATGATGTATGTGTGTTACACATGCACAATACCTGCCCCCCCCAAAAAAAAAAATTGTGATGGCCCCCCAACATCCCTGAAACAAAAAAACAAAAAAAAAAAAGAGAGAGAGGCCAGAGAGATGCCTACTCCCTCCTGACACAGACACCCCCCTCCCGAAGATCACAACCACCTGAACACTCCCCTCCCCGCGAAGATCCTCGACGGTAGGGATGCCGACTCCCTCCTGCCTTGGCCATCCGAACCTCTCCATGAAGATCATGCGACCATCTGGAATTACCCCCCCCCCACACACACACACACACACACAAACACACAAAAAAAGATCCTTGGCAGGGGAGATGCCCACTCCTTCCTGCCTCTGCCACTCGGCTCCCTCATGCTCCCCCACCCCCTCCCCAAACCTTAAAAAGAAGATGACAGTAGGAGGAATGCCCAGTCCCTCCTTCCTGCAAACCTGCCTCTTCGAAATGGTGAGCCTTCCCCTTCCCAGTGCATCCTGGGGTGCACAGGGGGGGATGGGGGGAACCTAAGGCCCTGAATGGTTCAGGCACCTAAGGTGCCTGAGTCAATCAAGGCCCCATGTTATAGCCATATGCAAATGGCTGGGCATACAACAGGTTAAAACAGCACCAAGCAAAAGCTATTTCTATGTAAATTTTATACACTCGGAACTTGGACACTGATCGGGGGACACCTGCTGAGTATATGCACATGAAGGTTCAGTGGTAAGAGCAGCTTCTTCTGCGCATATCTGAAGAAAACTAAAGTGCTAGAACACCTCTGCAGCTGCTGTCCTGCACTTAAAATATGAACCTCGCAAAAACTTCTTGCTAATATTAATGTACAAAAAGGGCATGGAATCATCTCAACCAATTTTTCTATACTGCCCCAGTCCTAGCAAACCATTTCTCATGTTGTACTTCTGTGTACTGCAGCAGAATATTTAAAGACCTTGTTACCATTCATTTAAGTGCACTGTGCAGCAATGCCTTCTGTGCGGGCTAACACCCGGGTTCAATCCCTCTCTACCTTGCTTGACCAATAACGGGTGTACAACTCATGGCAACCATGTTGTTAGGCTCACAATAGCTTTCTGCATCGGTCTGTGTCTGTCCATCCATACGCAGTGTTCTCCCTAGCAGGTTTTAGCCGGGCACTCCGCCCGGCTAATTTAGGTGAGTGCTGGGCTGTCAAAATTTTTAAAAACCCGGGAGCATGGATTCAATTCGCTGCAGGCTAAGGTGGGAGATAGGGCAGTGAGTTAAAGGAAGGGAGGGAAGCAAGCTTATGTGCGTGGTGAGTTTTGCCTAAGGAGGGAGGACGACATAGAAACATAGAAACATAGAAAGTGACGGCAGATAAGGGCCAAGGCCCATCAAGTCTGCCCACACCAATGACCCTCCCCTACCTCCCTTTGTGAAGAGATCCCACCTTTCGATCCCATTTAGCTTTAAAATCAGGCACACTGCTGGCCTCAATTACCTGTATCGGAAGACTATTCCATCGATCTACCACCCTCTCGGTGAAGAAGTACTTCCTGGTGTCGCCATGCAATGTCCCTCCCCTGATTTTCCACGGATGCCCTCGTGTTGACGTGGGTTCCTTGAAGAAGAAGATATCCTCCCCTACTTCAATACGGTGCGTGAGGTATTTGAATGTTTCGATCATGTCCCCTCTCTCCCTGCGTTCCTCTAGGGAGTAGAGCTGCAATTTATTCAGCCGTTCCTCATACGGGAGCTCCCTGAGCCCTGTTACCATCCGTATGGCTGGACCGACTCAAGTCTCAGCACATCTTTGCGGTAATGTGGTCTCCAGAACTGCACACAATATTCCAGATGGGGTCTCACCATGGACCTATATAATGGCATTATGACTTCGGGCTTACGGCTAACGAAACTCCTGCGTATGCAACCCATGATTTGTCTGGCCTTAGATGAAGCTTTCTCCACTTGAGTTGCAGTCTTCATGTCCTCACTGATGATTACCCCCAAGTCACGTTCCGCTACAGTTCTCTCTAGGATCTCACCATTAAGACTGTAAGCCTTACATGGATTTTTGTTGCCAAGATGCATGACCTTGCATTTTTTGGCATTGAAATTTAGTTGCCAGGTCCTGGACCAATTCTCCAGTAGGAGGAGGTCATGTGCCATACTATGGGTCTTGGATTTGATGTCAGGTCCTGTTGTGTTCTTGTCTACTATATTGCATAATTTGGCGTCATCGGCGAATAACGTTAATTTACCCTGAAGCCCCTCAGCCAAGTCCCTTATGAAGATGTTGAATAAGATTGGGCCCAAGACCGAACCCTGCGGTACTCCACTGATCACCTCTGTCATTTCTGAGGGGGAGCCATTCACTACCACCCTCTGAAGTCTACCTCCTAGCCAGTCCCCCACCCAAGTAGTTAAGGTATCACCCAAACCTATAGAGTTCATCTTGCTCAACAACCTGCGGTGTGGTACGCTATCGAATGCTTTGCTGAAATCTAAGTACACGACGTCCAGGGACTCCCCAATATCCAGCTTCCTCGTCACCCAGTCAAAGAAGCTGATCAGGTTGGATTGACAAGACCTCCCCTTTGTGAACCCATGTTGACGGGGATCTCGCAGATTCCCCTCGTTCAGGACCGTATCCAATTGGTGTTTGATTAGAGTTTCCATTAGTTTGCTCACTATTGATGTGAGACTCACCGGTCTGTAGTTCGTGGCTTCCGTCCTGCATCCTTTTTTATGTAGTGGAATGACATTAGCAGTTTTCCAGTCTAGCGGGACTCTTCCCTTGCTAAGGGAGAGATTGAAGAGTGTTGATAGTGGTTTCGCCAAGGTGTCTCTTAACTCCCTGAGTACTCTGGGGTGTATGTTGTCTGGCCCCATAGCTTTGTCAACCTTGAGTTTGGATAGTTCACTGTAGACACTACTGGGCGTAAACTCAAAGTTGAAAAACGGGTCTATCGAGCTATCCCTTGTTGGTAGCTGAGGGCCGGATCCCAGCGCCTCACGGGTGAAGACTGAGCAAAAGTATTCATTTAATAGTTTAGCCTTCTCGGAGTCCGATTCTACATAGCTCCCGTCTGGTTTTATAAGGCGTACTATCCCACCTGTGTTCCTGTTCCTATCACTAATATACCTAAAGAATGCTTTATCGCCCTTTTTGATGGTCTTTGCTAGATTCTCCTCCATCTGCAATTTGGCCTGTCTGACTGCCGTTTTGACGGCTCTTGACTTGGCCAGATAGCCTTCCCTGGAGTCCTGCTTCCCTGAATGTTTGAAGGAGATGAATGCTCTTTTCTTCTCTTTTATGAGGTTGGAGATCTCCGTAGAGAACCACTGCGGTTTGTTATTTCTTCGTCGTTTACTTACTGATTTTATAAATCGATTTGTTGCTTCTTGTATAGTAACTTTCAGTGTTGACCACATTTCCTCTACATTATCTGTCTCTGCTTGGTTTTGTAGCGACTGATGGATGAATTCCCCCATGTTCTCGAAGTTGGTGTCCTTGAAGCTGAGGACCTTGGTTAATGTGTTGGATTTGGTGAAACCTTTTCTGAGGTTAAACCATACCATGTTGTGGTCACTGGACGCAAGTGTGTCCCTCACTGAGACCTCTGTGACACTTTCTCCGTTGGTAAGTATTAGGTCTAGAATCGCCTGTTCCCTAGTTGGCTCCAAAACCATTTGCTTGAGTCTTGCTCCCTTTATAGCGTTTAATAGCCTCCTGCTGCTGCTGGTCGCAGAGGAAATTGTGTTCCAATTCACATCAGGCATATTGAAGTCACCCAGCAATACTGTGTCCCCCCGCAAAGTGATATTCTCTATATCCTCGATTAATTCCATATTACGGTCTTCCTGTGGTCTTGGAGGTCTGTATACTATGCCAAGGTACAGCAGGAGGAGGTGGAGTGGGCTGGTACAACAGTTGGTTTTCGGTTTGCCTCTGGAAAGAGGGGGGGTTAGCGTCTGTGTGCTTGGTCCCTCTTAGCGCTCGTTGTTGTGCTGCGGTGCAGGGTGGGTGGTGAGCCCCTTGGCCAGCCAGTATTGGGCTGCGGAAGAAAAATAAGAGCCCCCCAGTCTTCAGCCACGAGTTCATGATTCAAAATCATGCTAATATGGTGTCGTGTGTGGCCACGGTCATCCTGCTGGCACTCATGTTCGAGGTATTGGGAAGCCGCTACCTGTGTGGCCTGTCTGCGCCTGTCAGCCTGTGCAACTTCTGTAACGAAAATCCCCGTCCTCCCTGCCTTGTCCCAGCGCACCTAGCAGCGAACCACTTGTAGGGCTTACCAAGTTTCTAAAGGCTTATCCCACTAAACTGAGGTTAACGGTTTTACTTGCTTCGGGCCTTCCTCGCTGCTGGGTCCTGCCTTCGCGGAAACAGAAAGTAGGCAGGACCTGGCAATGAGGAAGGCCCGAAGCAAGTAAAAGCAGCAATTGTAAGCTTCCCTCCCTCCATCGCCCACCACCAAATTTCCCCATCCCACCCCACCCGGCTACTTTTTCATGCCACCAGGCTAAAAAAATTTCTGGGGAGAGCACTGCATAAGCATAGAAACAAAGACACACGTACACACATGCTTCATCTAGCCCTTGTTACCGTAATGAAATTGATTTTACTGTGTCTTTTCACACAGACAAGCACGAATTTGCAAATGCAGGAAGGGAAACATGCCATTTTGTCAAACTATAAATGTACCCTTTTTCAACTTGCCCCTTGGCTTCTCTTTAGCTATTCATGCTACACTCACAGATCTCAGGTATGAGTATGATAGACATATGGCAGGTTCTGATCAAGACGTAGCACAGCATCTTAACTCAATGCAATTTGGAATGGAGGGAGCAGCCAAAACAGGAGCAGCTTTGTGAAACTTTAAACACTAATATTCTCTCAGGAATGAAACATGAATTAGAACTTAAAAGCGAGAGCTTAATGGTTTTGTGTAGCTGCCAGATGCATTATCTCACCCTTCTGGTTTTGCTAATAGTGTGCTGGTCTAGCAGCGTCACTCTGCGGTAACCCAAGAGAAAAAAGGGAAGCCGGGCCTTGTTATAAAACCAAATGTGGGGTGTAAATGCAGGAGTAATCACAGCCCCTTCCATCGTGTTGCTTTTTTGAAAGTCTTCCCTCTAACTGTCCAGGTTTAAGAACTACCAATTACCTAACAATTAAAGCTGCAGTACTAGAGTTCTACAGATGACAATATTTAAACCCTTTCTGCAGCTAAAAAAGCATTTTACCTGCAATTACTGCCCAACCTGTTTGTGGGTAAAAGAATGTGAACGGTTGAACAATGTCCACACTTTTAGCTTTGTATAACAGAGGTCTCAGGAGCAGGGTGAGAACAGAGGATTGAAAAATACAATGGTACCTTGGTTTACGAGCATAATTCGTTCCAGAAGCATGCTCGTAATCCAAAGCAAATGTCCCCATAGGAAATAATGGAAACTCAGATGATCTCGTTCCAGAACCCAATCAAGTCCCTAATTGGCTGAGGCGCCAATCAGGGCCTCAGGCCTCTCCCTGTGCATCAAATGATGCGCTGGGATGGGGCCTAAGGCCGCTATTAAGCAGCGGCCAGCCTGAGAATAGGAGCAGGAGGACTTTCCTCATGCTCCCGAAGATTTTGGAGCGGCATAGGAGCAGGAGGAGGGTCTGGGCACCCCTCCTGCTCCCAAAGATGTTCAGAGCCTCCAAGGATAAGGAGGGACCGGGCACCCCTCCTGCTCCCAACTATTTTAAAGGTACCGGAGTGGGTTGGTGGGCCGGGTCCAACCACCTGGGCCGACCAGGGGTGGGCCGAGGGGTGGGAGGCCTAGGAGCTCCCAACTTTTTGGTGCTATGGGTGGGCCATGCTGGTCGGGAGGAGGGGACGTTGAGGGAGGGCCGTGCCGGTAGGGGGGTGAGTGCCATGCTGCATGCATGCAGCATTTTTTAAAATATTTTTAACGGTGATGGCAGGAGAGAATTGGTATCCCTCCTGCTTTTTTCTCGGGGGGGGGGGGGCGTGGCAGAGCAGAGCAGGGCAGGCAGGAGAGATCGGGGACATGGGGGGTGTCAGGCAAGGCCGGTGTGTCAGGCCAGTGCAGGATCTCTCTTCCCTGCTCACCGGACTCTCCTGCTCTCTGCCGCCGTTCCCCACAGTGCAGGCCCATTTTAAAACCATGAGATTGCACTGCAGGGAAAGGCGGCAGAGAGCAGGAAAGTCTGGGAGCAGGCAAGAGAGATCTGTGCTGGGCTGAGCCCTGACAGCAGTGACAAGAGGCTGCTTCTCCTGTCACTACTGTCAGGGTGTGTGCATGAGTGGGGATCGCTCTGGCCGTGGGTAGGAGGGGCGTGTTAACGATCGTCCCCATTTGCATGCAGGCCTTTACTGAATTGGTCGACCGGCATGCAAACGGAAACGGATTGCACACAGTTTGGAGGTTTACCGTAGTGAATCCTGCCCTTTTTTTGGGCCAACATCAAAGCAAAACTCCTAATGCAAATCCCAGGGCTAAAAGTAACCCCTGAGTTTGCAACAATGCATCAACTTTTGATTATTTAGCACTTAAATAGCAATTGACAGTTATTCTCTCTGTTGTTCTTATTTTGTATAGGGGGTGGGGATAGGGTGGCTCCAGAAAAAGGAGGACGGATTGAGATGTTGGGTTTTACTTCCATTGTTTTCAGCAGAAGTAAAACCCAGATGTTTCAATCCATCCTTTTTACTTCTATTGCTTTCAGCAGAAGTAAAATCCAGATGTCTCAATCTGTCCCCCTTCTTTCTGGACCTCTGTTTTATCCCTACACTACCTATCTCCAACCCCACCCCAGCTGACAGATCTTGGACTGCCTTTAAGTTCGTATCCGAATCGCAGGTCTCTAATCTCTGCCTCAAATTAAAAACTTGCAACTGTACCTTGGACCCATTCCCCTCCTACCTATTTGAGAAAATTCCCACACAGGCCATCACATCTCTCACCAAACTTATAAACTCTGCTCTTTTGTTGGGCCTATTCTCTTCTGAAATGGGACACATCGCTTTGACCCCACTACTGAAAAAATCTGATCTTGACCCTCCACTCCTTCCAGCTATTGTCCAATAGCAAATATCCCTCTCCTAACCAAGATGCTAGAATCTATCATATCTTCCGAACTCTCATCCTATTTAGAAAGATTCTCTATTCTCCTTCCTTACCAATATGGATTCAGACCCAATTTCAGCACCGAATCCCTATTGGCCTCACTAATCTCTAAGGTTCAACAACTTCATTCTCGTAATAAGTTCGCTGTTCTTCTACAATTTGACCTTTCTGCGGCTTTTGACGTTGTCCATCATGATATTCTTGTTTTCCAACTCTCCGAGATAGGCATCAACTCCACAGTTCTAGACTGGTTCTCAAAATTCTTAAGTTCCTGTTCTTACACCGTTTACATGAACGGTATCTCATCCTCCCCTTGGAAACCGACATGTGGAGGAGTCCCACAAGGTTCACCTCTCTCTCCTATTCTTTTCAATATCTATATGTCCTCTCTAAAACTCCTCCATCTATCCCCCCTTGAAACACTTTACACTTATGCTGATGACATCCTTGACCTCCTCGAGATCGACTCAAACCTCACTAACCTCTCCGAGAACATATCCTCATGTATTTCGAACCTCCAAACCTGGGCCCTCACTGTTCAAATGAAATTAAACGAATCCAAAACAAAACTACTTTGGCTCGGTCCAATATTAGACCATTTACCCACCTCCATTCCACTGTCCTCCGGCCCCTCACTACAGCTTGAGTTCTCAAGCAAAGTTCTGGGCATCATCGTGGATTCTTCACTATCCTTCAATGACCACCTCCACTCCCTGGTAAAAAAAAAATGCTTCTTTAGCCTTCATATGCTGAGGAAAGTGAGATCCTGTTTCCATCAAAAACACTTTGCCGCCCTTGTACAATCCATCATCCTCTCCAGATTAGACTATTGCAACTCTATTTACTTAAGCCTAACTAAGAAAAGCCTCCTCAGACTCCAGCGGATTCAGAATACTGCGGCTAAGCTTTTTTTCGCAAAAAGTAAATTTGATCACGTCTCACCACTTCTGTCCAAGCTTCACTGGCTTCCAATAATCTCCAGGGTCCACTTCAAATGTGCCTGCCTAACTTTCAAGATCCTTCATGGCATTATTCCTCCCGTTATTCCACTATCTTGGAATTCCTCTAATCCTAATTCCACCAGATCCTCCCAAAAATTAAAACTATCCTTCCCTTTGACAAAAGGTATATCCCATGCTGGAAAACTAGGGACATCCCTCCCCTTTAGAATCACCGAGCTCTGAAACAACCTTACATCCCCTCTCCGAAATTCGAGCTCCTTCCAACTTTTCCGAAAACATCTGAAAACTTGGCTTTTCTCTAAAATGTAACACCTCCCTCCTCTCTGTTACCCAAAACCCCCCTTTTTCTCCATTACTCTCAACCCACAACCATCCTTTGGAGCTCTACGACCGTGAAGAAGATGCGGTATACAAACCTAAGGTTTAGTTTAGTTTAGTGAAGCCACCATGGCTCTGACTTTGTGGGCTGTGACTCGACTCTGCAGATGCAGTCAATCCTGAGCATAGCAGAAAGAGATACAGGCAGCCATCCAGTTGGAGATGGTTCGCTTAGAAATCGGATGTCCCAACTTGTTCGGATCGAAGGAGACAAAAAGTTGAGGAGCAGATCTGTGTGGTTCGGTGCATTCTAAGTAGAAGGCCAAAGCACACTTACAGTCCAGGGTATGAAGAGCTGATTCTCCAGGATGAAAATGAGGCCTTGGAAAAAACACTGGAAGTACAATGGTTTGGTTGAGATGAAATTCTGAAACCACTTTAGGTAAGAATTTAGGATTAGTACGGAGGACCACCTTGTCATGATGGAAAACTGTGAAAGGTTGCTCAGCAATTAAGGCTTGCAGCTCACTGACTCTTCGAGCAGATGTGAGAGCAATGAGAAACACCACTTTCCAAGTGAGATATTTCAGATGAGCCATAGACATTGGTTCAAATGGAGGCTTCATCAACTGAGCAAGAACAACATTGAGATCCCAAACCACTGGAGGCGGTTTGAGAGGAGGTTTGACACTGAAAAGTCCTTTCATAAATCTGGAGTCTCCCAATGCTCTGTTAGCATTACTGTAATGTCTGGATATGAAGGAAAAAGGTGGTCTGAGTCTTAGAGCTGCTCATGACAGAATGCTGAGCAGCAGAGGTCTGCAGGGTTCAAGCTTTAATACCCGCAAAGATTCTGTGATGACCTCCAGCAAAGCCTCTGGTTTTAAAAAGAGGCACACCGTCAGGTCCTCCTACAGTCCAGGGTTGCCATCAACTCCTGACTGGTGCCCTCCCCCTTCCGCCTGAGACCCTGAATCCTCCCAAACTGAAGATTTGTTTTGAGGGAGTAAAGGCATTGATTCTTACCCCCCGTCATCCCAGTCCTTCTCTGACTAAACCTCCAGTTCCTGCAGATGAACCTGCAGGAGGAGAACCACACTCTTAAGGGGAAAAACCTATGCGCAACAACCGGCATGACCCCAGATGGTACAGATAGTCTTATGTTCAAAACCTATCTGGATTATCAGGGTCTAACAAAATTTGGAATAAAACCCTGAACAGGATTGTCCCGAGAACCTCTGCAGACTCCCCTTGTTCTCTCATGGGCCTAAAGGCATCTGAGCATCTGTGCTTCACCAAAGACATTGAGTCACTATTCGAATGCTCTAGGAGGGATTTTGGTCCCAAAAAACAAGCCACCTGTGACTCCATTGCTCAGAGGGACCATAGGGGGCTAAGCACAGCACTCCCATCCCCCACACTTGTCCCGTGGCATGTAGAACATGAATTCTCCTCAGCCAGCCATCAAGCACAAATCTGGCAAGAAATCAGGGTTAAAACAGCCAGAGGAGTCCATCTCTAATGATTTTAATCAAAACTGAGGCTTTTAAAAGGCTTTTAAAATCAAACTGAAAAATTCAAGATGGTTGCCGTGACAGCATTTTGGTGCAAAAAAACTGCCTGGGAGAGCTAAATAAAAGTTCAAAAAATTCTAGAGGTAGGAGACCAAATTTCAAGCCACATAAATCCCAAAAATGCAATTTAAGACACCCCTTTCTCAATGTTTCCCATAGGCTACAATAGGATTTACTCATGGTTCTGCTGGTACTATGCCTGCTTTCAGCTGAAACAGCAGTTGAGAGATGAAGACTACTGCCTCAGACAAGCATGTAAAAATAATCCAGATGCTTATTTCTTCGAGCTGACAATCAGACCATGAGAGAGATGGAGTCCCAAGACCTCCACAATGCCACATGTTAGTCGGGGAGAGGGGGGGGGGAACACAGCTGGCACCCAATAAAGTCCTCAAGACCGACACGGAGCCACACAGCCTGCACTCAAGTTCTGGTAACAACCAAAAGCCCCAAGCCACTAAAGGTGTTAGAGCAGGCTAGCTAGGAAGGTGTCCTGTGAGTTGCCCTCTGAGTTTACAGACTTTTGGCCAGGAGAGTCTCTCTTCTCCCAGGAAGAGCTGCCTCAGGAAAACTGGGGACCTCTGAAGCACAGAGAGGCCTCAAAATCAGGATAAAACCCCAAAAATAACAAATCAAAATCACAGCAGATCAGAAAGACATCTTCAACTTGCGTATAGAAGGAAAAACTGGGAAACTACAGCACAGCCCAGTGATACAAGAGGTGGAGCCAAAAATGCAGATGATGCCTTCTACACAACTCGCAATTAGAGGTGAATAACTACTGGTTCAAGACTCATATGCCTTTTGCACTAGAAAATTGCCCTATACTTTAACCTTCACCTTGTCCCTCCAACAAAAGGGTAAAAAAGACTTCATGTTACTTGTACCCCTTAATTAGGATTACAGTGCCATTCACAGTCAGCAGTGTCTTCATTTAAACATTCACATTCACCTACCTGACAGGTGTGAATGTGATGCCGACCCAATCTATCACAGAGCTCTTGGGATAAACCTGTTCGCTTCAGTTTTTTGTTGGCCATGCTGTGCAGTCAAATTGTTACCCAGGCCCTAGAAAACCAGAAGCAAAACTTAGGAGGTCTTAATCACAAAGCAAATACAGGCCATGGGGAGGCAAAAGTTTTCGTTTGGAATTTTAAATCCGGATTAAAATGTTTTCTAAGATAAATACACAAAAGAAAAGCACAGTAAATGCTCCTCAATTAACAGTTACATAAGAAGTGTGTGCGTGTGTGAAATAAAGTCTTAATCCTTGATCACTTAGCACACTTCATACATATATATGAAAACTGAATATATGCAGATTAATTGAATTCAAAACACTCATAAAAACATACATCCAAAATATCACTCATTTTATTTATACACACAAATTCTGGGCAAATTCTGTAAATGAGGCATGCTTAGTATCAATTCTACAATGGCTTCTGGATGCAGCTAAGCCATTGTAGAATAATAGAGCAAAAACATTTAGAAACACTGAAAGTTAGGCAAGCCAACTTACATCATCTTAATAGCTGGTATAATTTAGCACACATGTGTGCCATGTAATGTACCCAACTAACAGTATTCTATAATCTGTATGATAGGGTGGAGTTTATTTTTGACATTTTCTATAAATAGCCACCTTATCCCATAATTTTGTTTTGAATATATGAAAAAATATTTCGGTCAAAACAGTCAAAATTGGTGAACATTTACTAACACTGATGTTTTGAAGGCATCAAATAGTAATAATTTTGCAATCTGCATAAGGCATTATTGAATATGTGCAATTGCGAACCAAATTAAGTGGTCGCTATTTTGTAAACTACAGTGGAACAACAAAGTGAACATGTAACTCCTCATAACTCAAGTCATCGGCTGATGATATAAGCCGTTACTTTTCCTACACATGTATGATGCTGGACACTCAGGACTACTATAAATGTTTTCATATTTTGTAATTTGATTTTAAATTTTGTTGGAGCAAGCCTTAGCCTGTATGATGGAAAAATTATGATTTACCTGATAATTTTTTTCTTTTTTAGTCCTACCAGGCCAGTCCAGTAAAGAGGGATTTTTCCCTCTACCTGCAGATAGAAACAGAGGAAAAAGGAGCTCCAGGTAATTTGCTCCTTAAGGGTATTACCGTATTTCCCCAATGATAAACCGCCCCACGTTATAGGCCGCCCCATTCTATAAGCCACAGAAAATGTTCATTTATGTTTTAAAACTCTAAGATAAGCCGCCTCATGTTATTAGCTGCAGCGTTACTGAAGTAAAAGCATCTAATTTGGCATGCCCCTGAAGGCCTTTGCAACTCTATAATGACATTATACTTGAGCGTGAACAATTGATAAAATTTTGCACTTACCAATATCATGCCACAACGCAAGTCCTTCACTGCAGAATTTAAACTCTAGGTCATTGCTTTCGCAAAAGAAAAGGCAACCGTGCTGCTGGATGCTATTTTAAAGTAGATGAAAAATAAGTGAGAAATTGGCAGAAAGATGAGAAAGCTTTGCACGTGGTTCCACCATGCAGGCGTACAAGGGAAGCAAAATGGCCAAACTTGGAAAAGTGACTAAAGAATGGATTCTTGTGCAGTGTGAGAGCAATTGGATAGTTTCAACAATAGCCATCAAAATGATGGCACAAGGAATGGCAATTGATAACTTCAAAGGGTTCAATTGAGTTTCTCACTTCATGAAACAAAATGGTCTATCTATCCGAGCCAGAATGACTGTGGGACAGAGACCGCCAGACAACTGGGAGAAGAAACTTGACAGTTTTAGAGAGTTTGTCGGCAAGGAAATCGAGACACTGAAACACTGGATGACATCATCAACATGGATGAGGTCCTGATGCAGATGGACATTCCATAAACATGCAATGTCGATAAAGTTGGTTAAAAGACCATATCAGTAGCTACCACAAGTCAAGAGCGGACAAATTTTATGGTTGTTCTAGCTTACACGGCAAGTGGCAAAAAGCTGAAGCCATTCGTGATTTTTAAGAGGGTAACAATGCCATAGGTAAAACAACGAAACCCAAAAAATGTACCCCAAGGAATCCACAGAGAAGAGAACCCAAGGAAAACCTAAAAAACACCATGGAGTGACGATTTTCCTGTAATGGACTTTATTTAAAATATGAAAGTTCCAAACATGCAATAAATCAATCCACATGAAAATAAAATCATCCACATAAAAACCTAAAGGACCTAGTTCGCTGAAAGCGTAGGACCCGACACGGTCTGCGTTTCGACAAGATAGTCTTCTTCAGGGGTCTCTGAAAGTCCTATGGTGGTAGATATGTGGAAAAATTGATATGTGGAAAGTTGTAAGGAGAACGCTGCTTGAGCGTCAGGAGCAGCGAGGGGCATTCAGCGCAGCTCCCAGCGCTAAAAAACGCTAGCGCGGTTTGATAAAAGGGGACCGTCCTCATAAAACAGCAACTGCTGTGTAAATACTCTCTCTTCAGCGGGCAGGAAGGCGCGGCCTCAGCTTCCTTGCTGCTGTTTCTTGAACTTTTACTGAGGCAGGTGCTGCACCGTGTACCAAGTTTTGTCCACTCTATAAGCCGAGGAAAGCTGGGACCGGGTGGAGCTCCTGCTTACCACGGCCAACGTGGGCTCTTTGTTTGACAAGGTGGGTACGGGGGAGAGGTGTTCCGCCCCGAGGCCTGCCCATGCAGCTTCGGCTCCTGCTGGGCCAGTTTCTGAGAGCCGGAGGAACTAAATAAGGTAATGGGGGGGGGTGTATTCGCTCTATAAGGGGGGGTTGGGTATTTGCTCCATAACATGCACCCTTATTTCCACCCACTTTTCTGGGGGGGGGGGGAAGTGTGTCTTATAGAGCGAAAAATACAGTACATGTAAACTGCAACCACTTGATATTGCTGTCAATCATTCATTTAAGTGCCTTGTGAGGATCGAGTGGGAAAAATGGATGATGGATGGCGAGCATAGATTCACTCCGTCTGACCGGCAGCGACATACATTCAAGCATGCGAATGGGTTATTTCGGTGTGGAACAACGTGACCCAGAAAGCATACAGAACGGTTTCGCAAAGCTGTAATCCTTCCTCCACCTACAAGCCTACCAGCAGCACAAGCAATGTAATATCCGAGAGCAATACCGCTGACGAAAGTGTGTCCAACATCAGCAACAGCAAAGCAACACAGGTCGCAATTGAGTTGTTCAGCGACAACGATTACGGATATGATTTTGAAGGATTTGAAGAAAGGTAAGCCTAATAAATTTTGTCTTTCAGTGTTGCTAATTTTATTCTGAAGAATTTACATGTAGACAGATGATTGACATTGCTGTACTGCAGTACCCCCACCCTCCAGTCATTTAAATTAAAAATTAAAAACTCATCTTTTCTCAGCCAACAAATAAACTAGGATGTAATGTAGCAAAGGCCTGAAAAAGTTCAATTTTTACATTGCAGCAACGAACCTGAAAGAGATGAATGTGAAGAAGAGGCTGGATGCAAGAGCACCAAGTAATAGAACATCATCACTGAACCAATGATGGCGTCATTCTTAATTGACATAATTTTTTTGTCTACTGGACAATTCATAATTCATATGCTTTTCAAATTGTGGGCTTACTTATTTAACTGTATCTATGAACATTGTCACTATCTATGATTTTTTGAAGTAAACATTACATTTAAAGTCAATGAATCATTTGGGTATGTCGTCTTTTTGTGCACTGAATTATACTTTTAGCGAATTTGTTTTCATGTTTTTAGATAGGCCACCCCATTTAAGCAAGCCGCACCCAATAAGCAGGTTTGTACAATTAATGTATAAGCCACGGTCTATCATTGGAGAAATACAGTATGCTGCTTGGTATGCTCAGTATTTTGAATATAGAAATTGGGGACAAGTTACACACAATGTAACAAGAGTGAAAAGGTGCATATATCGGATAGAAAAAATCACTCTATGGACCTGTTCAAAGAGTAAAGTTGATTGAATGATGTAACACAGTTCACCAAAACTTGCTCAGAATCAAGGAGGGGAAAACTGGGGCTAGCCCCAGAAAAACCACCTCACAGCCCAATCATCGCATGAGGGGTAAACGGTATCATTATATCATTCCATGTATGCTTGTATGTTGAAAAAATTGAGCACTATAATGATTAGATAGTTTTTAAGTCGAAGAACTAAGCAAACTTAACTTATAGCTTGCGGGTTCCGACGTGCACGTTTCGATCCTGCCTCAGGGAACACACAGGAATTGTTGGAAAAGACATGCGATGGGTACAGAGTTTCAGGATGGACAAATGTCTCCCATATGAAAGCGCGAATGGCGCAGGTTAACTGCTTTGAAAGGACTGTGTGCGGGATCACACTTGATTGCGTAATCCAGGGAAATGGATCTCTGCAAGACAAAGCCTAAAGCTCGGACACTCTATGGGCCAATATCATGGCCAAGAATACCATCTTGACCGTAAGATCCATCAGAGATGCACAGATTAACAGCTCATAGGATGGACCCACCAGGGACCTGAAAACCAGATTAAGATTCTAAATCGGAAACAGCTGATGAAGAGGAGGTTGAAGCCATAGCATGCCCTTCAGGAACCTAACCACATCCAGATGAGCCGCAAGGGAGCCTCCCTGGGCCTTAGTATAAGCTGCAATGGTTGACTTCTTCTTGTTACATAAGAAGGGAACAACCACCCCTGCCAAGTAGCCTCTGCGCATTAATCTGCACACTCAAGCCAGGCCATAAGACCAAAGCGGTCCAGAACCTGCAGAGCTATCAGGCCCTGTGTGAAAAGTTGAAGGTGGTGGGAAAGTCTAAGATCCCACACTAACTTCAAAAGAACCAAGTCCGCATACCATGGGCGCCTCGGCCAAATGGGCGCCACGAGAATTACTCGACCCCGGTATGTCTTAATCCTGTGCAGAAGCTGCCCTATCATGGGCCATGTAGGAAAGGCATATAAAAGAACTGCCTGGTTGAACCATGACTTTCAAACCTATGCTCCTGGTTCATGATGGCGGCTGAAGAACAGCCGCCTTCTTGTTGGATGCTGACACCATTAGGTCAAAAGTGAGATTACCCCAACTTCCAACAATGTGTGGGACAGTGATTACTCCCTTGGCTCCAGAGTTTGGCAGCTAAAATAATCTGTTTGTACATCATCTATGCCTGTAGCATGCGCTACCGAAAGCGCTAGAAAAATGGCATTCTGCCCAGTAAAGGAGCATTTGAGCCTCCCGCCAGAGAGGTGCACTTCTGGTGCCCTCTTAGTGAGTGACATAGGTAGCTGCCGTGGTGTTGACTGAGAAAACTCAAACTGCCTTGTACTGGAGTGCCTTCTCTAAGTCCTGGGGAGCCAGCCGGAACGCTTGAAGCACGAAGAGAAAGACCAACCACTTCCTCTCAGAAGGAGACCAAAGTCTCTGAACCGAACGGACCGCGCAAAGCACCCCCAGCCAAAAAAGCTGGCATTTGTTAATAGGATCATCCAAGTGGAGATCCAGAGGGGAACCTCTATGGCAAGAGAGAGAGCATTAAACCATCAGGCCAAACTATGACAAACCTTCACCGTCCATGGGATCCATAGGTGAAGTTGGTCTCTTTGTGTGCTCCAATGGGAGATAAGCGCATCCTGAAGTGGCCACAAGTGGGCTCTCACCAGGGGACAATGTCCACGGTCGCGACCAGCAATCCCAGAATCTGCAAGCATTGTCAGGCTGTCAAAGCAGAAGTGTTCAGAAGAACACGTATCAACTGACAGTGCTTTTCTTTATAAGACTGCGAAAGAAACACTCTGTTCACACTCATAGCGAACCACACATCTGGACATTCAAGGTCTTGTGCCAGAATGAGGTGACTGCACTGAAAACTAATCATCCAGCCCAATATCTGCAGCATCTGGATACTGAATCTTCATAAGTGGGCTGCTACAACAACTATCATTTTGGCAAAGGTCTGAAGTGCTGTCACCAGCCCGAAAAGCAAGACCACAAACTAGAAATGCTATTGCAAGACATGGATCCCTATCTTCCTTGAACCAGAAAGATAGGGATCTGAAGGTAAGCCTCTGTCAATTCCAGAGAAGCCAGAAATTACTTTGGCACGACTGAGGTGATCACCAATTTTATCATGTCCATTCGGAACTGAGAAACCCAGAAGTCTCCATTGATGGCCTTGAGATTGAGAAATAGTCTCTAGCCTTGAGAACCTCTCTTTGGCACATAAGCCTATCGAATATCTGCTGATGCTTGAATCAGACTCCAGAACGGGCTCTATAGCTGCTATATCCAGTAATAGTTGTACAGGAACGCTGAGAACCCTTGCTTCTTTGACTGGTTTCCCCCCCAGCGAGCTGTGTGACTTTCGGCCCACTCCTCCCGGAATGCAGAGAGTCTCTCCTTCCCCCAATGCGGGGCGAGGCAGCCGCAGGCCTGGCGTCATAACTGCTTCTTTGGGCAGAAGCACACTGTCAAAAATTTTGGGTGCCTGGCACCACCAAATATATTTCTGGTGTATTGATAAGACCTTTGACCTGAGGGACCTCCAGGATATGGACGATATTGCCAGCAACACAGGGAAACCACCCCGGTTCCTTGGAAGATCAAGGCCTGCTGTCTGGCAAGGACTTGGATTTGCAGTCCTGCACACTAGTCATAGAATCAGCTAGACCCTTTCTGAACAATAATTGCCCCTTAATAGACAGTGTACTAAGGGTCGCCTTAGGAAGAAGAATCACCAGACCACAGTCTTATCCACAGTATCTGGCATGTGGACACAGCTTGCTCACTACCCTGAACAGATCATACAGGGCATTAGCCACATAATCCACTCCAGAGATCAATAATGGAAGATCCATATCGATGACCATGTGCCAGATCATGATGGTGCTTGGAGTGATGGCTCTGGTGACAAAGGATGCCATTGCAGCCATTTTCAAACCTGAGGCCATTTGAGCACAAAATCGCTTCAGCGTTCTTGGACATCCGAAGAAAGGCTAAAAAAACTGCGGATGTACTCGCTGGAAGAACGGAGAGAGAGGGGAGACATGATTGAGACCTTTAAGTATATTACGGGACGTATAGAGGTCAAAGATGCTATCTTCTGTCTTACAGGGCCCTCGGTTACAAGAGGGCACTCGCTGAAAGTCAGGGGAAGGAAATTTTACGGTGATACCAGGAAGTACTTCTTCACCAAAAGGGTAATCGATCATTGGAACCAGCTACCTCAGCAGGTGATTGAAGCCAACAACGTGTCAGATTTTAAGAGAAAATGGGATATTCACGTGGGATCTCTAGGGGAATAAACGTTAGGGAGTGGGTCATTGGTGTGGGCAGACTTGATGGGCTAAGGCCCTTTTCTGCCGTCAATTTTCATGTTTCTATGTTTCTAACCACCTCTCTACTGCAGTCAGACAAACCTGCAATGGTGACAAATCAATCTTAGTTTTCCCAGATCTCCAAATGAACCATATATTATCTGCATATGTAAACAGGCACACCCCCAAGACTGAATTACTTACCGTGACAGGTGTTGTCCAGGGACAGCAGGCAGATATTCTCAACATGTGGGGGTGACGTTATCCACGGAGCCCTGTAGTTGACAGCCTTGCAGGCAGACTTGCTTGGAGAACTTTCAAAGAGTTCGCGACTGCCTTCCCACTGAACGTGGGTCGTGCGTCTCCTGTGAGGTGCTTCAGTTCAGATAGCTAGCTAAGAAGCCAACCAGGGGAGGTGGGTGGGTTGTGAGAGTATCTACCTGCTGTCCCTGGATAACAACTGTTACGGTAAGTAACTGTGCTTTATCCCAGGACAATGAGGCAGCATATTCTCAACATGTGGGTGACCTCAAAGCTAACCAGAATGGGATGGTGGGAGTGTTGGCAATTTAGGAGAATAAATGTTGTAAAACTGCCTGGCCACAATGGCCATCCCGTCTGGAGAAAGTATCCAGGCAATAATGAGAGGTGAATGTATGAACCGAGGACCTTGCAGATTTCCTCAATAGGAGTTGATCTGAGGAAAGCTACAGATGCCGCCATAGCTCTAACTTTATGGCCTGTGACTCGACCCTGCAGAGGGAGACCAGTCTGAGCATAGCAGAAAGAGATGCATGCAGCCATCCAGTTGGAGATGGTTCGCTTGGAAAAAGGATCATAAGAACATAAGAAATGCCTCTGCTGGGTCAGACCCGAGGTCCATCGTGCCCAGCAGTCCGCTCACACGGCGGCCCAACAGGTCCAGGACCTGTGCAGTAATCTTCTATCTATACCCCTCTATCCCCATTTCCAGTAGAAATTTGTCCAATCCTTTCTTGAACCCCAGTACCGTACTCTGCCTTATAACGTCCTCTGGAAGCGCATTCCAGGTGTCCACCACACGTTGGGTAAAGAAGAACTTCCTAGCATTTGTTTTGAATCTGTCCCCTTTCAACTTTTCCGAATGCCCTCTTGTTCTCTTATTTTTCGAAAGTTCGAAGAATCTGTCCCTCTCTACTCTCTCTATGCCCTTCATGATCTTATAAGTCTCTATCATATCCCCTCTAAGTCTCCTCTTCTCCAGGGAAAAGAGACCCAGCTTCTCCAATCTCTCAGAATATGACAGGTTTTCCATACCTATTATCAGACGTGTTGCTCTCCTTTGAACCCTCTCGACTAATGCCATATCCTTCTTAAGATACGGCGACCAATATTGGACGCAGTACTCCAAATGCGGGCGCACCATCGCCCGATACAACGGCAGGATAACTTCTTTCGTTCTGGCTGTAATACCCTTTTTGATTATACCAAGCATTCTATTCGCTCTCTTAGCAGCCGCTGCACACTGTACCGACGGCTTCATTGTCATGTCCACCATTACCCCCAAGTCCCTTTCCTGGGTACTCTTATTCAATAACATCCCTCCCATTGTATAGTTGTACCTCGAGTTTCTGCTCCCCACATGTAATACTTTACATTTTTCAATGTTGAACTTCATCTGCCATTTCGCCGCCCATTCTTCTAATTTGTTCAAGTCCCTTTGCAACTTTTCGCAGTCCTCTGTAGTCCGAGCTCCATTAAATAGTTTGGTGTCGTCCGCAAATTTTATTATCTCCGCAAATTTTATTATGCCCCAACTTATTTTGATCGAAGGAGAGAAAAAGTTGAGGAGCAGTTCTGTGGGGTTGAGTGTGTTGCAAGTAGAAAGCCAAAACACGTTTACAGTCCAGAGTATGAAAAGCTGTTTCTCCAGGATGAGAATGAGGCTTTGGAAAAACACTGGAAGAATAATGGATTGATTGAGATGAAATTCTGAAACCACTTTAGGTAAGAATTTAGGATGAGTACGGAGGACCACCTTGTCATGATGGAAAACTATGAAAAGTGGATCTGCCACTAGAGCTTGTAGCTCACTGAGCTCACTGAGAGGTGAGCGCAATGAGAAAAATCACTTTCCAATTGAGATGCTTAAGATGAGCCGAATCTATTGGTTCGAAAGGAGGCTTCATCAATTGAGCAAGAACAACATTGAGATCAGGGGAGGGGATACTTGGAATGGGCAGACTTGGTGGGCTATAGCCCTTTTCTGCTGCTTTTTTCTATGTTTCTATCCTTTAACACCACCCCGCCCTCACTAGGAAGTGCAATTAGCACTCTGTGCCACCAAAGAATCCACCTTTGGGGAAACAAAACACTTGTTAAATTCATCCACCTTCGGACAGACTTCGAGCTTAGACATAGCTAGCCTTCCGGCACCTTCCAATGATCCATGAGCATCTGCGCTATATCTGAATGAACAGGAAAACATGAAGACTGTGGATTTGTGCTACTCATAAGGGAGCATTGCACTGGGAAGGACTAAGGAGTCTCTAACATTAACTCTTGGAGGGACTCCGAAATTATCCTTATCAGTGCTGCAGGTTTAACAAGTCTCCGTACAGTGGGGTTTTCCCCAAGATCAGAAGCGTACCTCAGATCCGTATCCTGCAGATCTGGAACTGCAGCCACATCCCCCAATATGGAAGTGCCTGATAGAGAAAGTACAGGCATAAGATCATCATCTGGAATATCCGATTCGTCATGGCTCTGGTGAAGGGGACCTGCTCTCTAGGGGAAAGGAACGCCCAGGGCAAACAGGGCCACCACTGTAGGAAGATACAGTAAATGTTGTTTCCCCCCCCACACACACACACACACACACACACACAAAAAAAAAAAAATCAAAAACAGCAGCAAAATAAACTTTGGGGGAAACTTCACTCCTAGGGGCAGAGGTCCCTTCTGACCTTTGTGTAGAGCTCTTGGAGCTTTTTCAGGATTTTGGTGCTGAATCGAGGCTGATTCACCAGGGACAAACTTGCGCTGCTCCCCGTCCCAAATTTAGACTTCTCAGATGGTCCTCGGATGGCCCGAGCATCAAAACCCCCTGAAGGGGCAAAGGGGTGTCAAGGCTGATGCTACCTCTACCCTCTCATGCACCTCGTGGATCACAGCTACTCGCCTGATAGCCATTTGTCACAAACAGGGAATGAATCCAAATAATTCTGCCCTGAGTAGTCCTCCTGATAGTTTTCTTTGAAAAACAAGGTGTTTTGAGGCTGATAAAAGCATGTAAATTCAAATCAGGAAATCCAAGATGGCTGCCATGGGAGAAATTCTAGCACTAAAAATGGTCCAGGAAATCCACATAAACTTCAAAACATGATGATTTGGGGATTTTAGGGGTGGAGAGACCCAGGGCTAGCCAGAAAACCACCCAAAACTCAATTCTGAAGACTCCCAAAATCGTTCTCACAGGCTCACAGCCATGCCATGCTGTGTGCAGAGAGCTGCAGGAAAGAAGCTGGAACAGCTTATAGGGAGATCCTTTGCCTCAAGAAGCTTTTAATGTGGACTGCCAGTTTCTTCTGACTGCCTCTCGGACCCAACGAACTGGCTGGAGAACTCCACCCCTCCAGAACCCGAACACACTAATGGGTGGAGGAACACAGTCAGCCCCGATCCTGGATATACCACCACAGAGCTGTTCATTTTATTCTCAAACCCAGTAGCAGACGAATCTGGGGTGAGCAGTACTCCCAAGGGAACAGTCCCTAAGCCCTGAACTGAAAATGCAGGCTGTCCAAGTGGGTTCACTGCACAGCAGCCAACCCCTTGGAAACAGACTTCATCAGTAAAGTCTGCGTTCTCCCGCAATCAGAACTGTCCTCCACGGGGATCTGCTGCACCATGTTTGAAGAATCTTAAAATGAATTTAAATATAAACGGAGTAATATATCCAGTTGATCCTACTATTAAAATTCTAGGGGTATATTTGGACCAAAATTTGAATATGAAAGTCCAAATTGATGCTCTGTTACGGAAAAGTTTCTTTATGCTGTGGAAACTGTGAACAATTAGACCATATTTTGACACTCCTTCCTTTAGACTACTGGTGCAATCTTTTGTCTTGAGTATTTTGGACTATTGTAACATAGTTTATCTTGAAGGCAATCCAAAAAATTTTCACAGGTTAAGAACACTGCTATTCAAATAATTTTCAATCTTAAAAAAAAAGATCTTTAAAGAGTTATTTCAGACACAGCTATCGGAAAAGGAGGGGAGAGGAGAGGTGCCAGCGCACAACTGATAGCATTCTTACAAAGGGGTTAGTACAGCTCGCACCGCACAACAGCATACTCTCATCACCTCAAGACACAAAACAGGAAAATAATCTTAGTGAATCAGGTCCCAAAGGATTTGCAAAGATCTCGAAGAACAAACAATCTTCTCCCCAATACACCCATCAATTTGGGGGGGAGAGAGCACAATTAGTTAGGTGAGAAGGGTTCATATAGTTCTCAGCCAATGGCTCCTAAGAATCAGAAAATGAGACTCAGATCATTTCATCTCAAAATCCGGGTGCTAGCGCTTAAAAATTTGGTACTTGGATAATGTATTCTTTTTGTAGTCTAATTAAATAAAGCACCACCCAAACCGGGTCAAAATTGGTTCATTCATACCCAATCCCACAGCAAAGATGAGGAATGAAATTCAACAAGTAGATTTCTGTTTCCATTTCAACCCAATAACAGAAAGTTCAAAGGGGGGGTTGTATTTATTCCTGCAATGAGGTACCTACTAGGACATTGATAGATATACACACCACAGATTGACAGCACACATTAATAAAACTGGTGATCAAAATACCAATAAAATATATTAACCAAACGCAGACTTGAAAAAGATGAGTCATTAGTCTGGTTAAAATGTAATCAATATAATGAAATCCTGGACGGCCAGAGAAAGCTTTTTCCTTAGATTAGACACCATAACTGCAAATCATTTAATCTTCCATCTCAGGTCCAAACTCAGATTGTGAGCCCTCCAGTTAAGTGCTGATTATTGTACTTAACTAGCTATGTACCAGATGGCTCTGAAAACCTATAAATTCAATGTCGATGCCTATATATGGCCTGGCGTTGAATTTCTGGGTTTAACGCCAGCAGTGCTCAGCAGAATATCAGGCACATCGTCCTGCCAGCATTTAAAAAATAAATCTGTTATCTTTTTTGGCTCCGATTCTAGGGCCCTTTCACTAAGCTGCATTAAATGCTCAAGCACACCCAACAAAGCTTAAAATAATGTAGCGTGGGACACATGGGCCCCGATTCTTTAAAGTCTGCCCAAAGTTAGACACCGATATAGGCACCAATTCTAGAAAACATAGGCGCCCATTATAGAATCATTTTTAGCATTGCCTAAGTGTGCTTAGGAGGTGCTCAGCATCCTAATGTTTAGGCGTCCCCTATTTATGCAAGGGTTTACTTCGCCTAAAGTCAGGCAATCATTTTA
The DNA here is from genome assembly GCF_902459505.1 of Geotrypetes seraphini. Classification (NCBI taxonomy): domain Eukaryota; kingdom Metazoa; phylum Chordata; class Amphibia; order Gymnophiona; family Dermophiidae; genus Geotrypetes; species Geotrypetes seraphini. The sequence goes on along the minus strand of NC_047090.1, from coordinate 100,112,720 downwards.
GAGCCTACCAGCACCAAATTCACAGAGGCACCTAATTCAAAAACATGCCCTTGATTTGCCCCCCTAACCACACCCATTTGTAGTATAGGCGCTTTGAGATAGGGGTCTACTCTTTAAAGAATCAAATTTTTCAAGTTAGGTGCCTAAGTTTTAATTATGGTAAGTCCAATCAAAGCTGATGGTGAGGTGTTGAGAGCCAATATCAGCCCTGATTAAGTCTATTTATCAATTAGGTTAGGCACTGATATTGGCGCCTAAATTTAGGCGACCTTTAAATAATCAGAGCCATAATGCTCAATAGAATGCCAAATGGGTTTGGAAAGGAACATATTAGGAGTATGGGTGTTTTTGCACTAAACAGTTGGTGGATCTACATTAGTGAGTGCTAACTGGTTATTTCATGATTATTATGTGAGTCTTTACTGCCTACAAAAAGGATGGTGTTAAGTACTTGCATAGTGATTTTTTTTTTTTTTAATGACACTTTCCTTCTAGCCTTCAGCCAATAAGGTAACTAAAGGCACACTTGGTCAGCTTTTTGGAAATAGAGGATGATTTAAAAAAACAGTAAAGGGTTCAAAAAGTTTCAGGACTGATTTTATAAATATTTATTAAACAATCTTACAACTTATTCCAATGGGTCCCCTTCAAAGTACTCCCCTTCCCCTACATATACACTTTTCCCAATGTCGTTTCCACTTCCCTCAACAATCCTTTCAGATTTCAGTTAAGAGTCCCAGTATCTCTGCGGGAAATCCATTTCTTCGCTCTCATCACTTATACCCCTTACTTGCTTTTGGCAAGATTATGGGTACCCTACTATCACTTTTAACTTCTTCCCTATGACCTTGTTCATGTTGTTCAGTGTTATCTTCTCTTCTGAAGTCCCAGCTCAAGGTCCTGCTGCTAACACACACACTTCCTGAGAAGCAGGACAAGATCGCCTCCAGACCTAAATATATTAGCTAATAAATGAGCATAAAAAGACAGGCCAAACTGTAAAGTTCCGTTTCATTTTCTGCATACAGAATTCAAGGATTTACAACAGCAAGGGGGTCACAACCCCTAAACAAAAAAGCAGACCAACTTTCCTGAAAAAAGAACATTCTACAGCCTTTTTCCTCGAATAAAATAAAACTACAACTTCCTGCGTTACCTTTTGTCTCTGCCAAGCTTACCTATAAACTTAACAAGTAAAATCTGAACTTCTGAAGCCTCCTATCTCACTTCTCTGCAAGACCAAGAAAGGAAGAGACGTCACAGGCATCGAATTTCTCTCTCCTAAGATTGTGATTAGAAACGGAAGCTAGCAGCATAGCGCCCTCCAGTGTGGGAGCTGAGTAATTTTTCTATAGCTGTCCTGTTAGGATTATAACTCGCTCTTTGTTGGGGCTTTACAAAATTCTGTTTTCATCCCAATTTTGTGGCAACAACCAGAATTTATAGTTATTTGGATTTTGCTCATATAGTATAAATAATTGTGTATGTTGTGTTGTAACCTGCCTTGGGTAAATAATAAAACAAACACAAACATTTGTGCATTTAACCCTGGCTTCTCGCCTCGTGCTCGCCACGCGGGCTCCAGCCAGCTCTTCGGGCGTCGGATCACCCACAACAACAAAAAATATCTCTGAGAATCTCGGAGAGAGCGTGAACTCGCAGGCCTTGAGCATGCGCAGATGCTCAAGGCCCAGCAAAGAAGAGGAGGCAGATCTTCGGGCACCGGCACCAACGCACAGGACATGCCGGTGCCGGTGCCTGTGGCCAGATGCAAGTAAGAAGCCTGTTCGGGTGGGTCTGGGGGATTTCAGATCGTGGAGGGAGGGTGCCGGATCGTGGGGAGCGCCACTTGCAAATCGAGGCACACTCGATTTCCGAGGCGCCGATTTTGCGAATGTTTTACTCGTCTTGCAAAGCACTCACAAACCGGTGCACTCGTAAACTGAGGTACCACTGTATGTATATATTCTCCACTTACAGACACAGTTCTCACCGAGCTTGTGCATAGGTAGGGTTACCAGATGTCCGGATTTCCTCGGACACGTCCTCCTTTTGAAGACATGTCCAGGGGTCCAGATGGCTTTTCAAAATCTAGTGCAGATGCCTTCCTGCCCGATGAGCAGGCAGCAGGGGGCGGGGCTGGGGGGCAGAATGGAGCAAGGGTGGGTGGAATGGGGCATGACTAGGGGTCCAGATTTTACTGACCTAAAATCTGGTAACCTTATGCATAGGATGGGGGCTGGATAACTCCAGTAGCAGGAGGAGATGCAATCCAAGGTCTCAATCAAGATGCTCAGGCTAGGCTCAGCTCTCATGCTGAAAGAACAGCCAAGTTCAAGGTATAACTAAATAAACTCAAACTCTTTATAGAACTGGTGTTTGGTTAACTGGAGAACTATTTACAATTTCTTCTCAGATGTTTTGGCAGTCAGCAATAGTCCGACCCACAACGTCTTTATCCTCTTTCTTCTTTGGTACTCCACTAGGAGTAACTATAATCTCTCTGTCCTTCCCTATAATCTCTCTGTTCACTCCTCCAGGGCCATAAAGGAGCTTCCACCTTTCTATGTGCTCATATACAACCCTCCACCAATCCAACATATGTGTTTTATGTATCTTTGACTCACCTCCCCCTCCATAATCTAACATAATTCCTTCGGTCTCCCTATATTTTTCCAGATCCAGCATCTTCCTTCCCTCCTCCCTTCCATCCACCACCATGTTCAACATCTCCCCCCCTCTCTCTCTCTCTCCCTCCCTCTGATCCCTCCCTCCCCCTTTCTTTCTCTCCCCCAATCCTCTCAAGTTCAACATTTCTTCCTCTTTTACTTCATTCTTCCTGGGTTCAACATCTCTCCCTCCCCTTCACCATCCCTTCCTCTGTTCTTTCCCTCTATCTTCCCTCCATCTCTACCCTCTGCCCTGAATCTAACATTGTTCCCCTCCATATCCCTTCCCTCTGCCCTGGATCCAACATCCTTCTCTCCATCCCTCCCTCCCCTCTTCCTTGAGGTCCAACATTGTTCCCTTTCTCTTTCCCCATCCTTTCCTCACCTCTTTCCCCGGTTCAACATTTCTCCTTTTGTCTTTCCTCCCTGGGTTGAATATCCCCTCTCTCCCAACCCCCTCTGTCCTCTGTCCAGCAGCTTCCCAGTAGCTGATCTCTTTCTCAACCCCCTATGATCCACAGCTTCCCCTTCTCCCACTCCTTTGACCCTACCCATGGTCTGGCAGCTTCCTCTCTCGCTAACCCCTCTATCTGGCAGCATCCTTCTCTCTCACCCCTAACTGATAGAATCCCCCTCTCTCATCCCCTAATCAGGCAATTCTCCCCTCTCTCTCAAAATGCCTAGCCCCCTTGTTCCAGCAGCTCTCCCCTCTCTCCTCTTCTTTCTATCCAGCATCTCTCCTCTCTCTGAAACCTCCTCCCTAACCCCTGCAGTCTGGCAGTATCCCATCTCTGTAACTTCCCACCTCCCCAATCTACCTTTAATCCTTTGCTTCTCCTCTCTCCATGTGACTAGCAATATTAAGAATTTTCATAATGCTTCATCCACCATTACCAGACAGGGGGACAAGATTCAACAGAGGGAAAGCTCTCCTCTCTCTGAAACCTCCTTCCTAACCCCTGCAGTCTGGCAGTATCCCATCTCTGTAACTTCCCACCTCCCCAATCTACCTTTAATCCTTTGCTTCTCCTCTCTCCATGTGACTAGCAACATTAAGAATTTTCATAATGCTGCATCCACCATTACCAGACAGGGGGACAAGATTCAACAGAGGGAAAGCTGTGGGAGTGGCAGCATTATGCAAATTGCTAGTATTGTCAGCCGCCTGGAAAGAGGAGAAGCGAAGGTTTAAAGGTAAATTGGGGAAGGGGAGATTACAGGCAGGGGACACTGCTGGACTATGGGGGGAGCTGCTGATCTTGGGGTGGGGAGTGGTTGAGAGAGAGGGGAAGTTATTAGATCTCCAGGGTATGGGGTTGAAAGAGAGGGGATGCTTGATCCAGGAGGGGAGATGAGGGAGAAAGATAAGATGTGTTAGCTGGGAGCAGGAAACAGCTGCTGCAAGTGACCAGGTGAGACAGACTTTCGTCACCCTGAGCCAGTGCTCACCTGGTCCATGCCTTGAGCTGGCTCTGAGCTGTTGTCTCCCCTGATGAGCAGCTGCAGTAACAAAATAATAAAAAGCAGACACAGAGCAACAGTCTTCAGGCATGCTCTCAGCTCTGCCAGTTCTTTGCCCCCTCTGACATCAACATCCTGTTCCAGGGCAGGGATCCTGCAAAGCCAACAACACAAGCTTGATGACTGTGACTTGCACTTGCTTTTTATTGTTTTGCTGCCATTGCTGCTTGTTGAGAGAAGCAGCAGCAGCAGCCCACAGGAAACAAGACACCCCAGGAAGGGAGGGTGAGGCAGGAGATGATGACTAGAAGGAAGAGGAAAAAAGATGGATAGGAAAGAGGCGAGCTGGATGGAAGAAGGATAGAGACAGAAGATGAAGAGAAAGAGGAAACATACTGGATGGAAAAAGGAGAAGCTAGATGGAAGGGGAGAGCAGGAGGAGACACTGGATGGAAGGATAGAGAGAGGTGGGATACTGGATGGAAGGGTAGGGAAAAAAGAGGGAAGACATTAAATGGAAGGATAGGGAGAGAAAAGGGAGATGCTGGATGAAAGAATGAGGAAAAAGAAGATAATGGATGTAAGGATGGAGATAGAAATGGCATGCTGAATGGAAAAGGGTAGAGAGAGAGTAGATGCTGTGGAGAAGGATGGGGAGAGAGAGTGGGTAGATGCTGGATGGAAGGATCTGGAGAGAGGATGGAAAAATAGGGATAAAAAGGGAGAGGCCGGATAGAAATGGGGACAGAATAGTGTTTGCAAAAGATTGGACAATAAAAGAAAGGGGCATAAGGGAGAAAACAAGTAAGGGAAAGATGAAAGTCTGTAGCTAGATGCAGTGGCGTACCTAGGGTATGTGGCACCCGGGGCCCATCATTTTTTGACACTCTGCCCCCCATGTAAAAAAATATTTTTTGTAATAACCATGAAACGGAATAAATGGTCAGAATAGAAACAGGCAGTGAAAATTTTCTTTTATTGAACCTCATATATGTAACCATTATTCCAAATATAACATAACATAAACTTCTGGCCACTTCATTTTTAAGCTTAGATCTTTCCTTCCAAACAGAGACCTTGCTAGATGTCAAATACAGAAAGAACAAGGTAACTTCACAAGGACTTAGCTGTGCAGGAAATGTGAATCTCCTCATACACCTACCATATAGTGCAAAAATGTGCAAAGATCTGTTTTTTTCTTTCGATCACTACATAGCCTAATGCTACACAAGCAGCGCTGTTACAAACATATTCTGAAGGTCAATGCTAAGGTTAACAAAGTTTCCTTCCTTAGACCACAAGGAGATACTGACAAACCACTGGAAGAGATCCCAAAACAACTACCCAGGCACAACACCCAAAGACCCACTCAGTGTGTGAACCAGTTGAGTGGAGTAGACTACATGGAGGGTGGAAAAGAGCCCGGAGTTTGCTCAGCAGAATTTCCCAGACCACCTCTTCCTATCAACACATTGACATGCTGCCGCCGCCACCACCACCACCACTAGAAACACCTCACCGGGTAGGCCAGAAATGCTTAATGGCACAAGGCTTTGTGTAAAGAGGTTACTGTCCAATGTAATTGAAGCGACTATCTTAACCGGAAAGGGACAAGGTGAAACCATATTTATCCCGCGGATACCACTTATTCCAACAGATCTTCCTTTTCAGTTTAAGAGATTGCAAATTCCAGTGAGACTTGCATTCTCTATCACAATCAACAAATCACAAGGACAGACTATTACATACTGTGGAGTGGATTTAAGATCCCCCTGTTTTTCCCATGGACAACTCTATGTTGCTTGCTCAAGGGTGGGTTCACCCAAGAATGTATATGTTCTTGCTCCTGGAGGTGAAACTAAAAATGTTGCTTATAATCAAGTTTTGTGTTAGTAATATTTCACATTATTATTTGAATATTGTACTTTTTATAAAGCTGTAAAAAAATAATTTATTTCACCACTATAAAGTATCTTTTTTTGAATCCATTTACAGTGTTATTGCTATAATTAAATACCCGTGCAACGCCGGGGCATCAGCTAGTTTTCTTATAAAGCACATATTTTAACTGAACTCTCTGACATCCTCAGCCTTGCCATTCACAAAAATAGAAGGAAGAAAAGCTCCCATTTCCTGCTGTCTCATGTCCCCGGCCTATACAATATATTTCTTCTGCAGACCCTTCAAAAGTCTGACCAAATCCTCGTTTCACTTGCATTATAAAGTACTGAGGATGCCATCTCTCCCCATTCCCAGGTCCTAAAGTCTAAGACAGTAGTGCAAACTAGTGCTGTCTGATTCAGGAAAAAAAATTTAGATTCGATTCAGCCTATTGAATTGGTTTTTTGATTCGATTCGATTTTCCTGCCCAATTGGGTATTTTTTTCAAACATCCTGGTGGGTTTATTGTATAGCTTTTTCACCCCCTTTGGCTTCTCCTAATCACAGTGGCGCTGTGGTGTAAACAAAATAAAGAAATAAAAAGGACTTTTCCTCTCTCTGTTAAATCCTAGCTCATATTTGCGGTCTAACACCAGCTCTGGCAGGATACACTTTTCAAATCTAACATATTGTAATCACAAAACAGAAAATAAAATTATTTTTCCTACCTTTTGTTGTCTGGTCAATATTCAAATCTTGTTGGTCTCAGGTTTTTGTTGGTCCCAGGCTCTGATTGTCTTGCTTGCCAGGGTCTCCTTCTTTCTTCTTTCTCTGTGCTAACCATCCATCTGCCATCTCTGTCCTCTCTTTCCGTTTCCCTTCCCTCCCCCGGAGGTCTGGCACCTTTCCTTTTTTTTCATCTCCATCCACAGATTCACCTTTTCTCAACTACCCTTTTATCCAGCATCTCTCCCACCTTCCCCACCACCCCAGGATCCACCATCTCTCACTTTCTCTTCCCAACTATCCTCCTATCCAGTATCTCTATCCCCCCTCCACACCATCCCTTGAGTCCAACTTCTCTCCCTTTCTGTTCCTTCCCTCCCTAAATCCCATTATCCACCATCGCTCTCCCACTCCTCTGTTTTTAGACCCATTATTTCTTCCCCCCAAAGTCTGGCATATGTACATATCTTTGATCCCCCCCTTCCCTCCCTCCTTCCATGTACTTCTACACCAGTACCCCCTCCTCTGAAGGTCTGTCCCCCCCGAAGGACTGTACCTCCCCCCCGAAGGTCTGTCCCCCATGAAGGCCTGCACCCCCCCCCGAAGGCCTACACCCCATCCCTGGAGGCCTGCACCTCCACCTGAAGGCCTGCACCCCCACCTGAAGGCCTTCACCCCATCCATGAAGGCCTGAACCCCCACCTGAAGGCCTGCACCTCCCCCTGAAGACCTGCACCTCCCCCTGAAGGCCTGTCCCCCCTGAAGGCCTATACCCCACCCCTGAGGGCCTGCACCCCCCCTCCCCCGGAAGGCCTGTGTGTTCCCCTCTGGCCTCCTGCACCTCCCTTTACCTGAATGCGGCAGAGATCAGCCTGCAGAAAGGATCACAGGTACTTTAGCGATCCTTGCAGGTTGCCATAGGCCTCAGAAGCTGTCGTCCTTCTGCCGCGGTCCCGCCCTGCCTCTGACATCAGAGGCAAGATTGCGGCAGAGGGATGACAGCTCCTGAGGCCTATGGCAACCTGCAAGGGTTGCTAAAGTACCCGCGATCCTTTCTGCAGGCTGCTCTCTGCTGCAATCAGGTAAAGGGAGGTGCGGGAGGCAAGGGGGGAAGCCAGACACTGCAGCGCTTCACGACTGACCCTCCCCCCTCGCCCTCTAAAGCAGGAGCGGCAGCGCCCGCCAGCAAGAGGCAGCGCAGCCGATCCTGCTTTAGGGGGCCATGAGAAGGGAAGGTCCTTGGCCATGACTCCAAGGCCGGGAGCACCCCCCTCATGGCTTGCACCTGGGGCGGAACGCCCCCATCCCCCTTGGTACGCCATTCTTTTTTCTTGATGAGTTTAAAGATGTTCTCCCAATGAAGCTGGATTATATGTTCTCTCAGGGTTTCCACAGTTGCAGTTTGTCTTTGTATAGTGGTAGTCTATTGGTCACCAATTTGAATTTTGGTGGGAAAGTCAGTTGGTTACAAATTTGACTTTTGGTGGGAAAACTAGTTGGTCTCTTTTTTATATTTTTGGTAACCAATGAACTGCCCTGTTCCCAATAAGGTCAGCAGACCTCACAGCATACCCTGAAGAAAGCCACAGCATGATGGCTGAAACATCAGTTCCCACCTGACAAGACGCAGCAAGACCCGGAAACCTGCAATAAGCACTATAGATTATTGCTGGCAATAAGTTATATTATTAGATTTACATAGTAATGAGGTGTTTTGCATGCATTTGCATGATATGTATCTCATTTCCATATATCCTGCTTACTTTATGGTAATACAATGCAAGTTACTTATTGCTCTTTTACACATGTTAAAGGGCAAATAACGCGCATATCGAACATTAATAAATAGCCCTTAATGGGTTCTGAGAGAAGTTAGACAGCAAGTTTCCACATGACAGAACCAAAGGGTTTTCACAGATATTGCCTTTATTCATGTTATCTGAATCATGTTTTTCAAATTTGAATTAATCGTCCAGAAAAGATTTTATGTTTTTTATTCGTTCATTGAAGAGTAAGTGCAATGAAAAGATTGTCCATTGAACATAGGGCTTTGCCATTGAAGACAATCCCCACCACCACCTTCTCCAGCCCAGAAGCTAAGAAGGCTGTGTTTTCTCATTTACCTGCCACAAGTGACAGTGGAACAAATGAAGTACATGTATATGAAATTGGATATTTTTAGGTTGGGAGGTATTAATTTATCCCTCTGTCTATACAAGTGGATTAGCATAGCAACTGTGAATATTAATTAGGTTAGTTTAATCAAGTGACTTAAATAAAATGTGCTCTGCTTGGATAACTGCAATGATATACCGCAGTCCTGTGGAAGATTATACCCCTCAATGCAAGTGCATGCATAATACACACAGAAACATGGATATTGAGTTTATGAAAGTGTTTGTCTAAATATCTTTTGAAAATATTCAAGAAATCGGTGTGAGACATGAGCATTCATTAAACTTTACCAGGCGACTGCACTATTGTTCAAGGAACAAATTTTAAAACTAAACAAACTTTCCCCTGCTTTCATATATTGTACATTAAGGTTCAAAAATTTAAAATTCATATTAAATCTCATATTTCTTTGTGGTGGAATTGGCATTATTGAAAGCATTAGGCTTACAAGAGTTGCTCTGTATTTGGTGGTTTTGAGCCTGGGGAAGCCTCTTTATTTTGACCTGCCATGCTGAAGTGCCACGGACTCCTTATCTGTAGTGCCTCCCACTGGCAGGAGCAGTCACAAGGCATGGAATCTGTGAGCCAGCGTGCATACAGTGGCAGGAAACACAAGCAGAATGCAGGATCATTGAGGAGCCTCTGGGTACTCTGACTCATGTGCTCCATGAGTTCTGCTACTGCCAACAGGTGTCAAACAGGTTCCACCTGCCCTGAATGTAAACTTGGACCATCTGGGGTGGAAATGGATAGAAGGGTTGTGTTTGTCTGTTTTGCAATCACTTGGCATTATCCACTGTTTAAGAATGGCCTGTGAATGATGGGATTCAAAAACTGAAGGCTAGGGACAGAAATGAATTGTTTTATTATGTAGAAGGGAGCAACTGCAGTGCAGCTGGATTGGTGCCAATGTCTGTTTTGCTGAACTTTTTATGCTCAACAATAAAAAGAATAAAAGCATTTGGCAAACTGATATATGGTTAATTATTCTGGAAATAAATATTAATAGGACAGGCTGAGTAGGTAGTTGGCTGTGTCCTACTTGTGCGTACATTTCAGACAAAGAAAGCCAGACAAAGCAACTCTGAAATTGTAGTTCTTTCACTTATTTAAAACTCTCCTTCCGTGAGCTCAGCTCTCAAAGTTGCTAAGGAATGATAAAACAAGAAAGTAAAAACTATGTACCCACACCTTCTGGTCAGCTTTATAATTCCTTCCTCTTTTTCAGAAATTTGATGTACTTGTCCTATGCTCTTTGACTGAATGTGTAAATAAAGAGTTTGTCAAAGGGTATTACGAGGGAGTGCTGAAAAGTTCTCATCCTAATCAACTAGCTTCCTAAATTCTGAGTGTTATTTTGCCCCTGTAGCTGAAAAGAGTGTTATCTTATTTGTTAAGTGACAATTTGCAGAAATTCTCTGCTTTGACATTATTTCAGATCACTGATTGAACCAAATCCATGTCATTCTCTCCTTGGTTGGGCTGAGAACTTTTCAGCACCCCCTCGTATCATGCTGTGAAAAGGTGGCAGAGCGATGGTCTCTAAAGTTGTGATTTGTGACAATAAGGGACTATTAAGGAATTAAACTTACAAGTGATTAGCTCTAACTTTAGCCATAGATTGTGTAGTTTTTTTTTTTTTTTTACAAGTCAGTGACAACTAATAGAAAATACACCAAATATATTTAAAAGACGTCCAATCTGATTCAGCATCCCCATTCCCAAGCAACTTGATATAATTTTAAGAATGCAACAACATTAGGATGCAGAAAGAGTCCAGCAGAAGTGTGACTATTCAATCTCGTTACCACCTTATATATGTGCTTTGTGCATAAAGCTCCTGACACTCAAGAGATGGATTTTTGAGACTGCAGATTTTAAGGAGCTGAGCCAAACAGAGAGGTATATAGCAAAGATCTTCAGGGACATAGCTGAGTGGTCCCACCTCCAGTCTAGCTAACCCTATGTTGCCTTGAAGAGTATCACCCCAATAGGTAGCATTAGCAGTACACCTGGAATACTGTGTGCAATTCTGGAGGCCGCATTATCGCAAGGATGTGCTGAGACTGGAGTCGGTGCAAAGAATGGCCACCCAGATGGTCTCGGGACTCAAGGATCTACCATACGAAAAACGGCTTGACAAATTACAGCTATACTCGCTCAGGAGCGCAGAGAGAGGGGGGACATGATCGAGACGTTCAAGTATCTTACGGGCCGCATCGAGGCGGAGGAAGATATCTTCTTTTTCAAGGGTCCCACGACAACAAGAGGGCATCCGTTGAAAATCAGGGGCGGGAAACTACGAGGTGACACCAGGAAATTCTTTTTCACTGAAAGAGTGGTTGATCGCTGGAATAGTCTTCCACTACAGGTGATTGAGGCCAGCAGCGTGCCTGATTTTAAGGCCAAATGGGATCGGCACATGGGATCTATTCACAAGGCAAAGGTAGGGGAGGGACATTAAGGTGGGCAGACTAGATGGGCCGTGGGCCCTTATCTGCCGTCTATTTCTATGTTTCTATGTTTCTATCTAAGAGACTGGGGCCTATATGCTCAAAACTCAACTCAACTCAATTTTAACTGGTTTAACGTCGAAGTATTTCAGCTATCGATGCCCAAAATGGCTACTCATGGTCTTTTGCGTGGTTTGTAGCAGCCTCTGATAATTGTGTGTAAATGGATTCCAACAAACTCATCAGTATTAAAATCACAGATGAATATCCACGCCAACACAATCCCCATCAGGAAGGTTAACGCACAGCATCCCAACTTCTGCAACACGGACTACCAATCTTCTTTCACCTTCTTTAACTGTGATACATGGATGTACTTCAAAGTCTCATTAATAGAATCTGCAAGAATAAGACCAACCACTTTAGATGCTATAGTATGTACAACTAAATGAAGACATTTCCAAATCTTTTGCAAGGTATGCTTCTTCGGCTCCATTTTCCTCCACATTAGCAGATCTCCTTCTTGGTAAGGGTTCTGCATTATTTCCTGAGTATTCGATGCTTCTTTTAGGCATGCTCTCATTTTGCTATGCAGGGTTTCTTTATCCCAGCATAACTGTTTCACATACTGCAAAATTGAATCAGGAGAAATTTTCCATGGTCACAAATCATTGTGTGTGATTGTAGAATTCACACATAATGGCATCTCTGTGCCCATCAAGCACCGATATGGAGACAAACCCCTCTTGCTTATTGGGGCAAAGATCTTATTGTTGCCAAAATTATAGGCAACTGCCTAGGCCAATACTTTTCTGTATGTGAAAAAAACTTCCTAAGTCCTTTCTTAATTGTTCGGTTATATCTCTCAACTATTCCTAAACTTTCTGGATGAAAAGGAGTATACAGCAATGGCTTTTTTTTCCTAGTGCATGAAGCATTGCTTTAAATCAGTGGTCTCAAACTCAAACCCTTTGCAGGGCCACATTTTGGATTTGGAGGTACTTGGAGGGCCTCAGAAATAAATAGTTAATGTCTTATTAAAGAAATGACAATTTTGCATGAGGTAAAACTCTTTATAGTTTATAAATCTTTCCTTTTGGCTATGTCTTAATAATAATATTGTCATTTATAGCTAAAGAGACAGATGATCAAGAAACTGTTTTATTTTACTTTTGTGATTATGATAAACATACCGAGGGCCTCAAAATAGTACCTGGCGGGCCGCATGTTTGAGACCAGTGCTTTAAATACTTCTGATACGGGGAAATACTTTTAAAACCAATAGGAGGAAATTTTTTTTTCACTCAGAGAATAGTTAAGCTCTGGAACGCAATGCCAGAGGTTGTGGTAAGAGCGGATAGTGCAGCTGGTTTTAAGAAGGGTTTGGACAATTTCCTGGAGTAAAAGTCCATAGTCTGTTATTGAGAAAGACATGGGGGAAGCCACTGCTTGCCCTGGATTGGTATCATGTAATGTTGCGAGTCGGGGTGTTCCCTCTAAGCTGAGCAGGTGTCCTCCAGCTGCATTGCTACCACTAGGGGGTGGAATATTTTCAGTCGCTAAGGACAGGTATGTTCCCTGGAGTCCTGCAGAACTTGCCTGTCCCTCACAATTGAAAAATGTGACAGTAAAACAGCACCCTCTATTGGTGAGACTGTGGGTGGAGGACTCCTGCTCAGCTTAGAGGGAACAACTTGCGACTCTGGTTTTTTGCCAAGCACTAGTGACCTGAATTGGCCACTGTGAGGACAGTTTGATGGACTGTTGGTCTGGCCAAGTAAGGCTATTCTTATGTTATTTTCTTATGTTTTGTTACATATGCAGGACTTCTCTCTGCATCAATAATCGGTGGTGTACCAAACCTACAGATTATATGTTCAAATAGAATTTGTGCAGCTGTCTTTGCTGTATGATTCCTGCATGGAAATGCTTCTACCCATCCACTGAAACTGTCTGTCACTATTAACAAGTACTCATATCCTTCCTTGGATGTAGCCAGGCCTTCAATGAACTCAATTTGCAATCTGTGCCAAGGTCCCTCTCCAAAACTGTTGCAATAAAATGGAAGAGGGTGGATTATGTGGAGCATTATTTTGCAAACATGGTAAACAATGTCACACATACTCGCTAAATTCTTGTCTCATTCCTGACCATCTTGCTGTAGGCATAACTCCCTGTAAGATTCATAGACAACAACGCGGAAGACAAAGGTGCGCGCCGACAACTGAGCGCAAGATGGAGGTGCGCGCCGAAGAAAATTACTGTTTTTAGGGGCTCCAATGGGGGTTTTTGTTGGGGAGCACACCCAGTTTACTTACTACAAATCGCGCCGGAGTTGTGGGGGATTGTAACCCCCCACATTTTACTGTAAACTTAACTTTTTCCCTAAAAACAGGGAAAAAGTGAAGTTTTCAGTAAAATTTGGGGGGTTTCAACCCCCCAAACCCCCCACAACGCCCCCACAACGCGGCGCAATTTGTATTAAGTAAAGTGGGGGGGGTTCCCCCCGCACGCCCCCCCCCCCCGTTGGAGCCCTAAAAACAGTAATTTTCTTCGGCGCGCGCCTCCACGCTGCGCTCAATTGTCTGCTCGCACCTTTGTCCCAATGTGCTTTTGACCTGACACCCTCTGTAAAGTCCCTTTTATTCCTGGATGTCCAAACAAATGAGCCTGCCTGATTAACTCCTATTGTACTGGTAAATCAGTTTCCACTTTCAATAATTTAGTAGAACTTTCAGGTGCTTCCTTATCTTCCTCTGTCTGCGTCAGATCAGCTTTTCTCGCATCTGTATCTAACCCTGATTGAGTTACCACTGACACTTGAACTATAGATTAGAGAATGGCATGGGGAAAAATTTGTCCCTGTCTCCAACCTGTCCCGGCGAGCTCGGTCCCTGTCCCCTCCCCGTCCCTGTGAGCTCGGTCCTCTCTCCGCTCTGTCCCCGCTCCGCTCTGTCCCCACAAACCGTCTGATCCTATCTACATAAGCCTCAAATAGTTATGATTTTATATTGCACTTATTTTATTAAAGTATAAAAAGAAACAATATTCTGTACAATTGTCATTTTATAACACAAATAATACAAAGCAAGGATCAGCAAAACCCCTGTCTCCCCTCCCCTTCACAAATATCCCCTCCACTATCAAGAAAACTGTATAAGTCAAATTATTACAGAATGCTAGACAGAAAAATCATGCTAACAGAATACTGCAGTCATACACGACACTGTGTTAGGGGAGTGCAACTAGGGCAACTACCCCAGTCAGAGAGAGCCCTAAGCCAGTTGGAAGCTAAAGCAACACAGCCTGGGCTTTGCAGTCTCCAGTTATTTCTAACACCAGCTCTAGCAGGATACATATTTCAAATCTGATATATTCTAATCACAAAATAGAAAATAACATTTTTTTCTACCTTTTGTTGTCTGGTCATTTTATTCCTCACATCCCATTGGTCTCAGGCTCTGGTTTCTGTTTCCATCTGTCTACTCTTAACTCACTTGCCAGGGTCTCCTGACCATTTGACATGTCTTCTTTCTCCATGCTCACCATTCATCTTCCATCTCTGTGTATGTTTTTCCCCCATATTCAGCAAGCATCTCCCTTCTCTGTCTCCCATACTTCCCTTTCTAGTATTTCCCCTGTGCCCATCTCTCTGCCTTCATCATCTCACTATTCTATGATCCCCTCCTCCTGTATACAGTTTCAATCCTATATTTAAGAACATAAGAATAGCCTTATTGGATCAGACCAAGGGTCCATCAAGCCCAGTAGTCCGTTCTCATGGTGGCCAATCCAGGTCCCTAGTACCTGGCCAAAACCCAAGGAGTAGCAACATTCCATGCTACTGATCCAGGGCAAGCAGTATTTATTTATTTCTAAAATTTCTTGACCACCTATGACTAAGCGGTTAACATTCACAATGGTTCAGAGGACAATATACATAAAAGACTTTCAATTCACCACAACCAGGCTATACATTAACCCACTGAAATAACAAAGAACTTGTAGGAAATTACATATCATCAACCTTCAGTGGTTCTAGAGCACAGATCATAATTCAAGTTCCTCATTTGATATCTCTCTCCAACATAACCTTAAAAGAAAGCCTCTACATACAGCTGTGTTTTTAACATTTTCTTAAAATGTAACCGGTCTGAACAGGTCCTCAGGATGCAGGGAGAAGATTCCATAGCTTTACTCCTGCCATAGACATCATCGCTATTCTTGATTTAGCATACCGAACAGTATTCTCCTTCATAGAGGTCAGTCTCATTGTACCCTCAGACCTCAGACATCCCTTCGGTTGGTACTCCTCCCACAGAGTTTGAAAATTCAATGGAACAAATCCATACAAACTCTGATGTACCACTGAAAGCATATTAAAGCAGACTCTTTGTGCCACTGAGAGCTAGTGCAACTGCTTTAACACCGGGGTAATATGCTCTCTACATGGGATTCCCAGGATCAACCTCCCATATCTTTCTCAATAACAGACTAAGGACTTTTCCTCCAGGAAATTGTCCAAACCTTTCTTAAAACCAGCTACGCTATCTGCTCTTACCATAACCTCTGGCAATGTGTTCCAGAGCTTAACTATTCTCTGAGTGAAAAAAAAAAATGTCCTCCTATTGGTTTTAAAAGTATTTCACTATAACTTCATCGAGTTTCCCCTAGTCTTTGTAATTTTTGACGGAATGAAAAATCGATCCACTTGTACCCGTTATACTCCACTCAGGATTTTGTAGACTTCAATCATATCTCCCCTCAGCCATCTCTTTTCCAAGCTGAAGAGCCCTAACCTTTTTAGTCTTTCCTTATGCGAGAGGAGTTCCATCCCCTTTATCATCTTGGTCGCTCTTCTTTGAACCTTTTCTAGCACCACTATATCTTTCTTGAGATAAAGAGAAAAGAATTGAATGTAATACTCCAGATGAGGTTGCACCATGGAGCGATATTTCCCAGTGCCCCTCATGTCCAGCATCTTCCTTCTGCGTTCTTATTCTCCCCCATGTCTAGCCATCTTCTCTCTGTGTCCATATACCACCCCCATGCAGATGCAGCATTCCCCTTTTTGTCCCTGTTCCTATGCTCCCATCCATGCCCACCACAATTCTCTATTTTTGTATATCTCCCTGTGTTCAACTTCTCTCCTCTCTTACTCTCTTACTCCATTACATCAATGTCTCTCTCACACTCTCTCTTTCCTCTCTCCATCCGCTATGTTCAATATTTCACTCACTCTTCCTTCATCCCTTGGTTGTTTTTCTCTTTCCCTTTCCTTCTCTCTCTTCCTCCCTGCAGATCATACACCTCTCCCTCTTCTCTCTAGCCCCTTTCCCATGGGTCCACCACCTCTATCCCCTCCCTTCAGCACCCAGGTATGGATCTGGACATCACCCTTCCCTCCAGCTCCACTCCACCCACCATATGGACCTAGCACCTGTTTACCTTCCCCCCCCAATCCACAGACCAGATCCAGCAACTATCTCCCTTCAGCTCCAGCAGCCCAAGCGACTCCCTCCCCCTTCACGGATGCAGTAGCATCCCCCCCTTGTGAGGTCAGCAGACCCATAAAAACATAAGAAATGCCTTTACCGGATCAGACCTTAGGTCCATCTAGTCCGGCGACCCGCACACGCAGAGGCCAAGCTAGGTGCTCCCTGATGGAGACCCTGTTTACCCATATCCTTCAATGTGATTCGCAAGAAGGTGTGCATCCAATTTGCCCTTGAATCCCAGAATGGTGGTCTGCGTTACAACTTCCTCCGGGAGAGCATTCCAAGCGTTCACCACTTGCTGTGTGAAACAAAACTTCCTGACATTTGTCTTGGGCCTGTTGCCCCTCAGTTTCAGCCCCTCCCTCCTTATTGCTGGTCCAAGAGCCCCCCAACCCTCACACCCTCCCTCCCAATGGCAAACAGCAAAAAAAAACCCCACAAAAACCCAATCCAAAGTGCGACTCCTGGGTCGGGTTCTTTGTGTCTCCCAGTGTGGGCACACCAGGCTGTTGGCATGGAAGCTTTCTGCACGCAGGGCTGCTTGGACTGGAACCTTCTTGCCGCTGGAAGTTACGTCGGAAGGAGGAACTCAGCGGCAAGACGGTTCTGGTCCGAGCAGCCCTGCATCACTCATGCAGGAAGCTTCTGTTCCAACAGGCTGACCCAGGAGTTGCACTCACAGGTATTTGAGGATTTTTACCGTCCATTCTCATGAGGAGGGAGGGAGGGTACGAGGGTTAGGGGGCTGTTGGACCGGCAATAGGGAGGGAGGAGACTGCTGCTGCTGGAAGCGTGATTGTGCTGAGGAGCATACGGAGGCAACTTGCAGCAGATACTTCACTCCGGGGACAAACCCATTCACTGATCCATGGGGCGGTGAATGGCCCTGTCTACATATCCGCGGCAGTCCCCCCCCCCCCCCCCATTCTATGGGTATCAGTCACCGTGTCATTCTCTACTATAGATCTGACTTGCTCATCTATTTTTCTGTTCAAATCATGTACAGCAGTACATTCATTTGTGTGTGTGCTGGTGCACGTACAACATAAGGCTGAACGTGTGCTTCTTTTAAAATCCTAGCTACCTTCTGCCAACTTTCAAAATATCTCACAGTTAAGCAAAATGCAGATTCAGAAACTGGATCTTTTCCAGATAAGCCCCGCCACTAATGGAAAAAGTGCACGCGCCGAAAGTTAAGCCCCGCCACCTTTTGCCAGCGCACACAACCTTAACCAGTGAAGTTCTCAGCACAACGCCCCCACCCCACGCCCCCCCCCCCCCGTCGGAGCACCCAAAAAGATTATAAAAAAGAGGATATAAAACTTAACATTATAAAAAAATAGGATAAACTGTCGACCATTTTTTTAAGGGCTCCGACGGGGGGGGGGGGGGCATGGGGGGAAACCCCCCCCCCACTTTACTTTATACAAACCGCGCCTCTTTTTTATAATCTTTTTTGGGTGGCGGGGGTTAACTTTTTGGTGGGGCTTATCTGGAAAAGATCCCAGAAACTTATTTCACTGAAGGTATTAACTGTTTCTGAACCCAAAATTGTAATCCACCATCTAACACAGAAACCAGGTATCTTGAATCATTGATTAGCAGTGATTCTTGAGTTAGCAGATTTTTCTCTTTCATTTGCCTAAGTGTTAGTAACAGTGCTTCCAACTCTGCACGCTCAGCTGAAGAATTGTCAGGCAAATCCGTGTTAATCAAACTCTGGCCATCGTCTGATACTGCTCCAGCCACGCTGCAGCATTTCCCATGTCTAGGGTTACCACATGTCTGGTTGTCCCCGGACATGTCCTCCTTTCGAGGACATGTCCGGGGGTCCGGACGACTTTTCAAAACCCGGCACTTTGTCCTGGTTTTGAAAAGCTGTGTCGGGCAGGGAGGAAGTCTGCGCATGCGCAGCTGTCATGCAGTGATGTCACGTGCACATGCGCATGATGTCATCCCGTAGCATCCGTACTTGCGCAGACTTCCTCCCTGCTCGACAAGAGCAGGCAGCAGGGGGCAGGGTTAGGGCGGGCTTGGGGTAGGATTAGGATAGGGTGGGCTTAACTAGGCGGGCCTGTGGGTGGGGCTAGGGGGTCCGGATTATCCAAAAGGAAAATCTGGCAACCCTACCCTTGTCTCACTATTGAAGTCCCATCAAAAGACCAAACATGTGTAGGAAACAATGAATTTACCTTTTCATTGGCTTCTTCCACAGACAATTCTGGCAAAGTCAAAGGTGATGTACTCTTACCCTTCAAAGCATCACACACATGGCTTGTATCTTCTTCATTAACACCTCTTATTCCAAGTGATAACTATCCGTTGTGATATATGATTCAACCACTCTTAATAGCTATAAATTTCATAACTTTACTGAAGCTTCGGACCTTAGAAACACCACTCATCGCTCAAATGTTTATCATAGCGATAAGCTTGACGCGTTGTCGCCTCACTGGCCCACTTTTTTATCCTAATCGGATTTCAATATTTAAAGTGCAATAGTTTCAAAGTGCTTAAAAAAGTGCCTTAAAGTGCTACTAGTCAAATGCTTTTACATATGTATTAAAGGTGACATCAAAGGTCAGCTGATCTGAAGGGAGTATAAAGAGGCAGAGAAGAAAGCCGCCGCCATCGTGACACATTGTAAATGAATGGTCGGGTGACGACGGAGTGATTGTGGTAAGTGCTAGGATAATATAATAATTTTCTTTAGGGAAACGATCCTTGATAAAGCGTTGAATACGCAAAACATGTTGGATCTGAGTTTCCCCAATCATAAACAAGGCACAGAGAATACAGGGCTGGAAAAAAGTATTTAAGTAAGCGGAATTTGCTGGTTCAATCTATTGTATTATCAACTTTAGACTATTGTAATATAATTTATTTGGGGTTACCTAAAAAGATTATATTAAGACTTCGGTTGGTGCAAAATGCTGCAGTTCCCCTGATTTTTAATCTTAAAAAGTATGATCATGTTAGCCCTTTTTATACCAAGTTGCATTGGTTGTCTTTTGGGGCCAGAGTGCTTTCTAAGTTCGGATGCATTTGTTATAAGGTGCTTTTTGGATTATCTCCCTCATATTTGTCCCCCTATCTGAAACGTTCTTATTCAACAAAAGGAACTAGAAATTCTGGAAAGTTCATCTTCCCTACTCCAAAGGCCTGTCGTTTTAAGACCTTTTTAGACAGGACTTTGGAGTATCAAGCTGGGAAGATGAACTCCTGGCTAAGTCCAATGATTGTTCAATCTAATTCTTACTTCACATTTAGGAAATCATTAAAGACCTATTTATTTGACAAATAAGAATATTAATTTTGATATATTTAAATGAGGTCTTTTGTTTCTATTCTTATTGTCATTGTATGTTTTAATTTTTTAATCATTTTTAACATTGTACTTGAATGTTTTTAACAATTGTATTACTTTTATTATATAATTTTAGATCGTACGTAGATAGTGTGTTCTATGAAATTGTATCCTGTGCTGAAATGTCTCAGTATTCTCCTGTTGTGAACCGCCCAGAACTACTGGTTGGGCGGTATACAAGAAAATAAATTATTATTATTATTATATAAGACATTTGGCTTTGCAAATGTTCCCTAACATAGCAGCTTGGAAAATGTGGATGGGACTTAACCCAGATGCTGAATTATGAGCCATTGCTAACTCCAATACATTGGTGTAAACAGGATTTGTTGGACACCTGTTAGAGCAGGGGGTCTCAAAGTCCCTCCTTAAGGGCCGCAATCCAGTCGAGTTTTCAGGATTTCCCCAATGAATATGCATGAGATCTATGTGCATGCACTACTTTCAATGCATATTCATTGGGGAAATCCTGAAAACCCGACTGGATTGCGGACCTTAAGGAGGGACTTTGAGATCCCTGTATTAGAGCATGGGGGGTTTCAGGTGGGGACTGAAGTACTGAGGGGCTTTGCTGGAGACACTGGTGAAGTAGGCGTATTTGAGTACATGTGATGGACTTGCAGAACAATTAAAGAATCCTGGGACAAGACTTGGGACCACATACAATTAAGAACAGAACAAGTCAGATTTGATACATGATTCTGTCTTAGATAGATTGTGAGCCTACCAGGACAGAGAGGGAAAATGCTTGAGTACCTGATTGTAAAAAACGCTTAGATAACCTTGATAGGCGGTATATAAAATCCTAAGAAACTTCTTCTTAAGGGTTGGAAGATTGTTCCAAGATTTTATGAGGGAAGGGGTGGATCCAGTCCCAACTCTTGTACTAGCAACAAAAATGGTGATTGTTTGGGAATGAAAACAGGAAAAGTCCCCCTCCCTGTAGACCTGATTAAATATTGAGGAATTCTTTCTTTTCTTTTATAATTTATATTTTGCATATCCTACAATTCTATGTGGACTACATATTATTCAGGTACTCAAGCATTTTTCCCTAATTGTCCTGGCGGACTCCCACTCTATCTAATGTAGCTGGGGCAATTAGGATTAAGTGACTTGCCCAGGGTCACAAGAAGCAATGTGGGATTTGAACCCACAACCTCAGGGTGCCAAGGTTGTAGCTCTAGCCACTGCACTATACACTCCACCCAGTTTATAAGGCACCTGGCCTTCTTCTCTCACCACTAAAATTGTCAGCGAAGCCCCACTCCAGTCCATCCAAATCTGTTCAGCCACAATCACTGCATGTGAATATACATATAGTCTCTTTTACAAAGCCGCATTAGCAGCTGCTGCACGGCAACAGCCCCAAAGCCCTTTAAATCTCTATGGGTTTTGGGGCCGTTAGCGCAGCACACCCACTAGCGCGGCTTTGTAAAATAGTCCAATAGAGTAAAAAAAGATGTGGGGGATCTCAAATCAAATCAAATCAGTGGCACAGTCTCATTTCATCACACAGAATGGGCAATTTTCAAGGGATTTCCATGAGTAAACAGGAAAAAAATTATGAGAATCAAGGAAAAATCCATTTTAGTGTGGCTTTTTTTTAATTCATTTCTTCATGTGCAGAGTTTTAATGGACTTTTCTTTAACATCACTGGAACAATTTGAAGAGTGCCACAGGAATCATGTTGTTTGTTCATTTGCCCTTGGAAATAAGTGTGACTTCAAAGGATAACACCTGACATCCCAAAGCACTAGTTTTTAAACTGAGGTGTGTTAATCTAAGGACTAATTTCAGCTCCCTAAGCCCTTAGGGGTTTCACAGGCCATTCTTTACTATCTTTTCTTCAGTGCCACTTTTAGCTCTGACAGCCTTTCGAACAGGTGTCACCTGGCAACATCCTTATTATTATTCATTTATATGCCAATTATCACTGCTGTGTCAAACCAAAATATTTTTTTTGGTTTCTCTCTATAGACCTCAAATTATCCCTTGTTGTCTTTGACAAACTGTCTTTTTGCTTGATTTAATCAGTAAAATATCCACATCAAGAATCATGTTTTTATATATTCCAAATATCCATGCAATGACCTATGTAGACGTTTTGGTCCTTAGTATGTCTATCTTTATTGGTCATTTTCAAAAATAAAAACGTCTATATGAAAAATGCACAAAAGCAAGTTTTGCAGACGTACCCAGCTACCTTGTCTGATCATGGCAGAGGAATCCCCATCATCTGAGCTGATCTTGTGGATTCATGCCGGCTCAGCTGATGAAGATTTCCCCTGCCAGGATCAGCTGAACTGGCAGAGGAATTCCTTTCTCCCTCCCTCCCTCACAGGCACTGATCCCCTCTAGAACACCTCTAAACTAACTAAATAAAAAAATCCGCCAAGCCCTGACCCCTCCCCCCCAACGTCCCCCTGCCATACCTGGATCCCCAACATATCTGGACATTCCCCAACATCCCTGGACACCTGAAATCCCCCCACCCCACATCCCCCAATATTCCTGGACTCCCCCCGACATCCCCTCTTTGCTCCAGAAGTGATTTAAAAAGTGGAATGGGAGCCTGATGTGCACAGTGGGTCCTGACGTATTGCCTGTGATGCAGTGGTATTGATACCCCTTATGAAGCGAAGCAAAGCGAAACAAGTTTAAGTTTCAAGTTTCAAGTTTATTCAAGATTTGTTGAATCGCTTATTTAAATTTACTAAGCGATTTACAGAAACAAGAAAAATAAAACAAATACAAGGTTAGTTAAACTTTAATACAATGTTAAAAAAAATAAAATTAAAATTATACAGACTAACGGACACATAAGGAAAGAAGGGTAAAATTACATTTGTATAAAAAAAATAAAAAGATATGAGGTAAAAAAACATGAGGTAAGGGAAGGAAATGAGGAAAAAGATAGGTTGAGAAAGGATTAGGAAAATTGGTTTCATACGTTATATGCGAGATTTCCCCGTCGGGTCAACTAGTTGCGGGGTCATTTGAAGAGAACCTGGATGCCATTGACAGCTAAGTTTTTTTGTGTTGTTCTGCTCATTATGCAATATTAGTGACTGTAGTGCTGAAGTGCTTATTCAACCACAGTATCACTGTTTGGTGTTTTTTCCTGGCGTGCTGAATGACATGGTGGCACTCTACAGGCTGTTATAATGCCTTTTTTCACCTTTTTGTAAGTTCACATGTGCAAGTGGTTATCTTAATGAAGTAGAGTTTTTTGCCATATGAAGCAGAACTGAGGCTTTTTCTCCACTTCTTTTTCTTTTATGTTTTGGTGTTTTGTCCACTTGTGTTTGAGTGCCTGCAATGTGTGTTTTGGTGAGGCCTTTCAGTGGTGTAGAGTTCCCTCTCAGATCCATATAGGGTATTGATTAGAGTAAAAAGAATGGTCTTCCCCTCCCCAGGAAGGGCCTTACGCATCTGAGCCAATCAGGGCCTTAGGCCCCTCTCCGTGCATCACATGATGCATCAGGGAGGGGAAGGTCCGCCATTTTGGACTGGCAGGCCTCAGGACAGGAGGGACCGAGCTTCTCTCCTGCTTCCAACTTCTGACAAAGGTACAGGGTGGGGGGGTTTCGGGGGAGCATCCAGTGGCAGAAGGGAGTGGACATCCCTTCTGCCTTTTTTGGGAGGGGAGATTAGTGGATGGTTTGGGGGAATGGGGGAGGATAGAGGATGGTTCTGGGGGGCGCCTGGTGCATGGAGGGCCTCCGTTGGCAGGAGGAAGTGGGCATCTCTCCTGCAGATTTTCTCTGGTGCGGGGGGGGGGGGGTCAGTCCCCAGTGCCGGTTCATCTGGGGGATATCGGGGAGGGCCATCAGCAAGAGGAGGGCTTTTCTCTCTTTTTAAAAAATGGAACAGATATTGTGTGTATGTAACACACACACCGCATCTGTGCTCATTGAAAAAAAGGGGCTGAACTATCAGTAAGACAGGTAAGTGACTGGGCTTGACCAGTTGCTTTTTTTGGATCACTGAAACCCATCGCTTTTTTTTTGTGCATCACCAAGCGATGTTAGTGCATCAAGTGCGAATTTACATTGGGTTCTAATATTAAATAGCTAATTTGCATGGCCGGATTGGAAAATGCTATCATCGCTAAAGCAGTTAAAACTGGTTTAGCGACGATCACTGACTTTAGTGCCTCTAGCTCCTAGAGTTATATTTTCAATTGAGGTATGATGAACATTACCTATGAAAAATAAAGTCGCAATCCAAAAAAAAGAAACAAAACCCACAGAGCTTTTAAAAAAGTTGGATAAAATACACTGTCCTGTGCAGTATGGCAAAAGTCACTTTTATTCAAACGAACCAGACACAGCCACTTCTTTTGGCTTGTGTCTCTATGAACATTGCTACTTCTTGTCCCTTTGAAATATTTCACAGTGCACCAAGAAAACAGCTTTCTTTTAAGGAGCACAATAGCCATATACATCCTGAAAAAAAATATAGGCATGTGCATCCTGAAATAACAGGAGCTTGTTATAGATGGGAAACAGAGCTCATTATGCTTATAACATTACAGACAGTACTGTGTGGTGTCCCTCTGCCTGTTCCACAGCTTGCGCAATAATCAGGAAAGTGCCTTAAGGAAACAGCTACTAAGAAGTCAGGTGCAGCTTGCAGTAAATTTACACAGACCGGTGTGAATCAGTCATATGAAGTCAGGTGTTAGTTACAGAGCCTGAACGTTAGCCTGGAATGGGAATCTTTCCTTCTGCTCTGCAATGCATCATAGTGTCAGATTAACTCTGTAACAGTAAAACTGGTTGTCCTGAGAGAAAAGCACATTACTAAAGTCATACAGATAAAAGAAAAAGAAGGTCCCAGGCCTCGTAGTCGAACAGAACAAAACAAAGAAGAAGCACAGGAGATGTCTTGAACCAACCTTCAGTTACAAAAGCTTTATTGATGTCTAAATATCCAAAATGTATAAACAAGTCCTTCATATGCAATACAAATTAGGTCCCGACAAGGATTCGCGTTTCGGCGACTCCATCGCCTTCCTCAGGGGACAACAAGGAACATGTATGGCTTGGCAATATTCATACTAAAGTGCTCCGGCGTCTGTACTCGGTAAAAGAGAGCCAAAAGTGCTGTTTGTACACTCCAGAGTGCTTTGAACTGAGTAACTACTAGCTAAGTGTCCCCTGAGGAAGGCGTTATCATACGTCAAAACTGGGATCTTTGTTGGGACTACTTGACTCAATAAAGACTCAATCACTGGTTGAAAAGACGCCTCCCTTGCCTTTCTGTTTGGCTGCCAACATCCCAAGGCGAGGTGTTCTTCTGTTTGCCTGCCAACGCAGACAATTTGACAGACTACATCTAGTTGCCTAGTAAAACTACAGTAGATAGGTGTCGCAAGGAAAATATTTCTGGCTAATTCACTCCTTAGTTAGCTGCCTAAACACTTTTTCAAACTCAGCTCCATAATAGATAAGTCTTTATACCTTTGGGGATGCCAGTCACAAACACTCGTTCAACCACTGCTGATTCTACATACAGAATAATGACACGGAATATGTGTGTTAATTTAAACACCAGCACTAGCATTTGAATTAAAATGTGATCTCCACTGCTAACAATTCCCCCCCCCCCCCCTGTATTTCTATAGTCATTTTGAGTAATTCCATAAAGTTGCAGCTAGAAGTTGGCACCACTTTTGTATGTCAAGGGCACCATCAAATCGACAGATGCCTATGTACACTAGGCGCTAATCTAACATAGGGCTACGAGTATGTCTCCCAGTTACATAGTTCATTGAATATTATAAACTACATGTGTCAGGGGGAATATAATCAAAAGGTGCTAAGCATGTTAATGCATGCCAATTGTGTTAGGGTGTGCTATTGATTAGCGTTCACCAAAGACACCCCTGGTTATATAATGGGCATTTGTAGCATTTAGTATATGCGCGTTAGTGCCCTTTAATGAATTAGTGCCCTTAAAGGAATTAGCGTACACTAATGCGCTTATTGCCCTTTAATGAATTACCTTCTTAATGTACTTAAGGCATGAAAACTTATGCCTGCTATTGACACAGCATAAAAGGGTTCACCTATCCATGAGCATGTCAGTGCTGACCTTATGTTAGTATTCTATGACGGAATCTTGGCACCAATATGTTCTTAATAGAACTGGCATTAAAAACTGGAATCTGTAAATGACACTCAAAACTCAGCACCAGTATTCCATAGCAGGCATTCTGGGATCAGCGCCCTTTATACAATAGTGCGCAGTGTTGGGAAACTTGCTCTATTTTAGGCACAAGTAGTTACATCAGCTGAAACCAGGTGTAAATCCCGACACTCAAGTTGGGCTTGGATCTGCACTGTTCTATAACATTGTATACATTTTAAGGGAACACCCGAATCTACCGGTTCATAGACAACGGCGCGAAAGACAAAAGCGCGCACCGACAATTGAGCGCAGCGTGGAGGTGCGCGCCGCACAAAATTACAGTTTTTAGGGGCTCTGACGGGGGTTTTTGTTGGGGAACCCCCCCAGTTTATTTAACAGACATCGCGCTGGCGTTATGGGGGGTTTGGGGGGTTGTAACCCTCCACATTTTACTGTAAACTGAACTTTTTCCCTAAAAACAGGGTAAAAGTTAAGTTTTCCGTAAAATGTGGGGGGTTACAACCCCCCACAACGCCCCCACAACGCGGCGCGATGTCTATTAAGTAAAGTGGGGGGGGGTTCCCCCCCACGCCCCCCCGTCGGAGCCCTAAAAACAGTAATTTAGAGCGGCGCGTGCCTCCGCGCTGCGCTCAATTGTCTGGGCGCACCTTTGTCACGGCGCGCTTTTGACCTGACACTGAATCTATCCATCCCCCCATGACCACACCCTCTTTGCAGATTCACATAAAACACAGGCACTATTCTAGGTAATATATAGAAATAAAAGAAAAGCATAAAGGAAATAGTGCAATACCTTTTTTATTGGACTAACAATGCATTTTATGAATAGCACTATTCTATAAATGGGCACATAAGTGTTTTCACATGGATTTTTGCTATATCTTCCCCATTTTGGAGTCTTTCATCTGTTAGAAAGCTTTTCCACGCTGAAAATTTGGCACAGGAGTGCCTATGTAATGTTCGACACCATTACGAAAATGTTGTGAAAAGGGCAGCTTTAGAAAATTACTTAAAATGCAATTATTTGTAAATGCCTTCTTCTAGATAATGATCCTTTTATGATTGCTGCTTGCTGAAGAATTTTTATCTGATTTTTTGGTATAAGCCTTTTTGGCTTTCATTTTTCATAGTTGATTTTCTGAGGATTTTTGTCTATGTATTATCTGATCTTACTTGTTTTATAGAATTATGTATGTAAAATTATGTAAACGGTATAGAAATTTTAAATAAATAAATAAATATATAGAATTCCCCTGTAAGCACACAATAGTTTATAGAATTGCCTTTAATTCTTCTCCATCCATGAAACACAACTGTCCACAATCAGGACTTTTGATTATCAGTGACAGCTGATAGCTGCATTGGCTCAGTTCTCTACTGTTCTCAGAGTGGAAGTCTGGTAACCTCTACAGATCATACCAGACTACAGGTTAAGTGGAATTCATCCAAAATAAAAGCAAGAAATTTCATCAAAATTATTCAACAGGATTTATCACACATCTTAACAGAGAGGATCCCTTTCTTACCAGTCTTGACCTGGAAGATGTATACACTATGAGGCCTAGGAGGTGGACGAGGGAGGGGTGGTGACCGATTTAACATCAGTTTTGAAAACGTGCCCCAGGAGTGATACGAAATCTAATCAGTGAGATTGATTTCTGTGTTAGGTAAAATAGTGGAAACAATTGTTAAGAGCAAATTTACTGAATATATAAGCATGCATACTTGAATAGGAACAAGCTAGGAGTTATGCCTTCCTAATCTATTAGAATTTTTAGAAGGTGTAAAGCATGTGAATAAAGGCATACGCTTTACACCTCAGTATTCAGACAGCATGCAAAGTGAACATACAGGCTCCCAGAAAATGCACAAAAATGCAAACTATATTTATCAGTATTCTACTGATATAATCATATTTTCCATAAATCAAATATTGCAGTTAATACAATTTTACAGATTGGAGACAACTCATACTAGCTTCTGTGAACATAAATGGAAGACTGCTCAGTGCTGGCTTTTGCAAAAGAGCAAAATAAAATATAGATAAGTCTCATCAACTTCCTTCAGGTATATTAGCATATTCTATAAAGTGATGCACATTAATATTAGTGCAGGAATCTCAAAAGGGAGCATGGGTAAGGGAGGAGCATGGGCATTCCTAAATGTTGGACATGCTGTTATAGAATATGCCCAATCCGCACACAACATAGGCGCATCTGTTTAAGCATGGTTTTCATTAACCTAAATGTTAGTCACGTGTACAAATGGTAAGCATAATTTTATAAACTGCACTTAAGTTCAGAGGTCTTTTATAGACTCACGCTACGTGCCGTTTTCTTAGGCACCAATTTTTCAGGTATCATATTGTCATGTGCTAGGCCCCTGTCTATGCCAGTAGGTGGCACTAGCAGCAATTATCCTGGGTCTGGGCATGTTTCCCTGAAAATGAGAAACCCCTTTAGGGAGACAGTGACTAGGCCCCTGCCTAGTGCAGTGAGCCTTATTGTGGAACCACAGGTGGGTTATGAATAAAGTACAACACAGTGTTAACAAGAACCAGCTCAGTAGCTTTTACTCGTCCTCTGACCGGACTCAGTTCAAGTTAGCCACCAGTTCATTCCAGCAAACAACCCCCCCCCCCCCCATTTCTTTCCTTGTTCATGCACAGTGCTTAAATTCTATTGACTGCACCTGGGCTTCAAGTCTCTAGTTTGAAAGTCCAATTCATCAGGGCAATTTAGCATTGGCAAGCCCCCATGGTAAAGTTCACAAATTTTCCACTAACAAAAAGGTAAACTTCATCAAAAGAAAAATAAGCCCCTAAACTTTAGCTACTTCTTATATTAGCCATCTGCCCTGCAGGTGAGATTGAGCTCTAGCAGGTTCTTCACACTGGGACAGTTTACTAAACTTCCCACAGATAGGCAGCTCTCTCACTGGGCATAAGAACATATGAATAGCCTTACAGGGTCAGACCAAAGGTCCATCAAGCCCAGTAGCTCGTTCTCAGGGTGGCAGTAAAAGTCCAAAGTTTCTTTTAGGCAAAATGAAACTTTCAAAAGCAAAACTCCTTTCACACACTCTTGGCTGGGTTTAAAGCAATTCCTGGCCAAACTTGTGCTGGATTATCTTTCTGTGCTGCCTACTAGCAAAGCCTGTTCCAAATCAAATATATATTACAAAAAAATCACATTGCAGAGTCCTTTCCTTTTCTTCACTAAGTCTTCAATTAAACCAGGCAGCAATTTTAGTAGTGTTCAAATCTTTAGAAAAAGCCAAAGAAATCAGGTTTACTTTTCTTCACCATTAAGGACACACCGCTATGGCTCTGGAAATTCTACAGGCAGCTCAGAAGTGTCCTTTGCCTCCAAATCCTCTGGTCTTTCAGTGCTTGAAACAGGGGCTGTTCACTTTCTTCAGGCATTTTCTTCTCCCTGCCCTGTCAGACTTCCCTGCTACTACCTTTCCTCTGGGCTCAGGGCTCTCTCCTTAAGTGTCCCAGCACTATGCCCAATCTTCCAGAGAAGGGGGATGGGCTTCAGCTCTCTTGAGTGCAGCATGTGGCTTTCTCTATATGTTCAGCTCTGGGGCTGTCTTAAAGTGAAAGACTTCTTTCTGGGAACTGCAGTCTTGCTAATCTTTAACCCAGGATTATTCTGATAAGGGATTTCCTACCTATCCCTAATGGCAGAGTCCCTATCCAATTCCTCTTCGTTTTCTGAGGAGTAGTCAGCTGACTCAAGGTTCCTAATCTTAACCTGGTCAGCTCTTCTAACCAGGGGACATAAGTTCTTTCCAAATTTCACAGGGACAAAACCAGGATTGGTGTTGGGTTTGTCACAATATATAGAATATGGCCCTAACAGTGCCACCTGCTAACATGTTGCATACTTTAAGTACTACACAGTTATACTGCCAATAACTGTCCTAATAACCACCTTCATCTATCTAGAAAGTTTCAGTAAATTGCTTCAGATTTCTGACAGTTTAATCTTGAAAGCAACTGAAACAATGGTGTTTTTTGCTGACAGATGAGCAAGGTGTTCTCTATTACTGTAAGACCACGGTTTTTCTTTGAACCTTTGAGATTTTAATTACCCCATGATGATGCAGGCTGTAGCTGAAACTTGGTTAAGTCGGGTCTTCCATCAATAAATTTAGTTTTTCCTCAACAAGACGTGGAGTTCTTCTAGTGGCTCCTTACTATTCTGAGTTTCTTCCGCTGGTGCTGTTGTTGGATGTGTTTGTGGAGCTGGCCCCTTTTTTTTGTTTGTTTCTGGTGCTTAGATCACCAGCATAACAACCAGGGAATCTAGGCTCAAATCCCACTGCTGCTCCTTGTGAATCTTGGGCAAGTTACCTAATCATCCATTTCCCAAGGTACAAACTTAGGGGCCCTTTTACTGAAGCCTAGCGCAAGCTTAGCACGCGCTAAAGAACAGCGTGCACTAAGTGCTAAGAAACATATTATATACCTACTATTGTTTAAGCCCGTTACATTAATGGGTGCTAGTAAAGCCTCCTTCCCTCACATGTCCCCTATTTTCAACCCCAGCTCCAGCTCCAAACCCATTTTTGCCCCCCAGCTCCCTTCTCCCATCTTTTCCCTTTCAGCCCCAGCCCCCTTTTCTCACCAGCAGCATTTCCCTCCCCACTCCACTTCCCTATGCAGTAGCAGCAGAAGCATACCCTCCCCCTCCATTTTCCGGTGCAGCAGCAGCATTTCCCTCCCCCAACCCACTTCCCTGTGCAGCAGCACCTCTTCTGCGCTCCCGCTGACCCTCTTCCCTGCTCTCCCCGTCCAGCAGCACCTCTTCCCTGCTCCCCCGGTCCCTCTTCTCTGCTCCCCCTGTCAAGCAGCACCTCTTCCATACTCCCCCTGCCCCTCTTCCCTGCTCCCCCTGTCCAGCAGCACCTCTTCTCTGCTCCCTTGGCCCAGCAGCACCTCTTCCCTGCTCCCCCTCACTGTCTTCCAGACTTCGTCCTACTCCCCACCCTCCAAAGCCAGCTTGCCTGCCTGCCTGCCATCCCCCAGTGCAGTAGAACTCTCTCCCCACCCCTGCCAGCAGCACCTCTTCCCTGCTCCCCGGTCCCTCTTCTCTGCTCCCCCTATCCAGCAGCACCTCTTCCCTGCTCCCCTGGTCCAGCAGCACCTCTTGCCTACTCCCCCTGTCCCTCTTCCCTGCTCTCCCTGTCTAGCAGCACCTTTTCTCTGCTCCCCCTGTCCCTCTTTCCTGGTCCAGCAGCACCTCTTCCCTGCTCCCCCTGTCCCTCTTCCCTGCTCCACTGGTCCAGCAGCACCTCTTCCATGCTCCCCCTGTCCCTCTTCCATGCTCCCCTGGTCCAGCAGCACCTTTTCGCTGCTCCCTCTGTCTCTCTTCACTGCTCCCACTGTCCAGCAGCACCTGTTCTCTACTCCACCTGTCCAGCAGCTCCCCTTCCCTGCTCCCCCTGTCCCTCTTCCCTGCTCCCCCGGTCCAGCAGCACCGCTTTCCTGCTCCCCTGGTCCCTCTTCCCTGCTCCCCCGGTCTAGCAGCTTCTCTTCCCTGCTCCCCCCCTCACTGCCTTCCATACTTTGTCCCTCCCGCACTCTCTTCCTCTGCCAGCGTCTCTGATGATGTCATCAGGGACACGGCAGAGGAAATCAGAGCATGGGAAGGCCGCGAAGCAGCGTGTTTAGTGTGATGCGGCCGCTGCTGGAGCCGGGAGGTTTGTGCGTCTCGCGGTGGGAGGGTGAATGGGGGTTCGTGTGCGCTGGGAAAGGGTGGGAAGGGGGCGACGATGGTGGCGAACTTACAGTGAGGGAGTCGAAATGCGGCGGTTGCTTTGAACTAAAAAATGAACTTTGTCAATTAATTGGGAGTGTTCCGGAGCCGGCAAGCCCGCTGTGAGAGAGAGATGTGTGGTAAGCACGCATGCACACTCTGCTGACCACGGAATTACAGATCAGGGAACACGTCGGTAAGAGTGCGCATGCATGCTTAACATTTTATTATAGTAGATAGCCTTCTTAGAATTTAGTGCACACTAACATAAAGCACAGTTACTTACCGTAACAGGTGTTATCCAGGGACAGCAGGCAGATATTCTTAACACATGGGTGACGTCACCGACGGAGCCCTCGGTACGGACCTTTTTAACTAGAAGTTTCTAGTTGGCCGCACCGCGCGTGCGCGAGTGCCTTCCCGCCCGACGGAGGAGTGCGTGGTCCCCAGTTAGGATAAGCCAGCTAAGAAGCCAACCCGGGGAGGTGGGTGGGACGTAAGAATATCTGCCTGCTGTCCCTGGATAACACCTGTTACGGTAAGTAACTGTGCTTTATCCCAGGACAAGCAGGCAGCATATTCTTAACACATGGGTGACCTCCAAGCTAACAAAGAGGGAGGTGGGATGGTTGGCCATTAGGAAAATAAATTTTGTAACACAGATTGGCCGAAGTGTCCATCCCGTCTGGAGAACGCATCCAGACAGTAGTGAGTAGTGAACGTGTGAACTGAGGACCAAGTGGCCGCCTTGCAGATTTCCTCGATGGGCGTGGAGCGGAGGAAAGCCACAGAAGCAGCCATAGCTCGGACTCTGTGGGCCGTGACAGTTCCTTCCAGTGAGAGACCGGCCCGAGCGTAGCAAAAAGCAATACAGGCAGCAAGCCAATTTGAAAGTGTCCGTTTGGAGACAGGACGACCCAAACGGTTGGGGTCGAAAGACAAAAAGAGCTGAGGGGCTGTTCGGTGAGCTCTGGTACGATCAAGATAGTAAGCAAGGGCACGCTTACAATCCAGCGTGTGCAACGCCTGTTCCCCAGGATGCGAGTGAGGCTTAGGGAAGAAGACGGGCAGCACAATGGACTGGTTGAGGTGAAAAGCTGAGACCACCTTGGGGAGGAATTTAGGGTGGGTACGCAGAACAACCTTGTCATGGTGAAAAACAGTGAAAGGTGGGTCGGCAACCAGTGCGTGCAGTTCGCTAACCCTCCTGGCAGAGGTGATGGCAATTAGGAAAAGCACCTTCCAGGTAAGAAGCCTGAGAGAAGTTGTGGCAAGAGGCTCAAACGGGGGTTTCATGAGAGCTGAGAGAACCACATTCAGGTCCCAGACGACAGGAGGAGGCTTGAGAGGCGGTTTGATGTTGAAGAGTCCTCTCATGAATCTGGAAACCAGAGGATGAGCCGTGAGGGGTTTTCCGAGAATAGGCTCATGAAACGCAGTGATGGCACTGAGGTGGACTCTGATGGAGGTAGTTTTGAGGCCAGCGTTGGACAGTGAGAGCAAATATTCCAAGACAGTTTCCACCGCTAAGGAGGTGGGTTCTTGATGATGCCGGAGACACCAGGAGGAAAATCTGGTCCACTTCTGATGGTAACATTGGAGAGTGGCCGGTTTCCTGGAAGCGTCCAAAATGAGGCGGACCGGTTGAGATAGATTCTCCGGAGAGGTCAGCCCGAGAGAAACCAAGCTGTCAGGTGGAGCGAAGACAGATTGGGATGTAGCAGAGACTGATGCTGTTGCGTAAGTAGAGTAGGAAACACAGGAAGTAGAATGGGTTCCCTGGAGCTGAGCTGGAGCAGGAGTGAGAACCAGTGTTGGCGAGGCCACCGAGGTGCGATAAGAATCATGGTGGCGTGGTCTTTGCGGAGTTTGGACAAGGTCCGCAACATCAGAGGAAGTGGAGGGAAGGCATACAGGAACCGATCCCTCCAATCGAGCAGGAATGCATCCGGGGCCAGACGGTGAGGAGAGAAGAGTCTGGAGCAGAATTGGGGCAGCTGATGATTGTGAGGTGCTGCAAAGAGGTCCACCTGAGGAGTGCCCCATCGAGCAAAGATGGAGAGCAGAGTCGGAGGGTCCAACGTCCACTCGTGGGGTTGAAGGATGCGACTGAGATTGTCGGCCAGAGAGTTCTGTTCGCCCTGGATATAGACCGCCCTGAGAAAAAGATTGCGGTCCGTGGCCCAGGTCCAGATGCGCAGAGCCTCCAAACAAAGGGGGCGAGATCCGGTGCCGCCTTGCTTGTTTATGTAGTACATGGCGACTTGATTGTCCGTGCACAGGAGGAGGACTTGAGGGCAGAGAAGATGTTGGAAAGCCTTGAGGGCATAGAACATGGCTCTGAGTTCCAGGAAATTGATGTGATGACGACGCTCTTGTGGGGTCCAAAGTCCCTGGGTGCGTAGATCTCCTAGGTGAGCTCCCCACGCGTAGGGGGACGCATCTGTGGTGATGATCATAGAGTGGGGGGGCAGATGAAAGAGCAGACCCCTGGAAAGATTTGAGGAGTTCAACCACCATTGGAGAGATTGCTGAAGAGATGATGTCACAGAGATGGGATGAGAAAGAAGATCCGTAGTCTGTGACCACTGGTTGGCGAGAGTCCACTGAGGCGTGCGAAGGTGGAGACGTGCCAGAGGAAGGACATGCACCGTCGAGGCCATGTGACCCAGGAGGACCATCATCTGTCGGGCAGGAATGGAGGGATGCATGAGCACCTGACGACAGAGGTGGAGCAGGGTCCGCTGACGATCGGAGGGGAGAAAAGCCCTCATTAGTGTGGTGTCCAGAACTGCTCCAATGAATTGAAGTCGCTGGGTGGGAAGCAGATGCGACTTGGGGTAGTTGATCTCGAACCCCAGGAGGTGGAGGAGAGAGATGGTGTGATGAGTAGCCTGTAGCACAAGTTGAGACGTAGGTGCTTTCACCAACCAATCGTCCAAATAGGGGAACACCTGGAGGTTGTGAGACCTGAGGAAGGCCGCTACCACTATAAGGCACTTGGTGAAGACCCTGGGTGAGGAAGCGAGGCCGAACGGTAGCACCTTGTACTGATAGTGATGGTGCAGTACCTGGAACCGCAGGTAGCGGCGAGAATTTTGATTGATGGAGATGTGAGTGTAGGCCTCTTTGAGGTCCAGGGAACATAGCCAGTCGTGTTGAGAAAGAAGAGGGTAGAGCGTGGCAAGGGAGAGCATTCTGAACTTCTCCTTGACCAGACATTTGTTGAGGTCCCTGAGATCGAGAATGGGACGGAGGTCTCCCGTCTTTTTGGGTACCAGGAAGTAGCGGGAGTAGAATCCCTGCCCCCTTTGATCTGGAGGTACTTCTTCGATGGCATTGAGAAGGAGGAGGGATTGAACCTCCCTCAGGAGGAGGGGGGTTTGAGATGAGTTTGAAGCAGACTCTACGGGAAGGTTGTCCGGAGGTAGAGTCTGGAAGTTGAGAGAGTAGCCGTGGCGGATGATGTTGAGGACCCACTGGTCCGATGTAATGATTTCCCAACGGCTGGAGAAAATGGTGAGACGACCTCCGATGGGTTGTGGAAGAGGTAGCAAGGGTGGATGACTGGCTATGCCCTGGAGAGAAGAGTCAAAAGGGCTGAGTTTGTTTAGTAGGCTGAGGAGGCTTAGAGGGTTGAGAGGCCTGAGATCGAGCCTGAGCGTGATGTTGCTGTTGACGGGGCCGCCTAGATTGCTGGGGAGGCGGATTGAGTGGCCTGGCTGAGAACCTCCGTTGATAAGATGTTTGTGGCCGATAAGGTCGGGTAGGCGGTGCCTTCTTTTTCGGCTTGATCAGGGTGTCCCACCTGGTCTCATGGGCAGAGAGTTTCTGGGTGGTGGAATCCAGTGACTCTCCAAAAAGCTCATCCCCGAGACAGGGGGCGTTGGCCAGACGGTCCTGGTGGTTGATGTCCAGGTCGGAGACTCTGAGCCAGGCCAAGCGACGCATGGCTACAGCCATGGCAGAGGCCCGAGAGGTGAGCTCGAAGGAGTCGTATATCGAGCGGACCATATACTTGCGCATTTGGAGAAGGCCAGAGATGTGCTGTTGGAATAGCGGGACCTTGCGCTCAGGTAGGTACTTCTGGAGGGCAGACAGCTGTTGGACCAAGTGTTTGAGATAGAAGGAAAAATGGAAGGAATAGTTGTTTGCCCTGTTGGCAAGCATGGCATTTTGGTAAAGCCTCTTGCCAAACTTGTCCATGGTCTTACCTTCTCTGCCAGGAGGGGTAGAGGCATAGACACTGGAGCCCTGAGTCTTTTTTAAGGTGGATTCCACCAGAAGGGACTCATGGGGCAATTGAGATTTGTCGAATCCAGGAATAGGGATGACACGGTAAAGGTTGTCCAGTTTACGGGGAGCTCCCGGTACCGTGAGGGGATTTTCCAAGTTTTTGTAGAATGTCTCCCGTAGGATGTCATGCACGGGAAGCTTGAGGAACTCCTTAGGAGGTTGCTCAAAGTCTAAGGCTTCTAAAAAGGCTTGGGACTTTTTGGAGTCAGATTCCAGGGGAAGGGACAGAGCAGCAGACATTTCCCTCAGAAATTTAGAAAAAGAGGACTGTTCAGGTTTAGAGGTGGCATCAGGTGCCGATGGTTCCTCATCAGATGAGGAGGGATCCTCCTCGGTACCGAGAGGAGTCTCCTCCCATAAATCAGGATCCCTGACCTCTGGTGCATGTCGGGACACCGGGGTGGAGGGTGCGGTGTGGCGAGTCTTGGACAAAGATTTACCAGAGCGCACCGAAACGGTACCAGGGGAGGACGATCGGCGTCGTTCTCGGTCCCGAGAAGAGTGCCGTACCGCCTGGTGCCGAGGAGGATCCACTGTGGGTTGAGAATGAACCACTGGATCATCATGAAGTTGTTGGGCCGAAAGGATCGGCATCGAGGTGTTTACCGGTACCGAAGGAGTGGACACCGGGGGCTCGGTGCGGGGCTCGGGCCGGTCTGGTACCGGAAGGAGCGGTGCCAGGATAGAGGGTAGCAGTTGTTCAAGTTGTTTCTTCAACTGCTCCTGAAGCTGAGTTTGTAGAATGGCCGAGATACGGTCATCTAGGGGTGGCATCGGAACCGCTTTCTTTTTCTTCGGTTCCTTGGATGCCGCTCCACGCCCCGGCGATGAGGAGGCCGATGACGAGGCACTCACCGATATCGGGGCGGAGCGTTTACGGGACCGGTGCGATGCCGGTAGGGACGGTGTCGCCACCGTAGCAGGAGGGCGCTCGAGGGAAGAGGAAGGCTTCTTAGCCGGCTTACCTGGCGCCAGTGGCGCCGATGCGGGGTCGGTCGGTGTCGAGCTTGACGGTGCCGATTTTTGCGGTACCGCCGTTGAAGGTGAGGAATCCATCGCCGACTCGGTGCCGAAGAGAAGGGTTTGCTGGATTCTTCGGTTTTTAAGAGTTCGTTTTTGCAAAGTGGCACAGCGGGTGCAGGAGTCCGCCCGATGCTCCGGACCCAGGCACTGCAAACACCAATTGTGTGGGTCAGAAACGGAGATCGGGCGTGCACACCGCTGGCACTTCTTAAAACCGACCTGCGGGGGCATGAAGGGGAAGATAGCCTCCGCAAAATCGAAGTCCGAGGCCTGTATAATGGCAACAGGCCCCGCCGGGGCAAAAACGAAAGAAACAGGAAAAAATCAAAGTTTTTTTTTTTTTTTTTTTGTAATTCAAATAAAAAGGAAACCCGAAGGTAGAGGGAGAAAAATTTAGAACAAAAGCGCGAGCGGGAAGGCAAAAAGTGATTTCAACGGCCGTTGAAAAAATACACGCGTCTTCTTCGCTCCGCGGAAACGAAGAAACTGGGGACCACGCACTCCTCCGTCGGGCGGGAAGGCACTCGCGCACGCGCGGTGCGGCCAACTAGAAACTTCTAGTTAAAAAGGTCCGTACCGAGGGCTCCGTCGGTGACGTCACCCATGTGTTAAGAATATGCTGCCTGCTTGTCCTGGGATAATTAGCATATGCTAAATTCTAAGAAGCCCATAGGTATATAATAGGTTTCTTATCATATGCTAAACTTGCGCTAAGTTTTAGTAAAAGAGCTGCACAGATTGTAAATCCTCTGGGGACAAGAAAATACCTTGTGTATTTGAATGTAGCTCACCCTGAGCTACTACAGGCAGTCCCCGAGTTACAGACACCCGATGTAAGTACAACTCTTACTTAAGAATGCAGTTGCGGTTTCATTTGATTTTACTGAGCAGTATTTCCAGTGGCATAGACTCCTACACTTCTCCTGTGCAGATTCAGAAATGATGCATGGCTACATTAAGAACAGTATGTGGTGGTGCATCATGCTGTACCTTAGAGGGAACATTGGTAGGGACAGCTGGCCCTTTTGTCAGATAGAAGCAGAGGTAAGCAGAAAAAATCTTAAAATCTACAGGTTCTACACACTAATCCGATTTAAGAACAGCTTTAAAAAACGTAAAGTTCTTAACCTGGGGACTGTCTGCACTGAAAAAGGTGTGAGCTATATCCAAATAAAGAAATTGTAGATTTTTCCTTGCAAACTGCAATAAATCCTGCATTGAAAGCTACAACGACTGTTAAAGTGCACAAAATATAATCTGTGATTGACAGAATCATATTGTTATCAAGGTATGACAAATGAGATAACAGAATTTCTGAGTCATTATCATAAAGTAACTGGACACAGACTGGGAGGTTAGAAATTTTGTTTATGTAAAGCACGGAGGGAACATGTTTCTTTGCTGGCACAGTCTTATTTTTCTTTATAGAACTTATTTTATGGACAAATTATTAAAAACAAAAAAATGCAGGGGTTGATATTCAGTTAACTTCTAGAGCTGCATAGATATATCTTGTAATTTGAATTTCCTACCCCAGTCATTGCTTAAATTTAATCTGGACAGATCATTGTCAAGTTTAAATCTGACAAGTTATCTTAGGCCTGCCAGAGGTTTGGTTTAACATTACTCAGTTCTGATATTCAATTATCCAAACCATAATTTTCAGTGTTCTTTTTTCCTTTGAATATCCAGCAAACAACATCCTATCACTGATCACTCTAATGGTTGTTTATGACTTACTGCTAGTTGCACTAAAGTAAGTGATCGTCACTAAATCTTTCACAGTTTTAGCGACAATCACTTTTACCGACCCAATGCACAAAACGGCTCACTGCATGTTTTTCCCCTCAATCGTCCATTTTATGATCTGGCCATGCAAATTACCTAAAACTCCATGCAAATTAGCCAAGCGATTGATGCACTAACATCACTTAGCTATGCAAAAAGAAACAGGGGTTTTAGTGATCGGAAAAAACCGACAGGTGTTACCAACAGGATTGCCTAGGTTTTTTTTTCTTTTTTTTCCAATGGCACAGGTATTTTGCATGTGTTACATATGCAAAACATCTGTCCCATACAAAAAAAGAGGAAAAGTCCCCTACCACCAATGACAGCACTTCCCAATGACCCCCAATGAACACTGCATTGGGAATCCCTCCTATGAGAGAAAATTGGCAGGAGGGATGCCCATTCCCTCCTGCCAATGTAGTCTACCCCCCAACCCAAACCCTACCCTCACTCCTTCCTCCCCTCCCAAAAAAAGGCAGGAGGGATGCCCACTCCCTCCTGCTACCAGATGCTCCCCCAAACCCCACTCCCGCAACCTCCCCACCCCTGTGCCTTTGGTAAACATTGGGAGCTAGAGAGAAGCAGGTCCCTCCAGCTGAAATGTGCCCGTCGAAAATGAAGAACCTTCCCCTCCCCAGTGCACCATGTGATGCACGGGGAGGAACCTAAGGCTCTAATTAGCTCAGATTCCTAAGGCCCCTCCCCTTGAGAGCCAATCAGGGCCTTAGGCTCCTCCATCTGTATCTTAAGGTCCTGATTTGATCAGATATCAAACCTTAGGCCCCTCCCTGTGCATCACAAGGGATACAGAGGGAGGAGTCTAAGGCCCAGACTGGCTCACAAGGGGAGGGGCCTTAGACATCTGAGTCAATCAGAGCCTTAGGCTCCTCCCTGTGCATCACATGGTGCACCAGGGAGGGGACGGTCCTTCATTTGCGACAGGCAGGCTTCGGATCTGGAAGGACCACGCTTCCCTCCAGCACCCAACTTCTACCAAGGCTACGGAGGGGCGGGGTCAGGTAGTGGGGGTGTGGTTTGGGGGGCATCCTTTTTTCCAGAAGGAAAGGGGGAGGGGATGAGATGGTTCAGTGTGGGGGGGGGCTCTGTTGGCAGGAGGGAGTGGGCATCCCTCCTGCCTTTTTCACTGCTGCAAGAAGGAGGGGGAGTTGGTTGGTTCCCGGTGTCAGGAAGTCAGGGAAGGCTTTTTTTCTTTCTTTTTTTTATGGAGCAGATATTGTGCATGTGTAACACACACACACATCTGTCCATTAAAAAAAAAAAGAAAAAAAAGGTTTCCTGCCCTGAACAGCTGAGAAGCAGGAGGCTGCTTTCGGGGCCTCCCCTGCCTCTCAGCTGCTCAGGCTTCCCTTTGCCAGATTTGCGCAAGTGTAAGACTCGCTCTCACACCAATTGAACACGAGAGATGGAGATTACGACGTACCTCTGCGTGAATCATTTGAATGCAATCTTTTTGATACATCGATCGCTCTTCCATAATCAGCCAGAGAATTGGCCAATAGTGATCCAGTTGGTATTAACAATTATGTTTATCTATGCTTTCAAAAAGATAAGTGCTTTCAGAATCAATTGAGTCACCCTTTTCCTGGAGCATCACCAAAATTATAGGATGGCATCTTCTACACAGTGAATTCCACAGACAATTTAAATGTATCCCTCTGATTTGTCTCACCTTTCCAGCAGATATGATGCCATGTTTGAAGCCACAAGTGCTCTCTTCAACCAGTGTGGAAAAATCTATTCAATGGTCATAATAAGCATAAGCTATGTGTTTTAAAGAATTTATTATGTCTTTGATTTCATGGTTTCAGTGGAGGGTCATGGATACACTGGATAACTTCTAGAGAAAAGACTAGTATCTAACTACATGTTATGGATTTTTCATGAGACATTGCATGCCACAGAAGAATTCTAATTAACACTGTTTTGTCAATACTTGTTCATAAGGAGATTTGCAACCAACAATTCCATTTGTCATAATGGAGGTGCTTCCCCTTTCATGCCCTCAGAACAGTAGAATATGGAAACAACAAAAGAGAGCTACTGTGGGACCCAGATAAAAGTGTCAAGACTTATAATCTGCACAGTGACAGTAATTACAGTACACCCTCCCTTGGAGGTTATGTCAGGCATAGGCCAGATATGCTCAAGCTGGTAATGTGGACTGACGAGGTATGAAATATGATCAAGCAATTTATAAAATGTTATCAGGTACAATTTTTGTCTACGGAGAATAGCTTGATGAAAAGGATATACTCTATTCAGATTTCAACATGATTTGTCATGCAAAAATGCACAGGTCAATATTCAAACTCCATGGTTGGCATCTTATTTAGTACTGGCATTTGAAGTTATAGCCAAAATATTCCTTGCAGGCTGCTATCCAGATATCAGTGCTGACTAATGGGCAGAGCTGTGATTATCTAGACCAGTGTTCTTCAACCACCGATCCATGGACCAGTGCCGGTCCACAGAAATTTCCTGCCGGTCCACAGGGCCAGCATGTGCATCAGGCCCAAAACAGTGTTCTTCAACTGCCGGTCCACAGTGCAATCGATGCAGCGTTATCTTCGAGCCAGCTCCCTCTTCCTAACTGATTCAGTGCACAAAATCACGGGCAGTGGCTCCTACAGGCATCCTGTGCCTGAACCGGAAGCCTTCTCTCAACGTCAGAGGGAAAGCTTCCAGATGAGGCACAGGACGTGCAAGGTGCAATTAGTACTATTATGGGGGTGGGGTCTGGGGTGGAGATTGGGTAGAGATGGGCAGGGTCTGGCCCACGACTTAGCCCCGTGTTCTTCAACCGCCTGTCCACGGACCGATGCCGGTCCACAGAATAATTCTTTTATTTCTGCCGGTCCATAGGTGTAAAAAGGTTGAAAAACACTGATCTAGACAGTGGTGAGATACTCGGCCTCTTTTCTTGGATAATCATACAGATAACTAAGAATAGTTTTTTGTTCTATCCCAGTTTATTGGGATGTTGGTGCTGTCACTGCCTGTCTCCAAGTAACTCCTGGTTCCACCCAGGCTCTGCCCCTGGACCATACTAGGGTGGCCTGCAGAGATCCAAAAAATGCCTCTAAAAATGTGGGTATGGCCCCACTGAATATCTATGTATGTTACCCACAGAATATCTAAGATATTATCAGCTCAATTCCCTGAATATCGAGTGGACAGTTTTTATGCTGTGAAATATCCAGATCCATTGAGTTAACTGGCAACAGTGGGACAAGCGATAAATGCTATGGTCTGCTAGTAGACACTATGTTTTAGAATTTAGATAATTTACTTCAAATCCAGAAACCTTTATTCACTTATCTTTTATCTTTATCTTCCCATTCCCCAAATTCAGTAAACAGTGCCCAAAATTCCATGCAATCCTGAGATCCATGTGCAAGTAATTTAGTTAATGAGCCATTAACAATTAGTTATTGATATTGATTGGCTCTTATTTAGATTTGCGCATAGATTTGGCTATGCATTATTCTATAAGGATCCATACCCCAATCCACTCATGTGCATCACAAAGGGGTATGGATGAGTCAAGGACATAGATAAGTCAGGGGAATTCCAAAGAATTGTATGCAATGTAACAGAATTGGGGGGGGGAGGAGCCAGCACACACAAGTTATGCACCAGAATTTACAGCAGGTTTCAGTTGGTATAAGTCCTCGCACACAAATTTGGGTGCTAGAATATGCACTAAGCACTATTATGTAAAGGAGGGGTGTCCAACCTTGACCCTCGCCAGGTCAGGTTTTCAGGATTTCCCCAATGAATATTTTAAGAGATCTATCTGCATGCAATGGAAGCAGTGCATGCAAATAGATCTCATGCAAATTCATTGGAGAAATCCTGATAACCCAACTGAATTGTAGCCCTCGAGGACCGACATTGGACAACCCTGATATAAAAAGTGCCGAGACCAGAGAACCCTTTCTAAAATAGCGCTGAGAGGGGCATTTTTGAAAAAAAAAAAAAAAATCCATCCAAGTCCAACTTGGATGTTCCCAGCTGAACGTCCAAAGTTAGAAAAACAAAAATGGCCATTTTCTCCTTCAATTATCTGGGAAGCATACAAAGCAACCCTCAGAGGCGAATTGATTAAAATAGCTTCTTGGAAAAAGAAACAGTCTATAAGAAAGGAAAAAGACTTAGAAAATTCTATTAAAGCCTTAGAATTACAACATATGTCTAATCATTTACACGACCCAGCTACTTTCCAACGTATCCAAAATCTTAAATATGAATACAACACTTTGGTTTCATGTACATCCCGACGTGATATCTTCATCTCCACTTCTGGTCACTACATGGGAGATAACCTTATGGGTCGGCCTTTAGCTAGATACCTTAAAATCAAATCTAAAAGACTATATATCACAACTATTCAAGATCCATCAAGTCATTTAGTCAAAACCAGATCCTTAATTTCCTCTCAATTTGAAAACTTTTATGCTTCTCTATACCAATCCGAATTAGCTGCTTCTGAATCAGATATAGATTCCTTTCTTACCTCCTTAACTCATCCGATCATATCAGACTCTGTTAAATTGGAACTAGATTCCC
Organism: Geotrypetes seraphini; assembly: GCF_902459505.1. Classification (NCBI taxonomy): domain Eukaryota; kingdom Metazoa; phylum Chordata; class Amphibia; order Gymnophiona; family Dermophiidae; genus Geotrypetes; species Geotrypetes seraphini. Next base: position 100,068,868 of record NC_047090.1, on the reverse strand, counting down.
CTATAACTATATCAGAAATTGAAACTGCCATATCTTCTTTACCAGCTGGGAAAGCCCCTGGCCCAGACGGTTTTACTAATGAATTCTTTAAACAATTCCGAACCCTCCTAGCTCCTTACCTTCTTACATATTATGATTTCCTCCACTCCACTCCGAACAAACAATTCAATTTCACTGAGGCCACAATTGTAGTAATCCCCAAACCTGATAGAGACGCCACCTTGGTTAAAAACTTCCGCCCTATTTCTCTCCTTAACTTAGATTATAAGATAATGGCAAAACTACTTGCATTAAGACTTACCAAAGTAATCCCGTCTCTCATACATAAAGATCAAACAGGGTTCATTAAACAAAGATATATAGGAGATAACCTGCGTCTCTTTCATCATATTAACGCTTATGCTAAAACAATGTCAGACCCTGTAATTGGTCTAGCTATTGATGCCGAAAAAGCATTTGACCGGGTGGAGTGGTCTTTTCTTTTTCGTGTCCTGAAGTGGTATAACTTTGGCTCATTTTTCACGGATTGGATAGAAACGCTATATCACCAACCCACAGCTCGTATTCTAATTAATAACTCTCTATCCAATAAATTTTCCCTTCACAGAGGTACACGACAAGGCTGCCCTCTCTCACCATTGTTATTTAATTTAGTGTTGGAGCCCTTCCTTTCAGCTATCCGACAATGCCCCTTAATCAAAGGCATTCCCTCCTCTAATAGAGACTTCAAATTAGCAGCTTATGCTGATGATGTTTTACTCTTTCTTAGGAACCCTCTAGTCTCTCTTCCTCACCTTATTCAAATTGTCACTCAATATTCTCTCCTCTCTGGTTATTCTGTTAATTGGGAGAAATCAAAGATCTTCCCTCTGAACGATAATATTCTTCCCTCAGATCTAGCTCACTTTTCCTTCTCATGGTCGCATGAAGCTGTGAAATACTTGGGGATCTTAATACATAAAGATCTGGTATATGCTCAAGATCTTAATATATCCAAAGTCAAAAATATAGTACTAAATACTACATCTCGATGGTCTCCACTTTTTCTATCCTGGTGGGGTAGAATAACAGCCGTCAAAATGACTTTGGCCCCTCAAATCAATTACATTCTCTCTATGCTTCCTCTTCTATGCCGGAAGTCATTTTTTCAATGGCTAAATAGGAAGCTATCTGAATTCATTTGGAACAAGAAAAAACCTCGAATTGCCCTCGCCAAGCTGAAAGCCTCTAAGATTAATGGTGGTCTTAATTTTCTGGATTTTTATCATTATTATATTGCTTCACTAGCTAAATATGGTGCTTACTGGCTCACTGACTCCCTATTCCAAGATCCTCCTGCCTGGTTTGAAATGGAGAGCTTTTTATGCATGCCTTTACACACCTCCTGCCTACTAACAGTGTCAATACCCAGACACTTGAGAAGGTACTCTTTGCTGAGTTCAACGCAACATGCTCTTCATCTTCTAGATAAATTGGCTGAGATCTCAGTTTATGATAGTCCACTCATGTCCCTTTGGAATAACTTTAAAATTCAAAACCATGGCAAATCCCTTTCATGGAAAAGATGGCAGCGGGCGGGTCTAAATTGCCCATCAATTGTCTACTCCAAATCTGTCTGTTCCTTTTGATATTATTTGCTCTACATATTCGCTGACTCCTTCTGTTTATTCACAATGGCTCTCACTCACTGAAACACTGTCTTCTATGCATATATGTTTTGACTTCATGACTTCCACTCATACTATTCGTCATTGGTCTATACTGTCTCTACTTAAAGGCAAGGCGATATCTCTTTTCTACAGTATTTTAAGAGATCATTCCTTCACTTTTACACCCCAATCTATGAAACACTGGGAAACTATACTCACTATTCCGCTTTCTGACATTGATTGGGAACTTTTCTGGTCTTCAACAAATCGCCCACTTTTATCTTCTAGAGTCTCACAATCAATGTTCTTTATTATGTGGCATGCAGTATGGACTCCATTTCGCATGTGGAAAGCCAATTTAAAACAAGACTCTGTTTGCTGGAACTGTTTAAAAGATGTAGGAACTCTCGACCACATGCTTTTTCACTGTACACAGGTCCGATCCTTTTGGACTCGCATTTGGAGCACCATACAATCTATTACTAACTGCTCGGAAGAGATCTCTATGGACATTGTAATCCTTCGCTCTCAACATCCCTGCTTTGCACAATCAAATTGTCCTCCTAAACTCATTGATACCATGTTTGTGACTGCTCTCATGCACATTCTGAAAAACTGGAAATCATCTTCGTTATTAGACTATACTTTTTGGTGGAACTCTCTGTGTATGTATTTGAATCATATGCATATGAGAAAAAAATTACATCCAGAACCCTCACGAACTTGAAGTTTAACAAATCACCTTGGTCATTCCTAGATACCTATGTACGTTCTGCTTCGTAGACACTCCTGTCTTCCTTTTCTTTAATTTCCTTTTCTTTATTTTTCTTTCATCTTTCTCCCTTTTTTCTGTTGTTCTCCCTCACTTTCTTCTTATATTCTCTTCACATGCAGTTCTAATAGTAGGAACCTTTCTCACTGTTATGTTCCTCTATAGTTAAAAATAGATTTATATGCTCTTTATACAGAAAGCTTTATTTTGACTTCATGTATTTGAACTGCTTCCTGTATTTTCTAAAAATACTCAATAAAAAACTATTGAACTAAAAAAAAAAAAAAAAAATGGCCATTTTCAAATTGCAAACTGTTGGATGTCCAAATATAATTTTTTCTGAAAATCGTCTACTTAAACGTCTTGGCCACTGGGACATCTAACTTTATACCCCATTTTCGATCAGAAAATGTCCTATTCCTGACCATTTGGACATGGGTGGGGCCAGCATAGTAATGGACTGGCCACACAGACATCCTGACAGAGCAATAGGAGACCTTAGAGGACACTGAAATGAACGTCACATAAAGGGTACCAGATGTATATCTCATTAGAATCTCCTTATTTTAGGATGAGCCCCTCAAAACCTACTATATCCTCCTGTGTACCACCCCAATAGCACTTGTGGCACCTACATGGCAGTATAGTAGGTTTTGGGTGGGCTCACACGTTTTACCATAATGTAGTGGTCAGAGTGCCTTATGGGCCTAGGTCCTCCTCTCTATGGTTCACTAGCCCACCCATCAGCCTACTTATGACACCTGTGTGCAGCTCTATTAGGTTTCCCTATACCAGATGCTGCTGTTTTAGAGACAGGTATGTACCTTTTTGTCCTCATTTTTGTGTGGTGGAAGGGGGTCAGTGAGCACTGGGGAAATGTGAGGGTGTCTTACCTTAATGCTTACAGTAATCATCTGGTCAGTTTCAGCACCTTTGTGGCAATCCTATCCTTCTAAAACAGATCTAGCTCGAAACATATAAGTTCCGTCCAGGATGTCTTGCAAAATGTTTGATTATCGCTGCAAGATGTCCATGTCTAACCCACCCTTGAGATCGCCCAAAGCCCGCCCATAACACGCTTCCACCACACCCATTTCATGCACTGGACGCACAGAGGCTAGAATACCTCGCTAGACATACAGAAAGATGGTTTTGATTATCGGCCCTTGGATGTCCTGGCGATTAGGACGTCCAAGTGCCGATTTAGGATGCTTTTTGTACATGTAAGTTTTTTTATTATGAGCCTCTGAGTATGCATTTTTCCTAGCACCTAATTTCCGGTGTCTCCAAAAAGTATTGGAACACAAGAATTATGTCTGGGTGAATACAAGCAATTTTATTAAAGAGTCTATAAGTAGTTATACAACTGCACTCAGCTGTAGGCAACTGTACTCATCTCACATCACCTACTACTGGACTGTTTAATAAAAATTGCCTGTATTCATCCAGATACAGTTCTCCTGTTCCACTACTTTTTGGACACATTGTGGTGTGGACTTTGATTCCCCATTTTTTTTTGTTTGGCCTAATTTTCAGCACCATTTACTGAATCTGGCCTATCATGTGCACAAATTTTTAGAATATTAGCACATACACTTACATACACACATATATACCAGTACAGAGCCTAAGTGCTATTCTGCAAAAACATGCTTTGTTTTTTAGCATGTATTTGCATGGAGGCATACACGGGGCAGAGCAAGGGTGAGACATAGGCAGGGCTCTCAACGCACATAATGCAGCAATCTACTGTAAGTTACCTGCATACCTGTCTTACTTAGATACTTGCACTTACACCAGCTCTGTGGTGACAGAATTCCAAAAGGCGTGCAACAAACACAGAAGATTCCTATCTAGCAAGAGGATGGGATCGAAGCAAAACAGATGGCATAGAGGAGAGCAGCAGGTACAGTCCTAAACCAAGGCATAGGGGAAGTAATCCTCATGTTCTGCAAAGAGCAGTAGGTACAACCCTAGCCAACTTGCTAGATTAGATGGACCATGTTAGTCTTCATCTGCCATCTGTTATTATGCTGCTGGTTAGGCTAGTAATCTATAAAGGAAAGTGGGCACCTACGTTTCTTTATACAGTAGAATTGGCTCCTACCATATGCTCTCCAGGTGTCTAATTCTAAGGTCTCTGTTATAAAATTGCCCCCTTAAGTTGACCTCAAGGAGTGATTTTGCTTCTTGGTCACAATGACACAAAAAGGGTGGGCACAAGTTTGAAATTTGTGAGCACTAATGCCAAGACTTGGACCCTGATAGCACTTAGGTTTGGTGATGGCAGATGACTCTTTCTGAAGGGAGAGATCTTTAGGATTGCACTATTCCACAATCTTTGTACAACATAACATTTGATGGGGTCTGGAACAGATAATGAACTGGGTCCCATCACAGGGAGAAGACCTGAGATATTTATGTATTTTGGCCTGTTTGCTAGGATTTACAGTGTGACTGACAGAAGTCAACAATTGGAAAAGGCCTCAGAAAATTCTAGCAACTGTCTATAGCCATAAGTCAAAGGATAGTATAAATCCATGCCATGGGACAAAAATCAAACATTACATTGTAGTCTCTTTTGCTTGAAATGTTTAGTCTTGAAATGCTATATTAGAAAAATAGGATCCCAGGGAAATTATTGTTTGAAGTACCAATATAGTCAAATAGAACAACCAATCTTTAACTGTATGCTTAACAGGACACTAGGCCCATCCCCTAGTTGATTTCACATCTCAGACTATATTGGTCTTTTTCTTCGAATAAATGCAGATATCTTTTTGTATTGGTTAAAAGTCATAGCTACAAGATTATCAAGTAGCTAATGACGCTAATCCTTGCAGTCCAAAATATATATATAAAAAAAATTTTCTCATGCGTGCCCATGTAGATTAAATATCATACAAGAACTGGCAGTTCTTGAAGCCATCAGTGACAGTTTCTGGTGAGCAACACATTGTGTACTCTGGGAAGCAGCTTTAGGCCGTTTTAATATGCCCATTTGCAAGGGACAGTGTGGTCATAACGGGCACTCCTGGCTCTGCATTTTCATCAAACCGCAAACGCAGCGTATTCCTGATGACCAGCTGTTCCATGATGAAGGCAGCACAGAACCATGGAATGGCATACTCCAGGGTTATCAAACCCATAAAGTCAAAGTCAAATTGTGAATAATCCCAGGGACAGGCATTGAACTGTCTTAGGACAAGTCCTGTTGTGAATTCCCATATATATGTCCAGAGAGTGTAAATGAAACAGCGGACTATTATGTTGCATTTATCTTTCAAAAATAGGTACATCTTCTCCACAATAAGGATGGAAGTGCCATATATAAACAAGGCCCAAACACTGGTAACACCAGGAAACTTCCAGTTATAGTTTACAACAAATTCCCACGCAGCTGTGAACATTACTTCACAGAAGTAGCCATGAATTGCGTAGAGGTACCAACGAGAGAGGGCAGTGAGTGGCTCTACCGCAGCCATCCTTCCACAAAGCATACAGCACGAACACTGGAAGAAAAGGAGACCACAGTTACAAAACAGTAGTTTTCATCATATGTTTACAAGCTACTTGTGCACATACATTTACAGAATACCAGCACAGTGGTGTAGTGAGGGAAGATGGTGCTCGGCATCACCACACCATGTACCCATTACATTTCCTTGCCACTCAAGTGCCCTCCCCCCTCCCTCCCCACAAACTTCTTAAAATGTTTGCTGTGCAGGCAGCATCTTACACCTCCAGCTCATGGACTCCCTTCTGACATCACGTCCTGATGATTTTGAGCCAATCAGGGCCTTTGGCCCCTCCCACTGCATCCCAAAATGAATTGGGAGGAAGCCTCGTTATTTGAAGCACACGGCCCTGTGGGCTTCCCTCCTGGTGTTTTCTCATCTGAAGGTATGGGGGGGAAGAGTCTGGGGATGTGGAAGGGGAGTCACAGGAATGTTGGGAGGATGTGTGTGTGTGTGTGGGGGGGGGGTATGGAGATGTCAGGTCCGTGATGTCAAGGATGTCAGGAGGAGGGATGTAGGGCTCCACGTAGGGTGGTTCAGCTGATCATGGCAGGGGGAATCCCCATCAGCTGAACCACCAGGAATCCCCGAAACTGGCTCAGCTGATGGGGATTCCTCTGCTGCGATCAGACAAAGTAGTTGGTGGGTATGTCTACAAAACTTGCTTTTGTGCATTTTTCACGTGGATGTTTTTATTTTTGAAAATGGGTAAAAAAGGTAGACAACCTAAGGACCATAACTTATACCTAACTCATTTTCAAAAATAAAAGATAGATGTTTGGCAGCTTTGAAAATGGACATTTTCTTACTGGGGTTGTGGACGTCTTGCATAAAACGTCCAACCTCAGATTATGCCCCTCCACATGTTCATAGAATACCACATTTTGTTACACATTTGTTGAGTGTCTGTCTGTGTTTTGAGTGTGTGAGCAAGGGATCTTAGTCCAGTAATAGAAATATGAAGGCATAAAACTGAACAGGAAACCTGAAACCTTAAAATGTCAAACTTTACATGTACAGTAATGTTAGAGAAATAAAAACTGAAATGCAAAATATCAGAGATAGAATATTTCAGCTTTTGGAAATGCATAACTATTAAATTCAGAATAAAATCATTTTTTCTATCTTTGTTGTATGAGCATTTTAGTTTTCTATTCACTTTGATCCCAGTGTCATTTCTGTTCTTTGTTTTTTTATGTCTTTTGCAAGTCACAGATCAGAGTAAGCGTCACTAACCTTTTTTTTACCTTCTTCGCCCATCCCTCTGCTTCTGCCACAATGTGACCAGTCTCTTTAGGCAACTAGAATTGCCTGTAACCCATAAGAGTGGCATCTCTTCATTGACTGCTCATCCAGGAGCATCAAAGTTGTGCTGCTCCATAATAATAATAACTTTATTTTTCTATACCGCCACAATCTTTTGACTTCTAGGTGGTTTACACTGAACAAGAACTCATCTCTTCCACTGGCTTACTCAGTGCACCTCAAAAAAGATTACTACAGCTTCAAGACCTTACTAAGCACCTTGAAGTATGATGAGTACGGCTGGGAGATCATCAGAGACTTCAAAATGATGGCATTCCTAATGGGTTTCTAAGTCAGTTTTACCAAGTTTCCCTGCTTTAGGACAGGAGGAACACAAAGGCGCACTTCCAAAGGTGGGATTGGCCACAGAGGACCGAGTTTTCTGTGGAGAGAAATGACAAATGGGAACCACTGGTGTACCCCCAGAAGGTGTTGATGACACCACTGGACATCAAATTGAGCCTAATGAAACAATTTGTCAGCACTCTAGATAAGGACATTTTCCCTAATCTGTCTGAGACAAAAGTCAAAGCTGGTGTCCTTGTCAGACCACAGATAAAAAAGATTCTGGAGTGCAAGGAATTTCCCAATAAGATAACCAGGAAGGAGAAAGCGGCTTGGAACAGCTTTGTGGCAGTAGTTCGGGGCTTCCTGGGCAATCACAAAGCCGAAAACTTTGTGGAGTTGGTTGAGAATCTGGTGAAGAATTATAGTAAAATAGGCTGTAGGATGTCTCTCAAAGTCCATGTCCTTGATGATGAAGGAAGCTATTAGAGCTAAAAGAGAATCCTTCAGAAAGTGGAAGAAGGATTTGACTGAAAATAATTGTAAACAGCACAAGGAATGGCAAGTCAAATGCAAGGTGTTAATAAGGAAGGCAAAGAGAGACCTCGAAAAGAAGACTGCGCTGGAAGCAAAAAAACACAGTAGAAACTTTTTTAGGTAAATTAAAAGCAAGAAGCTGGGAAGAGAATCAGTTGGACACTATACAACCAAAGGGTGAAATGGGGTGCTCAGGGAAGACAAGGCAATTGTGGAGAGATTAAATTAATTCTTTGCTTCAGTCTTCACTGAGGAAGATGTGAGGGAGTTACTAGTGCCAGAAATAGTATTAGATTCTGATGAATCAAAGAAACTCAAACAAATCTCTGTAACACTGGAAGATGTAATGGGTCAATTTGACAAATCGAGCAGTAGCAAATTGCCTGAACTGGATGGTATACACCCCCAGAGTGCTGATAAAATTGAAAAATGAACTTGCAGAGCTATTATTAGTAATTTGTAATTTTTCTTTAAAATCCAGCATAGTACCAGAAGACTGAAGCGTGGCCAACCTGACACCAATTTTTAAAAAGGGATCCAGAGGTAATCTGGGAAATTATAGACAGGCGAGTCTGATGTCGCTTCTGGGCAAATTGATAGAGACTATTATAAAGAACAAAATAACATAACATATACATAACAATGGATTAATGTGAGAAAGCCAACATGGATTCAGTCAAGGGAAATCTTACCTCACCAATCTACTGCATTACTTTGAAGGGGTAAATGAACATGTGGATAAAGGTGAACTGGTTATTTTGTATTTGGATTTTCAACAGGCATTTGACAAAGTACCTCATGAAAGACTTCTTAGAAAATTAGAAAGTCATGGGATTGGAGGAAATGGCCTACCTATTATGGATTAAGAACTGGTTGAAAGACAGAAAACAGAGATTTTGCTTAAATGGTCAATATACTCAATGAAGAAGGGTAAATAGTGGGGGTCTGTGCTGGGACTGATGCTTTTTAACATATTTTATCAATGATCTAGAGATGAGAATAATTAGTGAGATAACTGGACAACAAATTTTTTCCAAAAGCTTTGCTTCCTTAAAACAAACTGGTGATTATGATAGACCCCTTCAAAATAAACAAATATAATTTCCCACTGACTGTATCATGTAGGAATTTTGAGAAACGCGATGATACATTTCTGATATGTTGTGATAGTTGGCAATGGCTAAAAGTGTTTCCTGCTGAATTTCATTTGTACTCAGTTTCCAGTGCATCTCGTTGCAGTGTCCAACAATAGTCATCCAGTTGACCTGGTATTTTTTTTTCCATAGTGGCAATGTCCTAGTGAAACCTTTCACCATATTCATCATTGTACCAAGATTTGCGGGGAAGAAGTCCAAGTGTAAATGTAGAAAATGCATCTTCAGTGACATGTTGCACTTCATGGTTTTGTAATCTCTTATAGTTGAATATAGTTTGGTGCTCTGTAACTGCCACAAAAATTCTCAAAGGCATCTTTGAATGCTTTCCAGGCGATTGTCTCTGGCCTGACTAGCAGATCTTCAAATCTCTCGTCATTGATGATGTGTCTGATCTGTGGACAGACAAAAATGCCTTCCTTGGCGTCTTGTTATTCTTGCATCAGTTATTCTTGTAAACATCTGTCTTAGATAAAGAAAACCTTTGCCTTCCTTGTTCATCGCTTTTACGAAATTTTTCATGAGTCCAAGTTTTATGTGAAGAGGAGGCAAAAATATCTTTGTCGGGTCAACAAGTGATTCATGTCCAACATTTTTAGGTTCTGGAACCAAATTCTTTAGGAGTGGCCAGTTCTTTTGAATGTAATGCAACTCCTTAGAACGGCTGTCCCATTCACAAATAAAACAACAGTACTTGGTATATCCAAGCTGCATTCCAAGTAGCAGAGCTACTACTATAAAATCACCACAGATGTTCCAGTTGTACTTTGTGTACTGGATATACTTTAACAGCAGTTCCATGTTCAATATGCTTTTATATAGCCTTTTCAGGCAGAATCCATCAAGCCCATTACAGGCATGCCCAGATTGCATCATTTCCATGGACGCTATGTAACCTGCCCTGAATGTACACCTGGACATGCCCACACTATATGCAGCAAGGTGCCATGACATGAGCAATATGCCTATATTAAGAATTAGGCTAAGAATTAATTGCATTAGCCTGAAAGTATAACAAGAAATTGTAAAAATGTACTTTTTCGTTAAAACAGTACATGATGCGTAATTTTAAATGTGATTTTCGTGATCAGCAACCAAAAATCTGTAAGATACACTCAAAATGGTTTTAGAAGCAAAAACTTTGTTGTCCATGTAATTAAGGGCTCCTTTTATTAAACGGTACTAGAGGATTTTAGCATGGGCCAGTGAGATAAATGCTCATAGAATTCCTATGAGTGTTGGAGCATTTACCTCGCCAGCCCATGCTAAAAACATCTAGTGCCGTTTAGTAAAACCCAATAAAGTACGTTCCAAAGTTGTTAAAAGTTGTTAAATCACAAGAGGATTGTGAAAAATTGCAAGAGGACCTTGTGTGACTGGGAGACTGGGCATCAAAATGGCAGATGATGTTTAATGTGAGCAAGTGCAAAGTGATGCATATGGGAAAGAGGACCTGAACTATAGCTGTGATGCAGGGTTCCACATTAGGGGGTCAATGACCAGGAAAAGGATCTAGGCATCATAGTTGACGATACTTTGAAACTCTCAGCTCAATGTGTGGCAGCAGCTAAGAAAGCAAATAGAATGTTAGGAATTATCAGGAAAGGAATGGAAAACAAAGATGAAAATGTTATAATACCCTTATATCGCTCTATGGTATGGCCACATCTTGAATACTATGTGCAATTCTGGTCGCCGTATCTCAAAAACGATATAATGGAATTAGAAATGATACAGAAAAAGATGACAAAAATGATAAAATGGATGAGACAACTTCTCTATGAGAAAAGGCTAAAGTGATTAGGGCTCTTCAGCTTGGAGAAGAGATGGCTCAGGGATGATATGATAGAGGTCTATAAAATAATGAGTGGAGTGGAAAGGGTAGATGTAAATTGCTTGTTTACTCTTTCCAAAAATACTAGGACTAAGGGGCATGCAATGAAACTACTAAGTATTAGATTTAAAACAAACAATGGAAAATATTTCTTCATACAATGTGTAATTAAACTCTGGAATTCGTTGTTGGAGAATGTGGTGAAATCAGTTAGCATTGCAGGGTTTAAAAAAAGGTTTGGATAATTTCCTAAAAGAGAAGTCCATAGGCCATTATTGAGATGGCTTGAGGAAATCTACTACTTATTCCTAGTATAAGCAACATAGAATCTGTTTTGCTACTTGGGATCTAGCTAGGCACTTGGAACCTGGGTTGGCCACTGTTGGAAACAGGATACTGGCCTTGATGGACCTTTGGTCTGTCCCAATATGGCAATTCTCATGTTATAATATGGGAGCATAATCAGAGGAGCATATCCTTTTACCAGGATATACTGGACTTCGAATGCCACTACCAAAGACAATATAATGAAAACAAGATGGGAGACTAAGGGCTCCTTTTACGAAGGTGCGCTAGCAGTTTTAGTGCACACTTAGCACGCGCTACATTGCCGCGTACACTAGACGCTAACGCCTCCATACAGCTGGCATATTTTCCATATAGTGCGTGTTAAAAGCGCTAGTGCATCTTCGTAAAAGGAGCCCTAAATCTAGGGGCTGATTTGTGAAAGTGACTTGCAATATAATTGCAAATCTCAAATACCTACTCACTTTTACAGTAAGTCTTCTGTGGTCATCTTTGTATAACTTCAATATAAATACATGTTAATTGTGATTCATATGTTGCTTTTAATGATTTTACAAGGATAAAAAGATGAAAATTTGGCGTTTTCATGTTTTAAATAGGTAAATTGCAAAATTTGAGCATTCTGATCTCAAAAGCAAAGTTTTATAGAAATAAGAAACATTTTCTATACTTTTTAGGCATGAGCAATTAGGAAATTACTCTTATTGCCCAGGAACAAAAAATATGGCTCCCCTTTATGAAGCCGTGTTAGGGTTTTTTTTTAATCACTGGCCACAGCAGTATTAGCTCTGAAGCTCATAAAATTCCAATGACAATTGGAGCTAATACCACTGTAAAAAAAAAACCTAACACGGCTTCGTAAAAGAGGGGGAATGTTACATTATGTAATTTAAACAATGCAGGAGCCTGAGGGAATATTTGCCACCTGTGCAGTTGGTAAGGGTGGAAGAGAAAACTTATCAGGCGACATGTATTGATTAGATGTTCTCAAGGTTTTTGCCCAATACCATTGTTCATTGATGCAAGAGAGGTTACCACAAGTACCATAATTACCCATCTTAGATTTCATGTATGGAATGGGACCAAATCTGATTTTACCACATATGAAACTGGATGAACAGAGAAAGAAAATAGACTTTAAGTAAAAAAAATCTGCTGCTTAATGTATAAATACCTTAGCTGTTCCTTTTTGATGGCTTCTCCCACTTGTGCACCTTGAAAACAAACCAGTATTTTATGAAATGGGGTGTCACGCTTCCATAAAGCTACCTATGAAGAGCAAAGAAAATTGTTTACTCTTCTGATTTTAACAGAACGTTTTGTGATCTCAGATCAAATAAACTTCCACTGCATTCAAACACTGTGAATGTAATTGACTAGAATACAATAGAAGATATTGTTTAATATTTTCTTCCTGCATCCTGCATGCTTTCTCATTTAACATCAGCAGAATTGAAAATCCCATTTAGTGTCAAAAACCCTATTATTCTTTGATTACAATAGTTTCCTTATTTGGGAGTAGAAAACATTTCTTAGGTGCATGTCTTTCTGTTACAGGTTAAAGGAAGATTACTTCTTCTTTTTACTTTATTTTATAGATTGAAATAATATTTTTAACCTGTCAGTTTCCACTTGCTCCTTTGTATTTCCAGATTATTTCAGTTTGGAAAGAGAAGACTGTAGTCCCAAAAACAGTAAATAAATTTGTGGGTCTTTCCCCATGCTAAGGCCATTTTTAGCACAGTGACAAAATGGATGATTTTTAAATTTTTTTTTATCATGCTAATCTGCATGTGTCCATTAAAAAAAATTAGTGCATGAGCCCTAGGCAATAAGGGCACTTGTTTTAATCAGCGCAGAGCAATGTAGCTGCGCTGATTACCCCACAATGGCCAATCAGGAACTTCCTTAGGCTCCTCCCTAAGGAAGTCCCTGATTGGCTCAGGCGCCTCAGGCCCCTTCCAAGGGAGGAGCCCGAGGCGCCCTGAGCCAATCAAGGCCTTATGCCTTAGGCCCATTTCTGTGCATCACATAATGCACCGGTTCGGGCATAAGACCCACATTGCTGACGGGCGGCCGGCGGAGCAGGAGGGACTGAGCACCCCTCCTGCTCACAAGTTAAAGGTATGGGAAGGGGGAGGGGCGGTGACAAGACTCGACCGTGAGGGGGGAGACCTGACCCGACTGGGGGAGGGACATTTGACCCGACCAGCCCGGTAGGAGGGAGTGAGCATCTTTGTGCGAGGCTGGGGATGATGGCAGGAGGGAGTGGGCATCACTCCTGCCATATCACTTTGGCGTGTGGGGGCGATGGCAGGAGGGAGTGGGCATACCTCCTGCCATTTTTGGGGGTTTGGGGGTGAGGGAGGGGGCACTTTGTTGGGGAGGAATTTTTCTTTTTTTTTTATTGGGCAGATATTTTGCATGTTAATTCATGCAAAATATCTGTCCAATGAAAAAAAAATGGCAGAAGCCCTGACAGCAGTAACAGCAGGCTACTTTTCCTGGCACTACTGTCAGGGCTCAGCACCGACTCAATCGCTCATTGTCGGTGAGTTTGCATGCAAATCATTTACATGCAAACTTTACAGTGAATCAATCGCTGTTTGAAAATCGGCCAGAGAATCGGCCAACAGCAATTGAGTCACTATCTTTAGTGAATCTGGGCCTAAGTAGTAGATTTAAAACAAACTGGAGAAAATATTTCTTCACACAACGTGTAATTAAACTCTGGAATTCATTGCCAGAGAATGTGGTGAAATCAGTTAGCTGAGCAGGGTTTAAGAAAGGTTTGGACAATTTCCTAAAAGAGAAAAGTCAATAGGCCATTATTGAGATGGCATGGGGAAATCCACTGCTTAGTCATAGTAAAAGCAACATAGAATCTGTTTTGCTACTTGGGATCTAGCTAGGTGCTTGGGACCTGGGTTGGCCACTGTCGGAAACGAGATACTGGGCTTGATGGGTCTTTGGTCTGTCCCAGTGTGGCAATTCTTATGTTCTTATGCTCCATTCTTAGCAGTTTGCACATTTGATTCCTCCACAGCATCAGATCTATTACCAATGCCTAAAGTGAACATACTCAGCACAGTGAGACGAGAATATCTCCACTTTCCACAGCGTGGACCTGTTGTAGACATGTTTGTTTTTGTTTTTTTTTGGGGGGGGGGAGGTTCATATTGCTGTGGTTTCTGATTGGCTCCAGGAACACCATACCATACTGATTTGGGACAAGGATGGACAAAGGCAAGATAATCAAATGCCTGCCAGGACTCTTGATTAGCTACGATACAAACCACACCATTGTGGTTTAACCTTTTTCTTGCTCCACTCCTAACATTAGTACAGTCTATAGGTTTTGCAGTATTTGCATATTAGATGATATACAATTATAAGTCTCCCATGATAGAGACTTACAAGATCATGAAGGGCATAGAGAAAGTGGAGAGGGACAGGTTCTTCAAACTTTCGAAAACTACAATAACGAGAGGGCATTTGGAAAAGTTAAGAGGGGACAGATTCAAAACCAATGCTAGGAAGTTCTTCTTTACCCAGAGGGTGGTGGACACCTGGGATGCACTTCCAGAGGGTGTGATAGGTCAGAGTATGGTATTGGGGGTTCAAGAAGGGATTAGACAATTTCCTGAAGGAAAAGGGGATAGAAGGGTATAGATAGAGAATTACTATATAGGTCCTGGACCTGATGGGCCGCCGCAAGAGCGGACTGCTGGGCATGATGGACCTCTGGTCTGACCCAGCAGAGGCATTGCTTATGTTCTTATGTTCTTATAACACCCCTCAAACGCACAAAATCCCTTAGATATTCAAGAGATTAATCAAAATCTGGAATTGACCAGTTCTTGGTTGCAAGACAATAGACTATGTCTAGATACCAATAAATCTAAAGCACTCTTGTTTGCCTGCAATGAAACGGAGGAATTAATAGCTCCAGTAAGTCTTAGAAATATTCCTATCCCACTGGTTACTACTATCAAATTATTTAAAATTATTATTGACAACAAGCTAAATCTTCATCAACAAATAAGTTCAGTTGTACAAAAATGTTTCTAAACGCTGCAGATGATATGTTCAATTTCATCTTTATTAGATCCCATATCTCTTAACATTTTGATACACTCTCTCATTACTGTAATGCCCTATATGAGCCCCATATTCTCTGTAAGAGCCCCTATATTATGGAATGCTCTCCTATCTTATCTTCGCCATTAAACTTCTTTAGTTAAAATCAAATCCTGCTTGAAAGCCTTTTTATTTAAAGATGCATACGATATACTATTATAGGCCATTTTACTTTTTGGGGGCCTGAAAATGAACCCCCTGACCCTTTTCCCCTCATGTTAGTTTTCCTTTCCTATCATGAAAATAGAGATCTTCCCCTTTGTTCCCTCTTCTATTTTGTCCTACTCTATCCCCTTCAAGTCTTTCTTTCTTTTTTTATTTATTGTCTGATTTTAATTACCCTCTACTTTTTTTTAACTGTAAACTGCTCAGACATTGGATGTGCAGTATATCAAGTCTAAAATAAACTTGAAACTTGATCGTTGCAATTGTTGGTGAGAACAGAAAGGAAAGAAATTTGGTCATAGACACGAGTAAATCTATCCCCATGAAGCATCCATATGACTAGTAATGCAGTTTCTTGTAAAACATTTCACATTTCCTGTACATTTTTTCACTTTTTGCTTCTTTCACAGATCACAACATATTCTATTTTCAGGGTGAAAGAACAATTATAGAAATACTCAAAAAAAGAACTGAGAATAGGAAACCAGCTTGAATGGAAAGTCTACAGATTTTAGGATTAAAGCATCTATCAAGCAAATATGACTAGCTGCTAAGATTATAGAGCCTTGTGGTTAGTCATGGGAAATTCAAAACCAAAGAAGGCACCAATATCTTATTGTCAAACTGTAAATACCAGTTCACCACTTTACACCATTATTCATGAGTTCATATCACTTATGTTCCTCAGAATGCCACACAATAGAATAGTGGGGTAGCCGTCCTCACTGGAACATTAATTTATGTGATATTTTTGAACTGATGTGTACTTATCTGCATACTAAAATATATAGTTTATAATTTATAAAGTGTCGATACTACCTAAAAGCAAACATTTCAAAGTATTCTGTGCAGTGAAATAACTTAACTTTTGAACCGGGTCTGCTTCATTCCCCACCGACGCGTTTCAAGATTTTCTTCAGGGTCGGGGACATGAAGAGCAGAGGTATCCGGGAATTATAGCTGAACACTAGTCCGTAGTAATGCTATCCGGGGCTATAGCATTACTACGGACTAGCGTTCAGCTATAATTCCCAGATACCTAACTTCACGTACTATTAACAACGCCAAAATAGACAAAATATCTACCCTCACTACACCAGCAATAACAACTATGCTACCAATGTAACCTCCACTTACACACTTCCTGTAAACTGTATTCATCCTTGTCCCGAAATTATCTACTTACCACTATAATTTATCATCGGCTCCTCCATTGTAACCCGTTTATAAATCTTTTGTAAGCCGCCTTGAACCGCAAGGTAATGGCGGAATAGAAATCCCTAATGTAATGTAATGTAATACCTCTGCTCTTCATGTCCCCGACCCTGAAGAAAATCTTGAAACGCGTCGGTGGGGAATGAAGCAGACCCGATTCAAAAGTTAAGTTATTTCACTGCACAGAATACTTTGAAATGTTTGCTTTTAGATAGTATCGACACTATAAATTATAAACTATATATTTTAGTATGCAGATAAGTATACATCAGTTCAAAAATATCACATAAATTAATGTTCCAGTGAGGACGGCTACCACACTATTCTATTGTGTGGCATTCTGAGGAACATAAGTGATATGAACTCATAAATAATGGTGTAAAGTGGTGAACTGGTATTTATAGTCATGGGAAAAACACATGCTGGAAGAAACTAAGGGCTCTTTTTACAAAGCCGCAGTAGCGATTCCTGTGTGGCAAATACAACCTGGTCTGTTCAATTTCTATGGGCCGTGCTGGGACTGGCTTTATAAAAGGGGTCCTAAACAAGGATCTTATGTGCTTATCTACCTAAAATGGTAGAGCACAAAGTACCACTACTACTAATCATTTCTATAGTGCTACTAGACATATGCAGTACTGTATACATTATATGCAGGTAGTTTCTTTGTCTCTAACAGGCTCAGTCTCATACGGCTTTTGTATCTGGAGAAATGGAAGGTTAACTGGCTTGCTCAAGGACACTAGGAGCTGCATTGGTAATTGAACCCAGTTTGCCAGGATTAAGGCCCGCTGCATTAACCATTAGGCTACTCCTCCGTGTCACAAAGGGCGAAAAAAAGAGACTGTCCTTGATAAAGAAAAATATCTTATCAGTCGTCACACTCTGGCTGGCAACTTGACTGTAACCTTAGCAGTGTCAACAGAACAACCATGTAGTCTGGATGGAACAGTTGGCCTTGTTTTGCCAATATTTATTATGATTAGGGCTTCTGTTCTTAGATGTTTGCATATTTAGAAGTTTATTTTACAATTAAGGGTTTTTGAGAGTACAAAAAAAAATCTGTGTGAATTGATACTTTTGCAGTGCAGATGCCATTACTGGGGACCTTTTCTGGTGGAATCAGGAGTTGTCTATGTGAAAAAGGCAGGGTCTGTGTGCATAGGATAAAGCTGAAAGGGGGATAGACTCAGAAGTAAACCTGAGGAAATATTTCTCTGTGGAAAGGGAGGTAAATTCATGGAATGGTCTCCAAATGGAAGTGGTGGAGATGAAAACAAAATAAACTGTGGAGTCCAATGTTACTAATGTCGGCTTTATTGATATGAGAAGAAAGGTGTTTACAATCTTAGAAACAATGAAGAGGACCCAACATGGTCCGTGTTTCGACCAAAAAGGTCTTCATCAGGGGTCCCGATTGGTCTCTTCTGAGATTTTATGGATATAGCAGCCTACACCCAGTTGTAGGTTGGATGAGTTTCTCAAGCGTGGAGATGAAAACTATATCTGAATTCAAGACAGCTTGGGACAATAACAAAGGATCTCTAAGGGAGAGAAAAGGATAGTAGATAACATGAACTGACAGACTGGATAGGCCAGATGGTCTTTATTTGCCTCCATTTTTCTATGTTTCTGTGTTTTAAAAGAATAGAGAATCCAAGGCAGGAGACAGGAGAAACAAGAGCATACTAGGGGAAGAGGGGTTTTCCAGTGTTTATGCAATAAATATCTACTTTTTTTATACCAGGGGATGTTTTATCAGTATTTTTTTTTTAATTAAAAAAAATCTGGAACTTTATGTTATGCTGTTCCTTGACTAAAACCAATCTAAATATAAACGCTTGGCTGATTAAGAAAAGTTAAAGTGTATTAGCCCTAACTGACATGTCTGTGTTAGAAAGCATTCACAAAGCCATGACTCCCTTCCCTGCTTGTACTTTTTAGAAGGAAGAATTTTGATAACTATTTTAAATAATGACTCAGGCTACACTACTGATTGCTGTGGTTGATTTTGTTATGTAAGCAGACGCTTATAAAAGATTAACTCCTCTTTTTATGAAACTGCGTTAGCGATTTTTATCGTCGGCCACGATGGTAAAAGTTCCGATGCTTGTAGGAATTCTATGAGTGTCGGAGCTTTTACCACTGTGGCTGGTGAAAAGAAAATGCTAATGCAGCTTCATAAAAGGAGGGGCAAGAATTCTAAACTTGATGCTGTAATCCACCTAGAGGCAAATGACCTGACCAAAAATTGCACACTTGTAGCACAGAAATCTTTCTAGAAGCTGGGTGAGGGGCTGGAGTCTTTGGTACAGACAGTAGCTTCTTTTCCCAAATTACTTCCTGCCTATGAAAAGTGTAAGAAAAAACTACAAAATACAGAGGACTTCAATTGGCAGCTTAAAATCTGGTTTCAACAAAAAGGTTTAGATACATAGGAAGGGGCAATATATGGAAATATACTTTAAAAGTCTATACTGTAATGTCAGGCTACATTTTTCTGTGGCAGGAAATAGGATCCTTAGTGAGAAATTCATATAACACATTTCTAGGCACTTAAACTAGAAAGTGTGTGTGGTGGGGGGGGTGGCAAAGAGTGACAGCAGTAGGAAAATTAATAAAATAAATCATCTTAGTGACTCATTTATCTATAATAAAGTAGAAAGGGAAAGAGATGCAGAAGATGAGTCAAAATATATCTTTAAAGCAATGAGTACCAATGCAACAAAGTTCAAGATTTGCAAGCTCTCATGTTAGTGGCAGACTTAGATGTTGTTGCAAATACAGAGACAGGGTTCAATGACTCCCATGAATGAGATGCTAGCATAGTGGGCTATAATCTATATAAGGAGGATAGAGATGGCTAAAAAGGAGGAGGAATGGCAATGTATATTAAAAAAAAAACCCCAATATTAAAGCATCTGAAATGCAGGGGGACTGGGGAAAGGCAGATGCAATATGGGTCATCTTGGAAAGAGAATATGGAACCTCTGTCCATATGGGTGCATTCTACAGACCTCCAACACAAATGGAAAAGCTGTATAAAATCCAGTTGAAAATATCCAGAAGTTGGGAATGATAGGAGAGATGCTGTTACTGGGGGATTTTAACTTGACGGATGTGAATTGGAATGTTCTGTCTGCAGAATCAGAAGGAAGTAGAAAGATTGTGGATGTCTTTCAAAGTGCTTTGCTCAGACAAATGGTGATAGAATCCACGAAAAAAGTGGCAATACTGCATCTGGCGCTCATAAAAGGAGAAAGTGTGTGTAATTTGCTGGTGGGTGCCTATCTGGGCAGTGATCATTGGTGCTGCCCGATTCAGGGAAAAAAAATTTGATTCGATTCAGCCTATTGGATTGATTTTTCAATTCAATTCGATTTTCCTGCCCAATTGGGTGTTTTTTTCAAACATCCTGGTGGGTTTATTTTATAGCTTTTTCACCCCCTTTGCCGTCTCCTAACCACACTGGCGCTGTGGTGTAAACAAAATAAACATACAAAAAAGACTTTTCCTCTCTCTGTTAAATCCTAGCTCATGTTTGCAGTCTAACACCAGCTCTGGCAGGATACACATTTCAAATCTGACATACTGTAATCACAAAACAGAAAATAGAATTAGTTTTTCTACCTTTTGTTGTCTGGTCATTATTCAAATCTTGTTGGTCCCGGGCTCTGGTTGTCTTCTGATAACTTACTTGCTAGGATCTCCTTCTTTCTCCATGCTAACCATCCATCTTCTATCTATGTCCTTCCCTTACGTTTCCCTTCCCTCCCCCAGAGGTATGGCATCTTTCCTTTTTTTTGTCTCCATCCATGGTATGGTTTGATATAAGAGATTAAATGGAGTGCAAACACACAAAAGTCTAAGTTCTGTGTTGCAAACATGCCAACTTTAGTAAATCGGAGGGGAGGGAGGTATGTAAAGAAATAGCTGATGGAATGGGAGGACATAAGACAAAAAGAAAGACAGTCGTCCAGGCAACAGATCTTATGTAAAGAAAGTAAACAAAGGCTAGCCAAACATGTGGCTGAAAATGTAAACAGAAAAGAGCTGGCATTCATGAAATACAGAAGAACGCAAGAGGAGGAACGACCCTTTCTCTGATTACTATCGCATACTTCACTGGCTACCCGTAAATGCTCGAATTGTATTTAAACTTTTCTGCATTGTGCACCATACACTAAACACCAACACACTGGAACGGACAGTCCACCTGTTCTCCACCTACCTCTTCACCTCAACCAGGATCAACAACGCCAACCAGCTGATCATTCCCCCATCCAAGGGAGTGAAATATAAACAAACATTCAATACCCTTTTCACATATGCTTCCACCAGAACCTGGAACATCCTTTCAGCATCCATAAGAACAGAACTGAACTAACTCACCTTCAGGAAAAGGCTGTAAACATACTTGTTTGATAAATTCCTTTCAGCTCTGTAACTGCCTACTTTCCAGACCTGGAACCAGCAACTATCCTTGCCTTCTTTCCTATTTGCACACTTCTTAATCCAAAGGTGAACCCATAATTGTCTCCTCCCTGCAACTATATATAATCTTCCTCTATGATATCGTATCTCCTCGTCCCTTGGCCTGCCTGGCTCCATAATAGTAAATCTGTCCTCCACTCTCTGAACAGTATCTTGCAGCAATGTAACCTTCCTCTACAATATGATGTAAATTTCCTCATGACACTGCGTGGGCCTCTAATCTTGTAAATTGCCTTGAACCTATACTGGATAACTGCAATTCAGAAATGTAGATTAGATTAGGAATGCAAAAATACTAAATAAAATTCAAAGAAGAAAAGAGAGAAATATGCCTGGCAAAAACACAAGCAGAAGAAAAAATAACTAGAGATGTAAAGGGAAGTGACAAATTTTATTTAGATACATCCATACTGTATATTGAAAGGAAGAAGGCTAAAAATGGAGTGGAAGACTGAAAGGTGCTATGTGGAGAGTGAAGAAACAAAAGCAGACACGATAAATTAATATTTCTGTTCTGTGCTCATGGAAGAAAATCCTCTAATATTGCCTCAGTCAGGAATAGAGTAGATATTTTGCCATTCATAGAAGAAAATGATTATGAAAAACTTAAAAGCCATGGGATCAGATGAGAGTCATCCCAGGATATTAAGTAAGCTCAGAGAGTTCTGGTGGATCTTCTTAAAGAATGGGGAGTATAGCTCCCTTGAGAGGATAGTATAGAAAAATAAATAAATGTGTTTAATAAATCCACAGAGACAGGAGACAGAGAAGTGGTAAATTGAGGCACTGATGAAGGAAAGGATAGTGAACTTCCAGGTTACAAAATTCAAGGCAACATCCTTGACATAGTTCCTCATAAGCAGCTCATAAATAAACTTGTGGGTTGAAGTTAGGCCCAAACATCGACAAGTGGATTGGAACTGGTTGACTAGCAGACAACAGAAAGTGGTGGTAAATGGAGTTCATTCAGAGGGGAAAAAATGAATAGTGGCGTGTCTCAAGCAGGACTGATTCTGTTGAAAATATTTTTGTGTGACCTTGCTGAAGGTTAGAAGGAAATATTTGATTTTTTTTTACAGACAACACGAAAATTTGCAACAGAATGGTGGACACCTTGGAAGTATTGGGTAACATAAGGAGTGATTTACAAAAAAAAACAAAAGAATGGTCTAATGTTTGGCAGTTTAAGGGCCTCTTCTACTAAACCAGTGTAAGGGCCTCTTCTACTAAACCGCACTAGCAGTTTTAGTGCAGAGAGCAGCGCTGGATGGCCCGTGTTGCTCCCGACGCTCATAGGAACTTAATGAGCATCGGGAGCAGCGCGGGCCATCCAGCACGGCTCCCTGTGCTAAAACTGCTAGTGCGGTTTAATAGAAGAGGGGGTAAGTGTAATGTGAAGAACAGAGTGATGTATTTGGGTGTAGAAATCCAAAGAAGCTATATGTAATAGGGAGTGAGAGGCTGATATGCACAGAGAAGGAGAGGGATCTTGGGTGATAGTATCTAAATTTTAGAGGTGTATAATATCAGTCTTAGTTCTATCAGGTAGATGACGCATATGAACAGTATAAGTTGATCCACTCTACTAGCTCAGTGGGGCAATGACAAATGAGTTAGTATGAGGGGGGCCATACTTTCATGCCACCAGTGGTGATCTGGTCATTTCACTACCTTTTTGCCACTTATTAGTTATTGAAACATGTCTAGCCTCAAACATCCAAATTGTGCCCTGGACATTTTCTATAATGTTCCATTATTTCAGAAAAACATTCAAATCATACATCTATCCTAATCCTGCCCATAATACACCCAACTTGCCCCCTTAAGGTTTAAATGTACTGCAAATACCATAGAAAACTATCTAAAATGTGCTTTGAAAATGACAGTTTAGAAGATGTTTTAGTAAACAAAACATCCAAATTCCATTTTATTCAGAGTTTTTTTGAAAATTTTCTATTTTGAAAATGAGCCCCATAGAGGAATTAGAAAAGGCTGAAAGAAGAGGAACCACAATGAGAAAAGTCCTCTCAAAGGGAAAGGCTATAAAGGTTAGGATTCTTTGGCTTGGAAAAGAGATGGCTGAGGGAAGGTATTATTGAAATCTACAAAATCCTGAGCGGTGTAGATTGGATAAAAGACAATCTTTTACTCTTTCAAAAAGTACAAAGACTAGGGGACACTCAATGAAGTTATGTGGAAATACTTTTTAAACAAATAGGAGGAAATGTTTTTTACTCAACAAATAGTTAAGCTCTGGAACTAATTGCCAAAGGATGTGGAATAACAGCAGTTAGCGTATCTGGATTTAAAAAAGGTTTGGAGGGAAAGTCCATAGTCTTTTATACTGCACAAAACATACAGCAGAATGCTATAATCAGTGAGCGTGCAAATTACTAAAACCAAAGAGGATTGACCCCAAAGTATCCACAGAGAAGAAAATCCAGAAGAAACCAAAAGAAAATCTGTGGAATGATGATGTTCCTTAAATGGACTTTATTTGAAAAATGTCAATGTTCCAAAGGTACAATAAATCATCCACATAAAATAAAATCATCCACATAAAAGTAAAATAATCCACATGAAAACCTTAAATGACCGTGTTGGGTCCTGCTTCCCTAGTGGACTAGGTCATAAGAACATAAGAACATAAGTATTGCCACTGCTGGGTCAGACCAGTGGTCCATCATGCCCAGCAGTCCGCTCACGCGGCGGCCCTCCAGTCAAAGACCAGCGCCCAACTGAGACTAGCCCTACCTGCGTACGTCCGTGTTCAGCAGGAACTTATCTAGCTTTGATTGGAATCCCTGGAGGGTGTTTTCCCCTATGACAGACTCCGGAAGAACGTTCCAGCTCTCTACCACTCTCTGGGTCCTTTAAGTTTTCATGTAGATTATTTTACTTTTATGTGGATGATTTTATTTTATGTGGATGATTTATTGAACCTTTGGAACTTTGACATTTTTCAAATAAAGTTCATTTAAGGAACATCGTCATTCCATAGAGTTTCTTTTGGTTTCAGCGTGCAAATTACTGCCATGTTAAAATTGCACCAGTAATACACAGCTCTTGTCGTAGTGATTTGGCTCAGGTACTGACAGGAAGGGAGACATTAAAAGAAACCCCCAAACCAAAACATATTGGCATCTCCCTCTCTCCCTCTTGAACCTTCAGTCCTTTGTAGAGGCTCCCCATCCTGATCTCATACCCACAATTAAAAGATTCCTCTGGAAGTCTAGTGCTATTGAGATAGAAGTGGAGGAAGCCAGCCAGGTACTTGTGACCTGGATTGGCCACTGTTGGACTCAGGATACTGGACTAGATGGACCATTTGTGTGACTCATATTTAAATGAGCACACAGTACCCTCTCTTGCCCTTTATATGTATTTTACCTCATTTTTCTTTTCTTACCACTGTATCAAGCATACTATAAAAGTATTGGTTTCCATCACCTCTATTAGTAAATTATTCTACATCTACTGGAGATGAGTAGCACAATATTACCCAATTGTTGTATATTTTACAAAACTATTCAATAAAGATGATTGAACTAAAAAAAAAAATAAAGAAATAATAATAAGCTTTCTGTCTGCTCCATACCCTATACTCCCATAGTCTGCTGCTCTCAATTACTGCATGATCCAGCCTTCTGGTTCCATCCACACTCTTGTAGGTTCCCCCGTCACTTCTCCTTTGCTACCTTCCCTTCTCAGCAGGCTTGCTTCACCCATCCCTTCATTGTTTCTCACCCCTCCGTCTGTCTCAGCAGGTGAGACTTTCTTTCTTTTTTTTTTTTTTTAATCTTTATTGATTTTCCAAACTAATACAAAGTGCTAGGAAATATTTTGACATTAATAAACGACAATAAGCACTTAAAATCAATCAATAACCATACATATGAAAAATATCCCTCCCCATCCAGCAAATTAATCAAAGAATAACCAAACAGATACTTGAGAGAGTCCAAAGGAGAGCAACGAAAATGGTAAGAGGGCTGGAACACTGCTCATATGCCGAGAGGCTGGATAGGCTGGGGCTCTTCTCTCTGGAGAAAAGGAGGCTCAGGGGAGATATGATAGAGACCTTCAAGATCATGAGGGGCATAGAGAGGGTGGATAGGGACAGATTCTTCAGACTGAAGGGGACAGCAAATACGAGGGGGCATTCTGAGAAACTGAAGGGAGACAGGTTCAAAACAAATGCAAGGAAGTTTTTTTTCACCCAAAGGGTCGTGGACACTTGGAATGCGCTACCGGAGGAAGTGATCAGGCAGAATACGGTACAAGGATTCAAACAGGGATTGGATGGATTCCTGAGGGATAAAGGGATCGTGGGATACTGAGGGAGGAGCTGGGATGTAACACAAGTATAGGAAGTTAACCAGGTAATGAGTATAAACCAACCTGGTCGTGCATGTGCAAGACCGGAGGGCTAGGACTTCGATAGGAAGGCAGGACTTAAATGGGAAACCAAGGTGGCAAGGGAGCCCCTTCTGATGATTCAGACAAGTCTTGACCTGTTTTGGGTCGCCGCGGGAGCGGACTGCTGGGCAGGATGGACCTGTGGTCTGACCCGGCAGAGGTACTGCTTATGTTCTTATGTTCCCCCCCATCCTGTCCTAGACGTGTATATAAAGAAACAAAAAAATGTTAAACAAACACAACTAGGTTGAAGTAACAAAGGATGTCAATGGGCCTCATACCAATTTAAATAATTTGCTATGCCCTACCATATCCGCATTCATCTTTTTGTATTTGTAACCTAAACATAAACTTTCATTCATTGGCAGGCTCAGCTATAAACTATAATTCAACTGTTAACTGTTGTCACCATATTTTTGAGGTAAAATACTTCCTGCAATGAATTTCAATAGTGCTATTAGCTTCATAGAGTGTTCTCTAGTTTTGCAGTATATGAATGGGTAATTAATCATCCTTTATTCTACTCTAGTCATGATTTTATAAACCTCTCAGCCATCTCTTCTCCAAGCTGAAGAATCGTAACCTCATTAGCCTTTCTCTATAATAGAGCTGTTCTATCCCCTTGATCATTTTTGTCATCTCATATTTCCTTTCAGCCATTCCCCTCTCTAACTTCGTATCATAACCCCTTGCCTTTGAAGTTCTTTGTCTGAGAAAAATGGCACCTTGCTGTACGTTATCAAAGTCTTCTAAATATTTCTTTTATTAATTCTTTATTCATTTTCAAAAATACATTAAGTGTTAAATATATTCATTCATATTAACAATAAATACATCACTTACAAACAATCACTGATATATTTCATAAATTCTTATCCCTTCCCCTTTCCCATCCCTCCCTCCCATATATTCCATTATCATATAAAACATATAATAATAAACTTCCCCCCTCCCTATACCTTAAGTTGATAAATATAAGGGAAACAAATTCAAATTAATCTTTACAATACTTTGTCAATGGTTTCCACACATCCTGAAACTTCTTAAAATATCCCCGCTGTAATGCAATAAACCTTTCCATTTTATAGATATGGCATAAAGAATTCCACCAGAAGTTGTAATTTAATCTCCTCCAATCCTTCCAATTATATGTAATTTGCTGAATGGCAACACCAGTCATTATAAGTAGTAATTTATTGTTATTCGCAGAAATCTGACTTTTTGCTCTCATTTCCATACCAAATATCACAGTATCATAGGATAATGCCACTGGGTTATCTAATAAATTATTAATTTGGTCCCAAATTGATTTCCAAAAATTCATAATACATGGGCAATGAAACAATAAATGATCTAAAGTTCCTACTTCTAGATGAGAATGCCAACATCTATTAGACAAAGAACTATCTAATTTTTGTAACCTAACAGGGGTCCACAATGCTCTATGCAACAGAAAAAACCAAGTTTGTCTCATAGATGCAGACAACGTACATTTCATCCTCCAAGACCAAATTCGTGGCCATTGAGATGCAGTAATTTCATGCTTAATCTCAATGCTCCAAATATCTTTTAAACCAGTTTTTAATTTCTTTTTATTAAATCCACATAATATTGTTTGATCGTTACTGTATTTCTTCTAAATATTTCAATGTTTCTATCATATCCACTCTTTTTCTTCAGTGAATGCACTTTGGCTGTCCTCTGTGTATGACCTGTGCTTACTGGCATTGCACATTTTAGTAACCCTTCTCTAAACTGCTTTCATCCATCTGATGTCCTTCAAAGGTACAACCTTCAGAATGTAAGCCAATACTCTATATAACGTAATTCAGGACCTTATACATCTAGCAACATCTATGATAGCTCCGAGATCATTGTAGTTGTCAAATTCCTTGAAGTAAGGCTGACAGAGAAGTCTTAAACCAGCTATATGCTTTTTCTCATGATTGTTTCCTAAACTCCTTGGCAGTCACACAAAAGAGCTTTTTTGCCCAAAAAGCCTGACTCACTCAATCTGACTTTCTGAATCATGATTTTATATCAGATCTCTGATGCACAGTCACACATTAAGCACAGTGTATGAGTCTGGCCATTGTTTGCATTCTTTGCAATTAGAGGCACTCTTTCCTCCATTACAGTAGAAAAGGTAGCTACAGGAGAGATACGAAGGGCAGTTTGGGACACTCTGTTCATCTTGGGGGGAGGGAAAAAGGAAAGACATGGGAGAACAGTTGGAATTAGCATTTAGGCAGGGATTACAGAAGAGGATGAGACTGAACCTGTTGCTAATAGCATGAATGTAGAATAATACATAGAAGCCCGTTTCAGATTGAGTGCTGAAATCATTGCCTGTACTTCATTTCTTACCCTTAGAAATAACTATAGAGAAACCCACAAAATGCCTATACATAGACTGCTTTCTCATCTATTATTGAAGCACTAATTGAGCCAATCTTCAATCCCTAATGCTTTGTGGTTTGGAGTTGAAAAGGCAAGACTGGAACCAAAATCTCTCTGAGGAACTACAGACTGAAGCTCTGTTGATGTATTCACTTTCATTTGTTCATTGTCCCGGTTCACTACTTAGTATTCAGAGAGGGGAGTAATCAGCTTCTGCTTACAATCTTTATTGTAAATATTCACGAGTCCAAGTAGAAACCATACCTAGTCGATGGCTTTTACCATCATTCAATTTTTTTCAAATGTTTAATGTTTAATTTCCCTTGCTAAAAAAAGTCTTTAATTTTCTTTGTAGCCAGTTTTAATCATTGTGCCACACTGAATAGTTTCTCTGAATGATTGCCTAGGTACTGGTCCACTAGACCAGTGATCTCCAACCCTGTCCTGGAGGACCACTAGGCCAATCGGATTTTCTACATAGCCGTAATGAATATGCAAGGCACGGATTTGCATGCCTGTCACTTCCATTATATGCAAATCTCTCTCATGCATATTCATTAGGAAAAGCCTGAAAACCCAATTGGCCTGGTGGTCCTCCAGGACAGAGTTGGGAACCACTGCACTAGACTATCAGGGAAATGTAAATGAGTGCGGTTGAGTGTCTAAGTTGTACTGTAAATAACTGAATTGATTTTGGGGATCTTTTACTAAGGCGTGCTAGCTGATTTAGCACACGCTAAATGCTAATGCACCCATTATATTCTATGAAACATACAACATTTCATTATACAACAACAAATTGCTGCTTAGAAAACCTGGACCATCAGTCCCTCAATGTCCAATCTTTAGAAGTATCAGTGTTAATCTCGTGCTACATGTACTTAACTCCTTTGATGATCATAAAATCATGTCACTTTGAATTCATCTTTGATGACAAAATAATATTCAGCTAGCCCAACACAATCTTGTGTTTCACTATATACCGTAGGTGTACTCAGGAGCTGAAGCAGCTTCAGGTTTTCATACACCATGTATCTACAATAAAAATACCATTTCACCACCTTAACAATCATACCTATTCATGCCTATATGGTGAAACGCATGATTGTGTTGGGCTGGGGTGCGTGGCTTGCTGGCAGCCAATATGGTCGGTTGATTCCACTGTTCTTCCTCCATCTGCACCTATGAGCTGTATTATTAAAGTATAAGGAAAAATTTTTCCTCTGAAAAGGTAAAATTTTATTTGTGAATGTAAGGGCTATATGGATGGCCACAGGAAGGTAATCTAAAATTGAAGCAGCATTTGCAGCAGGGGGAAATGCAAAACGTCTTAAGCCAGATCCACCAATCCCCCTCTAAGATACCACTGCCCAAAGATCCATCTGAATTTGAACAGATGATGGCAGAATTCAAAGGCCTTAGAGAGCTGCTTACTGAAAATAATGCTAGTCGCCTAGATCGTCATTGAAAATATGATCATATCACCCCCTTATTCAAAATAAACACATGCTCCCGATTGCTTACAGGATGCCATTCAAATATAATATCCTTACCTTCCAAATCCAGCCTTCCGGGTTTCCTTTATTCTTGTCCAATTACCTGATCCCCTATTCATCAAAAAGGGATCTTCATTCTTACTCCCAACATCTACCGTCTGTGCCATCCTTTAGTCAGATCTTTCTGGATATTAACTGAGATTCTAGTTTTTCAGTTATGGCCTCGAGCCTTTGGTACTCTCTACCACTTAAGGTCGGAAAAATCTTGCAAGACCTTCAAATCACAACTAAAAGCCTATTAGGACTCCTGGACTACTGTAACATCCTATACCTGTCATGCCCAACCAACATGCTAAAACAATTACAAACAGTCCAAAATACAGCTCTTACACTGATTTACTCACTGAAAAAATATGACCATATTACCATCGCCTTCTGAAATTCACACTGACTCCCAGTACAAGCACGCATACAATACAAATTCTACTGCACCCTATTCAAAGCCCTAAATGGAAACGGACCAAGCTATCTGAGCAACCGCCTAATCATGAAAAACATATCCAGACCAAGGAGAACTCATGCACACTTTACCTACCCCCAATCAAAGGTATACAAAGCAAAAAAATATACGACAGACTATTAGCCACCAGAGCAGCGAAACTAGACTGCCACCTCTCCAATCTGCTGACTATGACGCCCAACTACAAAACATTCAGGAAAGAACTTAAAACTTTTCTATTCAAGAAATTTGTCAAACGATCTAACTAAACCTGATCGACCCTCCACAGATCCCGACACATACTATATCTATTAACCATGTATTGTCCCTGGAAATGCCCAGGCCAACTCTTGTTGTAAACCACCTAGAACTGAAAGGTATTGGCGGGACAGAAGACACCAATGTAATGTACTTCAATAAGGCCTATAGGCCTATTTTACCTTCGGTAAACATGAATACTTTTTTGCTTTCCCCTCTTCTTAACCTTTTACCTGTAATTATTTCCCTTCTTGTTTTTCTTCCCTATAAATATTGTAAGCCTTACCTTCCCCTGTCAGCCTATTTGTGTTCAGTTTGTCCACTTGTCTTGGTGCCCTTGCCCTGTCTGTCTTTTTTAAAGGCAAACTGAAAAGCCATCTATTATAACTTCTACTTCGTGAAACATCCATTATCAAATCCAAGGCTCTGTTCTCTCTCTCCTTATCCTTACCCAAATGTTTTTATTTTAATTGTCTCTCTATCCTATAATAAATGTACTTCCTACCCTCCTCTCCTCCATGCCTCAGTTTGTTTTGGCAACCTACATTGGAAGTTGATTCATGTAAATGTGGTTTTAAATCTGTATATTTTTTTACCTCTGTACTTCACCTAGAAATTTTGATAGGTCATTATATCAAAACTTAACAAAACTAGAAACATGATTATTTTTAATCTTGTAAACTGCTTTGGCTTAACTTATTTTTTTCTTAAAAATTGCAGTATATCAAATACAATAACTATAACTGTGCACCTGGTCGATCTAGGCACCTAACTTAGGGGTCCTTTTATTAAGGTGTGCTAGTTGTTTTAATGCGCACTAAACGCTAACGCGTCCATAGACTATAATGGACATGTTAGCATTTAGCGTGCGCTCAAACAGTGCAGCTCCCAGGGCTAAAACCACTAGCGTGGTCTAGTAGAAGAGGCCCTAAGTCCACTTTAGGCGCCACAAGACATGATTCTATAAATGGTACCTCACTTATGATTGACATGCACTAGGTGCCCCATCCCTTGGCACCTATGGTTTCGTTGTCGTTTATAGAATTGGGCCGCACACACCTCCTGAAACAGTATGGTCTTTAGAGTCTTTTTAAATAGCAGCATAGCTCTAATTGCTCATACCTGACATGAGATTTCATTCCACATCTTAGGTCCTCTTATATAAAAAGTTGATTTTCTGTAGTCTTCCAATCTGATTAATCTAAATGATGAAACATTTAGCAAATGTGCAGAAGAAGAGTGAAGAGTCCGTACTGGCAGATGTAAGTGCAGAGAGGCCGAAATGACTGGAGAGATGTTTTCTATCAATACTTTAATAACAAGTACCAAAATCTTATAACAAATTTTAGACACAATCAAATCTAGATAAACCATAAAGAACGCGGGTTACTGAATTTTGTGCTATCTGAAGAGATTTCAAATCTGAAGAGATTTCAACAAACTATTACAGTAATTGAAATATGGAATTACTGTGTGGTGTCTAAAGTTGTGCAGTGTCAACATCATCCTTTAATCTTCACACTAATCTAAGTCTGTGAAAATTGTATAATTAATTATTTTTCTTACTTGCTCATGCATTGATAATGCTGGATCAGTGATGACACCCAAGGATCAAATCTTCTGAACTACATTTATCTCAACGTTATCAATGTTGAAAGATGTTTGGGAAATTAGGACTAGGGTAAGCTGACAGTAACTTAACCTGTGTCTTTGCCATATTCAGTTTTAGTTTATTCGCTTTCATCTATTCATTAATGTTTCTCAAGAACAAATTTAAGAAATCCTGAGTATCCACAAGAGAATCTTTAACTTTAAAGAACTGAATATCATCTGCATATAGACGATGTTCAACACCCAATCCTCCAAATGAAATACAAAGTTGTCTTAGAAAAATATTAAATAGACTGGCAGACAGGACCGATCCTTGAGTAACTCCACAATCAATATTTAAAAAGGAGGAAAACTCTCAACTAGAGAATGACACTTATGATTTTAAAGCGTTCAAGGCTTGTGCAGATGAGGACAGAGCTTGCAGGAATGGGGCAGAGAAAGCACAGAACTCACTATTTACTCTAGACCAGTGGTTTCAAACTCAAACCCTTTAAGGGCCACATTTTGGATTTGTAGGTACTTGGAGGGCCTCAGAAAAAAAAATAGTTAATGTCATTAAAGGAATGACAATTTTGCATGAGGTAAAACTTTTTATAGTTTATAAATCTTTCCTTTTGGCTAAGTCTTAATAATAATATTGTCATTTATAGCTAAAGAGACATATGATCAAGAAACTGTTTTATTTTACTTTTGTGATTATAATAAACATACTGAGGCCACGAGTTTGAGACCATCTTTCTCCCCTTCATTCCGTTCAGAATTCAACTGTTGCTATAGTCACGTTACCTCTCTCTTAAAGTCACTTCATTAGCTTCCTGTTTCTGAATGCAATTCAAACTCTTCTTACCGACCTACAAATGCATTCACTTAGTAGTCCCTCATTATCTTTCTTAACTTAGCTCCACTTATGTTCTCTCCACGAGCTCCACTCAGCTGGTAAGTCCCTCCTGTCTGTGCCCTTCTTCTCCTCTGCCAACTCCAGACTGTCCCATTTATCTTGCTGCACTGTATGCCTGGAACAAACTGCCTGAATCCCTAAGGTGGGCTCCGTCTCTGGCAGTGTTCAAGTCCAAGTTAAAAACTTACCTCTTTGAGACTACTTTCAACTCCTAACTCCTCTATCATACCTATCTGTCTGAGTTAGATTGTAAGCTCTTCCGAGAAGGGACCATCTATTAAATGTCAAAATGTACAGCATTGCATACGCCTTTCAGCACTATAGAAGTAATAAATAGCAGTAATAGTAGTAGATGGCGCTGTAATCAGTGGCCTGGAAGCTTTTCCTCTGCAATGTCCTGCCTCTGTGGAGACATGAAGCTGAAGCAAAGAGGGAAAGCTTCCCGGGCCGCCGAAAGCGGAATTTTCTACTGACTGATGCTGCTAAAAGCCCGAAGTCTGCAGGCAAGCAGGACTCAAACAAGAAAAGAAAAAGGTAGGGATGTTCATGAAACCTGATATTTTTTTTTCTCAAGATTGAGGCTAGCAATTGAGTAAAGCTTAAAGAAGGGAAAGCAAGGTTAGCTGCCTGTTTCTTTTCCGACCATTCATTTCATTTCATGGTTATTACTAAAAATATTTTTTTATTTGGGGGGGTGTTAAAAAATGATCGGCCCCCAGGTGTCACATACCCTAGGGCCTGCCACTGATACCACTTTTCTCTCAAGTATATTATTTACCATCAAAGTTCCAGAAGAGACAGAATAATATGGAGCAAGGGGCAGCTTCTCTTGATATTTCAGCCATTTTGGATTCCTCTGATACAGAAGCAACAGAGGCAGCTACCTTAGTTGCTACTGTGGTACTAGTACCAGATAAGAATTGGTTAACAAAAATCTTCTTTAAGAACAGAGATACCGTAAGACTTTTTCAGGTCATAAAGTTCAGAATTTTCCCAAAGTCTATAGGGACACTCAAAAAAAGACAGCGACAATTTTTATTGATGAAGCCAGGTGTACTTCAAATTAGTACTACCTATTTTCTTAGGTATTCGTGCAAGTGTATTATTAGGTACCAGTCTATAAAATAAGTATTTTTTGAACCTTCTTATTTAACTGCTTTTCTAGCAATGAAGCACACTGAGGGTAATCAGAATACTAAAATACTGATGTGACTTGCCACACTTAGTTGTGTACTTTTATGCCTGTCATTAATATGGCGTAAGGGGCCACACTGCTGCCAATTTATGCTTGTATGCTAAAATGGTATCCTGGACCCCAGATGCTGTTACAGAATTAGCACTCAATATTCAGCAATGGGATGGCTACATTACAGTGCCCCAGTTATAGAACTGCCCTCTAAGTATGCAGTTAACTTGAATTAAAACATTTTAGGAAATAAGGCCTTTAGATTGAGAACATAAGAGTTACCATTCTGGGACAGACCAAAGGTCCATCAAGCTCAATATCCAGTTTCCAATAGGGGCCAATCCAGGTCACAAATACCTGGCAAGATCCCAAAAGAGTAGAACAGATTTTATGTTGCCTATCTGAGAAAAACACGGTGTATTTTCTCGTTCATCTTGATAATGGCTCATGGTCTTTTAGGAAATTATCCAAACCTTTTTAAAGCCCTGTTAAGGTTTATAGTGTTCATATTATGCTAGTAATGATAGGGTTGAAACCGAAGAAAGGAATAATAAATGGAATAAAACCGCTTGTGAGAGTACTTCATCAACTCTTTATTGATGTTGAAATTTTCGCTGAAAATAACAAAGGAGAATGATTCATTATATCCGGAACTACTGTTTCCTCATCCTGTTCTGGAGAGACAACTGTTTCCTATAAGTAAGTCTTAAGAAAAGACATCTGATTGAGTACTTTTAAGTGAGACAGTGCTTGCAAATGGAAAAAACCAATAAATTAAGAATAGCCTGAAAATTTACACTGCTACAAAAAAGAAAAAAAAAATTGCTGCAAAATAGAAGTGTACTTACAAGAAATGGATTGAGGGAGGGGTTCCCATAATTTTTAAAGGGCTAATAAACTAGCTTTTACATAAAATGGGGCAATTATAATATTTGATGCCCCATAACTTTAGTCTGGATGAAAAGAGGTCACAACTATAGAATTCATTGTGGTTCAACTGAGGTGCTTTTCAAAGCAACTGAGAAAAGCTATTTTTAAATTAACGCTCCCCCCCCATAGAAAATTGCCTGCTAATTTTCTTCCATATTAGTACTCCCAGTCTAGTTAAAACTAGGGTTATCAGATGTCCAGGGAAACCCGGACATGTCCTCTTTTTAGAGGACTGTTCGGGCTTATAGATGGACTTTCCAAAACCTAGCATTGGTCTGGGTTTTGGAAAGCGCCAACGAGCTCCTGCCGCATCTGGAGGGCCTCTGAGCATACATGGATGATGTCACACATATCCACACATGCTCCAGGCTCTCCAGATATGGCTGGAGCTCATCCGGAAGAAGAGAGGAGGCTTTGTGGGATGCAGGGCTGGAGGCGGAACCAGGCAGAGTCATGTGTCTGGGGTTTCATGGAGAAAAATATGGTACCTCTAGTTAAAACCCTGTACCAACCCAGTGTAGTAAAAACTCAGATATTGTAAAAACCAGCAATAGTTGAACAAAACACTTTCACAATGATAGAATGCATTATGTCAGATGGTATATTAATAATAACAACAAAGCACAGGTCAGAAGACCATTTTCTTTAGGAGGAAAAAGCCTCAGACAGGGGCCCTCCCACTTCCACAATGGTGGAATAGCGGTGGTAGAGCGTTCACTTCACTGGCTGAAAAACCTCCTTTAAATGAACCGAGCACTGTGCTTCATTAAATTTGACTTAAAAGATATTGTGAGATAGATGAAAGAATTCAACTTATCTTTCATTGATCGGTACACCAACGATGGCCAGCGTTTCACAATTTAGCTGCCTCAGGGTGTAACGTATCCGATCATACTTTAGTTTGGACGCGCACGCAGGAGACACGTGTGCATCCAAACTAAAGTATGATTGGATACGTTACACCTGAGGCAGCTAAATTGTGAAACGCTGGCCATCGTTGGTGTACCGATCAATGAAAGATAAGTTGAATTTTTTCATCTATCTGACAATATCTTTTAAGTCAAATTTAACGAAGCACAGTGCTCGGTTCATTTAAAGGAGGTTTTTCTGCCAGTGAAGTGAACGCTCTACCACCGCTATTCCATCATTGTGGAGGTGGGAGGGCCCCTGTCTGAGGCTTTTTCCTCCTAAAGAAAATGGTCTTCTGGCCTGTGCTTTGTTGTTATTATTAATATACCATCTGACAAAGTGCATTCTATCATTGTGAAAGTGTTTCATTCAACCAACCCAGTGTAGTAGCCACTTATGGATTATTTTTTGCTTTTTCTAAGTTCTCAGGTTCGTAATCAGTAACATCAATTGAAGACTTTTGGGGCCCTGAATTCCTTGTAGGGTTACCGTATTTGTGAAGTCAGAAAAGAGGACACATGACCCTGCCCCACTCCTGGCTTGCCCCGGCCCACCTCCCACCAATCTTGCCCCTGTCACTCCCCCCATCGTTCACCAGTTTTGCCCCTGTCCTGCCCCACTTTTCACCCATTTCCTTAGTCTCCCTTCACATCTTCCTAACCCTTCTAGTGCTTCTCTCTTTCCCTCCCTCCAATCTCCCTCCTGCAAGTGCTTCTCTTTCCCTCCCTCACCCCCACCCCCCACAGAACAGTGCTTCTTTCTCTCCCTATGGTTCTCCCCTCTCCTCCACCTACTTCCTCGCCGAAACTGAATCTTTGGGTCGGTTGGCAGCAGCAGTAAGGTAAGCCTGCTACCATTGGCCTGAACTGGAAACCTTCTCTCTGGAGCGACTTCCTGTTCCTAAATAGGCAGAATGCTCCAGAGCACTGGCTTCCAGGACAGGCCGATGGCAGCAGGCTCATCTTGTTGCTGCTGTAGGCTGGCACAAAGATTAAATTTCAGTGGAGCCGGAGGTAGGTGGGGGACAGATCAGACAGGTTAGGGCTGTGCATTCACGGAATAGCTTTGTTACACATTCTGTTTCTTTTGTCATTGTGCAAAACACCCCTATTACACAGCCATCTGTCCCATGCAAAAACGCAATGTTAAATAGGTTAGAGAAGTACACTATTTCTGTCAGGAGATGACAGTCTATGAGTGCCTTCTACAAAGTTCTCACACAAACCCAAATTTAAAAAAAGTAATAAGCTAGAGGCAAAAAATGAGTGTACCGTTTGAAATCTCAGAGTTTATCACAATGGCTAGGAAGAGCTCAGTGCTGCTGGCTTCTTCTAGTTAGGTAGATCTGGGATCAAATCTGACCCAACCCTCAACAGTCCTTTTCATCGCAGTCTCCACTTAGCCTTTGAGTGGCTGCTGGATGCCACATTCTTCATGCTGGCAGTGTTCAGAGTCTGCAAGGAGCCCTTCTTCTGCTCTCTCTCCGTTTCACACTCCAGATCCAAGAAGCCGCAGTCATTGCTCAAGGGAACAAGGGAAAATGCCATAGTGCCAGCCGAGCACGGCTCCTCCAGGCTGGATGCCCGGAAGTTGGCGATCAGCTCCTGTATGCTGTCTTCATTCAGGGGCATGGACTTGAGCAGATGGTTGAGAAGCGTTGATGCCTGGGCAGTCAGAGACCAAGGTACGCACTTTGTGCATGCACTGGATGTAGCGGCAGCAAACCTTTCACTCACCTTTCGGTGCGACCAATCAGAATTGCCTGCTCTGCAGAATACTTTGGACACGTTTCACTGTCAGCTCCAGCACCTCTGCATTCTCTATCTTTGCCTGGAATTCGGTCTCAGCCAGAATGGAGCATAGTTTCTGCAAGCTCCTGTTAATCCAGGCTCGCCTATTCTCCAAAGATTTCCATGCCTTACAATCAGTTTTTGCTTGTGCCATGGCAAAGACCAAAAGCCCGAGAATCACCCTGAAGAGTGCAGGGCGCAAAGGAAGAACTGCATGACACTTTCTCCCTGGACAAGGAAGAAATCTGTGGGTAAATCCAGACATCTGGTAACCCTAATTCCTTGCAACCAAAACTCTAGAAACATTCTCAGTAGGCAAAGAAATGCTGTAAGCCACTCTCCTTTGCTTAGAATAAATTTTGCTTCATGTTATAAGTGTTCACCAGAAGTAAACACAGTGCCCCAGAGATAAGAACATACATAAGAACATAAGAAATGCCTTCACCGGATCAGACCCAAGGTCCATCCTGTCCGGCGACCCACACACGCAGAGGCCAAGCTAGGTGTTCCCAAATGGACACCCTGATCACCCGTATCCCTCAACGTGATTTGCAAGAAGGTGTGCATCCAACTTGCCCTTGAATCCCAGAATGGTGGTCTCTGTCACAACCTCCTCCGGGAGAGCATTCCAAGCGTCTACCACTCGCTGTGTGAAACAGAACTTCCTGACATTAGTCCTGAATCTGCCGCCCCTCAGTTTTAGTCCATTACCTCTTGTTCGAGTCACTTTTGACAATGTGAATAGCGAAGTTTCTTGCTCTATTTTGTCAAAACCTTTAAGTATTTTAAAAGTCTCTATCATATCCCCTCGCAGCCTTCTCTTCTGGAGGGTGAACAATCCCA
Source organism: Geotrypetes seraphini (assembly GCF_902459505.1). Lineage (NCBI taxonomy): Eukaryota > Metazoa > Chordata > Amphibia > Gymnophiona > Dermophiidae > Geotrypetes > Geotrypetes seraphini. Next base: position 100,030,255 of record NC_047090.1, on the reverse strand, counting down.
GTTTTTCGAGGCGTTCTTTGCAGCTCAAATTCTCCATACCTTGTATTAGTTTTGTGGCTCGTCTCTGCACCCTCTCCAGCAGGGTTATATCTTCAGTTAAGTTTATTTTGCAGTCTGTTAGTTTTAGGCACAATTTACAGCACCAATTTCTTTTTGCTGCCAAGTTCTCACCAGGTTTCCACCCTCCATCCTTCCTTTGTTTCCATGTCTCCATCTTCTGTGACTCTTCCATCTTGCTTTGTTTGCTAAGAAGCTGCTGACTTCATATTCTCATTTGCTCTCTAGCTCACTGGCTTTTAGCCAAGCTTCCCACAAACCAGTAAAAGTCATCTTCTTTCTATAACTGAGTTGCTTTTTATATACCTTTCTGCAAAAATGGCAAATATAAGGGCAATTTTGATACTGCAGGCACTGCTTACGAGTCTCCAGGATCTTTAGTAAAGCAAAGATAGTCCCCTCTAATTTTTTTCAGGACATATATTGATTTGTCCTATTGTTGGGCAGTTAATTTTTTAAAGGTGAACGGCAGGGGCCGTGTAAGGGCATCCTTTTACATCCTTGCAGTTATCCTCCAGTTTTCTGCTTACCCTTCCCCCTCTCTCCTACTAGTACTTATTGTATGCTGATGTAAGTATCACCCTTCAAATTCTGAACATGTTCACAGGGCATGCACAGATGGAAAGCAGCAGTGGCAGTGGTTCAAGTCTGTGCAGTCTTAAAGGGGACAGTGGTTCTAACAGCTACCTACTAATTTAACAGAAGAATGTTCCAGAACTAGCTAACTTTCCTATTTTAACCATTTAATGTACACCCCATCCTTCTAACTCATCAACAGGTAAGAGTGTCTTACAAGTCAAAACTATAATACCAGCATAAGTTACACAACAGCATAAACACGTACTATATTGCATATACTCATACAATTGCTTTTCCACACCACAAACAATACAAACTTTAATACTGCCACTTGCCAATAAAACTTCTCTGTTCTAACTATTAAATGACTTTCAAATGACTTCAGTCGCCATGTCATTCCTGATCCACAAAACTCTGGCTCTTGTTTTTTAATTTCCGGATCAGCTTTGTAATATTCACCTTTGGATTAATCCTGTCTACATAACTTTCTTTCTGCCAGAAACCTTTCTTAGCAAGTTCTCTCTCACTTCTTTATGCAGCCTGATTCTGTAAGAGCAAACAAACAAAAAAAAATTTAGTCCATCATGCCAGCTTGAAGTGAGAGCTGTTCTATTCATAACCTCTGTCAATAATTATTTCTCCAACTTTGCTGAATAATTTATAGATTTGGCTTAATAACATATATACAATTAGATAATGAAGTACTTAAGTATACATAAAACAATTCAAATGAAGAAAGACAATTAGATATTCATGAGAGTAAAAAATGGCTCTTCAAAATGCAAGTGGGGAAACCACTTGAACCATGGCTCATGGAATTCTTTCCAACCCCTGTGTGTGTAGCTCTATTGCCTGTGTGTGTTTGACTTAAAGGAAAGAGAGGAAGGGGCAGTTTGAATGGTGGAGCATTCTGTTGGTTTGGAAAGAATAATAACATTAAATCAAGAGTAACATTATTTGAAACCATTAGATGCCATGGACCAGATTTCAAAGGATAGATTTTTCGGTGGGCCCTACCATGAGCCTCCATTTAAACTTCCTATCTGAACCTCCCCCTAAAGTCCTTTCTTTTTAATTATCATAATTTTCAATTAACAACCAAGCCAAATACGTGTACAAAAAAGTGTAACAGGTCAAAATTCATGAATAATAATGTTATTCTAATCAATCATAGAAGATAATCTCTTGGGCTCTTTGGTAAACAAGGAAGCAACTAGCAGAGAAGAAATACTCAGACTGGTCCATGCACTCATTTTCTCAGGGGTCAACTACGGATTGAAAGTTAGACATTACGGAAACAAGACAAAAAACAGGATTGACTCATTTCAACTCTGGTGCTGGAGAAGGATTCTATGCATGTTGTGGACCACCAGCAGAACTAACAAATTGATTTTGGAAGAGATCAGACCAGATATGTCACTTGAAGCCCACGTGTTGAAGTTATGACTATCTTATTTTGGTCATACTTTTAGAAGAAACAGATCACTGGAGGACATCATGTTTGGGAAGATTGATGGAACTAAGGTGGCCTGCAACTAGGTGGCTGGATTTGCTGACCACTATTTATTTATTTAATTGTTTATATACCACTTATATCCTAAGTGGGTTACATTCAGGCACTTTATCATATTTCCCTATCTGTGCCAGTGGGCTCAAACTCTATCTAGTGCACCTGGGGCAATGAGGGGATTAAGGGCTCCTTTTACTAAGGTGCGTTAGGGCCTTAACGCACGGAATGGCGTGTGCTAAATTGCTACGCGCGCTAGACCTTAATGCCAGCATTGAGCTGGCGTTATTCTAGAAGCATACCGTGCGGTTTAGCACTCAGTAATTTCATGCGTGCGCTAAAAACGCTAGTGCACCTTAGTAAAAGGAGCCCTAAGTGACTTGCCCAGGGTCACAAGGAGCAGCGAGGGATTTGAACCCAAAACCTCAGGGTGCTGAGGCTGTGCCTCTAACCACTGTCCCACACACTCCCACTACTATGGGGATGGCACCTAACAAACAAACAATCATATTTAAGTCCAAAAATTAGATCCAAGACTTCACAATAAGAAGAATTAAGGAAAATAAAAAGGGAATAGTAAACCCAAAGTTTTAGTACACAGCTTATCCTTCTTTGAGAGCTTGGGTATCCAATGGAGATGGAGGCATGCCCATGCCTTCCTATGCTCTGTCCATACATGTGTTAGTGCTCCCAATGATCCTTGCCATTTGCAGACTCTTAACTTAAACCAGCTGCTTTGTGAGCTATGTGGGCATGCCCATTTGTTCAATAGATTCTTTGAACTGCAGAAAGGAATTGATTAAATCTCACTGCTGGATGTTTGAAATTTTTACAATTAAATATGAGACTCCCTATTAAGGTAACATCATATTCCTCTTGAAGCAGGTGTAAGCCTATGTTACTATGGTAGCCGAAACGTGGCAATGTCAGGCAAGTGACTTGCCCCACAAATGAACTAAACATTATTATTAAAGACTTTTTGCCAAGCTGCTTTGTTTTCTTGATTTTTTCTAACTCTATCATCTAACTATGGACTGTCTGGTTTTGTTTTTTTGATGGGGTGTTTTTGTTTTTTTTTGCATTCCTAATGATACTTGATCATTATAATCTCATTTGAGGCTGTTATATCTTATAACATCTGTACACTCTCAGTTCTCCTGTAATAATCTCTAAAACATTTCTTATTCAAAATCCGGACATACTTATTTTTCTGCATAAATAATTTTCTAGAGCAATGATGTCCAAGTTCTGTCCTTGAGGGTCACAAATAAGTCAGGTTTTCATCCGTAATGAATATGCATGAGGTAAGATTTGCATATGGTAGAAGTAGTATGTATATAAATCTACTGTATCTCATGTATATTCCATCATGAGGACAGAGAGGCCTGACAATTGTGTTTAAGAAACTGTGATTTTCATGTGCTAGACCACTGTTCTTCAACCGGCGGTCCATGGACCAGTGCTGGTCCACAGGAAATTTCTGCCGGTCTGCGCAGGGCCGGCAAGATTAAGATGACTATAGGTCCCGATTTAGACCCTGTCCCTACCTGTCGCGCAAAAAAAAAGCCTCCCTCCTTCCTTTCCCCGAGTCAGCTGATATCTTACCGCCCTGCTGCTGCTGCTAAAGCCAACAGGAAGTCTTCTTTTCGACGTCAATTCTGACGTCGGAGAGGACATTCTGGGCCAGCCAATCGTTGCCTGGCTGGCCCAGAACATCCTCTCCGACGTCAGAATTGACGGCGGAAAGAAGACTTTGTGTCGGCTTTAGCAGTAGCAGCAGCAGGGCGGTAAGATAGCAGCCGACCCGGGGAAAGGAAGGAGGGAGACTTTTTTTTTTTTGCGCGACAGGTAGGGAAGGAGGTAGGCAGGCAAGCAGGCTGGCTTCAGGGGTGGGACAAAGTCTGGAAGGCAGTGAGAGGGACATAGGAAAGGGGCACTAAAGACATGGGAAGGAGGCACTGGGGGCACTAAAGACATGGGAAGCATGCACTGGGGACACTAAAGACAGGAAGGGCCACTAAGGACATGGAAAAGAGGCACTGGGGGCACTAAAAATATGGGAAGGAGGCACTGGGGGCACTAAAGACAGGAAGGGGCACTAAGGATATGGGAAGGAGGCACTGGGAGCACTAAAGACATAGGAAGGGGCACTAAGGACATGGGAAGGAGGCACTGGGGGCACTAAAGACATGGGAAGGAGGCACTGGGGGCACTAAAGACAGGAGGGGGCACTAAGGACATGGGAAGGAGGCACTGGGGGCACTAAAGACATGGGAAGGAAGCACCGGGGGCACTAAGGACATAGGAAGGAAAGAGGGAGGGAATAGAAAGGGACAATTCTTGGGCCTGAGTGCAGAAAGAAAGAAATGAAAGAAAGGATACACAGACAGAAGGAAACGCAACCAGAGACTCATGAAATCACCAGACAGCAAAGGTAGGAAAAATGATTTTGTTTTCAATTTAGTGATCAAAACGTGTCAGTTTTGATAATTTATATCTGCTGTCTATATTTTGTACTATATTTGTCTATTTTTCTATAGTTACTGAGGTGACCGAGCTCGAGGAGATGGGGCGGAAACGGGGTTTTTAAATTTTAGTCCTAGTAGTTTGCCGGTCCACAAAATAATTCTTTTATTTCTGCCGGTCCACGGGTGTAAAAAGGTTGAAAACCACTGTGCTAGACTGTTGTGTAACTCTCAGTTTGAAGCCTCTCTGACTAGATGATCGTGGACTAATGAACTCATGAACTAACCAAGATCCAGTTTTGGATAAAAGTAATCACAATGACTGTAGTACGTGTGTGAAAGTTGGGAAGTGAGTGTGAGTGTGAGTGATGGGGATTGGGTTCACTGACTAAATTATTCAGATATTTATTAATAAATTAAGTATTGGTAAGTTGTAAAAGTACTGTAATGAAATGAACTGTGGGAGATAAGATTAAAATTGAATTGATCCAGATAATACTTGTTTGTATTAAATATTTAATATGGTTTTAAGAATTTGAGTTATCCAATAGGCAGTTATTTAACTAACTGGGGGGAAAAACCCAAGCTTAGGCTTTATGTATATTCCTTGGGGATGACCTGAAAACCTCACCTGTTTATAGCCCTTGAAGATTGAACTTGGACGCTTGTATTCTACAGTATCTTGAATATGCTACAGTTTCATTTCTATAAGGATAACTTTTGAAGTCTGAAAGCTAGTGATTTTAACTTTTGACAGCAAAACTGAAATGCATCACTATAAATCTCTTTGTTTCTTAAGGCAATTGAGCATGACAGGCACAGTGACAAACTAAGCACATTTATATCAGTGATTTCACCTTGTGCTGTGTGTTTACTAAAATGGGACATCCTGAAATATTGTGAATCCTGCGTTCCCTGAAACAAAAGCTCGAGAGTCTCCACCTTTCTTCTGTTCTCTAGTGAAATATTTTAAGGTATGCCATGATGCTACCTCCATCTGCAATGATTAAGCAATCACCGGCTCAGTATGCATTCCAGATACTTTAGGAACATGCATGCTGTTTATCCTTTAAGTTGCTTGACAAATAAGGAAAAGAATCATTCAAAGTAAAAACGGCAGTATAAACCGGCAATTAAAGGTTATTGTAAAAGTAATACATTGGTTCTTTCACAGAGTTAAATAACTGGATGAAGTCAAACCTGGTATTATATCATTTCAGTAGTGCAAGAACAGGTGTTATGAAAAGCCTTAAGTAACACTTCACTGTAAATCTACCATAGAAATGTAGAAAAAAAGAAAAAAATACAAGGGTTAAGAACATAAGAAGTTGCCTCCGCTGAGTCAGACCAGAGGTCCATCCTGCCCAGCGGTCCGCTCTCACGGCGGCCCATCAGGCCTAATTGCCTGAACAGTGTCCCTGACTAATTTTGTAACTGCCTCTAATCCTATCCCTATTACCTACCTCTACTCCTATCTGTACCCCTCAATCCCTTTGTCCTCCAGGTACCTGTCCAGACCCTCTTTGAAGCCCTGTAGCGTGCTCCTGCTTATCACATCCTCCGGTAGCGCGTTCCAGGTATCCATGTTCCATGTATTTCTCAGGAAATGGTTAGGGAAGGAGAACTGGTAAGAGGGCATGCCATAGAATGTCATGTAACTAGTCAGTCAGGCAAGCCATTGGTTATGGGGAAAAGTGGTGTAATTTGCTTTTGAGATATTTAATAAATAGTGTTTAAAAAAAATAAAAGTGCAGAAACATTTTGAAGATCCGTCGTATAAAGATCATAAGGCCTGTCCAGCCTGCTCATCCATACCATCTGCTATCCCTTCCTTTCCCTTAGAGATCCTATGCACTTGTCCCAAGCTTTCTTGAATTCAGATACAGTTTTTCTCTCCACCACCCCTCATTCCAGAGCCATGGAGGTATTTAAATGTCTCTGTAATAACCACCCTCTCTCACCTTTCTTCCAAAGTATACATAGTGAGATCTTTAAGTCTGTCTCCATACACTTTTTGATGAAAACCACTGACCATTTTAGCAGTCACCCTCTGGACCGACTCCATCCAGAACGGCACACAATATTCTAAAAAGAGGTCTCACTAGACACTTATACAGAGGCATCAGAGCTCATTTTCAAAAGAGAAAAAAGTTTTTTTTTTAATGGCATAAAGTGCATGTACATGCTAAAACGTCTAGATTGCCATTTTCAAAAAAACATTTTTAAATGGTTTCTATGCTGTTTGCAGGGCATCTAAATATCAAGGGGGTGCGTTTTAGGCAGGATTAGGGCGGACTTATAATTTGGACATTTTTCTGCAATAATGGAACATTGCAGAAAACATCCAGAGCACAACTTGGATGTTTGAGGCTAGACCTGTTTCAATAATGAATAAGTACCAAAAAGATAGCCAAACAAACTAGATGGCCACTGGAGGCATGGAACGGTACATACCAGCCTGTAAGACAGCTTCAGATGTTATAGTCAGTTCTATTAGAGCAGCAAACAGTTATCTAGAGATTATCTAGGATTATAGAGCTAAGAACCCAGGCCCATTTCCCATTCTATTTAGCACACTTGTGATATACAGTGTGGGTCCCCTAAAACCTACTGTATTTCCACATAGGTGATATCTGCAAGCATAAGAGCTATTGGGGGTGGTATATAGTTGGGTACAGTAGGTTTTGGATGAGATTTGGAGGGCTCCCCATACAATGTAAGGGAGTTATGATGAGGTGTGTACCTGGGACCTTCTATGTAAAGTTCACTGCGGTGCCTTCTAGGGTGCCCCATTGTTCTGCTGAGATGTCTGTGTGGCCAATCTACAAAGAATGCTGGCCCCTCCTATGTCCTAATGACTGTTTTCTATGTGCTTTTCATTTGAATCATTTTTTTTTTGTTCAAAAATGATTCAAAAAGATAGACACACTGAGGACAAACACATCTAGGAAATGACAATTTTCGAAACATCATGTTTGCTACTAGGCCAGGGGTAGGCAATTCCGGTCTGCAAGAGCCGGAGCCAGGTCAGGTTTTCAGGATAACCACAATAAATATGCATGAGATAGATTTGCATCTCAAGGAGGCAGTGCATGCAAATCCATCTCATACATATTCAAGCCAAATACTTGTACAAAAAAGTGTAACAGGTGTAACAGGTCAAAATTCATGAATAATAATGTTATTCTAATCAATCATAGAAGATAATCTCTTGGGCTCTTTGGTAAACAAGGAAGCAACTAGCAGAGAAGAAATACTCAGACTGGTCCATGCACTCATTTTCTCAGGGGTCAACTACGGATTGAAAGTTGGACATTACGGAAACAAGACAAAAAACAGGATTGACTCATTTCAACTCTGGTGCTGGAGAAGGATTCTATGCATGTTGTGGACCACCAGCAGAACTAACAAATTGATTTTGGAAGAGATCAGACCAGATATGTCACTTGAAGCCCACATGTTGAAGTTATGACTATCTTATTTTGGTCATACTTTTAGAAGAAACAGATCACTGGAGAAGGACATCATGTTTGGGAAGATTGATGGAACTAAGGTGGCCTGCAACTAGGTGGCTGGATATGCTGACCACTATTTATTTATTTAATTGTTTATATACCACTTATATCCTAAGTGGGTTACATTCAGGCACTTTATCATATTTCCCTATCTGTGCCAGTGGGCTCAAACTCTATCTAGTGTACCTGGGGCAATGAGGGGATTAAGGGCTCCTTTTACTAAGGTGCGTTAGGGCCTTAACGCACGGAATGGCGTGTGCTAAATTGCCACGCGCGCTAGACCTTAACGCCAGCATTGAGCTGGCGTTATTCTAGAAGCATACCGTGCGGTTTAGCACTCAGTAATTTCATGCGTGCGCTAAAAACGCTAGTGCACCTTAGTAAAAGGAGCCCTAAGTGACTTGCCCAGGGTCACAAGGAGCAGCGAGGGATTTGAACCCAAAACCTCAGGGTGCTGAGGCTGTGCCTCTAACCACTGTCCCACACACTCCCACTACTATGGGGATGGCACCTAACAAACAAACAATCATATTTAAGTCCAAAAATTAGATCCAAGACTTCACAATAAGAAGAATTAAGGAAAATAAAAAGGGAATAGTAAACCCAAAGTTTTAGTACACAGCTTATCCTTCTTTGAGAGCTTGAGTATCCAATGGAGATGGAGGCATGCCCATGCCTTCCTATGCTCTGTCCATACATGTGTTAGTGCTCCCAATGATCCTTGCCATTTGCAGACTCTTAACTTAAACCAGCTGCTTTGTGAGCTATGTGGGCATGCCCATTTGCTCAATAGATTCTTTGAACTGCAGAAAGGAATTGATTAAATCTCACTGCTGGATGTTTGAAATTTTTACAATTAAATATGAGACTCCCTATTAAGGTAACATCATATTCCTCTTGAAGCAGGTGCAAGCCTATGTTACTATGGTAGCCGAAACGTGGCAATGTCAGGCAAGTGACTTGCCCCACAAATGAACTAAACATTATTATTAAAGACTTTTTGCCAAGCTGCTTTGTTTTCTTGATTTTTTCCAACTCTATCATCTAACTATGGACTGTCTGGTTTTGTTTTTTTGATGGGGTGTTTTTGTTTTTTTTTTGCATTCCTAATGATACTTGATCATTATAAACTCATTTGAGGCTGTTATATCTTATAACATCTGTACACTCTCAGTTCTCCTGTAATAATCTCTAAAACATTTCTTATTCAAAATCCGGACATACTTATTTTTCTGCATAAATAATTTTCTAGAGCAATGATGTCCAAGTTCTGTCCTTGAGGGTCACAAATAAGTCAGGTTTTCATCCGTAATGAATATGCATGAGATAGATTTGCATATGGTAGAAGTAGTATGTATATAAATCTACTGTATCTCATGTATATTCCATCATGAGGACAGAGAGGCCTGACGATTGTGTTTAAGAAACTGTGATTTTCATGTGCTAGACCACTGTTCTTCAACCGGCGGTCCATGGACCAGTGCCGGTCCACAGGAAATTTCTGCCGGTCTGCGCAGGGCCGGCAAGATTAAGGTGACCATAGGTCCCGATTTAGACCCTGTCCCTACCTGTCGCGCAAAAAAAAAGCCTCCCTCCTTCCTTTCCCCGAGTCAGCTGATATCTTACCACCCTGCTGCTGCTGCTAAAGCCGACAGGAAGTCTTCTTTCCGACGTCAATTCTGACGTCGGAGAGGACATTTTGGCCAGCCAATCGTTGCCTGGCTAGCCCAGAACATCCTCTCCGACGTCAGAATTGACGGCGGAAAGAAGACTTTGTGTCGGCTTTAGCAGCAGCAGCAGCAGGGCGGTAAGATAGCAGCCGACCCGGGGAAAGGAAGGAGGGAGGCTTTTTTTTTTTTTTTGCGCGACAGGTAGGGAAGGAGGTAGGCAGGCAAGCAGGCTGGCTTCAGGGGTGGGACAAAGTCTGGAAGGCAGTGAGAGGGACATAGGAAGGGGGCACTAAAGACATGGGAAGGAGGCACTGGGGGCACTAAAGACATGGGAAGCATGCACTGGGGACACTAAAGACAGGAAGGGCCACTAAGGACATGGAAAAGAGGCACTGGGGGCACTAAAAATATGGGAAGGAGGCACTGGGAGCACTAAAGACAGGAAGGGGCACTAAGGATATGGGAAGGAGGCACTGGGAGCACTAAAGACATAGGAAGGGGCACTAAGGACTTGGGAAGGGGCACTAAGGACATGGGAAGGAGGCACTGGGGGCACTAAAGACATGGGAAGGAGGCACTGGGGGCACTAAAGACAGGAGGGGGCACTAAGGACATGGGAAGGAGGCACTGGGGGCACTAAAGACATGGGAAGGAAGCACCGGGGGCACTAAGGACATAGGAAGGAAAGAGGGAGGGAATAGAAAGGGACAATTCTTGGGCCTCAGTGCAGAAAGAAAGAAATGAAAGAAAGGATACACAGACAGAAGGAAACGCAACCAGAGACTCATGAAATCACCAGACAGCAAAGGTAGGAAAAATGATTTTGTTTTCAATTTAGTGATCAAAACGTGTCAGTTTTGAGAATTTATATCTGCTGTCTATATTTTGTACTATATTTGTCTATTTTTCTATAGTTACTGAGGTGACCGAGCTCGAGGAGATGGGGCGGAAACGGGGTTTTTAAATTTTAGTCCTAGTAGTTTGCCGGTCCACAAAATAATTCTTTTATTTCTGCCAGTCCACGGGTGTAAAAAGGTTGAAAACCACTGTGCTAGACTGTTGTGTAACTCTCAGTTTGAAGCCTCTCTGACTAGATGATCGTGGACTAATGAACTCATGAACTAACCAAGATCCAGTTTTGGATAAAAGTAATCACAATGACTGTAGTACGTGTGTGAAAGTTGGGAAGTGAGTGTGAGTGTGAGTGATGGGGATTGGGTTCACTGACTAAATTATTCAGATATTTATTAATAAATTAAGTATTGGTAAGTTGTAAAAGTACTGTAATGAAATGAACTGTGGGAGATAAGATTAAAATTGAATTGATCCAGATAATACTTGTTTGTATTAAATATTTAATATGGTTTTAAGAATTTGAGTTATCCAATAGGCAGTTATTTAACTAACTGGGGGGAAAAACCCAAGCTTAGGCTTTATGTATATTCCTTGGGGATGACCTGAAAACCTCACCTGTTTATAGCCCTTGAAGATTGAACTTGGATGCTTGTATTCTACAGTATCTTGAATATGCTACAGTTTCATTTCTATAAGGATAACTTTTGAAGTCTGAAAGCTAGTGATTTTAACTTTTGACAGCAAAACTGAAATGCATCACTATAAATCTCTTTGTTTCTTAAGGCAATTGAGCATGACAGGCACAGTGACAAACTAAGCACATTTATATCAGTGATTTCACCTTGTGCTGTGTGTTTACTAAAATGGGACATCCTGAAATATTGTGAATCCTGCGTTCCCTGAAACAAAAGCTCGAGAGTCTCCACCTTCCTTCTGTTCTCTAGTGAAATATTTTAAGGTATGCCATGATGCTACCTCCATCTGCAATGATTAAGCAATCACCGGCTCAGTATGCATTCCAGATACTTTAGGAACATGCATGCTGTTTATCCTTTAAGTTGCTTGACAAATAAGGAAAAGAATCATTCAAAGTAAAAACGGCAGTATAAACCGGCAATTAAAGGTTATTGGTTCTTTCACAGAGTTAAATAACTGGATGAAGTCAAACCTGGTATTATATCATTTCAGTAGTGCAAGAACAGGTGTTATGAAAAGCCTTAAGTAACACTTCACTGTAAATCTACCATAGAAATGTAGAAAAAAATAAAAAAATACAAGGGTTAAGAACATAAGAAGTTGCCTCCGCTGAGTCAGACCAGAGGTCCATCCTGCCCAGCGGTCCGCTCTCACGGCGGCCCATCAGGCCTAATTGCCTGAACAGTGTCCCTGACTAATTTTGTAACTGCCTCTAATTCTCTAATCCTATCCCTAATACCTACCTCTACTCCTATCTGTACCCCTCAATCCCTTTGTCCTCCAGGTACCTGTCCAGACCCTCTTTGAAGCCCTGTAGCGTGCTCCTGCTTATCACATCCTCCGGTAGCGCGTTCCAGGTATCCATGTTCCATGTATTTCTCAGGAAATGGTTAGGGAAGGAGAACTGGTAAGAGGGCATGCCATAGAATGTCATGTAACTAGTCAGTCAGGCAAGCCATTGGTTATGGGGAAAAGTGGTGTAATTTGCTTTTGGAAGTTAAGATTGAGGAGGGGTGTGTGTGGGGGGGGGAGGGGGGGAGGGGGGGCTGCCCAGGGAGAGAGGAGGGTAGAGAGAAGAAAATGAATGATGTCTTCTGCAAGCATATCACAGGTTCGGGTGCTTAACCCATTCATAAGGAATCATATGCTGTTTGCACAGGAATGAGTTTTAGGAATATGATACATGCATAAGGTGACCATACGTCCTGTTTTCAACAGGACTGTCCCATTATTGGACTGACCATCCCATTATCCCGACCCGCCTCTTCAGGACCCTGAAATGTCCCTTATTCAGGGACAGCGTCCCAAAGCTGTGCGCGGGGACAACGGGACAGGCGATCGCTTAGCCTCACTCCAGCTCCGATTCAAACCCCTGTCTGCCCGCCACTGCTGCACCTTCTTCTTGCCGTCCAGAAGCCTTCTTCCCGACATCAATTAAATTTTCCTCCACCCTCCCACACAATACTCAAATAAAATAAAACCCACAAGAAACTATCCATATATACCCTGAATCAAGTTCCAATGCAACTCCCTTCCCCCACCCTGGATATGTATGTTTACAAGCCTATAAAATAAAATCAGATATTCTTCCTTACAAAATTTCGCCAGTGGCTCCCAAACATCCATAAACTTTCTGTAACACCCTTGCTGTATAGCCATGAAACGCTCCATTTTAAAAATGTAACACAGCGATTCCCATCAAAAATTGTAACTTAATCGATCCCAATTCTTCCAATTCCTTAAAATGAGCTGTATGGCAACCCCTGTCATTATAAATAGAAGTTTGTTATTTCTATTAGATATTTGGCTTTTAGCTCTCATCAATGTACCAACTAAAATGGTGTCATATGTTAATGCCACTGGAATTTCCAATATGTTGTTCACTTGATCCCATATGGACCTCCAAAATTTAAGTATCAAGGGACAATAGTATAATAAATGAGCCATAGTCCCAGCTTCAAGATGACAGTGCCAGCATCTATTAGACTTTGAACGATCTAATTTCTGTACACGAACTGTGTTTTAGATTGAGTTTGACACCCCTGATCTAATTGCATGTTTTTTGTAGTATTCCCTGTATTTGGTTTTTTAATTTTACTTTTATTGTAAACTGCTCAGACATCTGATGAGCATTATATCAAGATTAGAATAAACTTGAAACTTTGAATGAAAGGTGGAAGAGGGGAGATATGACGCGAGTCTCAATTGAAAGGAAACTCCAGAGTGAGAGGGCATAGAATGAGGTTAAGAGGTGATAGGCTCAGGAGTAATTTAAGATAAATACTTCTTTACAGAAAGGGTGGTTTAGGTGGTGGAGACAAAGAGTGTGTCTGAATTCAAGAAAGCGTGGGATCTCTTAGTGAGAGGAGGAGATAATGGATGCTGTGGATGGGCAAACTGGATGGGCAATCTTCCTAACTTTGCCTTATCTACCCTTCACTCACTGATGAGATGTAACTAACATTGTCCAACTACCTTATGGGCCTGTATCACTCAATGGTGTGACCTCACCTTGAGCATTGCATTCAATTCTGATCTCCTTATCTCAAAAAAGATATAGCGGCACTAGAAAAGGTTCAAAGAAGAGTGACCAAGATGATAAAGGGGATGGAACTTCTTTCATATCAGGAAAGACTAAAGAGGTTAGGGCTCTTCAGAATGGAAAAGAAACGGCTGAGGGGAGACATGATTGAAGTCTACAAAATCCTGAGTGGTGTAAAATGGGTACAAGTGGATCAATTTTTTTTTTTTACTGCATCAAGATTTACAAAGACTAGAGGACACTCGATGAAGTTACAGAGTAATACATTTAAAACCAATAGGAGGAAATATTTTTTCACTCAGAGAATAGTTAAGCTCTGGAATGCATTGCCAGAGGATATAGTGAGAGTGGTTAATGTAGCAGGTTTTAAAAAAGGTTTCGACAAGTTCTGGAGGAAAAGATCATAGTCTGCTGTTGAGACAGACATAGGGGAAGCCACTGCTTCCCTGGATCAGTGGCATGGAATGCTGCTACTATTTGGGATTTTGCCAGGTACTTGTGACTTGGATTGGCCTCCATGAAGACAGGATGCTATATGGACCATGGATCTGACCCAGTAAGGCTATTCTTATGTTCTAAACCTGTACTGGATAAGTGTGATACAGAAATTCAGATTAGATTATGTTTCTGTTTATGAGGAAAAACTAGAAGTTAGGGCTCTTCAGCTCAGAAAAGAGACAGCTGAGGGGGGATAAGAATGAGGTCTGCAAAGTCCTGAGTGGTGTAGAATGGCTACAAATGAAATTACAAGGAAATATTTTTAAAACAAATAGAAGGAAACATTTTTTTAACTTAAAGAATAGTTAAGATCTGGAACTCATTGCCAGAGGATATGGTAATAGCAGTTAGCACAGCTAGATTTAGAAAAGGGTTGGACAATTTTCTAGAGGAAAATAGTCTGCTATTGCAACACAAACAGGGGAAGCCACTGCTTGCCCTGGGATTGATAGCATGGAATGTTGCTACTAGTTGGGTTTCTGCCAGGTATTTTGACCTGGATTGGCCACTGTTGAAAAGGATACTGGGTTAGAAGGAGCATTGGTCTGATACAGTATGGCCAGGTTTCCACAAGGCAATGGAAAACTGATTCCCTTGCGAGGTGTGTTTCCTTAGGAAACACATTCTACCATGAAGGAATAAAAAATACTTCTTTTCAAAAGGTTAAGGAATAAGGAATTTTAAAAAATCATAAACAATCATGGAAAAAAGTGGTTTTCATCGCTGCAAAGAAACAGTAACCAGTGCAGGTATTTCAGAACAGAATTTCTATTATCTCTCGTAACTACAACCTGACAATACTCAGGAAACAGCATTGCCTTATTGATTTAAGAAGGTGACGAATATACAGGGCATTTCAGAACAAAAATAAAATAAGCTTGGCTGGAAGCCAGTCCCCCTGAGGGCAGATAGCTCGCTTAGGAGTCTATTTTGGAAGCTGTGATTATGCATTAATACAAGCTATATATCAAAGGTGGTGCTTAACATGAATTAAAAGTATATACTATCAATGTCTGAAATATGTAGACATACGATGCAATTCTATAACAGGGCACCTTGATTAAGTGCCAAAATGGGGTGTGCTTAGTGCCGATTCTATAATGGCACTTAGATATGTCTAAAGTCAGGGGTCTCAAAGTCCCTCCTTGAGGGTGCAATCCAGTTGGGTTTTCAGGATTTCCCCAATGAATATTCATGAGATCTATGTGCATGCACTGCTTTCAATGCATATTCATTGGGGAAATCCTGAAAACCTGACTGGATTGCGGCCCTCAAGGAGGGGCTTTGAGATTCCTGGCCTGTCATTATAGAATAGTGGCGCAAACCCATATTGGTGCATCAAAACATAGGCACGACCATTTATGCCATGTCAATGGCAGATGGAAAATGTCATAAGAATTGCCACTGTTGGGTCAGACCAGTGGTCCATTGTTCCCAGCAGTCCGCTCACGCGGTGGCCCTTAGGTCAAAGACCAGTGCCCTATTTGAGTCTAGCCTTACCTGCGTATGTTCTGGTTCAGGAGGAACTTGTCTAACCTTATCTTGAATCCCTTGAGGGTGCTTTCCCCTATAACAGCCTCCAGAAGAGCATTCCAGATTTCTATCACTCTCTGAGTGAAGAAGAACTTCCTTACATTTGTACGGAATCTATCTCCTTTTAACTTTAGAGAGTGCCCTCTCGTTCTCTCCACCTTGGAGAGGGTGAACAATTTATCTTTACTAAGTCAATTCCCTTCATTATCTTGAATGTTTCAATCATGTACCCTCTCAATTTCTTGTTTTCCAAATGACATGCATAACTGACAGTATTCCATAAGTCTCTAGGAGAAACAGGAGATACCGCCTTCCCAGAACTTGGAAAGCACGAAACAACAATGAAGATAACTTTTGGTGCTCAGTCACTTTATTGGATAGACTCAACATGATTGTGTTTCGGCCCAAAAGGACCTGCCTCAGGAGTCTGGACTCCAATTGAGAATTGATTATAGCAGAATGTCATAAGCAATCAAACTCCATATGGCGATGTCTAAAATTACTTTTGATCTAATGACGTGTTGCTTGATAAAATACTGCTTGAAAAAGTATTGGTTTTCTAAACAGCAAAAAGTGCAAACAAGTTATACTCTATGATTATACTCTATGATTGGTTCAGAATTTGAATACAATCGGACTTCATTGTTTTCTAAAGGATTTAATTGTTTCAGGTCATTATACTATCTTTTTTTGTATATAACCATCAGTTAGTTTGTTCCCTGAAGAAGGCAGTCCTTATTGCCGAAACCAAGATCCTTGTTGGGTCCATAGGACTGTTATATTTTCAAATAAAGCTTGGATTGCTTAGATTGGACATCTCACTTGCCTTTTTGTTGTATTTCTTGCTTGTTAAGTGAGATTCTTTTCCATTTGTTGTTTGGTTCTGTACTTTGTTAAATGCCTTTTGAAAATACAAATACACACTATCGACTGACCCACATGTTTTTTCACCCCTTCGAAGAAATATGTAGATTGGTGAGGCAAGATTTCATTTGACTAAGTTCATGTTGGCTTTGTCTCATTAATCCATGTTTATGTATAAGCTCTGTAATTTTGTTCTTTATAATGTCTCTACCATTTTGCCCGGCACCGACATCAGACTCATTGATCTATAATTTCCTGGATCACCCAGTCCAGCCCAACACAGGCAAGAGGGAGGATCTCCCACACACTGCCCAGCCCAGCCCAGCCAAGAAGGAGGATCTTTGGGCACCGGCACGGCATGTCCTGTGCCTTGGTGCTGGTGCCAGTGCCTAATCTGGGTAAGGGATGCTATTTTAGTGCTCGGGGGGGGGGAATGTAGGATCGCAGGGGAGGGGGCGACGCAAGTTGGGGGGGAGGATGCCGGTTCGCAGGGGGGGGATGAAGCAGCGCCAGTGGCCTCAAGGGGGGGGGAATGGAGCAGCGCTGGTAGCCTCGGGGGGGGGGGGGAGGAGGAGGTGGAACGAATCAAAGCGAGTTTCCCTTACTTCCTTTGGGGAAACTCGCTTTGATATACGAGCAATTTGGTTTACGAGCATACTTCTGGAACGAATTATGCTCATAAACCAAGGTTCCACTGTATCTATCTTTTCCTTTAATACAATGCAGTATATTCTAACTCTTCCATTTTGTTTCTTTGGCTTCTTACATTTGCATACAGACATTTCCAACAATGTTTGTCATTCCTACTTAGAACTTGCTCAGCAGTTGACATGAATAATCTGCAATCTTTAAAATCCAGAAATTCACTGCCAGAGCCTGAACATTGCCCATTCAATTTCCCAGTATAACACGGACAGTGGGAAGTAAAACGCTGATTGCCAACACCTGACTAGCAGGTCTTATGTGCAAATAAAATCTCAAAGTCCACCTCTGCGAGGGGGAATGGACCTGGGAGGGGTAAAGACAGGTCAGGGGTGTTCCGAGCTTATACTAGCAGTTGAATCATGAGCATTTTCACTAGCTACTGAGCTAGCGTAAGTGCTCGTGCCTAAACATAGGTACCTAACTGCAGACTTATGCTAGTATTCTATAATGGCAGTTATACGCGCAATGGCCAGTATAGAATTTGTGCTTAGCATGCATCATCCTAGCGCCTAACTTAATGCGATTTATAGAGAATTACCCCCAATCTGTTTCTTTTCTGCCATAAAAATACAACATCCATGATGAATATACCTTATAAAAATATCGCTTTCACCTTATTTGGCATCCTTAAAGGTGTTTTGTACACGGCTACAATCTATTCCTGCCCCAATGAGCCTGAAATGTACATGGTATCTCAGGCAAGCTTAGATAAGGTAACTTGCTAGAAGTCACAATAATGAAAGTAGTAGAAGCCAAAATATATCTTTTTAAATTATTGTTAGGCAGGAATTCCCTCTTGTTGCTTTCATTGTTTCATTTTATATTGTTATTTATTGGCCTAAGTGTTTTTCATGAGGGCACATTTCTTCCTTTTCCGTTATTATAGCTTATTACGTACTCCAAGCATTTATGTTTTAGTTTCATACATGATTCATTTTATCCATAGCTCAAAGACACGTACATTGTTTTGCTCACATTTTTATCTTTGTACCCTACATCATCCGGTATGTATATGGTTTTCTTAGCACTTTTTTACTGTCATATCATGACATTCACCAGTGCTTGTTCCCACATCTGTACGTGCACATCATGCACTATGGAATTTTCACTTGGTAGTCTCGGTACTCTCCATTCATTTACATTCTCTTTCTTCTAATGTCTGTTGCTGTTCTTTGCCACCTTAGACAGCATGGTCACACTTGGCACTTCTCTAATTCTTCTTATCTTGTGGTCAAGGTCAGTCATCAAATTTGCATGCATACGGTTAGCACCTGTGCAGAGCCGTCATCAAAATAGCTGTTGTGAGTTCCCGTTGTAGTCTCGAGACCACAATGGGAATTCAGGGCAGGAGCGTAGGAAGATCGCTCCTGCCCCGTGTCACCGCTAGACCACTAGGTACGGTCTGGGGAGGTTCGAGCAGTCTGCAGATAGATGAAAATTAGAAGAAACAAAAATCGCGAATAATCGAATTTGCGAATAGGAAAACTGCGAATAGTGAGGGAGAGCTGTAACTATTTTTTCCAAGTACCTACAAATCCAAAATGTGGCCCTGCAAAGGGTTTGAGTTGGAGACCACTGCTCTAAACCCTCCAAGGACAGGAAAATACCTACTGTACTTGAATGTAACTCACCTTGAGCTACAACTGAGAAAGGTGTGATCTAAATCTAAATCCAGAATCCAGTACCAGGCATTTTGGGGTCCTTTTACTAAGGCGTGCTAACCAATTTAGCGCACGCAAACTGCTTTAGCGCATGCTAATCGATTTAAGGCATGCTAAAGATTAGCACGCGCCAAATGCTAAGGCGCCCATAGAATATAATGGGTGCCTTAACATTTAACCCATGCTAATCTTTAGAGCTCACTAAATCAGATTGCGTACGCTAAATCGGTTAGTGCACCTTAGTAAAAGGACCCCATTGTGAAGTACTACACAACACTACAAATGGGTGTCAGGTCAAAAGCACACCGGGACAAAGGCGCGCACAGACAACTGAGCGCAGCGCGGAGGCGCGCGCCACATAAAATTACAGTTTTTATGGCTCCGACGGGGGGGTGTGGGGGGGAACCCCTCCACTTTTCTTAATAGAATTCGCGCCGCGTTGTGGGGGGTGGGGGGGTTGTAACCCTCCACATTTTACTGAAAACTTCACTTTTCCCCTGTTTTTAGGGAAAAAGTTAAGTTTACAGTAAAATGTGGAGGGTTACAACCCCCCAAACCCCCCATAACGCCGGCGCGATCTCTATTAAGTAAACTAGGGGGGGTTCCCCAACAAAACCCCCCATCAGAGCCCCTAAAAACTGTAATTTTCTTCGGCGCACACCTCCGTCTTGCGCTCAGTTGTCAGCGCGCCTTTGTCTTTCGCCGAGTTGTCTATGAACCCTACAAATGTTACAGAGAAATTCTACCAGATCTTAATAAAACTAACTTCCTGGAGTCACACTACAAGGGCTTACCCAGAAAAAGGTAGCACTATAAACATTACAATGGGCAGTAGAACATCAATATACCTATCAGAAAACTACACATGCCTGATTACTACACATTGATCCCATACAGGTTTCGGGTTTCAGGTTTATTAAAAATTTGATATACCGCCTTATTAAAAATTCAAAGCGGTTTTACATAATATAAAAACAGAGTGTAGTAAAAACAAATTACAAACAGTGTTACAAACAATCAAACTCACTGACAAACATAAACTTACCGATACAAGATGAAAAGGGGGAGATATACAATTTGTATGAAGAGAAAGAGAGGGGGAAGAGGGATCAAAACAATAGGAAGGGAAACAAAGTATAAAAGGTCTAGAATTATGTAAAACTAAGCTAGAAGGTTAAAAGATGGCAAGGAATAGAATTCCATTACCGTCCTTAAAAGGACTATTATACACCATATGCGTCTTTAAAAAGAAAAGCCTTCAAGTTACTTTTAAATTTATCAAGGGATGTAATTTCTCTTATATAATTTGGTACTGAATTCAAGATGGTAGGAGCCATGACAGAAAAAATGCTAGTGCGCATAGTGTTAATGTATCTTAAAGAGGGGATGGATAGCAAGTTTTGATTAGATGAACGCAAAGTATGATGGGGGATTAATAGCCTGTTAATGAAATCAGGTTGACCTGAAGTTTTGGTCTTGTAAGTTAGCAACATTATTTTATAGGAAATTCGACGTTCTATATATATAGGAAGCCAGTGAGCGTGGATCAAAAGAGGTGTGACATGATCGTATTTACGTGCTTTTGAAATAATTCTAATGGCAGATAGACTCTCACCAAGTACAAGTAATCACAGACTAAACATAGAAATATGAAGACAAAATTAAACTGAATTCCCAAGAAGCCAGATACTACATACAGAGCAACAATCAAAGAGAAGCAGTGACACATGCCTCCTGTACTACTATGCAAAATTAAGGGTTCCTTTGACTAAGGTGTGATAATGGGTTTAGTGCAGACTAACAATTAGTGCACACTATATGTTAAGAAGTCCATTTTATTCCTATAGGCTTTTTAGCATTCAATATGTGCTAATCATGTGTCTACTAAATCCATTAATGCACCTTAGTAAAAGGATCTACTCTCTTCAGAAACTATGATGAATAATGATCTCATGCTCAGAACACAGTATATTCGTCCTATTCCACCAACAACTGAGCATTTATTCCAATTTTTATATTGTTTAAACAACAATTTTTCAGAATCTATGAGTCTCAGCCCCACCACTCCACCGCATTAACAAACTCCTCGTGGCAAGCTTTACGTGGTACTTCATCCTTGGCTCTTCTCCTTAGTAAAAGGAGCCTTAAGAAACCAGGTGCAAATTTAAAAAAAAACCATTCTAATTACACCACGACAAATTAAGGGGCCCTTTCACTAAAGTATGCTGAAATCTGTACTTAGCACAGTTTAACAATGAATTTTTTTAAATTTTAGATTGTGCATTAATGTTCACATTAGCACAGTACCTGTAAAAAGTTAACATGGGAGCCATTTGGCACACACTAATGTGAATGTGAATGTACTAGCTAAAGATCAGAATCAAGCTACATAGATATTATAATAAGAATTGCAATACCAACCAGGGTGTAACCTCTGTCAGACAACACTGGAAAAACTGACCACTGACCAATAATTTTATGGGAACTTTAAAACAATCCAAGAACGTAAACCTTTGAAATCAAAATGATAAGGTATTTTGACACCTACCAGACAAGACTTAATAGAGATCTGGGCTTTCTTTCCTACTATAGATTCACTAACTCTAACGACGATCGCAAAACCAGTTTTACTGGCTTTGCATCGTTCCCCAACCTGATTCACTAAACTGATTTCCTATCAATCTCCCATCCGATCCGATCCACCCATGCAAATGAGCAAAACCCCATGCAAAATAGCCAAGCAATTGGTTCAATAACAATCGCTTGGTATTTTGCATCAGGTTTTGCTATTGTAAAACCCGACTGCTGCAGACCTGTCAGTAACTGTTTTGGGGGTTGGGGGAGTGGGGATCCTGGGTCGGTGACAGGAGGGATCCCTCCTGCTCCCACCCCCAAAAAACCCTGCAGGAGGGATCCCTCCTGCCACCTACCCTGGATCCCAACTCCCCAACCCCCTCCCCGTACCACAAAAAGTTGGGAGCAGGAGGGGTGCTCAGTCCCTCCTGCTCTGTAGGCCTGCTGCAGTGCAATGTGAGCCTTAGGTCCCACCCCGGAGCATCATGTGATGCATGCGGAGGGGCCTCAGGCCCTGATTGGCTCAAGTGCCTTGGGCTCCTCCTTTGGGAGGGGCCTGTGGCACCTGAGCCAAGTAGACACTTCCTTAGGGTTGAGCCTAAGGAAATCCTTGATTGGCCATTGCTTTGGCCAATCAGGGACTTCCTTAGGCTACTCCCTGATTGGCCCGAGGTGCCTAAGCCCGAGGTGCCTAAGCCAATCAGGACCTTAGATCCCTCCCGGTGCATCATATGATGCACCGGGGCGGGGCCTAAGCCCCGCATTGCAGCATAGGAGGCCTACAGAGCAGGAGGGACTGAGCACCCCCTCCTGCTCCCAACTTTTTGAGGTACGGGGAAGGGATCGGGTAGCGGGGGTCCGGGTTCGGTGGCAGGTGGGAGTGGGCATCACTCCTGCCAGGTTTTCGGGGTTGGGGGGAGGTATTTGCCGGCAGGAGGGAGTCGGCATCCCTCCTGCCATTTTGGGGTGGGTTTATTTGTCTGCTCCAACTCAATCGCTCACTGAACGACTGAGTTGGGGATTTTGCATGCATATGATTTGCACCTCCATGCAAATCATTTGCATGCAATAAAGAAAGTGAATCAATTGCTGTTTCAAAATCAGCCAGGAATTGGCCAACAGCAATTGAATCGCAATCTTTAGTGAATCTGGGCCACCTTTCTGTCTCCTGCCCACCCCTCCCTCTTCCTATCCTCCAAATGCTTTCATGTTTTCCTTATATATACTGATATTTGTCATCATTTGCTTTTTTCTGATCTGAAGAAGAAAGGTTACCTTTGAAAGCTCACCATAAAATGTATTGAATTAGTCCAATAAAAAAGGTATCATCTTATTTCCTTTGTTTTATTTCTTTATACTATCTTTAAATAAAAGAAAATTGAATTTTTTTTTTATTTAAATCAGATTTTTTAAATTTAAATTGGAAATAAAATTATTTTTTTCAAGGAAAAATCTATCTAAAGATAGTTTTCTATTTAAAATATATTATTATCCCCTTTTACAAAGTTACAGTAGCGGCTGCTGCTGCGACAATTGCTCTGACGCCCATAGGGATTTAGTGGGCATTGGAGCGTTTGCTGAACCGTAGCCGCTACTGTGGCTTTGTAAAAGGGGAATCAAAAGTTATTCATCATGAAAGAAGAATTCAATTTTAATTATGTAGCATGAGACTGTATATTCATGCAATCTTTATATTTTTTGGTAAATGAATTCCATTAATCCATTCATAATGTCACTGGCATGATTTAAATCAAGTCCTTCTGACTAGTGATTTAAATCAAATCCACCCTCGTTGTAGGAAAGCTACTAAATTAAAAGACATACTTAAAAATATTTTTTAAATTTATACTTGGGACTGATTAAACACAGGACATTAAGGGAACCAGTCAGTAAAGAATGATAAACTGCACAGACCAATATTACATCTTACCATCAACTAATTTGTCATATCCAAACATTTATTACATCTAAAGAGTTTTTTTCGTACATAAACTAAACATTGATACCAGAATTACATTCTAGCTCTCTCTTCTACGAAACCGCGCTAGCGGTTTTTAGTGCAGAGAGCCGCACTGAATGGCCCGCGCTGCTCCCGATGCTCATAGGAACTCAATGAGCGTTGGGAGCAGCGCGGGCTATTCAGCACGGTTCTTTGCGCTAAAAACTGCTAGTGCAGTTTCATAGAAGAGGGGGCAGGTATCAGTGAACCAATACGAGATCAGAGAGAAAATCCTTCCATATTTTGGGCTTCTTTTACAAAGCTGTGTGGCAAACACTCTGACGTCCATTAATTCCCTATGGACGTCTGAGCGATTACAGCAGCCGCGGCTTTGTAAAAGTGTGTGTTTTTTTTTGGGAGGGGGGGTTAGAAAAGGTAGATTTGTGTGAACATTGAAGAACCTTGGTGAGTCTGGTCCTGGTTCACATCTACTGTAATTCTATCCCTTATATCTCCCCCCCCTATTATGATGTTTTGTGCCAGTTTCATAGATACTAATGATACTTAATGGTTGAAAAGGCACAATTTGTACCTACCATAACAAAACTGTTAATAATTATAAATTCTCAAGGCACTCAGCCATATAAAAATACTTTTCATTTAAAATCTTCTTCAAAATTTAGCATGTCATCATGATACATAATCTGAAACCAAGAAGCTTAGGGCTCCTTTTACAAAGCTATGGTTTAGGTTTCTACCGCAGGCCAATGAGGTAAATGCTCTGACACTCATATAAATTCTATGAGCATCGGCGTATTTACCTCGCTGGCCCGTGGTAGAAACCTCTACTGCAGCTTTGTTAAAGCCAGTGTTAATGAATACTTCCCCCCCTCTTTCACTAAAGTGCGCTATGCTTTTTTAGCGTGCAGTAAATATTAATGTGCGCTAATCATGCGCTAACACTAATGCCTGCATGTTATCCTATGGACGTGTTAGCGGTTAGCGCACGTGTTGGTTTAGATGTGCTAAGCGCACCTTAGTAAAAGAGGGCCATAATGAATAGGAACAAGCCTGTTTGTATATTAATTCCAAGGCCATTTCAAGTTTCTGATGCACATTTTCAGGGGCCTTATTTCATCAAGCAGAGACTCTGTGGAGTGACGATGTTCCTAAATGGACTTTATTTGAAAGTGTCAAAGTTCCAAAGGTACACTGAAATCATCCACATAAAATAATTCCATCCACATAAAAATAAATCATCCACATAAGAGCCTTAAAGGACATAGTCCGCTAGGGATACAGGACCCATCATGGTCCGCGTTTCGACAAAAAGTCTTCTTCAGGGGTTCCTGGGGATCCTATAAAGGTGAGTACGTGGGAAACAATTGTGTGGTGAGCCGGAAGTGAGACCCGTGTTGGGTCCTGTATCCCTAGCGGACTAGGTCCTTTAAGGCTTTTATGTGGATGATTTCAGTGTACCTTTGGAACTTTGACACTTTCAAATAAAGTCCATTTAGGAACATCGTCACTCCACAGAGGTTTTTTTTTTTTGTTTTCTCTGGATTTTCTTCTTTGTGGATATTTTGGGGTCAATTCCTTTTGTTTTTTGCATCAAGCACAGACTGACATATGTAATACCCTTTCATATATATCCCCCTTTTACGAAGCCACGATAGGCTTTTTTATCACTGGCCATGACGGTATTAGCTCCTACATTCATAGGAATTTTATGAACCTCGGAGCTAATACCACCACGGTCAGCGGTAAAAAAAACTAACAAGGTTTCATAAAAAAAGGTGGGGGGGAATAATTAACACAAGCTAGTGATTAAAAATCATTTGAATTTCAAAACTTATGTTGTTTATTATACATTTATATGATTTCCTAAACCAGGGCACCTTACAAACTTTAAACAGAACATGGTCAATGACACAAAGAAATATGCAAATGTCCAAAACAAACTGGGTCTTATCTTAAGTGAATGTGAGCAATGAGGGAGAGTCCTTGATATCAAGGGCAGGAGACTGTACTCTGGATAGGCGACTAGAAGAGAAAAGGCACATGTGAATAACAGAACTTGTTTGGAGTAGGTCCTGTGAGATGGAAAGCCTTATTTTAGAAAGAACATAAAGAAAAGAAAGAAGAAAAAAAGAAAACTTTTTTCCTTCTTTCTTTTCTTTAATGATTCATTACTGAGAAAATGGTAGGATGTCAGAGTCCTATATAGTAAGGAATGATTAGGATTCATATGAATTCAACCCATTTCTTTGTTTTCCTGTATAATATGTGGTAGAAAAGCAGCATGTCTCCCCAAATATTGTGGGCTTGAAAAGGATTGTTTTGTGTCATATAAGTATTTAAAACTTTGTATAAGAAACCTTTTTCTTTGATATCATCTGATATTGTTAAGTATTAAATTTATATAAAAAAAAAAAAGAACATAGACGTTGGAATTGAAATACAGTCAAACCTTGGTTTGCGAGCATAATTTGTTCCAGAAGCATGCTTGTAATCCAAAGCACTCGCATATCAAAGCAAATTTCCCTATAGGAAATAATGGAAACTCAGACGATTCATTCCACAACCTCAAAACTTTAATACAAAATACTATATGCACTTGTATTGAAAGACCTCACTCGTTTAGAACAATCACTACACTCCCGCAGCGTCAGAGAGAGAAGAACCATTGGCTCAGTATTGATGATGTGATGCGTGTTTACTGTATGTACTCGTATTGCAAGACTTTGCTTGTTTAGAACAGTCATAGTAGCATAGTAAATGACTGCAGATAAAGACCTGAACGGTCCATCCAGTCTGCCCATAAGTTATACTCATTCAAAAATACATGATTAGATTAACTTGTATCTTCTTTGATATTTCTGGGCCATAGACTGTAAAGTCACTACACTCTTGCAGTGCCAGAGAGAGAAGAACCATCGGCTCAGCTGTGATATGTGTATACTCTATGTACTTGTATTGCAAGACATTGAACATAAGAATTGGTGCTGGGTCAGACCAGTGATCAGCAGTCTGCTCACGTGGTGGCCCTTAGGTCAAAGACCAGTACCCTAATTAAATCTAGCCTTACCTTAATCGTTCTGGTTCAGCAGGAACTTGTCTAACTTTGTCTTGAATCCCTGGAGGGTGTTTTGCCCTATAACAGCCTCCGGAAGAGTGTTCCAGTTTTCTACCACTCTCTGGGTGAAGAAGAACTTCCTTACGTTTGTACGGAATCTATCCCTTTAACTTTAGAGAGTGCCCTCTTGCAAAACACTTGCAAACCAAGTGACTTGCAATCCAAGGTTTGACTGTATTCAAGTTGGAATGTTTACAGTTCTAGTAGCATTTTAGAACAGAATCTGCCTAGTAGAACCTGTTCTAAAATACTTGCAGCAATGGACATGCATGCAGTGCTTATATGAGGCAGAGGCATCCATTGTACAATGATGAACATGGATAACATCAATGGAGGAAACAGCTACCAGTTAAACTACAGCTACCAATTAAAACAGCTACCAATTAAAAACAGACCAATATTCCAACATTTGAGATTCACCAGTGGCAGTTAGCATTTTTTAAACGCTGACTGTTGTCAGTTAGATTAGCCTTGAATATTCAGGGGCTGATCCTTTAAATGGGCGTCCCAATTGAATGCGGTGGTAAACGTCCTACCGCCGTCTGTCTGCCAATCAGAACAACCGGAATCAAAACTAAAGTTTTGATTGATTCGGACACTGTGGATTTTGGTTGGACTGTGCTACACCCCTGTCGCAACAGTCGAGCAAAACTGGGATTATCCTTGTCGGGTTTACAGGACGCTGTGTTCCCATGCTACAGCCTGGACTGGGACATGAGCTTGTATGGATAAATCCATACTGCACTAACTGATTTCACAGCAACAGTGGATTATTTTTGTGCTTCATTCATAGGGTTTCTCTCGGAGTAAGTTGCTGAAATATACCTTTAGCAAACACCAGTTGTGAGTTGCCTGTTTGGACCCTAAATAGGGACGGCACATTTCAGCAGGAGTGGAGTTTTTCTAAACCCATGAAATCTAACTGAAGTTATTTTTCTCCGCTTCTTTTTCTTTTCTTCTATTTGGTGTTTTTGCATTTTCTCCTCCTGGTTGGTACAGAGCATCTGCCCTTTAGTGCATATACATTTTTAAAAGCAGGCTTATCTTATTGTATGACTTTGATATTATCGTGCTCCTTCAAGTTGATATAGTAATTAAAATCACCCATTATTATATTGTTGCCTAATTCTCCAGCTTTCATAATCTCTGAAAACATTTCTTCGTCTTTCTGCTCATTTTGTCCTGGGGGGATGGTAATATAACCCTACCTTTATATTCCTTCCCTTCACACATGGAATTTCTATCCATATGGATTCCATACTGCTATCTATGTCATGCAGAATGTTTATTATATTCAATTCCTTCTTTAACATATAGCGTAACTTCTCTCCAATTTGATTCACTCTATCCCTGCGATATAATTTTTGCCCAAAT
Organism: Geotrypetes seraphini; assembly: GCF_902459505.1. NCBI lineage: Eukaryota > Metazoa > Chordata > Amphibia > Gymnophiona > Dermophiidae > Geotrypetes > Geotrypetes seraphini. The sequence continues at coordinate 100,002,085 of NC_047090.1, read as the reverse complement.
AATACAGTGCCCCATTGATTGTCCTCCTTCCACCAGGTCTCTGAGATGCCTATATCTACCTCATCATTCAGTGCTATATACTCTAACTCTCCTATTTTATTTTTTAGGCTTATAGCATTTGTATACAGACACTTCAAATTGTGTTTTTTCCTTTAACTACAGATTGTGGTTTTTCCTTTAACTACAGGCTGCTGAGAAGATAGGGAAAATTTGAGTCTCTTACTCTGCCTTCCACTTAAACCAGGGGTGTCAAAGTCCCTCCTCGAGGGCTGCAATCCAGTCGGGTTTTCAGGATTTCCCCCATGAATATGCATGAGATCTATTTGCATGCACTGCTTTCATGGTATGCTAATAGATCTCATGCATATTCATTGGGGAAATCCTGAAAACCTGACTGGATTGCGGCCCTCGAGGAGGGACTTTGACACCCCTGACTTAAACACTCTTGGCTTCTTTCACCATTATTTAAACCTCTCTACTGGGACTCCCTAAATATCATGTTTCAATAATATCCTTCAAGGATATGTATGTTGCACAAATGCTAGTACTGTATTCAAGTTACTATGGGCTTCATAGGATATAGCACACACTAATTTGGTTAGCACTTGTTAAGCCTTATTAAAATGGTGTTGTAGTGACATACTACTAAAGGTTATACATAAGAGTTCCATCCACTGCCAACCATGTAAGTGATTTTTAGTATTGAGCCTGACGAGCATACTTGGATGCTGCAGGATAACAGCTAGCTTGATAAAGTCACAACAGGGAGAAGTACAAGTAATAATTTCCTGAGTCGCTTTGTTTCTTCTTTTGGCTATCACTGTTCCCATGGTTGGTTCCCTCCTGCTGAAACCATTAGGCTATTCTTCCCCTCTATCATGACTTTTATTTTAGTATGGTGATAGGAGCTACAAAAACTACTGTCCTGACCTGCCCCAGCCTTCTGCACTGTTCATATACCTTAATTCATTATGTAATGGATTTTCTGCTCTATCCTGAACTTACTTTATGATTGTAGTTAATGTCTAGTTCCATGATATTTGACTCTTCACCCTTGACCTCACCTCATTAAAGGCAAAGTTTCAGCTAAAAAAGAAAACCAGAGTGAAAGTATATCCTTGCTTCACATTGAGGTAAACATACCCTGCATACTCATATCAAGTCTGTGAAAAAAGCACTCCTGTGTAAATATCAAGATGGATGTTCAGACAGTGGATTTAGAACAGTTACGTTTACTTTATTGCTCTAAACTGATCATCAAATTAAATTTTGAATCTCAATACTTATGGCAAGAAATGTCACTGAGTGTACAATTGATGGAGGTACCGGCTATAGACCTGAAGAACCAGAACGATGTAATTTCAGAGCACAAAACTTTTAATTAAAATGATTCCAGGTCACATTTCCCACCAAAATTTTCCCCTAAATACATAACTGAAAATAATGTTTAAAAAAAAACCAAAACACCAGAGTACAGCTCATCCAAAGAGGCTGGCTTTTTCATACCTATATTTTGGTTTAATTATGGCTTACTTAGGAAAAGCATAGCTCTGTACCATTTCTTCCTGGGACTACTGTGCTTAAAATAAGGGCACATGAACTGGTTCTGTGAACTGGATGAACTTGGATAATTCTAGGCCATAGATGTTTCGTATTTACTTAATTTAGATCTTTGTGACAGAGCAGGGGTTCTTAACCCAGTCGTTGGGACATACAGTACCAAGACAGTCTGGTTATCAAGATAAACCACAATGAATATGCATGAGATCAATTTGCATGTAGTGTCTCCATTGTTTGCAAAGCTGTCTCATGCATGTTCATTATAGTTATCCTGAAAACCTGATGTCAACGCAATGTTGACATCCACGCATGTGCGAAGGTCCTCTAGACAGGGTCCTGGAAGGGAAGAGGTGCGGAGAGGAGAGGCGCTGGCACTGGCTGACTGCCTATAGGATGTGCCTCTCACCGCAAGAGGCACATACTGTAGGCTGGCACCGCTCCTCCTCCTCGGCATTTCATGGCATGCCTGGAATCTCGGGCAGCATACTAGTGCACACTAGTGCTGCCCGATATACGATTCAAATTGATTCACCGATCCATTTCGGGTGAATCGGTTCGAATCGATTCAAAAACAAAAAATTGGCCTCCCGATTCGGCGACTGACCCTCCCCTCCTTGCCCCCTATAGCAGGATCGGCAGCGCTGCCTCTTGCTTGTCAGCCGCTGCCGCTCCTGCTTTAGAGGGTGAGTGGGGAATGTCAGTCGGGAAGTGCTTCTGTCCGGCTTCCCCCCTGGCCTCTTGGCATCAATTTACCTAATTTCAGCAGCCTGGATAAGATCGCTAGTGCTAGCGATCTTTGCAAGTTGCCATCGGGGCTTCCGAGCTGCCTTCTCTCTGCCACGGTCCCACCTCTCCTCTGACGTCAAGGGGGGGGTGCAATCCTTCGAGGGGAGGGGGGGTTGTACAGGCCTTCCGGGGAACATGCATGCCTTCCAGGGGGGGGAGGTGCATTTGTTCACATTAAATTTCATCTGCCACTTGCACGCCCAGTCTTCTAATTTCCTAAGGTCTGCCTGCAATGTTTCACAATCTGCATGCGCTTTAACCACTTTGAACAGTTTAGCGTCATCTGCAAATTTAATCACCTCTCTCGTCGTTCCAATTTCCAGATCATTTATAAATAAGTTAAATAGCACCAGTCCCAGTACAGATCAGTACTTTGAACAGGTGCTTTAAACTAGGTGCCTATCAAGTTAGGCACCTAACATCTAATTAGGTGTAATTTATGTCAGTTTCAAGGTGCTAATTGTCGGTTATCTGCGCTGATTATGTCTATTAAAGAAGTTAGGCGCCTCTATTGGCTAGGCACACTGATGTCGGTGCCTAACTTTAGTCAGACTGTATAGAATTTGCCTGTGTTTCTCTAGACCAGTGTATCATAAACTGTGTGCACTAGTGCTGCCTGATTCAGGAAAAAAAATTTGATTCGATTCAGCCTATTGAATCGATTTTTCGATTCGATTTTCCTGTCCAATTTAGTCTTTTTGGTTTTTTTTTTAAACATCCTGGTGGGTTTATTTTATAACCTCTTCACCTCCTTTGCCTTCTCTTAACCACACTGGCGCTATGGTGTAAACAAAATAAACAAACCAAAAAGACTTTCCCTCTCTTAAATCCTAGCTCACGTTTGCGGTCTAACACCAGCTCTGGCAGGATACACGTTTCAAATCTGACATAATGTAATCACAAAACAGAAAATAAAATTATTTTTCTATCTTTTGTTGTCTCTATAAAAAGTGCTTCTAATTTTCACAGAGTGCAACTCCAAAGGGGCGTGGCCATGGAAGGAGCATGGGCAGATCAGGGGACATTCCTAGAAGTTAGGTGAGATGTTACAGAATGCTATAATTTACATGTTCAATTATCATAAATTAGGCACCAGCATTTACACCAGGTTTTAGGAGGCATAATGCTGGTGCTTACAGTTAGGCGTGAAATCTGTGCTAAGTTTTCTATAAAGGGTGTTCTGTATGGAGGGCTCTTTATAAAATACCAGCTTAGGGCAGATCATTCCAGCGCCTAATTTTGGGTGCCATTAATTGAATTATATCCAAACTACACCCCACCCATGTGCCTTGTGCTGGATATACCCCCAGTCGTTCACTCAGTTCTACCACCACTATATACTCACTTAGCCCTGTTGCCAGTACTGGCAGTCTTCATGTTCTCACTGACGATCACCCCTAAGTCTCGTTCTGCTTCAGTTCTTGATAGGATCTTGCCATTAAGGGTGTAAGTCTTGCATGGATTTTGGCTGTCCAGGTGCATGACTTTGCATTTTTTGGCATTGAAGCTGAGTTGCCAGGACCTAGACCAGCGCTCCAGTAGGAGTAGGTCGTGCATCATGTTGTCGGACATTGAATTTATGTCTGTTGTGCTTTTGCCCGCTACATTACTTAGTTTGGCGTCATCGGCGAATAATGTTATTTTACCTCGCAGCCCTTCTGCCAAGTCTCTTATAAAGATGTTGAATAGGATCGGGCCCAGGACCGAATCAGTGGAGTGCCACAGGGCTTGGTCCTGGGCCTGATCCTATTCAACATCTTTATAAGAGACTTGGCAGAAGGGCTGCGAGGTAAAATAACATTATTCGCCGATGACGCCAAACTAAGCAATGCAGTGGGCAAAAGCACAACAGACATAAATTCAATGTCCGACAACATGATGCATGACCTACTCCTACTGGAGCGCTGGTCTAGGTCCTGGCAACTCAGCTTCAATGCCAAAAAATGCAAAGTCATGCACCTGGGCAGCCAAAATCCATGCAAGACTTACACCCTTAATGGCGAGATCCTAACAACAACTAAAGCACAATGAGACTTAGGGATGATCGTCAGTGAGAACATGAAGACTGCCAATCAAATGGAGCAAGCTTCATCCAAGGCAAGGCAAATCATAGCTTGCATACGCAGGAGTTTCGTCAGCCGTAAGCCTGAAGTCATTATGCCATTGTATAGATCCATGGTGAGGCCCCACCTGGAATACTGTGTGCAATTCTGGAGGCTGCATTACCGTAAGGATGTGCTGAGACTGGAGTCGGTCCAGAGAATGGCCACCCGGATGGTCTCGGGACTCAAGGATCTCCCGTACGAGGAACGGCTGGATAAGTTGCAGCTGTACTCACTCGAGGAACGCAGAGAGAGGGGTGACATGATCGAGACATTCAAGTATCCCACGGGCCGCATGGAGGTGGAAGAAGATATCTTCTTTTTCAAGGGTCCCGCGGCAACAAGGGGGCATCTGTGAAAAATCAGAGGCAGGAAACTGCATGGGGACACCAGGAAATTCTTTTTCACTGAAAGGGTGGTTGATCGCTGAAATAGTCTTCCACTTCAGGTTATTGAAGCCAGCAGCGTGCCTGATTTTAAGGCCACATGGGATAGACAAGTGGGATCTATTCACAGAGAAAGGTAGGGGAGGGTCATTGGGGTGGGCAGACTAGATGGGCCGTGGCCCTTATCTGCCGTCTATTTCTATGTTTCTATGTTACTTCCTTATCTATTCAGTCATTCAGCACTACTCTTAAATCCTAGGCTTATATTTTCTATTAGCTGAGGAGCCCATGAGTGGATCATGGATTCAATTCAGAGGAAAATCATACTGGATGAGGTCTCCTCATTTATTTCCTTTCAAGATAATGTTTTGTAAGTGGACTTTTAGTGTACTTTGATGAACTTTACTGGAAGTGCCACAGTATGCAATTTCTTTGGAAGAATTTTTAATTAGCTGCTAATAATATACTACCAGGGTGACTTTAAGCCACTTAAGGGGCTCTGGGCAAATGTTTATGGAAGTTCCCCCTTTTATTTTTTTTTCTCATTTTGACCACCATCCTCTCTCCTTCCTGAGCACAGTTCTCTCCTTTATCCCTCCCTCCCCTCCCCATCATCCTCATTAATATGGCCCTGCCAGTTTACAGCTGCAACTTTCCTTCTCTGTACCAGCTGATGGGAAAACAGCTGCATTCCACTTTCTCCTTCAAACCTATATTGATTAATGTAAACATACATACAGCTACTTCCAGCCATATAATCTAACAAAACAATGCCTCTATCTTTTCCCAGCCCATACATTCCATTGAAATGTGGCACGGGGCATCTTCTTTTGGCCTATGTGGGCTGCTCAGAAAGCAGAGTTAAGGGTCTTATGCTGTGCTCAAGGTCAATGCTAGGATATTAGGCACCCAAGGCAAACCTTTAGCCTTGTACCCCTCTCCCAAATTAATGTTCAGGCCCATAGAACCCCCCTCTATGATTTTGATAATCATTATGACCCTGCTCTAGAACAATCTTGTAAAAACATGTAACTGAACTCTGCAGGAGGCCTCAATCTAGCAGCTCCAGCTGTGGCCATTGAATTAAGCAAAATGCTAGCAGAAGTGCTATATGTTTAAGTAGCGCCAATGAATATATATGTAACTTGCAGCCATAGGGGGTGAAGAAATGATGTGCAAGACAGAAGAGCGGGTCTTGGATGTGATTGTATGTGACGATTTTAAAGTGGCCAAACAGGTTGAAAAGATGACAGCAAAAGCTAGAAGGATGCTAGGGTGTAAAGGGAAAGGTATGGCCAGTAGGAAAAAGGATGCCCCTGAATAAGACTTCATTTAGAATATTGTGTACAATTCTGGAGGCCGCACCTTCAAAAATATATAAAAAGGATAGAGTCGGTCCAGAGGAAGGCTAATAAAATGGTGCGTGGTCGTCACGATAAGGCGTATGGGGACTGACTTAAAGATATCAATCTGTATACTTTGGAGGAAAGGCGGAAGAGGGGCGATATGATAGAGACGTTTAAATACTTACATGGCGTAAATGTGCATGAGTTGAGTCTCTTTCATTTGACAGGAAGCTCTGGATTGAGAGGGCATAGGATGAAGTTAAGAGGTGATAGGCTCAGGAGTAATCTAATGAAATACTTTTTTACAGAAAGGGTGATAGATGCATAGAACAATCTCCTGGAAGAGGTGGTAGAGACAGAGACTGTCTGAATTCAAAAAAGCCTGGAATAGGCACATGGGATCTCTTAAAAGAGAGGAAGAGATAATGGTTACTGCAGATGGGTAGACTGGATGGGCCATTTGGCTTTTATCTGCCATCATGTTTCTATGTATGTTTCTATGTACGTGAATAAAATAAAAATGTAAACTACTTTGGTTGTACCACAGAATGGTAGTATATCAAATCCATGACCCTTAACCTTTTATCACATATTCTAGTGATCCCTGAGATTCATCATTCTGCAATATAAGATGGCAGGACAGGATATCCAGCAAAGAAGACTGAAAGATGCCAGATTTCTAGTGTAGAAGGAATAATGGCAAAAGCTCAACTCAGTGGATAGGTCATATCATAAGAATGGACTATGAGAACACAAGAGAGGGTTCCAACAAGAGAGCTACATGGGAATGGGGTTAGTGGGGATCCCCTCCAGGTTCATGGGACTCCCACAGGGATCCCCTCCAGGTCCATAGGAATCCTGCAGGGATCGAACGTAGGTCCTGAAAAAGTGTAGTGCCAGGCCAGACTACCTATCTTTTTCTTGTGCAATAACTGCTATCTCCTCACTGATCAGGGGGCATGACTGGGAGACTGCATTTGCCAAATGCCAGGTGCATGCATGTGGTGACTGATGATTGGGGAATGTGACCTCCAACCTGCTGTCTGGCGCAGTTAGTTCTTTGTTTTTTTATGGGTATGGGCAAGGATGGAGCAGACTACTTGTGGGGATGGGCAGGGATGGAGGAGATTCCAGTGAGGACAGGTTAGATTCCCACAGGGACGGGTGGGGATAAGTGAAAATTCTATTGCCATGGAACTCTCTAGTTCCAGCACACAATGCCAACACAGAGTTGGCCACAAGAAGGAAAAAAAGCTCTACAGTCAAATGCATCAAGGAAAGCCCAACACAGACTGTTTTAGCAACTGCCTGTCAGAGGCCTATAATTTTTATAAATAAAAAAATGCTAAAAATATAAATTTAAAACTTGCTTACACAATGTAATACCCACTATGAACAGACATATAATAATTGTAATACCCACTAAGGGAATCTTTTACTAAGGTGCGCTAAGCGTTTTAGCACGCGCTAACCATGCGCTAAACGCTAACGCGTGCATGTTAGTCTATGGATGCACCTTAGTAAAACAGGGAGTTAGTACCAGCATACAGTATAATAATTGTAAATTGCTTTGATTGTACCATAGAAAGGCAGTATATCAAATCCCATTAACCCTTTACAAACATTGGGGCTCTTTCACTAAAAGCTTACTGCAAAACACACTAAAGTGTTTTGTAGTAATTTGCCTGTTAGAGCGCACTAATCACACATTTTCTTTTTGGGTATTTTCTTTTTTGGGGGGGGAAGGAGGTCTGCCATGGGTGGGAAATGGGCATGGAAATATTATCTAGCTAGCGCATTCTGATTAGCTGGTGCTAACTGGATAACATGGACTTTTGTGTAACATGGGGAGTACTAAGGGCGCTACTGTGTTAGCGCCCGCTAACCAAATTAGCACATGCTAATGATTAGCATGTGCTAAATGGTAAAGATTCCTATAGGAATATAATGGGTATCTTTAGTATGTAGTGCACGCTAACACAATTAGTGTGAACTAATGCGGTAGTGCTCTTTGATGAATTCCCCCCCCTTAATGCCTCCTAAATAAGAGATCGTAAGGACACCCGCCTTAATGTTTTGCGAGTTCTAAATGCTTCAAAAAGTTCAAAAATTTTTATTGAGTTTAGTAGATGAAGTGCAATAAATGTTAACAAGGCAAGAAACATGCATGCTGTACGAATGCAAAGATTCACAAAATATTATCTACATAATGTAATACAGCAGGCAGACCTATGCCTACCTATAAGGAAGAAAGTAGCAGCACGACATGCAGCCAAAAGTACATGTAATATCCAAAAACACAGAGCACAGAGAGACCAGCTCATGTGCTGAAACATGGATATCATCATCTAAACCTGGCTCTTGCTTTCTGGCTCACTCCCAATGTTGTGAGTTGTAAATGCTAATGGGAAAATTTGCATTAAAAATGCATTAAAGCCAGATCTTAGCATAGTTTAGTAAAAAAGCCCCATTGTACTCTAAAAAACTACCATCACATCTGCCATAGTTTTAATAATAAATACAGCTTTCCAAACTAAGAAGCCTTTTTAGTAAGCTGCAGTGAGCGCTAACATACGTTTACCACAGCTTAAAATGGCTTACTATGGGATATGCTCAGGTGCCCTGTGTTAAGTTCTAAATTGATGCATGCCAACCACAGGCTAAAAAATATTTAAACATTTTTGTTGGAGAGGGCATGTCTGGGGCAGAGAATGGGCAGCCCTGTAATACTCGGTTATTGCAGCTACATTAAACTAACTGGTTAGTGTAGTATTAGCAGGTGAGCCCTTACTGCCTTCAAAATAGGTGTCAGAAAGTACTCACACTAATTTTTTTTTAAATGGCTGTACCACAATGGCAAAATTAGTGGCTGACCATTAATACAAGATATAGATATGGTAATTGGCCATTTTCTGGCTGAGGTAAAAATGGGCTGAACGCATGAGTAAAACCTGCATAAGGATAAGCTAAGGCCACTTTTTACCACAGCTTAGTAAAAAGACCCCTAAATTTGTTTTATAAATGCTACAGAAACTTCTCATCTAAAATTAATTGACAAGAGAATTGATGATGATAAAAAATATAAACTTAAAATATTGTAAGAAGCTATTGCAAAATCTAGCTCTATATTAGAAAGACATAACAAATTCATATTAACAGAGAAAATTATTTACCGTACTCCACCAAGTAATTATAGAGGATTATTGATGAGCTAAATTCTCTCAGCATCTACCAGTAAAAAACCTAACAAACTGCAGCGATACCTTAACTATATAAGTAAATGGAAGAGGTTATCTTACACAAGAAAAACCTCAATCATCTTGAAATTTTTAAGTTTTTTGACAACCTCAAGAAAAAACAATAACAAAAGACCCTGATACGGTTTATAGACAACGGCGCGAAAGACAAAAGCGCACGCCGACAATTGAGTGCAGCGCGGAGGTGCGCGCCGCACAAAATTACAGTTTTTAGGGGCTCCGATGGGGGTTTGTTGGGGAACCCCCCCAGTTTACTTAATAGACATCGCACTGGCATTATGGCATTGTAACCCTCCACATTTTACTGTAAACTGAACTTTTTCCCTAAAAACAGGGTAAAAGTTAAGTTTTCAGTAAAATGTGGGGGTTACAACCCCCCACATCCCCCACAATGCCCCCACAACGCGGCGCGATGTCTATTAAGTAAAGTGGGGGGGTTCCCCCCCACACCCCCCCGTCGGAGCCCTAAAAACAGTAATTTAGAGCGGCGCGCGCCTCCGCGCTGCGCTCAATTGTCTGGGCACGCCTTTGTCCCGGCGCGCTTTTGACCTAACACCCCCTGATACAAGTCTGTCATTGTGGGGAGTGTGTGGTGCAGTGGTTAGAGGAACAGCCTTGGCACCCTAAGGTTGTGGGTTCAAATCCCACACTGCTCCTTGTGACCCTGGGCAAGTCACTTAATCCCCCATGTACATTAGATAGATTGTGAGCCCACCAGGACAGATAGGGAAAAATGCTTGAGTACTTGAATATAAACCATTTAGACTATAAGTGGTATATTAATACTAAACATAAATAATACATATTGATCCAATTTCTCCCAAACTGTATCAGCCCAAAACAATACTTAGGGGCTAATTTTCAAAGCACTTAAGACACACAAAGTACCTTCGGTTTCTATGGTTCTTTGTATGTCTAAGTGCTTTGAAAATGAGCCTCTTGGTGCATGCTACTTAAATTATATGAGCGTCAAAGCAGCTTTGGAGCGTTTAGCACTCCGAGATGCGGTAGAAAACCTCTACTGCGGCTTAGTTAAAAAAATGGGGGGGGGCAGGGGGGATATGTGCAGGATAAAAGGTTTTTAAAATAAATAAATAATGCAGCTACTTTCCTTTACAGGCAACTGCTGACAGATCTCAATCTGGAACTTACATAAGCTTATCCGTTCATGGAAAATGACTGCATTGTTGCCTAATTTTGAACTTGTTTATTTTCTTACCCTAAGTGACAAAATAGGAGAAAATAAAGATCCCCTACAGGTGAAGAAATAAACCCCTATGGGATTCCTCCATTTTATCTGAGAGTGAAGTCTCTTCCTCTTCCTCCAACTATTTGTCATTTCTATAGCCCTGAAAAGCATATGCAGTGCTATACATTAAACATGCAACAGATGGTCCCCGCTCAGAAGAGCTTATAATCTAATTTGGACAGACAGACAGGACTTATAGGGGGGATTGGGCAGTTTCTTGCAGAGAATGATAAGATGGACACAGGTAATTTTATGGTGAGGAGGAGTTAGGAGTTGAAAGCAGCATCAAAAAAGTGGGCTTTTAGCTTAGACTTGAATACTGCTAGAGACAGCACTTAATGTAAAAACTCAGGCAGTTTGTTCCATGCATATGGCGCAACAAGATAGAAGAACATAACAACATAGTAAATGACAGCATATAGAGACCTGAATGGTCCCATCCAGTCTGCCCAACATTCACACTTCTTATACATTCATGTCTTTCTGGCTGAGGTAAATTGGGCTTTTCTTTAATATTTCCGGGCAACAGACCACTGAAATCTGCCCGGTATCGTCATTAGGTTCCCATTACTGGAGTTGTCGTTGAAACGCAATCCAGACTGTCCTAACCATCCTGTCACTAGAGCTTCCATCAAAGCCCTCCCCAGTCTATACTAAACCAAATTACCATATATAGAACACAGACCGTGCAAGACTGATCAGTACTGGGCAGGGACGAAGTCTGGATTTGGCAGAGGAGGAGAAGAGTATGGCTAGGAAGGACTTACCCAATGAACAGAGTTCCACGGGCGGGAGGATAGGGAAGAGATATTAAGGGGCTGCCGAGTGAGTGAACGTAGGTCAATAAGAGAAATTTGAACTGTTAACAAATAAAATAAATAATTACTGGATTGTTGGTTCAACTTTGCCTCAAAAATGAATGTTGGGCAGACCAGATGGACCACATAGGCATCGCCATCATTTACCATGTATTCAGAAATGGATGGGGAGCCAGTGAAGTGACTTGAGGAGAGGGGTAATATGAGTTTGGCAGCTCTCACGGAATATAAATTGTGCAGCAGAATTTTGCATGGATTGAAGGAGAGATGATGGTTGAATGAAAGACCTGAGAGAAGCAAGTTGCAGTAATCTGAGAGGTGATAAGAGAGTGGATAAGGGTTTTGGTAGAGTGTTCAGAAAGGAGAGGTTGGCTTTTGGTAATAGTATAGAGGAAGAAGCGACAGGCTTTAGCAGTTTGTTAGATTTGATTTTCGAAGGAGAGAGGGGTGTCAAAGATGATTCTGAGGCTATGAACTGACAAGACAGGGATAAGGAGAGTGCTGTCCACAGAGATAGAGAATAGGGGGAAGGGGAAGGGGAAGTGGGTTTAGGTAGGAAGATAAGGAATTCACTTAGCAATATTCAGCCTTAGATGGCTGCTAGTTACTTCCTACCTGTTACATTAAGCACCAAATACAGGAAGATACTCATTTTTAACTGAAGTGATCAAACAATGAATTGGCTGGATGACATGCCTATCATAATGACAGGGAATTTTGAACATGGTAATGAAAGTGAGTTTGGAAAGATCACCTCCCAGGGTGAGGAAAATCCCAAATTAATTTTGAACTGCCCTTTTTATGTACGAGTTTAGGTATGGTGGATGTCTGGTGAATGCTGCGTGCACTATAAAATACCACACTCACATGTCTAGTGCCCATGATTCAAAAGAGGCAGATAGGACCACTAGCAGTATCCAATCTAATGCTAATATGGATGTATACTGGAGGAACAAGTGAATTTCAAAAAAGTAGTGAATGGGTATTTCCAAGGTATTTTAATCAAGATAAAAGATTTTGCTTATTGTTAATAGGTAGATAGGAAGTTTATTGTAGATATAATGAGAGACATAAATAGGGCTCCACCCTATTTTGAGAGGCAGCTAAATCAATGTTAAGGGCCGAAATAATATCTTATCCTGAGACAAGAATATAAACTGAGACAGGATAAGAAAGCATTGTACAGTTTTTGTATTCCATCTAGAAACCTTTGGATAAGCGATTATATCAAATTTTAATAAAACTTGAAAACTTGAAACTTGGGGCTCCTTTTACTAAGCTGTGATAGTGGTTTTAGCATGCGCTAAATTGCCTTACACGCTAGATGCTAACGCCAGCATTGAGCTGGCGTTAGTTCTAGCCATGTAGCGTGGGTTTAGCGTACTCGGCAATTCTGCGCGCGCTAAAAACTCTATCGCAGCTTAGTAAAAGGGGCCCTTGATTTTCAGTAGAGAACAAAAATAAATTTTACCTAGGTAACTCTGAATGTGCTGATTCAGGAAAGAACAAAGGAATTGCTTTTTTTTTTAGAAGCGCTACCTCTTTAGATTTGGCAATAAACCGGAAGAGAGCTAGCACAGCTAATAAGACCTTGGATATGTTCCAAATATGTGATAAGACTGGGAAAATAGTGAGTAGCAGTTAAACATAACTAAACCATTTGTAAATACGTTGAATCACCATGGATGGAGACCAGCAAGGAGGAGTGTCTGAGATGTGTAAAGCTTTTCAGGTTCGATTGTACAGATCTAGAAACCCTAAATGCCCCAGTCATAAAGGAGAATATTCAAAGGACTATTAAACAACAAATTACAGAAAGCCCCAGGGCCAGATGGAATTGTACAGGAGAATTTTAGAAATTGCTCTGAAATTTTGTGCCCTTTTGGAGAGCTATTATGCACAATTGATATCATAAGTAGGGCTCCTAAGGGAAGTGAACAGAGTGCAAATAAAAGTTATCACTAAGCTAGGGCTGGAATCTTATCAACCCATTTCACCTTTTAATGCATTGTAAACTTTTTGCAATGATTCTGAAAGACAGGTTATCAGAGCTGATCCAGATTGGTAAGGGAAGATTAAGTGGCATCATGAAGGGATGATATGCAGTCCACAATATCCAGAAGATTTTAGTAGCCAAGGAACTGCGCAAGAATCATATTATCCTGCTCTAGTGGTTAATTGTGATGTGGAAAAAGCTTTTAATCAAGTCAACCAGTAATTCCTATTTGCAGAAATTCAGAGATATAGGATTAGAGGTATTATTGGCAGCTGTGTGTTGTATAGGGATATAAAAATACTGCTAGGATAGAATATGAAATATCACAGCGTACGCTTATAAAGACAAATATTGAATTGCAGAATTAATCAATTCATAAATAAATCTCCATTTATGATGCGCAGGAATAGTGCTTAAATGGTAGCTCCAGGAGTAAGGAAGTGAAGCTGATGCCGAAAGGACTGTCTGTGTCCTGTTTACAATATAGCAATACAGATAAGGATGGGCTGAATTAGCTTTGACGCCATCTCCAACAGTGGGGCAGTGTAGCCCATGCTGAAAGGACTTCTATGGTCTGTGTCTTGTATGTGGGGAAACAGATCAAGTGGGGCCAGAATAGGTTTTGACAGCACCTCCGTAGCTATGGAAGTAGGATTAGTGCAGGGCAGACATTTTTATGGACTGAGCCCTGAAAATGGCATGGATGGATCAGAAGTACATGGCATGGATGGATCATATGAGTACAGGTCTTATATAATTTAGGTGGGGAGGGGAAGACTATAGTGAAACTTAGCAAGTAACATAGTAATATATTGGATTGTGGGTTCAATATTGCCTTGATAATAAATGTGACTATTGAGCAGACTGGATGGACCATGTAGGTCTTTATCTGCTATCATTTACTATGTTACTATGGAGACAAAAAAGGTTTCAGCTCCCCAAGATTAAAATGAAGAGCCTACAAGGTTTGTTTCCACTTGCCACTTCTCATTCATCAGTCAAAAAAACCTTCATGATAGCAACAATAACAAACATTAACTTACAATAAAATACTTTGAACCATAAAGAAATTATACCCAAGTAGCCATTTGGTGCTAGAACACTGCAAAGTCACTGTATGAATCTCAATTGTGTTAATAATCTTCCAGCCAGTAACATAGGGAATATCAAATAGATATAATACGCTTATCTGGAACAGGGGGGTCTTCATTAAATAAGAAGTTTTGCTAATCTTCCAAAGTCTTCCATTGATTTTCAGAGGGGCTCCAACTTCCCAATGAGGTCCCTGTTTCGCCATCCAGCTGCCTCAAAGGAAAATGATCTGACTTCTGCAATGTTAAAAAAACACTTGTAGAATGGTAGCCATGCTGTGGTTTTAATGTCCATTTTCCAGCTAGCTTAGGGAGTTTATATATGCTAGACGTGTCTTGGGGTGATACTGGACAGTACTTTATCATTTAAGAAACAAGATAGACAGTGTGTTCAGCGTTTTATAAGTTACGGATGGTATTGAAGTTAATCCGATCCTGATTGCAAATGATTTCCGTGTGGTGGTCCAATAGTTGATATTATCAAAATTGGATTGCTGTAATGCCTTATATTTAGAGGGTTAAAGCATGATGTAGGTCTTTATAAGTAATCCAGAATGCTGCTGCAGATCGATCATGGTGGCCTCAAAATCTAAACATGTAACATTAATGCAGAAGAGTCTTCACTGGTTACCAGTGCATTATCACATTCATTATAGGTTTATCAAGTTTTAGAGGTGGGAGCTCCTTGTTATCTGGGTCAGATAATACAAGTATATGTTCCTGCATGTCTGAAAAATATGTCTTATGGCTCTGGCTCTTAACACCATTCATTATGCTGTGTCAGCAACTGGAGCTTTTTTCCATGATTGGGCCAATGCTATAGAATAATCTTTCAGCGTACCTCAGACTTTGCCCAACACTTCATCAGTTTAAGAAACATTTGAAGACTTATTTGTTTTTGCAGGCCTTTCTCTCTATGTAAATGATTTTGTTTGGAGAGACAGGTGATATTTACAGGGAAAATATTATGGGTTCCAGTTTTTATGGTATGCTTTTTTAAAACTGTGTATATTTTCTTTAATGGAGATTTTAAAAGGTCTGGATCAAGAGATAAAGAGGAGATAGCACTCCTGAATCTAGCATTATATAATGTAGCATGTCATATGAGACCTATAGGAGACTAAGAGACAAGTTGGTACAAGCTCCACTTTGGTTGTTGAGTATATTCTTCATGCACAAGCAGCTACACTGCCAACAGAAGTTAAATCTAGTGTGTTAATTAGAGCTGTGTGTGGATTGTGGAAATGTGTGTGTAGGTACTCAGGCTGCAATTGAGTGGTGACACAACTGCTGATGTTGTTGGGGAATCTAGAGTTCCCAGTGGCAATGGAGCATGGAATCTTTGAGTACTAGAAGATGAAAGGATCATGAATGATTGCACATTTCACAGAAGAGGAGGTTAGGATGTGGTCATTTCAAGATTTAGTGAGACGTTATGTTTTTTCCAATATAAAAGTGTATGCTTATTTACAGATCAGACATTATACTCATTCACTTAAATGTGAGAAATGGTGGAAGAGATTCAGCAAAGGTTGGAAGAAATGTTATGGTTGTATACTGAGAAATCTTTGGGGATAAAAGTATTCTATCAGATACCATGAGAGGGTGAGGTGGTAATAGATATTGCACAGCTAGTGGTTAGGAGAAGTGGTGAGTTAGGTGTGCAGTTAATAGGGAATCAACTTGTGTCTAATCTAAGTATAGGCATTGCTACGGGATGGCATGAGGTATCAAAGGCCACCGCCCAAAAATGACATGCCACACCAATTTCGGCATAGGTGTAAGTCGGAGGGAAAGAAGCAGAACAGAGTGCTTTGCTTCCTGCCATATCATCTTGTCTCTTTCCTTCCCCTACCCTTTCCAACTCCAATACAGTATAATCTTGTTATAATGGACTTGCTTATAACGGAACCTTGCCAATAGCGGACGAGGTCCACTGGTCCCGGCAGTGCGCAATTATAAACATACAGAAAATCATCGCATATAGCGGACTTGCATATAACGGACTTTTGGATATAACAGACAACCAATTTGGTCCCCGGAGCCGCTTTTAGCTGTAGTTTTCTTCATCTATAATGGACATGCAGGCTCCGCCTACAAGGCACGTGGCATGCCAGTGATATAGTATCAAAATGCAGCCCAGAAGAAAATTACAGAATATTTTTCTTTCCAGTACAGTACGACATAATGATTTAGAACATCTTTTAGTGTTCTGGTTTTGCAATCATTTCGTGCCATACCAATGTTTTGCTGAGTTTTGTTCTTGATGTTGCTGATATGGTTGTGCAGTGACTGTTGTTCATTGATTGAACGTTGTTTCAAGTTGACCTAAATAAAGTTTTTTAAAAAATGCAACTCTGGATATAACGGACTGTTTTTCCAGGTCCCTTGAAGTCCGTTATAATGAGATTATACTGTAGCTCTCTTCAAATTCTGCTTGGCACTGCTCCTTTATAGAGCAAGGCAACAGCAGCTTTGGAAGCAGTAGGAGAACTGGTAATATGTGGCCATATGTTGTTGCAGACTTTGCAAGTGCTGCTCCCAAAACAATAGGAAATGTGCATCAGAAGGGGCATGACACGCAGAACTTCAACAGCAGATGGTGAGAAGAGTTGGTGGCACACATTACCAGTTCTCTCACTGTTGCTGAAGCTGCAGCTGCCTGGCACTATAAATGACCAAAGCCAAGGAAAAAGGTTTGAATGGAGGTACTGGAGCCCTAAAGAGAAGAAAGCGGGAACACTAGATGGGAAAAGAGAAGAGAGAAGAAAGTTGGATGGAGAAAAGGAAGAGAGGGAAATGCTGGAAAGAGGGAAGGGGGAAAAAGAAGAAGAAACACTGGATGGGAGACGAAAGAGAGGGAAGATGCTAAACCACATAGGGGGAAGAGGAAAGAGAAATTGAAAGGAGTGAAGGGGAGATGCTGGAAAGATGGAAAACGAGGAGAGGAGATAGAGAGAAAACTGGATGGGAGAAAGCAAGAAAGGATAATACTAGATGGAGGGGTAAAAGAACATAGAAAGAAAATGCAGGATCATGTAGGGAAAGGGGAAAGAGTGGTAGGAGAGTTGTTGTAGAGGAGGAAAAAGGGGAGAAGAGGAAGAGGGGAATTCTGGATGGAGGTGGAATGGAAGAGAAAAAGAGAAATGCTGGATGGAGTTGGAAGAAGGGGAAATGTTGAACCACACTGGGGGGGGGGTGAGGGGGAGACAGTGAATATGCTAGACAAGTTGGGAACATTAGAGATAAAGTCTAAATAAGAATGAACAAGCAGAGAGGAAGAAAAATAGAGAAAAAAAAAGATGAGGAAGATCGTAGACGGTGTGAGCTGAGCCACAGAGATGAGGGTCCCATCAATATTTTGCCCAATACAGAATCAGCAACAAGACAGCTTGTGAGTAGAGCCAGAGACTGGATTGGGTTTTTTTGGTCTCTTCCCAAAAAAAAAGTTTCCTGCTGTCCCTGGGGAAAATAAGTGTCAGTAAACACCAAAAAGTCCAACAGGACAGAGAACCCACGGGTATAAAACAGTACAAAAAGAAATGGGAACGGACAATGAACACTCCACTGAAGATCACTGATGTAAAACCAACTTGTTTATTTCATAAAAGGACACAAGCAGAAGCTGTGGACCCGACACAGCACTGTGTTTCGGCGTCTGAGGAACGCCTGCATCAGGGGTCACTCGGTCCAACTAACATGTCAGAGTAACCAAAATCACTGTCAGACAGATGTAGAGAAGGAAAGGAAGAGGACATGAGGAGATATGGGAAGGAGACACTGCTAAAAGAATTTAGAAGAAGACTGACAAAAGAAAATGAAAAATAGACTAGAACCAATAGGATCATTATAAATAAAATGCCAAGACAACAAAAAAAGCACATTTAAAAGTTTTTAGAGAAATTAAATTTTTTAGAGAAATTCTATATGGTTGATCTCCAAAGTATTATCAATATAAGTGAGCCTAAATAATGTTTCAATCATTATGTTACTCCAGACTAGAATAACTATATCACAAGTATATGTGTATATAAATTGATGAATTTCAACTTTGTATTTGCAATGTGCAATTAAGCCCCTTATCATCATCAATCCATCATTTAAGTGAAATTTTGTGAAATTTATTGTTTAAAGTGTTCATAAAAAATTCTTCTTAACTCATTCAAATGAATAACTTCTTTAATAATTTCTTTTGATAAAATACTTATCTTCATTTATGGGCTCCTCTTGACCGTTGACATGATCATGTTTCATTAAATCCTTCAGGACGTCGAGGAAACTCAATAATATTAATAAATTTGTTGCTGCTCCATATTCGTCGTTCATCTAACTGTAACAAAAATGGTGACAGTGTCATTTTAAATCATTTAAACTGGTGTTATTACGTCATGAAATACAAACCAACCAATACGGTCACAGGGTTTGCCAATCTATTGCATTATTCAACCCATCAGGATACACTGTGTGAAGCGTAAAGTTCCATCATTGTTCTGTATAATTCAATGCTGCAGAAGTCTTTTCTTGATATGAGGAAGATATATAACCTATAATAGTCCATTGTAGGTCCTGCAATGAATGACCCAATTGTAGCCCAGGATTAACTAAAGGTGCTGTCATAGTTTTTGTTGACAATCTACTTTCATATTCAGTTAATCTAATTCTCATGGGTCTACTTGTACAACCTATATAAAGCAACTGACAAGGACAAATGATAGTATATATCACATTTCTTGTTTTACAATCAGTCTGATGTTTGCGACGAATAATCTTCTCGGTATTTGGAGGATTCCAATCTTTTCCAGTAATCATAGAAGTGCACATGGATAATGTCCCACACATGTCAAATGAGTATTCTCTTTTATATCCCAACAGATCCTCTATATTCTTCCTGCTAGCATAACTCTCAGATGAAAAATTGGGTGAATGGCAAGAACAGGCCAAAATTTATAAATAGAAAGGACAATTCATCTTGTACTTGGATAAAATGACAGCACACATATCATTGCTTCCTTCTTTTGGCTATCTGAAGATTTCCTAGATGTCAATAATAAATCTCTGTTGATGTATACAGCCCATCTAGAAGCTCGTTTTACGACATGAATGGGATATCCACGTTGTATTAAGTTCAACAGCAAGTTGTTTAAAATTGTCAAGAGACGAACAAACCCTACGGAGCCTAAAAAATTGGCTAACTGGAATTCTACATTTCAATCTGTAAGGGTGACAGCTATCAAATCTTAGGAAATTGTTTCTTTCCACTTCTTTACAAAATAGCGATGTTTTCAATCTGTTACCATTACAGTAAATATGAATATCCCAAAAAAAGATTACGGTATGTACTATGTGTTTCTGTGAATTTTATATCAACATCTGTTTGATTCACCCAAGTAAAGAATTGCATTAAAGTATCTTCAGTGTACACCCAAATAAATGCATCCGAAAACCTTTTCCAAAAAAAATCACCTGTCAAAACCATTCTGAAGACTATACTGTATATTGCTCTTCAACGGTCACCACTTATAAAGTTGTAATAGAGGGGACAACTGCAGCACTCATACTATGTCTGTGTTCATAAAAAAACAAAACTTCTGCATAAGAAATTCTTAGTAAGTACCATAGTTAATATCTAATAAAAATGCTATCGGAATACCACGAGTCCAAGTGTGCTCATTTAAAAGACTCTCTACTATTTGTGGGATACTGAGAAAGCTAACCAGAAAATAAGTATAGAAACCCGACCAGGTCGTGCATGTGCAAGACCGGAGGGCTAGGACTTTGATGGGAAGATAGGACTCAATAGGAAACCAAGGTGGCATGGGGGCCCCTTCTGGTGATTTGGACAGGTCGTGACCTGTTTGGGCCGCCGCGGGAGCGGACTGCTGGGCAGGATGGACCTATGGTCTGACCCGGCAGAGGCACTGCTTATGTTCTTATGTTCTTATGTTCTTTCAGGACACAGGTGTACACACTCACTATATCCATTGAAACCAGCCAAATTTGGTCAGAGGTCAAATGAATGTCTTGTAAAATAGTTGAGAAATGAGTGGTATCTTTCAAAAAAATTTCACATTTTGCGCCATTGATTTAAAAAAAAATAAAAAAAAATTTAGATAAAGGTTCTATTATGGAATCTCACTTAGAGACTATTGGTTGACCAGGAAGATTTTTTATTTTTAGATATTCTTATGTAATTGGGAAGCAAATTCAAAAGGAGTAGCAGCGTCCTGAATATTTAAAAACTCTAATTCCTTTTGAGTAATCCATTGCTGATTAGTGTTTTATTCACTATTTTGTTGTAGCTCTTATTTCAAGCTCTCTTTAGGATCCATATCTAATTTCTTTTAACGTTTGACATCAGAAAGTTGACGTAAAACTTCTGTATGATATTGTTTACTTTGAATAATAATGACCCCCTTCTTTATCAGCAAGTAAGATCTTCATATTTATATCAGAAGACAAAGAACAAAGTCAATGCATGTTTTCCCACCCTTGTCATGTTAGAAGAATTACATCTAGATTTATTTCTTATTTCCCATTTATAAAAACCACCCAAAACTAAATCCCGAAAAGTAGCTATAGCTAGATCTAACAGACCAACAGGAATCCGTTTCTTATTTATTTTGTATAACAGAATCATCATCTGATGCTAGCCGAGTATGTGAAAAAAAAAAAATTTCAAGTTTTGGGAAATGTACATTTTTTCTGTTTTGTATTTTGCAGATTATAGAAGGAAATGCATATCTGTTTTTCCAGTATTGCTCTGTAGGGTTTTCTGTTATTTTGCTAACCCCCCCTCCCCCTTTTACAAAACCATAGCGAGGTTTTTATTGCCGGCCGCAGCAGTTAGAGCTGTAATCGCTGCGGCCGGCTCTAAACACCGCGCTACGGTTTTGTAAACGAGGGGGTTAGTAAAGTAACAGAAAACCCTGCAAAAGACACTCAGAACCTACATAGCAAACTTACCACACTGCAAGAGCCCTTATTATTAGGACTCAAACTGCAGCAATACCACCTACAAGTTATTATTACTTGGTTTGTAAGTGTCTGACAATGGAAGGAGTGTGTTATACCTGAGGTAGCAAAACAGCTTGAATAAATTTTGTAAAGGGGATAACTCTTTGTTGGGTAAGAGCACCTCAAAAATAGTTGTTTGTATAAAATGTTTGTGTGTCTATGCACATGCACAGGATTTTAGCACAGATAAAAGGTGCCCATTTACAATGAATATGTAAAATAAAACATGGGAAAAACGCACAAAGATCATAGATAACTTGCAAACAAATCAAACTTTTTTTGGCTGTGTATATGCCTATTCTTAGGGAAAATGATGTATGTATGTTCAGTGTTTTCTTCAGATACTGCTAAATCCTGTAGAGAATCCAAACATCCCTGCCACATAAAAGTATCTGTTCAATAAAGCTATTAATTATAATGGCAGTTTTATTGGCTTCTGAAATTGGCTGGGAGGGGTTACGCATAGAAGGCCCTGGGGACTTTTCTTGTCATGTGTTGTATAACTTATTTAAAGTAAGGAGGGGGGGCATGATGTGTGCAAATGTCATTTTGGCTTGTCCCCTTTCATACCTTGCTTTGTCCTCCTGTTGCTGCCCCCAAATATTTCTGTCTAGAGACGTCACTCAGTCTGAGGAGAATTCCTTCTCTAACTACATGCTCCTCCAAGAGCAACAAAATAAATTTGAGTATAGACTAAGGGGCTCATAGTAACATAGTAACATAGTAGATGACGGCAGATAAAGACCCGAATGGTCCATCCAGTCTGCCCAACCTGATTCAATTTAAATTTTTTTTTTTTTTTTCTTCTTAGCTATTTCTGGGCAAGAATCCAAAGCTTTACCTGGTACTGTGCTTGGGTTCCAACTGCCAAAATCTCTGTTAAGACTTACTCCAGCCCATCTACACCCTCCCAGCCATTGAAGCCCTCTCCTGCCCATCCTCCACCAAACGGCCATACACAGACACAGACCGTGCAAGTCTGCCCAGTAACTGGCCTAGTTCAATATTTAATATTATTTTCTGATTCTAAATCTTCTGTGTTCATCCCACGCTTCTTTGAACTCAGTCACAGTTTTACTCTCCACCACCTCTCTCCGGAGTGCATTCCAGGCATCCACTACCCTCTCTGTAAAGTAGAATTTCCTAACATTGCCCCTGAATCTACCACCCCTCAACCTCAAATTCTGTCCTCTGGTTTTACCATTTTCCTTTCTCAGGAAAAGATTTTGTTCTACGTTAATACCCTTCAAGTATTTGAACGTCTGAATCATATCTCTCCTGTCTCTCCTTTCTTCTAGGGTATTCCTCTAGGGCTCCTTTTCAAAAAAGATACTAATCAAAATGTCGAAGTGGTCATTTTCAAAACTGAGTTTCTAAACATCTTTCTGGTTGTTTTGTCTCCAGTGTGTCTAAATTTTAAGGAGGCGTGTTAAGAGATGCGTTTTGGATGGGATTACAACAGGCTTAGCACTTGGACGTTTTACAGTAATTTGGATGTTTTGGGCTAAACCTGTTTTTAAAACATACAAGGGCCAAAAAAGGTAGCCAAACTGACCAAATGGCCACTGGAGGGATGAAAATATAGGCCCCCACACACTTCCCCAGTGGTCACTGCCCCCTCCCACCCACCTCATCCCATCCCCACTTCACATATCTGCATGAAAAAGTGCATATCTGTTTCTATAGCAGATTCAGATACAATGGCCAGTCCTAATAGAACTGCAGCAGATCTCTGAAATAGCCTAGTAGTGCAGTGGACTACAGAGAACAGGACCAAGGCCCATATGCCACCCTAACTAGTACACTTGTGGTGGAAAATGTAAGCCCACCACAACCCCACTGTACTTCCATACAGGTGACACAATTATTTGCTAGTGCCTATTCCATCTGAAAATATCTTTTTTAGAATACACTGACAGTAATGTATAATTTAAAGTTTGTTTATATTCATGGATTGTTGGTATTTGTGGAGTGGTTTTGTTATTTACTATGGAAGGGATTGTTTGATCTGATGCCTGTTTGCTTCCTTAATTGTTAAAATCTGATTTGACTTGGTATCTTGATATTTTATATTGGGGGAATATTAATGATGTTGTCCAGTTATGTCTTGTTATATGTGGAAATTGCAGGGAAATAAGATTTTATGTATGTGATATGTAAACTGAATAGTTGCATGCAGGATATATAAATTTTTTAATAAATAAAGTGCAGGCATAAGAGCTATTGGAGTGGTAGACAGGTGGGTACAGTAGGTTTTGGTGGAGTTTTGGAGGGATCACCATATAATGTACGGGGTTTATGGTGAGATGTGTGCCTGGCACCCTTAATGTGAGGTTCAAAGCGGTACCCTCTAGGATGCCCCACTGCTCTGCTGGCATGTCTGTGTGGCCAGTTCTTTAAAAATGCTGGCCTCTCCTATATGCAAATGGATTGTTTTGGACATTTTTAATTTGTAAGGGTTTTTTCGATAATGGCCAAAAAAAAATTAGATAACTAGCTGGGCCATTTTTGAAAAAAAATATAGATGTCTTTTGGATTTGAAAATGGACATTTTCTCCACACGATGTTTGGATGTTTTTCTCAAATGTCCAAAGTCAGACTTAGGCGTCCTATCGAAAATGCCCCCTCCACGTGTTTATTTCTTCAAAGCAAGCGATATAGGCAGGAATTACAGTGGAAGGGTAATGTTTGAAATTGATACCTCAGTGGGGCATCTATTTTGGGACTTCAGGGTAATTCAAGTCTTTTAAGGACAGGTGATTCAATACCTGACCAGAGCGGTGGGAGTGAAACTAAGGTTGAATGTAATGTTATTATTGTTTCATGACTTATCAAATGTGGTTGGAATATAAAAGGGTGAGAAGTTATGTTTTCTAGCCATATGGAAATCTGCAGACCTGCCACAAATGAAAAATGTGAAGGAGTGTTTCATTTCAGGGTAATGAGCAGCATTTCAAAAAAACATAGGAGCCACGTCAGCCTCAAGTATAGTTTTGAATTATTAAAGTACTGTGAGAGACAATGATGAAAGAAAGATGACTGTAAAACAGGCCATTGTGGAGGGATGTGAAGGAAGTATGCATATGAGGGAGGGTTCCAAAGGTAGTTTCCCTGCAATTAGTTGGGATCAAGTCAAGATATTAGGCCTTTGTAAGAATACCACAGGTCTGGTTGCATAAGGACGGGTAATGTGTAAGTTGAAATTTGGAGAGTTGAGATTTGTAGGAGAAAGTGTAAGAAGTTATAAAAAATAAAAATTGTGGCACACGTAGATAAACATGATTTAATGAGACAAAGTCAGCATGGGTTCAGCTGAGGGAGATCTTGCCTCACCAATTTGCTTGACTTCTTTGAAGGTGTGAATAAACATTTGGATAAAGGTGAGCCATCTGATGTAGTGTATCTAGATTTTCAGAAAGCTTTTGACAAAGTTCCTCATGAGAGGCTCCTGAGACAATTAAAAAGTCATGGGATAGATGGAAAAGTTCAGTTGTGGATTGGGAATTGGTTTTCGGATGGAAAACAGAGGGGAGGGTTAAATAGCCATTTTTCTCAATGGAGGAGAGTAAACAGTGGAGTGCTACAGGGATCTGTACTGGGACCAGTGCTATTTAACTTATTACAGTTACCAGATGCTAAGGTCCACCTTGGGGGTTATTGCCCAAGAAAAAGATCTGGGTGTCATTGTAGAAAATATGATGAAACCTTCCACCCAATGTGTAGTGGCAGCCAAAAAAGCAAACAGGATGCTAGGAATGATTAAAAAAGGGATGGTTAACAAGACTAAGAATGTTATAATAGAGTACCAACAAGATTTTTGGCAACTGTAGCTATGAAAATAAATTGGAAAAATGTTCCAACAGATCTCTGGTGTAACTATGGGGATTACATTGGCACCTTCAGTGACTAATCTGTTCATGGCTTTTTTAAAAAATCTAAGTGGGTATATCCTTTACCATTTTTTAAAGTGGTGACTATATGGATCTGCTTTATAGATCATATTTTCTTCCTTTGGAAGGGGACCATGCAGAAACTTTTGGAATTTAATGCTTGGTTATAATCATGTCATGACAAAATACAGTACATTTTACTATGACTTATGATAATTTTTCTGTCTCGTTTTTGGACATAAAGATTTCCTTGTCTGAATTGGGAATTTATACCTCTGTGTTTAGAAAATAAACAGATAGAAATACTGTCCAGAGCAATACGTTTTTGTAACAATGTACTGCTATTTCAAAAATTACCTAAGGCTCATTTTTTCGTCTTAGCTTTTAGCTGTCCCTCTGACATCCAATAAAATGGTTGAGAATGACTACAATTTTTTGTTGAACAATGCAAACAAAGCTGATTGTTGTTTGTAATGTTTTGGAAAATGTATGGTAAAATTTGACCTCTACTGTGTATGTTTACTTGTAAGCCACTTAGGAGATAAGCTGATAATAAAATAAATACCAGCTTTCACCCTGAACCTTTGAAAATGAGCTTTAGATTTTCCCAGCTTTTATGATTTCGCCAACTTTGCTCCTTGGTTGAAGAATTTAAAAGTCAGGCACATGGTTACATGAGGAGATTAATAGTTCAGGCATACAAGAGAACTCTCTATAACAACAGAGACTTACTTCTGCAGTTGTGTGGGAATTTGTCATCATGAGATGACTCATCGACTGTCTACGATTTTAAAGAGATGTTGGAGAGTGGTATAGTCTTCAGAGGATTTTTGGGATAAATCCCTGCGGATTGCATATTCCAGGGTTAAAAATTTTAAAGAACTGTTTTGCCCTGCTGTCCTTCGGGATCTGAAAACTCCTGAACTTAGTGAAGATGGATATAATCCAGTGGCCTCAAACGCAAACCCTTTGCAGGGACACATTTTGGATTTGTAGGTACTTACCTCATGCAAAGTTGTCATTTCTTTAATAAGACATTAACTACAAATCCAAAATGTGGATTATCTGAAATTCTCAGAAGCAATTAAGGAAATATTTATAAACTATAGTTTATAAATCTTTCCTTTATTGCTTCTGATAATTTCAGCTATACACAGCTGAAAGCAGTGCAACATGCAGAAAGTGAAAAACTATCAAAGTATCAACTGCAAGAGACAAGATTTTGGACCAACTATTTTGAGGCCCTCAGTATTATAAAGAATGATTTTTTATGGAAAACTTGTGCCTGAAGTCGTCCGGTGGTCGCATCCGCAACTGCCTTCGGCTCTCACCTCTTTCAGCACCGGATACACGCACAAGTTGAACTGCCTCCAAAGGTTACCTTACGTTCTGGAACATTATCCGCTTCACTGCTGTAACCTCACGCAAGCACTTTCCTGCGTCTGTATGTGATTGTGAGGTAGAGTGGAGAGGACAATCACGTACAGATGCAGGAAAGTGCTTGCGTGAGGTTACAGCAGTGAAGCGGGTAATGCGGCTTTTAGCAGGTGAATTTTTTATGCCTATTTTTGAAAAGCAGGAAGCTGAAAAAAGTCCAGAAATTTTTGGTAAGGCTTCCGTAAGCTTCTGAGGCTTTTTCTACCCCTTTTTAGTCCACTGTTTGGGAATAAATGAATCAAAGGTGGTGGCTTTTATTTAAGTAGTGGTTTTGTGTTTTTGTTTCTGTGACACCAATAGGCTGTGCCAAGGGCAGGGTTATGGATAAAGCTGGGCAGAACAATGAGCAGGAATGGGCGGAGCAATGGATGGGGATTGGCGGATGGGGCAAGCTAGGGAGCAGAGTGGGCCAGCTCCTTTGGCAGGTCTGTGAAAGTGAGGAAAAGGAGGGAAAGTATTTTTGTTTTTAGTGTAAATGATTAAAGGAAAAATATGGGCCAAAAAATTAATGTGTACGTAAATTTTTAAAAAAATGTTTGATGGTTTTATGGCAATTTGTTTTGTTTAAATTAAGAAAATTAGTTTTAAAAAAACACCAAACATAGGGCCTCTTTTACAAAGCCATTTAGTACGAACTGCTGTAATAACTGCCCCAAAGTCCATAAGGATTTAAAGGGCTTTGGGGCCATTGCCACACCACAACCACCAGCCTGGCTTTTTAATAGGTGGGGATAAGAATTTAAAAATGATCCTGATCTGTACTGAGAACCAATGAATGTTCATTAAATAAGGAGATGCTTTACTACATTCTCAATGCTTAAAAATTAATTTTGGTCCACCGTATTCTATAGTATTTGAAGTCTTCCTTTTTTTTCCCTTGGCAGTCCCAAATACAAAATATTACAATAATCTAGTTAAGCACAAGGAAAAAGGGGCAATCAAGATGTAAAACCAGTCCAAAATGAAAATCTTTATTATGTAAATCCCAACAAGGATCCAGGTTTCAAAAATGTCAAATTGTCTTCATCAGGGGACATATATTTTAAATGAAAAATATTTAAATATATTATAGTAAAACATTAAAATATATTTGCTCATAAAAAAACATAAATCTAAAAAGGTGTAGATGTCCTTGCACACAAAAAAGATAATTTTCGAAAGATATAGGTGTGCATAGAATACTTGACTGATAATGGAATTTAAACGAAGAGACATCAGGAGATAATACTGGCCGAGGAATCGTCGCTAGAAGAAATGTGAAACCATAGTTTGCAGAATGAAAGGAGAATGCCAAGTAAGGTGAAAAAAGTACTATTCATTGAAACGGGTGATCCATAATGTCCATGCATCGCTATGTGAACATAGATATTCCAAAGATATCAATAACATGAGCAAAAGGTGATAGTCATATGTGCTAAAAAAATTAAAACAACACCATTAGTGAAACACTAGTGCCAAACAAACTGAAACAGGTGGAGTGAATTACAGGAACGTGGTGTGCAAAAATAAAAGTTAAAAAAAAACGCACACCAAACTATGTTGATAAGAAATGATGTACTATTAAAAACATAAGGTGTGCATATACTATGCAGATAAAACTTAAATACAAAAACATACTTAATATACGTTTTGTCTCACTAAAATATGATTTAAAAACAGTGCTTGAAAGATAAGACGCCATAATTTAAAAATGCAGCCCTTTGAAAGTATAACCTTAAAAACTGTAGAATTAAAGATTTTTAAAAAACTTATTAAAGTATCATTGACAAATCTCTAATGCTAACTCGCAGCATTATAGGAGAATGAACGTAATGCCGTGATCACAGCAAAGTGCGTAAAAAAATATGTGCATGCAATCCAACTAGATTTAAATGGTGTCTCATTGATTTACATATATTAATATTAATGAACTGGCCAAAGAAATTGACTCCAATTTTCTTTTTCAGTTTTTTTGACCAGTTCATTAATTCATTATGACTCTTCTGACGGACACATGGTGGCTTTAGCAATCATGCGACTACTGACATCTACAGAGTCAACATAATACTACACATTGCCAACATAATTCAATTTGGATTTTAAAAAAGGGCATAGCTAACCAGTATGAGGCTCATAATCAAAACTTAGGCCCTCTTTTACAAAGGTGCACTAAGTGTTTTAGCGTGCATTTAGCGCGCGCTACATCAACATGTGCGCTAACCGCTAACACATCCATAGGATAACATGCACGTATTAGCGTTTAGTGCACGCTAATGTTTAGTGCACATTAAAAAGTACAGCGCACCTTAGTAAAAGAGGGGGTTAGATTTGTCCAAAAACCAGCCTAAGTCGGCACTTGGATGTCCAAATAGCAGGGATATCCAAGTGCCAATAATCAAAAGCAACTTTCTGGATGTACAGCAGTGCTTTTAAGTTGTTGTGCATCCAAAGTTCAAAGGGGCATGTTGGGAGGTGTGTTATAGGTGGGAATTTGGCAGGCTTATACCTGGACGTACTGCAGAGATAATCAAAGCTTTCCTAAAGACACCAGCAGTTAGACCTGCTTTACCGTATTTTCGCGCGTTATACGCGTTTTTACCTACCGCGCATACCCCTCGCGCGTTATACGCGTGAGCGCAGTATACAAAAATTTTTTTACATAGTTCCCACCCCGCCCGATGCCCGATTCACCCCCCCCAGCAGGACCGCTCGCACCCCCACCCCGAACGACCGCTCGCACGCGCTCCCACCCGCACCCGCATCCACGATCGGAGCAAGAGGGAGCCCAAGCCCTCTTGCCCGGCCGACTCCCCAACTCCCCGACAATATCGGGCCAGGAGGGAGCCCAAACCCTCCTGGCCACAGCGACCCCCTACCCCCACCCCGCACTACATTACGGGCAGGAGGGATCCCAGGCCCTCCTGCCCTCGACGCAAACCCCCCTCCCTCCAACGACCGCCCCCCCCAAGAACCTCCGACTGCCCCCCCAGCCGACCCGCGACCCCCCTGGCCGACCCCCACGACACCCCCACCCCCCTTCCCCGTACCTTTGGTAGTTGGCCGGACAGACGGGAGCCAAACCCGCCTGTCCGGCAGGCAGCCAACGACGGAATGAGGCCGGATTGGCCCATCCGTCCCAAAGCTCCGCCTACTGGTGGGGCCTAAGGCGCGTGGGCCAATCAGAATAGGCCCTGGAGCCTTAGGTCCCACCTGGGGGCGCGGCCTGAGGCACATGGGCCCAACCCGACCAGGCGGGGCAGTGCACGGAAAGTCAGGGCGGGTGAACGGAGAGTCGGGACAGCGCACGGAGAGTCGGGGCAGTGCACGGAAAGTCAGGGCGGGTGAACGGAGAGTCGGGACAGCGCACGGAGAGGCGGGGTAGTGCACGGAAAGTCAGGGAGGGTGAACGGAGAGTCGGGACAGCACACGGAGAGGCGGGGCAGTGCACGGAAAGTCAGGGAGGGTGAACAGATAGTCGGGACAGCGCACGGAGAGTCGGGGAGGGCGAAAGGAGAGTCGGGGTAGCCAGAGGAGAGTCGGGGCGGGCGAAAGGACAGTCGGGCTGCATGCGCGGTATACCCGTGAGCGCGGTATACAAAAGTTTTTGTACATAAAATCGTGGTTTCTGTGCGCTATACCCGTGTGCGCGTTTTACACGGGTGCGCGTTATCTGCGTGAAAATATGGTAGTTGTGTCTAAGTGCTCCAAAGCTGCCCAGATAACCACTGGAGGGATTAAGGCATGATCCCCCCCTTACTCCCTCAGAGGTCACTGACCCCTCCCATGACCAAGAGATGGGGGGGGGGGGCGGGACTGTACATTGAGAGATTGCCATCAGCTGATGGCGGCAGAAGAATCCCCTTCAGCTGAGCCAGTTTTGGGGATTTCTGCTGGCTCAGCTGATGGGGATTCCCCCTGCCAGAATCAGCTGAGCTCCCCCCAATATTCCTGGACTCTCCCGCATCACCTGATACCACCTGACATCATGGAACACCTCCCTACATAACCCAACACCTCCATCATGGAAAACCCCCATCACCTGATACCCCCATACCTTCTGCTGCAAAATCGGCAGAAGGGAAGCCTACAGGGTCACATGCTGTGAATGACAGGCCTTCCCCTTCCCAATGCATCTTGGGATGCAATGAGAAAGGCCTAAGGCCCCGATTGGCTCAAAATGAGCTAAGTGGTGTCTGGTGATGCGGGGGAGGAGGTGTTTCATAATGTCGGGCATATCGGGTGATGTGGTGGGGTCCAGGAATGTTGGGGGATGTCGGGAGGAGGGGTGTAGGTCTCCGTGGCTCACCTGATCCTGGAAGGGGTAATCTCAATCAGTTGAGCCAGCAGGATTCCCCGAAACTGGCTCAGCTGATGGGGATTCCTCTGCCGCGATCAGACAAAACTTGCTTTTGTGCGTTTTTCATGGTGACGTTTTTTTTTTGAAAATGGCCAAAATAGATTAATGTCCCAAGGACCAAAACTTATACCTGGGTCATTTTCAAAAATAAAAGATAGATGTCTGGCAGCTTTGAAAATGGACATTTTTTTTCTCTTGAGTTTGTAGACGTCCTGCTCAAAATGTCAAACCTTAGACTTATACGTCCTATCAAAAATGCCCCTGTACATACACATATATATGCACACACACACACACACACACACACATGCACACACACACACATGTACTCTATTCTAAATAAAATATAGGTCCCTTAGGTATGCCCAGAGACTGTATATGGGGATGGGGGGGACTGATCATCTTATTGCAAATTTTGCTGAAAACATATATATATAGGAATGGATGCGAGATAGACCTTATATGATTTTCAGAAACCTGTGTTTATATGGAGCTAGCTAAAGGAAAAGTAGACAAAGAAATGGGGTTACATATGATGATACCAAAGGAATTTTAAAAAGTGATGACAGCTCTACTGTTTGAACGTTTCAATGCTTCTTTAGAGTCACAATTCGTCTCAGAAGGGCAGATATTGGTCCTTTACCATAACAGTGGAAGAAAGGAGGATGCTAGGAACTCAAGGCCAGTTACTCTGACCTCTGTGGTAAGTAAATAAAGGGAAACGCTGCTAAAACAGAGGATATCGCAGTTTCCAGAATCCAATCGTTTATAGGATCTGAAGCAGCATGGTTTTACTACAGGTAGGTTTTGATTAATTTCTTTGACTGGCTTATAAGAGAATTGGATCAAGGTTGAGTGCTAAGTGTGGTGTACATAGATTTCAGCAGAAGCTTTATCACAGTTCAATACAGGCAACTGATAAATAAATTGAATGCCCTTGGTATGGGCCCTAAAGTGACTAAATGGGTTTGAACTGCTAAGAGTGGGAGACAACAAAGGATATAGAGCTTACACTGAGGAGTCTGTCTTGACTAGATTGTAAGCTCTTTTGAACAGGGATTATCTCTTCTATGTTTTGATGTACAGCACTGCATGTCTAGCAGTGCTATAGAAATGATAGGTAGTAGTAGTAGTAGTAGTAGTAGTAGTAGTAGTAGTAGTAATAGAGTTGCCAGTGGTGTGTCACAGAGATCAGCCTATGGATTTGTTCTTTTTAACATCTGTATTACTGATATTGCGGAAGGACTGTCAGGTAAGGTTTCTGTCTTTGAGGATACCAAAACCTGCAACAGTGTAGACACTTTGGAGCCTGTGGATCACGTGAAGTGGAAGCTGGTGAAGCTTCTTGGATAGTAAAGAATTCGGCAGTTACTACAAGATTAAGTGCTAAAAATGAGAGTCATACATTAGGGCTCCAAAACCCCAAAACAGCAATGTAATCATGGTGAAGTACATCTGCGCATGAAAGCAGAACTTAAGGGTGATGGTCAAACAGGTAGAAAAGTTGACAGCATAGACCAAAAGGATGCTTGAGTACAGAGAGTGAAATGAGATCTGCCCCCCCCCCCCCAAACACACACATTTTGCCCCCACACCTTTCACCCGCAGGATGTTTCGCCCTTCCACATTTCACCCTTGGATACTTTTATTCACCTCCATACCTTTTGCTCCCCAGAATTTTCACCCCAGTAAATTTTGACCCAGTTATAATATGAGGGGCCCCTGAAAAGTTCTCAGTCCAACCAACAAAGTCGGAGCAGTCTCCATCAAGGGCTATACACTCAGGGGTCCTTTTACTAAGGTGATTTAGCGCATGGATCAATTTACCGCACGCTAAATGCTAACGCGTCCATACAATATAATATAATTAGCATTTAGCGTGCGCTAATCATTAGTGCGCGCTAAATCGATTAGCATGTGCTAAATTGGCTAGCATGCCTTAGTAAAAGAGGGGGTTAGTCCGGTGATTTTCCACTTTTTTTTTTGTTTCATATTTTTCTGACGGAATGAAAAAAGTGGAAAATCACTGGACTAAGGGCTCCTTTTACTAAGGTACGCTAGTGTTTTTAGCGCACACAGCAGATTAGTGTGCGCTAACCCCGCACTACGCAGCTAGAGCTAACGCCAGCTCAATGCTGGCGTTAGCGTCTAGTGCACACAGCATTGTAGCGTGCGCTATTCTGCGCGTTAATGCCCTAACACAGCTTAATAAAAAGAGCCCTAAGTGTACAGTATAGCCCTTGATGGAGACTGCCCCAACCTTGTTGGTTGGGCTGAGAACCTTTCAGCGGTCCCTCGTAGAGCCACAGAATGAAATTTTAATTTTCAATTAAAAAGTCCAAAAATCACAAATAAAAGGCTTAAATAAAGTCATAACAACAAGATAAGCACAAAAATCACAATAAGCTGCAACTAGAAATTAAAACTGTAGAAAATACTTTTGAGATATTCAACTAAATTTCGATTATCCAAATCTTGCACAATGCATTTGATCCTTGTTGAAATTGCAGGATATTTCTTGTTCCTGGCACTGGCGAGATTTCTGGCTATGATGAGAGTGATTTTGAAATTGTGGAGTCCTTGCTGACATTTCAGGCAGTTGATGAACCAGTAAATGTTTGGAAAAAGGGTACATGTTTCTTAAAAGCTTCAGTGCCATCCTTCGATATCATTGTTCATTTGATGTTGATCATCCAAAATTGAACTAAAAATAGCAGTGTTTGATGTCCTCTGTAATTCATTCAGCCAATATAGGTGTCTTTGAAGTAATTTGCAATCAGTAGTGCTTCTTGAGGAAAGTCAGGATTTTCCAAAAGCTCTTTGAATGATTGAACAACATTCTCTGGTGGGAGAAAGGCAAGGGCTGTGACGAAAAGTACTTAGGGGTGAAATATCCTGGGGCAAAATGTTGGGTGGGGGAGGGTGGAACTTCATATAACCGAGCAAAATGGTCCACAAGTAAAAGGAGGTTATATTACCTTAGTGTAAGTCTCTGGTGAAACCTCATTTGAAGTACTGTATACAATTCTGTATGAAATTGTTAGATAATTTACTGGAGCAAGAAGAAACTCATACATTCCAATCAGAGATAAAAAATTGAAAGATTTTGCTAACACAAAAACAATTTGCACACTGGAGAAGAACACTTCAGAGAAACACTGAATCAGTCAAACCTAGCTGGGACTTTCAAATGTTGATGCGTTCACTCTCAAGGAGTTACAAAGACTGTTTCATCAGTTTGTCAAATCAGGATAGCAGTTTACTGCTGTTAAGAGTAGCGTTGCTCCCAAACTGCAGCACTGAAGAAGTTACTAGAGTTTATTAAATGCCTCATTATTACAATTATTATTGAAAATAAAAATAAAAATTGCAAGTATTAGTTGGACTTGAATTATTGGCTGATGGTCTGATGAGTGAAAAATGGAGCATATTAAATGGGTAAACATGAGTGGCTCACAATAATTGATCATAGTTATGTTCCAATTTCCATTTATCCACTGTTTTACACTGGAGTATTAGCTTTGTGTATTGACTTTTTCCTGGTAGTTGTGTTTTTTCCTTAAGTTGTTGCAATATGCTGTTGATGTCATCCTACAAGAAAAACAAGCAGATTTTTGCAGTTGGTGATCATATGATGAGTAAAATCACTGGATAAAACCTTGTTCTATCATTACTTTTGCTACTTCTGACTATAGACTTTAGCATGAAGAAAACATTGAACAGGCCAAATGCTGGCATTTACTGAATGATTAGGATCTGCTCATGATATAGCACTGCTGAGGAAAACAAAAGAGAGCCTCCAGGCATAGATGGATAAGTAGTCTGCTGAAAAGACTGGACTGAGAATCCAAGATGAAAAGACCAAGATCTTGCATGTCAGTGGTCAAGACTGTACAACCTTTAACCAACAACCTGTTGGAAATCTGGACAATTTAATCTATCTGGGCAGCATTATGCACATTGATAGTAGTATTGAAAGGGATGTCAATTATAGGTTTGGCAAGTATTTCAGCAGATATGTTTAATATGGCCAACAACAGCAATCAATACTATGATGAAAATTAAGCTTTATAAAGCCATTGTCTTGGCGAATATGATCTGTACCTAAGAAACATGGAAAATTACTACAAAGACAATGCAAAAATGCACTGTATTTCATCAGAGTTACCTCTCATGACCATATTTCCAATGAGGAGATCCTGAGAAGAACTCATGGAGGCTCCAAAGTATTGTTGGTAAATCAAGGGTCTGCTGGCCAGATGTATTCTAAGGCTCCATAACTTGCAACATTCCAAAATCTAAATGTGACAGACACCAACAGATGGGAACAGAAAAGAGAGAGACCAAAAAACAACCTAGCATAGCACATTCAAAGAAGATCTTCATTACCATGGTACCAAATGGAATGAGATGGAAACAAGTGTTCTCTAGCATGTTCAATATGCTCAGTTGCAGAGGTGGACCAAAGTCTAAATCCAAGAACAATTCTTGAGACTGCATCTTGAAAAAATATAAATAGAATGGAGTTGGTCCAGAGCCTGGCTACAAAAATGGTCAGTGGTTTTTCGCACAAAACTTACGAGGACAGAGTTGAAAATCTAGGAAAGCTGAGAGAATGATATACTAGAGACATTTTAATTCTTCTACGGTATAAATGCACAGGAGACAAGCCTCTTTCAATTCAAGGGAAGTTCTTGAACAAGAAGCATATAATGAAGATGAAAGCAAAAGACTCAGGAGTAATCTAAGTAGATCCTTCTTTATTGTAAAGGTGGTGGTATTGTGGTCTCTCAGCAGAGATGGTGAAGTTGAGGACTATGGGCTAGATTCACTAAGGACACCGATCGTGTCCCGACCACTTTCCGACCCTGACCCAATTCGATTCTCTAAGCTTCCTCCCGATCCGATCTGATCCGCACATGCAAATGAGAGAAATGGCATGCAAATGTAGGAAGGCAGCGATTCACTAAACAATTTAAGGAACACCAACTGAGCTGGCCGATCAAAAAAGAAGCGACTGCTAAGGACCAGCTGCTCACGTCTTTTTCTGCTCTCTGCTGCCCTATAATCCCTGCCCTGCAGCAAAAACCCTGCTCTCTGCCGCCCTGCCTTCATCTCTGCTGCTCTGCCTGCCACCCCGACTCTCCTGCTCTTGCCGCCACGACTCTCCTGCTCTCTGCCACCCTTCCCCGCAGTGTGAGCCTGTGGTTTTAATCCGCGGGATTAAAGCAGGACTGCACTGCGGGGAAGGACAGCAGAGAGCAGGAGAGCCGAGGCGGCACGGACTTCAGTCTCCTCCTTTAGGTCTCCTTTTAAAACATGCAGAATATGCAGAGATTGATTTGCCCCCCCCCCCCCCCCCTCAGTTTAGATGGACATAAGTAGTTAAAACTACCGGCTCGCAAAAGTTTCTTCCAGCTTGCGTGGAGAGCACGCACAGACTATCTACAGGCAAAGAAGATGGTCTAGGCATACATCTGGATCGCTCTTCAGCGATCCATATGATTGGTTTGGGGCATGCCTCTGATTGCAATAATTTCCATGAGGACGCTTTGTGAATCAGTCCCCCAGCCACGGATTGGATCAGATCGCTCACGGATCAGGTCAGATCGGATCTGTGGGCTTAGTGAATCTAGGCCTTTATCTGAATTCAAGAAAAATGGGACAACAGACACTCTCTAAGACACAGAAAGGGATTGTAGAGATTAGTAACTGGTATGGATGGACAGACTGGATAGGCCATACTGTCTTTATCTGCTGTCATTTGTTATGTTTCTATGTTTCCATGAGGAAAAGTGGAATTGCTTAACAAATCTTTCTCTTTGGTGTTTATCAGTATTAGTGTGCTGGCAGGTCTAGAGTGAAAGAAAAGGATTCTGGGATATTATATTAAACAATTCTGATCCTGGGGAATGTTTGCAACTAGACTGAATGCCCCTGCCCATACATTACTAACAAAAGACATTTCACTTAGAACGCCACTAAATTACAACCTTTTGCAGAGTACTAGGCAGTATCCTGCAAAGCCCTGGACTTTCAAAAGATGTGATAGCTACAAGTGCTTAAGGAATTCAGAGACAGAATGGCTCCAGCTACCAGCACTTCATGAGTCACTCATCTTGTCAATTAAGAGCCATTATTTCAAACAAATACCAAATTGTGACAGAGGAAGATACTGAAAGTTACCATATTTTTCGCTCCATAAGACGCACCCTAGAGGAGGAAAACAAGAAAAAAAACATTCTGAACCAAATTCTCCCTGCCAGGCTCTGCACCCAACCCCACACTCCTTGCCAGGCTCTGCACCCTGTCCCCCCTTCCTGCCAGGCTCCGTACCCTGTCCCCCCTCTGCAGGTTTAGTGGTAGAAACATATAGAAACATAGAAGATGACGGCAGAAAAGGGCTACAGCCCATCAAGTCTGCCCACTCTGCTTACCCACCCCCTGTCTATGCCCTAATGGTAGGCTGGGACAAGGCACAGGGCAGGCAGGCTTAGTGGCCTAGTGACAGGCAGGAAGGGCCCCCCCACCCTGAGGCAGGCAGGCAGGGCCCCCCCGGTACTTTTTTAAAATTGCTGCTGTCCAGCACTGTATCCTGCGCTGCTGCTCTTCCCTCCGGCTGACTCCTCTGGCAGCGTCAGAGTGGCAACAAGGCAGGTGCAAGTTCATTCTGGTATCATAAACTGCTGAAAATGTTACTGCTTTCCTAAAGTGAAAATGCCTGAAAGTCATGCCTGGTGGCAATTCTCTATTTGACAGCCTGGGGCCCATTTCAGCTAGCACAGATGGTTTCAGACCACTTGAAGCATCCACTGCCCTGAAGTGCATGAAAACTATAAGCCACATCCTTATATGGATTTCCAAGTAGCTACTGTACAAGCCTCTCAAACCTTCTACCCTTGAAAAAGTGATACAACACAGGCCCTAGTAAAGTCATATTATTCTAAACCATTAGCTTATTTCCTAAGGACCGTCAATTGAAGGTTAAGTATACAGCGCCATAGAAGGGATTAGTAGTAGTGGATCAGCTTCTCTTACTCACAGGCAGCAGAGCAGACTTAGCCAGCTGGCTCACAGGGATGAAGGGGATGTTGAAGCTGAAGTCGGTGGTGGAGAAGAACATGCTGATGGTGGAGAAGCCATTTGCTCTCTTGTCCGCCATGTCTGAGCTGCTCTTACATATCTCCAGGTGCATCTAACCAAACAGCCAATCTGACGCCAGTTCTCAACGCGCGCAGCCAATAGGACTGCACAACGGGGACGGATCTGACCCAATGGAATGGCCCATGGCAGCAACTCACTTGAGCAAAGGCGGAAGTGGTGATGAGGGAGAATGCCAGGCAGTGGGAATTGACTGCTGAACCCCCTTGGTGTGGTGCAGGAGCTGTTCGGTGAGTGCGAGGCGGTGTGGCCACCCAGAAATCAGGAAGTGGGACCCGAGAAAGTCTTAGGCTGTTGGAGCGAGAGGTGGGGGGGTTGGGTATTCGCTCCATATGACGCACCCTTATTTCAACCCGCTTTTGGGGGGGAAAAGTACGGTACTATTTTTAGAACTCATCTATAAAGACACGCTTCAAACCCCCGCCCCCCCCCCCCCCCCCTTTCTCTCTTCCTCCCATAGCCTTTCACACCTCTACAGCTGTCATTCAGAAACACAGGACATTCATTCATACATACACTCTCTGCTCTGCTCTCATTCATTCAGGCAGAACATACACACACTAAAGCTGCTTTGCAACTAATATATGTTTTATATTTGTAATAATCTGTTCTTATATTATATGTCTTTTCCAAACCATCCCTGGCTGCTATCTTGTCAAATTTACTCCCCACTGCCTCTGAGGCCTGAACCTGGAACCCAAAGTAGACTAGACAATACAAAAATACAAAATGCAAAATATTACATTGTTCAATAAGAAAGAGCTGGGAATAGAACCACAGAAAATGCACACAAAAAGGAATGGAAAAGAAGCATAACTCAAATGATTTTCAGAAGACTATTTTCATGGTGAACTAGCTATACTAAAAGTAAACAACACAATGGGACTAACTGGAATATATCTGGGAATACTGATAAACCCTTTCCCTCCTATTCACTGCAGCCTCTGTTCCCTTTAGGAACATGCTGGAACAGTAAACAAAATAACTGCTTTTGCCTAAGATTTAAGGCACTGGTCAGTAGATTTGAGGCATGAGCTCTATCTATCCATGGTAGCAATATCCCTGTCATTGACATTGTTTAATATTAATATTTTTGACCTGAAAAATGGACAAATTTAGCTGGTTTTGGAAGCCTAGTACATTTTCTGCACTTACCACACATTTAGAGGGAATTCAACAAAGGGCACTAAGGGCCAAATTCTGTAAAGGACATCTGAAAATTAGGCGTAGTGTAGACGTCCAGCAGAAAAATGTCGAGCTTGATTCTATAATGCATACACGTACTATAGAGAATCGCGCTCAGCGCCACTCAGCAAGTCTAGACACATCTAAATAGTTAAATGTCCTTTACAGAATCGCCTTTTAGGTGTCACTTAGACGTCTTCACAACGTCTACAATGTTATCATCTCATTATTATGATATCATTAGAATGGTGATTTTATGCTGTTTTTCATAAAAATTGCATGCCGTGAAATGCTGGCACCACTATTATATTTTATTTATCTTTTAATCCTTTTTATTTTACTTCTGTCACAGGGAACAGAGTGGGATACGAACCAACATCAGGGTGCTAAGGCTGTAGCTCTAACCATTGCACTACACACACTCAAATAGTAAACCACATGTCAATTCCAAAGCCAAGTTTATATCCTTTTGATTTAGAAAGTCATTTTTCTAGGATAAATTTTTTCAAGTTTATCTTATCCAATTCCTCTTTTGGCCTCTATGTTCCTCAAAGTAGATGAAAAAACCTATATATATATATAGCATACTAAATCCTCTATTTTGTACTAAGAAGACTGCTTGGATTTCTTCTTATGTTCATTGTTTGTTATATTATATTAAAACCAACAAACAATTTGAACTCAAGAGGACTGCTTGCAAAAGCAGGTCTACTACTGAGCGTGAGTTAGGCGCTAGAAAGGCTTCAGTTAGGTGGACGTCATTTAGGCATTACTTAGGCGTGCTTGAGGCATCTGTATATAGGTGAATGGGGCTTCTATTTTTTAATGTTTAATAATGTATTATTTAAGCAAAGCACATGAATATATATATATATATTGCATACTAAAGCTTCTATATTTTGGGCTAAAGAGGACTCCAGGTTGATATTATGCTCAAAATATGTTTAATAATGCATTACTCAAGCAAAGCACATGAAAAAAATATATATATTGCATACTAAACCTCATTTCCAAAAAGTTAAGAAAAAGAGATACACTACTTACAATGGCTGTAATCCAGAGCTAGTAGACGTGCCTTGTGCACAATCTTGACATCATTGTGACATCATCAAGATGCACCTAGATGGCAGAATGCCACTATAAAAATAGGACTATGTGCTAGAGTATCGGACCATACTTGGGATTTGAATCCATGACCTTTGGAAGATGGAAGCAGTGCCTTTAACCAATAAGCCACAGGTGTTTTCGTTTAGGCATGGGTTCCTGCCATGTGAGATGATACCATAAGACATCATAAACCATCTCAAGGTAAAATTAAGTTTCCTTCTGGACCCTGGAAAGGGCAGAGTGCTAAAGTAAATGGCAAAGTCCACAATCCATACTCATATGAGAGCAAAAGAGCAAATAAGAAGCTGTAAAGGTACTGGAAAAGGGGGGGGGGGGGATTTGAACTCATGACCTTTGAAAGACAGAAGCAGTGCCTTTAACCACAGAGCTATAAGACCTTTTGTTTATGCAGACATTCCTATTATTTTGTAGTGACATTCTGCCATCTAGGTGCATCTTGATGATGACACAATGATGTCAAGATTGTGCACTAGGCACGTCTACTAGCTCTGAAGTACAACCATTGTAAGTAGTGTATCTCCTTTTCTTTTCTTAACCTTCTGGAAATGAGGTTTAGTATGCAATATATATATATTTTTCATGTGCTTAGCTTGAGTAATGCATTATTAAACATTTGTTCTATTATTATCAAATAGGAGTCATAAGTAACTTGGTTTTGTATTGCCTACATTTTAGGCGTTAGGTAGATCTGTTCGGATGCTGAGCGGCATGCGAGTCTGTAAATGGATGTCCAAATCGAAGACACTCCCACGCTAACACCTATTTTTTAGGTGCAACTTTTTTCTGATAGGCATTCATGAAATTGTGGACGTCTATTTGTAGAATCACGTCCAGCATTTGGACATCTAAGTGTCAATTAATGCTTGTTATAGTCATTAATAGGACTTCCACTTTATTTGGATGCCTAAGTCGATGGACACCCATATTGTGGATGCCTAAAGTTAGACGTTGTCACAAGCCCGATCCCAGTTCCGGCCTTGTGCCAATGGAAAACCTTAGAAACTGTCCGGTGAAATTAGTCAGGGCTGATCACTATGTGCCTGTAAGCCAGGAACAAGATTAGGAAGCGCAGGCTGTGTTTGAGCAGGGTTTAGCCCATAGACCTGTGAAAACAGGTCTTACCTCTTGGAAAGGGCTGGCCAAACAGGGTAGAAGGCAGCCTCAGCAAAAGAAAGCCCTTCCCCCGAGTAGGGCTGGGCGTGGCACAGCAGCTCTGGAACATTTAGAAAGCTGGCTGTCCTTGAGAGGGAAGGAGGCCCAGGAAGTTCCCATGTGGAAGGAACCTCCATCAGCCCAGGAAACCACAGATGTGGAAATGATAAACCCAGAAGCAGAGGAACAAACACAGGAGAATCAGGTATTGGAAGACATGGAATGGAGTGTTCTGCCAGATCCTACTTTACCAGAAGCCATGGAAGCGAACTGATCTGACGGTGTATTGTTTTTTTGTTGGGTTTTTTTTTTTTTTTTTTTGGGGGGGGGGGTGTTGATGTGCTGGCTGGCTTGCTGTGGGAACGATGCTTAAGGACAGTTAAGCAACATTAGTAATGTACTTTTGAGTGCCATG
This sequence comes from Geotrypetes seraphini, assembly GCF_902459505.1. Classification (NCBI taxonomy): domain Eukaryota; kingdom Metazoa; phylum Chordata; class Amphibia; order Gymnophiona; family Dermophiidae; genus Geotrypetes; species Geotrypetes seraphini. The sequence goes on along the minus strand of NC_047090.1, from coordinate 99,959,776 downwards.
AAAACCCTGAAGGTTGAGCCGGTTTGTCAGACTTCCAGGTAGTGGGTTATATTTTTTGTTCTTTGCTTTGCCATGGAACTGAATTGACAAATCCAGTAACCTTCCACTCTTTAATGTTTGGAGAGAAGGGAGAAACCCTGCAACATTGTACAGCTCTGAGTTTTGGGTTTGGACTAAAGACTTACCTGGGACATAAGTTAAACACTTGAGCATGAACCAGACCAGACTGGTGAGGACACTATTATTTTGGGGACATTATAGTTGCTGTTACTTTTGGACTTTTGTTTCCCTGCATTTTTGTTTTTGCCCTATCTGGATGATCAATAAATAGTATTTCTTTATGTTGATACTTACCTGAATTGTGTCATTCTGACTTTTGTACACAGAGTATAGTACCCACAACAGGGACTTCCTCCTATTTGGGGAAGCACGCCAGGGCCATATTGTAGGCGTGTGCCGGTCATGCTACAATGTCCTTTAAAGAGCCTGGCCCTATGTGTGTTAGTGTGTGCTAACCGCTAAAGATATCCATAGGAATATAATGGGTATCGTTAGTGGTTAGCATGCGCTAACGCGCTTAGCGTCCTTTGTTGAATTCCCTCCTAAATGCAAAAATTAATGTGCAGAAAATGCAAAGCCTGTATAGTAAATGCAGGGAAAAGTTATTGCATAGGAATGTGTTATATGCAGTGCCAGATAGAACAGGAATACCTGTGCTATCAGGCACTGCGTGTAACGCATGTGAGCCCAGACCTGAAATAAATATATAAAGATCATCAAGCTATAGTTTAAGCCATGGTTTTAAGAAAGGTTTGGACAAGTTCCTGGAGGGAAAGTCCATAGTCTGTTATTAAGAAAGACATGGGGGAAGCCACTGCTTGCCCTGGATCGATAGCATGGAATGTTGCTACTCTTTGGGTTTTGGCCAGGTACTAGTGACCTGGATTGGCCACCATGAGAATGGGTTACTGGGCTTGATGGACCATTGGTCTGACCCAGTAAGGCTATTCATATGTTCTTATAGTGGCATATTCTCCGGATCACCCAACAAACCTTTTGATGCCATCACCAAACCACCTGATCATCTTACAGACCCATCAATGCCCTCACCTTAAGGCCAACTAAATTTCAGTTTCAGCTCTGGCAAAAAAAAAACAACAACAAAAAACCAGCCCAAAATTTGGATTTGGCCTTGTTTCAGTTTTGGCTGAAAATGCTGAAACCAAAATTGTGCTGTGTAGCTCGCAGCCTCCACTTCTACCCTGAACACAAGGAGACCCCTCCTGGACCTCCCTACCTTGAGCCTCCCTTATTATTGGTGGTCTAGTGGCTATACGGGGCAAGAGCAATCCCCGGTCATTCCTGCCCATCCCGACTCCACAGACAAAATGGCTGCTGGATAGCACAGTTGCACATCACCATAGACCACACATGTCAGACCACTATCCCACCCACTCCTGCATTAAGCAATTCTTATTTTACCACAAAGTCTGTCTGTTTAGTAAAGGAGCAGAGCAGAGGCATAGCCTAATGTTTAGTGGAGTGGCCTGACAAACAAGGGAACTGGACTCAATTCCCACTGCAGCTCATGACTTTGGGCAGGTCACTTAGCCCTCCATTGCCTTGAGTACAAAAACTTAGATTGAAAGTACCTGCACGTAATGTGTACAGCACTGCATGCATCTAGTAGCACTATAGAAATGATTAGTAGTAGTATAAGAGACGGTAAGGGGACAATCGCACGCCAGACAGCAGCGCGCCGACCATCGAGCACTGACAAGTCGGTGCAAGACACCTGCGCGCCGCGGGAAAACTTAGTTTTAAAGAGCTCCGAAGCGGGGTGTGAGTGGGGAACCCCCCCCCACTTTACTGCATACTGTTCGCGCTGCCATTGGGGGTGGGGGTGGAGGGTGCAACCCCCCACATTATAGAGAAAATCAGAAAAGTTCCATTTTCTCTATAATGGAGGGTTCTAACCCCCCAACAGCAGCAGCAGTAAAGTGTGTGGGGGGAGTTCCCCACTCATACCCCGCTTCGGAGCTCTTTAAAACTAAGTTTTCCCTTGGTGCGCTGATGTCTTGCGCTGAACTGTCTGCCCTCCATTGTCGGTGCGCTGGTGTCTCTCGCGCGCCTGACTATGAACCATAAGAGACAGTAGTGCAGGCCCACACAATGGTCTACCACGCAGTAAACCTTAAGTTAGCTGCTCAGTAACAGAGCCACACTCCGGGCCAGATTAACACTATGGGCTCCTTTTACTAAGGTGCGCTCATGTTTTTAGCGAACGCAGCATATTAGCGCGCACTAACCCTGCGCTACATGGCTAGAACTAATGCCAGCTCAACGCTATTCCACGCGTTAAAGCCCTAACGCAGCTTAGTAAAAGGAGCCCTATATTGGACCCTAGGCAAACATATATTTGTGGACCCCCCAACATTATTTCAACTCTCCAGATGTAGCGGGGAAAGTGCACAGCCTAGCTGTGAAAATGATAGCAGTAATGATTTGTGAGTGAGCATGGGACTATGCAAGCACAAGCTTTGGATGGAGGAGAGCTGGAGAACAGCCAAGTTACCCAGTTCAAAAGGGAAACTTGAGTCCTGGTTTTCTGCCACCCCATCCTGGTACATTATGGGACCTAAAGTACTGATTTCAGTTGGTGACATTAGGGACAACAAATACACTTCTCCCTCCGTATTCGTGGGAGATGCGGGCACAACATAGGCGCGAATATGGGAAAACTGCAAATAACTTTTTTGACGTTATTTGCGGTTTTTAGAAAAAGCTCTCTTTTTTTGTATTGAAACCACGAATAACTTTTCTAATGCTATTCGCAGTTTTTTGAAACAAGCCACTATTACTGCTACAGTTTTTCTCAAACTGAGCTCCGATCACCAGTCAGTCCTCGACCCCGACTAAGAAAGCAACAAGCAGAAGAGAACCCAAACAAGGAAAAGTTCCTTCTAGCAGGAACCTCTTCGACCAGGGACAGAGGAAAAGCTTCTGCCGGTATCCGAAGCAAGCACTCCGTTTCATATTTCCCGATTGCACAGTAGCTTGAGAAAGACATGCAACAAGCAATTCCCTGGGAAACTCTAACGCTCCGATATGCAAATGATGCCAGTACCTGCACCATGGTGGAAGAGGGGAGGCACCTTTCTGAGCTCGGTTCTGCCCGAGCAGCAGGAGGGTGGTAAGCATCTGGAGGTTCCCGCTCACCACGATTCCCAGCGTTTTTCTCAGTGCACACTGAGAAGCATGGAAGCAGTGAATTTGTGGGAGAAAGTTTATAAGCAGCGATTTTCAGAGTTAATGGTAAGCAATAAACTTTTTTATCGGTTCAGTACGGTACAGTAAAAGGTGACAGGGAGCCCCTCAAACCACCTCCAGAATCCCCTAGACCCACTTATCTACCATCCCAATAGCCCTTAGGCTTCAGGAGTCACTTATATGCCAGTAAAAAAGGGTTTTGGGGGTGTATAGGGGAGTGCACAAGTTTAAGTATCAATGCAGTCATTACAGGGGCTTATGGGCATGGGTCCTATTCTCTATGGGTCCCTAACCCACCCCCAAGTTGACTTAAGCTGCCTCTGGGCTGGACAACTAGGCTTTCCTATGCCAGGCGGCCAGGTGATGATGGTCTGGAGGCTGAAATTTAAAGTTCTGAATAAAATTTTCATGGGGGTGGGGGGGTTGCTAATCGCTAGGGTAGTGTGTGGGGGTCTGTGTTATGTATTTGAAGTGCTTATCTGGCGAGTTTAGGTGGGTTTTTGTAACTTAGACCATGTTTTACATGGTCTAAGTCACAACATCCAAGTTCCGTCTAAGCTCTGTTGTAAAACTTTTGGTTATACATGCTGTACGACTAAGTCTAAGCCGGCCCACGTCCTGCCCAACTCCCGTCCTCGACAGGCCTCCCGAACCACCCCGTTTAGCTTTAGCGTTGAGCGGCACTATGAAGGCCTAGGTCATTTAGAAATACGTCCAAAACCCGTTTTTATTTTCGGCGCTTGGACGTTTTTGAGAAATGTTCGTCCAAGTGCCGATTTAGGCCGGTTTTTGGATGTTTTTCTCTTTCATTTATGAGCCCCATAGCACCTTGCTGCAAGATAAACTCTTTATGATAGTACTGAAGGTCAAGAAAATTAACACCACCCAGATGTTTAGGGGCTTTCAATTTTTGAAGTGATATTCTATGTGGTTTGTTATTCCAGAGAAAATTAAATATTAATTGTTCTAATTGTTTGTAAGTGGAGCTAGGGAGTAATAAGGAGAACATGTTTAGTACATAAGTAATCTTAGGTACCACCATCATTTTCAAAGTATCAAGTCTGCCCCACCAGGAAAGGTATGGTTGCGCAGTGAATCATTTAGTTACTCTGCTTACCGTCTCAAACAAAAGAAAACAACCTTACTCCAACTAGAGTCTGATATCCACACTTATGAAACTCAATTGTATCACCAATTTGACTTATCCTTATACAGAAAGCTACAACAATTCAAATTTCAATATAACGAAATCTTTAGCACCCTTGCATCTGCTTCTCTATTTCGTTGTACTGTTACTTATTATGCCACATCCAATAAGTCCGGCCATCTTCTAGCTACGTACCTGAAAGGTCGAAGATCCAAACACCGAATTACTCACATCAAATCTCCTTCTGGACAGCTCCACACCACCACCAAAGATATCTTGGAGGACTTTTGCGCCTTTTATGAGGCCTTATATACATCTGAATCATCCTTATCAGAACTTCATATCACAGACTTCCTTCAATCTATTAACCTTCCTTCCCTTTCAGATTCACAACAACAGGTTCTATCACCTACTGACATCGACAAGGCCATATCTTCTTTGCCATCGGCTAAAGCACCTGGACCAGACAGCCTTCCCTCAGAATTCTACAAATCTTTCTCTTCCCTTCTGACTCCTCATCTACTCACCTACTATCAAGATTTAATAGCCTTCCCGGACAGACTACATCGCTTTCATAAAGCAAATATCATAGTACTTCCAAATCCGAACAGAGATGTCCAACTATTGAAAAACTATCGCCCAATATCCTTATTAAATTTGGACTATAAAATATTTGCTAAGGTCCTAGTGTTTAGATTATAAAATATTATATCTGTATTGATCCACAGAGATCAAATCAAGTTTCAAGTTTTATTAGTGCTTGATAAATCGCTTATTGAATACCTAAGCGATGTACAATTCGAATAAAGTTGGGGGACAAATACAATGACTTTAAATTAAAACTTACTGGGTAAACATACATGAGTCGTGGGGATTGGAGGGAAAAGTTACAATATCTTTGTAGAAGAAGAAATACATTGAAGGGAAGTTAACACGAGGAGGGGTAAAAAGAATTATAAGATGCTAAGCCAGGTAACAATCTGAGGGTCATAGATTGAACGCATCCTTAAAAAGATAGGTTTTTAAGGTTTTTTTTTTTTTTAAAAGAAATGAGGTCCTTTTCGTCTCTTATGTACTGGGGTATAGAGTTCCACAGAAGAGGGGCAATAATTGAAAACATGTCTTGTCTTCTGGTTCCAATTATTTTCAAGGATGGAACTGTTAGTAGATTGTTTGAAGCTGACCGGAGAGTCCGTGAAGCGTTGTATGGAGTAAGCATTCTAGTAATGAATTGTGGTTCATTATAGGTTATAGATTTGAAAACTAGAAGTAATATTTTGAATGAGATTCGATGGCTTATAGGAAGCCATTGAGAATTTATCATTAGAGGAGTGACGTGGTCAAATTTTTTGGCGTTATAGATTAGTTTGATTGCAGTAATTTGGATAATTTGTTGCCTCCTTTTTTCTTTTTGCGGTATGTTAAAAAAGAGGGAATTACAGTAGTCGATTTTGGAAATGATCAAAGAGTGAATCAATATATTAATAGACTTAGGCGTAAGGAACTTGGATATAGAACGTATCATGCGTAATTTAAAAAAACAGGATTTAATTGTATTCCCTATGTTTTCATGAAATGAAAGCTTGTCATCCACGGTAATCCCTAAGATTTTTAGTGAGGAAACGATGTCTAAGGGAATATTGTCTAGGATAAAGGTGGTGTTCAATGTAATGTCCTTCTTCCAAGAGAATAGCATTGTTTTTGTTTTTTTGATGTTTAAGGCTAGTTTGTTGGTGTTAAGCCATTTTTTTATTGAGTCTAGTTTATTATTGACTATCTGGATTTCGTCTGAGTTTCCCGGGTCTATAGGGTGCAATAGTTGGATGTCATCAGCGTATGCAAAGGCAGTGAATCCAGTAGATTGACACAGGTTTAAAAGTGGGGACAAAAAAATATTGAAAAGAAGAGGTGAGAGAATGGAACCTTGTGGAATTCCATAGGAAGATGAGAAAGGTTTACATTGTTCATTGTTAAAGTAGACTGTTGAAGAGCGATTGGAAAGAAAAGATTCGAACCATTTCAGAACTTGATCACTGATGTCGAAAGATTCAAGTCGTTCTAGTAGAAGGATATGGTCGATAGTGTCGAAGGCTGCTGACAAATCAAGTGAAAATAGAACAACTGATTTGTGATGATCTAAAAAATAATGGATGTTGTTGATCATTCCAATAAGTGAGAGTTCAGTATTATGAAATTTTCGAAAACCGGTTTGGTTCGGATGAAGAACATTTGAAGCCTCTATAAAATCAGAAAGTTGGTTAAAGACCAATCTTTCGGTAATTTTCGCGAGGAAAGGAATGTTAGCTATGGGTCAATAATTATAAATTTCTTCTGGGCTGATTTTATGGTCTTTTAGTATGGGAGTAATGGAAGCAGTTTTCCAAGAATGTGGGACATAAGCAGTAGTTAAGCTTTTTTGAACAAGTGAGTGAATGAATGGACCAAAACAGGAGAAAAATTTCTTCAGATATATCGGTGGAATAATTTCTGATCTTATGCCTCTTGGATTGATTTTCTGAATAGTGAGGTGGATATCTTTTATAGTGGGTATCTTAAATTTACTGCATTTGGAAGTTGAGATAGATTTCGTTGTGCAATCATTTTCAATGTTGTTATTTGAATTTTGTTGAAAGTTGCTACGAACAGAAATAATTTGCGAGTTCTTGGGAAGAGTGGTTGCATTTTTGTTTAGTATGATCTCTGTGAGTTAAAGGTGTGATAGATTTTAGAATAGAATACAGAATTGACGGATTTTTTGCTATTGAAATTTTTTTTTCGTAGTAGTTAGTCTTAGCTTGATTAATTTTCGTTTTATAAAATGTTGCCTGTTCTTTATAATTTTGAAAATTTTGATGTGATTTATTGTGTTGCCATTTTCTTTCTAAGAACCTAAGTTGTTTTTTTATGAGAGAAAGTTCATCTGTGTACCAGGGGTTTGAAATTTTACAAAATGAAATTTTTTTTTTGAGATTAATGGAATTTTTTTATCTATAAGGGATTGTAGAGAGAAATTCCAAGTGATTAAATCTTCATCTAAAGAAGTAGAGTTTGGAGTAGAGGTAGAGGGATTGAAAAAGGGAGTAATTTCTGATAGTTCTAAGTTAGAAAAATCACGGAAACGAATTGTTTTGGGTTCAAAATTTTCAGAATAAGCATCAGGTTTTTGAAAGAGAAGATTAAAAGAAATAAAGTAATGGTCGGACCAGGGAATAGTGGAAATTATTGGATCTGAGCAGAGGTTTCTTAAAGGGTAGATACAGGGCTGATAACACCAGGTTTTTATGTCATGTATTCCACTCTGCCCAGTCAGCTAACCATCCCTCACTAATTGCCTCTCTTGACGCTGAGAAGGCTTTTGACAGGGTAGAGTGGAGATACCTTTTCTGTGTCTTATCTCAATTTGGTCTCCCTGAGACATTTATACACTTGGTTTCCTTGCTATATAACAACCCCATTGCTAAATTGATAGTTAATGATGAATCCTCTACCCCTTTCACGCTTTGAGGAACAAGGCAAGGCTGCCCTATGTCCCCACTATTATTCAATCTGGCTCTTGAACCCCTACTTGCGGCCATCAGACAGTCTCCCCATATCAAGGGCATTACCATCGCCAATATGGAATTTAAAATATCAGCCTATGCCAACGATGTTTTATTGTACTTATCTGACCCGGAGGCCTCTCTAACTTCCCTAGTTCAACTCATTTCCTCTTTCTCTCGTTGTCCGGTTACAAGATTAACTGGGATAAAACAGAACTCAAGCCCCTTAACGACTCCTACATTCCTTTTACTATCACTTCACATCCCTTTACGTGGGTTTCCTCAGGCATAAAATATCTAGGCTTACCATTTGATAAAGACATCAAATCATCCACTCATCTGATAACTACCAAATTGCTCACCCAGGTCAAAGATATACTGATTTCTTGGACTCCTCTACACCTTTCCTGGTGGGGCAGACTTGATACTTTGAAAATGATGGTGGTACCTAAGGTTACCTATGTACTAAACAGGTTCGCGGTTTTCTTACCCAATTGAGCTGCTTTGGAACGCAGTTTTTTGTGCTGGTTTTAGATTTTTGTCACTCTAATTTGGTCTATGTCATGGCATGGTATTCTCGACAAGACGGCTCGGTATTCAGCAAATCAGCACTTATTGCAGAATTTGTGTTCAGTATCCCACCAATGACGGTCCTTGCCTGCCCTCTCCCCACAGCCACCATCTTTATGCTACATTTTCATCCAAATATTCATCCAAGTCAAAAATGCCTAGAATAAGCCCTGCTGGATGTGGGAGGGGTCAGCAAAGTGATGGACTGGACACCCAGAAATGGCACCTGAATAGCGGGGTACCTTACAGGGCACTGCTGTGAACTTCACAAAAAGGGTGCCCCATAAACATCTCACTACAGCTCTCTTATAGGTCAAGGTGAGCCCCCCCAAACGTACTATACCCACCTGTCTACAACCCCAATAGCCCTTATGGCTGCAGGAGCCACTTATATGGCAGTACAAAAGGGTTTTGGGCTTTTTTGGGGAGTGCACATGTTTCACCATGCATGCTGTGATTCAGTGGCTTATGGGCCAGGGTCTTCCTCTCCATGGGTCCCTAACCCACCCCCAAGATGACTTAAGCCGCCTCTGTGCAGCTCTACTAGGCTTTCCTATGGCAGGCTGCCAGGTGCTGATGTTCTGGAGGCAGATATTTAAAGTTGTAATTATGATTTTTTTATGGGGGAGGGGGTCGGTTATCACTGGGGTAGTGTGTGGGGGTCTGTACTATGTGTTTGCAGTGCTTATCTAGTCACTTTATATATTTTTTTGTGACTTAGACCATGTTTTAAATGGCTTAAGTCACAACGTCCAAGTTTCGTCTAGGCTATGTTGTAAAAACTTTCGGTTATACATTCAGTACGACTAAGTCTAGCATGGCCCACGTCCTGCCCAAATCCCGCCCTGAAATGTCCCTTTTAGCTCTGGTCGTTCAGCGGCACTGGGAAGGCCTAGGCCGTTTGTAAGCACGTCCAAAACCCATTTCGATTGTTGGCACTTGAACGTCTTTCGTTTATGATTGTCCAAGTGCCAACTTAGGCCGGTTTTTGGACCTTTTTCTCTTTCGATTATGAGCTCCATAATATTATGATTTTAAGGCACCATGTTATTTTACATGTGATAATCTGACAGCTAAAGTACTGTATTGTTTTGATTAGTAAATGTTTGCTCACTTTTTTCTTCTATTTCCATCTGTCAGGTCAACACACGCACAAAACCACCCCACACAAACATCCTTTATCCTGGTGAGTCTTTTTTTTTCCCCACCACTTTATGAAGAATTTGCACTTTATAACGATCTCTTCGTTTTTGTTCCAGCAAAGGCATTATTTTAATATCTGTTGGGTGTTCTTAAAGAGAAACAAAACAGTTTAGTTTTTATAGTTTACAAGACAGATATGTTATTTTGAATATGGTAGCTTTGACCGGGAATTTATATAGAATATTTTGAAAACTTTAAAGCTTGTCTCCAGTTAATCTCGGCTTATTGCACAAGTCTTTTGCCTTAAGTCCTTTTTTATTATTATTATTATCATTTTTATTTTTGTGTTTTTTCATCAATTTGACCCCTGAGAAAGGTGTGTTCACCGAAACACGGACCATGTAGGGTCCGGTTGGACTATTACATTTGTATTTGGCCTTTGTTGATTTTATTGTGAAAAGTAATAAATCATTTACAGAACATCTTATCTACAGCCTTTTTTTATTTTTCTAGCTGTCTCGGTGGACCAGCGTTTGAGTAATAAAGGATACCATGGAAAATAGGAGGTCAAAGTGAGTTAGTTACTTCAGTACCATAACATAAATGACCAACCTTTTTTGTGAGTACAGTAAGGTCATGTCTTGTTGGTGATCTTTTGAAATACAGCATGCAATGTTTTTTTCTCTGTTTCTATACTAAAAAAGAGTCGCTTTATGAAGTATTTTGTTTCCTTTGTGGCACTGGCTTGGGATGTGACTGTATGACTTAACCCAAACGTATGCAATCTAGAGGCATTTGATCTCTGTCTTTCTCCTCCACCCCCACCATTTTCTTTTTGACAGTGGGCTATTTGGGGTGCTTGTTCTGGAATAACTTGAAAAACTTTTCTGAAACTTTAGAAGTGTCACTGCATACTGGCTGGTTATATATCAGAACTTTGTATGTTGTTAAGGCAACAGAATTGAAGACTCTTTGTTGTGTAGGTTATTACTATTATGGCTGCTCTCTTATCTCTGAGTGCACTGCTTTAATTATAGATGATCATGCAATTTTTATGTTATGTACACTCTTGGGACTATGAAAAAATATGAGGGATGCTGAAAAGTTCTCAGCCCACCCACCAAAGTTGGGGCAGCCTCCTTCAAGGGCTATACACAGTCCAGTGAGTTTCCACTTTTTTCATTTAGTACTTTTCCCATGGAACAAAAAAAGTGGAAACTCGCTGGACTAAGGGCCTGATTCTGTAAGACGCCCGGTCTCAGCAGCCACCCAAATGGCTTTTGAGACTCATACATGGGCATCCTATATAGAATCATTTAACACCACCTAACCACCCCGATTCTCTAACCGGTGTCTATGTCAGAGGTGCCAGTTAGAGAATCGCATTGCCACTGAGCTGATCGCCGCAAGGGAATCTCCCTATGGCAATCAGTTTAGCAGCCACGCAGAGAACCCATCATCCCCCGCTCGAAGTTGGCCGGCAGGAGGTATTCTCACTCCCTCCTGCCAGGATCGCTGAACCCTCCTCCACCCTTGAATGTCTGCAGCAGGAGGAGTGATTTAAGGGAAAATTGGACGCACATCTACTTGCAGGACATATTGAGGGATACAAGTGAATAAGGTATTCGCCAGGGTACACCTGGCTGAAGCCTCCTCGTGTGCGGATCACCGGACTGGATGGACCCCAAGTCTGATCCGGTGCAGGCATTTCTTATGTTCTTATGTTCTCCTGCCAGGGGATGTCTTGGAGGGGTGGCAGAAGGAGGAATTCAATATAATGAAAGGGTGCTAAAGCAGATGCAAGGGTGCTAAAGATTTCATTATATTGAATTCCTCCTTCTGCCACCCCTCCAAGACATCCCCTGGCAGGAGAACATAACAACATAAGAAATGCCTGCACCGGATCAGACTTGGAGTCCATCCAGTCCGGTGATCCGCACACGCGGAGGCTTCAGCCAGGTGTACCCTGGCGAATACCTTATTCACTTGTATCCCTCAATATGTCCTGCAAGTAGATGTGCGTCCAATTTTCCCTTAAATCCTAGAATGGTGGTTTCCTCCACCATCTCTTCCGGGAGAGAGTTCCAGGCGTTCACCACTCACTGTGTGAAGCAGAACTTTCTGACATTTGTCCTGGCCGTGTCCCCTCTCAGCTTCAGGCCATGACCTCTTGTCCGAGTCACATTTGACAATTTTGAATAACGTTGTTACTTGCTCACCATCCTTTCCTACTACTCCCTCCTGCCGCTGGCCCCATCATCTGAAGCCCCCAAACACTCCCCAACTATACCCCACACTTCCCAACTCTACCCCTGACACTCCAATACCCCCAATACCCCCCAAGATCCCCCTGCCACCCCCAAACCCTCCCCCCCATACCTTTGTCTAATAGCTGGCAAGAGGGATGCAATGGGTAGGGCCTTAGGGATATCACCAATCAGGAATTCCCCCATAAGTCACAAGCCAAAAACTTTGGCATACAACTAGATTCAACACGTACATAGACTTACATGATTCCCCAAAACCAAATCATTTTGAAGAGCTGCTTCTATCTGCGATAACTACACTGCCTCTCTCGCCATCAAGAAAGCAAGTCTTGCCACAGTGATTCATGGCACGATAACATCAAGAATAGATTACATTAATGCACTCTGCATTGGTTTGAGTACAAAGAGTTTGCACCAGCTCTAGTTGATTCAGAATGCTGCAGCAAGACTAATAGAAGGCTGTAAGCAATGAGACTACATCCCACCATTTCTGCTAAACTTTCACTAGCTACCACCAAAATATAGAGCTCAATTTAAAATCCTATGTCTGAATTTCAAAATCCTTAAAGGAAATAGGCCAAAGTACTCTACACATATCCAGGCTCTTCCCAAGAAGTATCCTTAACCACACCCTCTCCAAAGAGCATTACAGGATGCGACACCTGCAGGTGAGCTTTCTCCGAAGTAGAGAATGAAACGGGGACAAATTTGTCCTCATCCCCTGCAGGAACTCAATTTCTCCGTCCTGTCCCCGTTAGTTTTGTCGCTGCCCCTGTTCCATTCCCGTAAGCTCTGCCTTAACCGCACAAGCCTTGAACACTTATGATTTTAAAGTGCTCGTGGTTTGTGCTGATGAGGATAATAATAATTTATTCTTATATACTGCCAGACCACGAATGGTTCTAGGTAGTTCACAGCAGATAAGGCGAATATACAGTTCAAAAAGTTACATCAATTTCTAGAATATAATATACGTTGTATTTAAAAAGCATTAGGAAGTTTGGGTTACAAATTTGTCAAATAGTTGTGTCTTTAATAGTTTTCTAAAAAAAATAATAGGATGGAGCTGGCAGGAATGGGGCAGGGGCAGAAAAAGAACTCACGGAGACAGGACGGGAAAATGAGTTCCTGTAGAAATGGAGGAAAATTTGTCCCTGTGTCATTCTCTACTCTGTGTCACACACGCTGGAATGAACTCCCTAAAATACTTCACTCAACACAAGACTATCTCTACTTCAGAAAGCAGGTGAAAGCCTGACTCTTCTCCCAAGCATTTGCACTTCCTAGTCATACACACACAAGGACTAACACTGGCTGAACATATTGTAGCAGGACTTATCCATTCCTACCCTGGCAGAAATTATATCCATGCATCTTTTTGACTTCACGTGCAACTTTCTTTAATGAGTACTCTCATCTTCTAACTTCTGTTAATCTATTTTGTCTAGCTAAATGTTTCACCTTAGCTTACATCCTAGCTGTTCATTTAAATGTTTTATTGCAGATTGTGTTGACGTTGTTACATAGCATACTATGCCATAATCTGTACTATTATTTGAATATTTTTACTGCTGTTATTTATTGCCTAGGTTTCACTTATTCTTGCTGTATACCAGCTTGTAATTTCTTCAGAAAGGTGGTAAATAAATCCTAATAAATATATAATAATAATAAAAAAGGAGGAAGAGCAGAAACAGGCGCCACCATATCAGGAAGGCATTCACAGAGGAGGATGGATTGAGCCCAGCTACATTAAGGGACTTAAACATGATCACATGGCACGTAGGACTACAAAGTAGGGTGGGATGAAAAAGCACAGTTACTTACCGTAACAGGTGTTATCCAGGGACAGCAGGCATATATTCTCACATGTGGGTGACGTCATCTACGGAGCCCCAGCGCGGACAGCTTTTCAAGCAAACTTGCTAGAAGTTTCAAGTTTGCACACTGCACCACGCATGTGCATGCCTTCTGCCCACTAGAGGGCGCATCCCACCTCGTGGTCCTCAGTTCCATAACTAGCATAGAAACCATCCCCGGGGAGGCGGGCGGGTTGTGAGAATATATGCCTGCTGTCCCTGGATAACACCTGTTACGGTAAGTAACTGTGCTTTATCCCAGGACAAGCAGGCATGATATTCTCACATGTGGGTGACCTCCAAGCCAATCAAAAAAGGGCAGGTGGGAGGATGGCAATTTAGGAAAACAGATTTTGCAAAACTGACTGGCCAAACCGGCCGTCACTCCTGGATAAAGTGTCCAGACAGTAATGAGAGGTGAATGTGTGAACCGAAGACCAAGTGGCAGCCTTACATATGTCCTCCATCGGAGTGGAACGGAGGAAAGCTATCGAAGCTGCCATCGCTCGGACCTTGTGCCCCGTGACTCGACCCGGGGGAGGAAGGCCGGCCTGAGCATAGCAAAAGGAAATGCAAGCGGCCAACCAGTTAGACAGAGTGCGCTTGGACACTGGATGCCCTAATCGATTGGGATCGAAGGACAAAAACAATTGAGGGACCTTCCGATGAGACCTGGTGCGTTGAAGGTAATACGCCAACGCCCTCTTACAGTCAAGCGTGTGAAGCGCCGCCTCTCCAGGATGGGAGTGGGGCTTAGGAAAGAACACAGGAAGGACAATGGACTGATTGAGGTGGAATTCAGAAACAACCTTAGGGACAAACTTAGGATGGGTGCGGAGAACCACCTTGTCATGATGGAAGACGGTGAAAGGGGGATCCGCAACCAAGGCTTGTAACTCCCCAATCCGCCTAGCGGAGGTGAGGGCAATCAGGAACACCACCTTCCAAGTCAGAAATTTCAAGAGGGACTTGTTGAGTGGCTCAAAAGGGGGTTTCATCAGTTGAGCTAAAACCACATTCAAATTCCACACGACAGAAGGCGGCTTAAGAGGGGGACAAACCCTGAGTAACCCTTTCATGAAGCGTGTCACCAAGGGATGGAGTGACAGAGGGTGTCCATCCAGATGTTGGTGGAAAGCAGAAATCGCACTAAGATGAACACGCACCGAAGTGGTTTTCAAGCCAGAGCGCGACAAATGGAATAAATAGTCCAAAACCGAGGATACCGGAACCGATACCGGATCCAGGTGAAAAGACGAACACCAGGTGGAAAACCTGGTCCATTTCTGCGAATAGCAAAGCCTCGTCGAGATCTTGCGGGAGGCTTCCAACACTTCCCTCACCGATTGAGACAGATCCG
Organism: Geotrypetes seraphini; assembly: GCF_902459505.1. Taxonomy (NCBI): domain Eukaryota; kingdom Metazoa; phylum Chordata; class Amphibia; order Gymnophiona; family Dermophiidae; genus Geotrypetes; species Geotrypetes seraphini. The sequence continues at coordinate 99,944,621 of NC_047090.1, read as the reverse complement.
GAGGAGTCAGGGAACAAGAAACCAAGCTGTCAGGTGCAATGACAGCAGATTGGGATGTAACATGGATCCTTGACTCTGAGACAGCAGAGAAGGAAAGACCGGCAGAAGAAGAGGTTCCCTGGCACTGAGCTGAAGCAGCAGGGAGAACCAGTGCTGACGCGGCCACCGAGGTGCTATAAGAATCATCGTGGCCGTGGACGATTTGAGATGTACTAACGTTCGCATGATCAGAGGGAAAGGAGGGAATGCATACAGGAACCTCCCTTCCCAATCGAGAAGGAAGGCATCCGCCTCCAGACGATCCCGTGAGTACATCCGAGAACAATACAGTGGTAGTTTGTGTGTCTCCGGAGAGGCAAACAGATCCACCTGTGGCGTTCCCCAGCGAGCGAAAACCTCGCGCAGAACTGCTGAGTGTAGAGTCCACTCGTGCGGTTGCAGAAGTCGACTGAGTTTGTCCGCCAGACAATTCAGTTCCCCTTGGATGTAGACCGCCCGGAGGAAGATGTTCCGGGAGACCGCCCATTCCCAAAGGCGGAGAGCCTCGGAACAGAGGGGCCAAGACCCCGTTCCCCCCTGCTTGTTCACATAGTACATTGCCACCTGATTGTCCGTGCGGACGAGGACCACCTGGTTCTGCAATATGTGAACGAAGGCCCGAAGTGCTAGGAAGATGGCCCGAAGCTCTAGCACGTTGATATGACACCGACGGTCTTCTGCCGACCACAGGCCCTGCGTGCGAAGACCGTCGAGGTGGGCTCCCCACGCGTACTCCGAGGAGTCCGTGGTCAGGACCTTGCGAAAGGGAGGAGTGCGAAACAGTAGCCCCATGGACAGATTTGAAGAGTCTGTCCACCAACGCAGCGATTTCCGCAAAGGCGGAGTCACCGAAATGAGGCGAGACACCGGATCGCACTCCTGACGCCACTGTGACGCGAGGGTCCACTGAGGGATCCTCAGATGCAGCCTCGCAAACGGCGTGACGTGTACCGTCGAAGCCATATGACCGAGCAGCATCATCATGCGCTTGGCCGACACCATCGATAGTTGAGAGACCTGGCGGCCCATCCGTACCAAGGCTTCCAACCGCTGGGTCGGAAGGTAGGAGCGCAGGTGCACCGTGTCCAGCACCGCACCAATGAATTGAAGAGACTGAGCCGGCCTCAACTGAGACTTTGAAAAGTTTATCTCGAACCCGAGAGTTTGCAGGAAGGCAATAGACCGTCGGGTCGCTGAGATAACCCCCTCCCTGGTCTGGGCTTTGATGAGCCAATCGTCCAGGTAAGGGAACACATGGAGCCCACGAGACCTCAGGGCTGCCGCAACCACCACCATGCACTTCGTGAATACTCGTGGGGACGCGGCCAGGCCGAAGGGCAGTACCCTGTACTGGAGGTGGAGGTCCCCCACCTGGAATCGTAAAAATCTTCGGCAGGCGGGGTGCACCGGAACATGGGTATATGCTTCCTTCAAGTCGAGGGAGCACATCCAGTCCCCTTCCTCCAAGAGAGGATACAAAACCGGGAGAGATAGCATTCGAAACTTCTCCCGGACCAGGAATTTGTTGAGCTTCCTGAGGTCCAGTATGGGTCGCAGGTCCCCGGTCTTTTTTGGGACCAAAAAGTAACGGGAGTAAAACCCCGTACCCCACTGGTCCTTGGGGACCGGCTCGACCGCCCGAAGCTTCAAGAGGGCTTTGGCTTCGGTCAGAAGGGTCGGTAGCTGCGAACGGTTGCAAGAGACTAAACTTGGGGGACTGTCCGGTGGCGAGGACACAAAGTTGAGCGAGTAGCCCTCGGAGACGGTCCGGAGCACCCAAGCGTCTGAGGTAATCCCGGTCCATGCCTCCCGGAAGGACCGAAGACGCCCCCCGATAGGAAGGGGTCCCTGTGAAGTTGCGGAGGGGAACCCGCCCCGTCCGCTCAGCCCGTCAAAAAGAAGGCGCGGGCTTAGAAGGGCCCTGCGCCGGGGCTTGGGTTTGTCCCCCTCTGCCTCGCTGAGACGGCCGTCTCGGAGGCGGTCTCGAGAAAGCCGGGGTCGACTTCTGAGGGTATCGGCGCGGCGGAGGTCGAAAAGGTTTCTGCGGCGGGGGCCTAGGTTTGGGGCGGACCAGGGATGCTAGAGAGCGCTCCTGCTCCGACAACCGCTTGGTCGCCGCATCCAATGACTCGTCAAATAACTCGGACCCCACACAAGGCAAGTCTGCAAGACGTTCCTGCAGGTTTGGGTCCATGTCGAGGGTGCGAAGCCAGGCCAAGCGGCGCATGGCCACTGCGAAGGCCGACACCCTCGAAACCAGCTCAAAGGCGTCGTACACTGCATGGAATAGGTACAACCGCAATTGAGACAGGTTGGACATAAACTTATCGAATCCTGCTCTTTGGGAGTCCGGTAACGAGTTCCGATATTGAGGAAGGTCCTTCACCATACCACGCAAATAGGAGGAAAAGGTGAAGGCGTAATTTAGAACCCTGGTGGCCATCAGGGAATTTGAATAGAGGCGACGGCCAAACTTGTCCAGGGTCCGCCCCTCCCTGCCGGGTGGAACCGCCGCAGAAACCCGTGAGGGCTGTGATTTTTTAAGAGCCGACTCCACCAGAAGAGACTGGTGGGAGAGCTGCGCTTTATCAAACCCCTTAGGGGGAATCGTCCTATACTTCGATTCCATTTTTGAAGGCACAGACGTGACTGTAAGAGGGTTTGACAAGTTCTTCAGCCAGGTCTGCAGAAGGACACTGTTGAGAGGGAGTCTAGGCACCTCTCTAGGAGGAGTGGGAAGGTCCTGTTCCTCCAAAAATTCTTTTGAATACTGAGAACCTACCATCAGGTCAATCCCTAGGGCTCGGGCCATGTCCTGAACAAAGGATGAAAATGAGGACGGCCTAGCCTGGGGAGACGGGGTTCTCGACCGCCCCACCGAGGAGAGGGGGGAGGCCTCATGAGAATAATGAGGATCCCTAACAGATCCCGAATCCCAGGATCCCCTCTCCAAGGCCCTCGAGGGGGAAGGGGAAATTATCCTCCTCGCAGAACCCTTGGGCGAGGACCCCGGGGTCCGTGGAACACTCTCCCATTTCCTCGGCGAGGCGGCACGGGAAGCCTTCCCACGAGGTGAGCGGAGGAGCCTCGGGTTGTCGAGGCGCAACTCCGACACCTGCAGCGCCTCGCCCCCGAACGACGAGGAACGATCGCGCCGAGGCGAGCCTCGGTGCCGCTTAGATTTCCTCGATCGGCGCCTCGTCCGAGGTCGCGCCGAGGGCGAGGCGTCCCTGGAAGACCCGGAGGAAGAAGAGGAAAGACGGCGCACTCTGCGCAACTTTTCTTTGGGCCTTACGCTCCGCTCAGGAGGCTCCCCCGAGGTCGAGGTCAGGGGCGGTGCCGAGACCGAGGTTAACGGGGCCACAACACCCGAGACCGAGGTCGCCGAGGCCGGGGCTCCCGAGGTCGAGGGAGCCGAGGCCGGGGCCTCCGAGACCGAAGGCGCTCCGGCCGAGGTCGAGGCCGCCGGGACCGCAGCACGCTGCAACACTTCCAGGGCTCCCGACAGCTCCGAGGAGATCAGAGCTCGAAGGAGATCCTGGAAGGCCGGAATCCCCACGAAGGTGGGGAGTTCCGAGTCCGGGGCACACTCCCTGGAGGGCGACCTCGGTCTCGAGTATTCCCTCGGGGTGTGCGAAGTCGAGGTCCGATGCGGGGCCGGGGTCGACCCACCCGCCTTGGCCTGAGTCGAGGATGGCTTCTTTGCTGGAGGGGATAGAACAGAGGACTTACCCGAAGCTGGCTTCGCTGACGATGTCTTCGAAGACGAGGGCCGAGGCGAAGCCGAGGCCCCCGAGGACGCCGAGGCCGAGGTCAAGGCCGGGGCCGAAGCCGAGGCCGACGTCGAGGCCTTAGAGGGCGCGTCGACGGCGAACAATTCAGCCATTCGGGCCTTACGGCGACGGAGGGCCCTGTTTTGGAAAGTTGCACAGCGATCACACGACGCTGTCGGATGTTCGGGCCCAAGGCAGACAATGCACCACCGGTGAGGGTCAGTGATGGAAAGTAACCTCTCACACCGGCTGCACTTTTTGAATCCCGTAACAGGACGGGACATCAACGAAGAAAAAGAAGAAGGCCGGGAACGACCGACGTCCCACGGCCACGGCTTCCGGGAGCCCCCGGAGCCCAACGAAAACAAAATATTTTTTTTTTTTTTTTTTTTTAAGAAAAGAACAGAAAAGAAAGCAGCACCGCGAACTAATTCGATGAAACAACAAACTAAACGCGGCAGCTAGAAGGCAAAACACTGGAGCTCAGATCCACAGGGCTTTCTGGCTCCGCGGAAAAAATTGAACTGAGGACCACGAGGTGGGATGCGCCCTCTAGTGGGCAGAAGGCATGCACATGCGTGGTGCAGTGTGCAAACTTGAAACTTCTAGCAAGTTTGCTTGAAAAGCTGTCCGCGCTGGGGCTCCGTAGATGACGTCACCCACATGTGAGAATATCATGCCTGCTTGTCCTGGGATAACACTGAAATAGTTTGTGCTTGCAGAATGAGTTATAAAATTGTCAGCCTCCATCTAGTTTTTCATCACAATTAACTGAGGAATGGTCTAGACTAGAGTATGGCAGCTACATATTAATGCTTAAAATGCAAGATCTTTCAGGCCTGTCCTGCAGACTAATGACTCTCTCATATCTCGGCTTGGTAGCTTAGCCCCTACCTGTGGCACTTAGCAATGACTTATGTCCTTATTACCATTCCTCCTGTTGTTTCTTACTAAGAAGGGAATTCTTCAAAGGGCGCTAAGCGCGTTAGTGTGTGGACGTAATTGTGCATGCAAACACATCAATGCACGCTAATCGCTAATGATGCCCATTATATTCCGATAGGCGTCTTTAGCGGTTAGCGCATGCTAATGTGTTTGCTTGCACTAATGCGCTTAGCGCCTTTTGATGAATTTCCCCTAAATGATGCTCTCTCTGTAATAATTGATATTTTACTTACTATTTGTAATGTAAGTTTGGGGGGGGGGGGTTTGTGTAGCTCTCCTATATTCATTCCATATTTTTATTTTTTCTTTGACTGTAAACCAATTAGATATACTTCTATACTGAACAAAAGAAACGTGAGATCTAGAAAGATTATGAGCCTGATTTACAAAGCCGCGCTAGTGGCTGCCATGCGACAATAGCCCCCTTTAAATCTCTAAGGGCTTCGGGGCCGTTACCGCGCTGCAGCCTCTAGCGCGGCTTTGTAAAACAGGCTCTATATCTGACAATCTTAAAGTGGCCAAAAAAGTGGTAAGGGTGATGCTTGAGCACACAGGGAGAGGAATGGCCAGCAGAAAAAGGAGGTGATAGTCTCTTTGTATAAATCTCTGGTAAGATCTCATTTGGGCTCAGATGCACTAAACTCTCTGATTGTCTAACAATTGTCACTAAACCAGTTTGAACTGGTTTAGTGACAACCTAATTTGCCGACCCGATGTACACAATAGCTCATAGTATGGATTTCCACGCGTTCGTACATTCTCCACTCTACCATGCAAACAACTACATTATTATTAAAACAAGGTCATTAATATTAAACAAGCCCTCAGATCAATGCCCATAACATCACTAGGGCATGCCTTACATCTGGCGACAGCTGCTAAGGGCCTGAGATTACCGACATGGGAGGGGCCATAGGTGCTTGAGCCAATTAGGGCCTTAGGACCCTCCCAGTGCATCCCAGGATGCACTGGGAAGGGGATGGCCTACCATTTTGAAGAGGCAGGCCTAACGCAAGAAGGAATGGGAATCCCTCTTGCTCTCTTCTTCCTCCAAATAAGGTATAGGGGTGGGTCAGGTAGTATGGAGGGAGCCAAGTGGCAGAAGCAGGAGGGAGTGAGAATCCCTCCTGCCAAGGATCTTCATGGGGGAGGATGTCCAGGTGGTTCAATCTTTGTGGGGGATGGGGGGGGTCAGAAGTGTGGGAGATCCAGCTGATGTGATCCTCATGGGGGGGGTCAAGAGTATGGAGGGATCCACGTGCCATGATGTTGGGGGGGGGGATCAGAAGTGTGGAAGGGTCCAAGTGTAGAGGGGTCCAGGTGGCCGAGGCAGGAGGGAGTGGGCATCCCTCCTGCCTCTCTTTTTGTTCAGGGCCATCATCAGGGGGCCCTTCATCTGAGGGGGGGAGACCAGCACGACTTTTTTTTTAAATGAGAACAGATATTGTGTATGATAACACATACACAACATCTATGCCCATGTTTTAAAAAAGGCTTTCTGCCCAGAACAGCTGAGTGGCAGGGGGCTTCTTCGGGGCTTCCCCTGCAGCTCAGCTGTTTGGGCTCTCCCTACCAGCTCTGCGCATGTGTCAAAGTCAGTTTTCCAACAATTGGTGGAATGGGATTACGTCAGACCTCCGCAAAACTAATTTGCAAGCAAAGTCATTGGAAAATTAATCACCATTTAAAATCGAAAAAAAAAAATCAGCCCACAGCGACCCACACGGTCTTAACGACCATTTTTAATGCATCCAGGCCTTGGAGCTCTGTGTACAATTCTGGAGACCACACCTTCAAAATTATATAAAAAGGACTGAGCTGGTCTAGAGCAAACATGTCAAACTCGCAGCCCACAACAAACATCTTTCTGGCCCAGCCAATATAATGCAATAAGTCATAACTAGAGTCGCAAAATTTCTCCCACAATCCATTGATGACGAGTAGTTGCCTATCTAAGCCAGTACAACATACAAGTATAACCAGTTGTTTATTCTTATTAAGTACTACGATGCAGACGCCTTTGGTACCCAAAACAAGTTCATACCTCTAGTCATAACGTACCATTTCTCCCCAATAATACTAGCAGTGAATCAGACAATAATGATACTTACCACGCCATTAGTCTTGTATTGACTTGCTTGGTGCACCTAACAGGAAATATTTTGCCTTCAGAATACAATAAAAGTACGAGTATAGATTTATTTACGTTATACTTATTAATTTGTGCAATTATTCTGTGTCTGCTAAGTTAATATTTAAGAAAAGATATTGATTTTTATTGAAATGTTTTATTTTTTTGTGTTAAGGCTTACTCATTTATTTCAGTATGGGGCTCATAATCGAAAGAGAAAAACGTCCAAAACCCGGCCTAAGTCGGCACTTGGACGAACATTTCCCAAATACGTCCAAGAGCCGATAATAAAAACAGGTTTTGGATGTATTTTTAAATGACCTAGGCCTACATAGTGCCACTGAACGACCAAAGCTAAATGGGGTGTTTTGGGAGGAGTGTCGAGGGCGGGAGTTGGGCGGGACGTGGGCCGGCTTAGACTTAGTCGTACAGCATGTATAACCGAAACTTATACAGCCCACGATCGACAGAACTTAGACGTTGTAACTTAGACCCTGTAAAACATGGTCCAAGTCACAAACACCCACCTAAAGTCACAAGATAAGCACTGCAAACATATAAAACAGACCCCCACATTCTACCACAGTGATCCCCGACCCCCCATCCCCACAAAAATATAAATCACACCTTTAAAATTCAGCCTCCAGACCATCATCACCTGGCCGCCTGGCATAGGAAAGCCTAATCGTCCAGCACAGAGGCAGCTTAAGTCATCTTGAGGGTGGGTTAGGGACTCATGGAAAGGAGAACCCATGCCCATAAGCCCCTGTAATCACTGCATTGATACTTAAACATGTGCACTCCCCTATACACCCCCAAATCCCTTTTGTACTGGCATATAAGTGGCTCCTGCAGCCATAAGGGCTATTGGGGTGGTAAATAAGTGGGTCTAGGGGATTCTAGAGGTGGTATGAGGGGCTCACCGTGACCTACAAAGGAGCTGTAGTGAGGAGAAGCCATGGCCCCCTTTTTGTGAAGTTCACAGCAGTGCCCTGTAAGGTACCCCACTATTTAGGTGGCATGTCTGGGTGTTCAGTCCATCACTTTGCAGACCCCTCCCACGTCCAACAGGGCTTGTTGTAGGCGTTTTGGACTTGGACGAAAAGTTAGATGAAAATGTGGTATAAAGATGGATGATTTAGCGACTTGGACGATCAGATTTGCAGGACGTATAATTAGACTATTTTCGAAAGTAAAAAAAATTTGGACGTATTTTTCGAAAATGTGTCCTATTCTGTTTTTTTACTTTGGACGACTTGCGAGTTGGACGTAAACAGACTTAGACGTCCCTTTCAATTATGCCCCTGTATGTCTCTATCAAAACCAAGTGATAGTAAAACTAAATGAAAAATGGCCGATGAACATCAAAATTTCCAAGAAAAGTGGGAATTAGAGTATTTTTGCTGTGAAGTAAAAGATAAAATAATTTGCTTGATATGTAATAATGCTATTAGTGTGCCAAAGTTATATAACATTAAACAGCATAAATCAAAATATGACCATTACAAAGGATTAATGAGACAAGAAAAGTTGAAAGAGCTCAAGTTAGGACTGAAAAAACAACAGTTCATGTTTAAGAAAGTATCTCAAGAAATTGAAGCGACAGAGCATGCAAGCTACGCTTTGTCAGAGTTGATAGCTAAACACTCAAAAGCTTTTACCAAAGGTGATTTCATCAAGGAATGTCTAATTAAAGCTGCAGGAATGGTTACTGTGGATGGGCAGACTAGATGGCTATTTGGCCTTTATGTGCCATCATGTTTCTATGTGTCTATGAATTGTTTATCCTGGAAGTAATCTCTTTGTCTCGAAATACAGTTGCAGAAAGAATTACTGATTTGGCCGGCAATTTAAGTGATCGGATCAAAGCAAAACCATCTAGTTTCGAAGCTTTTTTTCATTGCCTGTGATGTGAGTATGGATATTCGGGGCATAGCTCAACTAGCTGTGTTTCTTTGTGCTTGCGACACAAATTTCAACAGTTTTGAGGAATTATTGAAACTAGTACTGATGTGTGGCACTACAATGGGACAAGATATATTTAACTGTGCTTATGAACTTCTACAAAAGTTCAATTTACTTCTGTCAAAACTAACTTCTTTAGCTACAGATGGAGCTCCTGCAATGGTTGGAAAACCGGTTATGGGGCATTACTGCAAAAAAACAAACCAACAAAAACCCCCCCCCCCCCCCCCAAAGTACACATCAAGAAGTATTATGCACAAAGGTAATAAACATGGAAAATGTGTTGACATTTGTCAAAAAAATTATCAATTTTATAAGATCTCGAGGCTTAAATCAGCGACAATTCTCTGCTTTCTTAAGTGAATTAGAAAGTGAATATTCTGGTTTGTTCTACTTTACTAAGGTACGTTGGTTATCCTACTCCAAAGTCCTTAAACAATTCTGGGACTTGAAAGAAGAAATATGTTGGTTTTTAATAACTAAGAATCAAGACACAAGGTTGTTTTCTGATCCAGTATAGTTACAAGATTTATCCTTCATGGTTGATATAACAAAACACTTAAACAATTTAAATTTAAAACTGCAAGGAAAAGATCAGATCATTATGAACATGTGTGATCAATTTAAAGCATTCCAATGTAAGGGGTAGTTCTTTGGGAAAAGCAGTTGAAAAATGAAGATTTAACGCACTTTCTGACATTCAACATAAATAAATCAAGGTAAAATTGCATCATATCAAAAATCCACAGAAAAAAATTTAAGCCTTAGAACTGAGTTTAAAACAAGATTTGCAGATTTTAAAACTTTGGAAGACAAGTTTTCTTTGCCTTCTTTGATTTTCTCAATAAATATAGAATCAGTACCTAATTATATGTAAATGGAAGTAATTGAGATCCAGTTTGATTCAGATTTGAAGACAAAATACAGTGAAGTTGGCTTGTTTGAATTTTACAAATATTTGTCAGCCAGGTTTGAAAATACTCAAAAATTCACATATGAAATTATTTCCATGTTTGGAAGTTCTTTTCGGTGTAAACAGTTATTTACACTTATGAAAGGAAATAAGTCTCCTATCAGATCCAGAATTACCGACATTCACCTTGGGTTAGTTTTACAAGTAATCACTGCGAACAAGATTTCCCCGAACTAGGAAAAGTAGTAGCAGAGAAGAAATGCCAAGTGTTAGAAGGAAAACATTAATTTTATTGCTGCTCTTGTTCTTTTTTTATACTGTACTTTTCACAATAAAACTAAGTTTCTATGAAAAATGACGTTTTTGTGGCCCACATAAACTTAAACCTTATTTGGCCCGTGTCAGCCTTTGAGTTTGACATGCTTGGTATAGGGCACTGGTCTCAAACTCGCAGCCTGGGGGCCACATGCGACCTGCCAGGTACTATTTTGAGGCCCTCGGTATGTTTAGCATAATCACAAAAGTAAAATAAAACAGTTTCTTGACCATATGTCTCTTTAGTTTTGAATGACAATATTATTATTATTAAGACTTAGCCAAAAGGAAAGATTTATAAAGAGTTTTACCTCATGCAAAATTGTCATTTCTTTAATAAGACATTAACTATTTTTTCTGAGGCCCTCCAAGTACCTACAAATCCAAAATGTGGCCCTGCAAAGGGTTTGAGTTTGAGACCACTGGTCTAGAGGATAGTTTAGCTAGTAAAATGGTCATTGGTCTTCATCATAAAGCATACACAGACAGACTTAAAGATCTGAATATATGATGGAAGGATGATTGGAGAGAGGATATATGATAAGAGACATAAATATCTCCATGGCACAAATACGGTGGAGAAACCAGAAAAACAAAGGGGTAGCAAACCACAAAAGTCAAATTGAAAATGCAAGGAGTGGAAAGGCCACAAATAACCAGGATGAGAAGAGTCCAAAATGAAGTCAATAGAAAGGAAACTCTGGAATGAGAGGTAATTGGATGCAGTGGCTTAGTAAGGGAGGTGTGGGGTGTGTGGTCTACCCCGGGCACAGTCCTCCTCTCTGCCACCCTGCTCGCTCACCCGCTCGCTCCCTTGCCCACCCGCCTGCTCGCTCACTCCCCGCTCCTCTTCTTGCCACGCAATCCCCTTGCCTTCCCACTCTCTCTGATGTCACTTCCGGGACCCGCACCTAGGAAGTGATGTCAGAGACAGCGCCAAAAATTTACAGGGGAAGGCAAGGGGGGGGGGGCATATCTGCAGTAGGGGAGGGACGCCAGTGCCCCGGGCGCCCCTCACCCTTACTAGGCCAATGATTGGACAAGAGTGAGAGGAGATTGACTCTGGAGTAACTTAAAGAAATTTTTCTTTACAGAAGATGTGTGGAATAGTCTCCTACTGGAATTGGTAGAGATGAGAATGGTGTCTGGATTCAAGAAAGCATAAGAGAAGAACAGAATAGCTTTGAGGGAGATGATAGATTGTAGAGCTTAATGGTATAAGATGCAGGGAGGGGGGTATTTTATTATCACATGTTTTATATGATAATGAAATATATGGGAGGGAGGGTTGGGATTGGGATGGGTATAAGAATTTGTGAGATGTGTCAATGATTATTTCTAAGTGATGTATTTATTGTTTATGTGATTGAATATATTTTAACACTTAATGTAATCTTGAAAATGAATAAAAAACATTTAAAAAAATGGTATAAGATGGGCAAGCTAGATATACAGTATGGTATTTTTTTTGCGGTCCTTTTCTCTGTTTGTATGGAATTTTTAATAAAGTAGGTGAAAACACAGCACAATTTGCAGTTTCCACTGCATTCACAAATATCTGCCTTTTTTTCCACTGTGGGCACAGCATTTGTCCCATTTAATATTTGTGGAAAAAGTCTTTCATGGATGGGCAGAGTGCATGGAATCATAGATGGCATAGAGAGGGGCACAGAAATCACTTGCTCTCTCTCTCCCCATTTTCTTTCTGTTTTGTATGCCTCTCCCAGTTGAAAAGTTTTTAGCAAATGCCCATGTGTAAAATATTTATAAATGACCATTTGCACCGTATCCCAGCGACTCCATTAGTATTCTGGACCATACTTCCCCTTCTCCTGTAAGGAAGGGGGGGGGGGGGAGGAGAGGGCAGGAAAAGGTCATGTGTAAGAACTAAATGAATATCCAAAAGCAGGGCAGATTTTAAACACACAGAGGCCTGGGACAGAAATTTAGAAGACCCCTAGCCCACAAGCTTCGTTCAGGGACTGGTCATGCCCCCTTCCCCGATGCTGGACCTGCTAAAAGTTAGAAACAAAGAGGCTCCTTTTGTGTGCTCAGACCGCTAACAAACCTGCAGAGCCAAGGAGGAATCCCAAGCACTTGCGTCAGTGCTGAGCTTGCTAAATGGAAGAAGGCTGTTAGCAGAAGGGTCTTAACACAGAAATGCCCATTCATAAAATCCATGGTACAGAGCAAATTATCTTCACTGCTCTTTCTACTTTTGCTATAATCTTGGGGATCACAACTGAGGAAAATAAAGGAAAATGAAAAATAAGGTTGGATAGTACTCTAGACAACTCAGTTCCACCTTGAGCATGATATCTGTTTAAATTAAGCAGAAAGATAAACTCTCATGGCCTGATGAAAAGTGCCCAGCAAGGCAACAAGAATGAATATTTATCAGTTCCTGATCTGAGTTTATTATCTGCCACTGCACAGTTTTATGCTAATGAACTTGGCAGATCAAGAAGCAGCATGAAAAGAAAAGAAAAGCAAACCTGAGCTTTCCAAACTAAAATCACTCAAAAAAAAAAAAAAAAGTGCTGCTTTTCCAACAGTGGCAATGAAAAAAGACAACAATTCCCCAGCGAGAGGAACATCTTATTTTTTTTTTTTTGTAAGGGATTCCGTCTGCTCTTTGATTCATTTCCTCTCGGTCGACTGGCTGCTGAGCCAGTTCCTGTTTCAGGGAGATCACTGTCTTTTCTTGCCGGCTCAGACCTTGCTTCGGAAAGGGAACACAGAAACTTGTGTGTGTGTGGGGGGGGGGGTATGGAAGGGGGTTGCATATCGCTCATACTCTGAAGCTTGCTGCACCCCCCCCCCCCCCCACACACACACACACACACACACACGTTCTTTTTTTCAGACCGGGGAGAGTAAAATGCTATCGTGCTACCCCGGACAACCAAATGAATTACAGACTCTGTCCTCCCCCCCCCCCCCCCTCTTTTTGTCTTAACGCTGTTATAAAGTTCAAGAAAACATGTCCTTAACTCCTGGCTCAATAGGAAAGAGGCGCAGGGCAAAGCGGATACAAATGCATCTCTTTCATCTCCTGAAGCTGAGACCGAAAAGCAGCAGCAGGAAAAAGAAAAAAAAAAAGCTACAACCTCCCACCATCGTGAAGCATTTCTACAATACAAAATGTACTGCACATACCGTGGGGCAGGAGGACGATGCAGCAGAAGGGATGCTGGGGGGAGAGGTTTTTTCTCAGCAGCACTGCAGTCTTTTATTTCCCCCCCATGCATGCAGGATAGCTTAGCTGCCTTTCCAGCTCGAGTGTGCCAGTGACAGGAACACATCTTATGTATGCACTGCAGCTGCACATGCTCCCTTTTGACAAGTCTCCTGCCCGGATTAACTCCTTTGGTGCTGCTGCTTTATTCGCTCCCTTACAATGGAAAGCAGGGATGGACACAGCTCCCTTCCTGGAGTGCCGAAAACACATCTATGTTGCAAAATCTCCACGATAAAATAGTCAAGAAATGTTGTTAGTGAATCTAATGTGATTCATTTGCCAGCTGAGGGTATCCCGATAACCTGTTTTGTGGTCCTCAAGGGCAGACACTGGCTCTTTCCAAACATAGGCAGTGGATGCAACACTCATGCAGTATTATTTCTGATCAGACCTATATTTCCTGATCATCCAGGTAGATGAAAGTGGTTAAGATAGGTTGGCTGTTTAGGGAGGATTTGGCTATATTATTTTTTGTTTTAATTCGTTCAAAATGAGGAAAAGCCTCTTTAGCAACAAAGAAAACGTTTGCAGGAGAAGCAATTATTTTTGTGAGCGGCCCTGAGCAGAAATCAATTCGACCATGTGCTTTAGCCGGAGGTGCAGAACTGAGTCTATCAGTAATCCTCTAATTTACAGTTCCGAGTTTAAAGGGGTTGGTTTAGATCAGGGGGTCTCAAAATCCCTCCTTGAGGGCCGCAATCCAGTCGGGTTTTCCCCAATGAATATGCATGAGATCTATGTGCATGCACTGCTTTCAATGCATATTCTTTGGGGAAATCCTGAAAACCCGACTGGATTGCGGCCCTCGAGGAGGGACTTTGAGATCCCTGGTTTAGATGCGACGAAAATGACTGACCTTTGCTTGAAGCAACAAAAGTATGCAAGTTGAAGTGACGGAGGGGGGAGGGGATTGCCAGTGCCTTTCCGCCCCCGCGTATCTCCTTAAACATACGCCGCCGGCAGCAGCAGCAGCAATATCTTCCACTTGCTGCTGGTGCTGAGACCGCAGCTCCCTTCTGAAGTTCCGTCCGGGTCGCGGGACCAGGATGTGATGTCAGAAGGAAACTGAGGCTGGCAGGAGCAGCAGGTGGAAGATGCTCACGCGAACATTTCTAGAGGTACGGGGGAGGGGGTGCTAAAACATTAGGGAAGAATGGGGGCGCAAGGTGGGGCGATGTAGGGCGCCACTGTCCTGCACTAACCTCCCTTGCTATGCCACTGCCTGTCTTTAATAAAGTGTTTACCACATGGTTAAGTCTTCTTATGTCTGCTATATGCACACGAGAAGAAAGTGACAGTAACAGGTATAGCTAAGGTGCCCATTTATTTTTTTCAGCAAAAGGGGACATAAGAACATAAGCAATGCTTCCGCTGGGTCAAATCTGAGGTCCATCATGCCCAGCAGTCCGCTCACGCGGTGGCCCAACAGGTCCAGAACCTGTGCAGTAATCCTCTATCTATACCTCTCTATCCCCTTTTCCAACAGGAAATTGTCCAATCCTTTCTTGAACCCCAGTATCGTACTATGCCCTATTTCGCCCTCTGGAAGCGCATTCCAGGTGTCCACCATACGGGTTAAGAAGAACTTCCTAGCATTCGTTTTGAATCTGTCCCCTTTCAACTTTTCCGAATGCCCTCTTGTTCTTTTGTTTTTTGAAAGTTTGAAGAATCTGTCACTCCCTACTCTCTCTATGCCCTTCATGATCTTGTAAGTCTCTATCATATCCCCTCTAAGTCTCCTCTTATCCAGGGAAAAGAGACCCAGTTTCTCCAATCTCTCTGCGTATGAAAGGTTTTCCATCTCCTTTATCAGACGCGTCGCTCTCCTCTGAACCCTCTCGAGTAACGCCATGTCCTTCTTAAGGTACGGCGACCAATATTGGATGCAGTACTAAAGATGCGGACACACCATCGCCCAATACAATGGCAGGATAACTTCTTTTGTTCTGGTTGTAATACCCTTCTTGATTATGCCTAGCATTCTGTTTGCCTTCTTAGCGGCCGCTGCACTGTGCCGTCAGTTTCATTGTCATGTCCACCATTACCCCCAAGTCCATTTCTTGGGTACTCTCATTCAATAACATCCCTCCCATCGTATAGTTGTACCTCGGGTTTCTGCTTCCCACATGTAATACTTTACATTTCTCAATGTTGAACTTCATCTGCCATGTCGCTGCTCATTCCCCTAGTTTGTTCAAGTCCCTTTGCAATTCTTTGCAGTCCTCTTTAGTCCAAGCTCCACTAAATAATTTGGTATTGTCTGCAAACTATTGATTGTCGTCTGCATCTATTGATTGTCAGTTCCACCCCAATCCTGCCCTAGCCCCACACCCAATTTCTTCCATTCATTTTTCATGTACACATAATATCTTATTCATTCATAATGGTAGCCGTAAAATTTAAAAAACTACAAAGCACACTATACATAGAGAAAATGTTAATTATCATTTATATTTGGGGGGGTTTCAAAGATGTCAAGGCAGATGACTTTAAAATTTGCAATGTCACCTCAGTAACTATAGAAAAATAGACAAATATAGTGCAAAATATAGACAGCAGATAAAATTCTCAAAACTGACACATTTTGAGCACTAAATTGAAAATAAAATAATTTTCCCTACCTTTGCTGTCTGGTGATCTCATGAGTCTCTGGTTGCGTTTCCTTCTGTCTGTGTATCCTTTCTTTCTTTCTGCACTCAGGCCCAACAATTATCCCTTTCTATTCCCTCCCTCCTTCCTTCCCATGTTCTTAGTGCCCCCAGTGCCTCCTTCCTATGTCCTTAGTGTCCCATCCTATGTCCTTAGTGCCCTCAGTGCCTCCTTCCTATGTCCTTAGTGTCCCATCCAATGTCCTTAGTGCCCTCAGTGCCTCCTTCCTATGTCCTTAGTGCCCCCAGTGCCTCCTATGTTCTTAGTGCCCCCAGTGCCTATTTCCTATGTCCCCCTCACTGCCTTCCAGACTTTGTCCTACCCCCACCCCCAAAGTCAGCCTGCCTGCCTACCTCCCTCCCATCCCCCTGTGCAGTAGAACCCTTAAGCAGCATCTTTCCATTTCTACCCCCCATCCCCCCGTACAGTAGAACCTGGCATTTTTCTATCCCTTCCTCCCTCCCATCCCCTTGTGCAGTAGAACCCTTGAGCAATATATTTCCATCTCCCCTCCCCCCCCCCGCTACTACCACCGCCATGCAGCCTACCCCACTGACCCTCCCATCCAACCTTTCCACTGCAAGCTGACCGACAAACCTCCCAGCTCCAGCAGCGTCCGCAGCACTCTAAACACGCTGCTTCACGGCCTTCTACTGCCTGTGATTCCCTCTGTCGCGTCACTGATGATGTCATCAGGAATGCAGCAGAGGAAATCAGGGCGGTAGAAGGCCGTGAAGCAGTGTATTTAGAATGCTGCAGACGCTGATGGTGCCGGAAGGTTTGTAGTCGTCTCACGGTGGAAGGATTGGATAGGGTAAACGGGGGTTCGGGTGTGCCGGGGGAGGGGGGCCCATGACGATGAACACAACACTGCTGCCTAAAGCACCACACCGGCGGGCCAAGGGAGGCTTTTTTATTTGCACAGCAGGGAAGGACAGGAAGCGATCACCTGTCCCATTGTCCCCGCGCACAGCTTCAGGACGCTGTCCCTGAAAACGATACATTGCGGCGTCCCGAAGCTGTGTGTGGGGACAACGGGACAGGGGATCTGAAAACGGGACGTATGGTCACTTTAGGTATAGCTGAGGTATAAATTGTAAGGCAAATCTTCAAAAAGTGCACCAAAATGTAATTAAATTATACCATTCGTCATTTATTTGAATTTACAATCCCACAAGTCAAGGCGGTTTACAATTATACAGTATAAAATCATTAGAAAAGGAACTCCATAATTAAAAATTAGATATGAGGAACCACTTAAAAGTTCTCAGCCCAACCAATAAAGTTGGAGCAGTCTCTATCGAGGGCTATACACTTAGTCCAATGATTTTTCACTTTTTTCCTTCCGTCGGAAAAATACAGAACAAAAAGTAGAAAATCGCTGGACTAAGGGCTCCTTCTACTAAGCTGCGATAGCGTTTTTAGCGCACACAGAATTTTAGTGCGCGCTAAACCCGCGCTACGTGGCTAGAATTAACGCCAGCTCAATGCAATTCGGCGTGAGCTAAGCAGGTGCTAAAACCGCTATCGTAGCTTTATATAAGGAGCCCTAAGTGTATAGCCCTCGATGGAGACTGCCCCAACTTTGTTGGTTGGGCTGAGAACTTTTCAGTGGCCCCTTGTAGATATCAGTCATTCAAGGTACAGATATCGACACCTGTACAGTAGCTTTCAAACACAGGGCTCCTTTTACTAAGGCGTGCTAGCCGATTTAGCGTGTACTAAATGCTAATGCGTCCATTATATTCTATGGACGTGTTAGCATTTAGCGTGCGCTAAATTGACTAGTATGCCTTAGTAAAAGAGGGGGACAGTGTCTCATCTCTCTGGTTTTATTCATTTCTGGTTTTCAATGTAGTGACTACAATAGAAATGTTTAGAATTGTGATCCTTCTTCAAAGGTAATTTTGAAAAAAGTATGTTTACAGAGCCGATAATTTACCACAAAAAAATTTTCTGAGGGTAGGTACAAGTATAACAGTAATTTAATAATGGAAACTCAGACCATTCGTTCCACAACCCAAAAACTTTAATGCAAAATACTATACGTACTTGTATTGCAAGACCTCGCTTGTTTAGAACAGTCACTAAACTCCTGCAGCATCAGAGAGAGAACCGGTGTCAGGTCAAAAGCGCGCCACGACAAAGGCGCGCCCAGACAATTGAGCGCAGCGCGGAGGCGCGCACCGCTCTAAATTACTGTTTTTAGGGCTCCGACGGGGGGGCGTGGGGGGAAACCCCCACTTTACTTAATAGACATCGCGCCGCGTTGTGGGGGCTTTGTGGGGGGTTGTAACCCCCACATTTTACTGAAAACTTAACTTTTTCCCTGTTTTTAGGGAAAAAGTTCAGTTTACAGTAAAATGTGGAGGGTTACAACCCCCCAAACTCCCCATAAGGCCGGCGCGATGTCTATTAAGTAAACTGGTGGGGTTCCCCAACAAAACCCCCCGTCAGAGCCCCTAAAAACTGTAATTTTGTGCGGCGTGCACCTCCACGCTGCGCTCAATTGTCAGCACGCGCTTTTGTCTTTCACGCCATTGTCTATGAACCGAGAGAACCATCGGCTCAGTTGTGATGATGTGATGCGTGTTTACTGTATGTACTCGTATTGCAATACTTTGCTTGTTTAGAACAGTCATAGTAACATAGTAAATGACGGCAGATAAAGACCTGAACGGTCCATCCAGTCTGCCCATAAGTTATACTCATTCAAAAATATATGATCAGATTAACTTGTCTCTTCTTTGATATTTCCGGGCCATAGACTGTAAAGTCACTACACTCTTGCAGTGTCAGAGAGAGAAGAACCATCGGCTCAGTTGTGATGTGTGTATACTGCATGTACTTGTATAAGACCTTGCTTGTATATCAAGTTAAAATTTAATAAAATGTTTTGCTTGTCTTGCAAAACACTTGCAAACCAAGTTACTTGCAATCCAAGGTTTTACTGTGTATGCAAGTACTTTCACTGTCCCTATTTAATGAAAAGTTCTTCAAGGGTCAACATTATCAGCTCTGCTTTTTAATATATATATGACTTCTATAGGTGAAATGTTTATAACATAATATCCATTGGTATACTGCAAACACCTCACAGAGAATTACAAAGTAACAAGGGAAACATACATTACATTACATTAGAGATTTATATTCCGCCATTAGAGATTTCTATTCCACCATTACCTCCCTTAAAAAATTGCTTAAATAAGTAATGCTAGTGAGCTATATGCTCCGACACTCACAGGAATTCTATGAGCATCGGAGCATCTACTTCGTCAGCCCTTGCTAAAAATACCTAGTGCCGTTCAGTAAAAGGAGCCCTAAGTTTTTAACATTTTCCTATAATGATCATAAGATTCAGATGCTCGTGTTATAGGGCCTAGTTTTCTCTCCCAAGTAACAAAAAACAAAAACTGCAGGGGAATGTACAGGATGCAGGAATTTATGTAATAAAATTAATAAAATCAACAAAAATCATAAAAACATATATAAAATGAGTACATAAGCTGCAATATTTATATCCAAAAGCTGGTCCTAATATTTGTGTGGACCGGACCCGACACAGTCCGTGTTTCGAAAATCACTTCTTCCTCAGGGGTCCCGAATGTTGGTACGTAGAGTATCATAAAACCAGATTGGATAAATAACCAAAATCAAAGTCGAGCAGGTGTAAAAATCTCCTGTCTAAGGCGCTGCACTATTACAGTTTGTGTTTTTTGCTTTGCATTTTCACTGCAGTTCTTCTTGGTTCTTATCTCTCCCAACTAGCAGCCTGAAAAGCCAACGTCTTTCCCACATATTTCAATTTAGGACAACCGCTTACAGTAGGAAACAAAAAAAAAAAAAATGCAGAAAAACATTTGCAATTATCTCAAGAAGAGGCTTTACACACCTTAAGCTATACCTTTGTAATGTCCAGACTGGACGACTGTAATGTGATCTAAGTAGGTCCATCCTAGACCAACATGAAGAGACTATGTAATCGTTACAGATCAACACAGCCTGATTTCTTGCAGGGCCAAGTGGTGTGATCATTCAACACCTCTTTTATACTGCCTTCACTGGCTTCCAGTTTCATGTTGGATCCAATTTATCTTTCAAGCTGGACCTCCAGATTACCTGGCCAGTTTAACAACTTACATGCTTCGCTCTCTCAGTGATCATTGTCTGATACTTTTTCACCCCCAAAAAGCTCACTGGGAGTCTGGAAATTTTTCTTTTTCTAACTTCCTTTTTGTGAAATAATTTAACCCTCTTTGTACACTCAGACTTTTTATAGAATTCCTATGAGTTTCAGAGCAGTTACCGCCACTGCCAGCGCTAAAACCCATGCTACGCGTTCATAAAAGAGGGGTTAATTTCCAATGCTTTTGAAATTGGTTAGTACTGATGGACAAATAGCAGCAGCAGACAATGTGGACTGTTTGTATGTTACAGAACTATTTTAGCTCTTTTATGTAGTATGAATGTTGTTTCTTTAATGTTTTATAGAGTTTTCTTCTAACTGGACTTGGTGTTACCAAAATTGTATGAAATATCAAATCCCCAAATAAACACAAACATCAAGCCCAGTATCCTGTTTCCAACCGTGACCAATCCAGGTCACAAGTACCTGGCAAGATCCCAAAAGAGTACAGCAGATCTTATCCTGCTTATCCTAGAAATAAGCAGTGTTTTTTTTCAAGTCTATCTTAATAATGTCTTATGGAATTTTGGTTTAGGAAATTATCCAAACCTTCTTTAAACCCTGCCAAGCTGCTTTTACAGTTTTCTGTGGCAATGGATTTCAGACTTTAATTACACACTGAGAGACATATTCTACATAAGGCACCTGGTGCCTAAAAAAAATTAGCGATGATTAGCATGACTCTACAAAGTGTGTGTACCTTTTATAGAATCATAAGAATAGCCTTACTGGGTCAGACCAATGATCCATCTAGCCCAGTATCCCATGTTCACGGTGGCCAATCCAGGTTACAAGTACCTGGCAAAAACCCAAATAGTAGCAAAATTCCATGCTACCAATCCAAAGCAAGCAGTGGCATCTCCCCCATGTCTGTCTCAATCACGGTTAGCGCCAGTGTGTGACAGATAACTTAATTGATTAATTGGCATGATAACAAGCAATTACTATCTCATAATTGATTCTAATTGGGTCTAATTAAAAGTTATGTGCACAACTCAATGTAATTCTATAAAAGGTACGCACCAGTTGCACTGCACAAATTTGTAAAGGGACTGTGGACAGGGGCAGATCGTGGGCAGATCAGGAATTTTCCTATAAGTTACGCGCATTGTTACAGAATATGCCTAATGTACGCATAACTTAGCTGCAGGCATTTAGACCTGGTTTTAACTGGCATAAATGCCTGCATTTAAATTATGCGTCTCAAACCGACGCTAAGCACAATTCTTTCTATGGTATGTGCACCTGGTAGAATCACGTTAATGGCCATTCTAGTTGGTGCCATTTTTTAGGTGCCATATATAGAATATGGTCATCAATGTGTAATTAAACTCTGGAATTCTTTGCCAGAAAATGTGGTAAAAGCAGTTAGCATAGCAGGGTTTAAAAAAGTTTGGATAATTTCCTTTTAAAAATCCATAAGCCATTATTATTTTGGTTTAATGCATTATAAGAACTGTATTGTTATGATGTTGTCATGTTGTCATTACAAATGATATTTATTAACATGCATCTTATGCCTTTGATTTTTGTTACCAAAATTCAATAAAAAGTTCTTGAACTAAAAAAAAAAAAAAAAAAAAGATGGACTTCAGAAAAACACTGCTTATTTCTAAGATAAGCAGCATAAAATCTGTTTTACTCTTTTGGGATCTTGCCAGGTATTTGTGACCTGGAATAGCCACCACTGGAAACAGGATACTGGGTTTGATGGACCTATGGTGTGTTCCAGAATGACAATTCTTATGTTCTTAGATGTATATTTGATATATTAAATTTTAGTATTCTAATAAAGGAAAGTAGGATGTAAAGTTAAAGCAAATACCTGGAAACAAAATTAAACCATTTGTTCTGGCATTTTATACTTGATTTAAAGAGATGTGCACTTCAGTTCAACCAGTGTGAAGACACTGTGTGATAGGAAGAAAATGAGCTGTTAAAGCTGCCTGTATTCAGATTAATTAATATGCCAATATTAATAGCATTTGTGTTTCACACAGCAACAGTTTTGCAAGCAGATAACTGTACTTTTTCTCCAGTATTTCTGCAGTTCAAATGTCTGCTGAATGACAAAGGTTTGTACCTTTAAGAAAGATGCTGTGAAGGAAGCGGAAGCAGAGAGGAGGAAGAACAAGAGATGGTGGTTTTGCTATGTGTATGTTTGCCTGTCTCTGACAGACAATTTCAGAAGTCGCCACAGAAAAATTGGCAGACAGTGTTGCCATATCCGCACTGCTTGGCCCCTGCTGCTCTTACAACATGTATTCTTAATTAATGTGTGAAGTCTGATGACTATGAAGGTTTCAGACCGGTTTGGCAATCTTAGTTTCTCTATGCTCCCACAAGTATATTTAGACTGTGCTTCTACTTTTAATCATATTAAGATCTGGCTGTTCTGATTGAAAGGCTCTCAAGCACATTGCACCTTTTGGCCCCAGCAGTAACCAGGGCTGGCTTAAGAGATTACAGCGCCCTGGCCTATGCCCCACCCCCCTAGTCCATGTGCCTCCCCACCCCCAGCCAGTTCCCTCTTCTGACACTACTGTCCTGTCCCGGGAATGTGTGGCACAGGGGTTAGAGGCTGTGGGTTCAGATCCCTCAGTGCTCCTTGTGACCCTGGGCAAGTCAGTAAGGGCTAGATTCACTAACCTTACCGATCATGTCCCAACCAGTTTGCAACCCCCGACCCGATTCACTGGCCGATCCTGTCCGCACCTGATCCGATCCGCACATGCAAATGAGTGGAAATGGCATGCAAAGTAAGAAGGCAGCATTTAACTAAAAAGAAGGAACACCAATTGGGTTGGCCGATCTAAAAAGAAGCGAAGGGTATTAACGTAGAACAAAATCTTTTCCTGAGAAAGGAAAATGGTAAAACCAGAGGACATAATTTGAGGTTGAGGGGTGGTAGATTCAGGGGCAATGTTAGGAAATTCTACTTTACGGAGAGGGTGGTGGATGCCTGGAATGCACTCCTGAGAGAGGTGGTGGAGAGTAAAACTGTGACTGAGTTCAAAGAAGCGTGGGATGAACACAGAGGATTTAGAAACAGAAAATAATATTAAATATTGAACTAAGGCCAGTACTGGGCAGACTTGCACGGTCTGTGTCTGTATATGGCCGTTTGGTGGAGGATGGGCTGGGGAGGGCTTCAATGGCTGGGAGGGTGTAGATGGGCTGGAGTAAGTCTGAACAGAGATTTCGGCAGTTGGAACCCAAGCACAGTACTGGGTAAAGCTTTGGATTCTTGCCCAGAAACAGCTAAGAAGAAAAAATTTAAAAAATTTAAATTGAATCAGGTTGGGCAGACTGGATGGACCATTCGGGTCTTTATCTGCCGTCATCTACTATGTTACTATGACTGCTGAGGACCAGTCGCTCACGTCCCTGCTGACTCTCCTGCACTCTGCAGCCCTGTCCCTGCAGTGCGAGCCCATGGTTTTAACCCGCGGGTTAAAAGTGTGTTCTGTTTCATCTGCAGCGTGGGTCATATGAGAATAGAGAGACGGAGCTTTATTTTTTTTCATGCAAAATGAGACAAACCCAGGAAACAGGAACAGCCTTTGCAAAGCAGTGAACTTACACAGCCCAGCTCAGATCCTGGAGAAAATAAAACCAAACAAATATTATGGAGCTACCTCCCCCTCCTCCAGTTGCGCTGTCCATTGGAACTAGAGAGAGCTAGAGCAGCAGGGCCTTTGCTATTAACCCCCTCTCCTTTGTTTTGATCTCACTTATGCGGTCTGCGCGTGCATCGGGATCGCTCTGCAGCGATCCGTGTGGTCAATGTGTGGCGTGCCTCCGATCGCTGCAATTTGCATGAAGACGCGTTGTGAATCAGTCGCACGGGAAGACTCGGCCACGGATCGGATCGTGTAGGTTAGTATAGTGAATCTAGCCCTTAAGCCCCTCATTGCCCCAGGTACACTAGATAGAGTTTGAGCCCATCGGGACAGATAGGGAAATATGATAAAGTACCTGAATGTAAACCACTTAGGATATTAGTGGTATATAAATAATAAAATAAATAAATAAATTCATAGGCCAACTACCACGAAGTGGGAGGGCCAGCTTCAAGCAGTAGCATCAAAGAATGGAGGAGAGAAGTACTGCACTTCCCTCCTCTGACACTGACATTGGCCCTCCCTCTCATGGCAGCTAGCCTATGAAGCTGCACCCTGCCAGGACTGGGCAGCCACGTTAGAAGAGGGAGGGGGAGGAGAAGGTTAACTTGATAGGTTAACTTTTGGGCCGATGAGGTTATGGCCCCAGGCATTTGAAGCCCTCTAGCACTGACGCCCTAGGCGAGAGTCTTACATGGTCCATAGGATAAGCCAGCCCTGGCAGTAACAATTAAGGTGAGTTGGTCTGTTGGTCTGAATAAGGTTTGCTGTATATATCCACTTGGGAGCAGTGCCTCAAAAGGGTTAATTTTGTACATACTAGAATGGCTCAGTCCTCTTTTAAAAGAACATGCCCTCCATTTGGAGTCCTTCAGGTTTTCTGATTTTTAGGAAAATGTCCTTTTCATGGGAGAGGAATTCTCGTATGAGTCTAGACCAGTGGTCACATGTGGCCCGCCAGGTACTATTTTGAGGCCCTCAGTATGCTTATCATAACCACAAAAGTAAAATAAAACAGTTTCTTGATCATATGTCTGTTTAGCTAAAAATTACAATATTATTATTAACACTTAGCCAAAAGGAAAGATTTATAAACTATAAAGAGTTTTACCTCATGCAAAATTGTCATTTCTTTAATAAGACATTAACTATTTTTTCTGAGGCCTTCCAAGTACCTACAAATTCTAAATGTGGCCCTTCAAAGGGTTTGAGACCACTGGTCTAGACCAGGGGTAGGCTATTCCGATCCTCGAGAGCCAGGTCAGGTTTTCAGGATATCCACAATGAATATGTATGAGATGGATTTGCATACACTGCCTCCTTGAGATGCCAATCTATGTCCTGCCTATTTATTATGGATATCCTGAAAACCTGACCTGGCTCCGGCTTTCGAGGACTGGAATTGCCTACCCCTGGCCAACATGCTTACTCCAACATGATGGCAGTAACCATTTCCTACTTTGGACAGTGTGGATATAAAGGAAGCTAGAGAGAGAGAGCGGGGCACCACATCCCAGAGAAAGTGGTCTTTTTTTCCATTGCTGTTCTTGCCTGTTTCCCTAAGCCTGAATTCACAGGCAGTAGAATGGGTTGGGCCACTGGATCCATGGCCTGATCAATATTTTACCTAACAGTATCAAAAACTAGAGAGCTTAGGGGTGAAGTTCAAGATTGATTTCTTTGGACCCCTTCAACCTTATAGGTCTTCCGCTGCCCCTACTGAAATGCTCACATCAATTGCTATCCTTGCTGTGGTCCCTGCATGTATTTTAAGTCCCTGTAGGGCTACTGCAGTGGATCTCTTCACCAAGGTCCATGTCCCTTCCATCTTAGTTAAGTGAAAAAAAGAGGATTTATGCTAGATACGGTAGGAAATGAGTACCACTAATACAGTGGTTCCCAACCCTGTCCTGGAGGAACACCAGGCCAATTGGGTTTTCAGGCTAGCCCTAATGAATATGCATGAAGCAAATTTGCATGCCTATCACTTCCATCATATGCAAATCTCTCTCATGCATATTCATTAGGGCTAGCCTGAAAACCTGATTGGCCTGGTGTTCCTCCAGGACAGGGTTGGGAATCACTGCACTAATATACTGTATATCAATGGTTCCCAACCCTGTCCTGGAGGACCACCAGGCCAGTCGGGTTTTCAGGATAGCCCTAATGAATATGCATGGAGCAGATTTGCATGCCTGGTATCTCCATTATATGCAGATCTCTCTCATGCATATTCATTAGGGCTGAGTTGGGAACCATTGCTGTATATGATTCACTTTTGTTTAATGGCAGTTCCTTCATTCAAGAAAGAATGGACTTTAACTGGTGTGGGTTGACCTTCTCACATTTATTTTTTTTAACTTGTATTTATTGAAGATATAAACACAAAAAAATCTACAGTCCAATATAAAGATCCAATATATCTAACTCAGCAGATGCAAAGGTTTCTACAGTACACCCACCCGATACAACCAAAACACTTAACAGAACTGTAAAGTCAAGAATCTACACCCCACCCCTACTCTTTCTCCCCCCAACTCCCCCCCCCCTCAATGCCTCCCCATAAAAGTCCCAAATGCCCTTAAAGATCAGGTCAGAGGTGACGTCGACACCATCTTTGAAACAGCCGCCATCTACGGTCAAATGAGCTCATGCGGTGGGGCTGAATGGCGGTCAGTTTATACATGTCCTACCAGCTGTCCAGCTTAGCCATCACCAGCCTTCAGTCAGGTGAACACTGCTGTTTCCATGATGATGCCAATGCTATGGGGCTCATTTTCAAAAAAGATAAACATCTAAAAATTGGCATACAGTAGCAGACAGATGTTTTTCTTGCCAAACCCTTCCAATTTGCTATTTTCAAAACCTATTTTCTAGACAGATGTCTATGCTGTTCATCTGCAGTTCAGCTAAATCTCAAGGGGGCGTGTTTCACAGACAGTTTACTAAGCTGTAAAGTAAGCCAAAGCTGCCCAACAATAATAATGTCCTGATTGCCATAGGCTACCAAGAATGTGTACAAGGAGTAACTGAGAGTGGCCCGATTCCCCAAGGAAGCCTGAAGCTGACATAATATTCCTTCAGTAAGCAGTGTCACTTCAGAAGTGGTAGCAAGATGACCCTGACTTGAAAACACATGCTGGATGGTAACTTGCTGTTTCAGAGGAGCTGGGATGTAGAAGATCCGAACCACACAGATGCTCAGAGCCCTGTGCTAGCTGCAAGAGCTGCTGAGAAGGGGCGAGATTCCTTGGGCCCAGCCTCCAAGGGGGGCCTAGCACAGTTAATAGCTTCTGGTGGCAGGCACAGGCACAAGACTGCATTGGTCTCCTGCTCCTGTCACATCCCATCCCATCTCTTGTGTGAAGTATTTCCTGTTTCCGCTTAGACAGGAGAGGATGTGGCAGAAAGAAAGACCCTTGGCAGACGGAGCAGAGTTAATGGGATAACACATAAAAATAAGCTGGCTCACAGAAGCAGGAGACCAAGAGAGCAGTAGCACTCAAACTATTGCCTCATGTAAGGAGGGGGGGGTGAGGGATGCAATGCAGCAGTGCCAGGGGGCAGTGTGTGTGTGTGTGGGGGGGGCATGATTGTTTGCCTCAGGCCTGACTTTGTCTTTTGATGACCGTACTGGCTGCTATGGCTCTTGTTTAGTGCAGCTCAGTTGCTGATTTCTGCCACACTGGTGTCACCCCAAAATTGTGCCACCCTGGGTGGATAAGCCAGCTCTGCTCCCCTCTCTTGTCTTTTTTCCAATGTACTGTATACATACTGAGGTCTTTAAGTCTGTTCACCTTTGCTTTATAACAAAAACCACTAAGCATTTTAGTAGCCACCTTCCAGACCATTTCCATTCTTTTCAAGGTGTAGTCTCCAGAATTATACACAGTATTCCAAATGAGGTTTCACCAGAGACTTAACCAGAGGTACTATCGCCTCCTTTTTCCTATTGACCATTCTTCTCCCTTTACACTCAAGCTTCCTTCTGGCTTTTGCATACCTTTCCTGTCATGTAATGGCATTCCTTTTCAATTATGTTTTTGTACTTTGATTTATGTGCTAAGGAAAGCGATCCATCAAATTTTAATAAACATAAACATTGCCTTTCTACCAGTTTGGCTACCTTGAGATTATTATATACGATCATCACAGATCCCTCTTTTCTTTCATGCACAGAAGTACTTCACCTCTTGCATTCAATTGCTCCCTTGGGTTTTTGCAGTCTAAATGAATGATCCTGAAATATTTTTAGCATAAAATCTTAACTGCCATCCTGTAGACCAGGGGTCCTCAAATCTAGTTCTCGAGATCTACAACCCAGCCTGGTTTTCAGGGATTCCATGGTATGTTTTGCTTCCTGTAGAATTTTTAGTCTCTTTGTAAGCGATATTGTGAAAGGAAAATTTGCAACAGGGTAGATACCTTGGAAGGTGTGGATAACATAAGGAAGGAGCTAGCAATGATCAAGGAATGACTTAGAGAAGAGGTCCACAAATCTTGTGCTTGAGGTCCACAACTCAGCCTGGTTTTCAGGATTTCCACAATGAATATATATGAGACCTATTTACATTCACTGCTTTCATAGCATACAAATTGACAGTTTCTACTCTTTAACATCCTCGTATTCTTCCAGCATCATCCGACACTTTTCCTATTCTCTCTACCTATCTGGTACTCTCTTCTCAAAACTTTATTATGAACCAGCTCCTTAATTGTACAATGTAACCAGCTCCTTAATTGTAACTTTTTCCTGGAAATGTCCAGTTCTCTTAATTGTAACTTTTGTTCCTGGAAATGTCCAGTTATCTTCTGATATAATCCGCTTAGAACTGCAAGGTACAGGCGGAATAGAAGTCAGTAATGTAATGTAATATGTGACATATTGAATTCCACCAAAAATTAAAATTAAGCCTACTATGATCCTTCCAGTTATTAGTAATATGTTGGATGGCAACTCCAGTCAAAATCAATAAAAGTTTGTTATTACAAAACAATAGCATTTAATGTTTAAAAAAAGGAGACTATGATAACATGAGAAAATTGATAATAAAAAGAAACTTAGCGCTCCTTTTACAAAGGTGCGCTACGGGTTTTACCTCACGCACCAGATTAGCACACGCTAGCCAAAAATCTATCACCTGCTCAAAAAGAGGCAGTAGCAGCTACCATATGCGGCATTTTAGTGCGCGCTATTCCGCGCGTTAAGGCCCTAGCACACCTTTGTAAAAGGAGCCCTTAGAGGAGCAGCTGCAAAGGTCAAAAATTTATATCATAAAAACTTTTTAGGTATATTAGAAGCAAGAAGCTGGGACATGAATCAGTTGGACCTCCAGATGACCGAGGGGTAAAAGGGATGCTCAGGGAGAGATTAAATTAATTCTTTGCTTTGGTCTTCACCGATACTAGTGCCAGAAATGGTATTCAATACCATTGAATGTACTCCACAAAAGAAGGAAAAACACAACCCCACGTATAATAATACAAAACAGAAAAAGAGTGGGGAAGGGACACAGTTGACCAACTTCAAGGACAATCAATTTATTGAAAACATATAAATAGTTAAAACTTATGTGCAGATACATTTTTGCTGTTTTGTTTTATAGGCTTTATTTACATACCTCGGAGGAAGGCTTTTTAAGCCAAAACACAGACTGTGTTGGGGTCCAGTACAAAAAGGATTGAAAGACTCTCTGTAACACTGGAAGATGTAATGGGCAATTTGACAAACTGAAGAATAGCAAATCACCTGGACCAGATGGTATACATCACAGAATACTAATAGAAATGAAAAATGAATTTGCAGAACTATTGTACTTTGCAATTTATCTTTAAAATCCAGCATGGTACCGGAAGACTGGAGGGGGTCAATATAATGCCAATTTTGAAAAAGGGTTCCAGAAGTGATCTGGGAAATTATAGACCAGTGAGTCTGAAGTTGGTGCCAGGCAAAATGGTAGAGACTATTATAAAGAACAGAATGACAGAGCACATATATAAGCATGGATTAATGAGACAAAGCCAACATGAATTTAATCACCAATCTACTTCATTTCCTTGAAGGGCTGCTACTCTACAGATTTGTGTTTTGGAACATTAGGCCAAATATTTATGGTAGATATCAAACAAAAGGCAAAGAAAATGAAGACATGCCCCAAAAATAAAATGATGTGCACAATGAGTTAGATTTTAAGCCTTTCTCTAGAGCAGTGTATCACAAACTGTATGCCTCCTGAGAGTCCAAGTGTGCCGCGGCACACTGAGGAGGAAGAGAGGTGCCTGCCAGCTGACTTGCCTACCTGGTACAGTGCCAGTGCTGCATAGTGCTGCCCGATTCACCAATTCAAATCAATTCATTGATTCACTTTGGTGAATCAATTCGAACCTATTTGTTTTCTAAAATAAAATCGGGCTCGCCGATTCAGTGACCAACCTTCCTCCCCATACCTTCTGGTCTCCTAAAGCAGAAGTGGCATTGCTCTGGCAGCGAACAGCCTGTCCTAAGCACTGCCTCTTGCTGGCCGTCCAGTGCCGCTGCTGCTCCTGCTTTAGGGGGGAGGGTCAGTTAGGAAGTACTGCATAGGCGCCAGCACTGGGTATCCTCGGCTCCATGGATTTAGGGGACCCCCAAAGGCCGGCATGTTTCCCCCTTATCTCTAGTGTGTACCGGCTTCCCCCCTAGCCTCCCGATCTCACCTTCAAAGCTAATTAAGACAGCCTGCAGAGGATTGCCGGTGCTGTAGTGATCCTGGCAGGCTGCCGACGGCCTCCACAGCATGTTCCCTCTGCTGCGGTCCCGCCCTTCCTTTGCAGAGGGAACAAGCTGCAGAGGCCAATGGCAGCCTGCTAGGATCACTACAGCATCAGCGATCCTCTGCAGGCTGCTGTAATTAGCTTTGAAGGTGAGACCGGGAGGCCAGAGGGGAAGCTGGAGAATGCTAGAGAGAAGGGGGAAACATGCAGGCCTTCTGGGGGGTCCCTGGTATAGAATTATATGGAGGGAGGGAGGGAAGGGGGGTCCAAAGAGACGTTCATATGCCAGACTGGGGGGGAGGAGGGGGAGGGAAGGAATGAAAGAAAATTGTTGCAGAAGGAGTAAGAGTGATGAAAGAGGAGAAATGGACATGAGGTGGAGGAGAGGGAGAAATAGTGCATGGGGAGAGAGCAAGTTGGGTTGGGGGTGGGAAGGAGGGATGCCACTCAAGAGAAGAAGCAAGGAGAGAGAAAAGCATGCAGGAGGCAGAAAGTGTTGGACTCATGAAGAGGGCGATATGGATGGGGAGGACAGAAAGGAGGGAAGGAGAAATGTCACACTTGGGAGAGAGAGGAGAGGGCAGAGAGTGAAAAGTTGGACTTGTGGAGAGAAGTTGGTTGGGGGAGGGAAGGAGGATCGGAGGAGAAGCAGCATGCATGAGGAAAAGAGAAAGAAATGTTGGACTGGTGAAAAGGAGGGAGAAATGTTGGACTGGGAGGGTTGGGAGGAAAGGAGGAAGGGAGAGAGAAATGTTAACCTGGAGGGTTGGGGGGTTGGAGAGATGACTGGGGGAAATGAAGGACAGAGATGTTGGATTACTGGGGGGGACAGGGCAGGAGTGAAGGACAGATGTCAGACCATGCAAAGGCACTGGAAACATAGTTAAAAGCACAGAAAAATAAAGTCACCAGACAACAAAGGTAGAGAAAATGATTTTATTTTCAATATAATTTGTTAGCCTTCCCTATAGTGAAATGTGGGAGTGGTTCCTGGGGATTGGAGGAGAGCAGATGTAGTCCCTATTCACAAAAGTGGTCACAGATTGTTGGAAAAATAATGGAAGTGTTGCTGAAAGAAAGGATAGTGAACCTCCTAGAATCTAATGGGTTACACTGGATCCGAGGCAACATGGCTTTACTAAAGGTAAATCTTGTTAAACTAATCTGATTGAATTTTTTGATTGGGTGACCAGAGAGCTGGATCGAGGACATATGCTAGATGTAATTTACTTAGATTTCAGCAAAGCCTTTGATACAGTTCCTCATAGGAGGCTCTTGAACAAACTTGAAGAGCTGAAGTTAGGACTCAAAGTGGTGAATTGGGTCAGAAACTGGTTGTCGGACAGATGTCAGAGGGTGGTGGCTAATGGAAGTCGCTTGGAGGAAGGAAAGTTGAGTAGTGCAGTCCCGCAGGATTCGGCGCTGGGGCTCATCCTGTTCAATATGTTTGTGAGTGACATTGCTGAAGGGTTAGAAGGAAAAGTTTGCCTGTTTTGCGGATGATACCAAGATTTGTAACAGAGTAGACACCGAAGAGGGAGCAGAAAATATGAAAAGGATCTGCAAAAGTTAGAGGAATGGTCTAATGTCTGGCAACTAAAATTCAATGCTGCCCTCATAAGTGCAAAGCCTGTCATAATTGGAAGGAACCGTATATGCAGGGATGTGAGAGGCTGATATGCCCGGACAGGGAGAGGGACCTTGGGATGACAGTGTCCGAAGATCTAAAGGCGAAAAAACAGTGTGACAAAATGGTGGCTGCTGCCGGAAGGATACTGGGCTGTATAAAGAGAGATTTAGCCAGTAGAAGGAAGGTGTTGATGCAAAATCAAAATCAAAGCAACCACCAAGAGCCCACAGACCCGATCCTGCCAGGAGTGTGAACTCCTCCCCCTGCAGTCCATTGGAGAGATCAATCTGCCTGCTTTTAAATATCAGCAGCAGTGGAGATCAACTGCTTTTACACCTAAGCAGCAACGAGACCAGCCACAACCACCGAGAGCACACAGACCCGATCCTACCAAGAGTGTGAACTCTTCCCCCCATGCAATCCGCTAAGAAGATCGACTGTCGGCTCCGGGAGGCTTTCCCGCAGAGGAGAGAATCCTGCATTCACCGTGGGCCTCATCTGGGGCAGCCTCCTTGGAGCGGCTGGGGCACGGGCAGTGTGTCTGGGAGGGAATGCATGGATGGGAGAACATCGCAGGGGAGGAGACATAGGCATCCTGGGACTGTCTGCCAAGTCTCTTCCCTGAAGAAGCCCTTTCTGGAAATGTCAATCGCTCCTCCTAAACTTACTTGCTCCACTTCATCACTGACGCTGAAACCGTGGATTGAAGACAAAGTTTTATTTTATTTTTCTTTCCAGCTTATGATTTATCTTTAATCTTATCTATTGTTTTGCCTTTTGTCTTTGTTTTGTTCTATTTCTATCATTTAAATTTCTCCAGAATTCTACTGTTCAACGGCTCCCCCTTCTGCTTCTATTCCTTTCTCTCCTCTCTTCTACATTCCAAAGTATTTAGATCAATGCTGTCTTGTTAAAATGTTTATTTTATTTTTATTTTTCCTCTAACTCTACTTTTCACTTCTCTATTACCCTCCAGGTACTTTAGTTAGATTGTGAGCCTTCGGGACAGTAAGGGAATTTTTCAAGTACCTTTCTTATTTCTAATCTTAATGTATATTTTCTGTAAACCGCTTAGAACCTAACGGATATAGCGGTATATAAGAAATAAATTACATTACATTACATTATATACAGGTACTTTTTCTGTCCCTAATAGGTTTACAATCTAAGTTTCTGGTTTAGTGAATCTGTGTGTGTATCACTCTTGGACCTCAAGGTCTTGGCATTGAGGTCTCTCAAAAAGATAACTCAGAGATAAATATGAGGCACTCCATTTCTCTTTACTGAACTTAAATACAAACACAGATTTTTTTTCCCTAAGGTTATACAGCACTGAGTAACACTGTAATGCTCCACACACTTCCTCTTTCTGTGTTTGTGATAATCCCTTTTAGTAATGCAGTAATCAGTTCTTTTTAAAGTAATAGGCCTCCCAGGTTTTGGAACAACCTATCCTCTTCTAAATCAAACACAGTCTTTCCTTCCTGGGATCCACTTCCATACAGACTCTTCCAAAGAATCCCACATGGGGCTTCTCTTTCTTTAGTTTGAGGGCCAAGCTTTCTTTCTGCTTCTTGACATTAAGATAACTAGTTATGTTAAAGAAAATATTATTATTTTGGATACTTGGAAGACCTTGAGATGTATTAATAAGTTAACTGAAATTCCTAAAGAACAATCTTTATGGTTTAACTCCAAGATACAAATAGGCGGGTCTAAAATTGCCTGGAAGAAGTGGATGCAAGCAGGCATAAGAACATTAGATGATGTCATTTTAAATGGAAAACTGCTTGAATTTTCACGGTTGCAACAAAAATTCGGTATTTCAAAATTTCAATTTTATAATTGGTTGCAGCTGAAGCAGGCCATTCAGAGAGGATTCCCTGATTGGCGTAATTTGAAAATTTTTTATAGTTTGCAGTTTCTCTCCTTTCAGACAAATATGCTAGGACATCAGGTCGCCATGTGATATAAATTAATATCCGAATTTGTGAATAAGAAACCCAAAAACGCGCTCAGAGACATTTGGAGCATCGAGATTAAGCAATATATTTCGCATCTCGATGGCCACGCATTTGGTCTTGGAGAATCTATGAGACAAACTTGGGTTTTTTTGTTACATCGTTCTTATTGGACCCCAATTAAATTGAATAAGTTAGATAATTCTAGGTCTAATAGATGCTGGCACTGTCATCTAGATGTAGGTACTTTGGATCATTTACTGTTTTATTGCCCTATGATTCTGAGCTTTTGGAAGTCGATTTGGAGACATATTAATAATATTTTAGATTCTGAGATTCCTTTAACTTATGAAGTAGTGATTTGTGGGACTATATTGTATGTTAAAGATCCCTTAGATAAATATAGGAGGCAGCTCAGTGTTCCCTCTAAGCGGGCGGGTGTTGTGAGCAAACTTTTTTCACTGTGAGCTAAAAATATCGGGCGCCAGCAAGTTATGAGCCAAATAAATATGTTGCTTTCTACCACAGAACTTCCTTACGTTTGTATGGAATCTATCCCCTTTCAACTTTAGAGAGTGCCCTCTCGTTCTCCCTGCCTTAGCTACTAAGTCTATTCCCTTCAGTACCTTGAATGTTTCTATCATGTCCCCTCTCAATCTCCTCTGCTCAAGGGAGAAGAGGCCCAGTTTCTCTAATCTTTCGCTGTACGGCAACTCCTCCAGCCCCTTAACCATTTTAGTTGCTCTTCTCTGGATCCTTTCGAGTAGTACCGTGTCCTTCTTAAAGTACCAGTGCTGGACGCAGTACTCCAGGTGAGGGCGTACCATGGCCCGGTACAGCAGCATGATAACCTTCTCTGTCTCTTCAGTCCAGCATCTGCCCCTTCCATTCACTGTCTGTCTTTCCCTGCCATCTCTCCTCCTGCCCCCCCCCACCCCCCAATTTGGTCTAGCATCCATCATCTTCCTTCTGTTCCCCTCATGGTCTGGCATCTCTATCCTTCCCTCCCCCCTGTGGTTTTTAGCATATCTCTCTTCTCATTTCCTCCACTCAGATCTGATCATTCTCTGCTCTCTCTTCCCTTTTCTTCTCTGGTCTTCCTTCTCTATTTTCTGCCTCCATCTAAATTAAATTCTTTCTTACTATTTAGTCCCGTTTCCCTCTTTTCACTGTGTCTACACACAGCTTGTCACCCCTTTCCCTCACCCCTCCATTATCTTACTATTTTCTTCCCCCTTTATTTATCTCCTCCTTCCATCCAGTATGTGTTCTTTCCCCACTTCCATTCAGCATCTGCTCTCCCCTCTCAACTGACATCCATCTGCCTTCTGCTCTCTCTCCCTTCTTCTCACTTCCATCATCTGTCCCCTTCTCTCTCTCTCTCATCTCCTCCATTCCATCATCTGCCCCTTCTCTCTCTCTCTCTCTCTCCCCCCTCCCCAACTTCCATCATCTGCCCCCCTTCCCCTCACCTTTGTGGGTCACTTTCTTTCCCCTGAGGGTGGCTCATGTCACAGGGGAAGCTTTGGCCGAGCAGAACCGCTTGATTGACAGTGGAACTTACTTGATTGATGTCGATGCTGGGGCCCGTTGCCGTTTGAAGGAAAAAAAAAAAGGTGGAAAAAAGGAACCTGTAAAGGCGAGAGGAAGGGAAACCTCCAGGACAGCTGCTTTTTGCCCTCCTTCAGCGGCCCAAGAGTTCAGACCAGCAGCGGCAGCTCTGTATGCTTTTAACTTCGGCACAGAGCTGCCCCTAATCAATAGTTTAGCGCGGTTTCATGAGGCAGCCTCGGGGCCTTTGATAGCCGGCCCGCTTCGATGATGCGATGTGGGCCGGCCTAGCAAAGGCCCCGAGGCTGCCTTATGAAACAGCGCTAAACTATTGATTAGGGGCAGCTCTGTGCCGAAGTTAAAAGCATACACAGCTGCCGCTGCTGGTCTGGAGGTGCGGAGACAAGGCAGGAGGCAAACGCGGTGGAAGGCAGGAGTCCCGGCGAAGGCAGGAGTCCCGGCACAGCGACTGCAACAGGAAGTTGCAAGTCAGCTGACGCCGGACTTTCGTTGCGGCGGGGACCGAATCCTTCGCGGACCGGCAAGATTTTGTTTGCGGACCGGCGGTTGAAGAACTGTGCTCTACACTGTGTGCGCTGTGACGAGAAACTTGTGCGCTGCGAGGTAATATTTTGTGCGTCAGCGCACCCCAGCGCAGCTTAGCGGGAACACCGATTGTTTTTAATTATGACAGGTACAGCCAGTGGCGTACCTAGGGTATGTGGTACCCGGGGCCCATCATTTTTTGACACCCCCCCCCCATGTAAAAAAATATTTTTTGTAATGACCTTGAAATGGAATAAATGGTCAGAATAGAAACAGGCAGTGAAAATTTTCTTATATTCCAAACATAACATAACATAAATTATGTCTGAATTGTCATGACATCAGAAGTACATATGGAGTAGTTGCAGGTGATGCTTGGGACAGTTCTGATTGTGTTAGTTCGGTTTTATGTGTTTTTTGAAAGGAAGGGTTTTTATTTCTTTTTGAAGGTTTTGCAGTCTGTGGTCGATGTCAATTGGTTGTAGAGTTGGGGGTCGAGTGTTGCAGCTCGAATGTCTAAGAGGTTGTCGAACAGTTTTTTTCTTTTGACGTTTTTGGTTGGAGGGTGTGTGAATGGTGCGTGAGTTCTCCTATGTCTGTTTGAAGTGGATTGAATTATTTAGCTGAAGAAATTAGTTACCCCCCTCATCCCACACACATTAATTCTCTTCCATTTTTGTTCCCATTATAAAAAACACTGATAAGTTCCCAGAAAAAAAATACATTAAAATAAGAAGTGAAAACAAAGGCCCCTACAGATGAGAACATAACATAAGAATAACCTAACTGGGTCAGACCAATGGTCCATCATGCCCAGTAGCCCATTCTCATGGTAGCCAATCCAGGACACTAATACCTGGTCAAAACCCAAAGAGTAGCAACATTCCATGCTACCGATCCAGGGCAAGCAGACACTTCCCCCATGTCTTAATAACAGATTATGGACTTTTCCTCCAGGAATTTGTCCAAATCTTTCTTAAAACCAGCTACACTATCTGCTTTTACCATAACTTCTGGCCACTTCATTTTTAAGTTTAGATCTTTCCTTTCAAACAGAGACCTTGCTAGATGTCAAATACAGCACAAGGTAACTTCACATGGACTTAGCTGTGCAGGAAATGTGAATCTCCTCATACACCCACCATATAGTGCAAAAATGTGCAAAGGTCTGTTTTTCTCTTTCGATCACTACATAGCCTAATGCCACACAAGCAGCGCTGTTACAAACATATTCTGTAGGTCAATGCTAAGGATAACAAAGTTTCCTTCCTTGGACCAGAAGGAGATACTGATAAACCACTGGAAGAGATCCCAAAACAACACCCAAAGACCCACTCAGTGTGTGAACCAGTTGAGTGGAGTGGACTAACTGGGGGGTGGAAATGGGCCCGAAGTTTGCTCAGCAGAATTTCCCAGACCACCTCTTCCTCTCAACACATTGACATGCTGCCACCACCACTACTAGGAACACCTCACTGGGTAGGCCAGCTATGCTATAAACTTTATAAAACACATTATTATATTTTCTTATAAAGCACATATTTTAACTGAACTCTCTGACATCCTCAGCCTTTCCATTCACAAAAATAGAAGGAAGAAAAGTTCCCATTTCCTGCTGTCTCATGCCCCCGGCCTATACAAT
The DNA here is from genome assembly GCF_902459505.1 of Geotrypetes seraphini. Lineage (NCBI taxonomy): Eukaryota > Metazoa > Chordata > Amphibia > Gymnophiona > Dermophiidae > Geotrypetes > Geotrypetes seraphini. The sequence goes on along the minus strand of NC_047090.1, from coordinate 99,906,755 downwards.
ATTTTTTTTCTGCAGACCCTTCAAAAGTCTGACCAAATCCTCGTTTCACTTGCATTATAAAGTACTGAGGATGCCATCTCTCCCCAATCCCAGGTCCTAAAGTCTAAGACAGTAGCGCAAACTAATGCTGCCAGATTCAGGAAAAAAAATTTCGATTCGATTCAGCCTATTGAATTGGTTTTTCAATTCGATTTTCCTGCCCAGTTGGGTGATTTTTTTCAAAACTCCTGGTGGGTTTTATAGCTTTTTCACCCCCTTTGGCTTCTCCTAACCACAGTGGCGCTGTGGTGTAAATAAAATAAAGAAACAAAAAGGACTTTTCCTCTCTCTGTTAAATCCTAGCTCACGTTTGCAGTCCAATACCAGCTCTGGCAGGATACACATTTCAAATCTGACATATTATAATCACAAAACAGAAAATAAAATTAATTTTTCTACCTTTTGTTGTCTGGTTATATTTCAAATCTTGTTGGTCCAAGGCTCTGGTTTTCTTCTGATAACTTGCTTGCCAGGGTCTCCTTCTTTCTTCTTTCTGCATGCTAACCATCCATCTGCCAACTCTGTCCTCCCTTTCCATTTCCCTTCCCTCCCCAGGAAGTCTGGTATCTTTCCTTTTTTGCATCTCCCTCCACAGATCCACCTTTTCTTAACTACCCTTTCATCCGGCATCTCTCTCTCCTTCCCCACCACCCCAGAGTCCACTATCTCTCCCTTTCTTTTCCCAATTACCCTCCTATTCAGTATCTCTATCCCTCCTCCACACCATCCCTTGTGTCCAATTTCTCTCCCTTTCTGTTCCTTCCCTCCCTAAATCCCATGGTCCATCATCTTTTTCCCTCTCCTCTATTTTCAGACCCATTATTTCTTCCTCCTCCCCCAAAGTTTGGCATATGCACGTCTCTTTGAACACCCCCTTCCCTCCGTGTACTTCTAAACCAGGGTCCCCCCCAAAGGCCTGTCCCCCCTTAAAGGTCTGCCTGTCCCCCCTTGAAGGCCTGCACCCCCCTTGAAGGCCTGTCCCACCCCCTTTTAGGCCTGTCCCCCCCTTGAAGGCCTGTCCCCCCCCTTGTAGGCCTGTCCCCCCCCCTTGAAGGCCTGCATGCCTGTCCCCCCCTTGAAGGCCTGTCCCCCCCTTAAAGGTCTGCATCCCCCCGAATGTCTGTACCCCCCTTGAAGGCCTGTCCCACCCCCTTGTAGGCCTGTCCCACCCCCTTGTAGGCCTGCCTGCCTATCCCCCCCTTGAAGGCCTGTCCCCCCCTTGAAGGTCTGCACCCCCTTGAAGGTCTGCACCCCCCCGAAGGCCTGCACCCCCTTGAAGGTCTGCACCCCCCCGAAGGCCTGCCTGCCTGTTCCCCTCTTGAAGGCCTGTCCCCCCCTTGAAAGCCTGTCCCCCCCCCTTGAAGGCCTGCACCCCCTTGAAGTCCTGCACCCCCCCCGAAGGCCTGCACCCCCCCCGAAGGCCTGTCCCCCCCCTTGAAGGCCTGTCCCACCCCCTTGTAGACCTTTCCCCCCCTTGAAGGCCTGCCTGCCCCCCCCTTGAAGGCCTGTCCCTCCCCCTTGAAGGTCTGCACACCCCTCCGAAGGCCTGTCTCCCCCCTTGAAGGCCTGTCCTCCCTTGAAGGCCTGCCTGCCTGCCTGTCACCCCCCTCCCCCTTGAAAGCCTGCCTGCCTGCCCGCCCGCCCCACCCCAAAGGACTGCTCGCCCCACCTATGAAGCAGCACTACCTATGCTCCTGGCCTTGCCGTTCAGTCCCCCTCCCACCACCCCCGAAGGACTGCTCGCCCCACTGACCTTCCTGCACCACCTATAAAGCAGCCGCAGCAGGATCGCAACGTCAGCGATCCCTGCGCTGCTTAGGCGCTGCTTCCTGCTCTGCGGTCCCGCCCCTCCTCTGATGTCAGAGGAGGGGCGGGACCGCGGCGCAGGAAGCAGCGCCCAAGCAGCTCAGGGATTGCTGACTTCGCGATCCTGCTGCAGGCTGCTTCACAGGTGGTGCAGGAAGGTTAGTGGGGCGAGCGGTCCTTCGGGGGTGGGGGGTGGGACTGAACGGCAAGGCCGGGAGCACCCCCTCAGGGCTGGCACCCAGGGCGGACCGCCCCTCCCGCCCCCCCCCTTGGTACGCCACTGGGTACAGCTATACAATTGATTATGCGAAACTGAAAAAATTGGGATTGTCTAAATTTCACATTCTGGTGGGCAAATTTATGTTTAATTTATAAATATGAGAAAATGATTGCTGATTTGTCGGGGAATATAAAAATTTTTAAATTGATATGGGGCCCATTGATGTCGTTTGTAGAATTATTATAGTTTTGAATTTTGTTGATATATCAAATGCACATCCAGGGGGAGGGGGGGTGGATTTTTCTTTGAATTTAATTTTTGAATTTTTATTGATTGATGGGGTGGATTGGATTGGTTTGGGTTTTGAATAATTAAATATTTATATAGGTGCTTACTATTTCCTTATAAAGATGAAAAATATGTTATTTGCACTTTTTGAAGGATATGAATATATTTCATTAATAACTATATAATAATTTTTTGATGGGAAAAATATATTGCTCTATTTATATATTGTAAGGATTTTAAGTGATGTATAAAGTGTAAATTGAATTTTTCTTGTATTCACTTAATGAAAGTGTTAAAAATGAATAAAGATATATTTTTTTTAAAAAAGAAAAGAATAAATAGCAGGTACAGGGAGCTCAAAGGGCAGAGCCGAGAAATGGTAATGCTGTTCCAGGACATGAAACCACAAGAATTTGTGGTAGGCTAGAAAAATCAGAATGTGCAAGTACGCTTCTGTGAGATCTTCCGGGGCCACCACTGCAATGACCAATTGCACTGTCTCCATGCGAAAACATGGAACCTGGAGAGCTGCATTCACGTGCTGAAGATCCAGAATAGGCCTCCAATCTTCAGAGCCTTACTTTGGCATGATAAAGTATATAGAGTATCTGCCTGAGTCTGAAAGTTCGGGCACTACCGGCTCTATAGCTTGAATATCCAGCAAGCATTGAACAGTGGCTTGAACCTTCAACGCTTTGTCTGGCCACACCACAGGAGAGCCCATAAATAATAATAATAATAATTTTATTTTTTATATACCGCCAAACCAGTCCATTAGAGGTTGGGCAAATTCCAGTTTGTAGCCTGACCAAATAATGTCAAAGAACTACTGGTCAGATGAAATGAGAACCCAGGCTGACAGTAATACTGAGAGTGTACCCCCTATCTGAAGAGGTGCATCCCTCGGACTGGCATTATTGTACTTTTTTGGCAGAGATTGCAGGAAGGGAGGCGGAAGGCTGGGTCCACCTGTAGTCAACATACCTGGGTCGGGAGCCCTGGAAATCCCTGCAACGTGCACTCACATATGGTCAGGATTTCTGGAAACCATGAAAATTAGAGTGACCAGAACCTCTAGAGGTTCTGGGTCTTCTGTCAGGCAGGGTCTTAGGGTGACAGTCCACCACAGAATTCATGAGGTCATCCAGGCCCTTGCCAAACAATAACTGCCCCTTAAAGGTAAGTCTAGCCAAAGTAGCCTTGGAAGTGGAATCACCAGCCCATTGCCTGATCCAGAGCATCCTGTGGGCGGAAATGGAGTATGCCAACACCTTTGCCAAAACCCACATAAGGTCATACACTACGTTAGCAACATAATCTGACCCAGTCAAAAGAAGCTGAGTAGGATTCACAGCCTCACTCTCCAGTGTACGGTCGAGAGAGACAGGCGCAGTGACAAGCAGCCTTTATGCCTAAAGTAGCCGCATCATAAAGTCTCCAGAGGGCCACATCCACATGGCAGTCCTGCATATCTTTAAGCACCACACCACCTTCACTGGATAGACAGGTGTGCTTAGTCACTTGCGTAACCAAAGAATCCACCCTAGGCTGACCCAGAAGAGACATGGCACTTGCTATCTTAAGAATATCTTCCGGAGAATCAAATTGCTCTGAAATAAGAATGCTCATATTAGGGTGCCAGGGAAAGATGGAAGACTGCGAGCACACACCACAAAGCCAGGAAGAAGAAGGTGATAGAGCCAGCTAAGTTACTAAATTCAACTCCTGCAGACTCTGAAATAAGATCCAGCAAAGCCGCAGACTTAAATAAATGCAGAACTTTGGGATCATCCCCCTGTTCCAAAACCACAGAGGGATCCGCAGATCTAGCACACAATCCCTGATCTCTCATCCTGGGAAGTGCAGCACCTGTAAATAAGGGGTCAGCAAACTGGTCATCATCATCAGGATCCCCCAGATCAGGATCAGGCAGCACAGGAAAAGCGGGAAACTGAGAGGAAGATGTGTCCATAGAAGCTATGCCACTAATAGTCGCATCGGAGGTGGAGCAGGACTACACAGGGGAAGAATGCAGGTTTTGAAACTCATTCTTCAAATATTTCATAAATTCAGAGAAAGCCTCTGGCTCCTGGGGCATAGACTTGATGACTTAACTTTGCGTTTCTTAGGCTGCGGAGGTTCCACAGTAAGGCACCTGGAACTAGTAGCCATGCCAAGCCCTGAAAATAAAGATGGCCACCCCACCAGGCTAGCCGAGCATTTGGTCACTTTCTTCAACCTGGGAGAAGCTAAGATGGATGCTGCTGCCTCTCCCGGGCAAGCCACATGGCACATGGTACAAGAATGCTTTTGAGGTGCTAAATATGTGCAATCCTGACAAGAATTCATATCAGGAGAGCCAAAGGACTTCCTTAGGGAGGAGTCTAGGGAAGTCCCTGATTGGCCAAAACAATGGGAGGAGCCTGATTTTAAGGTGTCCAAACTAGAAGGTTGCTAGAGTGTATAGGGAGAGGTATGGCCAGTAGGAAAAAAGGAGGTATTGATGCCCCTGTATAAGACTTTGGTGAGACCTCATTTAGAATATTGTGTACAATTTTGGAGGCCGCACCTTCAAAAAGATATAAAAAGGATGGAGTCGGTCCAGAGGAAGGCTTCTAAAATGGTGTGTGGTCTTCAGCTTAAGGTGTATGGGGACAGACTTAAAGATCTCAATTTGTATACTTTGGAGGAAAGGCAGGAGAGGGGAGATATGATAGAGACATTTAAATACCTACATGATGTAAATGCGCATGAGTCAAGTCTCTTTCATTTGAAAGGAAGTTCTGCAATGAGAGGGCTTAGGATGAAGTTAAGAGGTGATAGGCTCATATCTAACGGGGAACGCAAGACAAATTTGCCATAAACTACGCTGATATTATGTTTGTAGGATTGTTGCATTGATGTTTAGATGGAGTCCGATGAGGGTTAGGGCCCAAGAGCTCAGCAGAAACACGTTCTGCTTCACTCAGCATATCACATGATTCCATTAGTTTAATGTTTAGTACAGGCTTATATACTGCCATTCATTTGGACATCATGGCAATTTACAATAATTCAGAAGCCAGGAAAGGAACTACAAAATAAATGACAGGAAAGGACAGAAGTGAAGAGAGAGAAAAAACAATCCTAACAGGTACAAAACTAACATACAAGTGCAATATAAGTATTGTAACTGACTGACGTTAAAAGTCGCCCGAAAAGGCTTGCTGGAATAACTATGCTTTAAGGAGCGCCATAAATGGTTATGAACAATTATCTGAACAAAAAAACAAGAAAACCCAATGTTCCACAGTGAAAGCAATCCAAATGATAAAAACAAAAAACTGTGGATGAGGATGATCTGAAAGATGATTTATTTGCCACTCTTCACAATAAAAACAAATACTGTAAACACAAATACAGTAAATCTCTGCGAATTCGCGGTTTGCAAATCACGGACTCAGTAATTCGCGGTATTTTACGACCGCCTCTTCCTGGTACTAAAGTCATAGTTACACTAATCAGGAGCTGCTTTGATATGCTATCTGGTGTATCAAAGCAGCTCCTGATTGGTGTAACCATGACTTTAGTACCAGGAAGAGGCAGTCAGAAAATGTGCCCGGCTTTGCAAATACAATTTAAGCACCCACCGGCACCCCTACTGCCCTCTCTCCTGCCTTCGATCAGCTGAAAAATCGTAATTTGCGGGGTTTTTTTAATTCGCGGGTGTTCCTTGAACGGAATCCCCGTGAATTTCGGGGGGGGGGGGGGGGGGGGGGGGGGGGGGTACTGTACAAATCCAAGTTGATAGTCCACATATATTTATCCTACCGGGCCCTACACGGTCAGTGTTTCGGCGAACACGCATTCCTGAGGGATCCGGTTAATATAAAAATCTCAAATAAAAAATGTAGACTAAAAACAGTATACGTGTCTTTGAGCAGGTCACCAAAATGACTGTAGTGCAGACGGAGTGGCGCGATAAATCGCTATGAAAGTTTTGAGAGAAAATTGAATTCAAATTACACTTATTTTCCACAAGATTCCACCTTAGTGGTTCAATGTGGATCACAAAAGAGTTGGCCACAGAAATACAGGGAGGGGACAACAACCAAGAAGGGAATTTGAGAGCTTAGAATGTGGACTGCAAACCTTATTTACCAGTTTACTAATTACAGTCAAGTGCAACTAAAAGAGCGCCTTAAACTGAGATGCTTCCCCCTGCAGAAAAAGTTCACAGTATTGAAAGTATTTAGGAAGTAACATTTACTGTATTTACATGTTGGACTAAGCTCCCATCCTTTACTGACTGAAGTGCTTAAGAGGGGTTTACAAACAGACAGGAAATGTACTGCAAACTTGCAGAGACCCAATGAAGGGCCTTGTTCATTGGCCTTGGCCCTGCAGTTTACCACAGCCCCTCTTGTTACCATTAGTCTCTCTCTCTCTCTCTCTCTAGGACACACACACTTTCTTTCAACTCCTCTTGTATCTCCAGTAGAGAATGACACAGGGAAAAAAATTATCACCGTCCCTGCCCCGTCCCCACGAGCTCAGTCCCTGTCCCTGTGAGCTTGGTCCCTGTCCTGCAAATTGTCAGATCCTACCCGCGCCTCGAATAGTTATGATTTTATATTGAACTTATTTTATTAAAGTATAAAAAGAGACAATTCTGTACAATTGTCATTTTCTAAACACAAATAATATAGAGCAAGGATCAACAAAACTCCTGTCTCCCCTCCCTTTCACAAATATCCCCTCCACTATTGTGAAAACTGAACAAACCAAATTACCGTATTTTCACGCATATAACGCGCACCCGTGTAAAACACGCACACGGGTATAGCGCGCGGGAAACCGACATATATGTAAAAAAAAATTTATATACCGCACACACCCGTATACCGCGCATGCTGCGCCGACTCTCCCGTCGCTGCCCAACTCTCCTTTCGCCCGCCCCGACTCTCCTCTGGCCACCCCGACTCTCCTTTCCCCCACCCCGACTCTCCTCTCCCCCTTGAAGTCCTGTCCCCACCATGAAAGCCTGATGCCCCCCCCGATGTCCGATTCACCCCCCCGCAGGACTGCTCGCACCCCCACCCCGAAGGACTGCTCGCACGCACCCGCACCCCCACCCTGAAGGACCACTCGCACGCACTCCCACCCGCACCCGCACCCCCACCCTGAAGGACCGCTCGCACCCCCACAGCCTCCCGACCCCCCCCCCTCATCATGTAGAAGTTCCTACCGGTGTCCTGCTGCTTCCTCTTGGCGGTCCCAGCCCTTCTGTGAGCCCTGCGTCTGCGCTGCTTCATCTTCCGGGGGTCCCACCCTTTCTCTGACGTCAGAGAAAGGGCGGGACCGCCGGAAGACGAAGCAGCGCAGACGCAGGGCTCACAGAAGGGCCGGGACCGCCAAGAGGAAGCAGCAGGACACCGGTAGGAGCTTCTATATGATGAGGGGGGGGTCGGGAGGCTGTGGGGGTGCGGGTGCGGGTGGGAGTGCGTGCGAGCGGTCCTTCGGGGTGGGGGTGCGGGTGCGTACGAGCGGTCCTTCGGGGTGAGGGATGCGAGCGGTCCTGCGGGGGGGGGTGAATCGGACATTGGGGGAGGGAACTACGTAAAAAAAAATTTGTAAAACGCGCTCACGCATATAATGTGCAAGGTTATGCACGGTTTGTAAAAACCATGTATAACGCGCGCGTTATATGCGTGAAAATACGGTACTACAGAATGCTACATAGAAAAATCAAGCTAACAGAATACTTCAGTCACACATGGCAGGAATAGTGTTAGGGGAGAGCAACTAGAGCAACTGCCCCCTAGTCAGAGAGAGCCCTAAGCCAGCTAGAAGCTAAAGAAGCACAGCCTGGGCTTTGCGGTTCCCAGTTTTGTCTAATACCAGCTCTAGCAGGATACATATTTCAAATCTGAAATATTGTAATCAAAAAATATAAAATAATTTTTTTTCTACCTTTTGTTGTCTGGTAATTTTATTCTTCAAATTACATTGGCCTCAGGCTTTGGTTTTGAGTTCCTTCTGTCTTCATCGTGGCATGGCTGGCTCCTGAAGGTAAAATTGGCCCAAGAGGAGCTGGGGAGGAGATGGCAAGTCTGACACAGATGTAATTTTTTTACCACAGGAGCAAGACTTTTCATCGCTTCCACGGGGCGGTGAAATGTCTTGTCCCCATTCCTGCGGGGCGGTGAAAGGTCTTGTCCACATTCCTGCAGATTTACTGCGGTGACCACGGTTTACCACGGTAAACAGTCCCTGTGTCATTCTCTAATCTCCAGCAGTCACACTCATTTTGTGGCTCTGTTTCTCAACATCTCTCTCCCTCAGTAACCCCCATTCCTAACACGTTCTCTTTTTTTCTTAATACCCCCCCAATCACCTGCACTCTCTCCCCTTCTCCCTCAGTTCCATGCTCCATCCCCAGAACTCTCTCCTCTCTCTCAATGCCTCCTCCCATCCCCAGCACACTCTCTCTCATTCTCCCTTAATACTCCCACATTCCCAGCAATCTCTTTCTGTCTCAATGTCCTCTCTATCTCCAGCACTCTCTCTCAATACCTCTCCTAGTCACCTAAGTGCTCTCTTCCCATCTCTTGGGCTGGGCTGTTGCAATGGTGCCAATTGCTGGATAGGAGAGGATGGAGTTGGGGCTGAGACCACAGAGGTGGACTTGAGCTCCATATCTGCAAGAGCTGACAGCCAGGTAAGTGACCCTCCTCCCACTTTGAGCTGGCCCAGGCACTTTAGGGCAAATTGTATAAGAAGTGCCCAAAAGGTAGGCGCCATTCAGCGCGATTCAAGTAAAATTGGCTGCTGTTTAGTGAATCACGCTGAGCGGCACCTATTTTGGAGGCGCCCAATAAATAGGCCAGCTCTAGGCACAACTAAAAGTTAGGCGTCCACGCGAGCGCTTAAGCACGCTTAAGAACAGTGATTCTGTAACAAGGCGCCTTTTTACAGAATCACTCTTTCTTGATAGGTGCCTAAGTTTTAATTAGTGCTGATTAAAAAGCGTAATTGAGCTTGTTATTCAATTTAGATAGGTGCCTATCTAGTTAACATTAGGCGCTGGTTACAGAATTTGGGCCTTTGTCTCTGTGCCAGGAGCAGGGCCAATACAATACATACCCTATATGTTGGTCCAGAGCAGTGGTTCCCAAACCTGTCCTGGAGGACCCCCAGGCCAGTCGGGTTTTCAAAATAGCCCTAATGAATATGCATGGAGCAGATCTGCATTCCTGGCATCTCCATTATATGCAAATCTCTGTCATGCATATTCATTAGGGCTATCTTGAAAACCCGACTAGCCTGGGGGTCCTCCAGGACAGGTTTGGGAACCACTGGCCCAGAGGAAGGCTACTAAAATGGTTGGTGGTCTTCATTATGAAGCATATGAGGACAGACATAAAGATCTCAATATGTATACTATGGAGGAAAGGCAGGATGGGGGCGATATGATAGAGATGTTTAAATACTTATGTTTCAAACAAGAAATTCAAAACGAACTACAGTATATTGTATTTAAATTGTATTTAAATATTTAAACAATATAAATCACTTGGACAAGGCACTCACACCATCAACAAAAAGTGGAGAAAAGAGACCTCAGATTATATGCACCCAAAACAGCACAATGTCATTGCGCAAAGTGGATTATCTTCACAGTCACAGGTCTCTAAAAAAACTCCACAGTCCACCCATGGTATCTAGATCAAACAGCTTGCACAAAAATCCAAAATAACTGAAATTGGTACAAAGCCAAAATTGGCCCTGTTTCGCTTACGCAATTTCAAGAGTCCCGGCAAACTTCATTCATAGTACCCATCAACTTAAATCCAAAAACACTAAGGAAAAAACACATGTCCCATGGCGACTCACCTACAGTAGGCAAATTCCACTGAATCATTCCTTGGTTTAAATCCTCCAGTTTTAGTTCAGCTGCACCCAACGCCAATCATTCAGGAACGGCGTCCTGATCTTCATATGTCACTACATTGACCAATGAACTTCTCAAATGTAACCAAAACCAGCACAAAAAAAGAAAATAATAACTAGAAACAAAGGCATAAACAAAAGGAAAACTACCAAAACTAGGAAATCCAAAAACCCTTCAGTAACCGTAACAACAACATAATGATGTCATAGCTTCAAATAAAATGCCACACCAAAACAGCGCTGCGATAATCTTCACAAACACTTTCTGTGTCCCAAATCAAACACATACTCCAAAAACTAAACAATACTGTCTCCACTACTGTCTCCACTCAGTGCCACCATTCAGACCTCCAGGAGACAGTGTCCCAGTCAGAAATCTATTTTTGCTCCATCTGCCACAAACGTCTCTTAATGTTCCCTCTGTGGATTGAAGCTGGGATAGAGTCCAACACCCAACACTTAGGGCTCCTTTTACGAAGCCGCGTTAGCGGCTTTAGTGCACGCACTTTTTAGCGTGAGCTAAGCCCTTCAGTAGCCGAAAAAGTACCACCTGCTCAAGAGGAGGTGGTAGCGGCTAGTGCGGTTGGCAAATTAGCACGCGCTATTACACACGTTAAACCGCTAACGCGGCTTCGTAAAAGGAGCCCTTAAAGTCTGAAAAAGTATGACCAACAGCCAGAGGACATAATTTGAGGTTGAGGGGTGGTAGATTCAAGAGCAATGTTAGGAAATTCTACTTTAAGGAGAGGGTGGTGGATGCCTGGAATGCGCTCCTGAGAGAGGTGGTAGAGGGGAAAACGGTGACGGAGTTCAAAGAAGCGTGGGATGAACACAGAGGATCTAGAATCAGAAAATAATAGTAAATATTGAAGAACTAAGGCCAGTACTGGGCAGACTTGCATAGTATGTGTCTGTATTTGGCCATTTGGGGGAGGATGGGCTGGAGAGAGCTTCAATGGCTGGGAGGGTGTAGATGGGCTGGAGTAGGTTTTGACAGAGATTTCGTCAGTTGGAACCCAAACACAGTACCGGGTAGAGCTTTGGATTCTTGCCCAGAAATAGCTTAAAAGAAAAATTTAAATTGAATCAGGTTGGGCAGACTGGATGGGCATCTACTATGTTACTATCTACTATCTTTTTGCTTAGATTCATACAATAGGGCATCCCTAAAGTAATATAAGGCCCTTTTTCGTGCCCTATCCACAATATTTTTTGGGTACCCCCTAGTCACCAATTTATCCCGCAAAACCTGGAGAGGATCTTGCTTATTCTCCAGAAGAATCACAGATCCGTCTGCGTTAATTTTTATCAGTGGTTATGCATTACGGCTAACAGCACACAGCCAGAAAACAAAATAATCGAAAAAAGCCAAATTTATGGTCATACTAGAAATGAGCTTAATAAAAGGACTCCGTAATGCAAGTTTGTCAGGGGAATGTACGTTAGTGAGTGTGTCATGGGCCTGTCACCAAGTGATGTGTACAATTTATAGAATATGTGAGCATTGCATGACATACTTCTACAAAGCCGCACTAGCGGCTTCTGTGCGACAACAATCCCGAAGCCCTTTATATCTCTATGGGCTTCGGCAGCCACTAGCACAGCTTTCTAGAAGAGGGGGTTAGGCATGACATACTTAGGCATATGAACGTAAGAATTGCCGCTGCCGGATCAGACCAGTGGTCCATCGTGCCCTAGTTGAATCTAGCCTTACCTGCATACGATCTGGTTCTGTTGAAAGTAGGCACAGTCCAACTTTTGGCGCATCAACGTGGCTTTGCGCTTCATCCCGTACACTACGCTCAAATGATCAAGATTTGCTTGTTGTCCCTTCCACCCGAGAAATTTTCTCCGACACCACCAGAAAGTCCATCTTCTCAGTCATAGTGCCGTCACTCTGGAACACTCTTCTCCTGCATATAAAATATGAGTCTTCTCACACATTATTCAGGATAAAACTCAAAACTTTTTTATTCAATACCTAATCTAGGAGCCCATTTCTTTCCCTGGAATAATATTTATTTCAGTTTTTCAACAACAAACACTTCCTTAGAGGTGAATTAACTCCCAATGTTCTATATATCCCCCTCCAATTTTTATATTTTTTTATCTCAATGTATTTTTTTTACCACCTCATAGACTTCCCTCCCCTGTCATGTTAGGGCTCCTTTTATTAAGCCACGCTAGCGGGGTTAACGCGCGTGACTTTTCCTCACGCGCTAACCCCTGCGCTGGCTGAAAAACTACCGCCTTCTCAAGAGGAGGCAGTAGCGGCTAGCACGGCCGGCGGTTTAGCGCGTGCTATTATGTGCGTTAAACCGCTAGCGCGGCTTTGTAAAAGGAGCCCTTAGTCTTATGTAGTATCTGCAACCTCCCCCTCCCCCACATTTTTTTTTTGTTTGAAATAGTTTTTATTAAACAGAAAAGCACTGCACAGCCAAGAAAAAACATTGCATTACAGATAGGATTGGGAGTGTACAAAACAGCGAATCAAGTCATACAGGGGAGCCCCCCCATAAATGAGGGGGAAAGTCAACCCCGCCAATGAGGGGGAAAGTCAACCCCGCCCCTCCCCCACATTTAATTATCATCTGGTGGTGTTTTTGTTTTTAATTTCTGTTTTTTAAATATTTTTATTGACTATATACCATCTAGATAAATTTTGATGGACGGTATATCAAAGAAATAATAAACTTGAAACTTGATACTTGATGAGATACCCTGTTTCCCCGATGATAAGGCAGGGCCATCAAATAAGACAGCCCCCCCTTTTTAGAAAAAAATGTAAAATAAGGCACCCCCCCCCGCAAATAAGCCACCCACCGATACCTGCGCTTACCCGAATCGGGTGGTACGGTGGGTGACTCCGTGTGGTCCCTCCGTCTACCGTATTTGCCTCCATGGCTGCGTGCCGCGCCTCGTCATGAAGTGAAGAGGAGGAAGTGACAGGACTGCAGCGCGCGCACGTGACTCCGCGCAAGGAAACACAGGCAGCTTCCCTCATCCCTCCCTAACGGAGACTGCAGGAGTTTGTTCACGGCCAGAACATCCAAAAGTGAGACACGCAGACAGGTTTCTTTTGCTGTGAGCAATACCACTTACTGTATATAAAGCCTGTTTAAAATGCATACGGTATATAAACAATGGTTTCACATTGTCAAGTCCCCTCTGATGCTGCACTACAGAATAATCTCTTTACTGTGTTTCCCTGATGGAGAACATTGGGGACATTAAATGGTACAATATATGGTATGATGGATAAAGCTGGCCATACACGGTACGATTTTTCGGCCGACCGATTCTTCAGCCGACCGTTTTCTTCCTCCAACGAACGCATTGCGAACGTAATAAAATTCTGTTTTTTTTCAACAATAACTGTGTACTGTAGTCTTCTTCATGGGTAAATAAGGCATCCCCCCGAAAATAAGCCCTAGAGCATATTTTGGCCTTCCAAAAAAAATAAGACAGTGTCTTACCATCGGGGAAACAGGGTAATGTCAGCAGCAGCCAAAAATATGCTGACCACTTCTGGATGAATATTTACTCCCACATTTCTGGATAGTCAAATTGAATAAAAACCTCTAAAAAAAAGTAACTTACTACAGAATATTTGCATAGCTTAACCCTTTAATTGGCAGATGGTGAAACGACTGTTTTACGTAACTTGGGGCTCTTTTTACAAAGCTGCGATAGCGTTTTTTAGCGCCTGCAGAATTTCAGCGTGAGCTAAACCCGCGCTACGCGGCTAGAACTAATGCCAGCTCGCGCTAAAACTGCTAGCGCAGCTTTGCCAAAAGGAGCCCTTGATGCTGAACGAGAGCTACAGTGCCAAGGTAAAAGGCATTTGGAGGTGCAGATCTCCCCATAAGAGCCATAGAAGACACATGTCGCCTCTGAGCAACAATGCCAAATAAATGATTAAGCATCCTGTCACAGTGCTGGTTGTGAAAAAAGTGTGCTTTTCTTAGAACACACTTTTTCCACAACCAGCACTGTGACAGGATGCTTAACCCTTTATTAGCTGTGGTCCTAATAGCATCGTCTCCCCAGTGAGATCACCAAATTTGTCAGGTGGCAGGACTTTATTCTCCAGCATTGCGTAATTTCTCAATCTCAGCCAAAAGATTAAGACGGACAAGTCTTCAGCTCAGACCTATCACTTCAACCGTAGCCAAAACGAAAGCCAAGAAGCAATAATAGTCAACAGGCCCACAGATAGATGATTTTCACGGCATTAAGGATGGAATAAGATGGCAAGAAAATTGTAAGGTGAGCCTTAAGCCCTTTTCGTCCTGCCTTCTTCCGCTCCTGTAGACCAGAGCCTACTTTGAAGCTCAATCAATGGGTAATTGATATGTGATACAGACTGATGCGGCACTGACTCATTTCCAGATAAAAACTAAAATAGAAAGCCAAACTGCACTTTAGAGTTAATTCACAGGGTAGCCTGTTTTAGGTCAGCGAGATAATGGGCAGCCAGGATCAACTCTTCCAATCAAACAATATACTATAATGGACATGATCCCAGGCAGCTATTTAAGGTGCAGAATTATCACTTGAAGAGACAATGAGAAACAGTCTGAAAAGCACAAGACTGTGAAGCCAGACAGTTGGTGTGATTCAGTCCTACTATTTTTAAACCCAATTTCATTGCAGGTTGCAGACTGCAATATTGGATTTTTAATTTATAAAATACATAGCGAAAATCTGCGGAATGGAGCTTAGGAAAACAAAGAGAGGATTATGGTATTACTATGGCAAGAATGGAGAACTCTGGCCCGTAGATGCTGTATCGGACAAAGAAAAAAATCCAACGGATCTGCAGTGAGGATGCAAAAGGACAAAGGCAAGAAAAGAACTGCAGACGGATGTACAAGATGCAGGCAAAGTTTATTTAAAACCAACAAACAATTTGTTGGGTACAAACAGATCCCTTAGGGCTCCTTTTCCTAAGGTGCGCTAGCGTTTTTAGCACACGCTATATGGCCCCCGCGCTACGCGCCAAAAACTAATGCCAGCTCAATGGAGGCGTTAGCGTCTAGCGCGCGCGGCACTGCAGCACATGCTAAAACCGCTAGCGCAGCTTAGTAAAAAGAGCCTTTAGTGCAGATTATGGGACCCAACGCGGTCCGTGTTTCGATCAACACGTCTTTATTAGGGGGTCCTAATAAAGAAATGTATGTATTAGCACTAAGATAATATGCATATGTCATGTGGCTACAGATATGCGGTATGTGGTGTGGTGACCAAGGAGGCGTATGTGAATCACTGAAAGACAGCCAAAGTGAAGAGTAAGTGCCTCATCCAAGGCAAGGCAAATGATGGGATGTATCAAGAGAAGCTTCGTCAGCCGCAAGCCTGAAGTCATAATGCCACTTTACAGAGCCATGGTGAGACCTCATCTGGAGTACTGTGTGCAATTCTGGAGGCCACATTACCGCAAAGATGTGCTTCGAGCCGAGTCGGTCCAGCGGATGGCCACTAGAATGGTCTCCGGACTCAAGGGTCTCTCATACGAAGAAAGACTGGGCAAATTGCAGCTCTATACTCTAGAGGAGCGCAGGGAAAGGGGGGACATGATTGAGACATTTAAATATGTCACAGGACGTGTCGAGGTGGAAAACGACATCTTCCTTCTCAAAGGACCATCGGTCACAAGAGGGCACGAACTCAAACTCAGAGGAGGGAACTTTAATGGTGACACCAGGAAGTACTTCTTCACAGAAAGGGTGGTGGATCACTGGAACAAACTTCCGATGCAGGTGATCAAGGCCACCAGCGTGCTCGACTTTAAGAATAAATGGGACATCCACGTAGGATCACTACGAGGGTCGAGCTAAAGAACTAAGTCATTAGCACCCAGACTTAATGGGGTGGGTCAGTAGAGTGGGCAGACTTGATGGGCTGTAGCCCTTTTCTGCCGTCATCTTTCTATGTTTCTATGGTAGAAGCTGTAACCTGGTCAGACTTTCAGTTCAGCAAAATGTGCAAGTTTTTTTTGCCTTATGAAAGATAACTCTAGTCCTTTACTCAGATAATGGTGCAGGCCAATATCTACGCTCTGAGGCCGTCTGATTTTGAAGGCCTCTCCCTGGAATCATAGGCAGCCTGCTAGAATTACATTTTAAGACAAACTGTGAATATGAAGTCTAGAGTGGCTACTAAAAGAGCTAAACCATAGCATCACTCAGGGCTTCGACTGCTTAACCCTTTCAGGACCATAAGGATCGTAGGCCAATTTTTGTGGTTTTGACGACATTTTTATGGTAAAAAGGGCTTGCAGATGCCAAAAAATTGATTTTTTTTGTGAAATATCATTATTTTTTTTAAAAAAAAATCAAACTTCTGGCTTATGGACAGTGTGGCAAGTGAATCTTCTCGTCAATCTGGCAACGACGCTAATGAATGAATGTCGGAACCAGTTTGTTTACATAAAGGCAGTATCATATGGAATCCGTACATATCAAATTTAGAACTGTAGACTATCCCAATCAAAATTTATAGGATTTTAAAGTTATGGGACAAATATGTCCCTTGGTCCTGAAAGGGTTAAAAGGCACTGCAGATATGCCAGAGGAACCTGGAAAAGGATAAAACCTTAGCCAACCTTTCTTTAGGTCAGGGGTCCTCAAAGTCCCTCCTTGAGGGCGGAATCCAGTCGGGTTTTCAGGATTTCCCCAATGAATATGCATTGAAAACAGTGCATGCACATAGGTCTCATGCATATTCATTGGGGAAATCCTGAAAACCTGACTGGATTCGGCCCTCAAGAAGGGACTCTGGGGACCCCCTGCTTTAGGTCATAGGTAGCAGAATGTCACCTGGGACATGACCTCAACAATACTTTTTCCAATATAGCATCAGTAGCTTGGGAGTGAGGTCATAGGTTGGTTGGTTTGGCGCCTTCAATCAAAATGTTGTTCTGCTGCCCCTGCTTTAGACAAGGTCCTTTCTTGAGCCTAAGAAGCTGATATTGGGTTGATTAATGCAACTAATTTGTTCCAGTCTTCAGAGATTACCCAAAGTTAGGTGCTAGGATGATCTGCGCTAAGTGCAAATTCTAGAAAGGCTGTTTTGCACAGAGAGGCCTTTATAGAATACTAGCTTAGCACACATTGAACGGACACGTATCAGAACTTTAGTAAGTGTCCTTAGGCATATGTTGTTTAAAGATGCAAAGGTAGGCCCTGTTTATCTTTCCCTTCCTTGAAGAGAATACAAGGACAGATAATGTTTAAACAGAGATAATGTGAAGTGAATTCAATTGTTTTGTTAAGCCGTATTTACAGACAGCTTTAGTTAAGAAGCTCTGCTGGTCAAGGCTTTTTCTGACCCTCTGTGGACTTCAATCTCTAGATAGGAAAAATGCTGATGTGTTTAAAGTTTCATGTGACCTTACGTCACATGCCATCACATGCTGGCAAACCTGATTCGTATAAATATGTGAAACTCATAATAAAGGACGGACATATTTGAAAGATGGTTTCTGGTCTTTAAGATGTGTCCCCAGGTACCTGACTTACATATGACAGAGACAGAGAAAGTATGGGGCAGGAATTGGGACCTGAATCCTTTTCAGTTGGGGGCTTGTCCGCGATGGGCAGATGATATCACCGGTATTTTGTGAGTATTTCTGAATTTTTTCTGTTCTTTAATACTCACTGGGTAGTGGTGACCTGTACCCAACCCCTTATTTTAAGTTCAAGCTTTGGGTTCTATTATGGAGTTTTTTTGGAAAAAATCTTGGGGTACTTTCGGTAAGCACCCCTCATATATATACGCAGCTGCCATTCTTTCGGGAAGAATGAATTTATTTATAGAACCCCCCCCTGCCCACTCTGTCATTTGTAAGGTTAAAAACTTTTATAGAGTATAAGATTTTATTGTCTCTTATTACTGTACCTCGCTTATAAGGTAAGATAAGCGAATATTTTTGCATTATTATATTGGCTTTGTAATGAGTAATAAGGCACTTAGGTTACTCCTAGACAAATGAGACTTGTACGGCTGTGTGTGTGTATGACATTTTTCCTTTTGCTCCCATCTTTCTGTGTCACCAATGTTTAATACTGAGGTAGGACATGCTGTTATGTGGAATGAATTGAAAGCGCTGTTTGAATCAGTCTAAGATCTTTCCCTTGTAGTTTGTACACAAGCATTATTTCTTGTCTTCCTTTTGATCCTGCCTAATTTTGTGCGTTTCTTCTACCGGCTGCTTTCTTTGTGTTCTGTGCTGGATCATATTAAAAAAAAAAAAAAAAAGAAACAAGAAAAAGAAAAAATTCCGTTTTAAAGGTTTTCTTTCTTGTGCAGAGCAAAGCTAATCTGTTCTTTGCTTTCATTATCAGGGTCTGTGCATGAATGTTTTTGTCCCTTCCCCCAGACTTCTCTGTTTGGGCTTCCACTGACCCCCTATAGTGCTTCTTTGAAGTTACTCATTCTTGGTTTTATCAAGCAGTAAGGTGAGATTCCACTGTTTGTCTCTTGACTTTTCTCCGGCATTATCAAAACCACCATCTCTTCTTATAATACGCCCATCGCTCTTGTTGTCAATGCTGATGGCATTATTAGGGCTGTTAGTGTTTTGGTAATTCTCATTGCCCTTATGTTTCTTCCACCATTCCATCGGCAGCCAATGATTTTTTTCTGTCATTGTCCTAAAGAATGTTTTATTTTTAGTCCCTTTGGTGAGGTTGCCTTCACCTTTAAGCAACAGTATACCTAGTGTGGAATGTCCTTCGGGCTATTCTACAAGTCATGCACTGCCCCTCATGGTCCTATTCTTATTTTGTACAACTTTTTGTGTTCCATAATTCAGGAGACCTGTCAGGCTGATATAATGGTTGTCTGTGTGTGGTCACAAGGTGTCATGAAATAAACTGCACTGGTGTACATCTGAAGTGAAATACCTGGGTTTTGTCCTGTCTCATGGTCAGAGGAAAATCTGCACTTTCTGCACTGCTGCTATTCTGGGTCGGCCCCGCACAGCTACCAAGAAAGACATGCTTACTTTTCTTGCTATGATTGGTCACTGCCGCCAATGGATCTCTGCTTGTTCCTTCTATGACCAGATTTTGAGACAGACCCTGGTTTCTGAAATGACTGCTCTTATCAGATGGACTTATGAAATGTTGGACATTTAAGATGTGCTTTGGTTTCTAGCTCAAGTTTGGGTTTTCCTGCTTATGCCCACATGTTTTATCTCTTTGTTTGGGACTATTGTAACACCATGAAGGGAGAACATGGCGGTAAATTACGCTCTGTTGCCTTTTTTTATAGTCACTCCTGTTCAAGTTCCCTGACTGCTTGTGCTATGGTGGTAGAGATGGTTACTTTTCTGATCCTAGGTCACCCCATTACCCTTCATACTTTTCACAATGTCCAAGCCCTTCTTTTAAATAGGCTTCTGGGTCTCAAGGGTGAACAGGATTCTCTTCCTCTCTTTTTTCACAGCTTCAGTCCTTTGTTACCACCCCCTCCTCTGAATTTGATGCCTGGCGTTTGGCAGGTGCCCAAAGCCGCCCTTTTAGACGGACTTTGGTGCAAAGAGGGGAAACCCTGGATACCAGCTGCTAGCTCTCCCTTATTCATTGCCCAATATCATGGTATTGGTTATCGTAGTGCTCGCTCGACATTTTAACTTCTTGCTAGTGATATTTTCATTCTTGACCTTTTGCTCCTTGATACAGATATATATAGCTCAATAATTACAACTGGCACGGTTGTGAATTGAAAATAAATTGGAAAATACAATTCCTTTCTATTGTTTTAGCTGAAATTAGGATGTTGCTAATTTAAAATGGGTTTTTTCCGGATTTATACATAGCCATCCCAGATCCATTTTGGCACAGATATTTCTAATGTTTTCCACGGGTCCTCTTTATCACTGCAGAGATAGAGACGCTCCAAAGAGACATTAGCTTTATGCCCTTTTTCCAAATATGAGATGGTTATGATATACATTATTTGTAGTTTTGGTTCTTTTATATCAATGTGTTTATTTGCAGAGTTAAATTCAGCCCTGCACACTTGACAGATGGAGTAATAGCTCCACGCTTAAAAACTTTATGTTTTGTCTGTGTCATGTTTACTTGTTTTGGTTTGGTGGGTACCCCAGGATACATAATATTGGCCATTTCTAGAGCTCTTTTTCCACTTCTTACTAGCCTAACTGCGCAATGTTCTTTTACTTTTAGCTTTTATATTCTGAATATAGTTTAGTTAGGGGTTATAAGAAAAAGCTTTATTTTATGCAGCGTTTATTTCGTGGTGTTCCCTACATATGATCCATTCAATATACATTTCTGAATACATTCAGTACATCAGTATGGTCTCTCTGAAGTGCATAATAGTTATATGCAGCACGATAAAAACATATCCTTTTGGATTGTTCAATTAAGAACCTTAAGTAAGTGAGTATTGTCGCTCTTTTGCCATAGCTATGCCAAGTAAATGAATTGGTATTGTTGCATGTTGCCATGTTCAGTGCAGGCAACATGGTTTCTCTTGTTTTCTATCTCTTATTTGGATCACATTGGAGTACAGCTGCTGAATGATGCACAGACATCTGGCTGCTCTCCCTTTGAGATTCTCACGGGATGACCTTTCCCCGCCCCATGGGTAGATTTTCCCTTGATACAGGAGGAATACGTCTAAAAGCTAATTGAAATATTAGGGCTTGTTCAAAGAAACGTGTCTTGCACTTCTCCTTTCTCTCCACAGATTCCTACCCATTTTTTTCCAGCCTGGTGATTGTCCAGCAGCTTTCCAAGGATCGGAAGCAGACGGATTTCCCCTTTGGCCTTCCCACTACTGTGATCGCTGTGCCCAGGCCCGCTGCACTCACTGAGGAGTTTCCTGTTTGGATCCACGCAAGTCGCTTGAAGAGGGTTAACCTAAAACCCCAGAAGCAAGTCTTCCCTGCGCAGATTTCACCTCCTCCAGTAGAACAACATGATGATCTCATTGCAGCATTCTACCAACTTTATCATTCTCTTACTGGCAACGCTGCTGCTAGTTTTTCTCCCTGTATGGATCATTTCTAACTGGGTCTACAGGGATGATGTGTTCTGGGTTCACGACACTTTCTGCCCATACCCATCTGTAAATGACACTCCTGCTGTAAACAGCACCCCCGACACCTCTTTGCGAACACGACGTCAAGCTGGACTACTCCCTCGCAAAGGCTGTCCTTCAATTGGAATCCAGAAAAGAGCAGTGTGCAAGTTGCCACCTTCTCCTTTGAGTATTGTGACATTGCGGACTGTTCATCAATTGATATCCCAAGGCTGTGCCATTGGTCCTCAGAGATTCCTAAAACTAAGGACATATATATATATATTACTGACTTACGTTGGGGGGATAAGTGTGCATTCTGGGGAGTGGTAGGGTGGAATATTAATACTGACTGGGCTTATAAACTAGAAAATACCCTGAAAAACAGTGGACCAAAATGGTAAATCACTGCTTACTTGTATGACCCTTCATAAGGTTGGACACTGTTATAGGAAAAGTGTTCCTGCACAAATTATTAAGCTTTCTCTTACTATTGACAACCCTAGACCTACTGATGAAGGTATGTACATTATGGACATGTGGTTTAAGGGTGGGTCTAGCTATCATCAGTTTTCTTACGGGATCTATCTACCTCCACTCATCCTCTCCCGCCATCTTGTGGGGGCCTCAAAAAATACTAACCCACTGGCCCCTACATTCAATAAACTTACTGACATGATGGCTATTGCCAATCCCACTTTTGAAGATACTGTGGCTGTTGAGGTAGGGTTTTCAGAACCTAACCTTTGGTTAGAATGGATGAAATTCACTGCTGATCAACATAATAAGAGTAATTGTTACATATGTGCTCAAGCTAGACCCCATCTAGGAACCGTACCTCTGGACCTCCCTCCTGGTATCCAACCATGCTTTTCTGGGTTATTTACCAATATCTCCTCTAATTTTACCTATCCTCTTTGTGCACTGCAATGTTCTAAATACCCTTTGTTGCCAGGACAGCAAAAGCTTGATATTGCCGTTACCATCTATAAGGGCAATTACATATGTCATGTTTCTAATCTGACACAGAGTAGTTTTGTAGGTAATTTACCCCCAGGTTATTGTTCTGTCTTGGCTCATAGGTATGCCCCATTGTTGCTGCATCAGATTTGATATTTACTGGCTTTATGGAGACTTTTGGCTCCCTGTTAAGCTACCCAGCCAGTGGATAGGCCAGTGCACTTTAGTTAAGGTTACCATGCTTCTGCATATTCTTTCTGAAAGGCATCCTTCCTATTCACATGGTTTTTCCTTTTATTTGTCTTGATATAAATCTGATCACATGTATACATAGATGCTATAGGGGTCCCAAGAGGGGTCCCAGATGAATTTAAGGCCCGAGCTCAGGTTAAGGCTGGGTTTGAGTTCCTTATTCCCTTTATTACTATTAATAAGAATGTTGATCGGATTAGTTAAAATTATTATAATCAGCAACGCTTTGTGAACTATTCTAGGGACGCCTTGCAAAGTATTACTGATCAATTAGGCTCCACTTCTCAGATGGTTCTCAAAATCATATGGCCCTAGATATGATTCTAGCTGAGAATTCTGTTAAATTCTCCTCAGTATTTTATGCTGTTGTACTTTTCTTTCTGACAATATAGGTCCTCCTATGGACATTCAGAAATTAGCAGACCTCTTTGCTGAGTCCAAATGTAACTCTGATTTATCTAATTTTTGGGATCAGCACTTTAGTTGAATGCATAATCTCTTATTATTTGCACTCTTGTCTTGACTGCTCATGTACTGTGTTATTCGTATTACAGCTCCTAAAAAGACCCCTCCTTGAGAGACATACCTAGAGTATCACTCCCTTCCAGCTCATGCTGTGTATTTGTGACGTCATTTACATGACGTAAGAGGGGAATTGAACGGACACGTATCAGAACTTTAGTAAGTGTCCTTAGGCATATGTTGTTTAAAGATGCAAAGGTAGGCCCTGTTTATCTTTCCCTTCCTTGAAGAGAATACAAGGACAGATAATGTTTAAACAGAGATAATGTGAAGTGAATTCAATTGTTTTGTTAAGCCGTATTTACAGACAGCTTTAGTTAAGAAGCTCTGCTGGTCAAGGCTTTTTCTGACCCTCTGTGGACTTCAATCTCTAGATAGGAAAAATGCTGATGTGTTTAAAGTTTCATGTGACCTTACGTCACATGCCATCACATGCTGGCAAACCTGATTCGTATAAATATGTGAAACTCATAATAAAGGACGGACATATTTGAAAGATGGTTTCTGGTCTTTAAGATGTGTCCCCAGGTACCTGACTTACATATGACAGAGACAGAGAAAGTATGGGGCAGGAATTGGGACCTGAATCCTTTTCACACATTTAGGGCCAAATTCTATAAATGGTACTGAGGTTAGGCTTCGCCTAGCGGAACCTAGCCAAATTCCACACACAATTCCAAATTGTTTAATTGACTTTAGTACCAGGAAGAGGCGGTCGTAAAATATTAATTGACTTAATAGGCATTTTAATGGAAAATGCCATTAAAAATCAATTTTAAAACAGTGAATTTAACACTAATTGAAGTTGCATGTGAAATTCAGCATGGCGCCTACCATCACTTAAGTCAAGGTGCCTAATACCTGCCTGAAAAGTTGGTGTGGTTAGGGACAGAAAATGGGCATATTTATTTATTTATTCAATTTTCTATACTGTTCACCCAGGGGAGCTCAGAATAGTTTTCATGAATTTATTCAGGTACTTAATCATTTTTCCCTCTCTGTCCCGGTGGGCTCACGATCTATCTAATGTACTTGGGGCAATGGAGGATTGAGTGACTTGCCCAGGGTCACAAGGAGCAGTATGGGTTTGAACCCACAACCCTAGGGTGCTGAGGCTGTAGCTTTAAGAACTGTGCCACTCTAGAAATCAAAATGTAGTAAAAGTGAGCCAAGTATAGGACAGTCAAGCTATTGTGACATCACTGATGAGGTTGGCTCTTATTGGTGGAAAGAGGCATTATGATGTCACAATACCAGCTCTGGTTATCAGAGGCTGAAGCTTTTCACACCATTTATTTATTCAATTTTCTATACTGTTCTCCCAGGGGAGCTTAGAACGGTTTACATACTTTTATTCAGGTACTCAAGCATTTTCCCCAGTCTGTCCTGGTGGGCTCACAATCTATGTAATGGACCTGGGACAATGGGGGCATTAAGTGACTTGTCCAGGGTCACAAGGAGCAGCGTGGGTTTGAACCCACAACCTCAGGATGTGGAAGCTGTAGCTTTAACCACTCTGCCACAGTCTCCCCCTTATGACTTAAGCACTGGTAGATGCCTGTGTTTGGTACTGGTAAATTGGCCAGAAAAACCTTGGCCTAATATAATGGCACTGGTAGGCATGATTCTATAAACAGCGCCTGGCAGTTGATTGATAACTGCACCTAAGAGTTAGGCACCACTAGGTACCATTTATAGAATCAAGCCCTTGATGTCCAGCTTTGGGAGTGAACATTTACGCTTATCAAAGGCTGGTGTAAATGCTCACATAACGGCAGTTAGGCAAATAAATGACAGTATTCTATAATTATGTGCCCAATTGCGTGGCACACCCTTGCTCTGCCCATGCTCCTCCCGTGGCTATACCCCGTTTGGAGTTGTGCACTGTGAAAATTAGGCATTCATGTTATAGAATAAGGCATAGGGCAGATCTGGGCATAACTCCTAATGATTAACACTAATTATTATTATCTCCAATTCAGCCAACTGCTTTGCGTGTGACCTTTGATCCTCAAGAAAAATTGAGTATCTAACGTTAGGCAAAGTATACAGAATTCTCTCCTTAATATCTAAGCTTACTTACAGGCCACCAGATACCTCTTCCTTTCCATTTCTCCCTCGTTAGCTTTCAAAGTCATCTTGCAAGAGTTATGCCCCTGTTATTCTCAGTCTTCCTATTAGCAGTTCCTGGCACCATCCAGGCATAAGTAAAGAACCTGCCATGTTCCCTATGACCTCACTTCAACCATTCTACACAAATACCAATACACCTAGTCTCCAGACAGTACAATTGTCTGTCAGCATGTCTTTGGCCTCCTCCACTCTTAATTTAGGCCTTTCAACCAATCTAACTGGTTTAGAGAAAAGTATCTCCTCAATAAATTCAATGACCTCCTCAGCTGACCCTATCCCATCTCACTTAGTCAAGAATGTCCAGCTTGGAAAGAAACCTTATGTATAATCTGTGGTGAATAATACGAGTCTATCACTTTGATCTGGAAGGAAACGCAAGATAGATCGAACTTTCCATTTTTTTTAATGTGTTCTATATTTAATTGTATTCAATAAAATTTACTTTGTCACAGGTTGATGTGTACATTTCCTTCCCCACTTTCTCTTTGGTGAATAAGAGTCTATCACTTGGACTTTTCCCTGCTCTCTGGAAAAAGACTAGAGTTCACCCTCTGCCAAAGAAACCCAATCTTGATCCAATAAGCAAACTATCATATGTTCTCAAATCTTCCATTCATTTTCAAGGTGGTCAAAAATGAAATCCTGGAAAAACAACAACTTTGCACTGCATCAATATCAATCAATCAAGTTCCTATGCTCATCATAGCACTGAAACCTCTCATGTGTCACTCCTAACTGAAGCCATATCAAAAACAAATGCTGACAAAATGCCATCCTTGTTTCCCTCAATCTTAGGACAGCCTTTGATTTGGTCATCAATCAAAACCTGCTCCTTTCTCGGCTAAATGATTGGGGTATCAGGGGGTTTATTGTTTACTTGGTTTAAGACCTTCTTGGTAGAATTTAATTCAATTTCCGTTTTCCTCTCAAAACTCAGTCCTGGTGCCCACTCTGTTCAGTCTGATCCTGGCACCACTTGGTGCACTTATTCGAGGAGGTTTAGACATTACCTGTTTCTTGTGTGCAGATGTTATTCAACTACTGGCAACTATGGATCCAGGCTCCCTTGATCTCAACTGACCTAACTCATGTCTTGCTATAATGGCAAACTGGCTGGCACAACAAAAGCTAGCTTTAAGTCCTCTGAAGTCAGAAGCTCTTTGTTTCTATAGAAAAGCTCTCCTCAGACTCTTGCACCCTCAATTTTTTAAAAATCAGTCTCCTTAAAAAATGTGGTCCCCCATCCTCAGAGAACTTATTAACTTCTCTTCTCAGATCTCTAGGTTGGTCTCCAGTCCTCTTTTCTGACCCTCTTGAAAATCTAAGAAAAACAAAAGAGGCGATCAGTGGTGCTCAATCTTTATTCACTCAAGACCCGACACATACGTGTTTCGGTTGTAAGGCTTGCCTCAGGGGTCTAATCCTCAATGCGAAGTACAGTATTACAGTTGTCCTCTTATAATGAAGCAATCAAAATCTTAAATAAACGATGATGGATTGAAAAGATGACTTATAAAAGCCATGACTTTTGATTCAGTGGTGGATGACTTTTGAGTCAGTGGAGACACGGAACTGTTCTTACACACAGCTGGTTGGTTTTTATAAGTCATCCTTTCGAACCAGCATCGTTTATTTAACATTTTGATTGTTTCATTATAAGAGGACAATTGCATTACAGTGCTTCGCATTGAGGATTAGAACCATGAGGCAGGCCTTACGGCTAAAGCACGTATGTGTCGAGTCTTGACCACAGGTTGTCTCTTTTGTTTTTCTTTGTTCTACCTTGAGAAGGTATAATCTCCTGTTTGGGTATATCCTATTGAAAATCTGCTATTTATGACACCTATCAGAGAAGGATCAGAAGCTGCTGACATAGGCTCTCATTCTTAACCATTTGATTGATGTAATTCTTTCTCTTCAGATCTTAGGCAATCAGCACTAAATAGACTGAAACTAATTCAGAATACAAAGTGAAGATTCTGGCCAGGTCCAACACATCTGACCGTGTCAACCCTTTTCTGACTGAAATAATCAGAGTACGAATGAGCACAGCCACTGACCCTCAAGCCTTGCATTGAAAAATGCTGGTGTAGAAGGACTGAGGTAGAGATAGACACTAAAGAATGACACGGGATAGTTTCCCGTGGTTATCCGCAGGGATGGGAACGGTGATGAATTTTGTCACCACGTCATTCTCTAGAAAGCTGGGGCCAACTTGCAGCTGGAGCTCTGTAGCAAGCAGGTATCAAACCCTCCTTTCACTCCTTTAAATGATTGCAGACTACACCAAGGTTTAACGCCAATTTTACTCTTCCAGTAGGTTGAAAGGGTATTTTCTTGAACAGAGAACAAAACATTGCAAGAACAAATCCTCAACAGTTCTCCCCTTAGGCTTCTGTTGTAGAGTCCAAATTTGTAAAATCAAGTGCAAGAATCCTCTGTGTTGGATGGATTCTTATCAAATGGTTGGGGATCATCAAAAGACAAATTTGGTGCCATCTCATAGCCCTTAAATCTCCTATGAAGGTAGGGCCAGTGGCATACCAAGGGGGGGTGGGGGGGAGGTCCGCCCCAGGTGCACGCTCCAAGGGGGTGCACAGCCGGCTGGATCCAGAACCTTCTGCGCTGCTCCGTTATAAGTACGGCAGCCGTGCTGAAGTGAAAAAAGGTCCCGCGATAACTGCGCCTCTGTTCTGGAAGAGGTAAGTGATGTTGGGGGGGGGGGGTGGACTGGCAGCTGCAGTCATCGCGGGATCTTGCCGCAGCTCCCTGCATCTGCCGGCCCAGCCCACTCCAACGTCACTTACCTCTTCCATCCAGAGCAGAAGCAGTCATCGCGGGACCTTGCTGATTTGAGATGGTGAAAGAAAGGAGCATAGTAGGGTGGTGAAGGGAGAGAAAGGAGGTCAGGATGTTATGGAAGGGTGTGGAAGGTGAGAAAGGGGGGTCAGGGTGGTATGGAATCATGGTGAAGGGTGAGAAAGGGAGTGAGGGTGGTATGGAAACATGGTGAAGGGTGAAAAAGGGGGTCAGGGTGGTATGGAAGGGTGTGGAGGGTGAGAAAGGGGGTCAGAGTGTTATGGAAGGGTATGGAGGGTGAGAAAGGGGGGTCATGGTGGTATGGAATCATGGTAAAGGGTGAGAAAGGGGGTCAGGGTGGTATGGAAACATGGTGAAGGGTGAGAAAAGGGGTCAGGGTGGTATGGAAAGGTGTGGAGGGTGAGAAAGGGGGGTCAGGGTGGTATGGAATCATGGTGAAGGGTGAGCAATGGGGTCAGGGTGGTATGGAAGTGTGGTGGAGGGAGATAAAGGGGCAGATGCTGATGGAATTGCAGGGAAAGAAACATAAGGGGGAAGGATACTGCATGGAATTGGGTTGGAGGGAGAGAAAGGGGGTAGATGCTGATGGAAGTGGGGGGAAGGGAGAGAACAGAGTGAAATGCCGGACCATGTGGGTGTAGGAGAGGGAAGGGAAGGAGAGGAGAGATGCCAGACCATTGGAGGAGAGAAGGGAAGAAAATGGATGCCAGACTAATGGGGGTGATGAGAGAAATGGAAGGGGGATGCATAAAGTTTCTAGAACGGGAATAGAAAGAGAGAAGATGCCATATAGAAGGGGCAGAGAGAGGGTAGACAGTGGATGAAAGGAAGAGAGTGACAAAAGATGAGGAAAGCAGAAAGCAGAAACCAGAGAAGACAATGTAGAAAAAAAAATTCTATTTATTTATTTATTTTTTGCTTTAGGTGAGATGCATCGCTGTTTCTGTGATGTTGCATTGTATGCAGAGTCCAGCTTCTTGGTGCTTCAGTTTAACCTTTGTCTATGTATTTTTATTCTATCTCCCCATTTACAAAACTGTAGAGCGTGGCTAAAAACCACACTACAGTTTTGTAAATGGAGGAGGGGTTAGTTTGTGATTACATACTAGGCGAAGGTGTTTTCTGTGTTCTGTGTGTTCAAAAAGACATGTTTTTCTGTTAGGATTGACTGTGTAGAATTGATCTGTACTAGTCTGGCTTGTTTAGTTTTACAATGAGTTTATTGAAGTTCTGCTCACTGCAGTATGTAAGATGCTGCCTTTTCCTAGGTATTCATGTGTAATGTGTGGATTGTTACTAAAAATCATGTTTTTTCATACAGATGGGGGGTGTCAAAAAATGATGGGCCACATATGCTAGGTATGCCACTGGGTAAGGCTACTTTTAACTAGCCCTCCCCCTGCAGAGATCCAAGCACTGAGGCTGGCTTCTCCTTATTTGGCTTCCAGAAAATACTGGAACCCATAAGCTGGGTCTCCAACTGTCTCCTGGAGCCAGCAAGTCTGCACACCCTCTCTAAACTTCTGCTGACTTTCCTATCCCCATGCAGGTGCAGATGGGATTATCCAACAGTCACATAACAATTTATAGAAACCCCCACAATACTAATGATATTAAAACCACTGCCAAGTAGTATGTGAAGTGTATGCACCTTTATTTATAGTGCGTACTACTTCATTCTTGCTACATTAATATGATATCTGTGTAAATTAATTCTAGTCGTTAGCATTTGGCTTGTTTCTCCAATACAGCATCCTTCTCTACACTGAATGATATACTCAAACTAAAGAAAATAATTCATCCCATGGACTGATTCTTGTTTAGGTCTGTTAAGCTGTCTGCTGATATTGCATTGCCACATTTTTTGCTCTTTGATAATATTAAGCAAACCAGTGCATTTGTTAACTCAAGTCAAGAAATTTAACTAATGGAGTTTTTTGTTGACCAAGGATGTGTCTTCAACTCCAAACTGCTCTTTGGAGTTGATATGTCCTTAGGATCATTTGAGCTATTTGTATCCAATGTGACACTGAGGTCTTTTTCTCTACTTTAAACACTTTGTAGGAGTATCCTTTGAGTACAGGATCCTTTGAATGTATTTTGCTTGAAATAGTCTATAATTTACATGTGTACCTGTGTACTCCACCCATGCTCTGCCCAAACTCCACCCACATGCATGTCCACCGCCAAAGTACATGCCATCAGCCCATGAGACAAATTTCCCTGCTGTCAACATGCAGCTCCTTGTGACTCCAGGCAAGTTGCTTAACCCTCCATTGTCCCAGGTAAAAAATAAATAACTGCACATAAAATATAAGTCACTTTGCAACCACAGAAAGGTGGTATATCAAGTCCCATCCCTTTTCTTTTCCTAGTCAGTATTCTATAAGAGGCTATTCACATGCTTAAATCACTAGAATTCTTCCATTTTGCACCTTTCTGCTACCTACCTGTTTTGGGCTCTTTGGGGACAACGGGATAGAAAATGAATTAAATAAATAAAACTAGATGACTCCTTATGGAATTACCTCCTTAGTGCTCCACACAGAGGATGAATTAGTACAGATCTGAAACTTGTGAGCAGTAGTGCCAATCCTTTCAATTGAAAGGAAGATCTAGGTTGAGGGGGCATAGGTTAAAGTGAAAGGGGATAGACTCAGAAGTAACCTGAGGAAATATTTCATCATGGAAAAGGTGGTGAATTCATGGAACAGCCTCCCAGAGGAGGTGGAGAGTCTGGAGATTATAACAGTATCTGAATTTGAGAAAACTTGGGATAAGTACATAGGAGTTCTAAGGGAGAGGAAGGGATAGTAGATGGCATGGATGTGCAGACTGAAAATGTCATATGATATATATCTGCATATTTTTTCTATTTCCAACATTTTGGTAATTGAACCTTTTTGTGTGCATACAACCATGTGTTCAATACATGCTCATATATAGGGTACTTTTAGCACTTTAAAAAAAAAAAGCTGTTGCTCAAATAAATGTTTGTGATGGTTATTGGATCCACATCTATTATAAAATAAAAATAGTTCTACAGCTAATATATTGCATATAATATTAAGACACAAATACTGTATATGGGTAAAGTATGTTTTCAGAAATGGCCACTAGAGGGCACTAAAATACTAAAACACAGGGATAAAACACTGAAATGCAGGGTATGCTACCAACTCTTTATGCAACAATTGGTAAATCAGTCATGAAGGGCTAGTTTTATACACCTTTTTCTACATGCAAAGCTTGTTTTACCTGCAGAAAAGGTTTTTTTATAACACTGTGCAGCCAAGAGAAAAATGAAGGTAGATAAAGACCATACGGCCTATCCAATTGTGACCTCATGCGGAAGCCATTTTAGAAAGACACCAGCAAGGGGCAGAAGCAAAGCTCCTTCGCCCAGTGACACACCCACTGGACCACCAAATATACAGGTAGGCCCGGGGGTGGCAGGTAAGGGGGCAGAGCATTTTGGGGGGAAGGGAAAGAGGGGAGGTTCAAGTGTTCTTTTTTTTTAAAGAAAACTTATGCAGGTACCGGCCCAATATTCAGCTGGGGTGAATTTAGGACCACTTTTGAGTTGACCTAAATTCACCTGCTTAGCTTATGCAGGCCTTGACTGAATATCACCAGCCTCACCCCTGACCAACCCACTTTCTGACATCTCAAAAAAGACAATTTTCAGGAGTGCTGCCCAGCTTAGTGCTGCTGAATATCAGCAGCTTGGGGGGGGGGGGGGGGCGACAGGTGATTTAAGCATATCAGAGCCCCTCCAGCCTTTTTAAATTGCTCTGAATATTGGCCCCTTAAATGTTTGGTGCTCAAATGTTGGTTAAACACCAAAATGGAGGTGAAACAGTAGTGTACTTAGGTACTACTCTATAACTTGGCATCTACGTGTTTTTATGTGTAATTGCAAAGAAAGCATTCACATGGGAGAGTATGGGTGTGTCATGAGTGTTCCAACAGTTTAATATTGAATACTGTCATTTGGGCCTGCCTAAATTCAGCAGTTGTGCACATATTCACACTGCTGTCTAACCATCCAATCGAGATGCATGTTTTCTATAAAAAAAATTTTTTTTAAACCCCAACCTTGAGGTAGGCCGCCTACACTATAGGTGTCTGTCATGGGTGCAGGGAGATGCTTAAGCTCACCCAATGCTGGGCATGGTTTCACCCGGAAGTGGCCTTGGGCGAGCTTAAATGGCCCTAAGTGTCTCCCTAGGGCCACAATAGGCGCCTGAAATGTAGACAACAAAAAGCTGGTCAACATTTCAAATAGATGTGGCCGCTGAGCTGATCGCCATAAGAAAATCTCCCAGGAGGGACCCACTCTTTCCCACTACTACCCCTGAACCCCCACCTGACATGGTCTGCAGCAGGAGGGATGCCCACTCCATCCTGCCGCTGATGCGCTGAATCCTTGACACACTCAACACCTCCCCCCATGTCCAATTGGCAGGAGGGATGCCCACTCCCTTCTGCCACTGGCCCTATCAATCCCCTAAATTCCCGACACTCCACAACACCTATCTGACATTCTCCAACATTCCCCACGACACTCCCCAACACCCGACATTCCCTATGGGAGTGGCCTTTGGTATCCCAGAATGCACTGGGAAGGAGGCCTAAGACTCCGGTTGGCCCAGGTGCCTAAGGCCCTACCTGGGCCAATTGGAGCCTTAGACCTCTCCCCGATACATCCCAGAATGCACTGGGAAGGGGAAGGCCTGCTATTTTGGAAGAGGTGCGCCTTCTAGCAGGAGGGAGTGGGTATCCCTCTTGCCGGCCATATGCTAAATGTACAGGGGGATTTGAGAAGTGTCAGGGGGATGTTGTGGTATGAGTGAGTGTCAGGGGCTGACAGGAGGTGTTGAAGAATGTCGGGTGAGTGTCAGAGAGTGTCAGGTGGGTATTGGGGAGAATCGGGTGGGTGTTGGAGAATGTAGGGCGGGTTTTGGGGAGGTTCAGGGGCTGGCGGCAGGAGAGAGTGGGCATCCCTCATGCTGGGGGACTATGAGAGGGGGTTGGGGTGGTGGCAGGAGGGATTGGGCATCCCTCCTACCGCAGACAGTGTCAGGTGGAAGTTTGGAGGTGGTGGCAGGAGGAATTGGGCATCCCTCCTGCTGGCCAAGTTCACGTGGGAAGGGGTGTCATGGGTTCCCTGTCACAGCCGCTCAGCTGTTTGTGGCAGGGGAATCCCCTGCTGCGATCAGCTGAAGGGAAGGGATTAGGTGCAATTCTCTAGCCGGCACCTGTGACAAGGGCACCAGTTAAAGAATCGGGCCAGTAAGGTGGGGTTGGTCATCCGTCCGTTAGGGCAGATGCAATTTTGTATAGGACGCTGATGTGCGATTCTCAGCCTCTTCTTAACCGGTGTCCTATACAGAATTTCCACCTATATGCAGGCACCTAATTGCTGGCTTACGCTAAAGTTCTATAGTGGATTAGGAGCACAAATGTGCCATTATAGAATATTAGCATGGAGGGGCGTCTAAGTCCAACTTTGGGCGTTTCCCACAAGCTGTTCAAAAGTCAGGGCAGGGTAATGTCCATTTTTGAAATCACTAGTTGTCCACTTTTTTGTTTTTAAATGACCTATTTGGACATCTTGGCCCTTAGGAGATATAACTTTTTTGGCCATTTTCAAATACAAACACGTCCTAGTTCAAAACGTTCAAATCAAGCCCCTTTGGGGGCACTGGTGTTTACAAAAAAAAACTAAACAGTTTATATCAATTAAAACATACATAAGATGAAAACATGAATATGAAGTTTAAGGTTAACATCTTGACAGCCCAGTGTGCAGGGCAGGGCTCAGTATTTAGACTACATAATTTAACTGTTATAATTTTGCTATGTATAACCAGCAATTGCAAACTTAATTTCTATATTATATAGTGTAGGAATCTAAGCCACATCCCTTTTTCTGGGGGCACCACCAGGCCTGTGTTCTGAATGTGAGTACTCTCCATTTTGGGCTGCAACTCTGTTCTGGCAGGATTTGATGGTTTGGTTATGTATTGTGAAATTTTCTATAAGTTTTAGCTTTTTGTATGTAATTTTATTGTGTATGTTGCTTTGTGCTCCACCTTGAGAAAAGCGGAATATAAACAAACAAACATTGAGGACAATTTTCAAAGGCATTTGAGCAAAAAGGAGCTTTTGAAAATTGACCAACACATATATGCATACAGGAGGGCTGGGGGAGCTCCTAGGGCTAGGATTTGGGCAGATTTGCACACCTATTTTTCCCGTCAATTTGAAAGGATGTCTGCAGGTAGTAAGTACTAGAGGTCTGCACGGGAACGGGGATCGCGGGAATCCCGCAGGAATCCTCGCAGGAATCCTCGCAGGAATCCCCCTAATCCACGAGACTCCCACGGGGACCCCACTCTGACCCACGGGACTCCCACGGGGACCCCCCTCTAGCCAACGGGACTCCCACGGGGATGGAAGGCTTTGGAAGCAGGGTTTGTCCATATAATATAATGGACACGTCAGCCTTAGTAAAAGAGGGGGTTTATAAGTTAATTACCTGAACAGAAAACACAAAAAGGGTTCCACCAAAGAGATTCCACAAGGAAAACAGCAGTGCAAACACAAAAAAAACTGTGGAATTGATGATCCTGTCAGAAGTAATTGTTGCTTTTTATGGGGACGGGCGGGGATGGAGAGGATCCTGACGGGGACGGGTAGGGACGGAGAAGATCCTGGTGGGGATGGGTGGGGACGGAGAGGATCCTGGCGGGGACGGGTGGGGACGGAGAGGATCCGGGTGGGGATGGAGAGGATCCTGGCGGGGACGGGCAGGGATGGGTGGGATTTCTGTCCCCGCGCAACTCTCTAGTAAGTACCCCCCACCCTGACTTTACATACAGGTGCTTTATTTGAAATCTTCTACCAATATTTCCTGAACTATCTCAGCTGACAATCAATTTTTCAGGATAAGTGCATCTATATAAAAGCTAGAAACCAAAATAACCTTTTATCCTGGAAAACGTATGGAACTAGCTCGAATTGCAAAAGATAAAGATGTTTTCTTATTAAACTGAAGGAAAATAACACTCACATAAATTACTCTAGTAGAATAGCTCTTTGACTTTTAGCTGCATTGAGGGAAGGCAATTTTCAGAGCTTTGATTAAGCGCTTGTTACCCATGTAAATTACTTTGAAAATTGTTCTCTTTGGGTTTCCATAGTTATCAGTCCTAACACCAGTGGTATAACCTAAGCCCTTCAATCTCTGCTTCCTTTGATTACAGGGCAGTGCATTGCACATACAGATGATTCACAATAACTATGATACATCATGCCCGAGACCAGTGCTCTGTACAATATAATAGCATTCTTTCTCTTGTTCATGTTTACACCCACTGTTTCATTTGAGATGTGTTTCAGAGGCGTAATGACACACTGAAATAGGTTTTTGTCATGGCTCTCAAACTTCTTGGCCTTTTTCCTGAACTGAGGTTGACCTCTCATGGGTAGGCCAGATTATTCAGCGCCACGGGCAGAGGCTAGAGCAGAGCACATCTGG
The DNA here is from genome assembly GCF_902459505.1 of Geotrypetes seraphini. Classification (NCBI taxonomy): domain Eukaryota; kingdom Metazoa; phylum Chordata; class Amphibia; order Gymnophiona; family Dermophiidae; genus Geotrypetes; species Geotrypetes seraphini. The sequence continues at coordinate 99,871,182 of NC_047090.1, read as the reverse complement.
GTTCTCCCTGGACCTCCTCAGCACCAGAATACATCATCCTTCCCAGCTCCCTAGACAGAGCTTCCTGACAAGCATGAGATACAGCAGAACTTGGAGAATCCAAACCTCTACCAGCTGTGCGCCTGCTTTCTTCCTTCCACTGGGAAGTCTGCCAAAAATAATTTAGCAAAGCTGCTCCCATTTTCTTTTAGGAAAATAAAACCTCAACTCTTAACAAAAAACTAGAATTTTGCAAATAATATTATTCTTGTTTTCCTTACAAAATTAAACCTGGTTATAAACAGTTATAGCAGGCCAGCTCAGTGGCAGAGGAAGGTCTTGGTTTGATTCCTGGGTCATGACTTGTGTTCACCCAGTTGGCCAGAGCTGGGAATTGCCATAGAGGCACCATTTACAGACCCAAGGGGGAAGAAGTCTTAGTCAACTTAACAAGGACATCTGCCTCCTCGTTCTATAACAGGCTGCCTACAGTTAAGCACCAAGGCAGTAAATGGCGCCAAAGGTGGGTGCCAGAAAGATCCATGCTAAACTAGTATTTTGCAAAGGGCTGCAACAATTGGTTGGGAAGTTCCTGCAATCTCTGTTTGGTGATACAAACCTCCAGATCCATCCACACCTGTTAAGGGGCTAAAAGTTACTAGAGCAAATTAGGTGGTGAGCCTGGATCAGGGCTCAGAGAAGGAGCCTATACACTACTGTCACTCTTTGATGGAAAAATAGTCTTCACAGCTGTGTGGGAAGAAGCATCTTTAATTATAACAAAGGAGTCCATAGGACCTTGAACATTCCTTTGTTGTCAATGATCCTTTCCTTGTTTCCATATCAGCGATTTAAGAAGAAAACAAAAGTACCTTGAAAAGAAAAGGTTACAGCAGTCCATCAATCCCAAGTTTCAAATCCTCGGCTGTTCTTCAATAAGTCTTCGATGGCTCCTCAGTTGGCTCCAAAGGGGCTCCAAAGGTGACATCATACACCAGCAACAGTTCTCTCCTGAGGAACTCCGCTCCCTTCCTCCACAGCACTCCAGACAGAGACAGCTGACTTCTCTCCTCCCTCCTTTTTTCTTTCAATGCCTCCTTTAATTGGCACAGCAAGTTACAGTAGTATTCTGCATTAATTGTTTGGCCCCTTGGAAGATAGTCAGTCATTACAACACCTTCCTGATCCCAAAACACTGGCCATGGCCATGACCTTCCTGCTGACTTTTGGGTCTTGAATTTCCTTGGCTTTGGAGAACCCGAGTGCTACTATTACATGAACTATTGTTTTGTCTCAGGATCATAGTGGTGTAACCACGTTTCATCAACAGTAACTAGCCATTACAAAAAGGTTGGCACCAGCTCATTGAAAATGCTGCAAAATCAACTTGGAAGTGTCCACTCCATGTCGTTTCTCATCAGCATTCAGACATTTGAGCACCTACTTGGCTGACATCTTCTGCACACTCCGCTGCTCATGGATTATACACCCAACACATTCCCTGGATATCTGTAGTGTCTCAGCAATTGTTTTAGCTGATATTCACTGATCTGCCAAATTCAGGTCATAGACATGGTCAACAATTTCAGGAGTTGATAGATTGTGAGCCCACTGGGACAGATAGGGACAAATGACTGGGTACCTGAATGTAAATCGCTTAGACAATAGGCGGTATATAAATAAATAGTTTTCCCAGTTGTTCATAATCACTTTACATAAGAATAGCCTTACTGGGTCAGACCAATGGTCCATCTAGCGCAGTATCTCATCTTCGAGGAGGCCTATCCAAGTCACAAGTACCTGCCAAAAAAACCAAATAGTAGCAGCATTCCATGCTACCATCCCTTGTCTGCCACAACAGCAGACTATGGACTTTTTCTCCAGGAACTTGTCCAAACTTTTTTTTAAACCAGCTACATTAACTGCTCTTACCATATCCTCTGGCAATGCGTTCCAGAGCTTAACTATTCTCCGAGTGAAAAAATATTTCCTCCTATCAGTTTTAAAAGTATTACTCTGCAACTTCTTCGAATGCCCACTAGTCTTAATGCAGTAAAAAATCAATCCACTTGTACCCATTCTACACCACTAAGGATTTTGTAGACTTCAATCATATCTTCCCTCAGTGGTCTCTTTTTCATACGAGAGGAGTTCCATCCCCTTTATCATCTTGGTTGCTCTTCTTTGAACCTTTTCTAGTACCACTTTAACTTTTTTGAGATAAAGAGACCAGAACTGAATGCAATATTCAATGTGAGGTTGCACCATTAAGCAATACAGAGGCATTGTAATCTTAGTCTTGTTAACCATCCCTTTTCCAATAATTTCTAGCATCCTGTTTGCCTTCTTGGCCGCTGCTGCACATTGGGTGGAAGGCTTCAGCTTATTGTTTTCAATGACACCCAGATCCTTTTCTTGAGCACTGACCCCCCAAGGTAGACCCTAGCATCTGATAATTATGATTTGGATTATTCATCCCAATGTGCATCACTTTGTATTTGTCCACATTAAATTTCATCTGCCATTTCGATGGCCAGTCTTCCAATTTCCTAAGGTCTTCCTGCAGTTTTTTACAGTCCGCATGCATTTTAACAATTTTGAACAGTTTAGTGTCATTTACAAATTTAATCACTGCACTTCTGTGAATGGTGTAATATCTACTCCATTCCCATATATACCTTCATCGGCCAACCGAGGTCTTTCTCCAGACTTTTCTTCCATGAACAAAGAACAGAAATGTTTGTTCTTTGTTCATGGAAGAAAAGTCTGGCACATATGCTTTTTCCTAATCGCTTTCCACCTAGCATTTCTCAGAATCTTTTAGTCTCACAATTCCATTTCTAGTCTTCTTTCTTTCTCCAAAATACTTGAAAAAGTATTGTCTCCTTTTTATCTCTCTAGCCATTTTTTCTTCTGCCTGCACTCCCTCCTGCCTAGATGGGCCACCTCTTCAAAATGGTGGCCCTTCCACCCTTCCAGTGCATCCTGGGATACACTGGAAGGAGCCTAAGACTCTGATTGGCTCAATCACCTAAGGATCTGCCCCTGGGGAGAGGCATTATGCATAACGGTGATGCACTGGGCAGGGCCTTATGCATGCTGGTGATGTACTGGGAGGGGCCTTAGGCACCTGAGCCTATCGGGACATTAGGCCACTCCCAGTGCATCTCAGGATGCACCAGGAAGGGAAGGGCCACCATTGTGAATAGGCAGCCCTTCAAGGCAAGGGGGAGTGGGCATTCATCCTGCCAGATTTTTGACAAAAGGTATGGAGAGCAGTGTTGGGGGTGGAGGGTCCTCGAGCTGGAGGGGGTCTGACCTGACCCTCCCCCTCCCCCCGGAGGCCACCAGACCACAGGATTTTGTTTTTGAATGGTGGTAGTGGTCAGGGAGATTAGAAGGGGTGTTTGGTGTTGGAAGGTGTTAGGGGGTTCCAGTTTTGGGCCCCCCCTACCAGCGGGACTGTTTTTTAAAAATGCTGTTCTGCCTGTGTTGTGTGTACACAACACACACACAACAGTTACCGGCAGCTCCAGAGCTGCCAGTAATTAGCGACTGGAAACAAAGGGGGATTCCCTTTTGTGCATCACTAGGAGAGTTCATTTAAATACTAATGAGCTCCTAGTGATGTATTTGAAGAGGGTTCTCAGTGGTACAGGGAGTTTGGGAAGGGGGGCACGAGCGGCAGGTGGGGGGAAGCACGCATTTGCCCCTGGCGCCCCTACCCTCGCTTTGCCACTGGGTACAAGCATTTATGCCTGCCAAAGACAGGTATTGTATAACATGGTGCCTACTTTCTGGGAATGCCCCTGACCCCTCCATGCATGGCCACATCCCCTTGGAAGTTTCAGAATCTGGGGGTATATGTATAATGCTCTCTCCCATATTAACCTTGCCCCCCCCCTCCCACCCCCAAAAAATTGGCCACTGCACCTAGGAAGCTCCAGGCAAAACTGTGAGAAGTCTGATAGGAGATTTGGCCATAAACCTTTGCTTTAAAAATCAGTCAGGAATTACAGCAAGCATATCACTGGGTTTTTGCTCTCATTCCTGCCGCTGCAAAATAAAAGATCAGCTTAAGAGTCTGTTACAGCTTCTACCACTGAGCTTTGTAAAACTGGCAACTACTAGAAACAGCTTTAGTTATATTGGACCTCATCTTTGGAATGAGTTGCTGACTGTAATCTTTAGTTACACTGTCTATCATAAAGCTTTAAAAACCTGATTATTTACAAAATCACTTTGGGTTGTCTTAACTCTGCCTTGATGTCTTTTGGACAGATATATTAAGACAGTAACGGGATTAAGCTGATGAAAAAAAATTTATTGGTATAATTGTTTACATTGGTTTATATGTGAGAAATTGTTGCTTTAGCTTTATTGTTGGTAAATTGTGTATATTGCTATTGTTTTTATTTTTTTTTTTTAAAAAGAAAATATATCCAAACTGAATGTTTAAATATCAAAAACCCCAAAGTACAATACATTCAGATATAAACTTGTGAGAGGGACTCTTATAAGTCAGATAACAGTAGAGAAAAAGTCCTCAGTGTCACAGTGGATAAGACAAACAGCATATCCTGAGGATAATCTAGTTTCAAATAAAAATTTGAAGAAGAAGACACATCCCTGGTCATAAAAACTCCACTTCAACTGACAGTTTACTATTTTCAAAATGTCATATAATAAGTCTTTCAAAAAGTCCATAAATATAGTTAAGTAGAAGTAAATCCACAGCACTTATCTTCAGTAGATGTCTCCTCAACACACAGCTTCATGTAGGAAAAATGACTCCACATGCTTCGTATCTTATAAATTAATTCATTTCTAGATATCTGTTTAGCGATCTGTTTAGGGCCCCTGTTTCGCATAAAGCTTTGTTAGGGGAACCTCTTATAGTTAAGCTTAACCCTTCAAAGAAGAGCGATCAAGATGGTAAAGGGGAGGAAAGACTAAAATGGTTAGGGCTCTTCAGCTTGGAAAAGAGACGCCTGAGGGAAGATATAATTGAAGTCTACAAAATCCTGAGTGGAGTAGAACGGGAACAAGTGGATCGATATTTCGCTCCGTCAAAAATTACAAAGACTAGAGGACACTCGATGAAGTTACACAGAAATACTTTTAAAACCAATAGGAGGAAAATTTTTTTCACTCAGAGAATAGTTAAGTTCTGGAACGCATTGCCAGAGGATATGGTAAGAGCAGATAGCATAGCTGGTTTTAAGAAAGGTTTGGACAAGTTTCTGGAGGAAAAGTCCATAGTCTGTTATTGAGAAAGACAAGGGGGAAGCCACTGCTTGCCCTGTATTGGTAGCATGGAATATTGCTACTCCTTGGGTTTTGGCCAGGTACTAGTGACCTGGATTGGCCACCTTGAGAACGGGCTACTGGGCTTGATGGATCATTGGTCTGACCCAGTAAGATTGTTGGCGGTATATAAGAATAAAGTTATTATTATTATTATTATTTGTTTTGAGAAATTGTGTATACTGTAATTGTATCTATTATGCTATTTACTTTTTTTTGTAAACTGCTTCAACATATAATTGTTTTTAGTGGCATATCAAGCAGGGCAGGATTAATTCGTCGAAGGCCCCTAGGCACACAAGTACACTGGGCCCCCTGCCCCGCCCCACCCCACCATGCGCCCAGGCGGAAACAGGAAGCTGCGTTAGAGGGAAGCTTTGAGCAAGCAGCACCGCTTGCACAATTGCAGTTCCCGTTGCCTTTCTTACCCGTGTTGCTTGTTTGTCTTACTTTCCGTCAATGGGGGGAGGGCTGCTTTGCCGATTGGGGTGGGGCCCGCGTTGCCGATCGATGCTGGAGGGGCCCATCGCCGTTTAGAAAAAGCAATGTTGATACCCTCCTTTATCGGGCCCCCCTGACCATTTCGGGCCCTAGGCACGTGCCTACTTGGCCTATTGGTTAATCCTGCCCTGATATCAAGTGCATAAATCAAATCAATGAAAACTCTGTTAACTTCCTTTCTTCAATATGAACAGGAAGATCGAACACAAACCAGTGCTACTTAGAGCTAAAAGAAGGCCAAAGGGAACATTTTTTTAAAACATATGGGCAAACTGACAAAGGAAATGCTCACCTTTTAGTCTAAAAATAAGCAAATGTTTCCGAAAATACTTGAACTACATGCCATCTGCCTCCCAGCTAGGATTCCAGGACTTAGAACTGGCACAGAAGCCAAAGGCAAGAATAGAAAACTGACAAAGACAAGGGACGAGCCGGCAGATTAATCTCATCACAGAGCTTAATTACTTAACAAATCAATCCATGCTGATAATTGCCAAGTAGCAAGCAATTGTTGGCATTAATTTGCACTAATTAGAATTTACGTGCACAACTTTCTGAGCATATTATATAAAACAGTGCTTTTAAATTCTACTGTGTGGCTCTCAAAAGGGGGAGTGGCTGGGAGAGAGGCATGGGCAGGTCGTGGGCATGCTTGAAAGTTAGGTGCTCTGTTTTAGAATAAGCCCCATCATTGCACAATTTAGCTGCAGGCATTTATGCCAGGTTTTAATTGGTGTAATGGCCACATCTAAATTTAAGTCCTGGGGAATGGCCCTGATTCTATAAACACAGATGCCGTTGAGTGCAATTGTCAATCATCCACTAGGCACCGCTTATAGAATCATGCCTAGCGGCACCTAAGCAGTTGTAGATACCGGTAGTCATTGAAACCTTAGGTGCACTCCCAGGTAGGCCAGGGTTTTCTTGGCCTAAATGAGTGCACCTAAGCTAAGCACCTACCAGCACTTAAGTCAAACCATGTCCAAAATCTGCCCAGAATCTGTCCCTAGCCACACTTACTTTCTGGTAGGTGTTTCAGAGTAAACACCTACCTCAAAGTGCTAGGTACCTACCAGATAATCAATTTTAAAAATTGTTTTAAATTGCTTTTTAGTGGCATTTTCAATTATCAGCGCCCAGTAAGCCTAACTGAAAAATGGTTAGACACCTAAACCGTCTAGGCGCACTGATCTAAGCGTCTAACGTCGGGTACCATTTATGAAATAAGGGCCTATCTGTATTCTATAAACCACATCTAACTTAGGATGCGGTTTATAGAATAAAGCTAAGCATGGATTTCTTCGGTGCTGATTTTTTAGGCAACATAGATAGAATCTATACCTATATCTTCAACTAATATCTAGCACAGGGATCTCAAAGTCCCTCCTTGAGGGCCGCAATCCAGTCGGGTTTTCAGGATTTCCCCAATGAATATGCATTGAAAGCAGTGCAAGCACATAGATCTCATGCATATTCATCGGGGAAATCCTGAAATCCCGACTGGATTGCGGCCCTCAAGGAGGGACTTTGAGACCCCTGATCTAGCACTTACATATAAGGGTTCTAGAATAAAGCAGTTACGAGCCTAACTCACAATAGTTAAGCACAAGCATTCACATCAGCCTTTGAGCTGGCATAAGTGATCATACCTAAGATTAGGCATGTAACCACAGACTGCAGACTTACAGTATGCTAGTATTCTATAATGGCAAGAAAGATGTCCTTTCAACCAATTGTATTTTTATTCCTTAGATATTTGTCCCACCAAGGCTCCAGGTTTCGGCATATGTATATGCCTTCCTCAGGGGACACTCCCCTAGCCAGGGAGTCCTAGCCAGGGATCTCGGCAGTGCTCTTAGAGGAAACAAAATCCACTGTTATGATGCAAGCGCTGGGTCCTTCCCAACCTTGAACAGCAATGGATAGCAACAGAAGGTGAAGCCTGAAGTCAAACCACGTTTGGTTGGGAGGAGAAACACAGCTCCAGGAGGAAAACAGGTCAGACTCATCATCAGTTGCAGAAATACTTCTGGGAAGGACTCAGCGCTTGCACCATGATGGTGAATTTTGTTTCCTTTAAGAACACTGCAGAGATCACTGGCTAGGGCTCCAGGAGTGTCCGCTGAGGAAGGCATATATATTTGCCGAAACCTGGAGCCTTGTTGGGATGAATATCTAAGGAATAAAGATACTTTTAGTTGAAAGGACATCTTTCTTTCCTTTTGCATTGTTCTGTTTCCATAGTAAGGCAAGGTTTTCTCTGTTTGCTTGTTCGTTTAGTATTCTAGAATGGCAATTACATATAATTGCTGATATAGAATCCACAGCATCCCAGCACCTAACTCTCAGCCACCTTCTGAGAATTACCCCCTATAGGGGTAATTTAATAAACTTTTTTTCTGGGGATAAACTCTGTTTTTTCCCACAGAGCAAAGTTTTTATACTATTATCCTGAAGTCAGGGCTGGATTAACCATTTGTTGCGCCCTAGAAAACCAGGCGTGTTAGGCCCCCCCCCCATAGAAATGAAAATAGTAAATTTTAGAACTCCCACAAAAGGGGCTCCAAATCATTCCGTCTGCAAAAGAAAACTAGCAGAGGAGGAAGGAACAGGTAAGATTCACTGCTGCTCACTCCTCCTGGCTACTGGAGACAATGTACATGGGATAGGGAGAAAAGACAGACCTCTCTCTGGGAGTGGTTGCTCTGGCTCCCTTCCTCGCTCTTCTTTCTGCCAGCAACTAACTTATCAGGGAAAAGAATCTCTATTGGGAGCCATCAAATTTAGCACAACTACTAAAATGTTAGCCTAGTTTGCCTATGCTTTAATTCTGCCTTCTCTGGGATTTTGCACATATAAAATAAACCCAGAGAATGTGCATGCTTACTTTTATGCAACCAAGGGGCTGATTTGCATAATCTGGGTAGCTTTCTCCAGAACTACAGTGATTAAAGAAACTGCTGGCTATTTGGTGATAAATTACGTACATCACAGTCACTGCATGCTCGTACCTGTCTGTGCGTTACACTTGGTGACGCTCTTCCAAACATGGCTTTTCCTAAAGGTGTCAAGTTAACAGCAGGGGACAGTTTAAACAATTTTGAAAAGTACACTCTCAATCAACATATGGTACTATTAGCAAGAAATTCTCAAATGTTAAAGATGTGGAACGCAAGAGGAAAAAAGTATATAAGTAAAAAGGTCACATGTATATATGGTTTTATTTGAAATGACCTGATAAGAAAGACCTTAGAGATGACGACTGAAAGCTTGGTTATGGTACAATATCATCAGCCGTTATTACTGGGGCAATTTTGAAGTCATTTTTGAAGGCCTTGTATGACAATGACTTCTTGATGACAACTTGTGGGAGCTTATACTAGCGATAACATGAAATATCATTGCAATCCTTAATACAGAAAAACAGAGTGCTAGAATAAAATGCATCACTTTAATTGGTCACAATAATTGAAATGAATCTGTGTAATCCAAATCACTTCGCCAATAAAGACTCAACATAATCTTATAAACTCCTTGTAGGGGTTAATAATGTTCAATTCTCCTCATAACCCTCATATGTCTTACAACTTCATAACACTTTTAACACTAGAGCCATCGTAAGCGACCCTCCAAAGAACTGGTTTAATGGGGGTTTAATGCCGCTGGGTAGCGGTACTTTTAAAGCACTGCAGGTGGCAAAATAAAGTTCTTCACTTGACGGACTGCTCAGATAAGTCAACAGTTATTTATTTATTCAATTAGTAGACACTTTAAAAACTAAAAGACAAAAAATTAAACACGTTAATGAAAGTTTTAAGAATTTATAAGAGTTTTCGTGAATATCACTGGAGCCAATGAGGAAGTGACATTAAACCTCCATTAAATCAGTTCTTTGGAGGGTCGCTTCCGATGGCTCTAGTGTTAAAGTTTTCAAGTTTTTTTGTTTTTTTTTTCAAGTTTTTATTAATATTTGATCAATCGCTTATTCGGTTAGCTAAGCGATGTACAGCTTTAAAAAAAAAAAAACATAGGATGTGAAAACTAACAGGGTAAAACACATCTTTTAACTCTAGGACAGACATGAAGCGTGGGGATAGCGGAGGGGAAGTTACAATTTTTAGTTCAAGATAGAGAACAAAAAAAGGGAAAAACAAGAGGGAAGGTAGCAAAATAAAGGCTTGAAGTTTTATGTAGTAGGTCACATTATTAGATCTTGAACGCGTCTTTAAAAAGAAAAGTGTTATGAAGTTGTATGACATATGAGGGTTATGAGGAGAATTGAACATTATTAACCCCTACAAGGAGTTTATAAGAATAAAATACATAGCATATATATTTACTTCTATACCGCAGTACCGTGAAGTTCTATGCAGTTTACAAAAGAAAAAATTACAGTTAAGTGAAGTATTTTAATTACCTAAATATCTAGTAAACAGATATGTTTTCAAATGTCTCCTGAACAATTGATAGGTACTAGAAATCGCGATTAAAAGATTTAAATCCTTATCCCAAGAGGCTGCTTGATAGGACAGAAGGTAATGATGGTATCTTTTGAATTTACACCTTTTGACGGATAGAAAAGTGAATAATACATGTGACCGTCTTGTGTGTTTAATATTAGCAAATGTGAACAAGTCCACAAGATAATTAGGTGTAAAACCGAACAACACTTTATAACAAATGCAGCCAAACATGGCACTGTGGATGAATATCAGTAAGAGCTACTGGAAATGCCCTTAAATAGGGTTTAACTAGTATTGTGATCTAATGAGAACATTTCACCACTTAAAAAGTGCTCTCTGGGTAGGAAACAAACTTTGAAGAGCCCAGGTGATGAAAAGCAGACACACAAAGGGATCAGAATTCAAGCTTCAGGAGTGCTGGGATGGAAAGGTCTAGTTACCTATTCGGAAATGATATATGGGCCGGTTTTCTGGAGTTGGAATTATTATTATTGTGTAATTTCTGGTTTGATTCACTAAAGCTTTTCTGACATTTTGGGCCTAAGGGGGAAATAATCTTAAATGAATCAGGCCCACAGCTGGCAATTCTATCACAACATTTTGGCACCAACAGAATACTAGCATGAGTTGGCAATGATGTGCCTAAATTTAATCATGCCCACTGAAGCCAGATCTATGGCAGTCAAAGGTTGTCACGAAGAATGCATAGTATGCAACTCATAAAATTTTATAGGTTGCACACATAAGTGGAGACATGCCCACATCCTGTCCATGCTCTATCCCTATGTATACTGTCCTTGCAGTTACCTACTCCTCTATAGGATAGCATATAACATGTATTAATGCCAGTTAAGGAGCCACGCAAATGCTTGTGTCTTTATCGACTTGCCCTGATAGTAGAAGCTACATAAACAGAGAGCTTTTGGAACCTTATGCATTTTACCTAAATCTAATCAGGGGCATAGCTAGATGGCCAATTTCAAGTGGTCTTGAGCCCATAGTGACTGAACAAGGAATTTGCCCCTCTCTGCCCTTTGCTTCTTCCTCCTCCCCTGAAAACCCAAAATATTAAATACCTGAGCTGGCAGATATCCTTGAACACTACTAAGTTAAAGACCTTCTCCTTCTTACGAAGCCAGTGCTCTTCCAAATGGCAGCCACAGTATACATGGGCTGTCACCTAGGGGTAGCACAGAACGTCTTTTTGTTTGGAGGTGCCCAAGCTCCGCCCCCCTCCAATTTGCCCTTGACCATGACCCCACTCCCAGCTCCAGTTCTGTACCAAACCCCTCCTCCTCAGCTCGTACCCCAACCCCAGCATATCCCCTTCCCTTTTCTACCATCCCATAGTCTTTCCTCATGGGATCCAGCATTGCTTTCCTTCCCTGCTTCTCAACCCCCCCCCCCCCCCGTCCAAGATCAGCATCTGTCTCCTCGCCCCCTCAAGGAGTCCAGTCTCTCTCTTTCTGCCCATGCTCAAGACCTGCTGGCTCCTGCCACCTCCAAATTTCCTGCTTCAGAGGGGGCAGAAGCTGGCAGGCCTTAAGTATGTGCAGATGCTCAAAGACCCATGCTTGCTAGTTACAATGCCTTTCTGCAGTGTTGTTGCCCCAGAAGAGGGAAATATATAAAGAAAACCCCTTGTGGGGGAGCAGGAAATGAGGGAGACAATGTTCCCTCTGAGTTAACGTGAGCAAACATCTTTTTTAAATTACCCTGTGAACCCTTAATAGCTTAATATAACATAACATGCAAGTAAAAGTTTATTTATATACCACAATACGTTTTAGATCAAAGCAGTTTAGAAAAGATAAGAGCTAAACAATCCAATGAATAACACATATCAATGTACATATCTCAACCGCACATATCAATCTCCAATAAAATTAGAGTACAAATAGGTTTTCTAAAATGGCAAGTAAAAGAATCCTTGCAAAATGTTTCTAGATGTTTAAACTAGAAGGGCGAGGGTGAGAGGTGCCTGGGGCGGTAGTGCCCCTCCCCCACCCTCTTCTCTTCCTCCCCACCCCTCTCCTGCCACACATGCGTGCCACTTTTCCCTGTACCTCTTTAATGTTCCAGGCGTGAGCAGCAAACCGCAACCTGCTGCTCATGCCTGCGCTGGCTCTTCGTCTGACGTCACATCTTAGGTACGGGTCCAGGAAGTGACATCAGAGGAAGAGCCAACACTGGTGCGAGCAGCAGGTTGGGGTTGTTGATCCCGCCTGGAACGTTAAAGAGGTATGGGGAAGGGGCACGCATGTGGTAGTGGGTGGCGGAGAAGGAGCGGGCGGCTGGATAGGAGGACGGGGGTGCCAGCACCTTCACCAAGATGGCGCCTGGGAAGTACCACCCACCACCCCCCCCTTACTACACCACTGGGCATATGTATGCAGGACACTTACGGTGGCCATCCTCAGCAAAAGACAAGATGTGACGGCAGGAAAGATAGCAACGTAAGCAACAATATTAGCAATACACTTCTTAGCAAGGCAATAGGAAGTGAGGTTTAAAAAACTAGACAAAAATGAACTTGCTACTAAAAAGTAGCTGGAAAGCAATGACCACAAATGCTCGCAGTCTAAGCAACAAAAATCACGATCTGTAAGCTCTGATGTCAGAGGCAGACTTGGATATTGTAACAATCACAGAGACATGGTTCAGTGATTCTCATAGATGAGACGCAGATGTACTGGGCTATAATCTTTATAGGAAGGACAGAGATGGTCAAAAAGTTAGAGGAGTCGCTCTCTATATTCAAGTGACTGAAAAACACAGGGCTTGGGGGAAAGGAAGATGTGGTATGAATCACTTTGAAAAGCGAATATGTGCATGTTGTCTACAGTAGTGTTCTTCAACCGGTCCACAGAAATTTCTTGCCGGTCCACAGGGCCGCCACGTGCATCGGGCCCCAAACAATGCTCGTCAGCTGCCAATCCACGGTACAATCGATGCGGTGTTGTCTTCGGGCCGGCTCCCTCTTCCCCAGTGCTGCAGTGCACAAAGCCGTGGGCAGAGGCTCCTATGCACATCCTGCGCCTGAACCAGAAGTCTTCTTTCTGACGTCAGAGGGAAGGCTTCCAGATGAAGCATAGAAAGCACGAGGAGCCGCTGCCCACGGCTTTGTGCACTGCAGCACTGAGGAAGAGGGAGCCGGCCTGAAGATAACACTGGGGGGCAGGGCAGAAGGCAAGGCACAGCATGGAGGGAGGGAGACAACAACGGTAGGGGGAATGATTTTATTTTTTAATTTAGTGATTGATTTACCGTATATCTGCTGTCCAGGAAGAAATGTATTTGTTTCTTTTCCTCTGGGGTTGTACTGCATGCAGAGTCTTGCATCTTAGGGTATGTCTGTATATATTAGTACTTTTCGTTTTTGGTCTCTTATTTGCATGGGGTTATCTGTGTTCTGGTAGGAATGAATATTGAGAAGCATACAGTGTGCTTTGTGTAGTTTAATTTTGTGGTTAAGCATTATATTGTGTATGTGTATATATGAAAAATGAATGGAATAATGATGTTATAATTAGTACTATTGTGGGGGTGGGGTCTAGGGCGGAGATTGGGTGGAGATGGGCAGGGTCTGGCCCATGACTTAGCCCAGTGTTCTTCAGGTGCCGATCCACAAAATAATTATTTTATTTCCACCGGTCCATAGGTGTCAAAAGGTTGAAGAACACTGGTCTACATACCTCCGACTCAATTGCAGCAAATTGATAATGATATTGTTGCAGATATCCAAAAGTTGGGAAAGAAAGGATAGATGCTGTTGCTGGGTGATTTTAACCTGCCTGATGCAGATTGGAATGTTTCCATCTACGGAATTGGAAAGAAATAGAGTTGTGGTTGCCGTTCAAGGGGGCTCTGCTCAGACGAATGGTGACAGAACCAACAAGAGAAAAAGCGAACCTGGATCTTGTGGTCACAAGTGGAGAAAGCACCTCTAATGTTCAAGTGGGTGCCCACATGGATGGTAGTGATCATCAAACGGTATAGTTTGATATAACAACTAAACTGGGGGGGCAACCGCACAAAACTCAAAGTCCTGGATTTAAACATGTGGACTTTAGTAAAATGGTAGAGCATCTGAAGAAAGAGCTAATAGGCTGGGAGGATATAAGCGAAGTGGAAAAAAGTGGTCCAAGCTGAAAGGAGCACTAAAAATGTGAGGAAAATAAATAAATAAAAACAAGAGAAAAAGGAAATCGATATGGCTCTCCAAACTAGTGGCAGAGAAAATAAAGGCAAAAGAGTTGGCATTCATGAAATATAAAAATACTTAAGGAGCACAGAAAGGAATACCAGATGAAAATGAAAGAAGCCAAGAGAGAGATATGTCTGGCGAAAGCGCAAGCAGAAGAACAAATGGCTAGAAATATAAAAAAGGGAGACAAAAATGGAAGGAAGATGAAAAATGGAATTGCGAGACTGAAAGAAGCTATGAACTGCTATGTGGAGAATGATGAGGAAAAAGCAAACATGCTAAACAAATAGTTCTGTGTTCATGGAAAAAAAATCCTGGCGAAAGACCATGATTGGCTGGCAAAGTTACACATGAGAATGGAGTAGATACCGCACCTTTTATGGAAGAAAGTTTTTTTTATGAAAAATTGAAGGTGAACAAAGTCATGCGACCGGACAGGATCCATCCCAGTATACTAAGGGCGCTCAGAGAGGTTCTGGTGGGTCCTCTTAAAGATTTGTTTAATAAGTCCCTGGAGACAGGACAGGTTCTGTGGGACTGGAGAAGAGTGGATGTGGCTCCTCTTCACAAAAGTGATTGCAGGGATGAAGCGGGAAACTACAGGCTGGTTTGGTTATTGGAAAAATAATGGAAGCATTGCTGAAGGAATGGATAGTGAAATTCCTAGAATCTAATGGGTTACAACAGTGTCTCTCAAACTTTTTCAGCTTTGGCACACTAAATGGAGCAAATGTTTTTCGTGGCACATTATAATTGTAAAACCAAACCAAAGCAAAACCAAAAAATTAAATTTAAGAGTTCTTTAGGCAGAGGCTGTTATAGAGGAAGGCACTCTCCAGGGATTCCTGCTGAACCAGGACGTACACAGGTAAGGCTAGTCTCAGTTAGGGCACTGGTCTTTGACCTAAGGGCCGCCGCATGGGCAGACTGCTGGGCACGATGGACCACTGGTCTGACCCAGCAGTGGCAATTCTTATGTTCTATGTATGGGTAATTGTAACATAGAATAGTAGATAGAATAGAATTGCAAATCAATGTGATGGATGAGCTTGTTTTTGAGTGCAAATTAACTCAAAATGCAGCTTGATAGTCAACAAGCAAACACGCATTTCATCATTCACCATCTGCAGTCATTCTCTTTTTTTCAATTTAATTTCTGTCAAGAGTTGAAAATCCAAGTTCGCAAAGATAAGAAGATCCAAACAGTAATAAAGCCTTGATTGCTTTGTTGCTCAAGTTAGGATAACTACTGCATAAAAATAAAAATAAAATTACTTGCTATTAGTTTTCAAGGACCAATCAGGTCAAAGAATGATGTTTGTCTGGATGGTTGTATCCTTATGCACACAGATGCTCATAACATTGACAGACTCTTGCGTACGTGACATCTAATCTAATCTAAGACTTGGCTTTATATACCGAGTCTTCATTCCAAGAAAGCTCGACTCGGCTTACAATAATTAACGTAACAAATAAAAAGCATAAAAAAATAAGACTAAATTTTGGGAAATTAATTTTTAAAGTATTTAGCAAGTATTTATAAAAGTATTTTTAAAGTATTTAGCAAGTATTTATAAAAATACTTAAGGAGTACAGAAAGGAATACCAGATGAAAATGAAAGAAGCCAAGAGAGAGATATGTCTGGCGAAAGCGCAAGCAGAAGAACAAATGGCTAGAAATATAAAAAAGGGAGACAAAAATGGAAGGAAGATGAAAAATGGAATTGCGAGACTGAAAGAAGCTATGAACTGCTATGTAGCAAATATAAAAGTTTTTAAAGATTTGCGAATAAATTGAAATGAGCCGGAACTCCTTAAAAGAAATGGAAGATCATTCCAAAGTTGAGAAAACGTAAAGATCAGAGATTGACTAAAAATCTTGACTCCTTTAATCCCTTTTTTGGAAGGAAGAGATAATTTAAATTGTTGGTTACCTCTTGCAAAAGAAAGTCTGTAAGCATTCCAAGATAAAGGAAGTAGAGGAGTAAAGATATCATATAAGATTTTAAAAACAACACAAGCACATTTAAATTGAACTCTACAATAAACCGGGAGCCAATGTGCGGCGGCAGCAAAAAGAGCAAACAGAATGCTAGGAATGATAAAGAAGGGGATCACAAACAGATCAGAGAAGGTTATCATGCCGCTGTACCGGGCCATGGAACACCCTCACCTGGAGTACTGCGTCCAGCACTGGTTGCTGTACATGAAGAAGGACACGGTATTACTCGAAAGGGTCCAGAGAAGAGCGACTAAGATGGTTAAGGGGTTGGAGGAGCTGCCGTACAGTGAGAATAGAGAAACTGGGCCTCTTCTCCCTCGAACAGAGGAGAATGAGAGGGGACATGATCGAAACATTCATGGTACTGAAGGTGATTGACTTAGTAGATAAGAACAGGTTGTTCACCCTCTCCAAGGTAGGGAGAACGAGAGGGCACTCTCTAAAGTTGAAAGGGGATAGATTCCGTACGAACATAAGGAAGTTCTTCTTCACCCAGAGAGTGGTAGAAAGCTGGAACGCTCTTCTGGAGGCTGTTATAGGGGAAAACACCCTCCAGGGATTCAAGACAAAGTTAGACAAGTTCCTGCTGAACAAGAACGTGCGCTGTTAGGGCTAGTCTCGGTTAGGGTGCTGGTCTTTGACCAGAGGGCCACCGCATGAGCAGACTGCTGGGCATGATGGACCACTGGATTGACCCAGCAGCGGCAATTCTTATATTCTTATGGAGCCAATGGAGACTATTTTAGTGTATACTTATGAAGGAAATTTTTAAAAAACAATTCTGGAATCTCTCGTGGCACACCCAGAATTTCTTTGGGGTACACCACTGTGCCTTGGCACACAGTTTGAGAGACACTGGGTTACAAGATCTAAGACAACATGGCTTTCCTAAAGATAAACTTTTATATTAAGGAACAACACTCCAGTAAACTCAAAAATGGTATACACCTACTTATTTAATCCTGCCCTGCTTTACTGCTAGACCATCAAGCTTTAAAGGTCAGCTCTAGAGGGGTCAGGGAGGCAGGGTGGTTTAGAGTCACCCGGGACAAGACACAGGAAGGATCGCTCCTATTCCAGCTCACCGCTGAACCACCAGGAAAGGAGGGCTGAGTGCAAGGCAGGGCACTTGAATATCAACCATCTGCTTTATATTCGAGGCAACCTTTTCCCCC
Source organism: Geotrypetes seraphini (assembly GCF_902459505.1). Lineage (NCBI taxonomy): Eukaryota > Metazoa > Chordata > Amphibia > Gymnophiona > Dermophiidae > Geotrypetes > Geotrypetes seraphini. The sequence continues at coordinate 99,853,548 of NC_047090.1, read as the reverse complement.
CATTTATTGGGAGAGAAAAAGGTTACCTCAATTTATATTCGAGTAGATTTATATTTGAATATATACGGTAATTGTTTAACAAGCTGATCAGCACCGATAATTGCCAGTTAAAAAGTAATAATGTGCACTACATAGAATTAATGTGCACAACTTTCTAAGCGTGCTACAAAATGGCGCAAGTAAATTCTAGTGCACAAATCTCAAAATGGGGTGTGAACAGTCAAGAGCATGGACACGTCCTGGGCATTCCTAAAAGTTAGGTGTGCAGTTATAGAATATGCCCCCAATCCATGCACAGCTTAGATGCACGCATTTAAGCCCGGTTTTCATTGGCATAAATGCCTGTACCTAAATGTTAGTCACACAGATGGATGCCGTGTGTGATTCTTTAAAATGTACCTAATTCTGGAGAAGGTTTATAGAATTGCGCTAAGTGCTGTCTTTTTCGGTGCCGATTTTTTAGATGACATGTAAAATTTAACCTTTAGGCCTCCTTTTACAAAACTGCAATAGCAGTTTCTAGTGTAGGGAGCTGCGCTGAATGGCTCTCGCTGCTCCCAACGCTCATAGAGTTCCTATGAGCATCGGGAACAGCGTGGGCCATCCAGCGCGGATCTCTGCGCTAAAAACTGCTATTGCAGTTTCGTAAAAGAGGGGGGTCTTTCAAAAAGTGAAACACTCAATGAATTTATATGGAAATACTTTTAAAAACAAATAGGACAAAATAGTTTTTCACTCAACGAATAATTAAGCTCTGAAACTTGTTGCCAGAGGATGTAGCAACTACGTTTAGCGTATGTTTAAAAAAATGTTTCGGATAAGTTCCTGGAGAAAAAGTCCATAGTCTGCTATTGAGACAGACATGGGAAAACACACTGCTTGCCCTGGGATAGGTAGCGTGGAATGTCACTACTCTGAGTTTCTGCCAGGCTCTTGTGACCTGGATTGGCCACTGCTGGAAGCAGGATACTGGGCTAGATGGACCATTGGTCTGACTCAGTATGACTAGTCGTATGTTCTTAACAATTAAGTAAGGCATACAACTAGTACTAATCTGCAATTTCTGCACCTAAATTTGTATTATTTATTTAATTTTACTAATTTGGATGTTATAGGATATTATGTATTAGAAATGTTATTTTTTCTTTTTTATTTAAATGGGGTTCTTTTCTTAATTTTGATTAAGTTATATTGTAAACCGCTTTGATCCTTTTTGGCTGTATAACGGTATATAAAGATTTTAATAAACATAAATACAACAGTCAGAAATATGGGGGTGCAACTTTACAGGATCTGGGGGGTAACGTTTATTTGTGCCATAATTTGCCTTATATTTTATTTCTGTGAACACTTTTGTCTTGCTGAACACCTTATTCAGTCAATGGAATTCTGTGCTGACCTTACTGACTCACCTGACGTAGCGCCTTTTGTTTCAGTCACTTGTAGTACTCCTCTGCCCTGCGTGCTATAGAAAAGCGATTGCTCTTTCTGCATTTAGCAGTTTCCCCACAGAGGGATGGGTAGGCAGTGCACTCATGTTGTGTGTTGTGCTCTCTCACTTCTGCATAGATTCTATGAGCTCCTCAGATTTCAGGCTGTTTTTCGAGAGGTATGGGTCATTCTGACTGACCTCTAGCTGGGTGCACTTATCGTACATTTGTGTTGTATAGTTCAACATTTGTTTTATGTTATTTTGTGTTTGTCTGGAAAGTCAATTTACAAATTCACTAAGACGAAATTAAACCTTGTGGATCCTTGCGCCAAAGCCCATTGTTTTTAGCTGAGCTCTGGCTTCTTCCTGCAGTTTCACAATTTCAATTACTTTAATTAGGTTGAGATCAGCTCTATAATTGATCAATTTTTCACTTAAATGTGAAAAGTTAGTGCCAAAAACTATTCTGGCTCTGATCCTTTCATCTCTTTCAGAGAAACTGTCATTTTTAACTAGTCATTTATGTTTTGTTTTAAGCTGCTTTGGGCACTCACACTGCAAGGAAATATAAGGTATAAGCCAAGATGGAATATGACATGGAAATTCTATTCCCAATTGATCTATAATTTTCAGTGGTTTCTTGAATACTTCATAAAATTAACAAAAAGTTGCAAAGGGGTCCATGTGCCTAAATATTTGGATACTTCAGTCCATCTCACTCTGCTGTATGCTACAGTTATCTCATGACTCGACTATTATAACAGCACCTACCCTGGAATTAATGCCAGTCTTATTAATTGCCTGCAATTGATTCAGAACACAGCTATCCACATTCTGTCCTTTGCCAGAAAATATGACTGTGTTACCCTGTTTATGATCTATTACTTATTTCTATAGCACTGATACACGTATCATATAAAAACATATAAAAGACAGTCCCTGCTCAGTAGAGCTTACAATCTAATCAAACAGACAAAGAGAACAAGTAGGAGGTTAGGAAGTTTCTCGGGCAGGAGTGGGAGTTAGGAGTTAAAAGCAATCTTGAAAAAGTGAGTTTTTAGCCTGGATTTGAATACTGCCAGGGACAGAGCTTGATGTACTGACACAGGTGTATGGTGCGGCAAGAGAGAAGTTGGAGTTGGCAGTAGAGGAGAAGGGTACAGATAAGAGAAACTTGCCTGATGAGCAGAGTTCCCAGGGAGGCGGAGTATATGGAGAGATATTGAGGAGCTGAAGAGTGAATGCACTTGTTAGTCAATAAGAGGAGTCTGAATTATATGCAGAAATGGACAGGGAGCCAGTAAAGTGACTTGAGGAACGTGGTGATATGAGCATAGCAATTCTGGCAGAATATACAGTAAAATCATTCAAAGTAGTGCTTATTCATAAATATCTTCAAGAATCAATTTAATGCATTAAAGATCATTTGTTTCACTTCTAGGACCGTCAGAGGTGACACTCGAAAGGTTCATTTTTGAATGGCATACCTTAATACCAAATGGATTGAATCATGAGATCGAGTGGTTGTCCCTTTAACCAGTATCGAATTCCCTTGAGTTTACGGTATTTTCATTTCCCCTTGGGTGACATCACTTCCGCTTCTGCCCGTGACGTTAGGCACGTACTAGCCCTATTTAAGGCCAGCGTTTTTGCGTTCTTAAATACACTTCAGCCCAGCTTACTGTTCCAGCCGAGTCGTGGAGCCGGTAATAGTATGAGATTTGTGAGTAGTTACGGATTGATTATGATATTGATGTATCTAGAATATACAAGAAAGATAATACAGGTTCCCGTACATAGTGGTTTTAATCTTTAACATATATAATAAGCTCACTGTTTTACCTCCTGTATACTTGTTCTCATAGAGTCCTTCCCTGAAGAAGGAAGTTTTTCGAAACTCGAGTCGGGGGGACAAGGATATATCACGAAGGAACAACAGTGATTGTTTTTAACACACCACAAGCACCAGATTATTCACTCACCGCTGAGGGTCATTACCGACATCATACCATCCTATTTACAGATAAGTTTTGTCTATCTGGTATTTATAGAATCTTTTGGTGGATAGTTGCGGGGACAGTGAAAAACAATGATGGTCCCCTAATGACATCACCAGTCACGGGTTTAGGGTCTGAGATTTTCACAATATTTAATTAATTATATTTAATTATAAGTTTAACTGGGAAATAAATAAAACCATTTGAACAATAAACATATCCATAGATGATTAAAATTACATAAGGAGTACAAGGATAAACTACATTTGTTTAAAAATGCGTCCTCTGCGCCTGCTCATAAATTTGTGGAGTATGTAACTTGTCGCTCATGCATATTTTTTTTGCACACACCTCATCAATCCTTAGAGGGAACATTGGTCCTAGGCTACCATAGCACAAATTCCTGTATTATGCTTCTGCTGTGCACAACAATAAACAATAAACACTGCTGTCATACTTTTTTTGTCCCCTGCCGATTTCCTGATAGCACCCCCCCCCGTACAAAAGTGGGGGGGAAGGGGTGCGTGGGGGGGGGGGCCCAATAGGATTGCTCAGTAAGGGGCCCAGAAATTTCTGATGGCGGCCCTGTCTTGTCCTATGCTTTCACTTCTTATGTCTCACTAAGGCCTCATTTATTGTCTACATATCTTCTGGGACTCACTTCTAGTCTTACCACTTTTTGCCCCCCCTCCCCCCAATAAAAAGTGACAATCTCTTTAAAGCACCGTTAGCACCCTATCTCTGATCAGGAAAGTGAGCCCTATTTAATGTTTTCTATTCAAACCATATTGCCTCCAGAAAGAAGATCCTCTTAAATAAAGCAGTAAAACGGTTAGGAAACTGTATTCCTCTAAGCCCAATGCTGAGTTAAAAGCACTCCATCGTGCAGATAAGAAGCAGCACCTTGGGCCTTCATTGTATGCGATACAATACACCCTAGCTGTTCTCATGCTTGTGCCCCATCATGGTACAAAAGACTCTGGCTGCCCTCACGGTCTGTGTCATATCATTAGGCGCCTCGAAAAAACCTCTGACTCTGCATGAGTCATAGTTTTGTGTTTCCCTAGCCAGCAATCTCTCCATTAAATATGATCTCAGCAATTAGAATTGTATATGAGTCTGATGACTCGGATAGCACACACTGACCATTACAGCTCAAACTTTAGCCCATAATTCACTGAGTGACTGTTCTCATACCACCTCTGGTCTCCTTTATAGTCCTTGAGGTTTCCTGATACAGTATTCCTAGATTAGAGCCTGTTGGGTTTAGGCAGGATGAAACTATGGTAACAGCATGCTACTTTGTTTAATAATAGTCATACATTTAGGAATTTCCTTAAAGAGACAGTGCTCTTTATTTGTCTTCATTTACCATCGCTGTCACTCCATGCAAGGATTTCTTAAAAATCTTCACAAGCAACAGTTCACCCAGGCCTTATTCATCAAAAAATGCTCATAAATAAATATCTCATACATATAACACTAGTGGAATGGAGGTGTAGCCTAATGGTTACTGCTGTAGGCCAAGAACCAGGGTAAGTGGGTTCAATTCCCATTGTGGCTCATTGCAAGCCTGGACAAATCACTTAACCCCTCATTTCCCCAGGTTCAAAACTTAGATTGTGAGCCCACCAGGGCAGTGGCGTACCAAGGGGGGGGGGCGGGAGGGGCGGTCCGCCCCGGGTGCCAGCCCTGAAGGGGTGCTCCCGGCCTTGCTGTTCAGTCCCCCTACACCCCCGAAGGACCGCTCGCCCCACTGACCTTCCTGCACCACCTGTGAAGCAGCAAGCAGCAGGATCGCGAGGTCAGCTATCCCTGAGCTGCTTGGGCGCTGCTTCCTGCGCCGCGGTCCCGCCCCTTCTCTGATGTCAGAGGAGGGGCGGGAACGCGGCGCAGGAAGCAGCACCTAAGCAGCGCAGGGATAGCTGACGTCGCGATCCTGCTGCGGCTGCTTCATAGGTGGTGCAGGAAGGTCAGTGGGGCGAGCGGTCCTTCGGGGGTGGTGGTGGTGGTGGGGACTGAACGGCAAGGCCGGGAGCATAGGTAGTGCTGCTTCATAGGTGGTGCGGGGAGGCCAGGGGGGCGAGCGGTCCTTCGGGGTGGGGCGGGTGGGCAGGCATTCAAGGGGGAAGGGGGTGACAGGCAGGCAGGCCTTCAAGGGGGGGGGGGACAGGCCTTCGGGGGGGGTGCAGACCTTCAAGGGGGAGGGACAGGCCTTCAAGGGGGGGGGCAGGCAGGCCTTCAAGGGGGGACAGGTCTACAAGGGGGGACAGGTCTACAAGGGGGTGGGCAGGCCTACAAGGGGGTGGGACAGGCCTTCAGGGGGGGTGCAGGCCTTCAGGGGGGTGCAGGCCTTCAGGGGGGGTGCAGGCCTTCAAGGGGGGGAGAGGCCTTCAAGGGGAGGACAGGCCTACAAGGGGAGGACAGGCCTACAAGGGGGGGGACAAGCCAACAAGGGGGTGGGACAGGCCTTCAAGGGGTGGACAGGCCTTCAGGGGGGTGCAGGCCTTGGGGGGTGCAGACCTTCAAGGGGGGGACAGGCCTTCAAGGGGGGGGCAGGCCTTCAGGGGGGTGCAGACCTTCATGGGGGGGGACAAGCCTTCAAGGGGGGGACAGGCAGGCAGGTCTTCAAGGTGGGGGGGACAGGCCTACAAGGGGGAGGGACAGGCCTTCAAGGGGGGGACAGCCTACAAGGGGGTGGGACAGGCCTTCAAGGGGGGTGCAGGCCTTCAAGGGGGGACAGGCAGACCTTTAAGGGGGGACCCTGGTTTAGAAGTACACGGAGGGAAGGGGGTGTTCAAAGAGACGTGCATATGCCAAACTTTGGGGGGGGGGGGATGAAGAAATAATGGGTCTGAAAATAGAGGAGAGGGAGAGAAATGATGGACCATGGGATTTAGGGAGGGAAGGAACTGAAAGGGAGAGAAATTGGACACAAGGGATGGTGTGGAGGAGGGATAGAGATACTGGATAGGAGGGTAATTGGGAAAAGAAAGGGAGAGATGGTGGACTCTGGGGTGGTGGGGAAGGAGGGGGAGATGCCGGATGAAAGGGTAGTTAAGAAAAGGTGGATCTGTGGAGGGAGATGAAAAAAAGGAAAGATACCAGACTTCCTGGGGAGGGAAGGGAAATGGAAAGGGAGGACAGAGTTGGCAGATGGATGGTTAGCACGCAGAAAGAAGAAAGAAGGAGACCCTGGCAAGCAAGTTATCAGAAGAAAACCAGAGCCTTGGACCAACAAGATTTGAAATATAACCAGACAACAAAAGGTAGAAAAATTAATTTTATTTTCTGTTTTGTGATTATAATATGTCAGATTTGAAATGTGTATCCTGACAGAGCTGGTGTTGGACTGCAAACGTGAGCTAGGATTTAACAGAGAGAGGAAAAGTCCTTTTTGTTTCTTTATTTTATTTACACCACAGCGCCAGTGTGGTTAGGAAAAGCCAAAGGGGGTGAAAAAGCTATAAAACCCACCAGGAGTTTAGAAAAAAATCACCCAACTGGACAGGAAAATCGAATTGAAAAACCAATTCAATAGGCTGAATCGAATCGAAATTTTTTTTCCTGAATCTGGCAGCATTAGTTTGCGCTACTGTCTTAGACTTTAGGACCTGGGATTGGGGAGAGATGGCATCCTCAGTACTTTATAATGCAAGTGAAACGAGGATTTGGTCAGACTTTTGAAGGGTCTGCAGAAAAAAAATATTGTATAGGCCGGGGACATGAAACAGCAGGAAATGGGAACTTTTCTTCCTTCTATTTTTGTGAATGGAAAGGCTGAGGATGTCAGAGAGTTCAGTTAAAATATGTGCTTTATAAGAAAATATAATAATGTGTTTTATAAAGTTTATAGCATAGCTGGCCTACCCAGTGAGGTGTTTCTAGTGGTGGTGGTGGCAGCGTGTCAATGTGTTGAGAGGAAGAGGTGGTCTGGGAAATTCTGCTGAGCAAACTTCGGGCCCATTTCCACCCCCCAGTTAGTCCACTCCACTCAACTGGTTCACACACTGAGTGGGTCTTTGGGTGTTGTGTTGGGATCTCTTCCAGTGGTTTATCAGTATCTCCTTCTGGTCCAAGGAAGGAAACTTTGTTATCCTTAGCATTGACCTACAGAATATGTTTGTAACAGCGCTGCTTGTGTGGCATTAGGCTATGTAGTGATCGAAAGAAAAAAACAGACCTTTGCACATTTTTGCACTATATGGTGGGTGTATGAGGAGATTCACATTTCCTGCACAGCTAAGTCCATGTGAAGTTACCTTGTGCTGTATTTGACATCTAGCAAGGTCTCTGTTTGAAAGGAAAGATCTAAACTTAAAAATGAAGTGGCCAGAAGTTATGGTAAAAGCAGATAGTGTAGCTGGTTTTAAGAAAGGTTTGGACAAATTCCTGGAGGAAAAGTCCATAGTCTGTTATTAAGACATGGGGGAAGTGTCTGCTTGCCCTGGATCGGTAGCATGGAATGTTGCTACTCTTTGGGTTTTGACCAGGTACTAGTGACCTGGATTGGCTTCCATGAGAATGGGTTACTGGGCATGATGGACCATTGGTCTGACCCAGTTAGGCTATTCTTATGTTATGTTCTCATCTGTAGGGGCCTTTGTTTTCACTTCTTATTTTAATGTATTTTTTTTCTGGGAACTTATCAGTGTTTTTTATAATGGGAACAAAAATGGAACAGAATTAATGTGTATGGGATGAGGGGGTAACTAATTTCTTAAGCTAAATAATTCAATCCACTTCAAACAGACATAGGAGAACTCACGCACCATTCACACACCCTCCAACCAAAAACGTCAAAAGAAAAAAACTGTTCGACAACCTCCTAGCCATTCGAGCTGCAACACTCGACCCCCAACTCTACAACCAATTGACATCGACCACATACTGCAAAACCTTCAAAAAAAAATAAAAACCCTTCTATTCAAAAAACACATAAAACCGAACTAACACAATCAGAACTGTCCCAAGCATCACCTACAACTACTCCATATGTACTTCTGATGTCATGACAATTCAGACATAATTTATGTTATGTTATGTTTGGAATATAAGAAAATTTTCACTGCCTGTTTCTATTCTGACCATTTATTCCGTTTCATGGTCATTACAAAAAATATTTTTTTACATGGGGGGGTGTCAAAAAATGATGGGCCCCGGGTGTCACATACCCTAGGTACGCCACTGCACCAGGGACACTGAAAGTACCTACATTTAATAAATGTAAATCACTTTGGTTGTACCAAGGCAGTATATCAAATCCATAATCCTGTGTCCTTTAGTATAAATGGTAATGTCAGCTCACACACATTGTAATGCTATAGAATTTATGTTATATTTTGAAGGATATTTTCTAAAGGGAAATAAAAGAGGTGAATTTTGGCTGTTTTACTTATGCTGAATTTTTGTCAAGGTTTTCTTTTCACCTTGCAAAACCGGGGGTCAGTGTGTTACTTAGGCGGTCACCTAGCACGTACCTGGAATGTGGATAAGTGCTGTACATAGAAGGTCCAAGAAAAGAACAGGGCAACCAATCCAATATTGCGGTAGAAAAGAGCAGATCAGATTAAAAAAAAGTGTTCTTCAAATTCTTTAAACTCTTATGAAGCCTAAAAAAATCAAACTAGCGAGGTGATTAAATTTGCGGACGATACAAAGTTATTCAGAGTAGTGAGGACACAGATGGATTGCGAAGACCTACAAAGAGACATAAATACGCTCGAGGAATGGGCCGCAAAATGGCAAATGAGGTTCAACATGGATAAGTGCAAGGTGATGCATGTCGGTAACAAAAATCATATGCACGAATACAGGATGTCCGGTGCTATACTTGGAGAGAGCCCCCACAAAAGAGACTTGGGAGTACTTGTAGACAAATCAATGAAACCGTCTGTGCAATGTGCGGCAGCGGCAGTGAAAAGGGCAAACAGAATGCTAGGAATGATTAAGAAGGGGATCACAAACACATCTGAAAAGGTTATTATGCCGTTATACTGAGCCATGGTACGCCCCCACCTGGAATACTGCATCCAACACTGGTCGCCGTACATGAAAAAGAACATAGTACTACTCAAAAGGGTCCAGAGAAGAGCGACAAAAATGGTTAAGGGACTGGGGGAGATGCCGTACAACAAGAGGCTAGATAAACTAGGCCTATTCTCCCTTGAAAAGAGAAGACTGAGATGGGACATGATCGAAACATTCAAGATATTGAGAAAGAGAGATTGTTCACCCTCTCCAAGGTGAAGAGAACGAGAGGGCACTCGCTAAAGTTAGAAGGGAAAAGATTCCGTACAAACATAAGGAAGTTCTTCTTCACCCAGAGAGTGATAGAAATCTGGAACGCTCTTCCAGAGGCTGTTATAGGGGGAAAGCACCCTTCAGGGATTCAAGACAAGGTTGGATAAGTTCCTGCTGGAACAGAACATACGCCAGTAAGGATAGACTCAAATAGGGCATTGGTCTTTGACCTAAGGGCCGCCACATGAGCTGGGCACGATGGTCCGCTGGTCTGACCCAGCAGGGGCAAATCTTATGTTCTTATGACACAAGGACTGCGTCGTGTCATCTCGCCACCCTTGTCATAGCAAATCCCTCCAAAAGATGGCAGCCTCACATAACAATCAAAGGGGCAATGAAAAGTTTTCTTTTTAAAGAAGCTTTCAAGTCCTAGGCTTTTTTCAGCCTCTCCAGTTTTCCAGCTCTTATTTATTCTTGATTATCGGCTGAAACTTTCTTCCCCTTCCTTTTATGTCTGATTTTCTGGAAATATTGTAGTTCTACTTCATGCCACTTGAACACAGGAACAGTTGAGTATACATTCTGTTACGGTAATTGTGCTTTATCCCAGGACAAGCAGGCAGCATATTCTCACATGTGGGTGACCTCCAAGCTAACCAGAATGGGATGGTGGGAGTGTTGTCCTTTGGGAAAATAAATTTTGTAATACTGACTGGCCGAAGTGCCCATCCCTCCTGGAAAAAGATTCCAGACAGTAATGTGAGGTGAATATATGAGCCGAGTACCAAGTAGCAGCTTTGCAGATTTCGTCAATAGGAGTAGATCAAAGGAAAGCTATTGAAGATGCCATAGCTCAAACCTTATGGGCTGTGACACGATTCTCAAGTTGCAGCCCACCCTAAGCATAACAGAATGATATAAAGGAAGCCAACCAATTGTAAATCGTTCGCTCTCAAGACTACGATGGGAGCTCAAGGCAGCCATTTCCTATGAGCGATCTGCATGGGGCAGGAGCGTGGGAAGATCGCTCCTGCCCCAAAAACCTGCTAGACCACCAGGTAAGGCTTATGGGGTCTGAAAAAAAAAAATTTGTTTTAAAATCGCAAATAACCGAATCTGCGGATGCTGAAACCACGGATTCAGAGAGGGAAGTGTAAATGTAAGAATGAACAAATGAATATAAAATCAGTGAGATGATTGAAAATGGGTGCTGTCTCACTATTGGTTGAAGACTTAGCACGGAGAGCTACAATATAGCCATTTTCTGAGCATTACTATTATATTCAATGCCTGTTTTATGGTTTTTATTTATATCCTGCTTTATACAAAGCAGGTTACAAAAACACATACATAATTAAAAAAAACACACAAAACACACAGTACAAAACACATATATACAAGCACGGACTTGCCTTAACTGCCTTATCCTAGATAAAATACACATCAAAAAAAACAATTCACCCCACCCTCACATACAATACTCACCCACACACCACAAATACCCACCCCTGTCTCTTTGTTTCATTTTTACATTCAAGTTGCATATGTTTCAGTATTGTAAAATATATATGAAAAATAAAAATTGTTTCAGGAAGGAGTTATTGAACCTTCTTTGCCTAGCCAAATAGGCTATGATATGGCCCCGAAGAACTCCTTTATCTACTTTCCAGTACACTGTGGAATTCACATTGGTAGGAGAATTTGTACATAGTCTTGAAATTTGTCCTAAGGTAGACATGAAGCTCCTGATCTGATCTCAAAACAAGTGGGGATTTCCACACCATGTCTTGCTCCTTATTTAGCAGTGTGAGAGTGATGAGAAATGGGGTATGGTCCGATAGTGTTGGCACCTCAATTTCTGCCCCCACCACAGAGGATAACAAGGACTGAGGAGCAGATGATGCAGCCTCGCATACGCATTATGAGAATGGGAGTAGAAGGCACCTGAATGGGAAGTAGAAGGCACCTGAAAACTAGGCTTTTCACACAAATGTAATGCTCTCTTGCCCCCTGTACTCAACCTCCAACCCCATTATGCTATTCCTTCCTATATTAAGCTCTTGTAAACCATGCCGAGCTCTATAATTATGGAGAGGAGGCGGTATATAAACTTAAGGTTTAGTTTAGTTTAGTCAAAATCATCTTGGTGGAGTGCACACCAAATATCCAGCACTCTCAACTGTTGAATAAGGAAATTAACCTCCCTAAAAGCATGTTATTCCCTCTCCCCCACCCCCACCCCTCTTTTGGAGGGTTGCGGTCAATCATAGGATTGGCAGTTATGCTAAAATCTGTCAGCAGCTTATGAGAAAGAAATCCTGCCAAAAGGGCTACCAGAACTGTATAGAATTTGTGGAGGTAAACATTAGGAGCATCACAATCTGCTGGTCCCATAAGCTCTCACCACAACAACATATCTACCATCCTTGCCTGCAAAAGCCTTATGCACATGGAAAGATAACTGCCTATGTATTTCGACGGCTACACCCTTCTGCCTTCCATTAAATGAGGAATACCATACCTCCCCACTCATCCATGCTTTAGTTTAGGCAATGTCCACACATGATTTATTTAACATGGACAATATCTTGGATCTCTTGATAGGGGAATGCAGGCTATCCACATTTAAAGATGCTAATTGTAGTTTAACCATGGAAAGAAATAAGAAATGATGTAAATGCAAAGAATACCAACATATATTCAAGTAGGGAGATCCCACAGTTAGATTTTCCCCCTTCCCCATCACCTCCAAGGTATACTTCGCTCCTACCCTTACCTCAAAATACTGCCCATTGAACATTAGGATTCCCCTCTCCCTCAACCATACACTATGCTCTGCATTCACACAACCATTCAATACCACACAACCCATTATTACAAGGTACCAAACTCCCCAGGTCCCCCTATACCACTCATTCTCCCTATCTGCCACCCACCCCCCTAGCCCTTGATAAAGCATTACCAGAAATCACTAGGTTTCTCCCCTAATGACCAGAATAATTAAACAGATAACCATCAAATGTCACTGTGTGATTGCTGGGGCCAAGACTGTTAAATCGGAGTCATCAAACAGGCATTCCAGAGTCTACCTCTTTCAGATAGAAACATGGCTGGTAAGGGACTCATACACTCATCTTCAGACTACAACGTCCTCCAGTTGTCCCATGAACACACAATTGGCCACTGATACTCAAGCAAATTGCGAACTCAGCAGTTCAAGGCCCGCTTGACTCCTCTGGAGGAAGTTTCTGTACAAATGCTTCCAGCTCTTTCAGGTTATCAAAAAAGAGGATTCTGCCGTGATAGAACAAATCCCTTGTTTGTAAACAGAAGAGCAGTAAGGCGCTATTGCCCTCCTACGTGCCGCCACTGTTATTGAAAAGTACTGGAAACGCATTGTATTGCAGTTTTCATATTGCAATTGTTCAAGCTCCTGATATTTCGCAGTATCAGGGCCAACAGGATTTCTTAAAATTACTTTTGCTAGTATCACTGCTTTAAAGGTGGACTTCATGACCACCTTCGTGACTCACCACTGCCCAGGGCCCCAGCAGCAGCTTTTCCCAACCTGCTACAGTCAGCTCACTGGAGAATAACCATGCATAACTAGATTGTATCCAAGGCATTCAGTGCAGCTATTTTGTGAACAAAAAAAGGGAGGGAGAGGACAGTTCAGGACATTCAACATGGATTGCCCTTGGACCACAGTGGAGAGCCACCCACTCTTAATTGATGAGTCTGTAAATGTCAGGAAATATTTAACTACATTTAGTCACAGCTGCAGACCCATCTTTGTTTTAATTGCTCATTGAATTTTCTTGTTGCAATCCATAAAACTCGAGGAAGGGAGCAGTGGGATATGACCTGGAGTTGTGCCCACTGGCCTTTCCGATGAAGAAATCTGATTGTGTGTGAGCTGCTCTACTATCCTGTGGACAGCATACTAAAAGGAAAACACCAGGAAATGTAAGGGTAAGCTGTATTGGTATTAAATCTGTGTTAATCATTATTCCTCGCTAAGATAATAAATAACCGAGTGCTGCAATGTCCAAAGGTTTCAACTGGCGTTTTCTACACATGATAGAACTCTGTTTTGTCTAAAGAGCGATATTTCTGGGGCCTTCAGGTTTCATCAAGTCAAGGAGACTAGAAAAATCAGATTCAGTTTACATAAGACCTAAGTATAAAAACAGCTTGTAAACATTCATTTTAATTGCCATTTCCTCATTTCTTTTGTAGAACACACGCTCATATTAGGGCGAGGGTAGCCTCAGAAAGTTGCACAAAACTAATTAAACCACCCTCTTTAAAGCTATCAAACCTTAAAGCTCAGAACCATTCACAACCATAATTATAAAAAGAAACAAATGTGTACACAGTATAAAAATTACTATCCCCAAGCCGTGCTGCCAAGCAGTGGGAGATAAATGCCGAGCCACCTATTCTATTCCTATTCCCAACTTTAGTGCAGGAAGAGGCGGTCGGAGCATACCGCGAGTGATTTCCTTCACTCGCCAGTGCTCCGGCTGCTCTCTCCTGCCTCTCCGGCTGCCCTCTCCTGCCCAGTCATTCGCGGTCGGAAAATACCGCGAATGACCGGGACCGCAAATCACCAACCGCGAATGACTGGGGGAGCACTGTATTGGGTGATTCACCTAAAACTAAATTATGTACAGGGCAAAAATTAAGTTAAATACAAAAGGATAAATGTATGCCCAGAGAAAATAAAGGGGGACACTTATGTAAAGAAATTATTGGTTTGGGACCAGGTCTGGAATTGACCAAATCTAAGAGGCCATAGGGATTTTCACCACACACATTTGGATGCTCCTTTCATTCAAAAGTCAAATCACTTGAGATTTGGTGTTCTGAACCAACAAAGGTAAAGTGTCTTTAGGGATTAACTGAAACAGTAACAATAGCAGAGGGGGCAACTATGGCAGAGGCAGTATTAAAATAATGTGTACTCTTTATCTATCTCTTCAGCTTATTTATCCTTTTTACCTTTCTCCTATTCTCTCCTTACTTCCACCACTAATATTATAGTGGGTGGTTTAATTAGTTTCAAACGGATATCACATATAGGGCTCCTTTTACAAAGGTGTGCTAGCATTTTTAGCGCGCACTAGCTGAAAAACTACCGCCTGGTCAAGAGGAGGTGGTAGCGGCTAGCGCACGCAGCATTTTAGCACACGCTATTCTGCGCATTAAGGCCCTAACGCACCTTTGTAAAAGGAGCCCGTAGCCTTTGATAGAAGTGCTGAGAGACTCAGGGATTCTGAGGCTCCTAAACAGCAATTTAGATGACGTGGTCCTGGTTAGGGTTACTATATGACTCCAGAAAAAGGAGGATGGATTGAGATCTCTGGGTTTTACTTCCATTGCTTTCTCAGATCAAGAAAATAGAATTGGCGGGCTGAGGTCTGGCCCATGGGCTAGATAAGGCTGCTCTGGGGAATTATATGACAAAACAATCAAAACAACACAGCAAAATACAGTAATACAACATATTAAACAGAACAATATTTGTAATATTCTGGAAAAATATGCAGGTACTTTATCACTTGGCTCCCAGTCAACCCTAGTCCCTCCAGTCCAGAATCATCCTGTTGCCCATGTGATGTTCTGATAAACAAACGGATCATATCTTAAATTATCCAACCCACAAAAAATGTCATTAATCAAGAAAAGGGGGTATAGAGGATAATTTATACAAAATCTAATTCAATAAATTTTCTACACATTAGTGTCTGGCTTCTTTTTTGTAAATAATTTATTATTACTAATAACCCATTTTTTATCATATAAATAAAAACTTTTTAGGACAACACCCCAATGTATGAATTAAAAGGCTGAAGTATCATAAAGGATACACTGTTCTCAGTAAACAGACTTCTTATAACTTGGATGTTATTTCAAGTCTTCATCCTGAATGCATGTAGTGTAATCATTTACTTCAAGCCTCCTTCCTACCTCAAAGATTTTATTGATTTAATTGATTAAGTAGAAAACTATCAACTAACTAAGAGTACGAATCTATTGTTTATTTAATTAATTAATAGATATATATTGGTGTTAAGTGCGCGCTCAACGTCAATGTTCTATATAAAGGTCCCTGCTGAACATTTATCGCAATCGTCTACAGCTGATGAAAACGTAACAACGTAATGACGTGGGAAACGTCGCTGGGATCTCGAACTGGTACTAACGTAACAACATAAGTGTGCTATGTAAAGGTCCCTACTGAACATTTGCCATGATTGTCTACATCTGATGAGAACGTAATAACGTAGGAGGCGTCGCTAGGGTCTCAAATGTCTACAGCTGGTACTGACGTAATGCCATAATAACGTGGAAGACAGCGCTGAGAGAGGAGGGAAATTATGAAATAGCTAGTTTCAGTTGGACATGACCTGTGGCTCATAATTGCCATGACAGTATCAAAACCAAAAGGATTATCATTAAAAATATGCTACAACAAATTCCAAAGAGCCATCGTGATATCAGACAGTTTTGGGCATCCTTGAAAACATCATACTATTAGAAATATCGATGCTAAAACAGATGTATTGCCCCAACAGCTGGAATGCGTCCATTAAAAAATTCATTTACTGAAAACTGTCGGAACAAAAAAAGAGAAAGGACACAGGAAGGTAGCTACAAAAAGATGATTGTCAACATAGAAGGGCCTTAAATTATAGGTCCCATTACCTGTTTAATCCTAAAGGTGTCAAAGTTTTTAAATTAAATATCCACCGTTTTTCTTTCCTCAAAAGAATGGAATTAATATCGCTCCCTCTTTCAAATCTAATGACCTTCTCAAGAACTGTAAAACGCAAATCTTCAAAGCTATGATTCAGCTCTAAACAATGTGCAACTAAAGGTGCTGCGATATCGCCTTGTCTCAGGCATGATCTGTGCTCTATTAAGCGCAGCTTCAAGATGCGTGCTGTTTCCCTAACATAAATGAGACCACAAGGGCACCATATTGCATATATTACCTGTGGGGTTGCACATGTTGACATATGGTTTAAGGTTGTAAAAGCCGCCCTACAGAGGAGATGCTGCAAAGACTATATCGTCCACAGGGGAAGTGACCTAATGGTGTTACCGTTTCTATGGGGGCTTGAAGAAATGAAAGTGATAAAATTTCTTTTAGATTCCTACCTCTGATGTATACAAATTGTGGTGGCTCTTGAAAAATATGATGAAGTTGTGATACATGCCAAAATTTCAGAATGCTCTTTCTAATCATCTGTACTCCAGCCGTATAAGGTAGCGCACAGGTTACCCGATCATTAACCGATTTCTGCTGGGGTTGTAACAGGTAAGATCTTTCTGCCGATTTAGCCCGCTTATATGCTCTTTTAATGGTTGACAAAGGGTAACCCCATGCTACAAACCTGTGCTTTAAGATGTCAGCATGTATTTCGAATTCCAATGGCGTGGAACAAATCCTTTTCAAACGTAAAAATTGTCCTACTGGGATATTTTGACGTAAATGCAGAGGATGATGGCTAGTATAATACAGCAGAGTATTAGAGTATTTCTGTCTGTAGGTTTCCTAAAGATGGTATAAACGAACCCCTCAGGGGTACGAGATATCGAAAGGTCCAGAAAACAAATTTGTTTGGGATGAGATTGAAAAGTAAATTTCAAATTATTGTCACATTGATTGATCCAAACAAAAAACTCTTCTAATTGTACTCTATCTCCTCTCCAAATAATGAAAACATCATCTATAAACCATTTCCATAATATAATCTTTTATTTATACGATAAAAAAATGGGTTATTAGTAATAATAAATTATTTACAAAAAAGAAGCCAGACACTAATGTGTAGAAAATTTATTGAATTAGCCCATGTGATGTTCAGCAGCACTGCAACAGAAATCCTGTGGTTACTGGAAACCATAAAATGATTTGCATGCCAGGTTTTTGGTAGGATTCCAAATATTGGACTTTAGTTTATTATTGAATTGCCAAACATATTTGGAATATGTTTTATCTACATTCCCCGCACAAGCAGTGTCTAAAAAGGTTGAATTTTATTTTTTTCTGAAAGGAAGGTGTTGCCCCTGAGCATTTTTATATGTTGTGAAAAACAGAGAACTAAAAAACAAGCTGAGAGGGGTGAATGGCTATAAATAAAAAGAAATGGCAGGGAAAAACAAACTGAACGTGCTCGTCAGGAGAGGCGGTATTGGGCGATCGATGTCACTTCCTGTCGTGTATCTCGCAAATATATAATCATCCAAAAATAACCACTGCACTGTATAAGCACCAACGAAACAGATAATGTAATTTTTTTTTTAATGGAGAAAAGACCTCAGTGTCACAAAGGGGTATTCTAACAGCTTTAACAACCTTGTGCCAACAAGTTGAAACAAGAGGACACATCCTTGGTCAGAAAAACTCCATCACAATGTTATTAATTCATCACTTGAAGTGCATAACTCTCAAAATCAATGCACAAATCAATATAAAGTGTATATACTGTATACGGTGAAAAAAACAAACTTATCTGGAAAACAGTCTCTTTTAGTGCTGGGCAGCTGAAGCAGAAAACTCGCAGGATAGAGCAAATGCTAAGTACTCAAGGCTACACAATGACCGTCAGCAAACAGCTCTTCAATCCTTGTTCATTCACAAACTTTCCAACAGGGCCCCTGTTTCGCTGAAGCTTCCTCAGGGAAATGAGCATTAGTTATCCCACTTCACCATCTGTTGTTCAAGGAGAAAGTACTGAATGAACATTAGATTATTTTTTGGGACATGTATGATTTAAGAACATAAGAATAGCCTTAATGGTCCATTTAGCTCAGTATCCTGTCTTCACGGAGGCCAATCCAAATAGTAGCAGCATTCCATGCTACAGTCCCATGTCTGTCTCAACAGCAGATTATGGACTTTTCCTCCAGGAATTTGTCCAACCTTTCTTATAACCAGCTATATTAACTGCTCTTACCACATCCTCTGGCAATGCATTCCACAGCTTAACTATTCTCTGAGTGAAAAAAATTTCCTCCTATTGGTTTTAAAAGTATTACTCTCTAACTTCTTTGTAAATCTTGATGCAGTCAAAATCTGATCCACTTGTGCGCGTTCTACACCACTCAGGATTTTGTAGACTTCAATCACATCTCCTCTCAGCCATGTCTTTTCCAAGCTGAAGAGCCCTAACCTCTTTAGTCTTTCCTCATACGAGAGGAGTTTCATCCCCTTTATCATCTTGGTCGCTCTTCTTTGAACTTTTTCTAGTGCCGCTATATCTTTTTTGAAATAAGGAGACCAGAACTGAATGCAATACTTAAGGTGAGGTCACACCATTGAGCAATACAAAAGCATTATAACATTCTGGAATAGCGCGTGCTACATTGCCGCGCACGCTAGACCTTAATGCCAGCATTGAGCTGGTGTTAGTTCTAGAAGCATAGCGCGTGATGTAGCGTGCGGTAATTTCCTCCGTGCACTAAAAACGCTAGCGCACCTTAGTAAAAGGAGCCCTTAGTCTTGTTAACCATCCTTTTTCTAATAATTCCTAGCATCCTGTTTGCCTTCTTGGCCGCCGCCGCACATTGAGCAGAAGGATTCAGCGTATTGTCTACGATAACACCCAGATCCTTTTTTTGAGTGCTGACGTCCAAAGTGTTCCCTAGTATCCGATAACTATAATTTGGATTATTCTTCCTAATGTGTATCACTTTACATTTGTCCACATTGAATTTCATCTGCCATTTAGATGCCCAGTATTCCAATTTCCTAAGGTCTTCCTGCAGTTTTTCACAGTCCATATGCATTTTAACAACTTTGAACAGTTTAGTGTCATCTGCAAATTTAATCACCTTGCTCATAGTTCCAATTTCTAGATCATTTATAATTAAGTTAAATAGCACTGAATATCGGCAGGTTTGTATTAAGCTCAAAGGTGTGTGTTTGCAGTTACTTGCCTATAGATTATTTATTTTATTTTACTATAATTTCTAATATGCCACCTGAAAGCATGAAAGCTATCCATGTACATTATCCAGTTAAGATGCAGAGAAAGCACAGTTACTTACCGTAACAGGTGTTATCCAGGGACAGCAGGCATATATTCTCACATGTGGGTGACATCATCTACGGAGCCCCAACGCGGACAGCTTTTCAAGCAAACTTGATTGAAGTTTCAAGTTTGCTATGCTGCACCACGCATGTGCATGCCTTCGTGCCCACTAGAGGGCGCATCCCCACCTCGTGGTCCTCAGTTCCATAGCCAGCAAAGAAACCATCCCCGGGGAGGAGGGCGGGTTGTGAGAATATATGCCTGCTGTCCCTGGATAACACCTGTTACGGTAAGTAACTGTGCTTTATCCCAGGACAAGCAGGCATGATATTCTCACATGTGGGTGACCTCCAAGCCAACCAAAAAAAAAGGGCAGGTGGGAGGATGGCAATTTTCAGGAAAAAAGGTTACGCAAAACCGACTGGCCAAACCGGCCGTCGCTTCTGGACAACGTATCCAGACAGTAGTGGGAGGTGAAAGTATGAACCGAAGACCAAGTGGCAGCCTTGCAGATGTCCTCCACCGGAGTAGACCGGAGGAAAGCAACAGAAGCTGCCATAGCTCGGACATTATGTCCCATGACTCTACCATGCAGAGCGAGACTAGCCTGAGCGTAACAAAAAGAAATACAAGCAGCCAACCAGTTGGACAAGGTGCGCTTGGAAACCGGACGACCCAACCGATTAGGATCGAAGGACAAAAACAATTGAGGAACCTTCCGATGAGACTAAGTGCGTTGAAGATAAAAAGCCAACGCCCTCTTACAGTCAAGCGTGTGAAGCGCCACCTCGCCAGGATGCGAGTGGGGCTTCGGAAAGAACACCGGAAGAACAATAGACTGATTGAGGTGGAAATCAGACACAACCTTCGGCAAAAATTTAGGATGGGTGCGAAGAACCACCTTGTCATGATGGAACACAATAAAAGGTGGGTCCGCAACCAAAGTCTGTAACTCACTAACTCGCCTAGCAGAGGTGAGTGCAATCAGAAAAATCACCTTCCAAGTGAGAAACTTCAGATGAGATTTGTCAATAGGCTCAAAAGGAGGTTTCATCAACTGAGCCAAAACCACATTGAGATCCCAAACTACAGGAGGAGGTTTCAGAGGGGGATGAACATTCACCAGACCCCGCATGAAACGAGTCACCAGAGGATGGAGAGAGAGAGACCGACCCTCAAGATGCCGATGGAAAGCAGCAACAGCACTAAGATGGACTCGAATGGAAGTCGTCTTCAGCCCAGACTTGGACAAATGCAACAAATATTCCAGAACCGAAGACACTGGAGCCGAACTCGGATCCAGATGGTGCGAGGAACACCAGGATGAAAATCTGGTCCACTTCTGGGAATAACAAAGGCGAGTCGAGACCTTGCGCGAGGCTTCCAAAACCTCCCTGACAGACTGAGAAACCGAACCCGAAGTCAAGGGGAAAGGAACCAAGCCGTCAGATGTAAGGACTGAAGATTGGGATGCAACAGCGAACCCCGACTCTGAGACAGCAGAGAGGGAAAGACAGGCAGAAGCAGAGGCTCCCTGACACTGAGTTGAAGAAGCAGGGAGAACCAGTGCTGACGAGGCCAACGAGGCGCAATGAGAATCATAGTGGCTCTGGACGATTTGAGATGAACCAGCGTCCTCAAGATCAGGGGAAAAGGAGGAAACGCATAAAGGAACCTTCCTCCCCAGTCGAGAAGAAAGGCATCGGCCTCCAGACGGTCCGGGGAGTACATCCGAGAACAATAGAGGGGCAGTTTGTGAGTCTCCGGGGAGGCAAACAGATCCACCTGAGGAGTCCCCCAGCGGCCGAAAACCTCGTGCAGAACTCGGGAGTTTAGTGACCACTCGTGCGGCTGAAGAAGATGACTGAGTTTGTCGGCCAAACAATTCTTCTCTCCCTGAATGTAAACCGCCCGCAGGAAGATGTTCTGGGAGACCGCCCATTCCCAAAGACGCAGGGCTTCCCGGCACAGGGGCCAAGAGCCCGTCCCCCCTTGCTTGTTCACATAGTACATCGCCACCTGGTTGTCCGTCCGCACGAGGACTACCTGATCGTGCAGCAGGTGGCAAAAAGCTCGGGCGGTAAGAAAAATGGCCCGAAGCTCCAACACATTGATGTGACAAAGACGGTCCTCCGTGGACCATAGACCTTGAGTCCGCAGGCCGTCAAGATGAGCCCCCCACGCGTACTCCGAAGAGTCCGTGGTCAGGACCTTGCGATGCGGAGGGACAAGAAAGAGCAAACCCCCGGAAAGATTGGAAGAGTTGGTCCACCAACGGAGCGAGCGTCTCAAGGAAGGAGTCACTGTCACAGGAAAGGAAAGCGGATCCCGATCATGACGCCACTGGGAGGCCAAGGTCCACTGAGGGAGTCTGAGGTGCAATCGGGCGAACGGTGTGACATGAACCGTCGATGCCATGTGGCCCAGTAGAATCATCAGACGGTGCGCTGACACGAAGCGCTGCTGCAAAATCTGACGGGACAGTCGAAGTAGAGCCTCCGCCCTTGGAGGGGGGAGGAACGCACGAAGGTGAACCGTGTCCAGCACGGCCCCGATAAACTGAAGGGATTGAGCAGGGCACAGCTGCGATTTGGGAAAGTTCACTTCGAACTCCAGACGTTGAAGGAAGATGATAGTCTGTTGGGTCGCTAAGATAACCCCCTCCCTGGATGATGCTTTGATCAGCCAATCGTCCAGGTAGGGAAAGACCTGAAGCCCCCGAGATCTCAGGGCAGCCGCGACTACCACCATACACTTCGTGAAGACTCGAGGCGACGACGCCAGCCCGAAAGGGAGGACCCGATACTGAAGGTGCAACTCCCCCACCTGGAACCGTAAGAACTTGCGGAAGGCGGGATGCACCGGAACATGAGTATACGCTTCCTTCAAGTCCAGGGAGCACATCCAATCCCCTTCTTCCAACAGAGGGTATAGAACCGGAAGTGACAACATATGGAACTTCTCTCGGACCAGGAACTTGTTGAGCTTCCGGAGGTCCAAAATGGGGCGTAAGTCCCCGGTCTTCTTTGGGACCAAAAAGTAACGGGAGTAAAACCCCCGCCCCCGTTGGGTTGGGGGGACCGGCTCCACCGCCCGAAGGCTCAACAAGGCCCTGGCCTCCGAGAGGAGAAGAGGAAGCTGGGCTCGACTGCAAGGAGAGGCCCCTGGCGGTTGTTCCGGCGGCATGGCTGAGAAGTTTAGCGAGTAACCCTCGGAGATAAGACGGAGCACCCAAGTGTCTGACGTGATCATCGTCCAGGTCGAATAAAAGGCCCGCAGCCGGCCCCCGATGGGCAGGGGGGTCCGGTGAAAGTGCGGAGGGGGCCCGCCCCCATCCGCTCATCACGTCAAAAAGACGGCGCCGGTTTAGACGCCCCTTGCGCCTCAGGTTTAAGCTGGCCCGCTCTGCCCTGCTGCTGGGGGCGCCGGGGTGGGGGCCTAGAGAATGCCGGCATGGACTTTTGAGGGTATCGCCGCGGTGGAGGTCTAAACGGCTTCTGCGGTGGTACCCGGGGTTTAGGACAGACCAAGGAGGCGATGGAGCGCTCATGTTCAGACAGGCGTTTGGTCGCCGCTTCCAGGGACTCATCGAATAATTCCGACCCAACACATGGCAGATTAGCCAGGCGCTCCTGCAAGTTCGGGTCCATATCAACCGTCCGGAGCCATGCGAGACGGCGCATCGCTACCGCAAAGGCGGAGACCCTGGATGCCAACTCAAATGCGTCGTAAACGGCATGAAAAAGATATAGACGCAGCTGTGACAAGTTGGCCATAAAAGTACCAAAGTCCCCCTTATGGGAATCCGCCATGACCCCATGAAAACGGGGTAACGCCTTCACCATCTGCCTCAGGTAGGATGAAAAAGTGAATGCATAATTTAGGACCCTGGCCGCCATCATGGAATTGGAGTAGAGGCGGCGACCAAACTTGTCCAGGGTCCGCCCTTCCCTTCCGGGAGGCACTGCAGCCGAGACCCTAGAAGGTTGAGACTTTTTTAATGCCGACTCGACCAGCAACGACTGGTGAGACAGTTGCGCTTTTTCGAAGCCCTTGCACGGGATGGTACGGTACTTCGACTCCATCTTCGACGGGACCGCTGTGACTGTAAGAGGGGAGTCCAAATTTCTCAGGAAGGTCTGATGGAGGACTTTATTGAGAGGCAGACGAGGAGTCTCCCTCGGGGGAGAAGGCAAATCCTGCTCCTCTAAAAATTCCTTTGTATATTGAGAACCGGAGACCAGATCCAGGTCCAAAGCCCTCCCCATATCAAGCACAAATCTCGAAAAGGAGGAGGGCTTGGAAGGCGGGGAGGGAGATCGAGAAAGCCCTGCCGCCAAAAAGGAAGGGGAAGCCTCATGGGAATACCGAGGTTCCCTACCCGTGCCAGACCCCGAACCCCACGACGCCGCACCAAGCGACCTCGACGGGGTCGGGGACCGCCTATGCCCCGAGGAACCCCTAAGAGAAGTCCCCGGGGTATGTGGCATCGAGGCCCGCCCCTTCCGTTTTGGCGAGGAGTCCCTCGATAACCCTCCCTCGGAGGAACGGAAAAGCCTCGGATTGTCGAGGCGGAGCTCCGAGACACGCAGCGTCTCAGCCCCGGTCGGCGAGGAGCGACCGCGTTTCCGAGGAGAAGCCCGAGGACGTTTGGGCTTCCGAGGCCGACGCTTCGCCCGAGGCCGACCCGAGGGTGAGGAGTCCCGGGAGGACCTCGACGAGGAAGAAGAGGAAGAGATCCTCCTAACCCTGCGTACCTTGTCCCGTGGCCGCACACTCCGCTCAGGCTGGTCAACCGAGGTCGAGGGCAAGGTCGGGGTCGAGGCCGGAATCACCCCGGGGGCCGAAGTCGAGGGAGCCGAGACCGAGGCCGCCGAAGCCGAGGTCGTCGAGGTCGACGCCGGCTGCAGGTGCGCGAGGGCACCAGACAGCTCCGAAGCAATGAGGGCCCGGAGTAAGTCCTGAAAAACAGGAACTCCCATCATAGCCGGTAGATCCGGGGCCGGCGGGTGCTCCCTCGAGGGCGACCTCGGTCTCGAGTATTCCCGCGGGGCACCCGACTTCGACGCTCGGGGCGGGGCCGAGGATGACCCACCCGCCCCCGTCGATGAGCCCGAGGATGGCTTCTTCGAGGCTGGAACAGAAGAAGGAAGTGAGGACTTACCCACCATCGACTTCGGGGTCGAGGACGCCGGCTTAGACGAAGCGGGCTGTCGGGGCGAGGTCGAGGGAGTCGAGGCCGAGGTCAAGGCCGGGGCCGAAGCCGAGGCCGATGTCGAAGCCTTCCCCGCCGTGGGGTCCACAGCAAAGAGCTCCGCCATTCGGGCACAGCGGCGGCGGAGAGCTCTCTTCTGAAAGGTCGAGCACCTGGTACAGGAGTCAGTCGGGTGCTCAGGACCTAGGCACAATAAGCACCACCAGTGGGGATCGGTAATTGAAAGCAACCGATCGCACCGGGTGCACTTTTTAAAGCCCGTCAAGGGACGGGACATGAACACAAAAATGGCCGGGAACGAACGAGGTCCCGCGGCCGCGGCTACCGGGAGCCCCCGGAGCCGAACGAAAAACTTTTTTTTTTTTTTTCGACGATAACACACGAACGAATAAAAACAACAAATCAAGCACAGCGATCGAGAAAACACTCTCAGCCACGGTGTCAGAAGGCAAAAATATAGAGCACAATTTCCACAGGGCTTCTGGCTCCGCGGAAAAAACTGAACTGAGGACCACGAGGTGGGGATGCGCCCTCTAGTGGGCAAGAAGGCATGCACATGCGTGGTGCAGCATAGCAAACTTGAAACTTCAATCAAGTTTGCTTGAAAAGCTGTCCGCGTTGGGGCTCCGTAGATGACGTCACCCACATGTGAGAATATCATGCCTGCTTGTCCTGGGATAATGGTCAGTCATGTTATTGTTGTAGCGTGGATAGAGATTTCCTGAACCCAGAATGGTCGATATCTGTCACCCCTGAAATCCTTATTTCAAAGACTGGACAATGTTTATATTTTAGCGAGACTGACAGTAATATGAAGGTATGAAGGGATAAGCAGCATACATTTACTACATTTTGGGATCCCCGAGTCTAAAGGTGGATTTCCTCTAATTAGAGTAGACACAAGTATGGAGGAGTATTTCAAAGATTTTGAAAGCCCTAAAAGATGTGAGGAGTGATAACCACCCTGGATGAGAAGGAACTGGTGGGATGAGAAGGAACTGGTTTTCTTGTTAAGTGGATGTTATAAGGTGGGCTTTGTAATAGGGAAAATTCATGTGGATCAATCTAAAATATTTTTTGTAGGTATGTTTATTCTTATGTCTAATGATTTATTTAAAAAACCCAAAAACTTATGTTAAAACTTTAAAGCCCTGTGCAAGTTGTCTAGTTAGTAATCTGGATTCATGAAACACAGTAGGTTTTGTTCAGACAAGGGTCAGTACAGCAGTGTCCTCTGAGTATTTAAGATCCACAAAAGATTTGAGAAATTACCGCTATCTTAAATGAAATAGACACCTGAAAGGAGAAGTGGAATAATAAATATAGTTTTACTGGTGGGTTGTGGGTTTTTTTGTTTATATATTTATATGATTTATTATAACAATAATTATTTTTGCTATAGTTTTTCATTATTGCAGATCTATGTTTGGGGTTGATATTCAGAGAGATATAACCAGCCAGAAATAGCTCCTAGCTGATTAACTGCCTGCTTTACAAAGCCGTGCAGCGACAGCCCCGAAGCCCTTTAAATCTCTATGGGCTTCGGGGCCGTTACCGCTTAACAGCTGCTAGCGCGGCTTTGTAAACCAGGCCCTAAGTCACCTGTTCAGAGCTAACCGCTAATTTTCAGCAGCACTTAAAACTGGTTAGTGCCACTGAAAATAACTGTATAGCGCCAAACTGAAAACCAGCTATTTGGGGGATGTTTCCGGGGGTGGGGGGGTGGGGAGGGGGACTACGCATTTGGCTGGTTAAGTGCCGATATTCAACACTTAATTGGCCAGATTAACCGCATAAAGAGGAACACAAAGTGTTAGCTGGCTCCGGAAGCCCAGAAATTCAACTGCGGTGTACAGACATTGAATTTCCTGGTTTAATGCCACTGGAGGTCAGAAAAATGCTGATCACCTCCAGCTGAATAGTTGACTCTTAATTTTTCCCTGGAGACTATCCCCATTTTTCTTAATTTGGAGAATCATGGTTTTCTACAACATAAAAGGTGCAGGAGAGAGTCCACACTGCTCCAGGGTCTGAACGAGTCCTGTGCATTCCAGCCATGGCCTTCAAAGGTGGGGGTTTTCAAGATTTCTACAATGAATAGGGATAAGATCGCTTTGCAGGTACTGCTTCCAATGTATGCAACCAGATCTCAAGTACATTCACTGAGAAAATCTTGACAACCCCACTGGGTATTGGCAACCTCTGATCTAGAGGACAATTTTGGGGACAGTTGCCTAGCTTGTGCAGCCAGTACCTGCATAATTCACACAGAGAAAGTATGTGCATACTATTCTTTTAAGAAACCGTCACACATACACACAAATGTGCGCCCAATTTCAGAGAAAATGTGTGTGTATATTGCTGAAAATCCAAATCCCAATTTAGCTCCAACCTGAGCGTGCCTCTCTCACCACAGATAAAAATATGTGGCATTACCCATATACATTTACCAGCGCAAATAAATACTCCATAAACCCTAAAGCGGGGGTGTCCAACCTGCGGTGCGAGGGCCACATGCGGCCCCCGTGAAGTATTTTGTGCGGTCCCGGTCGAAGATGATGCAGTGTTTTCCTCTGCTGTCCCCGGGTGTTTACTGTCATGCCTCTGTCTTGCTGCAGCGTTTGCCCGGCCCCAGAAACATTTTTTTACAGCCAGTGCGGCCCAGGGAAGCCAAAAGGTTGGACACCCCTGCCCTAAAGTCATTTCCACACATAAACTGCTGTTTTATGTGTGCAAATGGCTTTGAAGACTATCCCCCCCCCCCCCTCTCAGGAGATGCTGTGAAAAAAATGGAGGGTTTCCCCGTTCTTGATGAGCAAGAAGTCCCTCGGTTCCCCTGGGCACCATATGGAAAAGCGTAATCCACCAACCCAGTTTAACAAGCTCTGCTCCTCTGGGAAAGAGTTAAGAGCGGTGCTGGTGATGTCATTGCCTAAGCTCCTTTGAAGGGCAGGCTCTGAAACGTGATCCCTGCTTCTCACCCTTTAAGGAACACCAAGAAAGAGGGGAGAATGGAAAACTGTTGAATGGAGAGGAAACGCTCTCATCTCTCTCCGGGAGCTTCCCTTGGACTGCAGAGGGAAGCGGGGCAATGGCTCGGCACTTCCTGAACTCGGACCGGCAGGGAGTGTTGAAGAGGTCAGTGTTGCCCGCGAACTGGTTGGCTCGTGGCGTGTGCGGCCCGGGGGGGGAACCGGAGAGGGAGGTCTGTGCACGGAATGATGAATTTGGTGGGGCATATATTGCTTTTAGCAGGGAGCCGGGCGCTTTCCCCACACCTGACTCTAACGAGCTCTCCATGGTCTCGGAGGACTGAAGCGCGCCCCCCGAGGATTTTCTTGGAGCCATGCAAATGGCAGTTTGGTGGCTTCGTTCTCTGCTCACCTGTTGCGTCGGGAGGGACGTCAGCCAGGCAACCACGTTTTTTCAGGGACGCAGCGGGGGTGTATCTTTGTAAACGCATTAACCCGGATAAGTTCTTTCGTGACTTTTTAACCGAGTGCCCCGGCAATAGCAAACTAGTCAACGTCTTTGATCGTCAGCTCGCTTTCTAGTTCAAGCGGCTAGATTTGGATAGGTTTGTGCGGTGGCGGAGGGAGCCGTGATAGGCGAGTGAGAGGCGCTGCTGGCTAGAGAGGATCTTGAGAGGAGGGAGTTGACAAATGATGGTCATCAAAGTGACTGGTCGGGGTGTTTGGGTGGGGGAGGGGTGCAAACAGGCAGTTACGCTCAGTTCCCACGCGGGAAGGGACGGGACCCCCCCCTCCCCTTACCCCTACCTGAAGTCGAAGAAGATGCAGCCTGCGGGAGAGAGGATCCCAGCCAAATTTCAGCCCTAAGCTCTAAAATATTTATCACCGGCACTGCTCGGTTGGCCCTACCTAGGAGCATCCCCCGTCTTGAATTAATGTGATGGGTTTTAAGGGCTACCTACAGCCATTGGGGTGGAGGGTCATTAATTGCCATACATTGTCTAGCTGTCAACTCTCCGGCTTTTTTAAAATTTTGATATGGTTTGTGGTACAATGATGCATGAATACCTTTTTGCATTTTGAACAATTAGTGATAGATAAAGCAGGTAGGGGTAATAAGATAAGAAGCAGCTCCTGGGCTTACTGCAGTTTCACTATTGTATCATGATCGCAGAGGGTGAATTGTGCCATTTGCTGTGATTAAAAAAAACAAAAACCAACCTCTAGCAATGCAAGCAAATCGCATGACTGCACTGGAAGCTGCTGCTTGTGGGAAACTATTATTACCTTGGTACTTTCACTTTTATTTCTAACTTAAGCAAAACTTCTGCTATTTCATAATTCTTGTGGGAGAAGAGATTAAAAAAAAAAAAAAAAAAATCTGTTCTCTATTCCTCCAGTCAGCTGCTTTCAGACCCCAACACACCTGCCCCTACTGTCTGCCATTCATCCTTTCAATCTGCTTCCTGTGCAAGAGTAAAGAGACCCTTATAGAAACATGATGGCAGATAAAGGCCAAATGGCCCATCTAGTCTGCCCATTCACAGTAACCATTATCTCTTTCTCTCTCCGAGAGATCCCATGTGCCTATCCCAGGCCTTTTTGAATTCAGATACAATCTCTATTTCTACCACCTTTTCCGGGAGACTGTTCCACGCATCTACCACCCTTTCCGTAAAAAAGTATTTCCTCAGATTACTCCGGAGCCTATCACCTCTTAACTTCATCATATGCCCTCTCATTGCAGAGTTTCCTTTCAAATGAAAGAGACTCAACTCATGCACATTTATATTACGTAGCTATTTAAACATTTCTTCTCATATCTCCCCTCTCCCGCCTTTCCTCCAAAGTATACAGATTGAGATCTTTATGTCTGTCCCCATACGTCTTATCACGAAGACTACACACCATTTTAGTAGTCTTCCTCTGGTCCGTCTCCATCCTTTTTATATCTTTTTGACGGTGCAGCCTCCAAAATTGTACACAATATTCTAAATGAGGTCTCACTAAAGTCTTATACAGAGGCATCAATACCTCCTTTTTCCTACTGGCCATACCTCTCCCTATGCAACCTAGCACCCTTCTAGCTTTTGCCGTCACCTTTACAACCTGTTTGGCCACCTTAAGATCATCACATACAATCACACTCAAGCCCCACTCTTCCGTCGTGCACATAAGTTCTTCACCCCCTAAACTATACCATTCCCTCTGGTTTTTGCAGCTTATATCCTCTCTGCTTTCCTCTGATTGCCCTGGTAGGAGCCTGGCAGGGACAAAAAGCCCAACATAAGAGCATAAAAGTTGCCATACTGGGCCAGACTGAAGGTTCATCAAGCCTAGTATCCTGTTTCCAACAGCAGCCAACCTAGATTACACGTACCTGGCAAGATGCCAAGGAGTAAAATAGATTTTATGCTGCTTATCCTAGGAATAAGCAGTGGATTTCCCCAAGTCCATCTTATTAATGGCTTATGGATTTTTCTTTTAGGAAATTATCCAAACCTTTTTTAAATCCTGCTAAGCTAACTGCTTTCACCATATTCTCTGGCAATGAATTCCAGAGTTTAATTATACATTGAATGAAGAAATATTTTCTCCAGTTTGTTTTAAATCTACTAATTAGTAGCTTCATCGCATGCTCCCTAGTCCTAGAATTTTTTGAAAGCATAAATAAGTGTTTCACATCTATTCATTCAACTCCACTCAGTATTTTATAGACCTCTATCATTTCTCCCCTGAGCCATCTCTTCTCCAGACTGAAGAGTCCTAGCCACTTTTTACTTTTTTACGTTTTACTTTTTTTTAAGAAGTTACAGCAATTACACTAGCGTGTTTTTGTTTATTTTCTTGAATTTTTTCACGCTGTTTGATTTTTGAAGTTATTTTCATCCTGTGTAGTTTTGAATTTTTACTTTTTGGCATGCTACATATCCTCTCCCAAAATTATGCTTTCCTCTCCAAGGACAGAGCTGCCAGGTTACCCAGTTTCAGGAGTGAGGCTATTTGCTTGGTTCTTGTTTTTAACTTACATTCCAAAACTGTGAGATTTGTCGTTCTGGATTCTACCCTTTGCTATCAGGGCTCCAAGTCTCGTAATGCAACCGGAAAGGGCTGCCAGAAATCCATGACTGACCTAAAATCTCCTTCCTGGTACTGGGTAACTTAGTAGATCTGTTTGGCATTGGATTCCATTCCTTCATGCTGGATTTGACCACTCTTCTTGTGTGGGACACAGACAGTACAAGTTTATCTGGCATCGGGATCCATTCCTCCATCCTGGATTTTCTTTGTTTCTTGCCACATGCAGGTCACAGACCGTACAAGTCTGTCTGCAATTAGGCTCTGTTCTCCTTTATTGAGTGCCGAATTCGCACAACTTTGGATGAATAAAGGCATTTGGATTTATCAGATGAGTTGAAAGTGAACATCATGGTTGAAAGTGCATTAAGTAGCTTCTCTGATAATGCACAGCATTGTATAGTTAGTGCCATATTTGCTCCCGGTACCCAGAAAGCTAACTGGTTAGATAGGACCGCACAAATAACAGTGCTATGTTACTTTTAAAAGTCAATAAAAGTCTTTTCAAAACAGAACAGCATTTTATTGAAAGCCATTGGAGCTTAGGGAAAGTGGGCATAGCACATTCTCAGACCTGATCACCTGTCACCAGTCTGGCTGCTGACACAGAGCCTCTTCTAAGAAACCTCCAGGAATGCCATTTATTTGCCAGTAAATATAGCGGGAGCAGCCATTTTACAAATATAAATGTTGAAAAAACAGGATGGCACCAGACTCAGCAGCTGCCTTGGAGAAGTGCAACATGAAAATGTTGATTTTTGCAGCTTCCACATGCAACTACTGATACTTCCTCTGCCTCGTTTTACAAACCTACATGTGTAAGTGATGTCAATTATGTAGTGAGGTTGCAATTTTACATAGTTTCATTCTGGAGATGGACATAAACGTTGCGTCTTCATGGGCCTGATGCTAGCGTTCAAATTCTTGAACAACATGGCGCCGGGCAATGTGATGGCTAAACTTCCTCTGTATGTGCCAAATCGGTCCCTCCTCTCCTAGGCTGAAATACGCTTCAAAACGACTCCTGGTCGTGCCCTTCAGCTACAAACTGCCAAACGGTCCTACTCCCACTTCATACTGAGCCACTGGAATCGACTGCCATCACAGATCAGATCTCTTGAAGGTCTCCTCAACTTCAGAAAAGCAATAAAAACATACCTCTGCCCTTGATCCATGGACTACATAGAATTGTATATTGGTAACTGAATCAGTCTGTGTCACGTAAGGATAACTACACCTAATATGTGCCAACTAGGATGAAAACTTGTGTTGTAATCTTGTACTCATATTTTAATAATAATAATTTTATTTTTATATACCGCCCTACCACATAGTTCTAGGCGGTTCACATACATTAAAAATTATACAATCAATTAAAAGTAGATTAAGATCCACTAAAATATACAACTATAAAAACAATGTGCAATTTATCAATCAGAATATTAAAACATCAGTTTACAAATTTATCCAATAAATGAGTTTTTAGTAATTTCCTAAAAGACATGTATGAGTGAGCCTGAAAGATAATAGTACTTAACCATAAGTTCATTTTACCCGCCTGAAAACTGAGCAATTTATCAAAGAATCTCTTATAACGACTAGACTTGAAAGTTGGGAGAACAAGTAAATATTGCCCTCGAATAATCCTATTGGGTTTGTATCGTTCAAAACATGAGGTCAAGTAAATAGGCGCCATTCCAAGCAACACTTTAAAACATATACAACCATATTATGTATGTTTAACCTGTAACCTGTTCTGCACTCTTTGGGAACAACTAATTAAATAAATAAAACTTTATGGGATTAAATCCCTCGTGCAAAGCTCTGGCTAAAACGAGCACTTTTTAACAACAATTTTTTATTTCTATAGCACTACCAGGCGTACTCAACGCTATTATGCACACCTTTAAGCTGGTATAAAACTTAATCTGGAATGTTTTTCCCATGCATGTAGATTTTAATCCCACCCAAAACATGCATCTTGAAATCTCTACATGGTGTGGATTTCCATGTGTAAGTAGCAGCTGTCTGACATCAGTGTATGTGATAAATATATGTGAATGCCACTGTTTACATGTGGATATGTTTCTGAAATAATTTAATTTAATTTTGTATATTCTCTTGAGCCAAATGCTTCTAGGCAGAGAATAAAAAAATTCTAGAACATTTTTCTATCTATATATCATAACAACAATTGGCCTATAATCCAAAGAAAAAATAAAATAGTTAACACAGTATCAGTATCAGTGGGTCAGACCAGTGGTCCATCGTGCCCAGCAGTCCGCTCACGCGGCGGCCTCCAGGTCAAAGACCAGTGCTCTAAAATGAGTCCAGCCTCACCTGCGTACGTCCCAGTTTAGCAGGAACTTGTCAATCTTAGTCTTGAAACCCTGGAGGGTGTTTTCCCCTACAACAGACTCCGGAAGAGTGTTCCAGCTCTCCACCACTCTTTGGGTGAAGAAGAACTTCCTTACGTTTGTACAGAATCTATCCCCTTTCAACTTTAGAGAGTGCCCTCTCGTTCTCCCTACCTTGGAGAGGGTGAATAATCTGTCTTTATCTACTAAGTCTATTCCCTTCAGTATTTTGAATGTTTCTATCATGTCCCCTCTCAGTCTCCTCTTTTCAAGAGAGAAGAGGCCCAGTTTCTCCAATCTCTCACTGTACGGCAACTCCTCCAGCCCCTTAACCATTTTAGTCGTTCTTCTCTGGACCCTTTCGAGTAGTACTATGTCCTCCTTCATGTATGGTGACCATGGCCTGGTACAGCGGCATGATAACCTTCTCCGATCTGTTCGTGATCCCCTTCTTAATCGTTCCTAACATTCTCTTCGCCCTTTTCGCCGCACCCGCACATTGCGTGGATGGCTTCATCGACTTGTTGATCAGAACTCCCAATTCTCTTTCCTGAGAGGTCTCTCCAAGTACCGCCCCGGACATCCTGTATTTGTGCATGAGATTTTTGTTACTGACATGCATCACTTTACACTTATCCACGTTGAACTTCATTTGCCATGTCGATGCCCATTTCTCAAGCTTAATACAGCCTAGCCCATAACTGATAGGTTTATACAAAGATAAAAAATAATTACTGGCACCAAACCAAAATCAGAATTTAGGTTAAAGTCTCTGCAAAAAATTTCTCTCAAACTGTGTGCCACAACACGGTTGTCCCAAAGAGATTCCGGGTGTGCTATGAGAGATTCCAGAATTTTACTTTATTTTTAAAAATTCCCTTCATAAGTATACATTAGAATAGATGACATGTACGTCGCATACGCAAGAGTCTGTTAATGTTATGAGTGTCTGTGTGCATAAGGATACAACTGACCAGACAAGCATCATTCTTTAACGTGATTGGTCCTTGAAAAATAACAGCAAGGAATTAATTTTATTTTTTATGCAGTAGTTATCTTAACTTGAGAAATAAATGATCAAGGCTTTGTTACTGTTTGGATCTTCTTATTTTTGTGAACTTGAATTTTCAGCTTGGACAGAAATTAAATAGAAAAAAAAGAGAATGACTACAGATGGTGATGAAATGCACGTTTCCCCACAGTCCAGGCATGAAATGCATGTGGCCCCACAGTTCAGGTAACACCAAGCTAACTCCAGCGATGTAGAGCCCTCCATCCTCTGCCACCCTCTCGCTGCCTGTCAGGAAGTCCAGAGTCTATACAAGGCTGGCACTGGTGCTAGCTTAACTGATGCAGGGCCTTCAAGTCTATCATCTCATGAGGCCCTGTTGGTACCGCCCCTCTGATGCAACGTGCCAACAGGGCCTTACCAAGTGCGTGAACGTGAAGGCTCTTAATTGAAGTTAGCACCAATGTTGGGCTTTGTGTGAAATCCAGATTCCGGGTCAGGCAGTGGTAGGACTGCAGAAGGAGGAAGAGAGAGGAGGAGAAATGCTTGACTTGCTGGGGGGGAGGGAGAGAGGGAGTGATGTTGGGCTGAGGAATGTGGGGAAATGGAGAGAGTTGGCAAGGCTGGCTGGTTAGCTGGCTTGTTGGCTGGCTGGCTAGATGGGTATGGAGAAATGCCAGTCATGGATGAAGGAGAAGGGGAGATGGGATATGCTTCTTATGGGAAGGAGAGGAAGAGAAGGAAATGCAAAATACACATGGATGGAGGAGAGGGAAGGGGAACTAAAGAGAAAGGGAAGATATACACAGGGATGAAGAGGAAAAGAAGAGAGAGGAAGAAGGTGCATATGGATAAAGTAGAATGGAAGGAAATAGAGAGAGAGGAGATGTACGTACATGGCTGGAAGTGAAAACAAGAGGGGGAAAGATGCAGGAAGAGAGGGTTATGAATTTGGGACACAGAAGGGAGTGAATAGAAAGGGAGAATTGTTGGGCGTGAGTGTATGAGTGAGAGGGAAAGAGATGGTGCACATGGGGAAAGGAAGAAAGAGGAAATTTGGGAATGATCATGAGTGGATCTGGGGCGGAGCTTGGGCGGGGGTACTCGGTTGATATTTGTTAGACTTAGGGGGTATTTGGCTTGAAGAAGTTGAGAAACATTGATTTACACTATGTACATAGGCCTAATCAACAAACAAATTGTCAGGAATAACTTTTTACAATTCCAATACTTCCACATGTAAACCAACACCAGTGCAGATTATTCAGCAGTTTATATTCTATTCAGATATTCAAACCCTTTGTTTATAGACTTTAATTCTCAGTTCAAATTCAACAATTTCCAAACATCTTTGTACCTCTCTCAGTTCTGACTGTCAACACTGTAGCTGTAGGCTTCTCGCAAGTTTCTTAGCTTAGTGCCAAGGAGGGCTTGGCTGTGTACCTAGATCCCTCCTTTCCTTTCCAATCCACCTTCACCCAGTCCCCACATTTTCACCCAATCCTTGGAAGCTCATAGAGATAGGTGGGTGCTGTGCTTCCCGGCTGGTGGACTTGCCTCTTTGGGAGTCTCCTGGTGGTTATCCTTTAGCTCTGAGGCCCTTGCCCTGCTAAGATCATTCCACCTCTACCGCTGGTCTCTAGGGAGCCTTCTCCCTTGTTGGGCTGCTGATGTCAATTGCATCCCGGTAGCTTAGCGCCTTTATTGGGCTTCTAGTGACGAGCCACACTCCGGTAGACTTCTCCTCCTTTGAGGAGTCTCTGGGGTAGCTTCCTGCTGGGTTCCAGTTACCAGCCCTCAACAGGGCTTGGCGACCACCTCTTGAGAGCTGCCTCTGCTCTTCTGCTCCCAAAGGCTGCTTGCCTTTCCTTCTGCCTTGGGGCCTTTTGCCTTGAGTCATGTGGGCTGCTGATTTTTTGTCCTGAGCTCTCTACTCCCAAGAGCTACTGATCCATTTCTTTGAGTGCTCCTAGTGGTACACCTCTGCTGGTACACAGCATTCTAGCTCTTAAAAGAGTTCTGTATCAGCCAGTAACAGAGTTCCTCATCTAAGGTGCAACCTCCCAACAATGCATAATGCACAGATATGACTCTATGCAGTGCAAGCTCATAGATTCTAGACATTTCAAAACCAATTTCAACACACTGGGCGTGCTTTCCCACTATTTCCCCCTCCTCTGAACTCATGGGGAGTGGATTTTCATTTCCCCTATTCTGATTCAGCTCTGCTCAGTTCATATTCCCACATTCATTTGAGCCCACAAGCTTTATTCCCACTCTTGAAATAATCTCTTAAAATGCATAACATTTCACCCAAAAGTCTGAATGTTCATCCATCAGTGCATAATTTACATAGGGTGTTAACTAAACCTCTCTGCACATTCAGTCATGTGACTTTCACCAATTGGACATAATTTTCCTGCAGCTAGATAAATGGCAGACAGAAACCCCTTTATAGTTTTTAACACAGAGAGATAACTGCTGGTTTTAAATCCACAGTTCACAAACACCTCTTTTCAAGCTTTTAGAAGCCATTGGGGGTTTCATCAGGAAATGTGAAACTGGTCTTGCAATTTAAAACTTGTTATTAAAAAAATCCAGTTGGATCTTCTGTGGAAGGGCATCAATCACCAAATAAAAAAATAGGGGAGAGAGGGGCACGTCGAACGTGAACTCTCAGGCCTTGAGCATGTGCACATGCTCAAGGCCCAGCACAGGAAGCAGATCTTCGGGCTCCGGCACCAGCACAGGACATGCTGGTGCCGATGCGGAGGCTACATCAAAGTAAGATGGGTTGGGGGGACCTCAGGTCGCGGCGGGGGGGGGGGGTGCCCAATGGCAGCAGGAGGGTGCCCAATGGCGGCGGGGGGGGGCCGGTTCGCGGGGGAGGGGGGCGCTCGCAAATCGAGGCGCGCTCGGTTTACGAGGCACCAAGTTTGCAAATGTTTTGCTCGTCTTGCAAAACACTCGCAAACTGGTGCACTCATAAACCGAGGTACCACTGTACTTCCAAACAGCAATATTTTATTTTGGATGTCTGATGATCTGCTTCTGTGTTAGCATTCTAACACTTACATACACATAACCTCTTGCTGAATACTGGCTAGCATGTTATGCTTTTGATACTATGTATTTTGCCAGTAGGCAGGCATTTGGGTGGAGTCTGGGTGGAGTAATGTATACACGAATGCATGCAAATTATAGAATTCTCTATGTGCATTCTCACATGGGATCTGAAAGTTAATTCAGGAGGATGCAGAGTTGAAGATTCACTTGGGGTGCTTATCACTTTTGCATTGGTCTGGCTATGATTAGTTATAAAGGCAGACTACTATATACTTTGTCATATGTCTATTCTAAAATGGCTGTATTGATCAGGAGTTATCTGTGCTCCTATCCAGTGAGGTGCTCAGTGTAAGGTTTAGATTTGGCACTCGCACTAGCATTTGATGATGTTAGATTCATACTTTAGGTTTCAGGATTAAGAGATTAGCTGGATCAACTTTAAGATTTGTAATTATATGGCTTAAGTGTTGATTTAAAATGTTTTGAGTTCTGCCAGTTTTGTTTGAAAGACCTTGATTATCTATATAGACTAAACATGGTCTTGGTACAAAAACAGCTCTTGGTGGTTTTGCAATTGCAACCCAATAGAAAGTAGTATACTGAAATCCAAGTAGTTCCTTGGACATTGTTCTATGTATCATGCAAAAGATAGAAAAACGCTGTTTGTTTCTGAGGATTCATGTAAGCTCCATAGAGCAGGGACCGTGTCTTACATGTTTAATGTACAGCGCTGCATACATCTAGCAGTGCTATAGAAATGATAAGTAGAAGTAGTAGCAGTAAAAAGGAATACCTCGGAAAAAAATCAAATGCTTACAGTTAATTCAAAACACTGCTATTAAGATCATTACTAATTAAAATAAATACGACCATGTTATCCCGCTTTAAAAAAAAAAAAATGCCCATTGGTTACTGATCCCACATAGAATATCATATAAAATTGCCATTTTAGTATTCAAATCCTATAAAGTTAAAGAACCAGCCTTCATAGATAAACTCCTCATACCACATGACCCTTTAAGAGCGTTAAGATCTGCTACTCAGCATCTTTTTGTGGTACCTTCACTAAAGATCATTGGGACCCGCTGTGCAACTACCTTCTCGGTAACTGCCCCTACGATCTGGAACTCTCTGCCCATTCATATCAGAGAGAAGAATATTTTTTCCCTCTTTTGCTTCTCTATGATGTCTAGCGACAAAGAAGGTCACCTACCCTCTTCCTATTGTTTATCCCTTAACATAGTAACATAGTAGATGACAGCAGATAAAGACCCGAATGGTCCATCCAGTCTGCCCAATCTAATTCAATCTAGAAATTTGTTGGGGGAGAGGGGAGTTTCTACTTCTTAGCTATTTCTGGGCAAAAATCCAAAGTTCTGCCCGGTACTTTTCTTAGGTTCTAACTACTGAAGTCTCCGTCAAAGCTCACTCCAGTCCATCTACACCCTCCCAGCCATTGAAGCCCCCCCCCCCAG
This sequence comes from Geotrypetes seraphini, assembly GCF_902459505.1. NCBI lineage: Eukaryota > Metazoa > Chordata > Amphibia > Gymnophiona > Dermophiidae > Geotrypetes > Geotrypetes seraphini. Next base: position 99,814,658 of record NC_047090.1, on the reverse strand, counting down.
CCCATCCTCCACCAAATGGCCATATACAGACCCAGACTGTGCAAGTCTGCCCAGTACTGGCCTTAGTTCTCTTTTCTCTGCTATATTTTAGTTCTCTCCTCATCCATTTTGTTTAACTGTATGTCAAGTCCGCGTATCATGTTTGTATGTGTCTATAAATTTTAAATTTTGTAACCCTTTTTTATTAATATACCGCCTAGAATTCAAGATAGGCATTTAATCAAATTTTTTATAAACCTGAAAACTTTTAAATCCTTGAGATTGTCAACTGATCAGATCTCTGCAAACATTCCCAAAGCTCTATGCAACATGTTGGCTACAGCCTGTATCAGGCAATCGCAAAAAGGCAATGGAAAAGGGGAAAAAGGGGAATGGAGAATTTAAAAAGAAGGGAATTTTAATATGCGTTTTTTCCTTTTATTATTTTTTTTTTAACCTAACTATTGCTACATTTTGAACATTATGGGGCTAATTTTCAAAAAATAAAGACATAAAAAATGGCATAAACCAGCACTTGGACGTCCTAATTGCCAGGAATTGCTGATTTTCAAATTGACTTTCTGCACATCTTGCTAGGCTTCCTAGCTGCTGTCTGTCCAAAATGTAAGTGGGACATATTGGTGGGCTTTGGGCATGCGTAGACTTGAACGTCTTACAGTGATAATCAAACCTTTTCCAAGTCATCCAGGACAGAATTTAGATATTGTGAGCTAGACCTGTTTTAAAAGCGGCTAAGTGCCAAAAGGGTACCCAAACTGACCAGATAACCACTGGAGAGATTAAGTAGTGTCCCCACACACACATGCCCCCAGTGACCACCCACCCAAAATCTGAATGAAACAGTACATACCTGTCTCTAGAATAGCAGCACCTAGAGAAAGAGAAATCCTAGTAAAGCATCACCCAGGTGTCTTAAGTAGCAGGTGGACCAGTGAACCATAAAGAGGAGGAACCAGGCACATAAACCGCTCTAACCACTACATTTATGGTGGAAAGTGCGAGCCCACCACAACCCATCAAAACTCTCCTATACTGCCATATAGGTGCCACCTATATGGCAATAAGGGCTATTGGGGTGGTAGACAGGTGGGTATAATAGATTTTGGGGGAGTTTTGGAAGGCTCACATACATTATAAGGGGGTTATGGTGAGATATACTTCTGGCGCCTTCTTTGAAATTCACAGCAGTGCTCTCTAAGGTGTCCCACTGCTCTATTGGCATCTCTGACCAGTCCATTACAATGCTGGCCCCTCCCATATCCAAATGGTCTGGAGTTGGACGTTTTGAACTTGGATGTTTTGTGTTTGAAAATGGCCCAAAAAGTTAGATGTCCTGATGGCCAAGATATCTAAGTATGTGATTAAAAAAAAAAAGTGGCCATCTAGTGATTTCGAAAATGGACTTTTTTCTGCCCTGATTTTTTTGGACGTCTTGCAGGAAACATTCAGGGCTTCTTTTACTAAGCCGCATTAGGGCTTTAATGTGTGCAATAGCACTCGCTAGATCTTAATGCCAGCATTGAGCTGGCGTTAGTTCTAGAAGCGTAGCGCGCGGTAATTTCCTGCATGCGCTAAAAACGCTTAGTAAAAGGAGCCCTGAAAGTCAGAATTGGACACACTATCGAAAATGGCCCTCTATGGTTAGCATCACCTCTTTGCCCAAGAACATGGCAGACTTGAGATAACTATTACTGTTTTCTAAACACGAATGCTGCACTATAGGAATGATACTGTGAAAGTATTGCAACCTTTTTAGACTATATCACAAAGTGGTGTGACTGGTGTATTATAAAGACCAGGGGGCACTCGATGAAGTTACAGGGAAATACTTTTAAAACCAATAGGAGGAAATATTTTATCACTCAGAGAATAGTTAAGCTCGGGAATGCGTTGCCAGAGGTTGTAGTAAGAGCGGTTAATTTAGCTGGTTTTAAAGAACCACTTGGGCAATTTCCTGCAGGAAAAGTCCATAGTCGGTTATTGAGAAAGATATGGGAGAAGCCACTGCTTGCCCTGGATCAGTAGCATGGAATGTTGCTACTCTTTGGGTTTTTGCCAGGTACTGGTGACCTGGATTGGCCACCATGAGACGGGCTACTGAGCTAGATGGACCACTGGTCTTACCCAGTAAGGCTATTCTTATATTCTTATGTTTTATAAATGGTGTCGAAAAACTGGCACCGACTAAAAACATGCTAAGCGCTATTCTATAAATGGTGCTCTAAATTAGACACCACGTATAGAATAACATTTAGCACTGGGAACTATGCTTATTTGTAGGCATGACAATTTACATTGATTAAACCCTGGTGTAAATCAACGCACCTAAATTAGGTGCGGATCCCCTTTATTTTATAATAGCATGCATAAATTACAGGAACGCCACCATTCTCCCTTGCCTCTCCAATGGCCATGCTCTCTGTTTGGGGCCACGCATAAAATTTCCACTTGGATTCTGGCCCCTCATAATACACAGATAAATTTTAATTGATGCTAATTATTTTCAGTAATTATTGCCACCTAATTATCAATGCTATTAGGCTCATTATTCAATTAAATTGTGCAGACATAGTTGGCATGCACCCAAATTTGTATGTGCAGTTTTTAGTGCCATTTATAGAATTTGGAGGATAGTGTACAAAGTGGGACTTGAAAGAAAGCTGTGTGTTCTCACTGACAAATGGTGATGTCTCTCCCATCCCTGGTTATGTCAACAGTAAGCCAAGAAGAATATTTGGAATGTGAGCGAAAAACCTGCTCAGTTAACAGATCTTAGGGAAATTTGCCTCCCATGGGCATGGTCCTAATCAGAAACTGCAATTACAAGAAAAATATAAAACCATTTAGGTTTTGTTTCTTTATTTTTTTATACATCTTTATCAGAATTATTGTCTGGTAGCTAACTCTTCTGGCAAAATTATTGGAGAAGTTCTGGAAAAACAGCTTGGAACAGAGGATTTTAAACTGTTACAGATTTTAATCTGTTACGTCATTCCCAATCAGGATTCAAAACAGAACATAGCACCAGAGGCGTACCAAGGGGTTGGGGGCGGGGGGAGGGAGGTCCGCCCCGGGTGCACGGCTTGGGGGGGGGGGGGTGCGCAGCTGGCCAGGTCCGGGTCTTCCTGCCCTTCCTTTCTCCCGGTCCGTGCCTGCAATCTTACCTCCCCACTGCTGCTGCTAATCGCCGACAAGAATTCTTCTTTCCGACGTCAATTCTGACGTCGGAGAGGATGTTCCGGGCCAGCCAGCCAGTGATTGGCTGGCCCGGAACATCCTCTCTGACGTCAGAATTGACGTTGGATAGAAGACTTCTTGTCGGCAATTAGCAGCAGGAGCGGGGAGGTAAGATTGCAGGCGCGGACCGGGGGAAAGGAGAGAGGCGCTTTATTTTTTCCGCAGCAGGGAAGGAAGGATGTAGGCAGGCAAGCTGGCTGGCTTTAGCGCGGCAGGGAGGGAGGGAGAGAGGTAGGCAGGCAGGTAGGCTGGCTTTAGGGGTGGACAAAATCTGGAAGATAGTGGGGGGACATAAGAAGGAGGCACTGGGGGCACTAAGGACACGGGAAGGGGACACTGGGGGTTAGTTTGTGATTACATATTCCATACTAGGCAAAGGTGTTTTCTGTGTTCTGTGTGTTCGAAAGAAAGTTTTTTGTTAGGATTGACTGCAGGATTGATCTGTACTAGTCTGGCTTGTTTAGTTTTATAATGGGTGTATTGATGTTGTACTGTTCACTGCAGTATGTAAGATGCTGCCTTTTCCTAGGTACTCATGTGTGACATGTGGCTTGTTACTAAAAATCATGTTTTTTTGTACAGATGGGGGGTGTGTGTGTGTCAAAAAATGATGGGCCCTGGGTGTCACATATGCTAGGTACGCCACTGCATAGCACTGAAACAGTCTTGCGATTTCTAGTGGATGCTGGTCTCAGCGTGATTGTAATCCAATTAGATCTGTCTTCAGCTTTTGATCCGCAAAAAGTTCTCAAAATTGACTCTCAGTTCATGATTAGCAAAATTAAACTTTTTACTATCCAATCTGCATTAATACACATGCTTCAGATAGTCGCGTTTCAGCCATCTAAAAATCTATTTGACTCAGAGGAGGCGAAAACAAACTAAATTCAATATTTACCAATACCCATATATAGCGTCTTTTAAAGTATATCAGTTTTGTTCACAATTAAAGGTGGATTATGAAGGCTTGAAATATACTTTGACTTCAGCCTTCTGAACATGGTTTGCTATTGTGCTCTTATATACCTAAAGATAAGTTTTTAATGCCCAAAGCTTCTTAAAATGGCAGTTGGCAATGGAAACATCTTTTCTGTTTGTTTGCATGATGTAATCTGTGTAAACTGTTAGTTAGATGGTAAGAAATCTTTGTGCCTGGCAGCTGTCCAAAGGACCAAGAGAGAGATCACTCCCTAGTATCAATTATTTCTTCTTTTTTAAAGTATTGTTAGTTCTTATATCTTTAGTACTTTATTTGTAAAAGTCATTTGCAAACTGCTACCTTACAACTGAAAGTACAGTATTAGGATTTCAAGCTGTTGCCTGCTTCCTGGGCCTGCTAGAGCATAGCTGTGAATATTGCAAGGATAAGCAGTCATTTCAAATGAATTTTGCTCACCGATAAGAGTGCACATTATCCCCAGATTCTGTAAAGGTTGCCCAAATTTGAACCAATTAAGAGGTGTTGAGTGCCTATTGGTGCCAAATGAGTCTATTATTTAATTAAGTTGGACGCCTACTTTGGATAGGTGCACCAATGTAAGCACCTAACTTTAGGTGTACTTTATAGAATTTAGGGGAAATGCACAAAAAGCTAGTATTCTGTAAAGGATACTCTGCATAGTGCACCCATTACAAAATACTAGCTTAGCATGAATCATCCCGGCACCATTTATTGAGTCTAGTCCTAAGCACACATAGGGGCTCATTTTGAAAAAAGATAAGATATCCAAACAATAGCATAAACCAGCACTTGGACGTCTTACTAGTCAAAGGCCCAGATTCTGTATAGGATGCCCGGTCTCAGAAGTAGACAGACGTCCTATATAGAATTGGGCCTAAGACCGATAAAGTAAACCCGATTCTCTAACCGACTTCTATGTTACAGATGCCGGTTAGAGAATCGGGTTATTGTAGATGCGGTCCATGTGCCTAAGGCCTTGCCCATAGGAGGGGCCTTAGGCGCCTGAGCCAATCAGGCCTTAGGACCCTCCCCAGTGCATCCCTGCCTCATTTTGATGGAGGCAGGCCTGCCGGATAGATGATGGGAAGACCCGGCTGGCTGGTCATAATTAAACGTTAGTGGGGGAAGGGGGGTCTGGGGAAGGGGGGGTTAGGAGGGGTGGGGGATCAAAAGGATATCTATAGTGTGGGGTGGGGGTTTTCCGGCAGGATGGATTAGGCACCCTCCTGCCGATTTCGTTCGAGGGGGAGGAGGTATTCCGGCAGGAGGGCACTCTCTTGCTGGCGATCTTCAGGGGGAGTGGGGGATGTTCTGCTAGTGATCTTCAAGGGGGTGGGGGGGTTTATCGGAAGGAGGGATTGGGCACCCTCCTGCCAGCGATCTTTGGGGGTGGGGGAGTTCGGGGCAGGAGGGATTGGGCATCCCTCCTGGTGCGTTCATTCGGGGTGGGTGGGGGGGGGGGTGTTCCAGGCAGGAGGGATTGGGCATCCCTCCTGCCATGTTCGTTCGGGAGGGGGGTGTGGGAACTGGCAGCTGTGGCCACTAAACTTATCGCGACAGGGAGATCCCTTGCTGCGATAAGCTTAGCGGCTGTGTCTACTTACAATATAGGCATCTCTTGCTGGATTAGGGAGCACGTAAAGCCGCCTAGGTTCACCTAAGGCTACTTGTGGGGCAAACTACGCCCACGCCTAGCCTTAGGCAGGCATGCGGGCCTCCCTAGGCTCCTGGAGGCACAGCCAATGTAGGTGGCCTGCCTTGGGAGCTTTTTTTTTTTTTAAATGCGCATCCCAATTGGCTGGTTAGACAGCGGTAGGACACCAGACTAAGGTGGTAAGGAAATCATTCTGAAAATTAAGATTAGTCAAACTAATTAGATCATACTTGACTGTTAAGATTTATGAATGGTGACTCAAGACTTACTAACATCGCAACTAGAAAATTGGCCTATTTAGGGATTGCAGATCAATTTTTTGGGGAAGGCTACATCTTATTCAGAATACTACAGTGATAGATATCAAGTGGAATCTTAGATGGGATCTAGCACTGCTTCTGTATCAAGTAAGATGTACAGTACGTAAGTTGATAATTAAAACATAAGATTATCTGAGCTTTTCTGAAGAAATGCACAAGGGAATATACTGTCACATTGGCCAATATCTGAGAGGGGCCTGCCATTTCATATTATCACTGTTAAAGGATGTTAAAAAGCAACAAACAGCAACTGCACACTGAAGGGAGTAGACCTTTCATATGCCGAACGGTTAGACAGGCTAGGGCTCTTTACCCTGGAAAAGCGGAGACTGAGAGGGGACATGATACAGACTTATAAAATCATGAAGGGCATAGAGAAGGTGGAGAGGGGCAGATTCTTTAGACTAGCAGGGACAACTAAAACAAGAGGTCATTCAGAAAAACTGAGAGGAGACAGATTCATAACGAATGCAAGGAAGTTCTTCTTCACTCAGCGGGTGGTAGACACCTGGAACGCGCTTCCCAGAGAGGTGATAAGGCAGAGTACAATTCTGGGGTTCAAAAAGGGATTGGATGACTTCATGGAAGTGAAGGGGATAACAGGGTACAGATAGAGGTTTACTTTACAGGACATTGAGCGAATAGGGTATGGACATTTTAGGTTAGGTAGGGAACACTTTCAGATCATGGACCTGGAGGGCCGCCGTGGGAGCGGACTGCCGGGCGCGATGGACCCCTGGTCTGACCCGGCAGAGGCCATGCTTATGTTCTTATGACCGTAAGATGTGCTCTTCCACAGACTTGACAGGGGCTGAATTAATCTAATTGTTGCTACTCAATAAGAAAGTCAAAGATAGCAGAGTCATGATATAGATCTTATGGAATTGTAGGCAAGGTGATAGGATAGAAATGATTATTTATGTGCTAGTTATTCTGAACAAGAACTTTGTGATTTTATTTAAATTGTCCATTTTAATCTATAAACCATCTTGAACCCTAATAAGGGAAAAAGCAGGGTATAGGTGCCTATTTAAATGAAATGAAACTGTTGATTTGGTTATGGTGCCCATTGATTTTGTAATATACAATTGACTGGACATGCCATTTGTAGTAGAACACCATTTCGCTTTCCTATTAGGAGTACATCCTTTCAGCTTGTTTTATTCCTTATGCTTTTGATGGTTATAGACAAGGTTTTCATTGTAATATACTGTATATTACAACATTTTCTATTGTGTACTTGTGTACTGCTTTTCTCTTTACCATTTGCAAGAAAGTTCAATATAAAAAAACCAACAAAATCAAATTACTCCATTAAGCACTGAAACATTACTTCATATGCTATTCTCATTTTCTTCTTCTTAAAATTGGTTTCAAGCAATCATGGTAATGAAAGGAATTAGGCTGACATTACTGAAAGATGTAATCCATCCCTACTGCTAAAACAATTACATCATGCCTCTAGTGGCCATTCGGTTCTAGGCCTCTCAGCTGTGGTTGTTCATAGGTTTGCCTGTGAGTATGATTGGAACCTGTTCCTCTGGAACTGATCTGAATGTACAAATTTAGTACATCCCTTTATTTGATGACATCGGGACCTGTGGAAGCAAGGCTGGGGGCAGTGGTAGACAGATTGTGAAATATTTTTGTGCATAATGCTATCGAGCATTTAAGGGAAAGTTTTGTTTGTTTTATTAGCGGGTAGGATGTTGGCAGAGAGAGAAATTGTTACAAGGTTATTATTGTACTATGATGTCATACCCTAAGGGACTGTAAACTGATGTATAAATTATAGAGGCTCATTTTCAAAGCACTTAGACATATAAAGTGCCGTAAGTTACTATGGTACTTTGTGGGGAAAGTTCTGCAAATGGCATTTAAAAAGATAGGCACCTATAATATAGGTGCCTATCTCTTGTCAATCACATTTAGGCACCTATTATAGAATCGAGCCTAACTTAAAACTTAGGCGCCTGTAATGTAGGCCAGTGTTTTAAAGGCCTACATTGTAGATGCCCAAGTCCTTTAGAGAATCATGCCTAGCGGCCCCTAAGTTCTTTTCCATCCCTAAATACACCTACTTTGGAGTTAGGCGCCACTAGGTGACTATCTTTTGTAGAATTGTGCCTAAGGCACTTATCACCCAATTTGTATTTTTTTCGGTTATGAGCTTGTTAAATTAGGCATCTCTCATTTCCCACCTGTGTGTCTAAGTGATTTGAAAATACACCCCATAATGTTTTTAAATGTGTCTTCAGTTATATTTTATGTTTTTACTTTGCAATGTGACTTGCCTTGGACAGGCCATGGGTTTCTAAAGCCAGGATAGAAATGTTTCAAAAAAATTAAATTCTGGTTCTTTCAAGATTAGGGGGAGGGGGAAATCATCAATGTGGGCTACTGTTAAGATGTGTTATATTACAATTAACTCCAGTTATTAGTAACTAAGAAGCCCTTTAAGTAAGTTGCAGCAAGCACTTGTGCTTATTGCACCCTAGGTTGTGGGATTGAATCCCAGCGCTGCTTCTTGTGCCTCAGTTCTCGCGAGAACTGGGACAGCCATTCACAGAGCAGCGCAGGACAAGGCAGGAAGCGAAAAACTTGCACCTGTCTGCTTGCCACTCTACCGGTGCCGTTCGTGGGGGTGGGGGGAGGTAGGTGGAGAAACGAGAGGACAGGAGACTGTAGGGCTGGACCGCCATTCATGGAGCGGCAAGGCAGGAAATGAAAAACTCGCGGCTGCCTTCTTGCCGCTCTGACTGCCTGCTGCTGGGGAGAAAGCCGGTTGGAAGGGCAGGATGCTGGACTGCCGGACCGCCAGACTGCAGGAGAAATTAAGGTAGGGGAGGGGGGTTAGTTAGTATTTTCTCTATAAGACGTACCCTTATTTCCACCCACTTTTGGGGGGGGGGAAGTGCGTCTTATAGAGCGAAAAATACGGTAATCCTCCATTGCCCAGATACAAAATAAGTATCTGTATATATCTAAACCGCTTTGAATGTGTAACCACAAAAAGGTGATATACAAGTCCCATTCCCTTTCCCTACTGTAACTTAAAATGGATTACTGCAGGATGTGCTAAAAAAATATATATTTTTTGTTTTGTTTGAGGTGATGTGCCATGCATCCACATTATTGCATACTAACTGACTAGTTCAGGATTATTGATGACCCCTTACTGCCTACAAAATAGGTTTTGGTAAATACTCCCATAGTAATTATTTTTAACAGCCACACACTAATAACATTAGCGCATAGCCATTAACAGAAAAATGAGAAATCTGCTATTTTCTGGCTGTAGTAAAAATGGCTTTAGCCCACATAAAGGTGCGCTAAGGCATTTTTACCACAGCTTAGTACAAGGACTACGTAGTCTCATTGCATAAAATGGGGCCTGTGCTAAAATAGCACAAGTTTGTGGTAAAATAACATATAACAGTAGCACGTCTCTACATGTTGCTAGTCGTCTTCATCTTCTTCTAAGAAACAGCCTATGAAAGATATGGGGGAAGCCACTGCTTACCATGGATCGGTAGCATGGAATGTTGCTACTCCTTGGGTTTTGGCCAGTTACTAGGGACCTGGATTGGCCACCATGAGAATGGGCTGCTGGGCTTGATGAACCGTTAGTCTGGCCCAGTAGGGCTATTCTTATGTTAATGGTTGTAGGTTCTTCAAGAAATTGGTAGCATGGCTTCCTTTCCTATGTCATTTATGTTCTCTTCTGCTCTGGGGAGCCTTCATGAGTTGATTGTCTTACACCAAAGCAGATATAACATACTCATTCTTTATGTTCAAAGCAATCAATGGTCCCAGCACTTTATAGCTATATTCTTAAATATCACCCCATAATCCTTTTTTTTTTCCCTCTGAGGCATTAAAAATGCTGTTTTCTGGACCAGGGCATGGAGTTGTTTCTTTGTTGATACCATGATTCCTTGGAACTAAAACAAAATGAGACAATGGAGACAAATCTATTTTTGTTAAAAGATAATTTGACTTGGCTATACACAAGTGTGACTTCATTAATAACAGGTTAAATAGTGACTATTGCTGAGGAACTATTGCAGAATTCAACAGAGGAATTTGTGGTTTTTAAAGACGTGAATTCCAAAATGATTCACTGTCACATCATCACTAATTTCAGACTGAGATATCGCTATCAAGGGCACCTTCAAGGACACAGCATCTGTTCTTATACTATTGACAGTACATTGCATTGCGTTGATGTTCCACTCAATGTAAACATGAAAGGAGTGTTCACAGTAGATATTCTCAGTGCACCTTCTAAAAAAATAATAACAAAGTTTATACAGTAATATGGTTGCAGTGAGTTGTCATTAAATATGTACTGCTCCGAGTTGCTTTTACCATCTGTCTTCAAGGAGCCTGCTAAAGGAGATTATTGAGCGAGGAAGCCCAAGGACGTCATTGGAAATGCTTCTCCCAAGTCTGTAATAAAAATAAGTACTAGGTAGAAAATATTTGGGTTGGGAAGGAAAGAGGAGATGGTAAGTAAATTCTAAGTATTGTTTTCAAGAAGCTTTGTGACAAACTAGTGGATGCGGGTCACTTCATTTTATATTTTGGAGGTCAGAATATTCTTTGGGTTGGATCTGAAGCATTTTCTTCCATAGATACAAATCCTCAAATTCTATTTATGGTGCCTACAAAATTGGTGCCAATCGGAATGGCAAATTGGTGCAATTCTTTAAAAGGCACTTGCCATATATAGAATCAGTCTTAGTACCCATAGGTGTGACTAACATTTAGGTGCTCCTATTTAGGCCAATGAAAACCAGGTCTAAATACCTGCACCCATAGGAACCATTTGAAAATGATTGGGGTGCTGAACTCATAACTCAGTACAAATTTCCTCTCACTCAGCAAAAAAGGAAAAAACAAGATACATCTGGTAGTGAATGACAACCTGTATCTAGATGTCAAGAGCAGGGCAGGTAATGTGGACAAATCAAAAGTTAGGGTTCTGCCATACTCTCCTCCCACTGGTAGCTTGTCAGCATCATACTCTCTCTCTCTCCAAGCCATTCATAGCATTTTTCTCCAACCAGTTCCTCTCTTCCTTTAGCCCATCTATACTACATTGTATTCCCAATTTTTTTCATTTTTCCCTGATTTCTTCTTCCCCCCTCTCCTCCTTGTCCTCTCCCATCCCTCCCTCTGCACTTTATAATTTTCTCCTTTGCGTGGGCATAATTTGATGTTTTATATTTGGGGGCAGGGAATTTACTAGCTCTTTGCCTGCACTTTTCCTTAAATCTTTTTAGCCTGTTCAGCTTCTCATTTTCTTGACCCGATCTTTCCCTTCACTCCCTAGCAAGCTCCAATGCACTTTTCCCTAGCTAGTTGTCATTCCATGCAGGTTTGGCTACCTTTTGTTTGTGGATTTAACTCTTCGTCAGTTTGAGATTTCCCATTGACTGCAGGCTTGGACCATTTCCCTGTTCTGCTCTTTCTGGCTCCAGATATATTCCTGTTTTCTCGGACTGGTTCTCCATCCCTTTTTGCACTGCAGCACTTCCCCTAGCACGCACTGATTCCAGTCCAATGGCCACCTTCTGCCTACAAGGTCCACATCAGATCCTTTGTCACATGTTCACCCTGAGTTCTAGAAGCCCAGCAAGGATCACAGTTTGAAACCTCAAAGATTACATGCTGAGTGAGAAAACATGTTCTAGCAGGCCAGGCCATAGGAGTATGCACTCATACTAAGCCACTGTGTTCAGAGCTGCCTGCAGTATATTGCTCCAGTGGCCAAGACAAGCATCCAGCTCAAGGAGCTGGTTGTAGAGTTTCACCAAGTGCAATTAGGGGAGCAAGAATTCACCAATTAAGCAAGAAGAAAGCCAGAGAGTCAAACCAGGAAACGCAGAGTTTGTGAGACAGCAGGTCTCTTCTCCCCTACCCCAAACACAGTCATTGGTCTCCTGCCACCTCTTCCTGCTGCTGTGTTATTTCTTTAGGCTCATAGCCCAGTCCCCCCTGGAATGTAAGGAGGGAATAATGTTTTTAATTTTTGTGAGGAATGAAATAGTGCTACTCTCCATTTTCCCTCAGTTTAATCTCTGACCATAGCTCCACTCAATATCAGAGCTTGCAAGAGAAAGTAAATGTTAAAAGGGAGATTTTCAGCTCATGGCATTCTATCTTTCCCTTTCGCCATCCTTATTTACTCCCAGTGACTGCAAGGTTGGAAGAAAGGAGCTGATACCAGAAGCTACCCAAAACCTACCCAGCCCAATTAATAATCATTTTTCCCCTATTCAGTGGCGTAGCGAGGGTGAGTGGCACCTGGGATGGTGGTGCCCCTCCCCCACCCTCTTCACTGTCCTCTGCTTCTTCCTGACTCCTCCCTGCCATGCGCGCCCCTTCCCTTTCTCCGTACCTCTTTAATTTTCCCGGCACGAACAGCATCATGAACTTGCTGCCTGCGTCGGTGTCGGCTCTCCCTCTGATGTCACTTTCTAGGTGCAGACCTGGAAGTGATGTCAGAGAGAGAGCCGACACCGATGTGGGCAGCAAGTTCATAATGTTGCTCGCGCTGGGAAAATTAAGAAGGTATGGGGAAGGGGCGCTTGCGTGCAGCTAGGGGGGCAGAGTAGGATGGGGCAGACCGCCCCCCTGTCCCCCCTTACTATGCCACTGCCCCTATTGTAACAGTGTAACCTTCCTCTATGACGCGATGTAACCTTTTCCCCATGACGCTGCATGAGCTTCTTATCTTGTAAATCGCCCTGAATCTGTACTGGGTAAGTGCGATTAAGAAATCCTGATCAGATTAGATATTATACCTCCCACTCAGTAATTCTTGGTCTCGCTCAGTTGTGAGGAGAGGCTGATAAATTCGAACCAGGAGCACAAAAATCTAAAAATTATCTTATTGCTTGTTCTTATTTTTTTCTTCCTAGTCTCATCCCTTCTGCCACTTCCATCCCTTTTTTTATCTCTCTCTTCTAAGCACCCTTTTCTCAGCCTATCCCCCCCATCAGCCCCCTGCTCTTTGAACACCACATAGTTCCTCTCCCTGCCCTCATCTGTTTCTTTCTTCAGCTCATCCCTCACCCACTTATCTTTGTATCATAGCCCATGCCTCCCCAGCTTGCATTCACTTCAGCTCAGTTCTCCCTTTCACAGTCTACATCTCTTCCCTCAGTTTGTTTCCTCTCATAACCTATCAGTGCCTGTGCTACTCTTTTCTAGGGTTACCATATTTGTGATGTCAAAAATAGGACACGTGACCCCGACCCCACCCCAGCCCGCCTCTCACTAGTCTCACCTCTGCCCCACCCCACCTTTTACCCATTTCCTTAGTCCCACTTCTCATCTTCTGTTATGGTGGTGAACAATGAATGTGACGACGTGCTACCTGTTTTCATTTAGGGTGCTAGACTCTCACCTAGAGGTCAAGAAAGAGCTGACTGTTTTTGGTATCTATTTAGACTCCGCCCTCTCAATGGAGAAGCAGATTGTCAAGGCGATTCAATCAGGGTATGCTCAATTACACATCTTGCATAGATTGAAATCAATGCTTTCACAATTTGATTTTTGCTCTGTAGTACAAGCATTGCTATTAACCCGACTTGACTATTGTAATGTGCTGTATCTTGGACTTCCTAAGATTAAATTAAGTTTGCTTCAAATACTGAAGAATTCTGCAGTTAGACTGATAGCTGATACTTCCAGGTTTGAACATATTATGCCAGTTTAAAAAAAAAACTTCACTGGCTTCCATTCCCTCAGAGAATATACCACAAGGTGCTTTCATATACGCAACAGATGATATACTCTACTGTTCCAACATGGTTTCAAAATCTTTAGAATATTTACCATCCTAATCATAGTTTAGGATTTGAGGGGAGTATGGGGCTTGTCAGTGGCAAGGAACTTAGGATTCACCATAAGAGAATTGGAAATATGATGTTTTCATTAGTAGGTGTTCAGCTCTGGAACTCCCTTCCTGGAGTTATGAAAGTGTGTAAAGATTGGGTATGTTTCAGGAAACAACTGAAAACTCAATTGTTCCTTGATGCATTTATGTAGCATGGATTGACTATATGTTGTTATAAGTTTGCATCATATTGCCCCAATGGGTTAATGAAATGATGTTGAGAGATAAATAAGAGTTTTAGTTTCATTGTCGTGCTAAGTAGATATTACTTTGTTTGATATACTTATGGTTTGTCATTATATTATGTATGCTACTTTGTACATCACTTAGATTGTAAGTGGTTTATAAATATTTTAAATATATAAATACATACTTAAGTGTCTGTATTTCTTATAACCTCCTCATAAGAGGTGCTAGCATGCCTATGATGTATGCATATATTGCGCTCCAATAAGGCACGCCCACGATATGCATACTTATGGTGTAGCTTTTTCCCAGCCCATGCATATATTTACGCCTCTTTCTGTACATGTGCTGATCACGATCACCAGTGACTCATCTCATGTAAATTTGAAGACCCTCTATGAACCTCATTTTTATGCACAGTTCTTCAAGAATGACTCATCTTTTTGAAATTGTTACATTTGCATCCACATCAGCATCCCGTCAGATTGTACTGGCGATATTAGAGAATCTGGCCCTGTGCATATTATCAGCAGTATGGCTTCTAAGGATTCTGAAAGCTCAAATATAATATTCAAATTTTTGCTATTGCACTAAAACATTTCAAAATCTTCAGGTACTATAAGGATTACTGCTGAACAAATATTGAAATGTACACAAACACTTGGCAAGTTTAAGTTTTGCTGTGTTGTACTAAGAAGCCGAACAAGCAAATTGTTAGTCAAATGAGCCTCAGACGCCCATGAAGGACTTCAAAATCACTGCTGCTTTTGCAAATCTATATCCAGATTAATGTTCACAATATCATAGCCTCCTCTTACAGTTGGGGGAAGTGCAGTGAAAAACTCCAAAGGCATTGTAACCTTTTAAGAAAAACCTTTATTTCTGACAACTTTGGCCGCAGAGCTCGAAATATAGTCATATACTTTTTGTAACAAAACAGCAACACTGGACTTAGTTATCAACAATAGCTCCAACCCGCTCTTCTTTACTTAGCACATAAAGCTGATGTCCTTCTTTCTTGGGTCCACACGTTAGCCACGCCATGCTTCCCTCTGGACATACAATTTTAATCCAACTTGTAGTGGAAGAGCGGTCAAAATTCACCCTCTCTCAACAAGAGCCTTGTTTCTCCAAACGGCTGCTGCTTCAGGATAAAAGGGTCCTCTTCATTTTCATGGAAAATCCATGCTACAAAAAAGAAAAGGGTTTCTTAAACTACGATATTGACTCAACAATGGCATGCGGATTTAAACCCCTGCTCTCAGATTCGCCAATCAGCACGGCCCTTTCTCATGATGCATTATGTGAACACGTAGAAGTTAATAACCAATCACACATAGACTTTTTTAATTTCTCAATTTCAGTACTGATTGTTTTCAACCTTCGTTAAAAACCTTCTTATTAAAACTCCCGCTAATGTCAACATTAGAAGAACGCTTGCCATTCAATAGCATTGTTTAACCCTTTGGGTTCGATGGATTGTAATTTGTATATCCAATACTGTACTCATCTCAATTTCATTTTGAAATCCCCCTCTCTTACCCATTACATACTGTTCAATGATAATGCATTTTAGATCCTTAAAGAGATGACCCAAAGTTACACATATTGAAATGTATCAGATGTTTTTTCCTTCACTTGTTTAGTGTGAGAGTAAATCCATTTATCAAATTGCATGTGTTCTTTACCATTTATTTTCAAGGTCCTTTTTTTTTTTTCTTTGTTTGATTCAGTTTCCCTTTGGAGAAAATGATGTTTGGGATGTGTGTGTTTGTGTGCCTAATTCTACATATGGCATTCAAAACTGCATGCAGAAATTTAATTGAATGTGGTCAATTAGCACTGATAATTGGGTACTAATAATGAACTATCAGCACTAATTGGCATTAATTAAAATTTATGTGCACATTTTTAGGTGCCAGGATCCATATGTAAATTTTATGTGTGGATCCCAAAAGGGGGTGTGGCCATGGGAGTGGCTTGGGCAGATCGAGGTGTCGTTCCTGTAATTTACATGCAGATTTATAGAATAAGGGACATTCGAGTATAATTTTGGCATGAGAATTTATACCAGGTTTTACTTAGTACAAATCCTAATGCCTAAAATTGGGTGTGGATCTTGGCAGCAAATACTATTCTATAAACAGTGCCCAACTCTGAGTACCATTTATAGAATAGCAATTAGCGTGAAATTTTATCCTTTAGCTATTGTAGTCCATTAGCTATTGTAATCCCATAGACATGCCTCATACCCCCTCCCCCTGAAAGAACAGAATCTAGTGAATTCTATAACACATGTCATCTAGTATATTCTCAAAGACGTCTGTGGTTTCTGCTGGCTAATACTTGCTAATGAATGTTTAAGCAATCCACCAGCTCACATAACCCCATGGAAACCTCTGGAATTTTTACTGGATAGTTCATCCCCAGAAAAGGTATAGGCATCTGATCTTTGAGGCTAACACATTTGAAATGGAAGCCGACAGAATTCAATGACTAATTCATCACTATGGAATTTTGCTGATCTGACAGTTTCTTGTCGTTTCCATGTGAGGTCTTAACTACAGAGAGATTGGTGTTTCAGTGCTTTGTATCATGAAGGTTGGGTTGTGACAAGAGGAGAATAGCAAGTGAATGGTAATGTCTAGAGAAATGTTTGCTGCTGTCCAGACTGAAACCAGCTAAGGATACTGTAGACGGGGTGACGGGGAGGGCATCTATAGTCTTTTAAAGGCAGGATTCACAGTCATTGTACTACTGCAATACTTATAGATGGAATTCATGATGCACACATACTGGGTTTGGAAAAAGGCTCCCAATATTTGGCCACATACCAAGGACTACAGCTGTCATAGCTGAGACCTAGAGGGAGGAAGATGGAAACTCAAAACAAAACGGATCATTTTCATCTTTCTTAGAGATTGGGCCTGTAATGTCCCAGTTCAGATAATCCTGGCCGAGATTTGTTCGTTGTACTTCCGATCTGTGTAGACTGTTGCCCAGATTTTAGGGATAGCACGACAAGTTTCCAGGAAGTAAAGGCTCAGGGTCCATGCATACATCGGCAAACTAAGGAACCACCAGAGACTCTGCACTAACTGCAATTCAAATGTGCTAATAAAAGTATTTAGTTCAGTCTCAGACTTCTTTCTTGATTTCTGAAACACACTGGGACACTCCATGAGGTTTATCTCCATATTCATTCCCTTGAATTGTTTACCATAAAATGTAGATGTTAAACTAACTCCCAAGAATTTAATCCTGTGTATATTATACTAAAGAGTATGCATATTGTTTCAGGAAGAAAAATGGATTAAATTATGGCCTACCACATGTTAAGCATGTTTTACAGTGCTCTACAAATGTCTTTAAACCTGTGTACGAAGGGATGCTGAAAAGTTCTCAGCCCAACCAAGAAGGGGATGAGGGGGAACTATGAAACTTACAAGTTATTCCACATATTCACCCCTAAGTTCAACACAATTGGCACATTGAGTCTGAAGTTTCTGTAACCCTTCCAAAAAATACTCTGATGCCTGGTCACTGAAATACTGCTCTGTTGCTGCAATCTCCTCTGAATCACTCAAAAATTATTGCCTTTTTAAACTCTTTTTTTTTAAGTTTTGGAAACAGAAAATAGTCAGATGGAGCAAGATTCGGTGAGTAAGGTGGATGGTCTATGCACTGAAACTCTAACTGCGTCAAAACATCCATCGTTTTGCCATCCTTGTAAGCAGTGCATTGTCTTACAAAATTATAACTCTTCTCCGCAGCTTCCCTCTCCTTTTTTCTTTCAATGCCTTCTTTAATCTGCAAAGCAAGTTACAGTAGTATTCTGTATTAACTGTTTGGCCTCTTGGAAGATAGTCAGTCATTACAACATCTTCCTAGTCACAAAACACTGTGGCCATGACCTTTCCTGCTGACTTTTGGGTCTTGAATTTCCTTGGCATTGGAGAACTTGAGTGTCGCCATTGCATGGACTAGTGTTTTGTCTCAGGATCATAGTGGTGTAACCATGTTTCATCAACAGTAACTAAAAGTTGGCATCAGCTCGCTGAAAATGCTGCAAAATCAACTTGGAAGGGTCCACTCAATGTCATTTCTCATCAGCATTCAAACATTTGGGCACCCACTTTGCTGACAGCTTCTGCTTACTCAGTTGCTCATGGATTATATACCAGTGTTCTTCAATCGCTGGTCCACAGCTGGTGTCGATCTGCAAAAATTTCTTGCCGGTCCGTGAAGGATTCAGATCTTCACAAACTGCACACTAGGCAGGAAGAGAGGCTGCGGTGCCGGTGTTACCAACTTGTAACTTCCTGTTGCCGTTGCGTATCCTGGGACTGCTGCCTCCTGCCTTTGCCTGGTCTCCTGCCTCCTATGTCTCCGCACTTCCAGACTAGCAGCGGCAGCTCTGTGTGCTTTTAACTTCGGCACACAGCTGCCCTTAAGCAGTAGTTTAGCCGTGGTTTCATGAGGCAGCCTCAGCCCACTTCGATGATGCGATGTGGGCCAGCCTACCAAAGGCCCCGAGGCTGCCTCATGAAACTGCGGATAAACTACCGCTTAAGGGCAGCTGTGTGCCGAAGTTAAAAGCACACAGAGCTGCCGCTAGGCTAAAGAGAGGAAACATTTGCTGGAGAGGGAAGGAGGGGAGGGAATAATGATAATAATAATGATTTTATTTTTATATACCACCAAAGCCATGATAGTTCGAGGCGGTTTACAACAAGAGGCGCTGGACAATCAGCGAAGTAGTTACAATACAAAGCCATCGAAGATTTACAATACAAAGTCCAAGAAGTAACAATGCAAAGTCATCGAAAATAAGGTACTGGTTGGGAAGAGTGATACACTAGGTTCATAGGTTACCATCGGTTAAACAAATTCGTTTTTATTGATTTTCTAAAATTGAGGTAAGATGTGGAATTGTTGATGATGTTAGCCAGCCAGTCGTTCCATTTACCTGCCTGGGATGCAAGAGTTCTGTCCAGGAATCTTTTGTAGCAGCAGTCCTTTAACGATGGAAAGGAGAACAAATGAGTTCTGGTATGGACCTAATGGAACTGTCCAGATTAAATTGAGAAACCAGATACATAGGGGCCAGGCCAAAAATAGATTTATAGCAAAGGCAAAAAAATTTAAACAAAACTCGTGCTTCCAAGGGCAGCCAATGAAGTTTTTGATAGTAGGGATTGATGTGTTCCTATTTTCCCAACCCAAAAATCAGTCGAACTGCTGAATTTTGAATGATTCAGAGTCTTTGTAGGGTTTTTTTTTTTTGAAGGTACCCAAATAAATGATGTTGCAGTAGTCAAGTGTGCTTAGAATGGAAGATTGAACCAATAAGTGGAATGATACTGCGTCAAAATATTTTCTAATGGTTCTGAGTTTCCATAAGATCAAGAAGCATTTCCTAACCAAAAAGTCCATGTGTACATTTAGGGTGAGGTGTCGGTCCAGGGTCACTCCCAGAATTTTTATGGAATCTTCAATAGGGAAGGCCTGACCGTTCACAAAAATTATTGAGTCTTTAATTTTGTCATTTGGGCTTGCTAAGAAAAATTTGGTTTTGTCTGAGTTGAGTTTCAGTTTGAATTCGGTCATCCATAATCCGATCTGATTTAAAATAAATGACAGGTGATTCTTTGTTTCAGACGACAGGGATGTAAGGGGGATGACAAGAGTGATGTAGAATTTGACTTTTAAGCTTTGCAGTATGTTCCCCAGGGAGGCGAGGTAAATGTTAAACAATGTTGGGGAAAGGGGGGAGCCCTGCGGCACTCCGCAAGAGTTTATCCAGCTGCTGGATTGTTTATTATCACTGTAGATTTGATACAATCGTTTAGTCAAAAAGCCCTGAAACCATTTTAATACATTACCTGAAAGACCAATTGACATCAAACACTCAATCAGAATGGTATGATCGACCAGATCGAAGGCACTGCTTAAGTCTAATTGCAGAACTAGAGCACTTTTACTTTGACTGAAAAGGTTATGGAGGAAATCTAGTAATGAAGCAATGACAAGTTTCAGTGCTGAACCCCGATCGAAAGCCTGATTGGTTGTCTTGTAGTATGCTGAATTTGTCTAAATACATTACTAAGTCCTGATTGACCAAACCTTCTATCAGCTTTACAAATAAGGGAGTGCTCACAATGGGTCTGTAATTAGATATCTGCTTAGCAGATTCTTTAGGATTTTTTACAATTGGTGTGAACAAAATCTGGCCTAGTTCCTCGGGAAATGTACCAGTCTGCAATAGAGAAGAAAGCCAGTAGTATAGCTTGGCTTTGAAGGTGACTGGAGCAACTTTCATAATATTTAATGGGCAGCCGTCTAATCTGCAATAGGAATCAGCTTATTTCATGTAAGTTTTGCAGAATTGTTGCCAGGAAGGAGTAGTGAAGTTATTCCGGGACATGTCTACCCTAGGTCCATCTTTGTATTGAGCAACTGGGTAGAACCAGTGGTTGGTTGTGGAGACCGTTAGTATGGATCTTAAGTTATTTATTTTGTTCTTAAAAAATTCGACCAAGGCGTTGCAGATGGTGGGGAATCTAAGGTTGAACTGGAGAAAGCCTGAGTGTCATAAAGATTGCCAACTAATTCGAAGAGGTTTCTACTATTGGTGTTTGGTGAGCCTATTTTTGTGGTGTAAAAATTAGTGCGTATCTCTATTATTAGTTTCTTGTATTCTTTTAGTTTTAGTCTCCAATTCGATCTCCCTTCACTATCTCCTGATTCAACCATAGTCTTTCGAGTTTCCGTAACTCTCGTTTCACATTTCCTAGCTTGGCGTCGTACTAGCTATCCAAATTCTTATTTCTCACTTTTCTTGGTTTAATGGGGGCCATTTTGTTTAGAATCTGAGTACTCATGTTAGTCCAAGAATCCACCGAGAAGGAGTCTGAATCTGGGCTAGAAGTTATGTCATAATGTGACCAGAATTCAACTGGGTTCACCAAGCCTCTGCTAGCTACCATTTTATTATTCCCTTTTTTCTTCTTGGGTTTGTTTGGCGAGTGTCTTACTAGCCAGCTAATTTGAAAATTGCATAATCGGTGGTCGGACCATAAAGAATCCGACCAGGTAGCTTGCTTCCAGTGGATCTTGGGATTGACTAGTTCTTTGGAGGAGGACACTAGATCTAACTGATGGCCTTTTTGATGGGTCTTTTCAGGGGCCGGCACAAAGAAGTCTAGTGATGAAATGAAGGATAGCAAATCTTTGGAGTCACCCTGCTCTGTCTGCTCTAGGTGGATATTCAGATCACCGGTCAGTAGGTTGTAGGGAGCCTGTTATTGAGTTTGTGAGGAGGAATTCGTAGAAATTGTCCTTAGCTGTGGGCCATTTCTTAGGGGGAATGTAAAATAGGGTAATTATTAAGCCATCTTCTAACTGATCAGACCAAAGTTTACAAGAAAGAATTTCAAGGTTCGCTGAGGAATTTGAAGCTAGGATAGAAGACTCGAAGGACTCTCTTAAGATAATAGCTAATCCTCCCCCTTTTCCCCTGTTTCTAGGTTGAGATATAATTTTAAACCCAGGGGGCAGACAGTCACGAATAATAATGTTGCTATCTGTAATCAGCCATGTTTCCATTAGGAGGACAAAGTGAGGATTGGTCTCCTCCAGCCAGTCTTTGACCAGTTGAGCCTTATTCCTGATAGATCGTATATTTAAGTAGAAACCTTGAAGAATTTGATGATCAGGAGGGTCAGTGGTTAGAGCGTAGGTGATCTTCCTCGGCGACCGCTGTCTTTTGCAATAAGGTTTGCAAGTTTTTTTTGATGGGGGTACAATCGGGATATGGAAGGGACCCCATTCGGAATAATCATATAGAACTCGATTTGTTGTTCTAAGAGGATCTGAGTTGGTAAGGCGGGGCCTTGTGAGGACTGGGAATGGAAAGGTGTATAATGCGTCAGCTGTCCAGCTTTTGTAACAGATCCAATAAAACATAAGAATCCAGATCAAATGCTTGTATAAAGGAGCCATTATGTTAAAGTGAGCAATAGAGAGAGCTTAGTCCTAGTCGAACAAACCTAAGTAGAGCTTAGTCCTAGTCGAACAAATCTGAGTAAAACTTAGTCCTAGTTGAACAGACCTGAGTAAAGCCTAAGTAAAAACTAAACCTATGTGAACATGAGAAAAAATTTAAGTTAAATTAGTTGGCTGGTCCAAGCAGGTACTTATCAGTTATATTACATTACATTACATTTGTGATTTCTATTCCGCCTGTGCCTTGCGGTTCTAAGCGGATTACAGTTAAAAGAGATCAGGACATTACCGAGAGAATTACATTACAACGATTTAAGTAAATTACATGTTGTGGTATAGAAATACAAGTATAAGATATCTGGATTTATCGATAGAATAACTTGACAGGGCTCAAGTAGTTACAAGGTTCAGTGGGGAAAACAATATAGGCAACTGAAGAAAGATACCTAACTTTGAAGGAATCAGTTAAGTGGATACCTAAGGGAGATGCTTATTTAGGAGAAGGTTAAATGGATACCTAAGGGAGATGCTTATTTAGGAGTTTGGATATTTTTCATAAATGAGGTTCAAGGGGATGACTAGTGTGTTATTTGCTGGGGAGAGTGCATGTGCGATTGGGGAGGGGAATATTAAGTAAGGACGTGTTTTTTGAAAAGAAATGAGCAGACTCTGCAGGCCCAGCAGGATCGAGGCTGGATTGAGGCTGCTAGCTGATCTGGTCCGGTGGGCTGGGGAGCGGAGTTTTGGCTGCTTGGCTTTCTTTCAGCTCTCCCGGAGAACAGTGTGGTGATTTCAGTCCGACCAATAGAAGGGCAAGTTTCTAGGTTTTAGGATCCTCACGGCTTCCCGCAAAGGCACGCGCTAAGGTGGGTGCCCGCCTTTGACTTGCGCCTTAGACAGCGCGCCGAATAGCGGTGCGCCATTAAGCTCGCCCTTTTCAAAGGGCTAAGAAGAGCTGGCAGTTCTTGGGGGCGGAGACAAAGCCCCGAAGTAGGCTCCGATGAGCAGGTTGGCAGGGCAGGAGGGAAGAGATCAGTGGCTCCCTGGGAGGCCCTTTTCAAAGGGATAATAAGAGCTGGGGAACTCCTGGACAGGGGTACTCCTGAACAGGGGAGGATGGAGGGGAAGGGGTACTGCTGGACAGGGGAGGAAGGAAAAAAGGAAGGAAACAGCTGGCAGGGAGATTAGAGGAGGGGAAGGAGTTAGGATTCCGGAACTTGGAGACTGGATGGTAGCTGGCTGACAGTTGAGCTCCCTCCTTTTAAACAACAATTCTTCATCTATTTAATTATAAAATCCTCTTAAAGGACATCAACCAAGCAAAAGAAGCATATGGTATATGCATTATGAGAAAAGACCAGCTGTAAATTCTAAACATCAGCAGATACTATGAACCGTTCACCTGCTCCTGCCTTTTGCCTGCTCTCACCGTAACTGACATCTCCAGGGCTCCCAGGCCACCTCTCTTCCTCCGGGGCTCGGCGTGTGATCGAGTGCCGCCCCCCAGAAGCAGCCGGGAACCCTCCTGAACTGCGGCAGTTAAGCCGTTCACCCGCTCCTGCCTGTTCCCTGCTCGTACCGCAACTAACACCTCCGGGACTCCCAGGCCACCTCTCTTCCTCCAGGGCTCGGCGTGTGAGCAAGCTCCGCCCCCCAGAAGCAGCCGGGAACCCTCCTGAACTGCGGCAGTTGAGCCATTCGCCTGCTCCTGCCTTTTGCCTGCTCGCACCGCGGCTGGCACCTCCAAGGCTCCCATGCCACCTCTCTTCCTCCAGGGCTCGGCGTGTGAGCAAGCTCCACCCCCCAGTAGCGGCCGGGAACACTCCGGATCTGCGGCTGTTGAGCCGTTCACCTGCTCCTGCCTTTTACCTGCTCGCACCTCAACTGACATCTCCAAAGCTCCCAGGCCACCTCTCTTCCTCCGGGGCTTGGCGTGTGAGCGATCTCCGCCCCCCAGTAACAGCCGGGAACACTCCTGAACTGCGGCAGTTGAGCCGTTTGCCTGCTCCTGCCTTTTGCCTGCTCACACCACAACTTACATCTCTAGGGCTCCCAGGCCACCTCTCTTCCTCCAGGGCTTGGCGTGTGAGCGAGGATTGAGGGTGAGGATTGCCGAGTTGGAGCCGAAGTATGCGGGCAAGGAGATGCCTCCGGCGCAAGCGCTCACCCAGCCCCTCCATCCCATCATCGCCGTCACCCCTGTCGCCGAGAAGCCGGCAGCCAACCTGGCGCTCGCCCGCCGCTAGAGGCACCCGGCCCTGACGCCAGCCTAGTTCTGCTGAGCAGCGTCGACTCGGAGAAGGCGCTGCAGCCGCTAGCTTCGGCCATGAAGAGGAGCGACCCCCACGACCACCACTGCCACCATGAGGGGGATGCCATGGTTGGCGCCGCAAATGGTCAGAGAGACGCGAGCGGTGCCTGTCCTGAAAGGAGACAGATTCAGCGAATTTGACATGCAGGAGGAGAGAGTGAATGTCTTAGACGAGTTGATGACCGGAGACACTGGATTTGGGGCTTCCGGTTTGCTGACAAGGATCGGATGACATCTGGAGAAGTTTCACAGCCATAACAGTGAAGTCATTTCAAGCTAGACTTCAGTCTTGACTGTTTTGCTTTTATTTTTCACTTTCTTTTTAGTTTATGATATTTTATTTTTAAATCTCATTCATTGTTTTGCCTCTTGGTTTTTGTTTCCTAGTTTATTATTTAAATTTTATTTAAATTTCCCAAGAATTCTATAGCTTCAATGGTTCTCCCTTCTGCTTCTATTTCCTATCACCCCTCTTTTTTCAACCTTTCAAAGTCCTTTAGATCATTGTAGTCTTATTAGAATGTTTATTTTCTTATTTTTCTTATCTATCTCTATTTTATTTCTTCATTACTCTACTAATTGTCATTTTTTTCCAGGTACTTTAGTTAGATTGTGAGCCTTCGGGACAGTAAGGGAATTTCTAAGTACCTATTTTACTTATAATTTTAATGCACCCTATTGTCTATTTTTCTGTAAACCGCTTAGAATCCTAACGGAGTTTAGCGGTATATAAGAAATAAATTACATTACATTACAAATTACATTAGGATGGAATGAAGATATCAGATGAGGGAAAGGGGAGAAACAGGAATGAAAAAGTAGAGAGAGAGAGATTGATGTTGGGGAGGGGGGGTCAGATGAGAAATAAGGAGAGAGGGAAAAAGATGCTAGATCTGATGTAGGAGAGATAAAAATGAGAGCAGAATGAATCATGTAAAAAGGAGAGAGGGGGCACAAGCTGGATGGAAAGGGGAAAGGGGCATAGAAGAAGGTAGATACCATATGGAAGGGGGAGATGTTGGATTGAAAAGACAGAGGGCAGACGCTGGATGGAAAAGAGTGAAAAGACGATGAAAGCAGAAACCAGAGACGAATTAAGGTAGAAAAACTAATTTTATTTCTATCTTGTGATTAGAATATATCAGATTTGAAATATGTATCCTGCTAGAGCTGGTGTTTGACCTAACTGGGTGTTCTCTGTGACCAGGTAGTGCTGCCCGATTTACGATTCGAATCGGTTCACTGATTCACTTCGGGTGAATCGATTTGAATCGGTTCAAAACAAAAAAAACCCGGCTTCCCGATTTGTCTGACCCTCCCCTCTCGCCCCCTAAATCAGGAGCAGCAGCTGCCGCTCCTGCTTTAGAAGACGAGGGGGGAGGGTCAGTGGGGAAGTGCTGCTGTCGGCTTCCCCCCCCCCCCCGGCGTCCAGCTTCCGGCTCCCACCCCCTCGGCCTTCTGCTCCCCCCGGCCTCCCTGCATTGTTTACCTTCCAGCCGGAACAGCATGCAAACAAGATCGCAGTGTTAGCGATCTTAGTATCGCTTCGGAGCTGGTTCCTCCGTCACGGTCCCGCCCCTCCTCTGACATCAGAGAAGGGGCAGGACCGCGATGGAGGAACCATCTCCGAAGTGGTACTAAGATTGCTAACACTGCGATCTTGCTTGCAGGCTGTTCTGGCTGGAAGGTAAACAGTGCGGGGAGGCCAGGGGGGAAGCGGAAGGCCAGGGGGGTGAAGCCGGACGCCGGGGGGGGGGGGGAGGGTGAGCAGTCCTTCGGGGTGGGACAGGCAGGCAGGCAGGCAGGCCTTCAAAAGGGTGAGATAGGCTTTCAGGGGGGGAGGCAGGCCTTCAAAGGGGGGGACAGGTCTTCAAGGGGGGGACAGGCCTTTAGGGGGCACAGGCAGGCCTTCAAAGGGGGACAGGTCTTCAAGGGTGGGACAGGCAGGCCTTCAGGGGTGAGATAGATCTTAAAGGGGGGACACAAGCCTTCAAGAGGGGAGGCAGGCCTTCACAGGGGGGACAGATCTTCAAGGGGGGACAGACCTTCAGGGGAGGGGGGACCTCGTATAGAAGTACACGGAGGGAGGGAAGGGGGGGTTCAAAGATATGTGCATATGCTGGACTTTGGGGAGGAAGAAATGGGTCTGAAAATAGAGGAGAAGGAGCGACAGAGAGAGATGATGGACAATGGGATTTAGGGAGGGAAGGAATAGAAAGGAAGAGAAGTAGGATGCAAGGGATGGTGTGGAGGGGGGATAGAAATACTGGATAGGAGGGTAGTTTGGAAAAGAAAGGGAGAGATGGTGGACCCTGGGGTGGTGGGGAAGGAAGGAGAGATGCTGGATGAAAGGGTAGTTATGAAAAGGTGGATCTGTGGAGGGGGACGAAAAAAAGGAAAGATGGCAGACTCCCTGGGGAGGGGAGGAAAGAGATGGAAGAAGATGGATGGTTAGCAGGGAGAAAGAAGAAAGAAAGAGACCCTGGCAAGCAAGTTATCAGAAGACAACCAGAGCCTGAGACCAACAAAATTTGAATAATGACCAGACAACAAAAGGTAGAAAAACTAATTGTATTTTCAGTTTTGTGATTACAATATGTCAGATTTGAAATGTGTATCCTGCCAGAGCTGGTGTTAGACCGCCAACGTGAGCTAGGATTTAACAGAGAAAGAAAAAGTCTTTTTTGTTTGTTTATTTTGTTTACACCACAGCGCCAGTGTGGTTAGGAGAAGGCAAAAGGGGTGAAAAGGATGTAAAATAAACCCACCAGGATGTTTGAAAAAAACCCAAAAAACCACAAAACACCCAATTGGGCAGGAAAATCGAATCGAATCGAAAAACCAATTCAATCGGCTGAATCGAATCGAATCAAATCGAAATTTTTTTCCTGAATTGGGCAGCAGTTGCCCTAGTTGCATTCCCCTAACACTATTCCTATCATGTGTGACTGCGGTATTCTGTTAGCATGATATTTCTGTGTACCATTCTGTCATAATTTGGCTTATTCAGTTTTCTTGATAGTAGAGGGGATATATGTGAAGGGGAGGGAAGACAGGGGTTTTGTTGATCCTTGCTCTGTATTATTTGTATTTATAAAATGACAATTGTACAGAATATTGTTTCTTTTTATATGTTAATAAAATATATTCAATATAAAATCATAACTATTTGAGGCTTATACTGATAGGATCAGATGGTTTGCGGGACTGAGCTCGCGGGGACGGGACGGAGATGGTTTTTTTCTTAATTCAGTCTTAGTAGTTTGCCAGTCCACAAAATAATTATTTTATTTCCGCCGGGCCATAGGTGTAAAAAGGTTGAAGAACACTGTGTTATACCCAACACATTCCCCAGATATCTGTAGTGTCTCAGCAATTGCTTGAACTGATATTTGCCAATCTGCCAAAATCGGGTCATGGACATGGTGAACAATTTCAGGAGATGACACTGTTTAATGTCTCCCAGACCTTGCTGCATCTTCGGTCTCAAAATCTCCATGATGAAAATTTGCACACCCCTTTTTCACTATGAAATATGATGGGCATTTGTCACTCAATGTTTCTGTCACATATTCATGGATTTCTTTTGGAGGTTTTTTCAGCAGGAATAGGAACGTCATGACGGATCAGACTTCCACACTTGAAAATTCTAACACTGAAATAATATCAAAACATAGCATTACAATTCTGCAAATTGATACATTGCAAAATACAATACCGTATTTTTCGCTCCATAAGATGCACTTTTTTTCCACCGAAAAGTGGGTGGAAATGTCGGTGCATCTTATGCAGCGAAGATACATTTTTTAAACCCTACCCCCACCCCGTTGTACCTTTTTAAATGTCCCTTATAGCCTGGTGGTCCAGCGGAGTATCAGCCGGCAGGAGCGAGCATTCCTGCCTGGGCCCGCTCTGCTTTCTGAATGGCTGTTGTCAGTTCTCGCGGGACTCACGAGAACTCACAGTAGCCATTCAGAAAGAAGTGCGGGCCTAGGCAGGAACGAGCTTCCAATCCTTGCCGCCGCTGCTCAGCTCCCGCTGTCACCCACCACCGTCTTCAAATTCATATTCGGCGCAAACTTCTGATCCCCGCTGCCGCTGCTCGGCTCCCACTGTCACACACCCACCGCCTTTATCTTCATGCTCGGCGTCCTGTACATCCTGCCCTGCTTTTGCCAGGGGGGCACGCAGGGGCAATGTCAGTGGGGCCTGACACGGGGCTGGGGGAATGCAAAGCATACAGGCAGAAAACAAAGAGCGGAGCAAAGGAGGCTGCGGGCTTCTGCAGAGACAGGGGGGGGGAGGGGGCAGGGGCTGGGGCTGCAATGCTGGGGGCTTTTGTCTGGAGAAAGGAAATGTTGCAGCTGCTGGGGTAGGGAGAGAAGGGTCTTTTAACACTGCTCACACTGTTTCTTGTACTGACATCCTCCTTGATTTAAAACAGCTCGGTATTGCAAGCCTCGCTGCTCTAGCCCCCCTCCCCATTACTTGGATTAATATGGTAAGGCTGGAAGGGATAAAAAGACCACTGCCCCTACACTCCCCAGGAAAGATTTGGATTCGGGCAATCGGGGAGGGAGGAGGGGGGTTATTTACCTTGGTTTTCTCTAACCCTTGATAGTGGGGTGGAGGGTGGTTCTTCCTCGGGGACCATAAGAGTCCAGGTCCCTGATGGGGGTAATAGAGTTTTTGCATATTTGGGGTGTATGGGGTTTGGGAGGGTGGGGAGATAGCCTGGCAGGGAAGGGTTGACAGGTTGCATACCTGGCAAGAAGTGAGCGGGCTGGGTGCAGAGCCTGGCAAGGAGTGAGGGGGGCTGGGTGCAGATCCTGGTATATATTAGTACATAATTTGGTTCAGAATGTTTTTTTCTTGTTTTCCTACTCTAAATCTAGGGTGCGTCTTATGGAGCGAAAAATACGGTGAAAGGAAAGGATAGGTTTTCTGTCTCTGTCTATGAAAGGACACATTTTAAGTTTTCTGTCTCTGTCCATGCTGGAAGTAATCAAATGTAGAATGTTGGGTGTTTACTCTCTTAATGGTTTGGGAAGAGGTCATTTAATTTATGTTAACTAGGTTAGTTGTCTGAGACATGAAGGCTCAACCCCCCACAGCTCTTAACACCTTTAAGATTTAAACAATGAAGTACATATCCTGCTCACGCACCCCCTCCCCTCTCTTGTCCATCCCCCTTTTCCTGTGATGGTTACCACTGACCCATGTGAAAGGATATATAACTGAATGTATTCTGGAAATAAAACAGGTAATTTCTTTGGGCCTTCTGTGAATCCTTCTTACCTAAGGAAATTGCCTCCGGACGTCTGTAATAGATGATAGAATGTTTTGCAGAACGATTTCGGGACCAAGAAACGGATCTTGTTCATTTCATACGGTACCCCTCTTTTCAACTACAGTGGCAAAATAATACTCAGAATTTAGGAAGCTGGTTGGGCTGAGTACTTTTCAGCACCTACTCGTAGGTTTTTCTGTCTCAAAAATTATAATTCAATATTTATTAAAGTAGGAATTTGATTCACTGATCTTCACAACATGCCTTACATTTTCCGCACGAAAGGACAATTATAAAAATATTCAAAAAGAATAAGAAGCCAAAAAAATCTTAATTGTTGCACCAAATTGGCTCCATTGAAGTTGCACGGAGCCCAACTGTGTCCACTTATAGTACAATAACTGAGCTGATTCAAATTTTCCTGGATGAAATGTATTTGAAGTCACGGTGTAAACAAGCTGAACATGGATAGAGCTGCTGAAAGAACTTCAGGATAAAGTTATGTAAGAGTACATTTTGCTGCACTTTACTTTAACTATTTTGGAGCACACTGGTTGCTGTATCAGTGTGGCAGAGAGAAAGGGAGCAGTTTGGAGTAAGGAGAAACAGCTTGTCTCTCTCTGGTTGTTTGGTGGAAGCTGGCAGAGAATTTTTCTAAGTAGCTGGCTACCTCTATACATATAGGTCTGGGTTCAGTGTCCCAGAACCCTGAATATACTGGTACAGGGAGGAGTTTCTATTTGTTCTATTTACCCTCTTTTTACTTGATAGTGTGGCCTGCCTCCTGTGTTGCGGGTTCAAACCCTGCACTGCTCCTTGTGACCCTGGGCAAGTCACTCAGTCCTCCATAGCCCCAGGTACGTTAGATAGATTGTGAGCCCACCAGGACAGAGAGGGAAAATGCTTAAGTACCTGATTGTAGAACCGCTTAGATAACCTTGATAGGCGGTATATAAAAAAACCTAATAAACTTGAAACTTGAAAAACACATAACACATAACCAGCCAAAGGTACCATAGGAGGCCTGAGATTATACAAATATCGTCACTTCATTAGCTCCCCATCCATTTCTGAATACAGTTCAAACTCCTCTTACTGACTTAAAAATGCATTCACTCTGCAGGCCTCCAATATTTCTTCTCACCTATTTTTCCCTATGCTCCCCACCCCGTGAACTCCTTTCATCAGGTAAATCTCTCTATCCATACTCTTCTCCACTCCCTACTCCGCCCCTTCTATCTTGCTGCACTGTATGCCTGGAACAGACTGCCTGAGTCATTATGTCAGGCTCTGTCTCTAGCAGTATTCAAATCCAAGCTAAAAGCTCGCTTCTTAAAGGCTACTTTCACCTCCTAACTCCCACTCACCTTAAGCCTACCATTCTCTCTGCAAGAAACTCCCCAACCCCTATATGTTATGTCTGTCTGTCTGTCTAAATCAGATTGTAAGCTCTTCGAGCAGAAACTATCTATTACATGTTAAATGTACATGTTCAGTTCTGGTATGATTTTCAGTGCTATAGAAATGATAAATAGTAGTAGTAGTAGTAGTAGTCCAAACTAGAGAAGCTGCAAGAAATTCTTACTGTGTCTATAGCACTATTTAAGGAAACTGCTGAGGAAGGTCATTGTGAATCCTATGATTACTTTAAAAGAGCTACAGAAATCTCCGGCTGAGACTGCTGGAAAGGCTAAAAAGGCAATTCTATAACTTGGCACCTACATGTATGTGCCACTTACACATATCAGATGCACTGAAATTGGCATTACATGAGTAAGTTTAAGACTGTTAACTGGATTCAGATTCACAACACAGGGTTGATCCAGTCCTGGGTTTACCTCATTGCATGCAGGGATTTGTAGTTCTGATTACCCCATTGCATTCCCTTAGAAAATAAAGACTTCAAGTCCCAGCATGCACTAGGATGAATCCAGGACAGAACTGACCCTGTCCTGTGAATCTGGATCCAGTTGGCAGCCTTACATAAGTGCACTAAACACTAAAGCCCGGATTCTATAAATGGCACTGTTGTCGGTGGCCACCTTAAAAACAGCTGCTGATCGCGTGTCAGTCACACGATGGTGCCATTTATAGAATTGCGGCTTCATAAAAGGTGGGCAGCAGAAATGTAGACCAGGGTTTTCAAGGCCAAATTTCCGGCACCTACCTTTCACGTGAATCACATCTACATAGGCGCTTTACGATGCCTAATGCCACTTTGGGCGTTAGCCACATCTATAGTGGCGTTAAGCATTGTAAAGCGCCTCCATAGACACAATACAGGTGCTGTTTGTTTAAGGTGGTGGTAGGCGCCTACATTTTTTGTTTTTAATTTGGTTTAAAAAAAATTTAAATACCATTTTCAACTTAAGTTAGGTGCCAGTAGGGCGCCTAAAAGCACCTAACTTAAAGTGCTGTTTATAGAATATGGGCTTAAGGTCATATGTACATGCTATAATGTGTAACCACTGGGGACATATTGTATATGTGGGTAGAGCATGGGAGATGCATGTGGTGTGTCCAACTTACAAGTGCATTTTACAGAAGTCTATAAGTTATTCACTTTGCATAATGCCTGCCTGCCCCCTTTCTTTCTTTCTCCCTGCCGTTCCCCAAGCCACTGCCATCGGGGAACAGGACCCACCAATGGATAACAGGCCCCAAAGCCGACGCCGACGCATGCTCTCCCTGCTTCCAGCCGATCAGTCTTCCTCTCCCCGACGTCAATTCTGCAGTCAGAGAGGAAGTTCGGGCCAGCCAATTGCTGCCTGGCTGGGCGAAACTTCCTCTCCGACGCAGAATTGACGTCGGGGAGAGGAAGACTGATCGGCCGGAAGCAGGGAGAGCATGCGTCGGCGTCGGCTTTGGGGCCTGTTATCCATTGGTGGGTCCTGTTCCCCGATGGCAGTGGCTTGGGGAACGGCAGGGAGAAAGAAAGAAAGGGGGCAGGCAGGGAAACAGAAGGAAAGAAGAGAAACAGAAAAAAAGAAAGAAAGGTCAGGGAGAGAGGAAGAAAAAGTTGGGGGAGGGAATGAGGTGTGGAGGAGAGAAAGCATACAGGCTGATAGAAGGGAAGAAAGATTGGATGCACAGTCAGAAGAAGAAAGTGCAACTCATGAAATCACCAGACAAGGTAGGAAAAATGATTTTATTTTAAATTTAGCAAAGTGGAGGCAGTATTACCACAGTTTTCAAAGGAATTTGCTCAAATAACTTAATAGTTAACTGGGTAAATTCCCAGAGATGAAAACTTCCCTTCACTTACTATGCACAGTTCTGAATTTATATCTGCTGTCTATATTTTACAATATGGTCCCCTTTTACTAAACCGCAATAGTGTTTTTTAGCGCAGGGAGCCTATGTGCATCAAGAGCAGCGCTGGGCATTCCCTGCGCTAAAAACTGCTATTGTGGTTTAATAAAAAGGATGGAGAGTATATTTGTCTATTTTTGTATGGTTGTTACTGAGGTGACAATGCATAAAGTCATCTGCCTTGATCTTTTTGAAAAAAACCCAGAATAGGAATGATAATTAACATTTTCTCAGCGTATAGTGTGCTTTGTGTTTTTTAATTTTATTGTTGGTAGATCATTTTAACTTGGTCATTTTAAAGTAGCTCACAAGCTCAAAAAGTTTGGGCACCTCTGAGCTAGAGCGTTGAAACTGTGTATTTCTATTTTATCCCCCCTTTTACAAAACTGTGGAGCGTTTTTTAGCGCCAGCCGTGGTAGTAGCAGCTCTGATGCTCAGAATTCTATGAGCGTCAGGGCTGTTACCACTGTGGCTAAAATCCACACTACATTTTTGTAAAAGAGTGAGGGGTTAGTTTGTGATGACATATTCCATACTAGGCGAAGGTGTTTTCTGTGTTCTCTGTGTTCGAAAGACATGGTTTTCTGTTAGGATTGACGGTGTAGGATTGATCTAGCTGGTCTGTCTTGTTTAGTTTTACAATGGGTGTATTGATGTACTGCTCACTGCATTATGTAAGATGCTGCCTTTTCCTAGGTACTCATGTGTGACGTGTGGTTTGTTACTAAAAATCATGTTTTTCTTACAGATGGGGGGGTGCCAAAAAATGATGGGCCCCGGGTGTTACATATGCTACGTACGCCACTGTATGTAAAGATACCAGAAAGCTGGCGTAGCAAAAACTTTAAGTAAATTGTTATTCTTCTAAGTTTTGAGTATTTAACCCTCCCACAATCTCATGGGCACTCGTTTCAAGTTTCAAGTTTATTGAGATTTTGATTTAAACGCAATATCAAATATTTTCAATGCGTATAACAAAAATAAATTTGGGGAAATAAATAAAACCATTTGAACAATAAACATACAAACATATCCATAGATGATTAAAATTACATAAGGAGTACAAGGATAAACTACATTTGTTTAAAAATGCGTTCTCCGCGCCTGCTTATAAATTTGTTGACTGGAAGGATCCAGCAATGTGGCCAGATGCCATTCAGGACAAAGACAGAAAGAATTGTGCAATTTGGATTAATGATGGAAGATGATTTAAAGCAAATGGCACAGTCTATGAGTAAAGATCTTGACGGACGTTCTTTTTATGAATATCTCCTCTATGCCAAATCACCCAATGGACGTGAGAAGATTTTACGGGACTGGCTTAGGTGGAGCATTAGCAGAAAAGTATGTGTGTATTCGGCCCATGGAAAAAGGGGGGGGGCGTCGGGGGGGGGAAGGGGTGCGTGGAGGGCCCAATAGGATTGCTCAGTAAGGGGTCTGATGGCGGTCCTGCTGGCATTCAAAGGAGTGGGCACTGGAGGATTAAGTGGCTTGCCCAGGATCACAAGAACTAGCACTGGGATTTGATCTCACAACCTTGGGTGCAGAGGCAGCTATATAGCCTTAACTCCCAGCCCCAAAACCCAGAGTGCAAACTTATCCATTCCTTTCAACTACAAACCAATCACAGGAATTGACCAAATTACTTGAAACTGTAGTCTGCAAACAACTGAACAAATACATGGAACACTCCTGTCTATACCCAACTCAATATGGATTCAGAGCCCAAAATAGCACTGAATTACTACTTCTCACACTAATATAAGCAATCCCTATGCAAAGGAAAACAAGCAATTCTTCTACAATTTGACATCTCAGCAGCCTTTAACTCTATGGACCATAACCTCCTTTTGTCAAAATTCTGCAAAATCTGAATAGGAGGATTAGTTCTTGATTAGTTTAACTTATTCCTAACCAATAGAGAACACAAAGCTGGAGATCCTTCTGAGGTGTTCCTCAGGACTCCCCACTATCTCCAATATTATTCAACTTATTTATGAGCTCACTTGGCGAAATCAGATTCACAAATGGAGAGCAATCCCTAATCTACGTCCTTTTGTTACAAATTGACTCAACTGCCCCGAACATCGCAGAATCAGTCTCAGAAGGAATATGCAAAATTTCTGTCTGGGCTAACAACAACAAGCTCAAGTTAAACACTGCCAAGAATAACTTAATGTGGTTCCATATCTCCTAACAATCAGTACCTAATTCTGTTGGCCTTCTGTCTGAAACCACATTCACTCTGCAAAACTCATCCAAAATCATAGGAGTAGTCCTGGACTCTAATCTTTCCTAAGCTCCACAAATCACAAATCTCGGGGGAAATCCCCCCCTCCCCCCCATCTATAACATGAAATGACTACGTTTGATTGGGCCCTTCTTTTATGAATGACACTTTGCCATATTGGTCCAAATGCTCATTCTCTCCCTGCTGGACTATTGCTACTCCTTATATGTGGGTATAAGCACCAAACAACTTTACAGACTTCAACTCATCCAAAATACAGCAGTCAGGCTAATCTTCAGGCTCAGGAAGTTTGATTCTGTAACAAAGTACTACCATACATTCCACTGGTTACCCATGACTTCTAGGATCTCCTTAAAAGCATCATGCATTATATTCCACATTTGCAACAATCACTCACCAGAAGGACTTATTCAACTATTCTCCAAGCTCTACTTCACATCAACCCAAATCACCAACAGATCACAGATGGTCCTTCCCTTATCTAAAGGAATCAAGCACCTGTACATCTTCAATTCGTTGTTTACCTATATTGCTATCAATACATGGAACAACCTGTCATTGGATACTAGAAAGGAAATTTGCTACCTAAAATTCAGAATGAAACTAAAAACATTTATATATGATGAGCACCCAGGAGGAGCTAGCATCAACTGCCTTAGATTCTTCCAGTGTAGTATATGGAACATCTATTCATTAAGAACATAAGAATTTGCCTCCGCTGGGTCAGACCAGAGGTCCATCCCGCCCAGTGATCCGCTCCCACGGCGGCCCTCCAGACCCATCACCTGTGCAATGATCCCTGACTATTCCTATAACCTACCTCAACTCCTATCTGTACCCCTCAATCCCCTTATCCACTAGGAACCTATCCAAACCTGCATTGAAGCCCTGTAATGTGCTCTGACCTATCACGGCCTCCGGAAGCGCGTTCCATGTGTCCACCACCCTCTGGGTGAAAAAGAACTTCCTAGCATTTGTTCTAAACCTGCCCCCTTTTAATTTCTCCGAGTGCCCCCTTGTACTTGTGGTTCCCCACAGTGTGAAGAATCTGTCCCTGTCTATCTTTTCTATGCCCTTCAGGATTTTGAAAGTTTCTATCATGTCTCCTCTAAGTCTCCGCTTTTCCAGGAAGAATAGCCCCAGCTTTTTCAACCTGTCAGCATATGAGAAGTTTTCCATACCCCTTATCAATTTAGTCGCTCTTCTCTGGACTCCCTCAAGTACTGCCATGTCCTTCTTGAGGTGCGGCGACCAGTACTGGACACAGTACTCCAGATGCGGGCGCACAAACAGGCCTAATTGTACTCTTAATTATATTCAAAACTAGTTCGCTTTAGCCATCATCTGTATTCCCTCAGAGTTCACTGGAACATTCATTGTCTTTTTGATAACTGTGTTCCCTGTAGCTCCCCATGATATGCATGGGTTCTTGACATTCTAAATTGCCTTGATCCTTTATGGGCCTAGAGCGATCCACAAATCTTAGATTAGATTAAACTGGCATAAATGGTCATGCCTAAATTTAGGCACACCAATTTTAGTTTACACTAGTATTTTACAATGGCATTTTTTGCACACAGGCATAGAATTGGCACTCAGCATGCGGCATCAATGTGCCTAACTGAAGTTATAAATTTCCCCCTAAGTGTTCAGTAATTTCAAGATTAGCCAATAAACATGGCCTGTATGAGAGGCTGACAAGAAATAAGCTGTTGATGAAGAAAAGTAATATGATGTGCCATGTAGCATTAACAAAAAGCACTTAGAGGGCAATTTGATAACCTGAAGGCACCTTCTAGGAGCCTGTTCTGTAATGGAACCTGGGTGCCTATGCTCCATTATAGAATACTAGTTTAACCTGGTTTTAATGCACCTAACATTTAGGTACATCCATAGAGCTAGTGGAAGTGCAAGTGCCTTAAAGCGGCAGCTGCCCACTTAATTTACAGTCCAACCCAAGCTTCACTTCTGTGTATACTTTGCTTGCAAATACACCCTATGCATTGTGCATGAGCATTTGCAGAATAGCACTTAGGTGACATTCTAGCATATATACAAGTAGGCCCTGATTCTATAAATGGTGCCTAACTCTTAGCACCGTTGAACATGATTGTCAATCATCCGCTAGGTGCCATTTATAGAATCGCACCTAGCAGAGCCTAAGCTGTCTTAAGAACCAGTAGGTATTGAAACCTTAGATGCACTCCCATTTAGGCCAAGGTTTTCTGGGCTTAAATGAGTGTGCCTAAGTTAAACCACATCCCAAATCTACCCCTAACGACACCTATTTGCTGGTAGATGCTTTGGTGTGGACGCCTACCTCCAAGCAGTAGGCACTTACCGAGTTAGACGCGTACTGGCTAATTAATGTCTTTAAATGTTTTTACAGTTTTCTTAATTCTGCTTTCAATTAATGATGCCAATTAAGAAAATTAATTTAGGTGCCTAGATCAGCTAAGTGTGCCAATGTAGGTGCCTAACTTTAGGCATTAGTTATAGAATCAGGGCTGTAGTGCATACATACAAACCTATATACAAGCATCCTAAACATTTATGTACTCAGGGAAATTCCATAAAGTGGCACCTAGAGGTAGGTGCCATTTATAAATATCAGATTGATAGGCGCCTATGGGGCTCATTTTAAAAAAATGTAGACATTAAAAAAACAGCATAAACTGGCACTTAAACATCCTAATCGCTGAAATGTCTAAGTACTGATTTTCAAAACCATCTTTCTGGATGATTTTTGAGGTGTCCTAGCCACTGTGCATCCAAAACACCATGGGGTGTGTTAGAGGTATGCTATGGGCGGGCTTTGGTTGGGCTTAGACTTGGATGTTTTGTGGCGATAATCAAACTTTTCCCAAGACATCCAGGACAGAACTTGGATGTCCAATGCTAAACCTGTTTTAGAAGTGTCTTAAGTGCCACAAAGTTACCCAAACTGACTACAGTATTTTCACGCATAAAACGTGCGCGTTATACGTGTTTTTACAAACCGTGCATACCCTTGCGCGGTATACGCGTGAGCGCATTGTACAAAATTTTTTTTACATAGTTCACCCCCCCCAACATCCGATTCACCCTCCCCGTAGGACCGCTCGCACCCCCACCCCGAAGGACCGCTCGCACCCCCACAGCCTCCCGACCCCCCCCCCCCCCCATCATGTAAAAGCTCCTACCGGTGTCCTGCTGCTTCCTCTTGGCGGTCCCGACACCCGACACGATCGTGGCAAGAGGGAGCTCAAGCCCTCTTGCCCCAGCCAACCGCGGCACCCCCGACACGATCGAGGCAAAAGGGAGCCCAAGCCCTCTTGCCCCGCCGACTCCCCGACAATATCGGGCCAGGAGGGAGCCCAAGTCCTCCTGGCCCTGGCGACCCCCCCCCCCCGCTAGTTGTTCGGGTCAGGAGGGAGCCCAAACCCTCCTGGCCACGGCAACCCCCTACCCCCACCCCGCACTACATTACGGGCAGGAGGGATCCCAGGCCCTCCTGCCCTTGACGCAAACCCCCCTTCCCCCAACGACCGCCCCCCCACCAAGAACCTCCGACCGCCCCCCCAGCCGACCCGCGACCCCCCTGGCCGACCCCCACGACACCCCCCCCCCCCTTCCCCGTACCTTTGTGTAGTTGGCCGGACAGACGGGAGTCAAACTCGCCTGTCCGGCAGGCAGCCAACGACGGAATGAGGCCGGATTGGCCCATCCGTCCCAAAGCTCCGCCTACTGGTGGGGCCTAAGGCGCCTGGGCCAATCAGAATAGGCCCGGGAGCCTTAGGTCCCACCTGGGGGTGGGGCCTGAGGCCTTAGGCCCCACGAGTAGGCGGAGCTTTGGGACCGATGGGCAAATCCGGCCTCATTCCGTCGTTGGCTGCCTGCCGGACAGGCGAGTTTGACTCCCGTCTGTCCGGCCAACTACACAAAGGTACGGGGAAGGGGGGTGGGGGTGTCATGGGGGTCGGCCAGGGGGGTTGCGGGTCGGCTGGGGGGGCGGTCGGAGGTTCTTGGTGGGGGGCGGTCGTTGGGGGAAGGGGGGTTTGCGTCGAGGGCAGGAGGGCCTGGGATCCCTCCTGCCCGTAATGTAGTGCGGGGTGGGGGTAGGGGGTTGCCGTGGCCAGGAGGGTTTGGGCTCCCTCCTGGCCCGAACAACTAGCGGGGGAGGGGGGGTCACCAGGGCCAGGAGGACTTGGGCTCCCTCCTGGCCCGAACAACTAGCGGGGGGGGGGGGGGTCGCCAGGGCCAGGAGGACTTGGGCTCCCTCCTGGCCCGATATTGTCGGGGAGTTGGGGAGTCGGCGGGGCAAGAGGGCTTGGGCTCCCTTTTGCCCCGATCGTGTCGGGGGTGCCGCGGTTGGCTGGGGCAAGAGGGCTTGAGCTCTCCTGACAACAAATATAAAAAATTTTGGGGGGATGTCTAGTGGTTTCAAAAATGGATGTTTCTCTGCCTCGACTTTTGGACATCTTGTGGGAAACATCCAAAGTCGAACTTGGACGCCACTATTGAAAATGACCTTCCATGTGTACTAGGTGTTAGTCTATAAGTTAGCACCTAAGTGCCATAGAGGCTATCTGCAAAGGGGCTTACACATCAGCAGAGCATGGGCTGACCCTGTGTGCCTCCCAGTTAAGCACATTATTTATAAAATTCTATAAACTACATGTGTTACTTGCTGCATGTAGGTGTGTCAACATACCCCTCTCATTGATACACCTAAGAGGGCACATCTAAACATGGGTGTACTACTTTATTCTAGTATTCTATAATGGCACCAAGATGCAGTTAAAGAATGCTGTTAAAGAATGGGCACTAAGGCCCCGATTCTATAAAGGGCGCCTAAGTCCTGCCTAACACTGAGCAGTACTTAGGCGTCCAAACTAAGTTGTTAATGAGCCATTTAAGGGTCTTAACGAGCGATAATTGGCACATGGACGTCCAAAGGATGTGGACTTCACTTTCTAGGCGCGTCCACATTTTCATCCAACTTTTAATCCAAGTCAAAAACGCCTAGAACAAGCCTTGTTGGACATGGGAGGGGTCTGCAAAGTGATGGACTGAACACCCAGACATGGCACCTAAATAATGGGGTACCTTACAGGGCACTGCTGTGAACTTCACAAAAAGGGTACCATGTCTTCTCCTCACTACAGCTCCCTTATAGGTCATGGTGAGCGCCCCAAACCACCTCCAGAATCCCCGAGACCTACTTATCTACGACCCCAATAGCCTTTATGGCTGCAGGAGCCATTTATATGCCAGTACAAAAGGGTTTGGGGGATGTATAGGGGAGTGTACATGTTTAAGTATCAATGCAGTGATTACAGGGGCTTATGGGCATGGGTCCTCCTCTCCATGAATCCCTAACCCACCCCCAAGACGGCTTAAGCCACCTCTGTGCTGGACGACTAGGCTTTCCTATACCAGGCTGCCAGGTGATGATGGTTTGGAGGCTGAATTTTAAAGGTGTGATTACAATTTTTATGGGGTGGGGGGGGGAGGTCGATGATCACTGGGGTAGTGTTGGGTGTTTGCAGTGCTTATCTGGTGAATTTAGGTGGGTTTTTGTGACTTAGACCATGTTTTACATGGTCTAAGTCACAAAGTCCAAGTTCCGTCGATCCTGGGCTGTATAACTTTCGGTTATACATGCTGTACGACTAAGTCTAAGCCTGCCCATGTCCCGCCCAACTCCGCCCTCAACATTCCTCCTGAAACGCCCCGTTTAGCTTTGGTCGTTCAGCGACACTATGAAGTCCTAGGTCGTTTAGAAATACTTCCAAAACCCGTTTTTATTATCGGCACTTGGACGTATTTTGACAATGTTCGTCCAAGTGCCGACATAGGTCGTTTTTTGGACGTTTTTCTCTTTCAATTATGAGCCCCATAATGTTTACAGAATATTTATGATATTTATAATATTTATTGTTTTAACACGATAAAGATTTTGCATTAAGGTTGGTGAGTGGTGATTGACCAGTGATTGATAAATTAATCCCCTGAATGGACCAGCTTAGGCTGCCCTATGGTGAGTTGGGGAATGAATTTCTGAGGTCTCACCACAAATGAGTTTTATATTTTGAATGAAAGCTCAGACTTACCACTCTTTTCAGTATTGATTAATGAATTATTTATGATCTTTGGCAATAGTTATTTCACCCCACATTTTTGCTGTTTATCATTTTTGATATTTCAGTGGGGTTTTTTGTCTTTTTTGATTTTGTGTTTGACAAGCATACATTCATGTCTATATATCCAGTTATGCTCCTATTCTATAAAAGAAAGTTAGCACTTTCCAGTTGTAAGACAGTGTGAAAAATTGATAAGAAATCCTTTCTTCTACTACTACTACTTATCATTTCTATAGCGCTGCAGTGCACATTCAGGAGACAATCCCTGCTCAGTAGACCTTACAATCTAGTTAATAATAATAATAATTTTATTCTTATATACCGCCAAAGCCATGTTAGTTCGAGGCGGTTTACAACAAGAAGAGCTGGACAATCAGTGAAAATAATTACAATGATGTCGTTGAGTACAAGAGGAGAAGGGCGGATACAAGTTGACTGGGAGTGAGTCAGAGTGAGACACAGAGTAGAGGCATCGAGTACATGTAGGAAGCGTACATGGTAAGGCATTAAGAGTTCTTGGTTACAAATTGGTTGAACAGGACAAGTAGGAGGTTAGGGAGTTTCTATATCTAAGGCAGCGCATATTTACGACTCATAATTTTACATTCACCGTCCCCCCCAAAAAAAAACCCAGACTCAATAATATATAGGAGATATACACAACCTACAACCAGAAAGTTTCAAACCAAGATGCAGGCAGTGCGTTCAAAATTCAGCTTCATGCGATACATGTTAATGAGTTTCAGAATGATTCCTAAGTTAGGCTGAATTGCTTTCCTGGAGCCAAGTCAAAATTGTCGATGTTCTGTTGTTCCATCATTAACAATATTGTCATAGCTGATCTCCAGTGAGTGACCAATGGTGAGTCAACCCATGTGGCCCAATGTTGCCTTCACCGTTGCCTCTGACCTGATTAAAACATTTTAGTGTTACAAGCCATCATTTCCTACTGCATTGCAAAGGAATACTTACTGACCTCATTATCGTACATTTCAATACAATTTGTGACTTTCTTTACCACACACATTTTATTTATTTATTGGGATTTTATTAACTGCCTTTATGAAGAGATTTCACCCATTACCTTCAGTGCTCAAACCCTCTGAGTATTCGGTGCACAATAACATAATAAACACAGTCTTAACCACTCTTACCTTCAGTTTAGAAGGCAATTGAAGACTCATCTCGTCAACAAATTTATAGGTAATTAGATTTCCTGCACTCATCCCCCTCTTCTACGAAACTGCGCTAGGAGTTTCTAGTGCAGAGAGCTGCGCTGCTCCCGACACTCATAGAGTTCCTATTCAGAGCAGCTCCCCGTTCTAGAAACTTATTATTCTTTTATGAACTGCATAGAACTATCTGGTTATGCGGTCTAGAAATTGATTTATTGTATTGTATTGAGCCTCAGCCCTTTTTCCTTAGTAGGCTCACAAAGTAGGGTCTATTCTGATATATGTATATCAATCATTTTTTGTGCCCAGTTCATGAAAATGCATCATAATTTCTCTCTCCATGGCACCACATCATTCATTGACTATTTGTTTAATTTCTTGTATATCATCTGCAGCGTTGTTCCCATAAACAGATTTAAAAGGGAGCAAGCAAAAATCTTTTCTCTAAGATTCCCAATCTCTGGTGTAGCTGATTCATGGTTTCTTGTGAAAATATGTTTTTGTTTAAATTGTTCTGGCTCATTTAACCCAAATAAACAAGTGCCTTTGAAGCACCATTTGTTGCTGGGATCTCAGGAAGCCCCGAGTTATGAGCCAGGGCTGTGGCATTCTGAAGAGCCCAGAAGCACAAGACTGAAAAAAGTGAAGAATGAAAATTTCCATCCGAGATGCCTGGAGCACAGATGTGCAAAAAATTTCACTGCTATAGAGAAGAGTCCCGTTTCCCCCCCCCCCCCCACACACACACACACACACACACATTTCCTGGCAAATTCTTGAGGGGAAACACCTCAGTTTTGCTGTCTTTATTTTTACAAGTTGGTTGCAGACTTCCAGAATCATATTATCAGTGAGCTAATGCGTTCAAGTTATTTTCTGGAAAAAAAATTTGCAAGTTTGCCAATGATTTCACATTAGGTCTGTGAGCACCCTCCACTTTGTGTGAAAACTTTAGACTGTTCTCTTCAAACAGTTAAGAGGCACCAAGCGACTCACTGGTAGATTGTAATGTCACCAGAACATAGTAATAGAATCACAGTCACTTTATGGATAACTTAATTTTTAAAAATCAATTCATAAACAGCCCCTACTATGATTATTGTTTGGCAAGACTTCACCACCGCCTTTCCAGGCAGCAAAATGCAGGTTGAGAGCTTGGTCTGTGCATTTCATTAGGATAATGAATAGGATTTCCACCTCCCTCTCACCCCCTTATATAATCTGGCTGTCATTCAGAAAGACACTACCCATTGTATGCTGATCACCTCAAAGTTACTTCACAGTTTCTAAAGAAAGGGCCATTCTAGTTGTCTGGATTTAAAAATTAGCAAATGAAAAGAAATACCCTTTTCCCCTCCCCCAATTATGGGCTGGCTTTCACACATGGGTTGCAGAACACAGTGAATGCTTTGAATTGATAGCTTGTATGTTGGTCGGTAGTAGCCAGAAGAAACCGTAAGCACATTACCCCCTCCAGGGGCAGTACATGTGTCCCTGAACAGGAGTG
Organism: Geotrypetes seraphini; assembly: GCF_902459505.1. Lineage (NCBI taxonomy): Eukaryota > Metazoa > Chordata > Amphibia > Gymnophiona > Dermophiidae > Geotrypetes > Geotrypetes seraphini. Next base: position 99,770,413 of record NC_047090.1, on the reverse strand, counting down.
CTGGACAAGAGGTATTGGTATTTCCATATGTGCTCTATACAGTAGGTATGTATCGTGCTTTAGTATTCAGTCCCTCCTGGGTCCTGATGCTCAAATCTCCAGCGCTAAAGCAAACAGCGCCTGCCCCATACCAAAGAAATAGCACGGAAAAATAGTCCTCCAATGCTCAAAGCTAATGGCATTCAAATTATATGTGCTATATTATATAGATTTATAATTATATAGATCGCTAGTAAGGGGGAGGAACATGCCAGGGGTAAAAGATAAGAAATAGGAAACAAACAAGAATTTCATGGTAAGCACAGCTCTTGTATACATGCCCAGGTAAACCCTGAAGTGAAGAACTCATTGGTGCCATTCTTCTGCACCTTTAAATATAAGCTTTTCAAAATCTTTTTTTTTTTTTTCTTCACTTGAATGTCTTTTATTTAAGTGAATAAAACAGGCGCCAATGTGTGCTTTCACTTTTGGGCTTGCTCAGAATTGCACACTTTTTTTTTCTTCTCAGTACCGGCACATAGAGACTTGCACGGGCATCCTTCTGCTTCTGAAATAAATCCGGCAGATTTTAAACAGAAAATCATAAGAAATCCTGTCTTCAAACCACTCCACCTCCCCCGACGCCAGCTCTAAGCTGGCAGTAAGTTTCCATTAGTAAGAGTAAGGTTGGTTTGAGCACTGTTCTCTGAGATTTGGGAGGGCATAGCAAACGGCCTCATTAAAATCCATTTGACTAAATCTAAATATAATTTGCAGCCATTTTTGGTGCACACATTATCTCCCACGCCAAAGCCCTCTGAGCAGATTGACACCAGCGACTTTAACACCAGCATTAGGTTCTGAGCATCAGGGCCCTAATATAGTTAAACTCTAGAACGCGTTGCCAGAGGATGTGGTAAGAGCGGATAGCATAGCTGGTTTTAAGAAAGGTTTGGACAATTTCCTGGAGGAAAAGTCCATAGTTTGTTATTGAAAAAGACATGAGGGAAGCCGCTGCTTGCCCTATATCGGTAGTATGGAATATTGATATTCTTTGGCCAAGTACTAATGACCAGGATTGGCCACCGTGAGAACAGGCAACTGGGCTTGATGGACCATAGGTCTGGCCCAGTAAGGCTATTCTAATGTTCTTAATATGGTGTAGGAAGATAGTTATATATAGTGGAAAAGATAAAATTTTAAAAATTCAGTGTTTGCTTTTAGCTACGTGTGAAGACACAGGGTGGGCGCTTCTTTTGTTCACAGATACCCCTGTAAGCGTTTGGTAAAATCTTTGAGGGTTAAAGATATCATTGTACAACACCTGGAAGATCACAACCTAATAAGAGCTAGTCAACACGGCTTCAGGAAAGGGAAGTCATGTTTGACAAATTTACTTCAATTCTTTGAGAAGGTGAACAAACAAATGAATAGTGGAGATCCAGTGGACATAATTTACCTGGACTTCCAGAAAGCATTTGACAAGGTCCCGCACGCAAGGCTTATGAGTAAACTACTAAGTCATGGAATAGGAGGAGAAGTGTACAGATGGATCAGCAAATGGCTAGAGAACAGAATGCAGAGGGTAAGCATAAATGGGAAATTCTCGGACTGGGAGAAGGTGACTAGCGGAGTCCCCCAGGGCTCGGTTCTTGGGCCCATCTTGTTCAATATTTTTATAAATGACCTGGAAGAGGAAACAACATGCAATATAATCAAGTTTGCAGATGATACAAAACTATGTTGGGCGGTTAGCTCTCAAAGGGACTGCGAGGATCTTCAGAAGGATCTGAACCAGCTGGAAAAGTGGGCGATAAAGTGGCAGATGAAATTTAACATAGACAAATGCAAGGTGATGCATCTGGGAAAGAAAAACAAAGAACATGAATATAGGATATTGGGTGTGACATTAGCCAAATGCGAACAAGAAAGGGATTTGGGGGTAATGATAGACAGAACCCTAAAGCCATTGGCTCAATGTGCGGCGGCGGCGGCGAAGAAAGCAAACAGGATGTTGGGCATGATTAAGAAGGGGATCACGAGTAGATCGGAGGACGTCATAATGCCACTTTACAGAGCAATGGTCAGACCACACTTAGAATACTGTGTCCAACACTGGTCTCCATACCTTAATAAGGATATAACTCTGCTGGAGAGGGTGCAGAGGCGAGCCACGAAACTAGTCAAAGGTATGGAGAATTTGAGCTACAAAGAACGCCTCAGAAAACTGGGACTGTTCACCCTCGAAAAGAGAAGACTGCGAGGGGATTTGATAGAGACTTAAAATATTAAAAGGATTTGACAAAATAGACCAGGAAGCAGCATTACTGACATTTTCAGATGTGACACGGACAAGAGGTCATAGCCTGAAACTGAGTGGCAGCAAGTTCAGGACAAATGTCAGGAAGTTCTGTTTCACACAGCGAGTGGTGGGCGCTTGGAATGCTCTCCCAGGGGAGGTTGTGGCGGAGACTACTGTTCTGGGTTTCAAGCGCAAGTTGGATGCACACCTTCTTGCAAATCATATCGAGGGATATGGGAAATCCGGGTCTCCTACAAGGAGTACCTAACTGGGCCTCCGCGTGTGCGGATCGCCGGACTAGATGGACCTAGGTTTGATCCGGAGAAGGCGTTTCTTATGTTCTTATGTTATGTTAGTTATTTTTTCCGTATCCCAGAGCAGATTTTTCTTGATAATAAATAACTGCTGAATCCAGGTACTTCCACACTGACTGGTCATAATGGTTAGGTTGCATAAACATAAGAACATAAGAAGTGCCATCTCAGGAACAGACCCTAGGTCCATCAAGTCCGGCGATCCGCACACACGGAGGCCCCACCAGGTGTACCCTGGCATAGTTTTAGTTCCCATATCACTCTAAGCTTCTCGTAAAGTGAAGTACATCTAGCTTACCCTTACCCATGTCACTCTATGCCACTCTATGCTTCATAGCATTTATTTTTTTGTTGTTATTATTTCTTTTATTTTCTACTCCTTTCCCCACATCTAATGGTCTAAATGAGCTTTTCATTTTGATACTGTTGTTTCTTATTTTTCTTTGTTCTCATACATTTTTCTGAAGTAAATGTTATTTGCTCTTGAAATTTTTGTTATATTGCAGTGGATTAAAAAACTAAAATAAAATTTGCAAGGTTTAAAAGGAAATAAGGGTCATCAAGCAAGTTGTAGGTAATACCTTTTTAATGGACTAACTCAGGGGTAGGCAATTCTGGTCCTCGAGAGCCGGAGCCAGGTCAGGTTTTCAGGCTATCCACAATGAATATGTATGAGATGGATTTGCATGCACTGCCTCCTTGAGAGGCAAATATATCTCATACATATTTATTGTGGATATCCTGAAAACCTGACCTGGCTCTGGCTCTTGAGGACTGGAATTGCCTACCCCTGGACTAACTTAAACAAGCTTTCCAGAGTTACTCTTTCTTCATCAGGTCAAAGAGGAAGTAATGCAGTTATACAGGTTATAAAGGTATCACCAAAATTGCTTGTCAACCCTTATTTCCACATATCCAAGTGGACTAACAACATGACAACCATAATTCTCAAGATTTAATAGGAAACTGGTATCTTTTTATAACACTGTGGATGTTTGGGGGAATCCCCTTATCCATCAAGGTAGAGGATGGTAGATGCTTGGAATGCCCTCTTAAGGGAGGTGGTGGAGATGAAAATGGTGACAAAAAAGCGTGGGATGAACACAGAGGATCTCTAATTAGAAAATGAATGATATAAAACAAACTAAGGCCAATACTGGGCAATCCTGCACGGTCTGTGTCCCATATATGGTGATTTGGTTTAGGATGAGCTAGGAAGGACTTTGATAGAAGCTCCAGTGACAGGATGGTTAGGATAGGCTGGAGTGGGCTCCAATAGCAACCCCAGCAGTGGGAATCTAAAGACAGTACCGGGCAGATCTCCATTTGTCACCAGCTGTTAAACTTAGCCACCAAACTTGAAAGGGAAAATCCTCATTGGCTAAAAAACCTCCAACCTCCTATCTGTTGAATCAAATTTCTCTTTTCTTTAACTTTCCTTATCAAAAATATCAGTCATTTGATTTAAACAATTTATCAAAAGTACTTAGCTTGTACTGAAAATGCTGAATGTTCAATGTAATCAATTGTCCATTGCCAATGAAGGCTCGCCCACTTTTTGCTTTTGCTTCGTCAGGGCATCGGACAAATATCAAACAAACTAGTGGGGTAAAGGATAAGAAATAGGAAACAAACTTTTCATTCCTAACTTATTAGATCACTCTTTTTCACCCACAAAATCACTACTTACTTTAATCGGCAGCTACTTCTTCCTGCTCACAAATGGCTCAAATGGCCGTGAGCTTGAACAGCCTTATTATGAATAGAGTGGAGACGTCACACGGAAGGACCATTAACTAGATCTAACAGGGAAGTTCTTACTTTAATTGTAATCGGAGCTCTTACCCTCTCCCACTTATTTTTATTTTCATTTTTATTCCTAATGTGTTTCATGTGGAATATCTATTGTCTTACTCATAATTCTGCCAATTCCAAAAAACAAAACAAAAAACCCCATGTTGTCAAGCACTATTGTATTGCTGTTGCCATCAAAATCCGCATTTTTATGTCAAAAAACATATTCTATCTTTTTTTTTTTTTTAATCTTTATTCATTTTCAAATCTTACAGCAAGTGTACAATATTTAATCAGAGGATTTTTACAAATCACTTTATATTCTTATATATTATTTCAAAAGCATAAAAAAGAAACCCTCCCACCCCATCCCTTCCATTAGGAATCATCCAATTAAAACATATATCATACATCCCAATCCCACACTAATCATATTCCTATATAATAAAAAGGTGTTTAAAGTGTCTAGTCATTAGAATATGTAATCAATGGCCCCCAAATCTTTTTAAAAGTGGTATAAATTGTTGTATGGATATTTGAATAAAAAGCAAAAAACTGGTCTTAGGGGATATTTGGAGCATTGAGATTGGGCATCAAATTTCTGCTTCTCAATGGCCACGACTTTGGTCTTGGAGATTAAAAACTACAAGGTCAGCATCTATGAGACAAACTTGGTTCTTTTTGTTGCATAGAGCTTTTTGGACGTTTGCATATTCTATCTTTTAAAAAGACAATCCTCACCCATTCATATAGGGCTCCTTTTATTAAGATGCGCTAGCGTTTTTAGCACACACACAAGATTAGCATGTGCGCTAGCTGAAAAATTACCGCCTGTTTAAAAGGAGGCGGTAGCGGCTAGCGCGAGCGGCGTTTTAGCACGCGCTAAAACCATTAGCGCGCCTTTGTAAAAGGAGCCCATAGTGTAGTGCCCTGTCCTAGTGTTACTAATTTATTTATTTATTTCTCTTTTTATTCATTTTTATTCTTGCGTGTTTTAATACATCTTGCATCTTTAATACATCCACAGGTTCCTTCCTTGTATGCTTCCACTCTCAAGAGGCCTCACTCCCTTTGGTTGACCTTGCAGTTTTATCTAATGTTTTGTCTGGGTTTCTTGTCTGCCTTTATTAGATTGCTCTTCTGCAGGAAGTGATGGGGTTGAAAACAGTGATAAAATTCAAAAAGACAAGGGATAAACACAGAGGTTCCCTATATGGCATGAAATTAGAATAGAAACATAGAAACAGGATGGCAGATAAAGGCTAAATGGCCTATCCAGTCTGCCCATCCACAGTAACCATTCTCTTCCTCTCTCTAAGAGATCCCACGTGCCTATCCCAGACTTTCTTGAATTCAATCTCTGTCTCCACTACCTCTTCTGTGAGACTGTTTTAAGCATCTACTACTCTTTCTGTAAAAAAAAGTATTTCCTTAGATTACTCCTGACCTATCACCTCTTAACTTCATCCTATGCCCTCTCAATCCAGAGCTTCTTTTCAAATGAAAGAGACTCGACTCGTGCATTTACATCACGTAGGTATTTAAAAATCTCTATCATATCTCCTCTCTCCCGCCTTTCCTCTAAAGTATACAGATTGTGATTTTTAAGTCTGTCCACATACGCCTCATGACGAAGACCATACACCATTTTAGTAGCTTTCCTCTGAAACGACTCCATCCTTTTTATATTTTTTGAAGGTGTGACCTCCAGAATTGTACACAATATTCTAAATGAGGTCTCACCAGAGTCTTATACGGGGGCATCAATACTTCCGTTTTCCTAATGACCAAACCTCTTCCTATGCACTTTAGCATCCTTTTAGCTTTCACCGTTGCCTTTTCAACCTATTTGGCCACCTTAAGATCATCCTTCTCTCCTGCCAGTGTGTGTTGGGGGGGGGGGGGGGGGGTTGGTTGTTCTGCCCGCTGCAGCCAGCTGGGCTGATCGTGGCAGGGAAGTTCCTCCCAGTCAGCTGAGCCGGTGGGACTCCCTGAAGCTACGGTCCTGCCTGTTGGTTGATCAGGAGAGATTCCCCTGCCATGGTCAGCTTATAGCAAGCTGCGGTCTAGTGGCAAGGATAAAAGGCTGAAATGTAGGCCAAGATTTTCTGGCCTACATTTCAGTTGTCTATCTTTGCATGAATCAGGCACGATTCTCTGTCACTGTCATGTGATTGACATAATATTGGCAGCTCCTTTTAAGGTAACCGCCGACATGGGTACCTGATAGAGAATTCAGGGGTTAGCGTTTTCTTGTAACCTTGATGTTGCAGCAGAAGCCTAGGTTTTGGTGGTCTCTCTTGATGTCCTTTTGGTACTCCTTGGGTTTTTGCCAGGTACTGGTTTAGCCACTGTGAGAACAAACTACTGGGCTTGATGGACCATTGGTCTGACCCAGTAAGGCCATTATGTTATTAAGTAATCTAAGGAAAACAAACAAAACATTGACCCTTTAGTCCCACAGGAAATGCAAATTCTAGCAAAAACGAAAAACTCTGTGGAGACGGTGATGTTCAAGATGCAGGCTTTATTTAAAAATGTACAATTGGATAATCCACATAAAATATATCTAGGACCTAAATCATTGAGAGGTATGGACCCAACACGGTCCGTGTTTCGACAATGCTGTCTTCCTCAAGGATCCTTGGAAAACACAGCTTCCTTCCCCCATCATAGCCTATGCTCTCTCCCTGAGATCCTCTTGCTCTCACAGCCTCTTTCTTCACCACTCACACACTACACTCCCAGTTGCCATCCCCATCACTCAGCCTCCCTTCCCTTCAGACTCTTCCAGCTTTGTATGGCAACATTCTCTCTCCCATCCAATAACCCTTTTCAATTCCCTTTACCCCTTCCTAGCCCACTCTATTTCTCTCTCTACAGTTCTACTACCAGTGCCTATCCTGATCATCCAGACCATGTCTCCCTTACAATTCCTTTGTTTCTTCCAATCTTTCACAGCAACATTCTCTCTCCCAGGCAGTAACCCCTTCCTATTCCTCTCTCCTTGTCAGTAGCTTGTTTCAAACCCCTTCATCCCTTCCTAGTCCCTTCAATCCCTGTCCCATAGCTGCACTCCCAGCCTTTGACCCCTTACCCAGCAACTTTAAGCCTCTTCTAGCCCTTCACAACAGAATTCCCTCTCCCTGTCAGAAACCTTTCAATCACCTTCCCAGTCTCTGTCTCCACCTCCTCTTCTGTGAGACTGTTCTAAGCATCTACCACTCTTTCTGTAAAAAAAAAAAAAAAAAAAAAAAGTATTTTTGTAGATTACTCCTGACCTATCACCTCTTAACTTCACCTCTCCTCCACATCTTCACTCCCAGCGCATGTCCTAACTCTCTCTTACATCTCCCTTCTGTTTCTTCTAGCCTTTCACAGCAGAATCCACTCTTCTAGGCAATAACCTCCTTCCAATTCACTCACCCCTTATTCTTCTCTTTATAGCTCCACTCCCAGCACATGTCCCTATCAACCAGCTATCCTTCCCTTAGAGCTGCCTTCTGCCACTTCCAGCTCTTCAAAGCAGCATTCTGTCTCTCAACCAGTAACACCTTTCTAGCCCCTTCACCCCACCCTAACCCCTCTATTCCTCTCCAAGTGTTTCTCCTTCTGGTTTTACCTTGATTACTAAACATAATTATTATGGCAACATCTGTAAAATATTCATGCTAATAAAATTTTGTAATTCAGTCTTCTTTCACTGTCTTTCTGTTGCTATTCGCCTCCCTATTGGCAGCTACAGACAGGAAGTGCCTCTACCGTTGGTTACAGCTCCTCCCTCCTCCTCCTGGAGCCCATCAGTCAGACACAGCCAGCCAATAGGCTGTAAAACAGTTCTCTCTTCCTCCTGTAGACCATTGGTCAGATATTCCAGCCAATAGCAAAAGAGAGAAGATGAAACATTAACTGGGATACTTTCATGCCTTCCTGTGCCCAATATAGCAAGAGAAAAAAAAAAAAAAAGCTCAAAGGGCCTCACTAAACATGGATATTTCTGCTTCAAATTTAATAAAGTATATAAAACAATATTGAGAAAGCTGGCACCTATGCTTGTGAGACTACCTTGGGAGGTCCTGTGTTCTGACAGCTGTTTTCAGATTGAAGCTGACGTATATGATTGACTGCAGATTGCTTCTGTCTCCTCTAAATGCACTGGCATTTCCAGTGGAAACCAAAAACAAAGCCGTTTCTGGATTTTGGGCCAGTTTCAGTGCTGAAGCTGAAACGAAATACGGTCGGCTTCAATTTCACACTTTAAAGAATAAAGAAAAGAGGAATAGAGGGGAATGGAATACACTGGGTGTCAGCTACAACAATAAAAACAAAGGGGGGGGGGGGGGGGGAATTATCCACACAAAGTTTCTGGTTGGTACAACCCTGGCCATCTTTCTTGGCAGATCGAATCGGGTCTTGTTGGTCTTTATCTGCCATCATGTCCAAGAAATAGATTGTGAGCCTATTGGCTTAGAGCATTGGTTCCCAACCCTGTCCTGGAGGACCACCAGCCAGTCGGGTTTTTGTGATAATGGAGGTGACAGGCATGCAAATCTGCTCCATGCATATTCATTAGGGCTGTCCTGAAAACCTGACTGACTGGTGGTCCTCCAGGACAGCGTTGGGAACCACTGGCTTAGAGTACCTGAGAAAATGTGTGAACTGCTTTGACTTTGATTGGAAAGGTGGTATACTAAATGAAATAAGCTAGTATTGAAACTATTGAATTCAAGATGTGGCCTGCTTGTGATTTTTAGTAAAAAAAAAAAAAAAAGAAAAGCATGTTTTCCTAATGGGATAGTACACATGCTTTTGAAGAATTACAGAGCTATTTGGTGGATGTGAAATTACAATTTCAAAAAATTCACAGATTTTAATGAGTATAAGTCATACTGTAATAGGCTAAATACGCCACACAAACACATACAGATTTCTGATTATACAGCCCATATATATACGGGTTTCTGATCATTTGGTTCCACTATAAAAAAAATAATAATGTGGCCCACACACTTGAATTTCTGATCATATAATAATATAATAAACTTTATTTTACTATACCGCCATAGTCAAAAGACTTCTAGGCGGTTCACATTGAAGAAGGCTGGACAATCAGCGAATTACAGAATGCAAGTGTAAAGTTACAAGAGAAATAGGTAAAGGACAGCAGATTACATCGAGGTTGGCCAAGGGGAAATATCATTGTGAGTGAAGGGTATCTGTTTAGGAGTGAAAGGTTAACATAAAAAAGGGTAGATGACAGAAAATTATATCGAGGTTGATAAAGGGAAAAAGTCATTGTGAGTGAAGGGCATCTGTTTAGGAGATAAATTTGTCAAATAAAACGGTTTTAATTGATTTTCGGAAAGCGCTGTAGGTCTGTCTGGCTCTATTAATGTGGCTCTATTAATATGATTCACTGTTGAAAAATCTTGGATGTTTCTGACCTAAGAGAAGCCCCTTTGAATGCAATTGGTCAGTGACTACGTAGTATGATCTGGTGCAACCATTTAATTTTTTTTTCTGTCTTGATTTCCAGGGCCTAGAGAGACAAAGGAGTCCACCATGGAGGAGCTGCTCATGGAGGACAGTGGCTGTATGGACTGGCAGAAGCGCTGCCTCACACTGGAAACACAGCTCTTTAAATTCCGCCTGCAAGCTGGCAAGATCCGTGAGCTATTGGCAGAGAAGGTAAAGCTGTGAGGATGGTGTGAGATCATTAATTCTTCTCTGCTATATTGAATAAGAAAATAAAATGGGCTCTGATGCATGAGTGATTTCTCAGAATTTTATAAATTTTGTTATCTGTAGATGGGAGGGGGTAATGTTTTGTAAATCCATTTCCATATCTAAAGCCTATTTTACACATTGAAAAGAGTTTTTATAAACATGTGCGTCTGGATGGCTTTTCAAAACCCAGCACTTTGTCCAGGTTTTGAAAAGCTTCTTCTTTGGGATCGTGTCAGGAGGGCATCCACACAGGTTGAGGTTGCGGGGTTGGGGGACTGTGATGTGGGCATAATGGAGCTGGGCTGTTATTAATTGGATGCACCTAAAGTTAGGATACATAGTGATGCCTAAGCTCACTTAGGCGGTGCTAAACGTGATTCTATACAGTGTGCCTAGCTTTTATAAAATAATGCTTAGAGAAACTGGGCCTCTTCTCCCTTGAAAAGAGGAGACTGAGAGGGGACATGATTGAAACCTTCAAGATAATGAAGGGAATAGACTTAGTAGATAAAGACAGGTTGTTTACCCTCTCCAAGGTAGAGAGAACGAGAGGGCACTCTCTAAAGTTAAAAGGGGATCGATTCCGTACAAACGTAAGGAAGTTCTTTTTCACCCAGAGAGTGGTGGAAAATTGGAACGCTCTTCCGGAGGCTGTCATAGGGGAAAACACCCTGCAGGGATTCAAGACAAAGTTAGACGAGTTCCTGCGGAATTGGAACGTACGCAGGTAGGACTGGTCTCAGTTAGGGCGCTGTTCTTTTGACCTAGGGGCCACCGCGGGAGCGGATTGCTGGGCACGATGGACCACTTGTCTGAACCAGCAGTGGCAATTCTTATGTTCTTATCCTAGTTGGCACTGATTTTTTGGGAAGACTATATAGAATCGGGCCCTCTGTTTAGGTATTTCCAGGTAGATAAAACAGGGGATTCAATCAAATAATTCAAAATGTATACAAGGACGTATTGAAATCAGATTTTAGTAGCTGGACATCATTCACACCACATTAACAGAGACCTTGTGACCACACACCATCAATAAGACAACATATGAAAAATAATATATATATAAGACAACGGAGAAAAATGAACCTCAATTGTGAGTGGCCAGGACTACACAAGTGCCTGAGCCAACTCACATCATCACGGGTTCATAAAAAAACTCCGTGTACATTTAAATAATTCTCATTCATACGTTTTTTCAAAAACTATTTTTCTTTTTCAAACTTTTTATGTGTGAGCAAAGTCAACAGTATTAATAATCTATTTTTCAGTGTGAACCGAAACCAAACTGACCAAAAAATTAACGAGGGCAACAGCTCAACTTCACAGGTGTAAATAGTTGTAGAGGCATGAAAATAGTAACAGCAACAAGAGAAAAAAACGTTCACTCATCTGAAAAAACAAGATGGTTCTAAAGATTCCTCAGTTCGTGTCCCAACAGAAAAGTCTTTCTGTTTCTCCTAAAAGGCTACTTCAGGGGAGTATTGCATTGTCCAGAAAGTTTCACGCTTCTTCCAACAATATCACTATAAAGCTGGCTCCTCTCCAAATGGTTCTGGGCATTCTGGGCATTCTGGCTCCTCTCCAAATGGTTCAGAACCATTTGGAGAGGAGCCAGCTTTATAGTGATATTGTTGGAAGAAGCGTGAAACTTTCTGGACAATGCAATACTCCCCTGAAGTAGCCTTTTAGGAGAAACAGAAAGACTTTTCTGTTGGGACACGAACTGAGGAATCTTTAGAACCATCTTGTTTTTTCAGATGAGTGAACGTTTTTTTCTCTTGTTGCTGTTACTATTTTCATGCCTCTACAACTATTTACACCTGTGAAGTTGAGCTGTTGCCCTCGTTAATTTTTTGGTCAGTTTGGTTTCGGTTCACACTGAAAAATAGATTATTAATACTGTTGACTTTGCTCACACATAAAAAGTTTGAAAAAGAAAAATAGTTTTTGAAAAAACGTATGAATGAGAATTATTTAAATGTACACGGAGTTTTTTTTATGAACCCGTGATGATGTGAGTTGGCTCAGGCACTTGTGTAGTCCTGGCCACTCACAATTGAGGTTCATTTTTCTCCGTTGTCTTATATATATATTATTTTTCATATGTTGTCTTATTGATGGTGTGTGGTCACAAGGTCTCTGTTAATGTGGTGTGAATGATGTCCAGCTACTAAAATCTGATTTCAATACGTCCTTAGGTATTTCCAGGGACATTGCTTGGGCAGAGCAGAGACAGAGAGGCACTGAATGCTCATTTTTACAAATTATTCAGGTACACACGTAGAATCTATTGAAGCATTTATACTTTGTTTGAAGCAGGTGTAAATTTATCTAAGGGCATTTCTGCACTACTGGGGCTAGTTCTGGGAAGATATTTTATTTATCGAGGAGTTGATATCCAAAGTGATTTAAATGGTCAAAAACAGCTCTTAGCCACTTAAATCACTTGTCCGGGCTAACCAGACATATTCAGTGGATAGTGCCACTGAAAATGCCATTAGAGCTAGATTCAGTAAATGGTATCCAAAAGGCACTCAGTGCTATTCTTAATGGGCACTCAAAGATTGGTACCTATCATAGAATAGTATTGCCAATTTCAGTGCCCAAATTTAGGCACCAAAAGTACACTTCCCCCTCCCCATTCGCGGCTCCTGCACTCGCGGTTTCATATAATCGTGATTTTTTTCTGGGGAGGGGGAAAATAAAAAAAACAGTCTTAATGTAAAAAAAAGCCATCTTTTTTTCCTCCCTGCCACCTTCCCGGCCTTACCTGGTAATCTAGAGGGCTTTGGGGGCAGAAGCGATTTTCCTATGCTCCTGCCCTGTGCAGATCGCCATGAGGAAATGGCTGCTGGGAATTCTCGTAGTCTCTCGAGACTACGTCGGGAACTCCCTACAGCCATTTCCTGATGGCGATCTGCACGGGGCAGGAGCGTAGGAAGATCGCTCCTGCCCCGAAAGCCCTCTAGGCCACCAGGTAAGGCCGGGAAGGCGGCAGGGAGGTGGGGGTGGGTCAGAGCCGGATAATCGCGGTTTTTCGGCATTCGCGGTCCGGCTCTGCCCGTATCCCCCGCAAATGACGGCAGTTTATCCCCTGCTAGTAGTGGCAGGAGAGTGTCCGACAGAAGGCTCCATTTTGAAGCTGTGGTTCTCATTGAATTGCAAGTTGGCCAGCTCCCTTGCCGGAGTTATTTTTTAGTCCAAGTGCCGACTTAGGCCGGTTTTTGGATGTTTTTCTCTTTCGATTATGAGCCCCCTACTCTCTTGTTATCTATGAGAAAAATCAACAGTACCAGGCTGTATAATGAATATAAATGTAAATTTTTATCTGTACCTCACGGACCCCCTGAAACCCATTTATAGACCTCAGGTTAAGAACCCTTGCTCTAGATTGTGGATGTGTGAAAATATTAAGAAATTGTGACTACCTGTCTTGCCTGCCATTCAACAGTTATCGGTTGACTGAATCATATAAAATGTCATTAACTTTATGTGAACCATTTGAATGGAATGCTTTACCATTTGATGTTGGATAATATTATTCCTTTTCATAAGCAATTGAAAACATTTTTGTTCTCACAGTCTTTCGGGTGCTTAGATGATTGGAGCATGGCAAGGATGGGTACACCGTGTGCTAGATGTAATTTACTTAGATTTCAGCAGCTTCATGTGAGGCTCTTGAATAAACTTGATTGGCTGAAGTTAGGGCCCAAAGTGGTTAAATGGATTAGAAACTGGTTGACGGACAGACGCCAGAGGGTGGTGGTTAATGGAATATGAATACTCTAGAGGAGAGGAGGGATAGGGGTTATATGATACAGATGTTTAAATATATAATTTAGAACCAAATCTTTTTCAGAGAAGGGAAAATGGTAAACTAGAGGGCATAGATTGAGGTTAAGAGGTAGTAGACATAGGAGTAATTTTAGGAAATTATTTGTCAGAGAGGGTGGTTGATGCCTGGAATGCCATCGCAAGGGAGGTGGTGGAGAGGAAAACGGTGAAAGAATTAAAAAAAGCATGGGATGATCTCTAAGTAGAAAATTAATGGCATTAATTGAAGAACAAGGGCCAGTATTAGGCAGACTTGCACAGTCTGTGCTCTGTATATGGTTTATGATTGGCTGGGGAGGGCTTCAGTAGAAACTCAAGTAATTTGGAACACAGTCTGTATCCTGCAAATGATGTGATGGCTTGGATAGGCTGAAGTGAGCTTCGGCAGCTCCAGAAGTTGGAACCCAAGGTATCAAGCTTTGACAGTAACTCCAGTAGTTCCGGGTGGACGTCTACAGTCTAGCACCCAGTAATATCAAAGAAAAAACATACATCTTTGTAATGAGTGTAACTGTTGGTCAGAATGGATGGCTTTATCGGCCGTCATTTACTATATTATTATTTTATTATGAGCGCTCTTTGATTCACTCCATGTCATGGGTGTACGGAAAAGTACAGAGACACTTAAAAAGAAAAATTCTTCCTTCTCCTGGGTACGTGTTTCTGTGACCTGTCTATGGCAGTAATATGAAACCTTCATTATGCTTGCACAGCAGAATACTGACCCATTCACAAGGGGGAAAAGATTATTGGCCATCCTAGCAAAACTCGTAATAATCCAAAACCAAAATTAAAAGCTTTCTTTTCACTATGAGAAGGCCACAATTTCAGGAAGTAAGGATTATTATTTTCTAAAATGCAGGGGGTATTCAAGAAACAGAACCGAACACCTGCTCTTTGAAGTGTTAAAGGTAGTCATTAATTATATGTACCTTTTCATTTAAAAGCACAGGTGGGAAACTAGCAGGTAAACAGCTGTCCCAGAAAGGGATTAGAGGACCAGAGCCAATGCTTCAGTCTGTTAATGCCTCCCAGGTACAGTTATACATGTTTTCTTGGGGGTCCTTTCCACTCTCCCCCCCCCTGCTAAAGTTATTACATGATTAGTAGATAGCAGATATTGTCTTACAGTGGTGACTTTTATCCAAATATTGGACCTGAATGATCTCCAAAGATCATATACCGTATTTTCACGCATATAACGCGCGCATTATACATGATTTTACAAACCGTGCATAACCTTGCGCGTTATACGCGTGAGCGCGCTATATAAAATTTTTTTTACATAATTCCCACCCCGCCCGACGCCCAATTCATCATCCGGAAGGACCGCACGCACCCCCACCACTCGCACTCCCACCCCGATGGACCGCTCGCACTCCCACCCGAAGAACCGCTCGCATCCCCACAGCCTCCCCCCCTCCCCCATGGAGAAGCTGTCTACCTTGTTTCCGGATGCCAGTGAGCCCAGCTGCTTCCTCTGCCGGCGGTCCTGCCCCTTCTCTGAGCCCTGCTGCGCTGCTTCCTCTGCCAGCGGTCCTGCCCCTTCTCTGACGTCAGAGAAAGGGCGGGACCGCCGGAAGAGGAAGCAGCTGGGCTCACTGGCATCCGGAAACAAGGTAGACAGCTTCTCCATGGGGGAGGGGGGAGGCTGTGGGGGAGCGAGCAGGTTCTTCGGGTGGGAGTGCGAGCGGTCCATCGGGGTGGGAGTGCAAGCGGTGGGGGTGCGAGCGGTCCTTCCGGATGATGAATCGGGCGTCGGGGGGGGGCATCAGGCTTTCAGGATGGGGACAGGACTTCAAGGGGGGACAGGTAGACCTTCAAGGGGGGACAGGACTTCAAGGGGGGGCAGCCAGAGGAGAGTCGGGGCAGCGAACGGAGAGTCGGGGCAGCGAACGGAAAGTCGGGGCGGGTGAAAGGAGAGTCGGGGCAGCCAGAGGAGAGTCGGGGCGGCATGCGCGGTATACCCGTGAGCACGGTATATAAAAATTTCTTTACATAAATTTATGTTTCCCGCGCGCTATACCTGTGTGCGCGTTTTACACGGGTGCGCGTTATCTACGTGAAAATACGGTACAGCAATACATCTCTGTAGGTTATTCAAGTAGGTTTAATAAATTGAATTGCAATTCAAAAAGGATTCTTTTGTCTAGGACCAATATGTGTTGTCTAGAACTCTTGACTAACTACATATACATCTGACCTGAACTCCATGCAGTTTCACTGAGAAGTTATATGCTCATAAACTGCTGAATCTGGAGTTCAAATGCATTTGGACATAGGGCGCTAATCAGCCAAAGTCGACACCGGTAAAATACAGTATCCATTCTAAATTATTCCATTTTTTGAAAATCGTCTATCTATGCATCCAAGTTCCAAACTCCCAGAACAAGACCTTTTGGATGTGGGAGAAGCCAGTATTGTGATGGACTGGTCACCCAGACATGGCAACAGAGCAGTAGGGCACCTTACATGGCACTGCTGTGAACTTCCCAAAAAGGGTGCCACGTAAACATTTCACCATAACTCCCTTATAGGTTATGGTGAGCCCTCCCAAAGCCTACTATACCCATCTATCTACAACCCCAATGGCCCTTATGGCTGCAGGTGGCACCTATATGGCAGTACAGTAGGGTTTGGGATTTTTTTTGGGGGGGCTCACATTTTCTACCATGAATATAGTGGTTAGAGTGGCTTATGGGCCTTGGTCCTCCTCTCTAAAACCCGTTTCAATTATCGGCACTTGGACGACTTGTCTTTTTGATCTTCCAAGTGCCGATTTAGGTGGGGTTTTAGACGTATTTTCATTTCGATTATGTACCTCATGTTGTCTTGTATCTTGTAACCCATTAGATTATAGAAATTTCACTATCTTCTCCTTCAGCAATGATTCCGTTATTTTTCCAATAACTAAAGTGAGGCTTGCCGGCATGTAGTTTCCCGTTTCATCTCTGCAACCACTTTTGTGAAGATGAACCATATCCGTTCTTTCCAATCCCATGGAATCACTCCTGTCTCCAGGGCTTTGTCCACCTTTATCTTTTCATGTTGTTCATAAACACTTTCTTCCGTGAATTGCACAGTATCCACTTCATTCTCATATGTGATTTTGCCTGCCAATCGTGGTCCTTCTCCAGCATTTTGTTCTTTGAACACAGAACAGAAGTATTTGTTTAGCATGTTTACATTTTAAATTCGAATAAGAATCATCTGGGGCTCTACTGTGCTAAATTCTACTGAAATAAACACTTGCAGGCCGATTTTCAGAGCAATTTAAGTGGGCAGGAGCCTCTTTTCCCATGGCTTTTTCGGCAGCTCACAAAGTTGCAGATTTACAGTTCTACTGTGCATCTATTTCTTTAGCTTAGACAAGGATAGACGTTTGTCACCTTCTCAATCTTGACTAAGTGAAGATTTTATTGTTGGTCTTTGTTTTAAGACCTCTGAAACAGAAACATGGACTGTGTCGGGCCGGGTCTTGTTGACATTTATCAGTAAAGACTTTTATCCCAGGACAAGCAGGCATGATATTCTCACACATGGGTGACGTCATCTACGGAGCCCCAGCGCGGACAGCTTTTTAAGCAAACTTGCTAGAAGTTTCAAGTTTGCACACTGCACCACGCATGTGCTAGCCTTCTCGCCACTAGAGGGCGCATCCCCACCTCGTGGTCCTCAGTTCGTTTTCATCCGCGGAGCCAGAAGCCCTGTGGATTATCTGTGCTAAGATTGCCTTCTGTCGCCGCGGCTGTGTTGCATTTTTGACGCGGTCGCTGCGTTTTTGGTTTATTTCTTTCTTTCTTTCTTTCTTTCTTTAAAAAAAAAAAAAAAAAAATTTTTTTCGTTTCCGCGCTCCGGGGGCTCCCGGTAGCCGTGGCCGAGGAACCTCGCTTGTTCCCGGCCTTGTTTTGGGCCCATGTCCCGGCCCGTAACGGGATTTAAGAAGTGTGGTAGGTGTGATCGACTTTTGTCCATCACTGATCCTCACAGGTGCTGCCTGAGGTGTTTGGGGCCCCATCACCCGACAGCGTCGTGCCCTAAGTGTGCCACCTTCCAGAAACGGGCTCTTAACCGTCGAAAGGCCCGGATGGCTGATCTCTTCGCCGTTGATACCCCGGCGGGGAAGGCCTCGAGCTCGGCCTCGGCTTCGGCCCCGGCCTCGACCTCGGCCTCGACCTCGGACCCCTCGGTTCCCTCGAAGCTGGTCGCTTCGCAGAAGCAAGCCTCGGGTAAGTCTCCACTTCCTTCCTCAGCTCCATCTGTCAGGAAGCCATCCTCGGGCTCTTCGTCGGCGGGACCGCCGGCCTCGACCCAGACCAAGGGATCGAAGGGGGGCGCCCCGAGGGAATACTCGAGACCGAGGTCGCCCTCTGCGGAGCGCCCCCAGGTATTGCCCCAGGGTCTTACTATCCCGGTATTCCAGGAGTTGCTTCGCGCTTTAATCTCCTCGGAACTCTCCGGGGCCATTGAGACTTTGCAGCAGGCTTCGGCCTCGACTTCGGTCTCGGTGGCCCCGCAGTTGGCGACCTCGGCCTCGGGCACCGGCCTTTCAGCGGCCGAAGCTCCCTCGGCCTCGACCACATTGCTTCCCTCGGCTCCGACCTCGATGACACAGCCTGAGGTCAGTGTGCGACCCCGAGACAAGCAGCGTCGGGTACGCCGGATTTCCTCATCCTCCTCCCCGAGGTCTTCGCGGGGTTCTTCACCCTCGAGCAAGCCCCGGCCGAAGCATCGCCTCAAAAAAGCAAAGCGGGCTCGAGCCTCGCCCCGAAGGAGTCGTCGCTCGACCCCGCTCGAGACCGAGGCTCTGTGTGTCGAGGATCTTCGCCTCGACAACCCCAATCTGGTACTAACACTGGAGGGTTCCCGTGCCTCCTCACCGAGGCGGAAGGGACGGACCTCCAGGCCCCGTACCCCGGGGGGTTCCCCGAGGGGGTCTCTTCGGCGGGCTGTCTCCCCGACCCCTTCGAGGTCGCGGGATCGTGCTTCTTGGGGTTCGGGGTCTGGAGGGCATTTTGGCTATTCTCGCCAGGCATCTCCCTTTGACTCCGCTGAGAAGTCTTGGTCGCCCTCCCCACCTGCACGGACTACTTCTTTTTCGAAATTCGTCCATGATATGGCGAAGGCGTTGGGGGTGGACCTGGCGGCGGGGTCCATCTATACTAAGGAGTTTTTGGAAGAGCAGGATTCCCCGGCTCCTCAACAGGAATCCCCCCGCCTCCCGCTTAACAAGGTCCTCCTTCAAACCTTGCTGCGGAACCTTGAGGCCCCTCTTACAGTGGCGGTAGTGCCCACCAAGATGGAATCAAAATACCGGACTCTTCCCCCTAAGGGGTTTGAAAAAGGACAACTTTCCCATCAGTCACTCTTGGTTGAGTCGGCTCTTAAGCGCTCGCAGCCCTCGAGAGTCTCGGCTGCTGTCCCCCCGGGGAGGGAGGGACGGACCCTAGATAAATTTGGCCGTCGCCTGTACGCAAATTCCCAGATGGCCACGAGGGTCCTCAACTATGCTTTCGCCTACTCTTCCTATCTCAGGTCCATGGTCAAGGATCTGCCGGAATTTCAGGGGCTGATCCCGGAGTCACATAGGGAGAAATTTGCCTCATTTGCGTCCAACCTATCCCAGCTCAGATTTTATCTGTTCCATGCGGTGTATGACGCCTTTGAGCTCGCCTCGAGGGTCTCGGCTTGTGCGGTTGCCATGCGCCGGCTGGCCTGGCTGCGGACCCTCGAGATGGACCCCAACCTACAGGAGCGCTTAGCCAATCTACCCTGTGTCGGGTCGGAATTGTTCGACGACTCCCTGGATGCGGCTACCAAGAAGCTGTCTGAACAGGAGCGCTCTTTGGCGGCTCTCGTTCGCCCGAAGCCTAAGCCGTTGCCTCAGAGGCCATTCAAGCAACCACCTAGGCGGTATCCTCAAAAAACGACGCCGGCTTTTTCGAGACCTCCGCCTCGTCGTCCACCCCAGGGGAGAGGGGGGCCTCCCAAGCCCGCTGCGCAGGGGACATCTAAGCCGGCACCGTCCTTTTGACGGGATGAGCGGCAGGGGGCTGGCCCCCGCCGCGTCGGCATCCAACCCCCTCCCCATCGGGGGTCGGCTCTCGGCTTTTGCCAGGGTCTGGTCAGGGATAACGTCGGACGCATGGGTGCTCCGGACCATCTCAGAGGGCTATTCATTAAACTTCTCAAGACAGCCTACCGACATGCCCCCCGGGGCGTGCCCGCCCAATCGGAGCCAGTTGGCCCTTCTCCGAGAGGAAGCCAGGGCCCTGTTGAGCCTCCGGGCGGTCGAAGTGGTGCCTCTCGACCAGCAGGGCCAGGGATTTTATTCCCGTTACTTTTTGGTCCCAAAGAAGACCGGGGACTTGCGCCCCATTTTGGACCTCCGGAAGCTCAACAAGTTCCTGGTCAGGGAGAAGTTCCGTATGTTATCGCTTCCGATTCTATATCCTCTGTTGGACGAGGCGGACTGGATGTGCTCCCTCGATTTGAAGGAAGCGTACACCCATGTTCCGGTGCATCCCGACTTTCGGAAGTTTTTAAGATTTCAGGTCGGGGACTTGCACCTACAATACCGTGTACTACCCTTCGGTCTGGCTTCGTCCCCTCGGGTATTCACGAAATGCATGGTGGTGGTCGCGGCTGCTCTGCGTTCCCGGGGGTTGCAGGTCTTTCCCTATCTGGACGATTGGCTGATCAAGGCCCCGACAAGGGAAGGAGTTATTTCAGCGACCCAACAGACTATCACGCTTCTTCAGGGTCTCGGGTTCGAGGTGAACTTTCCCAAGTCTCACTTGCAGCCGACTCAATCCCTCCAGTTTATAGGGGCCGTGCTGGACACGGTTCTCCTCCGTGCCTTCCTTCCTTCTCCGCGACTGGAGGCCCTGCTTCGCCTGGGCCGGCAGGTTGCGCAACTGCAGGTAGTGTCAGCTCAACGCATGATGGTGCTTTTGGGGCACATGGCATCGACGGTCCAAGTAACCCCATTTGCCCGGTTGCACCTGAGGATCCCTCAGTGGACCTTGGCCTCGCAATGGCGTCAGGACCGCGACCCGCTATCTCGACGTTTGACTGTGACTCCGTCCTTCAGACGCTCGCTCCGTTGGTGGACCAACTCTACAAATCTGTCCGGAGGTTTGCTCTTTCGAGTTCCTCCGCATTGCAAGGTCCTGACCACGGACTCGTCGGAGTATGCGTGGGGAGCGCATCTGGACGGTTTGCGAACGCAAGGCCTATGGTCGGCCGCGGACCGTCGGTGTCACATCAACGTGTTGGAGCTTCGGGCCATTTATCTGGCCGCTCGTGCCTTCTGTCACCTTCTGCACGATCGAGTGGTTCTCGTTCGGACAGACAACCAGGTGGCAATGTATTACGTCAACAAGCAAGGAGGGACGGGCTCTTGGCCTCTGTGCCAGGAAGCCCTGCGGCTTTGGACATGGGCCGTCTCTCAGAACGTTTTCTTGCGGGCGGTTTACATTCAGGGGGAGCTGAATTGTCTAGCAGACAAACTCAGTCGTCTCCTCCAGCCACACGAGTGGTCGCTGAACTCCCGAGTCCTACGCGAAGTCTTCGACCGCTGGGGGACTCCTCAGGTGGATCTGTTTGCTTCGCCCGAGACTTGCAAACTACCCCTCTACTGTTCTCGGATGTACTCACGGGACCGTCTCGAGGCCGATGCTTTTCTTCTCGACTGGGAGGGGAGGTTCCTTTATGCGTTCCCTCCTTTCCCTCTGATTTTGAGAACGTTGGTTCATCTGAAATCGACCAAGGCCACTATGATTCTCATTGCGCCTCGCTGGCCAAGACAACACTGGTTCTCCCTGCTTCTTCAACTCAGTGTCAGGGAGCCTCTGCTTCTGCCTGTCTTTCCCTCTCTGCTGTCTCAGAGTCGGGGTTCGCTGTTACATCCCAATCTTCAGTCGTTGCATCTGACCGCTTGGTTCCTTTCCCCTTGACTTCCATTCCAGTTTCTCACTCAGTGCGGGAAATCTTAGAGGCCTCTCGCAAGGTCTCGACTAGGCTTTGCTATTCCCAGAAGTGGACCAGATTTTCTTCCTGGTGCTCCACCAACCACCTTGAACCGGGTTCTGTTCCAGTGTCTTCGGTGCTGGAATATTTGTTACATCTCTCGAATTCTGGTCTGAAGACGACCTCCATTCGAGTGCATCTTAGTGCCATTGCTGCATTCCATCAACATCTCGAGGGTCGTTCCCTCTCTCTGCATCCTCTGGTTTCTCGTTTCATGAGGGGTCTTGTGAATGTTCATCCTCCTCTCAAGCCTCCTCCTGTCATATGGGATCTTAATGTGGTCTTGGCTCAACTGATGAAACCGCCTTTTGAGCCGATCGATAAAGCTCTCCTTAAGTTTCTTACTTGGAAAGTAGTCTTTTTGATTGCGCTCACGTCAGCTCGTCGGATTAGCGAGCTACAGGCTTTGGTTGCGGACCCTCCTTTTACTGTATTTCATCATGACAAGGTGGTTCTTCGCACCCATCCCAAATTTTTGCCTAAGGTTGTGTCTGATTTCCACCTCAATCAGTCCATTGTTCTTCCGGTATTTTTTCCGAAGCCCCATTCTCATCCTGGTGAAACGGCGCTTCACACGCTTGACTGTAAGAGGGCGTTGGCTTTTTATCTCCAACGTACTAAGTCTCATCGGAAGGTTCCTCAATTGTTTTTGTCCTTTGATCCTAATCGGGTAGGACATCCGGTTTCCAAGCGTACCTTATCCAACTGGTTAGCTGCTTGTATCTCTTTTTGCTACGCTCAGGCTGGTCTCCCGCTCTCGGGTCGAGTTACGGGGCACAAGGTCAGGGCGATGGCAGCTTCGGTTGCTTTCCTCCGTTCTACTCCTATGGAGGACATATGTAAAGCTGCCACCTGGTCTTCGGTTCATACGTTCACCTCCCATTACTGTCTGGACTCCTTGTCCAGGAGTGACGGCCGGTTTGGCCAGTCGGTGTTACGTAACCTGTTTTCCTAAATTGCCATCCTCCCACCTACCCTCTTTCTGGTTGGCTTGGAGGTCACCCATGTGTGAGAATATCATGCCTGCTTGTCCTGGGATAAAGCACAGTTACTTACCGTAACAGGTGTTATCCAGGGACAGCAGGCATATATTCTCACAACCCGCCCACCTCCCCGGGGATGGCTTCTTTGCTGGATATGGAACTGAGGACCACGAGGTGGGGATGCGCCCTCTAGTGGCGAGAAGGCTAGCACATGCGTGGTGCAGTGTGCAAACTTGAAACTTCTAGCAAGTTTGCTTAAAAAGCTGTCCGCGCTGGGGCTCCGTAGATGACGTCACCCATGTGTGAGAATATATGCCTGCTGTCCCTGGATAACACCTGTTACGGTAAGTAACTGTGCTTTTTGAACCAATCTACTTCTCTGCCTACCAGGTGCTGGACACAATAGACTCATCCCTATTTTCCTTTTATTTTTGCTTTCATACTCATTTGGATTTTTCTCCAGCTTTTTTTGCCTACATAGTCCATGGAAAGTGTCACCAATTGCCAGGCCACTAGGACTTGGGAACCGTCCCCCCACCAGCTATGGCAGTACAGTGCTACAATTTTTAGGGTGTGTTCCCACTGTGGTTACACCACTGCTCCACAAGCCTTGTCTTGATTAGACAAATTGTTCAAGGAAGTATGAGAAAAATAGACATTTGGCTGTTAAGAGATATTACAAACAACACACCAGCAGCCATCTGACTCAGTGGGTCTCTGGTTTTCAATCCCCATCAAAAGGAATGAAGAGTATGGTAAATAATGAATAAATAGACCTTAGTGTTTCATGCTGTTATCTGTGTCTAATTCTGTTCATGGAATTGAGCCTTCCAGCATGTCTAGGTATTTCCTGGGCCTTTTAGTTAAGACCTGTTGATGCTAAAGGAGAGAATGAAAATTGTTACCTGAAGCAGAAAACAAAAAGGTCTTGTTTTAAAAGAACTTACACTTTAAAAAGGAAATAATTATGCTAACCCTGCCCTTTGCTTTTGTTTGATTTGGGCAAGAGCTTGGTTGATCAGTTTACAGTGTAACCAAGCTGTATAGAATCTGTGAATCTGTTTCCTGGTAGGTCAAAGGGCAACCACTTATGGGCTCCCAGATACGTGCCTGTGCTTTTTTTGTGGTAAGGGTAGGGTTTCTATGCCACATTCTGCCTTATGTTCAAAATGATTTATACTTCATGGTGGTTTAGATTTTTTTCTTACACCTTATTGAAGACTCATTGTGGTTTCAAAGAAAAAAAAAGTCTGTGACATATCATACAAGACTGAAATGACACAATCCACAGCCTGGTATAACCTAAAGCAGTATTTTTCAACTCGGTCCTGGAGTACCCCCTTGCCAGTCAGGTTTTCAGAATATCCACATTGAATTTGCACAAACTTGGTTTGTATACATTGCCTCCATTATATGCACATTTCTTTCATGCATATTCATTGTGGATATCTTGAAAACCTGACTGGCAAGGGGGTACTCCAGGACCGAGTTGAGAAACACTGGTCTAAAGAGACAGTGGTGATTTAACATTACTGTAAGGTGGCAGAATGACAGAACCGCAAACTCTATCCTAAAGTAAAGACACAATATTAATGAGGGTGTTGTCTACTAACAGACAGCATTTGTTAATGCTGTTATTTGCTTCAGACATTATTGCACACTAACATTTAGTGAATGTCTTGCTAAGAGAGTAATGTTATAATAGGATGTCTTGTTTAAACACCCTCATCTAGAAATGGGGCAACCGGATGCCCACAACTTAAGGACTCTCTCCAAGCTCCCCTACATATTTCTATTTTTAATTTGTGGTTACTTGTTCTATACTGGATGAGAGTGTACCTGTGTTATATGTTTGTGAAAAAGACATGATTGTCTGTTGTTTAGTTTTACAATGGGTGTACCGATGTTTTAGTGCTCATTGCAATGATTAAGATACTTCCTTTTCCTAGGTACGAGGGGTACACTCTTGTTGTGTGACTTGTGAATTATTACTAAAAATATTTTTTTTCATATAGAGGAGGAGGTTTAAAAATGATCAACTCAGGGTGTCAAATACGCCAGGTATGCCACTGGATCATGCAATTATTTCTTGTGCAGGAAAGAGAGTACTAAGGTTTAATGGACATGGGAGAGAATCACATTTTTATTTAACACTTAGCATTATCTTTTTTAAAAAAATTCTTTATTTATTGATTTATATACATACATAAAACATTATGAGGGGCATAATCGAAAGGGACGTCTAAGTCTGTTTTCGTCTAAGTCACAAGTCGTCCAGCCTAGGACACATTTTTGAAAAATACGTCCAAAATTTTTTTTCTTTCGAAAATCATCTAACTATACATCCTGCTGATCTGATCGTCCAAGTCACTAAATTGTCCATCTTTATACTACATTTTCGGCCAACTTTTCATCCAAGTCAGAAACGCCTAGAACAAGCCCTGTTGGACGTGGAAGGTGTCTGCAAAGTAATGGACTGAACACCCAGACATGCCACCTAAATAGTGGGGTACATCACAGGGCACTACTGTGATCTTCACAAAAGGGGCGCCATGTCTTCTCCTTAATACAGCTCCCTTATAGGTCATGGTGAGCCCCCCAAACCACCTTCAGAATCCCCTAGACCCACTTATCTACCACCCTAATAGCCTTATGTCAGTGAATGCAGGGGAATGCATAAGGTATGTTAGAAATATGTCCAAAACCCATTTTTATTATCAGCATTCGTCCAAGTGCCAACTTAGGCTGGTTTTTGGACATTTTTCTCTTTTGATTATGAGCCCCTATGTATTAGAATAAGACTTTAGCCACCTAATTACTCTAAAGGAAATAGAAAACACAGGCCTTAAAAAAAAAAAACCTGAAAAATTATTATTTGCTCAAAACTCTTATAATAGCCCACATATGGGAGGGAGACAATTCACATCTTAGAGAGAATTATGAAAATATAAATGAATGAAAATCAAATTTGTAGTGTTACTTTTTCAAATTATTTAAATGGGGTCAATTAAGATTGCCTCACACCGAGGTACTAAGCATTGATACCCCCTTTCCTTCAAGAAAAAAAATTGCAGCTGAAAGGGTTCAAAAAAATACGTAAGAATTCTGATCCAAAAGGATCATACATTTGTAAGGACATCTAAGTTGAAATTTTGCTCCCAGTGTAATCACATATTGCTTTAATTCAAGGAACCTCTTTCTCCTTGTCTGAGTTGTTTTCGAAACATCTGGGAACATGGAAATCTTGCTTCCTAAGAAGATCACTTCTCTAAGCCTAAAAAATAGTCTTAGGAGGACTTCCTTATCTTGATGGAAAACAAATGTCATCAGAAGAGTCGCACAACTAATGGCCTCATCCTCTGAGGTTTCCAGAATATTTGTGATATTCATAGCATTTGAAGCCTCAGGTAGAACCCCTGAGGAAGAGAATGGTTTTTTTTATATTGACAGAAGATATAGTTTATGAAGTTGAGGAAGTCCATTCTCAGGGTATTTAAATACTTCCTTCAGGAGCTTGTAAAATAAATTTTTTGAACAGATTGTCAACATTCTAGGAAAATTCAGAATCCTGAGGTTCAGTGACTTAGTATAATTCTCAAAATTTTCCACTTTCCTAGCAAAGAGCTATCTGTCCTGGCTTATAAATAATTAAGAAGATTGTAACCCCTGGACCTGCTGGTCTAAGTGGTCAACTTTGTCTCCCTGAGTTTTTACTTCCCCTTCAAGTTTGTTAAGTCTCTGAGCCTGAATATTAACCAGGGGAAGGGTTCCAGCACAAAGTTTATGCAGGGAGTTCAGTGCTGTCCATATTGACTCCAAGGTAAATACAGCAGGTATTACCAGAGTAGGGCCATGGGAATCTGCCCTTCTCCTGCTGACAACTCCGAAGCCTTCTCTGCCCTCGATGACCCAGTCGATTCAGATTGAGGCGTCGTCAAACCCTTGAGTTCTGCAGGTGACGCTGAAGCTCATCCCAGCTCAGCTCCTGACGTCTCCCAATCTCACGGCTGCATAGGAGGCGCTGGTCTCGCGGGACTTAGCGAAAGCTCGCTTCCAAGCACTGAAGACACTCTCTGATTCGGTGCAGCCAGTTCGCCCCTGGGTGAAGAAGTAAAAAGGCCAGTGGTAACCTTCTGCCGCATCAAGGTAGGTTCAATCTGCCGGGTTGAAGCAGCGATTCTTCCTGCAGCAGTGGGGTAGAAAGGAAAGAAGGAAAGGAGAATAGAGAGATGCCAGAGCATGGGGGGAGGGATGGGGTGGAGACACAGAGAGAAAATGGAGAGAAGGTGAAGCTGAAATGAATTGTATAAAAGAGAGAAGTGGCACAGGATAGACAGTTTATGGAAGGGGCATAGAAAGAGGGAAGATGCCATATGGAAAGGGGAGAGGGCAGACAGTGGATGGAAGGGGCAGAGAGAGGGGGGTAGAGCAAGAGGCCAGATGCTGCATGGAAAGAAGAGAGTGAAGAGAAGATGAAAGTAGAACCTGAGACGACAAAGGTAAAAAAATAATTATTTCTTCTTTTTTTCTCTATGATAAAGTAGTATTGTAGCTGTATTGATAAAAGTTTGTAAATAGAAATAAGGTAATCTCTTTATTGGACTAATTTTAATACATTTTTACTAACTATGGGAATCAAAACCCCCTTCCTCAGGTCAGGACAGGTTATCATAACAGCAGTATACTGTACTGACCTGAGGAAGGGTGTTTTGGCTTCTGAAAACTGATTGAAAAAGGTATTAGTCCAATAAAATTATACTTTCTTTTTCTTTTTCTATTTTTTAT
The DNA here is from genome assembly GCF_902459505.1 of Geotrypetes seraphini. Classification (NCBI taxonomy): domain Eukaryota; kingdom Metazoa; phylum Chordata; class Amphibia; order Gymnophiona; family Dermophiidae; genus Geotrypetes; species Geotrypetes seraphini. Next base: position 99,742,661 of record NC_047090.1, on the reverse strand, counting down.
TTTATTTCTATTTGTAAACATAGTGATTGTTATTTGTTAGGGTTTTGTTTTTTTTAATTTACATCTGCTATCTTTATATTTTGCACAGCATTAGGGGACATGTGTCACTGTTTCTGTGTTGTTGCATTGTATGTTGAGTCTGGCTTTTTTAGTCTCTGTGTCTATGAAAAGGACATGTTTTTTTTGTTAGCATTGACTGCAGGATTTATCTGCATTAATCTGGCTTGTTTAGTTTTACAATGGGTGTATAGATATTCTAGTGCTCACTGCAGTGTTTGAAATGCTCTTTTCCTAGGTGCACCCTTGTATGACTTGTGGATTATTACTAAAAATATTTTTTTTTATAGAGAGTTGGGGGGGGTGTTAAAAATGATCGGCCCCAGGTGTCAAATATACTAAATGTGCCACTGTTTCTGTGTCATCACGGCCTACCAAGTTTTCATCTCTTTCAGACCCTGGGTGGGCTTCTGCTCAAAGCAGCATTATCAGGGGACAATACAGGCTGCTACACACATGACCTGGAGGTTACTGCTTGTAGATTACTCCCTTTCTGTAGAGTTGGACATTAATGAGGCCATCACAAAATCAGTGGGAGTTAAAAATCAGGAAAGTTAGATGCAAAACTTAGTATTTTTTTGTGAGATGCAGAGCACACAGTTACATTACTGGTGATTACAAGACATTAACAAAATCAGTTACTATTTACCTGATAAGAAGATTGTACAGTTTGAAAGTGTGCTAGAAACAAATATGCTGCCCTGGTAAAAAGATATAGGATATTTTGTTTGTTTTTTCCTTCCAGCATTTTAGATAAGATGACTATGGCACAGGATCTGGTTATGAGGAGAGTTGCCAGATTTTCCAATTGGAAAATCCGGACCCCTGACCCGCCCCAGGCCCACCCTAGCCCAGTCCCCTGCTGCCTGCTCTTGTCCGCCACTCCCTGCTGCCCGCTCTTGTCTGTAAATCGCGTCGGGCAAGGTGGAAGTCCATGCATGTGTGGACTTCCTCCCTGCCCGATGGGATTTGAGGAGGCTTTTCAAAACCCAAAGTGCCGGGTTTGAAGAGCCATCTGGACCCCTGGATATGTCCTCAAATCTGGAAATCTGGACATCTGGTGAATATTACTTTCAGAGAAGTCTATGACTTCTGTGACGCAAGTAATTTAAAAATAAATCTTTGAGCCTTCTTTGGAACCACTTAAGAATAAAATTTTATGTTCCTGCTCCATGACTTCTAGGCAGTAAAATAACTTTGTGCACTTTCCAAGAAGGTTTTGTAACAAGGATCAGGAGCACAAAGCATTTTTCTCCTAGGACAATTAAGTTCGCAAACTTGCCTCCGTGCGCTTATGTTGGCAGCACTGTACAAACTACTTGGTATGGTTTCATAATCTTGATATATCAGTGTCTCACTGCTGTGTTCATGTCGATGTGTGGTGGTGTCTTGTTGAGTGGCGTTCATTATTGTTGTTGCGTGTTTTTGTGTGCTGTTGCAAGAATGTCGGAGCTTGAATTAGAGCAACGAACAAACATTAAATTTCTTGTTAAACTTGGCAAGAGTGGAAGTGAAATCAGGGACATGTTAGTCCAAGTTCATGGGGATAATGCCATGAAGAAAACTGCAGTGTAGAAATGGATTAAACATTTTTCTGAGGGAGAGAAAGCATCACTGATGAAGAAAGGTCATGGCGGCCAGTAACGAGTAGAACTGACAAAAACATGGCAAAAAATTGTCAAATCGTCAACTGACTGTGAGAAACATAGCAGACCAAGTAAACATCAATAGAGAAACAGGAAAATCTTAACTGAAAATCTTGGCATGAGAAATGTGTGTGCAAAAATGGTCCCAAAGAAGTTCACCAATGAATGAAAGCAAAGGAGAATCAAAGATTGCCAAAACCTTTTTCAGTGGCAAGATGATGTTTTGGGCCATGTTATCACTGGTGATGAAACATGGGCGTACCAATACGACCCTGTAACAAAGCGTCAAAGTTCACAATGGAAGTCAGCCAGTTCTCCACAACCAAAAAAGTTCTGCCAGTCCAAATCACGAGTCAAAATGATGTTGCCAAACTTTTTTTTGATATTAGAGGGATTGCTCATTATGAATTTGTACCAACTGGACAAACAGTTAACCAAGTTTACTATTTGGAAGTGCTGAAAAGACTGTGTGAAAAAGTTAGATGAAAATGACCTGAACTTTTCGCCAACAACTCATGACTCTTGTATCATGACAATTCACCAGCTCACACAGCACTGTCTGTGAGGTAGTTTTTAGCCAGAAAACAAATAACTGTATTCAAACACCCTCCCTACTCACCTGATCTGGCCCCCAATGACTTTTTTCTTTACCCGAAGATAAAGAAAATATTAAAAGGAAAATATTTTGATGGCATTCAGGACATTAAGGGTAATACGACGATAGCTCCGATGGACATTCCAGAAAAAGAGTTCCAAAATTGCTTTGAAGAGTAGACTAGGTGCTGCCGTCAGTGCATAGCTTCCCAAGGGGAGTACTTCGAAGGTGACCATAGTGATATTCAGCAATGAGGTATGTAGCATTTTTTCTAGGATGAGTTCGCAAACTTAATTGTCAGACCTCGTATCTTTAGTCTTTAGTAATAACTTTGTGGATGACTTCTAGAAAATCTGGTATGTGTACATATTAGATTAAAGAGAACAAACTATACTAACGCCACTTGATGTGGTCTAAGTTACAATTCAAATTATAATACGTACTAGTCATTAAGCCCGTTACATAAACGGGTGCTAGAATATATGTATGTTTGTCTTTCTGTCTCTCTCCCTCCCACTGTCTCTCTCTCTCTCCCTGGCCCCCTTTCTCTGTCTTTCTATCCCTCTCCCTGTGTCTTTCCTCCAGGTATTTCCCTTCCCCTCCAAGTGCCTGTGCAGCAGTATCAGCATTTTCACCCACCCCCCTTCCCTACTCTTAGCACTATGTGGCCTGCTCCTTTTGGCCCCTCACCCTTCCCTCCTGTGGTGTAGCCTGCTCCAAGGGCCCCTCCCCCCTTCCCTTATCATGTTTCCCACAGGCAGGCCCAGCTTCTTCCTGCACGTACTGTTTTTTTTTTTCTGTTTCCCTCCCTCGCGTGGCTGCCTGCCTGGTCGCACTGAGCGGCTTGCAGCTGGAGTCTCTTTCGGCGCTTCCCTGCCCGGTCCGCGGTCTGGCCTGCTCTGGGCGAGTGTCACAGGGCTCCTCTCGATCCCCACCAGCGTCGGAAGCCTTCTCCGACGCTGGTGTGGCTCATGAGAGGAGCCGACACCGCGAGCAGGGAATCCAACGCTGGCGGCTGGGGACTCACACATGTGCACTCCTGCGGCCACGGACCTACATCTCACAGATCAGAGATCACGGAAGCACGCAGTTGAGTGCGCATGCGCGGCTAGGGGTTTTATATATATAGATAAAGTATGTTGGCTAAAAATAAAACACAGGACATGCAGAGATTACATTCAACAAAACATAAAAATACAATCATGAAGTACGTATATATGCAGCTATTTACAGTTTTTCTGTGACTGACTTGAAAATTAGGCTGTGCTTTAAGGCGCCAGAGATGAATCAAGTTGCTACTTTATAAAAAGCAAGAGTTTAAAGACAACCATTTGTTTGGGATCATCTTAAGTGACATAAGAACATCTATGCAGGATGCTATTCTTCCAAAGTCATGTCACATTTCTGTGATGGAAAAGTTAAAATGTGGGATACATTGCAGCCTGATTTAAGGAAAATAAGGATTATATTGTGGATTATATTATGGATATAGGAAGATGGAACTTTAGGAGCAAAGGAGAATCAGAAAAGGACTGTGAAATTGAAATCAAATACCATTCAGAAATCAGAACATGCTGGGTTTGAAAAAGGTTTGGACAAGTTCCTGGAGGAAAAGTCCATAGTCTGCAATTGAGATAGACATGGGGGAAGCTAATGTTTGCCCTGGGACTGGTAGCATGAGATGTTGCTACTATTTGGATTTCTGCCAGATACTTGTGACCTCGATTGGCCACTATTAGAAACAGGATACTGGACTTGATGGACCTTTGGTCTGACCCAGTATTTTCTTATGTTATATAGGGAAGAAAACAATAAAGGAGTTTCCTTGAAAAATCAAAGGTTTGATGGAGGTTATCTAGTGGGTTTATAGGGGTCATTTAGTGGATGAATGGGGTGGGGGGAAAAAAGCTATCCATCTAAGACAAAGGCATCTACAAAGATTATTTAATGATAGGTTTGGGTAAACAATAAATGTTCAGGGAAGGACGGGGAAAAGAGCAAAACATTTTATGGGAGATACAAAAACATTCCTTCCAAGATGAGAAGCAGTCAGATAGTTATCAGGCTTGGATTTAGTCATAGGCAGAAGGCACTGATCTGGGCTGCTGCAGAGCAAAGCAAAAGCATGCTCCCACTTCTTTTAGACTATGTATCAGCATTGCCATGGCACTCCAGCACTCTCCCCCTTCATCGTCCAGTTTTATTTAAGTATAACTGGCAGATTTGAGAGCCTTGGATTTTCTTGGTTAACTGAGGTGAGGTACAGTCATACCCATTTTAATAATAGAATGTCTCAGTTTAGCTACCATTGTGTGTGTGTGGGGGGAGGGGTTATTTTAATGTCCTCCCCAAGAATGTTTGTTTCTTTGTTTGTTTGTTAAAAGTTTTAACCACACTTTGGTTTGTCAACAGCACGGTATACAAAATATATAAAAACAAGAAACAAAAAGAACGTCATAAAAAAAAAAAAATAGAAAAGAACAGAAATGAAATAAAATTTACAAATTAATTAAATCTAAGTAATCTAAATCTTTAAAAAAAGCTTTTTTTATTTTGATGGCCTGGTATATCTTGTACCTAGCTCGCTTTGATTTGTCATACCATAAGTGAATTCTATTAAACTAATTCTGTGCAACTGTCAGCCAGAGCTCAGATGATTACTGTACCTCAATAACCCACTGTGCAGCTGTGGCTAGGTTCAGACAATGTCCCATGTTTCAGATTGCCCACTGATCAAATTTCAAGATGGGTTGGCAACTCTGTGCTTTGCACTTGACTCCATACTGGTGAAGCCTGGCCAAATGAACTGCGTATGCTAAGATATAGATCTTAAGTGTAATGCTAAAACTTATTCCTCTGGCTTTCCCTTTAATCCTGGCAGAATTTGTGCAGAATTCTGCACATGCTGCGCAGAATTATGCACAAACCTTCCATTATGCCCCTGTTCCGGTCCTCTCTTCCTCCCCCGCATGGTTTTGGCTTCTCTCCCTCTGACTGATCCCCTGCCATGAGATCTGACATACCTACAGCTTCCCAAAGAAGCAGCAGTGGAAGCAGCCAGCCAGCAGAGGCAGCACTGTGAAGAAGCAGCTTGCAGCTGGCCCTGCTGGGGCCTTCCCTCTGCTGCATCATTTCCTGTAGATGGATGATGTGGCAAAGGGAAGGCCGTGGCAGGGCCGGCTGTGAGCAACTTGTTCACAGCGCTGCCTCTGCCTGCTTGGTGATTCTAGTAGCTTCAGACTGACCTCGTCGCCCATGTTAAGCGGATCTCATCTGTCTTCAGTGGGGCGAGAATCTCCTGCTCCCTCGTCATCGATATTTTCTCAGTCAGGTGCTGGTGCCCATGGAGAACCCATGGCGTTTTGGACTTACGGCATGGCTCTTGAGCGCTCAGCTTTGATAAAGTGTGGTTTTTCGGATGTAATTATCACGCCTTTTTTTGCATTCGATGAAACCCTCTCCTATGGCGTCTTAGACCAAAGCCTGGACGGCTTTCCAACAGTGGTGTACTGCAAATTGCGTGGAGCCTGAAAGGGCTTCCTTTTCAGTGGTCCTGGTATTTTTCTTCAGGCGGGCCTAGAAACAGGTTTAGCAGTGGCCTCCCTTCCAGTTCATGTTGCAGGCCTTCCAGTTCATGTTGCAGGCGCTAGTTCGCTTTCTGTTCATCTAGCTATGTCCAGGTTTCTGAGAGGGCACTTTGTTTGTGACCTCCCTTGCATCTTCCTTTCCCTTCGTGGAATCTTAACATTGTTCTGCAGGGCCTTGGAGAGGCCCCATTCAAACCACTGATGGATGATTCTCCTCTTGATCTGACAATCATGACTGTCTTTCTGGTTGCCATTGTCTCAGCACAGCGTTTTTCGGTGCTTTAGGCTCTTTAGTGCAGGGTGTCCTTTGTCTGTATTCCAGACGCGTGAGTTTTCTCCGTACTGTTCCTTCCTTCCTTTCTGCCGAAGGTGGTCTCTACCTTCCATGTCATCTAGGAAGTTTGTTTGTCTGCGTTTCTTTCTGCAGGCTTGGAGCAAAAAGATCGGATTTTGCTCAAGTTGGCTGTCAGGAGAGTCTTGCTCCACTGTTTGGATAGAACTAATGGTTCCCGGCTATCTGATCGCCTATTTGTCCTGACTGCTGCGCCTCACTGGGGTCAGCCGGCAGCCAAGGCATCAGTCGCTTGATAGATTCGAATGGCCATTTCTCCGACTTCCATAACCTGCAGCAAGCAGCCGCTGATTTTGCTTAACGCCCACTCGACTGGAAGTGTGGCTGTGTCATGGGCAATGTCTCGTGTGTTTCATCCTGATGAACTTTGCGGGGTGGCTACTAGGTCCTCTCCATACTTTTACCCGGTTTTGCTTGGTGAATGTGGCAGCTCGTTGAGGGCAGGCTCTTCTGTCCCTCCTAGATTTTACTCTTGCTTTGGTACGTCACCTAGCATATGGAATCCAGAAGGGATGTTACAGAATGGAAGAGTAGGTTTATACCTTCAATAATCTTCATGTTACTCCCTGTAGGATGCCACATGACCCGTCCTCTCTGTGTACACTCAGTTGTTTGAAATAGCCTGCTTCTTTCTGCCTTGCTGATTCTCCTTACAGGCTTGGACACTTTCCAGCCAGTTGACAGATCCTCAAGCGTTTTCTGTGAGTATACACATTACTGAAGGCCTTTCTTGAGGTGCTCGTTGCACACAACAGGTTAGTTCTACATTGTTCCTCAATGTTTTTCGGAGTTGCCTTTGTGCCTGTTTATCGCTTGTTAATATTTTGCACAGCAAACCAGTTCAAGAATTACTTATGTTGCTGGGGATCCTCTTCCGTACCCACTTGTTATGGATTTGTTCAGGTATGTTGCTTGGCTTTGGGACTTAACTGGATATGTTTGCTACCTCTCAAGCTAAGGGGGTGGAACATGTGATCAGAAAAGTTTGTGGATTTCTGCAACTCCCGGATTGCGGGATGGGATTGAACGCCTAGGGCTCCTTTTATCAAGGCGCGCTAAGGGGGTTAGCGCGTCGGACATGTCATCACACGCTAACCCCCGCGGCAGCCTAAAATCCTAACGCCTCGTCAGTGGAGGCGTTAGGTACTAGAGCAGCAGGCGGTTTAACGCGCGGTATTCCGCGCGTTAAACCGCTACCGCGACTTTGTAAAAGGACCCCCTAGTGTATGGAATCCTACAGGGACTAACAGAAAGAAGATCATTGAAGGTATAAACCTAATCTTCCATTACAGAGGAGCAGACAAAATAGAGAGGAGAAAGAGGGAACCTGGTGAGCTTTGCCACAAAGAGAAAAAAAAGAGGCTCATCCAAGGGATCACCAGGAGAGGGCAGAGGCAATGTGTGGGTGGAAAAGTGGATGAAAGAGAAAGGGAACTATTAAAGAGATAATTTGGAGTGACTGTGATTTGAAGTGCTTGAAACCAGTTTATTCTACACATGGATCAAGTGGTAAATAGTGTCTGAATTGGTTCATAGTCAGTTGCGTGCGAGACACCAGCGCGCCGACAATCGAGCGCTAACATTTCGGCACAAGAAAGAAGCGCGCTGCAGGAAAACTTAGTTTTAAAAAGCTCCGAAGCAGGGTGTGAGTAGGGGAAACCCCCCCCCACACACACACTTTACTGCATAGTGTTTGCACTGCTGTTGGGGGGGGTTGGGGGGTTGGAACCCTCCATTATAGAGAAAACTGAACTTTTTCCGATTTTTTAAGGAAAAGTTCTGTTTTCTCTATAATGTGGGGGGTTGCAACCCCCAATGGCAGTAAAGTGGGGGGGGGGGGGTTTCCCCACTCACACCCCGCTTCGGAGCTCTTTAAAACTAAGTTTTCCCACAGCGCACTTCTTTCATGTGCCGAATTGTCAGCGTTCGATTGTCAGTGCGCTGGTGTCTGGCATGCGATTATCCCGTCACCGTCTGAATTATGGGTCAACTCCTTACTATCCGCAGGAAACTTTCCTCCAGAGCAAGGACATATCTTAATAACCCCAATCATAAAAAGCATAAAGGAACCTTCCAACGCACCTTCCAATTATAGACCAATAGCTAGCATACCGCTATTTACCAAAATCGCGGAAGGGGCAGTAAAAGCAGAACTCTCCGCATACCTGGTAAAATTCAATATCCTAAGCGACAATCAATCGGGCTTCCGCACGGACCACAACATAGAGACCATTATAGCCTCCTTACTTGACCACTTGCACATACTCTTCAGTCGGGGCTCCAGCGCCCTGATCTTGCAATTTGACCTAAGCAGTGCGTTTGACTTAGTCGACCACACTATTCTCCTGGAATGCCTGGCCCACATTGGCATCTCCGACCTGGTCCTCAGCTGGTTCCAAGGGTTTCTACGAAACAGATCCTACAGGGTACGCAAAAATGACAACTTCTCCTACAGCTGGGTTAACTCCTGCGGCGTACCGCAAGGCTCCCCCCTGTCCCCCACCCTGTTCAATATCTACCTCGCCTCCCTCAGTAACCTCCTTCACAAACTCAAGCTCAAATTCTTCATCTATGCAGATGACATCACAATTGTCATCCCTCTAACCAGTCTATCCCAGGAACTTCTCACCTACATAACTAGCATACTCAGTCAGATAGAACTCTGGATGCTCTCCTTCAGACTAAAACTCAACCCGGACAAAACAAAATTATTCCTAGCCACCCCCAAAGACAAAATCAAAGACACCACAATCCAAGTGAAAGGATTGGTTTTCCCACTCGAACAAACATTAAAAATACTAGGAGTCACGCTTGACAAACATTTATCCCTAGAAAATCACACCGACCTCACTGTCAAGAAAGGCCTTTCAGCACTCTGGAAACTCCGTACCATAAAGAAATACTTTGATGACACCGCATTCCGCCTACTAGTTCAATCCTCCATTCTCAGTATACTGGACTATTGCAATATCATTTACCTAAGCTCCACAAAGAAAATCACCAGAAGTTCAAGTTCAAGTTCAGGTTTATTTTGATTAATCGCCTATATAAAACTTTCTAGGCGATGTACAATAAAATACAGGTTATAAAAAAAAACAAAACATAATATCATATTAGTATTACAAAACATCCAAAACATCAGCACAAGTAATTATTAATTAATTAAATAAAGTAGAGAAGATTTCTCTTTACCTAAAAATTAACAAAACATAACAGGGAGGAAGGGAGGGAAAGGGTTACAATATTTCTCTTAATAGAGGGAAAGGACATATGGAAGGGAAAGACAATATAAAGGAGGGAGAAAAGAAAGGAAATTAATCGTTAAAAGCATCGTTAAATAAAAAAGTTTTCAACAATTTTTTAAAAGAAATAAGATCTTTTTCCTTTCTGATAAAAAGTGGCAGGGTGTTCCAGAGTTGGGGAGCTAGTACAGAGAACATATCATTTCTCCTTGTTCCAACAATTTTTAGCGAAGGGACCAATAATAAGTCTTGCTGGGAAGATCGAAGGAGTCGAGTTGTACAATAAGGGGTTATCATTCTAGATATGAATAATGGCATATTGAACAATAGTACCTTGAAAACTAAGAAAGCTATTTTAAATGTTATCCGATGATTGATAGGTAGCCAGTGCGACTTGATAAGAAGAGGAGTAACGTGATCGTATTTTTTTCCTTTGTGTATAAGTTTTATGGCAGTATTTTGGATTATTTGAAGTCTTTTCTTTTCTTTTTGAGATATGTTATACAGTAAAGAATTACAATAATCTAATTTAGAAATTATCATAGAGTGAACCAGAATATTAATAGATTTTGGTTCTAGAAAAGATGAAATAGATCGTATTAGGCGTAATTTATAGAAACAGGATTTTACCGTTTGACTTATATGATCGTGGAAGGATAGATTCGTGTCAATGATTACACCTAAAATTTTTATAGATGATACAGGTTCTATTGGATTATTTTCAAGCATAAATGGTGATATAGATGTAATATCATTTTTCCATGTAAATAACATAGTTTGTGTTTTTTTAATATTTAATGAAAGTTTATTGTTGTAGAGCCAGTTTTTTATTATATCAAGTTTAGTATTAATTTCTGTAATTTCATTATCGTTCTCTGGGTCAATTGGGTGAAGGAGTTGAATGTCATCAGCATAAGAGAATGAAGTAAAGCCCAGTGATTGACAGATAGTAAGTAAAGGTGAGAGAAAGATATTGAATAAAAGTGGAGACAGAATAGAGCCCTGAGGTATACCAAAAGGCAAGGTGTAAGAAGTAGAATGATCTTCTTTCATTATAACAGTTGAGAGTCGGTTAGAGAGAAAAGATTTAAACCAGTCCAGTACCTGTCCTCCGATACCTATAGATTCCAGACGATTGATTAGGATAGCGTGATCTATAGTATCAAAAGCCGCTGAAAGATCCAGGGAAAAAAGAGCAACCGATTTATGATGATCTAAATAGTAATGAATAGTGTTGACAAGGCCTAGCAGTGAGTACTCTGTATTATGGTGTTTCCGAAAACCAGTCTGGTTAGGGTGTAATACGTTTGATGTCTCAACAAAGTCCGAAGACTAAAACTGATTCAAAACACAGCCGTCCGCCTCATTTTCGGCCTGAACAAATGGGAACACATCACTCCCTTCTACCACCAACTGCATTGGCTACCTTTCGATTCCCGAGTCCTTTTCAAGTTCGCCTGCATCTGCTACAAAACAGTATTTGGTCTTTCACCAAAATACCTCTCCCCCCATTTCACTATGTATTGCACCAATAGGAAATCCCGCAGAATTCAGATGTTTGCCTTCCCCTCCATAAAATTATGCCAGCTCAAAGGATTCCTCGACAAAACCTTCGCCTTCCAGGCAGCCAGGTTGAACCCTTGGCTAGCCCAAATGATGCTAGTGGCCCCGACCTACCTTGACTTCAGAAAACTTCTCAAAACACACCTCTTCCGCGAACAGGACCCTTAACCCTTTTTCCCCGCTACAATCCTACCCCCCCACCCCTTCCTTTCTCTCCCCCTCCCCTCTCTTGGTTCCCTCTCCCTCCCTTTTCTCTTCCAATCCAACTATGATAAACATCTGCTAAAATCCCAATACTTCCTTCCTCGTTGCTTGTAATTCCGACAAAATTTTGTAAATCCGTGTTCAGACCGGATCCTAATTTAATTGATGTGAACTGCCTAGAACTCTTTGGGTATGGCAGTATATAAGAACTTAATAATAATAATAATAATAATAATAATGAATTGATTCTTCAATCATTTTGATTTAAAGTTCCAGTTATCAATTGCATACTGGTCTCAGCTTGATTTGTTATCCAGTAATTAAGTGAACGAGTGTGTTTGAAACTCAGGATCGTGATCCATCAGCCTACCGGAGCAAGTCCAGCCCTGGCCTATGCCCAGGCTCACGAACTTTAGGAACTGGGCCCCACTGTATAAATTCTTTTTGTGAGCCCTGGATGTAGGTTACTGACCCAAAGAACTAGTGAGAGCCCTTGGACTGGCCATGAGATGGGACCAGGGCTACATAAGCAAAATTCATGGATTATTAAACCCATCTGATATTTTGAGGTCTTTCTTTATTCTGTTATGTGATGTGCTAGAGAACTTTTTCTTTGAAGTTACCTCACTGGAATTAAGTGCTGTTTAGGTGGTATTAGGTAGGATTTTTTAAAAGACTTCCTAGGAAATCCTTTTGTCTTTCTCAAAACAGCTAGCAATCAGGCTTTAGGTGGGAAGAGCTCTGGATTGAAAAGAACTTTTTGGCCTTGTGATTGAAGCGACTCATTCAATTATTCCTTTATGATACAGGTCAAGCCCCTTACCCTGAAGTGGTGACCTTTAGAACTAAAGTATAGTTGTAACACTCCTGTGGATATATATTCATTATAAAGGTCACTTGTGCTTCTTTTAGAAACTGTGAGATAGCAGGGAATCCTATAAATTAAATTTAAAAAATGGCAGTAGTGATGGGACTCATATCCAAAGTCTCATTAGTTTGGGACATCTGTAACTAGATCAAAAGTTATAAACATCAGCGTCCTTTTACCAAGCTGCAGTACATGTTGTCCCTAGCACATTTACATGGGTTTTTCTTGTGCGCTAAAGCCATTTTTACTGCAGCTAGAAAATAGCCAATTTTCTATATTTTTCAATTAATGACTATGCGCTAAGGTTTCTATTAGCATGCAGCCATTAAAAACAGATCCCACAGGAGCACTTACAGACATCTATTTTGTCGGCAGTTAGGGCTCCCTCTGTAATCCTATGCTAATCAGTTAGCACAGTGGTTCTCAGCCCTGTCCTGGAGGACCACCAGGCCAGTCGGGTTTTCAGGCTAGCATGAGAGAGATTTGCATATAATGGAAGTGCAGGCTTGCAAATCTGCTTCATGCATATTCATTAGGGCTAGCCTGAAAATCCGATTGGCCTGGTGGTCCTCCAGGACAGGGTTGGGAACCACTGACTTTGCACATGGTAATGCAACGCCCATTCTACACCCCTTCTGCAGAAAACTTAAAAATATTTTTTAACACATGATTTGCATACACAGATGCACCAAAGGAATCCCGCAGTAAACCTTTTTAAGCTGTAGTAAGCATGCAATAGCACTCAATGAATATATAATCACTGGCATGTTCATGTTTCAAGCAATCTAAACTCTGCATCAGAGCAGTAATATTAAGAAGAAAATATATAAAATCAAACAGAATCATAACAACTTCCTTTGAAAACAAAAACAAACAACTTTCCAGCACACATAGGGCCAAATACTATAAACAGCGTCACAATTGTAGGTGGGCCAACTGCTGCCTAACCAGCCAATCAGGATGCACTTTTTTAAGAAACCTCCCGAGGCAGGCTGCTTACATTGTAGGTGCCTCTGGGAGCCTAAGCTCGCCTAAGGCTAGGCATGGGCGTGTCTTGGCCCAAAAGTAGCCTTAGGCGGCCGTACGTGCCTCCCTAGGCCTGTGGTTTATGCGTACAATGTACATTACCAGCAGGAGGGACATTCCCAGTCCCTCCTACTGGAACTCTCCACCCCCCAAACATCGCCCGAATATCGCATCACAGGAGGGATGCCCAGGCCCTCCTGCTGGACCCCCCCCCCAAACATCACGTGGCAGGAGGGAGGCCCAGTCCCTTCTACAGGAAACTAACCCCCTTCCCCCCCCCGAACATCGCAGGCATCCCCCCCAACCAGATCACCCCCCAGCATGTCAGTGTTGGAGACTGTAGAAACCTTGCTAAAAAAACATAGATAAGCTGTTTTGATAATCTGCCTGCTAAAATGTATGCAGGCTAAACTGTCGGAAAACAATTTAGTGATGGCATTAAACTTTTGAGAGAATCACACCTAGCAGTGCCTAAGTCCTTTTCCCTCTCCAAACACATCTACTTTAGAGTTAGGCACTGTTAGGTGCTATGCGATAGGTGCCTATCTTTTGTAACATTGTGCCTAAGAAGATAAGTGCCTATTACTGAATTTTTATTTTTTTCAATTATGAGCTTGTTAATGCTCATAATTGAAGCCAGTTTACTAATTAAGTTATGCACCTCTAATAGACTTTCCTTAGTGCATATCAATGTCCATTAGCAAGCAAAAAGCTTTAGTAAAAGGGCCCCTATGTTACTTTTCGGTGCATGTACCTACCCACTTGTATACAGGTGCTCAATTTTATGAAAAGCTTTTCCTGTGTGCAAAACATTTTTACTAAATTACCCCACATTGGTTTAGGGAAAGTGAGGATGGGAATCGGAGGATCTGGGGAAATGTTTTGCTCCTTATTTTATTTTTGTCTTTGAGGTGAACTTCTATGTGAAGAAATTGTGAAAGTTATATCATGCTACACTAGAAGTTCTACTTCACCTCCTACAGATTTCAGTTTTGCATTAAGTAGATGGCATTGATGTTTTAACATCTGCCCCAGAAAATAAACCAAAAGTTGAAAACCTTCCAGTGTAGCATAACAGTTGTCTGGAGCAGAGGCAAGGTTACTAAGGTTTGCTAAAGGAAGGTTATGAGAAAGGTGAGGGGACGGAAGATCTCAAATACAGCTGAATGCACACAAGTGACTCTGAAAAGAGTCAGCCTTTGGCTTTTTTGCCTTGGACAAGGAAGATGAGGTAAGCAAATATTATTTCTCTGCTGAAGAATGTATGTGTGTGTGCTGGAGATAATCAGGGGAAGATTTTAGAGGAGTGGAAAGGGGAAGATTATTTACAGTTCTATAAATACTTAGAAAACCAGCTGGATCCTTTTTCTAAATGAAATTTTTTTAATTGACTTAGAAAAGATCTGTTTCATGTATAGCTTTCCACTTCTTCCATTATGTAAGATTGCATTGATGACTTTGAGAACCTTTTCTTCCATTATGTAGATTGTATTGACGACTTTGAATTGTGACCTCTTCGCTGATTGTCCAGCGCTTCTTGTTGTAAACCGCCTCGAACTTTCATGGCTTTGGCAGTATATAAGAATAAAATTATTATTATTATTATTATATAAAGGGTTCACACAAAAATAGGGGACAGAAAATGACATGAGGCTGAACTGGACAAGTATATAAAGCTAAGAAGTACTTTTCAGTGGTGGTGGTCACCTTATTTAAATGCAGGCCATGGCATGTATATTGAATGACATTGAATATAAATTTAGTGTGCTATTGAGCAGGTCTAAACTAAGAGCTGGATTCTATATAGGTCACCCAAAAAGTCAGTGCCAATTAGTGCATCGCTAAGGGGGTCTTTTACTAAGGCGCACTAGCTGATTTAGTGCGCGCTAAATATTAATGTACGCTAAATCATAACCCCCTACTATCAAAAACTCCACTGGTTGCCCCTGGAGGCAAGAGTATTGTTCAAATTCGCCTGCCTCTGTTTTAAATCCGTTCTCGGTTTGGCCCTGGTCTCCCACTTTAAACTAGACTGCTTCACCAGGCCTACACGCAGAATACGTATGTTTAGCCACCCTGCAATAAAAACCTGCCGATACAAAAGATTCCTTGACAGAACGCTTGCCTTCCATGCAAGTCAACAGAACGACTGGCTAAGCAGCATCAACAAGCACTCCTCATCCTACCTCAACTTCAGAAAACTAGTCAAAACCAACCTGTTCAACCGATTTGTGACCAAGAGTTCCTAAAGACTTCACTGCTTCCAGCCTTTCTTATTGTAAACCGCCTCGACCCACTTCTTATTGTAAACCCGCCCCTACAATGTAACCTTACTCTGCACAAATTTTCATGTACTCAAACACTTCATTGTTTTTTTTTGCTGAATGTCCAGCTCTTCTTTATTGTAAACCGGCTCAAACTACTTTGGCTTTGGCGATATATAAACAAATTATTATTATTATTATTAAAAGACCCCCCTAATTGTGATTCTATAAAAATTAGGCACACTGTATAGAATCATGCTTAGTGCCACCTAAGTGGTATTAGGTATCACGAAGTGTCCTAATTTTTAGGCGCTCCATATTTATGCCAGGGTTTTTTGACCTATATGCGTGCACCTACATTAGGTGCACAACACTACTATTAGTACCTAAGTCAAAAACATGACTATGATCTGCCCCAACCACGCCCACTTATAGGTAGACGCTGTGGACAAGGCGCCTGACTTTTATAGAATCACGCCTAGCAAATTAGGCGCCTAACTTCCAATTAAGTCAAATTAATGTACATTATGAGGTGTTAAGTGCCAATTAAGCCTATTAAGTTAGATACATATATCAGCTAGGCGGCTGTTATAAAATTTAGAATTAAATATATACCTTATAGCGATGTAATATTACTGCCATATTGATAATTTTGGGTTGTTGCACTGTTTACCCTCACTCCATCCTCCACTCTACAGATAGTATCAAGGTGGTTAGACATATGTCCAGCCACAATACAATCCATATAATGGTTGAAAATACATGGGTAAGGAAGTTACAGATTTACTGGCTACTGGTAAATCTATAACTTTCTTCGAAGACTGATTCTGTAGTTGCACATTGCAAGACTCAAAGTTTCATATGCCATTGTCCTTCATTGCAAAGACCAGGGTTCAATAGCGGCCCCCATTAACTTTATAGGGTTTGTTTTTCTGCTATTCTGCCTCCCTCCTCAGGCTCAGGACAGAAAGGGTAAGGAGATGGAGGAAAGAGCCACATGCTTAAAAGACACGGCATTTCTCAATAGACAAATGGGTCACTCCATGTCAAGTAGTCCAGTGGTCCCTAAGCGACCAACTCAAAATTCCATGAAATTTTATGTATGAGTAGCTTAAGATCTTAAACTAAGCTGTTCAAAATATTAGTCTCTGATATTTGTTCCTGAACTAGAGCATCCAATGTGAAGGGTACTCTGGTTCTAATTGTGCGCAGACTAACAAAAGTAGCTACTTTTAGCATTTAAAGTAAATGCCTCATAACTTTACAAATATATTAACAATGTTGGTTTCTGTGCATTATAAATTATGAGCTGTCCAGCAAGAGTCTCTGCAAAACTATGGCATGGTAAATAAGCTCTTGTAAACTTGTGCTTTAATTTTGTCTTGTTTTCAGGGCAAAATATCTCCATGTGGGCCATCTTAGATTTTTTTATTTTTTTTTTATAGCACAAGAAAGAGCATCTTTTCTTCTACAAAGGACAATGATGAGCATCTTGATCCCAGACCTTCTATGACCTGTAAAACTTCATGAAACACAAGCATGTTCCATGATGCATTGTGAATATATGTTGGATTACTATTACAGGTTCTCATCATCCTTGTATTAGTCCATGGTGGCTTTGCTACTGTCAGTTCAATGAACTGGTAACATCATCGCCTAGGGGTCATGATAGATAGCCAAGTAAGGCCAGCCATTACAAGTTTACAAGTTTATTAATGCATTTGATTGATCGCCTATTAAAATTACTAAGCGATGTACATAATCTAATACAATTAGTAAAAGAAAGCTAATATTTAACAAAGTTGATACAAATTTACAAACATGACTCGGGAGGAAAAAGAATAAAGTTACATTTTAAGTTGTTGGTAGAAAAACAAAGGTAAAAACAAAAGGAAAAGGGTTATTTAAACCATAACATTAGTAAAAGCATCTCCAAAAAATAGAAAATTTCAAGTAAAAATAAATAAATTTCTTAAAGATCTAAAAGTTTCAAACATTAAACGCATCATTAAATAAGTATGACTTCAATAGTTTTTTAAATGTTATAATGTCTTTTTCTGTTCTAATGTATTGTGGTAAAGCATTCCACCATTGAGGCCCCATGACTGTGAACATATCTGATCTGCGTGTTCCAATAACTTTTAGGGAGGGTACAGAAAGGAGATTTTGTCCGGAAGAACGGAGTGGACGTTGGGTATTTTGTGGGGTTAAGTATCTGAGTATAAAAGAAGGTTCGCTTGATGCTAATGTTTTAAAAATGAGTAGTATTATTTTGAAAGAGATTCTATGACTGATAGGTAGCCAGTGTGCATCTATTAATAAGGGTGTAACGTGATCGTATTTTTTTGCGTTATATATCAGTTTGATGGCCGTATTTTGTATTAATTGTAATCTTCTTTTTTCTTTTTGGGTGATATTGAGAAGAAGAGCGTTACAGTAATCGAGTTTAGAAATTACAAAAGAATGTATGAGAATCTTAATTGAAGTTTGGCTAAGAAATTTTGCAATCAAATGGATTAGTCGTAATTTGTAGAAACAGTTTTTTACTATAAGGGAAATATGTTCGTGGTAATTCATTTTATCATCGATTGTTACTCCAAGAATTTTGACTGAGGAAACTAAGTTGAGAGGGGTATTATTAAGAGTAAAAGGACTTGAGAGAGTCAGACCGTATTTCCAAACAAATAACATTGTTTTTGTTTTATTTATGTTTAATGCTAGTTTGTTTGTGTTAAGCCAGGTTTGTACTATTTCCAATTTGTGATTAATGGATGCAACTTCTGATTTATTCCCTGGGTCCAAGGGATGAATGAGTTGTATATCATCTGCATATGAAAAAGGAATAAAACCTATAGACTGACAGATACCTAGTAGAGGAGAGAGAAAGATGTTAAAAAGTAAAAGGGATAATATGGACCCTTGTGGGATTCCGAAAGAGGAGGAGTAAATCGTGGATTCATCATTATTGAACCTTACCGAAGAAATACGGTTAGCGAGATATGTAGTAAACCAAGACAGTACATTCTCTTTTATGCCAATTTCTTCTAACCTGTTTAAGAGCAGATTGTGATCTATTGTGTCAAAGGCAGCGGAAATATCTAAAGAGAAAAGAATAACGGATTTTTGATGGTCTAGGAAATATTGAATGTTAGATGTTAGGCCTATTAAAGAATACTCAGTGCTGTGAAATTTTCGAAACCCTGTTTGGTTAGGGTGTAGAGCGTTTGTGTTTTCTGTAAAGTCGGACAACTGTTTGAAAACTAATTTTTCTGTTAATTTAGCTAGAAATGGTAAATTGGCTATTGGACGATAGTTTGATAGTTCGTTGATACTGATTTTGTGATTTTTAAGAATAGGGGTAATAATTGCAGTCTTCCATTGTGATGGTACTGTAACTGTATTTAAACTGGTCTGAATAAGAGAGTGAATAAAAGGTCCGAAATGTGAGAAATGTTTTTTTAAATAGACAGGTGGGATGTTATCGGAACGTGAGCCTTTTAAATTAACTTGTTTAAAGAGTGCCTCTATATCTTGAATTGACGGTATTTTAAAGTTGGAACAACGTGCTGTTGGTATGGATTTGACCTGGTCAGGACATATAGAGTTATTTGGTGTATTGGAAACAAAAGAGTTACGAATTTTAATGATCTTTTGATTAAAAGCGTCTGCTAATTCTTGGGCTTTTAATGTGGATTTTTGGGCAGTGTTGTTTATATTATTTTTGGAATCTATTGTTTTTAAGATATTATACAATGTGGAAGAATTTTTGGCTTTATCTATTTTTTTCGAGTAATATGTTGTTTTTGCTTGATTAATTTTGGTTTTGTATAATGTGACGTTATCCTTGTAAGTTTGAAGATTAGTTGGTGTTTTGTTTTTTCGCCATTTTCGTTCTAAGGAACGCAATTGTTGTTTTATTAAACGGAGTTCAGCCGTGTACCAAGGGTTTGCAATTTTACGGATAGAGACAGTTTTAGTTGTTAGTGGAGCTTTATTATCTAGAAGAGACAGGAGAGATGTATTCCAAGCAGATAGTTTATTTTCAATAGAATCTATAAAAGACGTTAGAATTATTGGATCTAGAAAAGAAGTTAAATCTGTGTCATCCAATTTATTGTAGTCTCGAGCAATAATAGTTTTAGTTTTCGGTAAGAATTGTGGTTTACTACGCTTGTACAAATCAAGTGAAAAAGATATAAAATAGTGATCTGACCAGGGGACTGGTAGTACTGACAAATCAGTGAAATTAAGATGATGAGATGATGGGAAAAAAATCATGTCTAATGTATGGTTTGCTATGTGCGTGCGTTCAGCTATTTTTGGATGTATGTTGAGAGGTTTTAGAGTATTTAAAAGATCTGTGGTGTGTGGATTGGAAGAGTCATCAAAGTGTATATTGAAATCTCCTAAGATAATTGGAGTAGTTGTTCTGGAACAGAAATCGAATATAATCTCTTGAAGGAGTGAAAGTTTATTTTGTCCAATGGGGGGGGAAACATAAAGTAATAGGAAGTTAAGTTGGTTATTTAAGGTGGAGGTATTCGATAGTAGAAGCCTTTGGCGAAAAGTCTTGTAAGAGAAAGGAATTGTGTTTATATATGATTGCTAATCCTCCACCTTTTCGGTTATGGCGATGATTAAATAAATAGTCGTAATTGGGGGGACAACAATATGAAAGATAGGCTTCATCGCCTTCAGTGAGCCAGGTTTCTGTAATAAATAGAGCTTGTAAGTTATTGTAGATGATGTCATCCTTAATGAGGTGATATTTATTCTTAATGGATCTGGCATTAATGAGTCCAATTCTCAGACGATGAGTAATATTGTTTCCAATATTGTTGCACGGGTGGTTAGAAATTGGGATTTTTATTAAGGAAGAGTGATGTGAAGTAATTTCTTTATAGTTTATGGGTCGATGACCCCAAAAAGCTGGGATACTGTTCGCAGGTATTTTGTTTGTCATATTAAACTGAGGTAAGTGGGTCAGGTTGGAAAATAGAGTTCCTATGAAATATGTACTAAACAATAATAAAATTTTGAGCCCAAATTTTTGGTGTATAATAGCCTTATTGTGAGGAGAGTACTGTCTATTAATTATCGCGCCCTCTGTTTGCGCACGAAGGAACGCACAAAGGAGCAGGTCCTGCTCTTTATGTGTGCTCCTTCGGTGCGTGCCGAAGGCACGCGCCTCTACGGCGTGCACCGCAGAAGGCCCGGATTTAAAGGGCATCAGCTGACCTGTTGGGGGGAGGTGTCTGGTGCGCCGCTGCTGTGCGGCGGCAGAAGAGGTAGAAGAACTGTTGGGGGGAGGTGTCCGGTGTGCCGCCGCAGTGCGGCGGCGCAAGAGGTAGAAGAACTAAGTAAAGAATTAAACAATACAACAGTTAAAACAAGATAAAAATTAAAGTAACATCTAAAAATGCATAAAATAAGTTCTAAGGTGCAGAGTAGCTTGTGCAGAGTGTTATGGTCAGGGATCAGTATTCACCAAATGACTAGAAGGTGAATTGAATTATCATCTCCCCAAAAGGATCTTTAATGTGGGTTCCTAAGCCCAGTGGGTTCTTTCCATTGGTTCCCAAACCAGTAAATGTGGGTTTCTTACTCAAGGTTCCCAAGCCTCAAATGGATTTCTTTATGTTTCCCAAAACAAAGTCATATAAAAAAATAAAATGACTATATATATTTTTTACTTATATTTTTTAATTTTTTAACATTTTACTTTATTTTGGTTTTAAATTTTTAATATTTTCTATTGTTTGTTTTTTACTGTTATGATTTTTTATGAAATATTTCTTCCACTTTTGTTATTATTGCATCTGGATAGCTATATATTCTTCCCATTGTACTGGATGTAGGAGCTGGAAGAGTTGCAATTATATGCTGCTCCAGTACCCTGCATGTATCTGCCCTAACAGACCAGTGGAAAGACATAGCAGGTCCATTTGGATGCATAAAGCTTACCAAGGTGCTGGAGGACCTTTCCAGACTAGCACAAAACCAATTTCTTTTTAGATGTGCAATTCGTCAAGTTGATAGGACTTGAACACGAGTTGATAGCACCTAAAAACAATAAGCCTTCCTGTTCATATCTAGCAGAAAGCGTTAGTTTCATCATGTTCTGATATGCCATAGAAACAAATACTGAATGCATGCCCAAGGAATCAACAGTAATACTCAGATGTAAAAGTCCAACAGGGAGAAGAAAGTGGGGTTGAGCAATGGACTTCCAATAAGGGCTAGAAGAATTAGCATTATGTGAGTGGTTTATTATGTGAGAAATGCATACATGCAGACCCGATACAGCACCGTGTTTCGGCGAAAGAAACACCTAACTTAGGGGTCAAAGCACACTGGGTTAGATTTCAGAAACAAATTTAAACCACAAAGAGATCAGTACCACAAACAGGAGACTAACCCCCCCCCCTTGTTTTACTAAGGTGCGCTAACTGATTAGCGTGCATTAATTGAATTAGCGCGTGCTAAACAGTAACGCGTCCATAGACTAATATGCATGCGTTAGCGTTTAGCGCGCACTAAATCGATTAGCATGTGCTAATTGGTTAGCGCACTTTAGTAAAACAGGGCCTAAGTTGATGCCCTTCCTGCACTTCTTCCCCAATCTCCTGCCAGCTCCCTCCCTCCAGTGCAGAGCAGTGCTGCCAAGCTCTTATTGGAAGGTCATTGCTCAAACCCACTTTCTTCAATGACCAATAGTGGCACATCATTTTGAATAAAAACTGCAAAATGTATACAAACACTGAAAACAATATACTTTTTTATTTTTCAAAGTAATAGTATTTTATAGATAAATGCACCCCCAATCATAAAAATTACGCTCTTAACATTTGCATCTGGTTTCAATGTGCACTGTAGAACATGCTTGTGTTTCAAGCAGTTTTAAAGTCCATAGAAGGTCTGGGAGCAAGATGCCAACTATTGTCCTTTGTAGAAGAAAAGATGATCTTTCTTGTGGTATAAAAAAGAAAACAATCTAAGATAGTCCAAATGAAGATATTTTAACCTGAAAACAAGGCAAAATTAAAGCACAAGTTTACAAGGGCATATTTACCATGCCATAGTTT
Organism: Geotrypetes seraphini; assembly: GCF_902459505.1. Classification (NCBI taxonomy): domain Eukaryota; kingdom Metazoa; phylum Chordata; class Amphibia; order Gymnophiona; family Dermophiidae; genus Geotrypetes; species Geotrypetes seraphini. Next base: position 99,720,172 of record NC_047090.1, on the reverse strand, counting down.
TGCAGAGACTCTTGCTGCAAAGCTCATCATTTATCTATGCACAGAAATCAGAATTGTTAATATACTTGTAAAGTTATAAAGTATTTGATAAAATATTTTCAAAGTTATTGATGACTGAAGTATGAGCCTTGTTTTGTGTGATGATTTTTTTTGGCCCATTTTGCTGGGCAATAATGAAAAAAGTAATCTAATTTGGGTAATTCCATTAGTATATCTGAATTCAGCATCAAAAACTGTATAGATAAGCCAAATTTGAGCTTTCTGCCAGTTCTGATTTATATACTGTAGATATTGAAGTAACCACTTTTGTCAGTCTGTGTGTGACTGAAACCAGAGTACACCTCACATCATATGTTCTAATTCAGGAACAAATGCATATCTGAATCTAATATTTTGCATAGCTTTGTTTAAAACCTTAGGCTACTCGTATATTCTGAGCTGAGCTGGTCAACTTTGAGGATATGTTTCCAAAATGGGCCACTTGACATGGAATGAAACAAATACAACTTTGAGGATGCCTCCCAATGAAGTTTGAAGGTGGGTTGGTAGGGATGAATATCATTGACACACACTGGTCAACAGTGTCATGGTCACACATGGGAAGATATTTCGCAGCTCTCTTTCAGCTCATTAGAATACAAAGTGTTCCATGAACACCACTGCCTTATGCCATTTTCTCCCTGTTATTGTGAAGCAGAGATGCACAAGTTTAGCTCTCAAAAATCACAAACGAGTCAGGTTTTTAGGTAATCTCTAATGAATATTCATGAAAGAGATTTGTATACAATGGAGGTTATATTCATGCAACTCTATCTCGTGCATATTCATTAGAGATCGCCTAAAAACTTGACCATGAGGACCTAACATGTGCGTACCCGCTATATGGAGACTACCTAGGACTTCGGACAAAATGTGAATAACTTTATTTGCAATAATACATTTTCTATTTATTTCGACCTTGTGCTATTTCCCCTCCACTTTGATTGGGTCTGATCTGTGTGAAGTTGGACGGTTCTTCCCAAGACAGCCATGATTATAGTATAACTTTACTGTGTTGCCAAAAAAGATATTGGGGTTATCTGTAGGGAGTGTTACAATCATAAATGATGGTTAAAACCCTAACCAGCAGTGGTACAGGGCATCTAGGCTTACATGATTGCATTGGGAAGGCCATCACTGTGATGGGTTTTGGGCATGTTTAGGACAGATATGAGAGGAGGGCTGAGAGATCAAAGAGATAGTTGATGTTGGGTTGCATCTGAAAGTTATATTTGCGCATCCATCAAACAATGATGAATCTCAACTGAGTAAGCTGGATGAGTCATTTTGGTCTTTATCTGCCATCACTGATTATGTTACTATATTAATACAGTCAAACCTCGGTTTGCGAGTAACCCGGTTTGCGAGTGTTTTGCAAGACGAACAAAACATTCTCGCAAAACTTGTCTCGCAAACCGAGTGTTGACTCGATTTGCGAGCACCCCCCCGAGAACCGGCATCGCTCCCCTCCACTCACAAAGCCCCCCCCCCCCCGCTTGAACTGGCACCCCCCCACGCGAACCAGCACCCCCCGCCCGAACAACTTGAACTTACCCCCCGTCTGGCACCGGCATGCAGCCCACAGGACGTGCCGGTGCCACTTGAAGATCTTCCTGCCTCTGCTGGGCCTTGAGCATGCATCTGCCTGGTTCTACTGTATAAAACTATTTAGCATTTCAATCTGCTATTGCCAGGAAGCTGCTTGAAAAAAGCTGTCCTACTTCTGTTAATGAAAATAGATTCATTGTGAGAATTGCATACCCACCTGACTCATACCTTGGCTTCAAAAATATTTTACATCAGATTTCACCAACAGATTAAAAGGGGAATTTGAATTCACAGCAGTGTACTGCCACAGGTACAGCATGTATCTCTGTTGGAATGATGACGTCTTTTGCTCTGTCAGCTAGTTTTCTGGGTGGACCAATATATTTTGCATCACTATTGAAAATGTTGAAGGATTGCATTAGCTAATTTCACTGTAATAACTATTCCCCTTTGAAACATCCTGTGTGACCAGGAAAACAGTGTCCTTTCCTGTTTTAGAGCGTTGCTTCTCAACCCAGTTTTCAAGACACACAGCCAGTCAGGTTTATATATAATTTACATATATGTGAAATGGATTGGCATACAATGGAGGAGTGCATGCAAATTTATCTCATGCATATTTATTGTGGATATCCTAAAAACTTGACTGGCTGGGGTACCCCCAGGACAGGTTTAGGAATCACTGTGTTACAGAATACTAACATAAGTTCAGAGTTATATGCCTAATATTAGACATGAGCACGTACTCCAGCTTAATGGCTGCTGTAAATGGTAGTGCCTAAATGTTGGCAGTTAAGCATGTAACTAGGGTTACCAGATGTCTGGGACATGTCCTCCTTTTAGAGGACTGTCCAGGTGTCTGGACGGATTTCCAAAAGGTGGTATCTTCTTCTTTCTATGCTCTTCATCAAATTTGATCTATTCGCTCATTTCTCCATCCCTTTGTTTAGTGTTATACCTGCTGTTCTGTGCAGGCTACACCTCCCCCTCCATATTCGCAGATTCGGAACTCGCAACTTCGGTTATTTGCAGTTTTCGTCTAGGTGACCCACCCCCACCTTCCCCGGACCTCTCCACTTACTTACTTTTTAAAACCTGGTGGTCTAGCGGTGAAGCAGGGCAGGAGTGATCTTCCTATGCTCCTGCCCTGTGCAGAACTGGGAGCAAAAATGGCTGCCGTGAGTTCCCATGGCCTTGCTGGAACTCACGACAGCCATTTTTGTTCCTGGCTCTGCACAGGGCAGGATCTTAAGAAATCGCTCCTACCCTGCTTCACCGCTAGACCACCAAGTTTTATAAAGTAAGTATAGTAGAGAGGTTTGGGAAGCGGGAGGGAGCCGGGGTGAGTCAGTGTCGGCTCTAAAGTTATTCGCAATTTTTTTGTATTCGCGGTCGCCTTTGCCCCTAACCCCTGTGAATATGGAGGGGGATGTCCCTTTATGCTTTTTTTAAGGTTGTATTTATTGCTCCATACAGATTACCCCCTTTGTGCCTTTCTTTAAGATTGTACCTGCCACTCGGTGCAGAATACCCCTTTTTTATGCCTCCTTTTATTTGAAGTGTGGATTGTAAGTTTTTGCTTTTAGTGGAATGTTCTATTACAGGGCTACTCAGTCACCGCCCCCCTCTCTGTAGAATGCCTTCCCATTAGATCTTTGATTAGAGAACTCTCTAGAAAATTTTAAAGTTAAACTTTTAAACTTTTTTCTTTAAAGACGCTTATACTCTTTAGTACCAGCTCTCACTTCTGATTTATTATTTTTATTGATTTTTTCATATAACAACAAGTGTCATAGATTTTCATACAATTATTTTAACAATACACTTGATATTTCTATTAATGTATTTTATATAAAACATATCTTATATTATTTATATTATGATTTTACATATCATATATCTGTAATTATTTTTCTTATGAATTTATATGACATATATGTTGTTATGATTTTATCAATTATTGTTTAATTATAAACCTTTTCCCTTCTCTTTATTACGTTGTTTTTATTTAAGAGTATCATCTATTATAATATTTTATTTATAATTTATGATAAAAAAAAATAAAAAGCCCTCCCTATCCCTTCCCTCCCTCCCTTCTTCAACCATTGTTTTATTATGGGAAAAATGAAAATCAGTCATTGCAAAAGTTTGTTAATGGTCCCCAAATTTTCTTGAACTTATCCATATATCCTTTTTGTGTTGCAAATGTACGCTCCATCTTATATACGTGGCAAACTGAGTTCCACCAGAAATTATAGTTCAATCTGTCACAATTTTTCCAATTATGTGTAATTTGCTGTACTGCTATTCCAGTCAATATAAATAAAAGTTTATTGTTATTTGATGAAATTTGACTTTGTGTTCTCATTGCAGTACCAAATAAAATCGTATCATATGTCAAGGCTACTGGATTTTCTAACATCCTATTAATTTGAGGCCAAATTGATTTCCAAAATATTAATATGAATGGACAATAGAATAAAAGATGATCTAATGTCCCTGGTTCAAGATGACAATGCCAGCATCTATTAGACTTAGAGCTATCAATTCTATGTAAACGTGTAGGGGTCCATAAAGCTCTATGTAAAATAAAAAACCAAGTTTGTCTCATAGAAGCTGACAATGTACATCTTAACCTCCAAGACCAAAGTCGTGGCCATTGAGATGCATTAATCTGATGCTTGATCTCAATGCTCCAAATATCTCTAAGACCATTTTTTTTCTTTTTATGTACGAATCCAGATATCAATTTATACCACCTTGCGGCCTGGTGACCCATGGAATCTATCTGAAAACATAAGAATTCTATATTATGATAATTATTAAGATTTTTCCATTCAGGGAACCCTACTTGAATGGCCTGCTTCAATTGCATCCATCTGAAATATTGTGATTTATTCAAACCGAATTTATTTTGCAATTGTGAAAATTCAAGCAGTTTACCTTTATTTATTACATCTTCTAAAATCCGAATTCCAGCAATCATCCAATGTTTCCAGATAATTTTAAAACCGCCAACTTTGATCTTTGGATTAAGCCATATTGTTTGAGTTGTTGATTTAGTTATTGGAATAGGAGTTAGATTACCGTATTTGCCGGCGTATAAGACGACTTTTTAGTACCTTAAAATCCTCCCCAAAGTCGGGGGTCGTCTTATACGCCGGGTACAGTTTACATGCCCTTACTTGCGGGGCTGGATGTACTCAGTCGCGCGGCTCTTCTTCTCCCTACCTTCTCTGCTTGCAGCACAGAGCCGAACGGAAGTCTTCCCGACGTCAGCGCTGACGTCGGAGGGGAGGGAGGGCTTAAACAAAGCTTAAACAAAGCCCTCCCTCCCTCCGACGTCAGCGCTGACGTCGGGAAGACTTCCGTTCGGCTCTGTGCTGCAGGCATGGCAGGTAAGGAGAAGGAGAGTAGCCTCGCGGTTCGAGGGGCGGCCGCCCCGCCCCGGTTGCAGCACAGCCGGCCAGGTTCCCTTACTTTTGTGGCACTTCCCCGACCGACTGATAACAGCCCGGGTCCGACAATCCTCCCTGCCCTGTAGCCGCGAATCTAAATACCTTCTTACAGCAGCTGTAAGAAGGTAATTTAGATTCGCGGTTAAGGGCAGGGAGGTTTGTCGGACCGGGGCTGTTGTCGGTCGGTCGGGGAAGTGCCACAAAAGTAAGGGAACCTGGCCGGCTGTGCTGCACCCGGGGCGGTAGAGAAGGTGTGCGGAAGAAGGGGTCGTCTTATACGGCGAGTATAACACAAAACTCTATTTTTTAACTGAAAGTTGGGGGGTCGTCTTATACGCCCAGTCGTCCTATACGCCGGCAAATACGGTACTTATATATCTTATAGTTTTCCAAGTATCAATCAATATTTTGTGGTCCTTATATAACCTTGGCATTTGAATACTGATAACATGACTCAGACGTAAAGGAAACATTAATCTCCATTCTAACCAGAACCAATCTGGTATATGTTCAGTGGGCTCTGGGAGGATCCAATACATACCCTGACGCATAATATAGGCTTGATGGTACCTATAAAAATTTGGAAAATTTACCCCTCCCTCCGCAATTGGTCTTTGTAAAGATACTAGAGCAATTCTGGGGGGTTTTCCAAGCCAAATAAATTTTGTTAACATCTTATCCAGTTTTTTATAAAATGACCCCTGAAAAAAAAATTGGTATCATACCCATTTGGTAACAAACTACTGGTAATATCATCATTTTTACAGTTTGTATTCTCCCCCACCAGGATATGCATAGAGGATTCCATTGCTCACACATTTCTGACACTTTTTGTAATATATTTTTTTCATTAATTTTCATTGTCTCATCTACAGTTTTTGTAATCCAAATTCCTAAGTATTTTAATCCTTCTTCTTTCCAAATAAAAGAATATGAATCAAATAGACTTTTTGTACAATGGGAAGTACTTCTGAGTGGAAGTACTTCTGATTTATTCCAGTTTATTTTATATCCTGAAAATTTTCCAAATTTTTCAATTAGTTCAAGCAAATTTGGAATGGTTGTTTCCGGATTTCTCAAATAAAGTAAAATATCATCAGCATATGCTGATAATTTATATTCTCTATCTGAATGTGGAATACCCTGTATCTCCCTTGTTTGTTTTATAGCTAATAACAAGGGTTCTAAAACGATATCAAAAAGCAGTGGAGATAGTGGGCATCCTTGTCTAACTCCCCTTTGTAAAATAAATTTTTCTGAAATATTATTATTGATGTATAATCTAGCAACAGGGGAGTTATACAATGCTTTTATTATTTGTATAAAACCGGATCCTATACCAAACCATTCCATTGCCTGAAACACTTCTAAAACCCTCAATTCTCGTGAAGTCTTGAAACACCAAAACACTTCTCTTGACGTGATCCCCACCCCAATGTATCACCATTCTCTTCCCTTTCTTATTAATTTTACATTACATTAGTGATTTCTGTTCCGCCGCCTTTACTTCGATGCATTTAAAAACTTCCCCTCCCCTACTTCTCTTTTGTTCCATTTACGTCAATGTGAACTCGTTTAATATTTGATAAGATATTGCTTTTAATTCACCCTTTTTTAATTTCTTTTTTTAATCTCATTATATTGTACACCGTTTAGACACTTGTTTTGATAGACGGTATTTCAAAAATAAAGAAACTTGAAACTTCTGGGCCTCAGGGTACAAAGGCAGGCCAGGTTTTCAGGATATCCACAATGAATATGCAATGAGATACATTTGCAAACCAAGGAGGCAGTGTATGCAAAGCTCCCTAATGCATATTTATTGTGGATATCCTGAAAACATGACCTGCTGTGGAACAGAACTGAGTAGCCCTGTTCTATTACTTTGATTCCATCCTCATGCTAAGGGATCCTCTGCATTTATCAAACCTGCCACCATTTTGTAGGGATTGAAGCTTTTGAAACTAAAGTCATGCATTCTCTTTGCCTGTGCTCCCTGCAGTGGGCACAGAAAGAATGTAGGGTTCGGAAAGCTTGCCGAATGTAAATCCTCAAAGGGGGAGAGGTCAGGGACTAAAGAATTTCCTTTGACCCGTGTAATGAATGGCTAAGCTCAGTAATGAGAAACAGGTTACTCCAGATCACTGGGCCGGGATGTGAAAGGGGGTTTTTTTTTTCCTTTATTCTGCAGAGAAATTATACTTACCCTGGAAATGCCAGTAATCAGGGGTTGTTTGGAGAGAAAATGAATTATACAGTGTGCTTTGCATATTTTTAATCACAATAATACAGCTTGCCAACTTGGATTTTTTTTATTTATTTGTATTTACAGATGCAAGAACTGGAACTCAGGGTTTTTGAGGCAGAACAGCGAGCAGAGATTGCAGAGAAACAGGTACAATGCCCCATCCTCTCCCATAAAGAATATGTGCAACATTTAATACATGAAGTCCACCTTTGTTATGTCATAGGCAAAGGAGTGGCAGTTTTGGTTCAGGTCCACCTAGCAGCGTTACATGTCTTTAGTGTAGCTGGTGGAGATCTCCAGGCCCTACCAACTGGAGAATTCCCTCTGATGTTCCCTGAGCTGTCTTAACCCCAGGATAGTCAGTGGCATCCTTCCAGCTGCTGATGCTAGCACCCCCACGTATGCTCAGTTCAACTTGTACTCCTCACACATGCATGGATTTGGGAGGGGGGAGGAAATGCCAGTTTAACTGAGTATGCCTAGGGATGTTGGCATCGACAGCTGGAAACATACCACGACTTCCCCCAGAGTTGAGACAGCTCAGGGGGCTCTAGCTTCAGCTGGCGGAGCTTGGGGATCCCCACCAGCCAAAGTATTAATTTTTTACCACAGACAGAAAGAAAATGGATGGGCTTTGTCCACCCAGTCTACTCCTAGACCCACCCAGAAATTGAGGTCTGGCTATGCTACTGTGGCAAAGCGTCCAAGTTACCCAGTTCAGGAGGGAGGTTTAGGCCAGCTTTTTTTTTTTTTTTTACAACCACATCCTGATGCATTATGGGACTTGCAGCACTGATTTCAATAGGTAGAATCAGGAAACTACAAATTAGAGATTGACACGGTGGCAAAATTCATCACCGTCCCTGTCCCCGCGGAAAAACGCGGGGCATAATCCCATGCCATTTTCTAGTGTCTATTTCAACCTCCAAGCAATAACAATCAAAATTCTCTGTCATATGAAGCTACTTGGAATGCTAAAGTATGGCCAGAAATTTCTTACTTCTACAACCCTGTACTGACGGAAAGGGAATAGGACATATATGATACTATAAAACGGAGCGGTACCATACATAACCTTATAGCAAAAGCAACCCAATTTAAACAAAACATGAGCCACCATTGGCAGCCAACGTAATTCACAATAAAATGGAGTCACATGATCATATTTTTTAAGACCGTAGATCATTCTAACCGCTGTATTCTGAATCAGTATGAGCCCAACCATGTCTTTCTTGGGAATTGTTAAATACACAATATTACAATAATCCAAAAGACTCAATAATAAAGATTGTACCAGAAGTTTAAAAGCTGAAAACTAAAAAAAAAAAAGGTTTAATGGTATGCAGTTTCCATTGCGTGTAATAACTCTTATGTACCACAGCATCTATTTGTTTTTTCATAGTCAGATGCTGGTCCAAAATAACTCCCAATATTTTAATTGTTGTTTGAATTGTATACAAGGTAGAATTTATACTAATCGATGGCTCATGAATAATCTTATGTGGCGACACAACAAAAAACTTTGACTTATCAGGGTTTATATGATCCTGCATCCAAGAGTTCATCAATTGCAACACAGACTCAATTTTGTGAGAGATTTAAGATAGAACTGTAGCACAAGGTATAACAATTGTAATATCGTTGGCATAGCTGAACAGTTCTATACCTAGGTTACTCAAACTGTAGCCCAAGGAGGAGAGCTATACTTTAAATAATGTGGGTGAGAGTGGGGAACCCTGGGGTACACCTCTCGGCTTTTTCCAATTAAAGGAAAACTGGTTATTAAACTTGACCTTATATTGTCTGAATTCTAAAAACCCTTTAAACCACAGGAGAACATTACCCTGTAGGCCAAAAGCATCCAAACAAGCCAATAATTTGGTGTGATCTACCAAATCAAAGGCGCTACTTAGGGTGTTTGACTGGGTAATGAATTAAATGGGTGTTTGCGGGTATGAATGTGTTTTGGGTTGGATACTTTCATGTTCTTACTTGGAAGCAATCTTTCATTAGTTTTTTCTATTTAAATGCTGCTTTGAGCTGTATAATACATCAAGTTCATCAATTATGGGCTTGGTTTAATTGCAATGTTTTAATTGGAATGGTAGGAAATTCTAAAGGGATAAGTTTTGGATAGTATATAAGAATATTTTTGAGATTTGAAGGTTTATAGGAAATGAATTAAATATATGGTATTTATTCACGTGGAGGGGCAAAATAAAAAAAAAAAGTCTAAGTCTCCTTTTGGCCTAAGTCCCTAAACGTTCAACCCAGAAGCAGGGAAAGTGTCCATAACCAAAACATACGTCCATCTTTTGATTATGGCCTTCCTCTGCCTAAACGCGGCAGTTCAGGTAGAAGAGTGATGGCATCGCGGTAGGGGAGATGAGGCATCTCTCCTGCTGCGATGGTTAGGTTGCCGGGCCGCTGAACTGATGGCGCCAACGGCCATCAGCTCATCGACCCGTTTTTCGGCACTTAGACCTGGTTTTATTTCGTCTAAGTGAAAAAGGTCTAAGTGCCGACTAGGCAACTTTTAACTGTTTTGGTTATACCTGTTGTACAGCTAGGTGTAGATCGGCCCGCCCACTGCCCGCCCTTTCCCCTCCTCTAAACACACCTCTTTTCTCTCTGTGCGTCTAGAGGCAGGGGAAAGGCCTAAGTTGGTTTTAGATATGTCTAAAAACCAGCTTTGGTTATGGCTACTTGGACAATCAGGCTTTTTGATCGTCCAAGTAGCCATTTAGGACACTTTTTAGACTTTTTTTTTTTATTATTACCCCCATATTTTATAGTGTAATATGCTCTCTCATATCAAATTAAATAATATTTTATAATGATTATTGGAGGAGGGCAATGAAAATGAGATTTAACTGGTAATTGTTATGATCTTTTTAGGGAATATAATGTTATTGGACTAATATATTTGATTTGTGATTTTATATTATATTTGGTAATTGTATGCTTGGGGATGAATAATTGTGTTTATAGAGTGGGTGTTAGTATGGTTGGGGGATGAATGAATTGTGAAAATGGAGTATTTTTAAGAGATTGGTTTACACATATTATATGAATTGCTATCAGATTTTAGATTTTATAGTGAATTTATGGAATTAAGATGTATATTATTTATCTATACTATTTGTACAAATCCATAAAGTGAAATTTAGATTCATAATACAAACAATGAGATTTATTTTTAAACACTTTTTTTGTATATATATCACACTATCTTTAAGCATGTTACATTAACGGGTGCTAGAATAGATGTGTGTGTCTGTCTTTCTTTCTCTCTCTCTCCTTGGCTGCTTTATGTCTGTCTTTCTGTCTCTCTCTTTCCTCGGCTGTCTACCACCACCCCTTCCCTGCTCCCCCTGTCCAGCAGCAGCCCTTCTCCCTTCCTTTTACCTCCCCCCTATCCAGAAGCACTTCTTCCCTGCTCCCCCCTGTCCACCAGCAGGCCTTCTCCCTTCCTTTTACCACCCCCCCCTGTCCAGCAGCACCTCTTCCCTGCATCTGTCTCTCTCCCTGGCCCCCTGTCTTTCTTTCTGAATGTCTCTCTGTCTCTCTCCCTAGCCCCCTGCCTGCCTGTATTTTTCTGTTGTGCCATGCCTGTTTCTTCGTGGCCCCCTTCTGTCTTCCCCCCCCCAGAGCAAAGCATGATTGCTGTCTGCCCCCCAGCACACTCCTCTTCCCCTCCACTTCCCTGAGCATTTGAGAATGTTTACCAGCATGGGACACCTTGCAGCACCCGCACGACACCCTCCAGCCATTCCTCTTGAAACCGCCACCGCCGCTCAAATGCATGCATGCACCGGCAGCTGTTGCAAGCCGTTGCACGCGCCGGCAGCTGTCACAAGCTGCCGTGCGCACTTCAAGCTACCGTACGCCGTAAATAGAATACGGCCACAGAAGGACACAGCACTCTACCAGGGATCACAAAACCTTAAGTGATCATGCATGCTTAGGGTTTTATTATAAAGGATAATTTGATATTTTAGTATTTAGACAGAATTTTTGTTTCATTAAGTTGGAGCAATTATTTATTTTTGATGTTGATATAGAATAATATAAAATAATAGTTTTAAATGAGATAGGGGATTTATTTTTGAATAATTTTAAGAATGTTCTTTACAATTAAATTGATAGTTCATTATTTAAATTGAACATTTATTATTTCTTTTTAATTTTAGGATTGAATAATATAAAAGATACTTATTTCTCTATGATTAATTTTAATCTCCTTTATGTGGATTGTTAGGAAGATTAATCATAACACATACTATATACTATATTCAAGATTTGATATTATTTAATGTTTTTGGGTTTTTGATGTTAATTAGTATTTTCTTGAAGGTCGGGTTTGGGGAGTGAATGGGGACATAGAGATGACTCTGGACAATATGTTTGTCTGTGGTCAAGGAGTGGGAATTAATTATGGGTGGAAATATAAGGGGGGATGGTGGAAGTTAGATTGTAAAAAGGGATGGGAATGTGGGGATGGGCAGGGGTTGGGAATTATTAAGATGGGTTGGGTTGGGGGGTGGTATGGATAGGAATGGGGATTGGGGGATTGGGAGAGTGGTTTGGATGGAAGGTGACAAAAGACTTTACTAGATTGCTATGGGATGTGGGATGCAATGGAGGATTTTTGTGCTTGTTTTAGATGGGGACTGGTGGCTGGGATGGTTCCTATCTTTTGATTGGATTTTTATTACCAATTTATGTAATATCTTTTTTGGTCAAGTGTATACATGGCTTTAAAATTCATTACTTGGAATGTGGGGGGGCGGGGGAGGGGAGGATTTCCTCTCCAATAAAAAGGAAAAAGATAATTGCAGAGTTTAAATAGACATAAAGCTTCTATAGCTTTTTTACAAGAGACACATTTGACAGCACAAGAGCATTCTAAACTTCTTGCTTGGTGGGTTGGTGATTATATTGAAGCTCCGGTTGTTGAAAAGAAACATGTTCATATTGATCCTGGAGGTCGATATATTGTGGCAAAGGTTAGGATTAATGAGGCAGATTTATTACTTTGCAATTTATATGATCCTAATTGTTATGATAAAAAAATTATTCACTACAATTTTTAATAGGGGGTGATTCTAATAGGGTGGCAAATCCAGAGATAGACAAACCGGTGCTTCGGACGGCGGATAGACTGGATGTCACAAAAGGGATTCCTTTGTTTTGTGATTCTTTAAATTTATTGGATATCTGGAGAGTGATTTGGATAGAGATTATACTCATTGTTCCAGGGCTCACAATACTCATTCAAGGATTAATTATCTCCTTTGCTCTGATATATTTCTAAAAATTCAAGAGACTGGTATTGGACCAACAGAGATATCGGATCATGCCATTGTTTGGGTTATGTTAATCCTGATCTCTGAGACTTTGGGTATACCTCAATGGAGATTTCCATTAGATTTGTATTATGATATTAAATTTAAAGAACATATTCTAGGGTGTTGGAATTCTTATCAAATAAATAATGAACAACATAAAGAAACTCCTACTCTGTTTTGGGAAACAGCAAAGGCGGTATTGAGGGGGGGGAAATTATTGCATATTCAAGTCAAAAAAAGAAAGCTCGTGATAGAGATATTTTACGCTTGGAAAAACAAATTATTAAAATTAGAGGTAGTCATGCCAGGTGTCCTACAGAGGATAATACTTCTCAACTATTGGCAACACAACTCCAGTTGAATGAACTCCATCAAAGGACTATTAAATCAGTAAAATATTATCAATATCAATTGTATAAACACGGTAATAAGAGAGGAGCATTATTGGCTTGTTTGGTTAGGGGGAAATGTATTCCAGCTAGAATTTCACGAATTCAATTGGTTCAAGATCAAGTTAACAGGAATATTATTCTTCTCTGTTTGCTCGTAGTCAAGATAAAGGATTATCTAGTGATACTTATTTATCTAGTTTGGGGTTACCTTGTATTGGGCAGGTTGAAAAATCCATTGAATCGTCTTATTGGGGAAGAAGAACTGTTGTTAGCTATACAACAAAGTTCATTATGTAAAGCACCTGGTTTGGTTGGCTATAGAGCAGAGTTTTATAAAATTATTGGGCAAAATATTGCAACTCCTTTAGTATTAATGTTTAATAATCAGATTAAGGAACAATTATTACCAAAAACACTTCATCAAGCTCAAATTGTAGTATTTCCAAAATCAGGAAAAGATCCTAATAGGGCGGAATCTTACAGACCAATATCTCTTCTTTGTTATGAAGCTAAATTGTTGGTTAAGATCTTAGCTAATAGATTGGCAAAATTATTACCTGATTTGATTGCCGAGCCTCAAGTAGGGTTTGTAAGAGGAAGAAAAGCAGTTAAGAATATTCGTTTAATTTTATATTCTTTGGAGTGGGTACGTCATAAGAATTTGCCTTCGTTGTTGAATAGTTTTGACGCAGAGAAAGCATTTGATAGGGTTAAATGGGAATTTCTATTTGCAGTCTTGACTAAATATGGTATTACATGATATTTTCAGGAAACTATAAGGCCCCTTACTCGGATATACAGGCTAGAGTATTTGTTAATGGATGTCATTCAGAATTTTTTAATGTGAGTGAAGGGACGAGGCAAGGATGCCCCTGTTTCCTATTACTTTTTATCTTTCTTTGGACCTATTGATTCATGAAATTCTTTCTAATCCAGATATTATTGAAGTGGATATAAGGGCTTCTACTTTTAAAATTGCTGCTTTTGCAGATGATATTTTAGTTCATTTAACAAATCCTAGATTATCATTACCTACTTTATTGGAAAGTTTTGTTGAATATGGTGATTTTTCAGGATTTAAATTAAATATGGATAAATCAGAAGCTATTGCTACAAATGATAATTTGCGTATACAATGGGGTTCTAATTTTCCACTAAGATGGATGGAGTGCCAATTTAAATATTTGGGTATCCATATATCAGTAGACCCTAAATTTTTATATAAATCTAATATTCCAGATTTACTAAATCATACAAGACAGCAATTGCTAAAGTGGCAGTCTTTACCTTTATCCCAGGGTATAGCTCTTTTAAAATGGTTCTTTTCCCCAAGTGATTATATACTTTAAATGCTTCCTCTGGATTTAACAAGTAGAGATTGGCGGAAATTAAGAACTGCAATTACTAGTTTATTTTTTTGGGGGGTGCATATGTTTCTCCATGAATGCAGTGATTAGAGTGGCTTATGGGCCTGTGTCCTCCTCTCCATAGTTCACTAACCCACTCCCAAGACCACTTAAGCCACCTCTGTGCAGCATTCTAGGCTTTCCTATGCCAGGCTGCCAGGTGCTGATGTTCTGGAAGCAGATATATAAAGTTGTTATTAAGTTTTTTTATGGGGGGGGGGTCAGTGATCACTGGGGCTGTGTGTGGGGGTCTGTACTTTGTGTCTGCAGTGCTTATCTGGTCACTTTGGATACCTTTTGTGGACTTAGACCTGGTTTTAGATGGCCTAAGTCACACCGTCTAAGTTCTGTCTAGGCAGTGTTGTAAAACCTTCGGTTATATATGCAGTACGACTAAGTCTAGGACGTCCCACGACCTGCCCTAATCCCGCCCTCACCACTCCTCTTAAAACGCCCCTTTTGGCTCTGGTCATTCAGCAGCACTGTGAAGGCCTAAGTCGTTTTTAAATACGTCTAAAACCCTGTTCGATTATCGGGACTTGGACGTTTTTTGTTACTGATCGTCCAAGTGCTGATTTAGGCCGTTTTTAGACATTTTTCTGTTTTGATTATGAGCCCCATAGAGTTTTACAAAGGGCCTATTTCTCCCAAATTCAAGCTTTTCATGCGGGTTTGGTAAATTCCCCAATTTGTATTAAATTTGATAAAGATCTTAGGACATTATCTCATGCTCTTTGGCTGTGTCCTTTAACTAAGTCTTTCTGGTCAGCCATCCTATTATATTTGGGTTCATTATGGGATAGTCCTGTTGTGGGTTCTCCAAGGGGTGTACTTTATGGTAAGGCAACTGCTTGTGGGGTATTTGGTCTAGGGAGATGTCTTTTATTTCAGAAGGCATGTATGATTGGGCATACATGTATTATACAATATTGGTTATAGAAATAATCTCCACGTTTTGGGCATTGGAGGAACCAGTTGCTTTTATTTGAGGTCTGGGAAGTTCGTCGATCTCTTAGACAAGCTTGTCTTTTTATGAAGACTTGGGATCCCTATATTCAAAAACTTTCACTTAGAGCAAGCAGTTTAATTCTTAATGAAATATATTGAAGCTGTAGTTGCTTTCATTGTATTCCAAAACTTGGCTGTTTTGTCACCTTTCATCTTGGGTGGGAAGGGAAAATGGGATGGAGGGGATGGGATGATGGGAAGGGGGAATGGGTTGAACGGAGGGGGGTAGGGGGGGGGGGAGGGAGAAGGGAGGGGGTAATATTGGGGAATTATGGTTTGTTAAATAGAATGTTTGGAGGAATGATAGTATTTATGATAATATTTTACATATTATATGGATTGGAATTTTAAATTGGTAAAAATTTTTGTAAGGAATATCTTTAATAATAATAATAATAACAGTTTATATACCGCAGGACCGTGAAGTTCTATGCGGTTTACAATGATTAAAAATAGTACAAATTGAGTGGAATTGATAAGTTAATACTAGTAAATCGTGGTTCTAGGGATCAGTTAAGTGGGAGTGATTGTATAAATCAGTTGCTGAAGTAGTTCAGGAACAGATATGCTTTTAGGTGTTTCCTAAATTCCCCGTAAGTATTAGCTAGCATAATTAATTGTTCCAGGTCTTTACCCCATAATGCTGCTTGATATGAGAGAAGATGTTGGTGGTGACTTTTGAATTTACATCCTTTAACCAGTGGAGATACAAAATTCAAGTGTGAGCTTCTCTTATGTTTGTTGGTTGGGAAGGAGAAAAGGTCCGTTATATATTTAGGGGCTAAGCCGAACAATGCCTTAAAGCAGAAACATCCAAACTTAAACTTCACACATGCCTCCATCGGCAACCAATGCAGGAGTCGGTAAGAAGGAGATGATACATGGTCAAATTTCTTCAACCCAAAAATTAGTCTGACTGCTGCATTTTGCACCAGTTGTAATCATTGCAAGTTCTTCTGGGAAATTGCTAGATAGGTGATGTTACAGTAGTCAAGTTGGCTCAATATAAGGGATTGAACTAGAATTCTGAATGATGAAGCATCAAAGTATGCTCTGATGGACCGAAGCTTCCAGAGAGTGAAGAAATCTTTTTTAACCAGAGAGTCCACCTGGTCTTTCATGGTTAGGCCCTGGTCCAGTATTAAACCCAGAACTTTCATAGTATGTTGAATAGGGTAACTGAGATTATTGATGCACAATTGAGTTTTTGTATCAAGTGGTTGTGATGAAGCTACAAAGAATTTTGTTTTTTCTGAGTTAAGCTTCAGTCTGAATTCAGTCATCCATTGTGCCATCAAGTTCAGTACTTCTGTTGCCATGGGAGTAGCTTCTATATATCTTTCTGCATAATATGAATGTATTGTTACTTTGTTCCTTCAATAAAAAATGTTTGAACTTAAAATGATGAGAATAAATTTATAATGCAGAATAAAATAAAAAGCAGGTTCTGAACACCCAGTTTCCTGCAGCACATAGAGTTCTGTAACAAATGCTGGGTTTGTACTCGTATAAACAAGGAACAATAAAGCACTTCATTTGCTCTTTTTGCCAAAGGTTTTGCCAGCACCAGAAGGTGTTTTGGCTCCCCTGAAAAATTAATATCATCCACACCCCCTCCCTTAAAGCTGCCTCATGTCCTTGAGTTGTGTACTATGCTATGCCATTGTAGTATGCTACAATACAGTTGTGGGCATACTGATGATAACAAAATAACAATCCTCTTTCAAATGCATCTAACCCAGATTATCCAATACAAATCTTATGGGCATTCGTTGAAGCTTACTTCACTTTTATATTTCACTTTTTATGGTACAGCACTGGAGTTCTCAACTATGGGAGGAAAAGACTTCAAGGTTCTGAACATTAGATTAAACTTATTCAGTCACTTCTGCGTGAGCTATCATTAGTCTGAAAAAAAACCCTATTAGGTAGAGTTATGAATGGAATTGCTGTTTTTGTTAATTTAACTTAAAATTTTCATCTGTCCCAATTCTTTCATTTTGTAATATATAAACCGATAGAACGAGTACAGTACTTAGCTTGAGCTGAAGATTAAAGGCCAACGGAGCTTCCCCGTTTCACATCTCTAGGAGCTTTTTCAGGAACCAATCTCCACTCGTAACTTGCACTAGCTATTGTTTGTCGTACTGGCAGTAAGTCTTTACCCATCCGCTTTTCAACCGTGTTACTATTTGGTGCTACAGTTGAGAACTCCAGTGCTGTACCATAAAAAAGTGAAGTAAACTTCAACATATTTGTATGTGAATGCCTCAGTCATATATATGGCCTTGACAGCTACTACATCAACCAAAACTCGGATCAATGACCACCACCATTTTTTCTGAAAAAACTCTTGTAGGTGTCTTCTTTGGGCTTCAGACATGCCAATCGGTCACCACATTATCCGTGGTTCCCCACTTTTTGGCTATGGCTTCTTCAGTAGCCCACTAGTAGTTTTCTCATTTTTTAAACTATTTTATTTGTTTAGTTAAAGTGCTAAAAGTGCTTAGTCTTAGTCTTAATAACTTAGTAGTTAATAATAGTCTTAATAACTTAGTAATTAAAAACTTATCTTAAATATTTGACTTTTTCTTTTTTCTTTTAATGTTCTTATCACATCGGGAAGGGGACCTGTCACATTGACATGTTTCGCCGCTAGGCTGCTTCAAGAAACCCCCCCCCCCCTCTCAAAACTCATCTGCACCATCCCCTGTTATGATAAGATTTGTATGGCATACTGATGATGCCATCCTGCAAGCACCTCTCTGCCTTTCCAGCACTTTGAGAATGTGCTAGAACAGCAACAGCTGAACAGAGAGAGCAGTTACTGGGAAATGCTTGTTTCTAATGCATTGCTGCTTCTGTCTCCTCCATTGCCTCTGTTATCTGGATATGAGAAAGAAGCGTTTTTGAGATGATATCCAAGTCTATTTGTAGATGTTTTTGGTGAACACGTCTAAAATGTTCATCAATGAACATTGCAATTTTTGAAATGGAAAATGTCTATTTTTTTTTGCTTCAAAAATCACTAATTTCCAGACATTTTTGTGCTCAGTACTTACATATTTCTTTAGTTACCATTCCCCTCCCCACCCCCATAAAAAAGAAATATCGTGGAAAAAATGCTTAAAAGGAAGCCATAGGGTGTATAGGAAGCCATAGGTATGTGGCACCATTCCTAGTAAACTAACCTCAAGATATCCCAGCAGAGCAAAAGGACAGCCTAGTGGTCAGTGCAGTGGACTTCACAAAAAAGGTACAAATCCTATCTTAACACCCTTATTTTATTGTGTACACTTCAGGAACACCTAAAATTCTACTGAACCTAACTATACACCACTACAAAAGACCTAGGGTTGTCCACTGGTTTTTGAAAGGCCAGGCCAGCTGCCGTTAGACCCTTCAAACCAGAAGTTGAAAGCTGTTTTTTTTTCCTTGCACTGCCCTGCCCTCGGGGCAGACTGAAGTGGACAGCCCAGTGCTTCTCTCTATCTACCCCTGTTTCCATGATCCAGCTGCTGGCAGCCTGCTTAGAGCCTCTCATCTGACACAAACTGCCCCCAGGTAAACTGGAAGTTCTGTCAGAGGGGCAGTCTGCATCAGAAGAGAAGCTTCAAGCAGACATCCATCAGCATTTCTGAATTCCTGCATTGCCGGAAACCTCATGGAAGACAACACCGTTTAAGGTTGACTGGGGTAGAGGGTGGAGAGAAAGAAAGAGGGAAAGATGATGGAGGTGAAGAAAGAGAGAAGTTATGCACTTGGGAGAGTGAAGGAGGGAACAGAGTAAAATGATGGACTTGGGGCAAGGGAAGAAGAAAGAGAAATGATGTACACAGTGGGGTAGAGGGAAGGGAAGAAAGAGAAAAGTGATGGGTGGAGAGAGAGAAATGATAGACCAAGGGGGAGGGGAGGGAAGAAAGTGAGAAATAATGGATCTGGAGGGTAGAAGGGAGGTAAGAAGAGAGAGTGAAATGATGGAGGGGAAAGAGGAAAGAAAGATAAATGGTGGACCCAGGGGAGGGAAGAAAGATAGAGAAGGACTCGGTGGTGGAGAGAAGGAGGAAGGGAAGAAAGAGAGAAATGATGGATCCATGGGGGAGAGGAGGGAGGGAGGGAGGGAAAAAAGAGAGAGAAATGGTGGACCAAGGGATGAGGGGGAAGAGAGAAGAAAGAAGTAGTAGACCTGGAAGAGAGAAGGAAGAGGATGAAATGGAGGACTCAGAATGGGTTGGAGAGGAAGTGGGGAAGAAATAGAGAGAAATGATCGAACCAAGAGTGGAGGGAGGGAAAGAAAAAGATGTTGGATCACAGAGGAGGAAAGAAAGAGAGAAATGATGGATATGAGGATGAAGGGTGGGGGGGAGGAAGAGATGCCTTTGGTCATTTGGCACCATTACTGCAAGTTGGATTGTGGACATTGAAGAGGAGGGGCTGGGGAAGTGGCATAGTTTTTAAAAAATTGCTATTTGCAAATAAATATTTAATTCCACAGGAGGGAAGGTTTTTTCTTCTAAGATGGTAACTATTGTGGACATTTAGTTGAAGAGGCGTGGGTAGGGGAAAGGGTGAAACAGTAGGTATAACAAGAGACAGGGTGGAGCATTGGATGGAACAAGGGAGGAGCACGGGGCAGAGCAGGTGTTGACAGCCCTAAAAAGCCCTCGGGTCTGCAGTTGTCTCCTATCCATAGGCATAGTTGGTATTTTGTGGGGTTTGGAAGACTCACAATTTCCAACACAAGTATACTATTTAGAGTGGGATATGAACCTGGGTACCTTTTCTTTACAGTCCATTGCACTGACCACTAGCCTACTCCTGGGATCAGCTTGCTGCTCTAATAGGAATTGTCACTGAGTCACAGAGTCTGCTGTCAGCATTGGCGTTCATCTGATGTCACTTCATGGCCTCGCGACCAGGAAGTGATTTCAGAGGGGAGTCAGGCTGGTGCAAGCAGCAGGCCAGAGAAGTTGCTCATTTTGGCGAAGATTTAAAGAGGTACAGGGGGAGAGAAGGGAGGGCACAAGCATGGCATATTTGGGGAGGTGGCAGAGAAGTGCCGGCTCCCCCATGAAGATAGTGCCCAGGGCAGTCCACCCCCTCACCCCACTCCCTTACTAAGCCACTGAGTTAGGGCACCTTTCTGTGACCTAGTCATGATTGAAACAGGCCCAAATAAAAAGTCTCAATTTTCACTCAAGACATTTTTATTTTGCTCCATTTTTCCAGAGAAAAAGTCCGAAATTCTCAGCCTGCCCAAGTCCCAACCCCTTTTGATTTGACAAACTGTTGAGAAATCTGTCTCGAATCTAATTTCCAAAAATCACAACTTAGACATTTTGCAGTGAAAAACATCATCTAGAGCTTTGTGCCATTTTGAGACATTTTTCTTTTTTGAAAATGAGCGCCATAGGTGCCAACATTTCAAAATGATTGGGGTGTCGAGGACAATACAAATCACTCCTCTCTAGATACATGTGATGAGATCCACTAAGTGGTGGTAGGGGGAACAAGAACTGCAGCGCAGAGACATTAGCACTTCCTGCTCTGGTTCATGAAGAGGAGAAAATGTAGAGTGATTTTCTTTCTCTAAATTATATTTGTGTACTATGAAATAGAGAATGACAGGGAAAAATTTATCATCATTTCCCTCCCCCTCCCCATGAGCTCGGTCTCCGTCCCCGCCCCGTCCCTGTGAACTCGGTCCCCAACCACACAAGCTTGGTCCCTGTCCCCACCCCTGCCCTGCAAACTGTCAGATCCCATCTGCACAAGCCTTGAATAGTTATGATTTTATTACTGAACTTATTTTATTAAAGTATAAAAAGAGACAATATTCTGAACAGTTGTCATTTTATAAACATAAATAATACACAGCAAGGATCAACAAAACCCCTGTCTCCCTCCCTGTTACAAATATCCTCTCCACTATTGTGAAAACTGAACAAACCAAATTACTACAGAATGCTACATAGAAAAATCAAGCTAACAGAATACTTCGGTCACACATGGCAGGAATAGTTTTAGGGGGAGTGCAACTAGGGCAACTGCTTCTTGGTCAGAGAGAGATCCCTAAGCTAGCTGGAAGCCAAAGAATCACAGCCTGGGCTTTGCAGGCCCCAGTTATGTGTGATACCAGCTCTAGAAGGATACATATTTCAAATCTGAAATATTCTAATCACAAAATATAAAATAAATTAATTTTTTTTCTACCTTTTGTTGTCTAGTAATTTTATTCTTCAAATCACATTGGTTTCAGGCTTTGGTTTTGGTTTCCTTCTGTCTTCATTGTGGCATGGCTGGCTCCTGAAGGTAAAATAGGTGCAAGAGGAACTAGGGAGGAGATGCCGAGTCTGACACAGGTGCAATTTTTTTTTTTTTTACCACAGGAGCAAGACTTTTCACCACTCCCACAGGGCACTAAAAGGTCTTGTCCCCATTCCTGCGGTAAACCAGTTGCAAATGTCTCCATTCCTGCGGATTTACTGCGGTGACACGGTTTACCGCAGTAAACGTCCCCATGTCATTCTGTACTATGAAATCTGCAATTCTTGTCTGTCTTCCTCCCCACAACAGTTGCTGCTAGTCTTCCTCCCCACAGATTTAGAACAGCAATCATGCTCCACTGGTCAGCTGATTAAACTAGTACTGAGACCTCAAAGCTTAGGGGGGGAGGGGTTAACCCTGAGAACAGAACTCCCATTTCATTCAGTTCAAGTTTAATCAGCGGATTGTGGAAGGGATAAACAAAGTGTTGCACAGGGAATGGGAGATAGAAGAACAAAAGAAGAAAGGAAGCACAAGGAAGTGAGAAGGAGGTAACTTTGCAAAAAATAACAGGGGGAAGGAGAGGAAAGTAAAGGAAACTGCTTATAGTGGGTGGAGGGGGCTGAACGTAAGAAAAAGCATCCGAGATAGACAAGTCAGGGCTAGATACAGTAAGCAGTATGTGAGAATCATGTGTTAAAGTATTCTAAAGCACTGTTCTTCAACTGCCGGTCCGTGGACCGGAGCCGGTCCGCAGGAAATTTCTGCCAGTCCACACAGGACCGGCAAGATTAAAGGCTGCTATCTTACCGCCCTGCTGCTGCTAAAGCCGACAGGAAGTCTTCTTTCCGACGTCATTTCTGACGTCGGAGAGGATGTTTTGGGCCAGCCAATTGCTGCCTGGCTGCCCAGAACATCCTCATTGACGTCAGAAAGAAGACTTCCTGTCGGCTTTAGCAGTAGCAGCAGTAGGGCGGTAAGATAGTAGCCGACCTGGGGAAAGGAAGAGGGAGTCTTTTTTTTTTTTTTTTGCGCGGCAGGAAGGGAAGAAGGTAGACAGGCAGGCAGGCTGGCTTTGGGGTGGGGTGGGACAAAGTGTGGAAGGCAGTGAGAGGGACATAGGAAGGAGGCACTGGGGGCACTAAAGACAGGAAGGGGCACTAAGGACATGGGAAGGAGGCACTGGGGGCACTAAAGACAGGAAGGGGCACTAAGGACATGGGAAGGAGGCACTGGGGCACTAAAGACATGGAAAGGGGGCACTAAAAACATGAGAAGGAGGCACTAGGGGCACTAAAGACATGGGAAGGAGGCACCGGGGGCACTAAGGACATAGGAAGGAAAGAGGGAGGGAATAGAAAGGGACAATTCTTGGGCCTGAGTGCAGAAAGAAAGAAATGAAAGAAAGGATACATAGACAGAAGGAAACGCAACCAGAGACTCATGAAATCACCAGACAGCAAAGGTAGAAAAAATGATTTTATTTTCAATTTAGTGATCAAAACATGTCAGTTTTGAGAATTTATATCTGCTGTCTATATTTTGCACTATATTTGTCTATTTTCCTATCGTTACTGAGGTGACCGAGTTCGCGGAGATGGGGTGGAAACAGGGTTTTTAAATTTTAGTCCTAGTAGTTTGCCGGTCCACAAAATAATTATTTTATTTCTGCCGGTCCATGGGTATAAAAAGGTTGAAAAACACTGTTCTAAAGCATGTGTTAAAAAGAAAAAAATATTACTCCCAATGCAGTAAACTTAAGTTTCAAGTTTATTAGGATTTTATATACCGCCTATCAAGGTTATCTAAGCGGTTTTACAATCAGGACATGCAATCTACAGTGTTATTAGACAGGGCCCAACTAGTATGTGTTCAGGCTGGCCACCCAGTAGCCACAGGCCACCACAGGCAGCTGACCCAAAGCCTTCCCTCTGACTTGCTTGCATTTTGTATCGGAGGTAAGGCTTCTGGATTGCCTTGAAACAGCCTATGTAGGCAAAACATGAATATGTGTCGGCTGACTACACTTCCCTAATGTGAATTAAGATAAGTGCAATGAAATTCAGTCACTGATGAATTTGTTTAATGAATTGACCTTGTCTAATATATAATGGGTATTAACAATTAGTTATTAAGAAATAAGAATATGAGTAACAAAAAATGAGTATTGATTAATGAAGAGTTTTCAAAATATTGTAAGAAGTTGGGCCAATGAAGAACTATGGTAAATTAATACTGCTCATTGATACTGCTTTGAGAATTTCACTTCTGATGGTCCTGAAGCTAAAAAGTTTAATTGGATATGTAATTAAGTATACATCTTTGGATAAAAATAGTGACTGAATTCAGAAAAGCCTGAGATACACTCATATACATACTCATGTCCCCCACCACATACATTCCCCTCACAAATACAGATACATTTTCTTGCTTCCTCACATTAAATATGCACATTCTCATACCAACCCCGCATCAACACACATGTTCTTTTACTTCTCCTCCACCCAGAGTCTCACTTCCTATATCCCTCCCATAAACATTTTCCTCATCCCCATCTCTTCTCATTACTACTTTCCTGCAACATACACTCTGTACCCCTCCCCCAATAATACCCTTTCTGCCTCCCCACAGCCAGCCACTACCTACTCCAGCCAATGTATGTTTAATCACATAAGTTGATGATATTCAGACACAATGTGCAGGGAAACCTTGTATGTGAAAATAAGCTATAGCTGGGTGGGCTAAAAAAAATAGGCCAGAGTGCCAGTTAGGTCACCTTCGGATAATTTGCCTCTGCATGTCTAATTGTGAGGCTGTTCTTTCAGGTGAGAGTCATGGAAGAAAAACTGAAATTGTCTGACGTCAAGACCAGTGAATCTGAGAATTCTTTGTACAAGAAATTCCAGGAACTGACCAGTGTTGTGCAGGAGAAAGAGGATGCAATTCAAAAGCTGGAAGCTCAGCTGGAAAGACAGGTAAAGATGAACCTGCACAGGCAGGAATAATACACATACTCCAAAGTACTTTCTCTATTCTTTTGCCAAAATTCTGATCTATTTTATTACTTGGATCACATTGGTAATACCACTGCTGTACATTTAATTTGAATCATAGAAAATAAAGAGGGAATGGGTGACCTTTCCTCCTCCTCCCCAATCACCTCACCCAGATTTTCCCCTCTCCTGGGTAGACCCCCCCCCCATACACACCTCATCAGTCCTGAAAAGCAGCAGCAATTCCTTGTAGATGGTATGGATGGACAGACTGGATAGGCCTTTAGGGAGACAATTCTACAAAGGGCGCAAAGAAATGACCCAAGAAAGAGTATTTTATAACAGCAAATACATGGGTATGTTCTGTTATAGAATATAGGAATAGGGAGGGAGTCGTGTGCTAATTTGAAGCAGTGATCACTAAGAGATCATGGACATCATGAGGCAATTTTGCATGCATCGTACATTATTCTGTAAATTATGCACAAATCTGGGGATCCTGCCCATGCTTTGCCCTCATGTATGCCCCCTCATACATATGCAGAAACAGCAATGCCAAAATATGTTACAGAATAGTGCCAACCATATATGCGTGTAAATGCTGATTTGCAACACTTATTACCCACATATATCTTACTATTCTGTATCATACATTGGTATTTGGTGCCTAACCCTTGGCACTTATTTATGAAATTGCCTTTACGGTCTTTATCTGCCATAATTTTTATATAGTTCTATGTTTACCAGAATTCAGCGTAAGGTCTGTGAGCCCTCCTGCCCTGACATATCCTGCAGCAGCTCATCTCCTCTATTTGCATAGGTCGTCCTATGAGGGGGCCGCTTAAAAGTTCCCAGCCCAACCAACAAAGATGGGGCAGTCTCTATCGAGGGCAATACACAGTCCAGTGATTTTCCCACTTTTGTCGTTCCATCTGAAAAACACGGAATGAGGAAAGTGGAAAATTGCTGGACTAAATATATAGCAAGCACTATCTTCACAGCAGGAATGCCCATTTTATACCACCTACATAAAAGCGCTATCTCTACATCAGCAAGTGTGTTCTGTGCCGCCAACTGTACAAGTGTTCCACAAGAGGTGCCATATGTACCAACTACCGTACAGGCCCCTGCTCTCCAAGATTATCTGACTATGCTGCTGTGGAATGGGCTAGCTGATCTACTGCAGTCACACGCTGTACTAACTACTGTTAACACACCCCTAGCCTCGACTGGGTCCAAGTAAGGTAAGCAAGATACCACAGACTGCCGCTCTCAGACTCCTGCACTTGCATTATATATGCTAATGAAGGCATTGACAGGCCTATCACACCTGCATCTATGGTTGCATCATCATTGGGAGTGGAGCGTTAACTTCAGACTCTCAACACTCCTCTCGATGGCCTTCATGGCATCCATGTCAACTCCCACCCCATCCCCCGAGGTTGCAACTCTATTGCTAGACATTATAGTGCAACCAGACGTCCTGCTCCCCTCGTTACTTCCGCCACCGTTCCAGGTATACGGGGCATTATGATGAGGACTATGATTCTGACTTATCTTTTCCTTTTTCTAGCAGGTCTGACTACAATAATGAATTCTCTAATGCCAGTCTTTCAGATTCAGCTTTATTGCCTGATCAGACTCTAGCCCTGCAGCCTGTTCTGAATACTAAAGGTCCAAAATAAACAGAACCAAAAAGAATACCATTCTAAACAAATTAAGAAGTCAAAAATACTTCTACATTATATGCAATAGTTAAATCTCTTACAACAAAGAAAAAAGAAACAAGATCATTCGCATCGGCCCAAGCCCTCGCCACTCACTTTATTGATAAAGTCCAAAGCATTAGAGGACTCCTCTTTGCAGATTACTATCTCTTTCTATTCTAAAGATTTCACTGATACAAATACTTCTACAAATTTGTCTTTCTCTAAATGCTCTCAGTTCATTCTCCCAGCTCTGCAGGAAATTCAAAGATGTCATAACTCACTTAATATAAAAGGGACCAGCACAGAAGTTATCCCTCCTTTTTTCTTAAAACGATTCTTTTCTATTTTCAGTCCCTACATCACAGACTTGGTCAGTTCTAGTTTATCATTAGGATCCTTACCCCAAATCTGGAAACAATCAATTATTTATCCAATCATCAAGGACCATAAAACTAGTACTCAAGATATGTCAAACTATTGACCTATAGCTAACATACCTTTCATGGCTAAACTTACTGAAAAAATTGTTTTTTCATCAAATTTCTGATTTCATTGAATAAAAAACAATGGTTTTACATCCCAACAAACTGGTTTTTCGTCATTCACCATTTCTACTAGAACTCTCTCTTATAGGCCTAACTACAAAAATACTCTACCTATCTTGACTATCATCAGTCAGTTATTCTCATTTTTCTTGGATTCTTTCCTCTGCATTTGATACCATTGATCATCATCTGTTATTAACACGCCTTCATTGAAATTTATATAACAGGTCAAGTTATGGATTGGTTCATTTCTTATTTCTCAGAAAGATCATCTAAGGTCATTTTTTAATGGTACATTGTCTGAGCCTTTCACAAATAAGCATGGAATTCTGCTTTTTAACATCTTCATGTCCCCCTCTTCTAACTGTGGGCCAGTCTATTGGCTTTTACCACTATTTGCGTACGTTGATGATGTGCAGTTAATCCATCCCATTGATCTTATAACATAGAGGATGTAGCATCCATCAACCAGAAAACTAGAAAAAATTAAAATTGTTATTACTGTTCCATACATTTGTATACTTACTTAAAACCAATAAAATATTTTGAACACAAAAAAAAAAAAAAAAACATGGTTAGATTCAAACAGGCTGTCCCTTAACATCAATAAATCAAAATTAATGATCTTTCCTTTCAAAGACGGATTAACCCTTCAGGCCCCCTTGAAACTTGAATCTCTACCAATCAAAGTTGTACCCACTTTAAAGCTGTTAGGAGTCACCATTTGACGGTAAATTTTCCTACCACTATCATATTAGTACCATTGTCCAGAAATGCTTTTATCGTCTTAGAATGATTCGTTCTCTCTCAAAATTACTAGAACCAGCTTCCTTGACTATATTGATCCACTCTCTGGTAATTTCTTGTATAGGGCATTTCTTTATAAGGGCATTACTAAAAAAGGAAATAAGACGCCTTCAGATAGTGCAGAACACAGCTATCAAACTTTTCTGTAATGCTAAGAAACATGATCACGTTTCACCTCTTTTGTTCAACACACACTGGCTACCTGTTGAACTAGAATCAGTTACAAAATCCTACTTTTAATCTTTGCAATATGGTTCAAACAATCAACCAGAGTTCATTGATAGACTTAATTCCTTATAGTCCTTCTAAATCGCTTCGTTCAATGTCACAGAATCTCCTTGTTGTACCATCACTAAAATCAATCAACACACTGAGAATCTAATAATTTCGCTGTCACTGCACCTTCTCTTTGGAACTCGCTGCCTAATCACTTATGCATCGAATCCGTGTATAAATCAATTTAAAATCAAAATTCAAAACATTCTTGATCCAGGATGCTTTTGGACAATAACTGTCCTTTTAAGGACCAAAACAAAGCTTTATAGCTTTTTTCCCTCAACTATTGTTTTTTTCCTCTTACTGTGCTCTTTTCTTTAAAGATTGTAGTTCTTGCCCTTTATTTCCCCATTGGTGTGAAGTAAATTTATATGTCTTGATTATGTGTCTTATTAACCTACCCTGGATTGTTTAGTATTTCTAATTTCAATTTGTTTTTTATGGAATTTTTTTTTCATTGTACACCGCTAGAAATTTTGAATTTTAAGCGGTATTATAAATTTTTTAATAAACTTGAAACTTGAAGTTTTATCTACGACCAAATGGGCAGGATCTTCCAATCAGGTATCGGAAGCTCTGAAAACAGATCCCACCTGCAGAATTATTCAGAGAAGCACCTGACTACAATGCGAGTTGCCCCATACACTCGCCTGAATGTTCTTCTACATCACCTTATGAAGAGACCTATGCTCAAAATACTGTGAATCCTTCCTAATATACCAGTTGTTCCAAGAGGTTAGTTTCCCTTTACAAGTTCAGTCTGTCCTGCGGTTCGACACACCACCAACTACCATACCACTCGTTAGAAGTGGATTCCTTTCTTTAAAAAAAGTGCACATCTCTAGAACCTATGCTAGTGCTCCCCTTGGCAAAGAGGGCAGTAAACTAGATAAGTTTGTTTGCAGAGTGTTCCAGGGCTCCATTCTCATGAGCTAAAAATCTTGAATTACACCTTCTATATGTCCTTCTAAATGAAGTCTCTTGTCCAGAGGATGTCTAGTTATGACAAGTTCGTACCCTCTAAAACATCTCTCGACATATCAGGCATCTCAAGCATGACCTCCTAGAAATCAGGAAAATACATGGCTCACTCTAAATATGATGACCTTTGATGGGTACAAGTGGATCGATTTTTCACTCTGTCAAAATTTACAAAGACTAGGGGACACTCGATGAAGTTACAGGGAAATACTTTTAAAACCAATAGAGGAAAAATGTTTTCACTCAGAGAATAGTTAAGCTCTAGAATGCATTGCCAGAGGTTGTTTCCAAGTTTTATTTAAAATTTGGTATACCGCTTAAAAAATTGTCTAAGCGGTGTACAAGATCATAACTATTAAACTCAAAGGGCAAAACATTAGGACAATAAGACTTAGGTGACATATAGAGACAAAAGGATTGGGAGAGAAGTACAATTTGTAATAGGAGAGAGAGAGACAAGAAAAGTCAACACAGAAGGAGGGGGAAATGCTCTTCCTTCTTCTTGAGGTCTAGCATCTACTTATCATAAGCATCCTTAAAAAGGAAGATCTTTAAGTTGGTTTTAAATCTATCCATAGATATTTCCTCCTGGAGATGTGAGGGCAAGGAGTTCCACACTGTAGGTGCTGTAACGGAGAAAATCTTCTTTCTGGTGGTATTGTAGAATAGATGTCGCGGGGAAGGAATAACCATAAGATGCTGGTTACCTGATCAAAGTGTTCTAGTTGGACAGTATGGGATAAAAAGTCTGTCTATAAATCCATGGGTGTATGTTAGTTTGGTTTTGTAGGTGAGTAGTAAAATTTAATAAGTAATTCGGTGTATAATCAGGAACCTGTGTGATTTTATAAGGAGTGGGGTAACGTGGTCAAATTTTTTTTTTTTTTTTTTGCATTATGGATTAGTTTCACCACTGTGTTTTGAATAATTTGTAATCTTCTTATTTCTTTATGGGTTAGTCCTTGATACAGGGAGTTGCAGTAATCGAGTTGCGATATTACCATGAAGTGTAATAATATATTGAGAGAAGAGGGTTCAAGTATTTATAAAAGCATTTTCTGACCACTGAGCTTATCTGTTGGTGGAAGGATAGTTCATCATTAATGATAACTCCAAGAATCTTTGTACTGTTAGTTATTTGAAGAGGAATGGATTTTAGACAGATGGGGGAGATGAGGGTTTTGTTTTTAATAGCAGAGATCATTCATTCCTTTTGATTTAGAGGGGTTTAGGAATAGCATAATTGTGGTGAGCCATTTTGTGATCTGTTCTAATTAATTGTTTTTGTTCTGAATGTCTTGTTTGGATTTATTGGGTGTAATAGCTGGATATCAGTGGCATAGCTGAATATTGTGGAACCGATTGATTGGGCAATTGTGAGAAGCGGGGAGGTGAAAATATGGTGGTAAGAGCAGATAGCGTAGCTGGTTTTAAGAAAGGTTTGGACAATTTCCTGGAGGAAAAGTCCATAGTCTGTTATTGAGAAAGACATGGGGGAAGCCACTGCTTGCCCTGGATCGGTAGCATGGAATATTGCTACTCCTTGGGTTTTGGCCAGGTACTAGTGACTTGGATTGGCCACCGTGAGAACGGGCTACTGAGCTTGATGGTCTGACCCAGTAAGGTTACTTCTTATGTTTTTATGTTGTGCCCGAAGAGGGAACGACTTATTTTACAGGTGATTCTCAGCATAATAGCATGCAAATTATATGCAAGCTATTTGTGCAGAGACTCAACAGTAAAGAGCAGGAGGAACTATGTGTCTGGAACTGGTTTAGTTACCATGTTAAGAACACGGTAAGCTTTGAGAATTTTGCCCTCACTCCTGTGGTGGATGGCACCCAGTCTCCTGTTTCAAGAACCACCTCATCAAAAGATTTTGATGACCAATGCTTCTATGTTAGGATGGGGAGCTCACTTAGATGGTCTCCACACTCAAGGATCTTGGAGTTCTACAGAGATTCGTTTTCACACCAGCCTTCTGGAACTATGAGCAATTTGCAATACCCTTTTCACATTTCAAGATCAACTCCTAAATCAAGTAGTACTTATTCGAACACACAACCAAGTAGCCATGTACTACGTGACAAAGCAGGGTGGAACAGGATCTCACCGCCTCTGCCAAGTGGCCATCCAAATCTGGTTCTTGGCCATTGCTTGCAACATTTTCATGAAAGCAGTCTACCTAGCAGGAAAACTGAATGTATTAGCCAACAAATTGAGCATAATTCTACAACCACATGAATGGTTGCTCAACATCTTCATCTTGCAACAGATATTTGTGACTTGTGGGACCCCAGAAGTGGACCTATTTGCTTCCCCCTACAATCACAATATCCCTCTTTTCCGCTCCAGGCTCCCAATCACCTGGAAATAGATGACTTTCTGCTTGACTGACAAGGCAAGTTCCTCTATGCATTTCCTCCAATCCCTTAAATCAAGACAACACTGCTCAAGCTTCACCAGGAACTAGCCACCATGATACTCAATGCACCTAGGTGGCCACGTCAACCTTGGTTTCCATTCCTGCAAAAGAGCAAACAAGAAACAATCACTCTGCAAATCTTTCCAACATTGCTGATGCAGAATCGGGGCTCTCTATTTCATCCTAATCTGTGTTCTTTAGCTCTCACAACATGGCATGTCTCTCCCAACCAGTAGATACTCTTTCGCTGTCTGCACCAGTGTCAGCTATCATTGAAGCTTCCAGGAAGCCTTCCACATGGCGATGCTACCGCTTCAAGTGGACTCGCATTTTAATGTGTTGTAGTGGCAAATCTGTGGGATCCAGTGACCTGTCCTATTCTGTCCTGTACTAGATTATCTCCTGCACCTCTCTAATTCTAGTCTAAAGACGACATTCAGTGAGAGTTCATCTCGGTGCTATAAGTGATTTTCACACACCACTGGACAACAAGCCTTTAGCAGCACATTCTGTGATTTCCAGATTCATGAAGAGCCTTACAACAATACCAAGCCGCCTCTGAAAACTCCTCCAGGTGACTTGGGACTCTTAATGTGTTGCTTTCAGCACACTTGAAACCTCCTTTTGAACCATTGTCTGCCTTCATTTCCTCAAGCATCTTACTTGGAAAGTGCTCTTCCTCACTGCTTTCACGTCAGCATACCGAAGTCAGTGAACTCCAGGTGCTAGTAGCAGATCCACCTTATACTACATTTTAACCTGACAAGGTGGTTCTTCAAACTCATCCAAAAATTCCTCCCAAAAGTTGTTTTGGAGTTTCTTTCTCAACCATGGCAAATATGTGCTGGCTTTGTTACTTGGATAGAACCAAGCCTCACAGAACTTCTACTTCAGCTATTTCTGTTATTTGACCCAAACAAGCTGGGAACTCCTGTAACCAAGAGAATACTTTCCTCTTGGATAGGCAGATTGTTTCTTGTTCTCCTATGCTCAGACCATTCTAATACGTTAGAGGGTCATGTTACTGCACATAAGGTGCGAGCCATGGCAACTTCAGTAAGCCCATCTATACTCCACTCCTATTGAGAACATCTGTACAGAAGCCACCTGGTCCTCGGTTCATACATCACAACCCACTACTGTTTGGAAAATGTAACCAGACAGGATAGTCAGTTTGGCCACAAAGTTCTCCAAGGTTTAATCTCTAATTAGAAGCCACTTACCCTCCAACTCTATTTATTAGCTGGGGAGTCCCCACAATGTGAAAATATGCTGCCTGCTTGTCCTGGGATAGAGACGTTTTTAATCTTTAGCTATGCATTAAAGTTCTTTTTAGGTCCTTCCTTAATTGTTAACTTTCCCCCCCCTATCGTTCTTTCCATTCATGTCTTCTCCTATATTCTAATAAATACAAATTGTAGTTCTGCCCTTCTTACCTTATGTATCTGTTAGTCTGTAAGTCTGTCAGTTAAACCCATTATATTTAATGACTAAATTGGTATATGCTTATACCTTTTTAAATTTGTAAATCGCCTTAGTAAAGTAAATAAGCGATTCATCAAGTCAAAATAAAACTTGAACTTGAAATTTGAACAGCAGGCAAATATTCTCACAACTCGTCCACCTCCCTTCTTGGCTTTGTTAATGAACTGATGGTCGTGTGAGCTGGAAGCGGGCAGGAAGTGAATTGCGCCATGCTCGGTATTGTATAATCTTTGATTTCTTAAGTAACAGTTCACTTGGATGATGTCACCTGTATGTGAGAATATCTGCCTGCTGTCCCTGGATAACACCTGTTACTGGTAAGGTAACTATGCTTTTATACTCCTTGAGAGCTTGCCCAGGTACTTGTGGCCTGTGTTGGCCACTGTTAAAAACAGGATACTGCGCTTGATGACCTTCAGTCTGTCCCAATATGCAATTCTTATTTCTGGTAGAATATGATTCCCTACGTGTCTGAATTTATAATTTTTTATTTTATTTTTTTTTTTAAAGTGAACTTTGGATTGTAGATATTTCATTCTTACCCATTAACTTCAGTCCCATTTCTAATTGTACAGAAGTAGCAGGGGTCTAATGACAACCCATCAATGAACTGAATGGAGGTCAGGAAAGACAGATTTTACTTAGAAAGGGTGCATAACTCTAAAGGGTTTGTAATTAAGTCCTCAGTTCCTGTTCCTCCCTTGCTAGACACTCCAGTAATAGATAAATTAATTAATGGACCATATAGCACTCTGTGCAGACCTCAATTCTTAGAAATGATTGATAGAGATGATATGGTACCAGTGTATTATCTCAATGTAAGAGCACCCGGCATAACAGCACTCCATGGCTTCATCATAGAAGCAGTATCTTCTTCCTTGATGAGGAACTGAAGGGAAGTAGCTGCTACATAGCAGAAAGAATGTGGTAGTATGAAGATAATAAGGTGCAGGTCGCCTCTATATTTTATTGGTTTGTACTTCTTATATAATGAGAGTTTTGCATGGGGGTATGTATTGTCGATGTTACCAATTGCTCCTGCAAGTCTGGTCTCTGTTACCAGCTCTGCACAGCAGCAATAGAGGGCAAAATCTTTTCATTTCATAGGACTCAAACCTCTCTTACCTCTTTTAGGGGTGACATTCAGATTTATGATCCTTTTTCCTGCAATTTCCAAGAAAGAGAAGTGGGTGGGGGGGGTTGTGGTGCTATAATTTCATACAGAGCTTCAACTTTGCATGTAAATCCTTAAGGCCCTCCAAACAACAAATCTGTTCCTTTTAATCCTGACCTACAGAAAATTCACTGAAGCATTTCAACAGGCTACAGTTCATGCTGCTTTAATAACAACTCTTTAGGCAGTAAGTACATGTGATATGAGTGATTAATATGGGTATAAATGCCTGAGCTTTCCCTAGTCCCATTAATCTCCTGTTTCCTCTAGATGCAGCTTCGGGCTCAGGAAGCCAAAGTCATTGAAGAGAAAGCAGCCAAAATAAAGGAATGGGTAACTTTCAAATTAAAGGAGGTAGGACTCTGTTAATCTCCAGTTCTGGTACCATGTAATTGAGGATAATGACATGCTGAGAAGGAGTTGCATACACAGTGCAACCAATAACTCTTTAAGCTGCATCTCTGAAACGTTCTGTTTGTTTCCTGTATCATTATGGATTGTCAGCTTTCCTACACTCTCCAGACTGGCAGACAGAGTTTTCCGGAAGGTGGCTTATCCTTAACTGGTCTTATCCTGATATTATGTGCTATGGAGATCTAGGGAGCCTATTATCCTGCAACCTGCGTGGGTCATGCTGGTCTTTATCTGCTGTCATTTACTATGGACCAGATTCACTAAACTCCCCTACCGATCCGATCCGGGTCCGATCCATGGCCGGGGGGTTGATTCATGACACGTCCTCATGCAAATGAGGACAATTGGAATCACACCCCCAACAGATTGCTGAATAGTGATCCTAACGCATGCGCAGATATTCTGTAGATGGTCTGTGCATGCTTCACAAGCCCGTGGGTTATAACCTGCTTTAAACCTGTGGGTTAAAACCACAGACTCGCACTGCGGGGAAGGCAAGGAGAGTCGGGGGCAGAAGCAGGGCGGTGATCAGGGTAGAGAGCAGGAGAGTCATGGGCAGAGAGCAGGGGTGGCGATCAGGGCAGAGAGCAGGAGAGTTGGGGAAGAGAGCAGGTTTACATGCCGTTTCCCCTCATTTGCATGCACGGATTGGATCAGATCGGAGATATGATCAGCCATGAGGTTAGGGAAATCGGGTTGGAGGAAAATCAGGTCGCAAAGTGGTCGGTACACAATCGATGTCCTTTGTGAATCTAGCCCTATGTTAGAAAATGGATTCTCTATAGGGTGAATTATCCAGTGATGATATACGTGGTCTTTCAAGACCTACTAAGGACCCTTTTTTATGGATTTGCATTTAGCCTAACATCTTGTCAGTGATAGTTTAAATCAAGTTACAATCAGGTTACAGTAGATATTTTTCTCTAGAGGGCTAATAATCCAAAAGGGGAATTTATAACTTGGTGACCAAGGTCAGGCACCAAATGTGCGCACATATTGTTGAATAATAGCAATAATGTGCATCAGAGGCGCTAATAATTGGCATTTATGTGCCTAGGTGCTATTCTGTAACATAAGCATCATAGTTGCTTAGGGGGTAAATTCAAAAAATATGGCCTAAAGTTAGGTGCCAAATATTTGGGCACTAAGCACTCATTCTATAATAGCAATTCTGCACTAATTGCCTTTATAGAAAAGTGGTGTAAGTCAACATTCAGGTGTCTAAATTTAAACAGGAGCAGTTGTACCATGTCAAAGGCTATTACAAATGCTTGCACCCAACTGTTGGCAGCAATGGTTGGTGCAGCAGCCTAAGAACCAGGGGAACTGGGTTCAATTCCCACTGCAGCTCCTTGTGACTCTGAGCAAGTCACATAGCCCTCCATTACCTAGGTGCAAAATAAGACCTGGATTCTCAAACTGGTTCTGATATTGGTGGCTGCCGTAAAAGTGGCCGCCGATCGCGTGTCAATCACACATCAGCACCAGTTTCTGAATCAAGCCGATGTGAAAGATAGGCACCTGAAATGTAGGCCTGGTTTTTCTGGGCCTACATTTCCAGTGCCTATATTCGCTGAATCATGCCTATGTAGGTGCTTTAGGCTGCCTAATGCCACTTCTGGTGTTGGCCACACCTACTTAGGCGTTTGGTGGCCTAAAGTTACCAGAGTGTTGAAGGGATAACTCTCATGGGATTATTTCTCTTTTGGGCCAACAGAAACCCCTAACATTAGTAGCACTATCTTCACCTGGTGCTGCAAGCTTGAAAGCTTTCCTTCTGTTACATATTGTTGAACCCTCTTGAGAAACAGATTCAAAGAACTTAAAACCACCACAAATGGAAAACGGATTCAAATGTGAGGGTGCTGCAGTTCAGCACTATGGCCTGAACCATGGACCAAACTCTTCATTAAAATGATTTTATTTGCAACTATTACTCCTGGGGGAATTCTGTGCAACAATTTGTAAAATTCTGCATGCAATGTTTAAAAATTCTTCATTGTTTTTTTTTTGCAGTGCTTTTGCACAGAGTTTCCCCATTATAAGGCCTGAAATTCCCTCCTGCCTTACAACTCCTCGGGCTCCAGCCTCTCCAGTTTCATCTTTCACTCCCACTGCAGTTCTCTCTCCCTCTGACTTCCAGCAAAACCCCTAATTCTGCCCCCATAGTCTTCTTCCACATATAATACCCCACCTCTCAGTCTCTTTACCCCGAGACATTCCTACTTCTCATTCTTTCTCCTCCTCTCCCCAGCTATCATTCTAGCTCTCCCACCCTTCCGATTGCACATCCTCATGCTTTAATTCCCCCTATGCCAGAGGCACAGTCTCAGCTTGTTCTTATTTATTTGTATAGATTTATTATCCGCCTTTATGAAAAGATTTACCCAAGACAGTTAATAAATCCAGAAAACAGTTGCATAGCTACAAAAGGGAGAGAGGGCCTTACGGTCCTTAAATTTTGGTTCGAGCCACTCCAAATTTGCAGCAGCATCTGTGGCATTAGCTGGTAAAGGCTTTCCCAACCCCCTTCCCAGTTGAAGAGCTCCTCTATCTGTAGTCTATACTTTCCCTGGACAGCTGCCACCATGCACTAGGCCTCCCCCCCCCCGCATGCATGTTTGGTTTTCACAAAACTGGGCATGCGGGGAGAGGGGGCAGACCTTTCCTGCATTTACTCTGTTTCATGGAAACTGCAGGCTGCGAATGAAGGAGAACTTCCATTGGTGGGCTTGGGGGTCATAGGGGGTGAAGAGCGGCAAGGGTACAGAGCCAGCGAGGTGGCAAAAAATTTGGGTCCCTCTAATGTTCAAGCCCCCCCCAAAGATCTGAGGTCTAGCTAGCCTGAGGTCTCTGTGGGGGAGAGGGAGAGAACAGCTAATGCTGGCAGCTTCATAGAATTCTGCACTTTCTGCAGGGATGGGGGAATTCTGTGCAAATTCTGTAATACATACAGAATTTCCCCAGGATTAAACTGTGTATAATTTCTGTAATGTATTTTTATATGACTTGCTTCTATTGGTAGAAACATTTTTAGACAATATTACTCAAAAGTTTGAGGTTAGCACATTATTGTTGAATAATAGCAATTATGTGCGTCAGAGGCGCTAATAATTGGCATTTACGTGCAAAGGTGCTGTTCTGTAACATAATCATCATAGTTGCTTAGGGGTGAATTCAATAAATATGGCCTAAAGTTAGGTGCCAAATATTTGGGCACTAAGCACTCATTCTATAATAGCAATTCTGCACTTAATTGCCTTTATAGAAAAGTGGTGTAAGTCAACATTCAGGTGTCTAAATTTAAACAGGAGCAGTTGTACCATGTCAAAGGCTATTACAAATGCTTGCACCCAACTGTTGGCAGCAATGGTTGGTGCAGCAGCCTAGGAACCAGGGGAACTGGGTTCAATTCCCACTGAAGCTCCTTGTGACTCTGAGCAAGTCACATAGCCCTCCG
Source organism: Geotrypetes seraphini (assembly GCF_902459505.1). Lineage (NCBI taxonomy): Eukaryota > Metazoa > Chordata > Amphibia > Gymnophiona > Dermophiidae > Geotrypetes > Geotrypetes seraphini. The sequence goes on along the minus strand of NC_047090.1, from coordinate 99,682,186 downwards.
TTACCCAGGTGCAAAATAAGACCTGGATTCTCAAACTGGTTCTGATATTGGTGACTGCCATAAAAGTGCAGTTAGAACACTGCGGCTAGGTTGATCTTCGCAAAAAGCAAATTCGATCATGTTTCCCCACTTCTGTCAAAACCTCATTGGCTTCCGGTGATTTCTAGGATTCACTTTAAATGTACCTGTCTAATTTTCAAGATCCTACATGGCATTCTTCCTCCCCTAATCCCACTATCCTGGAATTCTTCGAGACCTGACACTACCAGATCTGCCCACAAACTCAAACTATCTTTCCCCTCGCTAAAAGACATCATGTATGCAGGTAAATTAGGGAAATCCCTTTTCTTCAAATTCACTGAGCTTTGGAATAACCTCCCTGCCCCGCTGTGGAAACTAGGCTCATTCCATTTATTCCGAAAGCATCTGAAAACCTGGCTTTTCTCCAAAACGTAAAGCTATCTATTTAAAATGTAAAGCTAGCTATCCTCTTCATAACCTCTAATTTCTTATTATGTCCTTCCCTCATTTATTGAATTACCTGTAAACCGTGCCAAGCTCTATCTTTATGGAGATGATGCGGTATACAAACTTAAGGTTTAGTTTAGTTTAGCAGCCATGGTTGGTTAAAGCCTTTGCCTTAATGCCTAGCACACTAATGCACACAGCGATGTAATTTTTGTTATTGTGTATTACAAATAGCTGGAAATAGAGAACTGTCATCTGAAAATCTACAATCAGAAGCAGATGGAACAAATCCAGACACTTGAGGAAATGCTGCAAGGTAAACAGTTTCTCATTTTATTTGTTGTCTGCCAAAACAGCCTATACAAATACATCATTCATAAAGCTTCACACACTATATGAAGAAGAACCAAAGAGTTTCTAAAAGGAAGACAGTCTTTATGTGAGACTTTGTTGGCTGTGCCTAGCAGAAATTAGTGTTATTATAGTATATAAAAATTCAGTTATATCTATAGTCTGGGGGTTCTCAACTCAGTCTTTGGGACACACCAAGCCAGTCAGGTTTTCAGGACATCATCAATGACTATATGTATACGACAAATTTACAAGCATCACCTTCACTTTGTACAAATTTGTTCATGTCTATTAATGTTGGATATCCTGAAAATCTGTCTGGCCCAGTGTGTCCTGAGGACTTCGTTGAGAACCCCTGCTATAGGCCTTTATAAGTACTGGTGACTAGCTGAGTGCATGTTTTATACTGGTATACTAGGGCACTCTCTAAAGTTAAAAGGGGATAGATTCCGTACAAACGTAAGGAAGTTCTTCTTCACCCAGAGAGTGGTAGAAATCTGGAAGGCTCTTCCAGAGGATAGGGGAAAACACCCTCCAGGGATTCAAGACAAAGTTAGACAACTTCCTGCTGAACCAAAACGTACGCAGGTAAGGCTAGACTCAGTTAGGGCACTGGTCTTTGACCTAAGGGCCGCCACGGGAGCAGACTGCTGGGCACGATGGACCACATGGTCTGACCAAGCAGTGGCAATTCTTATGTTCTTATAGAAATAATTAATAGTAGTAGTAGTAGTAGTAGTAGTAGTAGTAGTAGTAGTACATGGAAGGTGATAGATGACAGCTGTCCTGTTTCACCACTGCTGAAATGCTGGGCTCAGAATGATGCATTCTAAAGTGCCAGAGTTACTCATGTGGAAAGGACTAGAATTTTCTGTCCCATTAAACAGTGTTTCCCAAGTCATTCCTGGGGTACCCCTTTATCATAAGCACATATTCACTTGGCAAATATTCAAGTTACACAGCGCTGTACTGAGCAACTGGACTCCCAAATTAATTAACCAAAACAAGCCTCAGACAAATAAGCAGGACATTCAAGTCCAAGCTGGATAGGTTTTTCTCAAATTTGTTGTTGAGTTGGTTTAGGTTTTTTTTTTACTGTGCTCTCCCGTATGCAAGAGGAGGCTATGATTATCAGACTTTAAGCCTGTGTAGCTTTGACTATCAAGTGCCGACTTGGGTGGGTTTTTAGATGTGTTTAAGTTTTAATTATGAGCCCCATAACCTCTAGCTCTTTAATGAGTTAAATGCCCAGTATTAGCTGTATAAGTTTTAAAATAACATATAGCAAAATTTATTTTTCACTCTCCACTGACAAATGCATAATTCAATCTGAAAATCAACCTCAATATTTTTTAGATGTTTTTATATATTAGGGTTTTTTTCAACATTCTACCTATTTTAATAAAGTAACACAAATATTAAGGCTCTTATTTTAAAGTGCACTTTTTTGTGTGAGCTAATTTTCATGTACTTCTATTCATTTGTATTATAAAAAATTCTGTCTTAAAGAAAACTTCACACAGAGACCGTTATCCCAAAAGGGTCATATTACTGAGGTACATATTAGAAAGGGTCAAGTGATTTAAAATGAGCATGACAAAAATCATACAGTGAATTGTTCTAAAGAAGATCTGAAAGTTTATTTATTTCATCTCATTTCTTTATTTTATTTATCTATATAGCTTCTTATATACCATCTGCATCCTATCATCAAAGTGTAGGCTTGTCTTTATTTATTTATTTTGTAAAATTGACCTATGCATCACATTATACAGTGGATGCGTTTATGGAAACCTGACCCTTAGCAGTAGTACTGTCGAGACCACTGCTAGAGGTCGCTGATATCATTTTTTGTAGGTAAGGGCAGGAGCCACTGGGAATCAAATCCTATCTGTACCACCAGAAACCAGAGATTTTGTGAAAGGTAGGACCAGGGAGGGGGCTTAAATTGGGGATGGCACACTTTCAAGTTGTGGTTTGAGCCAATAGGGGAGCATTTCTATTGGGTGGGTCTACCAGGGGCTGTGGTACAATTGGGGCAATTATTGCTTTGGGGGTAGCCCATGAGGAGCTTTCAACCTGGAGAGGGTGGATGCTCTGGCACCTCTATGGTTTTGGTCATTGACCACCTTTATTTACTATACCTCCATCAATACAATTATCTAAGTCAGTCATTCTCAACCCAGTCCCTCAGGGCACACCTATGTCCCACTGGGTTTTCAGGATATCCACAATGAATATTCATGAGTTAGATTTGCATGCAATTGAGGCAGTACATGCACTTCTATGCATATTCATTGTGGATATCCTGAAACCCCGATGGGACTAGGTGTGCCTCGAGGACTGGGTTGGGAATTGCTGATCTAGTGGTTTACAAAATGTATACAAGGAAGAAGGACAAACAAGGAAAAGGAAAACACAAAAGGAAACCTAAGTAACATCGTAGCAACAAATTATGAAATAAATAATTATATTAGTTTTGTTATATTGACTAAGGCACAAAAAGAGGTAGTTTATAAAATGAGCTGCACATCAAGGAACTCAACCAGTGCTGAATCGCCCATCAGACTGAAGGAAAATGCCTCAACATCTCTAATCTGAAGTAGAGAATGACATAGGGATGAATTTTTCTCCGTCCCCGCAGAAACTCCTTTTCCTGTCCCTTCCCGTCCCAGCAAGTTCTTTTCCTGCTCCTGCCCCATTCTTACAAGCTCTGTCCTCATCTGCACAAGCTTCAAACACTTTAAAATCATAAGTGTTTGAGGCTTGTGCGGTTAAGGCGGAGCTTACAGGAATGGGGCAGGGACAGCAACAGCAACAAAAACTCACTGGGACAGGATGGGGAAATTGAGTTCTTTGTTGTAAGATATGTAAGAAAGGTTGTATTAAGAAATTTAAAGTGTGTTGTTTTTATTTTAGATGTTAGGATTTATTTATTTTTATTTATATCTTGTAACCCTCATAGATCTTGGATATGCGGGATATAAATGTTTAGATAAATAAATTCCTCCCTTCATCCAGTACAGCATGCTGTTTCATAGCTCACACAACCTTTGCTTAGCATGTGAAAAGGGGCAGGTTTAGGTCAGAGGAAGACAAGTATGCTCTGTGATTTCATTATCAGTTTCACAGTATGTGTGTTAAAGCATATGCTCTGCACCTGTGGCTTGCATAGATTTTCAAAGGGAAACCCAGTAGAGCATCTGTCCTTTGAAAGTGAGCTTGCATTGCATGTCCTGTAGTTCCTTAGCACCACAGGTTAGCAGTCTAGCTGTAGGATTTGAATATTAGCCCCAGTAAGTTCAAGTCTTTACTGTGAAGTCATGCCACAGAGAAAAAGCCAACCATCTGATACACTAATACAGCATTATATATACTTCTGAATTTAAAAAAAATCATAAAAATGCTAAATTCCATTGCCTTCCCTTTTTTAACCCAGTATGATTACTTCATTACAGCTACCCAGGGATTTTTTTTACCCTTATTTTAGATATCCTTCCTCCCCAGTAAACAGCTGGTCTGGTCTTGTCCATAGTCCCTGCCTGGGCCTATGGATAAGAGCTCTTTTGAGCCCCACAGTCAAGGGCCCAGAATCCAGCCACTAGGTGTCACCTTTAAGTAATGGCATAGCTGCCTTCTTTCTGGGGCTTTGAAAGCTACCTCTGCAACAACCATAGTCCCTGCCAACCCCAGGAATGGAAGCTCCTGACTGGTGACCTTGCACATGGCAGTGGTAACCACCTGAGCCAATAGTCTCTTTTCCCATTTTTCCTGACCAAACTACAAACAAACCAAGATCATTTCAGTCATCCAATGATGCTGTCAATCCTTAGAAAGCACTATGGGAGAACCAGCCAGTCAGACTCTTCTATAGGTGCTATTTCCTAAGGTGCTATTTACAGTACAATATTTTATTTACTGAACCATAAATCAAAGAATAAACAATATGATTCATATTATGACTACAAATAAAGGTAGATGATGCAAGCCTCACAGATGTCAAGATACAGTGAGGCACCAGAGGACCAGATGCAATAATATAAAATATTTTTGCATACATATAAAATCCACAAGTTGATATGACTCAATAATAATAAAGTTGATGTGACTCAACATGGCATGTTTTGTCAACTCTGGTCATCAGGTCTGAATAAAGAAGCACCATTGGTTCTTGCTGCTTCGTTGAGAATCTATCAGCCATCATGTAAATTGCGATCGTCAGATAAAAGTTTTGGTTGATGTTCTGTCCTTTAAGCATAGTAGTATATTTCAAGAATGCTTTGAGTCAAATTGGTAGTGCTAGCTTTGGAATTGTCATCCTTTCAACTTAAGAAATATGAAATATTTTAGGTATTCTGCAGTTTAGAAAACAACTTCAGACTTTTATGTTTGATTTAGCTTTTAAATTAGTTATTTTATTTATATCTGTTTTGATTTTATAAAAATTGCTGTTTTAAATTTTTATGTTTTTATTGAATTTGTTAACAAAAAGTTTTGAAATCTGATGATCTTATCTGAGTTTTGTTATTATTGTTATTGTTATGCTATTTGTGATTTTGATGCAGTTCATTTTAATTTTAAGACAGTACATATGTATTTTAGTTACCTGCCCAGATCTGTGGATAGTTCAGGCTATAAATGTTTAAAATACATAAATAAAAAGCTATAAGCTTGTTCTGATGATACTGTAAATGCTTTTTTGTCCATTAGCGAGATTGAAAAACTCCTGACTCAGGCAGAGTTGCCAAAACATGGCCATGTGAGTCATATCAGACTTGCGATTATGTAATCTGCCTAGAATAATATAGAAAGAACAGAAAATAAATATTGAAGTAAAATAAAGTAATTAATTAATCAATATTGATTTAGCCTTCAATGCATAACCTTACTCCCTAATGCTGACCACCCTAGCCAGCATATTAACCATCCCCCACCCCGTAACTATCTCCACCCTGGCATTCTGTTTGTCTTGTCTGTTTTAGATTGTAAGCTCTTATGAGCAGGGACTATCTTCTGTACAGCGCTGCATACGTCTGGAGGTGCTCTAGAAATAATTAGTAGTTGTAGTAGTTTTTTGTATTGTATATCATTGCATATGATCCTCTGGTGCCTTACTGTATCTTGACTGCCTCATATTATGAATAGGCCATAAGAACATAAGTAGTGCCTCTGCCGGGTCAGACCAGAGGTCCATCCCGCCCAGCAGTCCGCCCCGCGGCGGCCCAACAGGTCCATGACCTGCCTTAATCACCAGAAGGGGCCCCCTTGCTCCCTAGGTTTCTCATCGAAGTCCTATCTTCCCATCAATGTCCTAACCCTCCGGCCTTGCACCTGCACGACCTGGTGAGCTGTCTATACTTATGCAACACCCCAGCACCTCCCTCAGTACCCCACGATCCCCTTTTCCCTCAGGAATCTGTCCAATCCCTGTTTGAATCCCTGTACTGTACTCTGCCGGATCACTTCCTCCGGGAGCGCATTCCATTTGTCCACGACCCTTTGGGTGAAGAAAAACTTCCTTGCATTTGATTTGAACCTATCTCCCTTCAGTTTCTCTGAGTGCCCCCTTGTACCTGTCGTCCCTTTTAGTCTGAAGAACCTGTCCCTGTCCACCCTCTCTATGCCCCTAAGTATTTTGAAGGTCTCTATCATATCCCCCCTGAGCCTCCTTTTTTCCAGAGAGAAGAGCCCCAGTTTATCCAGCCTCTCAGCATATGGGAAGTTTTCCAGCCCTCTTACCAGTTTCGTTGCCCTCCTTTGGACTCTCTCAAGAACTGCCATGTCCTTCTTGAGGTGCGGCGACCAATATTGAACGCAGTATTCCAGATGTGGGCGCACCATCGCTCGATACAGCGGCATGATGACTTCCCGCGTCCTGGTTGATATGCCCCTCTTGATGATGCCCAGCATCCTGTTGGCTTTCTTCGAGGCTGCTGCACACTGTGCGGATGGTTTCATGGATGGATCCACTAGCACACCCAAGTCTCTCTCAAGTCCTGTGTCTTCCAGCAATCTCCCCCCCATTTTATACTCGAACAACGGGTTCTTTTTCCCTATGTGCATGACCTTGCATTTATCTACGTTAAAGCGCATTTGCCATTTGTTTGCCCAGTCCTCCAGCTTATCGAGGTCCCTTTGCAGTTCCTCACACTCCTCCCTGGTCCTAACTCTGGCGCAGAGCTTGGTATCGTCTGCAAATTTTATAACCTCACACTTTGCCTCCGTTTCCAGGTCATTGATAAATATGTTGAAGAGTAGCGGCCCCAGCACCGATCCCTGCGGCACACCGCTCGTGACTCCCCGCCAGTCAGAATATTGGCCCTTTACTCCGACCCTCTGTAGTCTACCTGACAGCCAGTGCTTGATCCATCTGTGTACATCCCCGCCCACCCCGTGGTTCCACAGCTTCCTAAGCAGCCTTTCATGTGGCACCTTGTCAAAGGCCTTTTGAAAATCGAGGTAAATGATGTCTATGGGTTCCCCTTTGTCCACCTGACTGCTTATTCCCTCAAAGAAGTACAGAAGGTTTGTCAGGCACGACCTTCCCTTACAGAATCCGTGCTGGCTTGTCCGCAGTAGGCCATTTTTCTCGATGTGCTCGCAAATGCTGTCCTTGATCATTGCTTCCACCATCTTCCCTATAACTGAAGTCAGGCTCACCGGCCTGTAGTTCCCGGGGTCACCTCTCGATCCCTTCTTAAAGATAGGTGTGACATTCGCCAGTTTCCAGTCCTCTGGTACCTCTCCAGTTTTCAAGGATAGGTTGCAAACATGCTGGATTGCGCCCGCTATTTCCTGACTTAGTTCCTTTAGAACCCTTGGGTGGATCCCGTCCGGTCCCGGTGATTTGCCGCTTTTCAGTCTGTCAATCTGCTTGAGGACATCCTCCCGACTTACCTCTATATGCCCCAATCTTTTGGCCTGCTCCCCACTCATGATTTTCAAATGTTAATTCATAGAGGACATAAAGAATCCTATAACAGGAAGATGCATGAGAGTAATTTGCATCTGTTGTATGCAAATATTTCTCATATATGCTCATTAGGGGTATCCTGAATAACACCTGTGGGAAGCCTTTAAGGACTGGGAATGAAGACCAATGAGAACTCAATGCTTTTCATAATAGGAACAATTTTCAAACTAGAGAGTTGCAAAGGGACAGCAGGGGGATCTTGGGGGTCAGGAGCATGGACCTCTCAGGGATGCTGCCAGCTCAACCCTAAAATGCCCCCACTCCCTCCATTCTGCCATATTTAAGGTAGCCCCCTGGCCTACAGAGGTACCTGGTGGTCCATCAGGGGTCTTTGAGGTAGGATCGCAGCGCCTCCTTGTGACTGCCTTCTAAAATAACTGCTGTGACCTTTCCTGGGTGCTCGCAGCATTTCCAGTAATACTGCAAGAGGTCACGGCAACCATTTTAGAAGGCAGCCACAAAGAGGTAGAAGCAAAAGACCCCTGCTGGACCACCAGGTACTTTGGTAGATCTGGGGGGCAGAAGAGCTACAGGTTCCCCTAGCCCATGCAGTAACTCTTTCCTCCCAGTGTATGCAATATCTGTTTACCTCTCTTCCTACCCACACTGAGTCAATGCAGTGTCTTAGCAGACTTTGTCTTCAGGCTGCCGGCAGCGTTCCTTCTCTCCTCCATACTACCGGAAGCTGACCCAAAGCCTTTCCTCTCATGCGTTTGCGTCAGAGGGAGGGCTTCCCTCTTATTGAATCAGAGGGAAGGTTTCAGGGTCAACTGCTGGTGGCCTGAAAAGAGCAAACAAGTGCACCGAAGGAAGGTACCATCTCCGAACAAAGATGAGTCCAGAGGGGATCCCCATGGAATCCCTGCGGACTCTGCAGGATTCCCATGGTCCCTGTTCCCGTGCAGCTCTATATTTCAAACTATCTCCATAGGGAGAAAGACTTTGTATATTTTTTACCCACCAACTTTGCACCAATTTTCAAAGCCTAAAAATGTATGCATACTTTCACTTTGATACTTTCCCTAGCTACAAAATAAGTGTGGCTGCTTGCACCTTCTTTTGCTATCATACTGTAGTATGTGCAAGGATTTGAAAATACTTTCTGCATTCATGCTTCTCCTCTCAATGTAGCTAAAAGAATGTAGTGTTGCATCCCATGTGTTAATCTTTAGCTGCAGTGAGGTTGAGTGATTTTCAGACATATGGGGTCTAATATTCAGAAAATACTGAGCTCTTAAATTTATGCTCCTAAGTTAGGTTCATAAATTTGTGCCTTATTTTCAGCCAAGCTTAGAACATCCTATTCAGTTTTTTTAAATCAGGCTGGTGATGAGACTGTCTCTGTCATAACTTCCTGCTAATTGCATCTCTTGGTGATCTCTCTCTCCATTCATAACATCAAATAGAGACTTGGAAATTGATGCTTCTGTTTGCATATCATTCATCTTTACCATTATGTCTGGTTTTTTGGCATCAAACATTTTATCAGCTGAAGTAGGAGTGTCCCATGTGATCACAACTTCTTCATTCTCTGTACTTGGCAGGGTCACAGTGTTTCTCTGATACTATTATATTATAATGTAATGTTTCCATAGTTTCTAGTGGATGAGTCACGCTGTCTTATTGTGTGCTTCTGTATGCAGGCTGCCCAAACTTAGCTTATCACATCCAGCCACAAAATGGGAACTGTCTCCTGTTCTGTAGAATTTGCATGTGTTCATTTTTCCCACTTTTTTAATGCTTATTTTATGTGATCTGAGGTATAATCTACTGCTTTGAGCAAAGTTATCAGTCTTGTCTTCTTTAGATTGACCTTAATCTCTTTTTGACCATTTCTACATCAAGTTCACAGCTTAGGGGTTGAATTAGATGCTAGTTTAACCTTTGAGAATCATATTTCACATATAGTTATTCCTTGTTTCTACTATCTTTGCCAGTTCAGTAGCATATGTTTCTATTTTTCTCAGTCTGATCTGGCTTAATTGATTTATGCTTATGAAAGCAGTATAAGAAATATATATATATATATATATTATATTAAACTTACCTGGGAGGGCTCCAAGGCTGCCGTGATCTAAATGCAGGGCCTGGAGCTGATAGAGGCTTGTTCCTTGCGTGGTTTTGTTTTCTTTTATTTTTAGCTATGCTGGCTACCAGGAGGGAAGGCAGGCAGACAGTTTTCATTTTCCGGTGGTGCAGCAAACAGCTGATTTACCAGCCATCGAAGGGAAGAGAGCAGAAGCGCACCTGGTGCATGCGCAGTAGGATGTGCATGTGCCAAAGATAAATAAGGCCTTACTGGTGCGCCAGTAATATGTGTCAGTAACGAGGGGAGTGCGGGAGCGCGCCCAAGGATAGAAATTAAGTTTCAAGTTTCTTTATTTTTGATATACCGTCTATCAAAATAAGTGTCTAAACTGTGTACAATATAAAAAGATTGCAAAAAACAATTAAAAATAAATAAAAGCAGTATTTTGTCAGATATTAAAAATCCTAGACGAATTCAGGTTAACGTACATGAAACAGAAGGAAAGTAGGGGAGGGAAAGGTTGTTTAAAATACATCAAAGTAAAATTAATAAAAAGAGGACGGTGAATGGGGAGTGGCAAAACATTAGAATGGGAATCGCTTCAGAAGAAGCATTTGATGTTTCAAAGCTTCACAAGAATCAAGGGATTAAGAGGCAGAAGCTGATTCTAAAGAGTAAAGGCTTCTTTAAAGAGGAAAGTTTTAAGTTTGGCCAGGAAAAGCAAAGAGGGACCCAGACAAGCTTACATAGGGCCCTGAAGGACCACTGCTGGAGACATTCTGCGGCTAGGGCCTGGTCAGGCAATGGCTAGGTCCTGAAGAGAAAAGGTAGGTATCAGAGAGCCTGGCTGTTTTGGGAGGTCTAGTAGTGGCAGGGTGGGGTGAGCCGAAGACTCGGAGAAAGAACCCGGATTGGAGGGAAGTGCTCTAGGGGCTGTAGGTGGCTCAGTAGGCCACATGGGTGCGTGGAAGCAGTGGGTAATGCCACAAGTTCAAGTTAAGGGCCCTCAAGCCAAAATTGCAAAAAGGGCTTCCAGAACAGGGGCTCTATCTCAGAAGATCCGGCAGTGACTGCAAATGGGCTGCTTTCTTGGGTACCTCTCCACTGCAGGGACTGTATAGGCAGAATTTATGCTACTGCCTAGGGGCTTTATTTAGAGTGTCCACATCTTACAGAAGCTTACTACAAAGTCTAAGGATTCGAGGAAGCATAAAGGCGGTAATTTTCAGTTGTCTATGGGTAGTTTCAGAGTCTACAGATTGATTTTCCCATGGATTCTTAACCAGCTCTGAAAGGGAAAACATGTGCATATTTTCCTTTTTGAAATTTGACCAGAGAAAACGTACCAGCAATGATTAATACCTTTGTTTTATGCAGGTTCTTTTTCCAGTCAGAATGTGTAGTTTTGAAAATGTAGACTTACACATTTTGTTGCATTCCCTGCCCTAACTCCTCTCAGGGGATTGCCTTCACTCAGTTTTCAAATAGGTCTTTGAAAGTGTCCCCACAGAAATCTGGACAATGAAGTAATGCAGCTGTTCTATGTTTTCTTCTAGGCGTGACGAGCATCCCCACCATTGAGTCCCTCCGTAGCTGTGGCCTTTTGTTACCTGATATGCTGCTCACATCAAGGTCTGAACAATCCAGCCAAGTTCCTAAATTACTCTTTGCAGGTGAAAAGCAAGCTTCCCAAGAACGTGCAGAAGGTACCCATCACAGGTCAAGTAAGGCTGTAGGAGATGAAAATGTAGCCTTAGAATGCATTAGTAAGACAGCTTCTGCACAGAGCCCGACAAGATCAAGGACTGGGGCCTTGCCCACAAATTCTGTTACTGATATGAAAAATGGAGGGGTAGCTGTAAGCTTGGACAGTGCTTCTGAATTACATAACATTTCTTTGGACCCACCGACTGAGCTCACCGTGGCATCAATGAGAGTGATCAAAGAAACACTTATTTTCAAATCTTCCTCAAAAAGCAAAAGCAGCTCCAGTTCCTCCAGCTGTACAAACAAGACTTCTGACTTGGGTAACTCTTCAGATGAACTTAGTAGCAAGTTTCGGTCTCAGAGACTGGACTCCTCTTCCTCTTCCGGAGAAATGAACTTATCTAGTCCAACCTTGACTCCCATTTTTACACCAAAACATTCTTCTCCCTCTGTGACTGTGCCTTTGGTGTCATCCTTCCAGCTTGGCTTTCCAACAAGGGAATTGAACTTGGGTAATAGCATGACTTTGCCAAAAGTCAGGACCCCCACCACACCCAGAGATAGTATCCAACTAGCCAAGAAACATTACAGCCAACCTCAGCCTGGTGGAGCAGATCATTTTCATCACATTGTAAACATTGATATCTGTTCTTTTAAGCCCATAGTATTACCACCACAAACAGTGCAGGTAGAAGAGACAGACATTGATGATGTCCCAGAGAAGATGGAAACAGAAGAGGATGAAAGTGAACCTGTAACAGAGGTTGTCTTTCAGCAACTTAGTACAGGATACAAAGATGATATGAATCTAGAGGCTGAAGTTACAATGGAACCTGGAAGCAAACCTCCCACTCCACCGCTACATAGGTTTCCATCTTGGGTAAGAGGCTTATCAAATATATTTTTAAAGAGATCCCAAGTTTCTTTACTATCAAATTACTCAGTACTTCACGAACCATTGAGTCTTGGGAAGTATGTCAGGAAAGCTATTTTTAAAAATATTTCCATAATTTTATGGTCAGTTCTGCAAACCATCTAACTACCTAACTACAAAGTCAGATGGTTAGATCAAAGGCTTTCAAACTGGTCCCAGTAAAAGGGCAATGTTATAAATAGGTACCCATATTTATGCACCACATGAATGTGTAAAAGTACAGAATACTAGCATTTTTGTAGGTACATGTACACTTAACCCATATATTAAAAGGAATCAAGTCAATTTGTAAACCTTCACACTCCTTTCCATACTTACTAACTGCAATATGGAATGGACTAGCACTTCAAATTAGATCGTGTTTATCTCTTCAGATCTTTCACAAAACTTTAAAAACCACTATGTTTCATCGCTTTTTAGGCTATAGCTCTGATGAATGTTAATGGATCTTTCTTTGTGATCTAATTATGTAAACCGAATCGAGCTCCTATTTTTAGGAGATGATTCTGTAAATAAGACTAAGAATTAGATTAGATTAGATATACATGACTGCAGGTTACTAAGCGCTGTTCTGTAAGGATGTGTGTAAGTGGCTTGATATATAAATGCAATGGACATATTCACATGGTTGGAAGATCCTAAGGCTCTGATTGGCTTGACCAATTGGCTTGGACAACTATATAGGATCCCTATGGGAATGAAAGGGAGAGTGGGGATGGCATGGATGGTCTTTATCTGCTTTCATTTTTCTATGCTTATGTTTTGCAGCAAGCTTTTTTCCCACATTAAGCACGCATTAGTGCTTAATGCGGTTTAGTAAAAGGGCCATTCAGCTGAATACCTGATAAAATTGATCTAGATGAGGTATTATTGGTGAGAGAGTCAATGACAGTCCTGGGAGTAAAATTGGACCCAGGACTTACAATGAGTTGTCAAGTGGTAAAGTATGCTTTGCACAGATGCATTTATTGTATCGTTTAAAACCAATGCTGTCACCAGTTGACTTTCGTGCTGTTGTACAAGCTATGATTTTGTCACGGCTGGATTACTGCAATGTCCTTTATCTGGGAATAACTAAAACCAGGTGCAGGACATTGCAGGTGATCCAGAACGATGCGGCCAGATTGATAACTGGAACGCCAAGATATGAGCATATTACCCCATATATCTGACAACTGCATTGGCTACCAGTTATATTTAGAATCCAATATAAAGCAATTATGCTATGTCATCAATTTCTATGTGGCACGATTCCCAAATTTTTTAAGTGTTTGATGTCTGGTTACAAACCATCAAGATCATTGTGTTCTGAAAATTCAGCACTGTTGAAAACAAAGGCCAATCCCCAGTATGTGGAAATGAATGCTATAACCTTTTCATGTTTAGAAGTAAAACTGTGGAATGGCCTTGTTGGCCAAATTCGGAAATGTGGTGATAGGAGTTGATTCAGGAAACTGCTGAAAAAGCAATTATTTGTTGATGCATTTATATGAGAATTTGACCTATTGTAAGGATTGAATCTTTCTGCTTTTGCTTTTATCTGTTCATACCTGTTTCAATATTTTATGTATATAATTTTATTGTAAACCGTTTTGGAATAAAACGGTATAGAAATTTAAAAAATAAATGAATAGATGACTTTTAATTGGTCATTGGACTGCTAAATATTGATCTGGTATGTACAAATTTATATTTATACTAGCTCACTTTGTTGTTCAAAAACTATATTATATCAATCAATCAAGTAACTGAAGTTATTTAGTGAACACTCAGACCCACAGCTGAGGTCTCAGTGAAAAAATCACGGAGCAGCTGTTTTGAGAGACCATCATCGTTGTTCACAGTCTCACCCACCAAACAACAGCTAAATAACTACACAAAGATGGTAAAACATAACCAACTTAGCTTTGAATGGAGTGGGTAATCGATATAGCTGCTCCGGGTTCCTTTTATTCAAATGACTGCATTCATTACAACTGCCGACCCCCCTACCTAGGTTTCACCGACTGGCTTCTTCAGGAGGGGTACTACAAATGTAAAACAACCACATTAACACTAAAACACTTCAGTTACCACTACTATGATTTTTACACTGTAATCATAATTAACTACCGCACCATTCACACTCAAACCTACCGGCATAACGCACTCCACACTACTCACAGACACATTAGCTTCTGGCGACGAATTTCCATCAGCGGGCCCCTCCATATATGCACATCCCCTTCAGCTACGTCATACTGACGTCAAACTCGTCACTGCAATCTAACCACAAACCTACTCCTTCTATAAATGAAACCACTCGATTTCATTATTTAACCCTGTAGGGGTCAAAGTATGCCACTGAAAAATGAATTTTTGTTCTAAATATAATAAACTTTGAGTCACATCCCCTGTTGTTTTATGTGTCCTAGCTATCACTGTATATTTAACATCTTCTATTAGATGCTGCTGTTCAAGCCAATGGTTCACAAGAGGAGCCGACATACGATTACATCTAATGTTACTCAAATGTTCGGCAATTCGAGTTTTAATAGCCCGCCGAGTGTGCCCAATGTAATAAAGCCCACATGGGCATATTATACAATACACAACTGCCATAGAAAGGCAATTAGTATTAGTTCTTAAATAAAATCTCTTACCACCTGATTGAGGAATAAGTACTTGGTCAGTATTGAGGACATGAGAGCAATATACACAATGGGCACAGCTTACATGAGGACCCCCATAATTCTGTTGACCGGGGGCCTGCTGTTTAAGAATTTGGCCCAAATTACGGCCTCGAGTGTAAGCAAACAATGGAATTTGGTTCATGCTTTCATGTACCTGCAACACTGACCAGTGCTTCAAAATAATTTGTCTAAGTTGTTGACTCCTACTAGAATAGGGTAATACACATACTAGGGCCCCACTTTTCTCTTTCTCCTTTGTATGAAATAACCACTCCCGCTGACAATTACGGGCTCTTTTCCATGCTATTTTGACCACCCTAGAGGGGTAGCCACGTTCTATAAATTTTGCATATAATAGTGTGGCCGGCTGATGGAAATCCCCTTCGTCAGAGCATATCCTTCTCAATCTCAAGAAAATTGCCCTACCGGTATACTGTCCCGGAGGGGCTTAGGATGATAGCAGTGGTAATGGAGGAGTGTGTTACGGTCGGTAGGGCTTCCGATACAATGTGGTGTCAAAATGTACCTGAGAAATCAAACTGGGATTTGACTACCTGAATGTCCCAAAAAGGATACCTTATTGGAACTCATTCATGAGTGAGAGAGATATTAAGATCCACCTGATTTAATTCCTTAAGGAATTCCTCCAACTCGTAACGTTCCCCAATTCCACGTAAAAAAAGATATGTCATCTATATATCTATCTCCCAGAAGCCTACTCTGTTAAACCACCTAGATGTATAGCACATACTTTTCTTCATATTCAGACATAAAGAGGCAGGCGACTGAAGGGGCCACTGTGGCCCCCATCGCCACCTGCCTTAGTCTGAATGAAGAACCTATCTATAAACTGAAAGTAATTTTGACAAATCACAAATTCTGGCCAATGTACCCACTAGTTCCTTCTTCTGTACTGACACATTTACATTGTCTATAGATTTCTTTATAATTGCCAGGGCCGCCGATTGTGGCACATTGGTATACAGTGCTGCAACGTCTGCAGTAACTAAAAATTTACAAGAAATGATTATCACTTCCTTGCAAGATTTGCAGGAAGTGAGAAGAGAATCACGTACATAAGACTGTTTCTATACTCACTTGTTCACAGATGAAACTATCAATGAACCTCGATAATGGTTCCAGCACTGAACCAATGCCTGCCACAATCGACGGCCCGGGGGGCATGTGGGGGGATTTATGAATTTTAGGGATGAAGTAAATATAGGGGATTTCAGGGAATTCAACGTCAAACTCTTGAATCTCCCTGACTGTAATGACTTCCGCCTGACGAGCGGTATGTAATACAGTATCGATTACTTTTTTAATATCTTGAGTAGGATCTCCATTAATCTCCCTATAGAAACTCTCATCCAACAACTGTCTAAATGCTTCTGTACAGTATTGTTGGTGATCTTGTATCACTATCCCGCCGCCTTTATCGGCGCGTTGGATAGTGATAGTGGGATCCTGCTGTAAAGACTTGAGTATGCTAAATTGCTGCGAAGTTAAATTCGAGCCACAATGGACGTTAGAAGTCTCAATTCTTTCTACAATCCTGTAAAACTTGCTTTTCAAAAGCAGCCACCGAGACGTCAGGTGCTCCAGGCGGGATCCACTTAGATTTCACTTTCATGCCTCTTACTGGTTCCGCAGGATCAAGAGCAGGAGATGTCTCACCAAAAAACCCTACAGGGTTAAATAATGAAATCGAGTGGTTTCATTTATAGAAGGAGTAGGTTTGTGGTTAGATTGCAGTGACCGAGTTTGACGTCAGTATGACGAGCTGAAGGGGATGTGCATATATGGAGGGGCCCGCTTGATGGAAATTCGTCGCCAGAAGCTAATGTGTCTGTGAGTAGTGTGGAGTGCGTTATGCCGGTAGGGTTTGAGTGTGAATGGTGCGGTAGTTAATTATGATTACAGTGTAAAAATCATAGTAGTGGTAACTGAAGTGTTTTAGTGTTAATGTGGTTGATTTTACATTTGTAGTACCCCTCCTGAAGAAGCCATTCGGTGAAACCTAGGTAGGGGGGGTCGGCAGTTGTAATGAATGCAGTCATTGAATAAAAGGAACCCGGAGCAGCTAATATCGATTACCCACTCCATTCAAATGCTAAGTTGGTTATGTTTTACCATCTTTGTGTAGTTATTTAGCTGTTGTTTGGTGGGTGAGACTGTGAACAACGATGATGGTCTCTCAAAACAGCTGCTCCGTGATTTTTTCACTGAGACCTCAGCTGGGTGGGTCTGAGTGTTCACTAAATAACTTCAGTTACTTGATTGATTGATATAATATAGTTTTTGAACAACAAAGTGGAGCTAGTTATAAATATATTTAAGTATATCACTTGGATAAATAAATTCCCTTGAGGTACAAGATGTACAAATTATACCTGCTATTTTTAAAACTTTTATGTTTTCATATTTTAATGTAATACATTAATAGAGATACCAAGGAATAAATACAGAAAAAGCAAAAGGAAAAAGGAAATCTAAATGCCCTCAGACCTCCATATAAAACTGAAAAGAACAGGAGAATCAAGAAAAGGAAAGAGGAGAAATTACAATAAAGTAAAACTAATACCTGGAAAAGGGCCTGAATCTTCAAGAAGAATAATTAGAGCCTTACATTATCTGAAGGGATTAACCAGTAATCTTATGCAAGAAGCCCTATCCCACTTGCAGTGAGGACAGATCTCTTTTTATGAAAAGCTGAAATTGTGAAGATTCAAAGGACACATATACCAATTAGTATTACAATAAAATCTCAGACAAATCTGCGTTCCAAGACAATGTACTTCCTGAGCAGCAGCTAAAAATTTATTTCTTCTATCTTGTGTTATTTTACATTTTGAGCCCATCAGGACCTTAGGACCCTCCCATTGCATCCTAAGATGCATTGGAGGGGGAAGCCCATCAGTTCTCATGCACACAGCCCTATAGGCAGGAGGGAGTGGGCTTACTTCCTGCTGAGTTGCATCCAAAGGTACGGGGTTTGTCAGGGTATATGGGGATATGTCAGGGGATGTAGGGAGATATTGGGGGGATGTAGGGAGATATTGGGGGGAAGTAGGGAGATGTCAGGCGGGATGTGGGAGATGTCAGGGGGAAGGGTGTTTGGGGTTTTGTGGGGTGGGAGAGGAAGGGAGGGAGACAAAATTTTTTTCTCCCTGCTGATTCAGCTGATCCTGGCAGGGGATTCTACCTATCAGCTGAGCCGGCAGACTACACTGAAACCAGCGAGCTGAATGGGGATTCCTCTGCCGCGATCAGACGAGGTAGTTGGGTATGTCTGCAAAACTTGCTTTTGTGTGTTTTCATATAGATGTTTTTATTTTTGAAAATAGGCCAAAAAAGATGGATTTAGTAAGAACCCAAACGTCTACATAGGTCATTTTCAAAAATAAAAGATAAGACATCTGGCTGTTTTGAAAATAGACTTTTTCTCTACTAGATTTCTGTATATATATTTTTTTTTTTTCAAAACGTCCAACTTAGACAGACATCCTATTGAAAATGCCCCTCAAAGTGTTATTTACCTGCGGTATAGCAAGCTGAAAACTGTGCGAGCACATCTCAAAGGATCCCATGGTCACTCATATGAGAAAAAATATAGTTGGACACTCAGTATTACATATAATGTGAATATAAGATAAAACCGTTGAGCGAAACGGTGGGCCTCAGTTGGGCCATTAAGATAAGTGTTTGGTTTATCTATATCACAGAAACCTTTAATATAAAGCTGCTGGCTTTAACTTGCTCTTTAGTGATTAGAGAGATTTTGAATTACAATATTAAATTAACAAACACTAATATATATTGAATTTAAGAAAAAAAGGTTATAAAAAATATTTTTTGATAATCACACAGGGTTTAGGACCAGTGATGAAAACCTAACCCCCGATTGGTTACGATCTTATTGATTGTAGTCCAGGGGTTTTTTTGAGGTCCTTTTTCCTCTGTTTTATTCACATTATATGTAATACTGAGTGTTCCACTATATTTGTTCATCTGAAGATTATTCTTGGACACTCAATTGAGTTTCCATTTATTTTCACTCATATGAGAAAAAACATTCAACATAAGGGGATCCTATCACATGTTCATCTTCTAATGTGGTGTACAGTCATTTAATGTAAAAAGTGCAAAGAGGGGGGTGTTACATTGGTGAAACAGGCCAGATTCTAAAGACTAGGATCAACTTACTTAGATATCAATATTAAAAATTGCAATACCATACCAGGATGCCATCTCTATTCGGACAACACTTGGAAAAACTGACCACTGCACCAATGATTTATGTTGAGAATACTAAAAGGAAATTTTAAGACAATCCAAGAACGTAAAACCTTTGAAATTAAAATGGTGAAATGTTGTGACACCCACCAGGCAGGAATTAACAAAGAACTGGGCTTTCTTTCACACTAGAAAGAAATTAGAAACTGCTTTCCTCATCTCTCTGTCTCCTGCTTAACCACTCACCCATCCCTCTCCTAACTATCACTGAAATGCTTTCATGTTCTCCTTAAATATACTGATATCTGTCAA
This sequence comes from Geotrypetes seraphini, assembly GCF_902459505.1. Taxonomy (NCBI): domain Eukaryota; kingdom Metazoa; phylum Chordata; class Amphibia; order Gymnophiona; family Dermophiidae; genus Geotrypetes; species Geotrypetes seraphini. The sequence continues at coordinate 99,662,504 of NC_047090.1, read as the reverse complement.
CATTTGCTTATTTCTGATCTGAAGAAGAAGGTTACTTTTGAAAACTCATTATAAAATTCATTGAGTTAGTCCAATAAAAAAAGGTATTACCTTGTTTCCTTTGTTTTTATTGTTTTATTTCTATTTATTACCATTACCCATAGAATTGGCTTTGAAAAATGGCCCTCCCTAGTACTCAATAGATCATCACAAGTGAAAAAAATGTTGTTTTCTGTATGAGTTACATGATAGAAGTCTTGTTTTTACAGCTGCTTAACCCTTATACAGTAATAGTGATGCTGAGTCACCTTTAATGCTATTCATACTCAAGTTGTGGTAGAACATGATTATTTATCATTTACCATACTTGCTGTGTCTGTGTAGATGACCTTCGAAAACTTTGTGTTAACAGACACACGTGTTGAAGCATCTTTAGAAAGAATAAGGGTGTAGGTTTGCCATAAAAAATGTTTTTTGAAGAAAAAGTAAATCAAGGTCATAAAAAGCATAAGAAATGTGCAATATCTAGCTGTTACAGTGAGAGCTGTAAAAAATGACTAATGTATGGGGCACAGACACAGGGGCCTTTTCTAAAGAGTGATAAGTTTTCTACTTATTGTACTTTAACGGTAAATATTTATGTGTGGTAATTTCTAGAAGAGTGTCCACCACGTCCTCTGCAGTTACTGCATTAAAATGTTCTTTACCATGAAATAATATGGTTTGTAGTTAGCACCTCTTCAGTGTACAGTCCATGCCCTTTCTCTGCACATAACCCATCCAGTTCCCACCCCCAGCTATTGATGGCAAATTGGCATGCACTGTCATGTAACAGTTATAGCATATATTCTATATATAATAATAATAACTTTATTTTTCTATACCGCCAGGCGGTTCACACAGAATTGAGCTGGACAATCAGCGAGTTACAATATGCAGGTTCTTAAAATACAGTGAATTACAATGTACAGTTTGTTAAAAATACAACATTATATGCAAGAGTGGACATATTAGAAGTAATAGAAATGGTTTTAGTGTTTAGTGTAGTTATTGTTGTTGTTTAGATGATAAATCTATCAAATAAGGCAGTTTTCATGGTTTTCCTGAACGCATTGTAGGTCAGTTTAGCTCCATTTATGTAGTTGTCCAGCCAAGTTTGCTTGCTTGGTACATAAAAGTCCTATCCAGAAGTTAGGCACAGAATTCCACAATTTCCATTTCCACAATTTCCATTTCCACAATTAACCTAATAGGTTAATTGGCTCTTAATTGGTGCTAAGGATCAATCAGTTGACTTTAGCAAGTGTTGATTGGAACCAATTAGTAATTATGTGCAGAAATGCCTTATGCTCTATCAAAGAACCCTACACCTACTTTCCATCGTGCTTAATTCCAAAGTGGGCATGGCCATGGGGGCAGGGGTGGATTAGGGGTATGCCTGTAAATTAGGCATGACTACACCTGGGACATCGGTGCCAGCATTTACACCAGCCTATGACTAGCATACATGCTCACACCTAAAGCTGGCCGAAAGAAAGCACACTTAAGCTAGTACTCTACAAAGGTAGTTCCATGTGGAACTGCTTTTACAGAATTTACACTTAGTATGCATTGTCCTGGCACCTATCTTTGGGCAATCTTTACTGAATCTATCCCTAACTGTTTAACATACTTTAGTAAAAGGGCACCAGAGATTCCACTGTTATTTGGCAAATTTGGGGCAAATTCGGATTAAGAGATATGACCATGAGATTTGTACTGGAGAAGGTCCTACCTGGGACTACAGAGAGCATGAGATGTCCTTTTTAGGAGATCAGAGAAAAAATGAACATATGGTTGGGGACTTCCCTCCCCATGAACTGTAAGTGCATGAGTATGGAACTCCAGAGAAGGTCTGAGAGAACAAGCAGAGGCTTGAGTGATCCACTCTGTTATCTCAGAGAGAATGTGTGTAGAACTGAGTGCCTCCTTTGCTGAGGAGAGTGAACATGGATCAAAGGATTTCCTATTCTGGAGGACTCTGAGAAAATAAATATGAAACGGGAAGGTCTTATCCATAGGAATTCTAAATAAATAAGTGTTAGGCACAGGGATCCACCCATGGGCTGAAGGAAGAGAGCGAGGGAACTGAGGCCATTCTTTTCTTGTCCCAGAAGGTCTATAAAATAATGAGTAGCGTGAACTAGGGGACATTTGATGAAGCTACTAAGTAGTAGATTTAAAACAAACTGGAGAAAATATTTCTTTACATAACATGTATTTAAACTCTGGAATTCATAGCTGGAGAATGTGGTGAAATCAGTTAGCTTAGCGGAGTTTAAAAATGGCATGGATAATTTCCTAAAAGAGAAGTCCATAGGCTATTATTGAGATGACTTGGGGAAATCCACTGCTTATTCCTAAGATAAGCAGCATAAAATCTGTTTTACTACTTGGGATCTAGCTAGGTACTTGGGACCTGGGTTGTCCACTGTTGGAAACAGGATACTGGGCTTGATGGACCTTTGGTCTGTCCCAGTATGGCAATTCTTGTGTTCTTATGTTAAGCAGAAATTGAGATTCCTTCTCCATGTTTCAGGGGCACACAGAGAATCAGCTCATAGCCAGGATGATTCAAGCTGGTGCTCTGAGGTACCAAGGATCTTAGAGACATTGGAGTAGCATACCCAGAGGTTTTGAGTAGGGAGAGAAATCAAACCTGATTGCCCTGAGGTTGCAGGAGGTGGGAGAAGGCTCTGTACCAGGTATTCTGAGAAGGAAGAAATAATGAAGGCAGGTCAGAGGTCCTGGGAGGGATAAATCTGAGTTTCTGATGGTGTTCTGCTCAGACATTTAGAAGGACCAGCAGTACTGAACTGAGGAGAGAGGAAATCGGAAACCCTGTGGGAATCTGGTCTGGACTGGTTGCATTAGCCATACATTTATTCTGAGTGCATTGCTTCTCATCTATAACAGGAAATATATTTAAATGCACATCCCCATGGTGGCCTGTCCTCCTCTGGCTGACTCCACAAATTATACAAGGCTGAGCTTAATACTTTCTCTTCGTCAGTTTCCCTTCAAGAATTTCATTGCATCATCATTATTATCCACTTTTTTTTTTTTTTTTTTTTTACAGAAGATAAACATCAGATGTGCTAAAGGTTTTTTCCCATTTGGTATCTGTGGGGATGAAAGTTTACAAAATTTAGCAAAGAAAGTAGTCTGATGACTATGTGTAATTCATCACATTTTTATGCTTCTCATTTCTCTTCTCACTCTCTCTTTTTCTTGCTGCCTTTTCCAGAGAGTTATTTCTTTTCATTTGTATTTTCCACTTCTCTGTTAAAATAAAAAATGTAAGTAATTTTCTATGAAGGGGCATTTTTGATAGGACATTTAAGTCTGATTTGAACATTTCCTGCAAGATATCCAAAGTTGGGGCGGAGAAACAGTCATTTTCAAGACCAACAAAAAACTACTAGAAGTCCAAAATATTTTTTGCCAAAATTGTCTATTTGGATGTCTTGGCCACTAGTACATCCAACCTTAAGATGCCTAACTTTATTCACCATTTATGACCACAAAAATGTCCAAGTTCAAAATGTCCAAATCCAGACCATTTTGACATGGGAAGGGCCAGTATTGTAATGGATTGGCCACACAAAGGTGCTAACAGAGCAGTGGGGCACCTTAAAGGACACTGCTGTGAATTTCAAACAAAGGTGCCAGAAATCCATCTCACCATAACCCCCTTATAATGTATGTGAGCCCTCCAAAACTCCCCCAAAACCTACTATACCCACCTACTATTACCACCCCAATAGCCCTTATGGCTACAGGTGGTACGTATATGGCAGTATAGTAGGGTTTTGGGTAGGGTAGTGGTTAGAGTGGCTTATGAGCCTAGGTCTTCCTCTCTGTGGTTCAGTAACCCACCAGGCTACTTAAAACACCTGTGTGATGCTCTACTAGGATTCCTCACACCAGGTGCTGCTGTTCTAGAGACAGGTATGTACTGTTTCATTCAGATTTTAGGGGGTGGGAGGAGTCAGTTACCACTAGGAGAGTGTAGAGGGTCATTACGTAATCCCTCCAGTGATCATCTGGTCAGTTTGGGTACATTTTTGGCACTTAGATGTTTTTAAAACAGGTCTAGCTCCAGATGTCTAAGTTCCATCCAGAACGTCTTGAGAAATCTTTGATTATTGCCGCAAGACATCCAAATGCTATGCCCGTCCAAAATCTGCCCATAACATGCCTCCAAAACACCCCCTCGAACTTTGGATGCACAGTGGCTAGGAAGCCTAGTAAGACATCCAGAAAATCAGCTTCAAAAATTGACACTTGGACATCCTGGCAATTAGAATGTCCACATGCCGGTTTATGCAATCTTTTAGACGTTTTTCTTGTTTGAAAATGCCCCTATTAATATACTGTGGGCATATTTCCAAAGGCTGCATAGATGCAAATTGCATAGGTAGTTAGTAGGCAGCTTTCAAAGAGAAACAAGATGTGTTGGGTTTTTTTTCTTTAGTGTTTGTGTGAACATAAAAGTTCAGGAGATATTATACCCCTTTTATGTAGCTGAAAGTAAGGGAGAAACCATGCCCACACAAGTCTGAAAATGAGCAGAAATCATAAATGTATTTCTTTTCTTATTTGTTTTTATTTAATTCATACTTTGCCAATCGTATCTCACCTCAGTAATCTTCTTTCTGTTAGAAGACATAGAATACTGTACTGAAGCTGTTGTCCACTAATAGTCGCAAACTTTGCAGAAGGGTGCCACTTATATCTTTCAACTCCTCACCTTCACCAGCGGAGGATAGCTCCCTCTTCAGTTAGTACCGAAGCAATTGAACTCCACTGAAACAAAAGAAAAGGAGAGGCACAGGGAACTTCCCCAGAGACAGCATACATTTTTGTTCTGCTCTGTAATTTATGAATAAAGAACAATAATCAACTTAGAAGTATCCAGGAACCAACCTGCAGTGTACAACTAGTACTGTCGCATATTAATCTCAAGGTACACGAAAAATAGTGTTGCTCTTAATAAACTGTTTACGCTTGTTGTATGTGTATATATACACATACAACAAGCGTAAACATTTTTTTTACATACTCATCCAAATGACAGGAGAAGAAGTCTCATGACAGACACCAGCAATTCTCAAGGCAGTAAACAGGTGAATCGGAAGTCTGCACAGGTTAAGCCATACTGAATCCTATGTTTTCTAACAAATAAAAAGATTACCAAGGTAAGAGCCTAATCTTCTATTCTGTTGCAAAGACATAGGATTCTATACTGAAGCTGATGTACCAAAGCAATGCCAGAATCTAGGGAGGGACAGATGAGCTTGCCGCAGCACTGAGAGTAAAATGCAGCATTCTTTCAGGCTACCACATCCACTCTATAGAACCTTGTAAAGGTAAGGAGTGTAAACCAAAAAGCTACTCTACAGATTTTATCAGGCATAACAGCCCGGGACTCCACCCAGGAAGCAGCAATACTTCTAGTTGAATATGCTGTAGAAATAGGTGGCAGTTTTTCGCAGGTCATATATGAAGAAGAAATTGTCATGCGAGTCCATGGAATGTCATGTGAAGCCTTGGAGGCTGGCCTGCCTCGTCTTGATTGGCTGGTCAGCAAAAAAGATGGTCGGATAGACAGGAATCATTGATCCTATCCAGGTAGTGAAGCAGGATTCTTCACACATCCAGCCTCTCCAAAATCCTGTCCTGTTTAACCAAACCCGTAGGGTGAAAAATGGTCAAATGAATCTCTTGATTGATGTGAAAAGCTGAGATCACTTTTGGAAGAAAAGAAGGAACTGTGAGAAACACCAGACTCTTCAAACCTGAGGAGAACCTGTAGTTCCAAGATTCGCCTCGCTGAGACAGTGGCCACCAGAAATACCATCTTAACTGTAAGGTCCAAAAGGGACGTGTTTTGCAGAGGCTCATAAAGAGCCTGATAGAGACCCTTCAGGACAACATTAAGGACCCATGCCAGAAAAGGCTGATGCAATGGAGGATGCAATCTGAGCATCCCCCTCAAGAACCAAGTGACGTCTGGATGAGATACTACGACTGCTTACCTCCCTGAGCCCGAATGCACGAGAGGCCTGCCACCTGTACTTTCAGGGATGCAGCCGCTAGGCCTTTTACAAGTCTGGCTTGCAAGAATGCCAGGATCACCAGAATTGGTGCCTGCCAAAGTCTTACCTGCTCCTTAGAGCACCAGAGTTGGAAAGCCGTCCAGGTTTTAGCGTAAGCTGCAAACTTCAAAGGTTTCTTTGCTCTAAGGAAAGTTGCATCAACTACCTCCGAGTAACCCTTACGAGTTAGGGCCCACAGCCTGTGCTCAAGTCCCTGATAAATCAGCAGGCGAGCAAGCTCCCAGGGGAACAGACCCCAAGCTTTCAATGGATGACAAAGCAAGCTGCCTCCATAGGTACTTCAAGAGATTGGCCTGCGAGCAGCAGCTCACCCTCGCGGGTCTGCATCCTTTTCTTTGCAGAGTAAGCCTAAGAAGGGGATCTCTGGGTACTAAAGCCATGCTTGAAAAAAGAACAGACTTACAAAAAGACCTGAAAATAATAAAAGAAAGCAGAGCAGATCAGAACACACCCTCTGAGCTCTTTTGCAGAAGGAAAAACTGAAGAGGGAGCTATTCTCCACTAATGAAGGGGAGGAGTTGAAAGATATTAGTGACACTCTTCTTAAAAGTTCAGGACTATAGGAGGACAACAGCTTCAGTACAGAATCCCATGTCTATGCAGCACAATGGACCATTGGTACCTTTTAATAAATGGAGCTCTAAATTTGTACCTTAGGCAAGAATAAAGTGGCTTGTCCAAGATCACAAGAGACATGAGTAGGAGAAACAAGATTTGAAGTTTCAACTTTGACTTTCCTGGTTCTTAGGGCTACTGCTCTGTGTTTCTTATTATAGTCATTTGATTTGTTGACTAGAATGACTTACAGATTGACATTACATTCATGTTAAAAAGTTGTGATGTGTGTAATGAAAAATTCAGTTAAAAACAACTTTGTACATCACATCAAAATGAGGTTTACACCTCATTAAAATAATCTCAATTGGTCTTCTCACCCAATGTATTGATATCAGTGCCAAATCTCCCTTAAGCAACCTCTGGGAAGGCTGCATTTTCTTCTGAAAAGGAAATTGCCTTGATTTTCATTCATTTTAGGTTATTTTATTTTGCACTGACTTATTAATGGAAATATATATTGAACAAGAAAATAGGAGAATTTGCCACAGTAAACAAATTTGTGGCAACAAAGTCTACAACAAATTCTTTGTGCCCTTAGGGCTCCTTTTACTAAGCTGCGATAGCGGTTTTAGCGTGCGCTTAGCATGCGCTGAATTGCTCCGCACGCTAGACCCTAACACCAGCTTCGAGCTGGCTTTAGTTCTAGCTGCGTAGCGCGGGTTTAGCGCGTGGAAAAAATCCTGCGTGCGCTAAAAACGCTATCGCAGCTTAGTAAAAGGAGTCCTTAGAATCATAAGAAACTAGGAGGTCTATTACAGAAGATTAGCATGTTATCTTCTTAATGGGTCCTGCTGCAGATAATATGACTAATCTTTGATAAAAGATTCATAAAAGAACCCTAGAATCCTTGTATATATTATACTCTATCAGTCTAAAACATAAACTATATGCAGCCATATTGATTTAGGGACAAGTTGAGCCCTTGTAGCAACCACACATCAGATTCTATTTACTGGGAAAGGCTTATGTGACCAACTGGATCAGTTGATTCAATCTTTTCTTCTCAAAAAACACCCAGAGGAGTAACTAAAAATATTTGATTGACCTATTAGGATTTTAACTATTTATCTTTTTCTTATGAATACATTTTTTTCCTCTGTTTGACAATATCAATCCAGGAAGGTCGTATATATGCAGTGGCCAAATCTGGAATGAGATTATCTGAAGTGACCCCAGGAAATGAATCCCCAAACCAAGGTGAGTGTATAGAAATTAGTTTAAACATTTGGTGATGTAGAACTGTAACCTGTGTCATTGATTGCTTTTACTTAAAAATTATAATAATTGGAATTATTATGACAAATAGCAGAACAGAGCCTGATATTCAGCCAGTAGCAGTCAGTAATTTTTAAGACACTGACTGCTGTAGGCTGAATTTGACCCAGATATTTAACACTGGGCCTAATCTGGGCAATGTCACAGGATATACAGGTCTTGCCTGCCTGCCCGAATTCATCCAGGTACTAACAATATTCAGTCTGGTACCCATAAAATTAAGTTAGAACAGCCTTTTTGCTGAAAATTGCCACTCACTGAGTAATTCTCATCTCCACCCACACTCTGTCCCTGTATCACCCTGGCACTAACTGGATAATAATATGGTGATCTACCCCAAATTTTAGCAGCACTATCCCGTTGTGTGTCACTGAAAATCTTCATATGACCCAATCAGAAGCCTCTCCTACTAAGTTAAGTGGTGCTGAATATTGAGCCTGTAGTGTTTTTGATCCAAATAGGATTCTAGATTACTTGGTTTATAGCACATGAGATAAGAATACACTGACACATCAGTGGGAGAAGTTAGTCAGGATATTTTAATGCTAGTAGACTACATTACTCTTAGAACCAGATTCTATAAATGATGTGCAAAGGGGCTGGGACTTGATATACTGCCTTTCTGTGGTTACAATCAAAGCAGTTTACATATTACATAGACTGGCCACGTAGACAGGTCAACAGAGCAGTGGGGTAGCTTTAGAGGGCACTGCTGTGAATGTCACATAAAGGGTGCCAGATATATATCTCCAATATACAACAACATACAGTCCAGAAATAGACAGAGTAACTTCTCTTATTAAAGTGCCGGTGGGATGTCAAATTTCCCTCTGAGCCATCGTACTCAATACCCGTACTTTGACAAAGAAAGCGAAACACGTTGGTGAAGGGGATTAATACTAATAGCTGAAAAGCTAAGTAGTAAATCATGAATTCATACTACTAAAATGATCTAATGAATTAAGTTATTTATTGATGAAATTTTACATCTTTAATATATTTATGAAATCTAGTAAGAAAAAATTAAGTAAGTTGTGCCTTGAAGGAAGAATGAGGAATTAACCCTATTGAGTACGATGGCTCAGAGGGAAATCTGACATCCCACCGGCACTTTAATAAGGGAAGTTACTCTGTCTATTTCTGGACTGTATGTTGTTGTATATTGGAGATCTTACTAAGAAGAACAGAAATTAGTGACGATGGCTCAGATATATATCTCACCATTTACTCCTCATAATTTATGCTGAACCCTCCAAAACTCTCCCAAAACCTACTAGACCCACCTGTCCACCACCCCAATAGCCCTTATGACTGCAGATGGCACCTATATGGCAGTATAGTAGATTTTTGGTAGGTTTTGATGGGCTCATACGTGACACCATATATATAATGGTTAGAATGGCTTCTGGCCTGGGTCCTCCTCTCAATGGTTCACTACCCCATCCACTATCCAAAAAGAGATGGAAGGAGAACCTAAAAAAATCACAGCACAAGTCAAAAAGGTTATCTGAACAAGCGCAAGGGGAAAGATAAAGTTACTATACAGTGTAAGGAAAAGAACCTCAGAAACCTGCTCAGAATCCGACACAAGGTAAACCAGTCTAAGACTTATTGGTTCCGGCTTTCTATCATAGGTCCTGAAAAACCTTCCAGTGATTTTTCTTTTTAATACCCTTGTGAAAAAAACTATAAAGTAATATAAACTAACTAATATTACTTATAAAGTGAGCCCTTGTAGGAGCGCCTAAAGTGTTCTTTTTTTATAACTATTTCAAACTGGAATCACTAAAATATCAGGCCATAAGCTCATACAAAATAAGCCATCTGATGGAAACCTCATGAATAAGCAGAAAGTTAGCTGCAAAACAACTTATCTTAAGAATTTGGTTCCTTTCCCCATCTACCAGGTTACTTAAGACACCTGTGTGATGCTCTACTAGGCATTCCCATTCCAAATGCTGCTATTCTAGAGACAGGTATGTTTTCTTTCATTCAGATTTTTTGGAGGGGGTCATTGAGCATTGGGAGAGTGTGAAAGGGTCATACATTCATGTATCCAGTGGTCATCTGATTAGTTTGGGTACAGATCTCGCTCCGAACATTTAAGTTCCATCCAGGACGTTTTACAAAAGATTTGATTATCCCTGCAAGACGTACAAGTCTAGCACATCCAAAGTCCGCCTCTTAACATGCCTCCATGAACTCTGGACGCACAGCAGGTGAAATGTCTTGCTAGATGTCCAGGAAAACGGTTTCGAATCGGCATTTAGATGTCTTAGCGATTAGGACATCCAAGTGCCGACTTAGGTGTTTTTTTTTTGGACATTGTAGTTTTTTTTATTATGCCCTTAAAGTTAAGTGTCAGGATGATGCTTCGTAACCGCAAATTCTATAAAGGCAATTTCCATGTGGAACTATCTTTATAGAATACTAGCTTAAGTCATTTTTGTGCCTTACTTGAGGCATTTAAAGCCTGTCAAAGCAGGCAGGCAAGAGGGTTTGAGGTGAAGTGGGTGGCTTACACGTTCCTTATTAAGCCAAAGGTTTAATGTGAATAAATTTTTAGGAGGAATGACTTTACCCAATCTATAAATATATTACTGGCTTAACATTCCTCAGCTCTAATGTACTGTACCTCCTAAGCTTTTTGCCTGAAGTTGCATATAAAAATGTTATAAGCAAAGAATTTAAAAAATAAAGATATATTACTACTAGAGTGCTTGTTTGGCATGTCTGAAAGAATTGCTTCATGGTGATATAATGCAATCCTGGGTATTGTCAGAGGAGTATCAAGCTGGGCAATAGGTTCGTTGGTGCTTTTGACACCTCTTCCATCTAACGCATGGGTGGAAGAATTTAAGAAGGAATCCCATTATGACTTGCATACAGTATGTAAATATCGTAACATTCCAAGAGATAAGCTAATGTCTTTCTTCCCATTATTTAATAATCCCATGATATCATTTTCTACATACTTTTTGAATATGAGAATTTGGAGGCAATCTGATATAAACTATTTTTGGCAGTTCCAGGCAGAGGGAGGGAGACAAACCGTTCCACAAGCTGGTAGCGCAGTTCAGGGTACCACGAGATACACATTGTTTATATTTGGAAATAAGAAATGCTGTGATTAGAGGTTCCCAGCATAAGTAGAGTGAAAAGATCTTCCACAGTAAAATAATTTGTTCACCAGACAGTTGTGTATTAGAAGCTGGGTTAGGATTCATGTGTTCTCCATCTTTATAGATAAAATGAACAATTGATTTTGATTTGATTTAACTACCTGCCTACCAAACTCATGCTCAAAGCAAAATACAATTCCAGTAAAGTAGGTGTATCCCTGCCCCAGAGGACTGACAGACTAAGTTGATTCCTGGGGTAATAGAAGGTGAATTGACTTGCCCAAAGTGACAAGATGCATCAGTAGGAGAAGTATATTTGAACCCCTCTTTTCTGGATGTCAGCCCACTAACCATTAAGCCAAGCTGAATTTGGTAAGGAGGAATACTGCTCTATATGGAGAAAAGCACATACAAAGAGCAATTCTATAACTTTGCTGCCGGGTTATGCTAGTATTTTGTAACAGGAAGTAGGTATTCACTTTCCTTTATAGAATAAACTTATACCAAACACTCTCCAGGCACCTGATTAGATCTGTCCATTATCAATTCAACATCTGAGTAATACAGATTTTGCTAGGCCAGCTCCTAGTGTTAGTACCTTGAGATTACTGCTAGAGACGATCACCCACTGGACCATCAGGGATGGATATGAGCCCCACCTAAAGGAAGGAGAGTTTCAAAAACAGATTGAAACAAGGAAATCTGTGCTTAAAAAGATTATGGAAACCAGATTATTCTCTCTGACTGAGGCATACTACCTGGGAAAGCAAGCAAGCATTCTAATGGAAGATTAGGTTCTTATCTTTGCTAATCTTCTTTTATGTAAACAGGAATATCAGTGTTGACTAACTGGTATTTACCCTCCTTTACTGCAAAGACTGTACAGAGCCTAATTTAACATATTCTTCTGCTCCTTCTTCTCTCACTGTGGGCTGTGCTAGATTTCCTAAGTCTATATCAAAGCAGTTAGTTAGCCCTAGTGTGTACAACAAGAGAGAAGGGGCACAGGGATTCGCCTGCTCCTGATATAGGCTGAAGAAATTGCCAGACAAATCCATCTTGAAATGGTCACCTTTGAGGCTGACCATCCCTATCGTGCTGCACCCAGGAGCATAAAGAGATCCAGCAGGCGAAATTCATCCATCATCTCTAAATAGCAAAGAAGAACTCTTTGGACATCCAGGCATTTTAGGACCTTGTCTTCCTTCTTTGCCCTGCAAGGCAAAAAAGCCAGGAGATGCACTTCCTGATTTATGTGAAAACTAGAAACTACCTTCGGTAAGAAGGAAGGTACCATTCGAAGTGAGACACCAGACTACAAAATCTTGAGGAAGGGTTCCCTGCAGGACAGAGCCTGCAATTCTGATACCCTTCAGCCACTAAAAACACCATCTTGACTGTTTCCATGAGCAAGGCCTCCTCCAAGGGCTCATAAGGAGCCCGAGTTAGGCCCACAGGATGAGATTAAGATTCCATGATGGAAAAGGCTGGCGCACAGGAGGGCGAAGATGTAATGCTCTCTTTAAAAATCTGGACACATCTGTATGTGAAGCCAAGGTTCATTGTTTGGTCTGCCCTCTAAAGCAGGAAAGACCTGCTATCTGTTCCTTGAGTGAACCTACTGCAAGGCTTTTATCGAGCCCTTCCTGTAGAAAGGCTAAGACCATGGCAATTGGAGCCTTGGTCGGAACTGTGTGCCTCTTACCGCATCAGCTCTGGAAACACTTCCATGCCTTCATATAAGCTGCCAAAATCGGCTTCTTCTTAGATCTTAGCAGGGTGGTTATCACCAAGTCCGATTACCCTTTGCACACTAAGTCTTCACACTCAAGAGCCAAGCCATAAGACCAAAATGGACTGGCTCTTCCAGGACAATGGGGCCTTCAGAGAGAAGTCCCAGATAACAGGAAACTTGAGTCCCTTGCCCCTCTGCAGACACACCATGTCTGTATACCTCAGCCATATTGGCCAGTCTGCAGTAACCAGAATTACTTGCCCCTTGTGGGTCCATATCCTTCGGAAGACTCTTCCTGTCATCAGCCACAGGGGAAACACATACAGAAACTCTGCTTGAGGCCAGGGCTGGATCACGGTATCCAGGCCATAGCTTCCTGGCTTGTATCTTTGACTGAAAAATTGAGTGGCCTTCTTGTTGCTTGCTGATGCCATGAGATCAAACGTTGGTCACCCCCAGTGCTGTAGAATGCTGTCGAAGGCTTCTTAAGACAGAGACAACTTTCCAGGATCTAGTGTCTGATGACTCAGGAAATCCACTTGCACATTGTCCACTCCTGCTACATGTGCCATCGAGAGAGACAATAGATGGGCCTTGGCCCATTGGAACAGCATTTGAGCCTTTAATCTCAGTGGTGCACTCCTGGTGCCTCCCTGCTGGTTGACATAGGCTACCGCTGTGGCATTGTCCAAGAAGACAAGGACCGCCTTGCCCTCCAAGATGCTCTCCAGAGCCAGAAGGGCTAACCTGATCGCTCTCAGCTCCAAGTGATTGATTGACAACCCCTCTGTAAGGGTGACCAGCAGCCCTGTAATGGGCATACCTGGTAATGGACTCCTTAGTCGAAGAGGCTGGTATCTGTCATCAAGATTTCTCATTTGGATATGCACAGAGGCATTCCTTGGGCTAGGGACCATCAGTCCAGGCTGCGCAGAGCTGTGTTTGTCAAAGGCAGCATTAAGGGACCACCGGGAGAGCAGCACCTCCAGTAGAGGGTGTAAATGCACTCTCACCCAGGGTACTACATCTATCATTGCTACCATGGACCCCATCAACTGAAGATAATGCCATGCTGTTGGATCTGGCCTGTCCTTTAGTGCCAGAATCTAATGCCTGAGCTTCATTCTGCACACTTCCAGAAGAAAGACCTTGTTCTGAGCTGTATCAAACAGTTATTCTAGGTATTCCAGAACCATGTTAGAGCCAAGTGACTCTTTCTGAAATTTATCACCCAGCCTAGGCTCTGCAGAAGCTGGGTCAATTGGGTCACCACTGCTTTACCCTCTGCCTTGGATGGTGCCCTTATTAGCAATATGTAGAAGCTGATAAAGATAAGGCTGAATTTCTTAATAACTATTTCTGTTCTGTGTTCACAGCTGAAGCACTGGGAGCAGGACTGCAGAAGACAAATGCAAATAGGGCTGGAGGTATGGTAGACCCTGATTGATTTTCAGAGGATTGTGTTCGTGAGGAGCTAGCTAAACTTAAAAGTGAACAAAGCGATGGGGCCAGATGGTGTATTGTCAAAGGTTTTGCTAAAATCTAGCACATTCCCTCTACCCAATTCTATGGTCACCCAGTCAAAGAAATTGATTAGATTTGTCTGACAAGATCTACCTCTAGTGAATCCATGTTGCCTCTGGTCCTGTAATCCACCAGATTCCAGTAAATTCACCATTCTCTGTTTTAAAATCATTTCCATTAATTTGTTTACTACAGAAGTCAGACTTACTGGCCTGTAATTCCCTACTTCTTTCTTACTTCCACTTTTGTGTAGAGGGACCACATCCGCCCTTCTCCAGTTCTCCGGTACCACTCCTGACTCCAGAGAAGCATTGAAAAAGTCAGTCAGTGGAGCCACCAGAACTTCCCTAAGTTCCTTTATCACCCTTGGATGTACACCATCCGGTCCCATCGCTCTGTCTATCTTTAATTTAGCTAGCTCTTCACGAACACAGCCCTCTGAAAATCGATCAGGGTCTACCACCAGTGTCATAGTAAGGCGGGATGTGGTCCGCCCTGGGAGTGGTCTTCCTAAGGGTGTGGCATCCCTCCTCCTCTCTGCCAACCCCCCCTCCCCCCCGCTCCTCTCCTTGCCGTACACGCGTGCACTTTGCCTTTCCCGTACATTTTTATTTTTATTTAAATATAACAAATTATAATACATACAGTATTTTAAAGTAATATGAGTCCACATCAAGGGAGCGAAAGAGGTCATTCTTGAACATACATAACCAACAGGATAAAGGAAAAAAGCCTGTATATTTCTTATTTTAAGTTTTAATTTGAACACCTGTCTCTCTATCAGGAATCCTTCCAACCGACCAGGTTCAAAAAAGGCACATGACATATTTAAATGGGAGGGGGACCCCCAAATTACCATCTTCTATTCAGGGTGCTGCTGCTCAAATCCACATCAGTAGGCAGAGCACAGTTCATATGTATCTGCTTTAAGGCATATGCTGGTTTAATACCTGAATATCTTTTGAATTCATTTATATTTACCACTTCAAAACATTCTAGGAAATCTCAGCCGCTATTTGCATTTCCGTCCGCCAAGGGTTGTAAATTTAAGAGATTTCATCAGCGTCTTTTATCCTTTCAAGCATTCTCTTGGGGGCAAGGGTCTGAATCATCTAGTTGTGTCCTCTAATACCTATCACCAATTTAGACATGCTTTTAAAAACTTATCTCTTTATTAAATCATTTGGAAGTTTGATATAATCTGTTTATTGCATTTATTTTGTAGATTCTTTATCTTTTGTGAACCGCATAGAACTGAACGATTTTGCAATATACGGCCTCTTTTACAAAGCCGCGCAGCAACAGCCCCGAAGCCCTTTAATCTCTATAGGTTTCGGGGCCATTAGCGCAGTGCAGCCACTAGCGCAGCTTTGTAAAAGAGGCCGATAAAAGTGGTTCCGTTACGTTAACTCATCCTGCATAATGGGACGGAAGAACCTTGGAAGAGGAGGGGAAAGCTGCAGTGGGGACTTAGAACTGCAGTCCACGTTAGATTTTTGATACAGGCTGCCCATCCCCCACCCCCTCCCAATTAGATCCCCTCCCTACCATACACTTCTTTTGGTTTCAATTTTACACTCCCTTGGCCAGAAAAGATGAGTAAAGCAACACGTCTGCCTCCCATCTAATGCTGCACCTCATCTTTGTGCTTAATGCTCTCCAGGGGTTGATTTTATCTAGATTTCTTTCCTCCTGGAACAGTGAAAGAAACCCCCTTAATAAATCAAGGCCATAATGTCTTCCTGAAATAGGTTAATGCTGTCAGCTATGCTTCTACTCCCTCAGCATCTGGCAATACAGAAAATTCTGATTATATATAAACAGCCCAAAGCTAAGCGCTCCTCATATGATCATTAGACAGCTTGAAAGCTTGCAGACCTAAGTCAAACTGTTAAAAATATTTAACTCCTTTCTGCTGGAAGGTCATCTTCCAGCCAGGGCACCTGGATTCAAGGACATAGAAAGAGCATTTTTAAAGGGAACATCTTGATTTTTTTTCCCTAAAACAGTCATCAATGAGATTCTACTAACTAGTCCCTGACAGAAACCTTTAAAGCGATACAGTTATGAAAGAACATGTTTAACCCTTTCAGGACCATAAGGATCGTAGGCCAATTTTTGTGGTTTTGACGACATTTTTATGGTAAAAAGGGCTTGCAGATGCCAAAAAATTGATTTTTTTTGTGAAATATCATTATTTTTTTTTTAAAAAATCAAACTTCTGGCTTATGGACAGTGTGGCAAGTGAATCTTCTCGTCAATCTGGCAACGACGCTAATGAATGAATGTCGGAACCAGTTTGTTTACATAAAGGCAGTATCATATGGAATCCGTACATATCAAATTTAGAACTATAGACTATCCCAATCAAAATTTATAGGATTTTAAAGTTATGGGACAAATATGTCCCTTGGTCCTGAAAGGGTTAACCGATGTTTCAAGTTGCAAAGCTGCTATGTAGGTGGAATAAGTTGATAAAGAAGAGGGTGATACAACTGAGTAACTAGCTGAAGTGCTGGATCATGCATCCTCTTTTTCTGCCAAAAACAGAGCAAGTGTATTTCAATTGTGCTATAATTTATACAGTTGTCTCACATAAGGGGCAAAGAGCACCTGAGATCAGCTACCACTACTCTTTTTGGAGGGAGGGAGGACAGGATTTAGCTCACACATGTTCAGCAGTAGTACAAGATGAATTCAGATACAGTCCCCCCTCAAATTTGGCAGTACTTAGCTAGCTACCTGCTGATATTCAGTGCGAGATAGCTAGATATCTCTCGCTGAATATCTGGTTCACCAGATTAGCCGGTGACCCTCTATATTGCGGGACATAGCTGGTCACTGCCAATATTCAGCGGCTGTTCGGCTAAGGCTAGTGACTAGATAAACCTGCCTAAAAAGCAGGTCTCCTCTTTGACAGTTAAACCTACATGACTTCTCAGAAATGAACCTCCCACATCTTTCTCTAGACCAGGGGTAGGGAACTCCGGTCCTCGAGAGCCATATTCTAGTCGGGTGTTCAGGATTTCCCCAATGAATATGCATGAGATCTATTTGCATGCACTGCTTTCAATGCATATTCATTGGGGAAATCCTGAAAACCCGACTGGAATACGGCTCTCGAGGACCGGAGTTCCCTACCCCTGCTCTAGACAAAGCTCCTAGACAACTGAGACTTCTCACCCCTCTCTTACCTTCCCTCCCTTTCAAGACCCCTTCCCCCCTCCCCCATCCCCTTTCAATCCCTTTCTGCAAGTCGCCTAGAGCCTGAATAGGTATATGCCACACACAAATAGAAGATTAGATTAGATTACATCTTTCACTGCTATGCATCTAAGCCAAGGTAGCAAACTCTGACCTGGATATTCAGTGCCAGTGGTCAGATATGGCTCCAGCATTGAATATCCAGGATCGCCATGGACCACTGGAGGTAGCCGGGCTGCCTTCTGCAGTCTAAAGTGAACATCAGGCCCAGTAGGTATTTCCCTATCCCCAGAGAGCTTACAATCAATAGGTTTGACTGGACTAGAAAAGCCCCTGCCTGGCTAAATCATGCTGGCTGTGGCAAACCCAGAAATTCTGTGGCTCTTAACCAGATAGTGCCATTGAAATCCAGTCTGTTCTTTTCAGCACTATCTGAGCAGTATGGGGATGGAGTATGGGTAGAGCTGGCGTTTATACAATTCATGGTGATTTTCAGATCACTGACCCACTAAAGGTAGGACAGCAATAAGGTACCAGGTTGAATATGCTGATAAATATCGCTCTGTTTATACCATGGCCCAGATCTGAAAATCCAGGTATAAAACATCCCATGGCAGCTGGCATTTAAGAATACATTTACTGCACTGGGCTGAATATTTATCCTTAAGTTTGTAGATGAGGAAATGAAGGGTTAAATGACTTGTCCAGAACCATAGGAAGTGGCAGGGAGATTTGATTGTGGCTTCTTTGCTTCTCATCCCACAGCTGTAACCATTAAGCTGCTCTTTCACTTGTAAAATGATGCTGGTAGGCATGAAACACAACAAAGTGGGATGCGCCAAAGTTCAGGTTTCTTATAAATTTTAATTCACCGTAGAAAGTACACAATACATGATAATATAAAATGTGGATCGCATCTTTCGAGCAGGGTCTGTTTTCTTCTACTTTGTGACTCTGTACTGTGCTGCGTCTTGTAGCGCTATAGAAATAATTAATAGTAGTAGTAGTGGTAGTAGTAGTAAGTTCCCAACTTGGCCGCTGGTGCTCTCCCGCAGCTTCTACACAGTATACTGTATACTCTATTGAGTGTTTCTTCTATTTTTGACCTTATTATAAATTCAACTTGACAACCGAGGTATCGCTCTTTCTCCTGACATAGGTGAAGCAGCCAAAACACAACTATGTTGAGACCTTGATGCGATCCACATTTTATATTATCATGGTTTGTGTACTTTCTACGGTGTATTAAAATTTATAAGAATCCTGGACTTTGACGCATCACACTTTGTTTTGTTTTCTGTTTGTTTGCTGCATGGGACACTTTCTCCGGTTTTGTCTTTCTGGTAGCGATCACTTTTGCCACAAGTAGACCACCCCATATACATACCGCACACAAATACATTATTCCAGTTTCATATCGTATGAATCAGTCTCTTTTTGAAATAATCTGCCATTAGAAATATGACAGCAACCTTCTTATTTTTCTTTCATAAACGTTTAAAAACTTGCCTGTATGATAAGAAGGCCTTTTTTAAAAAAGACGTCTAAGGGCTAGATTCACTAACCTGGAGATCCATGGGTGATTGGAGGCAGGCCGACTGATTCACCAACCATCTGCATACAAATGGTGGTGATCGGAGGCACGTCCCCATCTGAGGACACGGATCACTAGGTAGCGATCCCCACGCATGCGCAGACCATCTACTATGCCTGTAGATGTCTGTGCATGCTTACCAGACCTGCCTGAGCATGCTATGGGATGGGGGGGGGGGGTTGCCCACGAGCAGAGCAGGGAAGATAATGGAAGTCTGTGTCGCCCTGACTCTCCTGCTCTCTGATGCCTTCCCTGCAGTGCGAGCCCTGCTTTAAGCCTATGGGCTCGCACTACAGGGAAGGCGGCAGAGAGCAGGAGAGTCGGGGCAGCAGAGATCAGTCTGGGCGGCAGAGAGCAGAGGGAGTTTGGATTTGGGGCAGAGAGCAGGGCGGCGAGTCGGGGCAGAGAGCAGGGCGGCAAGAGGAGAGTTGGGGCGGCGAGGCTGAAAGTCGGGACTGGAAGGCAGGAGAAGGGCAGAGAGCAGGCTGCGAGAGGAGCTAAACAATCCCTAAGCTTAAAGCAATGCGGCCAACAGCCACTGCTCTCCCCCATAATCCGGTCCCAGGGCTTCTGCAGCCCCTGAAACAGAATAAAGGCAGTGAGATTGGGACAGTAAAGAGCAGGGCGTGCAGTGAGCAGGGTGTAAATGGAGCTGGAGAGTGGGAAAGGACATTTGCGACTGGTCCCTAGCAGTTGCTTCTTGTGTTGATCGGCCAGCCCAGTCGGTTTGCAAAATTTCTTTAGTGAATTGCATCCCTGCATACTTTGCATGCCGTTTCCCTCATTTGCATGTATGGATTGGAATCGGATCGGCAGAGAGATAAGTGAATTGGGCCGAAGTAAAGTGTTGAAAAGGGGTCACAAACCGATCAGTACACGATCGGTTTGCTTAGTGAATCTAGCCCTAAGTCTGATTTGGATATTCCCACTAAAAGTTCAAAGTCGGAAGCACAGAACGTCCATTTTTTAAAGCCAAATTGCTAGACATCCCAGATATCCCAAAATATATATTTTTTAAAATTGTCTACATGGACATCTAGGCCAACAGGATGTCCAACCCTTAGGATGCTTAACTTTACACCCCATTTTCGACCAAAGAAACATCCAAGTTGAAAATGTCCAAATCCAGAACATTTGGATGTGGTAGGGGCCAGCATTGTGATGGACTGGCCGCACAGACATGCCAACAGAGGAGTGGGACACCTTAGAGGGCACTGCTGTGAACTTCACATAAAGTGCCAGAAGTACATCTTACCATATACCCCTTATAATTTATGCTGAGCCCTCCAAAACTCTTCCAAAATCTACTAGATCCACCTGTCTACCACCCGTGTAGCCCTATATGGCAATAGAGTAGGGTTTTGGTGGGTTTTAGTGGGCTCACACTTTCCACCATAAATGTAGTGGTTAGAGTGGCTTATGGGCCTCTCTGTGGTTCACTAGCCCATCCTCCAGGTTACTTAAGACCCCTGCGTGATGCTTTACTAGGCTTTCCCATGCCAAGTGCTGCTGTTCTAGAGACAGGTATGTACTCTTTCATTCAGATTTTTGATGGGGTGAAGGGGATTAATGAGCAGTGGGTGAGTATGGGGGGGGGGAGTCATACCTTAATATATCTGGTAGTCATCTGGTCAGTTTGGGTACCTTTGTGGCGTAGATGCTTCTAAAACAGGTCCAGCTCCAAACATCTAAGTTCCGTCCAGGATGTCTTGGAAAAGGTTTGATTATTGCTGCAAAACATCCAAGTTAAGCCTGCCCAAAGCCCACCCATAACACACCTCTCAGCATGCCCCCTGGAATTCTGGATGCACAGTGGGAGAAATATCTTGCTAGACCTCCAGGAAAGGGTTTTGATTATCGGCATTTGCACATCCCAGCGATCAGGACATCAAAGTGCTGACTTTGGCGTTTTTCTGGATGTTTTAGTTTTTTTTTTATTATGAGCCCCTAAATATCTGACAAATGGTTAGTTAATTATTGTCAACATTTATGCATTTTTAACTTTGTTAATACTATTGTTTTGTATTATTCTAAGATTTAACCCTCCTTTTAGTTTAAATCCCTGAAGCCCTTTAAATCCCTATGGGCTCTGGGGCAGTTACTGAAGCAGCCCATGCTATCAGGCTTTGTAAAAGAGGGGGTTAGGGATTAAGCAGGTTACCAAAGTCAAGATTAGATTAGTAAACAGACCCTTTGGTGACTCAGGTCAACCAAATTCAAATTCTCCTTCTCTTCCCTCAACTTGGGTATATAACTTTGAAAGAAAGCACTTTGCAGACGCAAAGAAAGAAAATAAATTTTTATAACTAGTGCTTTCCTCTGTAGCTTTGTACTTGGCTTACATCCAAGGGACTCTGGTTCCTTTTTTGTTTATGCTCCCATGTTGGGTTACTACTTGGCTCCCAGCCATAATTAAGAGACAAGACAAGTCCTGGCTTTACCACAGTGCATTCATTGATTCACTATTCTGATTTTCATAAGAAAACTCAATGGGAACAATCGGAATGCCTGGTTCGGGTATAGGCACCTACAATAACAAAAATCAATTCCAAAATTAGAGTTAGTGGCGTCATTAATGAGCTTTAACAAGCTCACAATGACAAAACAAAAAGTTAATTGGGTGGTAGGCACCTTTCTTGTAGGTGCCTACACCTCTAGTATAGACACCTATACCACACGCCTAACACCATGTAGGCGTGGTCAGGGTGGATCAGGGCATTTTTTAAAGTTAGATGCTGTTAGACATCATTAGGCCTCAGTAAGCACCTACATTAGGCACCTCAGTGTAGTTGAGGTTAACCCTGGCCTAATTTAGAGATGCCTACAATGTAGTCAGCAATTCTTTTAGCAATGCCTAATGTGTGATTAACACATCTATATTGTGGGTACCTACAAATGTAGGCATTGTTAATAGATTCTGGCCCTAGGGTAGATTCACAAATCAAAGCGGCGTCAGATTTTTGGGTTCGGGAGGGAGCAGGGATGGTGCACTTGTCGGGAGAGGGATGGGGGTTTAATTTTTTTTAAATCAGGCTGATATTGTGTGTGTGTAAAACACACAAAATATCTGCCCGATTAAAAAAAAAAATTTAAAAGCCGGCAGAAGCCCTGACAGCAGTGACAGGAGGCTGTATCTCCTGTCACTACTGTCAGGGCTCTAGTGATCCGTTCAGTCGGTTAGGGGCAAGTTAACGATCATCCCCATTTACATGCAGGTCTTTTGTGAATTTGTCGGCCTGCATGCAATCGGGCACGGATTGGGGGTTTGTGAAACTAACCCAAAGGCTGGATTATGACTTGGAGCCAAGTGGAAACTCCATCCCCAAAACATCCTACTGTACATGCCTATCAATTGTGTGTATTCTCATACCTGCCCACTACTGGCTTTGCTTATCTGCAGTCCATATCCATTTTGTAGATGCAATAAAAATGCACCTGTGTTTCATCCTGCATGGCCTCTATCAGGGGCAAAGTATTACTGTGAAAACAAAACAAAATCAATAAAACATAATACTCCAGATCTGGTGCTAGGAGGTAGTGTGAAAAATCGATTCTTATTCTGAAAATTCACTTTGTATTTATCTGATATGTTGCTCTGACCTGCTTTTACACATTTTTGTAGTAATGCCCAATGGTGAAGTCTTTTTTTATAACACCATAAGGCAGTCTTTAATGCAAGGCCTTCAGAACAATGGCAGCCCTTAGGGACTTATTTGGCAGCTCCTGAGGTCTAGGGATTTCTCCTACCTTTTCTCCCCATCCCCCATCCTGTAAATTTGTGATTTTTCATTGAAGATTAAGGCAGGCTGACATTAGACAGCTCAGGGGCCTTCTCTCACCTCCTCCAACAACAGCAATGTCCTGTTGCTGCATAGGCAGGTCTGGTGAAAGGAAGGCTTCAGGACTGCCTGCTGTTGGCTTGCATTAATCGCCAAGGAAGACCATGTGTTTACAGCACCCGGGGGATGTAGAAGAAACTGCCAGACATGCAGGAGGAGAAGGGTTACGGGGGAAAAGGCACGAGAGTGAAATGCTGGCTCGATTGCTTGCTTGGGGGGTTCTAGGGGAGAGAGAGATGCTTGACCTGGGGAGGGGGGATAATGGAGAGAGAGAGATATGCTTAGGTAAGGGATGATATGGGGGGGGAGAGAGGGATGCTTGATCAGAGGAGGGGGATAGGGGAGAGAGAGGGATGCTTAATCAGAGGAGGGGGATAGGGGAGAGAGATGCGTGCTTTGAGGAGGGAGTTATAGGAGAGACAGAGATGCTTGCTCGGGGGTGGGGGGGGAATAGTGGAGGAGAGAGAGAGAGATGTAAACTTATGAGCACAACTATAAAAGACAGAGTAAAGCTTTTGGCATTTTGATTGTTGATGTGCTTTGCAGTTCATTACCCCCCCCCTACCACTCCCACCCCCGCCTTTTACAAAACCACACTAGTGTCTACTGCTGCAGTAATCACTCCAATGTCCATAGGGAATTAATGGACTTCGGAGTGTTTGCCACATGGCTTTGTAAAAGAAGCCCTAATTGAAGCTGATTATTTTGTAGTTCTTTTTTGTCAGCTGTATGGCTTGTTATGTGAAGATTTTTATTTTGGTACCTTGTTAAAAACTTTTTTTTTCTTCTTATAAAACATGCATTAATATATACTTTTGATTTTATTACTAGCTGGGTATTGAGAATAAGTGAGTCAGACAAGGAATTTGAGATGGTACATAGGGTTACCAGAGAGACTGGTAGTACATAGGGTTATAATATGGTCCCAGAAAAAGGAGGGCGGATTGAGACCTCAGGGTTATACTTTCATTGCTTTCAATTGAAGTAAAACCCAAAGTGGTCCCCACTCAAAAATTAGCGAAGACCACTTGCCTAAGGGTTTTCTATTTTAGTTCCCATATATTTTCTATATCATTTTCTTATAGTATAGTATGCCACAATGTTAGTCTATTTGCATTTTTCAATATACTATATATAGAGTATATCGTACATATATATACATACTGTTTGTCCTTAGACTATTTGGTTTTACATTATTTATTCTGTTTAAATGGGTATTAATTCATTATTATTTTTATAATCATGATTTGGAGTTTTATGTTTTCTTGATTTTTATTTTTATTTTTACAGTAATGTTTTTCCCACTGTGTAGACGTGCCTTATTTACCATAATTAAGCTTTTCACCTTGATTCTTTTCTGCCATTGGAATGATACACCATAACACAATTAACCTGGAACAAACAAAGCAATCAAACAATAAAGGCCTGATTCAATAAATGGCACCTTAGCTAGGCACCGTAATTGAGGCCGCCTAGCGACACCTAACTATAATCCGCACCTAACCTAAATTCAGTCAATTAGCTTAAACGGCTTGATAACTGACCATGCCAATGAAGTTAACTGAATAATTGATTGAACAATTAGGCGCAGAATTCCACGTGGCGCCTTGTAACAGCTGAGTGGAGGCACCTTCTGACGCCTAGTGCCTACCTGAAAAGTAGGCATGGTTAGGGGTGGAGAATAGGTGTGGTTGACTTAGGTGTCACTAGGTGTTCAAGTTAGGCACCAGTAAAGTAGGCCAGGAAAACCCTGGCCTAATGTACCTGCGCCTATCTCTAGGACACCTAAGCATGCCTAGGTGCTGATGGTGAGATTCTATAAACAGTGCCTAGCAGTTGACTGACAACTGCACCAAGTGGCACCTTGAATGTAGGTGCCAGTAGGCACCATTTATAGAATCGGGCCCTAAGGAAATGCAAAATGAGGAAACACCTTTGCCAATCATAATAAATCTAATTTTGCCCAACTTAACGTTGTGAAAATAAAATGTAGGATAAATGCACATTCCCAAACCTTAGTTTCCCACATTTAATTGTAGTGGGAAAAGTATCGGAGGGAAAGGGGACTTAGGGCCTGTTTTACAAAGCCGCGCTAGCAGCTGCGCTGCGGTAACAGCCCCGAAGCCCATAGAGATTTAAAGGGCTTCGGGGCTTTTACCATGCGGCTTCGTAAAACAGGGGGTAAGTTTCAAAGTGCATAGTGAAAGTTAGGGGTGCTGGGCACACACTTTCCCCCTTAACAGCCCCCAAGCATGTAGTGCAGGGGTAGGGAACTCCGGTCCTCGAGAGCTGTATTCCAGTCGGGTTTTCAGGATTTCCCCAATGAATATGCATTGAAAGCAGTGCATGCAAACAGATCTCATGCATATTCATTGGTGAAATCCTGAAAACCCGACTGGAATACAGCTCTTGAGGACCAGAGTTCCCTACCCCTGATGTAGTGAGTATACGCCATGCTCTATATCAGATAATCTCAACGTTCACCATGTTGTAGCTTCAATCACAGCAGTCTGTCCAACATGAACTCCAAGCTACTTCTACTTGTCCGACACTGAACTCAGTTTATGTAACATTTGTCTTTGTCCTTCTTTTGCTTTCAGTGTGCAGTTTCCCATCCTGTGCGGCTTCCAGTCCCTTCACTCAACTCATTTATAAAAACATAACTGCTCCTGTGTACACGACTCTCAAGGGGGTAAGAAGTGTTCACTGGTCTCCATTAGCAGTTGCCTTTTGGCACCAATGTGCATTTGACTACAAAGGCTGGACATGTAAGGTTAAGAAGGAATGAGTACTATATAGATCAAGCTGTATAAGTGCTAGTCTGTCATCTCAAAGCAGGTGATAATGCCAAACCACTGATTAGATTCCTCTATGCTCAGACCAAGCTAAAAGACATGCTGACTCTGCATGGCTCCAAATCCAGAATTTGCTTACATTTCTTATGTTTTTAATTTTTATTGTTTTCTATTTATTTATTTCATTACAAATGCCTTTTTTGTAATCAGATATGTACATACAAAACAGCTGTTTGTAGTGATGGCAGTGCCTGGGAAGCGTAGTTGAAACGGTTTTGCTGTATTTGCTATTCTACTAAGAGTTGTCCTCTTTCACTTTTACTCCCAGCAGTGGCGTGCAGTGAAGGCTTTCAGGAGTTTCAATGAATCCTCGGCACAACAGCCCTATTTTTTTTGTTTGTTTACTTTTTGCTTAATGCAGTTTGATTTGTTGAGTAAGCAGCCTGCTCAACCAGTCAAGCTGCATCAAACAAAAAATAACTCCCCCCCCCACCCCAGGGCTCTTGGGCTGGGGATTCAGATTCTCCAAATCCCCTGAAAGTCCTGACAGTACTGATCTGAATATGATTGGCTGAGCAGCACCTGCTTGTTGCCTGCTCAACCAATCAAATTCAGAGCATTGCCCTCAGGGACTGTAGGGAGTGGGACGAATTCCCTGAGGCTCAAACTCACATGCCACTGTCTCCCAGAGAATCCTATAATACCATAGAGTGAATAGCAGGACCCTTCTCCTTGCTTCATTTCCCTTTTCCTGTCTTCTGTTATTTGTTGGTTCCTTTCTGAAGTAGTTTTAGGGAGCTTCACAGAATGAAAAGGACATGGGTTTGGAACATTACGTTACATTACATTACAGATTTCTATCCGCCTATACCTTGCAGTTCAAGGCAGATTACAAAAGATTTGACTGGACATTTTCCAGTGAAGATACAATTTTTTTTTTTTTTAAATTATAACAGCGGAGAGATAGCTGGGTAGATTCCGAGGGGAACTTACGAGTTGGATAGTAAATTGACATTGCAGGACTGTGTGATATAGACAGATAGATTACAGTTAGAGTAGGTAAGGTTACAAAACATTTCAGGGATCTGTTTATTTAGTTGGTGTTTTGGGGAGAATTATCTGGAGGTAAGGTGAAGGGGGGTTAAGATGTTTGGATTAATTTTTTGAAGAGCAGGGTTTTGATTTCTTTTCGAAATGTTTTGAAGTCGTCCGTTGTCGTCAGTAAAATTAGAATCGGCCACCCTGATGTTTTCAAACTTAAGGCTCTGCATTTCCATAGGAAAGTGCCAGGTGAACAAATAGGCTCTGGGGTCTCGTATACTGGGACATTCCAGGAATCTTGCACCACTCCTGGAGTTGAATATAAGAAATTGTGGGATTTATGTACTAAGCCTATTTAAAATACAACAGCTTTAACATGAGCTGTTACATCTGACTTTAATGATCCCCACATAAAACAAATGATGGAAGAAGGTGGTGTGAGCCGGAGAACCCATCTCACCGGAAGGAGAGCGCTAAAGAAGAAATCTTTAGCTGAGGACAGGGAAAAGAAGGGCTAGATTATACCCAATCTCAAGGAAAGAAACCGTGTCCTGGCCCAGGAAACAAAAAGACTCCAGGGGATTCTGTGTATAAAGCAGGAATGGATATAGGACAAATACTGTTTTAACTAGAGAGACTTTAAGACCCTGGGAACCCCGAGAGAAAAGAAGACCTAGATTCAGAACAGGGGGGAGGGGAATCTCCTACCTCAGAAGCAGGACCAATTACTTGAGGGCAAAGAAGTACTTATTCCTCCCTAGGGGCAAATGAAGGGGCAGCTGATCTCACCAGTAGAGGAACGGGAACCCTGAAAGCATGAGGAAAAATGCGAGAGCAGAGACTTCCAGGAAGAAAAGATCCAAAGAGGAACAAGACAGGAGGAGTGTTTGTGGAAATAAAAGGCTAGGGAACTTCTGCTGGAGAGAATAACTTAGAAAGCCTTCCTATGAAATTGGAAAACAATTGCTGACCTAATAAGTCCCAGTTTGGGGGAGTTCTTTCTTTTGCTAGTGTTTTTTTTTAGCAGTGCTGCAAGGGAAAGGCATGCACTGCCAGAAGTTTAGGACAGCTACTCCTTCTATAAAGTTATATTAAAAATTTTTAAGAGCCAGCAACTGTGAGAATTGGAGAGGGTTTGTGAAAATCGCTCATCCCTCATCTTCAGTTTGTGCCTTGCTAAAGGTGGGGAGCAAACACATGAAGATAGCTGGACTTTTAAAAAAAAATTTTGTATGGACTGAACTTTACCTACTTCTCACCGGAGGCTACAAGGAAAAGAATTATATGATACTAGTGTTTAAGCCCATTACATTAACAGGTGCTAGAATATATGTCTGTCTGTCTTTCTGTCTGTCTCTCTCCCTGGCCACCTGTCTGTCTGTCTTTCTTTTTGTCTCTCTCCCTGGCCCTCTGTCTGTCTGTCTGTCTCTCTCCCTGGCTCCCTGTCTGTCTGTCTTTCTTTATGTCTCTCTCCCTGGCCCCTTGTCTGTCTGTCTTTCTTTCTGTCTGTCTCTCTCCCTGCCTGCTGTCTTTCTGTGTGTCTGTCTTTTATTCTCATACGCTGAGACGCTTCAGCTCCAGCCTCCTTCTCCCACCTACCCTTAAATCACTACTTTTGCCTTGTCTCCAGCTTGAACA
The DNA here is from genome assembly GCF_902459505.1 of Geotrypetes seraphini. Taxonomy (NCBI): domain Eukaryota; kingdom Metazoa; phylum Chordata; class Amphibia; order Gymnophiona; family Dermophiidae; genus Geotrypetes; species Geotrypetes seraphini. Next base: position 99,633,979 of record NC_047090.1, on the reverse strand, counting down.
ACCGCCAACCATAGTCCGGATGCTCAGCGTCGGTATGCCTGCTTCCGTTATTTTTGTGCTCTCCTTGGTCCTGTTAGACGGAGTGAGGGCAGGAGGGGGGAGTCACCACCATGGTCGCCGCCTCCGTGCATCCATGCTTAAGGTGCCTCTGCATGCGCAGTAGAAGGAGCCAGCGTCGCCGAGGGAGGGTGATAGGGAAACTTGGCTTCTTCTACTGCGCATGTGTGGCACGGAAGCACAGATCACGGACTCAGGGATCACGAAGATTGAAGTGCGCATACGCGCTAAGGGTTTTATTATAGCGGATGAATGAACTGACAGGGAAAGTAGTATAGTGGCAGAAAACAAACCCTAAGAAAAGGATGTTAAAGGAACTGTGTTATTTGTGCTTTTGACTATGGAACATACCTAAAGGGTTTCCCTAAAATGAGAAAAGCCTAAGAACCTCCAGGCCAGGCTAATTCAGATGTATGAGGGAGCTGAGACTGCCATAATGTTTTGTTTTAATCCAGTTTTAACCCTGGAAGGAGCTGAAGTTCGAAAGTTTGGTATTTGGCTACTTTTGAATTAAATAAAACAGCTAGAGGACTTTATTTCTGATGAATTGCATAGAGATATATGAATCCTGCCCTTGTGGAAATAAGGGGGGCATAATCAAAAGAAATGTCCAAGTCTGATTTGGACGTAGGGCGCTAGTTGCCCAAAGTCAGCAGCGGGAATAGGTCTATTCTCAAAAAGTATGTCAAATTCTTTATAAAATATTGTCTGCCACTACGTCTATCTTTATACCGCTTTCCCGGCCAAAAATTTGTCTAAGTCCCAAACGCCCAGAACAAGATCTTTTAGATGTGGGATGTCCAGTCCCTCCTGCCGGTACCCACAACCCCTTAGATCATCGCAGGAGGGATGTCCAGTCCCTTTTGCTGGTACCCCCACACACACACCAAAGGGCATGCTCCCTGACCCCTCCCTCCCCAAGCTCACCCGGAACCAGGACCATTTTTAAGTTGGCCGGTTAGAGGGATGGTTCCTCCCTCCATCTTTTAGGTCGTTCAAGTGCTGACTAGGGTGGGTTTTTAGACATATTTTTGTTATGACCTAACTGTCTGGAGGGTCAATCCTGCCTTTGGAGCTGTGGCTAGGCAGCCACCTAACCCTGTAGTTCACAGTGGAGATGTTAATATGGCCTCATTAATCTGAAGTCAATGAATCTTAATACTGCTTTAACTGACCATGAGAAGGCTGATTAATTCGGATCACAGTAAACATGAGGCATGGAGAAGGGAGGGAGTTCTCAGTCCCCCCACTTTTACCCATAATATAATAAGGGGTATCCCAGTCCCATCCCTTCCTGAAACAACAATAGTTTGATGTTCTAGTTAGTGTCTGCAATGCCATTTTAATTTTGCTAGCATTTCTTTCATAAAGGAAACAGACTCCCTCCAGACAGTGAAGATTGGGGGGGGGGGGGTGAGGAGGAAGAAACATGGTTTCACAGAGGTGGGAGGCCACGAGTCTTCAGGAGAGAGGGTGGAAAATTGGGGTCCTGGAAGGCCCTTGATGTTTCAGGGTACATAGGGATGAAAAAATATAAAGGCCATTGTTTGGTGAGTCGATGGGGTTTTAAGTGTGTTCCTGAAGCTGTAAAAATTAACCACACTTCCAGAAATGTGGTTAAGTTGGCAGTATTAAGAGAATCCTGTTAAGCCTCTTAGGTATTAATGCAGGACAATGCATCCAGTGTTATTCCTCAATGAACCATTCACATTTTTTTCTGGATTGTAGTCATTTATGTTATTGTTGGGGACTAATGAGAATACAAATGACGTATATCGGACTGAATTCTATATAGGCAGTCCCCGGGTTACAAATGTCTGACTTAAGTATGACTCGTACTTAGACTCGCAGTCGCAGTTTCATTTGATTTCACTTCCAGTGTGCTCCGGAAATGAAGTCCGGCTAAAGACGATGTCAGAGGAACGTTGCCGCCACTGCCTTTGCCGCTGCTGAGAGCTAATTAATGGACAAAGCTTATTTTATCATCAGTTTACATGCTCTATTCCACTCAGTATTTTACAAACCTGTATCATATCCCCCCCAGTCATCTCCTCTCCACTGTGTACCTGCACAGCAAGCGAGCTTAGACCAGTCTCATTCACTGTGCGAAAGCTGAGAATTTTTATGCTGACAAGTGCAGACAAAGAAGGGGACTGACCAGTATTTCCAGTGGCATAGACTCCTACACTTCTCATGCAGCAGATTTAGAAATGATGCATGGCCACATTAAGAACAGTAGGTGGTTGTGCATGTTGTACGTTAGAGGGAACACTGACAGAGACAGTTGGCCCTTTTGTCAGCTGGGAGCAGAGGTAAGCAATAAGAATCTTAAAATCTACATGTTCTGAGTTACATACAAATGCGACTTAAGAACAGCTTTAAAAATATAACTCATTCTTAACCTGGAGACTGTCTGTATATAGTATAGTGTGAAAAAAAAAAAAAATAATAATAATACTGAGCGTTGTTGTATAAACCACCCTTAAAATTGGGCTTATGCCTGGGAACTGTGCCTAACATTATCCTTAGACAAGCAGGCAGTATGTTCTCACATGTGGGTGATGTCATTCACGGAGCCCGGTATGGACAGTGGTAAAGTGTACTGTCATTTCAAGCTTTTAGCAAAGCTCTGAGACTGCTTGTACTGTGCGAGTGCCGTCTTGCCCGACGCTGGCTCCCGAGGTCACCAGTTTTTGGTTTTCCGCGGAGTGAAGCAGATGTATCTGAACTTCGAGTTGTCTTCCCGCTTCACTTTTTCATTTTTATTGTTATTTTACTTGTTCGTTGTTTTTTTATTTTCTACCTTATTTCTTTAAAAATAAAATAGGTTTCGATGTGAGGGGCCTTTAGAATGTCTACCACTGTACCATCGATGCTAATACAGTAATCCAGGAGATAGTAACCATATTTCTTTTAGACTATCTTACCCTACTGCCCATTTGCTAATGTCAAAAGGATAATGTCCAGATCAACCTTTATCTCCATTTGCTTCTTTATTATAAACAACTGGAAGGCTTGGGAGTGGCTGTAGGGGAGGAAGAGGAAGCCACTGCACATCCTACGAGGGATGATTTTATCCTTTTCTGTCTTTCTCTGCCCTCACTAGTGTCTTACTTTATAATTCTAGACCTGTTCTTGAACCTTTCCTTGTTCATTCTGGAATGTTCACTACTATGAATGATACACTGGATAATGGACAGGTTCATAGTCATATCTTCAGGATCCATTATGGATCTCTACACATCTTCCTTTTTTTCTGCATTTGGTATTATTCCAATACTTCTCGTAGAACGTGCCTTTGTAAAGTCTTTTTTTCTATTCCTAGGGATAAACCGCTCTCCCTTCAGAGTATTACTGTTTTTCTACCTGTGATATACTCGTATACCTGAGCAAAGACACAAGAAACAGGAGCGCACTTCTGCACCATTGCTCAGTAGTCATGTACAGTGAAGTCATATACAGTGTCATGTACAGCGTAGACCGACCCTGGTTCAACTCTTACTTCACCTCTATTACTGGTTGCAAGTCCCTACCCTGCTGATGACTTATGTTTATTTATTTATGTCAGTTTCGTTCCTCACTTTCTATTCTTCTCTGTGCTTTATAGGAAACCATAGAGCTCCCCTTCTGGCTAAGGCCAGGAGCATGTAAACTCTCTCCACCACCTGCACAATTCGAAATGGCCTGGTGGTAGCTATAGTACACTGAAATCCAAAGGCTTTGCCATCTAAATCTATCTTGGTTTTTTGATAACCTACCATTCACATCCTGTGCTGTTGGTTTTTTAGCTCACTTCGACCAGTTCTTCTTCTATCAAGATACATTCCACTTATTTCTTCTATTTGGGCTCCCTGCACTGTCTGCAGTACCCACTATGCACTCCCTTCTTCAGGGTTCCAAAGCTTACTCTGTGCCCTCATTTGCTTAGTAATCTTGTTTTCATTCCCACTTGACAGCATGTCTGGTTTCTTCCCCTCATAGTTCCATCACATATTTTCAGCTGGAAATAATGATTCCCTGTGCTTTCCATCGTTTCTCTGGCTTCTATCGCTACAATGTAAAAATCATGCTTTGTACTGAGTCTACGATTCTTTTCCAATGGGCTAGTGAACTTTCCGTTCCATCGCCAACCTTTCTATCTTTTATTTTCAGTGTTTCTCATAATCACATAATTATCTGTGCAACAATATTTTTTTCCTTCTGGTTGCACAGTTACTCTATTTCTCTCTTTGGCTTCATGGCCTCCTTTTTGTAACCCTGACTACTTCTCTTGCTTCTCAAGAAGGACCTCTGAAGCAACTCTAACTCTCAGGCACATTGCGTTTTTACATTTCTCTTAAGTCAGCCTCAACTCTATGGTGTCACATCACCTTCACTTGATATCTCTTTGTTTAAGGGTGAACTATTTGGTAGCAAGTATCGAAACTCAATTTGAACATGAGTTCATTTCCAACAGGCTTCCCTTTCCTGTCTAGTTTGTTTGTTTTTTTCTATTATCATCTAAAAGAAAAAAGGGAACAGAATGGAACTATCCTCCGATTGTTCTACAGTTCCCTTCCATTGGTACACGTGGTTTTTCATGCTGTATTATTCCACTATTTGCAACCAGATTCATGGTAGCTCTTTCCACCATTCCTTCCTTTAATTAGGAAAAGGTCCTATATCTCTTACATGATCTTCAAGTTTCTAAGCTCACTACTCTCCTTTTCAGTAGAAGATGAGGCCGGTTTCTGCATATAAATTGGCATACCCCTCTCTTTGATTTCCCTTCCATATGGGGATATCCAACATTTCCATTCCCCGTTCAGCATTTCTTTACTAAACTTCTTTACTGGTTTCCTTTTTTTCCGGCATATTCAGAAGTACAACTTCTCCTTTGCAATCCTTGTACTGGCTCTTTTATTTTTCAAGACATGCCAGAGCTCTTTCACAGCCCTCAAGGGGAGCATTTTTAACATGTGGCTTTGCCCCCTGTACACCACTATTTCTTTCCATTTACTTTCTATAATCCATAGCAATGAATTTCTCTCCTTACCATGGTGTATTTTTCCTTTTTTTATTATAAAATTATTCTATTCAATGGGAACCATGCTGTCATTTTACTTGGCAAAATTCCCTTTCACTACCCATCTGTGTCTACCTGAGACATGACTGCTTATAACTGCTCTTTTTAGTCTGGTCGTCCATGTATGTACATTTGCCAGTATCCATTTATTCTTTTCTTCTTAAATCTTTATGGTGTCTCCCTCGCCTATGTCTCAAGAAACAGGAAACACTACCTTCACAACCATGAAAGCAGAGAACAAAAAATGATGTTGACTAGTCAGTGTTCAATTTCCTTCACTTGGGTATAGAACTAACTAAACTAAACCTTAAGCTTATATACCGCATCTTCTCTATAAGGATAGAGCTCGACACGGTTTACAAGAGTTTAAGAAAGGAAAATATAATAAGAATTAGTGGTTATATAGAGAGCAGTGGAAATTACATTTTTGAAAATAGCCACGTTTTCAGATGTTTTCTAAATAACTGGAAAGAGCCCAAATTACGCAGCTGGACAGGAAAGTTATACCAACGGTCAGTAATTTTAAAGTAGAGAGATATCCCTAATTTTCCGATATAAATAACACCTTTTAACGAGGGGAAAGATGATAATTTAAGCTTTTGGATAGATCTGGTAATATCAGGTCTCACATAGTTCCAGGATAGAGGAATTAAAGGGGGAAGAGTGCCATGCAAGATCTTAAATGTTAGGCAGGCACATTTAAAGTAAACCCTAGAGATTACTGGGAGCCAGTGAAGTTTTAACAAAAGTGGGGAAACATGACGACCTTGTGTGCCAGCATCGAGCGGGAAGGCACTCACATTATGAACAGTGCGGGCAGTCTTGAAGCTTTGCTAAAAGCTTAAAGTGACAGTACCCATTACCACTGTCCATACTGGGCTCCGTGGATGATGTCACCCACATGTGAGAAAATCTGCCTGCTGTCCATAGATAACATCCATTACAGTAAGTGACTGTGCTTTTTTGCATATCCATTTGCACCAACAGAAATGTGGTACAAATTCTCACGCCTAAAGTTAGGCATGGATACCCCTTATTCTATAATTACATCTATAACATTGACGAACGCACTGATCCGCCCATGACCCGTCCATTTCCACGCTCCCTTTATGGCACTGTCATAAATTTAAGTTAAAGCCAATTAATGCTAATAATTTCTTGTTAAGAAGCCAATTATCAGCACCAATTTGGCTTGTTATTCAATTGAGTCACATTCACAAATTGGGCGTGTGTCCAAATTTGCATGTGCAACTTAAAGTACCACATATAGAGTTCGAGAAATTGTTCATAGGCTTTACCTATTGCTCTTGTTAATGAATGTCAGTGAGCATTTAAAATACACTGACATAATGGCACTTTGCATCATCTCTACAGGTGAATAGCCTCACTATTCTCTTAGGGGTTCAATATATTCTGCTCACAGTGAAGAGCAGTTTATAAGCCACTTCCAGGTATGGACTGACTTAACCCCAGATATTCAACACTGGGGCATGCATAGCTCTCGGCATTGAATATCTGGGTATGTCTGCTAACCTGGAAGTTAACCGGATCCAGCTGTTATTCAGACTGGTGCCTGGTTAACTTGGTATATAAAATTAGGACTTTATGTAGTTACTTAGCCAATTACTAAGCCACTATGTAGTTACTTAGCCAATTACTAAGCCAATTACTTAGCCACTAACTAAGTTGATACTCTGCCCTAACCTAGTCAGTTAGAAGATGACCAGTCCATTTCTCCAGCCTGGTTAAACCCTTTTGAATTTCTACCCCTTAAAAAGTACATACAAAACAACAGGACACTATGGCCAACCTGTATCTGTATGTGATGTGATATCTCAAGAATTCTCAATACTTGGGCTATTTGTTTCTCAGAGAGCCACCCAGATCAGCAGTGTTCCTTTCCTGGATGAGTCATCAGGCTCCGATGATGACTGCAGCTCCCAGGCCAGTTTCCAAGCCTCCAATACTGGCACAGAGGCAAAAAAGATGAGCATGCCAGGAAGCCCGCGAGCTGTGAAACGAGGTAACAGATGGAATGTGGTATTGCAGAATATATTAAGGAAGTAGTGTTAAAAGACTGAGGTGCCATTTACACATTTAAAATACTGATTTATATGTATGAATTGGCATGCACATGGAATAAGGTCATACAGATGCTTATCATAATATGTCATGACTCAGGGAGTCCATGTGACCAAACCTATTTGGTGATGAATTGCTAAGTGAGTATAGTACTGACCCATGTAGTCCTGCTGCTTCTGTGTATATTGGAGTAGCCTAGTGGTTAATGCAGTGGCCTGAGAACCTGGAGAACTGGGTATGATTCCCACTTCAGTTCCTTGTGACTCTGGGCAAGTCACTTAACCCTCCATCATCCCAGGTACAAAAGAATAAGTGCCTGTATATAACATTTATTTATTTATTTTTTAAATTTATAAACTGCTTAAATCTAAGTGGTGTACAGATATTATATATACGCAAATTATAAAAAGTCATAAGAAATAATACACAATAGATAAATGAACACTGTAAAATATAACATAAATTCAAATCATTCTTTCTTAATCTTCTCTCAAAATAGAGGATCACCCAAACCTGGAGCATTCAAACCCCATACAAGTTACAAAAGGCATCTACGAACAATTGTGTTTTTAATAGCTTCTCGAATGATATATGATCCTTACATGCTCTCATCACTCCTGGAATGGAGTTCCATAGTTTTTTCCCAGCAATGGAAAAAATAGCCATTCTTGATTTCACCTAATGGATCCCATCTTCTTTCAAACTAGTCATGCAAACAGCTTTGATTGTAGCCACAGAAAAGTGGTATTAGAAGTCCCGTTCCCTCATTATTATTATTACACTATAAAAACACTTGTCACCTGTCCCTATTATAAAAATCAACTGGCTTATTTCTCCAGTAATCTGACGTGCAGATACCTTTGACTGTGGTATTATTTTGTTTGCAATATTAATGATATGGTTAGATTGTTAGCTCTTCTGAGTAGAGACTGTCTATTGTATGTTAAATGTACAGCGCTGCATACGCCTTTCAGTGCTATAGAAATGATAAATAGTAGTAGATACACAGAGCCCTTAGTGGAAACCGACACACTGAAATCTCTCTGCCTTTTCAGATCAGTAGTTCACATTTGGCTGTTTATTGCCTGCAGGTGCCTCCATGTCTTCCATGAGCTCAGAGAGTGACTACGCTATTCCTCCTGATGCGTATTCTATAGACAGCGATTATTCTGAACCTGAGCACAAGCTCCTGCGTACCTCTTCCTACTCCACCGATGGGATCTGCAATGTGAGTTGACCCTTCCCCATGATCACTGCAGGGTTTTGGGCAATGTTCTCTCTAATTTTTGCTGGCCCATATGCGCATAAAAGATATTTTGAGGGAAACTCTATAAATGGCGCCTAAACTTAAGCATTGGTAGGTACCCTACTGGCACTTAAGTTAATTGGGAAATACCGTTTGAAATGGCAATCGACATTAAATTTAAAATGCCTACTGGCGCCTAAATAAAAGGTGCCAGAATTGCGTCTCCGGAGGGACCTATTGGTGCCTAATGCCACTGTAAACATGGCTAATGCTGGAAGTGGCGTTAGATGCCATAAAGCGCCTACGTAGGCCTTAAAAACCCTGGCCTACCTTTCCTGGAGTCACGATTCTCTAAACGGTGCCGTTGCGTGATTGACACATGATCAGCGACCACTTTTTATGTGGCCACTGATATCGGTGCCATTTAGAGAATCTAGGCTTTTGTATTCAGGTTTTCAGCCTCGACTCAATTTGTAAAGCCAGGAAATATTTTGTGCATGCAGTTACTAGGCATGTGTGCACATGTGCACAGCTTAGAGGGAGCTCCAGCTGTCTGTTCAGAATAAGTGCAGCAAAACTGAAAAATGTATTAACAGGCTTCTAAAAGGGATCTTCCAAGAACATAAGAATAAGAACATAAGAATAGCCTTACTGGGTCAGACCAATGGTCCATTAAGCCCAGTAGCCCATTCTCACAGTGGCCAATCCAGGTCACTAGTACCTGGCAAAAACCCAAAGAGTAGCAACATTCCAGCATCTCAAAGAATAGCAAGAACCCCAATGAGAGCAATATTCCAGAGCTGAGATTGTGATGTCATAATGCCTTATTCCAAAGTGCCTCAGAGCCATCCTCAATTGTGATGTTACAAAGGCTCACGTGACAATATAAGAATAGCTACTGGGTCAGACCAATGGTCCATCTAGCCCAGCAGCCTGTCCCCATGGTGGCCAATCCAGGTCCCTAGTACTTGGCCAAAACCCAAGGAGTAGCAACATTCCATGCTTCCAATCCAGGGCAAGCAGTGGCTTCCCCCATGTCTTAGTATACATCCAATCTCAAGAGAGCCTCTGCTGATAAAATTCACTTGGGAAAAAGGTGGCCTGGGATTGCCAATATATCTACAGTATGGTTTTTATGTCTGATCTAGGCATTTTTCAATACATGACTAATATCTGAACAAGTAATTGCTAAGTCACTAGAAGGAAGAATTTCAAAATCGTTTACGTTGGTCAAAAACAATTTATCCATGTAGACTGGTCATCTGAAGACTGCCCTCCCTCAGTTTGGTTAGAAGTGTGCAGGCCATGTACCCACATTATTTTCTTTGAATAAAATACTCATAAAGAGAAAGTTATAATTGTCTGTGGGTACTTGCAAAAACACATTTATACTTTCCCTTTGAAAACTATAGCAAAGTTTGTCGGTACACAGCATTCACAGACTTTGAATCCCTTTTTCTGAGCTGCACTAGTAAATGAGCTTAGCACATCTTAATGCAGGACTTTCCAGCATGCTAAGGGACATAACCTGCAAACAGCGCTGTAATTGATGGCCACCTACAAAAAACGGTGTCAGTCGCATGTCAATCTTGCTACAGCGCTGTTTGCAGAATTGCAGCTCCCGTTAAAGGTAGGCACTGGTAATGTAGGCCAGGGTTTTAAAAGCCCCCATTACCGGCACCTACCTTTGATGGAGAATCATGCCTAACAGCGCCTAAGGTCATTTCTGGCCCAAACCAAACCTTAGACGCCTCCATAATAATTGACTTCACTGGTCAAAAACCACATTCTGGGATTCACTGTTAACAAGCAGTAGAGCAACTAATTATTAACTCAAGTAACATAGAAATATAGAAATAGACGGCAGAAAGGGCCACGGCCCATCTAGTCTGCCCACCCCAATGACCCTCCCCTACCTTTCTCTGTGAATAAATCCCACGTGTCTATCCCATTTGGCCTTAAAATCAGGCACGCTGCTGGCCTCAATAACCTGAGGTGGAAGACTATTCCAGCGATCAACCACCCTTTCAGTGAAAAATAATTTCCTGGTGTCCCCGTGCAGTTTCCCGCCCCTGATTTTCCACGGATGCCCCCTTGTTGCCGCGGGACCCTTGCAAAAGAAGATATCTTCTTCCACCTCGATGCGGCCCGTGAGATACTTGAATGTCTCGATCATGTCACCCCTCTCTTTGCATTCCTCGAGTGAGTACAGCTGTAACTTATCCAGCCGTTCCTCGTACGGGAGATCCTTGAGTCCTGAGACCATCCAGGTGGCCATTCTCTGGACCGACTCCAGTCTCAGCACATCCTTACGGTAATGCGGCCTCCAGAATTGCACACAGTATTCCAGGTGGGGCCTCACCATGGATCTATACAATGGCATAATGACTTCAGGCTTACGGCTGACGAAACTCCTGCATATGCAACCTATGATTTGCCTTGCCTTGGATGAAGCTTGCTCCACTTGATTGGCAGTCTTCATGTTCTCACTGACAATCACCCCTAAGTCTCGTTCTGCTTCATTACTTGTTAGGATCTCGCCATTAAGGGTGTAAGTCTTGCATGGATTTTGGCTGCCCAGGTGCAACTAATACAATTATAATTGCCCAGGTGCAACTAATACAATTATAATTAATTTGATCCACGAAGAACAGGTTTGTTTATCCATCAGGAAAGATTCTAACTGGGAGGGATCAACAAAAATATATCTGTTCCCATAATTAACCTTTACATGGAAATCTAAGGAAAAATGTTGCTCCTAAAGCCAAGACCTTAGACATAAGCTGTAGGAACTGCTGCCTAGCTACATCGGGAAACATAAATTGGTTGCCACAAAACAGAGCCCATTTTGTAGGAAAGTATAATTTCAAAATCAAATTCTTCCCAGCTTCAGAAGAAAAAGTTACTAACTAGCACATCCTATATAATAAAATCCTAGCCACACATGCGCACTCATATTTGCGTGCTTCCATGATCTGTAGGTCTGTGGCCGCAGGAGTGCGCATGCGCGAGTCCCCAGCCTTACTTCCCAGCACCTACCACTCGCCGGCAGGACTGGACGCCAGCGCTGGACTCCCTGCTCTCCGTGTCGGCTCCTCTCACGAGCCGCACCAGCATCAGAGAAGGCTTCCGACGCTGGCGGGGATCGAGAGGAGCCGCGGTGACAAAACACTCCAGCGCCAAAACAATCCAGCCGCAAAGGGATGCCGCGGTCCCGACTCCAAACCTGTGACTCCAGCAGCGTGTGCAGCACTCTACACACGCTGCTTCGGGGCCTTCTACTGCCCTGATTTACTCTGGCAAGTCCCTGATGACATCATCAGAGACGCGGCAGAGGAAATCAGGGCAGTAGAAGGCCCCGAAGCAGCGTGTGTAGAGTGCTGCACACGCTGCTGGAGTCGCAGGTTTGTCGAGACCGCGGGAATGGAAAGGGGGGGGGGGAAATGACTAAGGGAGCCGGCCAGACTATTGCTGCTTGCGCTGCGATTGTTAATGAGGGAGGGACAGGGATGGAGCAGGAGGTGGAGAGGCGGATGGGGGCTGGCGCTCCCATCAAGACGATGCCCTGGGCAGACTCATCCTACCGCCTCCCACTTACTATGCCACATATGTGCATTCTCATGATGGAGTCGGGTTGAGGGAAAATCTTTTAAAATTACATTAAAAAAAACACACACATAAGGACAGAAGGCTACAGAGACAGATTAAAAGAGACAGACACCAAAACAAAGACAGACAGACATACAGTGGCCAAGGAGAGAGAGAGAGAAACAGAAAGAAAGAAAGACAGACAGACACACAAATCTATTCTAGCACCCGTTAATATAACGGACTTAAAGACTAGTTTAGTAATAATATCTTGAGAAAATTCTAAAAACTAAGCTATCTGGTGCAATTTAATCCATTCTCCCTTCCTCTTTGACTTTCCTAGAACCTTTTATCACATATTATATATTCTGGACTGATAATAAATCAGCCTTAGAATATTGCAATATGTCCTTCAAATATATTTTCAAAAGTACCAATGAGACCAAATAATGAGTCATGGGAAATTCGATACTCTAAATTTTCTACTACAAAAATGATTTTCCATTGCTTCTAATTGATTTTGCAATAAGGAACTATCTTTAACAAAGGTTACAAGCATCTGCAGTCTCCTATCTATTGATTTCCCCATTTTTCCAATATTAATTTTAGTGTCTCCTAATATCTTCTTAATCTCAGAGAACATTATGGCCCTTCTTGAAAAAATTGACACAGGCAGAGAAACAAGGAGGCTGGGTTACCCTTTCAGTACTGGAACGAGGTGGTAGGCCTTGGGGTGATAGGTGATTCTCTCTAATGCTGTGCTGTTTTACAGTTTACAGTTTATTTCTACTTGATATATTGCTTTTCCACAAACAATCCAGGATCAATAAAAAATATAAAACAAAAAGAACCGCAGTTGATGATAGGACAACACACGAGACTTTTCACACCCATTCAAACATTCCAGTTAGAAAAGATCAAATACATAGACAAGTCTGTGAGGTTGTCCTACATTATCAAACAGTATCTATCATAGTAATGTCTTCCTCATGCCTAGCCTCAAAGGAATGAGACTGCAAAAGCCTGCTGAAAAAAAATGGGCTTTTAGCACTCTCCTGAAATATGGATGAGACCGCTCCACACGGAGCTCTTTCAGTAAGGCGTTCCATAATACTGGTGCCAAATAGATGAAAGGCCCCTTGTGCATCACCTTTAATCGGACATTCTGAACTGCTGGAACCCAAAGTAAAAAATCCATACCCAAATACAAATCTTGACGGGGCTTATAGCAGACAATCAAATCACAAAGAGAAACAGGGGAACTAGAATATACAACCTTCTAAGTTAGTAATAATACTTTAAAATGCACCCTGCAATATACCAGCAACCAATGATTGGACACATAGACGGGGGTTACACGTGTGCATTTATGTATTCCCCCCAACATCCATATTACAGTATTTTGCAGCATCGGCAATTTACTCAAATTCGCCTTCATCAACCTTACTAAAAACCACATCCGCATAGTCTAGTTGTATCATAAATAAAGGCATGCAAAAAGGTTAAAAATGATTGTCCGTCAACCAAACCTTTAACCACATACACTTTCTGCAAGGCCATATAGCCACCATGAAAAGGATCATCCACATGGGCTGTAAATGTCAACTGCTCATCGATCAGCACCCCTAGGTATCTAAATAAACTAACTACCACTAAGGACTGTCCAAACAGTCACCATGGAACTGCCTCCTTTCATTTGAGGACTTTCTCTCTCACCTTGGTTCCACCCCTTAAAGGTGCACAGCACCCTTCAGAAAACAAAGCATGCCTAAGCAAGTGCCTGCTTTGCTAATAGGAAATATGACTCTGTCTCCTTCTACCTCTTACATTAATTAAGGGATCACTGATAGCCCAACATGACAATGTTTTTACCCAATAAGGAAATAAAATGAACAAAATAATTTTCATAAAACTCCCAAAATTTATACAGTATCAAGCAGCAGCTCAAACTATTAGCATATCCTCTGAAGCAGTCTAGTATTAGGTGAAACATAACTATGTCGGGCTGTGTTTGTGTGATTCAACAAGTTGTTTCCTTCAGTAAATGCCTTGAACTCTGACCCTGTCTACACAAGTGATCTGCTATCTGTAGTTTTTGGCTGTCTGCAGATCCTTAGCCTCTCTTCTCTGTTCACTTAAACGAGCACTGCCAGCTACAGTATTTGGTTTTTCAAAAGGCAACTTATACAGTGTCCCTCTTTCAGTCTTTCACCTTTATTTGTGTTTTTTGTAACCTTGTATTTGAACCCTCGTATATTTTTCCATGCTGCAGGAGCCTCTGGAAAAATCTGGCTATCTCCTGAAAATGGGCAGCCAGGTGAAAACCTGGAAGAGGCGCTGGTTTGTCCTGAGAAATGGAGAAGTCATGTACTACAAGTCCCCTGTAAGTATCAAGCATCCACCAGTATCAAAAACACAAAGTTGAATTCACATTAGCACCTAGCAGTCAATTTTACTACAACTACAGCAACCAGTCATGTGATACCCAACACTTATGATCCAAAGTGGATGGGAGGAACCTAAAGGAAAACTCCTTCATAGTGGAAAAATAGACTAATGGTTGAAGCAGCAGGCTGAGAAACAGAGAAGCCAAGTTCAAGTCCCACTACAACTACTTGTGATCTTATCAAGGGCTAGATGCACTAAAGTCAGTCGGTAATACCAACTGGATCATTGTTGGCCAATTCCCTGACTGATTCTGGACGAGCGATCGATGCAGTACGCAAGTATGCAAGTGATTTGCACGCAAACTTGACAGATCAATCGCTCAGTGAGCGATTGACACATGCGCAGAGCCCTAACAGCTGTGACAGGGGAAGTTAGGGCTTCTTTTTTTTAATGGCACAGATGTTGTGCATATGTTGCACACGCACAATCTGCCCCATTAAAAAAAAAAAAATCCCCCTGTGCTAATGGCCTTCCTCAATCACCACCCCACGAACCGGCACCGTGACACCCACCCACATGGCAGCGAAAATAGAAGGAGGGATGCCTACTCCCTCCTGCCTGGCCAAATACCCCCACGCCATGCCCCTACCCAGTCCTTGACCCCCCCCCATGTCATAGACCCCCACCATCCACTACCCTCCCACCTTCCTCCTGAAAAAAAAAAATGAAGGAGGGTTGTCCGCTCCTTCCTGCCACCGGATGCTCCCCCAAACCCTCAGCTCCACTCCCTGACACCCCTCCCCGTACTTTTGGTAGATGTTGGGAGCTGGAGGGAAGCACGGTCTCTCCAGCTTCGAGGCCTAGCATGTGGAAAATGATGGGCCTTCCCCTCCCTGGTGCACCATATGATGCATGGGGAGGAGCCTAAGGCCCCAATTGGTTCAGATACCCAAGGCCTCTCCCCATGGGAGGGGCCATAGGTGTTTGAGCCAATCGGGGCCTTAGGCTCATCCCTCTGTATCCATATTTGACCTTGTTTCAGTATTCGATCTTGTTTCAGTTTTGACCAAAAATGCTTCTCCCCCCTCTGAACAATAGTGGGCTCGGCTTCCTCTTCCCCCTCCTTCCCAAACAACAGTAGCCCCTCAGGACCTACCTTTGAGTCCCTGATGGTCTAGTGGTAAGTCAGGGCAGGAGCAAGCCCCAGTTGCGGCCCTGACTGGGTTGCGGCCCTTGAGGATCGATGTTACCCAACCCTGCTCTATCTGGATATTTAGTGGCAACCTCAATATGGATAAGGCCTCTGAATTTCTGAATTGATTTGCCCATGACAGTGTTTTAAAGAAATGCTGACCACTATGGGCTCAATATCAGGGGCAAGTTACCATCTTTAAATATTTGCCCAATTGTCAAATAAGCCATAAGACATTTTTCATAAGCTGACAGCTTGGATCACAAGCAAGTGTATACTGAGGAGTCTCAAAACTAGGGCTTTTTTTAGCCTGTGCACTTATGTCTCCCCTTTATGTCATGCTGTAATGTGGTCTGGTTCATCCAGCTTTTAGTACCTGAAGGATTCTACCTCTCCTGTTCTGGAATGGTAATACTCGTAGTGCCGCACCAGCCTGCAGGCAGATACATACAAGACACTTGAAACTGTCTGGAGCTCTAGAGGATTGATAGCTTAGATAGGCTTCGTTTGGTAACCTTGTTGAAGATTTCATGGCTTTGTTCCTGTAGAGTGATGTCATCCGGAAGCCCCAGGGGCAGATAGAGCTGAATTCCTCATGCAGGATTATCAGAGGAGAAGGATCGCAAACTTTCCAGGTGAGAGAGTGCTGGGAGTCTAATCTACTAGAGCTGAATGGAGAGGTGATGACAGGGATAAAAGCTTCAAAGAGCCTGAGACAGCCTGGGCTTCTTGCCAGCTCTGTTCAGTGTCTTGGTGATACAGATGTTCGGATATCCATTTCCTTTTGGGCTAGTTTTCTTTTCTTACCTCTTTTCAAAGGAATTCTGATTGCCCATAAAATATTAGAGAATCGACAACCATTAATCACACAATCTCCACACTGCTACATGAATGGCGTGAAAGACATTTATGACAGGCCTGTCTTTTATAATCTGAATTCTAACTCAAACTCCTTCTGTTTGGGTAGTTTTAAACTGAAAGTGATGTGTTAGAGTGAATTTAATAGCATAGTACAATACTTTCCCCCCTCCCAAAAAAAAAGTTTCTGTGCAAGAATGAAATTGTGATTCCCGGAGCTAAACAGGATAGTAACGGAGGGGGACTGCTTCCACCTCTGCCCACTACACCACCAGCGATTATCTTTGGGTAAGTCCTGGTGGTATGGGAGAGACCAGTAGGTTGGGAGTTCCCCTTGACACTTGTGGGTGGGTAGAGCTTAGATATGAGGTGATCCTGCCATTGCATCTTTGGCCAAACTACCTGACCGCCAGTAGCACAGCTGCAGTTAGTGCCTCCTTTAAACGTCTGCCCTAGCATGTTCCATATGTTAAAAGTCTCATTAGCTGCTCAGTGCAGCTTGGTAAAAAGACTTTCAGTATGTTACATAATAACATAGTAAATGACGGCAGATAAAGATCCGAATGGTCCATCCAGTCTGCCCAACCATTTAATTTATGTTTAAACAATTTTTATTGATGACAAGAAATGCAAAAAGCAACAAAAGTACAAGTCATCAAATGTTTTTACTATATACAAAGCCACAACCAGTACCAAATCCAAATCCCCCCAACACACCCAAGAACTACCCCCCTCCCCCCCCCACCTCGTGGCATCCCACCAGATGCAATAGAACCAGAATCCTTTCCAAATAACCAGAAATGCGTCACTTTAGAGTTCATTAAGTATTGCAATTCTGCCCCTGTGGTGCAGCTGCACCAGATAGGGTCCCCAGACTTTCAATTAGAGTCACTTTCCCTTCCATTTTCCCCAGACATCTCTAGCCTCCCAGCTGGCCAATTGATACAATAAATTACACCAGGGCCAATAGGTGGACACAGTGTTAGATGTCCAGTTTTGCAAGATAGATTTGCGCACCACCAAACTCATTTTCCGACATAACAGAGTTTGAACAGCAGGCAAAGACCCAAAAGTTCTCAGTACATCCAAGACCAGTTGGGAAACCGTGCCTGCTATAGGAGAATGGAGGATCCTCCGCATAAATCCCACAATACATTTCCAATAGACACTTTATACAAGGACACTGCCAAAAAGCATGTTCTAAAGTATTGCGAGATCTCACACATTTAACATAAAGATCAGAAGTTATTCCTCTACTATAATAGAGTTGACATTGGGTATAATAACCTCTCAAAAGCACCCGATAATAATATTCACACAACCAAGCACATTTGGTCAAGGCAGGGATACCCCATATATTGACATGAAGGTCCCACTGTGACAGATCAAGATTTAAATGGGCACTTCATCATTGGGTATACACCATAAAATCCTTACGAGGTACCAAACTCCCCCAAGATTTTATAGAGGCTCGATACAGTACAAAGAACTTCTCCCTCTCTGGCAAAAAATTGCCGCAACGCATCCCCCATATGAGTTCCCAAAAGTGATTTGTCCAAAGACGCCCAGTAGTGTTTCAGTTGGTAATATGCAAATCTATTACCCCCAACGATCACCCACTGGACCCTGAAGAGCATCAAAGGGCAAGAGGTCTCCCCGTTCCTGATGCACATGTTCCAGCCGTGCAATCCCCTGTTGCACCCAATCCCCAAAAACTCTATTCTCCATACCTGGCATAAAAAATACATTTCCACAAAGAGGCAACAAATTAGTGGTTCTGGGATTTTCACCCAACAATCGTACCAGCCAAGTCCAAACTCCCTGTAACAGTCCCAATAGGATACTGTCCTGAAAGCATCGAGGAGTGTTCCTTAGAGTTAAGTGCAACAAAGAGTAGACATCATGGGGGGCATACTCCCTTTCCAAGGACACTGGCATGTACCGGGATTTAGTCAAAATCCAATCACCTAGATGGCGCAGAAGGCAAGCATGATTATACAAACTGAATATCAGTCAAGCCCAAACTTCCCAACTTTGGGCTTCTTGCCAGCCCAGCAAAATCCCATAAAATGCCGCTCCAAGACCTGAATATCACAGACCTTCAACCGAAGTGGAAGAGTCTGCAAAACATATAACCATTTAGGTAACACCATCATACGAAGTAAACTAATACGCCCCATCAAAGAAATCAGTAGCTGTCTCCATCCCACAAGCACCTTCGCGGTTCAGTGATGTAACAGCGGAACATTAAGCTGATATAACTGGTGAGGATCCATGGCCAAATATTTAAAAGCCCGAGTGACCCATTTATAATCATTTAATTTAAATGGTCCTTTTTCTTAGATATTTCTGGACCAGAAATTCAGAGCCCTGCCGGGTAGTGTGCTTAGGTTCTATCTACTGGAGTCTCCGTCAAAGCTCACTCCAGCTCATCTTAACCATCCCAGCCATCGAAGCCCTCCCCAGTCCATCCTCAAACCTACACTGTTATCATCTTAACTGTTAAAGTTACTAATCAACCATGGAGCTGTCTCAAAATCATAATCTACAGGTTGTCTTAGGATACACCATTTAATATTTTTCCTTTCCTGTCTATAATTACAGTAGCTTCCGCTGGCAATGTAAATCCCAACCAAAAATATACAATAAGTAAGAACTCACTAACTGTGAACTTTATCAGTGTTTATAGGATATACTGACGTAGTAGGAATAATCAAATTCTGTAATAAGAGATAATATTAGAGGAATACAAAGATCCAGATCTCATAAAATATATCTTGTCTCCCCTTAAGGTCCTATTTAACTTACTGCCCATAATTTCCCCTACATTCAGATCCACTGCCCTATTGAGAAACCTGTTAAAATAGATGTATGATTTAGCCTCCAACTAGAAAGTGCCAGGTGAAGGTCCCACTCTCACTTCTTACCAAAGTACTAGAATCAACTACCTACTAACATCAAATCCATCGATGGGCTTCTGAGCTTTAGAAAAGCAATAAAAACCTACCTCTTCACCTAATTCCCATACATAACACACATAACAACCATACAAACTGTGGGCTCATAAGAACATAAGAATTGCCGCTGCTGGGTCAGACCAGTGGTCCATCATGCCCAGCAGTCCACTCATGCGGCGGCCCTCTGGTCAAAGACCAGCGCCCTAACTGAGACTAGCCCTATCAGCGTACATCCTCGTTCAGCAGGAACTTGTCTAACTATGTCTTGAATCCCTGGAGGGTGTCTTCCTCTATGACAGACTCCAGAAGAGCGTTCCAGTTTTCTAGCACTCTCTGGGTGAAGAAGAACTTCCTTATGTTCGTACGGAATCTATCCCCTTTCAATTTTAGAGTGCCCTCTCGTTCTCCCTATCTTGGAGAGGGTGAACAACCTGTCCTTATCTACTAAGTCTATTCCCTACAGTACCTTGAATGTTTCAATCATGTCTCCTCTCAATCTCCTCTGTTCGAGGGAGAAGAGGCCCAGTTTCTCTAATCTTTCGCTGTACGGCAGCTCCTCCAATCCCTTAACCTTCTTAGTCGCTCTTCTCTGGACCCTTTCGAGTAGTACCGTAGCTTAGAAGTGCTGCTGAACATCCAGAAAGTTTATTTTGATTATCGACATTTGGACATCCCTGCTATTAGGACGTCCAAATGCCAACTTAGGCAGGGTTTTGGACATTTTAAAGTTTTCATTATGGCCCTCAAGGGGTTACCACAGGACCATCATAGCCACATCAGTGTCCCAACTGCTTATACCTTGTCACACTTTTACAATCTTTTTATCACCATTTTTACACACACACACACACACACACACACACATACAATATACTTATCTTTATGGTGTGACTGGTGGTTCTTCCACTTCACAGCTTGCCTGGATATTAACACCTTTTTTTAACATGCAACACATAAATTCAAGGACTCCCCCGACTCGAGTTTTACTGTTTTTGGCTTCTTCAAGAATGGACGCCCACTGACTTCACACTCAATCCAGTGTTTACTCCTCGTCAGGCAACTGTTGCTTCAAATGCGCATTTGAAGCAACACTTGCCTGACGAGGAGTAAACACTGGACTGATTATGAATATTCATCAGGGATATCTCAAAACTAATCTGCTTTGTGGCCTTCCAGGATGGCAGATTGACATTCCTGACATAGAGCATTAACCAGACAATTCCAGGTCCATTATTTATTTATTCTATTTTCTATACCAGGGGTGGGCACCTCCGGTCCTTGTGGGCTGGAATCCAGTCAGGTTTTCAGGATTTCCCCAATGAATATGCATGAGATCTATTTGCAAGCACTGCTTTCAATGAATATTCATTGGGGAAATCCTGAAAACCCGACTGGATTCTGGCCCTCGAGGACCGGAGTTGCCCACCCCTGTTCTATACCATTCTCCCGAGGGAGCTCAGAATGGTTTAAATTAATTTATTCAGGTCCTCAAGCATTTTTCCCTGTCTGTCTTGGTGGGCTCACAATCTATCTAATGTACCTGGGGCAATGGGGGGATTAAGTTACTTGCCCAGGGTCACAAGGAGCAGTGTGGGTTTGAACCTACAACCCCAGGGTGCTGAGGCTGTAGCTTTAACCACTGCGCCATACACTTCCTTGAAATAATCAGTGGAGCCAGTGGTATTCAGCACATAAGTACCTCTTATCTAAGTCATCCTTGGTTTTGTTTCTGAAAAATAACAGATTTTATTCCTCATCCCTTTTTTATCCTTACAGCTGCTCACTGAAAAGAAGACATATTATCTCACAGCAGATTCTCCCAATATATTAGAGGAATGGATCCGTGTCCTTCAGAACATCCTCAAGGTGCAAGCAGCCAGCTCTGTCATTACTCAGAGTGGTGCAAAACCCACAGTAAAAGGCTGGTTGACAAAGGTATGGGGGGGGGGGAGGCAGTGCAAGTACTGCCTTTCCATTAGTTTGATGTATTTGGGTTCACATATCAGCTGTCCAGTTGTCTTAGTTTCAAAAGGAGAGGAGGATAACAGTTAATGGTTTGTGAAAATAAGAAACAAACCGCCCAATATTTAAATAGCCAGTAAAGACTCCTGGATGGTTAAATAACATTTGGCCAGCTAATCTAATCTAATACAAGATTTATGAATCGCATGTATTCCAAGTAGTTCAAGGTGATTTACATCAAAAGAAGCCATACACAAGGGGTGCCCAACTGGTCGATCGTGATCAACCAGTAGATCGCAAAGGCAACGCGAGTCGATCACATTGCCTTTGTGATCTTTTTCTCCCTGCTGCTTTCCCAAGCCAGGCCTGGCGCCGAACTTACAAAACATCGGAGAGGAAGTTCTGGGCCAGCCAATCGCTGCCTGGCTGGCCTGGAACTTCCTCCCCGACGTTAGAATTTACGTTGGAAGTGAAGTCTTGTAGGCCCGGCGCTTGTACACGCCAGGCCTGGCTCGGGGAAGCAGCAGGGAGAAATCGCGTTGGTGGCTTGCGGGTGGGGGTAGGGAAAGAATCGGGGAAGAATCGGGCAAGATGGCTTGGGGGGCAGGGGGAGAGAGAAAGAAAGACAGAAAGAAAGAGGGGGGCCAGGGGGAGAGAGAAAAAAAGGCAGAAAGAAAGAAATATTGGCTTTACAGAAGAAGGAAGTGCAACCAGAAACTCATGAAATCACTAGACAAAAAGGTAGGAAAAATTATTTTTTTTCAATTTAGTGATCAAAATGTGTCCTCTTTGAGAATTTATATCTGCTGTCTATATTTTGCACTATGGCCCCCCTTTTACTAAACCACAATAGCAGTTTTTAGCGCACAGAGCCTATGAGCATCGAGAGCAACGCAGGGCATTCAGCACAGCTTCCTGCGCTAAAAACCACTATCGCGGTTTAGTAAAAGGGGAGGGGGTATATTTGTCTATTTTTGTATAGTTGTTCCTGAGGTGACATTGCATATTTTAAAGTCATTTGTCTTGACCTCTGAAAAAAACTCCGAATACAAATGATAATTAACATTTTCTCTGCGTACAGTGTGCTTTGTGTTTTTAAAAATTTTATTGTTGGTAGATCATTTTGACTTGGTCATTTTAAAAGTAGCTTGCAAGCCTAAAAAGTGTGGGCATCCCTGCCATACACAATCTATGGGAAAATACAAAATCTGTTCAAGTCATATTAAATCAAGTTAAAAAAAATACAATCTTAAACAAATTCATATAAAAAAAGTTTTCAGCTTTTTATGAAACCTGAAATAATTAGATTCAGTCCTTAATTGCACAGGCAAATTATTTCAAATAATAATAGCAGCACTAACAAATGAAGAGTTAATCTGACATTTATATCAAACTCTTCTTGTTTGTGGAAAATATAATAGAAGTGTACCACTTAACCTAATAGAAGAATAGTGTAACTGAGAAAAAGAGAAAGCCAGACTGGCAGAAGAATCAGTTTGTAATGTATCAAGCAGGCTGATTTAAACTCAATTTGCTTCTCAACAGATAACCAATGAAGTCGATTATATGCTGCAGAAACAGCATATTAGAGGTTACACTTGGCCAGCTATATTGCTTCAAATCCAGGTTCAAAGCCCCCTTTTTTGAAGTTGCATATAGGTCCTAACCTAGGGTTACCAGATTTTCCAAACAGAAAATCCGGACCCCCTAGACCAGCCCACAGGCCTACCCAGTTCCACCCTTCCCTGCCCCGTTACGCCCCAGTCCCAGCCCCAATCCTGCTTTAGCCCTGGCCCAGCATTGAATTTCAGCAGTCAGTGCCAACCTTAGGAGTTAGCCAGTCTCCCTCCCGCAGTTTCAATATTGGCCCCAAATTAATTTTTGGATGCAATGCCTTTCAAGACCAGTCAATGAATGATATTCTTTAAGTTTTAGAGGAGAAGTGCAGATGAATGATGTCCAATTAGGTATTGCTGAAGACCATGAGATCAATAGGATAAGGCCAATATCATAAATATAATTAAAATTATTAATATATCTTGCTATTTACCCATCTTCAGGGCAGTGCTCAAAGATATTTATCTGAGTAAAATAGCCTAACTGGTAATTATCCTCCATTACCCAGTTAAAAGTATGAGCAACATATTTTAGCTGGCTTAAAAAGAGTCATCTCCATGACCACATTTAGGGCTTCTTTTACAGAGTCGCAGTAGCGATTCCCCTGTGGCAGATGCACTGAAACCCATTCAATTCCTATGGGTTTTGGTGCATTTGCCACAGAGGAATCGCTACAGCAGCTTTGTAAAAGGATCCCTTAGTGAAAATACTGTGCGAGGGAGGGTTACACGCTGGACCACCAGGACATTAAGCGAACAGGGTATGGACATTTAGGTTAGGTAGGGAACACTTACAGGTCATGGACCTGGGGGGGGGGGGGGCCGCCGCGGGAGCGGACTGCCAGCACGATGGACCCCTGGTCTGACCCGGCAGAGGCAATTCTTATGTTCTTATGTTCAAGGAATTCTCAAAGGTACATGTGCTGTTTTAACCCTAAATGGACATTCAGTTGAGGACAGGATGAGGAGGGCTTCGATGGCTGGGATGGTTTAGATGGGCTAGAGTGAGTTTTGATGGAGACTCCAGTAGATAGAACCTAAGTACACTACTGAGCAGAGCTCTGGGTTTCTGGCCCAGAAATATCTAAGAAAAAGGACCATTTAAATTAAATGATTAATTTATAGAGTGTGTATGGTTGGGCAGACTGGATGGACCTTTCAGGTCTTTATCTGCTGTCATTTACTATGTTACTATAATGGTTGTCCATGCAAAGTGTTTGAGTGTTTTTAATGAGTGATTTTATAAAGGAATTTATACATATTAAAGAGCTCTTAAAACTACCCCAGACTTTACATGCATAAAAGTATGGTAGTATCAGTAAGGTGCATACTTTTATGTGACTCACATATAGGTGTGTCAAGGAACAGAGTTTGAGCAGAGCACAGGCAGAATCACAGTTTATGTGCCTTGTTTATAAAATAAATGCATATTCCCAAGCAGGCAAAAATGTCCAAGGCTTCAATCTAAGCCAATGGTTCCCAAATCTGGTCCTGGAGGTACCCCAGCCAGTCAGGTTATCAGGATATCCACAATGAATATTCATGAGAGATATTTACATGTAGTGGATACAGTACATGAAAATATCTCTCATGAATATTTATTCTTGATATCCTGAAAATCTGACTGGCTGGGGTGCCTCTAGGACCAGATTTGGGAACCACTAGTCTAGATATAATTTCTGTTTCTTTGCTCCTAGTATGAAACACAAAGAGGGCAATTCTATAACTTAGCACCTTGATTTACCCACCACACTGGGGCACACATAGCACCAGTTCTATAACCACACTTAGGTAGTTTCAAGTTTATTAGGTTTTTTATATACCACCTATCAAGATTATCTAAGCGGTTTTACAATTAGGTACTGAACACCTAAGAACATAAGAACATAAGCAGTGCCTCCGCCGGGTCAGACCACAGGTCCATCCCGCCCAGCAGTCCGCTCCCGCGGCGGCCCAAAGCAGGTCAAGACCTGTCTGAATCATCACAAGGGGCTCCCTTGCCACCTTGGTTTCCCATTTAAGTCCTGCCTTCCTGTCGAAGTCCTAGCCCTCCGGTCTTGCACATGCGCGACCAGGTTAGTTTATACTCATTACCTGATTTACTTCCTATACTTGTGTTACATCCCAGCTCCTCCCTCAGTATCCCACGATCCCTTTATCCCTCAGGAATCCATCCAATCCCTGCTTGAATCCCTGTACCGTACTCTGCCTGATCACTTCCTCCGGTAGCGCATTCCAAGTGTCCACGACCCTTTGGGTGAAAAAAAACTTCCTTGCATTTGTTTTGAACCTGTCTCCCTTCAGTTTCTCAGAATGCCCCCTCGTATTTGCTGTCCCCTTCAGTCTAAAGAATCTGTCCCTATCCACCTTCTCTATGCCCCTCATGATCTTGAAGGTCTCTATCATATCTCCCCTGAGCCTCCTTTTCTCAAGATTATCTAAGCGGTTTTACAATTAGGTACTCAAGTATTTCCCTATCTGTCCCAGTGGGCTCACAATCTATCTAACGTACCTGAGGCAATGGAGAGCTGAGTGACTTGCCCAAGGTCACAAGGAGCAGTGCAGACTTTAAACCCACAACCCCAGGGTGCTGAGGCTGTAGCTCCAACCACTGCACCACACACACCTAAGCTGTTGTACAATACTAGAGCAAACTCAGATTGCTTTGCCAAAATGTAGGCATGCCCACTTAGGACAGGCCAATGGATGGTTTAAGTTGAAGACACAACCATGGCCTGCCTATGCTTTGCCGACATGCATGCACCCCTTGCAGTTATGTGTTTAGTGAAATTGCCAGGTCAGTTCATGGCATAGCACCTATTAATTATGCATGTAAATTTTTATGCACCACAAATATGCATAATTGCAAACCATGTGTGCACTTGCCACCTTTTACTAGGCACCAAGTTATAGAATGAGAGGTTAGGCTCCTATATGTTGTTGTTTTTTTTTTAATAAAAATAGGCTAGAAATAGCTGCCTACTTAAACTTCAAACATAAGTGACCTATTATAATATTACCCTCTTATGGAGCAATTTTATAAACTAGGTGTCAACATTTACATGTGTGCTACATTCACAAATGTTTAGCATATAGGCATGTATATACAAGCATACCATGTATGGACTATTCTACATATACCTTCTTAACTTACATTGCATATATTTTTCAATGGGGGTGGTGTAAGGCAGGACATAGGTGGGTTACCACATATGTACGAGTATGTAATTTACAGCATACCATAAGATATGCAGATACCTACTACACTTAACCACTAACTCCTATATCATCTCTATAGTTGGTATAAATGATCATCCTTAAATGTTAGCTACCTGATTATGCTAGTGTTTTATAAAAGGAAAGTAAGCCCCTACTAAATGGTGTAGCATGGGTAAAAGTGAACTAATTTTTTACTCTTTCAAAAAGTACAAAGACTAGGGACCGCTCAATGACGACGTATGGAAATACTTTTAAAAGAAATAGGAGGAAATATTTTTCACTCAATGAATAGTTAAGCTCTGGAACTTATTGCTGTAGAATATGATAAGAGCAGTTAGCATAGCTAGGTTTTAAAAGGGGTTGGACAAGTTCCTGGTGGAAAAGTTCACAATCTGCTATTGAGATAGGCTTGGGGGAAGCCACTGCCTGCCCTGGGATCGGTAGCATAGGATGTTGCTGCTATTTGGGTTTCTGCCAGGCATAGGTGTCAGAACGGGGGGAAGGAGGCACAGGGGCCGTTGTCTCCCCAAAAATTGCCCAGCATTAGGGGGTAGCAAACAAGGCAGCTGCCCTATCTACTGCCACAGCCTGCAAGCGACTTCGCCTATGCTCCGGGGCTCTAACACTGTGCTTGCCGGCTTCCCGACCCTGTTCCTCTGAAACCGAAAGTAACATCATGAGGGGGAGGGAGGAGAAGCGAAGCCTGCAAGCAGAGTGTTAGAGCCCTGGAGCATGGGCGAAGTCACTTGCTGGCTAGGACAGCATCGGTGGAAGATAGGACAGGGAGGGAGGCGTTCAACTCACTGCTCCTGCTTGCTTCAGGCCTTCCTCGCTGCCAGGTCCTGCCTTCACAGAAACAGAAAGTATGTGGGACCCGGCAGCAAGGAAGGCCTGAAGCAAGCAGGAGCAGTGAGTTGTGAATGCTGCACTGCTGACGGCTGTGTGAGACCGGGGGGAGAGAATGAGAAATGCCGACGGCTGTGTGAGACCACGAAGGGAATGCTGCTGGGGGGGGGGTGTAGAAATGCTGCTGACGGCTGTGTGAGACCACGGGGGAATGCTGCTGCAGCACCCTTTTGGGGAGAGAGAGGGACAGAGGGAGATGGAAGACCAGGGAAGGGGGGTGGGAAGAGAAATGCTGCTGTTGCACCTAATTAGGGAGAGAGAGGGAAAGAGGGAGAAGGAAGAGAAATGCTGCTGTTACACCCAATTGGGAAGAGAGAGGGAAAGAAGGAGAAGGGAGACCAGGGAAGGGTGGGAGAGACATGATGCTGCTGCACTCAATTGGGGAGAGAGAAGGAAAGAGGGAGAAGGAAGACCAGGGAAGGGTGGGAGAGACATCATGCTGCTGCACTCATTTGGGAAGAGAGAAGGAAAGAGGGAGAAGGAAGACCAGGGAAGGGTGGGAGAGACATGATGCTGCTGCACCCAATTGGGGAGAGAGAGGGAAAGAGGGAGAAGGAAGAGAAATGCTGCTGTTACACTCAATTGGGAAGAGTGAAAGAGGGAGAAGGAAGCGAAATACTGCTGTTGCACCCAATTGGGGAGAGATAGGGAAAGAGGGAGAAGGAAGACCAGGGAGAGGAGAGAAACAAGAGATGCCAAGTCCATGGGAGGGAGGGAAAGGAAATGAGATGCCAGACCATGGAGGGAGAGGAAGGGATGCCAGGGCATGGGGAAGGGGAAGGAAGACAGATGCTAGACCAGGGAAAAGGAAGGAAGGAGGGAGGGAGAGAAAGGAAGGAAGGAAGGAAGGAGAGAAGAGAGATGCCAGGGCTTGGGGGAGGGAAACTAAGGAGACAAATGCTAGACCAGAGGGAAAGGAAGGAGAGGAGGTGCCAGAGCTTGGAGGGAGAGATAGGAGAGGAGAGAGATGCCAGGGCATAGGGGAAGGAAAGGAGATAGAGATGCCAGACCATAGGGGAGGGGGTGGACACAGAAAAATGAAGAGGGGGTGAAGCTGAAATGAATCATGTACAAAGGAGAGAAGGGGCACAAGATATACAGTTTATTGAAGGGATATAGAAAGAGGGAAGATGGAAGAGAGAGAGGGGAACAGTAGATGGAAGGGGCAGAGAGAGGGTGGACGTAGATGGGGTAGAGAGAGAGGGCAGAGGCTGGGTGGAAGGAGCAAAGAGAGAGGGCAGATGTTGCATGGAAGAGAGAGAGGCAAACGCTGCATAGAAAGAAGAGTGAAAAGAAGATGATTAAAGCAGAAACAACAAAAGGTAGAAATAAATTTTTTTATTGCTTTTTGTAGAATCAAGTAGTATTGTAACTGTATTGATAAAAATTTATAAATAGGAAATGGAAATAAGGCAATTTGGGGGGATTAAATCCCTTTCTTCAGGTCAGGACAGGATACCACAGCAGCAGTATACTGTACTGTCCTGAAGAAAGATTTGGCTTCTAAAAGCTAATTGAAAACTGGATTTGTCCAATAAAATTGTATTTTCTTATTTCTCATTATTTGTTTTATTTCTATCTT
Organism: Geotrypetes seraphini; assembly: GCF_902459505.1. NCBI lineage: Eukaryota > Metazoa > Chordata > Amphibia > Gymnophiona > Dermophiidae > Geotrypetes > Geotrypetes seraphini. Next base: position 99,605,261 of record NC_047090.1, on the reverse strand, counting down.
TTAGTTTGTAAAGTGTTGATTGTTTTGTGTCAGTTTTTCAAATTTACTACTACTATTACTATTTACATCTACTGTCTTCATATTTTACACAGTATTAGGGGACATGTGTCACTGTTTCTGTGGTGTTGCATTGTATGCAGAGTCTTGCATCTTAGGGTTTCATCTTTATATATTAATACTTTTAGTTTGTGGTCCCATATTTGCTTATGGGGTTATTTGTGTTCTGGTAGGAATGAATGTTTAGAAGCATACAGTGTGCTTTGTGTATTTTAATTTGGTGGTTAACCATTATGTGTTATTAATAAGATTATATTGTATATATATATGAAAAATGAATGGAAAAAATTGTATTACAATTAATACTATTATAGGGGCGGGGTCTGGGGGCGGAGATTGGGTGGATGGTGAAGCTTTCAGGCCCCCACCAAACAAAAAAGTTCCGCTGCCTATGCTGCCAGTTACTTGTGATCTGGATTGGCCACTGGGAAACAGGATACTGGACTAGATGGACTGTTGGTTTAATCTTACATTGGTCTATTCTTACATATGGCTATTCTTATGTTCTTATATACTTTCCTTTATAGAATCCACTCATACTGTGCCATCTTGGTGACTAATTCTAGATGTCGTTTTATAGAATTGTAACCTTAATGCTAGTACTTTGTAGATACTAATTTTCAAGGAGAGTATGTGTTCCTTTTGAAAATTGGCTGCAGTATACACAGAGTAAAAGTATCTGCAGGCTGTTCGATTGCCTCTGTAGTGAGCTGATGGAACAAGAAGAATCCTGGATGTGTCTTTAGTTATTTGGCTCCTTAGGAAGGATAAAGAAAGGGGTTTGAACTAAATCTGAACCCTATCCAAATCCTGGGTTGAAGGGAGGAGGGGTAAGGGCTGTTGAATAATCCAAGATAACACAGGCTGTAAATTGACTAGCTACATCTGGACCATTCGTGGCTTTATATGAATCTGCATATTCATCAAATCTGGATCTGTTTAACCTGGTGTGATTGTGAAAGCCCATATGTTTCCATTTATGGATGATGATTTACTCTCTCTTTGAATGCTTCAAATAATTTGTATCCTCAGATATTCACATAAAAGAACCACAAGATTAAATCCAAATTTTTAACAGTGAAAAAGGGCAGTCAGATATGAACCAGATAGAAGCTGCCTTTGAGTATCTAAATACATCTGGAGGTATTTTTTCAAATCATTCCTATGAGCAAAGCAGGGTTTTTACCAGAGAACTGGGCTACTTCATAATTGGTTCACAACAGGCACAACAGGCATAACTCCCAGGGATGGGGAGTTAATCATCTTATGTACCAAATTACTTGCAGAAAAAGCAGGTGCAAATCTCAGTGTGGATTTTTCCTTAGGCAATATTCTAAGTGAAAGCACACATATATCTTCACTTTGAAAACTGGTGCCAAGGCAGCGGGTGAAATGCATCCATGGACTTTGCACCATGAAAAGTGTCCCTGTAAGTGAAATGTTCACAGGTCCATCCCCGGAATTCAGAGGAGGCTTTTGCATTCCTTAATCATAGTTAGCTGATTTCAAGCGTTGTCAGATACAGTATTTTTGAACAGGGAGTAGTTAAACCAGACCCTATTTAGCATTATAAATACTAAAGCATGACTTTAAATAGAATATCTAAAAAGCAGCGGAGGCCTGAAGAATAGTATTTCATCTCCAGAATATACAAGATCATGTTGACTGTAAGCTCTCGGAAGCTCTAATATCTTCCAACATGGAAACTCGCCATTTGAAATTTTCCCCTTCCCCTTTTCCAGGTGGAAAGGGCAGAGTGTAGAAGGAAGAGCAAAGTGCAGATAAAAGTGACTTATTTGAGGAGCAGATTTACCACAGAGGAGCTTCAGAAAGATAAGAGAGGAACGTACTACAAGGGGAAGTCAAAATGGAGCAAGACGAAGGGAAGGAACCAAGAGGAGGACAACAAGAACGTACCACAAGGGAAAGACAAAAGAGACAAAAATCAGGAGTCGGCAGGTCAGGAAGGGGACAGAAAGAAGAATGAAACGCAAGGGAAAATAACAAGGAAGAGAAAATACCAGGACTTGAACTGCATGTACGCTAATGCAAGGAGCCTAAAGAACAAAATGGGGGAATTAGAAGTCATGGCCAAAAATGAGAACCTAGACATCATAGGGATCACGGAAACATGGTGGAATGAGGAAAACAAATGGGACATAGTACTGCCAGGGTACAAGCTCTACCGGAGACAGGACATATCAGAAAGGAGGAGGAATAGCACTATACATAAAGGACACCATTCACTCGACCAGAGTGGACGCAGCAGCGACAAATAACCAACTGGAATCACTATGGGTTAAAATACTAGGAGGAAATGGATCCGAGATAAAGATGGGACTGTACTACCGTCCACCTGGGCAAATTGAAGCAAATGATACAAAACTGGAAGCCGCTCAGACTGTTATTCACAAAGAGGAATACATCAAAAATTGTGTATCCTGATTGCCCATCAGCAATTAAACCCATTCCTCCTGACTCGGAGAATCCAGTTTCAATTCCTCCTTCCACATCTGCAGCATAATATGCTGAAAGTTCAGATGAAGAATGTGCCTCTGCTGCTGTGGAGGAGTTGTATGAACCTGAAGTGGATGAAAAACAATCTCGCCTGCTAACTCAAGAAGATCTTAATGATCTAGTTCAGTGGTCTCAAAGTAGTAGCCCGGGGGCCACATGTGGCCCGCCAGGTACTATTTTGAGGCCCTCAGTATGTTTATCATAATCACAAAAGTAAAATAAATCAGTTTCTTGATCATATGTCTCTTTACCTATAAATTATAATATTATTATTAAGACTTAGCCAAAAGGAAAGATTTATAAACTATAAAGAGTTTTATCTTATGCAAAATTGTCATTTCTTTAATAAGACATTAACTATGTTTTCTGAGGCCCTCCAAGTACCTACAAATCCAAAATGTGGCCCTGCAAAGGGTTTGAGTTTGAGACCATTGATCTAGTTAGAAACTTGTCAAAGGAGAAAGCAGAATTGTGTGAGTTAAGAGAGGCGTAAATATATGCTGTAACATGTCTCTTTATTGTCTTTGTGTTCGTTTTCAGAGTAAACTCCTTAACACAAGTTTGGTGGGACACAGTTCATATGGCAAACTCTAAAAAATCAGTAATGTGCATCTCAGAAACCTGACATGCTAGCTGAATTTCAATTACAGATCTGAAATCAGCGTCATTAAACTAAGAACACTTCTTAAGTTCTCAGTAGCAAAGAAAAACTTTTTTTTTTTTTGTTGCCCAGTGTAATTTTAAGTGCCTAAAATCCTGTTCTGTACCCTCAAGTCACATAAAAAGTGACCCCCTATGTATATGTCATTATAGACATAAGAGAGAGAGTGAGAAAAAAAAGAGTCAATTTATGGTCATAAATTTAAACTTTCCTTTCCTTATATATATTTCCAAAATATCGCGTTTCCCCGAAAATAAGACCTACCCTGAAAATAAGCCCTAGCATGATTTTCGGGGTAGGGCTTAATATAAGCCCTACCCCCAAAAATAAGCCCTAGTCGCCGGCAGCAGTGCTTACCCTGCTGCCGTGCAACCCCCCCCATCTCCCCGCCATCCTCAAGACCGAAATACCTTGTAACAAATGCAACATCGGCAGCAATCTAGACAGGCTGCTTTGCAGCCTTCTCTTTCTTGAGCGCTCCTCTACCACATCACTGATGATGTCATTAGCAACGCTGCACACGAATGCCCAGGCGAAAGAAGGCCACGAAGCAGCCTGCCTAGATTGCTGCCGACGTTGCATTTGTTACAAGGTATTTCGATCTTGCGGTTGGCGGGGGACAGATGGAAGGGTCAGCGGGAGGTGCACGGCAGGGGGGTGCGTGGGGGGATGGGAGGGAGGGATAGAAGCTGCAAGGGTCATGCTGCACAAGTAATGGGAGGGAGGGAGGGATAGAAGATATTGCACAAGGGGATGGGTGAGAGGGGAGGAAAGAGGCTGCACATGTGGGGGAGAGAAAGGAAATAGGAAGAATTGGGGTAGAGAAGAGGAAGGGAGAGATGATCATTGTACATGGAAAAAAATAAGACTACCCCGAAAATAAGACCTAGTGCCTTTTTGGGGCTCAAAATTAATATAAGACAGTGTCTTATTTTTGGGAAAACATGGTAGTATTTCATTTCCATTGTCATGGTATTATTACTTGTGATTGTTAAATTGATAAAGTTAATAATATTTTTTTTAAAAAGTGGAAAAAAAAGAAAAGAATAGAGAGTCTTTCACTGTCAAACTCTCTCTTTACTCTGAAGTACTGCAGGCCTAACCTAGCAAAGAGGTTGTTTTTTGATTAGCTGCTGAAAACACTTCTCCTTTAGAGGTCTGACCCAGACTACACACTGCATTTTCCATTAATTTATTTTGCAGGTGAAACATGGACGTTCCAAACTGGTTTGGTGTGCACTGCAAGGGAAAACGTTCTACTACTATCGAAGTCAAGAAGACAAGGTAACTCTTCTTTTCATTTTGGATGTGTCTGCTAATATTTGCATGTTTCCAGATCGGGGAGGTTACTTTTCCATTTCAACAACAACAAGAACAGCAATCTATTATTTCTATAGCACTGCCAGGTGCACACAGTATTGTTCATTGTACATGTAAGAGATGGTCCTTGCTTAGAAGAGTTTACAATCTAATTATGACAGACACACAGAGGGGGCTAAAGGTGGTAGGGGACTATGAAGGGAATGACAGACAGATATGATGGTTGGGTCAGTGTTTAAACACAGCTTCAAATAAGTGGGTTTTTAGTCTGGCTTTGGATACCGCCAGAGATGGAGCCTGACGTAGCAAGCCAGGCAGGTTGGTCCAAGCATGCGGCGCAGCACAGTATAGAAGGGACGGAGACAGAAGCTGGTGGTAGAAGAGAAGGGTACAGAGAGGAGGGTTTTGTCTGATAAGTGGAGTTCACGGGGGGAAGTGTAGGGAATAACAAGAGATGAGAGATACTGAGCAACTGCAGAGCGAGTACACTTGAATGTCAGAAAGAGGAGTCTGAATCGTATGTGGAGATAGACTGGGAGCCAGTGAAGTGGCCTGAGGAGAGGAGTAATGTGGGTATAATGACCCTGATGGAATGCGAGGTGTGCAGAAGTGATCTGAACAGACTGAAGTAGAGAGATATGGCGTAGCAGCAGACCAGGGAGAAGCACATTGCAATAATCCAGACGCGAGGTGGCGATGGCATGGATGAGGGTTTTGGAAGCATGTTCAGAAAGGAAAGGATGGATTTTAGCAATATTATAGAGAAAGAGATGACAAATTTTAGCAGTCTATTGCAGTGTTTTTCAACCGCTGTTCCGCAGCACACTAGTGTGCCGCGAGATGTTGCCTGGTGTGCCGTACGGTCAGGGCCGCCATCAGGGCAGTACCACCAGTCCTGCATTTAGGGGCCCGGAGCTGACAGGGGGCCCGGGCTCCCCCAGGGTCCTAGGCCACAGTCTAGGGAGAGGGGCGGTCCGCCCCACGTGGACAGGAGAGAGCTGGACGGGGGGCCCGCGGAGTTCAATACATCTCGAGCCGCGAGGCTCGTCTTCTGTTCCTGCCTGCCCTGCAGCTAACATATAGCCGATCGCAAGCGTTCCCCGATGTCAGCGCTGACGTCGGAGGGAGGGCTTAAGCAAAGCCTGCCCTCCGATGTCAGCGCTGACGTCGGAGAATATTTCCATTCGGCTATTTGTGCGCGGCAGGGCAGGCAGGAAGCAAAAGACAAGCCTCGCGGCTTGAGCTTCGTTTTGCTGAGAAAGTTGCAAAGATGGGCTGGGAGGCAAACACGGAACACAAAAGGGGGGAGGGAGTGCGTTTTGGACACAAGGCATGAACTTGGGAGAGAGAAAGGGAGGGAAAGAGATGCTGAGGTGGGGGAGGGAATGGGTTTTTGGACACAGAAGGCATGGACTTGGGAGAGCGGAAGGGAGGGAAAGAGATGCTGAGGTGGGGGAGGGAATGCGTTTTTGGACACAGAAGAAATGGACTTGGGAGAGAGGAAGGGAGGGAAAGAGATGCTGAGGTGGGGGAGGGAATGCGTTTTTGGACACAGAAGAAATGGACTTGGGAGAGAGGAAGGGAGGGAAAGAGATGCTGAGGTGGGGGAGGGAATGCGTTTTTGGACACAGAAGAAATGGACTTGGGAGAGAGGAAGGGAGGGAAAGAGATGCTGAGGTGGGGGAGGGAATGCGTTTTTGGACACAGAAGAAATGGACTTGGGAGAGAGGAAGGGAGGGAAAGAGATGCTGAGGTGGGGGAGGGAATGAGTGTTTGGACACAGAAGGCATGGACTTTGGAGAGAGGAAGGGAGGGAAAGAGATGGTTGTGTACACGGGGAATAGAAGAAAGGATAATTTTTGGTCATAGGGAGGGAGTGAGGTACAGATAGTGGCATACCAGGGTGGGGGGGCGGTCTGCCCCACCCCAGGTTTACGTCCCAAGGGGGTGCACAGCTGGCCACCCTCCAGTGTTGTCCCTAGGCCGGCAAACTGCGGCTCTTTAGCCACTTGAGTGCCACCGCCGCCATCGGGAACAGGCCGGCGCCAAGTTCTCCCTGCTTTTCCCTGTGGGGCCGGCCAACTCTCGCTACTCGCGTCAATTCTGACGTCGGAGAGGACGTTCTGGGCCAGCCAATCGCTGCCTGGCTGGCCTAGAACGTCCTCTCCGACGTTAGAATTGACGACGGGTGGCGAGAGTTGGTCGGCCCCGCGGGGAAGAGAAGCAGGGAGAACTTGGCGCCGGCCTGTTCCCGATGACGGCGGTGGCACTCAAGTGAATTACTTTATATATAGTCAATATAGGCACAGAGTTAAATTTTTTAACATTTTCTAATGGTGGTGTGCCTCGTGATTTTTTTCATGAAACAAGTGTGCCTTTGCCCAAAAAAGGTTGAAAAACACTGGTCTATTGGATATGAGAGGAGAAGAGCAACGAGTCAAAGAAAACGGGGGAAGGGGAGAGGCGGGTTTAGGAGGAAAGATAAGGAGTTCAGTCTTGGCCATGTTTAATTTTAGATGGCGGCGAGACATCCAGGTAGCAATATCAGAAAAGCAGGCAGAGCCTTGGGCCTGGATTCCTGTAGAAATTTCAGGAGTGGAGAGGTAGATTTGTGAGTCATCAGCATAGATGTGGTACTGGAACCAATGGGATAAAATTAAGAGCACCAAGAGAAGAAGGGTAGATGGAGAAAAGAGGTCCCAGGACAGATCCTTGAGGTATGCTGATCGATAGCGGAAAGGTAGAGTGGATCCTCCTACATGTACGAGTCCTCATGCTCCCAAACTCCTGAACTCCAAAAACTGAAGTTTTAAGTGTACTTGGGGGTTCACCCCTTCAAACCCTCCCCCTAATGAGAGCGTGAGGACTTCTACATATGTACTGGGGGACTTCCCCATACCCACCCCCTCACAGCGGTAACATTACTGGTTTTAAAGTGGCGGGACCGGCGGCATGCATATGTCCTGCACGCAATTGTCAGCACGTCTTTGTCGGCGTGCCAATGTCCAGCGCACTTTAATTACGGAACCAAATTTAAAGTAGCATTAGGTTTTTGACCTTTGAAAGAGAAATTGTTCCACACAAGCCTAGCCTGTGGAGATTTAGCTCCAGACCTCTGATGTTTTTTTTCCTCCTTAGCAATAACATTAGTGATCTACACTGAAAATTGTATTACCCCCCTCCTTTACAAAGCCGCACAAGCATTTTTAGCGCCAGCCACGGTGGTAACAGCTCAGACACTCATAAAAACACTAGTGTGACTTTGTGAAGAAGGGGGTTACTTTGCTATTTAACCCTCCCTTTTATCAAGCTGCGCTAGAGGTTTTTAGTGTGAACCAGCAAGGTAAGTGTTCCAACGCTTTTTAAAGAAATTTTGTAATTTCTAGGCCATTTCTTTTTATTGTCACTGTTTCAATTTTCTTTTGTAAACTGCATAGAACTTCTAAGGTACTGCGTTATATAAATAAATTTCTATGTTATGTTATGTTTATGTATATGTTATAGGAATTTTGCACCAGCTTGCACTAAAAACCTCTAGCACAACTTGATAAAAGGACCCCAAATACTTTGGTGTGAATTCATTTATTAGTAGGGCTATTGGAAGAGTTTGAGGGAAGGCAGAACCAGTGTCATTCTTTAGTCAGCTGTTCAAATGAAGTGTATTATTCCATGTAAGCTTGGGCTAAAGGAAAAATTGATGGTATGGCTTGAAATTTTTGCACCTTTTCAGTGTGCCTATAAGATGAAAAAGGTTGAAATTCACCTCTCTCTCTGCTTTAATTTTTTTTTTAGTATGAATTAGAGTTGTGCAAGCAGGAAATAGTCATTTTGATATTTTAGGGGGGTGAGTCTTTTAATTTTTATTTAATTTTGTTTCGTTTTAATGCACACTATTATGTTTTAGTGTGGCTGGATTTTTTTAGTGCACATTAAAATGAAATAATAATAATAATAATAACTTTATTCTTGTATACCGCATTACCATGGAAGTTCTATGCGGTTAACAGATGAAGAGACTGTACATTTACAGCGAAGTTACATTTTCAGCGATGCTACATTTACAGTGAAGTTATTATTACAGCAAAGTTACATTTGAAATGAAGATACATTTGCTGTGAGTTATATACAGCAGTGATACATAAGGCAGTGTTACATACAGCGGTGGTACATAAGGCAGTGTTACATACAGAGGTGGTACATACAGCGATGTTCAATAAGTTAGAGCAGAGTTATTTAGAATGAGGAGTAACGAAGACGGGATGGTTAGCTGGATTGAGTTATCCATTTTGCTAAGCCATTTAGTGGCTAAAAAGATTGGGGGAGTCGGAGAGACTGGGGTAAGTTGGGGTTAGAGGAAGTGGCAGGGAAGTTAGAGGAATTTGTCAAAAAGGTAAGTTTTGATTGACTTCCTGAACATTAGATAGGTGGGGGAATTGGAGATGAGGGTTGTAAGGCATTTGTTCCATTTGCCCGCTTGGAATGCTAGGGATCTATCGAGGAATTTCTTGTAGAGGCAGCCCTTCAGGGAAGGAAAGGAAAACAGGTAAGTGTTTCGTGTATGAGAGGGGCCTGCAATTTTGAGATGCTCAGATAGGTAGATGTTGAAGAGCCTGCTAGAGTTTTGAAGCAGAGGCAGGCGAATTTAAAGATGATCCTTGCCTCTACCGGCAGCCAGTGGAGTTTAGTGTAATAGGGGCTGACATGGTCATATTTTTGAGGTTGAAGATGAGGCGGACGGCAACGTTTTGGACTATTTTTTAGATGTTTGATGGTGTTTTTATAGGATCCCAGGTATATGATGTTACAATAGTCCAGTATGCTTAAGATTAGTGATTGGACCAGAAGACGAAAGGAAAGGTGGTCGAAGTGGCGTTTAATGGTGCGCAGTTTCCAGAGGGAGCAGAAGCATTTTTTGACCTGGGCACTGGTATGATCTTCGAAGGTCAAGCGTCTGTCTAGGAGGACTCCAAGGATTTTTATGGTTGGGTTGATTGGGTAGTCTAGGCCGTTCAGTTTCAGGTAAGTGTTTGTTAGTTTATGGGTAGGACTTGCCAGAAAAATTTTGGTTTTTTCGGTGTTCAATTTTAATTTGAATTGTGAGGTCCATAGTTCTAGCTTGGTGAGGATAGAAGAGGCGAGTTGTTCCGTCTGTTGTGTGAATGAAGTTAGGGGAATGATAATGGTGATGTCGTCTGCGTATATGAATGATTTTAAGTTTGAGTCGGCTAGTGTCCGTGCCAGAGGGGCCAAGTAAATGTTGAAAAGATTTCCAGACAGAAACTGACTTATTTTGGACATGTGATGAGGGCGACTTCACTAGAAAAGAAGGTGTTACTCAGAATGGTCAGTGGTAAAAGAAAGCAGAGGAGACCAAAGGTCCATTGGCTGGATACCATCAAGAATGACACGAGGATGAGCATCAAGCAATTGAAAGAAACCGTGGAAAACAGGGAGGCATGGTGAGGACTGGCCTATAGAGTATACAAGGGTTGGACACAACTGAATGGATAGCAATAGTAGGAAACATTTTAGTGCATGCTTTTTTATGTTAATATACACTAAAATGTTTAGCTGAATTTTATTTAGGGCATCTAGGCTGGTAAAGAACTGTCCAAGTCAGAACACAGCGGGCTCCTTAGACAAAGCTGCAGTAGCGATTATTCCACAGCAAATGCACCAAAGCCCATTCAATTCCTATGAGCTTTGGTGCATTTGCTGCTACCATGGCTTTGTAAAAGGGGTCTTGAATGAGGAGCCTTTTGCAAAATGCATGTATGGCTGTGAGAAAAATACATGTATTTGGTAACATGTACAATGGGAGCAGCCATTTTGCAAAATAATTTATATTCAAACAATTTTTATTGAGCTGTTCAAAACATCTAAACAGAACATGTTACAGCTCAGATGATCAAAAATACAAGGTACTGCCCCTCCCCCCCCGGGTCTCCCTCTTCAACATTCAAAAATGTGCATGTATCAAACAACCATTGAGAACATAGAGTCCCAAGACATTCAGTCATTTAAGATACTACTACAAAAGAATTGATAAAAATGAGTAGCATCACTCAAGGCCTTGCATGTGTGAGTGCAGCACCTTCACCTGTAAATGGTAGATTTTGCTATTAGCACTTGCACCTTCAAGTACTAGATTTGTAAAACTGCTCATCCAAAGGGAGCCAGATAAGAAGATAAGCTCCAAAACTCACTGTTTCACTGGTTTTGAACCCACAGAGCAGGGACAATGTCACAGTGGTCTTGAGTGGGTATAGGCCCATCCACTTTCGGCTCAGGCCCACCCATTACCCAGCAGTGGCATGCACCTTTTCTGTGACTGATGGGAATCCCCAAGCCCTGGCAGCTGCAGACAACCTTAGCCTGAAACCCCTGGCCATCAAAATACTGTAGTAGTAAGCATCCTCAGTTCTTGCACATGTACCTGGCAAGTGTACATTTTAGTCCAATCAGAGCACTGATAACAGAGACAGATGTATAAAGTAGCATATGAATGAAACACAAAACCACTTCCTTTTTTCCTTTCTTCTTAGTGCCCTCTGGGACAGCTAAAAGTTCGAGAGGCAAAAGTAGAGGAAGTGGATCGTTCCTATGACTCAGATGAGGATTACGAAGCAGGGGGCCGTGGATTTCTCTCATCTCATTATACGCTTGTCATTCACCCTGCGGACCAGAGTCCCAATTACCTGCTGATCGGCACCAAGCATGAAAAAGTAAGGAATACAACTCATTTACCTCACTACCAGGCTAAGAAGAAGATTGGGTTGGCTCTGCTGTTGCTTTGCAGGTTGAGGTATAAGTTACTGATCTATTAAAATTAGTTATAAAAAAACAAAAACAAATCAAGAGATCAAAAAGAGATGACACTTTTTGAAGAATAATAGATGTTTAAAGATTTGCAGTTTGGCACCTACTAAAATCTCATTCTTAGGTAATGTCTGTGAAGTGTTTTAACAATGTATGAAAAAGGGACATTGTCCTCAAATGCTAAATTCTTACTTTTCCCACAAAGAAAGAGTGTTTAGAGGAAATAGGATTACTAGCAGCTAAACTGCCTGGCATTATTCTGACTGGGAAGGGAATGGAAGAGGATCTGGATTTAGCTCACACCTCGCCTTTTTTAATAGTAGCTCAGGGCAGCTTACATTCAGGTGCAGTAGGTATAACATACATTAAAAATATTTTCAGTTGGTGGATATCCAATAAATGTTTAGGGAATTAATCAATTAAGTGGACAGTCGGTAACTAAGCTGTAATGAAATACTGTATTTTGCCACAGCTTAATTTATCACAGGAATTATTCACCTGAGGTAACTCAGGCAAGCTGTGTGAGTCTGCTCCCCAGGAGCATCAGGCCTCTAATACATGGCATCTTATAGGGGATGATGTTAAGAACCCCCCAGTCAAGCCCTCCCCTTCCATAGACCCTCCCATTTAAACCTGCACTTTTGCCCTCCATTCGCTCAAAGACTCCTCTTGTTGAATCCCCAGTCAAGACCACCTCCCCCCAAAGTATGAAAACATGACAGTGTTTAAAAAGAAAGAAAAAGTCATGCTAAAGCAGTGTATCTCAAATTGTGTGTCTCCTGAGATTTCAGGTGTGCCGCGGTACACTGGGGAGAAAGAGAGGCACCAGCGCCAGCTGACTTTCTACAGGACGTGCCTCTCGTGGCAAGAGGCACGTCCCGTAGGCAATCAGTGGGCACCAGCACCTATCCTTCTCTCTGGCCCTCTTCCCTTCTGGCATACCCCACTGGCTTCTCAGTGCTCGCCTGAAGGTCCTTCACACACACGCAGACATCAACATGTGTGTGATGTCATCACGGAGATATCCTCACACTTTCAGGTGCCTCGAGCCACTACTGCTTAGGAAGCTTTGACATAGCCACAATTGAAGTGCATTAAATGGTGGTCATTTGAATTTCTTTGATGGTGAGTGTCTATCAGACTTCGCATTTGTATTCATATGCTCCTTCCTTCCCATATTAAGGACACCTGGTTGTACTACCTGACAGTGGCAGCTGGAAGTGGCAGTGCCAAGGTGGGCACACATTATGAGCAGCTCATTGGGAAATTACTGGATGTAGAAGGAGATCCCAGTAAGTTCATCTGTTTGATTCTTGCTATATCGCTTTTCTGTGGTACAAATAAAGCAGGTTACACTTATGACGTACAGATACTTTGTCTTTCCCTAGTGGACTCACAGTCTTTTACGGTAGGCAATGGAGAGTTAAGTGACTTGACCAGGGTCACAAGGAGCCGTAAATGGCAGTGTTCCATAAATGTAAGTGTGCGAATGGCACTTACATTTAAATAACCTGTTATAGAATGAGGGCGTTTATGTGCATGTACTGGCATATCAGTAATATAGAAAAGGGCACTTTCTTTTTGTCTGGTTCCTGTGGTTTCCTCCATTCCATTTCAGCTTTTGGCTCAGTCAGAACCTACATAATCTTCATTCATATCTAGCCAGAGTTTGCCTCTATTTATAGTGACTGTGGTGACTATTTGTGGCCCCTGGTCAAAGAGGCTTAGCTGAGGAATCAAATCCAGGTCCAATGAATAGTAGCATCACTGCTGATTGACAAGTCAACTTTTTACCATCTTTGTTATTTTTTTAGGGATGTTGTTTTCCAAAGTTATAGCTTCATCTAGGAAATTATTATAATTTTAATGTAGAATAAACTTTAAAAATTTCCCACGTGGAAAAGTTCTGTTTTATTGTAAGCATTTTGCCTTTGCATTAATCTTGCTCACTTCTCCACTATAGATTATTTATTTATGCATTTATTTGACAATTTTATAACTAGGCTTAGACAAAGCCTTCTGAACTCCTGCAATCCTGTTGGATCAGATATTGGTCACTCAGTGTAGTGGAATACCTCCTTCATAACAGTTTTATATCATAATATTTTTACATGATGTAAGTGAAAAGGAAAAAAGCTGCTTGAAAATTCTATGGAATTTTCCAGGACTGCCAAAAACACAGCAAAATTATTAGCAATGGTAGACAAAACAGTCATGATCACATCAACAAAGTGAAAATATCTTTCTGTCTTCAATGAAAGAACCAAAAAGGGAACATTAGTGTAGTCAGATATCTGATAGGAAACAGTAGAAGAAAATGTGGATGACATATTAAACATTATTTAATTTGCATTTTCAAAAGGAGTAACAAAGCTTTCACACCCCTATGAATGGTTCAAAATATTTTGCTTTTATTAGGATAGCTGGATATTGTGTGTTGAGCAACCCGCCACGACTAATATCGCCATTCAGAGACAGAGATCAAAAATAATTTATTATATTACTCATAAGCAGCAGCAGTTGTATAGGGCCTGAATGGGCACAGGCCTACCCTATCTGGTCCCCCAAAACAGTTCAGCTGTTGCTGCCTCGTTCCCCCTCTCCCTCTCTTCTGCCCCCATTCTGTCATTTGCTCCCCCTACTTTACAGTTCTGATCTACCTCAGCATCTTGGAATGGCCTCCCAGTGGAGGTGGTGTAGGCAAAAAGTATATCTGAATTCAAGAAAGCTTGGGACAAGTACATTGGATCTCTAAGGGAGAGGAGGGGATAATAGACTAAATAGGTAGACTAAATAGGCCATGTGGTCTTTATCTGCCTTCATTTTTCTATAATGGCCCTCTGCAGCGTTCCACCCTCACTGATTTGTCGCCTTGCTTCATCTCTTGCAGAATATGGCAGAGGGAAGCCTGTTGGGTTGGCACAAACAGCAGATCTGAGAGTCATTGTGACACCTGCAAAGATGCTGATTTAGCCTGGGGGGAGAGAGTTGTCGGGCTGCAAGTGGGGGAGGGGAATGTCAGATCCCAGGGCGGAGGAAAGAGAGAGAGATGCAGGAACAAGGGTGTAGAAGAATTTAGGAAGGTTCACCCATCTTAAATGACAGGTCTCGCAATGCCACTGGAGCAGCAGTGGTGTAAATTCTGCCCAAACAACCCAACAAAGAAGGAAGCCTACTTTGTTGCTTCTGGGTATTTATGGTAGTCTTTTCCAAAATTGTCACTTATTTGAATTTATACATTTACTTTTTAAGATTCCTCCACCTGAGCACTGTGTATAGATGCATCTTCTTGTCCAGTTTGTCTGTCTTGACTAGATTGTAAGCTCTTTTGAGCAGGGAATGTCTCTTCTATGTTTTGATGTACAGCGTTGCGTATCTCTAGTAGCGCTATAGAAATTATAAATAGTAGTAAGATCCAGTTAAATAAATATTTCCATGCTACATGCAGTAAATGTTCGTTACCTAGATGCAAAATATGGGCATAACTATTAATGCAGACCAAAATCTGAATGTTCACAGCAGACTTTACTGTGTCTTGGTGTAGAATCAAACCCCAAGCTACCTCAGAGAACCGGCAAGACTTCCTTACACTTAATAATAGCTCTGGTCACAGGTTCTCAAATCACAATTCTCTGCTGTTTGAATTTATGCAGTTGCATTTATTTCTTCAGCTTCGTCCTTATGGAAACATCCAGTGTTGTGTTACAGTAAGGATGGCCTCCAGAGCTCTCTCACCACTCTTCCCTCGGAAGCACTGCAGACAGAGGCACTGAAACTCTTCAAGGTACGCATATTTGTTGCATACTATAAAGGAAATTTTTGAAATGCCCATATGTACACATGCATTTTAAACATAGGGGTCCTTTTACTAGCTCCCTCTTCTACGAAACCGCGCTAGCGGTTTCTAGTGCGTGGAGCCACGCTGAATGGCCCGCGCTGCTCCCAATGCTCATAGGAACTCAATGAGCGTTGGGAGCAGCGTGGGCCATTCAGCACGGCTCCCCGCCCGCAGTTTTTGTAGAAGAGGGGGTAAGGCATGCTAACTGATTTAGCACGTGCTAATCAACTTAGCGTGCGCTAAATGCTAACGTGTCCATAGAATATAATGGGCACATTAGCATTTAGCCCGCGCTAATCGTTAGTGCGCCTTAGTAAAAGAGGGAGATAGTCGCATAGTAAATGACGGCAGATAAAGACCTGAACGATCCATCCAGTCTGTCCATTAGTTATACCCATTAAAAATACATGATTAATTTAACTTGTCTCTTCTTTGATATTTCTGGGCCATAGACTGTAAAGTCCACCTGGTATCCAAATGCTGCATCCAAAAGTTGCCATCCAAGCACACATCAGCCTATCCAACCATCCTGTTTGCAGGATATCTAGTAACATCCTCATGTTCCAAGTTAGTGGAGTTCCCATTGATGCCCTCCCCAGTCCAATCCTACACCAAATCATCACAGATGGGACACAGACCGTGCAAGTCTGTCCGATGCTGGCCTTAGCTCTTTACTTTCAATTCTTCATTTTCTAATTAGAGATCCTCTATGTTTATCCCACGCTTTTTTTGAATTCCATCACCGTTTTCCTCTCCACCAATTCCCTCGGGAGGGCATTCCAGTCATCTAGGCATCATTTTGTTCTTTGAAAGTTAACAGTTACAAAATAGGCATATTGTAAGGACCCAGTTGCTGTTTGTTCAAGTGGTTGACATAAACTGAGAAAAAAAACCTTTTTAAGGTGGTCAAAAGTAAGTCAAAAGTATGTGTGCTGGCATGCTCTTTTATTTATTTAAGTGGTTCACATTCAGTTACTCAACTATTTTTCCCTATCTGTCCCGGTGGGCTCACACTGTATCTAATGTACCTGGGGCAATGAGGGATTAAGTGACTTGCCCAAGGTCACAAGGAGCAGCGTGAGAATTGAACCCACAACCTCAGGGTGGTGAGGCTGTAGCTCTAACCACTGCAGAGGAAGGTCTCAAGTTTCAAATTTCATTTATTCTTGGTATATTACATTACACGTGGTATCAGTGCGGTTTACATAGTATTCAGTCACGACAGTGGGAGATTTAAGAAGATAAAGGAAAGGAAAGATTGAAATACATTAATTGATGGGAAAGAAAAGGAAAGCTAGGGGTAAAAATGTACTGTACAGTTATGCAGGATGGCATCTTGAGTGGGTCTGGGAGAGGGTAGAAGAGAATTAATGAGTTATCCGAATGCATCCCTAAATAAGGTTATTTTGGGGACAATTCAACAGGGCATCTCCATTTAGGTACTCCGGTAATGTGGGCTGAGAGCCTATTTTATATGGTCACTAGAGCACCCAAGCATCGCATACATTTGGGCAACCAATAATAGTATACAGTACACTTAGGCATTCCTATCTACATCTGCCATTGACCTGGTGTTAATGGGGGCACCTTAAATGTAGCAGGACCACCTATTAAACACCCTCCTTATAAATATACACTATGCCAGTGGTTCCCAACCCTGTCCTGGAGGACCACCAGGCCAATCGGGTTTTCAGGCTAGCCCTAATGAATATGCATGGAGCAGATTTGCATGCCTATCACTTCCATTATATGCAAATCTCTCTCATGCATATTCATTAGGGCTAGCCTGAAAACTCGATTGGCCTGGTGGTCCTCTAGGACAGGGTTGGGAACCACTGCACTATGCCATCTGAGCACGTTTATAGAATCACATGTATGCGCCCAAATGACATTTTCATGGGTAAGCGTACACTTAGGTGCCTCAATATCGGTATTCTGTACATTTAGGTACATAGTTGTCTTGCAAATGTAAGCCACTTAATTGTCCTTTTTATATCTTTATATCTTTACACCTTTACTTATTTTTCACATTCTGTCAACATGCCATTCAAAATGCAATAAAGTAATTGTTTCACTGATCTGCATTAAAAATCTGGGTTTTTTTAAGCTAAAGATGACTCCATTATTCCTTTGAGCCTCATCATCTGTACAGCACCTGCTTGTTCTAAATGCCTTTTCAATAATAGACAAAGGGAAACCCAGGGAACACCCAGATAGTGCATATTTTTAAAATGTGGTAATTTTTGTGTGCCCCAGGCTTCTGAAAGGAAAGTGAGACAGGGCAATATAGGCCTCATGGTGTCCTAGGACACTTCCTTATTGGAGAAGTTAGAATTCCAGCTTGTTCCAACTTGGCCCAGTTGTAGTGTTTCCCTACAGCATCTTTGTGCATTATTTATTTATTTTAGTTAAAATTTTTCTATACCATTTAAAGAATACTAAATGGTATATATCAAATACGAAAAAACATAAAAGACAAACTAAAATCTTTAAATCTTTCTAATTAAATTTCTTCTGAACAAATGACGGATAATAAATTACAAAAATGCAGTAACGATCAACTGAGTTTTTAACTGTTTCTTAAACTGGAACCGGTCTGCACATAGTCGTAATTGGCTCACCAAAGCATTCCACATCTTAACGCCAGCAATACAGAATGCCATCGCTCTAGTATCTGCAAACGTTCTCTGCATTATACTCACTGACTAATCTGTCTTTGTCTCTTCTTGCAAAGTCCTGTCAGCTGTTCATAAATGTGCCCATTGAAGCCGCATCAATTGACTACCATGTCTCCCTGGCTCAGACTGCCCTGCAGGTGTGCCTGACGCACACAGAGCTGCAGAACGAGATCTACTGCCAGCTGATGAAGCAGACCAGCTGCCGGCAGCCCCCAAGCCCTGCCCTGTTGCAGGTCAGTACTGGCCTTTGTACACACTTTGGAAATAGCTCAGTCTGAGCATTCGCCCATTATCTCTAATTATGGCGATGACAATGAAAAGGTCAGTGGAAATGTGGCTGTTAGAAGAGTGTTGCTGACTTGGCCTGTTCTTTGAATCTTTTCTTAGTGTTGGCAGCTCCTGGCTCTGTGTGTAGCTCTCTTCCTGCCTCAGCATCACTTCCTCTGGTACCTTAAACAACACCTCCAGCGCCATGCAGATGCCAGGTGAGTTGGGTTTAGTAATTTTATTATGTAACAATTTTTATTGATTTTAAAAGAAGAAACATAGTATAAAGCCATACAGTTCTTCGTACCATAATACATGAACAACTCTCCATACATAACTTAATCTACATTCTATGACTACAAGTGTCATAAACCCCCACCACTTACTCACACAAGGCAGAGATAAATGATCCACTGTGAAGCAGAGCAAATAATCTGACAGTAACAGAATATTGAACTAATCCCATAGATAACAGAGCACAAATTGTGCGAAACCTAAATGGACATTGGCTTCATAGTACAATCAAAACAAAGTATGGAAGATGAAGAATGGGTATAGTAATTTTATTTAGCTGCTGGCTGGGATTGCTCTGCTTGTCATCAAAAGCGCAGTGGCCAGCAGAATAGCAATCAACACAGAGCAAAGATGAGAGTTACCAGTTATATAAGCATCCGCTGAAGTCACGCAGGAGTATCTGGCACAGTAACATAGTAAATGGCAGCAAAGACCAAAATGGACCATTTCATTCTGCTCAGGAGCAATTTGTCCATTCTGGGCAAATGCAGATACAGATTCCCATGTGGAATGATATACCCAACTCCCCCTTCCCTCATGTCCCTCTCCCATTTCTCAAAGTTGTACCACTGATTTTTAGGGTTGCAACTGCTGCTTTGTGCAGGTTATCCCCATGCTTTCTCATAGATTGGATGAAATGAGAGACTCAAAGTACTAGCAGAGAAAAACTGTGTGGCTGAATCCCTGCTACCTGGTGCTGGCAAACCATGGCAAAGACTGCCTATTCATTGATGTGGGCTGTGCCCAGGTAGAGAATGGCACGGGGACAAATATTTTCCCCGTCCCTGCAGGAACTCATTTTCCCGTCCTGTCCCTGTGAGTTATTTTCCTGTTCTAGCCCCATTCCTGCAATCTCTGTCCTCATCTGCACAAGCCTCAAACACAGCGCCTAACTCCAAAGTAGGCATGTTTAGGGGCAGAGACGAACTTAGGCGCTTCTAGGCATGATTCTCTAAAGGACTTAGGTGTCTATAATGTAGGCCTTTAAAACCCTGGCCTACATTATAGGCGCGATTTACAGAATTTTCCACAATGTTTATAGAATAGCACCTGGCACTTATGCACAGAACTGCCAATTATTGGCGCCAATAACATATGTATGTGCTACTTTTCTATAAACTAGGTGTTCTTTTGGGCCTGAGATGTATAAACTGCACCAATATAGGTGGCTGACTAAAAACGGCTGCTGATCGTGTGCCAATCATGCATCGGCAACTATCTTTGCGTGAATCACACCTACATAGGTTCTTTAGGCTGCCTAACGCCACTTCCAGCATTGGCCACGCCCATAATGGCTTTCAGCCCCTAAAGCGCCTATGTAGGCATAATTCTAGCGCCTTTTATTTAGACACCAGTAGGCGCTTTAACATTGCTTTTTTTTTTTTTTTTTTTTGCCATTTTAAACAGCATTTCTTCATTAATTTAGGCGCTGGTTCTAGAATTTCCCCCTTGGTGCCTAAATTTAGGTCCCATCTTATAGAACTGCTTTTTATTTCATTTTGGATGACCTAGAAAAGTCTATCAGCCTACATAAATAACAGCTTTGAGACAGCATGAAATGGGGTTGATTGATCCCGGTAGAGGAAAGCAGAGGCCAGCACTATGTCTAAGAGATTACGTGTTAATTTTTTCTTGTCTTTGTTTGGGGCTAGAAATGAAATTGGAAAGTATGCCATTTATTGCCAGCGAACAGTGGAACGCACGTTGCAGGCTGGAGATCGAGAAGCTAGACCCTCCCGCATGGAGATTGTGTCTCTACTGCTGCGCCATCCTTATCACCACTCTCTCCCGTTCAGCATTCCTGTACATTTCATGAATGCTACCTACCAGGTGAGGCCAACAGATAGAAAAGGAAGAAAATGGAGAGGAAGGATTTTTTCAGTAATTTCACTTGATGGCATGCATCACTGAATTCAGCCAAGGTGTGAAAATCTCATAATCAGTACTGAAAACTTTGAACTGTGGCGTGTCAGTAGGGGAGCTGCTTAGCTGCTGCACTCAGCAGATGAAATCTAACTATTCTGGCCACTGAGATGACATGCCTGTGTTTATTTCCAATAATTGCACTAATTAACTGATCCAGTTGACTACAGCCAATGAAGCTATTAGCTCGAATTGCTAAAGCGAGATGTGTTAGATTTATGTCACATGATAAAACTATAAAAACTGGAGCAAAGAGGATGTGAAAAAAAGATCCATATTGATACATGATTGGATCTGAATTGTTTAATATCATCTGAAGGTCCTTTAAAAATCAAAGTATATAATAATAATTATCCCCCACCCCTTTTGCAAAACCGTGGAAGCAGTTTTTAGAGTAGGCTGGTGCACTGAATACTCTGCGTTGCTCCCGACGCTCATAGGAACTCTGAGTGTCGGGAGCAGCACAGAGCATCCAACACGCCGGCTTATGCTAAAAACTGCTTCTGTGGTTTTGTAAAAAGGGGGAGTATATACAATAAAAGTAAAAATAATTGTATACATACTGGGACCCTTTTAGTGTAGTCTTAATATGAAGTTATAGTGTTTGGTCAGTGTGTTTATTTCCAAACATTAGGAAACCAGTTAAAAAAACCCATATGTTCAGTTCCAAACCAAACATATAAATGTTGTTTTTTTGAGAGTTACATTTTTAACAGTACTATACATACAGTATACCCATAGGCGTCAGAACGGGGGGAAGCCACAGGGTGCCATGGCCTCCCACAAAA
This sequence comes from Geotrypetes seraphini, assembly GCF_902459505.1. Lineage (NCBI taxonomy): Eukaryota > Metazoa > Chordata > Amphibia > Gymnophiona > Dermophiidae > Geotrypetes > Geotrypetes seraphini. The sequence continues at coordinate 99,584,099 of NC_047090.1, read as the reverse complement.
TTGCCACTAATATAACAGGGCCCGACAGCGATCCTGCAGGGAAAGAAGCAGCATCATGCTACCGGCCAGCGTGCCTGTTGATCGGCACTCATGGCCATGGCCCCTCACCAACATCTACTCCTTCCCACCGCGCGTATACCTTTAATTTCTGATAAAAGTACAGCTCCATCCTGACATCAGCCCCGGCGTCTTCCCTCCACTATGGCCCGCCCTAGCGGAAACAGGACGTTGTCAGAGAGGATGGGCCACAGTGGAGGGAAGACGCCGGGGCCAATGTCAGGACGGTGCTGTACTTTTATGAGAAATTTAAGGTTTGCGTGCGGTGGGGAAGGGTAGAAATCGGCGAGGGGACACGGCCAAGACAGTTGACCAGCTGGCCGATAGAAAGGTGCCTCTTCCACCGGAGTGACATTTCAGATTCAGGGGAGAGAGGGAGCATATAGGACTTTGGAGAGGGAGTGAGGGAAAGGAGAGATGGACTCAAATGAGGCACAAAACAAGAAGAACCAATGTTCCACAGAAGAAGGAGCAATCCAAAAGAAAACAAGCTGTGGAAAAACACAATGTTCTTGACTTTCCTTTATTTCTTCAAGATATCTTCGAACAATGGTAAAATTAGTCCACATCAAACATATAAAAGACTACCATGACCCGACACGGGCTATGTTTTGGCTGACAAGCCTTTTTCAAGGGTCCTAAAGTCAGTTGTGGACAAGTAGTGGGTATTATGGAATTGAATGTCCAATCCAAAGAGTCCAAGGTGAAGGACAAGGCTAGAGCAAGCCTCTGATGCGCAGTAAATCTACTGTATTTCTCCAGCACTTCAGTGTTGTGCTTTTTTGATTCCATTCAGCTTGGTTTGCCAAGCCGTTCATTTATTCCACATTTACATAAGGTAGTGTATTCCATGTTATGGATCCTTGAGGAAAGCGTGTTTTGCCGTGTTGGGTCCTTCAATGACAAATGTGGACATTGTGTTTTTAAGGGTTAATTGAATAAAAGAAGCGTCAAGAACATTGGACTTCCACAGTTTTGTTTGTTTGGATTGTCCTTTTCTCCTGTGGAAATTTGGGTCTTCTTTTCTTGTTTTTGACTAAGATAGATTTGCATGCATGACATGTCTCTAAAGCAGTGACTGGCCCCTCCTGAGGGCAATCCTGCTAGAACATAGCAGTGGGATTGGACTTAATTCAATTTACAATCTGTTTTGCCATCTTACAATAAGTTCTGTACTTAAAAGAAAAGTACTCGTATGAATTGATCAACAGTTCTTATTTGCATTTTAACATTTTTGAGGTAAAACGGATGATACCAAATGCTGTTTATTTTATATGATTTATATGGTCATAGGTAAAACAGGTGTTGATAAATGTGCACTATACCTTATTCGTAACAGTGGTAAAGGTTAGGTATATCTAGTCTTGTCTTTCTCTTTCAGGATCAATTCCTTATTCCTTCTCTTGCAGGTGGTAGGGTTTGATGGCTCCACAACTGTCCATGAGTTCCTTCATATGCTGAACCAAGAGATTGGAATGAGGAAACCTTCCCAGTCAGGATTTTCCCTCTTTACTGATGATCCTTCTGGAAAGGAGCTAGAGCACTGTCTGCAGGGGACTATCAAGGTGATGTCCATCGTTTTATAAAACATTCGTTTTCCTCCCTCTGCTCTCTTATCATTAAAGTTAGAACTCTATGGGACATAGGCATCAGAATGGGAGAGGTTACAGAGGCCATGGCCTCCCCAGAAATTGGCAATCGGAAGGGAAGGACAGATGCTTCACAGGCTGTGGGGGGGGGGGGGAGCAAGAAGGAAGATATTGCATGGACTGGGAGGGGTTTGGGAAGGCAGGGAAGGACAGATGCTGCATGGGCTGGGAAGAGGTTGGGAAGGACAGATGCTGCATGGGCTGGGGGTTAGGAAGGGAGGGAAAGAGATGCATTCACAAACCAAGATCAAAAAGTTTCGGCGTGATGAAACTGACTATGTGAAAGGATTTGTGTATGTTTGGATGAATAAATCGCGACAAAGAACAACTAAGCGACCAACATATACTAAAACATGTAGTGATTCCTCCGAGGATGACAGTCATAATTCTACCCGAACTGTTACAATTGGCGACAATGCAGCAGCAAAACCACCACAGAAGAATAATTGTTTGTCTGTGGCTACCAGATCCACCAACCTGAGACCGACACATCACAAGAATCAGAAGCCCTGACCTCAGGTTCTGATGTCTTCAATTTGTCTAGTAGACCATTGAGCACTATAGAATTATCAGTACTGAATAAGGGGCTTTCCTATAGTCCTACGCAACGATATGATGTTTTATATACAAGCAACAGCATGTTCAAGTTCATTAGGAAATTGAAATTAGAGCATTATTTTCAAGATAATTGTTCTCAACTTTAAGGTAAGGGGGCAGGGGTTTTTGGGGGGACTTGGCATCCCTTCTGCTCCAATTAGGCTGAGCCTAAGGAAGTCCCTGATTGGCTCAGGTGTCTCAGGCCCCTCCCAAGGGGGGAGGAGCCCGGGCACCTGAGCTAATCAGAGCCTTAGGCTCAGCCTGATTGGGGCAGAAGGGATGCCAAGTCCCCCAACAACCCCCAGCCCCCCTTACCTTAAAGTTGAAGGACAGTAAGAGGTGCAGCCAGTTGATCGGGACAGGGAGAGCAGCCTTGACAGGAGGGAAGAGCTGTACCTGATGTTACTCTTCTGAGCAAGTGCACCGGGTTGAGATATGTCGCTGGAGTCGGAGGAGTAGAAGAGACTGAGCACCCTTCCTGCTCCCAAATTGGAGGTACTGGGGTGCCGGGCCTGGGGTTGGGCCAGGCTGGGGATGGGAGGCCTATGGAACAGGAGGGACTGAGCACCCCTCCTGCTCCCAACTTTTTAGTATGGACAGTGCCGGGCCGGGCTGGGTGGGGGGTGAGTGCTGTGCCAGTCAGGGGTGGGGGTGCCATGCCGGTCAGGGGGTGAGTCAGTTGGTGGCAGGAGTGAGTTGGCATCCCTCCTTCCATATTCACTCGGGCGGGAAGGGCAGCGTTGGGTGGTGGCAGGAGGGAGTGGGCATCCCTCCTGCTATTTGTGGGTCACCGGGGGGAATCGCGTTTGTTGGGGGGGGCCCTCGGCCATTTTTTGACAGGTCTGCCTGTCTTTTCATTTTTTTTTTTTTTTTTTATGGGGCAGATATTTTGTATGGGTAACACAAGCAAAATATCTGTGCCATGGAAAAAAAATGAATAAAAAAGACAGGCAAGCCTGTCAAAAAACCTGCAGACCTGTCGGTAACTCAGTGCAGCAGTCTGGTTTGACAATAGTAAAACCTGATTCAAAATAGCCAAGCAATTGTTAGTGAATCATTCGCTTGGCTATTTTGCATGGGGTCTTACTAATTTGCATGCACGGATCAGGATTGGATTGCTACACAGGTTAGTGAATCGGGTTGGAGGGAAATTAGGTCGCAAAGGGCTTGCAAACCGATCGGTACACGATCAGTTTGATTAGTGAATCTAGCCCAAAGAGTCTACCTTATTTCTAAAATAAGTTGCAAGATCAGATGATGTTAGAATAAATGTATTTCCCTTGGTTGTAACTTTATCCATGTTAGTCAAATATTCTAATAGAATATAACATTTCTTGAAATCTGCATGATCTGTACCTATTAAGTTAAAATTGCGTTTTTGAGAATTTTTAGTCTAATATTATAGTTAAGACAACTTAGGTTGTATTTGAAATTAATTAGGTCAGTGGGATAAAACTTGATTTCAGTGCCTTATTATTCATAGTAGGTTTCCTTTTATTTATACATCTTTAGTAGTGTCATTCTGTCTCCCCTAGAAGGGGCTAGACACCGAGTTATAATTTCATTTTCCTTTGTGGATACTTCCTATGTGTATTCTTGTTATTACGATTTATGTAATAAGTTGAAAATTCTAATTTAAAATAAGTGTTCCTGTGAAAACAGCATACCATTCCTTTCGGATGGGTTGTGTATCCCAACTTGCGAGCTGGATTGTAGAAAGCATTTTTCTCAATCATTTTTCTCAGCCCTATCTCCTTGTTTCCCTGGGCAGTGCCCTCTCTTTTCAGTCTTAACTTCTAAAGCGAGTTGAGAAGGTGTCTTTTCCTCTGCTCTGCACTAGATTTATTATTTTCAGGTATTAATCTGATCTTCTTCAAGGTTTCCCCATGCTAAGAGGTTCCCAGTAGTCTTGGGACAGCTTTGCCTGGGAGAAGGGTCTGACAATGGGGTCTGTAACCAGGAAAACCACACTTTTAAAAGAGCACCTGCCTGCTCTAACACTTGAAGCTCAGGAATCGGTTCCCTGAGAGTCTTGCTCGCCCCTGTGGAGTCATCTAATCTAATCTAATCTAAACCTTAAGTTTATATACCGCATCATCTCCATGAGAATGGAGCTCGACACGGTTTACAAGAACTTAAAATAGTGGGTAGAGAAGAAGAAAAAGGATTACATGAACTTATGTGTAGAAGGGGGGAGAGAAAGAGGGGAAGGATAGAGCTACAATTTGCTGAAAAGCCAGGTTTTCAGTTGTTTGCGGAATAACTGAAGGGAGCTCAGGTTCCGCAGCGGGGTGGTGAGGTCGTTCCAAAGACCTGTGATTTTGAAGAGAAGGGATTTTCCCAGTTTGCCTGAATAGTGGATGCCGCGTGGAGAGGGGAAGGCTAGTTTAAGCCTTTGGGCAGTTCTGGAGGAGTCGGGACTGAAGGAGTTGAAAGACAGTGGGATAAGAGGAGGCAGGATTCCATGAATGATCTTGAAAGCCAGGCAGGAACATTTGAAATGGATTCTGGAGATTATTGGGAGCCAATGAAGTTTGGCAAGGAGTGGGGAGGCATGGTCAGACTTGCGTTTTGAGAAGATCAGTTTGGCTGCAGTATTCTGGATTAGCTGGAATCTTAGAATACTTTTTTTTTATAGATTTAAGTAGATGGCATTGCAGTAATCTAGTTTGGAGAGGATGATGGATTGGACAAGGATGGCAAAGTGTTGTTGGCTGAAGTAGGATCTAGCTTTCCTCAGCATGTGAAGGCTGAAAAAGCATGATTTTGCCAAGGAGTTGAGGTGGTCATTGAGGGAGAGAGAGGAATCGATAGTGATACCAAGGACCTTGCATGAGAACTCGAGCTGTAGTGTATCGCCTGTGGGTAGTGTGAAAAGTGTGGGCAGGTGTTCGAATTTTGGGCCGAGCCAGAGTAGTTTTGTTTTAGATTCGTTTAGTTTCATCTGTACCGAGAGGGACCAGGCACGGAGTCTCATTATGCAAGCTGTAATGTTTTCGTGGAGGTTGGTGAGGTTCTGGTCAGTCTCAAGGAGGACAAGGATGTCATCTGCATAAGTGTAGATTGTTTCCAGACTAATTTGACCCTACAACTTGCCGGGAGGCTTAGCAGATGTTAGCTCTGTCCCACCCCCGAAGAATCAGGTGGGAACGTGAGGGGTTGAGGGTTTCAGGTTTTTGTACCTGAATAAAAGGAAGCCCAAAGAGACAAGCCACTAGAGCCACCCTTGGTTGTCTGAGGCAGATATCTTTTCTCCATGTCCAGCTGCAGTGAGAAGCAGATGCAGGCACAGCACATGGCAGGTCTGTGAGTACAGCTCATTATTGTTTATAGGAAAATTGGGGGGTGTCAGAATTTGGCAAAACTAAAGGTTTCTGGAGTTATCCCAAGGGTCCCCCCCACCTCTAAAATCTTATTTTTAGCATTCTTGAACTGTTAGTTTTGCTCCCACAGGCCGTGTTTTAGTGCCAAAGCATTGCTGCTACAGCACTTCATCCTATGCCTTCTCATTCAAGAGCTTCCTTTCAAATGAGAGACTTGACTCATACGCATTTACGCCACATAGGTATTTAAACATCTCTATCATATCTCCCCTCTCCCACCTTTCCTCCAAAGTATACATATGATTTATGATGAAGACCACACACCATTTTAGTAGCCTTCCTCTGGACCAACTCCATCCTTTTTATATCTTTTTGAAGATGTGGCCTCCAGAATTGTATGGAATATTCTAAATAAGGTCTCACCAGAGTCTTATACAGGGACATCAATACCTCCTTTTTCCTATTGGCCATATCTCTCCCTCTATGTAACCTAGCATCCTTATAGCTTTCGCTGTCACCTTTTCAACCTGTTTGGCCATACCTTAAGATCATCACGTACAATCACACCCAAGTCCCGCTCTTCTGTCATGCACATAAGTTTTTCACCTCCTACACTGTACCTTTCCCTTTGGTTTTTGCAGCCCAAATGCATGACTTTGCATTTCTTAGCATTAAATTTTTGCTACCAAATTTCAGACCATTCTTCTAGCTTCACTAGGTCTTTCTTCATGTTATTCACACCATCCGGGGTGTCTACTCTATTGCAGATTTTGGTATCATCCGCAACTGTTTATTGTGTTGGAATAAATTTTAATTGTTTTATCTCTGGTTGATGTGCATGGTTCCTTCCCCACTTTTTTTCTTTTTACTGTTAGTTTTTCTTGTTTTTGGTTTGGAGTAGTTTGTTTCCTTAAAAGACAGTTTGAGGAGCTGGCTTTAGGCCTTAAGGCAGTGGCTGCAGCATCCTTTGTGGTGCAAGCTTGTCACAAAATGCTACGCCAAATTCCGGGTGCGGAGGAGGCAGTTTTCCTCCCTGTCTTCCGGACAGGGGTGGATTATGTGTCTGACACTATGAGCAAAGTCTCAGCTTAAACAATCTCTGCCGGCCCAATGCTCTGAATCAGACAGTGGGCGGGAGATTCGGTATCTAAAGCTACTTTGAGCAAACTCCCCTTTAAGGGGAAAATGCTATTTGACAAAGCTCTGAATGACCTGATGACAAGTGTAATGGACCATTATGCCTAATTCAGGCAGTTCCAATTGTGGTTCCTTTCATAGCTACAAAAGTCCCTAAAGGTTTGGCAGCTCCAGGAGAGCTCTGACATCTGGCACATGCTAAGCAGTTAATCCTAAAAAGTCCCAATGATGTTAGGTTGGCCCCTGAGCTCCCATGCATAGGGGGAAGACTTTTGGAGTTCTGGGAGACTTGAGAGCAGATTTTTTCAGACCAGTGGGTGTTGGACATAATTCAAGAGGGACTTAGGGACCTCTTATTGGACTCCCCAGTGGAAAGATCAGAGAAGGCTGCCAAGGTGCAAAGGCTCTTACAGATTGGAGCCATAGAGCCAGTTCCAGGCTCAGGCTCAGGGAGATACTCTATCTACTTCATTGTGCCCAAGAAAGACTCAGATGATTAGAGGCCAATCCTAGATCTCAAGGCGGTAAATGTGGCCTTGAAAGTTCCCAAATTCTGGATGGAAACTGTGAGATCAGTCATTGCTTCAGGTGAATTGTTAGCCTCACAGAAAATTTCTCAGGTTCCATGTGCTAGAGCAGTGTCTCTCAAACTTTCTTGAGCCGGGGCACACTAAAGGTAGTGGCCACGGCTTGAGGCACCCAGAGGTGCACAGATATCGCCGTGAGGACATCACACGTATGCGTGACATCATCACGTCGACATCTGCGCATGTGCAGAGGCCCTCTAGATGGGGCCTGAGTTGCCAGTAGGGGGTGCCAGCAGGGAAGAGGGCCGGAGAGAAGGAGAGGCACTAGCACCAGCTGATTGCCTACAGCAGTGTTTCTCAACTACTTCAAGCTAAGTACCCGTTAAGTCTAACAAATATCAACTGAGTATCCCCCAACCACAGCCCTCCCTAAGCCCACTCAAGCTCTGCCCCAGATCCCATCCCCTTTACTAATTGTAATGCAATTTTTCCATTCATTTTTCATATACACACAATATACACAGCAGATATAAATTCTCAAAACTGACACATTTCAATCACTATATTGAAAATAAAATCATTTTATCTACCAGCGATCCTCTGCAGGCTGCTGTAATCTATATATATAAAATCGGAGGTTTGTATGTGTGTATGTGTGTGTGTATGTGTGTATGTACCGCGATCACGCAAAAACGGCTTGACCGATTTGAACGAAACTTGGTATGCAGATCCCTCACTACCTGGGATGATATGTTCTGGGGGTCTCGCGGCCCACCTGCACACGTGGGCGGAGCTACAAACAGAAAATCAGATTTCACCCATTCATGTCAATGGAAAAAATGTAAAAAGCTGCCAACGCAAAAACGGCTTGCCCGATTTGAACGAAACTTGGTATGCAGATCCCTCACTACCTGGGGTGATATGTTCTGGGGGTCTCGCAGCCCACCTGCACACGTGGGCGGAGCTACAAACAGAAAATCAGATTTCACCCATTCATGTCAATGGAAAAAATGTAAAAAGCTGCCAACGCAAAAACGGCTTGCCCGATTTGAACGAAACTTGGTATGCTGATCCCTCACTACCTGGGGTGATATGTTCTGTGGGTCTCGTGGCCCACCTGCACATGTGGGCGGAGCTACAAACAGAAAATCTGATTTCACCCATTCAAGTCAATGGAAAAAATGTAAAAAGCTGTGGGACCGATTTGAACGAAACTTGGTATGCAGATCCCTCACTACCTGGGGTGATATGTTCTGGGGGTCTCACGGCCCACCTGCACACGTGGGCGGAGCTACAAACAGAAAATCATATTTCATCCATTCAAGTCAATGCAAAAAATGTAAAAAGCTGTGGGACTGATTTGAACGCAAATTGGTATGCAGATCCCTCACTACCTGGGGTGATATGTTCTGGGGGTCTTGCTGCCCACCTGCACACGTGGGCGGAGCTACAAACAGAAAATCAGATTTCACCCATTCAAGTCAATGGAAAAAATGTAGAGAGCTGTGGGACCGATTTGAACGAAACTTGGTATGCAGATCCCTCACTACCTGGGGTGATATGTTCTGGGGGTCTCGCGGCCCACCTGCACACGTGGGCGGAGCTACAAACAGAAAATCAGATTTCACCCATTCAAGTCAATGGGAACAATGTAAAAAGCTGTGGGACAGATTTGAACGAAACTTGATATGCAGATCCCTCACTACCTGGGGTGATATGTTCTGGGGGTCTCGCGGCCCACCTGCACACGTGGGCGGAGCTACAAACATAAAATCATATTTCACCCATTCATTTCAATGGAAAAAATGTAAAAAGCTGTGGGATCTCCAGTTATTTTACTTAGCAACCTTGACCCACCAAAACTTTGCAATGGCACAAGGCTTTGTGTAAAGAGGTTACTGTCCAATGTAATTGAAGCGACTATCTTAACCGGAAAGGGACAAGGTGAAACCGTATTTATCCCGCGGATACCACTTATTCCAACAGATCTTCCTTTTCAGTTTAAGAGATTGCAAATTCCAGTGAGACTTGCATTCTCTATCACAATCAACAAATCACAAGGACAGACTATTACATACTGTGGGGTGGATTTAAGATCCCCCTGTTTTTCCCATGGACAACTCTATGTTGCTTGCTCAAGGGTGGGTTCACCCAAGAATGTATATGTTCTTGCTCCTGGAGGTGAAACTAAAAATGTTGTTTATAATCAAGTTTTGTGTTAGTAATATTTCACATTATTATTTGAATATTGTACTTTTTATAAAGCTGTAAAAAAATAATTTATTTCACCACTATAAAGTATCTTTTTTTGAATCCATTTACAGTGTTATTGCTATAATTAAATACCCGTGCAACGCCGGGGCATCAGCTAGTTAGCTATAAAGGTGAGACCGGGAGGCCAGGCGGAAAGCTGGAGGATGCTAGAGAGAAGGCGGAAACATGCAGGCCTTTGGTGAATCGGGCAGCGCTGGCGCTGTACCGTGTAGGGAAATCAGCTGGCAGGTTCCTCTTTTCCTCCTCAGTGTGCCGCAGCACACTTGGAATCTCAGGAGGCACACAAGTGTGTCCTGGCACACAGTTTGAGATACACTGTGCTAGAGAAACACTTTCAGTTTGCAGTGCTGCCTTTCGGGTTAGCTACTGCTCTATGCACCTTCATAATGGTGGTTAGAGCAGCCAATCTGCACAAGGCAGGAATCCAGGTTCATCCTTACTCGGACAATTGGCTGTTCAGAGCACCATCCTTGCTGGACTGCCACTTGGCGGTTGCTGAGGTAATCCAGCTCTTACAGGATCTGTCTGGAGTATCTGGGAATCCTGTTCAATATGGCAGAGAGCTGAGTGTTTTGTCAAGAGCCATGCAAACTGAAGTTCATTTGCCAGTTCCTAGACATCTTGATGAAGCTGGCTCCTGTGACTTGGCATTTCCTGCAGGTGCTGGGGTCTATGGTAGCAACCATAGAAGTGATTCCATGAGCAAGAACACACCTACACCTCCTGCAGCGATCACTGCTGGCACATTGGTCTCCTCAGTCAGACTCACTCCAGAAGGAGTTTGCCTGGGCGATGGAAGCGCGACAGAGTTTAAAATGGTGGCTCTTCTGGAGTCGTTGTCCAGAGGACTTCCTCTCCACATAGACTCAACGGTGATATTAACAATGGATGCCAATCTCTATGACTGGGGTGGTCATTGCATAAGGTCACCCAGTACAAGGCCGATGGCTACCATCAAAGAAACAGACAAAAAATATAGACTGATGTATCAAATGTTTATACCCGTGGAGCTCTCAGATACCTACACCGTCAAATCATATACGATTGTTCAAATGGCTTTTATAGGTATGAGTATCAATCATTGAGCTCCACTTGTTTTTTATTGCTATAAAGTGCAAATATAATCAACTTTAAATAAAGCACTTATCTTTACGTGGTGGCTTTTGTGTCATGCCAAATTCACACTGTGCCCAATTCACTCTGTGCCCAACGGGACCCGTTTCGCCTTAGTAATGGCTTCTTTAGGGGTCTGAGGCTTCTATAAACACAGAGAATAATAATTTACTTCTACTTGCTAACATAAACATTTGCAAAACATTTTTAAAATTAGGTTTACTCACTGTGCTGTTCATACAGCGTCTTTGACAAAATGGCGTTAGCAAATGTAAGACGCCACGCCTGCGCTATAAAGATGCTTCAATTAAATAACATCTGTGAATCTTAAAGGGACGTGTCAAATCAACATAATGTAACAGTTATAAGATCTAAAAGAAAGCACTCCAATCCATATTTGCATTTAGGCCTCCCGGTTTTAACGATCCTAAGTGAAAAATCCAGCGGGACTCTTTTTGTAATAAATTTCTCTGTCTATCACCGCCGCGTGAGTTCGGAATTACATGATCTATTGCAAAACATTTGAGTTCCCTAAAGCTGTGTTGTAACTGATTGCAATGTTCTACTACTGAGACATCAACAAGCGCTGGAAATTTGTCAATTAGCTAAAGAAAATAAAAATCTCAAATGTCAAGATTCAAAAATACATATTGTCCCTGATTTTGCAAGGGAAACCGCATTAAAAAGGAAAAAATTTATTTGCTAGATATATAGGAAATATATTAGATAAAGGGAGATAAATTATTAGTAGTAAATAAAGAATATTTTAATTTAGCTTGGGGGAGTTATTTTAACCTAACCTCATCTTGCGTACCCAAGTAATCGTATTTAATAAGAGGGGGGGGGAGGGAGGGAAATAGGGATACGGGAGGGAATGGGAAAGAAAGATATAAAGGAGATATAGAAATAATAAAAGGAAATATATATTAATAAAAAACATTATATATCATTATATAGAAAATATATTATAAAAATTATAATTATAAATGTCTCTTAAAATAATATCTTTGAATGTTAATGGTCTAAATCATGTTATAAAAAGGAAAAAAGCATTACTGTTCTTAAAAAGGCAAAATGCAGATATATGTTGCATACAAGAGACCCACCTTTCAAACATTGAATCTAATAAGTTGACAGGTGGTTGGATAAAGCATTGTTTTTATTCACCAGCCATAGGGAAAAAAGCAGGTGTTGCTATTCTAGTGAATAAAAAATGCTCAGCTTTATTTAAATTAAAAGAATCAGATGTTCATGGCAGATGGGTAAAAGTGGAAATATGCATGGGAAATACAACCATGACGTTGTTTAATATATATGCCCCTAATTCAAAACAAAATGAATTTTTTAAGACTCTTCAACAACTGATCTTACCACTGGCTACTTCAAATCTAATAGTAGCTGGGGATTTTAATGCTGTTATGGATCCTTTATTAGACAAAAACCCAAGTAGATATATGAAATCGATGGGACTAGATAATTTGGTACAAACTTGTAATTTGACAGATATTTGGCGAATACTTCATTTTAATGGACGGGAATTTTCTTTCTGTTCTCATGTTCATAATTCTTTTTCAAGAATAGATTATATATTTATATCAAAACACCTAGCACATCAAGTAACACAAGCTGCCATTGATCCAATCATATTATCTGATCATGGTGGAGTGTGGATTGAAATTAAAATCACAGATCAAAATACAAATAGACCAATATGGAAATTTGATAATACATTGCTTGCTGACCCAATATTCTGTGAGAATTTTCAAACAAAAATGAAAGATTATTTTCAAATAAATGATAAAGATGAAATCTCTAGGGAAATATTATGGGATGCTTTTAAGGTATCAATAAGAGGACAAATTATTTCTTATTCGGCTTATCTTAATAAACAAAATAGAAAACAATTTTCTAATTTGGAAACAGAAATAAAAATTTTAGAATCAAAATTAATAGAAAAATGGGAATATTCTATACAACAAGAATTATTAAAACTTAAAGTAAAATACAATGAATTCTCATCAAAGATAATAAGAAAAGATTTAATCTCCCAGCAGGCATTGTATTATGGAAACTCAAATAAGTCGGGAAGAATATTGGCAAATTATTGACTGTTATGCCTGCTGATTTATTCTTTCAACGCTAAAATTTCAACTTGACTGGTTTTACTAATTTTATTTATCTAATTCTAATTTTAACTCATTTCAAGTTTATTTTACCTACATTGTATGTAACTCTTACCTCAGGCCCTCTCGTTCTCTTGAAAGACCGCCGCCGCAAAGCGGCGGCGCCGACGACCCCGCCCACATTACCCCGCTGGTAACCTCCCCTATATATTTCTCTGCTTTGCGGCGCATGCCGCACTGCTTGGTTGACTGTTATGCCTGCTGATTTATTCTTTCAACACTAAAATTTCAACTTGACTGGTTTTACTAATTTTATTTATCTAATTCTAATTTTAACTCATTTCAAGTTTATTTTACCTACATTGTATGTAACTCTTACCTCAGGTATTTATATTTTTATATTTTATCTATTTTAACTTGATTTACTGATAATTTTATCCATTTTAACAACTGTCTACTGTTTTTTCATTTACCTCTCTAATGTTTGTCCTTTCCACTCTCTACAGGCCCTCTCGTTCTCTTGAAAGACCGCCGCCGCAAAGCGGCGGCGCCGACGACCCCGCCCACATTACCCCGCTGGTAACTTCCCCTATATATTTCTCTGCTTTGCGGCGCACGCCGCACTGCTTGGTTGACTGTTATGCCTGCTGATTTATTCTTTCAACGCTAAAATTTAAAAGTTTGTGGTTGCAATCACTTTGGCTAGGAGGGTGTCCAAGCTGTAGGCATTATAGTGCAGAGAGCCTTTTCTCAAATTCACGGAAGCAGGAGTGTCTTTGCGCACCATTCCTCCCTTTCTGCCGAAGGTGGTCTTGGCGCTCCATGTTCAGTCCACAGGCAAAAACAAACAGGACAAGGTTTTGAGTTTGCTGAATGTGTGGAGGGTGCTTCTCCACTATCTTGACATGATAAATGATTTTAGGCTCTCAGACCATCTGTTTGTCATATCCAGCTCTAATCGTTGAGGAAGACCAGCCTCCAAGGCTTCTATCTCCCAATGGATTAACATGGCGATCTCCTCAGCGTACATTGGCTGTGGTAAACAACTGCCAGTCACCTTGAAAGCTCACTCTTCCAGATATGTGGCTGCTTCTTGGACAGAGTCCAGGGCAGTGCCGCCTGATGAAATTTTCAGGGCAGCCACATAGTCCACTCTTCATACCTTTACAAAGTTTTACAGAATAGATGTGTCAGCACAAGTGGATGTGGCCTTTGGGTCCTTGGTACTTGTTGCATGCTCATCTGTCCCACCATAGACTCAAGGGATTGCTCTGATATGTCCCATCCATAAAGAATCGTGCTGTTTGCACAGAAAGGAAGGATTAGGTTCTTACCTCGATAATCCTCTTTCCTGTAGAAAAGCATACAATTCCTTATGCCTCCCACCCTGTCACTGATTTATACAGCCTGCGTTGAATAATAGTCAGGGTTGAAATGCCAGTGTCTTGGGTTGTAGCAACTAAAAGAGAAGAAAATAAACTTATTGTAAGGCAGTGGGTTGGAGTTCCACTGCTTGCTGCACACTGCTTTCACAGAGCTATACAAGTGTTAGTGCTGGGTGCACACAGGTAGGTGGTGAGTTGGTTCCACCTTTAGTTTTGCAATTGCAATGTGTGTTTACTGTTTTTTTGTTCCTATTGCACAGCAAAATTAACATTATCGAGGAGTCCCCCGAACCCCTCGTTATCATTTCCTCTTTTAGGGGTTATTGCTTGCTTTGGTATAGACTAAAGAGAGGGGGCACTGCCCAGGGAGACAAGGAGGCAGAGATGAGAAAAATGATTTGATGCCTTCTACAATCTAGCTCGCAAGTTGGGGTACACAACCCATCCATAAGGAATCGTATGCTATTCTACAAGAAGGAGGACTATTGAGGTAAGAGCCTAATCTATCCTTCCTTTCTGCTATTTTGGGTAGCAGATAACGCTGAATGATATAGGATGTAAGCCACACTGTGTATTTGTTGTTATTATTCTGAGATAAATATCAGGATTTCCTGTGTTCTTTTCTATTGACTTTTTCTCCCTACAATGTTCTTATTTACACATATAAGTTGTTTATTCTCTTTTTTTCTTATGTATTTTTTGCTAAGTATTTCCAGCAAAGTGATATCCTTGTTGTAATTTAATGAGAATTCTTATAAATAAAAAAAAAATAATCTGGGGACAGTGACCAACATACAAATGTAGTAAATATATAGAGAAGTTGTATTTGGAAGGAATAAACTAGCTGTTATTCCTGTCTTACAGCTGCATTCTATCTTCCCATATTTGGCTTTTGTTGTTATTGTGACCAGTATTGAATTTTCATTCCATTTGTCTGTGTTACCACATAGATCTGTGATGTCATCTCCAAATGGGAACAAGCCTTGAAAGAGCTGCATCCTGGGAAATACGAAAGCACTAGGATAGTACGATTGACGTATAAAAACAGGTATGTGTCAGATTTATATGGTCACTCACATGCCTAGGATTAATGATTTCTAACTAGAGAATCAGCAGCATATGTTGATGATTAGATCAAGTTTGAAAGTGCTGAATGTGGATGTGAGAACTAAATAGAGTCTAGTATACTGTGAAAAGGAGAAGAAAAGAAAGATTGTATATGATGTGACTTTCTTCTTAAATCTCTTAAAGAAGTGATTGGGATATTCCATCCATAAGCACACCAGTGCCTAGTTGTGTCATTGGAAAAGCAAAGTTCATGTCTTGCAGTAAGATTAATAAAGCCATATTTTTTGGGCTTGTTCCACACATTGAGAGATCTCTGATCCCTTCAGAAAACATGGGGCTCCTTTAAGGGTCTAGCAGGGTTCCAAAGCACAACCAGGGAAAACTCTAGAAGATGTTCCTTCCTATTTGTGTCTGTAGGTAGGACTAGTAGGAGTAGTACTTGTAGTTTGAATAGCAGTATATAAAAAAATTAATTATAATTTTAAAAAAATTTGATAAGTTGTATAATTGGGAAAAAATTAGCAATCACAAAAGCCCTTAGTCATGGACAATAGAGGGATTTAAATCATAGGATGCTGCTGTGGAAATTGTGAATGACTTAACACTTGATATTAGCATTCAGAGAGGGATCATACTAATGTCAGCTGAAATCCTAACCATTATAGTCTCAAATTAGTCATAAATCTTCAAAAATGAGGATAAAAGGAAAATATTTCCCTTTGGTAATGTTGACCTGTGGCCAAGTTTGGATCCATCAGAAATACAGCCAGACAAAGGGATGGAAGCAAAACATAAACACTTTTATTGTATTTTCATGTATACAAGCCTGATAAAGCAATTTCTCTTTAATCTACTGCAGTCTTCCTATATCCTGTCCCCCAACAGGTTCCATAGTCTTAGTATGGACTCAGGGTTCTTGTAAACTTTCCATAGTCCTTCGCTGACAGGCTCCATAATCTTCATATGCATTTAGGGTTTTCTATAATTTTCTCTCAGCCTTTTCCCCGATAGCCTCTACATTAAACACACCCAGGGCTACTTCTAGTCTCCTGAAAGGCTACTCTGCTTCCCTCTTTGTCTGGTACTGAAGCCTCAGGATGGACCATCCATTGAGGATCCTTTCTTCTTGCTTGGGGACTCTTTGTTCTGTTCTGCCAGAAGGTTATTAACTCTGTTTGAGACTGCCCTCCTGGTCAGACAGACTAACATACTTATTGCCTGCCTTAAGGTAGCTCAGTTCCAACCTTAGTGAGGCAGTGTCCTTAAAGAAACCCTGCCTTGTAACACCTACTCCCTCATATTCTCTTGAAGGCATCAGACAGCAGCTGTTGTTTTGGAAACAGCAACTCCTGCTTTAGGGGAGAGATATCCATACATATAGATTTCTTTTCATAAATTCATCTCTTGTGAAATTGGAAGATGAGTCTTGGGTAAATTGCATAGTAGAGGATGATGGGCAAGCTTTTAGAAGGCCATTGTCGATGAGATCAAAAACCATAATTCCTTCTAATTAGGACTGCAAATTAATCACGATTTAAAAAATTAATTGCAACTAATAATTAATTGCTTGCAGCCCTTTTGCCTTCTTTTTTCCACTCCCCTCACATACCCAATCATGGCTTGCTGCCCCCGCACCTTCACTCTTACCTTTGCAAGTTCCTCTTCAGCCCTGCATCCAGCGGCCGTTCTATTAAAAGGCTGCCTACCTCTGACCCAGTCACCCCTTCTCAAAACAGGAAGTTAGAGCAGAAGGATGCAGGCTGGGTTAGAGGGAAGGCCAGGTGCAATCCGCCAGCAGCCTTTCAATAAGGCTGCCACTGGCTGCAGGGTCGAAGAGAAGCTTGCAAAGGTAAGAATGCTAATGCGGGGGCAGATGAGGGAAGATGGGTAGATGAGGGAAGGGAGAGATGTCAGGTGCTAGTGCTTGGGAGAGTAGTGGTCGGTGGTCTGAGTCTGGGTGCCAGTACCAGTGCAGTGAGGCTGGCAGTGGTCGGGTGCTACTGTGGGTAGGATAGATGCTGGACCATGCAGAGGAGAGAAGGATGAAGGAATTGAGAGTTGGAGCTGGGGCAGGGAGGGAGGGAGAGAGATTGAGTTTGACCTGGGGATGGGGGTTGGGAGGGAGGGAGGAATAGAGAGAGAGAGAGAGAAAAAAAGGGACCTGAGGGTAGGGAGGGTGAGAGGGAGAAAGAGATGGAGAGTTAGACCTAGGGGGAGGGAGAAAGGGGGAGAGAGAGAGAGAGAGAGTTGGACCTGGAGGGAGAGAGTTGGACAAGGGAGGGAAAGAGAAAGAGAGAGTTGGACCTGGATGGAGGGAGGGAGAGAAAAAGAAAGAATGAGATCTGGGAGAGGGAGGGAAAAAGAGAGAGTTTGACCTGGGGACAGGGATGGAGGGAGTGAAGGAGAAAAAGAGAAAGTTGGACTTGGAGGGAAGGAGAAAAAGAGAGTTGGACCTGGGGGAAGGAGAGGAAGGGAGACAGAGAGAGGGTTGGACCTGTGGCCCGGAGAGAGGAAGATATTGGGCTCCAACCCACCCAGTTTTCATCATGTGTTCAATAGCTGGTAGGGTAACTGAAGCCCCAACAGCCAAAGAAATCTGCTGCCTAAATCACCCCTTTCTTCCTCATACTACCTCAGGAGCGGTAAAATCAACAGCAAGCCTCCAGCCACCAAGACTTACACTCCCCAAGTATGCTCAGTTCATCTATGAACTGAGCATGTTTGAGGAGTGCCGGCTTCAGAAGCTGGAGGCATCCTGCTGACTTCTTCGATCATGAGGCAGCACAAAGAAGAAGCTACTTTGGGAATGGGCAGCTTTAACTGGGCTTCAGCATCCCCATCAGCAAAGGTATGATGCCTAATGTTGGGAGGAGGAAGAGGAAATGCATGCCCCCTAGTCTCCCCCCCCCCAACTTGGACTGCTGGCTATGCCCTGTCTTTAATCTCATGAATAATTGCAAGATTACAATTTTTAATTACACGATTAATTGTGATTAAATGTTAATAGAAATGCAGCCCTACTTCTAATTGGTTCACTCTCTCATAAGTCAAAACACTAGAATACATAAATGCATTCATTATCCTCTAAACACCCACTATTGAGACCACCAAATTAATCATGCAAAATGCAAGAGCTCTATTTGTATACCTTTCAAATGTCCATTATCACATACATGCTCATAGCTAACACTCCAATTCATTCATGAAATCTTTGATTTGTGAAAATCATTTAACTATTACTGTGATGAAAGAAAGGGGGGGGGGAAGGATTGGGACTTGTACACTGCCTTTTTGTGGTTTTGCAACCACACTCAAAGCGGTTTACATACTGGTACTTCAAGCATTTTCCCTATCTGTCCCGGTTGGCTCACATTTTATCTAATGTGCCTGGGGCAGTAGAGTATTAAGTGACTTATCCACGGTCCCAAGGAGCAGCACAAGATTTGAATCCACAACCTCAGGGGCCGCTCCGGGGGATTTAAAATGTCCCCAGAGGCGTCAAAGGCTGAGTCCGCATCTGTGGCAAAGAGGCACCACACGGAGGAAGCTGGTTCCACCAGGAGACAGATGGAACCCTCTCAGGGGGGTCTCTCACATCCTCCAGTCTAGGTTTCTATGCCCTATTTTGTCAATTTCCTTTATAATGCTTATCTGAATTATAAATAATAGCCTGCCAGTTTGCTGCCTGCACTGGAAGTAGAGCAGGGGGGGGAGCGCACCCAGAATGCAGAGTCTGCTAAGCAGGGTCCAACTGCAGACCAGGGCGACCAGTAAGATAAGCACTTGGATGATGGGAGTCTAGTCTCCATGCCACTTCATTCCCAAAATTACTTTTCCATATTTGAGGGTTTGGAAGCTCTGGACCAAGGAGACAGCCCAACAGTGTACAGACTGTTTAAGAGACAGACAGACTTTCTTCACAGGCCGTTGGCCAAAATCTGGATTCCCATCGCAGCCTGTAGTGGTGGCTCTGGTCAGAGACGCTGGCCAGGGGATTTCCATTATGCATAGACTCTTGGTTGATCCTGACAACAGATGCCAGCCTTACAGCTAGGAAGGTCATTGTGAGGGTCATCCAGTGCAGGGAAAATGGTTGCCCTCTTAGAAGAAGTGGTCACTCAATCAGCTAGAGCTAAGAGCCATCTGCCTAGTGCTTCAGATGCTGGAAAACAGTCTCAAATGCAAGGCAATCAGGGTCTTCTTGGACAATGCCACTGCAGTGGCCTATGTAAACAGGCAGGGAGGCATCAAAAGTGCCCCCTACCCCCCTGAATTTGGAAGCCCACAAGTTATTGTGTTGGACAGAAGTTCACCTAAAGGCTCTTTCAGCAGCTCATGCAGCAGAAGTGGACAATATTCAAGCCAATTATCTGAGCCGGCAAACCCTGGATCTTGGGGAGTGGTCCCTATCCCAGAGAGCATTCAACAGCATTGTATGCCGCTGGGGGCAGTTGACTTTTAAACTCGGGGCAACTGCAACCAACAAGAAAGCAGCCGAAGATACGAACCCAGAAGGGCAGGCCCATGATAGACCTGTTATACGTTTTTCCTCCTAGGCCCATGATAGACAGGGTCATAAGAACATAAGAAGTTGCCTCCGCTGAGGCAGACCATAGGTCCATCCTGCCCAGCGGTCCGCTCCCGCGGCAGCCCATCAGGCCCATTGCCTGAGTAGTGGTCTATACCTATCTATACCCTTCAATCCCTTTTTCTTCTAGGAATCTATCCAAACCTTCTTTGAAACCATTTAATGTTTTCTTGTCTACAACAGCCTCTGGAAGCGCGTTCCATGTATCCACCACCCTCTGAGTGAAAAAGAACTTCCTAGCGTTTGTTCTAAACCTGTCCCCTTTCAATTTCTCTGAGTGCCCCCTTGTACTTGTGGTGCCCCATAATTTGAAAAATCTGTCCCTGTCTACTTTTTCTATGCCCTTCAGGATCTTGAAGGTTTCTATCATGTCTCCTCTAAGTCTCCGCTTTTCCAGGGAGAAAAGTCCCAACTGCTTCAATCTGTCGGTATATGGGAGATTTTCCATTCCCTTTATCAGTTTAGTTTCTCTTCTCTGTACTCCCTCAAGTACTGCCATGTCCTTCTTGAGGTACGGCGACCAGTACTGGACACAGTACTCCAGATGCGGCTGCACCATTGCACGATACAGCGGCATGATGACTTCCTTCGTCCTGGTCGTAATACCCTTAAATTAAATTTTATTATACAGTGTTACTCTAGTTAATTATTTTTTACTCATTTTTTAATTTCCTTATGTGTTTTCCCTGTATGTTCTTTCTTTACTATAAAAAATGTATTTCTCTTCCTCTTTCCCTTTGTTTTTGTTATAATTGATAAATTGTATGTAATGTTTTCGTTTTCTTATGTGTATATTTTATTGTACATCGCTTAGAAATCTGATTAAGCGATTCAACAAGCAACCTAATAAACTTGAAACTTGAAACTTGAAACTTCTTAATGATACCCAACATTCTGTTTGCTTTCTTTGAGGCTGTGGCGCACTGCGCCGATGCCTTCAGTGTTGCGTCTACCATCACTCCCAGGTCTCTCTCCAGGTTACTGACCCCTAGTGGTGTTCCCCCCATTTTGTATGTGAACATCGGGTTCTTTTTCCCCACGTGCATGACTTTGCATTTCCCTATGTTGAAGCTCATTTGCCATTTTTCGGCCCACTTTTCCAGCTGCGTTAGATCCTTTTGGAGATCTTCGCAGTCTTCCCTGGTTTGAGCCCTGCTGTATAGTTTGGTGTCATCTGCAAATTTAATGACCTCACACTTGGTTCCCACCTCTAGGTCGTTTATGTAGATATTGAACAGGAGCGGTCCTAGCACCGACCCCTGCGAAACTCCGCTCGTGACCCCTTTCCAGTCTGAGTAATGGCTCTTTACGCCAACCCTCTGCTTCCAGGACTGGTGATTCTAGTAGCCCCAGATTGGACAAGAAGGCCTTGGTATGTGGATCTAGTGCAACTACAAAAGGATAGGAGCCTCAAGCTACCTCTGCATCCCACATTGCTGTTGCAGGGGCCGATTGCCCTGGAGGATCAGGAACACTTTGGACTTCCGTCATGGCTTTTGAGCATGAAACTTTAGAATGCAGAAGCGATTCAGGGCAAAGAGATTGGCCATGGTCACAAAGGCCTGGAAGGCGTTTGGAGCTTGCTGCAATACCATAAATGTTATTTAAGACACACAATAAATCACAAAAGATTCCAGGCAGAAACAGATTAACATACAATTCCAGAAGCCAATACCACTAAACTCCCCTTTCCTCTAATTCCCAAACCCATCCCCAGTTCACTCAATATTTCAATGACAAAATCAAATTAAGTCAGATCATGTTCCTTCAGTATATCCCCTAGCTCCAAATATCCCCCACACATTGCCATAAACCCTCTCTTCTGATTTGCATTGTTGTTTTTTTCACTTTAGGATGTATTTCAGAGCCCAGATGAAAGGTGAAACTGAGCGAGAGCGGCTATTGCTGGCTGCCCAGGTTAGCGATGAGATAACCAATGGCAGGTTCCCCGTCAATAAGGAGCTGGCCCTGGAGATGGCTGCTTTAATGGCTCAGGTTAGTACACAGGGGCGTTCGTGGGCCTTCTAGGAGGCTCACTAGAATGCAGTAATCTTCTTTCTTTTCCATTCTATAGGAGCTAGTTTGCAGCCAAGGTTGGTTGTTTCACCTAGGCAGTCAAAACTGTAACTCAAGGAGATGGCAGTGTTAACTTTCCACATAGAGGAGAGCACGTTTTATTCTGAAATTCCCTTGCATTTGTCTGGTGACATTTTCAGATGTCCTCAAAAGGAGGACATGTCTGTGGAAATCTGGACATCTGGTAACCCTAAGTTAAGGGGATCATATTCAAAGGGTGTCAGGTCAAAAGCATGCCGGGACAAAGGTGCGAGCAGACAACTGAGCGCAGCACGGAGGCGTGCGCCAAAGAAAAAACTGTTTTTAGGGGCTACGACAGGGGGTGTGGGGGGGAACCCCCCAATTTACTTTATACAGATCGCGCCGCGTTGTGGGGGCATTGTGGGGGGTTTGGGGGGTTGTAACCCCACACATTTTACTGAAAACTTTACTTTTTCCCTGTTTTTAGGGAAAAAGTTACGTTTTCACTAAAATGTGGGGGGTTACAACCCCCAAACCCCCCACAACGCCGCCGCGATCTGTATTAAGTAAAGTGGGGGGGCTCCCCAACCAAACCCCCCGTCGCAGCCCCTAAAAACAGTCTTTTTCTTCGGCGCGCACCTCCATCTTGCGCTCAGTTGTCGGCGCACGCCTTTGTCTTCCGCGTTACTGTCTATGAACCTATTCAAAGCACTTAGACACGCAAAGTACTTTGAAAATACGCCTTCACACGTTTTGGGGGCCCTTTTAGTAGAATGTGTTAGAAATGAGCTTAGCACTTAAAGAAACTCCTGCACGCTTAAGAAAGTCCTAGGTTAAAATGTGCTAACCTCATTTTTAAAGCAGCAGTATAAAAGGCATTTTTCAATTTTTTTTTTCATGTCATACGCTAATGTTTGCATTAGCATTTGGTAACTGAAAAAAAAATTAATACTGTCTCTTATTTAAAAGATGCTAAGTTGTCCCGCAAAACTTTACATTAACCAATTAGGACCATATTCTCTAAAGGGCACCTGAAGTTAGGCACCTAATTTAATTGGCAAAATCCCCTTAATAGTTTCAATAATTGAAAAAAAAAAAAATTAATTGGTTAATAGACACCTACCCAATTTTATAAAAAAAAAATAGGTGCCTGTGGCTTGGAGCTTAGCGATACCTAACGCCTAAGTGGGTGTTTTTATGGGCAGAGCATGACTTAGGTGCCACTAAGTATAATTTTCCAAAAACATAAGCGCCTGAAATATAGGCCTTTAAAACCCTGGCCTACATTTCTGGTGCCTAAATTTTTACATAAGCACCGCTAGGCACGATTCTGTAAATGGCTCCTAAGCATGACTGACACGCGACTGATGCCCTTTTTCTAGGCACTGGCCAGTTTACAGAATCTGGGCCCTCATGCACAGTAATGCAGACACACTAGCTGGTTTATGCTTCCACGCCCATTCTCCACTCATGATACACGTAGTTCAAAAAATATTTTTAAAAAATACCTAACGCAAGAGATAATGTGTGTTAACAGGCAAAGTATACCAAAATACTTTCATGCATTTTGCAGAAACCGTAATTTAGTAAAAGGGCCTCTTAGGAATGAAATTGAAAAGATGGGTAGAATTAAATATTAACCTTTCGGTTGCATCAGAGGAGAAACTTCCATCCACATACACGCGACTGCAGGGCGGCACAGGCAGGCTTTGCTGGCATCAGTTTATTTTCTAAAGCGCCGTGAAGGGAGGGGGGAGGGAGGGAGATAGATTTTGCCGAAGGGAGAGAGGGAAGAGGCCCCGTGCGTGATCAGTGACCGCGCGCCTTCCCTCCCTTAATTTTCTTTACGCTGCAAAGGTAAGGGGGAGAGAGGGAGATTCTCGGGCTGCTGAAGGGCGGTGAGGTGGCGAGAGGGAAGAGTGGATGCTGCGGGGACGGGGCGGTGAAGGCGACAGTGGGTTCGGGGACGGGGAGATGAAGGGGACTGTGGGGACGATGGTCCGGTGATGGGACAGTGACGGGGACAGATTTTTTTCCCGTGTCATTCTCTACTTGCCAGTGAAAAGCAAATTCACCAAGTGGATGTTTACACTGGGTAATTAATTTTGCTCCAAACTGACTGCCATTTATAGAATAGCACCTAGTGTCAGGATCCATACCCAGTTCTGGTGTAAATTCTCACATCTGGTATAAATCCACACCCACTGAAACCTGGTGTAAAACTTCATGCCTAAATTAGGTATGGATCTGCAGTATTCTATAACACTGAGCGTAAATTCTAAGAACATCCCTGACCATGCCCGTGTCCATCCCCATGCACTTATAAGTTACGTTTGCATCTTTATAGTATACCCACTAGGAAAATGCACATGTAAATTCAAATTGTTGCCAATTATCACCAATAATTGTTTATTTAGTACCCAATTATTGGCGCTAATTGGCTTGTTATTCAATTAAACTGTGTTCCACAATTATGAGCGCTATATATAGAATTTAGGGGAATGTGGGCTTGTAGTTTTCTTTATATGTTATACTTATTGATATATTTTGGAAATAAAATTTTTAAAAAACAAGCCTTTTCTAGAATAATAGTTGCAATGCATTGTTCATCATTCAGGACATGATTATAACTGAAAAGATTGTGGCAAAATATTCTTAGAAAGTATTTATATTGCCCCATATACAACTCTTTGCAAAGGCAATTTCCTGTTTCCGTTTGGGTGGACCACAGCAAAGGAATGGTGCAGGGGTGGCTGCGGGCAGCAAGAAGAAGGAGATGGTAGCACATGGATGGCGGGAAGGGGGAAGAAATGGTGCACGGATGGAGGGAAGGGGAAGAGAGGAAAGAGATGGGGGCACATGGATGGAGTGAAGTGGAGAAGGAGGGAAGAGATGTTGCACATGGACGTAGGGAAGGGGAAGAGAGGGAGCACATGGATAGAAGGAAGGGGAAGTGCTGGAATGATAGATTTGAGATGGAGACAGAAAAATGGAACAAAACTGAATATGAAAATTAGTGCAAAAGGTGAAGGAGAGAAAAGAAACAGCAAATGCATAAAGAGGCCTTGAAAACAGAGTTAAGAGCACAGATGGAACACGAAGACCAGAAAAATAAAATTGTTAGATAACAAAGGTAGGAAAATGGTTTTTATTTTCAATTTAGTGATTAAAATATGTCAACTTTGAAAATTTATATCTGTTGTTTTTATATTTTGGACTGTTCAGGAAGAAATGCATTTCTTTCTATTTTTCTTGTGGTGTACTGTGTGCAGAGTCTGTCATGTTAGGGTTTTGTTTGTGGATTTGTGTTTGAAGTTTTTTTTTTCTGTTTTCTGCATGTGTGACTAAGGCCAGGTGTTCTGGGGGGATGACAAATGACACCCACATACTCAAATTTCTAACCTCAGTTTATTTTTGAGTCAACCTTTTTTCCTCCTTTTTGGGGAGAAAAAGATTTACCTCGGTTTATATTTAGATTGGTTTATATTTGAGTATATACGGTGTGTCCTTTCGAAAATGCTACTCCACATATGATACTATCTTTAGTATGATATAAGTAAAATGAGAGGCGTCAGCAGTAAATTTGTGAGCCTGGCTTAGGAATGAGCATGTGCAAAACTGACCCATCTGGAGACCTTGCACCCTCCCAGTACAAAAATCTGGGCTGCTGCCATTAAGGTGAAATTAGTGTGGCAAGAGTAGAAGAGCTTGATTGACTCTGCTTATATTTTTGATGCTAACATCGTCTACAAATATTGTTCCACAGGTGGAGCATGGGGACTTAGACCGGCCAGTACCTCCGAGCCCTGGTGGGACGTTCCAGTCCAAAATGCAGCATCTTCTTCTGCAGGTTCTGGAAAAGTTCTACCCAAAGCGCTACAAACTAAGTTTTACTCCTGAGCAGCTCAGGTAGGAGACGTGCACATGATTTCTATAGCAGTGTGCCATAGGAATGTACATTTGTGAACATACATTCAGTTTGTGGGAACCTGAAAATTTAAAGGGTGTACAAGTCACCTGCACATGCACATACCTAATAATTAACACCCAAACAATTAATTTGCTCACTTATAAGTTCTAGTATACCTACACTGCTGGATTCTACATAGGGCACCTAGATTTGCTTGCCAACATTTAGACGGGCTCCTGAGATGTGTGTGCAAATTAATTGGCTAATGAACCAATTAACATCAATAATTGGGTGGGGAGGTAAGGAAGAGGGAGCAGATGCAGGGCTAGAAGTGTGGAGGAAGGAAGACATTGGGAATGGTGGAACCTGTGGGAGAGGCCAGGAGGGGAAGGAGGAGGGTGACAAGAAAATAGAAGAGAGGATAGTGATTGCAGATGGTAGAAATATAGTAATGGGGTGTAGGTTGAAGATGAAAGAGAATGGAGGACTGAGGAAAGAGTGAGATGAGGAATTGGACAGCTAGTGGGTAAATTTAAAAGGTAGCTTAATTTGTAATTTGTTGTTCTGTATTTGGTGAAGGTCTGTTGGTGCGATAGTAATGGCGAGTGGGGAAATTTGAGAGAAGACAGGTAGGAGAGGGGATCGGGGAGAGAGCTTTCCTTTATATTCTGACCTGGGCTCTAGCAGGTCTCACACCAGTCCTGACCCTTGCTGTATAGCTGGTGGGGATGCCCAAATATCCCCAGCTGAGAACCTCCTCCAAAGATGGCAGGGTTGGGGTGGAGCTGGGCTTGCATATGTACTTTTCAATTTTATTTATTTATTTAAAAAGTTATATACCGTCTTTATTGAAAGACAATCAAGATGGTTCACATAAAGCACAGTTACTTACCGTAACAGGTGTTATCCAGGGACAGCAGGCAGATATTCTTAACACATGGGTGACGTCACCGACGGAGCCCTCGGTACGGACCTTTTAACTAGAAGTTTCTAGTTGGCCGCACCGCGCGTGCGCGAGTGCCTTCCCGCCCGACGGAGGAGTGCGTGGTCCCCAGTTAGGATAAGCCAGCTAAGAAGCCAACCCGGGGAGGTGGGTGGGACTTAAGAATATCTGCCTGCTGTCCCTGGATAACACCTGTTACGGTAAGTAACTGTGCTTTATCCCAGGACAAGCAGGCAGCATATTCTTAACACATGGGTGACCTCCAAGCTAACAGAGAGGGAGGAGGGATGGTTGGCCATTAGGAAAATAAATTTTGTAACACAGATTGGCCGAAGTGTCCATCCCGTCTGGAGAACGCATCCAGACAGTAGTGAGTAGTGAACGTGTGAACTGAGGACCAAGTGGCCGCCTTGCAGATTTCCTCGATGGGCGTGGAACGGAGGAAAGCCACAGAAGCAGCCATAGCTCGGACTCTGTGGGCCGTGACAGATCCTTCCAGAGAGAGACCGGCCCGAGCATAACAGAAGGCAATACAGGCAGCAAGCCAATTTGAAAGTGTCCGTTTGGAGACAGGACGGCCCAAACGGTTGGGATCGAAAGACAAAAAGAGCTGAGGGGATGTTCGGTGAGCTCTGGTACGATCAAGGTAGTAAGCAAGGGCACGCTTACAATCCAGCGTGTGCAACGCCTGTTCTCCAGGATGCGAGTGAGGCTTAGGGAAGAAGACGGGAAGCACAATGGACTGGTTGAGGTGAAAAGCTGAGACCACCTTGGGAAGGAATTTAGGGTGGGTACGCAGAACAACCTTGTCATGGTGAAAAACAGTGAACGGTGGGTCGGCAACCAGTGCATGCAGTTCGCTAACCCTCCTGGCAGAGGTGATGGCAATTAGGAAAAGCACTTTCCAGGTAAGAAGCCTGAATGAAGCTGTGGCAAGAGGCTCAAACGGAGGTTTCATGAGAGCAGAGAGAACCACATTCAGGTCCCAGACGACGGGAGGAGGCTTGAGAGGCGGTTTGATGTTGAAGAGCCCTCTCATAAATCTTGAAACCAGAGGATGAGCCGTGAGGGGTTTTCCGAGAATAGGCTCGTGAAACGCAGTGATGGCACTGAGGTGGACTCTGATGGAGGTGGTTTTGAGGCCAGCGTTGGACAGCGAGAGCAAATATTCCAAGACAGTTTCCACCGCCAAAGAGGTGGGTTCTTGCTGATGCCGGAGACACCACGAGGAGAATCTGGTCCACTTCTGATGGTAACATTGGAGAGTGGCCGGTTTCCTGGAGGCGTCCAAAATGAGGCGGACCGGTTGAGATAGATTCTCCGGAGAGGTCAGCCCGAGAGAAACCAAGCTGTCAGGTGGAGGGAAGACAGGTTGGGATGTAGTAGAGACTGATTCTGCTGTGTAAGTAGAGTAGGAAACACAGGAAGAGGAATGGGCTCCCTGGAGCTGAGTTGAAGCAGAAGGGAGAACCAGTGTTGACGAGGCCACCGAGGGGCGATGAGGATCATGGTGGCATTGTCCTTGCGGAGTTTGGACAAGGTCCGCAACATCAAAGGAAGTGGAGGGAAGGCATAGAGGAACCGATCCCTCCAGTTGAGCAGGAATGCATCCGGGGCCAGACGGTGAGGAGAGAAGAGTCTGGAACAGAATTGGGGCAGCTGATGGTTGTGAGGTGCTGCAAAGAGGTCCACCTGCGGAGTGCCCCATCGAGCAAAGATGGAGAGTAGAATCGGAGGGTCCAACGTCCACTCGTGAGGTTGAAGGATGCGGCTGAGATTGTCGGCCAGAGAGTTCTGTTCGCCCTGGATATAGACCGCCCTGAGAAAGAGATTGCGGTCCGTGGCCCAGGTCCAGATGCGCAGAGCCTCCAGACAAAGGGGGCGAGATCCGGTGCCGCCTTGCTTGTTTATGTAGTACATGGCGACTTGATTGTCTGTGCATAGGAGGAGGACTTGAGGACAGAGAAGATGTTGGAAAGCCTTGAGGGCGTAGAACATGGCTCTGAGTTCCAGGAAATTGATGTGATGACGACGCTCCTGTGGGGTCCAAAGTCCCTGGGTGCGTAGATCTCCCAGGTGAGCTCCCCACGCGTAGGGGGACGCATCTGTGGTGATGATCATAGAGTGGGGGGGCAGATGGAAAAGAAGACCCCTGGAAAGATTTGAGGAGTTCAACCACCATTGGAGAGATTGCTGAAGAGATGATGTCACAGAGATGGGATGAGAAAGAAGATCCGTAGTCTGTGACCACTGGTTGGCGAGCGTCCACTGAGGTGTACGAAGGTGGAGACGAGCCAGAGGAAGGACATGCACTGTCGAGGCCATGTGACCCAGGAGGACCATCATCTGTCGAGCAGGAATGGAGGGATGCATGAGTACCTGACGGCAGAGATGGAGCAGGGTCTGCTTGCGATCGGAGGGGAGAAAAGCCCTCATTAGCGTGGTGTCCAGAACTGCTCCAATGAATTGAAGTCGCTGGGTGGGAAGCAGATGCGACTTGGGGTAGTTGATCTCGAACCCCAGGAGGTGGAGGAGAGAGATGGTGTGATGAGTAGCCTGTAGCACAAGTGGAGACGTAGGTGCTTTCACCAACCAATCGTCCAAATAGGGGAACACCTGGAGGTTGTGAGACCTGAGGAAGGCCGCTACCACTATAAGGCACTTGGTGAAGACCCTGGGTGAGGAGGCGAGGCCGAACGGTAGCACCTTGTACTGATAGTGGTGGTGCAGTACCTGGAAACGCAGGTAGCGGCGAGAATGTTGATTGATGGAGATGTGAGTGTAGGCCTCTTTGAGGTCCAGGGAACATAGCCAGTCGTGTTGAGAAAGAAGAGGGTAGAGCGTGGCAAGGGAGAGCATTCTGAACTTCTCCTTGACCAGACACTTGTTGAGGTCCCTGAGATCGAGAATGGGACGGAGGTCTCCCGTCTTTTTGGGTACCAGGAAGTAGCGGGAGTAGAATCCCTGCCCCCTTTGATCTGGAGGTACTTCTTCGATGGCATTGAGAAGGAGGAGGGATTGAACCTCCCTCAGGAGGAGGGGGGTTTGAGATGAGGTTGAAGCAGACTCTACGGGAAGGTTGTCCGGAGGCAGAGTCTGGAAGTTGAGAGAGTAGCCGTGGCGGATGATGTTGAGGACCCACTGGTCCGACGTGATGACTTCCCAACGGCTTGAGAAGATGGTGAGACGACCCCCGATAGGCTGTGGAAGAGGCAGCGAGGGTGGATGACTGGCTATGCCCTGGAGAGAAGAGTCAAAAGGGCTGAGATTGTTTAGCAGGCTGAGGAGGCTTGGAGGGTTGAGTGGCCTGAGACCGAGCCTGGGCATGGTGCTGCTGTTGACGGGGTCGCCGAGATTGTTGGGGAGGCGGATTGAGTGGCCTGGCTGAGAACCTCCGCTGGTAAGATGATTGAGGCCGATAGGGTCGAGCAGGCGGGGCCTTCTTTTTCGGCTTGATCAGGGTGTCCCACCTGGTCTCATGGGCAGAGAGTTTCTGAGTGGTGGAATCCAGTGACTCTCCAAAAAGCTCATCCCCGAGACAGGGGGCGTTGGCCAGGCGGTCCTGGTGGTTGATGTCCAGGTCGGAGACTCTGAGCCAGGCCAAGCGACGCATGGCTACAGCCATGGCAGAGGCCCGAGAGGTGAGCTCGAAGGAGTCGTATATCGAGCGGACCATATACTTGCGCATTTGGAGAAGGCCAGATATGTGCTGCTGGAATAGCGGGACCTTGCGCTCAGGTAGGTACTTCTGGAGGGCAGACAGCTGTTGGACCAAGTGTTTGAGATAAAAGGAAAAATGGAAGGAATAGTTGTTTGCCCTGTTGGCAAGCATGGCATTTTGGTAAAGTCTCTTGCCAAACTTGTCCATGGTCTTACCTTCTCTGCCAGGAGGGGTAGAGGCATAGACACTGGAGCCCTGAGTCTTTTTTAAGGTGGATTCCACCAGAAGGGACTCATGGGGCAATTGAGATTTGTCGAATCCTGGAATAGGGATGACACGGTAAAGGTTGTCCAGTTTACGGGGAGCTCCCGGTACCGTGAGGGGATTTTCCAAGTTTTTGTAGAATGTCTCCCGTAAGATGTCATGTACGGGAAGCTTGAGGAACTCTTTAGGAGGTTGCTCAAAGTCTAAGGCTTCTAAAAAGGCTTGGGACTTTTTGGAGTCAGATTCAAGGGGAAGTGACAGAGCAGCAGACATTTCCCTCAGAAATTTAGAAAAAGAGGATTGCTCAGGTTTAGAGGTGGCATCAGGTGCCGATGGTTCCTCATCAGATGAGGAGGGATCCTCCTCGGTACCGAGAGGAGTCTCCTCCCATAAATCAGGATCCCTGACCTCTGGTGCGTGTCGGGACACCGGGGTGGAGGGTGCGGTGTGGCGAGTCTTGGACAAAGATTTACCAGAGCGCACCGAAACGGTACCAGGGGAGGACGATCGGCGTCGTTCTCGGTCCCGAGAAGAGTGCCGTACCGCCTGGTGCCGAGTAGGATCCACTGTGGGTTGAGAATGAACCACAGGATCATCAGGAAGTTGTTGGGCCGAAAGGATCGGCATCGAGGTGTTTACCGGTACCGAAGGAGTGGACACCGGGGGCTCGGTGCGGGGCTCGGGCCGGTCTGGTACCGGAAGGAGCGGTGCCAGGATAGAGGGTAGCAGTTGTTCAAGCTGTTTCTTCAACTGCTCCTGAAGCTGAGTTTGTAGAATGGCCGAAATACGGTCATCTAGGGGTGGCATCGGAACCGCTTTCTTTTTCTTCGGTTCCTTGGATGCCGCTCCACGCCCCGGTGATGAGGAGGCCGATGACGAGGCACTCACCGTTATCGGGGCGGAGCGTTTACGGGACCGGTGCGATGCCGGTATGGACGGTGTCGACACCGTAGCTGGAGGGCGCTCGAGGGAAGAGGAAGGCTTCTTAGCCGGCTTACCTGGCGCCAGTGGCGCCGATGCGGGATCGGTCGGTGTCGAGCTTGACGGTGCCGATTTCTGCGGTACCGCCGTTGAAGGTGATGAATCCATCGCCGACTCGGAGCCGAAGAGCAGGGTTTGCTGGATTCTTCGGTTTTTAAGAGTACGTTTTTGTAAAGTGGCACAGCGGGTGCAGGAATCTGCCCGATGCTCCGGACCCAGGCACTGCAAACACCAATTGTGTGGGTCAGAAACGGAGATCGGGCGTGCACACCGCTGGCACTTCTTAAAACCGACCTGCGGGGGCATGAAGGGGAAGATAGCCTCCGCAAAATCGAAGTCCGAGGCCTGTATAATGGCAACAGGCCCCGCCGGGGCAAAAACGAAAGAAACAAGAAAAATCAAAGTTTTTTTTTTTTTTTTTTTTTGCAATTCAAAGAAAAAGGAAACCCGAAGGTAGAGGAAGAAAAATTTAGAACAAAAGCGCGAGCGGGAAGGCAAAAAGTGATTTCAACGGCCGTTGAAAAAATACACGCGTCTTCTTCGCTCCACGGAAACGAAGAAACTGGGGACCACGCACTCCTCCGTCGGGCGGGAAGGCACTCGCGCACGCGCGGTGCGGCCAACTAGAAACTTCTAGTTAAAAGGTCCGTACCGAGGGCTCCGTCGGTGACGTCACCCATGTGTTAAGAATATGCTGCCTGCTTGTCCTGGGATAATAAAATAACTGAACAATACTTCCCTATATAACAATATAACTAAGACCTCAAGAAAATAAAAATGCTTTCAAAGCCTTCCAAAATAACAGAGAGAATGCCCTGTATCCCCAGAGGCAACTGGTTCCATTCCAACACTGCTCTTATCTAGAATGCTCATTTCCTCCATTTTTGTCATTTCAACACCTGGAAAGACAAATAGGGTTCTTGTGGAGGATCTCAGCTGACATCCCAGCACAGGTCATACCAAAAAAATTCACTAGAATGTGCCATTTGCCAGAATGTACAATTTTAAAAACCATTTGTATTTCGCCGATTATCCAGCCCTCTTCTGTGTAAACCGCCTAGAAATCATTTGGTTATGGCAGTATAGAAGAATAAAGTTATGTTATGTTATTAGGAACATCTTGAACAATTGATTTTATTTTTAAATTTATTAAGGTATTAAGCTTCCAATCAATTTATGATTATTCGTACAATCAACTGTATTGTATAATTTCTATTTACTATGTTGCAATTAATAGTACTGTGTAATCACTATTTTCTACAATTTTTACAAGGTTGTATCTTTTGCCTAGTGCTTTTATTCTGAATTGTGTTTTCTTCTTTTTTAATAATT
Organism: Geotrypetes seraphini; assembly: GCF_902459505.1. Taxonomy (NCBI): domain Eukaryota; kingdom Metazoa; phylum Chordata; class Amphibia; order Gymnophiona; family Dermophiidae; genus Geotrypetes; species Geotrypetes seraphini. Next base: position 99,551,130 of record NC_047090.1, on the reverse strand, counting down.
GTTTTTTGACTTTGTATTTCTATTCCCTAGTATAGTATCATTGTATAAACTGCCATGAACTGATGGTTTGTCAGTATATAAAAATAAATTATTATTATATTATTCCTATATTGACAATCAATGTGCCTCAACAGTGGTGCCACACTTCATCTTTGAGGGACATGAAGAAGAAATCTTACTAAAATATTTTAAACTATCTGCAGTTTCCTAACCAGCCCAACATTCAGTCCCACCTAGAGGACATTGCAGTAATCCAACCCAGTGGCCACCACCTGTTGGGACTATAGAGCAAAATGCTGTCTCTTGCAAAAATAGGCACAACTAACTTACTTCTCGTAATTTAGAATAAAAACCATGAAAGACACCAGCAATCTGCCACGACTCACCACTGTCCTCTTCAACCATCCGTAAAACCTTCACAAACTCCACATATGGAAGAAATTCCAGGCCTACCACCGCCCTAAAACACAGGAGAACCAGGAGGCATCACCAAAACAAAACCCCACTAACTTCACAACATTTCACACCAAGCCACTAAGTAGCAAATCACTCTCTTACCTTATCCATACAATCCTTTCAAATACATGCCCATATTGTACCTCATAACAATTATAGTTTATTTGCTTATAATTCCAAAGTGGAGTACAACAAAACATACATAGTAAATCAACATACAATTACACAGTTACATAAACCATAAAACCTTATAACATAAAATAAATTATAATACAATCAAAGTTCTTTCCTTTAACCTACACTGTTCTTCTGGATACTTCATTATGCACAAATGTTTTGCTTTCAAAATCTAGCAGAGGTTCCCCCATAGGCAGTTATAAAATAACCTCTCTCCCAAAAAACACAGAATAGTACTTCTGCCCAAAGTACAAAGGACTAGATTCCATAAATGGTGCTCAGAAAATGGAGCAAAAAAAAACACAAAAACAATCTGTGCAGAGCGCTATTCTATAAACAGAAATCCAAGTTGTATGCCATTTATCAAATAGTGCTTGGAGCCAATTTCCATGTCAAACTTTGAGCACGAGGATTTACACCAATTGAAACTTGGTGTAAATCTTGGCATGTAAGTTACGTGCAGATCCCTAGTATTTGGTAATACTGCATGCATCTTTAGTGAATGCCCCTCCCATGGCCACGCCTCCTTTTGAGTTGCACACTATAAGATTTGTGCACTGATCTTTATAGAATAGCACTTAGCAAAATACATGTGCAAAAACAAAATGTTGACAACACCAATAATTGATTGTTAGCATTCAATTATTGGCACTAATTGACTCATTACCCAATTTGATTTTGTGCACATCTCAGGATAGCATGCAATTTTGAATGCAGAAATTTGTGCACCGTTTATAGACTATGAGGGACAATATACACTTGTTCTCATATGATTGAATGCTAAAGTTATCCTGTAGTGTAACAGTTGTTTGTCATCTAAACAAAATCCCAAATGAATTTTGAAATCTGGTTCCAAACCAACGTGCAACCAGCCACAACTCAAATAAATGTCACAGCAGCTCTTGTAGGTGTAAGAATGCCTCACTCAAAATAAGTGAAGTGAAGTTGTTATTATTGAGACATGCTGACAGTAACTCACTGTACTCTGGATCCTACAGGCATCTGGCTCACAGACTGGCTACCAAGTGGCAGGTTCTACGAGGCTGCTCTGCACCAGAATGTATCCGGATTTATTTGACTGTGGCTCGAAAGTGGTCTTTATTTGGAGCCAAATTGTTTACAGCAAAGGTGAAACCTGGCGCCTTAAACTGATTTGTATTTATTGAATAATCATTTTTCCTTACCTTTTTTGAAGAATTCACTCACAGTAGGATACAACCACTTAAATAAGGGGGGACTCATAAGAATTCATTTACAAACATGGCAGAAAAGACATTTTAAAGACCAAATAGTACCAATATTAAACATTATACACCCCAAAATATCAGGATGCAGAAGGCACACTAATAAACTCTTTTAAAAGCATCTGTTAAAATGTCTCTTCTGGCAAGTTTCTCTATGATTTCTTATGAGGTATTTAGTGATGTTCCTAATGGTGAAGTTAGTACCAGATGACCCTTTTCATTATAGATCACTCTTTATAGATATACAGTAAAACCTTGGTTTGCGAGCATAATTCATTCCAAAAAGCATGCTTGTAATCCAAAGCACTTGTATATCAAAGCGAATTTCTCCATAGGAAATAATGGAAACTCAGATGATTCGTTCCACAATGCAAAAACTTTAATACAAAATATTATGGGGCAAATAATTAAAAAAAAAATTCTAAAAAGTGGCCTAAATGGGTACTTGGACGATCAAAAAGCCTGATCGTCCAAGTACCCATAATCAAAGCTGGTTTTAGACATATCTAAAACCAGCTGAGACCTTTCCCCTGCCTCTAAACGCATAGAGCGAAAAGAGGCATTTTTAGAGGAGGGGAAAGGGTGAGCGGTGGGCGGGAGGTGAGCCAACCTACACCTGACAGAGGCGTACAGCAGGTATAACCAAAACTTTAGGCAGGTTGCCCAGTCGGCACTTATACGTTTTGACTTAGACCAAGTCAAAACAGGTATAAGTGCCGAAAAGGGGCCGCTGAGCTGATCGCTGCAGCTCAGCGGCCCCAGCAACCTGCCTACCCCTTACTGCAACGTTCGCTGTAGGAGAAATGGCTCATCTCTCCTGCCACTTTGGGGTGAGCATCGCAGCAGGGCATCTCCCTGCCAGCGATCCTCACCCCGAAGTGCCGTGATTTGGAGGGGGGTGGGCGATCACCATCGCTGGTAGGAGACATGAGCCATCTCTCCTGCAGCGATCAGCCCTCCCACAGCTATTACGATCGGGCAGGAGGGGGCCCAAGCCCTCCTGCCCGGCAACACCCTGAACCCCCGACAGCATCGGGGCAAGAGGGAGCCCAAGTCCTCTTGCCCCGACGACTCCTCGAACCCCCGACTACGTTCGGGGCAAGACCCAGAGGAGAGCGACACGTCTGATAAAAGGTATAGCTGAGAGATTGGAGAAACTAGGACTCTTTTCCCTGGAGAAGAGGAGACTTAGAGGGGATATGATAGAGACTTACAAGATCATGAAGGGCATAGAGAGACTGGAGAGGGACAGATTCTTCAAATGTTCAAAAAAAAATAAAAGAACAAGAGGGCATTCGGAAAAGTTGAAAGGGGACAGATTCAAAACGAATGCTAGGAAGTTTTTCTTTACCCAACGTGTGGTGGACACCTGGAATGCGCTTCCAGAGGGCGTAATAGGGCAGAGTACGATACTGGGGTTCAAGAAAGGAATGGACAATTTCCTGTTGGAAAAGGGGATAGAGGGGTATAGATAGAGGATTACTGCACAGGTCCTGGACCTGTTTGGGCCGCCGCGTGAGCGGACTGCTGGGCACGATGGACCTCAGGTCTGACCCAGCGGAGGCATTACTTATGTTCTTATGTCTCAGATGTGATGATGTACTCGTATTTCAAGACTTTTCATGTTTAGAACAGTCGCTACACTCTTGCAGCATCAGAGAAATAAGAACCATTGGCTCAGTTGTGATTGTATGATGTGTGTATACTATATGTACTTGTATTGCAAGACATTGCTTGTTTATCAAGTTAAAATTTAATAAAATGTTTTGCTTGTCTTGCAAAACACTTGCAAACCAAGTTACTTGCAATCCAAGGTTTTACTGTATATTTTTTTTCTGAGAGATAGTGCTATTGTATCTGGGATTTCTTTATGGTGTCCATAAGCTCCTGAGAATCATGGCCATAAAAACTGTCTTGGAGGATTCAACAAAAGAAGCTTCTTGCTTCACGTAGTTCCATCATGCAAAACTCACCAGCCATTAAAGCATCCAGGAGCACTTAGGTCTCTCATAAGGATGTGTGAGGCCTTCTTCTGTATACTTTTACCTGCTAGAAGGTCACCATAGCCCCATCCAAGAGATGCTGGACTCAACACAGAGGATTCAAGTTATGGAGATACTGCATGTAGCTTCATGGAAAGACAGAGAACATAGACAAAAGAACATAAGAATATCCTTACTGGGTCAGACCAATGGTCCATCTAGCCCAGTAGCCCATCTTCACGGTGGCCAATCCCGGTCACTAGCACCTGCCAAAAATCCAAATAATAGTAACATTCCATGCTACTGATCCAGGAAGATTGTTTAAACAGAGACACAAATCTTTTTACTATAGGGGTCCCTGAACGTAGTGCTTCCCTCCAATCATGGTTTACAAGATATGGAAAAAACCCTAGGTGACCCAACATCATATCTTTCTCTTCACCAAGAAGGGAATATAAATCCCTTGGTCTTGGTTCCTTAAAACTAGACAAAGAACAAAAGCGAAAACTGCAGTAATGGTATAAAGGACGCCAAATCTTTATTGGACAAACATAAAAATAAAATCATAAAACAGTTTGTATCGAAAAGGACAGATAAGGCCAGACCCAACACGGTCCATGTTTCGAAGAAAACCTGATGGATAACAACTGGATAAAAACAGTAAATAGCTGAACAACCGTAAGGGCTCCTATGTGATGCAGGGCAAAAAAATGATACTTTTTTGTTTTCACCTTAAAACTAGAATCAGGTATCTCAGTCTAACAAGATCCCATCTCCAGGTAACGGTTATAGCAGGAAGCACTATGGGGGTGGGGTGAGGGGGTTGTGGGGGAAGATCTGACCACCCAGGAATATAGGATTCCCCTATATATTACTATCTGTTGTGGCCCATCTGAGACCTACATAAAGATCAAGCCTAAAAAAATGAGGATCACCAGCTTCTCTTCCCTAAACAAGCTCCCCACTGAGGCATTATCTCTTTTCTAAGGAGGCAAGCTCCTCGTCTGTCAGTCTATGCTCTACCAGGAATCTGGGTCTACAGCCTTCCCAGGAAAAGCCTATTCGTAGTTGTTATACCAGGCCACATGTCTGTACCAGGTTCAAAACACATACTGAATTCTGAGGAGATAAAGAGAGCACCAGCCCTCTATAAGGAAAATGAAGTCCGGCTTTGAATTTTTTTTCTCCTGCTCCATCAAATACGAAATAAACTTGAAACTTGAAGTTGACATAATTCACTGACCTGGCATGGACAATAAGGAAGTAATGTACTAACTTCACAATAAATTCTATAATAACCATGTGTTACCAAAGTTTAAATAAAATTTCTCTTTTGCCCAAGCCTTTACTGCCCTCTCCCTTGGAAGATACCCCAGTATGGATCGCTGTGAATGAAGATGGAATCAGCATACTGGATTATAGCACTATGGTATGATGACAAACTCATTATTTACTTTGTCCTGTTTTAGGTCATTTTTGTATCCCTTATTTAGTTGCTGCAACCATGTACTGTAAGTTTATATAACCTCTCGCAAAGTGCTTAGTCATCTACAAAAACCCTTGAAACCAGGCTTCCTTTCTCCCTGCCTCATTTCCCTTTACATTCACAAAATGAATGGGGAAGGAGAGGCAGTTTGAAGGGAACAATATCATAACTTGTATCAAAATTTCTATGCTGCAGAAGCTGAAACAGCTTCTCCCATAAAAATGCATTGGGCCACTTTGGGGGGGGAGCTTATTTTTCTGGAACCCTCAACCTGATCTGACCCACTTTTTAACTTTTATGCATTTTTTCACTGGTTTACCCCATCCAAATTTGGTAATTCTTAGACTAGGAACTCTCACCATTCTCACAGTGGCCAATCCAGGTCCCTAGTACCTGACCAAAACCCAAAGAGCAGCAACATTTCATGCAAGCAGTAGCTTCCCCCATGTCTGTCTCTAAAACAGACTATGGACTTTTCCTCTAGGAAATTGTCAAATTTTTCACAATCTGCATGCATTTTAACAACTTTGAACAGTTTAGTCATCCCAATTTCGAGATCATTTATAAATAAGTTAAATAGCACTGGTCCTAGTACAGATTCCTGCAACACTCCACTATTTGCTATCCTCCACAGAGAAAAATGGCCATTTAACCCTATCCTCTGTTTTCTATCCGATAGCCAATTCCTAATCCACAACTGAACTTTGCCACCTATCCCATGATTCTTTAATTTGCTCAAGAGCCTCTCATAAGTGAATTTGTCAAAAGCTTTCTGAAAATCTAAATACATTACATCAACCAGCTCACCTTTATCCACAAGTTTATTCATACCTTCAAAGAAGTCAAGCAAATTGGTGAGGCAAGATCTCCCTCGACAGAATCTATCTCATTAAATTATATTTGTCTACATGTACCACAATTTTATTTTTTAGCATTGTTTCTACTATTTTGCCCAACTCTGAAGTCAAGCTTACCAGTCTTTGTAAAAGCCAGTGTTTATTAGGTTTCAATATTGCTGTTTCTAATCATTTATTATATTTTTGTTTATTTGGTCATTTTACTATTGTTATGCTATTAATAAAATTGTAATTTTTTATGTTAAACTGTACCTGCTTTATATCATCTTGGGTAAACCTTTTTATAGAGGTCTAGATGCACTAAGAGGATTGGTAAGACCATGTGGGTCTGCACCGATCCAATTTTTTGGCTGATTCAGAAAGAGCCATTGATGCACTAAAAGGTTTGCATACAAATGATTCACATGGATATTCACCATAATCCCTGACTCTCTGATCTGATGGATCGCTGTAAGAGTGGCTCGCACACATGCGCAGAGCCATCAGGGGAAGCCTGAACAGCTGAGACAGGGGATAGCCTCATGCCACTTAGCTGTTCGGGGCAGGAAACCTTTTTTTTTTTTTTTTAATGGGCACAGATGCTGTGTGTGTTACAAATGCACAATATCAGCCCCATTTTTAAAGAAGCCCCCCAACTGATGACGGCCCTCACCAATGACCCCTGATGAATGCGGCACCAGGGAATCCCCCTCCCCCCCCGCACAAGCGATGGCCATTCCCTCCTGCCATTCGCCACCCCCCTCTGTGCAACACAAAAATGGCAAGAAGGATGCCCACTCTCTCCTGCCATGCTGACCCCCTCCCCACAGCAGCGAAATGGCAGAAGGGATGCCCACTCCCTCCTGCCATGACTCCCCCACCCCACACATTAGAGAAATGGTAAGAAGAATGCCCACTCCCCCTCCCAAACATCCTCTACCCTCCCCCTCCCCAAAAAGGCAGGAGGGATGCCCACTCCCTCCTGCCACCAGAGGTCCTCAAAACCCCCCATACCTTTTCAGAGAAGTTAAAGCAGGAGGGAAGCTCAGTCCATCCCGTTCATAGGCCCGTAGTCCAAAATGACGGGCCTTTCCCTCCCTGGTGCATCGTGTGATGCACAGGGAGGGGCCTAAGGCCCTGATTGGGTCAGGCCTTAGGCTCCTCCCTCTGTATCTTGGGATATAAGGGGGAGGAGTCTAAGGCCCTGATTGGAAGAGGCCTTAAGCATCTGAGCCAATCAGCCTTGGGCACCTGGGCCAACTGGAGTCTTAGGCCTTCTTCCCAGTACATTCTGGCCTTTGTTATCTGGCCATTTGGAGGCAGGCCCCTCGGGAAGGAGAAGACACATTATTGTGAAGAGGCAGGCTTGGCAGCTGAAGGGAGTAGGCATCCCTTCTGCTTATCACAGTTTGGGGGGGTATTATGTGGGTGGCGGCAGGAGGAATTGGGCATCCCTCCTGTCATGGACAGTTTTGGGGGTGGCGGCAGGAGGGAGTGGGCAACTTGCAGTGGGGTTTGGGGTACCCTGCCGTGGCCGCTCAGCTGATCGCATTTTAATGGCCTACATTTCAGACGTCTGTTGCGGCTCTAGGGAGATGCCTAGGGCTGCTTAAACTCGTCCAAGGCCACTTCTGGGTGAAACCACGTCTATACCCAGCCTTGGGCGAACTTAGATGTTCCTACGTGTCTCCCTAGACCCACAAAAACACCTACATTGTAGGCCGCCTGCCTTGGGTAGGTTTTTTCTTAAAACATGCGTCCCAACTGGCTGGTTAAGACAGCGGTAGGACGCCTACCACTGCCTAAAATCAGGACACCATTTATAGATTTTGCCTCAAAAAGACCTTTCAAGAAAAAGGAGGGAGAGAACTGCAAATAGTATTAAGACCTGCAACACCCCAGGATGCTAACACATATGAACAGCTTTTTTGTTGTTTTTGTTTTTTGTGTATTTAAATGTGTACAGGTATGTGTTATATGTTGTTCCCTGCCTTGGAATAAGGTGGGTTATAAATACAGTTAATAAATTAAATAAAGTAAACTGATTGTTTTTAATATATTTCTATAAAATAATGCGTATGCTGCCTAATATGGCAAATTGAAATTAACACAAGGGGATGGAAAGGACTTCATTTTTACTTTTTGGTTTTCTCTAGCACTTGAAAGAGTCCTACCCATACCCTTCTGTGATGACTTTTGGAGGCTGTCAAGATGACTTTATGCTGGTAGTTGTACAGACAAAGGACAGAAGTTCTGGAAAAACCACCATTGAAAAACTGATCTTTAACATGGCAAAACCAAAGGTGGGCATATTTATTTTATTTATTTATTTTAAAAATTTCTACACAAAGAAAACACGCATAATCAAAACAAAACATGAGAATTCGTGGAAGCCATTCATGAAACCGCTCAGCGCCGAGCAGCAGTACCAAAGTGCGCCCCTGCTCGGTACTGCTCAGCTGCTGAAGAAACCAGAACTTTGAGCAGCCAAGGCAGCGACCGACCAACCAGGTTAGCAGCAGGGCAGGAGTGTGGAAAGCTTGCTGCTGCCCGCTGCACCTCTGGACCACCATGGATTCCAGCGGCAGAGGAGGTAGGACAGACAGGGTGCAGAGCTTGGCAGCGGCTATATTAATATAAATCAGAAGTTGACTGAAATTTCAGCTCATAATTTTAATTATCGGCGCATATGACGCACTCCATATTGTAAGCATATTTTGAGGGGGGGAAAAGTGCATCCTATATGCCAGCAAATACGGTACATAGGGGAGTAAATAGGAGGCACAATCCTTGACATTTTGATAAATTCAGAGGTCCAGTTCATGTTGGCATAAGAAAGCCAGGAGAAGGTAGCAAACAAACATAGGAACTCAACACACCTGGAATCTAATCAAATCTAATTTCTTACATTCTGCTCTGTTTGTTAAGATTTGGTGTAGATAACAAAGAAGATGAACTGGAGAAATTGCAGCTTGTTAAAAAAAGTAATTAAGATACAACAATCAAGTAATCGAATTAGCGTGCTAAACGCTAATGCATCCATAGACTAACATGCATGCGTTAGCCTTTAGCGCGCGCTAATCGGTTAGTGCACCTTAGTAAAAGAGGGCCTATATAAGAATCTAATTGCCTCATGCTAAATGGTAAATGATTCCTTACTTTAGCACCCTGATACGAAAAAGGTATATTCCAATTGCTTCTTGTTCGAAACATTTTTAGCAGGAGGAAAATTTTACTTGAAACAAAAAGTGCTTTGTAATGAAGAAAACTTCCTTTTTTAATTTTTTATAATTTTCAATCATTACATTTACATAATGAACCACGAAAAAGACAAATCATTGCAATTTTACAATAATAATCACATCAATTCATAATTTCTTTTCAAGCCCACATTATTGAGGAGACATACTTCATATTCTAAGAATATTAAACTAAGGAAAAAAAAAATGGAATGGGTTCAAAGTCCAGTGAAATGTGGACGTAGATCCATTCACTAATTAATCAGGGTTCAATCATTTTATTCCTCAATCTATTTAGGTAAACAGTAATCATGTTGTCTCTCTAGCCACCAAAAATAGTTGCAACTGGATTGGGTCCCAAAACACAAATTCAGTGTCTTGTAATTTAACAAGCTATTACTATATTCAAACAGCAACCATTAGAATTTCTCAGTCAACCACTCATGGTCCTCAGCGACACCATCAGAGACTCAAAAGACTCTCATAGTCCGTGGCTTTAAGTTTCCAATCCTCATCGGACCAATTTAATTTTATATTTCTTTTATACTATTTTTATAAACTTAGCTTAAATATTATTTATTAAATAGTACTTAGCTTATTGGTCAGAACAGGGATCTCGAGCCAACATGTTTCACCCATTTAGGTTTTCTCAAGGCAATAATCCCTAAAAGATGAATGTAAATTTTGTTATATTAAAAGATCATCTAGAAGTACAGAACCTTATACAGTGGTACCTCGGTTTACGAGTGCACCGATTTGCAAGTGTTTTGCAAGACGAGCAAAACATTCGCAAAATCGGCGCCTCAGAAACCAAGCACGTCTTGATTTGCGAGCGCCTCCCCCGCGAACCGGCACCCCCCCGCCGCAACCTGAAGTCCTCCAGAGCCCTCTTCTTACTTTAATGTAGCACCAGCATGTCTGCCTCCTCTTCTGTGCTGGCCTTGAGCATGTGCGCATGCTCAAGGCCTGCGAGTTCACGTTCTCTCCGAGATTCTCAGAGAGAACGTGAACTCGCAGGCCTTGAGCATGCGCACATGCTCAAGGCCAGCACAGAAGAGGAGGCCGACATTCCAGTGCTACATTAAAGTAAGAAGCAGGCTTTGGGAGACTTCAGGTTGCGGCGGGGGGTGCCCGATGGCGGCGGGGGGGGGGAGTCTTCCCGATGGTGGCGGGGGGGGTGCCAGATCGCGGGGCCTTCGGGGGAACAATGCTAGTTCTCGTGGGGGGGGGGGGGGGAGAGCAGCACTGCTGGCTTCGGTGGGTGGGGGGGAACGTATCAAAGCGAGTTTCCATTATTTCCTATGGGGAAACTCACTTTGATAAACAAGCATTTTGGATTACGAGCATGCTCCTGGAACGGATTATGCTCGTAATCCAAGGTACCACTGTATTGACTTACATCCATTAATTCAGAATTTAAACTACTTATTAATATAAAACTCACCGTCCTGCTCCTAGCAACAACTCAAGAACACACAGCCATCATCCAAAGATGGCTTCTAGATGGTCTTTTAATATAACAAAATTTACATTTATCTTTTAGGGATTATTGCCTTGAGAAAACCTAACATGTTGGCTCGAGATCCCTGTTCTGACCACTAAGCTAAGTATTATTTAATAAATAATATTTAAGCTAAGTTTATAAAAATAGTATAAAAGAAATATAAAATTAAATTGGTCCGATGAGCATAGGACACTTAAAGCCACGGACTATGAGAGTCTTTTGAGTCTCTGGTGGTATCGCTGAGGACCATGAGTGATTGACGGACAAATTCTAATGGTTGCTGTTTGAACATAGTAATAGCCACCTAATTACTATGGTTGTGATCGATTTCTCTGGAGGATAATTTAATAGTGAGTGCCTTGAATATCTATATTGTAATTTAACAAGGCACTTACAAGGAAATTTTAAATAGAAGGATGCCTCCAGAGCCACCACTCTAATTTTTAACTTCAAAAATTATTTTCTCCTTAATTGGGTGCCTCTGGAGACATCCGGAAATTGAAGAAAACTTCTTAGGAATACATAAACAATGTATAATGAATAATACTTTCTAAATGGTAAAGGAGTGTGTCAATATCACTGAATATACAGCAAAAGCTGAGAAATATCTTAATGTACATCATTGTTTCCTTTGGTTTCTCTTTCCTACAGATAGTTGAGCTGACACTTTTAATTGCCAGTTTTATTAACTACTATGCATCTCAACTACTGTCTCTGACACCACCAGCACAGAACATTGGTCCACCTTTGAGCACCATGTCTGCAGAAAAGGTCTTGGAAATGGAAAGTCGCAATTTCATTCCTTCTGTGGCACGCACTACCAAAGGACCTACACTCCTATGAGCGCTTCATTTTTTACATCTCAAAATTTATATGACTGCTTGAATCTGGTGATAACTCGGAAAAGAAGCACTGTGAATTTTTTATTTATAAGAAAAAAACCCAGCTAGTTTTATTCATCATTTAACATTCAGCAGCTTCTGTGTCACTGCCTGAATCAATATGGAAACTGCTGTACAGCTCTGTCTCTTGCACAAAGCTATGGTTATGTAGTTTGGAGAAGAAAGTATGGAGAAAGAAACCCTTTCATTTTGCTGTTTTTGGTCATCCTGTTACATCCTTCACCAGGCGAGCCAGCCAGGCAGAGTACAAGCCCAACTCTAGCTGAGAATGCGTCAGGCTGGAGCAAAACCAGTTATCAAGGCTGTGGCCCAAAAGACAACACCGATCCCTCTGCCTTTTACACAGCTTCCCAATGTCTAAAGGGATACTGCTATTCCATAACAAGAGCTGTGTCACCAAAGATTCGTTAGATGTCTCTGGCTTACTCAATATGGTTTTTTGGATATTGGAACTCCCAAGAAAGACCTGGTAAAACTTATGTACAGCAGTGTGATCAGGTGTGTATTTCCCAATATGCAATGTAAGGGCTGCTGCCCCATCACTGCAAAGGGTGAGCCTACACTGCTTTCTGAATTTCTGAAGACTTTGAAGAGAAACCCTATGAGCCATGGCAGCCCAATTTTGAAAGGAGAACCTCCCCACTGGTTGGAGGGGGTAGTCAGAGGGAAAAATCCACCACTGTCATGAATCATTTTGGGAAAAGCCTCCTCCCAGAGAACAGAAATGTCATATTTGTTTCTGATGTATATATTTACAGTTGGAGGGTTTATCAAGGAGACAATAGAAGTGGAGTTATGCTTCTGTAAAACGATATCCAATCCTGCTGGATTGAGGTACAGCACTTGATCCGAGTATAAAGTGCTAGTCTTCTAGAGTAGGGGTAGGCAATTCCGGAGCCAGGTCAGGTTTTCAAGATATCCACAATGAATATGTATGAGATGGATTTGCATGCACTGCCTCCTTGAGATGCAAATCTATCTCATGCATATTTATTGTGGATAGCCTGAAAATCTGACCTGGCTTTGGCTCTCGAGGACCGGAATTGCCTACCCCTGTCCTAGAGGAATGAAATGACGACAGCCTCCTTGAAAGGGCATATGTAGCTTAGCATTGACAGATTAACGGTGTTAACCACTTACCAGTTGTACATACTAAAATTGTTCACTACTGCTGCTTGACAAGGTTACTGTATGTAATCAGTACTGTTTCTGAATGTAAATCATAAGCTCTAGGTTAGCCCTAGTGACTGGGTTAGTTTAACCCATGGCTGTAGATTACCTCCAAACCATCTTTCCCTCCAGCCACCTTTTCAAAGTCATGAAGCTGGGGAAGGCACCTTTTACTAAGGTACGCTAGCGTTTTTAGCACGAAATTACTGCACGCTAAACCGCACGGTACGCTTCTAGCATAACACTAGCTCAATGTTGGCATTAAGGTCTAGCATGCGGGGCAATGTAGCATGCGCTATTCCATGCGTTAAGGCCTTAACTCACCATAGTAAAAGGAGCCCTACGTTTCCCTGCAAGAAGTTTACTTCCAGCCTTCCAGTGGATTTTATTTGCTCCCTAACAAACCCGTTTTCCTAATGGCCTCTCATTTAGTTTAACCAACTAGAATTAGCAATTATAGTGCCTTAGAGCAATCAACCAGTCAGATTGCTAGTTTACCTTATGTGACCCTTAATGTATGTTCTGGTACAGGCTGTGCGCAAAGCAGAACTGCAGGGGAGTCTGTTTCTCTAATTATTCTATTTAGCTAAAAAGATGATTAAAATGTGTAAGAGATGTTAAAGTCAATAAGAGATGTGATATGATACAAAAAAGGTCATCCTCAAGTAATGTAATTCCAAAGGGAATTAGAACTGAGTGTGGAAAAAAAATGGTAGATGAACATTTAATGAAATATAGGCTCTGATATTCACTACACTCCATGTCCATGGAGTAAACTGCTGCCTTAAATCAGTGTATTATCGCAGAGTCTGAAGAGTGTTACAAATACAGAGATACTAGGTTACCCAGTTCCAGGCTGGAGCTTATGAGACCCCCCCCCCCCTATCTTGGGCCAATATGGGGCCTGTAGCACTGATTTCAGTGGGCAGGATCAGGCACTACAAATCCCATAATGCTTTGAGATTCACTTGGAATCTCTACAATAAAGCCATATTCAAATGGGCTTACACATTTAGCGGCAGCCACTGACAGGGCAGTTTTAGAACACAGCACCCAGATTTATGCACTGTTTGAGTACATAAATGTACAGAAGACTAGCATTTCACAGGTACATGAATATGTGTACATTTATCCATAAAAGAGCTAATATTCTGTACATTTACATACTCAAATAATTCAGACATCTTGAATCCCTTTTATGTTACATTATAAACTGCCATTACCAGATCTGATTCTGGTACTGGTGAGTTATAAATAACTTGACCATTTATTTTTTTCATCAACACAGGACATCTATTAATTTCCAACCCTGCTCCAACTCCGCCCCCAATTTCTTCCATTCATTCTTTTATGTACACACAATATCTTATTAATTCATAATGGTAACCATAAATTTAAAAAAAAACCACAAAGCACACTGTACTCAGAGAAAATATTAATTATCATTTACGAGTCGGGTTTTTTTCAAAGATGTCAAGGCAGATGACTTTAAAATATGCAATGTCATCTTAGTAACTATAGAAAAATAGACAAATATAGTGCAAAATATAGACAGCAAGTATAAATTCTCAAAACTGACACATTTTGATCACCAAATTGAAAATAAAATCATTTTTCCTACCTTTGGTGTCTGGTGATTTCATGAGTCTCTGGTTCCACTTCTTTCTGTGCATCCAATTTTTCTTTCTGCCTCCTGCATGCTTCCTCGCCCCCAGACTTCATTTCATTCCCCATCTCTCTCCGTCCCTCCATGAGTCAAACTTTTTCTCTCGCCATCCCCCCTTTTTTTCTTTCTCTCCATCCCCCTTACTTTCTGTCTCTCCGTCCCCCCTTTCTTTCAAAACGGGACGTATGGTCACCTTACGTATGGTCATATTAATTATAGGCTGTATTGACTCTGGGAAAACACAATCTCTCCCCAGCTTGCAACAACTAGGCTCCAATGCACCTACTTATAAGTACGCACCTTACATAGGCTCCTAATTAAGCGGATAATCTAGGTGCCTATTAAGTAGGAGCCTAGATTAGAGCCTATGTAAGATGCGTACTTACAAGTATGTACTTACAAGTACATATTTAGAAGGGCATACTTAAAAGTGCAAACATACAAGTGCGTACTTACAAGTACGTACTTAGAAGAGCGAACATACAAGTATGTACTTACAAGTACAAGTGCTTACTTATAAGTACGTACTTAAAACTGCGTACTTACAAGTACATATTTAGAAGTGCGAACATACAAGTGCGTACTTACAAGTGCGCACTCACAAGTACATACTTACAAGTGCGTACTTAAAAGTACGTACTTACAAGTGCGTACTTAGAAGTGCGAACTTAAAAGTGTACTTTCAAGTGCGTACTTAAAAGTGCATGCTTCTAAGTATGTACTTACAAGTGTGTACTTAGAAGTGCGTACTTAGAAGTGCGTACTTATAAGTACGTACTTAGTGCATACTTACAAGTGCGTAATTCAAAGTACGTACATTCAAAAGACTATATCATTGCCGAGGCTCAGAGGCAATTGGTTTTTTTTCCCCCCCTCTCATAATAAGAATGCATCTCATTGCCAAGGCTCGGAGGCGATTGCTTTTTTTTCCCTTTCCCTCATAATAAAACATTGCACTGGCGGACCTGCGATTTGAACAGGCTCCAGCCTGGGACGCCCAGGGACAGTGCTCTGACTGCTGAGCCACAACAGGGGTCCCTGTAGAGGTAGTACATTCAACAGACTTCATCATTGCCGAGGCTCGAAGGCGATTGTTTTTTTTCCCCCTCTCATAATAAGAATGCATCACATGGCTAAGGCTCAGGGGCGATAGCACTGGCAGACCTGGGATTTGAACCGGCTACAGCCTGGGACCCCGGGGACTACAGGGCGGGTGCTCTGACTGCTGAGCCACGACAGGGGTCCCTGTAGAGCAGTGGTCTCAAACTCAAACCCTTTGCAGGGCCACATTTTGGATTTTTAGGTACTTGGAGGGCCGCAGAAAAAATAGTTACTGAATTATTAAAGAAATGCCAATTTTGCATGAGGTAAAACTCTTTATAGTTTAATCTTTCCTTTTGGCTAAATCTTAATAATAATATTGTCATTTATAGCTAAAGAGACATATGATCAAGAAACTGTTTTATTTTACTTTTGTGATTATGATAAACATACCGAGGGCCTAAAAATAGTACCTGGCGGGCCGCATGTGGCCCTTGGGCCGCGAGTTTGAGACCACTGCTGTAAAGGAAGTACATTCAACAGACTTTATCATTGCCGAGGCTCAGAGGCAATTGTTCTTTCCCCCCCCCCCCCCTCCTACTAATAATGCATCTCAATGCAGAGGCTTGGAGGCGATTGCTTTTTTTTTCCTTTCCCTCATAATAAAACATTGCACTGGCGGACCTGCGATTTGAACAGGCTCCAGCCTGGGACCCCAGGAACGGCGCTCTGACTGCTGAGCCACAACAGGGGTCCCTGTACATTCAGCAGGGTTTATCATTGCCGAGGGTCGGAGACGGGGTTTGAACTGGCTCCAGCCTGGGATCCTGGGGTCTACAGTTGTTTGGAAAGTCCTCCACTTGTACACTATTTTCTGGACCATGCTATGGCTAATATCAAATTCTTTCGAGATCTTTTTAAATCCCTTACCAGACTTATAAGCTGCTACAATCTTCTTTTTGAAGGCCTCAGACAGCTCTTTTGATCTTACCATGGTGTTCACTCTCACTGCAGAAGTCATAAGCACACCAAACTAAATGTCTGAGGTTAAATTAGGGCAAACATCCTTCATAATGCTGAGTGATGATATTCTAATCATGTGCACCTGATGTGATACACCAGTGTGATTTGAGCCACTTTAAGAGGGAGGATATGTGATGGTGTCCTAATTTAATCCTCAAGTTAGAATGCACATTTTTGTGGATATCTTTTGTTTCATGAGTAAATCAAGGAAAATGTTTATTGTTTACCTTTTTTTTCCCGAGATAAATAAAAAAAGATTTGACATCAATATGTGAACATTTCTTAAAAAAGAACTGAATATTTCATAGGGTGTCCTAATTTTTTCACATGACTAACTGTAAAAATTGTTCATATTTCTAGAAAAAGAGAAAAATTATCTTTGTTACTTTGAAAATTTCATAAATATAAAGAAAAAGATATCAGCATTGCAGCTCCGAGAGCATACAGAATCTTGATAGGGAAATGTGTTAGGATCTGTACAGCATGGGGAGTGTGTAAGTACTTGTGAACCAATTCCTAAAGCAGTCTTTTCAAAAACCAATTTAGTCAGGTATATGACAATGATTACAGTACACAAGTTTTGGAGTTCACTTCAGCACTGTGGATCATCATTACACAAGGACACCGAACTGTCTGTGATAAGTAATTCTTCAATGTTTTTATTAATACTGGATGAACATACACTTTCAGATAATTAAGTTAGAGCAATGTTACTGCATTAAATACTTGGGACTGATGAATGAAATAGGAAACCTCGAATGGCTGAATCTTTAACTATTATTTTGCCAAAGCCAAATAAAGATCCCTTGTTGGTTTCTAATTACAGGCCAATTTGTTTGATTAATGTAGATGGTAAATTATTAGCTAAATTATTAGCTTTGTTTGGCCCAGGCTCTCCCTTATTGGTATTCACCAAACAAGGTTCGTTGCTCATAGACATTCTTCAAATAATACTAGATTGGTCTTTCATATGCTAAATTTGACAAAAGGATTGGATGATCCGGCCTTTTCTGTATCCTTAGATCAGAGAAAGCTTTTGTTCGAGTAGAATGGTCCTTCATGTATCAGGCTATGGAATGGTTTGGTTTTGGTTCTGGATTTATACAAATGATTCAAACCTTGTATAGCTCCCCTTCTGCTAGATTATAGCAGGGATGTCCGTTATCTCCTTTGCTGTTTTATATTGTTTTGGTACCTTTTTTATTGGCTATTAAACAAGCGGAGGAGATCCATGGTATTCCTTATGCAGGTCAGGAATATAAAGTCTCTGCATATGCAGATGATATTTTGCTTCATTTGAGAGATCCTGAAAATACCATTCCACGTTTACTTGATCTGATTAATAAATTTGGAAAATTCTCTGGTTACAAAATAAATTGGAGTAAATCTGAGGTTCTTCCATTAAATGTACATTTTGTAAAAGGATTGTTTGAGGCGTTTCCTTTTATTTGGAAGATGGTATTAAATATTTAGGTATATGGATTAAAAATACATTGGAAGAAACGATGAAAATAAATGAAAAATCTTTATTATTAAAGGTCACGGAAATGTGTGAGCAATGGAACCCTTTACATTTGTCTTGGTGGGGGAGAGTTCAAATGGTCAAAATGATGATCTTGCAGGTAATTTGTTACCAAATGGGTATGTTGCCTGTTTATTTTCAAGGGTCCTTTTACAAAAAGCAAGAATTGCTTTAGTATCTCTACAAAAACCAATTGCGGAGGGTGGGTTAAATTTTCCCAATTTTTATAGGTATCATCAAGCCTATATAATGCATCAAGGTATGTATTGGATCCTCCCTGAGCTCTTGGAATATCAGCCAGATTGGTTATATCTGGAATGGAAAATCATGTCCCCAATGCGACTGTCTCATATATTAAATATCAGAATACCTAGTTATGCTAAGGACAATGTGATTTTATTGGACACATGGAAAACAATTAAATTTATTGATAAATTAACAGATGTTCCCATACTGAAATCTACTTTGCAGTCCTTATGGTTAAACTCCAAGATTCAAATAGGCAGTGCTGAGATCGCTTGGAAGAATTGGATGCAGATAGGTATTCGGACATTAGATGATGTTATATCTAATGGAAATCTGCTTGATTTTTCACAACTGCAACAATCATTTGGAATTTTAAAATCTCAACAATATAGGTAGGTGGTTGCAGCTGAAGGAGGCCATTCAGAGTGGGTTCCCTGAATGGAAAAATTTAAAAACTTATTTTAGCCTGCAGATCCTTTGCTACCAAACTGATCTAATAGGACAGGGGTGCCCACACTTTTTGGGCTTGCGAGCTACTTTTAAAATGACCAAGTCAAAATGATCTACCAACAATAAAAAAATTTTAAAACCCTCACAAAGCACACTGAAAGGCAGAGAAAATGTTAATTATCATTCATATTCCGGGTTTTTTTCAAAGAGGTCAAGGCAGATGACTCTATGCAATGTCATCTCAATAACAACCATACAAAAATAGACAAATATAGCCCCTCCCTTTTTATTAAACCACATAGCAGTTTTTAGCGCAGGGAGTTGCGCTGAATGCCCCACGCTGCTCTCGACGCTCATAGGCTCCCTGCGCTAAAAACCGCTATTGTGGTTTAGTAAAAGGGAGCCATAGTGCAAAATATAGACAGCAGATATAAATTCTCAAAACAGACACATTTTGATCACTAAATTGAAAATAAAATCATTTTTCCTACTTTTGTTTGATGATTTCATGAGTCTCTGGTTGCACTTTCTTCTTCTGACTTCTTCTCACTTCACTCTGGCTGCACTTCTTCTGACATCTTCTGATTTCAGCCCACTCCTTCTTTCAGCCTCCTATATGCTTTCTCTCTTCCATACCTCATTCTCTCCCCCAACTTTTTCTTTCTTTCTCCCTGCCTCCTGTTCTTTCTTTCTCTCTCTCTCTCTCCATGCCCACTTTCTTTCTGTCTCCCTGCTTGCCCCCTTTGTTTCTTTCTCCCTGCCCTCCCCCAAGCCACTAGGTTTGCCGTCGCCACCGGGGAACAGGCCTCCAAGCCACCGCCCCCCAAGCTCTGCATGCAGAAGCCTTGCACTGACCAGCATTCTGCTCCCCTTCAATTCTGATGTCGGAGAGGAAGTTCCGGGCCAGCCAGGCAGCGATTGGCTGGCCCAGAAATTCCTCTCCGATGTAAGAATTGATGTCGGGGAGAGGAATGCTGGTCAGCGTTAGGCTTCTGCAGGCCCAAATCTCTGGATCCCCAGGGCCGAGGAAAAGAAAAGAAAAAAAGCCAGTCTTCCATGAGAGCCGTTCCAGTCTCTTTTTAGCAGGACACTCAACTTCACATTTTCAGGCTCAAGACGTCAGAGCAGCAGCAGCAGCTCCGGCATTTTTGGGCAGAGCACCTCCTGCTCCCGACCGCCTGGCTTGTCAGTTCCGCCAGGGGCAGCCGGCGCTCAGCTCTCAAGGGTCGTGACTTCCCTAGACCTCCCTCCCGCCTTCTCCCGAAGGAAGTGACTTCATCCCCCAGTCGGAAGACACAGTCGGGCAGGAAGGGCGCAGCAAGAATGAGTGTGCGTGGGGAACCTTGGGGAGATTCCGGTGGGGAACCTTGGGGAGAGGAAGGCTGATCGGCCGGCCGATTGGAACGGCAACACGAGATCGACTGGCGTTGCCTTCCCGATCGACCGGTCGATCGCGATCGACGTGTTGGGCACCCCTGTAATAGGACATCAGGCTGCCCAGTGGTATAAATTGATTTCTGGATTTTTTAATAAGAAGCCAAAAAATAGTCTTAGATACATCTGGAGCATCGAGATAAAACAGTATATTTCTGTGTCTCGTTGGCCACAAATTTGGACTTGGAGATTGAAATGCACAGCGTCAGCATCTTTGAGACAAACATGGCTATTTTTGTTGCATTGTCATATTAATATAGGGACTTTGGATCATTTGTTATATTTTTGTCCTTTGATATTTATATTTTGGAAGTCAATCTGGGGACAAATAAATCATGTTCTTGAATCAAATGTTCCACTAACATATGAAGCTATAATATGTGGAACAATACTACATGTTAAACCCACTTTAGATAAATATAAGAACCATCTTTTTATGATTATGACAGGCATAGCTATTCAATTGATCACGAGTAACTGGAAAAACAATGACAGAATAAGTTACACTTTTTGGTGGGTGAATGTGTGTACTATATACAGATATGAAAGAATTATCACGGAGTGTAGGGGATTTAGTAGTGCATTTAATAAAGTATGGAGCTCACTGACTAAATTTGTGAAATTATAATAATGTTTATTTATCTTTTCTTCGGCTCACTTACCTTTACACATCCAAGGGGGGTTGGGGGGGGAGGGAAATAAATATTGATAGTCACACTTGGATAACTTAATTTTTCATTACATATTATGTCCTATGCTATGTTAAGTTACTAATAAAAGTAGGAAAACTAAAAAATTTTGAATGATATATATGTTACCTGTACAGTTAATAGTGCAATGTATGTAATAATTATTGTTCTTTTATTTGTATTGCACTGTTTTAGTTTGAAGATCAATAAAGAATTACAAAAAAAAATAAAATAAAATAGGAAACCATTTGAAGCTTCATGTTTGGAAATGATTACAATCTATCTAGAACACATAGTCCAGAATAGATTTTCTGATATTTAGATCTCTAGACATCTTTATCCTAAGATTAAAGCAGTATTGATTTCTACATTTAAATATCATATCATGCTGCCAGTGCCCTGTTGACTATGGTTCTGCGAGATCAGAGAAGAGTCATAACTGAGTATTGTATCTAAAATTAATGAAGGCATTTTAAATTACAATTTAAGAGTTTGACGGAATATGCTATGTAAGATTGATCTTATTGTGTTTTGAGAAACAGCTAAAATAATGCCTTGTTATATGGGAAGGAATAGTTTTCTTTTAGTAGTATATGAAATTCAGACATTGACAAGAAAAAACAATTACAGTAAAGCTAAAGTGTTAAAGCCAAAATCCTCGGAAACAATTTGTTATATCAAAAGCACAGTCTGCACTTGCCTACTACAAAACTCGATCTAAAAGGAAAATTAAATTATTTTGTCTAAATTACAATATTTATTTTTATGAATGACCCATCAGATGTCAGCTTGCTCTTGACTCTTGACTTCCTAATCTAATTGTTTAACATAGTGTTTTCTATTGTATTGCCCCTCAACTTTGGGTTGATGTCCTGCTTCCCTTATAAAGTTTAAGGTCCCACTCAAAATCCACCATTTGGGCTCAGGAGTTATGTTTAACATGTATGTTACATAGAAACATAGACATAGACGACAGATAAGGGCCACGGCCCATCTAGTCTGCCCACCCCAATGACCCTCCCCTACCTTTCTCTGTGAATAGATCCCACGTGTCTATCCCATTTGGCCTTAAAATCAGGCACGCTGCTGGCCTCAATAACCTGAAGTGGAAGACTATTTCAGCGATCAACCACCCTTTCAGTGAAAAAGAATTTCCTGGTGTCCCCATGCAGTTTCCCGCCCCTGATTTTCCATGGATGCCCCCTTGTTTTCAAGGGTCCCGCGGCAACAAGGTGGCATCCGTGGAAAATCAGGGGCGGGAAACTGCACGGGGACACCAGGAAATTATTTTTCACTGAAAGGGTGGTTGATCGCTGGAATAGTCTTCCACTTCAGATTATTGAGGCCAGCAGCGTGCCTGATTTTAAGGCCAAATGGGATAGACACGTGGGATCTATTCACAGAGAAAGGTAGGGGAGGGTCATTGGGGTGCGCAGACTAGATGGGCCGTGGACCTTATCTGCCTTCTATTTCTATGTTTCTATGTAACATACATGCCAGATCAGTGCAAGGACCTGGAGAACTGTAGTGCCTGTGACTTTCCCCTTTATCTATTGTCCACTCTGTGGACCCTTAGCACTCTCCTCTAATCTGCTGTCTCACTTTTCTGCTTCTTTTCCCTTTTTCTGAACTTTCCTTTCCAATTTTTGGCATTCCTCTCTTTATACTTTAGTTTGTAAAACACTTGGCTATTCATGGCAGGAAAGTTTGTATATGTATAATCAAATTTAATAAACAAGATTTATTGTGACCAAGAACAAGTTACAGGGAAACCAACAGATAAAGGAAGTTTTCAAACACAGCCAGTTATATCAGAAGGAGAATGACAATGAAGTGGAGACAGTGATATAATAAGGGGGAGGCGGTGGGGGGACAGACCGCCCTAGCACCATCTTCGTGTGGGTGCCAGCACTACTTCGCTCCCCCCCACCACCACAATCACACCCTCCTCACCCAAACCTCACCCCCATACCTCTTTACATTTTCAACAGCATGAGCAACTTCTCCGGCCTGCTGCTCGCGTTGTCCTAGCTCCCCTCTAAACTTACTTCCTGGTCACGGGGCCAAGAAATGACATCAGAGGGTAAGCAAACACCAGAGTAAGTAGCAGGCCGGAGAAGCTGCTTGCGCTGGTTCAAGTTCAAGTTTATTGATATTTGATTAATCGCTTATTCAATTTGCTAAGCGATGTACAACCATATAAAAAAGAAACTAAGTTACAACAAAAAAACTAACAAAGTAACATGAATCTTACAATTAAAACAAACATGAATCGGGGAGGAAAAGAGGGAAAAGTTACAATTCTTTCTTAGAGGGAATAAACAAAAAAGGATAAAACGAAAGGGAGGGGAGAGAGTTAAAAGCCTAAAACAATATATCATGTCTAAAATTTAAATATTAAAAGCGTCTTTAAAAAGATAAGTTTTTAAAGATTTTTTAAAAGAAGGTTCTTTTCGTCTTTAATATATTGAGGTAATGAGTTCCACAATTGAGGACCCATTACGGAAAACATATCGTGTCTTCTGGTGCCTACTATTTTCAGAGATGGGATAGCTAAGAGATTCTGAGTGGTCGACCGAAGAGGTTGAGAGGTATTATGAGGGATTAGCATTCTGGTTATGAATTGGGGTTCATTAAAGATTAATGTTTTATTTTATTTTTTTTTGTAATTCTTTATTCTTTTTGTAATTCTTTATTCTTTTTCATTTCTTACATCAAGTGAAAATACATATTGAATACAATTATTTCATAACACTTGAATTACATTCAATTACTCTTATAATATAAAGTAAAGAAACCCCAAAGATTAATGTTTTTAAATACTAAAAGTATCACCTTAAAGGTGATGTGATGGCTTATTGGAAGCCAATGGGAGTCAATCATTAAGGGCGTGATGTGGTCGTATTTCTTTGCATTGTGGTAATCGCTTAACGGCTGTATTTTGAATAATTTGTAGTCTTCTTTTTTCCTTTTGTGAAATATTAAGTAAAAGAGAGTTACAATAATCCATTTTAGCTATAATCAAGGAATGAATTAGTATGTTGATAGTATGGTGAAGGTTTAAAGAGGTACACAGAGGTAGGGAGGACGCGAGTGAGGGGTGGGGGGTGCCATCACCCCGAGCATCTCCTAGCCTCGCTATGCCAGAGTGGAGAAGGAATTTATGTCAAACTCTGAGCACTCTGCAAAATCAAACAATTCATAAAACTGAACTCTCCATTTAAAACTTAGATTGAAGAATGATTTTAAAAGAACCTAAAAATGGTAAGGAATTTGAATGGATGGTTATGGTGCAGAACTCTATAAAATGTGGACAGCACAAATAAACATTTCACTCAAAGAAATATGCAAGGTCTCAGTATTAAGAAGAAACTGCTTGAATCATCCAACATAGCAATAATTGCAGCAGAACTGTGTATCTCCATTAGAACCCAGCTCATACAGACCTATATGTTTATTAAGTCAAGATGCTAACATTTTTGCTGGAGTAATTGCAAACAAACTAATTATTCCAGATAATGAGACGGGATTTGTCCACAGCAGATACTCCATGGTCTACATCTGTAGACTTCTGGCAGCCATCCAGTGCTGTAAAAGAAGAAAATGACAACCAATAAATCATCACTGTTGATTTGTGAATGTCTTTTGATTGTCTATCAAGCTCTGACAGATACTACATGCACTAAATTAGCAACATGAAATTTTGAAGGCAACGGAATCGTTTACCACACAGTACTAATACATAGGGTTGGTTTGATTTATTACACTAACATAGTAATATAATAAATGGTGGCAGATAAAGACCTGAACAGTCCATCCAGTCTGCCCATAAGTTATACCCATTTAAAAAATACATGATTAGATTAACTTGTCTCTTCTTTGATATTTCTGGGCCATAGACTGTATGGGGCTTATTTTCAAATCCTTAGACACCTGGGCCAATCAGGGCCTTAGACCCCTCCTAAAGCATTCCAGGATGAATCAGGAAGGGGAAGGCCCGCTATTGTGAACAGGCAGGCCTGCTGGCAGGAGGGAGTGGGCATCCCTCTTGCCGGGCTTCCTGTAAAGGTATGGGGCGTATTGGGGGAGGGGGGTCGTTCAGGCAGGAGAGAGTGGGCATCCGAAGCCAGGTGTGTGTGGGGGGGATGTTGGGGGGAGATCTTCTGCTCAGCTGATCACAGCAAGAGCATTTTTCCTGATCAGCTGAGCCAGAAGGACTCCTTGAAACCGCGGTTTCGGCAAATCCTTCTGGCTCAGCTGATCAGGGGAAATTCCCCTGCCACGATCAGCTGATGGCAAGCCAGGGTTTTCCAGGCCTACATTTCAGCCACCTATCTTGTGCCCACATAGACGCTTTAGGCCACCTAAAGTCACTTCTGGTGTTCACCATGCTTACTTTGGCATTTGGTGGCCTAAAGCACCTACATAGAACAATTCCGGCACCGTTTATTTAGGCGCCTCAACCTTGCCGTGTTTTGCCATTTCTAACACCATTTTTCAATTAATTTAGGTTATTGGTATGGCATTTTAGAATTTTTAGAATTTCCCCAAGTGACATTTGAAGAATACAATGAAATAATCACACAAGTTGAATGCAAAAAAAAATATCTATAATCAAAAATACATCCAAATAACATGCAATAGCTGATGCAGGGACTAACCAATAATAATTTAAATTAGTGGAGAAAAAGACCTCAGTGTCACTCAGGATAAAACTAAGACATATCCAAAGGGACTCAGCTACCTTCAAATTAACTTTATTTGAAGGAGGCGGCATATCCTTGGTCAAGAAAACTCCACTTTAATGCTCCTGTCTTTATTCAACAAAATCTGTTTACTACCAATTCGCTAAAAAACTTATATCAAAAAATATAAATTCAAGAGAAACTTATCTTTCAAATACTTAGTCCACTTGCCAGTCAGCATACAAGCAGAATCACAGGCTGGTATGTCCTCATCGCGAACAGGGGCCCTGCTATGAATCTGACAACTTTGCAGTTTGGATTTATATAGCAGCATGGAAAATAAGTGTATAACAGCTACGTGTACGTTTGTACCAGCCTGCTATTCCAATGTACAAGTGTCTGCAATTGTATCAGTCTGTGATCCTTCTCTTATGCTGACTGGCAAGTGGACTAAGCATTTGAAAGATAAGTTTCTCTTGGATTTATATTTTTTGCTATAAGTTTTTTTGGCGAATTGATGATAAACTGAGATTTTTTTTAAATAAAGACAGGAGAGTTAAAGTGGAGTTTTTTGACCAAGGATGTGCCGCCTCCTTCAAATAAAGTTAATTTGAAGGTAGTTGAGTCCCTTTGGATATGTCTTAGTTTTATCCTGGGCGGCGCCAAGGTCATTTTTTCCACTAATTTAAATTATTATTGGTTAGTTCCTGCATCAGCTATTGCGTATTATTTGGATGCATTTTTTGATTATAGATATTTGAAGAATACATACATAAAAGCCTTAGATTCCAATATGCCATTGTGGTGTATTTTCTCAAACTCCTTTTATTGGCTTTCCAGAAATAAAGGGGCACTATAATTATCCTGCAAATGTAACTCAGGTCATCAGACTCAGCCAATCAATTAAAGTCTCAACTAAGGAAATATCGATATCACTAACCAGTGCCTCGTTTCCCTGCCCCATTCCAGAGGTCTCTGGAATGCACTTATTAATCTCCTGCTGTTCTGATCCTTCTGTTGCAAGGTCCAATGGCTTTTGAAGATGTCCAATAAGTGATAGGTATCTTGAAGCACTAGTCTGCACAAGCAAAATTAAAAAATCTAATAGTAATATTTACAAGATAAACTTAAATCATCATAACTACTAGTGAAGTTTGTCTGCTTATTTTGAGGGGGCAAAAGGTAAGAGTCAATAAGCAGTGGAAGCGAGGGTGAGCTGCTCTCCATAGCCAGATCAAACTACACCTATGATTTTATATTCATTTCAATGTTTAAAGTATTCTTGTCTACTAGCTACATACAAGTTTTGGGTTGGTACCTTCAGTAATGGTAAATCAAAGAGTAAAGCTGAAATCCTTCATTTTCACACAATATAGTGCCATTAACAGGAAGCCCATCTTCGTCAGCCTACTCCATTAGCAAATGGATCTGACCCAATTCTGACAACAGCTCAAGTTTTAGATCAAAGAACTCTAGAATGTACCTCAGTCTTGCCCTACAGAACCCTCTAATTATCCAGCATTAAGATCCCCATTTGCATAACCCTGCCTCAATCCTGTCTCAAAGCAGCCCCTGCAAAAAGTATCAGTATCAGAGGCATGCATATTCTTCATACTGCCCCACCGCAATGTCCCTTACATCTGTGGTAGAGGCCCACTCAAGCCTTGGCATTTCTGAAGAGGCTGTCAATCAGTGCATCAATGTGATTCTAGTGATGTGGACATCACTGGGAACTGAACCAAGACCAATGGCTCAATCCCAGTTTTCTCTGAAGCTTTGCTCTACATAGATGGAATCATATGGGCAACACTGTTGCTACAAACTAAATTTTTGTAAAAACATATTTCCGCCTGCACAGAAGTTGTTAATTTGACAAAATGCCATCTACCTTGATAGATTCTTTTATTTATTATTTTTTTTTACAGAGATGTCTTCCTATGGTCCAAGATCTCTTGACAGCTTTTATACACGTCAACCAAACAGTCCAGTCGAGGCTTGGAGCTCTGGAATTTAATAAAAAAAACATTCATTGTCGTTTCACAGAAAAAAAAAGCAAGGAGAAATTTAACAGTCATTTTTACACTGGTCCAATATGATTAGTTATTAGTATCCTTACATTCTAGTTCAATATCATCACTGGCCCTTATTCATTTATCTATGTTATTGTTAGCTGAAGACACCAATTTTATCTTGGATTAGTGACTCAGCCTCATTAAATATAATGGAATGGCAGTAATTAACAGAGGCACTAACCCCTGGATTCTATATATCGCACCCTAATTTCTTTTTTTGTAATTTTTTATTTAGAAAAATGAACACGTCACTTAGGCCCTCTTTTACAAAGCCGCGCTAAGCACTTTAGCGTGCACTAAATCAACGCGTGCGCTAACCGCTAACGTGTCCACTCACTCAGCATCCTGAGGATGCACAAAGTGGAGCCTAATGCCATTCAAGGGAATTTTCCCTTAAATTAATGAAAAATTACCCAGTTTGTTTCTTTCCATCTGATTGAAAATCCATACTTAACATGGTTCAGTCACTGAGACTAGGATACAATCCACCCAGCAGCGCAGATGTTGGAGGGAAACTGCCCACAAGCTAGGCTTCCCCAGCTTGGAGATCTATAGGCTTCAAGGTGCTGACTTCATTTTCCTGAGTCCAGGACCCACCCAACTACCTACCTTATAGGTATCCATATAATTTGTAGAATGGTCTCTCTGTTTTCCCCACTTTTTTAATCAATCCCCCTTTTTAAGGTCCGTCACAAGTCCTTAGAGCCTAGTTTACTATTTTCCTATTCTGTCTCTATGGGGGAAAAGTAGTAGCTTAGCAAACAAGCTCCCCCTCCCCCAGCAAGCTAGCACCCCTGAGAAAGGACCCAAGGGGGAAAATTCTGTAAATAGTGTCTAAAAAGATAGGTGCCTATCACGTCAATCACACTGAGGCACCTTTTACAGATTCATACCTGCAATGTAGGCCAGGGTTTTAAAGGCCTACATTATAGGACCTAAGTCCTTTAGAAAATCTAATCTAATTTAACCTTCAATTTCTGGGTCACTGTAAAATCACATCTACTGACACCTAAGTCCTTCTCCAACCCTAAGCATGCCTACTTTGGCACTAGGCGCCATGCAATAGGTGCCTACCTTTTGTAGAAGACTCTTATAGGCCTAGGAAGCCTCTTATAGCATTCACATCCTTGCTTTATCTATCACTGTGGCACAGGATAACATCCTTCTCTTACCCCCAAAGTGGCCATCTCCCCAAAACAGCTACTTCTGCTTGGATCACTATTATGTGGCTTTCAACAAGTGCTGTCTAAACTAAACTAAACCTTGGGTTTATATACCGCACCATCTCCACGAATGCGGAGCTCGGCACGGTTTACAGGAAGAAAGATGAGAGAGGAACTACAGTGGAGAGATTAAAGAGTTAGGTGTAAAGGGGGAAGGTGAGAGGCCTAAGAGGGGGGAAGTATCCTAATCCCCACGCTGACCTCAAGTCTCACAAAACCAGCACCAGAGTTCAGGTACCGCACAGTTCAAACTCACCAAGAGCCGCAATAGTAAACCAAAACCAAACACTTATTCTAGAACAGTAGTGGTGACTGCTGAAGCAGTGCAAGAAACTCCTAGACATCACAGTGAAATTTTTGACCACTAAGGCAAGCTAGCACCCAAGATTTGTTATGTCCTTATGCACCTTTTGTCTATACCCCGTCCCTTCTGAGAGAAATTCTCCAGTGCTGCACACAGTATTCGGGGAAATATGTGTAATGGCATGACAATTTTCTGTTTTGTTTACAAATTCATTTGACTGCTGTTACACAATGGGCCACTGTTTTTAGTGAGAGCACAAAAACAACCGAAGCTGGGAGCAAACACAAGGACAAGCAGAAGAAATGTTACAAGGCGGTGAGGGATGCCAAAAAGGACTATGAGGAGAAAATAGCACAAGAGGCCAAAAATTTCAAGCCCTTCTTTAGATACGTAAAAGGGAAAAAACCCGCAAAAGAGGCGGTGGGACCGCTGGATGACCTGGGAAGAAAAGGGTACATCAAGGAAGACAAACAAATTGCAGACAGACTAAATTCCTTCTTTGCGTCTGTTTTTACGAAGGAGGACACCGCATCAATACCCGAAACAGTGAAAGCGTTCAAGGGAGTAATAGAGGACAGCCTCACCACAGTAGAAGTGGACTTGGACCAGATATACTACCAGATCAACAAACTTAAAAGTGACAAATCCCCTGGACTGGATGGAATTCACCCGAGAATCTTAAAAGAACTGAAGGTAGAAATCGGGGGACTACTGCAAAACCTTGCCAACCTGTCAATTAGAACTGGACAGATACCAGACGACTGGAAGATAGCGAACGTCATGCCAATTTTCAAAAAAGGATCAAGAGGAGAACCTGGCAACTACAGACCTGTGAGTCTTACGTTTGTCCCTGGAAAGATGGTTGAAGCACTGATTAAAGATAGCATAGTCCGGCACTTGGATACTCATGACCTGATGAAAGCCAGTCAACACGGCTTCAGAAAAGGGAAGCCATGTTTGACGAATTTACTTCAATTTTTTGAGACAGTGAACAAACAAATTGATAGTGGACAAATGGTGGATATAATATACTTAGACTTCCAGAAAGCATTCGACAAGGTTCCACATGAAAGACTTCTCAAGAAACTACAAAGCCATGGAATAGAGGGAGACATACTGAGATGGATAGGCAAATGGCTGGAGATCAGAATGCAGAGGATGGGCATAAATGTGAAGTTTTCAGACTGGGAGAAAGTGACTAGTGGTGTGCCCCAGGGCTCGGTACTTGGGCCCATCTTATTTAATATTTTCATCAATGACCTGGAAGAAGGAACGTCCAGTGAGATCATCAAGTTTGCAGACGACACAAAGCTATGCCAGGCAACCAGATCACAGAAGGATAGCGAGGAACTCCAGAGCGACTTGTGTCAGTTAGAGAAATGGGCAGAGAAATGGCAGATGAAGTTTAATATGGAAAAGTGCAAAGTAATGCATCTGGGCAGAAAGAACAAGGAGCACGAGTATAGAATGTCAGGTGCAACTCTGGGTAAGAGCAAACAAAAAAAGGAACTGGGTGTACTGATAGATAGGACCCTGAAACCGTCGGCGCAATGTGCGGCAGCGGCAAAGAAAGCGAATAGAATATTAGGCATGATAAAGAAAGGAATCACGAGTAGATCAGAGAAAGTTATAATGCTGCTTTATAGAGCAACTAGTCTTTAAGCCCGTTACATTAACGGGTGCTAGAATAGATGTGTGTGTGTCTTTCTTTCTTTCTCTCTCTTTCTCCTTGGCCGCTTTCTGTCTGTCTTTCTTTCTTTCTGTCTCTCTTTTTCCTCGGCTGTCCACCATCACCCCTTGCCTGTTCCACCTGTCCAGCAGTAGCCCTTCTTCCTTCCTTTTACCTTCCCCTGTCCAGCAGCACTCCTTACCTGCTCCCCCTTTCCCTCTTCCCTGTTCCCCCTGTCCAGCA
Source organism: Geotrypetes seraphini (assembly GCF_902459505.1). Classification (NCBI taxonomy): domain Eukaryota; kingdom Metazoa; phylum Chordata; class Amphibia; order Gymnophiona; family Dermophiidae; genus Geotrypetes; species Geotrypetes seraphini. Next base: position 99,519,867 of record NC_047090.1, on the reverse strand, counting down.
GCACTTCATACCTGCTCCGCTGTCCCTCTTCCCTGCTCCCCCTGTCCAGCAGCACTCCTTACTTGCTCCCCCTGTCCCTCTTCCCTGCTCCCCCTACAGCAGCACTCCTTACTTTCTCCCCCTGACCCTCTTCCCTGCTCCCCCTGCCCAGCAGCACTCCTTACTTGCTCCCCCTGTCCCTTTTCCCTGCTCTCCCTGTCCAGCAGCACTTCTTACCTGCTCCCCTGTCCCTCTTCCCTGCTCCCCCTGTCCAGCAGCACTCCTTACTTTCTCCCCCTGTCCCTCTTCCCTGCTCCCCCTGCCCAGCAGCACTCCTTATTTTCTCCCCTGACCCTCTTACCTGCTCCCCCTGTCCAGCATGCGGCTCCTCTTCTTTAAAACAGCCTACTGATGATCTAAGAGTTTTAGATTCTGACCTGCCGGCTAGGCTGAACCAAAGCGAGGCAGACTCAAAGCAATTCGCAGTCTTGGGTTTCTCGTGTGATGAAGCACCGTGCCAGCACGGAGCTGCAATAATTAATTGGTCTATGTCTAATTTCTGTTTTAGAAATAATTGCATAGTTTTTACAAATATAAATGACTCCCCCCCCCCCCCCGAGATGCGCCATACTGAAAGCTCCGGGGGAAGCTGTTCTCCTTTCCCTCGGTGCTGCTGTTGCGCTGAGGGGGGAGGGGGCGTATGCTTCCGTCTCCTGCGTTCTCAGTGCTCCCTTCTGGAAGCAGCGACTCCGACCTTTACCGGGCTAGCCCGTTACATTATGAGGTGCACGAAACCTCCTCAGTGGATCCCAGTTGTTTAAAGTAGCGTGCCCTTCCCGCCGAAAGCTCGCGTGTGCAGCACTCTACACACGCTGCTTCGGGGCCTTCTACTGCCCTGATTTACTCTGGCATGTTCCTGATGACATCATCAGAGATGCGGCAGAGCAAATCAGGGCAGTAGAAGGCCCCGAAGCAGCGTGTGTAGAGTGCTCCACACGCTGCTTGAATCAGCGTTTGGAGTCGGGCCCGCGAAGAAAGTAGCAGCTGGAGTCTTTTTTTGGCGCTTCCCTTCCCGCCCCTTGAGGTGTCGCCGCGGCTCCTCTCGATCCCCTCTCGATTGCGTCAGAGGGAACGTGCTACCATGTGGAGAGCGGCCTGCGAGGTTCGTTACAGCGGCCGCGAACCTCAGCAGGCCGCTTTGAACAGGAGCGGTAGCGGCTGTTGCAGGAGGATTGGGGGGGGGGAATTCGTGAGCGGCGGCAGGACCATGAGGCGGGATTGATTTTTTCAGCTTCCCCTATCTGGGGAAACCGCTGTGCCGAACTGAACTGCGCGTGGGGCCGTAGTAAGCGCGGGGCATGCTGCAGTCTTGGCGGCCACGGACATACGGATCATGGAAGCACGCTGATAAGACTGCGCATGCGCCGCCTACGGTTTTATTATATAGATGGTCAGACCACACTTGGAATACTGTGTCCAACGTTGGTCTCCCTACCTAAAGGAGGATATAAAACTGCTGGAGAGGGTGCAGAGGCGAGCAACGAAGCTAGTAAAAGGTATGGAGAACTTAGATTATGAAGAACGACTTAGGAAACTGGGACTGTTCTCCCTTGAGAAAAGGAGATTGCGAGGGGATATGATCGAGACTTTCAAAATACTGAAAGGAATTGACAAAATAGAGCAGGAATAAAAGTTATTTACGATGTCCAATGTGACTCGGAAAGAGGTCATGGACTAAAGCTGAGGGGGGACAAGTCCAGGACAAATATCAGGAAGTTCTGCTTCATGCAGCGAGTGGTGGACACCTGGAATGCTCTCCCAGAGGAGGTTATTGCGGAATCCACTGTTCTAGGATTTAAAGGCAAGCTAGATGCACATCTCCTTGCAAGGCGCATAGAGGATACGGGTGACTAAGGTTACGCCAGGCTGGGCCTCTGCGTGTGCGGATCGCCGGACTTGATGGACCTAAGGTCTGATCCGGAGATGGCAGTTCTTATGATTCAAAGATCATTTCCTCAGTAACAATGGCCTAACCACAATCCAATACAGTATATGAAGCCTGGGGGATCTTTTTTCTTTTTACTTTGTATGCATTGTTCACACTTATCTATGCTGAAGTTTAACAGCCAATGTATCTCCTATCAACTAAGCCTGAAAAAATCTCTTTCATAACTATTTGTCATCTACTTTGGGTTAACAGCAATTCTGTGTCATATGCAAAACTGCTTACCTTTTCCACACTTTTTATTTACAAATATATTTAACAGCTCTAAAGGTGGAATTCATCAATGGGTGCTACCAAATTAGCTTGCGCTAAATGCTAAAGACGCCCATTATATTCCTATGGGCATCTTTAGTGGTTAGCATGTACTAATGTGGTCGTGCCCATGAATAAATTCCCCTCTAAATCACAGTACAGATACTCACAAGATGCCATTTTTTTCTTTCTACCCTTCTCCACTGAGAAGATGGACCATTTTATCCTGTTTCCTCTTCCAAACAGTTTTTTGGCCTAGGGAACACCCCCCTCCCTTCCATAATAATTTAGTTTCATTAACAGCCTGTCAAACATTCTATAAAAATATATCAAACCAATGGTTTCTCAGGCTTAGACCATAGGAAAAAGAATGTGAATCAATGCCAGAAAATACAGGATTTCACTCTCTATATTGTCTAACACTCTTAAAAAGTTGTGGTATACTCGATCCACTCTTTCACATTCTCACTCTTTCTTTCTATATTCCATCCTCTCCAGATCAATGCTTACTTTGGCGTTTGGTGGCCTAAAGCACCTACGTAGAACAAGTCCGGCGTTTTTTATTTAGGCGCCTCAACCTTGCCGTGTTTTGCCATTTCTAACAGCATTTTTCAATTAATTTAGGTATCAGTATGGCACCTACCCGTGCCTAAATGTAGTCGCTATTTTAGAATTTCCCCCCCAGTGACATTTGAAGAATACAATGAAATAATCACACAAGTTGAATGTAAAAAAAAACATCTATAACTAAAAATACATTCAAATAACACGCAATAGCTGATGCAGGGACTAACCAATAATAATTTAAATTAGTGGAAAAAAACGACCTCGGTGTCACCCAGGATAAAACTAAGACATATCCAAAGGGACTCAGCTACCTACAAATTAACTTTATTTGAAGGAGGCGGCACATCCTTGGTCAAAAAACATGCCTATAAAATCAATATCTTCCATGTTTCACTCTTGGCTTTTTATTTGGCATATTTAGCTTTTGCCATAGCCTCTTCATTTTGCCATCCCTATTAGTGCCTCTTCCAAACTGCTACTGCACAAACCCTCTCCCATCCAATCTCACCCCACTTTTCCACCCAATAAACTGGCTCCCAGTTAAACCTCTTCTCATTTTCAAACTACTGCTTTTCACCGCCTTCTCTCAGCATTAGTATACTGCTGTACACTTTTGTGCCCTCTGTTCTGCATTCTCTGCAGAAACAAAAGCTGCTTCTTACACTTCTGAGCAGCCCAACCTATTGCCTAATATCTAAGAAGCCACTCTTAGCCTAAAAGCAAAACAACACCTCTTCAAACTGCTTTATCCAAACTTGTAATTGCTCTCTCATTCACTGACTGACTCTTCACTGCTATAAGGGGCCCTTTTACAGACGTGAACTATTTAGCATGTAAATTAGCACATAGTAAACGTTAGTACATGACCACAGTAGTACTTACCACACCAATATAACAGAACACACCAACTCATACACTACTTGAGGTGGAAATTGGGTGTAGAGTACCAACTGCAGTTAGCACACGATCACTTACCACATATCAACTGTCACCGATGCAGAGGCACTGGGGGGGATTCTATAAATGGTGCCAAAAAAGAACAGCATTCAGCGCTATTCTATAAAGAGCAGTGGTTAGTGCCGATTCCCATGCTCATCTCTGAGCCCCAGACTTACACCTGCTGAAACCTAGTGGGAATGCCGGGGTCCGAGTTGGGTACAGAGACCCATTATTCTCTAACAGAGCGCCTAACTATTAGAATGCAACTGACACGCTCATGCCCCCTTCTGGATTGTATGCTATGGGATTTAGAAGACCCAACATTACAGGATAGCACGCAGCCAGATGTGCCCACAAATCCTAATCTATGCCAATTAATATCAATAATTGGTTGTTAGCATCCAATTCTTGATGGTTTTCAGCTTGTTCTCTAGTCGTGGGCTTGTCTTGCCATTGGGGCTTGAGCATATCTGAGAAGCTGAAAGCTATGCTGTCGGTAGTTTCACTACCAGCAGGGCCTCCCAAAGTGGACAGGTTTCAGTGGAGATGTCAGACTAACTATGTACAACCCATCTAAGCAGCAGCACACGGGGCAGTGCTGGAGGCGGAGGATCGTGTTTAATGCGACATCAACAACATCAAATTTATACTGCGCCCAGCAATCTACTTCTGTATTCTGTCACAAAATCTTGATGATGTTCATCAAGTCGCTAGGACTCGAACACAAGTCAATGGCACCTAACAACTGCTTCTTGGCCAATTAAGTTGTGCATGCATCTCAGGAGCGATTTGGGCACCATATATAGAATCAGGGGTTACTGCCTCCTAAGTAAGTGCATCTATGATCGTTATCTGTAGAGGTTTTCTGTACAGGAAGTGTATGGCAACATACTTTGAACACCTCCCCCCAACAGTTAGCTCATCTTAGTAAATGGGCTCCCTAAGTTCATGTTAGTTGCATTTGTTTTACAGTGAATTGGGTAGGCTGCAATGTAACAGCTGTAAATATAAGTTCACTCCCTTTATTCAGTTGGTAACATCCTCAAAGATATTCAGCAAATAAGCAAGACACAACTTCCTTTTCCAGAAGGCATAATAATAATAATAACAGTTTATATACCGCAGGACCGTGAAGTTCTATGCGGTTTACAATGAATTAGAAAGATTCTACAAATTGAATGGAACATTCATAGTTAGAGATTAGTGGTTAACAGTTTACGAGATCAGATTTGGGGGTGGGATTGTGATGGGGTCTATTGTCCAGATTTGTTACCTAGGTATAGTGATTCTTCTTCCAACATACCACCATTTAGCTGCACAAGCCTCACCTGGAATACTGGTACTACTTCCGATATCCCATGAGAGTCCACTGGATCTTTCAGAAGAATGCACAAGTAGTAGATAACTTTTTGCTAAGGAGAAAAAGATTTTTAAAAATCTGAGGCAGACTCCAATTTCAGTATTCAACGTGATATAAAAGGCATAGTTCCCTCAAAATATTTTCCATTTTAAATATCTTTAACTGGCATCTATGGCAGCTGGAGGGTAGGGGGGGTCAGTTCTGGGCAGAAAATCATCATTGCTGTATTAATCCTCTTGGATAGGTGGAAATAAAAGTAAAAACAATCAATTTGTATACATTTTTATTGGATTAACTTAATGTATCACCCCAAATTGGTTATTTTACCTTAATTTTCTGGTAAATTTCTCATCTTTCTGCTTGGTTTTGATTCCCATTCCTAATTCAAATTAGATTCTATAGGTAAAAAAACACTTGTCTCCTATCCATACCAGGAGTAACTCTCTCTTATGATTTATAGAACAGTAAGAAAAGTTAGTTTCTGCAAACCGCTAAACTACTCTTCCTCATTACATAGCTGCAAACATTCTTTTTTAAGCTTTCCTTCTTTCCACATCAATTACTTCACTAAAACAACCAGCATACTCAAGATTGTTCTCTATTTAAAATACTCACATGTTGTTAGCTGTTTGCACATTTAGAACTAGATTCAGTAAATGGTGTCCAAATCTGTGTTAAAAAAAATCTGCACGGAGTGCAATTCTATAAATGTTGTTCCGAGTTGCACGCTGATTTATAGAATAGCACTTAAGAGCCGATTTCCATGCCAAACTTTGGGCGCAAGGATTTATACCAACTGAAACCTGGCATAAATCCCGGTTTGTAAGTTAGGCATGGATCACCACTATTCAGCTATACTGCCTACATCTTTAGTGAATGCCCCCACTCACCCATGCCCCCTTCTGAGTTGCACTTTATAAGATTTGTGTGTACATCTTTATAGAATAGCATTTAGCAAGATGCAAATCCAAACTGTTGCCAATTAATGCCAATAATTGTTAGCACCAAATTCTGCCTGCATAAATTTGGGTTCATTTATAGAACTACCCTTTTACCGTATCATCAGAAATGTATCAAGTGAGTTTCATAAAAACCAATATGATAATTTTCAACTTAAAAAATTCATTTCCTTTTAAATTTCAGAGCATAGGAGGCATAAAAAAATCTAACTATGCAACATCTACAGAGAAGGCAGAGATCTCATTAGTGAGTGCTCCCCATGATTCTCTCCAGGAATCCTTTCAGTCTATTAACACGAGCCATGCACATTATACCTAAGCTGCATGCAGAAACATTTTCCTCGTATTTCAGACATATATTAATCAAATAATTGTGTCCCTAGTATAAACTATTGTGTGGGAACATGGGTTTCAGTATATTCAAGGCCATCTCTTAGCTAACTCGTGCCCTGTAGAAAAACAAAAAAAAAGTGTTTCTCCTTCCAACACAGCATTCTTTCCTCTGATAATAACAAATGGCTACAGAAAGAAAATCAGAGGGACTACAGACCTTATAGGCTTTATCTCCTAGCATAATCTACATTTCTGTGATTCATCTTAATAGCAATTTGATGCTATTCAGGGACTTTAGGCACAGCTCAAAATGTGCAGAGGTGCAGGAAAAATAAGCCACACACAGCTACGTGACTCATCTTCTACCAATCTTGCTACGCTCATGTCACCCATAAGAACATAAGAATTGCCGCTGCTGGGTCAGACCAGTGGTCCATCGTGCCCAGCAGTCCGCTCCCGCGCCGGCTCCTAGGTCAAAGACCAGGGCCCTAACTGAGACCAGCCCTGCCCCTCTCCTTAAGTTACTTCACTGGCTCCCTATCTGCCATCGCATACAGTTCAAGATCTTATTGCTGACCTACAAGTGTGTTCATTCTGCTGCCCCGCAATCTCTCTCCTTGCTTCTCTCTCCTTATACACCTCCCAGAGAACTCTGTTCCTCAGATAAGTCACTCTTAGCGTTACCCTTCTCCTCCACTGCCAATTCCAGACTGTTTCTTTCATCCAGCTTCCCCATGCCTAGAATAAATTGCCCGAGTTTGTCCGTCAAACCCCTTCCCTTGTTTAAAAGCAAACTGAAAACCTATCTTTTTGATATAGTTTCCAATCCTTAACCCTACTTCTCTGCTCTCCAACCCAGCCCGCTTATTAACCATTCCCCTTAACTGTATCCATGACATCCTGTTTGTCTGTCTTGCCCGTCTTGACTGTTTTCTTACTCTTTGTGACTCTGTGCAGCGCTGCATGCGTCTGGTAGCGCTATAGAAATAATTAATAGTAGTTTGAGCAAATACCATGTAAATGGCTTCATTGATGACAACATCCTTCACATTGTTCATTTCTATAAAAGTCGTGCTCTCCTTTCCTGAAGCATAGTATGAAGTCATCTGGATTCCAAGCGAGGCAATGACCAGCAAAGACTCCTGATCAATCTTCACAAAATGCAGGTAAAACAACAACCCAATCAAGGTAACAAATATGGCAGCTGACAGCACTGCAGTGTTCTGTCAAAAGACAATGAGAAGCATTTCAGCTGGTGTCATGTTTTATTTACACATTGTCTCACTAAGCAAAATTAACTTAAAGACATTTTTAGCAAATCTGCCATATAAAGCTAGACCAAATAAATGTATCCGTTAAGGGGGACAGCATCTTAACTTTAATCAGATAAGTTTAGGACAGCAATATTTCATGGTCCTACTTGAATAGCAAACAAAACGTTAAGCAAACATTTTACTCCCATCTATCCACCATCGTTCAGAAATCCTTTACAGTTGTCATGTTTTGATCAAAAGTTATTATGTAGTCTCTTACTGTGATGAGCAAAAGAATTACCCCCTCCTGATTTCCCCTATTATTTCATATGTCACAATGAATGGTTTCTGATCTTTAAACAAAATATTACACAATGGGAACCTGAATAAACACAGAACACAGGTTTTAAATTATTAAAATCATTTACTTAAGGAACAAAGTTATCCAATAACCATATTATCCATGTAAAAACGTTATCTGCCCCCACCCTCCCATAGTTACTTAAATCAATTAATCAAATTTAATTGATATTTTGATTCCAATAGAACACAGCCAAGCTTGATTGCAGTCAGCCCTCTTAAATCTAAACATCGCTATATATCACTATATATAATTTCATCATGAGAAAGGAATATCACCACAAAATATCTCCTGGTCTCTTTAGAATTCCTTTTTTTTTTTTAATTCTTTATTTTCATTTTATAGTATTGACATAATATTAGTCAAAACAAGAAAATAATACAACTCAGTACATACATTAAAATGAGACAATAGGTAATAATAAAAATATACAATTGAAATACAAAAACAGAACAAAATTTTTCTTTCTCATACGGCAGTCATTAAACCCAAATGTGAATTATTACTGGTTTGTATCTTTAGACCTCAATTAAGGGGGGAGAAAGCTTTACAATGGCTGAAATCTTTATCAAATAATACAAGAAATTAAAGATGGTAGCAGGAGAGAACAAAAACCAAAAAGCTTGTGCTTGAGCAGGTTGAGACTGAACTTCTCTCAGGAATGAGACTGAACTTCTCTCAGGAGAATTCCTTTTAAAATCTTAACATTAGTACACAAAATTATCCATCCCGGTCATCCACTTTATGCTTTCAAACTGTTTATATATGCCTACCAAAAGCCTGGATCAGCTCAGCAACATCTAATGCATTCAAATGAGTCAAACTTTTACTCTTCAGACTTTGCCTCAAAAGCTCCACATTGTTTTCTGCACACTTCACTACATATGCACAGAATAGCTAATAACTTTATTAACGGAGTTTAACTATGCTGTGCACTAATGTGTCCGAGACTTGTGCAAACTCATTTCTACAAAGGGGTCAAGCAATAAATTTACAATACAACCATGCCCTGCAACACCAATGCAAAAATGTAACTCCCAGATGCACTAATTAAATACAGTGGTATGCCACTAGACCAGTGGTCTCAAACTCGCGGCCCAGGGGGCCACATGCGGCCCGCCAGGTACTATTTTGCGGCCCGCAGCCTCTACTAGTGCTGTTCGCTCTTTGCAGTGTCCTCTGGCTTCCCCCTGGCCTCCCACTCTTACCTTCAGATAATTACCGCGGCCTACAGAGAGGATTGCCGGTGCTGCAGCGATCCTTGCAGGCTGCCGTGGTCCTCGGCAGCATGTTCCCTCTGCCGTAATCCTGCCCCTGACATCAGAGGAGGGGCAGGACTGCGGCAGAGGGAATGTGTTGCGGAGGCCGATGGCAGCCTGCAAGGAACATTACAGCACCGGCGATCCTCTCTGCAGGCTGCGTTAATTAGCTGAAACTAAGACTGGGAGGCCAGGGGGGAAGCTGGAGGATGCTTCAAAGAAATGGGGAACATGCAGGCCTTCAGGGGAGGGGGGGAAGTTTATAAACTATAAGGAGTTTTACCTCATGCAAAATTGTCATTTCTTTAATAAGACATTAACTATTTTTTCTGAGGCCCTCCAAGTACCTACAAATCCAAAATGCGGCCCTGCAAAGGGTTTGAGTTTGAGACCACTGCACTAGACCCAACACAATAGTATGGGGGCAGAATGCACCATGTACAGTGACGGGCTGGGTCAGAAACTGGTTGAGTGGAAGATAACAGAGGCACATCTCATGAAGAGGCACGTCCTGTAAGCAATCTCCCAACACCAGCACCCCTTCTCTCTGCCGGCCCTTCTCTCCAACTCAGGTCCTTCTCTCGGCGCAAGGCTCGTTTGAAGGGCCTTTGCACATGTGCTGACGGCAGCGCACTGATGTAATTCATTCGCATGACGCCATCATGCCGATGCCAGCGCACTTCCAGGTGTCTCGAGCTGGGGACATTAGGTTTAGTGTGTCCCGGCTCAAAAAAGTTTGTGAGACACTGGTTTAGGGGGTAAAGAACTTATGTGCACGACAGAAGAACAGAACTTGGGTGCGATTGTATGTCATGATCTTAAGTTTGAAAAGGAGACAGCAAAAGCTAGAAGGATGTATTGATGCTCCTGTATAAGACCCTGGTGAGACATCATTTAGAATATTGTGTACAAGAGTAACACATTCTGAATGGAATACATTTTGGTCAAAGACGAACAGACCTCTCCTGTCAGCTAGCTTATGTGGACGGTCACCTGGACTCTCTCACGTATGAAAAAAGCTGCACTTAGAGATAATGATAAATGCTGGCATTGCCTCTCATCTGAGGGTAATTTGCCTCATATGCTTTTTGAATGTGATGCTATTCGCCCCTTCTGGGAAGCTATATGGTCCACCATTAAAGTGATCACAAATTGTACTGCTGATATATCATATGATATCATTATTTTGTGTTCCCTACATACCTGTTTTGATAATTCAAAATGTAAACCAAAACTAATTGATTTGCTGATATCTATTGGCCTTCAGCAGGTGTTACAACATTGGAAATCGGCTTCTACACTCAACGATCCCTTTTGGTGGAACTCGGTGTGCTTATTCAAATGATACGAACAATATGCTGTTGAGAAATGTTATCCACTATTACGTCCCCACAGAATCAACTATGGACTCCTACTGACAATTTTGTAACTGCACGAAAATTGTAATTTATCATTGTCATAATATTCTTTGCTTTTATGACATGTCTAACCATAATCAAATTAACAGTTAGACATCTCCTCATAGTTCTGTTTACTGTTCTTTTGTATATTTGAAATATTCAATAAACAGATTGAACTTAAAAAAAAATATATTGTGTACAATTCTGGAGGCCGCACCTTCAAAAAGATATAAAAAGGATGGAATCGGACCAGAAGGCGTATGGGGACAGACTTAAAGATCTCATTCTGTATACTTTGGAAAAAAGGCAGGAGAGGGGAGATATGAGAGGGACATTTAAATATCTACTTGGCATAAATGTGTATGAATCTCTTTCATTTCAAAGGAAGCTCTGGAATGAGAGGGCATAGGATGAAGACTCAGGAGTAATCTAAGGAAATACTTTTGTACAGAAAGGGGTGGTGGATGCGTGGAATGGTCTCCCAGAGGAGGTGGTGGAAACAGAGACTGTGTCTGAATTCAAGAAAATGTGGGATAGGCAGGGGGAAGAGGTCATGGTTACTGCGGATGGTCAAACTAAATGGGCCATTCGGCCTTTATCTGCCATCATGTTTCTATATTGGTCTGTAATATTGTCGACTAAAGGTCTTACAGTTTGAATGCGTTTTACTTGCCTACTGCGCTACTCTTCAGCACTGAGATTTTACTCATATTTTCCTGCGCTAATACTCATCAATGAGATCAGCCAAAGAAAATCACGGGTTGGGGCAGCGCACGCAAAATTGCCGGTAAAGGCCTAGTGCAGCATGCTGCCGACGGTGAGCGCGCCTCACCTCGGTATAGGCGAAGAGCGCGTAGGCGGCCAGCCAGACAGCGCAGGTGCAGGCCGTGAGCCCGCGCAGGGACAGCTTCGGGGAACAAACCGAAAACTCGCGGCAAGAAGCGGCCTCATAGGATCTGCATTGCAGACTAATGGCGCCACCGTAGATATTGGTGAACTGCTGCTCCTGCATGATTCCGCAGCAGCTTTCTTCTGGGAGGGAGGGGGGCCGGGAAACAGTATCGCCCGCCTCCTGTTCCCGTTTAGTTAACCGGGGGCTCGGCTTCCGGCTTGTCACGGCGACGTCACCCTCGCCGCAGCCCCTCAAGCTGTGCGCATGTGCCGTACTCCCCCTCCCCCCTTCATATCCTCTATAGTCAGTGAACCATCGCCACAGCCTCCCCCTCCCCCCATATCCTCTACTGTCCATGAACGGCTGAGGTATAGGAGAGCCTTGTTGTAAGCAGCAGCAGCAGCTGTTTAACGGGGTGGAGGGGGGGGAGGGAGACAGTGGCGAAGTCCTACGAGGGTTGTTGCACGAAATCGGATGGGAAATAAGGTTCATTTGCTTTTCAATAGCTCTTCTTGCCGAGAAGCATTTGAGTTGAAGGTGGCGCTCCTTTGATAAAGGCTCCCTGGCAGTTCTTATACAGATTGTGAAGGGAGGAGGGTTAGTGTGTGTAAACAGGAGGCAGAATGGAGAGATATTGGACTCGGTGGGGTATTAGAAGGAAGGAAGGGCAATATGTTAATAGGGTAATGGAAAAGAGGAAGGGCAGAGAGTAAGGTGGGCTCGGGGAGGAAAAGGGTGTGGTTACTGCAGGGGCGAAGCCATGCATAGTGACCCCGCCCTTATTGCCCGGTACGAGTACTGGTACCTTTGTTCGTACAAAAAAAAAAAAAAGCACTATATGTTGTATATCAAAGGGACAGTAGGAGGTTCACAAATTAGTCGATTTGGAGACCAAGCTAGATAATTTAAGAGAGGTGTTGGCTGTTCAGGTGATTGATAAAGGAGAATCGGGTTCTGGAGAATTGAAAAAAGTGGAGCATACCCTGGCCTACAGTCTTGTAATTTAAGATTTCTGAATTTCCCAGATTGCAAGTTGATTTCTGCTACAAAAAAAAAAATTAAAAACATCTTCATTCTGCATCTCTCCCACAAATTGTTAAAGCATATTATATCTCTACCACTATTAAGAATGGTTTTTGTTTGGGGGGGGAGAAACAATCAAGTTCAAGATGTTAATTTGAATAAACTGGTAGAGACCTCTGTACAAGAGACCATTTAGAGAGCAATGTTTCTCATCTTCAAGACAAGTAACTACTAAACTGAACAAACTTCTACTGAATACCTCCAAGCTCAGATCAGGAGAGATTTGGGGCATTTTAACTAAACTAACTACTAGTGCTGAAAGGCGTAGGCAGTGCTGTACATTTAATATTCAATAGACTGTCCCTGCTTTGTAGAGCTTACAATCTAATTTGGCAGACATACAGGACCTCTCAGGGTTGGGGAGTTTCTGGTAGAAGGAATGATACTAAAGGACATTAATGGGTCCTTTTACAAAGCTGTGCTGCTGAACAGCACACTATAAATGCCAAACTATTGTATTCCTATGGGCAGCTCAGCATTTAACATGCACTGTTTGGCAGCACAGCTTTGTAATAGGCTACTGTATAAAGGCATTAAAATGTATTGCAGTATTTGCCTGTTAGCTTGTGCTAATCCATGTGTTACCTATTTTAAAAAAATATTTCCAGGAGGGGATATGTCATGGGTGGAGAGTGAGCATTTTTGCATTATCCAGCTAGCTCATTAGGATTAGTGTACTTTAAGTGGATAATGTGAAATTAATGTGGGAGTATCTAGCACCTCCTAAAAAGGAGGTGATTAAGTGTGCTGCTGTTAATTTTTTTTGCAGATACCTGTAGGACTAATTAGGTGATTAGCTGATAAACTACTTTGCTAATAATTACCCTGTTAGAGTTTGTGGGTTGTCTCATCTATTTAGAGGATAATTTTGCCCTAAAGTGATCCCAAAAACAAAGAAATGGTTATTTAATGTATTTATTCATTTATTCATTCAATTCTCATGAAGAGTTTGCTGGCAATATGAGGAAAGAATACCACACCTTTGAAATATATTGCAATACATTGCTAATATGAAATGTATTAAATATTATTGTCGCAAAGCAATTACAAATTTAGAAGCAAAGCTTATCAGTACTTGTCAGAATGATGAAGTAGCAATAGCAGTCCAAACAATACTTATTCCCGATAAGAACTAGATTCTCAAAAATCTGTGTAAAAATCCGACAGCCCCATACCTAATACATACCCATCTATGACTGGCCCACCACCATGCAAAGTGCCCTATCCCCATAGCCTACCCCTTACAAAACTACCTGCAACTTCCACACCAACACCAAACTGCCCTACCTCAGAAACTACTCCCTTAACTGTTGCACCCCGCAAAAACATTACATTCTGCTTTTATAATCTGCCATTTGTCTCAGCTAACTGTGATATGATAACTAAGCAGATGATACCTTAGCAGATCATTTAGCTATGATATGACAGGGAAGTCAAAGAAACTGGATTGGAAGGTGGTGTAGCTCAATGAGTAAAAGCGCTGTGCTGACCTTACAGAGGTTATGAGTTCAAGTCCAGGCCTGTCTTTTACTTATGGCATTCTACCTTGCAGGTGCACCTTGATGATGTCACAATGAGGTCAGCATTGTGCAGCTGCATACCTCCATTTGCAATAAACTAGAAGCCACATTCAGGTCTGTTCTGTGTTTTATTCTGTTTTTAAGCTTGGTCAAGTGAAGTTATGGGCTTTCTCTTTGCTTTGAAGAATGAGCTGATTGTTATTTAGAGCAAGGAATGATTTCTAAAAACATCTCCCAAATAACATCTGTGTGATGCCCAGAGAAAGCTCATTGGATGACCTAGGCTGCATAAATAGCATGTATCCTGCTAAAGCCTTTCTGGAGCTTAAACCAGGTCGATCGCGAAAGCAACGCGAGTCAATCGTGTTGCCTTCGCGTTCCACTTGCTTCCCGACTCAGAATTGCCGAGCCAACCAACTTCCCCCACAGACCAGAACTAGGCAGCTCACAAAAGACAAAAACTGAGAACACCATGGACATAATAGAAGTATACATACTCAACCCTTAACTTCTCTGTTATCATCATTACACAATTGATACATAATTTTGAAACTATCCTGTAACTATTCCATCATCTCACAAACCGTCCCACCCTCAAAAAACTAACTCCCATTCACAACTGCTTTTCATCCCACAAACTACTTCACTCAAAACCCCCCAAAACTACCCTTCCTAAAAACATTTCATAATGCCTCAACTTCAAACACTACCCTTACCTCTCCAAAACTACCTCTATATGTAATGGGCACAGCTAGCTTAAGACATGGGAAATTCTGCACATACTTTGGGGCTTATTTTCAAAAAAGATAGACATCCAAAAAACAATATAAACCAGTACTTGGATGTCTTACTAGTCAAAACGTCCAAGTGCGTATTCTCAAAACAGACCTTCTAGACATCTTTCTGGTTGTTTTGTCTCTAGTGCATCCAAATCTTAAGGGGGCATGTTAGAAGTATGTTTTGGGTGGGCTTAGGACTTGGATGTTCCTCAGGCATAATCAAACCTTGAACAAAAGGTCTTGGCCTTTTTTTAGATGATTGGAACTAGACCTGTTTTAAAAGTGTCTAAATGCTAAAAAGGTGCCCAAACTGACCAGATGACCACTGGAGGGATTAAGGCATAACCTCCCCTTACTCCTGCAGTGGTCACTGCCCCCTCCCACCATCCAAAGATGTAAAAAAAAAAAAAAGAAGTACATTCTAGCCTAGGGGTGGGCAAACTTTTTCACTCGTGAGCCACAATGGGTTCTTAAATTTGACAGAGGGGCCAGACCAAGATCATCTTTCTATCCCTCCATCCCTCCCATCCCCCTGTGCAGCAGAACCCTTGCCCACCTTCTATTCTTCCCTCCCATCCTTTGTGCAGCAGAACCCTTCAGCACCCACCCCTGCCGCACAGCTGAACCTCCGCTGACCCTCCATCCTTCCCTCCCATCCAAACCCCACCAACAGCGAGCCCTACATACCTCCCTCCAGAGTAGAGTTGGGTTGGCAGCACTCTAAACAGGCTGCTTTGCAGCCTTCTCTTGTCGGGGCCTTTTTTTTTTTTTAAGATGTTTGTAGCTGAGTGCAGCAGATTTCACACCTGAGTGCTACAGTATGGGTCCTTTGAAAAAGCCCAGGCGAAACACGTTAGCACCCAGAACGTGTTTCTGAGCCCTACCCAGCTTTTTTCAGATAAGTTTTCACGTTTTGAATTTACACATTGATTTCTTTGAATATGAATTTGTACACCATATTTCACGTGCAATGATTAGAGGTGATTACTTCAGATGATCTATCATGTGGATTTGTTCCACAGTCTGACAACTAATTCTCTGAGCACTTAAAGAGATATGCATATGAGTTGCAGTTTTGAATCACCTTTGCTTTAAAACAAGTAGTGTCACTTCCATATTTTGTTTTTTTTGGTATTTGCTCCTTTCGGAAGTGAGTTGTGAGTTTTGTTTCCCCGATTCTTTTGGATACTCTAAAATGTAAGCAGCTACTGTAATTAGGTTGAGAATCTAAATTTAAGCTCCTAGGGAAATATGAAGAGAGCACAAAAAAGTCCAAAGCAGAATCTTAAATACCCTACTTATAAAAGCATAATTGTTAAAACCCAATGTGGCCACATTTCACCCCCAGACCCCGGATTTAGAGATAGATAGAACTAGGGGTGTGTGCCCAAGATGGCATCCGCACGAGGACTTTTGTGTGATCTCTTTGGTTTCCTTTGATTATGTGGAAAAAGCGGAAGGGATGGTCTCAAAACTCATATTTATTCGACTCTTGTTTACTGGTAATATTATTTATTGTTTGCTAGTTATTTTTGTCCCATTGATTTCCTGTGAGAAGTTGATTTTGGTTCTCAATAAAAACTATTTAAACATAAAGGGAACGGGAATTGGGACTTGTATACATTTTTGTAGTTTTACAACCACATTTAAAGCAGTTTACTTACAGGTACTTCAAGCATTTTCCCTATCTGTCCCGGTGGGCTCACAATCTAAAAACATAAAGGGCTCCTTTTACATAGCCGCGCTAGGGCCTTAACGCACGGAATAGCACGTGCTAACCGCTACCGCCTCCTTTTGAGGAGGCGGTAGATTTTCAGCTAGTGCGCACTAATCCAATACGTGCACTAAAACCACTAGCGCGGCTTTGTAAAAGGAGTCCAAAGACTTTTGAAGAAATTATTAGCAGCAGATGGAGGGCTGTTTTCTACAAGAGGTTAAGCACAAATATAGTCTAAGGCAGTGGTCTCAAACTCAAACCCTTTGCAGGGCCACATTTTGGATTTGTAGGTACTTGGAGGGCCTCAGAAAAAATAGTTAATGTCTTATTAAAGAAATGACAATTTTGCATGAGGTAAAACTCTTTATAGTTTATAAATCTTTCCTTTTGGCTAAGTCTTAATAATAATATTGTAATTTATAGCTAAAGAGACATGTGATCCAGAAACTGTTTTATTTTACTTTTGTGATTATGGTAAACATACTGAGGGCCTCAAAATAGTACCTGGCGGGCAGCATGTGGCCCCCTGGCTGTGGGTTTGAGACCACTGGTCTAAGGTGTTTATGAGAATTCTGATGTTTATTCCCTCCTGAATTGGAAAGGTGTTCAGTGTGTTAATGAAGTTATTTTTCTTATTTTGTTCTACATATTGAGTCGCTCATTCCTCCTTCTGGTTAGGGTGTAAGGTAGCAACATAGATCAAATACATAGACCCCCGCCCCCCCCCCCCTTCTTTTACTAAACTGTGATAGCGGTTATTAGCGTAGGGAGCTAGATGATGCTCAAACACTGAGCAAAACGAGAAAGAAAGCAAAAGAAAAGCTCAGTTTAACACACCATAATAAAATAAGTTATATGAGAGCCGATATTCTACCTTCCCACAATGTGCAGTGCAGATCAGAAATAGAACATTTCTTTGAAGTTGACATACAAAAAAAAAAAAAAAGAAAAATCTTGATTTTCATGTTATCTGAGTAATATATTGCTCTCCACTACCAGGCATGTTGTGAAATACAAAATCTGAAAAGAGGCTTCATATTTTGTACTGAATACAGTACAAAGATATCTGCAATTAATATTTCCCAAAGCTAACATATTTCAATTAATAAATTCCAAATAAAACACTTATATAAAGATAGCAGATGTAAATTTAGTAAAAACCTGAGAAATAACAATCCCGGTGGGCTCAAACTCTATCTAGTGTACCTGGGGCAATGAGGGGATTAAGTGAATTGCCCAGGGTCACAAGGAGCAGTGAGGGATGGGAAATAAGAAAATATCATTTTATTGAACTAATCCATTTTTCAATTAGCGTTCAGAGACCAAATCCTCCTTCTTTAGGTCAGTACAGTATACTGCTGTTAAAGTATCTTGTCCTGACCTGAGGAAGCGGGTTTAGACAACTAAAATGGTTGCCTTATTTCCATTTCCTGTTTATAAACTTTTATCAATACAACTACAATCGTATTTTATTCTAAAGCAACAAAAAAAATATATTTTTCTCCCTTTTGTTGTTTCTCTTTTAATCCTCTTCACTCTCTTCTTTTCATACAGCATTTCTCTCTTTTCATACAGCATGTCCTCTCTCTGCCCCTTCCATCCACTGTCCGCCCTCTACCTCTCTGCCCTTTCCATCCACTGTCTGCCCTTTCTCTCTTTTCTATATGACATCTTCCCTCTTTTTATGCCTCTTCCATAAACTGTCTATCCTGTTTCCCTTCTCTCCTTTGTGCATGATTTATTTCAGCTTCACCCCCTCTCCATTTTTCTCTCTCTGTCTCCACTCTTCCCCTATGCTTTGGCATCACTCTCTTCTCCTTTCCTCCCTCCCTTCCTTCCCTTTCCACCCCACAGTTTGGCATTTCTATCTCCTTTCCTTCCCTCCCCCATGCCCTGGCATCTCTCCTCCTTCTCGTCCATCTTTCCCTCCCCCTCCATGATGTGGCATCTTCTCTCCTTCCTTTTCCTTGGTCTGGCATCTCTGTCTCCTTCCCTCCCCCCCCATTCCCTGGCATATCTCCCTCCCCCTCCTTGGTCTGGTATTTCCTTTCTTTCCCTCCCTTCCCCATTGTCTGGCATCTCTCTTTCCTTTTCTGTCCCTTCCCTGGTCTTCCTTATCCTTCCTTCCCTCCCTCTCTTGCCCTAATTGGGTGAATAATTTCTCTCCCCCTCCTCTCTCCTTCCCTCTCTTTCTCACCCTCCCCCCCCCCATCGACAGAGCAGCTCCACAACTGCAGCTTATGTTGCTTCAAGCCTTCCTCTCTACCAGATGGGACTTGGCAAAAGGCCAGATGCCGGCAGAGAAGTGAATTGTGAACGCTGCCACTGCCAGAAAAAGATCAAGACGCTGGCTCTTGGAGCACCCGGGGCAGACCACACACCCCTTGCCCACCCCTTGGTATGCCACTGCCTCCGAGTCCAATATTTGGCACCCTGCTGCCCTTCCTGGCATCTAATCTTTTCACCCTCTTCCCTCCCCCCTCCCCCTACCCTCTCCAATCGTCATTTTTTTTTTTCAATCCCCCACATCTACCTTTAGATTTGTCAGAGTGGCTCTGCCGACCCAGGAGCTTTTCTCCACTGTGGCCCGCCCCAGCAGAAACAGGAAGTTGTCAGGGCGTGCCGCAGTGGAGAGAAGCACCGGGGTCAGCAGGGCTGCTCTGTGAAATCACTATCGCTGCTGTCAAATCTAAAGATAGATGGGGTGGGGGACGGGGAGGAATGAAAAAAATGCCGATGTGGGGAGGGAGAGGGGAAAAAGATTAAATGCCAGGAAGGGGAGCGGCAAAGAGAGATAACCAGCAGGTAGGCTGGCTGGCAGCAAGATGCTGCTCCCTCAACAGTGCCGCCGCCTCAGTTGGCCTCATTTTAGGACCCCTCCTGGGGGTGGGTAAGGAGAAACTGGGAGAGGTCGATTGGTGATAAGAGGGTGACAAAAAAAGCAGTATAATTTTAGAGTGTGATAGAAAACCCAGATTTTTGTCAAGTCCTTTCTGATGGGTGTCGAAATACTTCAACGGTCTTGCTTACCCACTCCTACCCTCTTCCTATGAAATTGTCATTGGAATGCTTTTATGTTTCATTTATATATTCTGATATATGTGAACACTTGTATTGCCTTTAAAAGCTAATCAAAAATGTTTTGTTGGTCCAATATTTTCTTTTCTATGTTTTGTTTTACTTCTATTACTTGTAATGTCAAAAAAACATCAAGAGACATTGGAGCTCCTGACTCATACTGTGGGCTCAGGCTCTGCAAAACTGCACTAGGTGGGGGTCTATCTCTGTGTGTAAAGGAGTAAACCATGACATGGTAATTCCAGATGTGCACAAAATAGCAAGGCTGAAATGTGAGTCAGTAGCAGGCTGTCATTTTTTTCAAAGTCATGAGTTAGGAATCCTGTTTTGGACGGTAGCTACCAGTCTTCACCGCTGGTCAGACTCCTTATCCCAGAGCCCCCGGCGGCTCGTCCTTCCTCCACACACATCATTGACTGCCGCCGATTTCGGAGACTGTCCCAATTAGAGTACTCATAGAGTACTGACCTGGCCTGGGTAAAATGGGGAGAGAAATAGACGAGCACAGAACCACACCATCTGCCAACCAAGACTGTCTCAGGGTTGAGGGTGTTGCCTCTGACGTAAAGGCACACCTCCACCAGAGCCTGCGCTGATTGGAGAGCAGAGCGGAAAAGGGCGGAGTCAGCGCGGGCACAGCCTAGCCGGCTCAGTCTTAAGGGTTGAGGTCATGCTCTACAGCTAGACTGATTCCACTCCGACTACACCTGCTCTGCTCTTGGCAGCGTTTCCCCTCCGAACCGGCCGTCTTTATTTTATTTTCTCGTTTTTATTTATGTAATTAATTCTGCTTTTAATCTTCCAAATTCGAGAGGAGAAGCATGTCTATTAGAAGGAATTTCGTCCGCATGCTGAAAAAACAGTTTGATTCAGTCGCTGGGCAGAACAAATGTACCCACTCGGTGGCTGTGATCGGTGCACCTTTCTCTAAGGGACAGGTAAGAGAGCCCAATCTGGCCGTTCATTTGTTCCCCGAGCACCAACGATACGCGAAGACAGGCAGTGCCTTTAGATCGGAGATCTGTTGGTTTCCCTTCATTGTTCTCAAAGCATCTTCTTGTAACAGATGCGCTTGCAATCCGTTAAACCGTTCGATATCTTATTGTTTAAAATCATTCCCGCAGTCTTTTGAGAACCTACACGCAGGACAAATGCGGAATGGGATCCGTTATTATCCATCAAAATGGGTAGGAAAGGGGAAGGTTATATAAGCCTTAAGTGGCCTATATACAGTAAGGCAGCGAGATCATGTTTACAAATATAGTTTCCAAATTTCTTGTTTGTTTTCTATGGCACTCCAGAAAAGAAGAGGAGTAGAGCATGGCCCAGCTGCCATTAGAAGTGCTGGACTGATAGAAAAGCTATCTGGTTTGGGTAAGATCAACTTTCTTATGTGTCTGGGTCATGGTGATGGTTTGTTCTAAATACAAAAGTTGGCACCCCAAAAGTGGGCTTCCTGATAGTAAACTTTTGCAGATAGCTAGTTATATAAAAGTTTATTCATGGAAAATTTGGCCAAAACAAGCAAAAAATTGCTATTTACTCTTATTTTGGGGGAAAATCCAATAGAGCAATAAAGAAAATGCTCTCATTTTAATAAGATATATATGTATGTATATATATATATATATACTACTATTTATTATTTCTATAGCGCTCTCATTTTAATAAGATATATATGTATATATATATATATATATACTACTATTTATTATTTCTATAGCGCTCTCATTTTAATAAGATATATATGTATGTATATATATATATATATACTACTATTTATTATTTCTATAGCGCTCTCATTTTAATAAGATATATATGTATGTATATATATATATATATACTACTATTTATTATTTCTATAGCGCTCTCATTTTAATAAGATATATATGTATGTATATATATATATATATACTACTATTTATTATTTCTATAGCGCTCTCATTTTAATAAGATATATATGTATGTATATATATATATATATACTACTATTTATTATTTCTATAGCGCTCTCATTTTAATAAGATATATATGTATGTATATATATATATATACTACTATTTATTATTTCTATAGCGCTACTGAACGCATGCAGCACTGTACATTAAAAACTCAAGAGACAATTTAATTAAGACAGACACACAGGACAGATGTGAACCAATGCATGTTGCTTGGGTAGGGATTTACAAGGGGACTGATGAGGATAGGGTAGGGGACTATAGATGGAATGACACAGATGTTGGTAGGATTAGGACTTAAACGCAGCTTCAAAAAAGTGGGTCTTCAACCTGGATTTGAATACTTCCAGAGAGGGAGCCCAATGCACCGAGTCAGGCAGAAGGGACGGAGTCATGAGTTGGCAGTAGAAGAAAAGGTTTCCGACAAGAAAGACTTATCTGATGAATGGAGTTCTCGGGGTGGAGTGTAGGGAGAGAGGACAGATACTGAGGAGCCATAGAGTGAATACACTTCTAGGTCAGTAAGAGGAGTTTGAACCGTATACGGGTACGGACAGGGAGCCAATAAAGCAACTTGAGGAGAGAGATAATGTGAACATAACGACCCTGGCAGAATATGAAGCGTTCAGCAGCATTCTGGACAGATTGAAGGGGAAAGAGATGACTTAGTAGAAGACCTGTGAGGAGCACATTGCAGTAATCTAGGTGAGAGGTGATGAGGGTCTTGGCAGCGTACTCAGAAGGGAAACGCCAGATTTTAGCAATGTTGTAGAAATATAATCAACAATTTTGGCAGTCTGCTGGATAAACGATGAGAAGGAAAGATATGAGTTGAAGATGACTCAGTCCAGCAATTTTCAACTTTTTTCCAACAGAACGAAAAAAGTGGAAACTCATTGGACTAAGTATATAGCCCTCGATGGAGACTGCCCCAACTTTGTTAGTTGGACTGAGAACTTTTAGGCCCTGATTCTCCAAAAGTGCATCCCGATTTTAGGCAGCTGTAGACGTCCTACAGCTGTCTAATTAGCCAATCGGGATGCACGTTTTTAAAAAAAAAATGCTCCCCAGGCAGGCCCCCGGGAGAGGCGTCCTATACTAAACACCGATTCTGTAACCGGCGTCTTTAGAGAATCGGGTTAAATTAGACGCGGCCGCTATACTTATGGCAGCAAGGGATCTCCCTGCTGCAATATGTATAGCGGCCGCGGTTGTTGCGGCCGCCTGTCCCATCACCGACAGGAGAATGCCTAACTCCTCCTGTCGGAACCCCGAGCCCCCTCCCCCCCAAACTCGTAATCGCCAACAGGAGGATGCCCAACTCCTCCTGTCGGAACCCCGGACCCCCCTCCCCCCCAAACTCGTAATCGCTGACAGGAGGATGCCCAACTCCTCCTGTCGGAACCCCGGACCTCCCTCCCCCCCCAAACTCGTAATCGCCGACAGGAGGATGCCCAACTCCTCCTGTCGGAACCCCGGAACCCTCTCCCCCCCCAAACTCGTAATCGCCGACAGGAGGATGCCCAACTCCTCCTGCCGGAAAGCCCAACGACCCCCCGCCCCAACTAATCTCCCTCCCCCAACTAACCTTTCAATGTTGGTCAGCTGGACGGGTCTTGCTACCGTCCAGCCGACGGGTCTGCCTCGTGGAAATGAGATGGCACGCCCCTTCCCGACCCATCCACGCTAAATCTAAGGCCTGATTGGCCCAGGCTAGGCACCTTGGCCAATCAGGCCTTAGTATTAGTGGGGATGGGCGGACCCGCTATGCCTAAGGCCTGATTGGTCCAGGCTTCTACAGCCTGGGCCAATCAGGCCTTAGATTTAGCGGGGATGGGCCGGGAAGGGGCGTGCTGTCTCATTTCCACGAGGTAGACCCGTCGGCTGGACGGCAGCAAGACCCGTCCAGCTGACCAACATTGAAAGGTTAGTTGGGGGAGGGAGATTAGTTGGGGCGGGGAGTCGTTGGGCTTTCCGGCAGGAGGAGTTGGGCATCCTCCTGTCGGCGATTACGAGTTTGGGGGGGAGGGGGTTCCGGGGTTCCGACAGGAGGAGTTGGGCATCCTCCTGTCGGCGATTACGAGTTTGTGGGGGGAGTGGGTTCCGGGGTTCCGACAGGAGGAGTTGGGCATCCTCCTGTCGGCGATTACGAGTTTGGGGGGAGGGGGTTCTGGGGTTCCGACAGAAGGAGTTGGGCATCCTCCTGTCGGCGATTACGAGTTTGGGGGGGAGGGGGTTCCGGGGTTCCGACAGGAGGAGTTGGGCATCCTCCTGTCGGCGATTATGAGTTGGGGGGGGGAGGGGGTTCGGGGTTCCGACAGGAGGAGTTAGGCAACCTCCTGTCGGTGATGGGACAGGTGGCCGCGGCCGCTATACTTTATTGCAGCAGGGAGATCCCTTGCCGCGATCAGTATAGCGGCCGCGTTTACTTACAATGTAGACCAGCATTTTGCTGGCCTACATTTTAAGCATCTCTTCCTCTACTAGGGAGACGCGTAGGGCCGCCTAAGTTCGCCTAAGGCTTGTAGGAGCTTAGGCATCTTGCAGGTCTCCCTAGGCTCCCGGAGGCGCCTTCAGGCCTGCCTGGGGAGCATTTTTTTTTTTTTAAAAGTGCATCCCGATTGGCTGATTAGACAGCTGTAGGACGTCTACAGCTGCCTAAAATCAGGATGCACTTTTGGAGAATCAGGGCCTTAGTGTCTATATATATATATATATATATATATATATATATATATGTGTGTGTGTGTATATATTGTAAAAACAAACAAAATGACCCCAAAATAAAGTCCATTAAGGAACATCATCATTCCACAGAGTTCTTTTGGTTTCTTGTATATATATATTGTGACAGGGAAGCTCCCGTCACTGATTCAAAATCTACTTTAAACCCTGCCACTAAAGCAAATGTGCCTATTCCTAAGCCAAGGAAGCTGCCCATTAACTCTTGTTCCCAGTGCTAAGATCAGACAGGCAGGGCAGAACAGAGAAGGATTGGCAGAGAAGAACAGAATACCTGTTCCAAACCCCTATAATTCCTTTTATAATCCATCTGTTTATTCTTCGGTTAAACCTCTGGTCAGGCAAGCTGACACAGCAAGGGTTAAGTAAAGGGGTGGAGCTGACAGGCAGAACGTGCTCAGAGTGCAAATGAAAATTTCACAGCAGGATAAATCAAGGCCAGCTGAGAACCCACACAGGCAATCGGGAACCTGGAGGTAAGGACATTCCTCACAGAACAGGGAACTGAAAGTTAGAAGCTCTGGCTTACTGCCTTCTGCTAAGAAACCCCCTGTCCAACAGCACGGCCATGCGGACAAAACTCTGCTTCCCAAGCAGAGGCTAATTGGCAGGGAAAAGCTCCATGAGCAGGGCTGGTCAAACGCTGCTCCAGAGGATAGCTTGTACCCAGCTTCAGAGACTGAGGAATCTCTTATGGAGATACAGGGAGATGTCTTTGAGGGGAATTAAATGGACTGCAGCCCAGAAGCCCTAGACCAGTGGTCTCCAACTTGCAGCCCGGGGACCACCTGCAACCTGCCAGGTACTATTTTGAGGCCTCGGTATGTTTATCATAATCACAAAAGTAAATACAGTTTCTTGATCATGTGTCTCTTTAGCTATAAATTACAATATTATTATTATTATTATTATTAAGACTTAGCCAAAAGGAAAGATTTATAAACTATAAAGAGTTTTACCTCATGCAAAATTGTCATTTCTTTAATAAGACATTAATTATTTTTTTCTGAGGCCCTCCAAAATGTGGCCCTGCAAAGGGTTTGAGTTTGAGATCAATGCCCTAGACTATCTGCTTCTTTTATAAAGCCGCGCTAGCAGCCGCTGTGCGGCAACAGCCCCGAAGCCCTTTAAATCTCTATGGGCTTCAGGGTTGTTAGCGCAGGGCAGCTGCTAGCGCTGCTTTGTAAAAGAGGCCGTATATGTCTGAATGCAGCATGAGTCAGTAAGGTACTGTGTGGGGGAAGGGAATGAAAGTTTGTTCTATAACAATGGTCTAAAGTGCAGAAACATTTTTGTCCTCCTGGGGGACCCCCAGCCAGTCAGGTTTTCAAGATATCCCTAATGAATATGCATGAGAGAGATTTGCATATAATGGAAGTCATAGGCATGCATATTCATTAGGGATATCTTGAAATCCTGACTGGCTGGGGGTCCCCCAGGACAGGTTTGGGAACCACTAGTATAATGAATGAGTGTTTGATGTATGAAGGTGAGGATTGGTTAGCAACAGAAATTAAACCAGAATCCCTGTATGCAAGCAAAGCATAGTGAGTGGGGGATGAGTAATGCTAACTAACCTTAGAAGGAGAAATAAACCCGGAATGGATTCAGTGACCTGACATTGCACATCCCTATTAGTGGGAATTTATGGGAGGGGAATTTTAGACCATTAAAACAAGGGTGGATGGTTCCCAGCCCACTGCCCTGAAACAAGAAGGGGCAGTGGGATATTTATAATTCAGGTAGTCAGGTGGGGAGAACTTCCTGAAAACCAGTGGGCTAAGCCTAGCAGTGTGCCAAGCCTAGAAGGAGTGGAGCTAAAGCCCAGGGCCGGCTGGTCCACAGGGGCTCTTGTATATAAATTCTTGAAACCAGAATGCTGCCCAGAAATGTGCAAAGCTTGGCAGCAGAACTGTGAGCAAGAAACCCGGTTTAAAGGGAAATGTTTTTGGGAGGGTTTCTTTCCTGATTGAAGCAAGGACTTGCTGTAAAAGAGAACTTTATTTGTGATAAATCTTTTCCAAGCTGGATAATAAAGAACTGGATAATAAAACTTGGAACTGGAAATTATTGATAGAAAGTTTTGTGGGGGTTTTTTTCTTTTTCGTTGCTGTGCTTATTCCAGAGTGGTCCTCCAGAGAGTGTTATTCCTGCGCCTGGGGTGGGAGCCGGGTTGCCAGTGCTGGGCTTACCCCTAGCCCCGGCACAATATATATATTTATATATATATAAGGCCCCTTTTGTATGTGTGTGTGTGTTTGTATATATTCTTTTGGGCAGCTCTGGAGCCTTTTTATGAAGCAAAGGAAAATGCATAAGGAGGCTACTGGCAAGAGTATCAGTCCACCCCCCCCCCCCCTTCTCCATAGACCTTTAAATCACTGATATGTTAGTAGTCTGCTGACCCTCCCCTCCCCAGCAGATTTAAACTTCCACCCCATCCCCTAATAAAAACCTCAATATGGAGGTCAGACACTGTCATTTTCCAAGATTGAAGAACCAGGCAGGGCAGGATTAATTCTTCAGTGAAACCTAGGCACACAAGTAAACTGGCCTCACCCCCTGCCCATGATTCCATTTATTTATTTATTTACCTGCTTGCTTGCTTGCTTATTTACTTCTTTATTTCCAATTGATTTCCTTTATTTTCTCTTTATTTTAAAATGTTGAGAGATTTTTTCTTCATATAAAAAAAGTTGGATCTGGAGGTGTGTCCCGCCCCGAGTCTATCTTGTCCTTCCTTTAAATAATCCTACTTGAAGCACTCAAAAAATGGCTATAATAGTTATATTATTCCAGCCTTAATATCCGTCCATATAATACAGTAGTTTAATAGTAAGAAGTAGGACTAGATACCCAATCCTCTCATAAAGTGGTAGTTGGTTAAATGCATTTAACCAACTACCACTTTATGAGAGGATTGGGTATCTAGTCCTACTTCTTACTATTTAAATAATCCTAGACAGATTGATTCTTAACAAAGTTGGATCCAGAGAAGAACTCTAGATCCAGCTTTACTGTGAAGAAAAAAATCCCTACCTTCTGAGGCAAGGCAGCAGAGCAGAAGATTTGGCCAGAGCAGAGCCTATTCAGCCAGATCCTCTAGATTTCATTGCTTTTACTTACCATATTTCCCTCAACTCCTCTCAAGGTTAATAATTTCCCCCCCCCCCCCCTTTAAGATCATCCATGCCCCTACCAAGGCTTAGTATGCCCCTTCCATATCATGCTGCTCTCACCCCAGGCTTAGTATCCCCTCAGATCACTCTAGCCAGGCCCCCACCCCACTCAAAACCTTTCTATTTCCAAAATTCAAGATCACACTCCCCCTACACAGACTCAAACTACTCTCCATCTCACTTGTTTGCCCCAAGTTAGTCCCTTTGGCCATTTCGTACCTGCCACCTCTTGGCTCCTACAGCAAGCAACTCTTTTCTGTTTGGGTCAGCCACATGTGCAGGCCCAAGAAGCAGTGGCTCCTGTTACTCCTCCTCTATTGTGAGGCCGTACATGGGCCTAATCTTCGGCATTCAACTCTCCATTCTGCTGGAGCATTGGCAGTGCACATCAGAAGACTCCAAAGCACAGAGTCCTCCTCTTCCTTTCAAGGGCTGCTGCAAGTCTCAAGAAAACAATGAATAATGGATGCCGGCAATGTCCACTCCCAACATGTTGCTGCAAGAGTGGGACATTGGCGTGGCTACACATGATGACATCATCAGATCAGCACACCAGACCCCACCTAAACCCTTCGGCCCGAGGCATATGTCAGCTTTGCCTATCCTTTTATCCTGTCCTGATACCAGGACAGCAGACAGTGAGGAGTTCGCTTGCCCCCTACTGAATTTGGTCTTTTGGGAGTGAATTGGGGAGATGGGGATAGGAGCAAAATGGCAGCACACATCTGAACATGAACTGGAATCAGTGGCATAGTAAGGGGGGGACGGTCTACCCCAGGTGCAATCGGTGGTGGCACCGGCACCCATCCTCCTTTCTGCCATCCCTCCCCTGCTCCTTTCCTGCCTTCCCACTACCATTCCCTTCTCCCAATCTCTTTAACGTTCCCGGCACAAGCAGAAACCCCAACCTGTTGCTCGTGCCAGCATCGGCTGTTCCTCTGACATCACTTCCTGGACCCGCACCTAGAATGTGATGTCAGAGAAAGAGCCGAAGCTGGCGTGAGCAGCAGGCTGAAGTTGCTGCTCACGCCAGGAAGGTTAAAGAGGTACAGGAGAAGGGAAGAGCTGCGTATGGTAGGAGCGGATGGGGATGGGAGGGTGGAGGAGAGTGCGGAGGAGTGGTGCCACTGCCCTGGGCGCTTTTCACCCTCCCTACACCACTGACCATAATGCTGCTCTGTGCATAAATATTAGCCTCGCAAAAATAATTCTTGCGAGGCTAGTATTTATGCACAGATGAGCGCTGATACTTTCCTTTTGTTCCAACATGGACACAGAGTTGTTAGATCTGTCTTTTTAAAGTTGCAAGCGTTTGGTCACAGGGGAAAAAAAGAAAAAAAACTGGCCTTAAAATACTAAAATCTGTCTTTAAATCCACTCCGCTAAGGGGCATATTTACTAAGCTATGGCAGGTTTTATTGAGCGTTAAATGCTAGTACAAATCCACACTACCTGCTAATGTACCTTAAAACAGCCAGTGTGATAAAAAATCCCACATTAGCTGCTTAACACTGGAAGGAGTAGAGACTAGGTATGACAGGAGTAGAGCAGACGCGTGGCTGTTGAGAACAGCTACTGCATGAGGTGTCGCCACATGCTAGCTGTCATAACTTTCCTTAATGCCGCTGCAAGAGGATACTTCTACCACAGGTGTATAAGTTCAGCACTATTGGCAGTCCGATAGTGTTGCTACATGTGCCTATTCCATTCCACTCAGCATCCCCCCCGCATCTACTCTCCCCATCAGCCTCCCAACAAGCATGATGCCACCACCTGAGAACCCCAAACATCATGTTTTCATCTCCTAAGCCCCTCTGACATCAAAGATTCCACTTACATGATCCCCCAATAAGCAAGACCCCCCCCCCAAGCAATTATGATGCACCTATCCAGGTATATTTTCCCCTTTCCCCCCTTAAGGACTCCTGCACTCAGTTCCTATCTCTGGGACCTTCCGTTCTCACCTGGTCTGGCTCCAACTTCAAAAAATTGGCCACTGACCTTTAATAGTAGTTTTGCGGTACTTCCACTAGGGGTCATCCTTCCATATAAGGAAAAAACAACCCAGACCTAGCGGTAAATTTCACACACATGTTCTTTAAATTCAGCTGATTGCTGCTGTATATTGCAGAAGTATACCTAATGGACTCATTACTAGCATATTAAAATATAATATATTATGCACCCATGTGTACTGCATGAGTTAACTTCTGCGCTGAACCCCTTTGTGCATTATGCACTCTAGCTTTCTCCATCAACCCATAATCATTTACCGCCCTCTAGTAGATATTTATGAAATACTCAAGATTAATTGACTGTCTTTGGCTTCAATTAACTTTATATTTCTGGTCTGGAGTTTCAGAGATTTATCAGTAGGATATTTTCAGTTGAATCTAAACTAGTGAATTATACAGTCGAAATAAATATACCCTTTTAGACTTAGGGGTCCTTTTACAAAGCCGCGCTAGCGGTTTTATCACATGCACCAGATTAGTACGCGCTAGCCGGAAATCTACCGCCTGCTCAAAAGGAGGCGGTAGCGGCTAGTGCGTGCGGCAATTTAGTGCACGCTATTCCACGCGTTAAGGCCCTAGCGTGGCTTTGTAAAAGGAGCCCTTAGATTTTCTCTGCAGTTTGAATAAGTATTGCTGTTCTAACCTTGACAGAAGATAACATGATGTAAGAACTTGATTACATCTTTAACGGTAGCTTTGTAGGGGCTAAATGAAGTGTCTTTACTGTGTTCAGTGAGTCAGCCTTTAGGCTTGCCTTAAAGTGTGGAAAATAACAGCTGTCTTTTTTTGTTGTTTTTGGTTTTTTTTTTACTACTGCAAAATTTCCTGTATTAAATTTACAATCAAGGCTGCAGTGTTGTGGTTCACAGAACCTCTAGGAAATTTGTGAGATGGCTTCTGTTTATTCTGTAATCCATTCAATTTCTGGCTTTTTCCAGCCCTTTTTTCCCTATGATTGTGGGAAGGATTTGATGACCTCACATCATCTGCCTTTTTCCCAACTTGTGATACTTAAAGTAATAGGAAATAATAATAAATTAAAAAAACTAGACAATTTTATGTACCATAAAAATTACAGTTATTGATTTGTAAGCTTTATTTTCTGATTTTAAGCATTTTCTGAAAACTTGCTTATCTATGTTTTGCTTTGTTTGTGTGCATGTTGAGGGGCTTATTCGATAGGATGTCTACGTATGACTTTGGATGTTTCCTGCAAAATGTCCAAAAGTCAGGGTGGGGAAATGTCCAATTTTTTTTTTTTATTGACTTATTTGGCCATCTTGGCCATCAGGGCTTCCAGCCTTAGTTCACCTAACTTTGTTCGCCATTTTCAACCACAAAAAAATGTCCCAAGTTTAAAATGTCTAAATCCAGATCATTTAGACATGAGCGGGGCCAGCATTGTAGTGGACTAGCTGCACAGACATTCCAACAGAGTAGTGGGGCACCTTAGAAGGCACTGCTGTGAACTTCATATAAAGGGTGCCAGATGTACATCCCACCATAACCCCTTATAATATATGGTTAGCCCTTCAAAACTCCCCCAAAACCTTCTATACCCACCTATCTACCGTCCCAATAGCCCTTATGGCTGCAGTTGACACCTACATGGCAGTACAGTAGGGTTTTGGTGGAATCACACTTTCTACCATAAATATAGTGTTTAAAATGGCTTATCTTCTTCTCTATAGTTCACTAGCCCATCTACCAGGCTACTTAAGACACCTGTGTGCTGCTTTAGTAGACTTTCTCATACCAAGTGCTGCTGTACTAGAGATAAGTATGTATTATGGGCTACATTCACTAACCTGCATTTCGTTCATGATCCGTGTCCGATCCGTGCAGGCCCGACAAATTCCTAAAACAGAAACATTTAAATGAGGGCAATCGGAGGAATGCCCCCCCCCCCCCCTCCGACAACACAAATTGCTAGTGTGCGATCCCGACGCATGTGCAGACCATCTGTGAGCCATAACTTTTTTTTTTTTTTTTTTACTTTACTTTAGCCCAGCGAGCCCGTGGTTTTAACCCGCTTTAAACCCGCAGGTTAAAACCACTGGCTCTCAGTGCGGGGAAGGGCAGGAGAGATTCAGGACGGCAGGCAATACCAGGATCAATCACACTTTGCTCCAGAGCATGGTTTTTTTTCGGATCACAGAGCAGGAGATCGGGGCAGAGAAGCAGGGCGGCAGGCAGGAGAATCAGGGCAGAGAGCAGGGCGGCAGGCAAGAGAATCAGGGCAGAGAGCGGAGAGACCAGAGTAGGAGAACCGGGACAGAGAACAGGATTTTAGCACAAGCGATTGGTCCTCACCAGTTGCTTGTTTTTTGATTGGAGGATGATCCGGGACACAGGTTAGTGAATCGGGTCAGAGGGAAATCGGGTTGCAAAGGGCTCGTAAACCCTTACATGATCGGTTTGTTTAG
The DNA here is from genome assembly GCF_902459505.1 of Geotrypetes seraphini. Taxonomy (NCBI): domain Eukaryota; kingdom Metazoa; phylum Chordata; class Amphibia; order Gymnophiona; family Dermophiidae; genus Geotrypetes; species Geotrypetes seraphini. The sequence continues at coordinate 99,487,811 of NC_047090.1, read as the reverse complement.
TGAATCTAGCCCTATTTCATTCAGATATTTGGGGGTTGGGAGGGGAGTCGGTGACCGATGGGGGATCATTACTTAATCCCTCCAGTGTTCATTTGGTCAGTTTGGGTACCTTGTTGACACTTAAGAGACCTTTTAAAACAGGTCTAGCTCTGGATGTTTAAGTTCCATCCTGGCCATCTTGGGAAATGTTCGATTATCACCACAAGATGTCCAAATGCCAAGTTCATCCATAACACGCCTCTCAACATACCTTCTCAAACTTTGGATTCACAGGGGCTCATTTTCAAAGCACTTTGACACAAAGTACCATAGGCTTCTATAGTACTTTGTATGTTTGAGTGCTTTGAAAATGAGCCCCACAGTGTCTAAGAAGTCTAAGAAGATGTCCAGAAAGTCGGCTTGGAAAATCAGTACTTGGACGTCTTGTCTGGTAAGGCATCCAAGTGCCATTTTGTGGACATTTTTCTTTTTTGAAAATTAGCCCCATTATCTCCTGAATGACCCATTTAACCTACAGTAACCTAATTTTCAGGACTGCTACATCTAAAAGCTAAAATCTTACATAATTTCACAGAAAAATTATGATTCTAGTCTAAAATAATAATAATAAAAATCTTCACTTTAAACTGGGCAAACCAGTGTTGATACAAAGGGGTCAGTTAGTCTGGTATATTGTTCCTTAGAAATATTATCCTGATTGTAATTCTATAGATATGTCTTTTATTAAAACATTTTAGTTTAAGAAATCAAACAGGGCAAAAAGCACATAAAAGTTAAAAAAAAATTGTTATAATGGTTTATATATAATAGAAAATTGTCATAAACAAGATTTTCTGTAGCTGCACTGTGTGCCAGCATAATATTGTTTTAGTACAAAATTAAAAGCACATTTTAGTTTGGGAAAACATTTTACTTCTGAATAGTAAGTCTCTGTTGAAATAATTTGCAAAAAAAGAAGTAAAAAAACACCAGTGGGGAGATATTTCATTGTTTCCCCAGCACCTTAAGACCCTTGAATTTCTAACATTTAAAGTGAAAATGCTATAAGTCATTTGAATCACAAAGCTGAAGAGCAGGAACAGTTTCTGAAGATTTCAGCTGCTCAAGCATAGTGGTATTGCTGAAACAACTCTATTGTCTCTTTCACAGGCTATCATGAGCTTTGTATAAAGCCAGATTGCTGTGACAGGGAATGGAGGCTCCTCTGAACTTAATGTGAATAATAAAGCAAAGGCATGGCTGATGGGACCTGCACAAAGAACTCGTGGGCCCATGCTCAAAGCCTAACCCTGGCATTAAAGCAATTAGCATTGGCCTTAGTGTGCTGCACAGGCACTGAAATCATTAGGACAGATCATTTTTAAATGCATACCCCTGCAGCATGCTTAAAATTAAAAAAGCACTATCGGGTGTGTTTAGTGCCAGAAAAAAATACTGCCCGGTCCAGGGCAGTGCTAGAAGGGTTGGTTGAGAGAGAGGGTGTCTAATGATACCCCTTCTTTCCCACCAACCTGACCACTTTGCCCCGAACAGGCTTGCCCTTAAAAAAATTTCACAGTGATCTGATAGACCCACTCCCCTGCCCCATCACAAAGTGCCCTGGTGGCTCAATGGACCTGGAACCCCCTCCCCCCCCCTAAATCTAGACAAGGCCTTGGTGGTCCAGTGGGACCCATGGCTTGGCCTGGCCAGATACCCCCTACCACCACCATTAGGAGTCTTCCCTGGTAGCCTAGGGTAGCCCTAGCCCGACATATCTAAAGTAGTAGGGAGGAGGGAATAGGAATTCTTCCCTCCTCTCTCCTGAGCAACATCATGAAAATGATATCACTCCACCTCACCTGGTGCATTCTGGGATACACTGGTTGGGGCCTAACTACCAAATAAAGGGAAACACCTTGAACAAAAATTATCCTATTTTATTTAGATTTAGCAGCTCAAGGCAGGCTACGTTCAGGTACACTATTTTTCTACCTCCTTCAGAGCCTAACAATGTAAGGACTTTTTTGCTAAGCTGTGTTAGTTCTACCATCATTTAGAGCTCTTGACCTGGGGGCCGCCACATGAGTGGACTGCTTGGCACGATGGACCACTGGTCTGACCCAGCAGTGGCAATTCTTATGTTCTTATGTTTTTGATCCCCTGTCCCGTTGTCCCCACACACAGCTTCGGGACACTGAAATGTTCTGTTTTCAGGGACAGCGTCCCGAAACTGTGCGCGGGGACAACGGGATAGGCAATTGCTTCCCCTCCCTCCCTGCCGCTACAAAGCTAGTCTCCCTCCCTCCAGTGCCAATTCAACCCCCCCCAGCCCGCTGCTGCGGCTTGCCACCCAGAAGCCTTCTTCCCGAAGTCAATTCTGATGTCGGAGAGGAAGTTCCTGGCCAGCCAGGCAGCGATTGGCTGGCCCAGAACTTCCTCTCCGATATCAGAATTGACGTCGGGAAGAAAGCTTCTGGGCGGCAAGCAATGGCAGTGGCAGCATACCTAGGGTGGTGGTTTGAATTGGCACTGGAGGGAGCTACCCACAGAAAAAGCAGAGGAAAAAAAAGATTCAGGAACTGCAGAGGAGACAGTGACAAAAAGGCACTCAAAGAAAAGGGTCAACAGAGTTAAGTGTAAAGCAGGAGCAAAACAGTAATTGCTAAGGAGATGGAGGGAAGCAGGGAAAAAGTGACCAGAAATACAGAACATGAATTTCACAGAAGAAATAGTCATTGTCTGTGATTATCCATAGCCATTGGTGTAAGAAAAAATACATCCCGAGTCTTCTGTTCTGTTATCACCATGCAGTGCAGTGATTTTACCCAGCAAACTGAGCATAAAATATTTCCAGAGTCTGTCTTTCTCTGGAAGAGGTAGCTTTTTTATTATTTTGTAAGCTTTTCTGGTATGCTTTTCTTCCTTTCAAAAGTTACCTCTGCTCAGTATACTGAACATGGAAACAGATCTTTTATTTTTTTTCCCCAAATGATTTCACCTCTTAAAAGGTTTCCAATGTGATGTGTCAAGATGTTCATTATCTTTATACAATGCAGGTCCTAAAGCTGATTTCAGGTGTGGCTGTATCTAACATGCGCGTGGCTTGCTTCACACTCCGTCGCTGGATTGGTGTACACAAGTGATTATGACATCACTGGCCCACCACTGGGATGTCACAAGGTATCCCCGGTAGAGACTGACAGACCCGGCAGATGGGATAGAGCCAGAGCTTTTACTATAGTGAGGGACAGGCTCATATAACCAAGGTTCCCTAATGCTGATCCTCTTTGGTTCTGCACTTGCAACTGTTTCATACTTGTCCAAGCTACCTGTGACTATTTCCATACTATCTTTGCATTTCATGTTGGAGCCACAGTGTACAGAGGTATTTGTTCTTTCCATGCTATTTATTTTATTCTGTTGGGTACAGGCATTTTTTATCCTGACCCAGGGTTTGGGCTTGCCATCCACTGCTGCAGGAGACTGAGCCCAGAGGTGTAGCTTCCAGCGGGGAAGGGGGTAGCTGCCCTCCAATTTTTGTGACCATCTCTCTGCTGTTTACTGGGATTACCTGGCTGTTTTCCTCTGAATGGCAAGGCATGGTTTTCGCTTTCACTTTAATTTTGCTTTCCCCCCCCCCCCCCATTTCAAGCCAGGGTAGGGGGATGGGTCAACCTTTTGTGAAGCTGCTTTTTCAGTTCAGTGCTGCCTTTGGGTTTGGCCCGGAACTTCTTCTCCGACGTCAGAATTGACATCGGGGAAGAAGGCTTCTGGGTGGCAAGCAGCAGCGGCAGACCTGAGGAGGGTGGTTTGAATCGGCACTGGAGGGAGGCAGGCAGGCAGGCTGGCTTTGGCGCGGCAGGGAGGGAGGGAAGGAGGCAGGCAGGCTGGCTTCGGGGGAAGGGATGGGACAAAGGCTGGAAGGCAGTGAGGGGGACATAGGAAGGAAGGAGGGAGGAAGGAAGAAAGAAGAGGAAGAGACAGAGAAAGGGGGGGAGGTTGTAAGTAGAAGAAAGACTAGAGAGAGGAAAGGCCTGGACCAAAGGCGAAAGACAGGAGGCAGATGCAGGACTAGGGGAGGTGCAGACAGAGGGGGAGAGACCCTGAGGAAGAGCAGAGAGAGGCAAGATCATAACAGAGGTGGGAGAGAGAGGGAGACCTGGAACAAAGGTACAAAGGAGGACTGACACTGGATCTGGGGGCACTAAAGACATAGGAAGGGGCACTAAGGACACTAAGGACATGGGTAGGGGCACTAAGGACATGGGAAGGAGGCATTGGGGGCACCAAGGACACAGGAAGGGGCAATAAGGACATAGGAAGGAGGGAGGGAATAAAAAGGGACAATTGTTGGGCCTGAGTACAGAAAAAAAAGAAATGAAAGAAAGGATACACAGTCAGAAGGAAACGCAACTGGAGACTCATGAAATCACCAGAGAGCAAAGGTAGGAAAAATGATTTTATTTTCAATTTAGTGATCAAAAAGTGTCAGTTTTGAGAATTTATATCTGCTGTCTATATTTTGCACTACATTTGTCTATTTTTCTATAGTTACTGAGGTGACATTGCATATTTTAAAGTCATCTGCCCTGACATCTTTGAAACCCCCCAAATATAAATGCTAATTAACATTTTCTCTGTGTATAGTGTGCTTTGTGGGGTTTTTTTTAATTATATGGTTACCTTTATGAATTAATAAGATATTATGTGTATATGAAAAATGAATGGAAGAAATTGGGGGCGGGATTGGGGCAGAGTTGGGGGGCAGGACTGACAATAGATGTCCTGTTTTGATGAAAAAAATTAATGGTCACGTTATGCATGCCAGCTCTAATGCATTAATCTGAAAAGGGGGCATGGCCAGAGGAGCCTGGGTGGATCGTTGGCATTGCTAAGATTTATGTACACTGTTATAGAATACACGCAATGCACACATATGTTAGGTGCAGATATTTAGGCCTGGTTTTCCTTGGTCTAAATGGGTGCGCCTAAAAGTTATGTAATGCACTGGTGCTTAGCACAATTCTATAAGGTGTACTGTATGTACTTTTTATAGAATCATGCTAAGCGCCGTTCTAGCCAACACCAAATTTTTGGGTGCCATATACAGAATATGGCCCTTAGTGCACAGGAATGACCCATGTAAGGCTGCACTGAGCCCATTTACTAGCGCAGCTAAGTAAAAAGACACCTAACTTTGTTCTTGAGGCAGTGGAGATTATGGGGGATTACTAAAGGGGGTTAAACCCTTAATATGTGGTGAATGCAGAACACTTTAAAGCATTTTTTGGTATTTTGCCTGTTAGCATGTGGTATCCCAAGCATTACCTATTTTTAACAATTATTTTTAGGAAGAGATGTGTCTTGTGTGGCGAGTTGACACTCATAAGAACATAAGAATTGCCACTGCTGGGTCAGATCAGTGGTCCGTCATGCCCAGCAGTCCGCTCACGCGGCAGTCCTTAGGTCAAAGACCAGTGCCCTAACTAAGACTAGCCTTACCTGCGTACGTTCTGGTTCAGCAGGAACTTGTCTAACCTTGTCTTGAATCCCTGGAGGGTGCTTTTGCTTCCCCTTCCCCCCACCCATTTCAAGCCAGGGTAGGGGGATGGGTCCACCTTTTGTGAAGTTGCTTTTTCAGCTCAGTGCTGCCTTTGGGTTGGCCCGGAACTTCCTGTCCGACGTCAGAATTGACATCGGGGAAGAAGGCTTCTGGGCGGCAAGCAGCGACGGCAGACCTGGGGAGGGTGGTTTGAATCGGCGCTGGAAGGAGGGAGGCTGGCTTTGGCGCGGCAGGGAGGGAGGCAGGCAGGCTGGCTTCGGGGGAAGGGGTGGGACAAAGGCTGGAAGGCAGTGAGGGGGGACATAGGAAAGAAGGAGGGAGCCTCCGGAAGAGCGTTCCAGACTTCTACCACCCTCTGGGTGAAGAAGAATTCCTTACGTTTGTACGGAATCTATCCCCTTTTAACTTTAGTGAGTGCCCTCTTGTTCTCGCCACTCCTGCATTATGCAGCTAGTACATTAGGATTAATGCACACTAACTGGATAATGGGTTCATAGTCTTGTCACGTGTGAGACACCAGCGCGCCAACAATTTGGCTCAAGAAAGAAGCACGCTGCGGAAAAACTTAATTTTAAAGAGCTCTGAAGCGGGGCGTGAGTAGGGGTCCCCCCCCACACACACTTTACTGCATAGTGTTCACGCTGCTGTTGGGAGGGGGTTTGGGGGTTTGAACCCTACATTATAGAGAAAACGGAACTTTTCTGATTTTTTTTTTTTTTTTTTTCTTCAGGAAAAGTTCTGTTTTCTCTAATTGCAACCCCCACACCCCCCCCAACAGCAGCGCGAATACGATGCAGTAAAGTGGGGGGGGGGGGTTTCTCCCCACACACCCCCGTCGGAGCTCTTTAAAATGAAGTTTTCCCGCCGGCACGCTTCTTTCTTGTGCCGAATTGTCAACGCTGACTTGTCGGCATGCTGGTGTCTGGCGTGCGATTATCCCATCACCGGATAATGTAGGGTTAATACAGAATCGCTTAGCACCTCTTAAATAGGAGGCAATAAGTGCTCCCAACTTTATTTTTTTGCAGGTACAGTGCACTAAGGGGAGAATTAGCACACGACCATCAAATGTCCTACAAAAATGCTGCAATAAATCTTAGCATAGCACACAGGAAAGTCCCATGTCAAAACACGCTAGCACACTAGAAAAGATACAGTAGCTGAACCCTAGTTTATTTCTCTAAGCATTAGACTACTCTGCCATAACAAACAGAATAATACAAAATCACATAAATCATCATAATATAGTTATTGACTCATTAGCGCTTGAGGAGAATCAAACTGACTGCTTGATAAACTGAAATGTGTCACCTTGTACAATGAAATAAAACCAGATCATTCCTCTATTTTCCATGGGATAGGTTTTGCCATAGTTTATTTTGCAAAAGTGGAGATTTGAATTGTAGTGTTCTGACTAAATTCTGACCCATTTGACCTGCTAAAATTACTTTTTCAGAAAAAACATAACTAGTATAGAGAAAGAAGCTTATAGGCACTGTGAAATCTCTAGTACTAATACTAACCCTATGAAAATAGGTAACTGAAGAAAACCTAGTTTCAGCAGTTGACATTCTTTCCAGTCAATAACCCAACAACCCAGCTCGCCTAAAAAATCCTGCAAAGTAGTAAACACTGAGGCCCCCCCCCCAAATGTGCTATTTGATCTGAAAACTTGTTTTGGGGAATTGGCCAAAATGAACATCAGTGTATGGAGTGGCTTCTCATTAGGTTTCATATTTTAAAACAATATGGGAACCTTAAGAACAGCCTTACTGGTGAGACCAATGGTCCATCAAGCCTAGTAGCCCATTCTTATAGTGGCCAATCAAGGTCACTAGTTCCTGGCCAAAACCCAAGGAGTAACAACATTCCATGCTACTGATTTAGGCAAGCAGTTGCTTCCCCCATGTCTGTCTCAATAACAGGCTATGGACTTTTTCTCCAGGAAATTGTCCAAACCTTTCTTAAAACCAGCTACTCTATCCGCTCTTACCACAACCTCTGGCAATGCGTTCCCAAGCTTAAATATTCTCTGAGTGAAAAAATATTTCCTTTTTATTGGTTTTGAAAGTATTTTCCTGTAACTTCATCGAGTGTCCCCTAATCTTTGTAATTTTTGACGGAATGAAAAATCGAACCACTTGTACCCATTCCACTCCATTCAGGATTTTGTAGACTTCAATCATATCTCCCCTCAGCGGTCTCTTTTCCAAGCTGAAGAGCCTTAACCTTCTTACTCTTTCCTCTTTCCTCATAACAGAGGAGTTCCATCCCCTTTATCATCTTGGTCGCTCTGTCCTAAGCTTTTCATGTTCTCTAATAAGAACAGGTCATATGATATTGCAATTCTTTGCTATGGAGACCTATAAATAAGCATGGAGGGGTTACATGGAAGATTTTCAGGTGTTGCAATCTTGCTGTTGGATTTAACTGATGTAAACAACTTATGAAAAGCTATCAGATATTTTAACATGCTGATGAATATCCAACCCACATTCTTCCTTGAAGATCAAGTGCACCAAGGCAGCAGAAAAGGCATATGGATAGAAACAAATATAGTTGACTTCATCTAAAAACAGAGGCCACAGGGATAATATCCATTTAATTAGAGGAGGGAGAGGAATGGGACCAGATTCAGTAAATGGCTTTCAAAGTTAGGCATCAGGAAAAATCTGTGCTAAGTATTATACTATAAAATGAGCTCTGGGTTGAGCACTGTTTATAGACTCCCAACTTAGGACAAGAGAATGTACACCAGTTGAAACCTGGTGCAAATCCTGGACACAAGTTGGGCGTGTAATCCCATTATTCTATAACGGTGTCTCTCAAACTTTTTTAGCTCCAGCACACTAAACAGAGCAAATGTTTTTCACGGAACACTAAATGGAGCGAATGTATTTTATAGCACACTATAATTGAAATTATAAAATTGCAAAACTAACAAAAAATTAAATTTGAGAGTTATTTATTTAAAGTTCTTTAATCTATGTTTAGGTAATTGTAATCAATGTGATGGATGTGTTTGTTTTTTGAGTTCAAATTAATTCAAAATTTGGCTCGATAGTCGACAAGCAAAAACACATTTCATCATCCATCTGCAGTCGTTCTCTTTTTTTTTTTTTTTTTTTTTCCAATTTAATTTCTGTCAGAGCTGAAAATCCAAGTTCGCAAAGATAAGAAGATCTCAAATGGTAACAAAATCTTGATTGCTTTGTTGTTCAAGTTAGAGTAACTACTACATAAAAAATAAAATTACTTGCCGTTAGTTTTCAAGGACCAATCGCGTCAAAGAATGATGCTTGTCTGGGAAGTTGTATCTTTAATCACACAGATACTCATAACATTGACAGACTCTTGTGTATGTGATGTACATGTCATCTATTCTAGTGTATACTTATGAAAGGAATTTTTAAAAATAAGTGTATTGATGTGTCATAGTGAGGTGAATTAGAGTATACCATAGTGAGGTGAATTAGAGAATACCATTTGGGGGGGAGGGAGGGTTTTGGGTGGAGAGGTGGAGGGTATTTATGCTTCTTATTTTATGTTATTTGATGCATTGTTGTTGTATCTAATATAATAAAACGGTAAGCTGCGCATGCGCACTTCCTATGCGTGTGTCCGTTTTCCGTGAGCTGCAACTAGGAAGTGCACATGCGCGGCTTACGGTCTGGCCTCGTGACCAGAGTGCGTATGCGGAGGACAGATCGTGAAAGCACAGCACAGCACAGCCGGCGACTCCCCCCCTCACTCACTGCCAAAACCACCACCTCCTCCTTCTCGCCGGCTCACCCGCTTCACCCGCTTTTAAATGCTGTCTTAACGCTGGCTTTGCTGTCTTCTGTCCACTGCGGACCGCCCTCTCTGACTACTTCCTGTTTCCGCTAGGGTTGGCTGCAGTGGATAGAAGACGCCGAAGCCAGCGGCTGTAGCCGCTAATCTCTGTTCCTCCGGGGGGGGGGGGGTCTGGGAGGAGAGGGATCACGGCCACTCAGCATCCCCATCGAGGAGCCCAGCAACTTTCCGCTGCCCGGGACCCGACTCATTTGCCGCCCCCTCCCTCTTCCCTTACCGCGGGCCCGACTGGCGATTTAAGCAGCGTGTGCAGCAGTCTTCACCCGCTGCTTCGGGCCCTTCTACTGCCCTGATTTGCTCAGGATGTGCCAGAGTAAATCAGGGCAGTAGAAGGACCCGAAGCAGTGTGTGAAGACTGCAGCACACGCTGCTTGCATCGCCATGTGTAGTCGGGCCCGCGGGAAGGGGGGGGTGGCAAAGGACTCGGGCCCGCGTTTGTAGTCGCGACTGTGGGAAGGGAAAGAGGGTAGAGGAAACGCTAAAGCAGACACAGGGAACTGGTGTGGGGGGGGGAAATGGAAGGGGGAGGGAATGCAGCTTTGCACAGACAGACAGAGGGAGGAAGGGAGACAGAAAGACAAGAAGAAAGACACAGGGGCAGGTGCACAGGGAACTGGTGTGGAGGGAGGGAATGCTGCTTTGGGCAGACAGACAGAGGGAGGAAGGGACACAGAAAGACAAGAAGAAAGACACAGGGGCAGGTGCACAGGGAACTGGTGTGGGGGGAGGAAATGCTGCTTTGGACAGACAGACAGAGGGAGGAAGGGACACAGAAAGACAAGAAGAAAGACACAGGGGCAGGTGCGGGACAGCGGGAGTCGCGTCAGGAGGGGTGCGGGATGCCGCAGAGGGAACTTTTCCAATGGGTGCAACTGGGTGGCTGTCGGGAGCCTCTGATCAGGGGCAGAGCAAGGTAAGTGTATCATAGGGATAAGAAGGAGGAGGGGGGGAGAAAAAGGAAGGGACGCCTACTGCTGGACAGGGGGAGAAGGAAAGAGGTGCTGATGGACAGGGGGGGTGAAGAAAAAGGAACGGAGGCCTAATGTTGGACAGGGGGAGAAGGAAGGTGCTGCTGGACAGGGGGGAGGTAAAACAAAGGGAGAAGGCCTGCTGTTGCATAAGGAGAGCTGTGAAGGGGTGGTCGTCGACTTAGGGGAGGTAAAAGGAAGGGAGAATGGACAGGGGGAGCAGGCAAGGGGTGGTGATGGACAGCCAAGGAAAAAGAAAGACAGAAAGAAAGAAAGCGGCTAAGGAGAGAGAGAGAAAGAAATAAAGAGAGACACACACACATATATTCTAGCACCCGTTAATGTAACGGGCTATAAGACTAGTTATAATAATGTGATACTCTTATGTTGTTTTTGATATGGTATGCATCAATAAAAATTGTTTGAATCTAAAAATAAAGTAAGTTTCTGGAATCTCTCGTGGCACACCGCTGAGTCATGGCACACAGTTTGAGAGACACTGTTCTATAACTTTGCACCAAAATTTTTGAAATGCCCCTGATGTCAGAGAAAGGGCGGGACCGCCGGAAGAGGAAGCAGCGTAGCGCAGGGCTCAGAGAAGGGGCAGGACCGCCGGCAGAGGAAACAGCTGGGCTCACTGGCATCCGGAAACAAGGTAGACAGCTTCTCCATGGGGGAGGGGGGGAGGCTGTGGGGGTGCGAGCGGTCCATTGGGGTGGGAGTGAGAGCAGGTGGGGGTGCGAGCGGTCCTGCCGGATGATGAATCGGGCGTCGGGGGGGGCATCAGGCTTTCAGGATGGGGACAGGACTTCAAGGGGGACAGGACTTCAAGGGGGGACAGGCAGACCTTCAAGGGGGTCAGGACTTCAAGGGGGGACAGGCAGACCTTCAAGGGGGGACAGGACTTCAAGGGGGGACAGGACTTCAAGGGGGGACAGGCAGGACTTCAAGGGGGGACAGGACTTCAAGGGGGGACAGGCAGACCTTCAAGGGGGGACAGGACTTCAAGGGGGGACAGGCAGGACTTCAAGGGGGGACAGGCAGACCGAAGGGAGTGAAAAAGCTATAAAATAAACCCACCAGCGTGTCAATGTGTTGAGAGGAAGAGATGTTCTGGGAAATTCTGCTGAGAAAACTCCGGGTCCATTTCCACCCCCCAGTTACCGTAGTCCACTCCACTGAACTGGTTCACACACTGAGTGGTGTTGTGCCTGCGTAGTTGTTTTGGGATCTCTTCTAGTGGTTTGTCAGTATCTCCTTGTGGTCCAAGGAAGGAAACTTTGTTAACCTTAGCATTGACCTTCAGAATATATTTGTGTGGCATTAGGCTATGTAGTGATCGAAAGAAAAAAACAGACCTTTGCACATTTTTGCACTATATGGTGGGTGTATGAGGAGATTCACATTTCCTGCACAGCTAAGTCCTTGTGAAGTTACCTTGTTCTTTCTGTATTTGACATCTAGCAAGGTCTCTGTTTGGAAGGAAAGATTTAAGTTATGGTAAAAGCAGATAGCGTTGCTGGTTTTAAAAAGGTTTGGACAAATTCCTGGAGGAAAAGTCCATAGTCTGTTATTAAGACATGGGGGAAGCATCTGCTTGCCCTGGATCCGTAGCATGGAATGTTTGCTATTCTTTGGGTTTTGACCAGCTATTAGTGACCTGGATTGGCTACCATGAGAATGGGCTACTGGGCATGATGGACCACTGGACTGACCCAGTTAGGCTATTCTTATGTTATGTTCTCATCTGTAGGGGCCTTTGTTTTCACTTCTTATTTTAATGTATTTTTTTCTGGAAACTTATCAGTGTTTTTTATAATGGGAACAAAAATGGAAGAGAATTACCGTAATGTGTGTGGAATGGGGGGGGGGGGGTGTTTAACTACCATAATTTCTTCAGCTAAATACCGGTAATTCAATCCACCTCAACCAGACATATTAGAACTCACGCACCATTCACACACCCTCCAACCAAACACGTGAAAAGAAAAAACTGTTCATTCTTATAAACAACCGTATAACTTTTAATCTAGAGTTAGTGAGTATGAATTCAGCAACAAGAACAGAAATTACATGTTCATTCTTATAAACTATAACATTAACCGGTAGATCAAACGAAGTATCGAGGACAAAATAATCTAAATACAGTTACCGTAATTACGGTAAAGTTGTAAATAAACAAAGTTTACAGGTTTATTCAGTCATCATCATCACAGTCATCTGAATCCTTGAATCCATCAGAATCCGAATTGTCATCATCGTCATTAAATAAAGTGAGCACGGCCTGCAGACGATCCTCGTTTATTTCCGAAGTAATATCGTCATCATCGTCATCATCGTCATCATCATCACTGATATCCATGTTGTTGCCTCCTTCCGCTGCACTGGTAGTACCCGTAGTGTCATTGGTTTCATAAACAATGCCCGCTTTTCTAAATCCGTTTCGAATGGTATCTGGTGTTATTTTGTCCCATGCTGAAGCCACCCACTTGCAGACTTCTGTGAAAGTTGCCCGCTTCAGCCGCCCCGCGGGTGTGTACTCGTGCATGCCGCTCTGCATCCACTCCTCCCACTCCTTTCTAATAAAAGTCTTGAATGGATGATTCACTGCGATGTCAAGTGGTTGCAGCTTACATGTCAGGCCTCCAGGTATCACAGCAATGTGGGCACGAGTAGAATTAATGTAGGCCTGAACATTTTTTTCTTTGTGGGCAGCCATGGCATCAAAAATTAACAAGGATTTTTTTGCAAAGAATCCACCCTGTCTTGCCCTAAAGCATTTATCTACCCACAATCTCATTACGTCGCAGTCCATCCATCCCTTCTTGTTGCAGTGCACAACCACACTGATGGGCAGCTTTTCACGGGGCATAGTGACCCTTTTGAAAATGAGCATGGGCTTTAACTTAACCCCGCTAGCTGAGCAACCAAGAACGACTGTAAAACACGTTCTTTCATGCCCAGTTGTGGTGATGGCAACAGATTTAGTACCTGTGGGGGCTATGGTTCTTGTCGCTGGAATGTCGAATGCCATTGGAATTTCATCCATGTTGATGACGTCCTTTGCAGTGATGCCAAGTTCAGATATTTCTTTGGCGACAAAGTCACGGAAATCAATCAATTTTTGCTGCCAGTCATCTGGAAGTCGCTGGCCAACAGTTGTTCTCATTCTAACTGATAGTCCGTTCCTTTTCATAAATTTTGAGATCCATGTGAAGCCAGCTTTGAAGTCGGGTATTCCTCTTCCATTGGCAAGTAGTTTTGCCTTCATCTGAATCACAACAGTAGAGACTGATTGATTTTGCTCCCTTCTCGCCAGAATCCACTGCTTCAAGTCATCCTCCAGCTGAGGCCATTTTGGTTTGGCCCCACAATGTGCCCGTTTTCGCGGATTGCATTTCTCCAGTTCCTTCTTATCTTTTCTCCATTCACGCACCGATGTTTCTCCAACATCGAACTCTCTCGCTGCGGCCCGGTTGCCTATTTCCTCAGCTTTCACAACGACTTGAAGCTTAAAGTCCGCTGTATATGACTTTCGTCTCATTCCTGCCATTATGGCGGTAAATTTAAATTTAATTGATAAACTCTACTACCGGGTAGATATATGCAGAATACCAATCTGAAGAGATCAAATTAAAATGTGGGCTCTACATGCAGCATTAATCTTTTATAGGCTTACCCAAAGGCTGAGATGCTGTTGTATAGTCAAAATAGTATTCACTGGGCAAATTACAAGGCCAGATAGAGGGGGGCCACAGCCACGTGGTGAAAAGCACACCGCCAGAAAAACCGCCTTGGCGACAGGTCAAAAGCGCGCCCCCACAACCCGGCGCAGAAAACTAAGCGGCAAGCATGCTCAGACCATTGCGCATGCTTACAGAGCTGGGAGCAGGGCAGGGCGGGTGAAAGGAGAGTCGGGGCAGCGAACAGAAAGTCGGGGCAGCCAGAGGAGAGTTGGGGCAGCCAGAGGAGAGTCGGGGCAGTGAACGGAAAGTCAGGGCGGGTGAACGGAGAGTCGGGGCAGCGAATGGAAAGTCAGGGCAGCCAGAGGAGAGTCAGGGCAGTGAACGGAAAGTCGGGGCGGGTGAACGGAGAGTCGGGGCAACCAGAGGAGAGTCGGGGCAGCGAACGGAGAGTCGGGGCAGCCAGAGGAGAGTCGGGGCAGCCAGAGGAGAGTCGGGGCAGCGAATGGAAAGTCGGGGTAGTGAACGGAAAGTCGGGGCAGGTGAACGGAGAGTCGGGGCAGCCAGAGGAGAGTCGGGGCAGCCAGAGGAGAGTCGGGGCAGCCAGAGGAGAGTCGGGGCAGCCAGAGGAGAGTCGGGGCAGCCAGAGGAGAGTCGGGGCAGGTGAACGGAAAGTCGGGGCAGGTGAACGGAAAGTCGGGGCAGGTGAACGGAGAGTCGGGGCAGCCAGAGGAGAGTCGGGGCAGCCAGAGGAGAGTCGGGGCAGCGAATGGAGAGTCGGGGGCAGCGAACGGAAAGTCAGGGCAGCCAGAGGAGAGTCGGGGCAGCAAACGGAAAGTCGGGGCAGGCGAACGGAAAGTCAGGGCAGCCAGAGGAGAGTCAGGGCAGCCAGAGGAGAGTCGGGGCGGCATGCACGGTATACCCGTGAGCGCAGTATATAAAAATTTCTTTACATAAATTTGTGTTTTCCGCACGCTATACCCGTGTGCGCGTTTTACACGGGTGCGCGTTAGCTACGTGAAAATACGGTATACTTTCAGCCTAATGCAATTAATTCTTAGTCTAACAAGAAATTGTAAAAATTTACTTTTTTGTTAAAATGGTTTGTGATCCATAATTTTAAACATGATTTTCATGATCAGCAGCCAAAAATCTGTAAGATTGCACCCGAAAGTGTTGAAGAAGCAAAACTTTGTTGTCCAGTGTTATTGATGGTTCATTAACTACTTTGCACACGGATCTCGGATCCAATCCCAGAATCGGGGGATGATGGTTACAAAATACTCTGGCAATTCATCTGACCTATAATTTGGTGCTATATAGCACTAGAGGGATAACATGCAAGCATGCAGCCTAATTGGCTGACATGCCTTTTGTCTCTGATTTCCCCAGGGAGTTTAACAGTTACACAGATTTACATTTTCAGTAGAAAATCCTGAATTTTAACATTTCCCTCTTTTCTGCTCCAGGTTCCATACTCCCAATCACCTGGAAACATGTTTTTCTACTTGACTGGCGAGGCAAGCTCCTCTATGCATTTCCTCCAATTTCTCTACTCAGGAAAATGCTACTCAAGCTTCGCCAGGAACCAGCCACCATGATATTCATAGCACCTCAGTGGCCATGTCTACCTTGTTTCCCTCTCCTCCTGTAATTGAGCGAGCGAGACCCAATCACTCTACAAATTTTTACAACACTGCTGACTCAGAACAAGGGTTCTCTACTGCATCCCAATCTACGTTCTTTAGCTCTCACAGCTTGGTATCTGTCTCCCAACCAGTAGATACTCTTTTGCTGTCTGCACTAATGTCAGCTATCATTGAATTGTCTAGGAAACCTTCCACACAGTGCTGTTACTGCTTCAAGTGGACTTGCTTTTCATTGTGGTGTAGTATTTAATCTCTGGATCCAGTAATCTGTCTTCTTCCATCCATACATTATCTTCTACACCTCTCTAATTCTGGACTACAGACTAATTCAGTGAAAGTTCATCTGAGTGCTATAAGTATTTTTCACACTCCACTGGATAGGAAACCTTTTGGCAATACTGTACATTCCTCTGGTTTCTAGATTCATGAAAGGCCTTTACAATACCAAGCCTCCTCCAGTGTCATGGGACCTTAATGTGGTGCTGTCCACACTAATGAAGCTTCCATTTGAACCACTTTTGATTTCATCTCAAGCATCTCACTTGGAAAGTGGTCTTCCTCATTGCTCTCGCATCAACATGCCAAATCAGTAAATTCTAGGCGCTAGTAGCAGATCCACCTTATACTATTTTTATCCCAACAAGTCATTTTGGAATTTCATCTCAACCAGTCTATCAAACTTCCAGTATTATTTCCAAAGCCACATGCTCACCTTAGTGAGGAGGTGCTTCATACTTTGGACTGCAGACATGCTCTAGCTTGCTACCTGGATAGAACGAAGCCTCACAGAACTTTTACTCAGCTGTTCCTGTCATTTGACCCAAACAAGCTGGGAACCCCTGTGACCAAGAGAACTATCTCCACATGGGTTGCAGACTATATCTCGTACTACTGTGTTTGGACTGGTCTGACACAAGAAGGCTATGTTGCCGCTCATAAGGTGCAAGCAATGGCCACTTCGGTAGCTCACCTACGCTCCATTCCCATTAAAGACATCTGATTCATGGCCCACTACTGTTTGGAAAATCTTTCCAGTAAGGATAGTCAGTTTAGCCACAAAGTTCTCCAAAATTGAATCTCCGATTAGAAGCCAAATTCCCTCCAACTCTATTTGTTAGCTGGACAGTCCTCACCTGTGAGAATATGTTGCCTTCTTGTCCTGGGATAAAGCACAGTTACTTACTTGTAACATGTGTTATCCAAGGACAGCAGGCGTATAATCTAACAACCCACCCTCCTCCCCTTCTTGGCTTCTTAGCTTTGTTACTGAACTGATGGTCCCGTGAGCTGGCAGCAGGCAAGAGGTCACCCATACATGCATGGTATAGGCAGTCTTTTAAGTTCTTAAAGTGACAGTTCACTTTAGACGGTCTGTGCTGGGTTCTGTGGACGACGTCACCCTTACACATATGAGAATATCTGCCTGCTGTCCTTGGATAACACCTGTTATCGAAAAGTAGCTGTGCTCAAGTGACCTGGCGCCCAGGTTTTATTTCAGGCATAAACAGGTGATTTAATATGATAGACAAGGACATGCAGCAAGTGAAAATATTTTGGCAATTATTTGGCAACAAACTATGGTAACAAGTGAGGAAACTACAACTCAAATAAATGAAATCTAAGACAAATGGAACCTAAATATAATGGGTTTCTGAGTTTTAGAGTCGGTAGCATTTCATATCCTCTGATGTCAGTTAGTTGTAATAGCTTCAGCATTAGTTTCCTGTAAATAGTTACTAAATAAACATGAAAGTATGAGTCAGAGGGAAAACCTGCAGGGCTTTTATCGTGAGGCTACTGAACTGTACGTGTGATCAGCTAGATGAATCGCCAGTGTTACAGTAAATTTATGTATATTATGAAGGAAATTTATGAAGATTCCTGGTTTTTGTTGTATTCATACCTTGTAGTCGATTATCAACTACAGAAGTACCCATAGACCATGTACTTCAGTAAGCTAGTGAAAATTATTCCAATAATGCTATACTGTACTTCCTTTATCAAGGCAATAGCCCTGGTGCTGCTCCACTCTCTTCAGTTGCATGGGTTTCCTGTCATTGTGGGAAATCTATGTGAGATGTGGGATACCACAAGGCCCTCAGGGTGTCAGATCTGGTAGTGATATAGATATAATTATTATTATTATTAATAGTAGTAGATCTGGCAGTCCCATGTTGAATTTTTTTTTTTTTTTTACTACAGTTACGTACTGCTGTTTAGTGATTAAAAGGACAAGACCTGGAAACACTCCAGCACCTGTCAAAATTCGGTACTGAAGGCAGTTGCCTAGATTGTCTGTCTAAATCCAAGATTCCACACATAGAAGGAACTTTCAAAAATTCCACAAAAAACCTAGGAGCCTAACCTGTATGAGGAACTGGAATTATCATGCATTCTCCCTACCTCTGATCTCTCTGCAATGTCATTGAATGGCCGATGCAGGAAGCCGTGCGGTAGAGCATCTGCCGATGGCTGAGTGCACAATTTCTACCTCAAGCTTAATGAGAAAATATACTATGGTGATGCAAAGTTAACAAGTGCAGAACTTATTCACTAATTAAGGAGGGTCTTGCATATAAAAATTTTATGAATCTAATATTTATGCACAGAACATTCTGGTTCATGTGCAGATGTGTACTGTCACTTTAATTTTTGTTTGGACACATGCATAGCGCTGTTACTGCTCCTTCTGTCTTTTAAAGTTCTAGAAAAAAGAAACGCGAGGCATTTAAATCCCAAAAAGTGGCATTAAATCCTGTCGACTAACCATTCTTTGCAGCCATGGATCTTGCTAAGCACTATTCTATAAAAATGCATGTACACATTTTTATTTACATGATTGAAAAGGGGATAAGGCCATAGGAAGGGCATAGGCAGGTCCAAGGCATTCACAGTAGCCAAGGGGGCCAACCTCCTAAGTGGGAGTTTTAGGCCTGCCCCATCCTGCCTTTCTCTGCCCATAACTCTGCCCAGCCCTGTCCACAACTCCACCAAGCCCCATCCATAGCAGCACTACTACTACTATTAATTATTTCTATAGCGCTAGCAGTAGGGTTAGCAGACTTCCCCAGACATGTCCTCCTATCGACATCTGGATGGTCCAGATGGCTTTTCAAAACCTGGCACTTTGGCTGGGTTTTGAAAAGCTTCCCGACAAAATCACATTGGGAAGGGGCATCCGAGCATGTGCATTTGCGCGTGATGTCATTGCATCGCATCTGCACGGATATTGTCTGTGGGTGGGGGTGGGGAGTGGAACAGGGCGTGACAGAGGCAGAACTTGGCATTCCTGGGGGCATGGCCATGGGTTCAGATTTTCCTGAAGGAAAATCTGGTAACCCTAGCTAGCAGCAGCTTCTCCTTCTAATGACAGCAGAAAAGATCTTCCTAAAATGCCATTTCCTGCTGCCGATGGTCCTCTACAATGGTAATGCGGGGGATGACCTGCAAAAGCGGGAGTCTCTCTGAAAGCAGGAGACTTGGCAGGTTTGCAGTCAGTCAAGATGTGCACAGTGTTATAGAACGTGGCAGATTCACACCTAATGTGGGCAGAAGGATTTACACCAGGTTTCGGTTAGCGTAAATCCTTGTGCCTAAAAGTAGGGCATCAATCTCAGAGATACATGCTATTCTATAAATGTCACTCAACTCAGAGCACCATTTGTGGAATAGCACTCATTGTTTACCAAATTTATTCCTATATGTATAATTTATGCACATAAAGTTACGAACAAAAAAAAAAAGTTAAGTAGAGTTTCAATTTCTCTTATAATTTGGAATTTGGCTTGTTTAAAAAAAGTCATGTTGTAGATTTTTCTCAGCCTTGTTACTACAGTGTTTCCCCAAAAATAAGACCTAGCATCATTTTCAGGGTACATCTTAATATAAGCCCTACCCCAAAAATAAGCCCTAGTCCCAGGATTCGCAAGTAACTCTTTAATCCGCCCCCCACCACCACCACGCAGCCGAACCCCTGCTGACCCTCCATCCTTCCCTCCCCGCCGACCGCGAGCGAGCCCTATCTTCAACCAAAGCAGTGTCGGGCCGGAAGCACTCTAAACAGGCTGTTTCAGCTTTGCCTATCTGGGATTTCACTCTGCAATGTTACTGATCAGTAACATGGCAGAATGAAATCCTCGGCTGCAATAGAGAGACCAAGTTCTGGATGCTGTAGGCGATTGCTTCCTGGAACAACTTGTCAAGGAAAATATGAGAGGAAATGCAATTCTGGACTTAATTCTAAATGGACTACGAGGACCAGCGCAAGGTGTAGAAGTAGAAGAGACGCTGGGAAGCAATGATCACAATATGATTCGCTTCAACCTGGACATGGGCAAAACATCGATGCAGAACGACAGCCACGGCACTGAACTTCCAAAAAGGGAATTACAAAGGGATGAGACTCGTGGTGGGGAAGAAGATTAAGAAGAGGATAAGCACTGTAAAAACGCTAGAACAAGCATGGGCCCTTTTTAAGGACATAGTCACCAAAACGCAAAATCTATATATACTGCGTTTTAACATGGGATCCAAGATTAAAAAGAATAAAGAACTAGCGTGGCTCACTGTAGCGGTGAAGGAAGCGATAAGAGACAAGAAGACTTTGTTTAAGGAATCGAAAAGGTCAAAAATGGACGAAAACTGGAAAAAGCACAAACGACATCAAAGCGGGTGCCATAAGAGGCGGTAAGAGGGTCCAAAAGAGACTACAAGGAAAAAATAGCCAAGGAGGCAAAAAACTTCAAGCTGTTCTTTCAATTATATTAAGGGGAAACGACCCGCGAAGGAAGTGGTGGGTCCGTTGGATGACCATGGAATAAAGGGAGTGCTAAAGGAGGACAAAGCCATCGCCGACAAACTGAACACATTTTTTGCGTCTGTATTTACCGAAGAGGATATACACAACATATTGGAAGCCGACAGGCTATATGCAGGAAATGAAGACGGGAAACTGACAGGGTTGAAGATTGGTCTAGAAAAGGTATGCAGGCAGATTGAGAGGCTTAAAAATGATAAATCCCTGGTACTGGATGGCATCTATCTGAGGGTAATCAAGGAACTGAAAGGGGCTATAGCTGAACTGCTTCAACTAATAGCCAATCTGTTGATCAGATCGGGAAGGATTCTGGAAGACTGGAAAGTGGCGAATGTTATGCCAATCTTCAATAAAGGTTCGAGGGGAGATCCGGGAAACTACAGACCGGTGAGTCTGACCTCAGTACCAGGAAAGATGGTAGAGGCACTGATAAAGGACCGCATCATTGATCACCTTGACGGATAAAATCTGATGAGGACCAGCCAGCACGGCTTCAGCAAAGGAAGATCTTGCTTGACGAACTTGCTACACTTCTTCGAGGAAGTAAACAGGCAGATAGACAAGGGTGACCTGGTCGACATTGTATATCTGGATTTTCAGAAGGCGTTCGACAAGGTTCCGCATGAACGACTACTTTGAAAAGTTGTAAGCCATGAAATCGAGGGTGAAATACTCGCGTGGATTAAAAACTGGCTTGCGGATAGGAAACAGAGAATGGGAGTAAATGGACAATACTCGAACTGGAAAAGCGTCACGAGTGGAGTGCTGCAGGGTTTGGTGCTTGGACCCGTGCTCTTCAACATATTTATAAACGATCTGGAAATTGATACAACGAGCGAGTTGATTAAATTTGCAGATAATACGAAGTTATTTAGAGTAGTGAAGACGCAGGAGGATTGCGAAGACCTGCAACGTGACATAAACATGCTCAAGAATGGGCTGCGACATGGCAAATAAGGTTTAACATGGATAAATATAAGGTGATGCATGTCGGTAACAAAAATCTTATACACAAATATAGGATGTCCGGTGCAGTACTTGGAGAGACCCCCCAGGAAAGAGACTTGGGAGTACTGGTTGAAAAGGGCGAACAAAATGCTAGGAATGATTAAGAAGGGGATCGCAAACAGATCGGAGAAGGTTATCATGCCGCTGTACCAGGCCATGGTACACTCTCACCTGGAATACTGCGTCCAGCACTGGTAGCAGTACATGAAGGACACAGTACTACTCGAAAGGGTCCAGAGAAGAGCGACTAAAATGGTTAAGGGGTTGGAGGAGTTGCCATACAGTGAGATATTAGAGAAACTGGGCCTCTTCTACCTTGAAAAGAGGAGACAGAGAGGACATGATTGAAACATTCAAGATAATTAAGGGAATAGACTTAGTAGATAAAGACAGGTTGTTTACCCTTTCCAAGGTAGAGAAAACGAGAGGGCACTCTTTAAAGTTAAAAGGGGATAACTGGAACGCTCTTCCCAAGGGTGTTACAGGGGAAAACTCCCTCCAGGGATTCAAGACAAAGTTAGACAAGTTCCTGCTGAACCAGAACGTATGCAGGTAAGGCTAGTCTCAGTTAGGGCACTGGTCTTTGACCTAAGGGCTGCCACGTGTGTGGACTGCTGGGCACGATGGACCACTGGTCTTACCCAACAGCGGCATGTTTTTAGGAGGAGATGGAAAGGGGAAAGAAGCTTTAACTTTTAGTCAGCCACCAATTGCAAAGCTAACTCAAGTTAAGTGCGGGGATTGTAGGAGTACAGGATCCTGTGTGGCTGCTCCTGTCACCCTGCTTAAAGCTGGCCTTGAACCCAGTCTGCATGTACCCTGAGGCCAGCCACTGGGCACTGCTGATGTGTGATGGCTTGGACTCAATTCCAGCCAGGGACTGTGAAAGGTACCTATCTAAGAAGCTCTTGGGGCATCAATCCAGATCCTCTACAAGGCCACATGCAGTACTGCCACTGAACTGGCCCTTCTAAAACTTATTTTTATCATTCTCTTTGCTTCTTATAGTCTACAATAGAGAATGACGAGAGGACAAATTTTTCCCCGTCTCTGCAGGAATTAATTTTCCCATCCAGACCGGCGAGTTTTTTTCCTGTCCCTAACCCGTTCCTGCAAGCTCTGTCCTCATCTGCACAAGCCTCAAACACTTTAAAATCATGTGTTCGAGATTTGTGTGGTTAAGGGTTGAGCTTAAAGGAATGGGACAGGGACAGCGACAAAACGTGTGAGGATAGGACAGGGAAATTGAGTTCCTGCAGGGATGGAGAAAAATTTGCCCCCATGTCATTCTCTAATCTTCAATCCTTGATGCCATTCTGTCTGTCCAGAAATGGGTACAAGATTCTAAATGTGGCCTCCTAATTCCTTAGCATGTTTGATTTCCTCCATTACCCTAGTTGATGGCTATTTCTAAACTTACCTTTTGCCTTCAGCATTGACTCTTGAGGTTATGCTGTGTGCCTACAGTAACATTTTCATTTAGCAAATCAAAAAAATCAATCATTTCAGATGGCTTCAAATAAGAGGTGCTGTAGTCTGAGAATAAAATGCTGATTCTGCCGTACTTTCATGTTGTGTATGTCAGAACCTTGTCTTTCTTACGACTGGGTCCCATCAGTCAGGACTCAATGTGTTACTCTTAGATAAGAACCCACATTGGGTTCTAGCAGTGGTTCCTGAACTAAGAGTTAGGACCCCAAATGATCTTCCTCCTCTGGACTTCTACTTATGTTCAGAAGTGACAGTCAGCCTATGTGAATGTTTAATTCACAGGCCCTGACACTCTGTTCCTGTTAGTTTGGAAATCCATGGAGAGTACCATGGTCTGTGAATGCATGCGAAAACACAGGGCCCTCCCTCTGCATCTCCACTGTGACCTATACTTACTGCCAGTCAGCATGGGGCCTGTGTGGGCTAAACATTCAAGGCCCCGTCACTCTCTTCCTGTTAAAACTGGAAATCCATGGAAGGTATTAGGTTCTCTGTGAGTGCACACAGGCCGCCTGCTAACTGTTGCGCTTTTCATGTTTTGTATAGATGGGGGAGGGGAGGTCTACCATTATGTCTCCATTGTTATCTAGGGTCATGTGACTTAAGTTTTAAAATGGGGGTCATATTGGATAAAAGTATGAAAAGCAATTGGGTTAGAAGTAAAGGCTAAATGTTACAAAAATAATAAATTACAACCAGTTTTTAGATTTCTTATCTTACATGTAAAGAAACATGAAAGGCCTTTAGCTGACTTATTACTTGTCAGACTGCCTTTCTTCATAATGCTGACATGGGCTGAGAATATGCAAGTCATCCCATGAAACTTAAACTGGACTCGGTGTTCAAGCAGGCACAGATCCGGTATAAGATAAACACATTCTTGAAAAGTGCCTTAGCCTTGAACTGAAGGGGAGTTCACCAGCAATCATGCTAACATTTAATGTTTTTTCCCTCCAGCCAGCAGTGAAATACTGAAAATTAAAATGCAATTGGAGTATATAGGTGATTTGTACATACTGTTTCTACTGGCACACATTCAATATAAAAATCAAAATATACAAATCCCTTATCTGTAGTCGCACACTCTCCCCAGGAAACAAATAAAGCTAGAATGCTATCTCGGTATACATTCAAAACAAATGCTATACATAAATAGGACTCGGGTCTCTGACACTGCACAGCCTTTGAAATTAATAAACTGTCCAGGAGGTAGGAAAAAGCCTCAGAACCCCTCCCACACCGGCCAATAAAAGTGTGGAAGCAACTTACAGGGGTAAGTGTACCTCTTTGGCATAAAAATCCTCCAACTGGACTTCACCCAAAAAGAGCCTTGTGCAATGCAGAGAACAAAAGTCATGAAAGCAGGAAAAGTAGAACTTGAATACTTATCCAAATAGGAAATCCACCACACATTGACAGTGGCCAGCATTTTGCCAGTCTCGGCTGCCTTAGGATGTGAAGGTATAAAAGGATTCCCACATTTGCACTCTGCTTAGCAACCTGGCGGCTTCACATTCAACGTAATACATTTGGGTTGCTCCCTGAAAGTGGTTTATGGAATATTTTCTTCCTTATTTTTCATCACATCTGAAATATGCTTTTGCAGTGATTCATTCTGGCCTTCTGTCCATCTATCCAGAAGCACAATAGCTTCCAATAAAGTGTATGAATCAGGTTTGGACTCCCAGAGAGTCAAACCATTATTTTCCTGACTCTGAAGTCACCTCTTGTTGTTTTTGATCCTCCCACGCAGTTGGGACCAGGACTAGGAACTGATGCCATAAGATTTAATTTTTACCTAGCCCAGGAATTTGTCCACTGTTTTAAAACCATCCTTCCACAATTGCTCTGTTTGGTCATTGTAATGATGGTCCTCGGTCAGAGGTCATGCCCCAGTACTGCGAGACATGCATGAAACAAAAATACATTCTACTTAACTTAATACACTTGGGGCCTGTTTTACAAAGCCGCGGTAACGGCCCCAAAGCTCAAAGAGATTTAAAGGGCTTTGGGGCCATTGCCGCGCGGCAGCCACTAGAGCAGCTTTGTAAAACAGGCTGTTGATGTGCTTGATATTTGAAATGAGAAAGCCAGACCATAAATGCTCCCAGCTATTGAACTGATATGTTTCATCTGATTCATGGTGGTTCTGGGTCAATAATTGAACAACAAGGCTTTTTTTTTTTCTGTTTTTCTCACTTGAGTGTGGGTATGCTCCAGTTCAAATTCTGTTCTGATTCAGAACTAATAAAGATTTGATCCTGCTTTATATTCAAAGTCAGGTTCAATTTTACTGTCTTCCCCTACTGAACATTTCTACAGTTCAAAATGTGAAAAGCTGAAATGGGTCTGACTAGCTTGTTTTAATGAAGAGAGAGGGAGGATATGATTAATTGATTGATTTATAAACTGCTTTAATCTAAGCGGTGTACAAAATATCATACATACACCAACAAAACATCATAAAAAATACTACAATAAAATCAACTTAATCTTTCCAATTCCCCCTTAATACCAAAGTTTACTGAAATCCAGAAAAAGCAAAACCCACTGAGTTTAGAGAAAGGCGTCTACAAATAGTTGTGTTTTTAATAATTTCTTAAATGACGTACGATCTTTGCATAATTTCATTGTTCCCGGGATGGAATTCCAGAGGTTTTTACCAGCAATGGAAAAAGATACCAGATTTTGCATCTGGGAAAAGAGGATGCATGGCTCCGCCCCTGGGCCCACCCCATTCCGCTTCCCAACCCCGGCCCACGCAAACTTTGTCTCTTCGGGCCGAGTCTGGAGTGTATCTGTGTATGCGCATTTGTGGTGTGATGACATCGTATGCATGTGCAGATGCACTCCAAACTCAGCCCTAATCTCAACAGCTTTTCAAAACCTGGACGAAGTGCCAAGTTTTGAAAAGTCATCTGGACAGTCCTCTAAAAAGAGGACATGTTCGGGTAAATCCAGATCTCTGGTAACTCTATTCTAGAAGGCAGGATGTAAATAGATCACTTTATTGATGAATAATACACCCTTGGCTCTGCCCTCACAACTCCCCCTTTGTGTGCCTTCGTCATGTTGAGGCCTGTCCTTGGCTTCCGATTCAGTAACCCTATTCTAGAGCCCATGGGCTCTAAAATCTGGTCAACAGATCTTACTCTTAATGAGAAGCACAACTTCGTCCCTTCCAGGAACTGCGAGTGCTCCCTCTGCAGCATCCCCTGGCTTAACCAACCTAGAATATGACAGCCCAAATCTGGGACAAACTATGGACTTTCTGCATAGCCATCAAGCTGCCCATGACTATCCCTATTTGCTGAATATCTGATCCAGCTTGGTCTGATCAAGTAGGTTTCCTGATGTCTATGCCAATACATTGCATGTTTTCAACCCAGGCAATGAGTCACTCAGCCAGTCAAGTTTTCCAGAAACCCACAATGAATTTGTATGAGATAAATTTGCATATAATGGAGGTTTGCATACAATGCAGATTTATTCATCCATATTCATTGTATTTATCTTGAAAACTTGACTAGCTAGCTGTGTCCCAAAAATTGTGTTGAGAACCCCTGGCATAATGCTTTAGAAATATAGCCTATTTTTGAAAATGGTTATTTTTGACTTTAAAAACATCTTTCAGAAACTTTATACTTGTTGACTATTACATGTTCTATATTTCTGTCTTGTTTTTCCACTACAAATGAGTTTGATGTAATATCCTAATGTGCTCTATAGTCTTTTATCCTTTCAATATGTTAAGATCTTAAAACAGAGAAGTGTTTAGTCGGCTTTGATCAGTGGAGAGTATGCCAGGAAGGCATCTTTAATTTCTTGTTTACCCTGCACATGCTGAATGCATTGGTCAGCATCCAAAAAGCTTCTCTGCTGACAAATTATTCCACAGCCAAGCCCAGCTAGATCAATGCACTGGATAGACATGACCACCAATGCAGAGATTTATAACATAAATCATAACTCATTTATAAGCATAAAAGAATACAAGTACAAATCATTCCTGTACCTTCAATTGTTTTTGGTTTTTTTTATGTGTATGCTCTGTAACTAAACAAGACTGAGTGTTGGATGCACTAAAAATGATGGTTAAGACTGTGTGGGTCGCTGTGGGCCAATTTTTTGACAGATTTTCAAAACGGCAATCAATGTTCAAATGGCTTCCCATGCAAATGACTTTTGCGGGAGTCTGTTATAATCCCATCCAATTGATTGTTCAGAAAGTGACTTGCATACACATAGAGCTGGCAGGGGAATCCACAAAGCAGCCTCCTGCCTCTCAGCTGTTCAGGGCAGGAAAACCTTTATTTATTTTTTTCTTTCTAATGGCACAGATGTTGTGCATGTTACATATGCACAATACCTGTCCCCATTAAAAAAAACAAAA
The DNA here is from genome assembly GCF_902459505.1 of Geotrypetes seraphini. Classification (NCBI taxonomy): domain Eukaryota; kingdom Metazoa; phylum Chordata; class Amphibia; order Gymnophiona; family Dermophiidae; genus Geotrypetes; species Geotrypetes seraphini. The sequence continues at coordinate 99,460,403 of NC_047090.1, read as the reverse complement.
CTGTGCCGTCTCCGACAGCTGCACCCTCCCCCTACACAACGGACCCTGAAAAAAAGAGCAACAGGAGGGATGCCCACTCCCTCCTGCTGCCAGGTGGCTCACCACAGAACCAATCCTTGATGCCACAAACCCTTCCAAGCCATGAATTACCTCCCCTTCCCCACCCCCGAACTTTGGGGAAAAAAAATCAGCAGGAGGGATGCCCCCCTATACATTTATTTCAACTAATTTTTGTCTGAGTTCTTTTATTATAACATAATAAAGGTCTGCACATCTTTAATAGTCCATGTTGACACACAAACATTGATGATGATCATTGGTCACAGATGGAAGTAGATCTTATAACTTATGCTCTTATAATCCAGTTTGAGTGTTTTGTCAACTGATATTATTGCCATATTTGGATTACTGCAATTTTATTTACTGTGGAGCATCTGAAAAGGTTTTTACTAGATTACGTTGTTTCAAAATACAGCTGCTAGACCAATGCTGATAAATAAAGATCTGTATTGATAGTTTGATTCTATTGGTCCAAAATCTAATTTTTATATTCCTTTTATCATTGTACTGTTTGCATTTTCCCCTGTGTTTCTCTGTATGTTTATCATCTTGATTCCACACTCGCCTTTTCCATTTAACATACGTTATATCACTCCTGTCTCCCGTTTCTCCAGTTCATCTTACACTTTCCATTGTTCTCACCTCAGCTGTCCATCTGTCACTGCATCCTACTCTTTTTTTACAACCCTCTATCAGTTGACCTTTCATACTCTGCAATCTGCATCTCCCTTACATCTCAATTTACCACCCTTCCATTTCTTCTGCCCTCGCTTCTATTTTAGCAACATTTTCCTTACACTTCCAAATCCCTCACCCTCCAACTCCCAATTCTCTTGCTCTGCTTTTACTCCTCAGCAGCTTCTACCCTCCTGTGACCCTGCAACATCTACCACTTCTTCCTCCAGCTCCTTCAATTACCACACTCATGCTTTAGAGCAGTGTATCAAACTGTGTGCCTCCTGAGATATCTGGCATGCCGTGACACACTGACGAGGAGGAGAGTCATTCACGCCGGCTGCCTGCTTACAGGACATGCCTCTCACCGCGAGAGGCATATCCTGTAGGAAGTCAGCTGGCGCAGCTCACTCTCCTCCTGACCGGCGCCTCTCCTCTTCTGATAGCAACTCCCGGATGGCTGTAACAGCAGGGTCATGGCAAGACGGGTCTCCACGCATGCGTGGACATTGACACGATGACATTGACTTCCGGGTACTTTCCGGTCGGGGCACTGCATTTAGTGTGCCACCGGCCAGAAAAGTTTGCGAGATACTGCTTTAGAGAGAGAGAGAGAAAAAAAAAGCAGATAGAGTTAAGCTCTTGGAAGTCACAGCAGGACCAGCACTAGAGAGAGGAGGGACTCATGGTCTTCATTTTGCTGGTTGTAAGCCAGGTATTATGCCAAAGTGAGGGATAAACTATGCTGTGAAGGGGCAGGGAATAGAGCATATCTATTGATATACACAATAAAGATGGTGAGACCCACTGGTACAACTCCAAAATAGCGAAAAGATCCCACCGTTCAAAGCTTTGAACAGTGGGATCTTTTTGTTATTTTAAAGGAGCACATCCCCGGCTCCTCTTGCTGACCTACAGATGCATTCTCAGCTGCCCTCCGCTACCTGCCCCATGCCCCCCCCTCCCTGTGAACTGTGCTCAGTTGGTGGTCCCCTCCTGCCTGTCTCCTTCTCCTCTGCCAACTCCAGACTCAGTCCCTTCTATCTTGATGTGCCACATGCCTGGAACAAACTGCCCAAATCCCTAGGGCGGGCTCTGTCTCTGACAGCATTCAAGTCCAAGTTAAAAGCCCACTTCTTTGAGAATGCTTTCAACTCCTAGCTCCTCTTACCTTGGGTTCTGCTTCCCCAACCTTATATGTCATGTCTCTGGCCAAGTTAAATTGTAAGCTCCTCCGAGCAGGGACTGTCTATTATACGTCAAAATGTACAGTGCTGCGTAAGCCTTTCAGCTCTATATAAGTGATAATTAGTATTACTAGGGAGGATGACCTCTGCAATGACAATGGAAGATGGACCTCTGCATAGAAAGCAAATTCAGGCCTATGAAAACAGCAAGATGAGGAGGAAGAGAATTCATGAATGCATGCACCCCCACCTCTTCATGTATTTCCTCAAATACACCTGACATAATGTTTGTGGTGTGACAAGCTTAAGAATAGCACATCCATGTTCTATTCCGTTGGGTGGGGAGATGACTGGAGACCCATGCTGGTGGAGGAGTACTTTAAGGATTAAGTTCTCCCCACCCACTATCACCAAGGATGATGTTAGGCTTGCAAACTATTAATTATTATAAGGCATATCCCATATTTTGATTTTTAAAAAGTTGTTCATTGCAGAATGGAAACACTTCCTTATTTGGATGTATTGCATACCTTTTCAGTAATGCCTCAAGATGAGTTGCACTCAGGTCCAGTAGATATTTCCTTGTTCTCGGAGAGCTCTTGATCTAAGTTTGTACCTGAGCCAGTTGAATATGAATTGACTTGACTAAGGTCATAAAAAGCAACAATAGGATTTAAACCCTGGCTTCCCTAGTTCTTAGCTCATTGAGTTACTCCTCCACTCCATTTTTTTATCACACTGTTGGCAGCCCTTATTAGTGTATTTGCAGGCAGTAGGTCAGAAGCACTTATATATAACACCTCATCTTCTAAGCTCAGCTGAACTACTCTAGGAAGCAAATTACACATTCCAGAGGCCAATGGTGCAATGAAACTCATCTTAGTATATTCGAGAACAGAGACCAAATTAAAAGGTCAGATTATAAAATTTATCTACTGTACAAAAACAATTCTTGTACTTTTTTTCACCTTTCTACTTTGAACAATACCCCATCCTCACAATTATTAATAATAATAATAATAATAGCTTTATTCTTCTATACCGCCAATAATCATGCGACTTCTAGGCGGTTTACATTTGAAGAGAGCTGGACAATCAGCCAGTTACAATATGCAGATAGTCAATGAAATTACAGTATGTAGAATCTTGAAATACAGCGAAATACAATATACAGTTTGTTAAGTATTTTCAGAGGGGACATGTTAGAAATAGGAGCAAATTACAAAATACAGTTTGTTAAGAGTTTCTGTGGGGCATTGGATAGAAATAGAAAAGAAAAGGATTAACAGAGTTACTATTTAGGTGATATATCTGTCGAATAAGGCAGTTTTTATGGCTTTTCTAAAAACGACGTAGGTCAGTCTAGCTCCATTAATGTAGACAGCACAATCCATTTATTTTAACCTACTCTTGTAGTGCTGTAAGAAACTGCCCTCCAGAAGATCCACCAAGCTGAGAGAGGGAGATTCACAATAGATATGCCTCAACTTATCTTTTGGAGCAATCCAAAGGTATATATTTTAACATACAATTTGGGTTTGCTTGCCTTTTTTTTTAATTTCAGGTTGCAGCGTGTATGACTTTGGAGATCTGACTTTCCCTCAAGTGCCCAATGATGAGCTCTACAAGAATACCATCAAGTACCCTCGCTCAGTTGGCTTGGCTGCTCAGATCCTGGCTGATGCGGTTCACAATGCAGTAGGCACTGGGCACATGTGCTTAACCCTGGGTGGAGATCACAGGTGAGTGTCATCTGAAATATGAATCATTGCTTTACAGGGTGGAGCAGGGACAGATTTACGTGTATTGTGGTATTTAAGCTGTAATAAGTACCTCGATTAAGTATGATGGAAATTTTAGGTTTAATAATTCTCCATGGTAGCAAGGCCTGAGGCACCTTGTAATGCGAGGCTCTATGCTGTAGTTTGTCTAGCTCATACGTAAATCCAACACTGCATAGAGGTGGGGCATTAGTCTCATTCCCATCTATCATATTTATTTGCTACCTTTTGCTTAATTTTTTTTTTTTTTAATGAAAAATCAAAGGGTAAATTATGTGGATAATTCAACATGAAGCAGAAAGAATGAATAAGAATGGCAGCTGAAAGTCTTTACAAGTTTAAACCAGATTACGACAGGTAGTTACAGTTGGTAAGGGTAGAAAGCTGAAAGCCTTGGGTGTGGGAAAAGTGTGAAAATGGAGCTAGAGCTGGGTGGAACTATTTTTCGCACAAAACCAGGAAACATTCTATTTGCTAACACAAGTAAATGAACAGAATGAAGACAATTTTGATTACTTTTGAAAGGAATCAGCATTAGAAATGGAGCACTGTGACCGAGTAGTTAGCACAGATACCCAGTGGTCAGTAGCAGAGAGTGTGGCACAATGGTTAAAAGCTACAGCCTCAGCACCCTGAGGTTGTGGGTTCAAACCCACGCTGCTCCTTGTGACCCTGGGCAAGTCACTTAATCCCCCCTCCATTGCTCCAGGTACATTAGACAGACTGTGAGTCTACCGGGACAGACGGGGAAAAGTGCTTGAGTACCTGAATAAATTCATGTAAACTGTTCTGAGCTCCCTTGGGAGAACAGTATAGAAAATTGAATAAATAGTGTAAAAAAACTTCAGCCTCTGATAACCAGAGCTGGTATTTTGACATCATAATGCCTCATTCCACCAATGCCTAAGAGCCTACCTCATCAGTGATGTCACAATGGCTTAATTGTCCTATACTTGGCTCACTTTTACTACATTTTGATTTCTAGAGTGGCATAGTGGTTAAAGTTACAGCCCCAGCACCCCGGGGACAGACAGGGAAAAATGCTTGAATAAAATTAATGTGAACCATTCTGAGCTCCTTTGGGAGAATGGCATAGAAAGATAAAAGTACTGCTACTCTATTGTGCCCTCTCCTATTTCACCCATTTCAGCTTGGCAGTAGGATCAATCAGTGGCCATGCCCAGCAGTGCCCAGATCTTTGTGTGATCTGGGTGGATGCACACGCAGACATTAACACACCTCTCACCACAGTGTCCGGAAACCTCCATGGGCAGCCAGTGTCCTTTCTCTTACGAGAACTTCAGGATAAGGTATAGTATGTTTTCTCATTTGTGGAGTTTATATTTAGTACAGTTTCATGTTCCAGCAAGCTGAGAGGCTTGGCAGAGGCAGGTCCTCCATGGCTTCTCCCATTGGCTGCTACAGGCAAAGTATCCAGCAAAGCAGCTGCAATTTCATTCCTTTGTGATCTCTAGAAGTGCGTTAATTATTGAAGAGGAATTTATTTCAGCATTTTAATTAATCCTTGCTCTTTGTGTCTTGTTATGGTATCATGTTTTGCTGAATGCATTTAGCATGTCCAGCATAGCTTTTGACTGTATATTATAGCCTATCGCCATAAAATAAATTTTGCCATTAGAAAAGTAATACAAAATAGGAAGTGTCCAATTACCTATGTAATTTGTAGCACATTGCATCTGATTTCATTTTTTTGTGATAATAGGGGAAACAAAATTATAGAACTAAAGTATCACACTGGACAGCTCCCTTGCTAGAGTCGTGCTTCAAATTGGTCAGGTCCGGCATGGAGAATGTATTGTTCTTACCAATATTATCTTGGTGTAATGGGCATCTCTGTTCTGTGTCCAAAATCTATTTTACAGTGCCTTGACTAGTTTCAGCCATATTTAAACTTTAAGACATGGGGGGGGGGGGGGGGAGGATGGAAGAGTGTTCAAGGCCAGCACATTGGACAATATTTGGGGCATTGTAAAATATGCCAGCAAGCCCGTGTTCATTTTAAAGGGCCCAGTGCGCTCTCTTTGATGGGGTTTTATAGAATATTTATATTATAGAATAGTCTTTATAGAATATTTTTAAAAAATATTTCCAGCGAAGCCTCTACCTAGAGTCTCTGTCCAATATGGTGCTTTTATTTTTATTCTAATTAGGTATCCTATTGTATTATCTTTTCCCCTTTTCCATTATACAATTTTAGTTGGTTATTGTAAACCACTTAGATATAGTTTTATAGGCAGTATATAAAATAAAATAGAAATATTAAAATATGAATGGTGATAAATTCTAGATTAATAATACCATGTGTAAAAGTATGCCAAAACCACGTTTCATCCATCACTTTTTAGAACAGACTGGCTTTGAGGAAATAAGAGCCAGAGTTTTTTTATGTACTTTTCATGTGCAGCTCTCTTGTTCCTCAACACTAAATTAATCACCGTAGCTAGAGGATGACTAGCTAGCTAGCCGGCTGGCCTATCCAACCATCAGTCAAACAATTGTGTTTAATGCTGTGATATTTATTTTTTATTTTATTTCTTCCAATTGTGTGTCGCACATACCTATACAAGCTCTAGGCGACATTACAGAGGAAGGGGTTAGAAGAGGGCAGGAAGGACTTTGGAGGGCAGGAAGTAGTGGAGAGAAGAAAAGCATGTAGAGTATTTCATAGAAATTCTTAACTTTACAGATAGGAGCACCATCTATGTAAATATTATCTAAATGAATTAAAGTAATATGTAAATAGGAATAGAAGAGAGGAACCATTAAATAATAGAATTCAGCGAAATTCAATTAATAAAATAAAATGAATAGGGGTAAAAACAATGGAATAAAATTTTAAAATAATTCATAAACAAACTGGGGGAAAAAATGAAATAAGTCTGCCAGAAGTCCAATTTCCAGAGGCAGCTCTGTTGCCTCAACATATTTTAAATAATCTCAACGGCAAAAGTCCAGATGGGACAGATATCTGCTCAGGCTTTCCAGCTACTGGAGTCCCGACAAAATGGATTCTACTCCTCTGAAATGGCACAATGCTCATATGCTGGACTCCAAAGGAACCCTAAAGGGGCATTGGAATAGAGAGTTGCGCGGGGACAGAAATCCTACCTGTCCCTCCCCACCCTTCCCCGCCAAAGTCCCACCCGTCCCCGTGAGGACTCCCACCTGTCCCCGCAAGGAATCCCTCTATCCCCACCCGTCCCCGTGAGGAATCCCCTCCGTCCCCGCCCATCCCCGCGAGGAATCCCCTCCATCCCCGCCAGTCCCTATAAACTTCAGAAATAGATATTTCATTTAATTATGCTACTGAATTAAAGGCTCTGGTAGAAACCCATTTAAAAATAAGCAAAAAGACTTTATTAATTTGGAAATATTAATTGGAAAGAATACATACTTTGTAAACGGGTTTCTACCAGAACCTCTAATGTTTATAAATTTTTATCAACACAACTAATATACTACTTTATCCTGAAGCAAAAAAAAAAGAAATATAATTTTTTTTCCTACCTTTGTTGCCTGGTTTCTGCTTTCCTCATGTTTGCATTCAATTCCTTCCATCCACTATCTCTCTTCTCTCTGCGTCTTCCATTTGCTCTGTTACTGTGCCTCTCCCTTTCTCCCCCCTTCAAAATTGATCTGGCACCCATCTTTTTCCCTCCGCTCCCCCCATAGTCTGGCACCTCTGTCTTCTTCCCTGCCAGCGTCTTCTCCCCACTCCCTCTTCCCCATTTCCTTTCAGCATCCTTCTCCCCACTCTGCCTTCCCCATGTCCTTTCAGCGGCCTTCTCCACCCCTGTTTTCCCCATGTCCTTTCAGCAGCCTTCTCCACCCCTTTGTCTTCCCCATGTCCTTTCAGCAGCCTTCCCCCCCTCCTCCCGTTTTCCCCATGTCCTTTCAGCGTCCTTCTCCACCCCTTTGTCTTCCCCAGTGCTTTCAGCGGCCTTCTCCCCCCCTCAGTTTTACCCATTTCCCTTAAGCGTCTTTTCTTCTCCACTCCACCTTTCCTCCCTCCCTGCCCCTTACCTTTGTGGCACTTCCACACCTGACCGACAACAGAACAGGCTCGGTCGGACAAATCTCCCTGTCCTGTAGCCGCAAATCTAAATTACCTTCTTACAGCAGCTGGAGTATTGAAGCTGCTGTAAGAGGTAATTTAGATTCGCGGCTACAGGGCAGGGAGGTTTGTCGGCCGGTCCTGTTGTCGGTCGATTGGGGGACCTGACTGGCTGTGCACACTCCCCGGGGCGCACCCCCCCCTCCTCTTTCGTACGCCATTGCCTTCTTCCTACCTGCCCTGCTGCACACAGCCGACCGGAAGTCTTCCCGATGTCAGCGCTGACGTCGGAGGAAGGGAGGGCTTTGCTTAAGCCCTCCCTCCAACGTCAGCGCTGACATTGGGAAGACTTCCAGTCGGCTGTGTGCTGTGGCAGGGCAGGTAAGGAGAAGCCTAGCCTCACGGCTCGAGTGCACTAGGGGGCATCCCCACGGGATCCCCGCGACCCTAGGGGGCATCCCCATGGGATCCCCGCGACCCAAGGGGGGAACCTGCAGGTCCCGCGGGATTCCCGTTGTCCCCGTTCCCATGCAGCTCTCTACATTGGAAAGGGGTGACAAGGCGCATCAATACTCCTGTGAAAGAGTATTATACATCGCCACTGTAGCAAAAAGAGTACTGAACCTTTATACAGCTTTCAGTGGAGGAGTCTAGTATCTGTCTTCCCCAAGACTACCCAGAGCACTGGTACTCCATTGTAGTAGCTTAGTTATAAGACAAAAAGAACGAGGCACTAAAAATGGAAGGTAAAACTTCTAGCTAGTTATCAAGAAAAATCGATAGTTCCAGCTATAATCATTTTTGAGCTGAAAACCCAAAAGATGCCCAGTAAACAAAATGTAAAAAAAAAATGCCTAAGCCATTTTTGGCACTATTTCTGTGAGTCTGCAGCTCTCATTACTGCCGAGCTTGGTTCTAAATTTAGTACAGCAATAGCAGAACTATTGGTGAATATTACAAGGTAGGGATTATATTACCTTGGAAAGCAGATGGCAGGCAGGACATGAGTCTCCAATCTTTCTATAGTGACAAATTCACTCTAAAATATCTGGGCTTTTTTTATCATTTTCTTTTATTTTTCTTCCCTTCCTGTGTGATATAAATAAGCTACTGTTTTGAAATTCAGAATATTTGCTTACAATGAATACTTTGAATGTGCTTCACATATTAAGATTAAAGTTAAGATTAAGGAGGTAATATAAAGAAGGCACCAAGCTGTAGCAGCCAGAATACATACAAATGACAGATCACTGTTGCACACACAGGCATGTCTGCACATACATGTGTAAATGACAATATTTTAACTACAAACTATTCTATTAAAGGCACCTGAAGGCAATGATGTGTAGCTTGAGGGTGAGTTTGGGTAGAGCAGGGGTCAGCAACCTCGGTTCTTAAGGGCTACACTCAGTCAAGTTTTCTGGATTTCCTCAATGAATATACATGAAATCTATTTGCAGGCACTGTGTTCATTATATGCAAATAGATTTCCACATAGTCTCTGGGGAAATCCTGAAAACCCAACTAGGTTGCAGCCCTCAAACTGAAGCTGACCATCCCTATGGCAGAGCATAAGTAGGGCACACAGTCACAGCTTAGAATATAGGCTAATGTATACAAATTCTTTTGTAAATTAAGTACAATCATTATTACAAGTTCTATAGCTGCTCTGAGTGATCACACCTTTATTCTAGGTGTGCAGGTGGCATGTTACACTAGTACTATATAAAGAAAAGTACATTTGTTCTTTTCATTATAGAATAGGCTACAGGTAGGCGCCCATTTATTAAACTGCCCTCTAAATCTGTCCAGTACTCAAATAACCAAAGTTGCCAACCTTTCTAGCTACAGCATGTTTCACTACAACATAAATGTGAAATTCTCATTTCTTATACTTTCAGGTGCCACTTCTTCCTGGGTTCTCCTGGACAAAACCCTGCCTCTCAAGATCAGACATTGTATATATTGGTTTAAGGGACATTGACCCTGCTGAGCAGTAAGTAATAATTGCTTTCTCTCTCTCTTTTTTTTGTCTGAGCCCACACTTTGTCATATAACATAAAATTAGGGCTAGTTGTGCGTTTTATCGTTAAGCCTCTAAAGGGGTAACCTGTATGGCTTGGACCTGATCTGAGCTCAGATTTGCTACAGGACACAGATATAACAGCAGAAGAGGTCAAGGAATGAGGTGACTGAAGATTGCATTCATATAAATACATTACCTTGCCTTGGTTACTGTCGCCCAAATAAGACTGAGATTTAAGGAAGAAGTTATAGCAGGACTACACTAACTGAGCAGTTCAAGATTCTGGGAAGGAAACTGAAGCTGAGAACACAGAAGATAGCATTCTCAGAGATCCTGCCAGTACCGAGGGCAGATGTGAAGAGGCAGTCCAAGCTACAAGCAATAAACGCATGGTTGAGGAGATGGTGTGAAGAGGAAGGTTTCCACTTTGTGAAGAACTGGATAACTTTTTTTGGGGAAGAACAAGCTCTTCAGGAGGGATGGACTACACCTGAGCACAGCAGGAACGAGACAGCTGGCGAACAACGTCAGGAAAGGAATAGAGAAGGCTTTAAACTGAGAAGAAGGGGAAAGCCGACAGTCGACCTGATGTCGACGGTTCGGACAAGAGTATCCAATGAAGATACTGAGCAGGAAAAATGCTGGGAAGAAACAAAAGACAAAGTACAGGGGTCCAAAGATCAAGAGAAACTAGAGAACAAAAAGAAGAGTAAACAGCAGGAGCTAGAGGAGCAGGTGGAAATGAGAAAACAGGTTGAGGACGAAAAAGATGCACCACAGGAAGAGGAAGAACGCAACGGAATCCAGGGCCTGGCAGCCCACGAAGGGGACGGCAAGAGGAGCAAATCACAAGGAAAAACAGCAGGAAAGAGAAAAAACCAGGACTTAAATTGCTTGTATGCGAATGCAAGGAACCTAAAGACCAAAATGGGAGAACTGGAAGTCACGGCCAAAAAGGAGGACCTAGACATCATTGGAATCATGGAAACATGGTGGACTGAGGAAAACAAATGGGACGTAGTACTGCCAGGGTACAAACTCTATAGGAGAGACAGGACTCACAAGAAGGGTGGAAGAAAACAAATAGAGGAGGGTGGAGGACTCACAAGAAGGGTCTTTAATAGGCTTAACCTCGAACATTCAATACTACCTAGACCATCACAAATCTGTCATTCTTTTCTCTTTAGACATCTCTGCCGCCTTTGATACCATCGATCACGATCTGCTTTTAAACAGGCTTGAAGAAATAGGAATAAATGAGAGAGTTCTTGCCTGGTTTACTTCTTACCTTGCTAACCGTACTTCTTTTGTCAGATTTAATAATGAAGAATCTACTTCTTATTCTTCATCATTTGGAATACCTCAAGGATCCATTCTGTCCCCTCTACTGTTTAACATTTTTCTCTCACCACTATTAGGAATCTGTCAGTCTATAGGCTTCATTCCATTTTCATACGCTGACGACATTCAACTCATTCATCCCTTGGACCCAGAAAATAACATTGAAATTACATCTATTAACCATAAATTGGAACAAATACAAAACTGGCTTAATTCAAACAAATTAGCGTTAAATATCAATAAGACCAAATCGATGTTATTCAATTGGAAAAAAGACATAATACTTTCAAAACCGTTCATCCTTAATAACATCCCACTTAATTTGGTATCCTCGGTCAAAATTCTCGGCGTAGTACTAGATGATAAATTAATTTACCACGAACACATTTCTCTTATCGTTAAAAACTGTTTCTTTAAATTACGTCAGATTCGCTCAATCGCCAAATTTCTTAGTTCAACTTCAATAAAAATACTTATTCACTCCTTAGTAATATCAAAAATTGACTACTGCAATGCTCTACTTATTAATATTACACAGAAAGAAAAAAGGAGATTGCAGTTAATACAGAATACGGCCATAAAATTAATTTATAACGCGAAAAAATATGACCATGTTTCCCCACTACTAAAAGACGCTCACTGGCTACCAATCGGCCATAGGATTATGTTCAAAATAATGCTTCTCATTTTCAAAACTTTAGCATCCAACGAACCACAATTTATTTCTAGATCACTAATCCCATACAAAACCCAACGCCCACTTCGATCATCCGATCAAAATCTACTTTCTGTACCCTCTTTGAAAATTATAGGGACAAGGAGATCAAACATGTTCACAGTGATGGGACCACAATGGTGGAACGCCCTTCCTCAGTATATTAGAATTGAACACGACATCGTAACATTTAAAAAACTTTTAAAAACTTATTTATTTAATGATGCTTTTAACACTTGAAATTTATTTGCTTTAGGGACACTTCTTAAATTGTGCTTTGGTTTTATAACCCCGTACCTTTTGCTTTTACCTTTTTTACCGAACCCAAGATTGTAACTTTTTAATTTCTTTCCTCCCACCTCAAGTATGTACTTTATGTAATTTTATTGTTAATATGTTAGTTTCTCTGTTTCTTTACTTGGATGATGTACATCGCCTAGCAATTTTAATAGGCGATTCATCAAATGTTTAATAAACTTGAAACTTGGAGGAATAGCACTATATATAAAGGACACCATTCACTCAACCGGAATGGATACGGCAGCGAAGGCGTAAGGATTGGAATCATTATGGGTCAAATTACCGGGAAGAAATGGAGCTGACATAAAATTGGGACTGTACTATCACCCACCTAGACAAACAGAAGCAAACGACAAAGAACTGGAAGCAGAATTGAGGCGGGAATGCTAAAGCGGAAGTGTGATGGTAATGGGGGATTTTAACTACCCTGGGATAGACTGGAATATTGGAAACTCCTACTGTGCAAGGGAGGCAGAATTCCTAGAGGCTGTGAGGGACTGCTTCATGGAACAGATTGTCAAGAAATCAACACGCGGGGATGCCACACTCGACCTAATCCTCAACGGGCTAGGGGACCTGCAAAGAATGTAGAAGTAATAGGACCACTAGGAAACAACGATCACAACATGATCCAGTACAAATTAGAAGTAGGAACATCAAAAGTGAAGAGAACCACAGCGACAACGCTCAACTTTAAGAAAGGGAACTACGATGCTTTGAGAGCAATGGTGAGAAAGAAACTCAAAAACGGCCCAAAAAGGATGGAGACCGTAGAGAAAGCCTGGTCCCTATTCAAAGACACGGTGCAAGAAGCACAAAGCCTGTATATCCCCAGGTTTAGGAAAGGGTGCAAAAAAAATCGAACAAAAGACCCAGCATGGATAACAAATGAAGTGAAGAAAGCGATAGGTGACAAGAAAAAATCATTCCAAAAATGGAAAAAGGACCAAACCGGGGAGAATTGGGAGGAACACAAAAAAACACCAAAAAGAATGTTACCGAGCGGTTAAGAAAGCAAAAAGAAAATACAAAGAGAGGCTGGCTGGGGAAGCAAGAAACTTCAAAACGTTCTTCAGATACTTTAAAGGGAAGCAACCGGCGAGGGAGGAAGTAGGACCGTTGGATGATGGAGACAGAAAGAGAGTGGTAAAGGAGGAAAAAGAGGTAGCTGACAGGCTAAACAAGTTCTTCTCGTCTGTCTTCACAAACGAGGACAAATCCAATGTACCAGAACCCGAAGAGATCATAAATGGAGATCAAGACGTAAAACTGTCGCAATTAGAGGTAAGCCATGAGGATGTCCTCAAGCAGATAGATAGATTGAAAAGTGACAAATCACCAGGCCCGGACGGAATCTACCCAAGGGTACTAAAAGAACTAAGAAACGAGATAGCGGAAACAATCCGACAAATTTGTAACCTATCCTTGAAAACTGGGGAGATCCTGGAGGACTGGAAAATAGCAAATGTCACACCTATCTTCAAAAAGGGATCAAGGGGTGACCCGGGGAATTACAGGCCGGTAAGCTTGACTTCAGTTCCGGGCAAGATGGTAGAAGCACTGATAAAAGACAGCATCTGTGAGCACATAGAAAAAAATGGACAACTGAAAGTGAGCCAGCATGGCTTCTGCAAGGGAAGATCGTGCCAAACGAACTTACTGCACTTCTTTGAAGGGATAAACAGCCAGATGGACAAAGGGGAACCCATAGACATCATTTATCTCGACTTCCAAAAAGCCTTCGACAAGGTACCTCATGAGCGGTTACTTAGGAAGCTGTGGAACCACGGGGTGGAAGAGGACGTATACAGATATAAACACTGGTTGGCAGGCAGAAAGCAAAGGGTTGGAGTGAAGGGCCACTAATCCGACTGGCAGAGGGTCACGAACGGTGTTCCCCAGGGGTCGGTGCTCGGACCGCTGCTGTTCAATGTATTTATAAATGACCTGGAAATGGGGACGAAGTGTGAAGTTATAAAATTTGCAGATGACACCAAACTCTGTAGCAGGATTAGAACCGCGGAAGAATGTGAAGACCTACACAGAGACCTAAACCAACTGGAAGAGTGGGCAAATAAATGGCAAATGAACTTTAATATAGAGAAATGCAAGGTCATGCATATAGGGAAAAAGAACCCGATGTTCAGCTACAAAATGAGGGGATCAGTGCTGGGGGAAAGTAACCTTGAAAAAGACTTGGGTGTGCTGGTGGATACAACAATGAAATCAATGGCACAATGTGCAGCAGCCTCAAAGAAAGCAAACCGAATGTTGGGTATTACAACAAGGACGAAGGAAGTCATCATGCCGCTGTATCGCACGATGGTGCGCCCGCATCTGGAGTACTGTGTCCAATATTGGTCACCGTACCTCAAGGACATGGCGATACTTGAGAGGGTTCAGAGAAGAGCGACGAAACTGATAAAAGGTATGGAGAACCTTTCATAAGCAGACAGGTTAGAAAGGCTGGGGCTCTTCTGCCTGGAAAAGCGGAGACTCAGAGGAGACATGATAGAGACTTTCAAGATCATGAAAGGCATAGAGAAGGTAGAAAGGGACAGATTCTTCAGCCTATTGGGAACCACAAGAACAAGAGGCCACTCAGAGAAATTGAAAGGGGACAGGTTTAGAACCAATGCTAAGAAATTCTTTTTCACTCAGAGGGTGGTGGATACCTGGAATGTGCTTCCGGAGGTTGTGATAGGACAGAGTACACTACCGGGTTTCAAAGAAGGATTGGATAAATTCCTGAAGGATACGGGAATTGAGGGATATAGATAGAGGTAGAGATAGGCTATGAAAGGGTATAGATAGAAGGACAAGGGGGATTAAAGGGTTTAGACAGGGATCACCTTACAGGTCATGGACCTGATGGGCCACCGCGGGAGTGGACTGCTGGGCATGTTGGACCTCTGGTCTGACCCAGCGGAGGCAACCAAGGTTTGAAGAATCTGTCCCTCCCATTTTCTCTATGCTATGATCTTGTAAGTCTCTATCATGTCCCCTCTAAGCCTCCGCTTTTCCAGGGAAAAGAGCCCCAGTTTCTCCAATCTTTCAGCATAGGAAAGGTTTTCCATACCTTTTATCAATCTTGTCGCTCTTTTCTGAACCCTCTTGAGTATCGCCATGTCCTTCTTAAGGTATGGCGACCAGTATTGGACGCAGAACTCCAAATGCGGGTGCACCATTGCCCGATATAATGGCAAGATAACTTCCTTCGTTCTGGTTGTAATAACTTCCTTGATGATACCTAGCATTCTGTTCGCCTTCTTAGAGGCCGCTGCGCACTGGGCCAACGGTTTCATTGTCTTGTTTACCAGTACCCTAAGTCCCTTTTTAGGCTACTTTCACCCATTACCAGCCCTCCCATCGTGTAGTGTTTCTGTTTCCTATGTGCAAGACTTTACACTTCTCTACATTGAACTTCATCTGCCATCTTGTCAGCCACTCCTCTAGTTTGTTCAGGTCCCTTTGTAAATCTTCGCAGTCCTCTTTAGTCCTAGCTCCATTAAATAATTTGTCATCTGAGAATTTTATTATTTCGCACTTCGTCCCTGTTTCTAAATCATTTATAAATACATTGAATTGCAGCAACCCTTGCGGAACACCACTCGTGACCCTCCTCCAGTCCGAGTAGTGGCCCTTCACTCCTACCCTCTGCTTCCTACCCGCCAACCAGTTCCTGATCCATCTGTGTACATCTCCTTCCACCCCATGGTTCTTCAGTTTCCGAAGTAGGCGTTCATGGGGTACCTTGTCAAAGGCTTTTTGGTGTGTGCTTAGTGCTAATTCTATAATGGCACTCAGGCAAACCTAGGTTGTTGTAGTGCAAACTCACTTTGGCATACCAAATGTTAGGCACAATCACTTATGCCAGGTCAATGGCTGATCAATGCATGCAATTAATAGTATTCTAGAAGTTGTGCATGTTTGGCAACATGTCTATGGCTCACCCATGTACAGTATAAGCTTCCTTGCAGTTATGCACCATAGCTCTTGGGCACTACCTTATAAAATAGCACCCAATACATATATACATGTCCCTGCTAATTATTCATACATACTAATAGGCGCCTATGTTTAGAATTGCCCCAACACTGTTTACAGTCCAGGGGTGGCAGGTAGGTGGGAGTCAGTCTTTGCTCCAGTGTGAAAATGAGGACGAATCGGAGTAGAATCAGGAATAAGACCTGCATGAAAATGTAGGCGGAAGATGACACAAGCATAAAACCTCCATATATTGTAGGAGAAGACCCCTGTGATAACCCTAAATAGTTATATTCCCAAGAGAGACAGACATTATGCATATGAATTCATTCTTCTAAGCTATCATTTTCCTCGCTGTCAGCAAAAGAGAGAGAGATTCACCTTTGCTCCAGAAACCAGCAGTCAGATTTCCTGACTGTGGCCTTATTGTTTTGGGACATGATATGATGTTCTCCTAAGAAGCACTAGTGAAGGACAGTGTAACTCAGGGGGGGGGGGGTGTCTGTTCTCCAGTGTTATTAGCCTTAGTATTGGAAATGCACTTGTCAGGGAAATATAGAAAGGTCAATTTTGGCACCAGGTAATGTCACGTTTCTGTATGGCTCCATGATAAGTATATAAGTAACTAGGAGGTACCCTAGTCTACTGATATAATGTATACAAGAGACATGCTGGGTGGCATAAGAAAGAAAGAGAAGGGAGAGAAGAGAGAGGAGTCATACCCAAGAGAACATTAGATTGCTATTTCGTATGTATGCTATCCTCGCAGCAATCTTATTAAGACCCAGTGGCTCTATTCAGGAGCCTTGCTTGTGGTTTGCTGCAGAAAACCTTGGAATAAGGCTCTCAGCTAAGGGCTATCACTCAAATTAGCAGACTAGTTACGATAGAGAGACATTGTAAATGAATGTTAATAGCAGCAACATTTGAAGCCTAGTTCCAACTGAACTGCAAGGATAAAAAGTGGGTCAAAAAATCAGTATCTACTTTATTTTCATTTTAAAATAGTTACATTCTGAAGAACTATAACATCCCGTACTTTTCCATGAGGGATATTGATCAGCTTGGCATCCAGAAAGTCATGGAGAGAACGTTGGAGCAGCTTTTGAGCAGGTATGTGTTTTTAATATAAACTTATTAAAATCATTCTAGAGATTCTAGGCAGTTACTATAGTCCAACAAATGAGAGGGTGCAATACGAGGTGCTACCCAAATGTTCAGGGAATTCAATGGTAAAAAAAAATATTTTTTTTTTCCAAATTCTTCATTCATTTTTCCATCTTACATCAAGTACACAATATTATATCAGTTAAAACTTGTATACATCACTTGAATTTTTTTCTAATATCTTAAATACATAAAATTATACCCTCCCCACCCACCCTTCCCACAAATATTTTAGTCAATAATCATATAAATATTATATTCTTATTTATTGATTAAACTTTTAATAAAACTTAATACCAACCCCCCTATATATAAATGTACTTTCAGTGGACAATGGTGTCTAATCATTGCAATATTTTATCAGTGGCCCCCAAATCTTTTCAAAATTATTATAATTCCCTTTTTGTATGGCAGTTATTCTTTCCATTTTGTAAATGTGGCACAATGAATTCCACCTGAAGGTATAGTTAAGTCTACTGTAATTTTTCCAATTACTGGTGATATGTTGTATGGCGACTCCTGTCATAATCGATAAAAGTTTATTATTGCTTGATGAAATTTGACTTTTTGTTCTCATTGACATACCGAACATAATTGTATCATATGATAATGCTACATGGTTGAGACCAAATTGATTTCCAAAAGGCCATGATACAGGGACAATAGAATATTAAATGATCCAAAGTCCCTGCTTCCAGATTACAATGCCAGCATCTATTAGACTTAGAGCTATCTAACTTTTGTAATCTAACTGGGGTCCAAAATGCTCCATGTAAAAGGAAAGACCAAGTTTGTCTCATAGATGCGGACACAGTACATCTCATTCTTCTAGTTTCCACCGTCTCCTTCGAAGTAATCCCCTTGGGAATATATACAACGACCCCAGCGTTTTTCCGTGAGTCCATGCATCTATGAAAGTCATCTTGGGTGAGTGCCTTAAGGACCTCCTGCGACTCTGCCTGGATCGTTTCAATCACGTTAAAACGGCAGTCGTAATTTTATTGTGGAGAATAGGAAAAAAATCTCAGGGGGCAAGGTCAGGCGAACAGAGATGGTACGTAATCACTGTAATGTTTCTGGAAGTTCCGAACAGACAAACGCGATGGGCCTTCTGTTCACCGGTTAGCAGTCTTGACACATATTTTGCAGAAATGTGTCTCGTGTTCAATTCGTCCAACAAAATTTGTTGAACTGTTCCATATGACTATCCTACTATCTCACAAACACCGTGGATAGTTTGCCTACGATCTGCAAGGATAGTTTCATTAACTTTTGCTATGGTTTCCGGTGTTGTGCTTGCCTTCGGTCGGCCAGAACAGTCATTGTCGTGGATAGATGTTTGTCCGCTCTTGAAGCGTTTGTACCAAAGAAAGGTTTTACTTTGGCACATGGCATTATCTCCAAAGGCTTCCTGGAGCATACGATGGGTTTCTGCAGCAGTTTTTTTAAAAAGTTTGAAACAAAATTTGATGCAGATTCTTTGCTCAGTAAAATCTGTCATATTGAAATCGCCAAGTCACTAAAACACAACCTTACAAAATTGCACAGAACAAAACGCAACCACTCAGCTGCACACTGATTCACAAAGCATACTGCTAGACCTCTCTAGCAGTGGAAGGGCATGCTATATCCAATTCGCGTGCGCTGTTCACATTCCCTAAACTTTTGAGCAGCACCTCATAGTCTGCTATGTAGATTCCAAAGCAATTCACTACTAGGCACAGGGTTTAAAACAGGGGTGGGCAACCTCAGTCCTCAATCCAGTTACACTTTCAGGATTTCCCAACCAAATATGCATAAGATCTATTTATAGGCACTACCTCCATTGTATGCAAATCTGATGCATATTCATTGAGAAAATCCTGAAAACTGAAAACCCAACTGGATTGCAGTCCTCGATACCCACATAAGGACAGTGTAACACCCTAAGAGAACAGAGCTCTGGCCTGGAAGAACTAGGTCACTTGAACTCCAGTTATTTGCAACTTAGCACTAAGTTGTTGTTGTTTTTTTTGTACTTTTATGTGTAGCTTACCACTGCAAGTCAGCACAGCTGAGTACCCTCTAACACAGTGTTCAACTTTTTGACACCTATGGACTGGCGGAAATAAAATAATAATTTTGTGGACCTGCACCAGTCTGCAGCCCGGCAGTTGAACACTGGGCTAAGTTGTGGACCAGATCCCGCCATCTCCACCCAAACCCCGCCCCCATCATAGTACTAATTGTAACACTATTTTTTCCATTTATTTTTCACATATACACACAATATAATCTTATTAACACTACATAATGGTTAACCACAAAATTAAACTACACAAAGCACACTGTATGCTTCTCAACATTCATTCCTACCAGAACAGATAACCCCTATGCAAATACGGGACCAAAAACTAAAAGTACTAATATATACAAACAAACCCTAAGATGCAAGACTATGCATTCAGTACAACCCCAGAGAAAAAGAAACAAATGCATTTCTTCCTGAACAGACAGCAGATGTAAATCAATCACTAAATTCAAAAATAAAATCAATCCTCCTACTGTTGGTGTCTCCTTCCCTCCATGCTATGCCTTGCCTTCGGGCCGGCTCCCTCTTCCTCAGTGCTGCAGTGAACAAAGTCATGGACAGTGCGTCCCACGCTTCATCTGAAAGCGTTCCCTCCAACGTTGCAACGTCAGAGAGAAGGCTTCCGGTTCAGGCGCAAGATGCGCATAGGAGCCTCTGCCTGCAGCTTTGTGCGCTGCAGGTACTGAGGAAGAGGGAGCCAGCCCAAAGACAATGCTGCATCAATCGCACCGAGGACCGGTGGCTGAAGAGCACTGTCTGGGGCCCGACGCACGTGCTGGCCCAGGAAATTTCTGTGGACCGGTCCACAGACCGGCGGTTGAACACTGCTCTAACATTCTTCCTGCAGAACTTTCCCTGTGGTGTATTACACAGATGCCGTTACCCAGTTTCTGACCACCCCATCCTGGTGTATTATGGGACTTGTAGCACTGATTTCAGTGGGCAGAACAGGCACTACAAATCACACACTGCTTGAGGACTTAAATTCAAGACTAGGTGTGGTCAAAAAGTCTCCAACTTGGAACTGGGTAACTTGGCATCTATGCTAACAGTAGGCATCAGTAGTGCAGGAATAGATACTATTTTCACAAAAAGCACTAGGGGTCCTCTTCTGTTTTAGGGCTTCTAAAGGAAACTAAAAGGTTACACCAAATGCCTGAAGCAAGTACCCAACTTGTAGAGAGCAGTAATGGAGGTGAAATTTCAGTCTAAGGCTCCTGCTTAATTTTACTATATACATTCTTTAATCTTTCTCCTACAAAACAAGGGCCATTTTTTTTTTTTTTTTTGGGGGGGGGGGAATATTGTAAATGCCAACCCCCCTTATGTCAGGGGCAGCAGAACATCTGTTTGCTTGGAACAGTCAAATGAACCAAGCTTTTGTCCAGTCATCCCTCTCTCTCTCTGGTTGCTAATACTGTGTGAAGCAAAAATTGATAGGACCGTGGCCTCTTTGGCCCACCTCATTCTTCAGCCTATGCCTCATGGGGTGGTGTGAGAGGAATCCTTGTAAAATACTGCATTGTTAGAGTATGAAAACTATGCTCTTGTTGGAACGGTAAGGGCATAAATCCCAGTTCTGCTATTCAGGCCTAGCAGGATCTAGCCTCCAAATTTTGCAAAACTATGGTGCTAGTATTACAGAGGGAGTGATGGATGAGGAAGGTTTTCACATACTCTGTAGGGTGGATGGGGTGGGGGGCTGACTTTCACTATAAACAGTATAAAGTAGCAACTTGTTAATTATAAAGAAAGAATACATCAAATCAGTTTTTCTAATAATTCTACAGAAAGTTATGCTGCTTACATGAAATACATAGAACTTTGGCTAGATAGCAACTTAGTTTCATAAAAGGATCTTTCTAGATAGCATGATTTAGACAGGAAGAGACTCATGGGTTTTTGGTTTCACCTTTCTTTAGAAGAAAAAGACCAATTCATCTGAGCTTTGACATTGATGCCTTTGATCCCACATTGGCTCCAGCGACAGGCACTCCTGTTCTGGGAGGATTAACATACAGAGAAGGCATATACATAACAGAGGAAATCCATAATACAGGTAAACTGAACTGGTGCAGTGCTAGAGGGTTTGCAAATCAGGTGAAAAAAAATGTTTAAGTTTTACAGCAAGTTTTGTTATCCAAGAACATAAGAATTGCCACTGCTGGGTCAGATCAGTGGTCCATCATGCCCAGCAGTTCGCTCACGCGGTGACCCTTAGGTCAAAGACCAGTGCCCTGAGATTAGCCTTATTTGCGTACGTTCCGGTTCAGCAGGAACTTGTCTAACTTTGTCTTGAATCCCTAGAGTGTGTTTTCCCCTGTAACAGCCTCCGGAAGAGCGTTTCAGTTTTCTACCACTCTCTGGGTGAAGAAGAACTTCCTTACGTTCTTAACCCAGTCCTTAATAATGAATATGTATAAATCAGATCTACATAAGAATGGAGGCAGTACATGCAAATTTGCATACTCACGGTGGATATATGACAAAGTTAAGAAAGTAGTGTTGAAGATGTAAGTCAGTACTGCTCGAGCCACACCTTACTACTCAGGATTACCACCATGAATATACATGAGAAATCTACATGTACAGACAACCTATTAAATCTAAAACTCTCACATGGACATTCGTTATGGTAATCCTGAAATATTTTTCACTCTACACCTTTATCCCTATATTTTACAGATTGTTGTTTCATTCTTAATATGTAAGTAGAAATGAAAGATAAAAGTATAAAGTGAAAAATATAATATACATGGGGGGTTGACAATACTATGGACTTATTACCCAGTAATAATCTAAACTAAACTAAACTAAGCCTTAAGTTTATATACCGCATCTTCTTCACGGAAGTGGAGCTCGGCACAGTTTACAAAGCTTAAAAATATAAGAAGAGAAAGGAGAGAGATTTATTATTAAAATTTGATAATTCTGAAAGACTTACTGGCTTAGTGTGCCTTCAGGAGAGTTGAAGCACTGCTGTAAACAGATCAAGTATGAATTAAACTGAAAATGTGGAGGGTAATTTTATAGGAGGTGCCAAGTAAGCACTTATATTGGTTATTGTATAAAGATATACCTTTATATACTCAAATATAAACTGAAATTTTGGGGCCCAAAAATGAGGGGCTTGGTTTATATTCAAGTCACCTGATCTGCATCCCCTCCCCCCAGACTTGTTGTACGCCTCCCATAAGACTACCTTAAGCCCTGGTTACCCAGCAGCAAGGTAAGACAGAAGCAATCCTTCCTGGATCCTCCCAGGTGACTCTAAACCACCCCGCATCCCTGCCCCCTAACTAAACTAAGCTTTGTATACCGGGTCATCAACTAAAGGAAGCTTGACACAGTTAACAATAATTAATAAATTGCAAGAGAATTAATTTTTAAAATATTTTGCAAATAGGAAAGTTTTTAAAGGTTTGGAAAGGACCAGGACATCACAAGGTTAAATGAAGTACATCGCTTTGAATTTGATTAAGCGATTAATCAAGAAAAATAATAAACTTGAAACTTGAAGTTCATTCCATATTTGAGAAAATTTAAAAACCAAAGAAAGACAAAAATACTTAATTCCTTTCCTAGAAGGGAGGGAAAGCTTAAATTGTTAGGTACCTCTCGCATAGGAAAATCTGTAAACGTTCCATGATAGAGGAACAAAAGGAGCAAAAATAGCATATAAAATCTTAAAAATAATACATACACATTTAAATTGAATTCTAAGATGAACCGGGAGCCAGTGGAAGCTTAAAAACAAAGGAGTCACGTGGTCGAACTTGCTCTTTACATAGATCAACTTCGCAGCGGTATTCTGAATTAACTGAAACTTTTGAAGGCAGATCTTTGTGATGCCAAGATAGATAGCATAACAGTAATCTAGACAAGATAGTATAATTGATTGGATCAGAACAGAAAAATAGCGTTGATGGAAATAAGATCTAACCTTTCTCAACATTCGTTACCTAAAAAAACCTTTTTGACCAGAGTTTATTTGATCCTTAAAGGTAAGGGAAGAGTCCAAAAGTATTCCCAAGATCTTGGAAAAGAACTCAATTTGCAGAGAAACCCCAGAATCTAATAGTATAGTGCAGTGGTAGGCAATTCCAGTCCTTGAGAGCCGGAGCCAGGTCAGATTTTCAGGATATCCACAATCAATATGCATGAGATAGATTTGCATCTCAAGGAGGCAGTGCATGCTAATCCATCTCATACATATTGATTGTGGATATCCTGAAAACCTGACCTGGCTCCGGCTCTCGAGGGCCGGAATTGCATAACCCTGGTTTAGTGGAAGGGAGACAATCTAGTTTTGGACCTAACCACAAGAGTTTTAGTTGCATCTGGACGGACATAGCCCAAGCCTGAAGTCTGAAAATGCAATGATTTATTTTAAAAACTAAATTGGTAATGATTGAACCAATCTCAATCAATATAAAGATATCATCCACATAGTATAGACCAGGGATGTGCAATGTCGGTCCTCGAGGGCCGCAGTCCAGTCGGATTTTCAGGATTTCCCCAATGAATATACATGAGGTCTATTTGTATGCACTGCTTTCATTGTATGCTAATACATCTCATGCATATTCATTGGGGAAATCCTGAAAACCCGACTGGATTGCGGCCCTCGAGGACCGACATTGGACACCCCTGGTATAAACTATAGAGCATTTCCCAAGGTGACAACTTAAAGGTGTTCAGAGTACTCATATAAAGATTGAACAGGATTGGGGAAAGCGGAGAACCCTATGGAACCCCACAAGGAGGCTGCCAGGAGTTAGACATACTTCAATACTGACTGAGTAATACTTCAATACTGACTGAGTAAGAATGAGACAGTAAAAATTTAGAAAACCAGTCAAGAACAACCTGATTAATTCTGATATCTGAAAGTAATTGAAGCAAAATATCATGATGCAACACATCAAACGCTGCAGATAAATCAAACTGAAGTAAAATAGAACATTTATTTTCCAGTCGTAGTTGTTTAATTTTAGAAAAATCGAGAAATCAATAAAGTTTCAGTACTAAAATTAGAACGAAATCCATGTTGGAAAGGTTGAAGTAATGAAACTTTCTCCAGGTAATTGGTACCTTTAAAGTCTTGGTGGTCTAGCAATGAAGTGGGGCAGGAGCGATCTTTCTATGCTCCTTCTCCGTGAAGAGCCGCAATAAAAAATGGCTGCTATTTTTGATTGTGGTTATTCACGGGGCAGGAATGTAGAAAGATTGCTCCTGTCCCGCTTTACTGCTAGTGTACCAGGACTTTAAAGGTAAGGGCTTGAGGGGGCAGGGATGCGGGGTGGTTTAGAGTCACCTGGGAGGATTCAGGAAGAATTGCTTCTCCTTCACCTTGCTGCTGGGCACCCAAGGCTTAAGGTAGGCTTATGGGAGGTCTACAAGAAGTCTGGGCGAACAAGCAATTCACATCTTTTTTCCACTCCACTCATTATTTTATAGACCTCTATCATATCACCCCTGAGCCGTCTCTTCTCCAAACTGAAGAGCTTAGATTTTTGTTTTTCAATATGGCCAAAGTAGGCAGGAAAAAGCATAAACATTTAGTTTCAATTTGTAGGATGTCCAGAGAATCTACTAATGAATTCATGACATGGCCGTACTCATCCAGAAAAATTACTTCATGATGACTGGTTAAAATCAATTGATTGAAAAAGATTTTATTTTTTTTCTGGCACTGATGCCACATCATCATACTCGAGTTTGTAGCTTACCAGACACACCTTGCTCCCAACATAACATCTTTTTAACTTACAAAGTTAAAAAAAAAAAATATATATATATATATACTTATATGTCAAAGACCAAGGCATCTGTATCACTTCATGCAATTTCATTTAAAAGGAAGCATGCTGGAAATTGGAAGCAGCACAATAATGGGCTTAGTGGCACAAAAAATTGGATGAGTATTGCTAAAAAGTAACTTTATAAAAGTACGCAATTAGACATTATATTACTCATTACAGAAAAGTGTATTACAGTTACTTATTACTTTTGCATGAAAGTAATCATTACAATTACACATTACTTTTAAAAGTAATGTATTAGCAGTAATATATTACAACCCAGCACTGCCAGCAGCCTGGGAGCAGGTGTAACAGAATGCAGCTGCAGTACACACATTGCTCTACTCAAACTCCTCCTCCAAACACACCTACTTCTACATAACCCATGTGTACAGGCATGTTCTAATTTGGAGGACTTTTTACACATTTCAAGGCATAGCCACACAAAAAGCTTTTATAAAATTACCCTATGTTGTAACTGACTAAAACTGGCTCCATTGCTCATTGTAGCGAACAAAATCAAGTGACACTCATTTTGTAACATTTATACTTCAGCTGAATGTGGTCTCATGAAATATGAAAGAGTGTAAAGAGAAAGTAAACGCTGCAAGATAATAGAAGATTGAATTTTAATAAAACGTTTCAAAAAAAAAAAAAAAAAAAATGAAAAAATAGAATAAGTTAATTGAAACCTTTTCTAAATAAAACAGGCTGAATTTAATGGTTTAGAATAAATAAAAGATACTGGAGTAAGGCCAATGATTGGAGAAAAAAGGAGCTAATACAACTACGCTGAATATCCCAGTCATTGAATACGACTACGCATAGGCTCCATTACTGAGGCCGTCTCCTGTAGATAGAATAGATTTTGCACTCGACTATAAGTGGGAATCGTCGGATTTATCATATTTTATATAGAACATTTGTACCTCTCAACTCCACCCAGCCCCTACACAACAACTGCATTTAAGTGTACCATACTTTTGTACATCTGTACTGAGTCACACAGTTTTAGAGTAACCAACTGTATGAAGGCTGATCCTTACCCTCTGCCTTTCCCCAGGATGCTGGACACACCCTATAATATCTCCAGCTAGCCCAAGACCAAACAGCAGCACTGCCATTGAGCCATAACAATGGCTGCATATTGTGTACTAAAGCATATTAGCTGTTCAGTCCACACATCAGAGCTTTCATAAGTAAATTAATTTGCAAGGATAAGCAGCTTATTGCCATATAGTCTCTTATTCTACCATTTTATTGTTCCTGCTTTGTCTTTTCCAGGAGCGCTCTCTGCCATAGATATGGTTGAAGTAAACCCTCTGCTTGGAGCCACAACAGCAGATGCAAACGCTACTGCCAGGCTCGCGGTAGATGTCATTGCATCCTGCCTTGGCCAGACAAGAGAAGGTGCACATGTCGTCATTGATGAACTCCCCACTCCCGATTCGACGTATGAATCGGACCAGGAAGAAGAAGTGAGACTTTAGAAGCCATGCCAGCATGTTTCACACTGTGCGTTCCAGAGCTCCGAGCCAGCATGTGCGTGGAGGGATATTACAATTGGCTGTGTCAATACTGTTTGAAAAGAACGTCGTGCGTTCAATTATTGCAGGGATATTTTTGTTTTAAAAAGACTAAAAAGTGTACTGTTTCTTGACCAATATCTGCTGTACGAGTTAGATTTTATTATTTTTTCGTAGAATGATTAGATAATGAATTCTAGGGCTATTTAAATGAATAATAAACACAATCATTTCCACACTGATTATTATTGACCAATTATATATTCTATATAGAGAAGGCTTTCCTACAGTTTTACAAGTCCATAACCAGCCCTCAGTCCAAGATGCATTAGAGAGCTTCACAGATGGCCCATAAACTGGTTGCCTGTTTATTCCTCCTAGGAAGTCACCAGTAATTTTTTTGCAGCCTTTACCTTCATTGGGGGCATTCAAAGTCAAGCCATTATTCAAATGTTCGTTGACATAATTGGACATATGACAAGAGAAATTAGAATACCCAGGAAACTCAGCTCTTATGAAAGAACTTGTAATAAATCACACCTCCCAAAATGGCAAGCTCCAAGAGAATGACAAAGGACAAGAGCAGCTTGTTTGTCATAATTCTGAAAAAAAAAAGAAAAAGCAGAAAAATGTGTAGCCGCATTTTACTTTTTACTGTACATAATACAGGCAATGAACAAAAGCACTAATGCTTTACTAACAGAACTGTAATCTATTATAGTCCCTATGGATGTTAGATATATACTGAATCATTTTCCATTTGTTTTGTGTACAAATGAAAAAGAAAACCAGACATTGAAAAATATGTGTTTCACTAACCGAGAATATTAAGCAAAGCAGGATTGACCCAAGGAATAAGTCTGAGAAAACCAGGCGTTTCACACACAAATACTTGATTGAAGTTTTCAAAGCTGATAGATCAATGACTCAACACCACCATGTTTCAGTGAACAGAGCCTGTATCAGGGGTCCAATTTATATACAATGACCTCATCATTTAAAGAGCATCGGGCAAAGAAATAGCAAGTTCTTCCTTGAGGGCAACTATTTTTGTGCTTGATGATCTTTTAACGATATTTCCATTATCACTGTACATAACTGATGCTTTATATTATCCAAAAAAATGAATTAGTCCACTGACTGGAGGCATTGTTTGATTAAACTTGGCTGTGTTGGGTCACTGGATCCCTCAACTTTTATACTTCAGTAAAAGTGCTATTTGTGTGAAACTCTGGTCTTCTCAGACTTATTCCCCGA
Source organism: Geotrypetes seraphini (assembly GCF_902459505.1). Classification (NCBI taxonomy): domain Eukaryota; kingdom Metazoa; phylum Chordata; class Amphibia; order Gymnophiona; family Dermophiidae; genus Geotrypetes; species Geotrypetes seraphini. The sequence continues at coordinate 99,432,431 of NC_047090.1, read as the reverse complement.
GGCAATCCCACTTTGCTTCATGGTCTTTATATCCATGGGGTACAGGTTCTTCCTCTGTGCATCACTAATTGAAAAAAAAAACCCCACACTGCTAACATGATGAATGGAAACACAATCGTATGGCTGAAATGAACCAGTATGTTGTAAATTCTTTCAAAATAGCCTTGGGTAATAGCTGATACAGATGGGAAAGCGGGGATATTTTGTGCAGTTTAATATTGGCTAGGGACTGTTTAGCCATGCTGGGACCCAAGGCAGAAATTAAGGAGAGGACCCCCCCCCCCCTCAATCCCTTCTCCTCTGATTTCCCTACCTGCCATTACTACCACACACAAAAAAAACTTTAAATTACTTCTTCACTCACAAAGCACAGACACATGTGTATGTACCTTCGACAATTACATACTAAGAGCTAGATGCATTAAACAGGGTTGGTAAAACCGCATGGGTCCGCTGCAATCCGATTTTTAGCTGATTCCAAAAAAGCGATTGATACACAAACAAGTTTGCATGTAAATGGTTTCTGACAGATCACTGAGAGCGCAACTCTCGTACATGCGCAGAGCCGGCAGGTGAACTCTGAACAAATGAGATGCAGGGGAAGCACCGAAGCAGCCTCCTGCCACTTAGCTGTTCAGGGCATGAAACCTTTTTTTTTTCTTTTTAATGAACACCCACACACAACATCCGACCACATTAAAAAAAAAAAATAAGTCACACCAGCCCCCTTTCTGACCACAGCCATCACAACCCCCCCCCCCCCCCTCCATGAGACAGGAGGGATGCCCACTCCTTGCCTCAGCAACCCACAGTAGTGAAAATGGCAGGAGGGATGCTACTCCCTCCTGCCAATGGAGGCCCCCCACCTACCAGGCATTCCGCCCCAAAAGGAACCATTCCCTCCCCTTCCCCCCAAAAAAGACAAGAGGGATGCCCACTCCTTCCTGCCAAGGGAGAGGCCCACCATGCCAGCCACCTTTATGAACCATCCCCTACCCTCCCAAAAAAGGCAGCAGGGATGCCCACTCCCTCCGATCACTGGATGCTCCTCCGAACCTTTCCCCCCATACCTTTTTTTTTTAAACTATATTAGCTTTATTTCTCTAATAGGGGAATAAAGCTAGAGTAGATAAGAAGGGATAATAACCTCACTTGTTCAAAATGATATAGCACTGATGACTAGGAATACATGGTAACTGCAAAGGCTTTTTGTTAACTACTGGGGGCATTACCAACATTTTGCCACTTAGTTAATGCAGAATAAAAAGTTCTTTACTGCATATTAACTGAATGGCAGAAAAAACAATGCAGTTATCTACATCTATTCCAGATAGTGTTAACCATACCGCAGAATAACAAGCTACAGTTCCATTCTATTAGTTAATGCAGAATTACCACAGGTCAACAATAAAGGCACCACATGCTAATTTCTAACTAGGCTATTAACAATCACTTACCGCTGATACATCTGACCAAACCAACCCCAAGACACAACTGTGGAACAAGCAGACTTGTCCCTTTCCATCTCAGGCCCACATCATCTTTCAGTGACCCAAACAGCTTTCATAAACTTAAACTTACTTTCTTGACATAGTGCGCAGAATCTTTCGACTTTTACTCAAGTTCTCACTGGTGTTTACCAACTGTAAAGAAAGATACACTCTTGGTTATTTGTATACCTCCAATTCAAAAAAATATGGCACACTGTCCAAAAATCAAATGTATCACAAAAGTATCTGAAGACAAACTGCAGGTAAATTTTTTTTTTTTTTTAATTCATTGGAAACTTACAAAACACAACAGTATAACCAGGCAAAAATACACAGACAAAATAAAGTCATCCGTGTGGTTCCTTCACGGAGAATTAAAGATACCATACATCACCAAAAGAAAATCATTCCCATCCCCCTTCCAAGCACTCCAGTGTCAAAAGTTCAAAATAGAACTTATGGGACAAACCCTCCCAAACAGGGGCCCAAATACCCTTAAATTTTCTCCACTGACCTAGGCCACCCTTTTTGATATCCATGTATTCAAATTTTAACAAAGTAAACAATTCGTTCCTCCACATTGTAATTGTGGGCACTTCAACTTGCCGCCACAGAATAAGAATACATTTCCGAGCCAATAAAGAAGCTTTTTGCAGTAACAGATTCCCCCCCCCACCCCCTCTTAGACAATCCCAGAGTAGTGACCTGTGCAAAAAGCAAGACATCTGCCCTCAAAGGAATCCTCTTATGCAGTAAATATAGTTCAACAAAAGACCAAACCGTTTGCAGTCTCTCGCACGTTCAAAACATGTGAAGCAGGCCAGCAGGAGTGGGCTGGCACTTAGGACACCGAGTATGGGATGCATACCCTGAGACATAAGCCCAGTAGGGAGACACATAAAGACGTAGGAGAAATTTATATGGCTGTTCCTGCAAAACAATGGAGCAAATCAAACGAAGTAGATGTTTCATAAGACGATGCAATCCATCACCTGTGATATGTGCGGAAGGGGAAAGATCCCAATTCCACACTGCTGTCAAACTGTCATAATCTCAAGAGGCACTGAAACCTCCTAAGCTGACCTGGTGAAAAGACAAACTGATCCTGGTCAGATGCGATAAAGTTAAGGTCTTGCACGCCACATCGGCCATATCTTCATTCAAAGTAGTAGTATCCAAAGACTGAAAATAATGTGATACCTGACGATAGTAGAGCCAGTCCCTGACCTGTAAACAACCTGTAGCTTGTAAGTCGTGAAAGGAAAGAGGTGTACCCCCTCAAACACCATATCACGCACATAGCAAAGGCCTTTATCACTCCATCTCTGCAAGTAAAGTTTAGTAGCATCAGGATCCAAATCAGTAGGTAAAATTTTAATTGGTATATGGCAAAGAGACGCCTTCTACACAAAAGAGAATAAGCTGCCTTATCTAGTGTCTAAAATGTAAATTAATAGGGCAAAGAAAATGTCTTGTTAGCTCTCAGTTTTTCTTGTGTTCCCAGCAATTGATGGGAAGACTACTAAAACATCAACCTGTTCACAGTAGACCTTAAGCCACATTAAAGATTTGGTATATACATAGGGCACATGGGATATACAGAAAACATATGGGATAGAAAAAAGGCAGGAGGTGGTGGGCATAAAAGATTACAAATGAATACAAGACGGGAACTTGAAATGATATAAATATAAGAGGTTCTGAAGATCGACGTCCATATAGATATGATATGCCCACCATTCTATTTGATAATTTTATTGAATTAGCAACAGGTTCAAAGGGAAGGTGTAAAGGGGTTTCATTTTAAGAAATAGAAAGAGATTCACATTGATATTTATGAGAATAGGTCATTGTGACAATTGAGGTTTATTCTGAAAGACGTCCATAAAAAGGAATGTTTTGATCATCTTTAAAACCCATTTTTTGCTACTATAGGTAACTGTGTTACTGACAGGTCTGCCTGTTTTTATTTTTCTTTTTTTTTCAATGCCACAGATATTTTATGTATTTTACACAAGCAAAATATCTGCCCATAAAAAAAAATGAAAAAAATCCCCCACTGCTGCCAACACCCCCCTGAAGAAAAAGACCCCTCCCCCACAAAGAAAAAGGCAGGAGGGATGCCAACTCCCTCCTGCCCTGAAGATACTTGCCTGCTCCCCGAAAAAAAAAAAACAGCAGGAGAGATACCCATTCCCTCCCCTGAAGGCGCCTGCCTGGAAAGGCCTCCCCCACTCTCCCGAAGAAAAAGGCAGGACAAATGGCCAATCAGGGACTTCCTTAGGCTCCTTCCTAAGGAAGTCCCTGGATTGGCTCAGATGCTTCAGCCCCTCCCAAGGGAGGAGCCCGAGGCATCTAAGCCAATCAGGGCATTAGGCCCCTCCCTGTGCATCACATGATGAACCAGGGAAAGGCCTAAGGACCAGCGTCGTCATCAGGGAGGAGGAGCAGGAGGTGTTTTCAATACCTCCTGCTCCCAACATCAAGGAAACAGTGAGAAGGCTAGATGCTGGCGCTCACAGTTTTTCATATGCTTGAAACAAACTGCCTGACAGTATGTCAAGCTCCAACTCTGGCAGTATTCAAATTCAGACCCAAAGCCCACTTCTTTGAAGCCACTTCCAATTCCAAACTCCAATCCACCTGCTACGCACCAATATCTGTCTTATTCCTGCTGTAATTCCCCCACCTGAGCCCAATAACTATCCCCAGTTCATGTTCAAGTCCTGTGCAGTAAAGAGGAACCAAAGCACCACACTAAGGAAGAAATTCTGCTCTTTAAAGGCAAACTAATCATGGTTATGGAAATGTTTAAAATAACCAGGTTATTGTTCAACAGTCAACGAGAGTATATCACTGTAACCAGAGGTCTGGTCACTGACTGTATCACTCTCAGATAAGGAAAATGTGTTTTATGACGAGCTCATTCTTACTGAAACCTTTATTTGCCAGGGTAGGGATACACCTCTCACCAACAGCACCTGCTCCCATTGTGCCTGTAAACACTCACACGGCCTTTGGTGCGCTCCAACTGCTCACGCTGCTGTCCGAGCTCCTCGATGATTTCAGAACCAATCTGATCCGTTTCAGCAGCTATCCTGTGGCTGCGTTCAATGCTCTGCGTTGCTCGGTTCAGACTGTCTGTGCCCTGCACTAGTAATACCCTCTTTGCTTGTAAATTTGTCTGCAAAACAATAAAAAGGCACAGCATTTTATATAAACAGCACAACTTAGCTCATCTAGCTGTACACTATCTTCACAACACTTTTGGACAGTTTATTCTCCTCTTCAAAAGATTGGAAAGTTGAATATTCTTTTAAAAAATGTAAATTTTCTTGATTATTAGGATATCTGTAGTCAAAAGATAGAGAAAATAAGTGGCAATAGTGGATAGGAAATAAGAGCAGGCAAGGTGGTCATATGATAGGGAGTGTAGCATAACAGAGGTAGAAACCAAAACCATGTACAATGATGATCAGGCTTTTTTGGACATAGAGGAGCACAACAGAAATAGAAATATGAGGAGGGAGAGTAAAGCAAGCTGTTTTATATTTTGCACTGGTATTTTAGCTCTAGAATTGTTTCATATATTAAATTGTTACTTTCAATCTTTGTTTTGAGAACTAGCAAGCTACAAATATTTATATCTACATGTGAATAGATATACAAATAGTTATAGATTTAATTTTTCACTTGAATTGACATCTCTGGCCTACTTTGTACACCCTTGCCTTGAAGGCAAGGGTATACAAGAATAACCCTCCTCTCCAGCCTTAATAAACCTGCTGCCGGAACCCCATTTTACATCAAAATACAACATCTATATATTATCCTTCAAAAATCTAGGTCCCTCCCTCCTTCATTTAGTACAAACTCAGAGCCATATTCTCAAAGCTCTGACACAATGGTAAAAAAAAAATAAAAATAAAAAAAATACCGTGGTGGGAGCAATTTTTGTTTTACAGGCAATTCTCAGCACAATAACATGTAAATTATATCCATGCTATGTGTACAGAAAATCACCGGTAAAGGGGGGGAGGGGGGGTCTGAGGACCTGTGCCTAGTGCATGCTCAGACGAGCAATCACTAGCTTGCTGCAAAAAACAAAACAAAACAGCCCCTGCTCTCCCTGCCTGAACCAGTAAGCAGGGGCTGCTTTTTTTTTTTTAATGGGTGCCACTGTTGTGTGTGCACAACACACGCATAAGAGCTACACCTATTAACCCCCCCCCCTCAAAAAAACAAACAAACACACACCCCGATAATGGAAGCCCTCCACACCCCCAACATCAGGGTACTTTCTTTTTCTGAAATATTGGCAGGAGGGATGCCCATTCCTTCCTACCACAGGGTTGGAGGGACCTCCCCATGCCGAGGGACCCCCCCCCCTGAAAGCAAGCCCTCCCCCCCAACAGCTCCCTACCACACCAAGCCTGGTGGTCTGGTGGCTCAATTTCCCCCCCCCCCAACCCCCTCATACCTCTTCAAAATTGCAGGCCTTCCCCTTCCCAGCACACCCTGGGATGTACCAGTAAGGAGCAAATCTTCAGTCCTGCAGCACTAATAGCAACCTTACTAACAGGTTGTCTAATGCCTGCATCGGACCCTTTCCATTATGACCCATCCTGCTCCTCCCCTTCTGTGAGCAAGGTTGCCACAAGTGCTACAGGACCAAAGACTTGCTCGCTTACTAAAAGGTGCAAGGGGGAGGGAGTTGGGGAGGAGAGCCAGGCAGTGCCAGGAGAGATGTGTGACTGTACAGAGCGTCGCCACTGTTGGGGGGGGGGCCTTGGGGACCTGGCCCCATCACTTGGGCTCAGGCTGGCACTGCAGGGCCAACAACTTGCTGCCTCATTGAAAAGGTACATGGGGAGGGAAAGAGAGCCACAAGGAGGGCTGAGAAGGGAAGGAGAGAAGCCAGATCTGAGAATCTTGAAAATCCAAAAATCTAGATCGACCCAACCCCCAAGCAGATTTTCAGACCTGTACCATCATAGTATGTGACAATTCTGTAGTCTAAGCACATACCTTCTAGGAACTAATCAGAGACCAACCAGTAATCAAGAGAAGTCTCCACAGATGAAAATCTAGGCAGTAGTTCAAGCCTGTCCTTAGGATAAATCCAGCTATTTTCATATGCAGGATATCAACAATGAATATGCATAAGCTAGATTGCATACAAGAAAGAAGATACATGCAGATCTCTCATATGCATATTCATTGTGGAAATCTCAAAAAAAACAGAAAAGCTGGGGGTGTCCCAAGAACTGGGTTGAAAACCACTGTTTTAGGACAATGCACTGAAGCTTAAGAACATGGCATTCACTACAATACAGGGCTGTAGTAAAATATTCTGGCATAGAAATTCCAAAGTATTAAGAGCTGCACAAATAAGATGGTGTGCTCATTGCTCACACTCTGCTCATTTTCAGTGTTGTAAATCCCATATCGGATGTCATTCCGTGATGCTGGTCCCACCCCCAGGTCTGTGCTTCTCATATCTCGCTGCAGCTTTCCAAGGTCTTTCTTGTAAGATCGAAGTTTGGTCATCATCTGATTGCGAAATATCACTGGGGCATACTTCAGTTCTTCTTCCATTTCTACCAGCTTAGGGAAAAGAGCACATAAGAATGTAAACGGCTTGGTCGGCTTGGGATTCTACCATAGGGAACCACAAAAAGAGTATTTTACTATGAGGAGGTCAGCAAAATGAACACCTGACTACACAGTAAGTAAAATGAATATCCTCAGGCAAGATATACAAAGCACTGTGACCATACACACAAAACAAAAAACATTTTTTGGCCGATCGAGCTTTCTTCTGTAAATTTGGATAAAATATGAATCTACAGGTTGGAGAAAAAAGGAAAAACCAATAGAAACACCTAACGAAAACGTAAGGTTTCCATTTCTTTGAAGAACATCAATACACAAAGAAAAAGCAAAAACCCACCTTTCTGCTTCTCTTACCATCTCATTGGCTTCCTGTTGCTTCTCATCAAATTCTCGTATCTGTTTCTTCTTTTCCTCTACAAAATAAAATGGCTGTGCCATTAGTACTAGGAAAATGCTTCGTGTAATGAAGCTGTACTGTATTGTAGAAATCTTCAAAAAGAGAGTTTGCAATAATCCAGCACCGTATCTACCTCTCCCATCATCTAATCCAGTGTTCAACCTTTTTACACCTATGGACCGGCAGAAATAAAATAATTATTTTGTGGACCGGCATCGGTCCACGGACTGGCAGTTGAAGAACACTGGGCTAAGTCGTGGGCAAGACCCCGCCCATCTCTACCCAATCTCCACCCCAGTCCTCACCCCATAATAGTACTAATTGTAACACTATTTTTTCCATTCAGTTTTCATAGATACATACAATATAATCTTATTAATACCACATAATGGTTAACCACAAAATTAAACTACACAAAGCACACAGATAGCAGATGTAAATTCTCAAAATTGACATAATTCAATCACTAAATTCAAAAATAAAATCATTCCCCTCCCTACCTTTGTTGTCTCCCTTCCTCCATGCTATGCCTTACCTTCTGGCCTGCTCCCGCTTGGCCATTTTATGCCGCCCCCGGTGTTATCTTCAGGCCGGCTCCCTCACTGATGCGGGCAGCGGCTCCTTGCACGTCCCGCGCCTCCTCTGGAATCTTTCCCTCTGCCGTTGCGACGTCAGAGAGAAGGCTTCCGGTTCAGGCGCAGGACGCGCGTAGGAGCCACTGCCCGTGGCTTTGTGCACCGAATCAGTGAGGAAGAGGGAGCTGGCTCGAAGATAACGCCGCATCGATCGCACCCATGGACCAGCGGTTGAAGAACACTGTTTTGGGCCTGATGCACGTGCCGGCCCTGTGGACCGGCAGGAAATTTCTGAGAACCAGTACCGGTCCACGGACCGTTGGTTGAAGAACACTGATCTAATCAACCAGCGGCTCCCCCAACTTCCAAAGGCTAAGTTACAAGGTCACCATAGAAGCTGTGTTTTTCTCTTTTCTCCCCCTCAAAGAAATGTGTGTTCTTGGTGCAGTTCAATATATGTAAAGTCCCACAACAATAGAATCCAAAGCGAAAGTTAATTTGAACATTCAAATTTTAGGAGGAAAAGATTTCAGTGGGTAACCACAGGGGTTATCTATGTAACTCTCCGTGAGAATTTTAGTACCCCATCACCGATCAGAAAAACCTCCTTAAAAAATTGTCCACTGGCTTATTTGCTATTTACTTTTTCATACATATTTATAATCTTCTTTCATACTCCATTACAGCAAAAATCATAAACTTATCTTAAATTTCAGCAGTAATTCAGACAGACAGCAATGTTCAACAGAGTCCATTTTACAACTGCTTCATCAGGAGCTACTTACTGCCCAAATGCTTTCCACTCTAAAGAAAAAAAAAACAAAACAAAAAAAACAGAACATTGTTGCGATTTTACACTTATGGTAGATCCGGCATTAAAGTCTAAAAACTTCATGGCATTCCCTGCCCATGTAGCATTATTAAAGATATTTAGTCTCAATAACACCTTACCATGCTGCCTATCCCAATTCAAGAATGCACCCTGCTTCACCGCTCTCTACCTATTCTTCTGCTTGCAGTTCTCATGATCTTGAGGACAGCTTTAAAGGAAAAAAAAATTTTTCAACTACTGCAGTCTCTCAAAGCTCCAAGATTTTCAAAGCGCCAGGATTTTCAACTGTAGCACCTAATGACTTGGATACTATTTAGGACAGGGATCTCAAAGTCCCTTCTTGAGGGCCACAATCCAGTCGGGTTTTCAGGATTTCCCCAATGAATATGCATTGAAAGCAGTGCATGCACATAGATCTCATGCATATTCATTGGGGAAATCCTGAAAACCCGACTGGATTGCGGCCCTCAAGGAGGGACTTTGAGACCCCTGATTTAGGATGACATAAGATGCTATATTTTGATGTACTAAATTCTTAGGTGCAACAGATTTGGAGGTTTTTGGTAACATCTCTTTATTAAATAGAAACAGACAAGCATACAAACACCACAATCAAGAGTAATACAGGATAGAAAATCACATCGCTAAAACGGAGGGTCTTACTCACAGGCTGTCCAAGGCCTGCACCAGGCCCTTTCCTTATGACCCATCCTGCCAAAATCAAACAGTGGAAGCCTAGCGAACATAGAACCAAATAAACAATGTAAGTAAACCGAACCCTGAGAAGTCCCCCATTCCCTAAAACACCCCCTTCAATTACCCTCCTCTACCTCCCCTATATCAATGGGATAGCAATACTTTGCAATGACAGGGCAATTCTGCCGAGACTGTAACCTATTCAAAATCTGGCTCTGAGCCATCAGGGACCTAATAGTTAAGTAGGAAGTCCAAGTTTTCAAGAAACTTTACGTCTTTGATTGGAGAATAATGCTTGAGCCTGAATAATTTGTAATCCGCACAGAATTATAGGATACTAGTATTTAAGCCCGTTACATTAACGGGTGCTAGAATAGAAGTGTATGTCTGTCTTTTTTTCTGTCTCTCTCTCTCCTTGACCGCTGTCTTGTCTTTCTTTATTTCTGTCTCTCTCCTTGGCTGCTATCTGTCTGCTGTCTCTTTCCTTGGCCGCTGCCTGTCTGGTTCTCGTGCCTCTTCTCCCACCTACTTATCTTTCTGTGTGTGTGTCTTTATTTCTGTCTGTCTGTCTATCTCCGTGCCCCCTGCCTATCTTTTTATCATGGCCCTGCTCCCACGTACCATTTTTTTGTTTGGAGTGCAAAGGGTAACTGACCGCACAGAAACCGCTGCTGGCTCAGCTGTAGGAAGTGTAGGAAAGTGCTGAAAACTGCCATCCGCACACGCGCCGCTACTACCATGTCTCTGCCACGGAGCTACGGATCACGGAGGCAGGGATCACGGAGGTAGGAGTGCACATGCGCGCTTAGGGTTTTATTATTATTGATGTGGAATATAAATTATTGAAAAAAGAAGAAATAGGCAGCTCTCACTTTCCAGTTCATCGAGCTTGTTCCTCCAATATCAAAAAGGCGGAGGTTCCAGTAACGACCAATGGTTCAGAATACATTTCTCCTCAGCTATATAGCATTTACTGAGGAACAATTTCTCTGAGGTAGTGAGCATTGCCAAAAAAGAAAATTTCGAGAGCAGAACTGATAATGCATACATGGAAACTAGGGATTTCAATACAAGCTGTAAAAAGGAAACAATCTTTCTCCAGAAGGTTTGGATTTTATCACATTCACACAGACTGTGAAAATAAAAGTTCACTTGAATATTACATTTTATACAAAGTTGTGTTATCAACACTACCTACATAATATCCTTGACACTGGGAAAATACGCCCTAAGCAGCGTGCGAAATTGGCATTTCTGCAGCTCTGCACAGTGCAACTTTCCAGGAATTCTCTTAATAGCATATTGCAGAGCATCCACCCTTAATTCCCTGCCCAAATTCCTCTGCCAGGAATTCAGTATAGAGGAATAATTTTTAAGTGGCTTTAAATCAGTCAATCAATCTCATAAGAAAATAAGACACTGAGATTTTGGTCTTCAGCTTGGCTTCCAAAAAAGCCCAGAATTTACGACCAAATTCTTAAGACAGGGATAACTGAGAGGGAAGACACGTAATACGCTAATTGCAAATAAGCATACTGTATGCCTATTGCCGAGACACCTTTTTTGTTGCAAAGACATGAGTTAACAAAAAATACTGCCGCCACTTTCCAAAAACAGAGGGAGCAATATCAGGAGAAAACATTAAGTTCCCCACACGTTGTAACAGCACATTAACATGAGGGTCCTGACCCCATAAAGAAACGACCTGTTTCCAAACTGGCCAGAGCGGTCGAAATATGATACTACCTCGGACATGTTTAGATAGATCTTCCAAGTGGGCATGTTCAATTTATTTTTCTATAGAGTGCAAAGCATTCGGGCAATAAGCAGCTGCTAATGAAGAAGTTGTGAAACGGACTCTCCATTGAGCATTGCTATCTGCCAGCTGAAATTTAAGATGTTTATAATGATTTTTGCTTTACTGGAGTATAAAAGAAGATTAAGAATATGAATATGTATGAAAAAGTAGATAGCAAATAAATCAATGGACTTTTTTTTAGGTTTTTCCGATTGGTGATGGGGTACTAAAATTCCCACAGAGAGTTACATAGATACCCTCCTTGAATTTGAATGCTCATATTAATTTTTACTTTGGATTCTATTGTTGTGGGACTTTACATATATTGAATTGCAGTCTGTACAGTGTTATGGGTGCAGCACACCCTATCTCAACTTCCCTTGTCAATGGCTGAGCTGCAAAAGGCAGTAAACATAGGCCACCACATAGGCCTCAGGATACAAATTACTATGATCACTTAGGACTCCTTTTACTAAGCTGCGTTAGCGTTTTTAGCGCACACTAAACCCGCGCTATGTGGCTAGACCTAACACCAGCTCAATGCTGGCATTAAGGTCTAGCGCGCGTGCTATTCCGCGCGTTAAAGCCCTAACGCAGCTTAGTAAAAGGAGCCCTTAGTCTTATTTCTAGATACATACAATATCAGGACCCCTAACAATTTTCTTTTCTACAAAAACAGACCTGTGCAGCTTTTTTCACGTTTGTTTTTGAAATTTGTATTAATGAGCTGCCCTGCATGATTTCTATCACATCAGCTCATTAATGCTTTGACTGCAAGTCAACTACCGTATATACTCGAATATAAACTGAGATTTTGGGGACAAAAAAATGGCCCAAAATGGAGGGGTCTCTGTTTATATTCAGGTTAGCGCTGACTTGCGCCCCCCCCCCCCCCAAACCTTTTACAGGCCTCTGCTGGGCTTGCCCTGAGACCTCCTGCCTCCTGTCCCAGTCAATTCTAAGAATTTTTACCTCCCCTGCATACCTTTAATATTCCTGGTGGTTCAACGGTGAACCGTGCCAGGAGCAACCTTCTTTCGCCACTAACTGATTAGCTGCCATGAACTCGCAGCAGCCAAATCAGTTTTTGGAGACTTGTGGTTTTCAGAATTTTGGATACAGGATTATGTACTTGTACTTTTGTTTTCTTTGGACATGTGCACAGTGAAGCTGCTGTTACTTCCAATGTCTTTCAAAAGTTGCATGTATAAATTCAGAGTCAACACACGCCACCTACTCTCACCAGATGCTGCTTAGTGTAATATGTTTTATTGTCATGTCTATATTGTAAATTATAAATACCTCTTATTCCAAGTGATTAATATCCATTGTGATTTATGATTCAACCACTCTTAATAGCTACAAATTTCATAACTTTACTGAAGCTTCGGACCTCAGAAACACCACTCATTGCTCAAATGTTTATCATAGCAATAAGCTTGACGTGTTGTCTCCTCACTGGCCCACTTTTTTATTCTAATTGGATTTCAATATTTAAAGTGCAGTTTTTTAAAGTGCAACAGTTTCAAAGTGCTACTAGTCAAATGCTTTTACATATGTATTAAAGGTTTATGACTTATCTCAGTTTTTATGATCGGGAAAACTCGGATCCGACATGTTTCACGTATTCAACACTTTATCAAGGATCGTTTCTCACAATCATTCTGTCGTCACCCTATTAAGAGTGGTCGAATCATATATCACAACGGATATTTATCACTTGGAATAAAAGGTATTTGAGCTATATGCAATTCCAAGTTAGAGTACTAATGAAGAAATAACCATCTTAGTGGGACTATATTGTAAATTATTTCATCTCTGCCCTGTCTCGATCATATTGTGGATGTACTTTGTAACCCGTTCTGGGCTCCTTTGGGAGGACAGGCTAAATAATCGAGTAAATAAATAAATAAAATTTCCTAGAATTGAATTATGAAAAATGTCTCCCAGTAATCTAACTCCTTCCCCCTTCTTATTATAGTGGTCTAAGGAAGAAACTAACTCCAAATCAGTATTTTCTTTTTCCTTGGATTATTTTTTTCATTTGGAAATGGCTCTGTATTTCTGTGACAAGTGTTCATAACTTGCAATGATTTCATAAATTACGGTAATTAAAAAAAAGTTGCATGTATATAATATATGGTCAAAGGAAAAAGTGCCAGTAACTAACTCTTCTACACTGCCATGGACCTAATGGTAAATTTCTTGCATTATGGCCCAGATTCTGTAAACGACACCATTATCGGCAGCAGCCATCAAAAATGGCCACTGATCGCTTGTTAAACATGGCATGGTGCCATTTATAGAATTGCAGCTAAGTGAAAGGTAGGTAACGGAAATGTAGGTGAGGGTTTTAAAGGCCTACATTTCCAGCACCTACCTTTCATGAGAATCGCACCTAAGAAAGCACCTTTTGATTCCTAATGCCACTTCCAATGTTAACTACATCTACAGTGGTGTTAGGCATCATGCCTCCATAAGTGGGATAAGGAAAAATTATGTCCTTACCTGATAATTTTCTTTCCTTTAGTCACAGTAGATGAATCCAGAGACTAGTGGGATTACGTCCATCAACCAGCAGGTGGAGATAAAGAGAACCGAGTTGTCCTCAGCCATATTGGATGAACAGCCTCCTGCCCACTCAGTTTAGGTCTTCTCAGAGCAGCCGAAATAAAGCATATGAAACTCCTTTCCCCCACATGTGCTACCTGAACAATTGAAACTTAAAAACCGAGAATGCAACTCCTGCCAAAAAAGCATGCCAAAACTGCACCTTAGCATGACAAACACCTAAACTGAAACAGGGTGGGGCTCTGGATTCATCTGCTGTGACTAAAGGAAAGAAAATTATCAGGTAAGGACATAATTTTTCCTTCCTTGACATCAACAGCAGATGAATCCAGAGACTAGTGGGATGTAACAAAGCAGTCCTAACTTAGGGAGGGGGGGGAAAAAAACCCACTCCCCAAGCCCAACGCGCTGATGGCTATTCCATAAGTAGCCCCACACCCAGACCACCACTGTGGACACTTAAGAGACCAATAAACAATTGTGAAATCCTCCACTTCCAATCATGCCCTGCAGCAAACATTCAAGGAGATACGAAAACACAAAGCTCCAGAGAAAATGCGTAGAGAAGGCAGTAAAGAGACATAGCCTCAAAAGAACAGCCCAGAGATACAGAAAAGGAAGAGATAACAATAATTCTACCAGTGAGATCCGGATAGAATAAACTCAGGCAAGCTGCTATAGAAAGAAATAGACAACACAAACCAGGTCCGAATTTCTCCATGTGGCCAGAAAGACCCACTCAGGCCAGGCTCATTCCCTTTGCGACAGCTTCACCGATGACAGCCCATGCGACAATGACGCTGGTGGCTTCTTCTGGATAATAAAGAGAATACAGTTATATCCCAACCAAGACGCCAGGCCACCTGAGCGTCCTCACCCAAAAGGAGCCATCAGGTAACTCACAGAGTGGTTGTACTCTGGCCACACCTAAGTTGGATCAGTGATATCAAGATGAATAAAATTTGAACCTATATTCTCATCGATGTAGGAGCATAAAACCAGAAAACCTGGAAAAGCCAGGCAACAACTTGGAGAGGACTAGCATGGCAAGGACCAGAGACCCAAAATTCCTAGTCTTATCTGAAGCCCCCCATGGAAGGGAAGAAAGGCCACCCCCCCCCAAGAGGGAAGACCTGCATTCAAGTAGATGAACCTGGCGCTAGCCAGCATCAAACGAAGTCATTGACCTGCCAAAGAGAGAAGAAAACTCGAGGGTTACCAGGACGCCCAGAGAACTGTACCAAGACAGGTGGCAACAAAGCTTGCGATGTAAGAGTAGGTGACATAACCACTCCAAAGCCTACTGCCTCATCATAAAAGAAGCTGAGCGCATTGGTGTAGCCTGAAATCGAAGCAGCTATTGCCCCTACATATCTCAAGAGGTGAAAACTGCCTGACTACCAGAGTTGAATATTTTGCTAGTTAGAATCAAACGAAGACAATGACCTGTGAGACTGAGCGAGAAGAGAAGCAAGCTCAGAACCCTCTATATAGGCAATATGAGACCCAGTAAACTGTCAAAGACAGGAGAAAACCAAGTCAGCTACTGCTGCTGACGAGGCTACTAGGTCCCCTGTTTTTAAAGAGTCCATTATTGAAATGGTTTGGGGAAAACCACTGCTTATGCCTTTGAGTTGACCACTGACCCATGAATGTATGCACAGCAAGATGTGGTTTGTCACTGCCTTCTCTCTATGCGGAATGTGCTCCACTGCGAGAGTGAGTGCGATAGACAGATATGCATGCCAGCACCAAGAAACGTGACACTATTACCAGTGCCACTAATGTCCGTCTCCTGAAGGATTTAAGGATGATAGCCCTGGAAATCAAGGTTCAGGGCCAGAGACAGAAATGACAGCTCACCTACCTGAACCTCCAGTCTACGTGAGCGCATCTGCAACCCCACAGTACAAAATGTGCCTGGGACAAGTGCCGCCCAAGAACCTCACCAAAGTACCTGAGGCACTGTGGCTGAAAGAAAAACATCAACACTGCCTACCCCCAGGCCACTGCATCCTCTCCCTCACAAAAAAAGAGCAGCCCGCACTGTCAGCCAACTGGGACAGGCCAAGGCTCCCATACGCCCAATGGAATATCCTAGCAGCAGGCCACGACAGCATAGGAACCTGCATAGACAGAAAAATCACACTTGAGCGTAAGCAAAATGGTGCCCCCCGTCCAACGCTCAACCACCGCCCCTGTGGCGGCGACTGGGGCTGGTGGAGGAGGCATCCCTCCTCATATCGAAAAATGACTGACAGCCGTGGAGTCGGCCCACCCCAACCTCCTCCGTGCCGCAGCGGAAGAGAAGAGCCTAAGCCGACTGTCGCCAGGGCATCCTACTGCCCGCCGCTGCCTGTCCGAGTTGCAACATGATTGGCGACCAACAATTAGCCCAACCCCGGCAAATACCACAGCCACTATGACCCCACACTCGCACACACACACTGCAACAGCTGACCCGGACCTGCATAGGGAGCAGGCAAGTAAAACAGCAAAACACCTCCCTGCAACACCATGGCAGCCATAAACTCAAAAAAAGATCCCCAACCCCCACCTGAAAGACAGGGAGGGAGGGAACGGATTAACCAACCGCACTCACGAAAAAACCTATGCTGCCAGGCCAAGGTTCCCTCCCTGTTCAAGAGAGGAACGTGAAGGAGTATGGCTCCAGCCTCCAAAATAGGCGGCAACAAAGTCGCAGAACAAATCCGCTCTTGCCGAAGAGAGAAAAGGGTGCATGGGAAAGCATCCTTCAACACCCTATCAAGCACCACTGCCCCAAAGGCGCTACAGAGATCCCCATCGGAGCATGCCAGAAACATGCCAGCACCAGGGCTTCTTGCCAAAGCCGGCCCCCACCAACACCTGGACCATTGTCCCGACCATTTCTTGCACACACCAAAATTGCATGTGTGCAGAATTCAGGGAGAACAAGCTCAAACCTGAACTACCCCGAGTCGAGCCCCAAAGCGCTTTCGACTCCACCAAGACAAGATGGCCACGAGCAACAGAGCTGAACGCCGTCACCCCTCTCCTCACATCTTCTGCAGACCCATAAGAAAAACTCACCAACTGAAGGAGCCGGAACACAGACCTCTAGAAGTCCGAGAGATGTAGCCTACAATGGTGTAAGTAGCTGTTGAAAGCCATCACACCTTAAAACTGTGCACTTTTTTTTTCTTCTTCTGGGAAATGAGAAAGCACAGAAGGTAGAATGTCCAATAGGGAATGGGACCTGCGGTGAGGTAAGGAGCTGGGAGGGCCCAGGTGTAACCTCCAAAGCTGGCAGCATTCTGCCAGACACCCCTCCTTCCAAACAGCCAAGCCTGGCTTGAAATCTACCAGAATCCAGGAGCTGTGAGGAACACATCCTGCTGGCCAGGAGGTTATGCATCCAATATGGCTGAGGACAACTCGGTTCTCTCTATCTCCACCTGCTGGTTGATGGACATAATCCCACTAGTCTCTGGATTCATCTGCTGTTGATGACAAGGAATGGCGGCCTTTTTGGAGGTAATCAGGCACCTCTGATTTTTTTTTGAGTTTTAATTGTTTTTTTAATCAGCATAGCCAATTAGTGCACTAAGTAAACCAAGTAAACCCAATTAAGTTATGTGATGGTAGTATGCCTACCGCCGCCCAACTTTGGAAGGCATTATATGTAGGTATATTTAAATCCCCCCCTTTACGATTACTTATGTGCATTGTGGAAGGAATACCTAATGGCCTCACTATCAATTAAATACTGCGCATACATATATACTATGCAATATAACTACTGCAATGAACCCCTTTCTGCCTTGTGTGGCTAGTAACATGTATGCCTATTAGAAAATGACACGGTGGTTGTTACCCACGGCTAGCGGAGCGGAGGGAAGAAGATGGGTGCCAGACCAATTGGGGGAGGGGGGGGTGAAGGGAGAGGCACAGTAACAGAGCAAATGGAAGACGCAGAGAGAAGACACACAGTGGATGGAAGGAATTGAATGAGAAGATGAGAAAAGCAGAAACCAGACAACAAAGGTAGAAAAAAAATATATATTTATTTTCTTTAGGATAAAGTAGTATATTAGTTGTGTTTTTAAAAATTTATAAAAAAAAAAAGCTCTGCCAGCTGAACATCTGTTTCTCTAGTTCAGCAGCCAGAACTTTGATTTATAAGGAAGGAATAAGCTAAGTATTGCAGTACTGAGGCTTGTATGGATGCTACAGGGACGGGGTGGTGAATGGGATGGCAGTGACGGTGATGGGGTGGTGAAGGGGATGGCGGTGACGGGGCGGTGAAGGGAATGGCGGTGACGGGGCAGTGAAGGGGCCGGTGGGCCGGGGTAGTGACGGGGACAGATTTTTTCCCCCGTCATTCTCTAATGCAGTGGTTCCCAAACCCTGTCCTGGGGGACCCCCAGCCAGTCGGGTTTTCAAGATATCCCTAATGAATATGCATGGCAGTGACAGGTATGCAAATCTCTCTCATGCATATTCATTAGGGATATCTTGAAAACCCGACTGGCTGGGGGTCCCCCAGGACAGGATTTGGGAACCACTGCTCTAATGCATATCACTCAACCATGTGCTTCTGCAGAACAAAATCTGGCTTTTTCATCTCACACCACCATCTACTATGAGCTGAAGGTTGTCATGTTTAAGGGATTTGCCTGCCATCTGCTGGTCGTAAGATGGTCAGTGTCATTCAACTTTTGCTGAACTCTGATAATTTCTGGGAAACATTTTTAGCCTCCATGTCATGCTTCATCAACTTAGAAACATGCAAAAGCAGACATCAGATCTCATCTATAGATTGGCAGTCGGCTATTATGTAGACTAAGATTAGACTGAACTGCCTCACTTCATCACTTATTTCACAGAAATAAAATAGAAGGCAATAGCTTTTTACCAAAATGGCTTAAAAACATTTCTTAACTAGTTTTGGGGAACTAATACCACCCTCCCCAATCTTGCTCAGAAGAAAATGAGTAAAGACATCCACAATGAGGCAATTCTATAACAGGGTATCATGATGCTGCACAGTGACAAACTATTTATTTATTTATTTAATTTGATTTATATCCTGTCCTCCCCAGAGAATCAGAACAGGATACAAGGTAACATACATAACAATTAAACAAACGAGATGCAAACAATTAAGACAATATGGGCTATTCTATAACTACACTGGGAACCCAGATTCCATAGAATACCAGCAAAACACTGTTCTCCTTTGTCTCATTACTTCCTTAAGCAGTTTGCAAAGGGAAAATATGCAGCTTCTTTCCTACTGAAAACTGGGGCAAAGTCTGAATAAATTACCCACATAGTTTGAAAACTACCTCAGCAAAATAACCACCGTAAACTAGTACAAGCCTCCATCCTGAGTACTCTGGACTACTGCAACATCATATTTCTGGGAGCATACAAAAAGTCCCTCCACAAGCTAAGATTAATTCAAAACACTGCCGTCCGTCTCATCTTCGGACTCAAGAAATGGGAACATATCTCTCCATATCTCCAAATACTCCACTGGTTACCAGTAGAATCCAGAATGCTTTTCAAGTTTGCCTGCATCAGCTTCAAAGCAATCTTCGAGATGCTACCAACTTACCTAGCTTCCCAATTCCTCACCTACTGCCCAATAAAGACCTCCCGCAGAACAAACCTCTTTACTTACCCATCCCTGAAATCATGTCACTACAAGAAGTACCTAAACAGAATGCTTTCTTTCCAGGCAGCCCAACTGAACACATGGCTAGCAAAACCAATACTCGAAGCCACATCATACGCGGACTTCAGAAAATCTCTGAAGACCCGCCTCTTCAACACCACCTAAACTCTCCCCCTACCTAAACTCTCCCCCCTACCAGTTATAATACTCCTCAAAAGTCCTCCCCCTTCCCCCAACGCTTAATCCTGTACACCACTCTAACGCACATTATATATATCTAGCTGTAAACAGCATTGATTTCTTGTAACTGTTCATATTGTATCATCCTATAACTTAGTATAACATCCTGTATCTTATTGTAAACATTCTGTAACTGTTCTCTTGTTAATATCTTGTACCTTATTGTAAACACCCTAGTACCCGGTATCTTATTGTAAACATCCTGTAACTGTTTTCTTGTTAATATCTTGTACCTTATTGTAATCACCCAGTACCTGCTCACTTTGTATTATCCTGTATCCTACTGTTAACACTGTACTCTCTCTAGACACGACTTTCACTGTAAACCGCTTCGAACTTAGGGTATAGCGGTATATAAGAAATAAAATTATTATTATTATAAAAGGAACCTCTTTATGACATTGTATAAAAATGTAGTAGATCTGGCCAAATTTGTATATAGTGCCTGTGTTTCTTTAAAGGCAAGGTTTCTGCTCCACAGAAACAATGTGCATAGCACTGAGGAAGGGGGTTTCAGGCACTATGCAATGGCAACACTTACTGATCAGACTCATGGCTCATGTCAGCCAGGTTCTTAAAGGAGACCTAGCATATGGATGACGGAAGGCTTTTGAGCAAAATCTAGGTAAGACTAAAGGTGAGAGCCCCATTGCTCTTGGAATGCTGCTAACAAGTGATTATCAACAGTGGTGGTTGGATGCCTATGGCAGCAGTGCAAAATGCAGTTTCCCAAGTATTAGGTTTCCTCTGCATGTTACTGCATACCCCATAAGAGAAAGCCAAAAATAGATCTGCCTTCTTCACCTGTGCAGAGCACGCTCCATTCTGCTACTGTCTATTTGTCACTATTTTATTACCGTAGTGTGCTATGCAGCTTGCCAAGCTCATCTCAGTATTTTCTTAAAGCTGAGAAAGCATAAGCAAATCTATAACAATTTCTTAATTCATAAAAAGAACCTCTCAGAGAGCTCCACTGCCTACACAAATCACAATATATTCCCTAATATAAAGGCAGAAATTACAATGGATTCACAGCACTTAATTCATCTTTCAGGATTTCACTGTGGTTTAGTGAACAGAAATTCCTGCTGTTGTCATTAAAACATTTCCAGGTAGTTATATCACAACTTCTACTCGGACTACCACACATTAAGATTCAAGAATTTTTGGAGTAAAATTATACATGGAGTTTCCAAAACAGCTGAATGTTGACACATTGGAGTGCTGTATCTTCAGATATTATCCCATTTCTGGTGAAGCCAGAACTTTGTGAAATGGATTGGGTTTTTTTTTAGAGGATTTTTAACAACTGTTTGCTCTACTAGGAGAGGTGGTAGTGTGATCTTTCAGGAGATAATTAAGCAACCTCAAATTTCCACCGAGATACATAAGAAAATTGAAGCACTGGAGAATTTGTGAATTTTTCTCAAGTATCTATTTAAGCATCTGAGATAGAAGGTTTGTGATAAATGCTCTGAAAACACTTCAGGAATCAGTGTCACCCCTCTTTATGGCATACTATTTACCTTAGGCTAGGAGAAAAGCAAATAAAGAGCCAGTCATTCTCCCAGGTGTCTTGATGGTTTGGATTTGATTGATTTCTTTGTGAAATCTGGATCCAACCCATTGGAAACCTCAATGTCATTAAAAACTTATGCATTTAACCAGAACAGAAAGTTTGTTTGTTTTTAAGATCAAGGATCCCATATTTGTGAACTGCCAGATGTTGCACAGAAAAGGCAGATTTTGTTGTTGACACCAGGCACCTGCAGATTGAAGGTCTATTCTATGCTTAAATATCAAGGTGTACACATATTTCTTGAACCTCAACATGATTCAAAAGAGAAACCTAGATGATTTATCATACAATATGCACTCATCTATCGATTATGCTTCCTTTTGGAACCCTTAATATTATGGATTGGTAGAGGTGGTCCAATGATTTGGGTATTTTTCCTCTAATCATTAATTGGCTTTTCTTTATTGCAAAATGTATTTGCTAGTGTATTTAATTTAAAATTAGAGAAATAAAGCTTTGGAGGAGTAGACTTCCCCTGCTCCCAGCATTACATACTCTTTGTATCTCCAGATTCCAAGAAGCTCTTTTATCCATTTTCCCATAAAATGGACCTGTTCAATAAGAATGATAAGTTGAAGCAAAATATCTCTCACCTTCCCAGGGCTGGATCAGAACTTAGGCAAATCAGATACATGCTTCGGGCCCTAACAGTTGAGGGAGCAGATTTCTGCACCAGTAAATCAGTTGGCAGTCAGCAGAGATTAGAGCAAGGGCAGGCTAGAGACAATGTTACTCATAAAGTCTGGCCATCCTCTTCTATGTTGTCCTCTAGCTAACAGAAAAGCTGGTTAGCATGCAGTTATTACTAACTGCTTCCTACTCTGAAGGGTTTTCTTTAGCCTCCGGGTGGTGCAAGGAAAGGGCAGAACATTTTTTTTATTGGAGTTCAGCTGAACAAACCAACTTCTCTGCCCCTACCCTATTAAGACTCCTTAGTTGCTACTACTGGGGGCAAAAAAAAAACCCTCATCAGACTATGATCCTGGTAGCCCATTCCATTCCACCACAAATAATGCAGGGTCCTATAGTCTTCAAAAGCTAGCAGCGCCAACTGCAGAGGTCATAGGTCAAAAACATTATGTGCTAACCTCTGCCTTCTAGGGGGACAAGTTATCTGGTGCCTCCCACATGCCCGCCTGTACCTGGTTAAAACGATAGGTGGAAAGTGTGGAAACACAAAAAACAAAGATCTGCGGCATTTAAGGGTCATACGAGCATTTCAGTACTGTACTTCCAGCATCCAAAACTGCTTTACAGTCCACTACGCCAACTAATGACGCCGCCAGCCCTTACCTGCTCCATGGCAGCCGTAGACCCGCTCGGGGATAGCCTGCAGATCGGCATAGAGCCCCAGGAAAAGCTCCTGCAACTTTTCAAACTGCTCGGACGACATGATACCTTCTACCCCGGGCTCTGAGTCCAAGCGAGACTTCCTCTTCCCTGTCGGGGTCCTCTCATCTCCGGTTCCCGGGACTGCCCGACTCCCATACAGCGCCTGCTTGTTCAGCCCAGCGGACCTCAGCACCCCCGCCTCACTTCCCCCCTCCCCCCAAAGAAAACCCCCAACCCCTCCTTTTCTCCAGCAGCAGAGTCGTGTCAGGAAACCCGGCAACAGTTTGAAAAGCCCTATATAATCCAATCCTTTAGTCAGGCACTTTCAAACTGCCTCGAATCACATGCAGAGTGGTCCTCCCAAACACAGCATGATGGGAATTGTAGTGCTGCAAATCTCCAGCGGGTTTTTCTGTGGCAGTTTTTGAGTTCTAGATTCAATAAGCTTTATTGACTCGACAGTTTATAGATATGTTACCAAATTAATACATGTGGGGAGAAAGATTTTATATTAGGGGGGGGGGGGTGCTGAAATGTTCTCAGCCCAATCAATAAGAGAATGATGGAGATATGGTTCAATTCAATGAGCTGAAACAATGTAAAAAGCCCCCAAGAAAACATAGCATTTTGTTTCTGCAAATTAGCACTTAAAGAAATAAGATAACACTCTTTTCAGCTACAGTAGCAAAATAAGGCTCAGAATTTAAGAAGTTTGTTGGTTGGGCTGAGAACTTTTCAGCACACCCTCATATAACACAACAGGCATGCATATAAATTGTACCAATTTTCTAAAGGAAAGTACAGTAAGCACATATGTTCCTTTGTATAACAATGATTTCTGCTCTGTGTTCACAGATGAAGAGCCAAGAACTGGACCTCAGAATATAAACACAAATAGGAATAGAGGTGACATGGACCTTGAATGATTTTCAGGCTATGTTCTTGTAAAGCTAACTAAATGTGAGACAGTGATGGATTTGGATTAAAGGAATTTAGGGCAATTCTTTCTGTTCTGCTGTCTGACAACTGCTTCAATATAGGAGTGGTCCCAAGGGACTGCAGAAGAGTGGAAGTGGTTCCTTTCCAAAATAAATTAAATTACTGTAATTAAATAAATAAAAAGGCAGAAGTAAAGAAGAAGAGGATGGGAACTATAGGATGGTTAGTCTAAGCTTGGTAGTAAATTAATGGAAACACTGCTAAACAAAGAATATTGCTGAAATGTAATGGGTTAGGTCAGTTCTGTGGCAGCTTAGCTTTACTAGAGGTAAGACTTGTGAGATGAATTTGATCAATTTCTTTGATTGGGCAGCCCTTGATCAGTCAGGTTCTTTGGAAGGTGGTGAATTACCTATTTCTAGTAATCCTAGCAATTACGGACTTGACCCCTCATTGGGGGAGGCCAATGCTCTTCCAGAGGGAGAGGTAGGGAGGGAATCAGAGTTAGGGTGCCAGATGCTTTTTTCAGGGGGGAGGGAGAGTATGGCAATGCTCTTTGTGAAAGGAGAGACCATAGGACTTAATGTCATCTGCATATTTTTTTGGGAACTGGCCAATATTCCACGCCAGTGCCCAGATCACTAACCAAGCAAAGATAGGAAGGTTTTTTAAAATATCACCCTTGCTAATTGGAAGGGTGAAATTTTGCAGTGATCTGTCAATTACTGCTATAGTTTTAACACAATAATAATTTTCAGTCACGCTGCAGGTAAATTTACGCTGATGCCTGTGGGATATCAGACCCCCCCCCCTCTCGAACAACATAACTCACTGGGGTTCAATTCCTCATTCCTACCAACATGGCAGAAGCTTTCTTATGTTATCATTTTATGTTGATTTATTATTTCACTAGTGCTTAAGCCTGTTACATTAATGGGTGCTAGAATAGATGTGTAGACTTTTAGCACAATGAGGTGCTGAGGCGTTTCTTTCTGTCTTTCTTTCTCTCTCCCTGCCCCCCTGTCTCTCCATGGCTCCCTGTCTGTCTTTCTTTCTTTCTGACTCTCTCCCTGGCACTCTATCTTAATAAGATTGACAGAATATCAGTCCCAAGTATATAATCAAAATGAATCATCTCGATTCCAGAACCTGGGTGAAGCAAGATAGCAGTGTGATTACTGGTCTCCTCCCTTGGCAGTCTATTCAGTTTCATTTATCAACGTGGAAATACAGCTTTTCCTCTTTGAAGGAAGATATTTTTTTATAATGGCTTCAGGAAAACAAACACGATTGGAGGAAGCTTTTACTGCTAAAAGATCAAGTAAACGTTTGAAGGCTGATCTCATTCCTCCTGCACAAGTGCCTTTACCTAAAGACTCCAGAGAGTTATTAGAACAAATGATGGAGAGCTTGAATAGTGTACAAGTGTTACTTCAAGATAATTCAGCTAAGCTGGCATCACTGCAAGAAGAAATGGGAAACTTAACCAAGTAAGTACAGATTTCAAATGCCAGGTTGGAAAGCTGTGAGCATCGGATAGAGGCTTGTGAGATCAAATTGCTCCAGTCTCAGTCTGACCACAAGGCTGTCTTAAGCTTGAGGAAGGATCTGGAAGATTTGAGCAACAGGGAACGAAGAAATAATGTACGAATGATTGGGATCCCAGAGAATGCAGAAGGTTCAGATCTTATAAAGTTTTTAGAGAACTTAATACTGAAAACCCTCTCATTAAAATTTACACAGCTGTTAGAATTCGAAAGAGCTCACAGAATCCCAGTAAGGAGGAATAACAGCTTTAAAGGTCCCAGACTGGTAATTTTTAAGTTGCTACGTTTTTCACAGGTAATGGAAATACTGAAGATGGCAAAAGAAAAACGAAATATTAAGTGGCAGGATTCAAGGATTCTTTTCCTTCCTGATTTTAATGCTCCGCCCACAACTCCGGCAGATAGAAGCAAAGCATGGGCTCTTTTATCCAGCAGTGATGAGAGTCACTCACCTTAATAAGACTGTTAATTATGAGGAACCAGGGAAATTACAGGAATACATTGATCAGTCTACATGAGAGATGTCATAAATGTATGTGACTGAATATTATTTGGTCTTGTTGCCGGTCTGGTGAGGAGTAACTTACGAGTGAGAGGGTAATAACCTTTATTTTTCTGTGATTTTACAGTTCATATGATTATACAAGTTAAGGATATATAAGTTCAGCTGGAGACAGTTAATAATAAAAAAAAAAGGCATTGTTAATGTTCTATTAGGAACTCTTAGGGGTCCTTTTACAAAGGCGCGATAGCGGTTTAACGCACAGAATACCACGCGTTAAACCTCCTGCCGTGCTAGTACCTAACGCCTCCATTGACGAGACGTTAGAATTTTAGGCTGCCGCGTGGGTTAGCGTGTGATGAAATGTCCGACGCGCTAACCCCCGTAGTGCGCCTTGATAAAAGGAGCCCTTAGTCCTGGTGCTGATTTTCAACACTTATAATTGGATAGGAATGATCTGTTTTGATTGGATAGTAGAGCTGTCAATCCAGGGAAGATGTCGAGGTCAGAAAATGGGTGTGGATATTCAAATATTCACAATGGAATTAAACGTCACAGCCTGGCTTTTCTACATTAGAAGCAGCCAACACCGATACTGTATATGCATCTCTGAGCTGCAGGAAAGACTTCAGCAAAGGAAACTGTAACAACCCATTCTTGTAAATTGAACACTATGAAAAATGATAATCTTATTAATGATTCCATGGTTCAAAGTTTTGCTTTGAATCAAAATCTGCCAGTAGTGAATTTCCTACTTTTTCAAGCACAGGCCATGGTTACTAAAATCCCTATAGTCTCATCAAGCCAGTGAAAGGAGTCGTCTTTCCTGCGAAAGCATTACTTTTGCATCTCTGCTCTAACTATGCCCTTGGATATCCTTTTTTTAAAAAATTCTTTATTCATTTTATATTTTACATCAAGTGTACAGAAAATAACAAGATTTTAAATATACATCACTTGGATATCCTAAACTAAACTAAACCTTAAGTTTATATACCGCATCCTCTCCACGGAAGTGGAGCTCAGCACGGTTTACAAGAACTTAAAATATAAGAACATAAGCAGTGCCTCTGCTGGGTCAGACCAGAGGTCCATCCCGCCCAGCAGTCCGCCCCCGCGGCAGCCCAACAGGTCATGACCTGCCTTAATCACCAGAAGGGGCCCCCTTGCCCCCTAGGTTTCTCATCGAAGTCCTATCTTCCCATCAATGTCCTAACCCTCCGGCCTTGCACCTGCATGACCTGGTGAGCTGTCTATACTTATGCAACACCCCAGCACCTCCCTCAGTACCCCACGATCCCCTTTTCCCTCAGGAATCTGTCCAATCCCTGTTTGAATCCCTGTACTGTACTCTGCCGGATCACTTCCTCCGGGAGCGCATTCCATTTGTCCACGACCCTTTGGGTGAAGAAAAGCTTCCTTGCATTTGATTTGAACCTATCTCCCTTCAGTTTCTCTGAGTGCCCCCTCGTACCTGTCGTCCCTTTTAGTCTGAAGAACCTGTCCCTGTCCACCCTCTCTATGCCCCTAAGTATTTTGAAGGTCTCTATCATATCCCCCCTGAGCCTCCTCTTTTCCAGAGAGAAGAGCCCCAGTTTATCCAGCCTCTCAGCATATGGGCAGTTTTCCAGCCCTCTTACCAGTTTCGTTGCCCTCCTTTGGACTCTCTCAAGAACTGCCATGTCCTTCTTGAGGTGCGGCGACCAATATTGAACGCAGTATTCCAGATGTGGGCACACCATCGCTCGATACAGCGGCATGATGACTTCCCGCGTCCTGGTTGATATGCCCCTCTTGATGATGCCCAGCATCCTGTTGGCTTTCTTCGAGGCTGCTGCACACTGTGCGGATGGTTTCATGGATGGATCCACTAGCACACCCAAGTCTCTCTCAAGTCCGGTGTCTTCCAGCAATCTCCCCCCCATTTTATACTCGAACAACGGGTTCTTTTTCCTTATGTGCATGACCTTGCATTTATCTACGTTAAAGCGCATTTGCCATTTGTTTGCCCAGTCCTCCAGCTTATCGAGGTCCCTTTGCAGTTCCTCACACTCCTCCCTGATCCTAACTCTGGCGCAGAGCTTGGTATCGTCTGCAAATTTTATAACCTCACACTTTGCCTCCGTTTCCAGGTCATTGATAAATATGTTGAAGAGTAGCGGCCCCAGCACCGATCCCTGCGGCACACCGCTCGTGACTCCCCGCCAGTCAGAATATTGGCCCTTTACTCCGACCCTCTGTAGTCTACCTGACAGCCAGTGCTTAATCCATCTGTGTACATCCCCGCCCACCCCGTGGTTCCACAGCTTCCTAAGCAGCCTTTCATGTGGCACCTTGTCAAAGGCCTTTTGAAAATCGAGGTAAATGATGTCTATGGGTTCCCCTTTGTCCACCTGACTGCTTATTCCCTCAAAGAAGTACAGAAGGTTTGTCAGGCACGACCTTCCCTTACAGAAACCGTGCTGGCTTGTCCGCAGTAGGCCATTTTTCTCGATGTGCTCGCAAATGCTGTCCTTGATCATTGCTTCCACCATCTTCCCTATAACTGAAGTCAGGCTCACCGGCCTGTAGTTCCTGGGGTCACCTCTCGATCCCTTCTTAAAGATAGGTGTGACATTCGCCAGTTTCCAGTCCTCTGGTACCTCTCCAGTTTTCAAGGATAGGTTGCAAACATGCTGGATTGCGCCCGCTATTTCCTGACTCAGTTCCTTTAGAACCCTTGGGTGGATCCCGTCCGGTCCCGGTGATTTGCCGCTTTTCAGTCTGTCAATCTGCTTGAGGACATCCTCCCGACTTACCTCTATATGCCCCAATCTTTTGGCCTGCTCCCCACTCATGAGCTCCTCTGAGTCCGGTATATTGGACATGTCCTCGCTCGTGAAGACCGACGAGAAGAACGTGTTCAACCTCTCAGCTACCTCTTTATTCTCCTTAATCACTCCCTTCCTATCCCCATCGTCCAATGGCCCCACCTCCTCTCTCACTGGTTGCTTCCCCTTTACGTAACTGAAGAATGCCTTGAAGTTTTTCGCCTCCCTGGCCAGCCCCTCCTCGTATTTCCCTTTTGCTTTTCTAATCTCTTAAAATATAAGAGGAGAAAGGAAAAGGTTTACATGAGCTTATACAGTGGTGCCTCACACAACGAACTTAATTCGTTCCAGGAGCAAGTTTGTTATGCGAAAAGTTCGTTGTGTGAAACGCGTTTTCCCATAAGAATACATGTAAAACAAAATAATTCGTTCTGCAGCCCTACATTTCCCTCCCTCCACCTCACCTTATATGCAGAGTTTGCCAGCTTTCTTTTTCACCCAGCCGCACGCTTTCAAAAAGCTGTGCACGCGCAGCTGCTGGAGTTGATCAATGTTCTCCTCTCCTGCAACTTCCGGTTTCCGGTTGCGTCAGAGGAGAAGATTGAACAACAGAGCATGCGCGCATGTGCTGCTCTTTGAAAGTGTGTGGCTGGCCGAAAAAGAAAGCCGGAAAACTCGGCATCTAAGGTAAGGTGGAGGGAGATGATGGAACACTGCATTCAGACAGGAGGGTGCTGCTGTTCCCGGCTCACATTAGGAAGCGGCGAGAGTAGTTCCGCCCCCCCCCGGGCCCCTCGGGCGACTTCGTTGTGTGAAACGAAGTTCGTTATAGGGAGCAAGACAAAAAGTTCGTTATGCGCAGCGTTCGCTGTGCGAGGCGTCCGTTATGCGAGGCACCACTGTATATAGAATGGAAGAGTAAGGGGGAAAATAGAATTACATGTTAGAGAAGACCCAAGTTTTCAGTTGCTTGCGGAATAGTTGGAGAGAGAGCCCAGGTTCCGCAACGGGATAGTAAGGTCGTTCCAGAGACCTGTGATTTTGAAGAGAAGAGATTTTCCCAGTTTACCTGCATAAAGAATACCGTGTAGAGAGGGGAAGGATAGTTTATATCTTTGTGCGGGTCTGGTGGAGTCAGGACTCGAGGAGTTAAAGGATAGTGGGATTAGGGGCAGTGCTCCCTCTAAGCGGGCGGGTGTTGTGAGCAAACTTTTTTCACTGTGAGCTAAAAATATCGGGCGCCAGCAAGTTATGAGCCAACTCGCCCGATTCTCCTCTCGCCGCCCTGCCATCTGCCATACGCCTCTTCCGATCGCCCCCCTCCCTGCTCGCACCCCCACCCCGACGTCCGATTCCTCCCCCAGCCTCCCCTTACCTTTGCGACGCGTTACATGGACTGCCAGCTCGCCTGCCTGCAAGCACGTGTGTGCGCTGTGACGAGAAACTTGTGCGCTGCGATGTAATATTTTGTGCGCCAGCGCACGCCAGCGCAGCTTAGCGGGAACACTGATTAGGGGAGCAGTTTAAAGTAGCCTGAGCACCTGACACTTTGGTCACACTTTTGGCATTTGGAGTGATGAACTGTAATGAAAACAGTACATGTGACATAGTAAATGGCAGGAAATAAAGACCATAGAACATGATTGGTGTTAGTAATCCAAGAGTGATAAAGGAGAAAGTGTCCATCACATGACTGGTTAGGACAGCGGTCCTAAGAAGAGGTTTAAGATAGGATGAAGTATTTCATATTGAAATACAGTCTGGACTGGAGTTAAGAGATTGTATAGTAATGGTTTTATATTCTTTAATGTGAGAATGTTTTAGGAAGTGAGTTATGTTATAATTTATTTTCCTTTTTAGGAGAAGAGTTAAGAGCTGTAAGAATGAAAGCTGAATGTAGTTTAAATGAAGAAAAGGGGTATTTGATTTAAAGTTTGGATTTTGGATTGATTGAGAAAGGTGTGAGTGAATAGAAAGAATGGGTGTGTGGAGATGAGGTACCAGGTCTTATTGGGGTATAAAGGGTAATTGGGTAATATTAGATTTTAAAAAAATAATAATAATAATAATTGCATCAGGGGATCAAGAAGTTGAAGCTCACGAAGTCTCCGGGACTGGATGGGTTTGGCCCTGAATACTATAAACTCTTGCCTGACCTTCTTGCTCAGCCTTTGGGGAACTATTTCAACTTCCTCTCCACGTCCGCTTCAGGTATTAGCAGTAATCTAGCTCATATCACACTGCTCCCGAAGCCGGGGAAGGATCCTACGCAAGTGGGCTCCTATCGTCTGATTTCGTTACTCAATGCCAAATACTCAATGTTGATGGCTTCTATCTTGGCAGCACGGCTGAATCGGTTTTTACCCCAGCTCATTGAAGGCGATCAGGTGGGATTTGTTCCCCAACGGTACACTTCTATGAATCTAATTAAGGCAATGACGGCACTTCATGAACACCGGGGCGGAGGGGGCACATCGGCGATCGTTGGGCTTGGCATGGAGAAGGTCTTTGATAGTATTTCTTGGCAGTACCTTTTCTGGGTCCTGAGGGAGTTTAGATTAGATGGGACTTTTCTCACTTGGATCCAGGCCCTTCATGCCTTGCCTTGGGCCCAACTTATTATCAACTGCAGCCTCTCGCCTTCTTTTCCGCTGTGCCGGGAGACACGAAAGGGTTGTCCCCTCTCTCCCTTGTTATTTGTCTTGGCTATCGAACTGCTCGCCATTAAGATTCGATCTAGTCCTGAGTTGCATGGTATTCTCATAGGGAGTGCAGAATGTCGTGTCACCCTGTTTGCGGATGACATCTTCTTCTTTTTGGACCAAGCACCCCTTCACTTACCGGTGGCGTTGCACTTTGTGGCTGAGTTTGGCACTCTTTCGGGCCTTCAGGTGAATTGTGAGAAGTCTGAATTGCTGCCCTGAGCTGGGACTGAGCTGGGAGCCCTGGCATGCTGGTTGCAGATCCCTCCGGTGAGTAAACCGGTGCGCTACCTTGGCATTTATCTGCACGCAGACCCTGGGGTGCTGTATAAGTGCAATGTTTTGGCTGCTATAGACAAAATTCAGGCCCTCTGTTATGCTTGGCATGATCTCCCGTTGTCCCTGTTGGGGGGAGGGGGGGGGCAGTGCTGATTAAAATGATCTTTCTACCCAAATTATTATATCCTTTTGGGTACTCCAATGGGACATTAGGAAAATTTGTTCACTTTTCTCTGCCTTTTTATGGCGTCACCGGACAGAGTGCATTTCTTATGTAAAGTTATCTCTTTCTAAGCAGGAGGGGGGCCTGGGTCTCCCTGATGTCCGAGCGTATAATGTGGCGGCTCTTATGCGCTTTATTCATGAGGGGGTGACTGGGGTTGCTCGGTTTTCTCCTCCAGGGTAGATGGCGGGTTGGTGTGCACCCTTTACCAGTGCTGATTAAAATGATCTTTCTACCCAAATTATTATATCCTTTTGGGTACTCCAATGGGACATTAGGAAAATTTGTTCACTTTTCTCTGCCTTTTTATGGCGTCACCGGACAGAGTGCATTTCTTATGTAAAGTTATCTCTTTCTAAGCAGGAGGGGGGCCTGGGTCTCCCTGATGTCCGAGCGTATAATGTGGCGGCTCTTATGCGCTTTATTCATGAGGGGGTGACTGGGGTTGCTCGGTTTTCTCCTCCAGGGTAGATGGCGGGTTGGTGTGCACCCTTTACCTTTTTGAATCTATTGCATATGCCCAGAGGTATAGGGGGAGCCTTGCCTTCCAAATTGCAGTTCTTGCGCCCGTGCTGCTTGGCATGGCAGTGGTGGCGTCGGACACAAGCTCGCTTCCCGCAAGCCTCTCCCTTATTGCAACTCCTGGGTAATCCTAGTTTCACTCTGGGGTTGAGCCATTTGCCGTTCGCCACCTGTGCCTCTAGGGCGGTTTCCATTCTCTCTCATATGGTAGATGGGGATACGGGGGCTTTCGTTTCATTCGCTCACTTTAAGGATCAGTGGGAAATTCCCAATCAACACTTCTTTGCCTATTTACAAGCCTGGCATTATTACCAGAGCCTTCATCAACGGTTTGGGGAGGACTGGACTTGTGGACCTCTAGATGCGTACTTATTCAGTGTACTGGCCTCCCAGGGATCCCTCTCGGTCTGGTACAGGGTGGTTCGGTCCTCTTCTTCCAGCGGGCAGTTGGCTATTCTGCGCGACGGGTGGAATCGGGACCTTGCTGCACAATACAGCCCTGAATCCTTTTTGGAACTTTTTCATACCTTACATACTTTTGTGAAATCAACAGCTTGGCAGTAGATCCAATTTAAAATCTTACATAGGGCTTACATCACCAAAGAACGGGGCACTAGCATGGGCTTGTGGGGGGAATCTCTGTGCAACAAATGTCGGGGGGGCCCCTGGGACTCTATTACATTCCTTTTTAGAATGCCCTGAACTGTCCATCTGGAACTCCTCCTTTGCGCAGCTTCAATTAGTTCAGCAGCGCGACATTGAGTGGGTCTACAGAACATTGCTTCTTGGTGATCAGGTCCTGCTGGAGGAGCAGGGCCTCACAATGCCTCAGAGGCGATTCATTTATTTGACTTTGCTGACGGTCAAGAGAACAATCTTGCGCTACTGGACTCAGGAGGGCCCTATCCCTTTGACATATTGGATCAACCAGATGATTGAATTGGCCCGCTTTGAACTCTGCTACCTTACCCACTTAGCTAACTGTGAGGTGCTGGCCTACCTAGCCTTATGGAAGGTGTTCTTGCGGTTGCCTTTGGTCTCCCGGAATGGGATGGGGGGGTAGAGAGGGGCAGGTATGAATATGGTGAGTAACTGGAGTGTGCATGTTTGTATGGGTTGTGTTGCATGGTGTGCCTATTTTTCCCTCCTGTTGATATAGGGGGAGGGGGGGCATGCCATGTTGTCAAACGAAACAAAAATTGTCGAGCCAATGTGAGAGACAGGCTGTTTTTGCTTTTTGGACAGTCCTGTAGTTTCATGATGTATTATGTTTTCTTGGTAATGGCTGTTGTTTTCTTCCTCTGACTGCCATTGTTTGCCTATTTTTACCCTGTGTTCTGCTTCTTTCTCTTGTTGACTCTAATAAAAATGATTCCAAAAAAATACTTAACTTTCTAAAACAACAGGATGCGGATATATGTTTCATACAAGAGACACACCTGTCTGATTTTGAGTCAAGAAAACTGGAAGAAGGATGGGTAAAACATTGTTTTTTCACTCCTGCTGTGGGCAAAAAAGCTTCTGGTTTATAGGAAATGTTCAGCAGTATTTCATTTGAGATCTGCAGATCCCTCAGGGAGGTGGGTTCATGTTTACATGAGCTTGGGTAATAATTCATTGGCACTCTTCAATATCTATGCCCCTAATTCTAATCAAATTGAATTTTTCAAAACTCTTCAGAGGCTGATACTACCACTGGCTGAATCTAAAATAATAGTGGTCGGGGACTTTAACGCTGTTATGGATCCATTAATAGATAAAAAATCCCAGTGGAATAATCAAGTTACTGGGTTTAGATAACATGGTACAGTCTTGTGGTCTAAAAGATATATAGCGGATCCTTCATTTTAATGTTTGGGAATTTTCGTTTTGTTCCCCTGTTCATAAATCATTCTAACGAATAGATTATATTTTCGTTTCAGATCAATTAGTTCAGCAAGTAACAAAATCCACCATAGATTCAATCATTTTGTCAGATCATTATCACCCATATTATTTAACCTCTTCATAGCATCCCTAGGCATAACCCTAGACGCCCTAAACACAGTATCATTCAGCTACGCGGATGACATAACTATCCTCCTCCCCTTTAATATTCAAGACCCATTATCCACAAACCACCTGAAAATAATAATGGAAACGGTAGAAAAATGGATGTCAAGTCATAAACTAAAACTGAACTCGGAAAAAACTAAATTCCTACTACTAGAGAAGGAAAAAAACCCATCTCTCACAGAACTAGAATTAAATACAATCAAGTACCCAATGCAAAGTACACTCAAGATCCTGGGAATACAACTAGACAGAAACTGCACAATGCAGTCTCAAATCCACAAAATCATCCAAAGAGCTTTCTTCACAATACGTAACCTAAGAAAAATAAGAAAATTCTTCAACAAAGATCAATACAAGATATTAGTACAATCCCTAGTACTAAGTATTGTAGATTACTGTAACAGCCTATACCTATCATGCCCAAACTACATGATAAAACAATTACAGACAGTTCAGAACACAGCCCTCAGAATCATCTACTCACTCGGTAAATATGACCACATCACCAAAGCATACCTAGACTCACACTGGCTACCAATAAAAGCAAGATCCCAGTTCAAATTCTACTGTCTACTATACAAAGTAATACATGGAACAGCCCCCAGCTACCTAAACAACAGACTACACCGTAACCTCTCACACAGACTAAGGAGAACTCAGAGCCTATTCATTCACCCCCCTCTCAAAGGAACACGACGAAAGAAACTATACGACAGCCTTTTAGCGACACAGGCAGCAAAGATCGATACTACCATCACCAATCTACTGACCAAATCAACAGACATTAAAGTATTCCGAAAAGAAATCAAAACTCATCTCTTCAAAAAACACTTCCCAGCATCATAACCTCACAAAAGTATTAGAAAATGCTCTCATGACCACCTCCATCACCACCACCAGCAACACCCTGAATCCAGACAGTATTATCTCTACTCGTTCTAAACAACCTATCACTATCTACTACCTGCTATCAATTTCTCCTGGAAAAGTCCAGACTAACAATTGTAACTGGACACATTCCTGATTACATGTACTGCAATGCTACTGGAAATGTCCAGTCCTCTAACTTGTAATCCGCTTAGAACCGCAAGGCACAAGCGGAATAGAAATCACTAATGTAATGTAATGTAATGTAATCATGGTGGAATTTGGATTGAATTGAAAATGGATGAACAAGATTCTAGTAGACCTGTATGGAGATTTAATAATACATTGCGGATTCAAAATTTCTTGAAGAACTTCAATTACAGATGAAGGAATATTTTCAAATCAATGTCTCAGAAGAAATCTCATTAGAAACAATATGGGATGCTTTTAAAGCTACCATGAGGGGGCAGATCATTTCATATGCAGCACATGGTAGGAAAGATGTCTACACAGAATTTCAGTGTATGGTCCTGGATCATGTGCCACTTACAACTAAAGGAGGAGATAGGCGACGGATCCTCATGCAGAAAGAACAGGAATGGATTTTCCGTTTGGACACTGAAGAGCCCAAAGGATTAAATGCTAAAGTAGAGTGGCACATATTTTTTTGATTTTGAAATGAACAACTTTATGGCTAATGACACAGTGATCATCAGTTTCCCATTCAAAGAATAGGAGGTGAAAGCCCTTTCAGACCATTGGATGTTGCAATCAGGCTCCTCCCATGTGATGTCATATGTTAGTAGTATAAAACTGGGCAGTTCAAAGCGGCGGCCATCTTTGCCATTTTGAGCGTTCATACATTCGCCGAGTAAGTAGAAGTACGGAAAGAAGTATTCTGGCATTGGTCTTACTCTAATAGCGCTGTTTTTTGCATTATTTTCACAGGAGTCCACTGCCCTGATGCAGCTATACAGCGAAACGCCAGCTAGCTTTACGGACTGCAGGACTGACTGCAGCAAAGAAAACAGAAGCTGAGAGATATAAGAACTCATAAGAACTCCCTGCCTAATTGAAGCTAAGTTTATTATCAGTTTTCGTGAGAGTTTTTTGATATACATCATCTTAAAATTAGGCAGGAGGGGGAGAGTGCCAATGAGGTTAGTTCCCTATCTAGTGCTGTTGTATAGTTAATCACTGGCAACGCACGGGGATCTGAGGCCTCTCCTCTATAAAGAACTTTAAATGTGTGATCAGTGGAGAGAAGTCTGATATGAGAAAACTTCATCACTGTTTCTAATTAAGAATTTGGAAAATTGAATAAAAGGGAGGTATTTTTGTGAATGTATTGGATCCTCCCTGAGCTCATGGAGCATCTGTCAGACTGGCTACACCTGGAATGGAAAATTATGTCCCCAATGCGACTTTCTCATGTATTAAATATCAGATTATCTAGCTATGCTAGGGACAATATAATTTTATTGGATACATGGAAAACAATTAAATTTATTGATAAACTAACAGATGTACCTATATTGAAATCTACTTTACAGTCCTTATGGTTAAACTCCAAGATTCAAGTGGGTGGTGCTGGGATCGCCTGGAAGAATTGGATGCAGGCAGGTATTCGGACATTGGATGATGTTATATCCAATGAGAATCTGCTGAAATTTTCACAGCTGCAACAATCATTTGGCATTTTAAAATCTCAACAGTATAGGTGGTTGCAGTTGAAGCAGGCCATTCGGAGTGGGTTCCCTGAATGGAAAAATTGTAAAAATTATTATAGCCTGCAGATCCTTTGCTACCAGACAGATTTAGTAGGACATCAGGTTGCCCAGTGGTATAAATAATTTTTGAATTAAAAAACCTAAAAATAGTCTCAGAGATATTTGGAGCATCAAGATTAAACAGTATATTTCTGTATTTCGTTGGCCACGAATTTGGACTTGGAGGTTGAAATGTACAGCGTCAGCATCTATGAGGCAAACATGGTTATTTTTATTACATAGGATTTTTTGGACCCCAGTTTGTTTGCAAAAATTAGATAGTTCCAAATCTAATAGATGCTGGCAATGTCATGCTGATATAGGGACTGTAGATCATCTGTTATTTTTTGTCCACTGATATTTAGTTCCTTGAAGTCAATTTGGGGACAAATAAATATTGTTTTAGAATCGGATATTCCCTTAACATATGAAGCCATAATTTGTGGTACTATGTTACACGTTAAACCTCTCCTTGATAAATATAAAAGCCGTCTTTTCCTGGTTTTGACTGGAATAGCTGTTCAATTGATCATGAAAAATTGGAAAAGCCATGATAGATTAAACTACACATTTTGGTGGACAAATGTATGTAATACATACAAATATGAGAGAATGAATGCAGACTATTTGGGGTCAAGTGTTTCATTTAACAAAGTATGGAGTCCATTGGCTTTATTTGCTACTTCGCATTAATGGTTTATGTATTTTTCTTTAAGTTTTTCCTTACACATCTGGGGTGGGGGGGAGGGAGAGGTAATTGAGAAATTGATATTAATTCTTCATATCAATGTAATAAATAAAGTTTTCTTGTATTAATAATTGATAGATGGGTGGGTGGGTGGGTAAAGTTATGGTTCTATATACTAAGAGGGGCATAATAAAAAAAAACCATCTAAGTCCCCTTTTGGCCTAATGCCTTAAACGTTGAAAGTAGAAGCAGGGAAAATGTCCATTATCAAAAAAACATCCAAAAGGAGGGTTTTTTTGATAATGGCCTGCCTCTACGTTCAGCTGTTTAAATGCCCAGACCACCACTACATCTAAACTTATACCATATAATCAACCTAAAATAAGCCTAAGCCCCAAACGTCCAAAACAAAGGCTTTTAGGCGAAGGAGGAGCCAGTCCTTCGCCTAAAAGCTGGATTCTGTAACCGGTGTCTGTCAAAAAAAAAAAAACCGGTTACAGAATCCACCCCCCTCGACAACATCGGGGCAAGAGGTAGCCCAAGCCCTCTTGCCCCGCCAGCCGCGACCCTCCCCGACAACATCGGGGCAAGAGGGAGCCCAAGCCCTCTTGCCCCGCCAGCCGTGACCCTCCCCAACAACATCGGGGCAAGAGGGAGCACAAGCCATCTTGCCCCGCGATCTCCCCCCTCCCCCCCACACGATCTGGCCAAGCCCTCCTGCCCTCGACGAACCCCCCCCATGACACCTCTGAACCCCTGATCGCCCCTCCCCCCCCCGCCGACTGAAATTTTGGGATTAGTTTTAACATGTTTGTGGTGTGGGTTGGTTCCTGTTGGGGACGTTGATCAGGGATTGTGTTTATATTTGTGATTTGCTATATTTCTGTAATAAATAAGGTCTTTATTTTAAGTTGTTTTTATAATTGTATATTCCCAAGTTTAATTTAATTTGACATTAAATCTATCTACATTGTCATATCACCTTAGGGGCATTAATTACTACCATGGTAACAACTAACTCATTTATAAATATTGCTCCTGAGCAAAACCTGGGCTCAGAGCTTCCAATTGTGCAATAATTTCCAGAAGCTTTAATCAGGTCAACTTAGAATCACATTCCATTCTGGGTGGGAGGGGGGAATGGAAGGGATGGAGGGAAGGTGAGGAGGGGGGGGGGGGTTGGGGGGATTAGGTTTTATTATATAAAATATTTGGATGAATGATTGTATTTAATAGAATATGTGAATTGAATTTTCAAAATGTATGAAATCATTTGTAATGAATATCTATTTTAAAGTTTTATTTGGATTGACTACAACCTCTCTCTCTTCCCACTTTGACTTTTATAATTCAAATAAGAATATACGAAAAACCTATTGGTTTATGTTCCCATCGGTAAAAGCATGTCGCAGCAAGAAATTCTTAGGAAAAACTTTTGCATTCCAGGCTAGTGCAATGAATTCATGTTGGAATGCTCTTATTCCCCAAGCTCAGTTTTACTATTTATTCAGAAAAATTCTTAAAACTTACCTGTTTGATAAATATGTGCATTAATTGCCATTTGTATTCTCTGAGAAATATTTGATATGCTTATGTATGCAATTTACTGTTTGTACAGCATCTTCTTGTGAACCGCCTTGAACTGATGGTTTGGCGGTATATAAGAATAAGTTATTATTAAAAAGAGTTTGTTGGAAGCATATAAGAGAGAAAGAAATCTGAGAGATTTGCTTGTACCATCAAGTTTACCTTTAAATACTGTTCCTAAAAAAAATTAGCCAATAGGACATTTTCAACGTGGAACATGTTCTGTGTGCTCAGTGAATATGAATATTAAAACATTTATCCAGCCTACCACAGGAATAAAGTTTGAATTGAGACACTTTTGAAATTGCAAAACAGAAGATGTTGTGGATGCTTCAGTTTGCCATTGTGATATGATGTACATTGGAAGGCCAAAAGGAAGTTCAATTGTACGTAATATACGTAGAAACCTCTACCATAGCTTAGTGAAAAGGGGTGTATGTTAGCTAAAGTTCCACTAAACACCTTGTTTCTTTGTTGAACCTTATTGAAACAAAGTAATAGACTGATTTTGTGGATCCAATGGATTCCCCAGATCCTGTTTTTCTTTCTTTGTTTTTAATCTTCAAGGGTCCTAATACTACTATCTTCAAATTCTCTAAACATGGACTGTTGTCAAGTTTTCACTGCCGTTTCTTTTCAGCATGTACTTCCAGACAATCTAGGGTTACCAGATATCTGGATTTACATGGACATGCCCTCTTTTTAGGGCAGCTTTCTAAATTGTCCGGAGTATGACTCTCCCTTGACACCCCCCCCCCCCACCTACCTCCTCTGCTGAAATTTAATCTTCAGGTCAGCCAGCCGCATCAGCAAAGTGAGCCTGCTGTTATCAGCCTGTCCCGAAAGTCTTCTCCCTGCAGTGTCCCGCCTATGCCTGGGAACAAGAAGTCACTGCAGAGAGAAGGCTTCCAGGGCATGCCGACAACAGCAGGCTCATTTTGAGGATGCTGCTGGCCAGCCAGAAGATTAAATTTCAGCAGAGGAGGTAGGTGGGAGAGGGAAAAGTCATACCCAACTTTGTGGTGGACCAGAGCTGGAGAGACAGCCTGCACTACTGGATCCTGCTGAGGGAGGATGGAGGGAGAGAGAGAGAGAAGCACCTGTAGGAGGAGATTGGAGGTGAGGGGAGGGGGAGAGAGAGAGAGAGAGAGAGAGAGAAACACCCATGGGGGAGGTGATTAGGAGAGAGAGAGAGAAAAGTACCAGTGGGGGTGGGGAGTTGGAGAGAGGGATAAAAAAGTACTAAAAGGGTAGAGTTGATGGGAAGGAGTACAAAGGAAATGGGTGAAATGTGGGGTGTGACCGAGGCGGGGACCAGAGGTGTGGTTAGGGTTACCATATGACAAGATAAAGGAGGATGGATTGAGACATCCGGGTTTTACTTTCATTGAAAGCAATGGATGTAAGGAGGACAGATTGAGACATCTGGGTTTTACTTCCATTGCTTTCAATGAAAGTAAAACCTGGATGTCTCAATCTGTCCTCCTTTTGCTGGCACCATATGGTAACCCTAGTTGGGGCCATGTGTCCTCTTGTTTGACTTCAGAAATATGGTAACCCTAGGACAATCCCCCTCTGCTCTTTTCCCAGCAGTTTATTGGCATGGTAACCTTCAGTTTCCTTTTAGAACCACAAGAGGGCAGGTTTTAGTAATACCACTATTACAGACACAATGTGACTTTAAGGGCTTTTTCCAGTCCCTCCCCAACACCCACCCACTGGACTATAAATCCCAGGATACCCGTGGTACGACACATCACCTTCGTTCCAGCTACTCTGTTTTCTTAGAGGCGAAGGCATGGAGATAAGCGCAGGGCTGCTGGTCTGCAGTTTAGTGCCGGTTCTCCTCGTTTACTTTGCTGCGCCCTTCATCAGGTACGTGTTTAATGATCCAGCCCGGAAGATTTAAAAGAGGAAATGCTGGAGGGAGGGTCCGGCTGAAGGAGCGATGTCTCGAGTATAGGCGGTGCTTTAGAACAGAGGAGCATTGTGTTGGAGATAAATTGTCCAAAATTGCAGCGTCTCGTTCAGTTCTAATTCTACGAGAGGATCCAAGAGTATTTCTCTTCCCCAGTTCTGTCTGTTTTCATTTTTTTGAACTTAAAAATGTCTAGAGATGGATGATTGACTGAGGCACTGGCAAAGAGAAGAAGGTTGTTAATACTTTGAACCTTAAAAATATAGCAAGGAGGGTGGAAATGAATAAAAAAGATCCACCTCAAACCAAAGAGCGGATTGCGGGGATTGTTAAACTGCATGGACATCGGAGAGCATGGGAGTTAATTTCTTAAAATGATAGGGGAGGGGGTGCTAAAGCCAATGGAAATTAGACACATCGTTTATTCAGT
The DNA here is from genome assembly GCF_902459505.1 of Geotrypetes seraphini. Lineage (NCBI taxonomy): Eukaryota > Metazoa > Chordata > Amphibia > Gymnophiona > Dermophiidae > Geotrypetes > Geotrypetes seraphini. The sequence continues at coordinate 99,390,805 of NC_047090.1, read as the reverse complement.
ATTAGGCACCCACCGAACTGGCTTCTATGGCAGTATATTCTAATCTAGGGGGTTTTGTTTGTTGTCTTTTTTTTTTTTTTTTTTGTAGGATTGCTGTTATATAGTTATCACGCTTTGGGCACGATTTAGTGTTAAGGCCAGATACTTTTTTTTTTTTTTTTTAAATCATCCCGCCCAATTAGCTTGAAAGTAGCCCCAAACAGTCCAATTTACTAAAGGGTGCTGAAAAGTTCTCAGCCCAACTAATTTCAATTGGGACAGTTTCCATCGAGGGCTATACATTGAGCGAGTTTCCACTTCTTTTTCCAGTACTTTTCTACCGGAATTCTCTGGACCAAGTGTACAGCCCCAGCTTTGTTGGATGGAGTGAGAACTTTTCAGCACAACCCAGATATTTTCAGAGATGTACAGTACTTTTCCCAAAACAAACAGAAAAATTCAAGAAACCCCCCCCCCCCCCCCACCACACACACACACACACCCACCTACAATGAAGAGAGACGTGGGCACTTTTTGCACTTACAAGCTCATTTTGGAAGAGAAACTATACATGTACAACTCGGAACACTTTATACTTTCCTTAACTAGGGGGTAAAGGATGTATTCAAATCCAGTGTATGCTCCCTCTCCTCTTCCTGAGCCTTTTTTCTTTCCATGCTTAAATCTAGCTATCTTGGGGAGCAATTTTACCTCCTAGGGTTTAGCTGGAAATTTTTTTTCTCCTAATGCCAGAACACTACTGGACAACAAACTCTAGGTAGAGAATGTGAGACAGAGGCATGCGAGATACACACAAAGCTAGGCTCGGATTGTGATTGGCTGTGGAGAAAGGGCGGGCAAAGGCCGTCATTCGTGGAATACTGAACACATGGTCTGTACTAAGTGCTGATTTGCTGAATTCTGAGCCGACTTGAGAATACCGTGCCATAATGCAGCCCAAATTACGGTTAAAAAAACCAAACACAAAATAAACCCCAGCAACCCGCAACTACTCAAAATTTCCTGCAACCAGCGTTCCAGAGCAGCTCAATTGGGTGAGAAACCCGTGGACCTGGCAACTAAGAGACACACAAAACAATTCAAAGGTATATTGAGAATCGACAGTTTAAAAGTGCTTGCTTGCCTCATCAGTTGATGCATTGCAGATTTGATGGAGGGGGGGGGGGGGATCCAGTTGTATGTTTAGGACTGGTTGTTATAGTAAGCCAGAGTATAGCGACCAGTGGTTGATAAATATTGCTGTGATGCAAGATCTTAACCATGGCAAATTCTTTTGAATGCACTTCTCGGGGAGCAAAGTCTGAAAAGTTGTTATCTACTTTTGCAGGCAGGTGTGGTCTTTGGACTGGATGATCTGTTTGCATTGTGAGGGATTGCATTTGTCATGACATGTTTGCTTTTGCTAAATTTAGTCCACAACTGACAGCTCTTGAATGCAGCTTGTAGATTACCTCTTAAAGGTAGTTACCACCTCATTGTCTCTTCCAGCATATTTTCAGGCTTCTGACACCAAGGATGCTTATCAGTGCAGTTGGTACAGCTGTGATACAGCCACTTGGCAGGCAGATGGCAAAATGCAGCCACCTCTGGGGCATCAGGTATCTTCAATTCCTGGAAGATTGCAGAGGGACCAAGAATTTGGATATTTGCTGCCTTCAATCGAACTGAGCAGCAGCTTTTGGTATCTGAATATAAATGGAAATGTAATCTTCTAGCAGGCTCTAAGCTAAGCTAGCAGCTGGTGAGATTCCAGCATTAGAGCAGGTATTGTGGGATGTGGATCAAAAGCCGCTTTTCACAGTATTCAGGGCAGGCTTCTAACCAGAAGGATTAAGGAGTCCATATTTTGTGCTAAATTTTAAAAATATAAAAGGCAGATCCATATGAAATCCAGTCTAGCTCAGAAGCAGTGAAATCAACAGGTTAGATAAATATTGGGAATGTCTTGTGTGCCAAAACCATAATTGTATGAAATATGAATAAGGCAACCAATGTACCACTTTTAAAAGCACTGTAATCCTGTCCAAACATCTTGACTCCAATGATCATTTTTAATAGGTGTGTTTTGAATTGTGTGGAGACATTTGATAGTATATGTGGTGACAGACCAAGGGAACTCCATTGCATACAAAGTTCCCATAGTCTGTCACCAAATTCAAAGTGGCTTAGAAAACTTTCATTTTTATTAAAAAAAAATTTTTTCCATTAGGCCTTTGGCCAGTTGTTTGGACAAAGTTGGCATGTGTGCAGCCCTCTGCATTTTCATTCTGTGCCTCCATTTTTTTTCTGTCTCTTCTTGTACTTCTCTATTTGAATATTTGCCACTCTGTTCTATTTTACAACTTAAATTGTGAACTGCCTTGCTTTGACCCTGAGAAGCAGAATATCAAATAAAATAAACAGTCTATCCTGTTTCATCTCTTGCAGAACATGGCAGAGGGAAGCTTGTAGACTGGCGCAGGCATCTGATGTGAGTCATTGTGACACCCGCAAAGATGCCGAGTTAGCCAGAGGTTAGGGAGTTGTCAGGTTGCAAGTGGGGGAAGGGGAATGTCAAATTCAGGGGTGGAGGAACGAGATAGAGATGCAGAAACAAGGGAGTGAAAGAATTTTGGAAGGCCAATCCAAACCTTTAGGTTTGGCTATGCCACTGAGCAGTAGTGGTATAAATTCTGTCCAAATACCCCAACAAAGAAGAAAGCCTACTTTGCTGCTTCTGGGTCTTTTAGGAGTCTTCCAAAATTGTCACTTATTTGAATTTATACATTTACTTTAAGATTCCCCCACCTGAACACTGTGTATAGATGCACCTTCTTGTCCAGTATGTCTGTCTTGACTAGACTGTAAGCTCTTTTGAGCAGGGACTGTCTCATTTGTGTGTGGTGGTGGTGGTGGGGGGGTGTTTGTACAACGCTGCGAATGTCTAGTAGCGCTATAGAAATTAGTAGTGGTAGTAGTCATCAAAATCAATGCATGAACTGATTGTATCAAATCCATGCATGAACTAATTGGTCTAATGATCAAACAAGGAGAGCACAGGCCACTGCTGGAAAATTCAGTGCCAAGTATTTTGGAATGGTCCAGGAAGAGGTAGGGCAACAGTAGCAATGGTAGGAAGAGGGGGAAATGCTGCATACAAAACTGGGAGGGAGTAGGGTCCTTGAACTGTCCCAGATCAGGATCTGGGGGAAGGCATGGATGAATGTTCACCTAGAGCAGTGCTCTTCTATGCAAGGCCTGGGGGCCAATAGCAGCCCTCAAAGACCTCTGTGACAACCCCCACTTTCTTTCTGCTTCTCTTCCTCTCTGCCCAGGCTCAGGACAGAAAGGGGAAAGTGGAGGAGGAGGAGGGAAGAGCTGCATGCTTGAAAGACAAGGCATTATCTCACTGGACAAGAAAATGCAGTGGAAATGCTTGCAACCTAAACCCCCCCCACCCCACCCCTATTGAAGTTTGAAGGTGGGCTAGTGGGGATGGTTGTCACTGACATGCATGGTCAGCAGTGTGCTGAGGCTTATCCAGGGGATCCTGGATAGATAACTAATTGAACCTGTAGTCTATAATATTACCAGGTTAACTCTGTTATTCCTTAAGTAAATTACTAATAATAAAACCCTTACCGCACATGCGCAGGTGGCATGTTGTGATCCCTGCCTCAGTAGCTCGGTGGCGGAGATACGGTACTATAGAGTGCAGCGTGTGTGGCCTGTGGCAGTTTGCAGCGCGTGCAGTGCTATTCTCACCTTCCTCCAGGGGATGCGAACTCTAACGCGAATTTGTAGAGGTATACTGTATTGATGGCTGGAACGCTGCTACTGGAATCGGATATCAACGCAGAAAGGCTTGGCATCACCGAGACTTTTTCCATCATCTATGAAAAATAGACGTCCCATGTTACTAGACTGCCACTACCTGTCAAGCATGCCCATGATGAAATCAATGATTTTCCATCATCAGACCAAAGAACAGACTAATTGGCTGTCGGCGTGCTGGATGTTTTGCCGCTGAACCATGCACACATCTTGTCTAACATCTACTCCTCCCTTCGTTCTTTTGTAAAATGTGACGATCTCTGGCTGCCAATCCACCCCCCTCCAATGAGTACATGGACTAAAGTGCGTGGGACAAAGCCGCTCGGACAAATGCACGCAGGACATCAGCGCATCACTTTAAACTTAAGTTTTAATCCTTTCTGAAGGTTTTAGTGTTGCCGGGGGTGGGGGAACCACCCCTCTATTACAGAGGAAAGTGCCTGGCATGATAGACTGGCTTCTGTGGTGAGGACCCTGGAGCCTAGAGGCCAGTTCACAGCTTTAAACAGCTGGTGGAAACTGAGAGCCTTCTGGAAATTTTATTTATTTATAAAAGCTGTAATCTCTGATAGGCAGAGAAAGGGGCAACTCTGGCCAGGAGGCTTGGCAGAAGCTGCAGCACTGTTTGAGTGTGGGATTTAAGTTTGGTTGTGCTGCATTGGAAAATTGTGTGTTAGCAGTGTGAGCCTGAGTGTGAATGACTGACGGTTGAAGATGCTGACACTGACCTGGAAGGGAGGGGGGTTGGGATCCTAGTTGGGGGGCGGGGGGGGAGTCCTTCAATTTATATTTTTATTTTCTGGGATTCAGTTAAGGACATTTTATGTGCTCCTGCTGGAGGGAGAGGGGTCTCTTATTTTGTAAAGTCAAGTAGTAGTCAGGTAGGTATTTCCTGAGATCCTTATCTGGCGTTGGTGGTCCTGGTTCTTGTGGTGAGGATAGCTAGAAGCAATGTTCCTTTTTTGTTAGTGTGCATACTTTTTATTTATTTTTGAGGACATTAGTTTGGGTTGGTTTGGTTGTGTGTTTTTGTTTTTAAGCTGACTACCCAAGCTAATTTTGGGAGATTTTAAAGAAACTTATACTTAACCTTGGTGGGACACATTATTTATTCCTACTTCTAATGTTCTTGGGTAGATAAAAGTAGAAAGATTTGACCACAAATCAACTTTATTTTAAAGAATCTTAAAAGATTAACGGTTGAGACAGATAACGGTGTTCTCCCCAGAAATTTTTTCCAGCCGGGTGGCATGAAAAAGTAGCCGGGTGGGGCGGGATGGGGAAATTTGGTGGTGGGGAAAATTAACCCCCTCTCTTACTAAGGTACGCCAACATTTTTAGCACATGCAAACTCCCGTGCTACGCGGGAAAACTAAACCCATCTCAATGCTGGCATTAGCATCTAGCGCACATGGTAATGGTAAATCCATTTTTGCAACTTTAGTAAAAGGAGCCTGAAACGAACAGGATCCGTTTCTTGGTCCCGAAACTGCCCTGCAAAACACTGTCACCTGGAGGCAATTCCCCTTAGAAAGAAAGATAGGTAGACCGTATTCTAAAGAGATTTTGCCTGTTTTATTATCAGTGTGCATTCCTATATATATCTGTTACATGGGTCAGTGGTAACCATCACAGGAAAAGGGGGATGGACAAGAGAGGGGAGGGTGTGTGTGAGCAGGATATGTACATGGCAGGGGGTTTGAGCCAGTATTGTCTTAAAGACGAAACTTCATTAACATGATTAAATGACCTCTTCCCAAACCATCAAGAGAGTAAACACAAAACATTCTGCATCTGATTACCTCCAGCACAGGCAGGAACAAAAGACATCCTTTTAGACAGAGACAGAAAACTTATCCATTAAAATGTGTCCTTTCAATCCCCTCTTACGTCATGAAAATGACATCATAAATGCACAGCATGAGCGTGGAGGGAGAGATATTCTAGATATGTCTCTTGAGGAGGAGTTTTAGGGGCTGTAATATGAGTCAAACAGCGCAGGAACAGTCTAAAAATTACATAAGCAACAAGAGTGCAGATAATAATAAAGATTATAACAATAAGAAGGTCTTTCACCCACCCCTGCATCCAAATAAAATACAGATCCCAAGGATTAGATAAACCAGAATTACGTTTAAATTCAGCAGAGAGGTCTTCTAATTTTTTAATGGCCATAGTAACCTTACCCGTGGGACCTGCATTGTCAGGAATAAAGGTGCAACAGGATAAAGTATTTTTGACACCCAACAAAGCATTGCTGATTATAATAAATGTAATTAATCCAATCAACATTCTTATTGATAATAATAAGGGACTCAAACCTAGCCTTAACCTGGTCTCGGGCCTTGAATTCATCTGGGACCCCTATCTCATCTATGTATAGCTAAAGCGCACTGGCCTATCTACTGGCTGGGTAGTTTAACATGGAGCCGGAGGTCTCCACAGAGCCAGTAAATATCACCTAAAGCAAAATCTAATGCGGCAACAGTGAAGCATACCTATAATTTCCAAAAAGGAATACTAGGCTGTAGTTAAATTTCCAGTATGCCTCGGACAATAGTTTCTGATTAATACATTAACACATTTTAGCTAATCATGATTTAATCAGGACTACTTGAAACCGTCTTCCTGCCCTCAGGGTCTATCTGCATCCCCATGCCAGAGTCAGATTGATACAATTTCCCATAAGCCTTGGCTGACACCAGCTATTCCAACCAAAATGCTGAACGCCTGCAACAGCTATGCTGACATCTTCCATATTCTTTGAAATGAAAGCAAACTTGTGGTACCCTTAGCCAGCTTGCCTCGCTTATGCCTTGCCAATCTCTAATAATATATCAGCACGTCCCCTGTACTGCAGAATCTCCAAGCTATGAAGATAAACAGTTCCCATTATGAGTTCAAACCTCTGTCTTAGGTTGCATAGGTCGTATCTATATCTTACCCGTCGTTGAGCGAATGAACGGTGCATAAGGGATGCAGGAAACTTTCTCAGGAGGCCCAGGCAAAAAGGTACAAAGATGTCATAAGAGAGTATGTAAGTATGGGATAATATTATCTCTGACCCTGGTAATGGTAATGCAATAGGCCATGCCAAATTAGAACCAAATTAGCAAGTGTCAGAGAAGATACTGGAAATTCATGTATAACTGCCTTAAAAGCTAGAAGGAACTTTGTGAGAAAAGAAATGTACACGTGTTTCACTCTACAGCAAAGGAGAATCATAACAATACATAGCAAAATTTGTAGAATAGTTAAGATAGGATGAATTAAAACATTAAATACATGGTTTGCAGTGGGCGAATACTCAAAGAAAAGTTCCAAAGCTTGAGACATGAGCATCTCGGAGCAAATTTTGTGCAATCTGTCCATTTTCAAAAGTGATAGTATGATTCACTTCTTTGGAGGTTTTCTTAAGTTGTTCAATAAAGTTCAGCAGCTTATGAAATGTCTCATTGCCCATACCAAGAGGTAGTAGATGTACAGCATATGAAATAAAGCCTGGAATGTCCATAGAATAGGTTAAATAGGTGGAATTGTACAGCAAAGCGTTCTTAGGAAGGTGGCTATATCCGATGAACAGGAAACAATGTGTAAAAGTCTTTGCAGTCAGGGTACAGGAAGATGAATTACAGTCTCTTTAAGCTGGTGAGATGCACGCTTGGGATGAAATGTGCACAGGATCTGTCAAGTCACTGGAAACTAGTGGGGTTCACCCTTGAGATGAAATGATGTCTGTGCATACAGGGAGGGATTTGAAAAGAGTCCCGATATCATTCAGCAGCTGTACTTCAGTGTGATCCAAATAAGAGATAGAAAACGGGAGAGAAACCATGTTGCCTGTACTGAATGGAGAGAGAGAGAGAGAGACCAGGTTGCCTGTACTGAATGTGGCAACATGTGACAATATTAATACATTTACTTGTTATAGTTATGGCAAAAGAGAGACAATATTCAAGTACTTAAGGTTCTTAATCAGACATTCCAAAAAGATATGTTTTTGTGTGCTGCATATAACTATTATGGCAATTCAGAGAGACCATAATTCTGTACTGAATGTATTTAAAAAATTATGTCAGAAATGTGTACTGAATGGTTCATATCTAGTAAACGTATAGATATAGAATAAAACCTTTTCTTAAAAATATAACCCCTAACTAAGCTACATTTAGCATATGCAAATTATAGGGAAAAAAGAACAATGCGCATTTGGGCTTAGTAAAAGTGGGAAAAGAGCTAGCTCTAGAAATGGCCAATATTATGTATCCTGGGGTACCCCTCAAACTAAAACAAGTAAACAAAACACATAGCTCTAGGCTTCAAACTATTCTTCCATCGGTCAAGTGTTCAGAGCTGAACTTATCTCTGGAAATAAACACATTGTTATAGAAAAACAAAACAGAGATGAACACATGAGTAAAGTATATGGACAAATAATGCATAGCATAACCATCTCATATTTAGAAAAGCTAATGTCTCTTTGGATCGTCTTTATCTCTGCAGTGACAAAGAGGATCCCTGGAAAACACCAGAAATATCCTAGTGCCAAAACTGGGATGGGCATGCATATATCCGAACCGCTGCTAAGAAAAAGAAAAGAAAAACACATTTTAATTTTGCAACATCCTAATTTCAGCTAAAACAATAGGAAGGAATTTTTTTCCATTCACAAATGTGCCAGCTGTGGCTTTCCAGATTTTATCTTTAATAGTCCTGTTCATGCGTTCGACAATACCGGAACTCTGTGGGTGATATGGGAGATGAAATTTCCACTCAGTGTGGAGTGCGATAGCTAAATCTTTGCATACTCTGGCAGTGAAAGCAGGACCATTATCTGAGTTGATGTGTGTGGGACATCCCCACCTAGGGATGATTTTGTGAAGTAAAATGTTCACCATAGTCTGAGCAGTTTCATTTGTAGTGGGAAAAAACTTCAGGTTATTGGAAGAACATGTCGACAATAACAAGGGCAGCTGGTATACAGGGTTTCCCCTCTTTGCACCAAAGTCCGTCCGAAGGGTGGCTTTGGGCACCGGCCAGATGGGCATTGATTAAGCCAGTGACCAGGGTCTCCGCAATTAAAACATCCAGTACTTCTAGATGGATTATTACCATCTCAATCGGAGACAGGGGCCCGCCCGTTACGAAACCCGTGACCCCCTCTTCCGCGAGGAGCGGACAGGCGCGGTCCCCAGGTAGATAGCTGGCCCTGATAATGCAGGATTTCCCGAGGCTTAGAGATCTCAAAGCGTATGAGAGTGTTGCATAGTAGTTAGCTCTACAGCCTAAGGAACCTGAGGCTTGGGGGTTCAAACCCCGCACTGCTCCTTTTTCCAATCTGAAATTATGCACGAGAACTAGTGGGCCATTCTGAAATCATTTGTTTGACCAGAGTATGCAAAGGAGAACGGAGGTTAGAAAGGAAAGTCTGAATAAGTAGGGAATCCATATTTGCATGGGCACTAAGACCTGCCTCTTGGGTCCAGGTTTTATTAAACCTCTTCCACACCTATCAAGCTCTGTCTGCAATCCTGATCGAATCACATTGGATTCCTGTTACTCATCGCATTACCTTTAAAATTCTACTTTTAGTTTTTTAAAACACTGTCTTTGAACGAACCCCAATTCATTAATAACTATTTATTCCCCATAGTATATCACGTTATTTAAGATCCATTAATCAAAAACTCTTAACAATTCCATCACTGAAAGTTATCGGAACTCGTCATCATGATATCTTCTCTGTAATGGCCCCACAATTATGGAACACCTTACCTCTGCATTTAAGAGAAGAAAATGACCTAAACCATTTTAAAGGCAATCTGAAGAACTTCCTTTTTAAAGACGCCTTTAATTTATTTATTCCCTATTCCTATTGTTTTCACCATTCATGTCTTCTTTTGTGCTTTATGAATACAATTGTAGTTCTGCCCTTTTTTCCTTATGTATCTGTTAGTTTGTATGTCAATATGTCAAACTCATGTAATTTACTATTAATAAGCTTATGTGTACACCTTTTGTTTTTATTTGTAAATCGTTTAGCAAATTAAATTAAGCTATTCAATAAGTTAAAAATAAACTTGATTCTCACAAATTTCCATATTTTTCTTGCTCTATCTGTAAAACTAATTCTGGCCCCTGTATTAATTAAAGTTAATTTATCTTGACCCTCTTTGGTAGTATTAACATTGGGGCGGCCGCAAGTGCCCAAAATCAAAGGTGCCACATACCTCAAGCTGAATTCAGAGTCTGACTTCTTTCCCTTATCCTGTGTCTCCAAAATTGAGTCCACAGGAAAGTGATAGGAGTCCGGCAGGGCTGTGAAGGTTTGAGTGACCTTGGTATTTAGATACAGAAAGTCAGGACATCCCTATGCACTAACACTGGTTTTTTTTCTGGCTGTCAAATCACTTTTTACTCTTTCCAATTCTATCTGCATTGTATCTCGATCCTGTTGCAATGCATTATATAAAGGCATCACTAAGAAAGAAAGATAATGCCTCCAAATTATTCAAAATACTGCCATTAAAATCATTTCAACTTAAAAGCTCAAAAATTTGATCATGTCACACCACTTTTGATTAACTCCCATTGGCTTCCCATAGATCATCGATTTACTTATAAAATAATGTTACTGATACATAAAACCATAGCTTCCGGTCTACCTGATTTCATCAACAGGTTATTAATCCCCCACAACCTCCATCGCACATTACATTCTTCTTATCAAAACCTGTTATCCATTCCCTCTTTAAGACACATTGGCACCATGCATACTAATATCTTTTCTGTGACGGCCCCTACCGTCTGGAACTCAGCACCAAATTATATAAGAGAAAGTTAATCACTTGATAAATTTAAAAGTAGCTTGAAGGCCTTTCTTTTTAAAGACTCATTTGGAGTGTAAAAGTCCTTTTAAGGACTGTAATGGGACTTTGCTCCTTGCTTTTCTTATTCATTTTAATCTTTTCTACAAAGTGCTAGATCATTATTTTTTTTTTTTCCTCCCTTTTGTTTTGATCCTTCTCCCTCTCTTTTTCATTATAATTTGTTTTGTTTTTAAATATATGCCTTTCTGACTGTCTGTTTTAATAATTACACAAATGTATTTCTACCCTTTTTCATTTTGTTTCGGTAAGTTCCCCAAACAAACCTGAAACCTTATTTCAGACAATTTGTCTATGTATCAAACAAGCTGCTGAAAAGTTCTCAGCCGGCCTACAAACAGTGCTGAAAACTAGTCAGCCTGCTTGTCACTACAACAAAGGAGAAGGAGGGGCTGCCCTCCCCCTCTTCCCCAAAGACTGCCACAGAATCAGCTCTAGGACACCCACTGCAAAAACCAAACCTGATCTAGTACATATATGCAGACGACATCTCCATCCTAATCCCAGTGAATAGCATAACAAATGAAACATCAAAATACATTACTCATATAATGACCGAAATAGAACATTGGACATGCAACTTCAAACTGAAACTTAACACAGAAAAAAACAAAAATTTTCCTTGCAAGCCCAATGGATAAAATTGCCAATTCAACGCTACATATAAAAGACCATGATTACCCAATTACCAACACAATAAAAATATTGGGAGTCACATTGGACACACACACCTCACTATGATTGAACACACAAATATAGTGGCAACAAAATGTTTCACGATGTTATGGAGATTAAGACCATCAAAAAATACTTCGACCCACTATCGTTTAGATTATTAGTGCAATCACTAGTGCTTTCTACCCTGGACTATTGTAATATCGTTTATTTGGGTATCATTCAGAACTCAGCTGTCCGTTTGAGATATAGATTAAAAAAGAATGACCATGTCATCCCCCACCACAAACCACTGCACTGGCTGTCAGTCGAGGCAAGAATATTATTCAAGTTCTCCTGCATATGTTTCAAGCTAGTTTGGGGACTAGCACCTATGTATCTACAAACCCACTTTGCACTCCACAACCCAACAAGACAAACCAGAAACAGCTATCTTTTTTGCATACCCAAGCATAACCAATTGTAAATACAAAACCTTTCTGGACAGAACCTTCATGCTCCAAGCAAATAAACAACAACATTGGCTAGACAGTTACATTAATAAAACTGAACTGACCTACAATGCCTTTAGAAAACTCATAAAAACTACCCTATTTGACAGATACATCACCTAAACAGAACCTCACTAAGTACTCTTTCTTTTCACAATGCTCTCTGAAATCCTAATTCTTGCTGTTTCTGAATCTCTAAACAAACTGTACATTGTAATTTTTTCCCTTTTTTGAGGAAAGCTGTGATTTTTCTTTACAGGTCCGCTCCGAAATTCTTAGAAAACATTATATTTTGTAATTTTGATTCCTAAAAGTCTCTGTACTCTGTACTCCCTCCACATATTGTAAATCGCTGAATGTCCAGCTCTCTTAAATGTAAACGCCCAGAAGTCGCAAGATTGTGGCGGTATAGAAGAACAAAGTAATTACCATTATTATTATTATTACTGAAGCGAACAAAGTCTCATCTGTCTAGGAGGTGGAGAATCCTAAGTGCCTTTATGACCCATTAGAAAAACAATATCACAATGCAGGAATTTTTTCAATAAAAAAAACAATGCAGAAATTTTCGCTTACCTTACCTTATAAGCGAGGTATATTAATAATATACAATATAATCTTATACTCTATAAAATCTTATCTAAGTGATAGAAGAGAAAAGCGCATGCAAAGAATGGCACAGATGACAGAATGCGCAGGCGTTTCTATAAATCCACAATAGAGACTTTCCAAAAGTCTTCACTTAATTTCATTCTTCCCGAAAGAATGGCAGCTGCTTATTTTCGCGGCGGGAGTTTACCGAAAACTCCACATTAATATTTGTCCTTGCCAAAAGAACAGTAACCGCGGCGGGTTTACCAAAAACCCTACAATATAAATAAAGGGTTGGAACATGACTCCAATACCTGTGAGTATTAAAGAACAGAATTCAAAATTCAGAAATACTCACAAAATATTAGTAATGTCAAGTCCATCGCGGACGTAGCCCCCAAATTGAAATGAATAGGATCTGTTTCTTGGTCCCGAAACTGCCCTGCAAAACACTCTGTCATCTGGAGGCAATTTCCCTTAGAAAGAAAGATAGGTAGACCATATTCTAAAGAGATTTTGCCTGTTTTATTATCAGTGTGCATTCCTATATATATCTGTTACATGGGTCAGTGGTAACCATCACAGGAAAAGGGGGATGGACAAGAGAGGGGAGGGGGTGTGTGAGCAGGATATGTACATGGCAGGGGGTTTGAGCCAGTATTGTCTTAAAGACGAAACTTCATTAACATGATTAAATGACCTCTTCCCAAACCATCGAGAGAGTAAACACAAAACATTCTGCATCTGATTACCTCCAGCACAGGCAGGAACAAAAGACATCCTTTTAGACAGAGACAGAAAACTTATCCATTAAAATGTGTCCTTTCAGAGCCCTAAATGTGTACTATTTTTATTAGTTAATTATTATTTTACAATGCTTAATGTGACTTCCTTTAAGGTTTGATACGTGTGCCAGAATATTTTTACTAAATTTAAGAAGCATCCAATGCTAGAAGGGATAGAGGTTTAAAAAAGGGAAAAGGCATTAATGAAGTCATTAGGTTCAATTTAGCCATTTATTTCTGCATGAATTTAAACAACTAAAAAAAAAATATATAGCTCATCCAGTCATACAAGAATGGCTCTACAGCAGGAGTGCCCACACTTTTTGGGCTTGCAAGCTACTTTTAAAATGACCAAGTCAAAATGATTTACCAACAATAAAATTTTAAAAAACACAAAGCACACTGTACGCAGAGAAAATGTTAACTATCACTTATATTCCGCGGGTTTTCAAAGAGGTCAAGGCAGATGACTTTATGCAATGTCACCTCAGGAACAACTATACAAAAATAGAAAAATATACTCCCTCTCTTTTTACTAAACCACAATAGCGGTTTTTAGCGCAGGGAGATGCGCTGAATGCTCTGCGCTGCTCTTGATGCTCATAGGCTCCCTGAGCTAAAAAACGCTATTGCGGTTTAGTAAAACATAGAAATAGACGGCAGATATGGGCCATGGCCCATCTAGTCTGCCCACCCCAATGACTCTCCCCTACCTTTCTCTGTGAATAGATCCCACGTGTCTATCCTATTTGGCCTTAAAATCAGGCACGCTGCTGGCCTCAATAACCTGAAGTGGAAGACTATTCCAGCGATCAACCACCCTTAGGGCTAAAATGGGAGAGCTGGAAATCCTAGCCAGCAAAAATGGCCTAGACATAATTGGAGTCACAGAAACGTGGTGGACTGATGACAATGAATGGGATGTGGCTTTACCAGGATTCAAACTCTACAGGAGAGATAGGTCACACAAAAAGGGTGGAGGAATAACGCTATATATAAAAGATTCCATGCCTTCAAACAGGATGGAAACAACAGTAAGGGCGGACGACTTGGAATCACTATGGGTTAAGCTACCAGGAGGAACTGGAGCCGACATAAAATTGGGTCTGTACTATTGCCCACCTGGACAAACGGAAGAAATCAACCAGGATCTGGAGGCTGAACTGAGGCAGGTATGCAAAAGCGGAAGTGTGGTGGTGATGGGAGACTTCAACTACCCGGGAATAAACTGGAGTATTGGGCACTCAAACTGCATGAGGGAGACCAAATTCCTGGAGGTCACGAGGGATTGTTTCATGGAACAGCTGGTCACGGAACCAACACGGGGTGATGCCACTCTTGACCTGATCCTCAACGGACTAGGGGGACCCGCTAAGGAGGGGGCGGTACTAGCCCCACTAGGAAACAGCGATCACAACACGATCCAGTACAGGCTAGAAATTGGATCATCAAAGGTGAAAAGAACTACAACGACTGCACTTAACTTCAAAAAAGGGAATTATGATGCTATGAGGAAAATGGTGGGAAAGAAACTCAACGACAGCGCAAGGAAGATGGAGTCCGTAGAAAATGCCTGGACCATACTCAAGGGCACAGTGCACGAAGTACAGAACCTGTGCATCCCCAAGTACAGGAAAGGGTGCAAAAAAAATAGAACAAAAAACCCAGTGTGGATAACAAACGCAGTGAAAAAGGCGATAAGTGACAAGAAAGCATCATTAAAAAAATGGAAAAAGGACAAAACAGAGGAGAACCAAAAGGAACACAAAAAACACCAAAAGGAGTGTCATCGAGTGGTTAGGAAAGCAAAAAAAGAATATGAAGAGAGACTGGCAGGGGAAGCAACAAACTTCAAATCATTCTTCAGGTACGTTAAGGGGAAGCAACCAGCAAGGGAGGAAGTGGGACCCTTGGATGATGGGGACAGAAAGGGAGTGGTAAAAGAGGCAAAGGAGATAGCTGACAGGCTAAATAAGTTCTTCACGTCAGTTTTCATGAGGGAGGACACAACCAACATTCCGAAGCCTGAGGAGATCGTAAAAGGAGAGCAGGATGAAAATCTGGTCCAGCTAGAGGTGAGCAAGGTGGATGTCCTCAGGCAGATAGACAGGCTAAAGAGCGACAAATCGCCAGGTCCGGATGGCATTCAACCAAGGGTACTCAAGGAACTAAGGAACGAAATAGCTGAACCACTTCGACAAATATGCAATCTATCCCTAAAAACTGGAGAGATTCCGGAAGACTGGAAAATAGCAAATGTCACACCCATCTTCAAGAAAGGCTCAAGGGGAGACCCAGGAAACTACAGGCCGGTGAGCTTGACCTCGGTCCCGGGAAAGATGATAGAAGCACTGATTAAAGATAGCATCTGGGAACACATCGACAACTATGGGCAGCTAAAGTCGAGCCAGCATGGCTTCTGCAAGGGCAGGTCATGCCTCACGAACTTATTATACTTCTTTGAGGGGGTAACCAGCCAGGTGGATAAAGGGGAATCCATAGATATCATTTACCTTGACTTCCAAAAAGCCTTCGACAAGGTGCCACACGAAAGACTACTAAGGAAGCTATGGAACCATGAGGTGCAAGGGGAGGTCCACCGATGGATCAAAAACTGGCTGGCGGACAGGAAACAGAGGGTTGGAGTAAAGGGACATTACTCAGACTGGCAATGGGTCACAAGCGGAGTTCCACAGGGGTCGGTGCTGGGACCGCTCCTATTCAATATATTCATTAACGACCTGGAGGCAGGAACAAAATGTGAGGTTATTAAATTTGCGGATGACACTAAACTATATCGCAAGGTCAATAACATAGAGGACTGCGAAGATCTCCAAAAAGATCTGACAACACTGGAAAAATGGGCCAGAAAGTGGCAAATGAGTTTCAACATAGGGAAATGCAAGGTCATGCATATAGGGAAAAAAAACCCGATGTTCACTTACAAAATGGGGGGGGATCAGCGCTAGGGGTGAGTGACCTTGAAAGAGACCTGGGAGTGATGGTAGACACAACATTGAAGGCGTCGGTGCAGTGTGCCACGGCCTCAAGGAAAGCAAACAGAATGTTGGGTATCATTAAGAAGGGTATCACGACCAGGACAAAGGAAGTCATCCTGCCACTGTATCGTGCTATGGTGCGCCCGCACCTGGAGTACTGTGTTCAGTTCAGGTCGCCGTAGCTCAAGAAGGACATGGAGGTACTTGAGAGGGTCCAGAGAAGAGCAACTAAGCTAATAAAGGGCATGGAGGACCTCTCATATACTGACAGACTGAAAAAGCTAGGGCTTTTCTCCCTGGAAAAGCGGAGACTTGGAGGAGACATGATAGAAACCTTCAAGATCATGAAGGGCATAGAAAAAATAGACAGGGATAGATTTTTCAAATTAAGGGGATCAATAAGTACAAAGGGGCACTCAGAGAAATTGAAAGGGGAGAGGTTTAGAACAAACGCCAGGAAGTTCTTTTTCACACAGAGGGTGGTGGATACATGGAACACGCTACCAGAGGATGTGATAAACAGGAGCACGCTACAGGGGTTCAAAGAAGCTTTGGATAGGTATTTGGAAGACAAAGGGATTGAGGGGTACAGATAAGAGTAGAGGTAGATTATAGGGATCGGATTAGAGGTAAGTTACAAAATTAATCAGGGACCACTGTTCAGGCACTAGGCCTGATGGGCCGCCGCGGGAGCGGACCGCTGAGCAAGATGGACCTCTAGTCTGACTCAGCGGGGGCAACTTCTTATGTTCTTATGTCCCTTTAAAAGGCAGCTTAATAAAAAATATACCTGAAATAAAACAATTTGGTTTTACTGGCTCCTGTTGCTCTCCACACTTTCTTTGTTTTTTTTTCCAAAAGTGTGCAAACTACTTGAACTTTTTAGTACAGGAAGCCAATTAGTCAGGTCATAGAAAAGATATCCTAAATTATTTATTCAACTATTATATTATCTTAATTCTGACTAAACCTACACTCTGCTGGGATGTTCAAAGACTACCGGCCCTTATAGTTTAATAATTTGGGGCTATGCTGTGTACTCCACACCCCTCTAGAGCCGATAATGATCTATAAATTAACTCTCTGTACTCTTCAGTATCTTAATTTAATTGTAATTTCTCTATCTGTCGTTATAGATTATATTTTAAAATTCCTCAACTGGCTAATGTAGTTGGAAAAATCGCACATCAGCCCCTCCCTGTTCACCAAAACTGGGAGTGAACCTCCTGCACTCTCCTTGCATTAATTCTAAAATCTAGACCAGGACAAAAATA
This sequence comes from Geotrypetes seraphini, assembly GCF_902459505.1. Lineage (NCBI taxonomy): Eukaryota > Metazoa > Chordata > Amphibia > Gymnophiona > Dermophiidae > Geotrypetes > Geotrypetes seraphini. Next base: position 99,373,290 of record NC_047090.1, on the reverse strand, counting down.
ATCTGTCCCTTTGCCCAAATCCAGTTTTTTTCTTGTTACATTTACATACATATACATAATGGCACGTGCTCTAATGCTGTAATGTTATAACTCACATATATACAGGCATCATACAAAAACAGATAATACTATTATTAGATAATATTATTCTATGTAAAGGAATATTATTTAATAAAATAAAGCATGCTTATTTAAAGAATTTATACTTACAGTTCGCAGTATAAAATTATATATACAATAGCTACATTCATTAACTTTTAACTACAGTATGCAACTAACATACTTACAACTTCCGTCATGCAGCCACTTCCATGGGATACACATCAGATTTGACTGACAAGAGCCTTAAGATTCATCTTCGGAAAATTCTCTCGAACACGGGATTTCTTGTGGCCATGGCTTCAGCTCGGCAGTTTTCTGAGTTGTAGGCCTTGTTCGGCGGGGATTCCTATTTCTAATTTACCAAATCTGGGGTGTCAGTTCAGACGGTACCACAATTTCTTTCTAAGGAGGTGTCGTCCTTTCTTTTATGACAACTCACTTTTCCTTCCTTCTTCCTGGGAGGAGAAATGGGGAGCCGTGCTTTTATTCACTGCATTTTTTTTTTTTTTTTTTTTGAAAGTGCATAGCGTTCTCCGCGAGCTAGGTTTCTAATGACTTAGTTGTTTAGATCACCTTTTTGTATTCTTCAAGGGACGCCTCGAACATATGGTGGCGTCCAAAGCTTCCATCGCTCGATGGGTCCAGGAGGACATTATTTACGCTTGCTTGATGGCAGGGAAGCAGTTGTCAAAAGAACTTCATGACATTCCACCAGAGCGATGGCTACTTCTTCGACTCAGTCCAGAGGTTTTTTTCCTTTGAGTTTTGTCTCGCAGCTACTTGGTGTTCCGAGAGTACTTTATCTCAGCATTACCGGATGGATGTGGGGGCGCATGCGGTGGATGCGTTTAGTGCTTCGGTTGTTGTGGAGGCGGCGTTTGCTTCCCACCCAGATTGAGGATTGCTTTGCTACATCCCATTGATCTCTGGATTCATCTGCTGCTGTTGCTAAGGATTGAAAAATTATGTTCTTACCTGTTAATTTTCTTTCCATTAGACGCAACAGGTGAATCCAGAGCCCCACCCTTTCTGGATATTGTCTGTCTGTTTTTTCTTTTGCAACTTTCGAAGTTTGTTATTATTGATGGTTGTTTTCTGTATTATTGCCTTTTGAGATTTTGTTATGGGAAATAAGTTTTTACATGCTATGCCTTTTGATGGTTACGGATGCTTGGGCAAGGAGCTATATTGGAGATACAGGAGGAGTGCCAGCCAATAGGACCACCTGTTAATCAGTTTCTCTATCTCCGCCTGCTGTTAGATGTGTGCAATCCCATTGGTCTCTGGATTCATCTGCTGCGTCTAAAGGAAAGAAAATTAACAGGTAAGAACATAATTTTTCCTTATGTGTATACTTTTGTGACACTTTGATAAAAGTGGTCTATAAATGAATATACTATAAACTAAACTATTTATTGTAGGGGATTCAGTAGATGTCCAACCTCCAGGATGTCCAACCTCCAGCCTTTACCAGGTTGGGTTTTCAGGATTTCCACTACATGCAAATAGATCATATGCATATTCATTGGGGAAATCCTGAAAAATATGAAATGGGTAATCCTGGGTAGGCTCCGACTCCCTACTTTGTACCATATAAACTGGGATTTTTGGGCCAAAAAACTGGTCCAAAAATGGGTGTCCTAGTTTATATTCAGGCCAGCGCCCACCCAGTCCCCTCCCAGTCTTATTGCAGGCCTCCGCCAAGCCACCAGGCTCTATACTCTGTTCTCCCTACTTGCCCTATCCATTATACCTTCTCTGCTGCTGGAATCCCTGGTGGTCCAGAGGTGTAGCGGGCAGGAGCAAGCTATCCACACTCCTGCCCTGTTGCTAACCCGGTTGGTTGCTGGAGTGTGCTTTGGCAGGAGCCATTCAGGAAGCCACTGAACGCCGAGCAGCAGCACCAAAGCGTGCTCCTGCTCGGGGGCTGAAGCCAGAATTCACAGCAGTGACCGACCAGGTTAGCAGTGGGGCAGGCGCACGGAAAGCTCAATCCTGCCTGCTACACCTCTGGACCCCCAGGGATTTCAGCAGCAGAGGAGGTATGATGGACAGGTAGGGGGGACAGGGTGGCAAACCTGTGAGGCAGGGAGGGGGCTGGGTGCACAGCCTGGCAGGGCACTTGAATATTAAGCCGCCCGACTTACGAGTCAACTATTTTTCCTTCTTTTGGGGGTCTCGACTTATATTCAGATCAACTTATATTTGAGTATAAACGGCAGTTGTTAACCTCAGTCCTGCAACACAGCTGGATACTACAATCTAGGTGCAGTACCACCTTAACATCAACATGACTTGCACTGACATATTAGTAAACTTGCTGATGGTGGTGGGTTGTAGGTTGAAAGTGGCAGAATTGGGTTCTGAAGGTCAGGGTCATTAAGGCATTTTTATGTTTACTTTATTTATTTATTTTAAATTCTGTAGCTTATAATTTGTTAATATCATTTGAAAAAAAAATCAAAAAGATAATTTTGCAAACAAAATAATACCAATAAGCGCACATTCATTTGGCAAACATTAAAATTACACAGCGCTACATTGAGCAACTGGACTCTCACATTAATTAATCCAAACGAGCCTCAGACAAATAAGCAGGACATTCAAGTCCAAGCTAAATAGTGAAAGCCAAACCTGAATGTAGAGAAACAAACACAGTGCTCGGAACAGAACGTGAACTGGATGTAGTTGCAAAAACAAATATTTAGCTGTGAAGAAAGTCTCCTTCTGTCAGTTGAAGCTGTAGATACACACAGCAATACTACATATGCTGCCAATTTGGAAGGAGCACTTTAACTTAAACTGCTCTCGCTGTAATCACCAGAAAACAGTAAAGATCCACAGTCAGTAAATGAGTCCAGTAGCGCAAAACAAAATCACCCCTCTACAAGAGCCTTGTTTAGCAAAAATCTGCTGCATCCGGAGAAAGGGGTACACAAATCTGCTGCATCAGGAGAAGGGGCGCACAAAGGGGCACACAAATCTGCTGCATCGCAAAACAATCACCCCTCTACAAGAGCCTTGTTTAGCAAAAATCTGCTGCATCAGGAGAAAGGGGCACACAAATCTGCTGCATCAGGAGAAAGGGGGAGAAAGAGCACACAAATCTGCAAACAGGAAAACTTTCTCCAACCAAAAAATAACTTTTCCTGTTCGCAGATTTGTGTGCCACATTAACTTTCCCTTTCCCTCTTATTACATCAGAGCTGTTTGAGATGCTAATCTTGTGGTTCAGTCAGTAAATATGTAGACTTTTTTTTTTTTTGTTGATGCTCTTGTTCATGGACTTAAATGTATGATTGTTTAGGCACAAAGGAAGCAAGTTTCCTTTTGTATGCTAGCTTTAGCAGTATGTTATGCCACAGGAAAACTCCTTTTGTGTCAAGGTTCTAATTAAAAGCTTTTGAGGGTTCTTTATTTTGGTTTTCTTCCAGGCGGTATGTTGCAGGACAGACGTGCAGGTCGAACGCAAAGCTCCATGGCAAGGTGGTGATCATTACAGGCGCAAACACTGGTATTGGGAAGGAGACCGCAAGAGACCTTGCACGGAGAGGCGAGTGCATTACCTTGATGGAGTACGAGTTCCTTGGATGGAGGGATGGGGGTTGCCCAAGCTATAGGTCTGCTACTTCTTTATCCCTATTCTGACATAGGGATTCTTTTTCTATATGTTTACAATTACTAATCATTTCTATAGCACTACTAGTTTGGTATACAGTGCTGTGCACATGTATGAGACAATCCCTACTCAGCGGAACTTATAATCTATTAAGACAGAAAAATAGGACAAAGGATTAGAGAATTATCTGTCCCCCTGATCTTTCTGTTTTGAGATGGATGTACAGTAGTACAAATAGATCTGTGTAAAGATGGTATAACAACTTACATTTTTATTTTATTTTAACATTCCCTTTTTGACCTACCTTTTGCACACTGGACTCAAGATTTGTCTTGTCATAAATTGATGTGTAGCAGAATTGAAATTTATAGGAGTGAGAGGGATCACAATCTGACTACCCATGAACTAATTGGAGATTACCAAAGGAAAGAAGAGATCTTGCCTCAAGTATGTCCCAGAACAACAAAAGAGGCAAGTGAGAGATCTTAAGACCAACCGGCAGTTATTTATTGAAAACTAGACAAGTGATTCAACAAAAGTCCTTGAACAAATGATGTCAAGATAAGTCCCAAAGTACTTGTACACATGAATCCAGAGCAAATCCCAACTTGGATCTGAGTTTTGGCAACATGGTTGCCTTCAGGGGACAACAAGTTACTTGGGAAAAAACATGTTGAAAATATTTTGTGCGTCGGCGGAGGACAAACATGTCTTAAGACATCTCGCTTGCCCCTTTTGTTGTTCTAATTGGAGATTACTATATTTTTCGCTCCATAAGATGCACTTTTTTCTCCCCAAAAAGTGGGCGGAAATAAGGGTGCGTCTTATGAAGCGTGTGTGTGTATATAACCCCGGCGGTACCTTTTAAAATGTTGGTGGATGGCTGCCTGCTACTTGTCGGGGCCTGTGGCACACAGCGTGCTAATGCCTCAGCCCGGACACTTCCCTAATTGGGCCTGTCGCTGTTGCTTAGCAAGGCTGCTGCCTGCTGATTACCGGCACATTGGGACCAGCGGTGCACAAGCACGCTGCTTCATGGGCAGGTGCCACTTCTGAATAGCTGCCTCAGAACTAAGCAGTCATTCAGAAGTGGCGCCCGCCTATGCCGCAGTGTGCTTGTGTGCCACTGGCCTGACATGCCGATAATCAGCAGGCAGCAGCCCTGCGAAGCACCAGCCACTGGCCCAATTAGGGAAGTGTCTGGGCCGAGGCATTATCGCACTTGTGTGCCGCGGACCCCAACAAGTAGCAGGCAGCTGTCCACCAACCTTCAACATTTAAAGGTACCGCCCGGGGGGGGGATGGGATTGAATTTAACGGTGCTGGGGGTTATGTAAAAGTAATTGATTGGAGGGGCTGGGACGGAATTTAAGGTATATATTAGTATACAATTTGGTTCAGAATGGATTGGTGGGGTGTTTGTTTTTTGTTTATTTTTTTCTTGTTTTCCTTCTCTAAATCTGGGGTGCGTCTTATGGAGCAAAAAATACGGTACATCATATTTCACATTGACCTATAAGCTGGGATTTGAACCAGACGCATAGATATGAAAGGCTAAATGCTGTGATTGTCTGAGCCACTTAATTCCTAAATGTGACTCTTCTTCAGAATGACTCCAAGATCCTTTTTGCCTAATATGGAACCCAGCTTTGAGATACACAAGAAGCAGTTATCTTACATGTGTCGCGTTATACTTAGACAAACGTACAAGGATGCAGGCTAACCACATTCATAGTTTTGTTATAATAAATTTAGCCTGCATCCTTGTACGTTTGTCTGCAGTTTTTTTTTTTTTTTGTTTTACCTTGTGTTTTTTTTTGTTTTGTTTTTTGCTCACTGCAAACCTTATTGGTTTTTTTCCTTTGTTTGGTTCGCATTATACTTATTCACATTACACTTCATATGCTATTCAATGCCAGTTGCTTTGAATAAGAAACTTCAAAAGGACTAAGCATATGGAAGGGATAGTACTGCCTTATTTTCATGCATGGTGGGCTGGGGGTTTGCCTTGCATGTAAATATGAAGAGGTAGCTGCTATTAAGCTTTATTGGGTTTGACACTTGAAGAGGGTTTAGGTTCCTTTGGATAACTATTTGCTGTATAATTTTAGTTTTGATTTCCTAACTTGTTAAGCGTTGCTATAATTTTTATGGCGGTAATATGGGGTGATTTCTGTATTGCTTTAAATGAAAAAGATATTTACACAAAAAATCCACCTTATTAATATTTTTACATCTAATTTGCTATTTTTGTGCATCCCCCCCCCCATTCTTCTCATTTGGATCTATTAGTAGTTTTTCTAAAGGTGGTCTTGACTCATAGACTTTCACAGAACAATTAAATCTAGTTTGGTTCCTCTTGTCTTTAACTAAAGCTCATACATACTTTCTGACTCTCTCTAGGTGCAAGAGTAATTATTGCTTGCAGAGACATAGTAAAGGGGGAAGCAGCAGCTTGTGAGATTCGGGCTACTACAGGAAATGAACAGATTGTCGTCAGGAAATTGGACCTTGCCGATACCAAGTCTATCAAGACGTTTTCTGAAACGATCCAACAAGGTATGATACCTGTCTTTTAAAGTAAGCTTGTCCCATTTCTGATGCTACTCTGTATGTGTGTTGATATGGGGAAGAGCTGGGAATCCAGTGTTGGCTTTGACAGGCTCAGAAGGAAGGTGCGTGTCTCAAAGTGTTATTGCTGTCTTTGAATTACTTAAGGTAATGACAGGTTATAAAATCTGTCTGATGTTAAATTCTCCAGACACTACTGGAAGCTAGGACAGATTAAAATTTATTTTATTTCCAATGCATAAAACTGAACTAAGCCCTGATCAGGTTGGGGGATATGGAGGAGAGGAAAAGGCTTCCAAAGAAGACCAACTGATCTATTTTTATTTATTGTACACTAGTGTTTTAAGCCCGTTACATTAACGGGTGCTAGATGTTGTGTTTGTGGCTTTTTTTTTTTTTTTCTTCTTTGTCTCTCTCTCCTTGGACACTGTCTGTGTCTCTCCCTGGCCCCCTGGCTATCTATTTTTCTTTCTGTCTGTCTCCCTGGCCCCCTGCCTGTATTTCTCTGTTGTGTCATGCAGTCCTGTCTCTCCGTGGCCCCCTTTCTATGTCCATAGTGTCGCCTTCCCATGTCCTTAGTGCCCCTTAAATGGAAAATTCCTCACTAATAATGGTCACATAATAATAACCCCAATTCCAAAAAATAGCAAAGAATCATCAGCACTGGTAACCAACTATAGACCAGTAGCATCCATTCCATTTATTGTAAAAATCATGGAAGGACTGGTACATACTCAACTGATGGAATATCTTGATCAGTTCTCTCTTGCATGAAACTCAATCTGGTTTTAGACCTTTGTTCAGTACTGAGACGGTAACTGCAGATATCTTAATCTGCGTCTCTTGTTTTAGTAAGGGCCTTAATGCCCTGATCATGCAATTTGATATTAGCTCTGCCTTTGACCTAGTTGACAATGCCTAGATGCAATTGGTATTAGGGAAGAGGAGCTGGACTGGTTTTGAGGCTTCCTTTTATCCCGTATCTATCAAGTACGATTCAATTATGATCTCTCCAAAACCTGGAGCAACCCATCTGGCGTACCGCAAGAATCGCTACTATCCCCATTGCTTTTCAATGTCTACATGTCCTCACTAGGTACGCAATTGACCCAGCTGGGGATAAAATTATTCAGTTACACAGATGACTTCACGATCATCATTCCATTCACTAACTCTCTCTCGGAAATTACTCCCAAGGCATCAGAAGCACTAAATTTGATGGAGCAATGGATGACTGAATTCAAACTGAAACTTAATTCAGAAAACAAAATTTTTTGTAGCTTCGCCACACCTGCTTGACACCAAAACACCGCTATGCATCAATAGCCTCAGTTATCCTATTCAATCTACTATGAAGGTATTGGGTATAAAACTAGACCAGTGCTTAACCATGAAGGACCAGGTAGACTCCTTAATCGGAAAGGGTTTTTTTCACTCTCTGGAAACTTCGATCCATTAGAGCATATTTTGATATGTCAGCATTTAGAATCCTGGTACAATCCCTTGTACTAAGTCAACTTGATTACTGTAAAATCGCCTATTTAGCAATTTCCCAAAAGAATATACGACGATTACAATTGGTGCAAAATGCAGCGGTCAAACTGATTTTCGGGCTGAAGAAGTTTGATCATGTGACACCTTACTACCGACAGCTGCATTGGCTGCCGATGGAGGCACACATGAAATTAAGTTCGCCTGTTTCTGCTTTAAAGTACTATATGGTCTAGCCCCTAAATACATAACTGACCTTTTCTCCTTCTCAGCCAACAGACATAAGAAGTTCACATTCGAACTTCGTTTCCCCTCCAGTCAGAGGATGTAAACTCAAGACACCAACACCTTTTCTCTCATCAGGCAGCATTATGGGGTAAAGATCTAGAACAATTGCTTACGCCTACTACTTATGGGGAATTCAGGAAACACCTAAAAAAATCTGTTCCTGAAATATCTAGGCAATTGACCCATACAACTCTTTCTTCTCAATAAATGATCCCTTGAGCTGTTAATCACTAGCTTCCACTATGTTAAGTTCAATCTATTTGTACCATCTTATAATCTTTGTAAGCCGCATAGAACTTCACGGTCCTGCAGTATATAAACTGTTTATTATTCCTGTGTCCTTAGTGCCTCCTTCCTAGATCCTTAGTGCCTCCATCCATAGTGCCTCCGTCCCGTGTCCATAGTGCCCCCAGTGCCTTCCAGACTTTGATCTACTCCCACCCCCAAAGCCAGACTGTCTGCCTGCCTGCCTCCCATCCCCCCATGCAGTAGAACCATTGAGCAGCATCTTTCAATTTCTACCTCCGCACCCCCCCCCCCCCCATTCTCCCTGTACAGTAGAAGCCGGCATTTTTCTTTCCCTCCCATCCACCCTGTGCAGTAGAACCGGTAAGCAGCACCCCCCCCTCCCACCACTACCGCCCTGTGCAGCCGACCCCATTGACCCTCCCACCACGAGACGATCTACAAACCTCCTGGCACCAGCAGCATTCCCAGCACTTTAAACACACTGCTTCGTGGCCTTCTACTGCCGATTTCCTCTGCCACGTCTCTGTCTCTGATGTCGTCAGGGACTCGGCAGAGGAAATCGTCAATAGAAGGCCGAAGCAGCGTGTTTAAAGTGCTGGGGACGCTGCTGGTGCCGGGAGGTTTGTAGATCGTCTCGCGGTGGGAGGGGTGGATGGGGAGGGTCAGTGGAGTTGGCTGCACGGGGGGGGGGGGGGGAGATGGAAACATGCGGAGGTTCGTGGTCATTTTGCATTGGGAGGGGCGGATTGGAGGCTCAACAGGGGTTTGGGTGCGGTGTGGGGGGAGGAGGGGGTCAAAAATTGGCCCAAAAATGGGGATCCCTTTTTATATTTGGGCCAACACCCAGTGCCCACCCAATCCCCTCCCAGACTTATTGCAGGCCTCCACCGGGCTGCCGGGCTCTGCACCCTGTCGTACCTCCTCTGCCGCTGGAATCCCTGGTGGTCCAGAGGTGTAGCAGGCAGGAGCAAGCTTTCCGTGCTCCTACCCTGCTGCTAACCAAGTTGGTTGCTGCTGCAAGTTCCGTCTTCAGCCGCTAACCTGTACCGAGCAGGAGCGTGCTTTGGCATTGTTGTTCGGTGCTGAGTGGCTTCTTGAATGGCTCCCGCAAATTCTTGTGAGGAGGCGCTGGGTACAGATCCTGGCAGGGCACTTGAATATTAAGCCACCCAACTTATATTCAAGTCAACCATTTTTCCTCCTCTTTGGGGGAATAATGGGGGTCTCGAATTAAATTCAGATTTATTTTTTTTCTCCAAGTATATACGGTAATCCTCTAACTTCTCTAGTCTTTACTACCTGCCTCTCTTTTACTTCTCTGCTTACACTGATGGGCTCCTATCTTATATTTAAAGCAAGACTTTTGTTGTGATTATGTGCAAACCATCTGTTTTCTTTCCAGAAGAGAAGCAGATTCATATCCTAATCAACAATGCAGGAGTCATGATGTGTCCGTATTCCAAGACCGCTGATGGATTTGAAATGCATCTAGGAGTAAACCATTTGGGTAAGGTTGTTTCCAAAATTTATGATTGGGATGGACAGAATGGAAATATGCAAGTGCCATAACTTCAAGTTTCAAGTTTATTTAAAATTTGTTTAATCGCCCTATCATATATTCAGGGCGATGCACAGTTCTAAAAATAATAACAATACACAGGGGAGCAAAGAGTTCATATAGCAAATACATGACTTTCAAAACAGACAGAACTATAGGATAGAAATACAATAATTGGAGACAGATGCAACAATCAAGGAGAATTACAAGAGGGATTTTTGTTTGTTTTATTTGGTTTAAAAAAAAAAAAGAATGGATTTTACTTTAATTTGGTGTTTTTACGATGTCTAGCAGTCAAATGCATCTTTAAAAAGAGAGCATTTTAACTGACTTAAATCTGTCAACGTTTCTTTCCTCCCTTAATAATAATAATAATAACAACTTTATTCTTGTATACCGCCATACCCAGTGAGTTCTAAGTAGATTGGCAATGAATTCCACAATTGAGGGGCCACAACGGGGGAAAAATGTATCGTCTTTGTGTATTAATGGTTTTAAGTGATGTAATGGTTAACAAATGTTGGTCATTAGATCGAAGAGTTCTAGTGGAGGCAAAGGGAATTAGAATCCTGTCGATGAAAGATGGAGACTCAGAGTTGGGCCTTAAATGATAACGGACATATTTTGTAAATTATTTTATGTGATAATGGGAGCCAATTTTTTTATTTTTTTATTTTTTTTAAAGAAGTGGCGAAACACGGTCAAACTTTATTAATTTTTTTATTTTTTTGCATTCATGAAAATTTTAATAGAGGCGTTTTGAGTTAGAACAAAAAGGGATGCAACCTGAGGCAGCAAGGTAATCCACCAGACCAGGACAAGGGAATGTTAAGAGGAATAAGTTGCCTGGAATGCCAGCAAAATGTATGAAAAGCGAGTCCTTGATTTGTAGTTCTATGCACACAAAATTGAATAGTACAGATTGACCATGGCTTGTTGCTGGGTTTATCTGAGAGCTGGCAGCCACTAAAAGATATTATTTACAGGAACCAAAGGTGAACCTTGTTTTGGTAGGCATGGTCTTTTTATATCAGCTTATCAGTAACTCAAGCTTCTCTTAGGGATATTGGATGGCCTTAGATAATTATATTTCCAGTGCAATAGGAGAGATATTTTAGTCAGTAGGATTATTTCTCTTTAGCTGCAGAAAGAATCCACTCTGCCTCTGTTGTATTTCACTAATCTCTCTAGCTCCACCTTCAGTCAGTACCAAAACGCACAGAGCCATCCAATACACGTGAAATAGAGGCACCTGTAGCGACAGGCTCAACCAAATTGTTCTGCTCAAACCGTAATTAAACGGTACTATTAACCGCCAACATAGGCTTCAAAAGAGCTCAGAAGCTGTTCCCCAATAAATAGAGCATATATACAAATTCTTCCCAGCCCCCAAGAAATGATGGGCATCCAAAAATCAGCTTGGAGAAGCATAAACAAGATAGGAACTGTGCTTGCTTACAGTTGTCATTTCCAGTGCAATAGGTGAGACAGTCTAGACAGGGATGTACAAAAGCAGTTCTGCAAAAAGCTAGGGCAGGCTTGATGGGCTGACTCGTAAGACCAATGACCCAAAGGTGGGGTCCTATCTTGCTGCCATGTCCACTTGGTAGAACTTAGTAAATGTGTAAATAGAAGACCATGTTGCCGCTTTGTATATCTCACTTAGGAAAATGGGTCACAAAGCAAAGTTACTTACTGTAACAGGTGTTATCGGAGGACAGCAGGCATATATTATCATATGTGGGTGATGTCGTCCATGGAGCCCAGTAAGGACAGTGGTAAAAGTGTATTGCCACTAAGTTTTTAATAACTTTGCGACAGCCCGCACTGCTCATGTGCGGTGCCTTCCTGCCCGATGCCATCTCGTGGCACCTCAAGTTTCATAAGCAAGTTAAGCTAACCAGGGGAGGTGGGAGGGATGTGAGAATATCTGCCTGCTGTCCCCGGATAACACCTGTAACGGTAAGTAACTGTGATTTATCCTAAGACAAGCAGGCAGCATATTTTCCCATGTGGGACTCCTAGTTTACTGGAATGGGATGGAGGGAGAGCTGGCCATTAAGAAAATAAATGACCACTCATCTGGAATAGGATTCTAGACAGTAGTGAGATTTGAATGTATGAATTGAAGACCAAGTAGCTCCTTTGCAAATTTCATCAATAGGAATGGAATGTCCAAAAGCTACCGATGCTGCCATGACTCGGACTATGTGTGCTGTAACACATCCCTCGAGCTGCAGCCCTGCCTGAGCATAGCAGAAGGAAATACAGGTGCTAACCATGTGGAAATAGTTCTCTTGGTTACAGGGAGGCCCAATCTGTTAGGATCAAATGAGAGGAACAGTTGAGATGAAGTCCTTTTTATATGTAACTAGTCTTAAGCCTGTTCTATCTAATCTATTTTAAAAGCAGACTGACTGTGAGCCTTCGGGATAAGGGGTCGATAGGGTCCGCTGATATGAAATGAAGTCATGCAAAGGGGGTAACATGAACTGTGAATGCCATGTGACTTATGAGTTGCATCATCTGCTTTGCTGAAATGGTTTGTACAATGGAAACCTGAGTGCAATGATGAAGTAAGGTGTCTTTCTTTGAGGTAGAAAAGCCCATAAAAGAGTGGTGTCAAGTAGGGCTCCTATGAATTGCAGTAGTTGAGAGCTGCGACTTGGGGAATTTAACTTTCTCCAGCTTCTAGGATTTGAAGTCCATCATCAACTGTGTTGCTGAGTGTACTGTTTAAGGAGATGTAGCTTTTATCAGCCAATTGCCAAGATATGGAAACACTTGAAATTCACAGTATGTAGCTGGCACGGCACTTGGTGTACTGTATGCTCTTGGAGAAGAAGCTAGGCCGAATTTTGTACTGGAAGCGTTGATGAGCTATCCAAAAACATAGAAAATTTCTGTGATCAGGATGTATGAGATGTGTGTGTAGGCTTCTTTGAGGTCTAGAGAGCACAGCCAATTGTTTCATTCTAGAAGTGCCTCTCTGATGTGAAAAACTGGATGACAGCTATTAAACTCCAGCTGAATGCCTCAAAGACTGAACTACTCTGGATCAGGTAAAAGAACACCACTTTCACCCGTCCAACACTATCTTGGGAATCCACCCCTTAACAGCAAAAGACCAGGTACAAAGTCTTGGAATTATACTGGATGGCCACCTGTCCCTCTCTGCCCATGTCTCGCAGGTAGTTTCCACATCTTTTTACTACCTACGCCAACTGAAGGATCAAACCCTACCTCCCAGAAACAGACTTAGCCTAACTGCTATATGACTACACTACTGCAACTCCCTAATCAATGGCATTGCTGCAAGAGATCTAAAATGCCTCAAAAGTCCAGAACTCAGCAATTCGATTCCTATACAACCTCGGCTACCATGATCCCATTACTCCAGCACTCTATGCAGCTCACTGGTTACCAGTCAAAAAGCGATGCATCTTCAAAGGCCTGGTCAAGACACACGAGATTCTACCAAAAAACCCCAGCCTACATAGCATCCAAGCTATGCCTATACATCCCTAACTGCCCCCTGTGCTCCAAAGCAGAACAAAGACTCGGCATTCTCGCAGGGAGATTCCTCTGAATGAGTATGGCGTACAAAAGATCCTACAGCCATTTCCTACCTCAGCTATGCAACAGACTACCCACACAGATCAGGTCGCTAGACTCACTAATGACCTTCCTCTTCTGCCAATCAGGCCATTAAAAACTGCCTCCTCAATATACTTCTCCTAGTACTCTTCGCTATGATCAGTCTGGTCTCTAGAATAAGCTCTGTTGTCTACTGTAACCTATTTGTCATGACTAGTCTGTTTTCAAACGATTGTGAATGTCTACTTGTAACCCATTCTGAGCTTCTGGGAGAACAGAATAGAAATCAAAATAAAGAAAGAAAGAATGCCTCTTGAGGAGATTGCATAAAGGCAACTTAAGCTCTGTAGGAGGCTCATCAAATTCCAAAGCATCAAGGAGTTCTGCTCTGGGCTTAGTATCTGCCTCCAATTTGACAGATTGAGCTTTCCCCTATTGTCTGATATATTTACGTAGAAACATGATGGCAGATAAGACCAAATGACCCATCTAGTCTGCCCATCCACATTAACCATTATCTCTTCCTCTCTCTCTGAGATCCCACGTGCCTATCCCACGCCTTCTTGAATTCAGACAGTCTCTGCCTCGGGAGACCGTTCCACGCATCTACCACCCTTTCTGTAAAAAAGTATTTCCTTAGATTACTCCTGAGCCTATCGCCTCTTAACTCCATCCTCAGGAGGAGAACTAGGAGGAGCAGACTGATCTGAAGGGAAACCATAGGATTCAGGAGCAGATAAAGTACACTCGTACTCCTTATCAGTATGGTGATGGTACAGGTCAGAATCAACTTCTTGTACCCCAGGCGATTCTCTGTAGGATGAAGGTTTCCTAGGTGGAGGAGACCGATGTGCAAGTGTTGAAGAACTTGTTTGACGTCTAACGATCTGATGAAGATGACAAGTGACATGATCTTTTGGTACTGGAATCATGTGAATATGTAAGCTGCTGCTTTGATGGAGACAGTTGTTGAGATGGAGCATCGATACAATGTATAATGGTGCCTTGATGCAGACCTTTAATCTGTACCATGTGGCCTCGGAGTGTCATGCTCGGGCTGGGCTGGTATCGATGGCATTGACATAAGCACTGGTATCGAGTGCAGCTTAAATAGGTCACCGAGTTCCCTCCGGGAAAAACTCATTTGAGTTGTTCCTTGAAGATTTGCACCAGCAACTTTGGCTCAGCCAGTACCATCGGCACTGCAGGGTGTCAAGGGGTGGGAGACCTTGATGAAGATGTACGCCCCATAGGAGACACAGCCTGCACTGAAGGAGATTGATGGCATTGACACTTGGTTTGCATCGAGGGACTCTATATACTGTAGAGGTCTGCAATGCTTGCTGGGAAGAGGTTGGCTTCTTAGCTTGCCTGATGAAGAAACAGTTTCTGATGTCGATGTTGGTGCCGCCGGTACCAATGGCTTGGATTTATCACCGGCATCCATGGTCAAGTCACACAGCTTCTCCTGCTAGATAACATTAAGCCTTCAATGAGCGTTTCTGTAATGTAGAAAGAGTAAAAGTGCTTACTCAATGCTCAGGCTCGAAACACTGTAAGCACTGTTGGGTTGGTGACTGAAATAGGGTACTTTCTGAAACCACTCAAAGGTTTAGACAAGGATGGAAAATCTTGGTGAGGTCAAACTCAATGGTAAAATAAGTGAACTGCCGAGGTAGGAAAAAGAGGGCCAAAAGGCCCGACTGAGGCACAAAAGGGAAAATTATCTCTTTGTACAGTCCAAAGAAGGATAAGTGAAAATAAAGAAATAAAATAAAGCAGAACTGCTAAAAATAGCAAAAATGTTGACAGGAAGGCAATTAATTTTGGACAGTCCAAAAAATAGCACTTCTTCGCTCCACGGTAAATGAAGAACTGAGGTACTACGAGCCAGTGTCGGGCAGGAAGCACTCACACATTTGGGGGGAGGGCAGTCTTAAAGTTTCAAAAACCTTAGTGGCAGTACACTTACCACTGTCCGTACTGGGCTCCGTGGATGATGTCACCCACATGTGAGAATATGCTGCCTGCTTGTCCTAAGATAAAGTATCTAGGTATTTTTGTAACTGTCAGTGTACAAGATGCTTATAAGGAGAATTTTTCTGTATTGTTAGTCTGTAGGTATGTTACTTTTATTGAAAATTTATTTCTAAGCTTGCCCTGTATAAGATGGAGCTATTCCCCAAATGACTGTATTGTACTGCAGTTGTTTCCTATGCTTTTAACCCAAAGAGACTTGACATGGTTTAATAAAATTTTGCATAAATATTTGTGGAATAACAAAAAAAGAAAAATTCCAACTTTCCAGGCCATTGGGCCGTGGGGGGTCTGGGTTGTGTTGGACCTTCACTGATACGTCACCTGCTTGATGAAACGTATGGAGGGCCATTTTCAATAGTGCATCTAAATCTGACTTTGGATGTTTCCAGCAAGACATCTAAAAATCAGGGCAGAGAAATGCCCAATTTTTTTTTTTTTTTTTTGGGGGGGGGGTGGTTTGCCTACTTTAGACATCGTGGCCATCAAGATGTCCAACCTTTAGGATGCCAAACTTTTGGGCCATTTTTGACCACAAAAATGTCACTTTAAAGGGCCATCTGAGGTCTCTGCCTCAGTTGTTCTAATTATAAGACTGCCCCTGAGTAGACTGCTTCACTTTAGAATTCAACATACAGACTCTAGTGGCAAATCATTGATAGTAACAAAAACATAAGACAAAATCTTGCAAATAGATCTTCAAAAGCATAACATACCATGCCAGCACCAATGCTAATCAAAAGCCATGTCTCTTTCACACAGAGACCCTTGCCCAGTATAGAGTAAATAACTACAAACTAAAATAGAAATAAAATTAAACTGAAGCCCTAAGAAGCCAGACTCTGTATACAGAGAAAGAGAAAATGGAACAGTTTCAAAACTGTAATGCATGTCCCCTGTACTTTGAAAAATATAAAAGTTTGGACAATTTCCCAGAGGAAAAGTCCATAGTCTTGTTATTGAGAAAGACGGGGAAAGCCATTGCTTGCCCTGGATCGGTAGCATGGAAAATTGCTACTCCTTCAGTTTTGGCCTGGTACTAGTGACCTGGATTGGCCACAGTGAGAACGGGTTACTGGGCTTGATGGACCATTGGTCTGACCCAATAAGGCTACTATGTTCAATGTAAACTCCAAAAACTGACACATTCCAATCACTACATTACAAATACGGCAAAAATATCATTTTATTGGACTAAATACATTTTTCAATTAGCTTTCAAAGGCCAAAATCCCCTTCCTCAGTACAGGACAATTTAATGCTGTTATGGTACACTGTTCTGACCTGAAAGATAGTTTTGGTCTCAGAAAGTTAGTAAAAAAAAAAATTATTAAAATTAGTCCAGTAAAAATAACACCTTATTTCCATTTTCTATTCTTATTTATTAACACAGCTAGCACACTACTTTATCTTAAACGGAAAATAAAAATCTTATGTACCTTTTTGCTTTTTTTTATAATTGTGGTCCCAGTCTCTGTTTTCTGTTTCTCTTGTTTTCTCTTAACTCTTACCAGAATTTCCTTCTCTCTTTCTCTTTTCCTAGCTTTCATATTTTCCATCCTCCTATTCCCTTTTTATCTGCTTCCCATTATCACATTTCTACCCAATATACTCATTCTGCTCTCACTATTCTCCTTGACAACTCTCACATGGATCCACCATTTCTTGCATCTCTCCTTCCTGCCTTTCCACTCCCTCCTCCCAAGTCTGATGTTTTTATTCCCCCCGCCCCCTTCTGACCCTGAGTCCATCTCATCTCCCTCCTCTGCTCTCCTTAAGTCGTCCATCTTTCCCTTCCCTATTTTGCCCTTCTACCAAGGCCATCTTTCCCTGACTCCATTCCATCCCCTCTACTCTCCATATCCTGCTCCCTTCTACCCCACTTTGCCTACTCTCCCCATACTCCTCCTAACCTCTTTGCTCTCCCCTCCCTTCCTTCTCTCTTTCAAATCCGACTTCTTTGCCTCCTGCCCTCCTTCCCTGAGTTCACATCTCTCACTTACTCCCTCACTCCCTCCCCCCAAGTTCAATATCTTTGCTTCTCTGGCTTCTACCCCTAGCCCAAATCCAACATGTATCAGGAGGAGCATTATTTCTAGGCAGCACTCTTCCATGCCCCTTCCCCAGCATCTACTACTTATGTCACCCCCCCCACCCCAGCGCTTGCATCTACCTTGTCGGGTGGTGGCAGCAACTCAATGTGTTGTCCTGTGGCCCTGGTGCCTTCTCACTGCAGCCCTCCCTCTGACGACTTCTGTTTCCACTGGGGTGGGCCACAGTGGAGAGAAGGTGCCAGGGTCTGCGGTAGGGCAACGCTGTGAGTCGCTGCCCGGCAACTTTTGCAACAAATTTTAAGGTAGACATACCTGGGGGAGGGGGGCAGGTGAGATGTGTAGATGCCAAGGAAGGGACATGAGGCATAGAGCTGACCAGCAGGTATGGTGGCAGACAGCAAGATGCCACTCTCACCAGAGTGTCACTTGATGCTGCCTTCTCAGTTGGCCTCATTATAGGTCCGGCCCTGCCTCCTGGAGCTGTGGGGTCCAGGACAGCTGCCCTGTTTGCCAGTGAACATTACATTTAAAAAGTCCCAGTACACATGTCGGAATAACCTGCTTATATTGTTATATTGTAATGCCCTATTTAACGGAATAGCACAAAAAGAAATCAAGCGCCTGCAGATCGTTCAAAATACCTCGATTAAACTGATTGAAAACGCTAAGAAATATGATCATGTTACACCATTACTCCGGAAAGCTCATTGGTTGCCAGTTACACATCGAATTATATATAAATTAAATCTGCTCACCTTTAAATCAATAACATCAAAGACTCCAGCTTTTATTTATAAATTCTTAATTCCCTATAAAACTTCAAGACTATTACGATCAACTGATCAACATTTATTAGTTGTCCCATCATTAAAAATTATAGGCACACGACGACAAGACCATTTTTTCTGTTACAGCCCCTCTAGCCTGGAACTCTTTGCCGATTTATTTGAGAGAAGAAAGAATTTTAGATAAATTTAAGAGTAATCTTAAAGGATTTCTTTTTAAAGATGCTTTTAGTGATTAATTAATTTTATATTTTAACATTTTTTTAATCATTTGAAATTCACCTACCTTCCCCATTGTTTTTATCCTTAAATGTCTCTATTA
This sequence comes from Geotrypetes seraphini, assembly GCF_902459505.1. Lineage (NCBI taxonomy): Eukaryota > Metazoa > Chordata > Amphibia > Gymnophiona > Dermophiidae > Geotrypetes > Geotrypetes seraphini. The sequence goes on along the minus strand of NC_047090.1, from coordinate 99,354,617 downwards.
TATTAAAATGTATTTCTATACCTCATTTTACCCATTGTTTTCAAGTTTATCGTTATGTCAGATATATTTTGGATACTTTAATGTATGTTAAATTACTATAAATTTATCTAATTTTGTAAATATTGATGTACATCGCCTAGAACTTTGAATAGGCGATTAATCAAATTTTATAATAAACTTGAAACTTGAAACTTTGAGCCCGCAAAAACCTACCCAAAACCTCCTGTCCCACCTGTACAGCAAAAATGGCCACAAAGGTTCAGAAGTCCTCACTGGGCCTATTTCCACACCCCACCCTTCCCCCATCTCAATCCATCCTCAAGCTCCAAGTTATCGCCTTCACAAGAAGGTATGGTGGAGGCAGGACGGACAGTATTGTATTGGTGTAAGGTCAATGGCAAACCCCCATTACAGGTGAGCAGTCTCTAAATAAACCATTAAACAATGTAGCCATATTGAAGGTGATTTTCAGAGCCCAGGGTTGCTTATATTTTATATGCAGTGATATATCTGACTTAGTGGCCACATGGGGGTGGAGCCCCCCCTTTCCAGGCAGGTGGGGGAGTGGCTACATGCATGCAGATCATGGCCCTGCAACCATCAGCCCCACCGGTCCCTTGCCCTGGAACAGGAAATTAACATCAAAGGGAGTTGAGGGGGGGGCAGTGGAACTAAGGGAGCCATAGCTGTGCGCATGAAGACTGAACTATGGCTTTGCAACCACTCCACGCACCTCCCCACTGCTTGCACCCAGAGTGGCTACTCTGCTCTTGATATTCTAGGGCTCACATATGTTATGGTTAGTAAGTAAAATATGAGATAAGTGGAGAATGAAGAGTCAAGCAAAAATATTTTGAAGCACAGATTGGCCAAAGATACTCTAATTTGAGGAAATATTTAAACACTAATGCTTGTGTGAAAGTATGAATGGAGACCCAGGTGGCTGCCTTACAAATTTCAGAGTGGTGCTGACCTTATTTCCTATTGAGGTGGCTTTAGCTTTAGAGAGTAAGACAAGAAGCATAGATTAGTGCAGGCAACTGTGTCTGTTAACTAGGTTCGTGGTTTGTTCAGAAACTGCAGAATGTAATCTGTAAGGATAAGTTACAAATAGCTGGGATATCTTATGGAAAGCTTTGGTATAGACAATTAGTAGACTATAGCCTTCTATAGGGAGTGGAGTGTTGCTAAGTTGCAGAATGAAGGTTAGGGAAGAAGGTGAGACGAACTATGGTTTAATATGGAACTCTGAAATGTGGCAGCTGCTGGTTCTCAAAGTGCATTCATGGCTTGAAAGATTCCTTCAAAATCATGCCTGTTGTCCTTGATATCTGAAACGTGTATGGAAGAGGCTTGAGAGAACTTCAAAAAGAACTCTGGATAGATAATGTTTGTGCCTGGCTAGTTTTGTGGTATGTACTAAAATAGGCTTCACATTTTTATATACTTGTCATGTTCTCCATCAGCTGTTGAGTTTTGCCATGAGCTTTGGTTGCTCTTGCATGTTTGAGTTTTACTGTAACATACCAAACAGTTTGTCATGCTTGTCATTATGTAGGCCTGTTGGTACTTTTCTGTAGCTGCTTGGGTTACGACATAAAAATTTGTGGCCAAAATGTCATGCATTTGTTTTGGTTACTCTCTTCTGCTTTTGCAGATTGTGCATTGCCTTTTATTTGTGTGGAGAGAGAGAGTACTGTAGTGAACAGGTGACATAGAATGAGGCCAAGGGGAGCAATGCAGGAGAAGAGGCACATGCTCAGTAAGAACTCTAAACCTTTTGGGCATTGAGGAGCAGTGGTCCAGGTTGGTAGCCATTAAGTGATGTCAGCTGCAGCATACCCGCTATAGTCTAATATTCTACGGAGAACAGTATTTTCCTCCACTGGGCACACACATGGTGGTTTGCCAGGTCCTTAAGCTTTAACCAAAATCAAATAAGTTAGGACTTTGCCCATTTTGTTTAGATTAATGGTCAAACCAAACAAGTAGATTATATCCTGCAGTTAACTACTCTCTCCCTTGTGGTTGCAAACTTTATTTTTCATAGGTCATTTCCTCCTCACCTTCTTACTGCTAGACCTCCTGAAGCAGTCAGCTCCTGCAAGGATAGTAAACGTCTCGTCTTTGATTCACCGGTTCGGGACAATCAAATTCAATGATCTACAAAGCGAGAAGTGGTATGATAGTGGCCTGGCATACTGCCATAGCAAGCTAGCAAATGTGCTCTTCACTCGGGAGCTTGCAAAGCGTTTGCAAGGTAAGACCTTTTATTTGCTGTAATACTATCATGACTGCAAAACACAACTAGATTTGTTTTATATAGGTGCTTGCAACTTTCTTTTTTTTCCCCCACATCAAACTATTGTCATTGCATTATTTGCTGCCACCTGGATTTACTTTTCTTGAACTAAAGAGCAGGATTACTGGAAAGTTAAATGGGTGGTTCTTGGTCCATGTTGGTCCTCCACTATTCCTTCCCAGTCTACAAGGCTCATATCTACAGTGCAAAATCGCTAGCGATTCCAGATCCACTCCTGGACAGTAATAATTATAAATGGTATCTGCTCCAGCTCTGTCAAATCTCTCTACCGAGGAGGAGTGGAGAGAAGTCAGGAGTGGTGGTAACATTAAGACCCTGCCAGCTGTGTAAATTGTGTACATAAGTGAGACCCCCCAGCTCCGTTGTCCCAGAATCTAGGACCTTGCCTAGACCAAAAGAACTAAATTGTTTATAGGTATAGGGGAAGAAAGAGGCATGTAGCTCTTTTTAAAATAGAAAAGACGGGGCCAAGTAACCATATGCACTTCCTACCTGTAACTAGGAAATAAGTCTGCTCATGGTTTCTCAGCAAATGGATGCAAAGACTATGGGGGAAAACATATATGCTGAATTTGAAGCAACATGGCCAGTCTGAAATGGAGGCCAACCAAATTTCAATTTTTGGTGCCAAAACTATCCCCAAATTAATTTTCAGCCTTGTTTTGGCTGAAAATGCTGGATGAAGCAAGATAAACAGCAGCTGCTTCAGAGCTTATACATTGTATAGCTCAAGTAAAAGGCATGAAAAAAATGCTCAATCTAACAGCTGTGCACAGTCTAATAAGAGGAGTTGAATTATAAAAGCCCCCCTCAAAATTTAACATTTCTTCATGCATTTGGTTTGATGTATCTGATATCGCCCCCACTTCCTCTCTGTAGGCTGAGGGAGACTGAGGATAGAAGATGAATACGGGAGAGAGAGAAGAGGAAAACTAAAAAAAAAATCATTTTTCTGGCTGTCTTCATTCTAGGCACAGGTGTAACAGTCAATGCCCTGCACCCTGGCACTGTCGCTTCTGAGTTATTGAGGCATTCTTCCTTCATGTTAGTAATTTCCAAGCTTTTCACGTTCTTCTTCAAAACACCTATGGAAGGAGCACAGACCAGCATCTACTGTGCTGTAGCAGAGGAGCTGGACTCTGTGTCAGGAAAGTACTTCAGGTTTGTACAGTAGCAGCATTGATGATAACATCTGTGCTTTGGGTGACAAAATGAAAATCTGTTTTTTCCTGAGTTCAAGAAATTACTTAGCACTTTATGTAATTCTATAAACCTTATTGTATGATGCAAGTCATAATACAGGAGGGAGACTGGCTTGCTGCAGTACCATATGTAACGAATGAGGCTTTAGTAATGTGTTGGCTGTATAGATGAGAAGCTTTAATTTTGATCTCTTATGTCTTTGTAGAAACATTCTCTTGTTTTTAAAACTATATCCAGGCTGCCCTAAATTTCTGCTTAGAAATAAAAAGAGATTAGGTTACCTTGCCAGTATCTTTTCTAGTAGATTAGGTTTGTTATTCTGGACAGTAGGATATTCTCCCTATGCTTGCAAGCTGTGCAGAAGGAATCCATTCCAGGTTTTCAACTTCTCCTACTGAGGACTCTACTATCCCCTTTAGTTTGTACCAAAACAGGCAATAGCCCTACATAGATAACATAAGAAGGAGGGGGTTCAGGGACACTCCCTGAACTACAGTGCTATTTCTATGAAAGTATAATACAAACTCAGTTATCTGGAACCTATTGGGATTGGTGGATGCCAGATAACTGTAGTTTCTGGTTGCTTGGGAGTTACTGTAAATAGTTTGTCTCCCCACCTTATTCTATCATCTCCCCCCCCCATTCTCAGTTGTAGGTCCAGCATCTGTACTTCCCTTCTTTCTAGGTCACTTTCTGTCCTATCTGCCTCTGTAAGATAGACATGACAATTTCTCCTACAGCTGGGATAACTCCTACGGTGTTCCGTAGGGCTCCCCCCTGTCCCCCACCCTGTTTAATATCTACCTCGCCTCCCTCAGTAACCTCCTACTCAAGCTCAAATTCTTCATCTATGCAGATGACATCACAATAGTCATCCCTTTAACCAGTCTATCCCAGGAACTTCTCGCCCACATCACTAGCATACTCAGTCAGATAGAACTCTGGATGCTATCCTTCAGACTAAAACTAAACCCGGACAAAACAAAATTCTTCCTGGCCACCCCTAAAGACAAAATCAAAGACACTACAATCCAAGTGAAAGATTTGGTTTTCCCACTCGAACAAACATTAAAAATACTGGGAGTCACGTTGGACAAACATCTATCCCTAGAAAATCACATCGACCTTACTGTCAAGAAAGGTCTCTCGGTCCTCTGGAAACTTCGCACCATTAAAAAATACTTTGACACCGCATTCCGCCTACTAGTATAATCCTCTATTCTTAGCATACTGGACTACTGTAATATCATTTACCTGAGCTCCACGAAGAAAACCACCAGAAGACTAAAACTGATTCAAAACACAGCCGTCCGCCTCATTTTCGGCCTGAACAAATGGGAACACATCACTCCTTTCTACCGCCAACTACATTGGCTACCTTTCGAATCCAGAGTCCTTTTCAAGTTCGCCTGCATCTGCTACAAAACAGTATTTGGTCTATCACCAAAATACCTCTGTCCCCACTTCACTATGTATTGCACCAATAAGAAATCCCGCAGAATTCAGCTGTTCGCCTTCCACTCCATAAAATTATGCCAGCTCAAAAGATTCCTCGATAAAACCTTCGCCTTCCAGGCGGCTAAGCTGAACCCTTGGCTAGCCCAAATGATGCCCGAGGCCCCGACCTATCTCGACTTCAGAAAACTTCTCAAAACATACCTATTCCGCGAACAGGACCCTTGACCCCCTTTCCCCCGCAATAAACCAACACCCTCCCCACCCCCCTCTCTCTCCCCTCCCCGCCTTTGGTTCTCTTCTCCCTCCCCCTTTCCTTCCAATCCAACTCTGATAAATTCCTGCTAAAACTCAAACATTTCCTTCCTCGTTGCTTGTAATTCCGACAAAATGTTGTAAATCCGTGTTCAGATCGGATCCTAATTTTAATTGATGTGAACCGCCTAGAACTCTTTGGGTATGGCGGTATACAAGAACATAATAATAATGTTGAATAGAACTCCCACATATTCCAGCGATTGGGGCGGAACCAGTTGGTTCTTTCAACAATTTACAATCCAGCCCAGGCTCTGTAATACCTGGACCTCTCGAGTCATTGCCTGTTCTCCATCTGAGAACAATGGAGCTCTATGATCAACCAGTCATCCAGGTATAGATGCACTTGGCAATTCTGCCCTTTGGAAATGTGCTTCTACCACCACTATCACCTTGATGAACGTGCATAGTGCTGTTACCAGACCAACAGGGAGCGCTGAGATGTGATAATGGGTCTGTAGTACCTGGACTCGGGACCCTTGTGAGTTCCTGAAATACAAGAATGTACAAGTCAAGTTCAGAGAAGCTAGAAATTTCCCCGGAGCTACCGCTGTGCTTACTGATTGCATTGTCTTCATGTGAAACCACGAACCTTCAGGGCCTCAACATGTGTGAGAGCTAGGCTGGGATTGTAATTTTCTGAGCCTGTCTTGGGCACTATGAAGTACTATAAGGAGAATCCACCTGAGCCTGATTCTTCTGGCGGTACTGGTTCTATGGCTTGAATTTCTACAAGTCTCTAAGATTGCTAAGCCTCTGCATGCCTTTTTCTGGGCACCCAACTGGGGAGTTCACAAACCAGTCTGTTAAGGGATAGGCGAACTCAGTGGTGTGATGAGATCTGTGCCCAGACCACTGCATAAGCTGAAAGCCTTCGGCCTATCCTCAGGAGGGAGGCTTTGGCCCTGGTGTCGTAGTGCTTACTTGTAGGTTGAAGTGGGATGAGAACTGGAGGCTTGGCATTGCTTAGGTCCTGTGATTCTCTGCTGTGCTCCCCAATAGGCTCTCTTGAGCTGAGTCTCCTGAGTACTGTTGAAAGTGCCTGGAATTACGAACATTAGCCTGCCTAGAACCTCTAGAGCAGGACTGTTTAACATGGGCCTCAATCCAGTCATGTTTTTCCCAATGAATTTGCATGCACTGTTTCCATTGTATGCAAATAGATCTTATGCGTATTCATTTGTGAAATCCTGAAAAGCTCACCTCAGCTACAGACAATGGGGAGCTTGAAGGATCCATTCCAGGACTTTGAATTTACCTCGAGCAGTGTCTACCAAGAACTGACAAAATTAAAGATCATTGAAGCTTTGGCTCCAGATAATTTATACCCCAGATTACTTCGAGAATTGAGAGATGTCCTGGCGGAGCCATTAGCCGAGATTTTCAATTTATCCCTTAGCAAGGGAAGAGTTCCCTTGGACTGGAAAATTGCCAACGTTATTCCTCTTCACAAAAAGGGATGCAGGTCAGAGGCTGAGAATTACAGACTGGTAAGTCTCACTTCAATAGTGTATAAACTAATGGTCAAAAACAGATTAGACACGTTTCTGGACGAGGAAAAATTAAGGGACCCCCACCAACATGGTTTTATGAAGGGAAGGTCTTGTCAATCCAACCTGATAAGCTTCTTTGATTGGATAACAAAAAAGCTGGGGGGGGGGGAGTCCCTTGAAATCGTGTACTTGGGGACTTTAGTAAAGCTTTTGATAGTGTTCCTCACCGCAGGTTATTGAACAAGATGAACGCGATGGGATTAGGAGGAATGCTTAGCAACAGACTTCAAAGGGTGATGGTAAACAGTACTATCTCAAAACCGTCAAAAGTGACCAGTGGAGTGCCGCAGGGCTCGGTCTTGGGCCCATTGCTATTTAATATCTTTGTAAGGGATCTGACTCGAAGACTTCGAGGCAAAATTGCGTTATTTGCCGACGATGCTAAACTGTGCAATGTTGTGGGCAGGGCAACTGAACCTAACAGCGCAAAACACTATGGAACAAGACCTACTTTTGCTAGAACAATGGTCCAGTACTTGGAAACTAAACTTGAATGCCAAAAAATGTAAGGTGATGCATCTTGGCAGCGGGAATCCTTGCACTACTTACACCCTAAATGGAGAAAACTTAACAAAACTGAAGTAGAAAGGGACTTGGGAGTAATCATCCGTGAAGATTTGAAGGCTGCAAATCAAGTGGAGAAAGCCTCAACAAAGGCTAGACAAATGCTTAGCTGCATCAGAAGCTTTATCAGCCGAAAACCCGAAGTTATAATGCCATTATACAGATCCTTGGTGAGACCGCACCTGGAGTACTGTGTCCAGTTTTGGAGGCCACATTACCAAAAGAATGTGAAGAGAATAGAGTCAGTTCAGAGACTGGCCACAAGGATGGTCTCGGGACTTAAAGATCTTTTATATGAAGATCGTCTGAGCAGTCTGCGCTTATACTTGCTCGAGGAGCGCAGAGAAAGGGGGGACATGATAGAAACTTTCAAGTACATCAACGGGCCGCATCGAGGAGGAGGAGGAAATATTCACTCTTACGGGTCCCACAATGACAAGAGGACATCCGCTAAAACTTAGGGAAGGAAGATTTCATGGGGACACCAGGAAATACGTCTTTGCCGAGAGGGTGATTGATAGATGGAATGGTCTTCCACGTCAGGTAGTCGAGGCTAGTAGCAAGCTCGACTTCAAGAGACGATGGGACAAACATGTGGGGTCGCTACAGAGGTATGATAAAGATAGCTTATCGAGGGTGGAAGGGATCATGATTGGGCAGACTGGTTGGGCCGTCGGCCCTTTTTTCTGCCGTCATATTCTATGTTTCTGGTGAGGGCCAAGGTTGGACACCCCTGCTCGAGAAGCTCACAGTCTGCTGTTAGGTAGAGATTTGGGCCAGCGATCTGCCACGCTGGCCAATCAGGTTGTCCAGACCCTTTACAAACAACATTTGTCCTTTGAAAGGAAGTCTGCTGATGATAGCCTTGGAGGCAGAAGCTCTCTCCTGTTGCCTGATCCAAAGCATTCTGCAGGCTGAAATGGGGCAAGTCCAGACTGCTCATGACTCTGATGTTGAAGAAACATCAGCCACATAATCCTTCCCTGCGAGCCTAAGCTGGGGAAAAAGCTTGCCCTCTGCCAATGTAAGCCCACACATTTTGCTATAACTATCACATGCCACAACGAGGCTGTTGCAGCTGCTTTGAGTCCTAAAGCCACATCTTTGAACTACATCCGCTCTGTGATCCAGTGTATCCTTTAATACTACATCTCTCTCACTTGGCAAGGATAGGTGTTTGGTTACTTGAGCAAGAAACTCACATTAGGCTGAGCAAACATCTGTTGACATTCCTTTGATATATAACACAGCTTAGACATTATTTTGGCTACCTTTTTAAAGAGCCCTCAAGAGCATCTCAGTACTTCATGACTAATGCATTCATATCAGGATGCTGTGAAAACAAAAGGCGTGAGCTGCACGCACTCCGCTGATGAAAAACCACAGAGTAGAAGGAGGCTGCCAGTTGAACTGATCCCCAATCCCCATGGAATCATGCACTTGAAAAGGGGGGGGCAGTCAAAATCGCAGCCGGCACCTTGAAGAGCCCTGCTGAGCCCCCTGCGGATGCTTAATGGTCTGCACTCAAGCCCCTGTTATTAAAATAATAGGGGTAGGAACCCCAAGCTCCAAAAAAAACTTTGCAAGCTAGCCAAACAGGTTCCCAAGGATTAACCTGCTGGCTGCAGACCCAAGTCTGCTTCTCCACACAGGAAGAGTTCTCCCCCAAACTGGGGAGCTCTGGTATACCGATAGCTGCAAAAAATACTAAAAATAAGAGAAATATACAGAGCAGAACTCCTTCCGGCTCGCATGCAGAAGGAAAAATTGAAGGGAGCAGCAGAGCCCTCAGTAGAAGGAAGATGAGTGAAAAACCTGGAGTTGATTCCTTCTGCATGGCTAACGAGCATGGGGAGAATACCCTACTGTCCAGAATGACACACCTATTGCACTTGAAAAAGGTTTGGGGGAATAGAGCATCCATCTTTGGTAGAATCCTACTCCTTAATGGCTGCCCTCCTCCCCCAGCTCCTCGGGTCATCGTCGGTGAATATGTACAAGATATTTACATATTCTTATGCCATGGAATCCAAATAGATTAATGCATTTTCATTGTGGAAATCCTGACTGATTGGAGGTCCTTGAGGACTAAGGTTACCAAGTCCAGATTTACTCAGACATGTCTTCTTTAGAGGACTGAGTGTCCAGATAGTTTCCTGGAAAGGAGGGAGTTTGTCTGGGTTGTGAACTCTGTCCAGTCCAGCCCCCACCCTGGAGTCAGGTAAGGCTCTCTGAATCTTGCCTGTCCCCACATACCTCCTCCGGCACTGCAAATTCAAAACTTCAGGCAGCCAGCAGCTTTAGTAGCTTGAACCTGCTGCCGTCGGCCTGCCCTGGAAGCCTTTGCTCTGCAGCATCCCAACTACACAGGAACAGGAAGTGCTGCAGAGCGAAGGCTTCCAGGGCAGGCTAACAGCGGCAGGATCATGTCACTAACACGGCTGGCTGCCTGAAGTTTTGAAATTGCAGCACCGGAGGAGTTATGTGGGGAGGCTGAGAGCCGTACCTGATTCTGGGAGGTGGCCCTGTTGGGGGCTGGAGAGGCTATGCCAGGGTGGGGGTGGGGCAGGTTAGTGGCCAGACTAGTAAGAGGCATGGGCAGGGTCAGTTGGTGGTTTTGTGTGTGTGGGGGGGGGTTGGCTTGACAAATATGGTAACCCTATTGAGGACTGGATTGAAAACCATTTTCTTAAGACATACAACCTCAGTCCAGTGATCTTATAAGCTACTATTTTCTGGGCAGGAGATCTAAATTTTGGGTTGTCTGCATATTCTTAGCATGAATGATATGAAACGCAAGCTCAGCCTGTAAAAACAGATCAGGAACAACTGATCTAGTAGTGCTGACAGGGGCTGCAAGTTTGGTCTCGGCTATGTGTGCATTATGATCACAAATAATGCTTTAAAAATATTCAAACTTCCTTTTCCCTTCTACTTAGTAGAAAGCTATGCAGAGTATGCCAAGATGACATTGTTGTGGCAGCCTAGCTTTAACTTTTATCTACATGACTGGCTCCCAAACACCAAAGTCTCAACAATCTCATTATCTAGGTTAAGGCCACCCTTCCTAGTGCCTTGCAGTTTTGACTTGTGCCAGAGAAAAATTGCTGGGAATGTTCATTTTGATACAATGGGAGATTGAGCAAATCACCCAGTGGAACTACACAACACAACTTTAAAGTCTGAAGCTAGCTCAGGCTAACAGCAATTGTTATGAGATGGGAGGTGGCTTGGAACATTCACAGCTGGACTGATTAATATTAATCATTCATACATGCTCCCTACTTTTCATCCTTTTCTGTAATATGTGAGTTGTCATCTGTTTTGTTGTTTTGCAGCAACTGCAGCCCTACCTCTGTTTCTAGAGAAGGGCAGAATGATGAGGTGGGGAAGAAGCTCTGGGCTGTCAGTTGTTCTCTTCTTGGAATCCACTGGGACTGATGTGTGAGACGTGCCGGCCTGAGCTGCAGCATTATTCTTTCAGCAGTAGTTCAACTTTGCCATCCCTACTGGAGGTTAGAAGATTAGAAGAAAAGGCATAACGATGTAAATCATGCATTGGTTCTTTATATGCAAGCTTGACACAGCAGCAAGAGCTGAGTCTGCCAATATCTAGGATTAGATGTGGCCTTCTATGACCAAGTACTAGTTGGCTCTATGTATAATCAGCTGAAGGCAAATTAAAAAACAACAACAACTAAACCTCTTTCGTTAAATAGCACTGGTAGGGTGTTTTGGTTTTTTGTCTAAAATGATGTAAATACCATGTTAGGTTTAATAGATGTTGCAGAGATTCTAAGGACTAGAAAATGTTGGTAGTATTGAAATGTTATTAAAGGTATAGACTAAGCACTTTGCTGTGTATGTTCCTACACTGATTACAAATAAAGAAAATGGACTCTTATTTACTAGTATACATTACTTTTGACAAGCACAGGGGCTAGAGATAGCTTGGTGCTGTTTAGGTTTCAATGCATGAACTTCCATACTAATGTGGACTGGTGTGACAATGAGCTGATTCTCATCGTGGTTAATATTAATGGCCTTAATGTGTATCAACACTTGTAAACTGTTTTCACCACAAGGAAGAGGTCAATATCAATCAAGATTATTTTAAATGGGCAATCGTCTTTTATCCAAAATGCGGTTGCTGATGTATCCTAGAGAGGATGAATGAAAGAGACTTGGAGACAGACAGATCAGAACGATATAGAAGTAATCAAAGCTACTCCTTTCTGGTGCTGCTGAAGAGTTTATCAAGTTTATTCATATTGTTTGATTAAACGCTTAACCAGAAGTACAAAGCATTGTACAAATAGTAAAAATAACATTTTAAGAAATCAAATGTACATAATTCATCACAGGACATACTTGGGTAACTGCTTTTTAAAGCCACAGGAAACAATAGGGAAGAGGGGGAGAACTACAATTTTAAAGAAGTACATAAGGGGGGTAAGAAGAAAAGGATTGCTGGCGAAGATAAGGTCAAATTAGAAAACTGCTAAAATTATTAGTTTTGGAGACAGCTAAAATGAATAAGTATTATATTTTAGTTAGGCATTGTGTTTTCAGTTAAATGCATCTTTAAAAAGAAAGCTCTTCAAACTGCTTTTAAATTTCTGCAAATCTCATTCCAGTCTTAGATATTGGGGAAGAGAATTCCAAGTAGTTACAGAAAAAATAAGAGCAGGGTGAGTTCCGATTATTTTCAGGGAAGAACATTAAGGGTAAACTGTGAGGTAGATCTAAGAACTCTCAAAAGGTTCTGTTTCCCAGCAGGAGCTAAACATCAGTCAAACTATATTCTTGCCCTAGAGCACAGCTCTCATGCTCATTGCCCTAGTTGGAATAACACTGGTGTGGCAGGGCTGGATTTTCAGTGGGATATCATCTCTGAAAAGCAGTGCAGACACTACAGCACTCTCCCATTTCTGCTGGAGTGGGCTGGAGACTGAGTCAGAGTCTAATCGGAGCAAATATTCTGCAGTTGTGGTCAGTTAATGATCCTGTAACTTTAGCACAGCTTTGTTTCTGGGCTAAAGTTATCTAGGTATGGCAGTTAAATAACAGTAGTACCTGTATAATTCCTAGCTGCCACTTTGAACTGGATTCTTCATTTTCAGTAGCTGGATAGGGCCAAGTGGCTTAATATCTAGGCACAATTTGGCAGGCAACAGCCAGTATTTAACAATGGTAAGAGTGACAACCGTACCAGCAACATGACTTCTCGTTAGCAAAGGAAGCAGGAGACAGGTTATGGCTGTTATAGCAGAGTAAAACTACAGACTTTAAGTTGAGAGTAGTTTCCTCTGGACACATAGAAAAAAAGCGGCAGAAAAGGGCTATAGCCCATCAAGTCTGCCCATTCCAAGTACCCCCCCCCCCCTGAATTTACTCCCTTAAAGATCCCACGTGAGTATCCCATTTTTTCTTAAAATCCATCACGCTGCTGGCCGTTATCACCTGGAGTGGGAGTCTGTTCCAATGATCCACAACTCTTTCGGTGAAGAAGTACTTCCTGGAGTCGCCATGAAACTTCCCTCCCCTGATTTTCAGCGGATGCCCTCTGGTGGTTGAGGGTCCCATGAGCCAGAAGATATCATCTTCTGACTCGATGCGTCCCGTGATGTACTTATACGTTTCAATCATATCTCCCCGTTCTCTTCTTTCCTCAAGTGAGTACAGCCGCAATTTCTTTAGTCTTTCTTCATATGTGAGATCCTTGAGCCCCATGACCATCCTGGTGGCCGTTCGCTGAACTGACTCGATCCTCAGCACGTCCTTTCGGTAGTGTGGTCTCCAAAACTGAACACAGTACTCCAAGTGAGGCCTCACCATGGCTCTGTACAACGGCATCATAACTTCAGGTCTCCTGCTGACGAAACTTCTGCGGATACACCCCATCATTTGTCTTGCCCCAGAGCAGGGGCGTCAAAGTCCCTCCTCGAGGGCCGTAATCTAGTCGGGTTTTCAGGATTTCCCCAATGAATATGCATTGAAAGCAGTGCATGCACATAGATCTCATGCATATTCATTGGGGAAATCCTGAAAACCCGACTGGATTCCGGCCCTCGAGGACCGACTTTGACACCTGTGCCCTAGAGGAAGCCTTCTCCACTTGATTGGCAACCTTCATGTCCTCGCTAATGATCACCCCTAGATCGCGTTCCGCCGTGGTCCTAACCAAGGTCTCACCATTTAGTACATAAGTTCTACGCGGGTTTCTTTTGCTAAGGTGCATTATCTTGCATTTTTTAGCATTGAAGCCTAACTGCCAAGTATTTGACCAATGTTCCAGTAGCAGTAGGTCGTGTGTCATATTATAGGTAATAAGCATCTGCCTACTATGTTGCAAAGTTTGGCGTCGTCGGCGAACAGTGATACCCTTCCTCTAAGTCCTTGCGTCATATCTCTTATGAATAAGTTGAATAGAATCGGGCCCAGGACCGATCCCTGCGGCACTCCACTGATCACGTCTGATGCTTCGGATGGGGTACCGTTCACCACCACCTTCTGAAGTCTACCGCTCAGCCAATCCCCAACCCATGTAGTTAGAGTGTCTCCTAATCCTATCGATTTCAGCTTGTTCAGTAATCTTCGATGAGGGACGCTATCAAATGCTTTACTGAAGTCCAAATATACCACGTCCAGTGACTCTCCAGCGTCCAGTTGTCTAGTAACCCAGTCAAAAAAGCTAATCAGATTAGATTGGCAGGATCTACCCCGGCTGAACCCGTGTTGGTGTGGATCACGCAGTTTTTCTTCGTCTAGGATTGTGTCAATATTCTGTTTGATCAGTGTTTACATGAGTTTACACACTATAGACGTGAGACTCACTGGCCTGTAGTTTGCTGTCTCTGTCCTGCAGCCCTTTTTGTGGAGTGGGATTACGTTGGCGGTTTTCCAGTCCAAGGGGACCCTTCCTGTGCTTAGGGAAAGATTGAAAAGAACAGATAATGGTTCTGCCAGGACTTCCCTTAACTCCCTGAGCATTCTGGGGTGTAGGTTATCCGGTCCCATGGCTTTGTTTACTTTGAGTCTTGATAGTTCGTTGTAGACACTACTGGGCGTAAATTTGAAATTTTGAAACGGGTCTTTCCGGTTATCTCCCGTCTGCAGCTGTGGACCAGCTCCCGGCGCTTCGCGGGTGAACACTGAACAGAAGTATTGGTTTAGTAATTCTGCCTTCTCAGAGTCTGATTCTGCAAAGTTACTGTCCGATTGCTTCAGGCGTACTATCACATCTTTGTTTCTTTTTCTGTCACTAATATAGCTGAAGAAAGATTTATCCCCTTTCTTAATTTTCCGTGCTAGCTCTTCCTCCATTCGGAGTTTGGCCTTTCTGACTGCTGTTTTGACAGCTTTAGATCTGTCTAGATAGTCCTCTTTTGCCCCCTCTCTGCCTAAATGTTTGTAGGCGTAAATGCATCTTTTTTCTGTTTAACTAGGTCTGAAATTTCTTTACTGAACCATTGGGGTCTTTTGTTTCTCCTGCGTTTACTTACTGTCTTTATGTATCGGTCTGTTGCTTCGTGTAGTATGGACTTCAGAGACGACCACATATCCTCTACATTGTCAGTTTTTGCTTGTTTATGTAGCTCCTGATGGACGAAATCTCCCATGCGGTTGAAGTCTGTGCCTCTAAAGTTGAGAACCCTTGTTGTGGTGGTTGTTTTTGGGAATCCTTTCTTGAGGTTGAGCCATACCATATTATGGTCGCTGGATGCCAGTGCTTCTCCTACTGAGACTTCCGTGACGCTATCTCCGTTGGTGAGAACTAGGTCTAGTAACGCCTTGTCCCTGGTGGGCTCCAATACCAATTGCTTGAGACGTGCACCCTTTATGGAGTTTAATATTCTTTTGCTGCTACCCGTAGTCGCAGAGAGTGTTCCAATCTGCATCTGGCATGTTGAAGTCTCCTAGCATTACTGATTCCCCGCGCAGTGTGATATTCTCTATGTCCTCGATTAATTCCATATCTTTGTCCTCCTGTTGCCTGGGAGGTCTATATATCACACCAAGGTATCGGCATTTTTCATTCCCTCTGGCCAAATTCACCCAGAGGGATTCACCGGTGTATTTAACATCTGTGATTCTGGTGGTTTTGATGCTTTCTTTAGTGTATAGCGCTACTCCTCCTCCCAATTTACCCACTCGGTCGCAACGAAGTAGGTTGTACCCTGGTATAACCATATCCCACCCATGCGATTCCGTGAACCAAGTTTCGGATATTGCTATCACGTCAAGATCGGCATTAGTTATCTCAGTTTCTAATTCTAGAATTTTATTGCCCAAGCTGTGCGCATTAACATACATAGCCCTCCATATCTGTGAAGAGTTTACTTTATGAGTTAGTGTGGCTCCTAAATTATCAGTGATATTTCTCCCTGAATTATTGTGGATATCATTGGTACTTACCTTAGACTTGGTAGTGTGAGTGCGACTTGCCTCCTCAGGGTGGTTTCTTACTGCTCTGGGACTTAAGTATGTACCCTCCCCCAACTTACCTAGTTTAAAGTCCTATGGAGTAGGCGGGCCAAGCGATGTCCAAATACGTTTCTACCTCTTCTGGTTAGGTGGAGTCCGTCTGGTCCTTGTAGTCCCTGGAGCGTCTCGCCGTGGTTTAGGAATCCAAAGTTCATTTCTATGCATCATTCTCGGAGCCATTCGTTAGTCCGTTGAATACGCTCTTCTCTAGCTCTGCCTTTGTTTCTTACTGGAAGAATTGACAAAAAGACCACCTGTGCTCCTATCTGCTTCAACTTCTTTCCCAGCGCTCCAAAATCTCTGGGTATGTTCTCTGTGGCATTCCTAGCAGTGTCGTTTGTGCCTACATGGATGAGAAACATGGGAAAATGATCATTAGGTTTTAGAATTTTGTCTAGGTTAGTGGTAATATCCTGGATCTTGGCTCCAGGGAGACAGCAGACCTCTCTTGACTGCAAATTAGGCCTGCATATTGGTCCCTCGGTGCCCCTTAGCATGGAGTCACCAGACTGAGTGGAGAGAGGGGAACTTCAGCCGCCAACTCCAGAGAGAGGGGAACTTCAGCCGCCAACTCCAAAATACATGTGCTTATACTATAGTACTTCAGGGAAAGGGATGCTACAACACAAACTTACAGGAAAGCCTAGAGAAGAAAAATACTGCCCTTTCAAAGAAATTCATACAATCGGGCAGAAGAATGGTTCAGCACATGAGTCGCTGATAAGAGGAGAGGTATAAATATAAGAATAGCCTTACTGGCTCAGGCCAATGGTCCATCAAGCTCAGTAGTCTGTTCTCACAGTGGCCAATCCAGCTTCCTAGTACCTAGACAAAACCCAAGGAGTAACAACATTCCATGATCCAGGGCAAGCAGTTCCTTCCCCCATGTCTCTCTCAATAACAGACTATGGACTTTTCCTTCAAGAAATTGTCTAAACCTTTTTTTAAAACCAGCTCTTACCACAACCTCTGGCAACGCGTTCCAGAGCTTAACTATTCTCTGAGTGAAAAAATATTTCCACCTATTGGTTTTAAAAGTATTTCCCTGTAACTTCATCAAGTGTCCCCTAGTCTTTGTGATTTTTGACAGAGTGAAAAATCAATCCACTTGAACCTGTTCTACTCCACACAGGATTTTGTAAACTTCAATCATATAGCTGCAGTTGTTATTAAATGTCATTTTTAAAAAATAATTCAATTAAAAATAATTTTAATAGAAAATGTATAAATTTGTGTGAGTAATTAATTTGGTGCAGCCATGTTGCGTGGGGATGCTATATCCCACACTCAACCCCAACCAATTTCCTACCAACTACAAAGCGATACCCTAGGGAAGAAAGACTCAAGCTTGAATTCATCATGCTCTACTTCCTGAGTAGTGACATTATTTTACAGGCACATTTCACATTATTTTCTTTTAAAAATTTAGAGCCCACTACATCCAATAGTTCCGCAAGGTGTACAATAAAATATGCTATTACATAGCAAGAACAGAAACATTCAGCACATGTTATGTTAATCAGGTTTTCTATAACGCCTTTACCTATTCAGTTCAAGGTCAGATTACATTACAAGAGGTTGGGAAAGTTACCCAGGAAGTTACAATGGACAGTTTGACACGGACATTAACAGAGTTGCTCGTATGGATAGATCAGTACAGTTATTAATAAAGTTAGGGCACAGTTACAAATACATAGAGCTAGATTCTCAAAAATTTGCATTAAGAACCGATGGGCTGCTATCGCAGCTGTTATAGTAATGATTTAATAAACGAGTTATTCTTTAAAAATTGCTCATGCAAATGAGGTTGGCGGAGAATAATGAAGATTTGCTAAATTTGCATGTTCCCATTGCTGGTGTTGGGCACATGCACAGAATAAATGCAAAAAAAAAAAAAAATATCCCCAATAAATTGAGCCACCAAAGTCAAGCAACCACGCACCCAACAACATTTTATATTTTTTCCTGCTACTCTACTACCTGTTTCAGGAAGTAACCTTTGTATTCTTATGTTCTTCTTATGTTCTTATTCAAAGTGCGTACCCCAAAGTCTGACATATGCACATCCCTTTGAACCCCCCCTTCCCTCCCTCCGTGTACTTCTACACCAGGGCCCCCCACACCTGAAGGTCTGTCCCCCCCTGAAGGCCTGTACCTCCCCTTGAAGGCCTGCCTGTCCTCCCTGAAGGCCTATGCCACCATCCCTGGCCTGTGTCCCCCCCCTTAAAGGCCTGTTCACCCCTTGAAGGATTGCCCTCCCCAGACCTGCCTGTCCCCCCCAAAGGCTTGTTCCCCGTTAAAGGCCTGTTCACCCCTTGAAGGCCTGCACCCCCCAGGCCTGTCCCACCCCCTGAAGGACTGGCCCCCTGAAAGACTGTGCACCCCCCCCTGGAAGGCCTCCGTGTTCCCCCTGGCCTCCACGAACCGTTTACCTTACAGCTTCAGCCGAAGATCGCGGTTACAGCTCTTTGCACTGCAGTGCAAAGAGCTGTAACCGCGATCTTCAGCTGTAGCTGTAAGGTAAATGGTTCGGGGAGCCCAGGGGGAACATGGAGACTTCCCGGGGGGGGGGGTCCATCGGGGAGGCCAGGAGCAAAGCCGGACACAGTACTTCCCGACTGACCCTCCCTCCTTGCCCTCTAAAATAGGTGCGGCAGCAGCCAACAAGAACAGCACTGCTTTAGGGGGAGAGGGGAAAGGGTCCAAATCGGGAAGCTGATTTTTTATTTATTTATTTTTTTTAATTTAAATCGATTCACCTGAAGTGAATCGGTGAACCGATTCGAATTGTGAATCGAGCAGCACTACCTATCACTAAAGCCTCCTTACTCCATAAGTGGGAGCATTCCAACCTCAAAGGATACACACTTGGGGCCATTTATAAGGCCAAATAAATATATGAGCAAGGCCCAAGTACCAAGGCAGACTTCTGCAGCTTCAAATATGGATGTCCTTGATTTTAAAGAACTCAAAGCAATTGTACAGAAATATTTTGAGAGAAAGGGAGGTCCTTATGTAGGTGATTTTCTAAAAAGCACATGGTACGATATTTAGGTGAAATCTGTTTTTTTATTAAGCAACAAACCACAACAGGTACAAACAGCAGGCAAAGTCATATGTAAAAACAGGGCTCCCCTCCCCCAAGAGGACTGGACTCTTATGTCCTCTCAGGTTACAAAACGCCCCACCCCCCTAATCCCCCCAAAAGCAGACCCCTCCCAACACACACCCCCCAGCCCCCCCCCCCCCCCCCCCCCCCCCCCCCGCCCCCCAGCTCAGACAGGTGAAAGGGAATACAACTGCAGTCTATTCAAGATACGACTATGAACCCGGGGAGACAAACTGTCCAAATAAGGAGTCCAAATATGAACAAAGTCTCTGCTCCGTCGACGGGAGGAAGAAGCCAGCGCGGCCTCCCATCCTAGAAGAGCATGTAATTTATTCCTCCAGTACCAGAAGGAGGGAGGGACATCCGCCAGCCAGAAATTCAATATACTGTACACTTTTCCCCCAAAATATAACATTTGCTCAAAAACTGTTTTTCCGCAGAGGTATACACAGAAAACAAAGAAAAATGAGCGAACAGCATATGGTATGCAGAGACAGGAACAGAAACCTTTAGGAGACTGAAGAAAGGAAGCCAGAGCCCCCCAAAAGCTCTGAATACTCTCACACTCCCAGAGACCATGAAAATAAGAGTTCACCTCCGCATGATAGGTGAGACAGTATTGGGTATCAACACATCCCATATGGTAGGCCCGGCTCTGGGAGGCATACGCTCTCAACAAGGTCCTGAAGTGGCACTCTCGAAGCTCCGCACTATACACCAAAGTAGGGATACGGCGAATAGCCCGAAGCAAAAAACCCATCCCGAGCTCCCACCCCAAATCCCTCTGCCAAGCCCTCAGCACCAAGGTAAAATCCCTCGGAGGCCCAAGAGCCCCAAGCTGTTTATGATATAAGGAGACCGAGATCCCCGAGACAGAGTCCTCCCCCCCCCCCTCCAAAAAGGCGCGAAAACTAATCCCAAAATCCAAAGAAAGAGAACTCCAAGGAAGGGACTGTACATAATGCCGTAGTTGACAATGAGCAAAGATAAGACCCGAAGAAGGCAAACCACAACGCAGCAACTCATCGCAAGAGAGCAACGTCCCATCATCCCGCATCATATGAAAAAGAAACTCAAACCCCCGAGCCCGCCAGCGCCCGAAGATAGAGGGAAGGAGCCCTGGAAGAAAGGAAGGATTACCGGTCAGAGGCAATAACACACTAACATGAGGATCCTGCCACCAAAAAGGCAGCACCTGTCACCACACTTCCCAAAGGGGGCGAAACAAAACACTACGGTGACAGAAAACCGGCAGAGCCGCCAACCGAGACTGCAATAGAGAGAGAAGATGAGAAGGATAAAAATAATCTCGCTCCAGGAAAACATCAGTATAAAGGGCAGTACCCAAGACCCAGTCCCTGACGTGGCGTAAAAGATACGCCTGATTATAAAGAGCAATATCCGGCACCCCAAAACTGCCCCGGCCCCAGGAGCCCACCAGCAACTGCCACCGCAACTTAGGTCTCCGACCTCCCCAAAAGAACCTGGACAACAAGGAGGAGAGAGCCCGGATATCCTTACGCAAGAGAAACAAAGGTAAAGTCTGTAAAACATAAAGCCACTTAGGGAATAAAACCATCCGAAAAAGTTGCACCCTCCCCATCAAAGAAAGAGGCAGATTACGCCATGCGGCCAACACGGAACCTGTAGTGGAGAGCAAACGAGCGATGTTCAACCGGTAAAGCTCCCGAACATCCATAGATAGCTGAACGCCCAAATAGCGAAAGGAGGAATCTGCCCAGTGCAAGGGAAAAGCCCCCCTCCAAGAACGCTGCAGACCCTCGTCAGAGGCCAACGCCTCAGATTTATGGTACGATATTTTAAAACAAATAGTTAATCGTTCTCAGGAGTTCAGAAAGAAAACAAATGAAAGTGTCTTTTCATCCAAGGTTTATGTAGTGGACTCCTTATCATAAGACAGGAAAATACTGACTTGGCCAATCAGCGCAATTATGCCTAAGGACATAGATGAGGCACAAATTAAAATACCCACGCTACGAACCCAAATTGTTTAAGCTACAAATTTCTTTTTAGCTGTAAATGAACAATTAGAAGAGGCTAAGGCAGAAATGAAATATTTTAAGTCAAAATTGGCCTCACAGGGGCAGGTTAATGCTGTGCCCTGCTCTGTATTAAAGAAACAAAAACAACGCAGAAGTTTGTGTAGCAGGGCAGAAAAAAGGAAAACAGAACACAGACAAACAGAGCAGGAGGATAAGATGAACACAGAGGAGGACATTTCACTGCTATACCAGAGCAATACCCATAGCGACAGGGAGGTTAGAGTAACCCCTGTTCCTGAACAGTAACAGTTGTGCTGCAGGACTCCATGAAAGACAGTGACATTGAAAGAATAGTAGAGTTGGCCCTATTTCTTTTAACATACATGACTGGTACAAATGGGCTACTGATATCTTGATTCACTGGGGGTGAAGTGAAATACAAAAGGAAAAATTAAGATTTTCATAAGATTATACTTGTATCTTAACCTATTTTTTACTTCTTTCTTGGATATCAAATACAGCTGACCCATGGTACTTACAGATCAAAATAACTTATTGTGCTTTGATAGTTATCAACCACAATATCTTGGGGTTAATTTGCCAATGGGCCAGTTCCTAGGGCCACAGCGCTTGTGCACTACAGTACAGGAATACAAAGACCAGGTAACTGACATGTGGCATCACTTTGTGGAGTGGGGTTATCCACATGGAGTAGTAAAAAGGGCTTATAAGAGGGCTTTATATGCCCATCGTGAACATCTGCAGGAGAGTAGCCCTGGCATCCGAGAACCAAGAACAGTCTGTACACTGCCTTATTCATATAAGGCAGGGGTGTCAAACTCAATCACATTAAAGGGCCAAAATCTAAAACACACTATTTTGTCAGTTTGGGTACCTTTATGGCACTTAGTCATTGTTAAAACATATCTACCTCCAAATATCCAAATTGTGCCCTGGACGTATTCTAAAATGTTAAATTATTGCAGAAAAATGTCCATCCTACTCCCACCCAAACCATGCTTCTAACATGCCTTGAGATTTAGATGCAGTGCAGATGAACAGCATAGAATCTGTCTAGAAAATGGGTTCAAAAATAGCAAATTGGAAGGGTTTGGTGAGAAAAACTTCTGCCCTTTTCTGCCTTGTTTGGATGTTTTTCTTGTTTGAAAATGAGCCTCTTAGTTGACTTCATATATATTTTTAATGGTATTTGAATTATGGATGTATGTGAAAGAAGTTTTTAATTGATGTTAATCCAGCCCTTTTTTATATCTTACCATGCATCCAATCTATGCGCATATGTATTTTTTTTAAAGGTTACTATGGGGACTAGATGTGATGATGTCACAGTGGGGAGTTGATGTCTCTGACCTATCCTGTCCTTTATGACAGAGGTTGTTGCTTGGAGACCAGAAATTACACACATTGTCAGCCAATTGTTAAGTTTCAAGTTTATTTATTATTTGATTAATCGCCTATTCCAAATTCTAAGCGATGTACAAATTGGTAAAATAAGTTGTCTAAAATATACATAAAATAGACCATATAATTAACAAGGGGATAAGTCACAAAACAAACTAATTAAGATAAGACAAGAATACAATAGGAAAGGTGGGATAGAAATACAATCTTAGATAGGAAAGAATCAACAATTACAGGTAAAACCCAACAGGAATCGAAAGACAAATAAATAGGTAAAATAAAAGTAGACAAAAGAGCAATTAACGAAAGAGCAAATTAACATTTCAATTAAGTACTAAACGCATCTTTAAAAAGAAAGCTCTTAAGTTGGTTCTTAAATTTTTCCAGATTCTTCTCCTCTCTTAAGTATAGCGGGAGTGAATTCCAGGTCTGAGGCGCCGTAACAGTAAAAATAAATTGCCTTCGAGTATTGATAATTTTGAGAGTGGGGATGACCAACAAGAGTTGGTCGTTTGACAACCTGGGGGACAGTGGCACTGTGGAGGCTTTGTGGCACCAAATGGCTTCATTTATTAAAATAGGTTTGTTTGTTTTTTTACTTCTCTGATCCCCCAAAGAGAACAGGACCATCCTGTCCTTATATGCTGTATCAGGCGCTGAAACCTCTGTGACAAAAAAATGATTGTGTTAGAAGCAGCTGATGAAGGTAAGAGTTTTATCCCAGGACAAGCAGGCAGCATATTCTTAACGCATGGGTGACGTCACCGACGGAGCCCCGGTACGGACACTTTTAACTAGAAAGTTCTAGTTGGCCGCATCGCGCATGCGCGAGTGCCTTCCCGCCCGACGGAGGAGTGCGTGGTCCCCAGTTTCTTCATTTCCGCGGAGCGAAGAAGACGCATGTGTTTTCAACGGCCATTGAAAAATTAGTTTCTGCCTTCCCGCTCGCGTAATTTTTCATTTTTTTTCTCTATTTTCCCTTCGGGTTACTTCTCTTTTTATTTTCAAAAAAAAAAACTCGTCACGTTTTCTTTATTTTTTCAGGACGGCCCCGGCGGGGCCTGTTGCCACCATACAGGCCTCCGTCTTCGATTTTGCGGAGGCCGTGTTTCCCTTCATGCCCCCTCAGCCGGGCTTTAAGAAGTGCCAGCGGTGTGCACGCCCGATCTCTCTCACCGACCCGCACAATTGGTGCCTGCAGTGCTTGGGTCCGGATCATCGGGCTGCCACCTGCACCCGCTGTGCTACTCTTAAAAAGCGCACATTGAAAAATAGGCAGATCCAACAAAATATTCTTTTCGGTACCGGATCTGCCATGGAACCTGCCGCGACGTCGACGGCACCTCAAAAGTCGGCACCGACTACTTCAACGCCACCAGATCCTTCTTCAGGGTCGCTGACCCCAGGTAAGCCGGCTAAGAAGCCTTCCACTTCCCTTGAGCGCCCTCCTGCCACGGCTGCGACTCCGGTCCTCCCGGCACCACACCGACCCCGCAAACGCTCCGCTCCGATATCGGTGAGTGCCTCGTCATCGGCCTCCTCATCGCCGGAGCGTGGAGCGGCACCTATGGTACCGAAGAAGAAAAAAGCGGTACCGGTGCCTCCCCTGGACGACCGCATCACGGCCATACTCCAAGCCCAATTGCAAGAGCAGCTGCAGCAGCAAATCCAGCACCTGTTGCTGGCGATGTTGGCCCCACACCTTCCGGTACCGGACCGGTCCGAGCCTCGCCCGATCCCATCGGTGTCGACCCCCTCGGTACCGCTTAACACTTCCATGCCTGTGCTCTCAGCTGAACCACACCGTTCCCAACCTACGGTGCAGGCCCGCTCTGATACCGACCCTTCCCGGTACCCGGAACGGCACTGGTCTTCCTCTCCCGGTACCGCCTCGGTACGCTCCGGCAAGTCTCTCTCCAAGACCCGCCATGCCGAGCCCTCCACACCGACGTCCCGCCGTGCGCACCCTGACATCAGGGACCTGGACTTATGGGAAGAATCCCCGCCCGGTACCGAGGAAGACGCTTTGTCGACAGACGAGGAACCCTCGGTGGCTGATACCGGTTCAAAATCCGAACAGTCCTCTTTCACCAAATTCCTCAGGGAGATGTCGACAGCTCTTTCCATTCCCTTAGAATCCGACTCTAAAAAGTCCCAGGCTTTTCTCGATGCCCTAGACTTTGAGCAACCTCCCAAGGAATTCCTTAAGTTACCCGTCTACGACATCCTACGGGAAACTTTTTACAAAAACTGGGAGAACCCCCTCACTGTCCCCGGGGCCCCTCGCAAACTGGATAGCTTGTACCGGGTCATTCCAATCCCAGGGTTTGACAAGCCTCAATTGCCCCATGAATCTCTCCTGGTGGAGTCCACCTTAAAGAAAACTCAGGGCTCCAGTGTCTATGCCTCCACCCCTCCTGGCAGAGAGGGGAAAACTATGGATAAGTTTGGCAAGCGCCTTTTCCAGAATGCGATGCTGGCCAACAGGGCAAATAATTACACCTTTCACTTCTCCTTCTACATGAAGCATCTGGTGCAACAACTCTCCTCCTTACAAAAATACATCCCTGAATGTAAGGTCCCCCTCTTCCAACAGCAAATTTCCAGTCTGCTCCAACTCCGGAAATTCATGGTACGCTCCATTTATGACTCGTTTGAGCTGACCTCTCGAGCATCTGCCATGGCTGTTACCATGCGGCGTCTGGCCTGGCTGAGGGTTTCTGACCTCGACATCAACCATCAAGACCGTCTGGCTAACGCACCTTGTCTTGGTGATGAACTCTTCGGGGAGTCCCTGGATTCAACAACCCAGAAACTCTCGGCACACGAGACAAGGTGGGATACTCTGGTGAAACCTAAAAAGAAGACTCCACCTGCTCGCCCCTACAGACAGCAGTCTTCCTACCAGCGCAGGTTCTCGGCCAGACCTCTCAACTCGCCACAACAGCAACCTCGCCGACCTCGTCACCAGCATCAAACTCAGGCTCGCTCCCAGTCTCACCAACCTGCCAAGCCTCTCCCTCCGTCAAAACCATCTCAACCCTTTTGACTCTTTTCTACAGGGCATGGCCAGTCTCCCACCATCATTGCCTCTTCCTCAGCCTATCGGAGGACACCTCCAACTTTTCCTCAGCCGTCATTCCTCAACATCATTCGCCATGGCTACTCTCTCAACTTTCAGACTCTTCCACCAGACAGTCCTCCCAAAGAGTCCGCTTTCCACTCCTCCCAATCCTCCCTCCTCCTGAGGGAGGTCCACTCCCTCCTTCTTCTCAACGCCATCGAAGAGGTACCCTCAGACCAAAGGGGTCAGGGATTCTACTCCCGCTACTTCCTGGTTCTCAAGAAGACAGGAGACCTCCGTCCCATCCTCGATCTCCGGGACCTCAACAAGTGTCTGGTCAAGGAAAAGTTCAGAATGCTCTCCCTTGCCATGCTTTACCCTCTTCTCTCTCAACACGACTGGCTATGTTCCCTAGACCTCAAAGAGGCCTACACTCACATTCCAATCAATCTGACTTCACGTCGCTACCTCCGATTTCAGATACAGCACCGCCACTATCAGTACAAAGTGCTACCCTTTGGCCTCGCATCATCACCCAGGGTGTTCACCAAGTGCCTTATTGTGGTGGCGGCCTTTCTCAGGTCTCACAACCTCCAGGTGTTCCCCTACTTGGACGATTGGTTGGTGAAAGCACCTACGTCTCCACTTGTGCTACAAGCCACTCAGCACACCATCTCCTTCCTCCATCTCCTGGGGTTCGAGATTAACTACCCCAAGTCGCATCTGCTTCCCACACAGCGACTTCAGTTCATTGGAGCCATTCTCGACACCACTCTGATGAGGGCGTTTCTCCCCTCCGACCGCCAACGGACCCTGCTCCACCTCTGCCGTCAGGTGCTCCTTCATCACTCCATTCCAGCTCAGCAGATGATGGTCCCCCTGGGCCATATGGCCTCGATGGTCCATGTGCTTCCTCTGGCGCGACTCCACCTCAGGACACCTCAGTGGACTCTAGCCAACCAATGGTCACAGACCACGGATCCTCTTTCTCATCCCATCTCTGTGACATCATCTCTTCAGCAATCTCTTCAATGGTGGTTGAACTCCTCCAATCTTTCCAGGGGTCTACTCTTTCATCTACCCCCTCACTCCATGATCATAACCACAGATGCCTCCCCCTATGCATGGGGAGCTCACCTGGGAGATCTTCGCACCCAGGGACTCTGGACCCATCAGGAGCATCAACATCACATCAATTTCCTGGAACTCAGGGCCATGTTCTATGCTCTCAAGGCCTTCCAACACCTTCTCTACCCTCAGGTTCTTCTCCTGTGCACAGACAACCAAGTCGCCATGTACTACATAAACAAGCAAGGCGGCACCAGATCTCCCCTCCTCTCTCAGGAGGCCATCCGCATCTGGACCTGGGCCACGGCCCACAGTCTCTTCCTCAAGGCTGTCTATATCCAGGGCGAACAGAACTCCCTGGCCGACAATCTCAGCCGCATCCTTCAACCTCACGAGTGGACTCTGGATCCTCCCACACTCCGCTCCATCTTCGCTCGGTGGGGCACTCCTCAGGTGGACCTCTTTGCAGCTCCTCACAACCATCAGCTGCCCCATTTCTGTTCCAGACTCTTCTCTCCTCATCGTCTGGCCCTGGATGCATTCCTGCTCAACTGGACGGATCGGTTCCTCTATGCCGTTCCTCCACTGCCTCTGATGTTGCGGATGTTATTCAAACTCCGCAGGAACAGAGCCACCATGATTCTCATCGCCCCTCGGTGGCCTCGCCAACACTGGTTCTCCCTCCTACTCCAGCTCAGCTCCAGAGAGCCCATTCCTCTCCCTGTGTTTCCTACTCTACTTACACAGCAGCATCAGTCTCTACTGCATCCCAATCTGTCCTCGCTCCACCTGACAGCTTGGTTTCTCTCGGGCTGACCTCTCCAGACAATTTGTCTCAGCCTGTCCGTCGTATTTTGAATGCCTCCAGGAAACCGGCCACCCTCCAATGTTACCATCAGAAGTGAACCCGGTTCTCCTCTTGGTGTCTACTACATCACCACGATCCCACCTCATTGGTGGTGGAAACTGTACTAGACTATTTGCTCTCTCTGTCCGACGCTGGCCTCAAGTCTACCTCAATCAGAATCCACCTCAGTGCCATCACTGCGTTTCATGAGCCTATCCTCGGAAAACCTCTCACGGCTCATCCCCTGGTTTCCCAGTTCATGAGGGGCCTCTTCAATGTCAAACCACCTCTGAAGCCTCCTCCAGTCGTCTGGGACCTGAATGTGGTTTTATCCGCCCTCATGAAACCTCCTTTTGAGCCTCTTGCCACAAATTCGCTCAAATTTCTTACGTGGAAGGTACTTTTCCTCATTGCCATCACCTCTGCCAGAAGGGTTAGTGAGCTGCATGCACTGGTTGCCGACCCACCTTTCACTGTTTTTCACCATGACAAGGTGGTTCTGCGTACCCATCCTAAATTCCTTCCCAAGGTGGTCTCGGACTTCCACCTCAACCAGTCCATTGTGTTGCCTGTCTTTTTCCCTAAGCCCCATTCTCATCCTGGGGAACAGGCGTTGCACACTCTGGACTGTAAGCGTACCCTTGCATACTACCTTGACCGTACCAGGGCTCACCGCTCGTCCCCTCAGCTCTTTCTGACCTTCGACCCTAACCGTCTAGGTCGTCCTGTCTCTAAACGGACGCTTTCCAACTGGCTTGCTGCCTGCATTGCGTTCTGTTATGCTCGGGCCGGTCTCTCACTGGAAGGTGCTGTCACGGCCCACAGGGTCAGAGCTATGGCTGCTTCTGTGGCTTTCCTCCGTTCCACGCCCATCGAGGAAATCTGCAAGGCTGGTACTTGGTCCTCAGTTCACACGTTCACTACTCACTACTGTCTGGATACCTTCTCCAGACGGGATGGACACTTCGGCCAATCTGTGTTACATAATTTATTTTCCTAATGGCCAACCATCCCTCCTTCCCTCTCTGTTTCCTTAGAGGTCACCCATGCGTTAAGAATATGCTGCCTGCTTGTCCTGGGATAAAGCACAGTTACCGTAACAGGTGTTATCCAGGGACAGCAGGCATATATTCTTACGTCCCACCCACCTCCCCGGGTTGGCTTCTTAGCTGGCTTATCTTAACTGGGGACCACGCACTCCTCCGTCGGGCGGGAAGGCACTCGCGCATGCGCGGTGCGGCCAACTAGAACTTTCTAGTTAAAAGTGTCCGTACCGGAGTTCCGTCGGTGACGTCACCCATGCGTTAAGAATATCTGCCTGCTGTCCCTGGATAACACCTGTTACGGTAAGTAACTGTGCTTTCTAGTTCTTACTTAATGGAATAATCCTAGGAATATAGAGGAGGTACTTTTTAAAACTATGTGCTTGGGTATGAAGGGTTTTTTAAAAATTTATTTATCAATTTTACATTTTAACAAAATCAAACATTTTGTATAGAAAGATTATATGAATACAACACCTTAAAGGACAAATAAGAAAAATACTTTATCAATATTTTCACTCTATTCACACATTCTCAAGTCCTCAAATGATCCAAGTTTCTATGAATGAATTCAAGAAATAAATTTAAACAAAATATTATGTACTATTTTTGACCATTGTCTTCTCTTTCATTGATGAATATGTTTGATTATTTTCTGTATGTAACCTGCCTGTTTCTCTTGTTGACTTCTTAATAAAAAATGATTTTCAAAGAAAGAAAAAAAAAAAAAAACGGTACCTGTTGACTGATTCAAGAGGCTTATATTTTATTAACTAGGCATTGTTGTTCTTGTTCCTTCTTTTTCCAGGCTTTTCAGAGTCAGGAAAGTTGTAAGTTGGGCCGGTTCAAAAAACACATACCGTATTTGCCGGCGTATAAGACGACTTTTTAGTACCTTAAAATCCTCCCCAAAGTCGGGGGTCGTCTTATACGCCGGGTACAGTTTACATGCCCTTACTTGCGGGGCTGGATGTACTCAGTCGCGCGGCTCTTCTTCTCCCTACCTTCTCTGCTTGCAGCACAGAGCCGAACGGAAGTCTTCCCGACGTCAGCGCTGACGTCGGAGGGGAGGGAGGGCTTAAACAAAGCTTAAACAAAGCCCTCCCTCCCTCCGACGTCAGCGCTGACGTCGGGAAGACTTCCGTTCGGCTCTGCTGCAGGCATGGCAGGTAAGGAGAGAGAGAGTACCAAGAGAGAGGGGCGGCCGCCCCGCCCCGGTTGCAGCACAGCTGGCCAGGTCCCCTTACTTTTGTGGCACTTCCCCGACCGACCGATAACAGCCCGGGTCCGACAATCCTCCCTGCCCTGTAGCCGCGAATCTAAATTACCTTCTTACAGCAGCTGTAAGAAGGTAATTTAGATTCGCGGTTAAGGGCAGGGAAGTTTGTCGGACCCGGGCTGTTGTCGGTCGGTCGGGGAAGTGCCACAAAAGTAAGGGGACCTGGCTGGCTGTGCTGCACCCGGGGCGGTAGAGAAGGGGGGGGGGGAAGGACTCTGAAAGCACTTGAAGACAGAGGAGGGAGAAGAACGCTGAAAGCACATGGGGGAATACAAAGGGGTGGAGAAGGAAGAAGGGGTCGTCTTATACGGCGAGTATAACACAAAACTCTATTTTTTAACTAAAAGTTGGGGGGTCGTCTTATACGCCCAGTCGTCCTATACGCCGGCAAATACGGTATTTATTATCTCGATACCTTATTACACATTTACATGGAAAGCAGAGGAAAAAAATACCACCTAACTGAGTTACACCTGGTTTCAATAAAAGAAACTGACGTCTACAATTTTGAGTTTCTTTACTAACATCAGGGAAAATTTGGATTTTCAAACCTAGAAACTCTAGATTTATTTTTAAAAAACATTTTTAGTATCCATTCTTTATCTGGCAATAATGCCACGATTAATAGAAGAGTTACTGGTTTAGCCAAATTCTTATCAGATACCTCCAACATTGCGGTCAAATCTAATTGAGGTTCCTGTTCAATTTGAATCTGATCCTCCACTTGCTGTTCCAGTATTCTACCCGGCAAATAGTACACCCGAGTGAAAGGAGGTATTGAGTCCTCAGGAATATTCAAAATTTCCATGAAGTATCTCTTTATCATTTCCCTTGGGCTTATAGAAGGAAATCTTGGAAAATTCAGCAAGCACAGGTTATTGGCTCGGTAACTATTTTCCATTGTTTCCAGTTTCCTTTTAATAATCTCATTTTCTTTTATTATTGTCAATTGAACTTGTTTAATCTCAATCACTTCTTTCTCCTATTTTTAATTTTACATTAGAAATTCTTTGTTTATTTTCTTCTATTAATTGTTTCTGAGTTTTTAAGCTTACTTCCCCTTCCTTAATCTGTTTAGACAGTGAATCTCCTAGTTTGGAAACCAAGTCCCAAATTGAATCAAGGGTTACTTCGGCAGGCTTCATATAGTGAGAAGAAAATTCATGCCCACTTTGTCCCGGCTCACCTTGACCGCTTCCAGTCTGCTGATCCTGGCTTTTTTCTCTTTTATCTCCCGTCGTTGTTCTTACCACTGACACAGTCTCTTGACTTAAAAAGTCCACAGAGACCTTCAACGGCTGGCTCCCCGATGATACAGCCTCTCAATCTGGCACACTCCCTTCACGGGGAGAGCTAGCATTCAGCGGCGGGGGAGGTGGCTGCCTCAGATCGGGGATCAGAGTAATTTCTAGCCCGAGTTCCGAATCGGAGTCACTCTGCGTCGATGGCTCTAGCAGGCAACTCCCCGACGTCTCTGGCTCTCTCTCCAGTCGCTGCAGGAACCGCTATGAAGGTTTTTTTTTTCTCATTATACATCTGCACTTGTGCTGTAGATTTTCTTTTAAACATACTTTTCCATGCATTTTAGCTAAGTTGATTGGTTTTCTGAAAATTTTCCCCTCTAAATATAGCTAAAAGTATGAATTTCTTTTCCACAATGTGCATAATTTTAGTCAAAGTGAGAGGAGCCATTCTCAAAGACATGTTTTGATTGGAGAGCAAAAATATGCACAGATAGAATTTTGTAAGTCTTTATAAAATTCTAACCACAGAAAAGAGGCATATGCATGTACTTTCACTTTTGAAAACTGGTGCAAAGACTGTAACAAGAATGTGGGGATTATGAATCAATATAGTATGAAAACTGCTCCAAACACCAGTGCAGACTTTATGTAACACAGCTCTTCCTACTACTAATCGAGGCATTAAATAAGGAGGTTAAGGAATATCACTCACTATCTTTGGCCTCAGAGAAAGTGTCAGCATGTTTCTTGGGTTACCCATGCTTTCCTGTTGGCAGCAAAGGCCTATGGGCCATTATATCAATCTGACTCTGGAATGTTGATACAGATAGATCCTAAAAGCTCCTGCACAGAATCTACAATCAAGAAGGTATGCTACTTGAATGGGACAAAGAACCTAGACAGATTAATTCCATCTACCATTCCTTTAAGTGTCACACCTTCCTTATTGATTAAACTTACCATTGTTTCAAACACTTTTCAAATTATGAACATAAAGATGCTGGGAAATACAATAGATTCTGTTTTTAGAATAAGATTCCAACCTATAAAAGCCTCCTTTCTTTACCACCCCCTGCCCTCTCTCTCTCTGTGGACCCTTGTTTACTCCCTCCACCTTCTCTCTGGACTCTTATTTCTCTCTCTCTCTGCCTCCTCTCTTCGCCCTAATAGCTACTATTCAGAAACCTGTCTTTTCTCTCATTCACATGAGCACAGAAGAGGCTACATAATAGAATAAGCATTGCATATCTATAATATTAAGCCTATTACTACACTATGTATTCTTTATGCAACCACTTTTGGTTATCATTGTCATTAATTTCACTTCCTACTGAACTTCCTGAGGATATTGAACCCGAGACCTAATGCAGTGTGGGTAGCGCAACCATACATTCTGGGAGCTTGTCTGCTGCACACCTCCTTGCACATAACTTACATTTTGAGAGCTCTGTCTGGGTCCCTCTAGGAGGCTTTCAAGCAACATTAGGTAAGTAGGATTTAATTTTTCTTGTATACACTGTGCACTAGGTATGATTATATTGGGTGAGATTTTCCTTATCAAAGGGCTCTTTATTAATCTTTGATTTTTATTTTTACCTATGCCTGCTTCGTGGTGAATTGTTGTTATACAGGTAGGACTGTCAGAGTGTGTTATATATCTTAAAATTTGGGTTTCATATTTGAGCTGTAATGAAGAGAAGGCTAGAGAATCCAACTGTTTTGGATGTGGTACTCAGTTAAACAGTCACTCAATTAAGACATTCTACATCTGTACTAATAACTCTCCTTTTTCTAACTTTGTGCTTTTAATTCTATTTCCTTTCAGTCTCTGCCCTGGTGAAGGACCAGTTCAGACTGGGCTGGAACTGTCAGCTGGCAACCCTGCTCATATAACATAAGAATAGCCTTACTGGGTCAGACCAATGGTCCATCAAGCAGTGGCATACCAAGAGGGGGGAATTCCACCCCGGGTGCACACTCCAATGGTCCATCAAGCAGTGGCATACCAAGGGGGGGGCAATCCGCCCCGGGTGCACACTTCAAGGGGGTGCACAGCTGGCCAGGTCTGGAAGCTCCCGCGCTGCTGAAAACGGCACCTTAGCGCAGCTGCCATATTTATTCCAGAGCAGAGTCGGCAGCCGCTCTGAAGTGCACGAAGGTCCCACGATGACTACTTCTGCTGCCTCTGCTCCGGAAGAGGTAAATAACGTCGGAGGAGGGTGGACTGCAGATGTAGTCATCGTGGGACCTTGCCACAACTCCCTGCATCTGCCGGACCAGCCCCCCTCCAACGTCGCTTATCTCTTCCGGAGTAGTCATCGCAGGACCTTGCTGATTTCGATGGAGAGAGAAAGGGTGGTGGAAGGAGAAAAAGTGGGTCAGGGTGGTATGGAAGGGTGTGGAGGGTGAGAAAGGAAGTTAGGGTGGTATAGAAGCATGGTGAAGGGTGAGAAAGGGGATCAGGGTGGTAAGGGAGGGTGAGAAGGGGTCAGGGTGGTATGGAAGTATGGTGAAGGGTGAGAAAGGAGGTCAGGATGGTAAGGAAGGATGTGGAGGGTGAGACGGGGCAGGGTGGTATGGAAGTATGGTGAAGGGTGAGAAAGGGGGTCAGGGTGGTATGTAATTGTGAAGGGTGAGAAAGGGAGTCAGGGTGGTATGTAAGCGTGGTAAAGGGTGAGAAAGGGAGTCAGGGTGGTATGTAAGCGTGATGAAGGGTGAAAAAGGGGGTCAGGGTGGTATGGAAGCGTGGTGAAGAGTGAGAAAGGGGGTCAGGGTGGTATGGAAGGGTGGTTAAGGGAGAGAAAGGGGGTCTGGATGGTATGGCAGGGTGAGAAAGGGGGTAGATGCTGATGGAAATGGGGGGAAGGGAGAGGAGAGAGTGAAATGCCAGACCATGGGGGTGTGGGAGAGATGGAAGGGGGAGGCATAAAGTTTCTGGAAGGTGAATAGAAGGAGAGAAGATGCCATATGGAAGGGGCAGAGAGAGGGTAGACAGTGGATTAAAGGAAGACAGTGACAAGAAGAAGAGGAAAGCAGAAACCAGAGAAGACAAGGTAGAAAAAAATTCTATTTATTTATTTTTTTGCTTTAGGGGAGATGCATTGCTGTTTCTGTGGTGTTGCATTGTATGCAGAGTCCAGCTTCTTGGTGCTTCAGTTTAATATTTGTCTACGTATTTTTATTCTATCTCCCCATTTACAAAACTGTAGAGCGTTTTTCAGTGTTGGCATCTGAGCTGTTACCACCATGGCTAAAAACCACACTACAGTTTTGTAAAAGGGGGAAGGGTTCGTTTGTGATTACATACTAGGCGAAGGTGTTTCTGTGTTCTGTGTGTTGGAAAAGACATGGTTTTCTGTTAAGATTGATCTGTACTAGTCTGGCTTATTTAGTTGTACTGCTCACTCCAGTATGTAAAATGCTGCCTTTTCCTAGGTACACTCTTGTATAATGTGTGGATTGTTACTAAAAATCATGTGCCACATATGCTAGGTATGCCACTGCCATCAAGCCCAGTAGCCCGTTCTCACGGTGGCCAATCAAGGTCACTAAAACCCAAGGAGTAATAACATTCCATGCTACCGATCCAGGGCAAGCAGTTCCTTCTCCCATGTCTCTCTCAATAACAGACTATGGACTTTTCCTTCAGGAAATTGTCCAAACCTTTTTTAAAAAACAGCTACGCTATCCGCTTTTACCACAACCTCTGGCAACGCGTTTCAAAGCTTAAACTATTCTCTGAATGAAAAAATATTTCCTCCTATTGGTTTTAAAAGTATTTCCCTTCATCAAGTGCCCCTTAGTCTTTGTAATTTTTGACGGAGAGAAAAATCAATCCACTTTTTCTCGTTCTACTCCACTCAGGACTTTGTAAACTTAAATCATATAACTGCAGTTATTATTAATTGTCATTTTAAAACAACTTGAATTAAAAAATAATTTTTATTGAAAATGTATAAATTTGTGTGTGTTACCCCATGTTGGGCGGGAATGTTGTTTCCCTCACTCAGCCCCAAACAATTTCCTACCAACTACAAAGCGATATCCAAGGGAAGAAAGACTCGAGCTTGAATTCATCATGCTCTACTTCCTGAGCAGTGACATTATTTTATTTTATTGCTGAACAGTCACATTATTTTCCACTACATCCAATAGTTCCGCAAGGTGTACAAGAAAACATTCACAATAAAACATGCAATTACATAACAAGAACAAAAACATTCAGCAAATGTTATGTTAATCAGGTTTTCTATTCCCCCTTTACAAGGTCAGATTATATTACAAGAGGTTGGGTAAGTTACCCAGAAAGTTACAATGGACAGTTTGACACAAACGTTAACAGAGTTGCTCATATGGATAGATCAGTACAGTTATTAATAAAGTTAGGTCATACTTACAAACACATAGAGCAAGATTCTCAAAAACATCCGTTAAGAACTGATGGAACGCTGTTGCAGCCGCTATTAGTAACAATTTTTTTATAAAGCTAGTCAATCTGCCAGAAATGCTCAAGTAAATGAGGTTGGCGGAAAGTAGTGAAGATTCGCTAAATTTGCATCTGATGGGCAGATGCGCAGAATAAATGTAAAAAACCATAACAAATCGAGCCGCCGAAGTCGAGAAATTCTCCACCCAACAACATTCTTATATTTTTTCCTGCTGCTCTTCTACCTGTTTCAGGAAGTTTCCTTTATAGTCAGAGTAGGAGTAAGTGTAGTCTTTATGCTGACAACTCTTGCCTAACAGGCTTTATCTCCATTTTTCTACCTATCACTAAAGCCTCCCTCCTCCATAAGTGGGAGCATTCCAAACTCAAAGGCTACACACTTAGAAAGGGCCATTTATAAGACCAAATAAATATATGAGCAAGGCCCAAGTACCAAGGCAGACTTTTGCAGCTTCATATATGTATGCGTTTGATTTTAAAGAACTCACAGCAATTGTACAGAAATAGTTTGAGAGAAAGAAAGGGAGGTTCATATATAGGTGATTTTCCAAAAAGCACATGGTACGATATTAAAAAACAAATGGTTAAATTATTCCCAGGAGTTCAGAAAGTAAACAAACGAAAGTGTCTTTTCATTCAAGGTTTATGTATGAGACTATAGGAACATACTGACTTGGCCAATCAGCGCAATCATATGTCCAAGGACATAGATGAGGCACAAATTAAAATATCCACTCTACGATTCCAAATTGCTCAAGCTACAAATTCATCTTTAGCTATAAATGAACAATTAGAAGAGGCTAAGGCAGAATTGAAATATTTTAAATGAAAATTGGCCTCACATGGCCAAGTTAATGCTGTGCCCTGGTCTGTATTAAAGAAACAATATAATGCTGAAGGCTGTGTAGCTGGGAAGAAAAAAGGAAACAGGACACAGACACAGCGAGGATGTGGATCAGATGAACACAGGAAGAAATTTCACTGTTATAACAGAGCAATACCCATAGCAACTTGGAGGTTAGAGTAACCCCTGTACCAAGAACACCAGTAACAGCTATGCTGCAGGACTCCTTGAAAGACAGTGACATTGAAAGAAGAGTAGAGAAAGATGGCCCTATGCCTTTTAACATAAATTAATGGTACAAATGGGCTACTGATATCCTGATTCACTGGGATCTAGGGAAACATAAAAGGAAAAATTCAGATTTTGATATGCTTATGCACCTAAAGTGTCCAGTCAATTGTGAAATTGTGAAATTACTTTACCATATTAAGTCTTTTTACTTCAAATACAGAGGGTGATGGGGGGAGGGGGAATAATCAATTTTATAAACCACCTTTACATACTGATATGTATATTTCCTAACAGAAAACCCAAAGGAATTGGGGGAAACAAAACTCATAACTCACTTCCAAAAGGAGTGAATGCTAAAAAATAAAAAAAGGAAGTGACACGACTTTTTTTAAAGCAAAGGTATTTCAAAAGTGCAACTCATGTGCATATTTCTTTAAGTGCTCTGAAATTTAGTTGTCAGACTGCGGAACAATTCTGTATGATGGAGCGTTTGAAATAATCACCTCTAATCATTGCATGTGAGGGTGAAAGTAGCCTAGAAAAGGACTTGGGGGTACTGGTGGACAAATCAATGAAGCCGTCAGCACAGTGCACAGCGGCCGCTAAGAAGGCGAACAGAATGCTAGGTATTATCAAGAAGGGTATCACAACCAGAAAGAAGGACATTATCCTGCCATTGTATTGGGCAATGGTGCACCTGCATCTGGAGTACTATGTCCAGTATTGGTCGCCGTACCTTAAGAAGGATATGGCGATACTCGAGAGAGTTCAGAGGAGAGAGACACGACTGATAAAAGGTATGGAAAACCTTTCATACGCTGAAAGATTAGAGAAACTGGTGCTCTTTTCCCTGGAGAAGCGGAGGCTTAGAGACTTACAAGATCATGAAGGGCATAGAGAAAGTGGAGAGGGACAGATTCTTTGAACTTTTGAAAGCTACAAGAACGAGAGGGCATTCGGAAAAACTAAGAGGGGACAGATTCAGAACCAATGCTAGGAAGTTCTTCTTCACCCAAACGGTGGTGGACACCTGGAATGCGCTTCCAGAAGGTGTGATAGGACAGAGCACGCTGCTGGGTTTCAAGAAGGGATTGGATGCTTTCCTGAAGGAAAAGGAGATTGAAGGGTATAGATAAAGGACTACTATACAGGTCCTGAACCTGATGGGCCGCTGCGTGAGCGGACTCCTGGGTGCGATGGACCCGTTGTCTGACCCAGCAGAGGCACTACTTATGTTCTTATGTTCATATTCAAAGAAATAGATGTGTAAATTCAAAACGTGAAAACTTATCTGAGAAAAGCTGGGTAGGGCTCCAAAACATGTTCTATAAACCACAGCGAGATCTGATTTTATTTTTATTTTACACAGATGGAGAGTAGTTAGGATGTCTATGGTGTTGGTTATGGTTTTGTTCCAATTAGCTAGCAATGATGTTGTGCTGCTTGGGGGGGCGGGGGGGGGGGGGGGGGCGGGGGTAAGAGACTGAGTCACTGTGTTCCAGAAGAGATCTGGTCTCGTTTTCCTGCACACTAATCCTTGGTGGTTTTGTTGTACAGGTCTGGTAGCGAGGTTTAGGCAGAAGTTCAGGAGGTAGTGGTCCGTCCATGGGACTGGGGGCCATTTGATGTTGCTTGCAAGATTAGTGGGGGAGGATGCAAGCAAGTCTAGAGTGTGACATTTTTCGTGTGCCTGAGTGCATGATTGTGAATTGGCAATCCTCAAGTAGGGTTTTGAGTTTAGTGACATCCTTATTAACTGTAGATTAAAAGGGGAGGTTGAAATCACGAAGGATAATTAGTATGTTGTTTTGACATGTTAGGTTTGTTATTACTTCTATCATTTTGGTAATGGAGCTAGATTGAGAGTTGTGGGGTCTGTAGATTAGAAGAATTCCTATGTTGTGTGCAGAGTTGTGCTTGTCTTCCAGTTTATTAGCAATGTATTCCAGATCTGGGTGAGATCCCGAATCTGACTCAGTGATGATATATGAGTTTTTATATATTACTGCTAGACTGCCACCCCATTTGTATTTCCTGGGGAGTTGAATCGTCTGAATCATATCTCCCCTGGTACTTCTTTCCTCGAAGGTATACATAGTCACGTCTGAATCATATCTTCCCTCTAAGGTATACATATTCAGGGCTTCCAGTCTCTCCTCAAACCTATCATTTTTGTTGCCCTCCTCTGGACCGCTTCAAGCCTTTGTTTCCTTTGCCAGATACGGTCTCCAAAACTGAACATAATACTTCAAATGGGGCCTCACTAATGACCTGTACAGGGGCATCTACACCTTCGTTCTTCTACTGGTTACGCCTCTCTTTATACAGCCCAGCATCCTTCTGGCAGCAGCCACTGCTTTGTCGCACTGTTTTTTCACCTTTAGATCTTCAGGTTGTTTTCGTTGTCTGCTGTTATTACATTTGTTCCAGAGTATGGAGATGGTATATGGGTTGTTGCCATAGCATTACATTGGCTGGTTAAGTGGTTTTAGTCTGGTCTTTGTTGCTTGGGGTTTCATGAAGAGTTGGTGCTGTTGCTGGGAGATATGTTATATAGTGCTGTGAGGCTGGTGAGGCATAGCACTGGGAGTAGAGCGAGTGGAGATTTCATCTTGTGAGTTGGGTGTTTCAGATGAAGTCAAGATAGTTGTTAAGGGGGGGTTTGATCCTTCTAATGCAGTTAAAGTTAAGCCGGGTAGGGTTGTTGATCTGCAGGAAGGGGGGCGAGCTGTTTGTATGGCGTGTGTGAGGCTGAAAGGGTTGGTTTGGCTTTGTCTGTCTGTTCTCTTTGAGAGTGCAGCACTCGGTTGCTGCACATAGGAGTATGCTTTGGCTTGCGCCTTAGGCGTTTAACCCTAAATGGTGGCGTTTTGCATCACAAAAGACATCGGGAGGCAGAGTCCGTCTCCCACGCCAACTCCTTCCCTTGCGGCTGATCACTGAAGTTCTGCTGGGGCAGCTCCCGACAACAATGGAGCTGCCCTGAAGATGGATCACTTTTAAATTTGGCACCGCAAGAGACATCGGGACACAGAGTCCGTCTCCCATGCCAACACCAACTCCTTCCCTTGCACTGGGAGACTGTGTGGTGGGGGTGGGGTCATGCTTAAATCCCTCCAGTGGTTATATATATATTTATTTATTTATCATTTTTATTCTGCATATCTTACAATTCTATGTGGATTTCAAATTATTCAGGTACTCAAGCTTGGTCCAAAGTTAGTTCAGCTACCTCTGTTCATTCCACTGTCTTCTGGACCTTCATTGCAGATTGAATTCTCAAGCAAAGTATTGGGCGTCATTATAGACTCAACACTTTCATGTACTAATCATCTTAACTCTCTAGTTAAAAAAATGCTTTTTTAGCCTTCATATGTTGAGGAAAGTGAGATCCTGTTTCCACCAACAACATTTTACTGTCCTTGTTCAAGCATTCTTATGAGGCTGGACTACTGCAACTCAGTCTATTTAAGTCTGACCAAGAAAAGTCTTCAAAGACTTCAGCAGATCCAGAATACTGCAGCTAGGCTGATCTTTGCAAAGTGCAAATTTGACCATGTTTCGCCACTCTTGCTACAACTCCACTGGCTCCCAGTAATTTCCAGGATCTACTTTAAATGTGCCTGCCTAACTTTCAAGATCCTCCATGACATTTTCCCCCCTTTATCTTAGAATGCTGCGAGACCTGACATCACCAGATCTATCCAAAAGCTCAAATTATCTTTCCTCTCACTAAAAGGCGTTACCTACATTGGAAAACTAGGGAAATCTCTTCACTTCAAAACTACAGAGCTCTGGAATAATTTCCCTGCCCAGCTGCACAACCTGGGCTCTTTCCAACTATTCTGTAGACACTTGAAAACTTGGCTATTTTCAAAAATGTAAATTTCCGCTTCTCCCTACTGTATTTCCCTTTTAACTTTTGTAAACCTTGTCGAGCTCTATATTTATAGAGAAGATGTGGTATATAAGCTTAAAGTTTAATTTAGATTCCTTAACTGTCCCTGTGGCCTCCCATTCTTTCTAATTTACCTGTGGCAATGGAGATCAAGTGACTTTGCCCAGGGTCACAAGCGGGATTTGAACCCACAACCTCAGGG
Source organism: Geotrypetes seraphini (assembly GCF_902459505.1). Lineage (NCBI taxonomy): Eukaryota > Metazoa > Chordata > Amphibia > Gymnophiona > Dermophiidae > Geotrypetes > Geotrypetes seraphini. Next base: position 99,314,016 of record NC_047090.1, on the reverse strand, counting down.
TGCCAAGGCTGTAGCTCTAACCACTGTACCACACTGTTTGGTTAGTTTGGGTACATTTATGACACTTAGTCATTGTTAAAACAGATCTAGACCCAAATATACAAATTGTGCCCTGGACGTATTCTAAAATGTTAAATTATTGCAGAATAATGTCCAAATCATAAGCCCATCCTACTCCCACCCAAACCTAACATGCCTTGAGATTTAGATGCACTGCAGATGAACAGCATAGAATCTGTTTAAAAAATGGGTTCAAAAATAGCAAATTGGAAGGTTGGAAATTGGTGAGAAAAACCTGTGCCTCTTTATGCCCCTCTTTGGATGTTTTTCTTTTTTGAAAATGAGTCTTAGTCTATTTCATATATACTTTTTATGGTAATTGAATTATGGATGGTTGTGAATGATGTGCAAAGTAAAGGTTAACCATGGTCTAAAAATTTCCAATTGACTCTATTGCTCAGAAGTTTTTAATTGATGTTAAAACAGCCCCTTTTTGTATCTGTTACAATGCATCCAATCTATGCGCATATGTATTTTTTTAAAGGTTACTATGGGGACTAGATGTGATGATGTCACAGTAGGTGAGTTGGTGTCTCTGACCTATCCTGTCCTTTATGACAGAGGTTGTTGCTTGGAGACCAGAAATCACACACAGTGTCAGCCAATTGTTAGTCCTTATTTCTGAGTTGGACAACCTTGGGGACAGTGACACTGTGGAGGCTCTGTGGCACCAACTGGCTTAATTTATTAAAATAGGTTTGTTTTTGTTTGTTTTTACTTCTCTGATCCCCCAAAGAGAACAGGACCATCCTGTCCTTATAGGCTGTATCAGGCACACCTTTGTGACAAGAAATGATTGTGGCAGAAGCAGCTGATGAAGGTAAAAGTTTTCTAGTTCTTACACAGTGGAACAATCCTAGGAATATAGAGGAGGCAATTTTTAAAACCATGTGCTTGGGTATGAAGTGTTTCTTTCTCATTAAACATCTGCACTTGTGCTGAAGATTTTCTTTTAAACATACTTTTCCATGCATTTTAGCTAAGTTGATTGGTTTTCTGAAAATTTTCCCCTCTAAATATAGCTAAAAGTATGAATTTCTTTTCCACAAAGTGCATAATTTTAGTCAAAGTGAGAGGAGCCATTCTCAGAGACATGTTTTGACTGGAGAGGAAAAATATGCACAGATAGAATTTTGTAAGTCTTTATAAAATTCTAACCACAGAAAAGAGGCACATGCATGTACTTTCACTTTTGAAAACTGGTGCAAAGACTGTAACAAGAATGTGGGGTTTATGGATCAATATAGTAGGAAAACTGCTCCAAACACCAGTGCAGACTTTATGTAGCATGGGCTAAATAAAGATATACTTAACTGTTTCTCTTGGTGAAGCAGTACTTCTCTAGTTAAAAGGAAATCTAGAGATCTTCCTGAGGGTTCCCTCCTTTCTCATCTTTGGTCACTTATGTGTGTGTTTATTTTCCTCTCCTAAATATTAAAAAATTGTTCCATTGTACTAACGCTTTTGTTAAGGTATTGAAATATAACCTTTTTATTTAGTAATTTAGTGAATGGTATGTTTATAAATTGTATTTTGTAGGCATTTTGCGCAGTGCTTTGGGATTGCTCTTGCCCATGCTGTTCTCGGCATCAAAATTTCTGCTGGGACCTGCGGTGGCAGTCTTGAGAGACTGCTATTAGAAGTCCCAGAGGCCATTTTGACCTGGAGTTGGACATGGGCAGGAGCAAGTGAGGATGTACTTGCACTCTTACAACTCACCAATGTCAAGGAAGGCCTAGAAAGGAATAAAAAAAAACCTGAAAACCAGCACTTATCTTAAATAGTTTTATCATCCCTATTTAAGATAAGTGCTCTTTTTCACTGGTTTATAATGATTACATTTTTTGAAAGTGTGGTTATATGTGAAGGGGCCTTTCTGGTTTGGAGAGGGTAGAGGCATTAGGTCTAAGGTGACAATACGTCCCGTTTTCAACGGGACAGTCCCGTTTTTGGACCGACCATCCAGTTGTCCTGAGCCACCGCTTCGGGACACCGAAATGTCCTGTTTGCAGGGACAGCGTCCCGAAGCTGTGGGACACCAGGACAGGCGATCGCTTTCCCTCCCTGCCACGCCGATTCAAACCCTAGGCTGCCGCTGCTGCTTCTTGCCTTCTGGCCCGAACTTTCTCTCCGACGTCAAAATTGACGTCTGGAGAAGACAAGAGGCAGTGGGGGTGGCCCAGGATTTGAATTGGCGCAGCAGGGAGGTAGACTGGCAGGCAGCGGCGGTACACAGACGGATGGGCGGGCGGGGGTTTTGAATCCGCCGGGGGGGGGGGGGGGGGGGGGGGAGGGTTGAATCAGGCACTGGAGGGAGGGAAGGAGGTAGGCAGGCAGGCTGGCTTCGGGGGAGGGACAAAGGCAAAGGAAGACATAGGAAGGAGGCACTGGGGGCACTATGGTCATGGGAAGGAGGCACTGGGGGCACTAGGAACACAGGACAGAGGCACTGGGGGCATTATGGACATGGAAAAGAGGCAGTGGGGGCACTATGGACATGGGAAGGAGACATTGGGGGCACTAAGGACACAGGACAGAGGCACTGAGGGCATTATGGACATGGGAAGGAGTCACTGGGGGCACTAAGGACACAGGACAGGCACTGGGGGCACTAGGGACACGGGAAGAAGGCACTGGGGGCACTATGAACATGGGGCACTATGGACATAGGAAGGAGGCATTGGTGGCACTAGGGACACAGAACCAGAGGCACTGGGGGCACTATGGACATGGGAAGGAGGCACTGGGGGCACTAAGAACACAGGACAGGCACTGGGGGCACTATGGACATGGGAAGCAGGCATTGGGGGCACTAAGGACACAGGATATAGGCTCTGGGGACACTATGGACATAGGAAGAAGGCACTGGGGGCACTAAGGACACAGGACAGGCACTGGGGGCACTAGGGACATGGGAAGGAGGCACTGGGGGTACTATGGACACGGGAAGGAGGCACTGGGGGCACTAACGACATGGGACAGAGGCACTGGGGGCACTAAGGATACAGGACAGAGGCACTGGGGGCACTATGGACATGGGAAGGAGGAGCTGGGGGCACTAAGGACACAGTACAGAGGAACTGGGGGCACTAAGGACACAGGATAGAGGCACTGGGGGGTACTATGGACATGGGAAGGAGGCAGTAGGGGCACTAAGAACATAGGAAGGAAGAAGGGAGGGAATAGAAAGGGACAATTGTTGGGCCTGAGTGCAGAAAGAAAAAAATGAAAGAAAGGATACAAAGTCAGAAGGAAACACAACCAGAGACTCATGAAATCACCAGACAGCAAAAGTAGGAAAAATGATTTTATTTTCAATTTAGTGATCAAAATGTGTCAGTTTTAAGAATTTATATCTTCTGTCTATATTTTGCACTATATTTGTCTATTTTTCTATAGTTATTGAGGTGACAATGCATATTTTAAAATCATTTGCCTTGACATCTTTGAAAACCCCCCAAATATAAATAACATTTTCTCTGCGTATAGTGTGCTTTGTAGTTTTTTTATTTTATTTTAAGGTTACCATTATGAATTAATATGAAGATATTATGTGTACATGAAAAATGAATGGAAAAATTGGGGGTGGGATTGGGGGCGGGGCTAGGGCGGGATTGGGGGCGGGACTGACAATTAATAGATGTCCCTTTTGATGAAAAAAATAAATGGTCATGTTAATTAGGTCAGAAAAGGAAAAGAGTATACATTTTGATGTTCAAAAAAACATAAATCATTTCATACCTCCTAAACCCTACACAAATAGCAGTGCACATGCCATACAATATGTTGCTTAGGTTAAGGATCAGAGCTCTGTGCCTCCCTCCTTCTAAAGAGAGAGAGAGGCGAGAACTATAAGAGGGACAAATTAAAATCTATTTTAAACTTTATTTTAAGATTGAATGAATGTATGGATGTAATGTTTTGCTTTACTTTTTGACATTGACGTTCCTTTCCTTTTATGGCTTGTTTTTATTGAGTATGTTCATCACTTAGGTCTTTAATTGGTAAAGGCAGTATATCAAATCAATAATAATAAGAAACATATGTTTATTTAAGATTTGATATACCGTTCCTGCATTTTACTGACCTAAGTGGTTTACAATGTATCAAACTAAAATGAAATTAGGTACTTGAGAAAAACTATCCTATCTGTCCCGAAGGTTCACAATCCATCACGGCATAGAAACATGATGACAGATAAAGGCCAAATGGCCCATCCAACCTACCCATCCACAGTAACCATTATCTCTTCCTCTCTCTAAGAGATCCCACGTGACTATCCCAGGCTTTCTTGAAATCAGACAGTCTCTGTCTGCATCACCTCTACCAGGAGACTGTTTCACGCATCTACCACCCTTTCTGAACTAAAGTATTTTCTTAGATTACTCCTGAGCCTATCGCCTCTTAACTTCATCCTATGCCTATGATTTCTCTCTTTATTTACAACTGAACATTTCATCATGAACAGACTATGACTCAGATTTACATCTCATATCACCCAGGTATTCAAGGCATACACCTATAGGCCAATATTAAAGGCACTTAAATGTTTAGTTGCCACTGCTATACCTATCTGTGAATTTTCAGCAATACCATATAGGGTGTTTCACCTAGAAATTCATTTAGCAATGATATTCAACTGCTGCTCCTATAATTATTTAGGGCAGAAAAAAGCTATCCCGAGTTAAAACTTCTCAAGGTGGGCTAGAGTGATCTGCCATTCTCCTTTCTTCAGGCTTTGTTGAAACCCAGTTTATTTACTGTCTGAATCTAATGAAATCTCTAGTCTTTTCTCAAATCTGTTCCAACTCTGGCCTTCCTTTTCCAGAGAGTCCACAGAAAGTCTTCTTAAATCAGAGTTCCTGGCCTCCTATTTATTCTAAAGAAATGGCAGGAGCAGAGTTTTGCTGCTCTAAGAAAGAATTAATCTAATTAGAATCTTTGGAGGCCTTCTAGTTCCTGTGAACACCTTTCTAGTTTTTTTTTTTAATATATATATATATTTTTATTGAAAGTGAAAAAGGTCTCAACTAGACAAAATACAAATTAAGCAACAAGAATGCAAAAGTGTCCAAATACAAGAAATATATAACAAGAGCATCAATCCCACCTGCCGAAACCACCGGTCCGGGAACCCAGAGGTACAAGAGAACGAAAATAAGCAGGTTTCCTTTCGGCTAGGGAAACTAAATAGGACGGGAAGTTACAATTATCAAAGCAACAAGTACAGTGTCCTTCCACCATTTTTAAGTGGCAGGGGTAGGCAATTCCGGTCCTCAAGAGCCGGAGCCAGGTCAGGTTTTCAGGATATCCACAATGAATATGTATGAGATGGATTTGCATGCACTGCCTCCTTGAGATGGAAATCTATCTCATGCATATTTATTGTGGATATCCTGAAAACCTGACCTGGCTCCGGCTCTCGAGGACCGGAATTGCCTACCCCTGCCCTAAAACAACCAACCACGTCACTCGCCACCAGACTCACATGCTCAAACACTCCAAACATCACCACTCATACACCAACAAACACTTCAAAGCCCTCCCCAACCCCCCAACCCCAAGGTACCAATGAAACTAATTTCTAGCCACCCTTTTTTAACCTGGCATTGGCCATTCCAGTTCACTAAGGAGAATGGCCACCATCTTCCTTCTTGCTCTATTAGTTTAAATGTTAATACTATCCATTTTAATTTTTGCAATGTTTTCTACCTGGGTATGTCCATCAAGTTACTAAATAAACTCCAGCTTATTCAGAGTACCTTAGCTTGGTTTATTTATGGAATCAGAAAGGCTGAGAGTGTTTTTCCTTCTTTTACTAAATTGCACTGGCTTTTCATATGTGTGTGAATTCTTTTTAAATCAGCCGGTTTAGTGTTTCAGATATCTTATGGGCATTCTATTGGAATTAGTGCTGAGCTTAGTAAGGGTGCTATGTTCAGACATTCTTTTCATTTGCAAAATCAACCTTTACCACATCCAGTAGCATACCAAGGGTGGCCAGGGGCAGCCCACCCTGGGTTCAGACCATGAGGAGGGGTGATTCCAGGTCAGCGTCAGGGTCTGGAAACTTCAATGCTTTGCCGGCATCAGGCCTTCCTCTCTGCTTCTTCGTGGAAGCAGGAACTAAGAGGAACCGGCCAGAGGAAGGCCCGACGCTGGCAAAGCAATGTGTTAAGGTTGCCCACAAAGAGAGAACTGACATACCTCTGGGCCTGTCTTCTAAAGCAGCAACATTGGTGGCAATAAACAGGCTTCTTGTGGCCCCGCTCTGCCAGGGCCTTCCCTCTGCTGCTTCACTGATGATGTGGTAGAGGGAAGCCTTTGCAGAACAAGTCACAAACAGCCCATTTGCTGGTGCTGCTGCTTGCTGTTGGAGGCCCAAAAGAATATCAAATCCTCATGGTGGGGAAGTTGGTCATGTCTGGAGGTACTGCTAAGAGGGATGGGAGGGAGGGAGGGATGAAAAGCTGCTGCACAGGAGGATAGGAGGGAGGAATGGAAGAGAGGAGGGGAGAGAGGAAGAATCATTGGAAATAGGCTGGAGAAGAGGAGGGAGTTGCAACAAAGAGGTAGAAAGGGATGAGAGGCAGGGCAGGATGAAAGGGTTGGCACAGTAGGCATGTGCCTAGGCCTGATTGTTAGGGGGCCAGCTGAAGGAGACAAACAGAGCACCTGCCCTGGGGGTCTCCATGGTCAGAGCATTTATTCCACTAGTTGGCCCATCTCCATCCCTTCCCCTCACTTTCATGAGTCATCCTGCTATCCGATGTTTGTTTGTTTTTTTAAACGGCAATGGGCACTTGCATCGACGGCAAGTAAGTTCAACAACCGTTATCTTGCAAGTGGTGCTCAGCCCAAAGCTTCCCCTCTAACGCAGCTTCCTATTTCTGCCTGGGTGGCTCACATCAGAGAGGAAGCATTGGCCAAGCAGCAATGCTTGCAAGATAACTGTTGCCGAACTTACTTGCCGTCGATGCTGGAGCCCATTGAAGTTTGAGAAAAAAAAGAAACATTGGAAAGCAACGTGACCAGCGAAGGTGAACGGAAGGGAGGGAGATGGTCAAAGAGATAAAGTAGTGATTGAGGTATCTTGTGCAGTCAGTGTCAGGAGAATGTGGGAAAGTGGCAGCAGCGGTGAGGAGGTGAGAGGACAGGATAATGCGATAGAATTGCTTGGGGTGTTGGGGGAGAGAAAGAGAGAAGGAGATCAGATGACGGAAGTGGGGAGTAGGGAAAGAGAGAGAAAGGGGCAGATAATGGAAGTGGGGAGAAGAGAGAGAGAGAGAGAGAGGGGAGGCAAATGATGGAAGTAGGGAGAAGGGAGTGAGAGAAGAGGACAGATGGATGTCTATTGATAGGGGAGAGCAGATGCTAAATAGAGATTAAGAAATAAAACACATACTAGATGGAAGGAGGGGATAAAGAAAAAGGGCATATGCTGGATGGGGTAAGACGTTAGAGTTAGTGAGATAGTGTAGGGGTGATGAAAAGGGGTGGCGAGCTGTGGGTAGACACAATAAAAAGAGGGAAACTGAGGACTGAATAGTAAAAAGAATTTAATTTAGTCAGAAGCAGAAAATAGAGAAGGAAGACCAGGGAAGAAAAAGAAAGGGAAGAGAGAGAGAAATGCCAGAGAACGGGGAAGGAGACAGTGATATCAGACCTCAGAAGAAGAAATGAGGAGAGAGAGATGCTAAAAACCACAGGGGAGGGAAACAGATGGAAGGAGAGAGATGCCAGACCATGAGGGGAAACAAATGGAAGAAGATGGGTGCCAGACCAATGGCATGGAGGAGGGGGCAGGAGGAGAAATGGAAAGATGAGGCAGACAGTGGATGGAAGGAAGAGAATGACAAGAAAATGAGGAAAGCAGAAACCAGACAAAGGTAGAAAATAAATGCTATTTTTTTGCTTTAGGATAAAGTAGTAGTTATTGCACTTGTGTTGATCAATGTTTATAAAGAGAAAATGGAAATACAGAGATCCTTTTATTGAACTAATTTTAATACATTTTTTACTAACTTTCGGAGACCAAATTCTCCTTTCTCAGGTCACGACAGGATACTGTAACAGCAGTACAGTATACTTTGTGATTATGATTATTGAGAGCTTCTATACCACTACTAATGACTGAGGAGTCAATTGACAGCAGTCTACATGAGTCCCTGCAAAGGCGCTACACTGCAAGAGCTTCTGAAAGGGGGTTATGATACATTAGCTTCTGTATAGATGTTACCATAAGGAGTTGTGAGGTGTTACAATGCATGGTCTCTATACTGAAATACACAGAGCTCTGTGGTAGTGTTACAGAGTTATTAATACTGACATAAATAATTCATCATTCTACTTTATAGCACATGTTTATACCAAATCAGTTCTTCTATGTATGTACACGTAATACTAGGTTTACAACTGCATGTATAAATTTCCTAACAGGGTCTTCCAAGTGCACTACCAGCAATCTCAGCTTTTCCTACTACTAATCGAGGAATTCAATTAAGTTAAGGAATACCACTCACTATCTTCGGACTCAAGAGAAAGTATCAGCATGCTTCTATGGTTACCCATGCTTTCTTGTTGGCAGCAAAAGACCTATGGGACATTATATCAATCTGTCTCTGGAATGTTGATGCAGATAAATCCTAAAAGCTCCTGCACAGAATCCACAATCAAGAAGGTATGCTACTTGAATGGAACAAAGAAGCTAGACAGATTAATTCCATCTACCATTACTTTGTGTCTCACCATCCATATCGATTAAGCTTACCGTTGTTTCAAACACATTCCAAATTATGAACATAGAGATACTGGGAAATACAATAGATTCTGTTTTTAGAATAAGATTCCAACCTATAAAAGCCTCCTTTCTTTACCACTCCTTGACCACTCTCTCTCCCTCTGGACCCTTGTTTACCCCCACCACCCTCTGTTTGGACTCTTATTTCTCACTCTCTCTCTCCTCTCTTCGCCCTCACAGCCCTTTTTCAGGAATCTGTTTTTCTCTCATAGTCACATGAGCACAGAAACAGCTACATAATAAAATATCTTTTATAAGCATTGCATATCTAATATAATAAAACGGTAAGCCGCGCATGCGCACTTCCTAAGCGTAAGTCCGTTTTCCGTGAGCTGTAGCTAGGAAGTGCGCATGCGCGGCTCACCCCCTGCCCTCTCCGTCGCCTCCCGGCTCCAGCGGCGTGACAGTTTTCAAAGAGGCACGCGATTGTTTCAACGCGGAACCACCAGCCGTTAAAGCTCCTGGCGCTGACTCCCGAAGGTGGAGGAGAGGCAAGATAGAAGAAGATTTCCGCTGCCCGGCACCCGAGTCCTTTGCCGCCCCCCCCCCTTCCCTTACCGCGGCCCCGACTGGCGATTTAAGCAGTGTGTCCAGCAGTCTTCACACGCTGCTTCGGGCCCTTCTACTGCCCTGATTTGCTCCGGACGTGCCAGAGTAAATCAGGCCAGTAGAAGGACCCGAAGCAGCGTGTGAAGACTGCTGGACACGCTGCTTGAATCGCCATGTGTAGTCGGACCCGCAGGAAGGGAAGGAAAAGGGGCGGCGGCAAAGGACTTGGGCCCGCGTTTGTAGTCGCGACTGTGGGAAGGGAAAGGGGGTAGAGGAAACAATAATGCTGCTGCACAGGGAACTGGTGTGGGGGGAGGGAAATGGAAGGGGGAGGGAATGCTGCTTTGGACACACAGACAGAGGGAGGAAGGGAGACAGAAAGACAAGAAGAAAGACACAGGGGCAGGTGCACAGGGAGCTGGTGTGGGGGGAAGGGAAATGGAGGGGGAGGAAATGCTGCTTTGGACAGACAGAAAGAGGGAGGAAGGGAGACAGAAAGATAAGAAGAAAGACACAGGTACAGGGAGATATACAGAAAGACAAACAGACAAAGGGGGCCAGGGATAGAGACAGACAGAAAGAAAGACAGCGGGAGTCGCGTCAGGAGGGGTGCGGGATACCGCAGAGGGAACTTTTCCAATGGGTGCAACTGGGCGGCTGACGGGAACCTCTGATCAGGGGCAGAACAAGGTAACTGTATCATAGGGATAAGAAGGAGGAGGGGGAGAAAAAGGAAGGGACGCCTACTGCTGGACAGGGGGAGAAGGAAAGAGGTGCTGATGGACAGGGGGTGGGTGAAGAAAAAGGAACGGAGGCCTAATGTTTGACAGGGGGAGAAGGAAGGTGCTGCTGGACAGGGGGGAGGTAAAACAAAGGGAGAAGGGCTGCTGCTGCATAAGAAGAGCTGTGAAGGGGTGGTGGTGGACACAGGGGAGGTAAAAGGAAGGGAGAATGGACAGGGGGAGCAGGCAAGGGGTGGTGATGGACAGCCAAGGAAAACGAAAGACAGAAAGAAAGAATGCGGCTAAGGAGAGAGAGAGAGAGAAAAAGAAATAAAGAGAGACACACACACACACATATATTCTAGCACCTGTTAATGTAACGGGCTATAAGACTAGTCTGTAATATTAAGACTATCTCTACACAATGTATTCTTTATGCAACCATTGGCTGTCATTGTAATTAATTTCACTTCCTACTGAATCTCCTGAGGATATCGAACCTGGGACCTGGTGCAGTGTGGGTAGCGCCACCATATATTCTGGGAGCTCGTCTGCTGCACACCTCCCTGCACATTACATTTGGGGGGGCTCTGTCTGGATCCTTCAGGAGGATTTCAAGCTACAGTAGGTAAATAGAATTTAATTTTTATTGTATACACTGTGCAACTAGGTATGATTATGATGGGTGAGATTTTACTTATCAATGGGCTCTTATTAATGTTTGATTTTTTATTTTTACCTGTGCCTGCTTCGTGGTGAATTGTTGTTATACAGGTAGGACTGTCAGAGTGTGTTATATATCTTAAAATTTTGGTTTCATATTTGAGCTGTTCTGAAGAGAAGGCTAGAGAATCCAAATGTTTTGGATGTGGTACTCAGTTAAACAGTCACTCAATTAAGACATTCCACATCTGTATTAATAACTCTACTTTTTCTAACTTTGTGCTTTTAATTCTATTTCCTTCCAGACACTGCTCTGGTCAGGAACCAGTTCAACTGGGCTGGAACTGGCAGCTGGCAACCTGCTCATATAACATAAGAATAGCCTTACTGGGTCAGACCAATGGTCCATCAAGCCCATTAGCCCGTTCTCACGGCCAATCAAGGTCACTAGTACATGGCCAAAACCCAAGGAGTAATAACATTCCATGCTACCGATCCAGGGTAGGCAGTTCCTTCTCCCATGTCTCTCTCAATAACAGACTATGGACTTTTCCTCCAGGAAATTGTCCAAACCTTTTTTTTTAAACCAGTTACGCTATCCACTCTTTCCAAAACCTCTAGCAACGCGTTACAGAACTTAAACTATTCTCTGAGTGAAAAAATATTTCCTCCTGTTGGTTTTAAAAGTATTTCCCTGTAACTTCAAGTGTCTCTTAGTCTTTGTAATTTTTGACGGAGAGAAAAATCAATCCACTTTTTCTCGTTCTACTCCACTCAGGACTTTGTAAACTTCAATCATATAAATGCAGTAATTTTTAATTGTGAGTTATTAACTTGGCGCCGCAATATGGGCGGCGACGCTGTATCCCTCACTCAACCCCTACCAATTTCCTCCTAACTACAAAGCGATACCCTAGGGAAGAAAGACTCAAGCTTGAATTCATCATGCTCTACCTCCTAAGCAGTGACAGTATTTTATTTTAATGCTGAACAGTCACATTATTTTCTTTTAAAAATGTAAAGTCTACTACATCCAATAGTTCCAGAAGGTGTACAAGAAAACATTCACAATAAAACATGCAATTACATAGCGAGAACAGAAACATTCCGTAAATGTTATATTAATCAGGTTTTCTATTCCGCCTTTACCTATTCAGTTCAAGGTTGGATTACATTACAAGAGGTTGGGAAAGTAACCCAGGAAGTTACTGAAAGGTCACTTGGACACACAAAGTCAGAGGCGTGAAGAAAGTACAAGAAATTTATTACGGTATACCGGACTCTAGTGAAGTTAATAGCCTGCCTACTAGAGTGTCAGAAACAGGAAATACACTGACTTTTATGCCCTTTTTGCAAACTAATATATGCAAAAACTACAATTTTCATTTGTTACTTCTATAACTTTTCTACAATTATTATTGGTCCTAAGCTCACACTAGCAAGTCACTTATCTAACTCTTACAGTTCTAAATGTTAAATGTACAAAAGGGCAGGGTACATCATGGCTCAAACTCTTATCTATTTAGCTTACAATGTGGTAAGGTAGGGACATACATTTTGGCAGATGAAGTCAATAGATTGTACACTTTCTTCAGCTATGTAGGCCAGAGCAATATTTTAAACAACAGTTAACCATTTCATGACCCTACATTACAATGGACAGTTTGACACGGACATTAACAGAGTTGCTCGTATGGATAGATTAGTACAGTTATTAATAAAGTTAGGTCATACTTACAAACACATAGAGCAAGATTCTCAAAAATTTCCGTTAAGAACCGATGGAACGCTTTTGCAGCAGTTATTAGTAACAATTTTTTTATAAAGCGAGTCATTCTGCCAGAAACACTCACGCAAATGAGGTTGACGGAGAGTAGCGAAGATTAGCTAAATTTTCATGTGCCCATTTATGGTGATGGGCACATACGCAGAATAAATGTAAAAAACCATAACATATCGAGACGCTAAAGTCGAACAATCCTCCACCTAACAACGTTCTTATATTTTTTTTCCTGCTACTTGTCTACCTGTTTCAGGAAGTTTCCTTTATATAGGAGCATAAGTTTAGTCTTTATTCTGGCAAGTTTTGCTTAATAGGCTTTACCTCCATTTTTCTACCTATCACTAAAGCCTCCCTCCTCCATAAATGGGAGCATTCCAAACTCAAAGGATACACACTTAGATAGGGCCATTTATAAGGCCAAATAAATATATGAGCAAGGCCCAAGTACCAAGGCAGACTTCTGCAGCTTCAAATATGGATGCGTTTAATTTTAAAGAACTCACAGCAATAGATTCTATTTTTAGAATAAGATTCCAACCTATAAAGGCCTCCTTTCTTTACCACACCCTGCCCTTTCTCTCTCTCTCTGGACCCTTGTTTACTCCCTCCTCACTCTCTCTCCAGGGCAAGCAATTCCTTCTCCCATGTCTCTCTCAATAACAGACTATGGACTTTTCCTCCAGGAAATTGTCTAAACCTTTTTTAAAATCAGCTACGCTATCCGCTCTAACCACAACCTCTGGCAACGCGTTTCAGAGCTTAAACTATTCTCTAAGTGAAAAAATATTTCCTCCTATTGGTTTTAAAAATATTTCCCTGTAACTTGATCAAGTGTCCCCTAGTCTTTGTAATTTTTGACGGAGAAAAATCAATCCACTTTTTCATGTTCTGCTCCACTCAGGACTTTGTAACCTTCAATCATATAACTGCAGTTATTATTAATTGTCATTTTAAAAGAACTTGAATTAAAAATAATTTCAATTGAAAATGTATAAATTTGTGTGCGTTATTAACTCGGTGCCACCATGTTGGGCGGGGACGCTGTATCTTGCACTCAACTACAACCAATTTCCTACCAACTACAAAGCGATACCCTAGGGAAGAAAGACTCAAGATTGAATTCATCATGCTCTACCTGCTGAGCAGTGACAATATTTAAAAAATTTAAAGCCCACTACATTAAGGGCTCCCCACCAACATGGCTTTACAAAGGGAAGGACTTGTCAATCCAATCTGATAACCTTTGACTGGGTAACAAAAAAGCTAGACGAGGGTGAGCCCCTGGATGTCGTGTATTTAGACTTTAGCAAGGCTTTTGATAGTGTTGCACACCTTAGGTTAATAAACAAGATGAACTTGTTAGGAAAAGGAAAAACACTGACAGCATGGGTACAAGACTGGCTTAACGGCAGACTTCAAAGAGATATGGTGAACGGTATTCCCTCAAAAACGTCAAAAGTGACCAGTGGAGTGCCACAGGGTTTGGTCTTGGGCCCGATGCTATTTAATAACTCAGGGACTTCAAGGCAGAATTACATTGTTTGCTGATGATGCTAAACTATGCAACATTGTGGGCAAAACAACAGAACCTGATGGCGCAACCAGGCCCAACACTATGGAGCAGGACCTGCTTTTGTTGGAACAATGGTCCAGTACTTGGCAACTAAACTTTAATGCCAAAAAATGTAAAGTGATGCATCTTGGAAGCGGAAATCCATACAGAACATACACCTTGAACGGCAAAAACTTAGCAAGAACCACTGCAGAAAGGGACTTGGTAGTTCTCATCCAGGAAGATATGAAAGCTGCCAATCAGGTGGAGAAAGAATCAGCAAAGGCAAGACAAATGCTGGGTTGCATTAGAAGGAGCTTTATCAGCCGAAAGCCTGAAGTCATACTGCCGTTGTACAGATCCATGGTGAGACCTCAACTGGAGTACTGTGTCCAGTTTTGGAGGTCACATTATCAAAAGGATATGAAGAGAATGGAGTCGAGGATGGTCTCAGGACTTAAGGACATCCCATATGAAGAACGTCTGACCGGACTATGCTTATATTCTCTCGAGGAGCGCAAGGAAAGGGGGGACATGATAGAAGCATTCAAATACATCACGGGTTGAATTGAGGTGGAGGAAGAAATCTTTTTTCTTACAGGTCCCAAGGCGACAAGAGGGCATCTGCTAAAACTTAAGGGGAGAAGATTTCATAGTGACACCAGGAAATACTTCTTCACTGAACAGGTGATTGATCGATGGAATAAACTTCCACGCCAGGTGGTCAAGGCCAGCAGTGTACCTGACTTCAAAAGTCGATGGAACAAACAGGTGGGAGTGCTACAAAGTTATGCATGAAAGAGGGGTACACCAGGGAGGGAGGGTTCTTTGGTGGGCATACTTGTTGGGCCGTTATATTCTATGTTTATATGTTTCTATCCAATAGTTCTGCAAGGTGTACAAGAAAACATTCACAATAAAATATGCAATTACATAGCAAGAACAGAAACATTCAGCAAATGTTATGTTAATCAGGTTTTCTATTCCGCCTTTACCTATTCAGTTCAAGGTAGGATTACATTACAAAAGGTTGGGTAAATTACCCAGGAAGTTACAATGGACAGTTTGACACAGACATTAACTGAGTTGCTTGTATAGATAGATCAATACAGTTATTAATAAAGTTAGGTCATACTTACAAATACATAGAGCATGATTCTCAAAAATTAAGAACTGATGGACCGTTGTTGCAGCCGTTATTAGTAACGATTTCTATATAAAGCGAGTCATTCCGCCAGAAACACTCATACAAATTAGGGTGACGGAGAAGAGCGAAGATTCACTACATTTTCATGAGCCCATTTCTGGTGATGGGCACATGCGCAGAATAAATGTAAAAAACCATAACTAATCGAGCCGCCAAAGTCGAGGAATCCTCCACCCAACAACGTTCTTATATTATTTCCTGCTACTCTTCTACCTGTTTCAAGAAGTTTCCTTTATGGTCAAAGTAGGAGCATAAGTGTAGTCTTTATGCTGGCATCTCTTGCCTAACAGACTTTACCTCCATTTTTCTACCTATCACTAAAGCCTCCCTCCTCCATAAGTGGGAGCATTCCAAACTCAAAGGCGACACACTTAGATAGGGCCATTTATAAGGCCAAATAAATATATGAGCAAGGCCCAAGTACCAAGGCAGACTTCTGCAGCTTCAAATATAGATGCCTTTGATTTTAAAGAATTCACAGCAATTGTACAGAAATAGTTTGAGAGAAAGGGAGGTTTATATGTAGGTGATTTTCAAAAAGCACATGGTACAATATTCAAAAACAAATGGTTAAATTATTCCCAAGCGTTCAGAAAGTAAACAAACAAAAGTGTCTTTCCATTCAAGGTTTATGTATGAGACTTCTTATCATAAGACAGGAACATACTGACTTGGCCAATCAGCGCAATCATATGTCCAAGGACATGGATGAGGCACAAATTAAAATATCCATTCTATGATTCCAAATTGTTCAAGGTACAAATTCATCTTTAGCTGTAAATGAACAATTAGAAGAGGCTAAGACAATTGAAATATTTTAAATGAAAATTGGCCTCACATGGACAGGTTAATTCTGTGCCCTGGTCCGTATTAAAGAAACAATACAACGCTGAAGTTTGTGTAGCATGGATGAAAAAAGGAAAACAGGACACAGACACAGCGAGGATGTGGATCAGATGAACATAGAGGAGGAAATTTCACTGTTATAACAGAGCAATACCCATAGCAACTTGGAGGTTAGAGTAACCCCTGTACCAAGAACACCAGTAACAGCTGTGCTGCAGGACTCCTTGAAAGACAGTGACATTGAAAGAAGAGTAGAGAAAGTTGGCCCTAAGCCTTTTAACATAAATTAATGGTACAAATGGGCTACTGATATCCTGATTCACTGGGATCTAGGGAAACATAAAAGGAAAAATTCAGATAGAGTGAGTATCCAGCCAATTGTGAAATTACTTTACTATATTAAGTCATTTTACTTCAAATACAGAGGGTGATGGGGGGGGGAATAATCTGTTTTATAAACCAATGGAGCTGCCCTGAAGATGGAGCACTTTTAAATTTGGTGCCGCAAGGGACACCGGGAGGCAGAGTCCATCTCCCATGCTAACACCAACTTCTTTCCTTGCACTGGGAGCAGTGGCATACCAAGGGGGGGGGGGGGGCCGTCCACCCCGGGTGCAGCCTTATGGGGGGTGCACAGCCGGACAGGTCCGGAAAATTCCTGGGCTGCGACAGCAATCAGCGGCATTGGCGTCCCCCCTGCCCCGCGACAGCACTCAAGTTCGGCCTCGTTCTCCCGGCATCTGCAGAACTTCAGATCGGTAACAGGTGCTCAGTCAAAAGCTTCCCCTGACTCAGCTTCCTGTTTCCGCCCAGGCAGTTCAGTCAGGGGAAGCTTTTGACTGAGCACCTGTTGCCGATCTGAAATTCTGCTGATGCTGGGAGGAGGCCAAACTTGAGTGCTGTCGTGGGTAGGGGGGCTCCGATGCCATTGAGTGCCGTCACGGAGGGGGGGCGCCGATGCCGCTGATTGCCGTCAATGAGGGGGGGCGCTGATGCCGCTGAGTGCCGTCTCAGCTTAGGAATTTTCCGGACCTGTCCTGCTGTGCACCCCCTCTAAGACTGCACCCAGGAAGAACTGCACCCCCCTTGGTATGCAACTGACTGGGAGACTGTATGGTGGGGGTGGGGGTGATGCTTACATCCCTCCAGTGGTTATATATATATATATTTATTTATAATTTTTATTCTGCATATCCTACAATTCTATGTGGATTTCAAATTATTAAGGTACTCAAGCTTGGTCCAAAGTTAGTTCAGCTACCTCTGTTCATTCCACTGTCTTCTGGACCTTCATTACAGATTGAATTCTCAAGCAAAGTATTGGGCGTCATTATAGACTCAACACTTTCATGTACTGATCATCTTAACTCTCTAGTTAAAAAAATTCTTTTTTTCATGTACTGATCATCTTAACTCTCTAGTTAAAAACATGCTTTTTTAGCCTTCATATGCTGAGGAAAGTGAGATCCTGTTTCCACCAACAACATTTTGCTGTCCTTGTTCAATCATCCTTTCGAGGCTGGACTACTGCAACTCAGTCTATTTAAGTGTGACCAAGAAAAGTCTTCAAAGACTTCAGCAGATCCAGAATACTGCAGCTAGGCTGATCTTTGCAAAGAGCAAATTTGACCATGTTTCGCTGCTCTTGCTACAACTCCACTGGCTCTCAGTAATTTCCAGGATCTACTTTAAATGTGCCTGCCTAACTTTCAAGATCCTCCATGACATTTTTCCCCCTTTATCTTAGAATGCTGCGAGACCTGACATCACCAGATCTATCCAAAAGCTCAAATTATCTTTCCTCTCACTAAAAGGCGTTACCTACATTGGAAAATTAGGGAAATCTCTTCACTTCAAAACTACAGAGCTCTGGAATAATTTCCCTGCCCAACTGCAAAACCTGGGCTCTTTCCAACTATTCTGTAGACACCTGAACACTTGGCTATTTTCAAAAATGTAAATTTCCGCTTCGCCCTACCATCAACTCCCACTGTATTTCCCTTTTAACTTTTATAAATTTTGTCAAGCTCTATATTTATAGAGAAGATGTGGTATATAAGCTTAAAGTTTAATTTAGATTCCTTAACTGTCTCACTCTTTCTAATGTACCTGTGGCAATGGAGATCAAGTGACTTTGCCCAGGGTCACAAGCAGCAGTGCGGGATTTCAACCCACAACCTCAGGGTGCCAAGGCTGTAGCTCTAACCACTGTACCACACTGTTTGGTTAGTTTGGGTACATTTATGACACTTAGTCATTGTTAAAACAGAACTAGCCCCAAATATCCAAATTGTGCCCTGGACGTATTCTAAAATGTTAAATTATTGCAGAATAAAGTCCAAATCATAAGCCCATCCTACTCCCACCCAAACCACACCTCTAACATGCCTTGAGATTTAGATGCACTGCAGATGAACAGCATAGAATCTGTCTAGAAAATGGGTTCAAAAATAGCATATTGGAAGGGTTTGGTGAGAAAAACCTGTGCCCCTTTATGCCCCTCTTTGGATGGTTTTCTTATTTGAAAATGAGTCCCTTAGTCTACTTCATATATATTTTTTATGGTAATTGAATTATGGATGGTTGTGAATGATGTGCAAAATAAAGGTTAACCATGGTCTAAAAATTTCCAATTGACTCTATTGCTTAGAAGTTTTTAATTGATGTTAAAACAGCCCCTTTTTGTATCTGTTACCATGCATCCAATCTATGCGCATATGTATTTTTTTTAAAGGTTACTATGGGGACTAGATGTGATGATGTCACAGTAGGTGAGTTGGTGTCTCTGACCTATCCTGTCCTTTATGACAGAGGTTGTTGCTTGGAGACCAGAAATCACACACAGTGTCAGCCATTTGCTAGTCCTTATTTCTGAGTTGGACAACCTGGGGGACAGTGGCACTGTGGAGGCTCTATGGTACCAAGTGGCTTCATTTATTAAAATAGGTTTGTTTTTACTTCTCTGATCCCCCAAAGAGAACAGGACCATCCTGTCCTTATATGCTGTATCAGGCACACCTTTGTGACAAGAAATGATTGTGGCAGAAGCAGCTGATGAAGGTAAGAGTTTCTAGTTCTTACACAGTTTCTCTTGGTGGAGCTGTACTTCTCTAGTTAAAAGGAAACCTAGAGATCTTCCTGAGGGTTCCCTCCTTTCTCATCTTTGGTCACTTATGTGTGTGTTTATTTTCCTCTCCTAAATATTAAAAATTGTTCCATTGTACTAACGCTTTTGTTAAGGTATTGAAATATAACCTTTTTATTTAGTAATTTAGTGAATGGTATGTTTATAAATTGTATTTTGTAAGGCATTTTGCGCAGTGCTTTGGGATTGCTCTTGCCCATGCTGTTCTCGGCATCAAAATTTCTGCTGGGACCTGCGGTGGCAGTCTTGAGAGACTGCTATTAGAAGTCCCAGAGGCCATTTTGACCTGGAGTTGGACATGGGCAGGAGCAAGTGAGGATGTACCTGCACCCACAACTCACCAATGTCAAGGTAGGCCTAGAAAGGAAAAAAAAAGAGAAAAATAGCAGTTATCTTAAATAGTTTTATCATCCCTATTTAAGATAAGTGCTCTTTTTCACTGGTTTATAATGATTACATTTTTTGAAATTGTGGTTATATCTGAAGGGGCCTTTCTGGTTTGGAGAGGGTAGAGGCATTAGGTCAGAAAAGGAAAAGAGTATGCATTTTGATGTTCAAAAATACATAAATCATTTCATACCTTCTAAACCCTACGCAAATAGCAGTGCACATGCCATACAATATGTTGCTTAGGTTAAGGATCAGAGCTCTCTGCCTCCTTCCTTCTAGAGAGAGAGAGAGAGAAAGAAAGAGAGGCGAAAACTATAAGAGGGACAAATTAAAATCTATTTTAAACTTTATTTTAAGATTGAATGAATATATGGATGTAATGTTTGCTTTACTTTTTGACATTGACGTTCCTTTCCTTTTATGGCTTGTTTTTATTGAGTATGTTCATCACTTAGGTCCTTAATTGGTAAAGGCAGTATATCAAATCAATAATAATAAGAAACATGTTTATTTAAGATTTGATATACCGTTCCTGCATTTTACTGACCTAAGTGGTTTACAATGTATCAAACTAAAATAAAATTAGGTACTTGAGAAAAACTACCCTATCTCTCCCAAAGGTTTACAATCCATCACATGATGACAAACATGATGACAGATAAAGGCCAAATGGCCCATCCAACCTACCCATCCGCAGTAACCATTATCTCTTCCTCTCTCTAAGAGATCCTGCGTGACTATCCCAGGCTTTCTTGAAATCAGACAGTCGCTGTCTCCATCACCTCTACGGGGAGACTGTTCCACGCATCTACCACCCTTTCTGTACTAAAGTACTGTATTTTCTTAGATTACTCCTGAGCCTATCACCTCTTAACTTCATCCTATGCCTATGATTTCTCTCTTTATTTACAACTGAACATTTCATCATGGACAGACTATGACTCAGATTTACATCTCATATCACCCAGGTATTCAAGGCATACACCTATAGGCCAATATTCAAAGGGACTTAAATGTTTAGTTGCCACTGCTAGTTGCCATCTGTGAATTTTCAGCAATACCTTATAGGGTGTTTCACCTAGAAATTCATTTAGCAATGATATTCAACTGCTGCTCCTATAACTAATTTAGGGCAGAAAAAAGCTATCTCGAGTTAAACTTCTCAAGGTGGGCTAGAGTGATCTGCCATTCTCCTTTCTTCAGGCTTTGTTGAAACCCAGTTTATTTACTGTCTGAATCTAATGAAATCTCTAGTCTTTTCTCAAATCTGTTCCAACTCTGGCCTTCCTTTTCCAGAGAGTCCACAGAAAGTCTTCTTAAATCAGAGTTCCTGGCCTCCTATTTATTCTAAAAAAAAAAATGGCAGGAGCAGAGTTTTGCTGCTCTAAGATAGAATTAATCTAACTAGAATCTTTGGAGGCCTTCTAGTTCCTTCCTGTGAACACCTTTCTAGTTTCTTTTTTAATATATTTTTATTGACAGTGAAAAAGGTCACAACTAGACAAAATACAAATTAAGCAACAAGAATGCAAATACAAGAAATATACAAGAGCATCAATCCCACCAGCCGAATCCACCGGTCCGGGAACCCAGAGGTACAAGAGAACGAAAATGAGCAGGTTTCCTTTCGGCTAGGGAAACTAAATAGGATGGGAAGTTACAATTATCAAAGCAACAAGTACAGTGTCCTTCCACCATTTTTAAGTGGCAGGGGTAGGCAATTCTGGTCCTCAAGAGCCAGAGCCAGGTCAGGTTTTCAGGATATCCAGAATGAATATGTATGAGATGGATTTGCATGCACTGCCTCCTTGAGATGGAAATCTATCTCATGCATATTTATTGTGGATATCCTGAAAACCTGACCTGGCTCCGGCTCTCGAGGACCGGAATTGCCTACCCCAGCCCTAAAATAACCAACCACGTCACTCGCCACCAGACTCACATGCTCAAACACTCCAAACATCACCACTCATACACCAACAAACACTTCAAAGCCCTCCCCAACCCCCCAACTCCAGGGTACCAATGAAACTAATTTCTAGCAACCCTTTTTAACCTGGCATTGGCCATTCCAATTCACTAAGGAGAATGGCCACCATCTTCCTTCTTGCTCTATTAGTTTAAATGTTAATACTATCCATTTTAATTTTTGCAATGTTCTCTACCTGGGTATGTCCAAGTTACTAAATAAACTCCAGCTTATTCAGAATACCTTAGCTTGGTTTATTTATGGAATCAGAAAGGCTGAGAGTGTTTTTCCTTCTTTTACTAAATTGCACTGGCTTTTCATATGTGTGTGAATTATTTTTAAATCAGCCGGTTTAGTGTTTCAGATATCTTATGGGCATTCTATTGGAATTAGTGCTGAGCTTAGTAAGGGTGCTATGTTCAGACATTCTTTTCATTTGCAAAATCAATCTTTACCACATCCAGTGGCATACCAAGGGTGGCCAGGGGGCAGCCCACCCTAGGTTCAGACCATGAGGAGGGGTGATTCCGGGTCAGCGTCACGGTCTGGAAACTTCACTGCTATGCCGGCATCAGGCTTTCGTCTCTGCTTCTTCGTGGAAGCAGGAACTAAGCTGAACCGGCTGAGCAACTGACAGAGCAACGAGTTAAGGTTGCCCACAAAGCGAGAACTGACATACCTCTGGGCCTGTCTTCTAAAGCAGCAACATTGGTGGCAATAAACAGGCTTCTTGGGCCTCGCTCTGCTAGGGCCTTCCCTCTGCTGCTTCACTGTTGTTGTGGCAGAGGGAAGCCCTTGCAGAGCAAGTCACAAACAGCTCATTTGCTGGTGCTGCTGCTGTTGGAGGTTCAAAAGAATGTCAAATCTTCATGGTGGGGAAGTTGGTCATGTCTGGAGGTACTGCTCAGAGAGATGGGAGGGAGGGAGGGATGAAAAGCTGCTGCACAGAAGGATATGAGGGAGGAATGGAAAAGAGGAGGGGAGAGAGGAAGAATCATTGGACATAGGCTGGAGAAAAGGAGGGAGTTGCAACAAAGAGGTAGAATGGGGTGAGAGGCAGGGCAGGATTAAAGGGTAGGCCCAGTAGGCATGTGCCTAGGCCTAAGATTGTTAGGGGGCCAGCTGAAGGAGGCAAACAGAGCACCTGCCCTGGGGGTCTCCATGGTCAGAGCATTTATTCCACTAGTTGGCCCATCTCCCTCCCTTTCCTCCACCTTCGTGAGTCACCTTGCTATCCGATGTTTGTTTGTTTTTACAAACGGCAATGGGCCCTGGCATCGACGGTAAGTTCAACAACCGTTATCTTGCAAGTGATGCTCAGCCCAAAGCTTCCCCTCTGATGCAGCTTCCTATTTTCACCTGGGTGGCTTGCATCAGAGAAAGGAAGCATTGGCCAAGCAGCACTGCTTGCAAGATAACTGTTGCCAAACTTACTTGCCGTCGATGCTGAAGCCCGTTGAAGTTTGAGAAAAAAAAAAATCATTGGAAAACAACATGATTCGCGAAGGTGAAAGGAAGGGAGGGAGATGGTCAAAGAGGTTAAGTAGTGATTGAGGTATCTTGTGCAGTCAGTGTCAGGAGAATGTGGGAAAGTGGCAGCAGCGGTGAGGAGGTGAGACGACAGGATAACGCGATAGAATTGCTTGGGGTGTAGAGCGAGAGAGAGAGAGAGAAGGAGATCAGATGATGGAAGTGGGGAGTAGGGAAAGAGAGAGAGAAAGGGGCAGATAATGGAAGTGGGGAGAAGAGAGAGAGAGAGAGGAGGCAAATGATGGAAGTAGGGAGAAGGGAGTGAGAGAAGAGGACAGACGGATATCAGTTGATAAGGGAGAGCAGATGCTGAATAGAGATGAAGAAATAGAACACATACTGGATGGAAGGAGGGGATAAAGAAAAAGGGCATATGCTGGATGGGGGGAAGAAGTTAGAGTTAGTGAGATAGTGGAGGGGTGATGGAAAGGGGTGGCGTGCTGTGGGTAAACACAATAAAAAGAGGGAAACTGAGGACTGTATAGTAAAAAGAAATTAATTTATACAGAAGCAGAAAATAGAGAAGGAAGACCAGGGAAGAAAAAGAAAGGGAAGAGAGAGAGATGCCAGAGAACGGGGAAGGAGATGGTGATATCAAATCTCAGAAGAAGATATGAGGAGAAAGAGATGCTAAAAACCACAGGGGGTTGAAACAGATGGAAGGAGAGAGATGCCAGACCATGAGGGGAAACAAATGGAAGAAGATGGGTGCCAGACCAATTGGGGGGGGGGGGGGACAAGAGGAGAGATGGAAAGGCGAGGCAGACAGTGGATGGAAGGAAGAGAATGACAAGAAAATGAGGAAAGCAGAAACCAGACAAAGGTAACAGCAGTACAGTATACTTTATGATTATGATTATTGAGAGCTTCTATACTGCTACTAATGACTGAGGAGTCAATTCAAAGCAGTTTACATGAGTCCCTGCAAAGGCGCTACACTACAAGAGCTTCTGAAAGGGGGTTATGATACATTAGCTTCTGTATAGATGTTACCATAAGGAGTTGTGAGGTGTTACAATGCATGGTCTCTATACTGAAATACACAGAGCTCTGTGGTAGTGTTACAGAGTTATTAATACTGGCATAAATAATTCATCATTCTACTTTATAGCACATGTTTATACCAAATCAGTTCTTCTATGTATGTACACATGTAATACTAGGTTTACAACTGCATGTATAAATTTCCTAACAGGTCTTCCAAGTGCACTACCAGCAATCTCAGCTTTTCCTACTACTAATCGAGGAATTCAATTAAATTAAGGAATACCATTCACTATCTTCGGACTCAAGAGAAAGTATCAGCATGCTTCTATGGTTACCCATGCTTTCTTGTTGGCAGCAAAAGGCCTATGGGACATTATATCAATCTGACTCTGGAATGTTGATGCAGATAAATCCTAAAAGCTCCTGCACAGAATCCACAATCAAGAAGGTATGCTACTTGAATGGGACAAAGAAGCTAGACAGATTAATTCCATCTACCATTACTTTGTGTCTCACCATCCATATCGATTAAGCTTACCGTTGTTTCAAACACATTCCAAATTATGAACATAGATATACTGGGAAATACAATAGATTCTATTTTTAGAATAAGATTCCAACCTATAAAAGCCTCCTTTATCACTCCCTGACCACTTTCTCTCCCTCTGGACCCTTGTTTACCCTCACCACCCTCTCTTTGGACTCTTATTTCTCTCTCGCTCTCTCTTTCTCCTCTCTTCGCCCTCACAGCCCCTATTCAGGAACCTGTTTTTCTCTCATAGTCACATGAGCACAGAAACAGCTACATAATAAAATATATTTTATAAGCATTGCATATCTGTAATATTAAGCCTATCTCTACACAATGTATTCCTTATGCAACCATTCTTGGCTGTCATTGTAATTAATTTCACTTCCTACTGAACCTCCTGAGGATATTGAACCCGGGACCTGGTACAGTGTGGGTAGCGCCACCATATATTCTGGGAGCTCGTCTGCTGCACACCTCCCTGCACATAACTTAAATATGGGGGGCTCTGTCTGGGTCCCTCCAGGAGGCTTTCAAGCTACAGTAGGTAAATAGAATTTAATTTTTATTGTATACACTGTGCACTAGGTATGATTATGATGGGTGAGATTTTACTTATCAATGGGCTCTTATTAATCTTTGATTTTTTATTTTTATCTGTGCCTGCTTCGTGGTGAATTGTTGTTATACAGGTAGGACTGTCAGAGTGTGTTATATATCTTAAAATTTGGGTTTCATATTTGAGCTGTTCTGAAGAGAAGGCTAGAGAATCCAACTGTTTTGGATGTGGTACTAAGTTAAACAGTCACTCAATTAAGACATTCCACATCTGTACTAATAACTCTACTTTTTCTAACTTTGTGCTTTTTTTTTTTTAAACATCAATTGCCTTTAATAAGCAATAAAATTGCACATTAAAAGGAAATTAAATTTTTATATCTAAATTGCAATCTACTATTATTTATAAAGTATTCAATAAAAATTCAGTTTTAATATGTGAACTTTGTGCTTTTAATTCTATTTCCTTCCAGACACTGCTCTGGTGAAGGACCAGTTCAACTGGGCTGGAACTGGCAGTTGGCAACCCTGCTCATATAACAGAAGAATAGCCTTACATGGTTAGACCAATGGTCCAACAATCCCAGTAGCCCATTCTTACGGCCAATCAAGGTCACTAGTACATGGCCAAAACCCAAGGAGTAATAACATTCCATGCTACCGATCCAGGACAGGCAGTTCCTTCTCCCATGTCTCTCTCAATAACAGACTATGGACTTTTCCTTCAGGAAATTGTCCAAACCTTTTTTTTTTTTTTAAACCAGCTACGCTATCCGCTCTTTCCTCAATCTCTAGAAACGCATTTCAGAGCTTAAACTATTCTCTGAGTGAAAAAATATTTCCTCCTATTGGTTTTAAAAGTATTTCCCTGTAATTTCATCAAGTGTCCTTTAGTCTTTGTAATTTTTGATGGAGAGAAAAATCAATCCACTTTTACTTGTTCTACTCCACTCAGGATTTTATAAATTTGAATTATATAACTGCAGTAATTATTAATTGTGAGTTATTAACTTGGTGCCGCCATGTTGAGCGGCGACGCTGTATCCCTCACTCATCCCCAACCAATTTCCTACTAACCACAAAGCAATATCCTAGGGAAGAAAGACTCAAGCTTGAATTCATCATGTCTACCTCCTGAGCAGTGACATTATTTTCTTTTAATGCTGAGCAGTCACATTATTTTCTTTTAAAAATGTAAAGCCCACTACATCCAATAGTTCCGCAAGGTGTACAAGAAAACATTCACAATAAAACATGCAATTACATAGCGAGAACAGAAACATTCAGCAAATGTTATGTTAATCAGGTTTTCAATTCCGCCTTTACCTATTCAGTTCAAGGTCGGATTACATTACAAGAGGTTGGGAAAGTAACCCAGGAAGCTACAATGGACAGTTTGACACGGACATTAACAGAGTTGCTCGTATGGATAGATCAGTACAGTTATTAATAAAGATAGGTCATACTTACAAACACATAGAGCAAGATTCTCAAAAATTTCCGTTAAGAACCAATGGAACGCTTTTGCAGCAGTTATTAGTACGATTTTTTTTATAAAGCGAGTCATTCCGCCAGAAACACTCATGCAAATGAGGTTGACGGAGAGTAGCGAAGATTAGTTAAATTTGCATGTGCCCATTTCTGGTGATGGGCACATATGCAGAATAAATGTAAAAAACCATAACATATCGAGCCGCCGAAGTTGAGCAATCCTCCACCCAACAACGTTCTTATATTTTTTTCCTGTTACTCTTCTACCTGTTTCAGGAAGTTTCCTTTATATAGGAGCACTAGCTGATGCCCCGGCGTTGCACGGGTATTTAATTATAGCAATAACACTGTAAATGGATTCAAATAAAGATACTTTATAGTGGTGAATGAAATTATTGTTTTACAGCTTAATAAAAAGTACAATATTCAAATTATAATGTGAAATATTTGACAAAATGAATACAATACAACTAACGCAAAACGTGATTATAAACAACATTTTTAGTTTCACCTCCAGGAGCACGAACATATAAATTGTTGTGTGAACCCACCCTTGAGCAAGCAACATAGAGTTGTGGGCCGAGAGACCCCCAGAACATATCACCCCAGGTAGTGAGGGATCAGCATACCAAGTTTCGGTCAAATCGGTAAAGCCGTTTTTGAATTACTATGAGAATGGCAGCTTTTTACCTTTTTTCCCTTGACATGAATGGGTGAAATCTGATTTTCTGTTTGTAGCTCCGCCCACGTGTGCAGGTGGGCCGCGAGACCCCCAGAACATATCACCCCAGGTAGTGAGGGATCTGCATACCAAGTTTCGTTCAAATCGGTCAAGCCGTTTTTGAATTACTGTGAGAATGGCAGCTTTTTACATTTTTTCCATTGACATGAATGGGTGAAATCTGATTTTATGTTTGTAGCTCCGCCCACGTGTGCAGGTGGGCCGCGAGACCCCCAGAACATATCATCCCAGGTAGTGAGGGATCTGCATACCAAGTTTCGTTCAAATCGGTCAAGCCGTTTTTGAATTACTGTGAGAATGGCAGCTTTTTACATTTTTTCCATTGACATGAATGGGTGAAATCTGATTTTATGTTTGTAGCTCCGCCCATGTGTGCAGGTGGGCCACGAGACCCCCAGAACATATCATCCCAGGTAGTGAGGGATCTGCATACCAAGTTTCGTTCAAATCGGTCAAGCCGTTTTTGCGTGATCGCGGCACATACACACACACATACACACATACACACAGGTACATACCTTCGATTTTATATATATAGATTAGTTTAGTCTTTATTCTGTCAAGTCTTGCCTAACAGGCTTTACCTCCATTTTTCTACCTATCACTAAAGCCTCCCTCCTCCATAAGTGGGAGCATTCCAAACTCAAAGGATACACACTTAGATAGGGCCATTTATAAGGCCAAATAAATATATGAGCAAGGCCCAAGTACCAAGGCAGACTTCTGCAGCTTCAAATATGGATGCGTTTAATTTTAAAGAACTCACAGCAATAGATTCTTTGTATAGAATAAGATTCCAACCTATAAAAGCGTCCTTTCTTTACCACCACCTACCCTCTCTCTGGACCCATGTTTACTCCCTCCTCCCTCTCTCTGGACTCTTATTGCTCTCTCTCTCTGCCTCCTCTCTTTGCCCTCATAGCCCCTATTCAGGAACCTGTCTTTTCTCTCATTCACACGAGCACAGAAGAAGCTACATAATAGAATATCTTTATCTTTTATAAGCATTGCATATCTATAATATTAAGCCTATTACTACACTATGTATTCTTTATGCAACCACTGTTGGCTGTCTTTGTCATTAATTTCACTTCCTACTGAACCTCCTGAGGATATTGAACCCGGGACCTGGAGCAGTGTGGGTAGTGCAATCACATTCTGGGAGCTCGTCTGCTGCATACCTCCCTACACATAACTTACATTTGGGGGGGCTCTGTCTGGGTCCCTCCAGGAGGCTTTCAAGCTACAGTATGTAAGTAGAATTTAATTTTTCATATATACACTGTGCACTAGGTATGATTATACTGAATGAGATTTTCCTTGTCAAAGGGCTCTTTATTAATCTTTGATTTTTATTTTTATCTGTACTGGCTTCATGGTTAATTGTTGTTATAGGATTGACAAAGTGTGTTATATATCTTAAAATTTGGGTTTCTTATTTGAACTGTAATGAAGAGAAGGCTATAGAATCCAACTGTTTTGGATGTGGTACTAAGTTAAACAGTCACTCAATCAAGACATTCCACATCTGTACTAATAACTCTTCTTTTTCTGACTTTGTGCTTTTAATTCTATTTCCTTTCAGTCTCTGCCCTGGTGAAGGACCAGTTCAGACTGGGCTGGAACTGGTAGCTGGCAACCCTGCTCATATAACATAAGAATAGCCTTACTGGGTCAGACCAATGGTCCATAAAGCCCAGTAGCCCATTCTCATGGTGGCCAATCAAGGTCACTAGAGTATCTGGTCAAAACCCAAGGAGTAATAACATTCCATGCTACCGATCCAGGGCAAGCAGTTCCTTCTCCCATGTCTCTCTCAATAACATACTATGGACTTTTCCTTCCGACATTAACAGAGTTGCTCGTATGGATAGATCAATATAGTTATTAATAAAGTTAGGTCATACTTACAAATACATATAGCAAGTATTTATTTTTTTATAAAGAGGGTCATTCTGTCAGAAACGCTCATGCAAATGAGGTTGACGGAGAGTAGCTTAGATTCACTAAAGATCCATGTGCCCATTTCTGGTGATGGGCACATCGCAGAATAAATGTAAAAAACCATAACTAATCAAGCCGCCGAAGTAGAGCAACCCTCCATCCAACAACGTTCTTATATTTTTTCCTGCTGCACTTCTACTTGTTTCAGGAAGTTTCCTTTATAGTCAGAGTAGGAGCATAAGTGTAGTCTTTATGCTGGCATCTCTTGCCTAACAGGCTTTACCTCCATTTTTCTACCTATCTCTAAAGCCTCCCTCCTCCATAAGTGGGAGCATTCCAAACTCAAAGGCTACACACTTAGAAAGGGCCATTTATAAGTCCAAATAAACATATGAGCAAGGCCTAAGTACCAAGGCAGACTTCTGCAGCTTCAAATATGGATGCCTTTGATTTTTAAGAACTCACAGCAATTGTACAGAAATAGTTTGAGGGACAGAAAGGGAGGTCCATATGTAGGTTGATTCTCCAAAAAGCTCATGGTTACAAATGGTTAAATAATTCCCAGGAGTTCAGAAAGTAAACCATTGAAAGTGTCTTTTTATTTAAGGTTTATATAGGGGACTCCTTAGCCAATCAGCGCAATCATATGTCCAAGGACATAGAGGAGGCATACAAACCCAAATTGTTTAAACTACAAATTCAATTTTTAGCTGTAAATGAACAATTAGAAGAGGCTAAGGCAGAATTGAAATATTTTAAATCAAAACTGGCCTCACAAGAACAGGTTAATGCTGTGCCCTGCTCTGTATTAAAGAAACAAAACAACGCTGAAGTTTTGTAGCAGGGCACAAAAAAGGAAAACAGATACATAGTGCAGGAGGATCAGATAAACATAGGAGGAAATTTCACTGCATAGCGACAGGGAGGTTAAAGTAACCCCTGTACTTAGAGCACCAGTAACAGTTGTGCTCCAAGACTCCATGAAAGACAGTGACATTAAAGGAAGAGTAGAGAAAGTTGGCCTTATTCCTTTTAACATAAATGAATGGTGCAAATGGCTACTGATAACCTGATTCACGATGGTCTAGGTATGATTCACTAGAGCAGTGGCTTACCAAGGAGGGGGGGAAGTCAGCCCTGGGTGCAGCCTTAGGGAGGGTGCACAGCCGGCCATGTCCGGAAAATTCTACCGGGCCGATCTGCCTTCCTCTCCCCGACGTCAATTCTGCGTCGCCCTGTCATCTCGTTCCCGCTCCGCCTCCATCCGCCATGGCAACATCCACACGTGTCATGAGCCGTACTTTTGCAGCGCGCTTCCCCGCCTCCAATCCTCTGGCACTGCCCCTACCCGCGCGCTGCTCATTCACAGGCTTCAATTTCATTATGTAATTTATTTGGGGCGGTTCTGTCCGTTGATTGGCTGTGCGGCGCCTGCATGTCTCCACCCCCTTCCCCCCCTGTGACGTGCACACCGTGCAGGCTGCTGTTCCCTCCCCCGAGCCAGTCTCCTCAGTATCTCTCTCCGGCACTTTAGAGAATGGAGTAGCCTCCAACGCCATCCCCCACCGGGTACCAGTTGAAGAGGACGGAGTGACGCATTGAGAGGGGGAGTGGTTAAGAGAGAGAACGACACCCTCACCCTGGGTTGGTAGGGTACCAGAGAGAAGGGGTGGAAAAAAAGACCTTAATTGGGGGAAGGGAAACCTGAATACCAGAGTAGCCCTATCTAATCCCCTCCCCCTCCCAATCAGAGACTTGATGGGTTGCTAGATAGAGAACAACTAAATCTGGGTCAGAGGGAGGGCTAATCCCCCTCACCCTCAAATAGACATTCAGACAGAGAGAGAGGCAGAACCACCCCCACCAGAAACAAAGGCCTCTCTACATAGGGAACCGGTCTCAAGAGAACAAATCCCTGGCTTGGGGAAGGACGATGGAGAAACAGATTCCCCCCCCCCCCCTCAATAATTTGTCAAAGGCCCCCATATTTCTTTAAATTTTTTATAATTCCCTTTTTGTACGGCCCTCTTGGCCACCCTGTTACTGTATGAAGAGACCCTGCTTACATTGATCCCTAGAACTAGAAAGATGCAAGTCTACTACATAGTGGGAAAATGGGAGACCCTGCATCAGAGGAAAAGAAATTTAGAACCAACTAAACCGGCCAGCCATCCTACTGGAGAAGGAGCAAGTGCCATATCTTCCTAACACCAGTATGATCACACGCTCCAGTAGAAAGACTCCAGGGCAAGGAGAAAAAAGTGCATTAGAAGAATGGGTGCTGCAGGGCAGGACTGAGGTACATCGGCAAGAGATGCTGCAGGGCAAGATCGAAGTGCAAGGGTAGAGCTATGTGTATGGATCTAAGTACTGAAATAGAGGTTGATACAGGGCAAGTTTGAGGTGTGTTTATTAACAGGATGCTATGTATGTTTTGCTTTCGATTCTTCTGAGCCTCTCCTGCTTTCAGCTTCTTTTTTTAATTCTTTATTTATTGGATTATTCATTACAATACCTTAGTAACAAACATTCATGAATGAACACAAAAATTGCAAATGTAAATTCCATTCAAGGAACAACAAAAATATATGAGGCAACTAATCAACCATATCCTAGTCCACATTATTACTGGTAGCCAGTATTTTAAATTAAAACATCAAATCTTTATATGTACTATCTAGGAACAGGCAAATGGCTTATATATATATTATACATTATCCTCCAAAAGCTACTTTCTTTTTGAAATTTCCGTGTAAATGCTTGATTTCATATGGAAGTGATAAATATGTGTTTTTTGATCCAGCCCAGGTGGAAGATTTT
The DNA here is from genome assembly GCF_902459505.1 of Geotrypetes seraphini. Lineage (NCBI taxonomy): Eukaryota > Metazoa > Chordata > Amphibia > Gymnophiona > Dermophiidae > Geotrypetes > Geotrypetes seraphini. Next base: position 99,281,729 of record NC_047090.1, on the reverse strand, counting down.
ATTAAAGATAAACCTTTGTTGCTTTCAGCTTCTAATGTTCAATCTCGACAGATCATTGTTGGAGTCATCCTTGTTTGCATTTCACAGGTTAACGGACAAATAAAAATTTTTTTTTTTTTTTGCATTTTTAAAGTGAGAACATTATGATGGAATCTCCAACGATGATCCCTGTCTTCTTTATTCGGGGGTTCTTAGGGGGTCTCAAGTCTGTATCCATGGTGTAGGACCCGTCTTCTCTCTTCTGTGGTACATCGAGCCGACCAGAATTCCTCTCCCCGATGTCAATTCTGCCGTTGGAGAGGAAGTTTGGGCCAGCGAATCGCTGCCTAGCTGGGCGGAACTTCCTCTCCGACGGCAGAATGGATGTCGGGGAGAGGAATGCTGGTCGGCCCGATGCAGGGAAGGAGAGCTTGGGGCGGCAGCGGCTTTGGGGCATGTTACCCAATGGTGGTGACTTGGGGGGCTGTTCCCCGATGGCGGCGGCAATGGCTTGGGGGAGGGCAGGGAGAAAGAAAGAAAGGGGGCAGGGAGACAGAAGGAAAGAAGGGAAACAGAGAAAAAGAAAGGGAGGCAGGGTGAAAGAAAGGACAGGGAGAGAGGAAGAAAAAGTTGGGGGAGGGAATGAGGTCTGGAGGAGAGGAAGCATACAGGCTGAAAGAAGGGAAGAAAGATTGGATATACAGTCAGAAGAAGAAAGTGCAACCAGAGACTCATGAAATCACCAGACAACAAGGTAGAAAAAATTATTTTATTTTAAATTTAGTGATCAAAATGTGTCTGAATTTATATATGCTGTCTATATTTTGCACTATGGCCCCCCTTTTATTAAACCACAATAGCGTTTTATAGCGCAGGGAGCCTATGAGCGTCGAGAGCAGCCCTGGGCATTCAGCGCAGCTCCCTGCGCTTAAAACTGCTATTGTGCTTTAGTAAAAAGTATTTGTCTATTTTTGTATGGTTGTTACTGAGGTGACAGTGTATAGAGTCATCTGCCTTGACCTCTTTGAAAAAACCCCAGAATAGGAATGATAATTAACATTTTCTCAGCGTACAGTGTGCTTTGTGTTTTTTATTAAATTTTATTGTTGATAGATCATTTTGACTTGGTCATTTTAAAAGTAGCTCGCAAGCCCAAAAAATGTGGGCACCCCTGAGCTAGAGGTTGAAGATGCGTCTTTCTGCCGTAAAGGTCATCTCTGACGCAACCGGAAGTTGCATCAGAGATGACCTTTACGGCAGCCATATGCAACTACAACGCTCCGGCTGCTGTAAGAAGGCAGTTTAGACATCGCCGGCCACAGGGCAGGTAGGTTTGTTGGACCGGGCCTGTTGTCTGGGCCGGGGGGGAGGGGGAGAAAGCACCACGAAGGTAAGGGGCAGGGAGCGAGAAAGGAAGAAAAGGTGGGGTGGAGAGGAAAACAGGGTAAAACAGAGGGGGGAGAAGAACCCTGAAAGCACATGGGGAAGACAGAGGGGTGAGAAGAACGCTGAAAGCACATGGGGAAGACAGAGTGGGAAGAAGATGCTGAATGGAAATGGAGAACAGAGAGTGGGAAGAAGATGCTGCAGGAAAATGGGGAAGAGAGTGGGGAGAAGACACTGAAGGGAAATGGGGAAGAGAGAGTTGGGAGAAGACGCTGGCAGAGAAGAAGACAGAGATGCCAGACTATGGAAGGAGCGGAGGGAAGAAGATGGGTGCCAGACCAATTTGGAAGGAGGGAGAAAGGGAGAGGCACAGTAACAGAGCAAATGGAAGATGCAGAGAGAAGAGAGACAGTGGATGGAAGGAAGAGAGTAACAAGAAGATGAGGAAAGCAGAAACCAGAGAAGACAAAGGTTGAACAAAAATTTTCTATTTATTTATTGCTTTAGGAGACATGTGTCACTGTTTCTGTGGTGTTGCATTGTATGCAGAGTCCAGCTTCTTGCTGGTTCAATTTAACCTTTGTCTATGTATTTCAATTTTATCACCGCTTTTACAAAACTGTGGAGCATTTTTTAGCGCCAGCCGTGGTGGTAGCTCTGATGCTCAGAATTCTATGAGTGTCACAGCTGTTACCACCGTGGATAAAATCCACACTACAGTTTTGTAAAAGGGGGAGGGGTTAGTTTATGATGACATATTCCATACTAGGCGAAGGTGTTTTCTGTGTTCTGTGTGTTCGAAAGACATGGTTTTCTGTTAGGATTGACGGTGTAGGATTGATCTGTACTAGTCTGGCTTGTTTAGTTTTACAATGGGTGTATTGATGTTGTACTGCTCACTGCATATGTAAGATGCTGCCTTTTCCTAGGTACTCATGTGTGACGTGTGGCTTGTTACTAAAAATCATGTTTTTTGTACAGATGGGGGAGGGGTGTGCCAAAAAATGATGGGCCCCGGGTGTCACATATGCTAGGTACGCCACTGCACTGGAGTCTAGGTATGATTATTTTGGATGAGATTTTCCTTATCAATGGGCTCTTATTAATCTTTGATTTTTATTTTTACCTGTGCCTGCTTCGTGGTGAATTGTTGTTATACAGGTAGGACTGTCAGAGTGTGTTATATATCTTAAAATTTGGGTTTCATATTTGAGCTGTAATGAAGAGAAGGCTAGAGAATCCAACTGTTTTGGATGTGGTACTCAGTTAAACAGTCACTCAATTAAGACATTCTACATCTGTACTAATAACTCTACTTTTTCTAACTTTGTGCTTTTAATTCTATTTCCTTTCAGTCTCTGCCCTGGTGAAGGACCAGTTCAGACTGGGCTGGAACTGGTAGCTGGCAACCCTGCTCATATAACATAAGAATAGCCTTACTGGGTCAGACCAATAGTCTAACAAGCCCAGTAGCCCATTCTCACAGTGGCCAATCAAGGTCACCAGTACCTGGCCAAAACCCAAGGAGTAATAACATTCCATTCTACCGATCCAGGGCAAGCAGTTCCTTCTCCCATGTCTCTCTCAATAACAGACTAAGGACTTTCCCCCCACTCATACCACAACCTCTGGCAATGCGTTTCAGAGCTTGACTATTCTGTGAGAGAAAAAATATTTCCTCCTATTGGTTTTAAAAGTATTTCCCTATAACTTCATCAAGTGTCCCATAGTCTTTGTAATTTTTGATGGAGAGAAAAATCAATCCACTTTAAAAAAATAATTTTAATTGAAAATGTATAAATTTGTGTGCGTTAACTCGGTGCCGCCATGTTGGGCGGAGATGCTCTATCCCGCACTCAACTCCTACCAATTTCCTACCAACTACAAAGCGATACCCTGGGGAAGAAAGACTCAAGCTTAAATTCATCATGCTCTACCTCCTGAGTAGTGACATTATTTTATTTTAATGCTGAACAGTCACATTATTCTCTTTTAAACATTTAAAACCCACTACATCCAATAATTCCGCAAGGCGTACAAGAAAACAATCTCAATAAAACATGCAATTACATAGCGAGAACAGAAACATTCAGCAAATGTTATGTTAATCAGGTTTTCAATTCCGCCTTTACCTATTCAGTTCAAGGTCGGATTACATTACAAGAGGTTGGGAAAGTAACCCAGGAAGTTACAATGGACAGTTTGACACGGACATTAACAGAGTTGCTCGTATGGATAGATCAGTACAGTTATTAATAAAGTTAGGTCATACTTACAAACACAGCAAGATTTATGATCTTATAATGAATAATGGGCTTAGAGGGAAGGTATAGGGAGGGTTGCATTTATATTTATAAGATACAATGATAAGATGTTCAAGTGACCTAATTAATAGTATTTATTATGATTTCTGTACACTTGATGAAAGTTTTAAAATGAATAAAGAATTAAAAAAAAAAAATTTAGGTTATACTTAAAAATACATAGAGCAAGAATCTAAAAAATTTGCATTAAGAATCGATGGACCACTTTTGCAGCTGTTATTAGTATTGATTTTTTTTTTAAAGTGAGTCATTCTCCTAAAAATGCTCATGCAAATGAGGTTGGTGGAGATTAGCGAAGATTCACTAAATTTGCATTTGCCCATTTCTGGTGATGGGCATATTGCAAAATAAATGGAATAAAACATAACAAATTGAGCCGCCGAAGTCAAGAAATTCTCCACCCAACAACGTTCTTATGTTTTTTCCTGCTACTCTTCTACCTTTTTCAGGAAGTTTCCTTTATAGTCAAGAGTAGGAGCATAAGTGTAGACTTTATGCTGGCAACTCTTGCCTAACAGGCTTTACCTCCATTTTTCTACCTATCACTAAAGCCTCCCTCCTCCATAAGTGGGAGCATTCCAAACTCAAGGCTACACACTTAGATAGGGCCATTTATAAGGCCAAATAAATATATGAGCAAGGCCCAAGTACCAAGGCAGACTTCTGCAGCTTCAAATATGGATGCCTTTGATAGTTAAAGAACTCACAGCAATTGTACAGAAATAGTTTGAGAGAAAGGGAGGTTCATATGTAGGTGATTTTCCAAAAAGCATATGGTACAATATTCAAAAACAAATGGTTAAATTATTCCCAGGCATTCAGAAAGTAAATAAACGAAAGTGTCTTTCTATTCAAGGTTTATGTAAGAGACTCCTTATCATAAGACAGGAACATACTGACTTGGCCAATCAGCGCAATCATATGTCCAAGGACATGGATGAGGCACAAATTAAAATATCCACTCTACGATTCCAAATTGTTCAAGGTACAAATTCATCTTTAGCTGTAAATGAACAATTAGAAGAGGCTAAGACAGAATTGAAATATTTTAAATGAAAATTGGCCTCACATGGACAGGTTAATTCTGTGCCTTGATCCGTATTAAAGAAACAATACAACGCTGAAGTTTGTGTAGCAGGGATGAAAAAAGGAAAACAGGACACAGACACAGCTAGGATGTGGATCAGATGAACACAGAGGAGGAAATTTCACTGTTAGAGCAATACCCATAGCAACTTGGAGGTTAGAGTAACCCCTGTACCAAGAACACCAGTAACAGCTGTGCTGCAGGACTCCTTGAAAGACAGTGGCATTGAAAGAAGAGTAGAGAAAGTTGGCCCTATGCCTTTTAACATAAATTAATGGTACAAATGGGCTTCTGATATCCTGATTCACTGGGATCTAGGGAAACATAAAAGGAAAAATTCAGATAGAGTGAGTATCCAGTTAATTGTGAAATTACTTTACCATATTAAGTCTTTTTACTTCAAATACAGAGGGTGATGGGGGGGCAATTCTAAATTTGGCACCTTAAGGGACATCGGGAGGCAGAGTCAATCTCCCATGCTAACACCAATTCCTTCCCTTGCACTGGGAGCAGTGGCATACCAAAGGGGGTGAGGGGGGGGCCGCCGCCCCGTGTGCAGCCTTAGGGGGGGTGCACAGCCGGATAGGTCCGGAAAATTCCAGGGCTGCGACAGCACTCAGCGCCGAAATGGTCAGGGGGGGGCCGCCAGGTCCGGAATCACCCTCCCTATTCTCAGGGCCGGCATTAGAGGATGGCAAGGGGGTCCCGCTATCCAGGACGGTAAAAGCAAAGAGAGACGCCGCGGGACTCTTCCACTTGCCTGCATCGCTCGAAGTTCTGCCGCTCTCGATCCCGCTCCTCAAAAACAGGAAGTCACTTCAGAGGGGGGCGGGATCGAGAGCAGCAGAACTTCGAGCGATGCAGGCAAGTGGAAAAGTCCCGCGGCGTCTCTCTTTGCTTTTACCGTCCAGTTTTGCTTTACCGGCGCAGCCGTAGACAGGGCTGATGGCAGCTAAGAGAGGGGCCCTCTTGCCATCCCCTAATGCTGGCCCTGAGAATAAGGAGGGTGATTCCAGACCTGGCGGCCCCCCTAACCATTTCAGCGCTGTAGGGAGGGAAGGAAGGATGGCAGGCTTTAGCGCGGGAAGGGAAGCGATCACAGGTTACCAACGGAGCTGAAGGCTGGCTGATGGCAGCTAAGAATCGCCTCCAGTCTTGCAGCAGCACTGGAACACTCTGAGGGACTTCTATACCATTCAGGCCTATTAAGTTGGGGAAAAGAGGGGAGGTACTGAAATGGGATGTGGGAAGATGGTGGGTTGGCTGGCTCAGGAAAGGGAAGAAAGCTGCTAAATCAGATAAGGAAGAAAAAAAAGGAACACAGGAAGATGCTAGACATGGAGGTTGTAGGGTGAAGGGAAAAATACAGACATGATGTAAGTAAAAAGACAGGTGGGAGATGCTGGACACGGGGTAGATGCAATAAGAAGAAAAAGGAGGTTCTGGATATTGGAGTAGTAGGTAGATAGGGGGCATGCTGACACAGAAGGACGGAGAAGGAAAAGGGAGAGGAACAAGAGATGCTAAGTCCATGGGAGGGGAGGGAAGGAAAGGAAAGGAGATACCAGACCATGGAGGGTGAGGGGGAGATGCCAGGGCATGGGGGGTGGGAGGAGACAGATGCCAGACAATGGGGAAGGAAGGAGGGACGGAGGGAGGGAGAGAAAGGAAGGAGAGGAGATGCCAGATAATGGAGGGGGAGGGGGAGTTGGAAGGAGAGGAGAACTATGCCAGGGCATGGGGGAGAGACAGGAAACAAATGCCAGACCAGAGGGAGAAGAGGTGCCAGAGCATGGAGAGAGAGAGATGCCATGGCATGGGGGAGGGAAGGAGATAGAGATGCCAGACCATGGGGTGGAATGGGAAGAAAGGAAAGGAGAAGAGAGAGATTCCAGAGCATAGGGAGACAAAAAAATGGAGAGGGGGTGAGGCTGAAATGAATCATGTACAAAGGAGACAGTTTATGGAAGGAGCATAGAAAGAGGGAAGATACCATATGGAAGAGAGAGTGGGCAGGGACACTGGATAGAAAGGGCAGAGAATGGAAGGGGCGAGACAGAGGGTGAAAAGTAGATGGAAGGGGGTAGAGAGAGGGGGACAGACACTGAATGGAAGTGTGGGGGAGAGGAGGGACAGATGCTGAATGGAAGTGTGGGGGATAGGAGGGACAGGCGCTAAATGGAAGTGTGGAGGACAGGAGAGACAAACACTGAATGGAAGTGTGGGGAAAGGAGGGACAGACACTGAATGAAAGTGTGGAGGAGAGGGGGCAGACTAAATGGAAGTGCAGGGAGATGGGGAGCAGACTCTGGAAGGAAGTGGGAAGGAGAAAGAAAAAAGGGCACATGCTGGATTGAGGGAAGAGCATAAACTTAGATACTAGAAGGGTTGAGGGAAAGAGGTGGCGAGCTGTAGGTAGACAGTAAAAAAGGAAATTGATGAGAGGGTAGTAAGAACGTAATCTAGATGGATGCAGAAAATAAATTGAAAAGGAAAATGAGGGAAGAAATGGATTGCAGAAGAGAGGTATGGGAGAGAGAAGGAGAGGAGAGAGATGCCAGACCAATGGGGGTGAAAGGAGAGATGGAAGGGGGAGGCATACAGTTTCTGGAAGGGGCATAGAAGGAGAGAAGATGCCATATAGGGGCAGAGAGATGGCAGACAGTGGATGGAAAGAAGAGAGTAACAAGAAGATGAGGAAAGCAGAAACCAGAGAAGACAAAGGTAGAACAAAAATTTTCTATTTATTGCTTTAGGAGACATGTGTCACTGTTTCTGTGGTGTTGCATTGTATGCAGAGTCCAGCTTCTTGCTGGTTCAATTTAACCTTTGTCTATGTATTTCTATTTTATCCCCCCTTTTACAAAACTGGAGCGTTTTTAGCGCCAGCCGTGGTGGTAGCAGCTCTGATGCTCAGAATTCCATGAGCGTCAGAGCTGTTACTACTGTGGCTAAAATCCACACTTCAGTTTAGTAAAAGGGGAAGTGGTTAGTTTGTGATAACATTTCATACTAGGCAAAGGTGTTTTCTGTGTTCTGTGTGTTTGAAAGACATGGTTTTCTATAAGGATTGACGGTGTAGGATTGATCTCTACTAGTCTGGCTTGTTTAGTTTTACAATGGGTGTATTGATGTTGTACTACTCACTGCAGTATGTAAGATGCTGCCTTTTCCTAGGTACTCATGTGTGATGTGTGGCTTGTTACTAAAAACCATGTTTTTTGTACAGATGGGGGGGGGGGGGTTCCCAAAAAATGATAGTCCCCGGGTGTCACATATTCTAGGTACGCCACTGGACTCAACACTTTCATGTACTGATCATCTTAACTCTCTAGTTAAAAAAATGCTTTTTTAGCCTTCATATGTTGAGGAAAGTGAGATTCTGTTTCCACCAACAACATTTTACTGTCCTTGTTCAAGCATTCTTACGAGGCTGGACTACTGCAACTCAGTCTATTTAAGTCTGACCAAGAAAAGTCTTCAAAGACTTCAGCAGATCCAGAATACTGTAGCTAGGCTGATCTTTGCAAAGAGCAAATTTGACCATGTTTTGCCGCTCTTGCTACAACTCCACTGGCTCCCAGTAATTTCCAGGATCTACTTTAAATATGCCTGTCTAACTTTCAAGATCCTCCATGGCATTTTCCCCCCTTTATCTTAGAATGCTGCGAGACCTGACATCTACCAGATCTATCCAAAAGCTCAAATTATCTTTCCTCTCACTAAAAGGCATTACCTACATTGGAAAACTAGGGAAATCTCTTCACTTCAAAACTACAGAGCTCTGGAATAATTTCCCTGCCCAACTGCACAACCTGGGCTCTTTCCAACTATTCTGTAGACACCTGAAAACTTGGCTATTTTCAAAAATGTAAATTTCCGCTTCGCCCTACCATCAACTCCTACTGTATTTCCTTTTTAACTTTTATAAACCTTGTCGAGCTCTATATTTATAGAGAATATGTGGTATATAAGCTTAAATTTAATTTAGATTCCTTAACTGTCCCTGTGGGCTCCCACTCTTTCTAATATACCTGGGGCAATGGAGATCAAGTGACACAGGTCACAAGCAGCAGTGCAGGATTTGAACCCACAACCTCAGGGTGCCAAGGCTGTAGCTCTAACCACTGTACCACAATGTTTGGTCAGTTTGGGTACCTTTATGACACTTAGTCATTGTTAAAACAGATCTAGCCCCAAATATACAAATTGTGCCCTGGACGTAGTCTAAAATGTTAAATTATTGCAGAATAAAGTCCAAATCATAAGTCCATCCTATTCCCACCCACACCACACCTCTAACATGCCTTGAGATTTAGATGCACTGCAGATGAACAGCATAGAATCTGTCTAGAAAATGGGTTCAGAAATAGCAAATTGGAAGGGTTTGGTGAGAAAAACCTGTGCCCCTTTATGCCCCTCTTTGGATGGTGTTCTTATTTGAAAATGAGTCCCTTAGTCTACTTCATATATATTTTTTATGGTAATTGAATTATGGATGGTTGTGAATGATGTGCAAAATAAAGGTTAACCATGGACTAAAAATTTCCAATTGACTCTATTGCTCAGAAGTTTTTAATTGATGTTAATCCAGCCCTTTTTTATATCTTACCATGCATCCAATCTATGCGCATATGTATTTTTTTAAAGGTTACTATGGGGACTAGATGTGATGATGTCACAGTGGGAAGTTGATGTCTCTGACCTATCCTGTCCTTTATGACAGAGGTTGTTGCTTGGAGACCAGAAATCACACACAGTGTCAGCCAGTTGTTAGTCCTTATTTCTGAGTTGGACAACCTGGGGGACAGTGGCACTGTGGAGGCTCTGTGGTACCAAGTGGCTTCATTTATTAAAATAGGTTTGTTTTTACTTCTCTGATCCCCCAAAGAGAACAGGACCATCCTGTCCTTATATGCTGTATCAGGCACACCTTTGTGGCAGAAGCAGCTGATGAAGGTAAGAGTTTCTAGTTCTTACACAGTTTCTCTTGGTGGAGCTGTACTTCTCTAGTTAAAAGGAAACCTAGAGATCTTCCTGAGGGTTCCCTCCTTTCTCATCTTTGGTCACTTATGTGTGTGTTTATTTTCCTCTCCTGAAAAATTGCTCTATTGTACTAATGCTTTTGAATATAACCTTTTTATTTTGTAATTTAGTGAATGGTATGTTTATAAATTGTATTTTGTAAGGCATTTTGCGCAGTGCTTTGGGATTGCTCTTGCCCATGCTGTTCTCGGCATCAAAATTTCTGCTGGGACCTGCGGTGGCAGTCTTGAGAGACTGCTATTAGAAGTCCCAGAGGCCATTTTGACCTGGAGTTGGACATGGGCAGGAGCAAGTGAGGATGTACTTGCACCCACAACTCACCAATGTCAAGGTAGGCCTAGAAAGGAAAAAAAAAGTGAAAAATAGCAGTTATCTTAAATAGTTTTATCATCCCTATTTAAGATAAGTGCTCTTTTTCACTGGTTTATAATGATTACATTTTTTGAAAATTTGGTTATATCTGAAGGGGCCTTTCTGGTTTGGAGAGGGTAGAGGCATTAGGTCAGAAAAGAAAAAGAGTATGCATTTTGATGTTCAAAAATACATAAATCATTTCATACCTCCTAAACCCTACACAAATAGCAGTGCACATGCCATACAATATGTTGCTTAGGTTAAGGATCAGAGCTCCCTGCCTCCCTCCTTCTAAAGAGAGAGAGAGGCGAGAACTATAAGAAGGACAAATTAAAATCTATTTTAAACTTTATTTTAAGATTGAATGAATGTATGGATGTAATGTTTTGCTTTACTTTTTGACATTGACGTTCCTTTCCTTTTATGGCTTGTTTTTATTGAGTATATTCACCACTTAGGTCCTTAATTGGTAAAGGCAATATATCAAATCAATAATAATAAGAAACATATGTTTATTTAAGATTTGATATACCGTTACTGCATTTTACTGACCTAAGTGGTTTACAATGTATCAAACTAAAATGAAATTAGGTACTTGAGAAAAACTACCCTATCCCTCCCAAAGGTTTACAAAATCCATCACATGATGACAAACATGATGACAGATAAAGGCCAAATGGCCCATCCAACCTACCCATCCGCAGTAACCATTATCTCTTCCTCTCTCTAAGAGATCCCACGTGACTATCCCAGGCTTTCTTGAAATCAGACAGTCTCTGTCTGCATCACCTCTACGGGGAGACTGTTCCACGCATCTACCACCCTTTCTGTACTAAAGTATTTTCTTAGATTACTCCTGAGCCTATCACTTCTTAACTTCATCCTATGCCTATGATTTCTCTCTTTATTTACAACCGAGCATTTCATCATGAACAGACTATGACTCAGATTTACATCTCATATCACCCAGGTATTCAAGGCATACACCTATAGGCCAATATTCAAAGGGACTTAAATGTTTAGTTGCCACTGCTACACCTATCTGTGAATTTTCAACAATACCTTATAGGGTGTTTCACCTAGAAATTCATTTAGCAATGATATTCAACTGCTGCTCCTATAACTAATTTAGGGCAGAAAAAAGCTATCCCGAGTTAAAACTTCTCAAGGTGGGCTAGAGTGATCTGCCATTCTCCTTTCTTCAGGCTTTGTTGAAACCCAGTTTATTTACTGTCTGAATCTAATGAAATCTCTAGTCTTTTCTCAAATCTGTTCCAACTCTGGCCTTCCTTTTCCAGAGAGTCCACAGAAAGTCTTCTTAAATCAGAGTTCCTGGCCTCCTATTTATTCTAAAAAAAAAATGGCAGGAGCAGAGTTTTGCTGCTCTAAGATAGAATTAATCTAACTAGAATCTTTGGAGGCCTTCTAGTTCCTGTGAACATCTTTCTAGTTTCTTTTTTAATATATTTTTATTGACAGTGAAAAAGGTCACAACTAGACAAAATACAAATTAAGTAACAAGAATGCAAATAAACTAAACTAAACTAAACCTTAGGTTTGTATACCGCACCATCTCCGCAAGCGCAGAGCTCGGCACGGTTTACAGAGGTTGAGAGGAAAGGAACTACAAAGAGGGGATATAGGAGAGGGACTGAGAAGATAGAGAGGGACAGGGTATTAGAGAATGGGAGGTGATTAGATTTTTGAAAAGAGCCAAGTTTTCAAGTGTTTGCGGAAGGATTGGAGGGAGCTAGAATTTCTGAGCGGGGATGAGAGGTTGTTCCAGAGTTCTGTGGTTCTAAAGGGGAGGGATGTTCCAAGTTTTCCTGCGCGGGATATACCTTTTATAGATGGGAAAGATAGTTTCAGTTTTTAGGAGGATCTAGTGGAGAGCGGGTTTGAGGAATTCCAAAAAAGTGGGATAACGGGAGGAAGGACGCCATGTAGAATCTTGAAGGCTATGCAGGCACATTTATAGAGGACTCTGGAGTATACTGGGAGCCAGTGAAGCTTGGAGAGGAGTGGGGAGATGTGATCGAACTTGCCTTTTGCGAAAATAAGCTTGGCCGCGGCATTCTGAATTAGCTGAAGTCTATGGAGCTTTTTCTTAGTTAGGCTTATATAGATGGAGTTGCAGTAGTCCAGTCTAGAGAGGATGGTGGATTGGACGAGGATGGCGAAATGAGAATGATGAAAGCAGGATCTTACTTTCCTCAACATATGGAGGTTAAAGAAGCATTACAAGAAATATACAAGAGCATCAATCCCACCAACCGAATCCACCGGTCTGGGAACCCAGAGGTACAAGAGAACGAAAATGAGCAGGTCTACTTTCGGCTAGGGAAACTAAATAGGATGGGAAGTCACAATTATCAAAGCAACAAGTACATTGTCCTTCTACCATTTTGAAGTGGCAGGGGTAGGCAATTCCGGTCCTCAAGAGCCGGAGCCAGGTCAGGTTTTCAGGATATCCAGAATGAATATGTATGAGATGGATTTGCATGCACTGCCTCCTTGAGATGGAAATCTATCTCATGCATATTTATTGTGGATATCCTGAAAACCTGACTTGGCTCTGGCTCTCGAGGCCTATCCCTGCCCTAAAATAACCAACCACGTCACTCGCCACCAGACTCACATGCTCACATGCTCAGACACTCCAAACATTAATTTTTTAATTTTAATTTAATTCTTATATACCGCTAATAACCGTGAGGTTTCTAAGCGGTTTACAAAAATGATGCATTAAAAGATACAATAGATAAAAAATAAATAAGATAGGTACTTGGAAAATTCCCTAACTGTCCCAAAGGCTCACAATCTAACTAAAGTACCTGAAGAAACAATTTATGAGAAGTAAGATAAAAATATAAAGACAGAGGTAGAGATAGAGATAAATATGAATATTCAAACAAGTAATATATAAATAATTATTTTACATCTTACAATTGAAAATAGTCTAACATCAGCGAACATCAGGATACAATTATGAAGAGGGAATTTTAGTAGACAGGGAATGTGGATACCTAGTGTGAGGAAGAAATTCAGGATAAGGTGTTGAAGTTATGTTCGCGGGAGAGTGTCTGGCTAGGACAAGAATTTCTTAAACAAAGTGGTCTTTAGTTCTTTCCGAAAGATGCTGTAGGTCAACTTGGCAGTATCGATGAGATAGCCTAGCCGATTGTTGTCTACCAGCTTGAAACTCATACACCAACAAACACTTCAAAGCCCTCCCCATCCCCCCAACCCCAAGGTACCAATGAAACTAATTTCTAGCAACCCTTTTTTAACCTGGCATTGGCCATTCCAGTTAGCTAAGGAGAATGGCCACCATCTTCCTTCTTGCTCTATTTGTTTAAATGTTAATATTACCCATTTTAATTTTTGCAATGTTCTCTACCTGGGTATGTCCATCAAGTTACTAAATAAACTCCAGCTTATTCAGAATACTTTAGTTTGGTTTATTTATGGGATCAGAAAGGCTGAGAGTGTTTTTCCTTCTTTGACTAAATTGCACTGGCTTTTCATATGTGTGTGAATTCTTTTTAAATCAGCTGGTTTAGTGTTTCAGATATCTTATGGGCATTCTATTGGAATTAGTGCTGAGCTTAGTAAGGGTGCTATGTTCAGACATTCTTTTCATTTGCAAAACCTTTACCACATCCAGTGGCATACCAAGGGTGGCCAGGGGGCAGCCCACCCTGGGTTCAGACCATGAGGAGGGGTGATTCCGGGTCAGTGTCACGGTCTGGAAACTTCACTGCTTTGCCGGCATCAGACCTTCCTCTCTGCTTCTTCGTGGAAGCAGGAACTAAGCGGAACCGGCTGAGAGGAAGGCCCGACGCTGGCAGAGCAACGAGTTAAGGTTGCCCACAAAGAGAGAACTGACATACTTCTGGGCCTGTCTTCTAAAGCAGCAACATTGGTCGCAATAAACAGGCTTCTTGTGGCCCCGATCCGCCAGGGCCTTCCCTCTGCTGCTTCACTGATAATGTGGCAGAGGGAAGCCCTTGCAGAGCAAGTCACAAACAGCCCATTTGGTGCTGCTGCTGTTGGAGGCCCAAAAGAATATCAAATCCTCATGGTGGGGAAGCTGGTCATGTCCGGAGGTACTGCTCAGAGGGATGGGAGGGAGGGAGGGATGAAAAGCTGCTGCACAGGAGGATAGGAGGGAGGAATGGATGAGAGGAGGGTAGAGAAGAAGAATCATTGGACTTAGGCTGCAGAAGAGGAGGGAGTTGCAACAAAGAGGTAGAAAGGGATGAGAGGCAGGGCAGGATTAAAGGGTTGGCACAGTAGGCATGTGCCTAGGCCTAAGATTGTTAGGGGGCCAGCTGAGGAGGCAAACAGAGCACCTGCCCTGGGGGTCTCCATGGTCTGAGCATTTATTCCACTAATTGGCCCATCTCCCTCCCTTCCCCTCACCTTCGTGAGTCACCTTGCTATCCGATGTTTGTTTGTTTTTCTAAACAGCAATGGGTCCTGGCATCGACAGCAAGTAAGTTCAACAACCGTTATCTTACAAGTGTTGCTCAGCCCAAAGCTTCCCCTCTGATGCAGCTTCCTATTTCAGCCTGGGTGGCTCACATCAGAGAGGAAGCATTGGTCAAGCAGCACTGCTTGCAAGATAACTGCTGCCGAACATACTTGCCGTTAATGCTGAAGCCCGTTGAAGTTTGAGAAAAAAAGAATCATTGGAAAGCAACGTGACCCGCGAAGGTGAAAGGAAGGGAGGGAGATGGTCAAAGAGGTTAAGTAGTGATTGAGGTATCTTGTACAGTCAGTGTCAGGAGAATGTGGGAAAGTGGCAGCAGCGGTGAGGAGGTGAGAGGACAGATTAACGCGATAGAATTGCTTGGGGTGTAGGGTGAGAGAGAGAAGGAGATCAGATGATGGAAGTGGGGAGTAGGGAAAGAGAAAGGGGCAGATAATGGAAGTGGGGAGAAGAGTGAGAGAGGAAGCAAATGATGGAAGTAGGGAGAATGGAGTGAGAGAAGAAGACAGACGGATGTCTGTTGATAGGGGAGAGCAGATGCTAACTAGAGATGAAGAAATAGAACACATACTGGATGGAAGGAGGGGATAAAGAAAAAGGGCATATGCTGGATGGGGGGAAGAAGTTAGAGTTAGTGAGATAGTGGAGGGGTGGCGAGCTGTGGGTAGACACAATAAAAAGAGGGAAACTGAGGACTGTATAGGAAAAAGAATTTAATTTAGACAGAAGCAGAAAATAGAGAGGGAAGACCAGGGAAGGAAAAGAAAGGGAAGAGAGAGATGCCAGAGAACGGGGAAGGAGACAGTGATATCAGACCTCAGAAAAAGAAATGAGGATAGAGAGATGATAAAAACCACAGGAGGAGGGAAACTGATGGAAGGAGAGAGATGCCAGACCATGAGGGGAAACAAATGGAAGGAGATGGGTGCCAGACCAATGGGGTGGGGGAGGGGGCAGGAGGAGAGATGGAAAGGTGAGGCAGACAGTGGATGGGAGGAAGAGAATGACAAGAAAATGAGGAAAACAGAAACCAGACAAAGGTAGAAAATAAATGCTATTTTTTTGCTTTAGGATAAAGTAGTAGTTATTGCTATTGTGTTGATCAATGTTTATAAAGAGAAAATAGAAATACAGAGATCCTTTTATTGAACTAATTTTACTACATTGTTTACTAACTTTCAGAGACCAAATTCTCCTTTCTCAGGTCAGGACAGGATAATGTAACAGCAGTACAGTATACTTTATGATTATGATTATTGAGAGCTTCTATACTGCTACTAATGACTGAGGAGTCAATTCAAAGCAGTCTACATGAGTCCCTGCAAAGGTGCAACACTACAAGAGCTTCTGAAAGGGGGTCATGATACATTAGCTTCTGTGTAGATGTTACCATAAAGAGTTGTGAGGTGTTACAATGCATGGTCTCTATACTGAAATACACAGAGCTCTGTGGTGGTGTTACAGAATTATTAATACTGGCATAAATAATTCATGTTTATACCAAATTAGTTCTTCTATGTATGTACACATGTAATACTAGGTTTACAACTGCATGTATAAATTTCCTAACAGGGTCTTCCAAGTGCACTACCAGCAATCTCAGCTTTTCCTACTACTAATCGAGGAATTCAATTAAGTTAAGGAATACCACTCACTATCTTCGGACTCAAGAGAAAGTATCAGCATGCTTCTATGGTTACCCATGCTTTCTTGTTGGCAGCAAAAGACCTATGGGACATTATATCAATCTGTCTCTGGAATGTTGATGCAGATAAATCCTAAAAGCTCCTGCACAGAATCCACAATCAAGAAGGTATGCTACTTGAATGGGACAAAGAAGCTAGACAGATTAATTCCATCTACCATTACTTTGTGTCTCACCATCCATATCGATTAAGCTTACCGTTGTTTCAAATACATTCCAAATTATGAACATAGAGATACTGGGAAATACAATAGATTCTATATTTAGAATAAGATTCCAACCTATAAAAGCCTCCTTTATCACTCCCTGACCACTTTCTCTCCCTCTGGACCCTTGTTTACCCCCACCACCCTCTTTTTGGACTCTTATTTCTCTCTCGCTCTCTCTTTCTCCTCTCTTGGCCCTCACAGCCCTTATTTAGGAACCTGTTTTTCTCTCATAGTCACATGAGCACAGAAACAGCTACATAATAAAATATCTTTTATAAGCATTGCATATCTGTAATATTAAGCCTATCTCTACACAATGTATTCTTTATGCAACCATTGTTGGCTGTCATTGTAATTAATTTCACTTCCTACTGAACCTCCTGAGGATATTAAACCCGGGACCTGGTGCAGTGTGGGTAGCGCCACCATATATTCTGGGAGCTCGTCTGCTGCACACCTCCCTGCACATAACTTACATTTGTGGGGCTCTGTCTGAGTCCCTCCAGGAGGCTTTCAAGCTACAGTAGGTATATGGAATTTAATTTTTATTGTATACACTGTGCACTAGGTATGATTATGATGGGTGAGATTTTACTTATCAAAGGGCTCTCTGAATGAAAAATTATTTCCTCCTATTGGTTTTAAAAGTATTTCCCTGTTACTTCAAGTGTCCCTTAGTCTTTGTAATTTTTGACGGAGAGAAAAATCAATCCACTTTTTCTCGTTCTAATCCACTCAGGATTTTATAAACTTCAATCATATCACTGTAGTAATTATTAATTGTGAGTTATTAACTTGGCGCCGCCATGTTGAGCGGCGACGCTGTATCCCTCACTCAACCCCAACCAATTTCCTACCAACTACAAAGCGATACCCTAGGGAAGAAATTCATCATGCTCTACCACCTAAGCAGTGACAGTATTTTATTTTAATGCTGAACAGTCACATTATTTTCTTTTAAAAATGTAAAGCCCACTACATCCAATAGTTCCTCAAGGTGTACAAGAAAACATTCACAATAAAACATGCAATTACATAGCGAGAACAGAAACATTCAGCAAATGTTATGCTAATCAGTTCCGCCTTTACCTATTCAGTTCAAGGTTGGATTACATTACAAGAGGTTGGGAAAGTAACCCAGGAAGTTACAATCGACAGTTTGACACGGACATTAACAGAGTTGCCCGTATGGATAGATCAGTACAGTTATTAATAAAGTTAGGTCATACTTGCAAACACATAGAGCAAGATTCTCAATAATTTCCGTTAATAACTGATGGAACGCTTTTGCAGCAGTTATTAGTAACAATTTTTTTATAAACGAGTCATTCTGCCAGAAACACTCACGCAAATGAGGTTGACGGAGAGTAGTGAAGAGTAGCTAAATTTGCATGTGCCCATTTCTGGTGATGGGCACATACGCAGAATAAATGTAAAAAACCATAACATATCGAGCCACTGTAGTCGAGGAATCCTCCACCCAACAAAGTTCTTATATTTTTTCCTGCTACTCTTCTACTTGTTTCAGGAAGTTTCCTTTATATAGGAGCATAAGTTTAGTCTTTATTCTGGCAAGTCTTGCCTAACAGGCTTTACCTCCATTTTTCTACCTATCACTAAAGCCTCCCTCCTCCATAAGTGGGAGCATTCCAAACTCAAAGGCTCTTTGAAAGGGCCATTTATAAGGCCAATTAAATAAATGAGCTAGGCCCATGTACCAAGGCAGACTTCTGCAGCTTCAAATATGGATGCGTTTAATTTTAAAGCAATAGATTCTTTAGAATAAGATTCCAACCTATAAAGGCCTCCTCTCTTTACCACCCCCTGCCCTTTCTCTCTCTCTCTCTCTCTCTCTCTCTCTGGACCCTTGTTTACTCCCTCCTCCCTCTCTCTGGACTCTTATTCTCTCTCTCTCTCTCTCTCTCTGCCTACTCTCTTCGCTATCT
This sequence comes from Geotrypetes seraphini, assembly GCF_902459505.1. Lineage (NCBI taxonomy): Eukaryota > Metazoa > Chordata > Amphibia > Gymnophiona > Dermophiidae > Geotrypetes > Geotrypetes seraphini. Next base: position 99,263,198 of record NC_047090.1, on the reverse strand, counting down.
CAGCCCCTATTTAGGAACCTGTCTTTTCTCTCATTCACACGAGCACAGAAGAAGCTACATAATAGAATATCTTTATGTATCTTTTATAAGCATTGCATATCTATAATATTAAGCCTATTACTACACTATGTTTTCTTTATGCAACCACTGTTGGCTGTCTTTGTCATTAATTTCACTTCCTACTGAACCTCCTGAGAATATGGGAATATGGGACCTGAAGCAGTGTGGGTAGTGCAACCACACATTTGGGAGCTCGTCTGCTGCACAGCTCCCTACACATAATTTAAATTTGGGGGGGCTCTATCTGGGTCCCTCTAGGAGACTTTCAAGCTACAGTCGGTAAGTAGAATTTAATTTTTCTTATATACACTGTGCACTAGGTATGATTATACCGAATTAGATTTTCCTTATCAAAGGGCTCTTTATTAATCTTTTATTTTTATTTTTATATGTACCGGCTTCATGGTGAATTGTCGTTATAGGATTGACAAAGTATGTTATATATCTTAAAATTTGGGTTTCATATTTGAGCTGTTCTGAAGAGAAGGCTAGAGACTCCAACTGTTTTGGATGTGGTACTCAGTTAAACAGTCACTCATTCAAGACATTACACATCTGTACTAATAACTCTTCTTTTTCTAACTTTGTGCTTTTAATTCTATTTCCTTTCAGTCTCTTCCCTGGTGAAGGACCAGTTCAGACTGGGCTGGATCTGGTAGCTGGCAACCCTGCTCATATAACATAAGAATAGCCTTACTGGGTCAGACCAATGGTTCATCAAGCCCAGTAGCCCGTTCTCACGGTGGCCAATCAAGGTCACTAGTACCAGGTCAAACCCAAGGAGTAATAACCGATCCAGGGCAAGCAGTTCCTTCTCCCATGTCTCTCTCAATAACAGACTATGGACTTTTCCTTCCGACATTAACAGAGTTGCTCGTATGGATAGATCAGTACAGTTATTAATAAAGTTAGGTCATACTTACAAATACATAGAGCAAGATTCTCAAAAATTTCCTTTAAGAACCAATGGACCGCTGTTGCAGCCATTATAAGTAATGATTTTTTTATAAAGCAGGTCATTCTGCCAGAAACGCTCATTGAGGTTGACGGAGAGTAACGAAGATTTGCTAAATTTTCATGTGCCCATTCTGGTGATGGGCACATCGCATAATCTATAATAAAATGTTAGCCGCGCATGCGCACTCTCGCCGCATGTTCACTGAGATCTGATCAGTCACGCTAGGCGAGAGTGCGCATGCGCGTTGTACGTCACCAGCCGACGATCGCCTCCACAAGGCCGCTCCCAACCAGCCGACGATCGCCTCCACAAGCCGGGACTGGGGCACAAAGAGCACCTCCTGCACTTTTACTGCCCTGATTTGCTCTGCCACTTCTCTGATGATGTCATCAGGGACGTGCCAGAGAAAATCAGGGCAGTAGAAGGACCCGAAGCAGCGTGTGAATACTGCTGCACACGCTGGAATCACCAGGTTCGTAGTCGGGACCGCGGGAAGGGAAATGGGGGTAGAGGAAACGCTAATGCTGCTGCACAGGGAAGTTGTGTGGGGGGAGGGAAATGGAGGGGGAGAGAATGCTGCTTTGGACAGACAGACAGAAGGAGGAAGGGAGACAAAGAAAAGAAGAAAGACATAGTGGCAGGGAGATACACAGAAAGACAGACAAAGGGGGCCAGGAACAGAGACAGACAGAAAGAAAGACAGCGGGAGGAAGAGAGAGACAGAAATAAAGACAGACAGACAGGCATATATTCTAGCACCCGTTAATGTAACGGGCTAAAATACTAGTAAATTGTATAAAACCATAACTAATCAAGCCGCTAAACTCGAGCAATCTTCCATCCAACAACGTTCTTATATTTTTTCTTGCTACTCTTTTACCTGTTTCAGGAAGTTTCCTTTATAGTCAGAGTAGGAGTAAGTGTAGTCTTTATGCTGGCAACTCTTGCCTACCAGGCTTTATCTCCATTTTTCTACCTATCACTAAAGCCTCCCTCCTCCATAAGTGGGAGCATTCCAAACTCAAAGGCTACACACTTAGAAAGGGCCATTTATAAGGCCAAATAAATATATGAGCAAGGCCCAAGTACCAAGGCAGACTTTTGCAGCTTCAAATATGGATGCCTTTGAATTTTAAGAACTCACAGCAATTGTACAGAAATAGTTTGAGAGAAAGAAAGGGAGGTCCATATGTAGGTGATTCTCCAAAAAACTCATGGTTAAAACAAATGGTTAAATAATTCCCAGGAGTTCAGAAAGTAAACAATCGAAAGTGTCTTTTCATTCAAGGTTTATGTAGGGGACTCCTTAGCCAATCAGCACAATCATATGTCCAAGGACATAGAGGAGGCATACAACCCAAATTGTTTAAGCTACAAATTCATTTTTTAGCTGTAAATGAATAATTAGAAGAGGCTAAGGCAGAATTGAAATATTTTAAGTCAAAATTGGCATCTCAAGAACAGGTTAATGCTGTTCCCTGCTCTGTATTAAAAAAACAAAACAAATCAGAAGTTTTGTAGCAGGGCACAAAAAAGGAAAACAGACACCTAGAGCAGGAGGATCAGATGAATACAAAGGAGGAAATTTCACTGCTATACCAGAGCAATAACCTTAGCGACAGGGAGGTTAGAGTAACCCCTGTACTTAGAGCACCAGTAACAGTTGTGCTCCAAGACTCCATGAAAGACATTGACATTAAAGGAAGAGTAGAGAAAGTTGGCCCTATTTCTTTTAACATAAATGAAAGGTGCAAATGGGCTACTGAGATCCTGATTCACGGGAGTCTAGGTATGATTATTTTGGATGAGATTTTCCTTATCAAAGGGCTCTTTTTTAATCTTTGATTTTTATTTTTACCTGTGCCTGATTTGTGGTGAATTGTCGTTATACAGGTAGGACTGTCAGAGTGTGTTATATATCTTAAAATTTGGGTTTCATATTTGAGCTGAAATGAAGAGAAGGCTAGAGAATCCAACTGTTTTGGATGTGGTACTCAGTTAAACAGTCACTCAATTAAGACATTCCACATCTGTACTAATAACTCTACTTTTTCTAACTTTGTGCTTTTAATTCTATTTCCTTTTAGTCTATGCCCTGGTGAAGGACCAGTTCAGACTGGGCTGGAACTGGTAGCTGACAACCCTGCTCCTATAACATAAGAATAACCTTACTGGGTCAGACCAATAGTACAACAAGCCCAGTAGCCCGTTCTCACGGTGGCCAATCAAGGTCCCTAGTACCTAGCCAAAACCCATGGAGTAATAACATTCCATGCTACCGATCTAGGGCAAGCATTTCCTTCTCCCATGTCTCTCTGAATAAAAGACTATGGACTTTTCCTCCAGGAAATTGTCCAAACATTTTTTTTTAAAACAGCTAAGCTATCCGTTCTTAACACAACCTCTGGCAATGCGTTTCAGAGCTTAAACTATTCTTTAAGTGAAAAATATTTTCTCCTATTGGTTTTAAAAGTATTTCCCTGTAGCTTCATCAAGTGTCCCCTAGTCTTTGTAATTTTTGATGGAGAGAAAAATCAATCCAATTTTTCTCGTTCTGCTCCACTCAGGACATTGTAACCTTCAGTCATATAACTGCAGTTATTAATTGTCATTTTAAAAGAACTTGAATTTAAAAATAATTTTTTTTTTGTAAATCTTTATTCATTTTTACATCTTACAACAAGTGTATCAATAATTGACAAATGAGATTACCGTATTTTCACGCATATAACGCGCGTGTTATACATGGTTTTACAAACCGTGCATAAACTTGTGCATTATACGCGTGAGCACGTTTTACAAATTTTTTTTACATAGTTCCCCCCCGACATCCGATTCATCCCCCCGCAGGACCGCTCGCACCCCCACCCCGAAGGACCGCTCGAACGCTCCCGCACCCCCACCCCGAAGGACTGTTCGCACTCCCACAGCCTCCCGACCCCCCTCCCCCCATCATGTAGAAGCTCCTACCGGTGTCCTGCTGCTTCCTCTTGGCGGTCCCGGCCCTTCTGTGAGCCCTGCGCCTGCGCTGCTTCTTCCGGCGGTCCCGCCCTTTCTCTGACATCAAGCCCTCTTGCTCCGCCGACTCCCCGACACGATCGGGGCAAGAGGGAGCTCAAGCCCTCTTGCCCCAGCCAACCGCGGCACCTCCGACACGATCGGGGCAAGAGGGAGCTCAAGCCCTCTTGCCCCCCAGACTCCCCGACACGATCGGGGCAAAAGGGAGCCCAAGCCCTCTTGCCCCGCCGACTCCCCAACTCCCCGACAATATCGGGCCAGGAGAGAGCCCAAGCCCTCCTGGCTCTGGCGACCCCCCCCCCCCGCTAGTTGTTCGGGCCAGGGGGAGCCCAAGTCCTCCTGGCCCTGGCGACCTCCCCCCCGCTAGTTGTTCGGGCCAGGAGGGAGGCCAAACCCTCCTGGCCACGGCGACCCCCAACCCCCACCCCGCACTACATTAAGGGCAGGAGGGATCCCAGGCCCTCCTGCCCTCGACGCAAACCCCCCTCCCCCCAACGACCGCCCCCCCAAGAACCTTCGACCGCCCCCCCCAGCCGACCCGCGACCCCCCTGGCTGACCCCCATGACACCCCCACCCCCCTTCCCCGTACCTTTGTGTAGTTGGCCGGACAGACGGGAGCCAAACCCGCCTGTCCGGCAGGCAGCCAACGACGGAATGAGGCCGGATTGGCCCATCCGTCCCAAAGCTCCGCCTTCTGGTGGGGCCTAAGGCGCCTGGGCCAATCAGAATAGGCTCGGGAGCCTTAGGTCCCTCCTGGGGGTGGGGCCTGAGGCACATGGGCCCAACCCGACCATGTGCCCAAGGCCCTGCCCCCAGGAGGGACCTATGGCTCCCGATCCTATTCTGATTGGCCCAGGCGCCTTAGGCCCCATCAGTAGGCGGAGCTATGGGACGGATGGGCCAATCCGGCCTCATTCCGTCGTTGGCTGCCAGCCGGACAGGCGGGTTTGGCTCCCGTCTGTCCGGCCAACTACACAAAGGTACGGGGAAGGTGGGTGGGGGTGACGTGGGGGTCGGCCAGGGGGGTCGCAGGTCGGCTGGGGGGCGGTCGGAGGTTCTTGGGGGGGCGGTCGTTGGGGGGAGGAGGGTTTGAGTCGAAGGGCTGGAGGGCCTGGGATCCCTCCTGCCCGTAATGTAGTGCGGGGTGGGGGTAGGGGGTCGCCGTGGCCAGGAGGGTTTGGCTCCCTCCTGGCCCGTACAACTAGGGGGGGGTCGCCAGGGCCAGGAGGACTTGGGCTCCCTCCTGGCCCGAACAACTAGCCGGGGGGGGGGGTCGCCAGAGCCAGGAGGGCTTGGGATCCCTCCTGGCCCGATATTGTCTGGGAGTTGGGGAGTCGGCGGGGCAAGAGGGCTTGAGCTCCCTTTTGCCCCAATCGTGTCGGGGAGTCAGGGGGGCAAGAGGGTTTGAGCTCCCTCTTGCCCCGATCGTGTCGGGGGTGCCGCGGTTGGCTGGGGCAAGAGGGCTTGTGCTCCCTCTTGCCCCGATCGTGTCGGGGAGTCGGCGGGGCAAGAGGGCTTGACGTCAGAGAAAGGGCGGGACCGCCGGAAGAAGCAGCGCAGGCGCAGGGCTCACAGAAGGGCCGGGACCGCCAAGAGGAAGCAGCAGGACACTGGTAGGAGCTTCTACATGATGGGGGGGGTCGTGAGGCTGTGGGGGTGCGAGCGGTCCTTCAGGGTGGGGGTGCGGGTGGGGGTGCGTGCGAGCAGTCCTTCAGGGTGGGGATGCGAGCGGTTCTGCGGGAGGGGTGAGTCGAACTTTGGGGGACATCAGGCATTCAGGGCGGGGACAGGACTTCAAGGGGGAGAGGAGAGTCGGGGCGGGCGAACGGAGAGTCGGGGTGGCCAGAGGAGAGTCGGGGCGGGCGAAAGGAGAGTCGGGCAGCATGCACGGTATACAAATTTTTTTTTACATATATTTTGGTTTCCCGTGCACTATAACCGTGTGCGCGTTTTACACGGGTGCGCGTTATCTACGTGAAAATACGGTAAATACATCACTTGAATTTCTATCCTATTTAATATTAATACATAAAATTTAACCCCTTGCCCCCACCCCTATCATAACATATAAAATCAAATATATCTTATAAAATATTCTTTTCTACTGAACCAAACATTTAATAAAATTCAGAATTCCCGCCCTCCCACCCTTCACTTGTATTGCAGATATCATGGAAAAATGGTATCAATTCATTACAATAATTTGTGAAAGGCCCCCATATCTCTTGAAATTTTTTATAATTCCCTTTTTGTACAGCTATTGTTCTCTTCATCTTATAAATGTGACACGAGTTCCACCATAAACTGTAATTAAGTCTGCTCCAATTTTTCAATTATTTGTGACATGTTGTATAGCTACTCCTGCCATAATTAATAAAAGCTTATTTGATGAAGTTTGGTTCTTTGTTCTCATTGACATCCCAAATAGGATCGTATGGTACAATAAAGCCACGGGATTCTCCAATAAACAATTTATTTGGGTCCAAATTGAATTCCAAAAGGTCAAAATAAAAGGAGCAAGCCACGCCCCACTAAAAAAATAATTTTAATTGAAAATGTATGAATTTGTGTGAGTTATTAACTCGGTGCTGTCATGTTGGGCGGTGACGCTGTTTCCCGCACTCAACCCCAACCAATTTCCTACCAATTACAAAGTGATTCCCTAGGAAAGAAATTCATCATGCTACACCTTCTGAGCAGTGACATTATTTTATTTTAATGCTGAACATTCACATTTTGTTTTAAAAATGTAAAGCCTACTACATCCAATAGTTCCGCAAGGTGTACAAGAAAACATTCACAATAAAACATGCAATTACATAGCGAGAACAGAAACAGTCAGCAAATGTTATGTTAATCAGGTTTTCTATTCCGCCTTTACCTATTCAGTTCAAGGTCGGATTACATTACAAGAGGTTGGGAAAGTAACCCAGGAAGTTACAATGGACAGTTTGACACGGACATTAACAGAGTTGCTCATATGGATAGATCAGTACAGTTATTAATAAAGTTAGGTCATACTTACAAACACATAGAGCAAGATTCTCAAAAATTTCCGTTAAGAACCGATGGAACGCTTTTGCAGCAGTTATTAGTAACGATTTTTTTATAAAGCGAGTCATTCTTCCAGAAACACTCACGCAAATGAGGTTGACGGAGAGTAGTGAAGAGTAGCTAAATTTGCATGTGCCCATTTCTGGAGATGGGCACATACGCAGAATAAGTGTAAAAAACCATAACATGTCGAGCAATCCTCCACCCAACAAAGTTCTTATATTTTTTCCTGCTACTCTTCTACTTGTTTCAGGAAGTTTCCTTTATATAGGAGCATAAGTTTAGTCTTTATTCTGGCAAGTCTTGCCTAACAGGCTTTACCTCCATTTTTCTACCTATCACTAAAGCCTCCCTCCTCCATAAGTGGGAGCATTCCAAACTCAAAGGATACACACTTAGATAGGGCCATTTATAAGGCCAAATAAATATATGAGCAAGGCCCAAGTACCAAGGCAGACTTCTGCAGCTTCAAATATGGATGCGTTTAATTTTAAAGCAATAGATTCTTTCGAATAAGATTCCAACCTATAAAGGCCTCTCTTTACCACCCCCTGCCCTTTCTCTCTCTCTCTGGACCCTTGTTTACTCCCTCCTCACTCTCTCTGGACTCTTATTGCTCTCTCTCTCTCTCTCTCTCTCTCTCTGCCTCCTCTCTTTGCCCTCACAGCCCCTATTCAGGAACCTGTCTTTTCTCTCATTCACACGAGCACAGAAGAAGCTACATAATAGAATATCTTTATGTATCTTTTATAAGCATTGCATATCTATAATATTAAGCCTATTACTACACTATGTTTTCTTTATGCAACCACTGTTGGCTGTCTTTGTCATTAATTTCACTTCCTACTGAACCTCCTGAGGATATTGAATATGGAACCGGAAGCAGTGTGGGTAGTGCAACCACACATTTGGGAGCTCGTCTGCTGCACAGCTCCCTACACATAACTTAAATTTGGGGGGGCTCTATCTGGGTCCCTCTAGGAGACTTTCAAGCTACAGTCGGTAAGTAGAATTTAATTTTTCTTATATCCACTGTGCACTAGGTATGATTATACTGAATGAGATTTTCCTTATCAAAGGGCTCTTTATTAATCTTTGATTTGTATTTTTATCTGTACCGGCTTCATGGTGAATTGTCGTTATAGGATTGACAAAGTATGTTATATATCTTAAAATTTGGGTTTCATATTTGAGCTGTTCAGAAGAGAAGGCTAGACACTCCAACTGTATTGGATGTGGTACTCAGTTAAACAGTCACTCAGTTAAGACATTCTACATCTGTACTAATATAACTCTCCTTTTTCTAACTTTGTGCTTTTAATTCTATTTCCTTTCAGTCTCTTCCCTTGTGAAGGACCAGTTCAGACTGGGCTGGAACTGGTAGCTGGCAACCCTGCTCATATAACATAAGAATAGCCTTACTGGGTCAGACCAATGGTCCATCAAGCCCAGTAGCCCGTTCTCATGGTGGCCAATCAAGGTCAGTAGTACCTAGTCAAAACCCAAGGAGTAATAACCGATCCAGGGCAAGCAGTTCCTTCTCTCATGTCTGTCTTAATAACAGACTATGGACTTTTCCTTCAGACATTAACAGAGTTGCTCGTATGGATAGATCAATATTGACGAAGTGGGTTGGGAACTGGCTTAGAGGTAGGGTTCAAAGGGTAATGGTGAACGGTACCCCCTCTGCAATGATGGAGGTGATCAGCGGGGTGCCCCAGGGCTCTGTCTTGGGCCCGATACTATTCAATATCTTTATAAGGGACTTGGCAGAAGGACTCCGAGGTAAGATAACATTATTTGCCGATGACGCCAAAATAAGCAATGTATTTGGGCAAAATAAGCAATAGATAAAAATTCAATGCCCGACAATATGATGCACGATCTACTCTTACTAGAGAACTGGTCTAGGACATGGCAGCTCGGCTTCAATGCCAAAAAATGCAAATGTTATGCACCTGGGTACTCAGAATCCATGCAGGACTTATACCCTTAATGGCGAGATCCTAACAAGAACGGTAGCAGAACGGGACTTAGGGGTGATCGTCAGTGAGGACATGAAGGCTGCCAATCAAGTGGAGCAAGCTTCTTCTAAGGCAAGACAAATCATAGGTTGCATACGCAGGGGTTTTGTCAGCCGTAAGCCTTAAGTCATTATGCCTCTGTATAGAACCATGGTGAGACCCCACCTGGAATACTGTGTGCAATTTTGGAGGCCACATTACCGTAAGGATGTGCTAAGGCTGGAATCGGTCCAGAGAATGGCCACCTGGATGGTCTCGAGACTGAAGGATCTCCCGTACAAAGAACGGTTAGATAAATTACAGCTATACTTGCTCGAGGAGCGCAGAGAGAGGGGAGACATGATCGAGACATTCAAGTATCTCACGGGCCGCATCAATGCAGAGGAGGATATCTTCTTTTTCAAGGGTCCCACAGTAACAAGAGGGCATCCGTGGAAAATCAGAGGCGAGAAACTGTGTGGTGACACCAGGAAATTCTTTTTCACCGAAAGGGTGGTTCCACTTCAGGTGATTGAGGCCAGCAGCGTGCCTGATTTTAAGGCCATATGAGATCGACACATGGGATCTATTCGCAAAGTAAAGGCAGGGGAGGGTCATTAGGGTGGGCAGACTGGATGGGCCGTGGCCCTTATCTGCCGTCAATTTCTATGTTTCTATATTTCTATACTTACAAATACATAGAGCAAGATTCTCAAAAATTTCCTTTAAGAACCAATGAACCGCTGTTGCAGCCATTATTAGTAATGATTTTTTTATAAAGCGGGTCATTCTGCCAGAAACACTCATTGAGGTTGACGGAGAGTAGCGAAGATTTGCTAAATTTCCATGTGCCCATTCTGGTGATGGGCACATCGCATAATCTATAATAATAAAATGCTAGCCGCGCATGCGCACTCTCGCCGCGTGTTCCCTGAGATCTGATCAGTCGCGCTAGGCGAGAGTGCGCATGTGCGTTGTACGTCACCAGCCGACGATCGCCTCCACAAAGCCGCTCCCAGCCAGCCAACGATCGCCTCCACAAGCCGGGACTGGGGCACAAAGAGCACCTCCTGCACTTTTACTGCCCTGATTTGCTCTGCCGCGTCTCTGATGATGTCATCAGGGACGTGCCAGAGAAAATCAGGGCAGTAGAAGGACCCGAAGCAGCGTGTGAATACTACTGCACACGCTGGAATCACCAGGTTCGTAGTCGGGACCGCGGGAAGGGAAATGGGGGTATCATTAAGAAGGGTAATACGACCAGGACGAAGGAAGTCATCATGCCGCTGTATCGTGCAATGGTACGGCCGCATCTGGAGTACTGTGTCCAGTACTGGTCGCCGTACCTCAAGAAAGACATGGCGTTACTTGAGGGAGTACAAAGAAGAGCAACCAAACTGATAAAGGGAATGGAAAATCTCCCATATTCTGACAGATTGAAGCAGTTGGGACTTTTCTCCCTGGAAAAGCGAAGACTTAGAGGAGACATGATAGAAACCTTCAAGATCCTGAAGGGCATGGAAAAAGTAGACAGGGACAGATTTTTTAAATTAAGGGGCACCACAAGTACAAGGGGGCACTTGGAGAAATTGAAAGGGGATAGGTTTAGAACAAATGCTAGGAAGTTCTTTTTCACTCAGAGGGTAGTGGACACATGGAACGCGCTTCCAGAGGCTGTTGTAGACAAGAAAACATTAAATGGTTTCAAAGAAGGTTTGGATAGATTCCTAGAAGAAAAAGGGATTGGGGGGTATAGATAGGTATAGACCATTGCTCAGACAATGGGCCTGATGGGCCGCCGCGGGAGCGGACCGCTGAGCAGGATGGACCTATGGTCTGCCTCAGCGGAGGCAACTTCTTATGTTCTTATGTTCTTATGTTCTAATGCTGCTGCACAGGGAAGTTGTGTGGGGGGAGGGAAATGGAGGAGGAGAAAATGCTGCTTTGGACAGACAGAGGGAGGAAGGGAGACAGAAAGAAAAGAAGAAAGACATAGGGGCAGGGAGATACACAGAAAGACAGACAAAGGGGGGCCAGGAACAGAGACAGACAGACAGAAAGACAGCGGGAGGAAGAGAGAGACAGAAATAAAGACAGACAGATAGGCATATTTTCTAGCACCCGTTAATGTAACGGGCTAAAATACTAGTAAATTGTATAAAACCATAACTAATCAAGCCGCTAAACTCGAGCAATCTTCCATCCAACAACGTTCTTATATTTTTTCTTGCTACTCTTTTACCTGTTTCAGGAAGTTTCCTTTATAGTCAGAGTAGGAGTAAGTGTAGTCTTTATGCTGGCAACTCTTGCCTACCAGGCTTTATCTCCATTTTTCTACCTATCACTAAAGCCTCCCTCCTCCATAAGTGGGAGCATTCCAAACTCAAAGGCTACACACTTAGAAAGGGCCATTTATAAGGCCAAATAAATATATGAGCAAGGCCCAAGTACCAAGGCAGACTTCTGCAGCTTCAAATATGGATGCCTTTGAATTTTAAGAACTCACAGCAATTGTACAGAAATAGTTTGAGAGAAAGAAAGGGAGGTCCATATGTAGGTGATTCTCCAAAAAACTCATGGTTAAAACAAATGGTTAAATAATTCCCAGGAGTTCAGAAAGTAAACAATCGAAAGTGTCTTTTCATTCAAGGTTTATGTAGGGGACTCCTTAGCCAATCAGCACAATCATATGTCCAAGGACATAGAGGAGGCATACAACCCAAATTGTTAAGCTACAAATTCAATTTTTAGCTGTAAATGAATAATTAGAAGAGGCTAAGGCAGAATTGAAATATTTTAAGTCAAAATTGGCATCTCAAGAACAGGTTAATGCTGTTCCCTGCTCTGTATTAAAAAAACAAAACAAATCAGAAGTTTTGTAGCAGGGCACAAAAAAGGAAAACAGACACCTAGAGCAGGAGGATCAGATGAATACAAAGGAGGAAATTTCACTGCTATACCAGAGCAATAACCTTAGCGACAGGGAGGTTAGAGTAACCCCTGTACTTAGAGCACCAGTAACAGTTGTGCTCCAAGACTCCATGAAAGACATTGACATTAAAGGAAGAGTAGAGAAAGTTGGCCCTATTTCTTTTAACATAAATGAAAGGTGCAAATGGGCTACTGAGATCCTGATTCACGGGAGTCTAGGTATGATTATTTTGGATGAGATTTTCCTTATCAAAGGGCTCTTTTTTAATCTTTGATTTTTATTTTTACCTGTGCCTGATTTGTGGTGAATTGTCGTTATACAGGTAGGACTGTCAGAGTGTGTTATATATCTTAAAATTTGGGTTTCATATTTGAGCTGAAATGAAGAGAAGGCTAGAGAATCCACCTGTTTTGGATGTGGTACTCAGTTAAACAGTCACTCAATTAAGACATTCCACATCTGTACTAATAACTCTACTTTTTCTAACTTTGTGCTTTTAATTCTATTTCCTTTTAGTCTATGCCCTGGTGAAGGACCAGTTCAGACTGGGCTGGAACTGGTAGCTGACAACCCTGCTCCTATAACATAAGAATAACCTTACTGGGTCAGACCAATAGTACAACAAGCCCAGTAGCCCGTTCTCACGGTGGCCAATCAAGGTCCCTAGTACCTAGCCAAAACCCATGGAGTAATAACATTCCATGCTACCGATCCAGGGCAAGCATTTCCTTCTCCCATGTCTCTCTGAATAAAAGACTATGGACTTTTCCTCCAGGAAATTGTCCAAACATTTTTTTTTAAAACAGCTAAGCTATCCGTTCTTAACACAACCTCTGGCAATGCGTTTCAGAGCTTAAACTATTCTTTAAGTGAAAAATATTTTCTCCTATTGGTTTTAAAAGTATTTCCCTGTAGCTTCATCAAGTGTCCCCTAGTCTTTGTAATTTTTGATGGAGAGAAAAATCAATCCAATTTTTCTCGTTCTGCTCCACTCAGGACATTGTAACCTTCAGTCATATAACTGCAGTTATTAATTGTCATTTTAAAAGAACTTGAATTTAAAAATAATTTTTTTTTTGTAAATCTTTATTCATTTTTACATCTTACAACAAGTGTATCAATAATTGACAAATGAGATTACCGTATTTTCACGCATATAACGCGCGTGTTATACATGGTTTTACAAACCGTGCATAAACTTGTGCATTATACGCGTGAGCACGTTTTACAAATTTTTTTTACATAGTTCCCCCCCGACATCCGATTCATCCCCCCGCAGGACCGCTCGCACCCCCACCCCGAAGGACCGCTCGAACGCTCCCGCACCCCCACCCCGAAGGACTGTTCGCACTCCCACAGCCTCCCGACCCCCCTCCCCCCATCATGTAGAAGCTCCTACCGGTGTCCTGCTGCTTCCTCTTGGCGGTCCCGGCCCTTCTGTGAGCCCTGCGCCTGCGCTGCTTCTTCCGGCGGTCCCGCCCTTTCTCTGACATCAAGCCCTCTTGCTCCGCCGACTCCCCGACACGATCGGGGCAAGAGGGAGCTCAAGCCCTCTTGCCCCAGCCAACCGCGGCACCTCCGACACGATTGGGGCAAGAGGGAGGTCAAGCCCTCTTGCCCCCCAGACTCCCCGACACGATCGGGGCAAAAGGGAGCCCAAGCCCTCTTGCCCCGCCGACTCCCCAACTCCCCGACAATATCGGGCCAGGAGAGAGCCCAAGCCCTCCTGGCTCTGGCGACCCCCCCCCCCGCTAGTTGTTCGGGCCAGGGGGAGCCCAAGTCCTCCTGGCCCTGGCGACCTCCCCCCCGCTAGTTGTTCGGGCCAGGAGGGAGGCCAAACCCTCCTGGCCACGGCGACCCCCAACCCCCACCCCGCACTACATTAAGGGCAGGAGGGATCCCAGGCCCTCCTGCCCTCGACGCAAACCCCCCTCCCCCCAACGACCGCCCCCCCAAGAACCTTCGACCGCCCCCCCCAGCCGACCCGCGACCCCCCTGGCTGACCCCCATGACACCCCCACCCCCCTTCCCCGTACCTTTGTGTAGTTGGCCGGACAGACGGGAGCCAAACCCGCCTGTCCGGCAGGCAGCCAACGACGGAATGAGGCCGGATTGGCCCATCCGTCCCAAAGCTCCGCCTTCTGGTGGGGCCTAAGGCGCCTGGGCCAATCAGAATAGGCTCGGGAGCCTTAGGTCCCTCCTGGGGGTGGGGCCTGAGGCACATGGGCCCAACCCGACCATGTGCCCAAGGCCCTGCCCCCAGGAGGGACCTATGGCTCCCGATCCTATTCTGATTGGCCCAGGCGCCTTAGGCCCCATCAGTAGGCGGAGCTATGGGACGGATGGGCCAATCCGGCCTCATTCCGTCGTTGGCTGCCAGCCGGACAGGCGGGTTTGGCTCCCGTCTGTCCGGCCAACTACACAAAGGTACGGGGAAGGTGGGTGGGGGTGACGTGGGGGTCGGCCAGGGGGGTCGCAGGTCGGCTGGGGGGCGGTCGGAGGTTCTTGGGGGGGCGGTCGTTGGGGGGAGGAGGGTTTGCGTCGAAGGGCTGGAGGGCCTGGGATCCCTCCTGCCCGTAATGTAGTGCGGGGTGGGGGTAGGGGGTCGCCGTGGCCAGGAGGGTTTGGCTCCCTCCTGGCCCGTACAACTAGGGGGGGGTCGCCAGGGCCAGGAGGACTTGGGCTCCCTCCTGGCCCGAACAACTAGCCGGGGGGGAGGTCGCCAGAGCCAGGAGGGCTTGGGCTCCCTCCTGGCCCGATATTGTCTGGGAGTTGGGGAGTCGGCGGGGCAAGAGGGCTTGGGCTCCCTTTTGCCCCGATCGTGTCGGGGAGTCAGGGGGGCAAGAGGGCTTGAGCTCCCTCTTGCCCCGATCGTGTCGGGGGTGCCGCGGTTGGCTGGGGCAAGAGGGCTTGAGCTCCCTCTTGCCCCGATCGTGTCGGGGAGTCGGCGGGGCAAGAGGGCTTGACGTCAGAGAAAGGGCGGGACCGCCGGAAGAAGCAGCACAGGCGCAGGGCTCACAGAAGGGCCGGGACCGCCAAGAGGAAGCAGCAGGACACCGGTAGGAGCTTCTACATGATGGGGGGGGGGGGTCGGGAGGCTGTGGGGGTGCGAGCGGTCCTTCAGGGTGGGGGTGCGGGTGGGAGTGCGTGCGAGCGGTCCTTCAGGGTGGGGATGCGAGCGGTTCTGCGGGGGGGTGAGTCGGACTTTGGGGGACATCAGGCATTCAGGGCGGGGACAGGACTTCAAGGGGGAGAGGAGAGTCGGGGCGGGCGAAAGGAGAGTCGGGTAGCATGCGTGGTATACAAATTTTTTTTACATATATTTTGGTTTCCCGCGCACTATAACAGTGCGCGCGTTTTACACGGGTGCACGTTATCTACGTGAAAATACGGTAAATACATCACTTGAATTTCTATCCTATTTAATATTAATACATAAAATTTAACCCCTTGCCCCCACCCGTATCATAACATATAAAATCAAATATATCTTATAAAATATTATTTTCTACTGATCCAAACATTTAATAAAATTCAGAATTCCCGCCCTCCCAACCTTCACTTGTATTGCAGATATCATGGAAAAATGGTATCTATTCATTACAATAATTTGTCAAAGGCCCCCATATCTCTTGAAATTTTTTATAATTCCCTTTTTGTACAGCTATTGTTCTCTTCATCTTATAAATGTGACACGAGTTCCACCATAAACTGTAATTAAGTCTGCTCCAATTTTTCAATTATTTGTGACATGTTGTATAGCTACTCCTGCCATAATCAATAAAAGCTTATTTGATGAAATTTGGTTCTTTGTTCTCATTGACATCCCAAATAGGATCGTATGGTACGATAAAACCACGGGATTCTCCAATAAACAATTTATTTGGGTCCAAATTGAATTCCAAAAGGTCAAAATAAAAGGAGCAAGCCACGCCCCACTAAAAAAATAATTTTAATTGAAAATGTATGAATTTGTGTGAGTTATTAACTCGGTGCTGCCATGTTAGGCGGTGACGCTGTTTCCCGCACTCAACCCCAACCAATTTCCTACCAATTACAAAGTAATTCCCTAGGGAAGAAATTCATCATGTTATACCTTCTGAGCAGTGACATTATTTTATTTTAATGCTGAACAGTCACATTTTGTTTTAAAAATGTAAAGCCTACTACATCCAATAGTTCCGCAAGGTGTACAAGAAAACATTCACAATAAAACATGCAATTACATAGCGAGAACAGAAATAGTCAGCAAATGTTATGTTAATCAGGTTTTCTATTCCGCCTTTACCTATTCAGTTCAAGGTCGGATTACATTACAAGAGGTTGGGAAAGTAACCCAGGAAGTTACAATGGACAGTTTGACACGGACATTAACAGAGTTGCTCGTATGGATAGATCAGTACAGTTATTAATAAAGTTAGGTCATACTTACAAACACATAGAGCAAGATTCTCAAAAATTTCCGTTAAGAACCAATGGAACGCTTTTGCAGCAGTTATTAGTAACGATTTTTTTATAAAGCGAGTCATTCTTCCAGAAACACTCACGCAAATGAGGTTGACGGAGAGTAGTGAAGAATAGCTAAATTTGCATGAGCCCATTTCTGGAGATGGGCACATACGCTGAATAAATGTAAAAAACCATAACATGTCGAGCAATCCTCCACCCAACAAAGTTCTTATATTTTTTCCTGCTACTCTTCTACCTGTTTCAGGAAGTTTCCTTTATATAGGAGCATAAGTTTAGTCTTTATTATGGCAAGTCTTGCCTAACAGGCTTTACCTCCATTTTTCTACCTATCACTAAAGCCTCCCTCCTCCATAAGTGGGAGCATTCCAAACTCAAAGGATACACATTTAGATAGGGCCATTTATAAGGCCAAATAAATATATGAGCAAGGCCCAAGTACCAAGGCAGACTTCTGCAGCTTCAAATATGGATGCGTTTAATTTTAAAGCAATAGTTGCGTTTAATTTTAAAGCAATAGTTTCTTTCGAATAAGATTCCAACCTATAAAGGCCTCCTTTCTTTTCCACCCCCTGCCCTCTCTCTCTCTCTCTCTGGACCCTTGTTTACTCCCTCCTCCCTCTCTCTGGACTCTTATTCTCTCTCTCTCTCTCTCTCTGCCTACTCTCTTCGCCCTCTCAGCCCCTATTTAGGAACCTGTCTTTTCTCTCATTCACACGAGCACAGAAGAAGCTACATAATAGAATATCTTTATGTATCTTTTATAAGCATTGCATATCTATAATATTAAGTCTATTACTACACTATGTTT
Organism: Geotrypetes seraphini; assembly: GCF_902459505.1. Taxonomy (NCBI): domain Eukaryota; kingdom Metazoa; phylum Chordata; class Amphibia; order Gymnophiona; family Dermophiidae; genus Geotrypetes; species Geotrypetes seraphini. Next base: position 99,245,894 of record NC_047090.1, on the reverse strand, counting down.
TCTTTATGCAACCACTGTTGGCTGTCTTTGTCATTAATTTCACTTCCTACTGAACCTCCTGAGAATATGGGAATATGGGACCTGAAGCAGTGTGGGTAGTGCAACCACACATTTGGGAGCTCGTCTGCTGCACAGCTCCCTACACATAATTTAAATTTGGGGGGGCTCTATCTGGGTCCCTCTAGGAGACTTTCAAGCTACAGTCGGTAAGTAGAATTTAATTTTTCTTATATACACTGTGCACTAGGTATGATTATACCGAATTAGATTTTCCTTATCAAAGGGCTCTTTATTAATCTTTGATTTTTATTTTTATATGTACCGACTTCATGGTGAATTGTCGTTATAGGATTGACAAAGTATGTTATATATCTTAAAATTTGGGTTTCATATTTGAGCTGTTCTGAAGAGAAGGCTAGAGACTCCAACTGTTTTGGATGTGGTACTCAGTTAAACAGTCACTCATTCAAGACATTACACATCTGTACTAATAACTCTTCTTTTTCTAACTTTGTGCTTTTAATTCTATTTCCTTTCAGTCTCTTCCCTGGTGAAGGACCAGTTCAGACTGGGCTGGATCTGGTAGCTGGCAACCCTGCTCATATAACATAAGAATAGCCTTACTGGGTCAGACCAATGGTTCATCAAGCCCAGTAGCCCGTTCTCACGGTGGCCAATCAAGGTCACTAGTACCAGGTCAAACCCAAGGAGTAATAACCGATCCAGGGCAAGCAGTTCCTTCTCCCATGTCTCTCTCAATAACAGACTATGGACTTTTCCTTCCGACATTAACAGAGTTGCTCGTATGGATAGATCAATATAGTTATTAATAAAGTTAGGTCATACTTACAAATACCGTATTTTCACGCAAATAACGCGCACCCGTATAAAACGCGCACACGGGTATAGCGCGCAGAAATCACGATGATATGTTCAAAAACCTTGGTATACCGCGCTCACCGGTATACCGCGCATGCTGCCCGACTCTCCGTTCACCCCCCCCTGACTTCCGTGCACTGCCCTGACTTTCCGTGCGCTGTCCCGACTCTCCGTTCACCCCCCCTGACTTCCGTGCACTGCCTGTCCCCCCTTGAAGGTCTGCCTGTCCCCCCTTGAAGGTCTGCCTGTCCCCCCTTGAAGGCCTGTCCCCCCTTGAAGTCCTGTCCCCCCTTGAAGGTCTGCCTGTCCCCCCTTGAAGTCCTGTCCCCCCTTGAAGGTCTGCCTGTCCCCCTTTGAAGGTCTGCCTGTTCCCCCTTGAAGTCCTGTCCCCACTTGAAGGTCTGTCCCCATCCTGAAAGCCTGATGCCCCCCCCCGACGTCCGATTCATCCCCCCCGGCAGGACCATTCGCACCCCCACCCCGAAGGACCGCCGACTCCCCGACAATATCGGGCCAGGAGGGAGCCCAAACCCTCCTGGCCACGGCGACCCCCTACCCCCACCCCGCACTACATTACGGGCAGGAGGGATCCCAGGCCCTCCTGCCCTCGACGCAAACCCCCCTCCCTCCAACGACCGCCCCCCCCAAGAACCTCCGACCGCCCCCCCAGCCGACCCGCGACCCCCCTGGCCGACCCCCACGACACCCCCACCCCCCTTCCCCGTACCTTTGGTAGTTGGCCGGACAGACGGGAGCCAAACCCGCCTGTCCGGCAGGCAGCCTGTCCGGCAGGCAGCCAACGACGGAATGAGGCCGGATTGGCCCATCCGTCCCAAAGCTCCGCCTCCCGTCTGTCCGGCCAACTACCAAAGGTACGGGGAAGGGGGGTGGGGGTGTCGTGGGGGTCGGCCAGGGGGGTCGCGGGTCGGCTGGGGGGGCGGTCGGAGGTTCTTGGGGGGGGCGGTCGTTGGGGGGGAGGGGGGTTTGCGTCGAGGGCAGGAGGGCCTGGGATCCCTCCTGCCCGTAATGTAGTGCGGGGTGGGGGTAGGGGGTCGCCGTGGCCAGGAGGGTTTGGGCTCCCTCCTGGCCCGATATTGTCGGGGAGTCGGCCGGGCAAGAGGGCTTGGGCTCCCTCTTGCTCCGATCGTGGATGCGGGTGCGGGTGGGAGCGCGTGCGAGCGGTCGTTCGGGGTGGGGGTGCGAGCGGTCCTGCTGGGGGGGGTGAATTGGGCGTCGGGCGGGGGTGGGTGTTTAAAAACTTTTGTATACCGCGCTCACGCATATAACGCGCGAGGGGTATGTGCGGTAGGTAAAAACGCATATAACGCGCGCGTTATATGCGTGAAAATACGGTACATAGAGCAAGATTCTCAAAAATTTCCTTTAAGAACAAATGGACCGCTGTTGCAGCCATATTAAGTAATGATTTTTTTATAAAGCGGGTCATTCTGCCAGAAACGCTCATTGAGGTTGACGGAGAGTAGCGAAGATTTGCTAAATTTTCATGTGCCCATTCTGGTGATGGGCACATCGCATAATCTATAATAAAATGTTAGCCGCGCATGCGCACTCTCGCCGCGTGTTCCCTGAGATCTGATCAGTCACACTAGGCGAGAGTGCGCATGCGCGTTGTACGTCACCAGCCGACGATCGCCTCCACAAGGCCGCTCCCAACCAGCCGACGATCGCCTCCACAAGCCGGGACTGGGGCACAAAGTGCACCTCCTGCACTTTTACTGCCCTGATTTGCTCTGCCACGTCTCTGATGATGTCATCAGGGACGTGCCAGAGAAAATCAGGGCAGTAGAAGGACCCGAAGAAGCGTGTGAATACTGCTGCACACGCTGGAATCACCAGGTTCATAGTCGGGACCGCGGGAAGGGAAATGGGGGTAGAGGAAACGCTAATGCTGCTGAACAGGGAAGTTGTGTGGGGGGAGGGAAATTGAGGGGGAGAGAATGCTGCTTTGGACAGACAGACAGACAGACAGAAGGAGGAAGGGAGACAAAGAAAAGAAGAAAGACATAGTGGCAGGGAGATACACAGAAAGACAGACAAAGGGGGCCAGGAACAGAGACAGACAGACAGAAAGACAGCGGGAGGAAGAGAGAGACAGAAATAAAGACAGACAGACAGGCATATTTTCTAGCACCCGTTAATGTAACGGGCTAAAATACTAGTAAATTGTATAAAACCATAACTAATCAAGCCGCTAAACTCGAGCAATCTTCCATCCAACAAAGTTCTTATATTTTTTCTTGCTACTCTTTTACCTGTTTCAGGAAGTTTCCTTTATAGTCAGAGTAGGAGTAAGTGTAGTCTTTATGCTGGCAACTCTTGCCTAACAGGCTTTATCTCCATTTTTCTACCTATCACTAAAGCCTCCCTCCTCCATAAGTGGGAGCATTCCAAACTCAAAGGCTACACACTTAGAAAGGGCCATTTATAAGGCCAAATAAATATATGAGCAAGGCCCAAGTACCAAGGCAGACTTTTGCAGCTTCAAATATGGATGCCTTTGAATTTTAAGAACTCACAGCAATTGTACAGAAATAGTTTGAGAGAAAGAAAGGGAGGTCCATATGTAGGTGATTCTCCAAAAAACTCATGGTTAAAACAAATGGTTAAATAATTCCCAGGAGTTCAGAAAGTAAACAATCGAAAGTGTCTTTTCATTCAAGGTTTATGTAGGGGACTCCTTAGCCAATCAGCACAATCATATGTCCAAGGACATAGAGGAGGCATACAACCCAAATTGTTTAAGCTACAAATTCATTTTTTAGCTGTAAATGAATAATTAGAAGAGGCTAAGGCAGAATTGAAATATTTTAAGTCAAAATTGGCATCTCAAGAACAGGTTAATGCTATTCCCTGCTCTGTATTAAAAAAACAAAACAAATCAGAAGTTTTGTAGCAGGGCACAAAAAAGGAAAACAGACACCTAGAGCAGGAGGATCAGATGAATACAAGGAAGAAATTTCACTGCTATACCCCTTTTAGAGTAACCCCTGTACTTAGAGCACCAGTAACAGTTGTGCTCCAAGACTCCATGAAAGACATTGACATTAAAGGAAGAGTAGAGAAAGTTGGCCCTATTTCTTTTAACATAAATGAAAGGTGCAAATGGGCTACTGAGATCCTGATTCACGGGAGTCTAGGTATGATTATTTTGGATGAGATTTTCCTTATCAAAGGGCTCTTTTTTAATCTTTGATTTTTATTTTTACCTGTGCCTGCTTCGTGGTGAATTGTCGTTATACAGGTAGGACTGTCAGAGTGTGTTATATATCTTAAAATTTGGGTTTCATATTTGAGCTGAAATGAAGAGAAGGCTAGAGAATCCAACTGTTTTGGATGTGGTACTCAGTTAAACAGTCACTCAATTAAGACATTCCACATCTGTACTAATAACTCTACTTTTTCTAACTTTGTGCTTTTAATTCTATTTCCTTTTAGTCTATGCCCTGGTGAAGGACCAGTTCAGACTGGGCTGGAACTGGTAGCTGACAACCCTGCTCCTATAACATAAGAATAACCTTACTGGGTCAGACCAATAGTACAACAAGCCCAGTAGCCCGTTCTCACGGTGGCCAATCAAGGTCCCTAGTACCTAGCCAAAACCCATGGAGTAATAACATTCCATGCTACCGATCCAGGGCAAGCATTTCCTTCTCCCATGTCTCTCTGAATAAAAGACTATGGACTTTTCCTCCAGGAAATTGTCCAAACATTTTTTTTTTAAAACAGCTAAGCTATCCGTTCTTAACACAACCTCTGGCAATGCGTTTCAGAGCTTAAACTATTCTTTAAGTGAAAAATATTTTCTCCTATTGGTTTTAAAAGTATTTCCCTGTAGCTTCATCAAGTGTCCCCTAGTCTTTGTAATTTTTGACGGAGAGAAAAATCAATCCAATTTTTCTCGTTCTGCTCCACTCAGGACTTTGTAACCTTCAGTCATATAACTGCAGTTATTATTAATTGTCATTTTAAAAGAAGTTGAATTTAAAAATAATTTTTTTTTTGTAAATCTTTATTCATTTTTACATCTTACAACAAGTGTATCAATAATTGACAAATGAGATTACCGTATTTTCACGCATATAACGCGCGTGTTATACATGGTTTTACAAACCGTGCATAAACTTGTGCATTATACGCGTGAGCGCGTTTTACAAATTTTTTTTACATAGTTTCCCCCCGACATCCGATTCATCCCCCCGCAGGACCGCTCGCACCCCCACCCCGAAGGACCGCTCGCACGCTCCCGCACCCCCACCCCGAAGGACTGTTCGCACTCCCACAGCCTCCCGACCCCCCACCCCCCATCATGTAGAAGCTCCTACCGGTGTCCTGCTGCTTCCTCTTGGCGGTCCCGGCCCTTCTGTGAGCCCTGCGCCTGCGCTGCTTCTTCCGGCGGTCCCGCCCTTTCTCTGACATCAAGCCCTCTTGCTCCGCCGACTCCCCGACACGATCGGGGCAAGAGGGAGCTCAAGCCCTCTTGCCCCAGCCAACCACGGCACCCCCGACACGATCGGGGCAAGAGGGAGCTCAAGCCCTCTTGCCCCCCAGACTCCCCGACACGATCGGGGCAAAAGGGAGCCCAAGCACTCTTGCCCCGCCGACTCCCCAACTCCCCGACAATATCGGGCCAGGAGAAAGCCCAAGCCCTCCTGGCTCTGGCGACCCCCCCCCCGCTAGTTGTTCGGGCCAGGGGGAGCCCAAGTCCTCCAGGCCCTGGCGACCTCCCCCCCGCTAGTTGTTCGGGCCAGGAGGGAGGCCAAACCCTCCTGGCCACGGCGACCCCCAACCCCCACCCCGTACTACATTAAGGGCAGGAGGGATCCCAGGCCCTCCTGCCCTCGACGCAAACCCCCCTCCCCCCAACGACCGCCCCCCCAAGAACCTTCGACCGCCCCCCCAGCCGACCCGCGACCCCCCTGGCTGACCCCCACGACACCCCCACCCCCCTTCCCCGTACCTTTGTGTAGTTGGCCGGACAGACGGGAGCCAAACCCGCCTGTCCGGCAGGCAGCCAACGACAGAATGAGGCCGGATTGGCCCATCCGTCCCAAAGCTCCGCCTTCTGGTGGGGCCTAAGGCGCCTGGGCCAATCAGAATAGGCTCTGGAGCCTTAGGTCCCTCCTGGGGGTGGGGCCTGAGACACATGGGCCCAACCCGACCATGTGCCCAAGGCCCCGCCCCCAGGAGGGACCTATGGCTCCCGATCCTATTCTGATTGGCCCAGGCGCCTTAGGCCCCACCAGTAGGCGGAGCTTTGGGACGGATGGGCCAATCCAGCCTCATTCCGTCGTTGGCTGCCAGCCGGACAGGCGGGTTTGGCTCCCGTCTGTCCGGCCAACTACACAAAGGTACGGGGAAGGTGGGTGGGGGTGTCGTGGGGGTCGGCCAGGGGGGTCGCGGGTCGGCTGGGGGGCGGTCGGAGGTTCTTGGGGGGGTAGTCGTTGGGGGGAGGAGGGTTTGCGTCGAGGGCAGGAGGGCCTGGGATACCTCCTGCCCGTAATGTAGTGCGGGGTGGGGGTAGGGGGTCGCCGTGGCCAGGAGGGTTTGGCTCCCTCCTGGACCGAACAACTAGCCGGGGGGGCGGGTCGCCAGAGCCAGGAGGGCTTGGGCTCCCTCCTGGCCCGATATTGTCTGGGAGTTGGGGAGTCGGCGGGGCAAGAGGGCTTAGGCTCCCTTTTGCCCCGATCGTGTCGGGGAGTCAGGGGGGCAAGAGGGCTTGAGCTCCCTCTTGCCCCGATCATGTCGGGGGTGCCGCGGTTGGCTGGGGCAAGAGGGCTTGAGCTCCCTCTTGCCCCGATCGTGTCGGGGAGTCGGTGGGGCAAGAGGGCTTGACGTCAGAGAAAGGGCGGGACCGCCGGAAGAAACAGCGCAGGCGCAGGGCTCACAGAAGGGCCGGGACCGCCAAGAGGAAGCAGCAGGACACCGATAGGAGCTTCTACATGATGGGGGGGGGGGTCGGGAGACTGTGGGGGTGCGAGCGGTCCTTCAGGGGGGGGGTGCGGGTGGGAGTGCGTGCGAGCGGTCCTTCAGGGTGGGGATGCGAGCGGTTCTGCGGGGGGGTGAGTCGAACTTTGGGGGACATCAGGCAATCAGGGCGGGGACAGGACTTCAAGGGGGAGAGGAGAGTCGGGGCGGGCGAACGGAGAGTCGGGGTGGCCAGAGTAGAGTCGGGGCGGGCGAAAGGAGAGTCGGGCAGCATGCGCGGTATACAAATTTTTTTTACATATATTTTGGTTTCCCGCACACTATAACCGTGTGCGCGTTTTACACGGGTGCGCGTTATCTATGTGAAAATACGGTAAATACATCACTTGAATTTCTATCCTATTTAATATTAATACATAAAATTTAACCCCTTGCCCACACCCGTATCATAACATATAAAATCAAATATATCTTATAAAATATTATTTTCTACTGATCCAAACATTTAATAAAATTCAGAATTCCCGCCCTCCCACCCTTCACTTGTATTGCAGATATCATGGAAAAATGGTATCTATTCATTACAATAATTTGTCAAAGGCCCCCATATCTCTTGAAATTTTTTATAATTCCCTTTTTGTACAGCTATTGTTCTCTTCATCTTATAAATGTGACACGAGTTCCACCATAAACTGTAATTATGTCTGCTCCAATTTTTCAATTATTTGTGACATGTTGTATAGCTACTCCTGCCATAATCAATAAAAGCTTACCGTATTTGATGAAATTTGGTTCTTTGTTCTCATTGACATCCCAAATAGGATCGTATGGTACGATAAAGCCACGGGATTCTCCAATAAACAATTTATTTGGGTCCAAATTGAATTCCAAAAGGTCAAAATAAAAGGAGCAAGCCACGCCCCACTAAAAAAATAATTTTAATTGAAAATGTATGAATTTGTGTGAGTTATTAACTCGGTGCTGCCATGTTAGGCGGTGACGCTGTTTCCCGCACTCAACCCCAACCAATTTCCTACCAATTACAAAGTAATTCCCTAGGGAAGAAATTCATCATGTTATACCTTCTGAGCAGTGACATTATTTTATTTTAATGCTGAACAGTCACATTTTGTTTTAAAAATGTAAAGCCTACTACATCCAATAGTTCCGCAAGGTGTACAAGAAAACATTCACAATAAAACATGCAATTACATAGCGAGAACAGAAATAGTCAGCAAATGTTATGTTAATCAGGTTTTCTATTCCGCCTTTACCTATTCAGTTCAAGGTCGGATTACATTACAAGAGGTTGGGAAAGTAACCCAGGAAGTTACAATGGACAGTTTGACACGGACATTAACAGAGTTGCTCATATGGATAGATCAGTACAGTTATTAATAAAGTTAGGTCATACTTACAAACACATAGAGCAAGATTCTCAAAAATTTCCGTTAAGAACCGATGGAACGCTTTTGCAGCAGTTATTAGTAACGATTTTTTTTATAAAGCGAGTCATTCTTCCAGAAACACTCACGCAAATGAGGTTGACGGAGAGTAGTGAAGAGTAGCTAAATTTGCATGTGCCCATTTCTGGAGATGGGCACATACGCAGAATAAGTGTAAAAAACCATAACATGTCGAGCAATCCTCCACCCAACAAAGTTCTTATATTTTTTCCTGCTACTCTTCTACTTGTTTCAGGAAGTTTCCTTTATATAGGAGCATAAGTTTAGTCTTTATTCTGGCAAGTCTTGCCTAACAGGCTTTACCTCCATTTTTCTACCTATCACTAAAGCCTCCCTCCTCCATAAGTGGGAGCATTCCAAACTCAAAGGATACACACTTAGATAGGGCCATTTATAAGGCCAAATAAATATATGAGCAAGGCCCAAGTACCAAGGCAGACTTCTGCAGCTTCAAATATGGATGCGTTTAATTTTAAAGCAATAGATTCTTTCGAATAAGATTCCAACCTATAAAGGCCTCCTCTCTTTACCACCTCCTGCCCTCTCTCTCTCTCTCTCTCTGGACCCTTGTTTACTCCCTCCTCCCTCTCTCTGGACTCTTATTCTCCCTCACTCTCTCTCTCTCTCTCTCTGCCTACTCTCTTCGCCCTCTCAGCCCCTATTTAGGAACCTGTCTTTTCTCTCATTCACACGAGCACAGAAGAAGCTACATAATAGAATATCTTTATGTATCTTTTATAAGCATTGCATATCTATAATATTAAGTCTATTACTACACTATGTTTTCTTTATGCAACCACTGTTGGCTGTCTTTGTCATTAATTTCACTTCCTACTGAACCTCCTGAGAATATGGGAATATGGGACCTGAAGCAGTGTGGGTAGTGCAACCACACATTTGGGAGCTCGTCTGCTGCACAGCTCCCTACACATAATTTAAATTTGGGGGGGCTCTATCTGGGTCCCTCTAGGAGACTTTCAAGCTACAGTCGGTAAGTAGAATTTAATTTTTCTTATATACACTGTGCACTAGGTATGATTATACCGAATTAGATTTTCCTTATCAAAGGGCTCTTTATTAATCTTTTATTTTTATTTTTATATGTACCGGCTTCATGGTGAATTGTCGTTATAGGATTGACAAAGTATGTTATATATCTTAAAATTTGGGTTTCATATTTGAGCTGTTCTGAAGAGAAGGCTAGAGACTCCAACTGTTTTGGATGTGGTACTCAGTTAAACAGTCACTCATTCAAGACATTACACATCTGTACTAATAACTCTTCTTTTTCTAACTTTGTGCTTTTAATTCTATTTCCTTTCAGTCTCTTCCCTGGTGAAGGACCAGTTCAGACTGGGCTGGATCTGGTAGCTGGCAACCCTGCTCATATAACATAAGAATAGCCTTACTGGGTCAGACCAATGGTTCATCAAGCCCAGTAGCCCGTTCTCACGGTGGCCAATCAAGGTCACTAGTACCAGGTCAAACCCAAGGAGTAATAACCGATCCAGGGCAAGCAGTTCCTTCTCCCATGTCTCTCTCAATAACAGACTATGGACTTTTCCTTCCGACATTAACAGAGTTGCTCGTATGGATAGATCAGTACAGTTATTAATAAAGTTAGGTCATACTTACAAATACATAGAGCAAGATTCTCAAAAATTTCCTTTAAGAACCAATGGACCGCTGTTGCAGCCATTATAAGTAATGATTTTTTTATAAAGCAGGTCATTCTGCCAGAAACGCTCATTGAGGTTGACGGAGAGTAGCGAAGATTTGCTAAATTTTCATGTGCCCATTCTGGTGATGGGCACATCGCATAATCTATAATAAAATGTTAGCCGCGCATGCGCACTCTCGCCGCGTGTTCACTGAGATCTGATCAGTGACGCTAGGCGAGAGTGCGCATGCGCGTTGTACGTCACCAGCCGACGATCGCCTCCACAAGGCCGCTCCCAACCAGCCGACGATCGCCTCCACAAGCCGGGACTGGGGCACAAAGAGCACCTCCTGCACTTTTACTGCCCTGATTTGCTCTGCCACTTCTCTGATGATGTCATCAGGGACGTGCCAGAGAAAATCAGGGCAGTAGAAGGACCCGAAGCAGCGTGTGAATACTGCTGCACACGCTGGAATCACCAGGTTCGTAGTCGGGACCGCGGGAAGGGAAATGGGGGTAGAGGAAACGCTAATGCTGCTGCACAGGGAAGTTGTGTGGGGGGAGGGAAATGGAGGGGGAGAGAATGCTGCTTTGGACAGACAGACAGAAGGAGGAAGGGAGACAAAGAAAAGAAGAAAGACATAGTGGCAGGGAGATACACAGAAAGACAGACAAAGGGGGCCAGGAACAGAGACAGACAGAAAGAAAGACAGCGGGAGGAAGAGAGAGACAGAAATAAAGACAGACAGACAGGCATATATTCTAGCACCCGTTAATGTAACGGGCTAAAATACTAGTAAATTGTATAAAACCATAACTAATCAAGCCGCTAAACTCGAGCAATCTTCCATCCAACAACGTTCTTATATTTTTTCTTGCTACTCTTTTACCTGTTTCAGGAAGTTTCCTTTATAGTCAGAGTAGGAGTAAGTGTAGTCTTTATGCTGGCAACTCTTGCCTACCAGGCTTTATCTCCATTTTTCTACCTATCACTAAAGCCTCCCTCCTCCATAAGTGGGAGCATTCCAAACTCAAAGGCTACACACTTAGAAAGGGCCATTTATAAGGCCAAATAAATATATGAGCAAGGCCCAAGTACCAAGGCAGACTTTTGCAGCTTCAAATATGGATGCCTTTGAATTTTAAGAACTCACAGCAATTGTACAGAAATAGTTTGAGAGAAAGAAAGGGAGGTCCATATGTAGGTGATTCTCCAAAAAACTCATGGTTAAAACAAATGGTTAAATAATTCCCAGGAGTTCAGAAAGTAAACAATCGAAAGTGTCTTTTCATTCAAGGTTTATGTAGGGGACTCCTTAGCCAATCAGCACAATCATATGTCCAAGGACATAGAGGAGGCATACAACCCAAATTGTTAAGCTACAAATTCAATTTTTAGCTGTAAATGAATAATTAGAAGAGGCTAAGGCAGAATTGAAATATTTTAAGTCAAAATTGGCGTCTCAAGAACAGGTTAATGCTGTGCCCTGCTCTGTATTAAAGAAACAAAACAAATCAGAAGTTTTGTAGCAGGGCACAAAAAAGGAAAACAGACACCTAGAGCAGGAGGATCAGATGAATACAAAGGAGGAAATTTCACTGCTATACCAGAGCAATACCCTTAGCGACAGGGAGGTTAGAGTAACCCCTGTACTTAGAGCACCAGTAACAGTTGTGCTGCAACACTCCATGAAAGACAGTGACATTAAAGGAAGAGTAGAGAAAGTTGGCCCTATTTCTTTTAACATAAATGAAAGGTGCAAATGGGCTACTGAGATCCTGATTCACGGGAGTCTAGGTATGATTATTTTGGATGAGATTTTACTTATCAATGGGCTCTTATTAATCTTTGATTTTTTATTTTTACCTGTGCCTGCTTCGTGGTGAATTGTTATTATACAGGTAGGACTGTCAGAGTGTGTTATATATCTTAAAATTTGGGTTTCATATTTGAGCTGTAATGAAGAGAAGGCTAGAGAATCCAACTGTTTTGGATGTGGTACTCAGTTAAACAGTCACTCAATTAAGACATTCTACATCTGTACTAATAACTCTCCCTTTTCTAACTTTGTGCTTTTAATTCTATTTCCTTTCAGTCTCTTCCTTGGTGAAGGACCAGTTCAGACTGGGCTGGAACTGGTAGCTGGCAACTCTGCTCATATAACATAAGAATAGCCTTACAGGGTCAGAGCAATGGTCCATCAAGCCCTGTAGCCTGTTCTCACGGTGGCCAATCAAGGTCACTAGTACCTGGCCAAAACACATGGAGTAATAACCGCTCCAGGGCAAGCAGTTCCTTCTCCCATGTCTCTCTCAATAACAGACTATGGACTTTTCCTTCAGACATTAACAGAGTTGCCATATGGATAGATCAATATAGTTATTAATAAAGTTAGGTACATAGAGCAAGATTCTCAAAAATTTCCATTAAAAACCAATGGACCACTGTGTTGCAGCCGTTATTAGTAATGATTTTTTTATAAAGCGGGTCATTCTGCCAGAAACGCTTATGGAAATGAGGTTGACGGAGAGTTGCGAAGATTCGCTAAATTTCCATGTGCCCATTTCTGGTGATGGGAACATCGCAGAATAAATGTAAAACACCATAACTAATCAAGCCACCGTAGTAGAGCAATCCTCCATCCAACAACGTTCTTATATTTTTTCCTGCTACTCTTCTACCTCTTTCAGGAAGTTTCCTTTATAGTCAGAGTAGGAGTAAGTGTAGTCTTTATGCTGGCAACTCTTGCCTAACAGGCTTTACCTCCATTTTTCTATCTATCACTAAAGCCTCCCTCCTCCATAAGTGGGAGCATTCCAAACTCAAAGGCTCTTTGAAAGGGCCATTTATAAGGCCAATTAAATAAATGAGCTAGGCCCATGTACCAAGGCAGACTTCTGCAGCTTCAAATATGGATGCCTTTGATTTTTAAGAACTCACAGATCATTTATTGTTTTATTGTCCATTAAGGCTTTTTGGGAGTCTATTTGGGATCAAATAAATTGTTAGAGTACCATGTAGCATTGTCATATGACACAATTTTATTTGGCATGACTATGAGAACTAAATGTCAAATATCTTTTATTGATATTAACAGGAGTTGCCATCCAACAAATAACACATAATTGGAAGGACTGTAGAAGACTGAATTATTGTTTTTGGTGGTCTTCAGTTTGTCATGTGTATAAAATGGAAAGAGCGTTGGCTGTTCAAAAAGGTTATTATAATAAATTTAAGGATGTGTGGGGACCTTTATTAAATTATAGTAATGAATAAGTTACACTTTTCCCAATCTTAATACACATGTGGATTTTGGGGGGGGGGGGATTTCTTGTTTTTCCATTAAGAATATATAGATGATTGTCGTAAGATATTATTTTTATGTGGTATATATTAGTTGTATATGAATTTGGGAGGGGGGTGGGGGTTAAATCTTCTTGGTGTATGATATTGAAAATTTTTCAAGTGATGTTGTATTATATTTGGTTGATATTTACTGTACACTTGATGTAAGTTTAAAAATGAATAAAGAAATTACTAAAAAAAAAAAAAGAACTCACAGTAATTGTACAGAAATAGTTTAAGAGAAAGAAAGGGAGGTCCATATGTAGGTGATTTTTCAAAAAACACATTGTACTATATTCAAAAACAAATGGTTAAATTATTCCCAGGAGTTCAGAAAGTAAACAATCGAAAATGTCTTTCATTCAAGGTTTATGTAGGGGACTCCTTAGCCAATCAGCGCAATCATATGTCCAAGGATATAGATGAGGCACACGAACCCAAATTGTTTAAGCTACAAATTCAATTATTAGCTGTAAATGAACAATTAGAATTGAAATATTTTAAGTCAAAATTGGCCTCACAGGGACAGGTTAATGCTGTGCCCTGCTCTGTATTAAAGAAACAAAACAACACAGAAGTTTTTGTAGAAGGGCAGAAAAAAGGGGGAAAAAAACAGACACACAGAGCAGGAGGATCAGATGAACACAAAGGAGGAAATTTCACTGCTATACCAGAGCAATACCCATAGCTACAGAAAGGTTAGAGTAACCCCTGTACTTAAAGCACTAGTAACAGTTGTGCTGCAAGACTCCATGAAAGACACTGACATTGAAAGAAGAGTAGAGAAGTTGGTCCTATGCCTTTTGACATAAATGAATGGTACAAATGGGCTACTGATATCCTGATTTACTGGGGTCTAGGGAAACACAAAAGGAAAAATTCACATTTTGATAAGCTTATGCACCTAGAGTGTCTAGTCAATTGTGAAATTACTTGACAATTTTAAGTCTTTACTTCAAATACAGAGAGGAGAGGAGAATAATCTGTTTTACAAAGCATCTTTACATACTGATATATATATTTCCTAACAGGGACATCTTAGTTCAATATCGGTAATCCCAGCTCTTCTTACTACTAATATATTCACAAGAGCACAGAAGAAGCTACATAATAGAATATCTTTATGTATCGTTCTTTTATAAGCATTGCATAGCTGTAATATTAAGCCTATTACTACACAGAGACCGAGGAGGAGTCTTTTCAGACAGACCCGACACCCGAGCCGATCCCCCCAAAGGGATCTGAGGAGGAGGATGAGCCCCGAGAACCCAGCTGATTCCTCCAAAGGGAGACCCCACCCGACGAGGAGACCAACAGACTGGAGGAGCCGGCCTGAAACCTGCCCCTGAGCCGAGGAGGAGGACTGTCATCCGACTGAGCCTAAAGGCCCTGACAGAGACCCGAGGACTTGAGGAGCATTTAGAGCACCGAGAGCAGGAGGGAGACCTCAACCCACCCGACGAGATCAACAGACTGGAGGAACTGGCCTGAGCCCTGCCCCTGAGCCGAGGAGGAGGAGGACCATCACTCGACTGAGTCCAAAGGCCCCGACAGAGAAACCCGAGGACCAGAGGAGCATTTATAGCACCTAGAGCAGGAGGACCACCTCACGTCACCTGACCTGACCAGAGCCACGAGTCGAGGAGGAGACCGAGATTAGGTAAAAAATTTATGGGTTTCTTTTGTAAAGCTTTGTTTTTTGCTTATTGTTTGTTATTTTTATTAACACACCTGAAATGCGTTTCCCTTTCAGCACATATTTATGCCTAAATGTTTTTTATGATATATTATTATTCATTACTTTTATGTCTCAGTATTTGTATTACATTTATATACTGTACATATCTTTATATGTTCGTATTTGTATATTTTTATACTTGGATGTCCTTTATTTTATTATATGTTTTATTCGCTTGTATATGATGGGATGGTTTAGTTTATTTGTTTCTTTAGATTATTTATGGTCTATTTTTATTATCACATCACCCTTCCACTAGGGTACTCATAGGCAGTAACCTCTGTCTTTTTATATTAATATAAAAAGAAAGAAGTTACTGCCCATGAGTACCATAGTGGAAGGGTGATGTGTCATTAACAAAAGTTGAATAGGATATTACACTTTTAAATTATATTGAGCAAATTGAATCCATGCCAGTTTCAATAAAAAATGTTTTAATAATAAAATACTAGTAATATTACATAAATAGAAAAATACATACTTGGGGGCAATATTCATGTTTTGTGTGTGAGCTCATGTGCACTTATGTTGTAATTGGAGCCTTCTGTGATAACAGAAAAGCAAGGGCAGATATCTGTATGGCCTTAATATGAGTATTATTATAAACTGCTTTGCTGCACTATTAGTGCTAAGAGTGGTATAGCGCCTAAGTATTTTGCCAATTAACCCCCTCTTTTACAAAGCTAGTGTTTTTAGTGCTGGCCATGACGGTAACAGCTCATGAGTGTCGGAAGTGTTAGTGCGGCCACCGGCGCTAAAAACGCTAGCACAGCTTTGTAAAGGAGGGGGCAAGTTAGGTGCTTAAGAGGTGCCTAACTTTAGGTGCCCTTTATAGAATCAGTCCCTATGTATTTCTAACTGTGACCTAAGCTGTATTAATAACTGGATTGAATGTCCATGTCAAACTGTCCATTATAACTTCCTGGGTAACTGACCCAACCTCTTGTAATGTCATCTTACCTTGATCTGAATAGGTAAAGGTGGAATAAAAAGCCTGATTAACAACATAATTACTTGCCAAAATCTCATCATTTACTTATACATCTGTTCTATAGGAACAGGTATTTAGACTTAGTTCCTTTCATAACAGGTCACCTATATGAGCAGTCTAACATGTGCCTGTTTTATATTGGCAACCCATTTTTATTAACCCCTTCTACAGTAGGTGGTGAAAACAGAAATTAGTGCTTGCTCAGTATTGTTTGGCCAATTTCCAGCAAATATCACTTACTGCCCTTTTTCCAATTCCTCCTGGGAATCCAAGTGATTGAAAATGTCTCAATTTCTATACAGAGTTTTATAAATTGTAATCATTAGAATCAAGTATTAATTTATTGGCATGGATTTCATATCTTCAAGAATAATTTCATTTCATTTGTTTGCACTGCAATGGGTTTGTCCAGTGTGATACCAGGGGCTCAGGCTAAACACTGGTCTGTTTGTAATGACAGTTAGGGATCCTTTTACTAAGCTGCACTACAATGCCGCACACATTCAACGTTAACACCTCCATTGAGCTGGTGTTAGTTATTCCACGTAGCACGGGGGTTAGTGTGCGCTAAAAACGCTACCGCAGCTTAGTAAAAGGAGCCCTTAAAGTATTAGCACTGAGGGGATGGTCTATTTCTCTCACAGGTGATCATAAAGATTGTGTGATCTGTAATCAGGAAGTTACCATTATGTGGATCAGATCAGAGTATAAATTTCAAAGCTTTCTTAAAGATTTTATTGGGTAACGGTTTTGTTTTTTAAATATATACAAGCAATTTCCAAAATCATTACAATTAGAATATATGTACAATAATAAACATGATTATTTTTGAGTCAATATTCAAAATCATTTATATGGTTAGCTTTGTTTGAAATGGAGGGAGATGCCATCCCGAGCCCAGAGACTACATTATGCTCAGTACAGTCAGAAATACATTTTAATTTTTAATTTTTCCTTTTATATTGGTTACAGAGACTGATTTCTGTCATTTGTTGTGATGGAGAAGAAAACTGGAGTTCAGAAACTTGTAGATTCAAACAGCGACCGTATTTCATATGCAACAAATAAGGGCAAGAGTGAAGTATGGAACTTTTTTAAAGTGGTAATGGTTGATGGCAAAGAACTGCCTTTTGCACTTTGCTCAAGGTGCAAGACAATTCTCTCTTCGAGATCACATGATGGAACCAATGGCTTATGGGCTCACAAAGACTATTGTGCAAACCGGATGCCAGCCACAAAGATTACAGCACTACCAGGTTTTTCTATGTCAAGTAATACCAATAAAGTACCTGGTAACCTAAAATCTGAAGTAGCTGATGTTTTGGTTGCTATGTGTGCAGGCCTTTTTCTTTCGTTGAAGGGGAAGGATTTAGGAACTTGTCAACGAAGCTCGTCTCCATAGATGCTAAATATGGGAATGTTGACCTGGACTAATTCCTGCCCTGAGGGTCAACTATCTCTCGTCATCTTGATGGTGTTGTGGAGAAACAGATCACACTCATCAACAAGTTAGCCTGTTTGGGGTAACAACTGATCTCTGGACACAAGCAAAACAACCACAGCTACATAACTGTGATTGTACAGTATGTTAATAACTGGCTAACTGAATCATGTATCTTGGCTACTCAATTACTGGATGAGCATCATACATCTGAAAATATAAAATGGACAGTAAAGTCTATTCTGGATGAGTTTAGGACGCATTGTCAAGACAATGTGTTCACCACAGACAATGCCAGTAATATGAAAGCTGCCTTTTGAGAATACACGTGGATTGGATGTTCATGTCATAATCTGAATCTCTACAACTAGACCTTACCGCTGCATTCGACTTGGTGGACCATAACATTCTACTACAAATTCTGGATACAATAGGTATCACAGATAAAGTATACACATGGTTTGAAGGATTCCTTAAATCAAGAACCTATAGAGTAAAATCTGAACCTTGGTCAAACCCCTGCGGAGTTCCCCAAGGATCCCCTCTATCCCCGACTCTCTTCAATCTCTATACAGCCTCCCTCAGCTCTCACCTGGACAAACAAGGCATAACCTCCTACAGCTATGCCGATGACATTACCATTCTCATACCCTTCGATCAATCTGAACTCTCCATGACGAACACAATATACCAAACACTAAAATCAATAGCAACCTGGATGAAAGATCACAAACTGAAATTGAACCCAGATAAAACGAAATTCATCCTCCTAGAAAACAACAAAATACCAACCATAACCAACATTGAAATCAACGCAATCAACTACCCCATACAAACCACCCTAAAACTGCTAGGAATAACTATCGACAGATGCTGCACCATGCAACTGCAAATCAATAAAACAATACAAAAGTCATTCTTAGTCATGAGAAACTTAAGACAAGTTCGGAAATTCTTCGAGAAAACTCAATTCCAGCTCATAGTTCAGTCCCTAATATAGGCCTACTTGACTACTGTAATATCCTCTACCTCCCATGTGCCCTACAACCATAACAAAACAACTACAAACTATCCAAAACACAGCACTAAGACTCATCTACTCATTAAAGAAATATGATCACATTACAGAAGCATATCTCCAATCGCACTGGCTTCCGATCCCAGCAAGAATATAATTTAAATTCTACTGCCTACTATTTAAGACTTTATACGGAGACAGTCCAAACTACCTGAATAACCGCCTCATCCACCACACCGCAACCAGACATAGGAAAACTCGCACCCCATTCTCATACCCCCTAATTAAGGAGGTCAAACAGAAAAAACTATATGATGGCCTCCTGTCCACTCAAGCAGCCAAACTAGACAACCAAATTGCCAATCTACTGACGGCATCCCTCGACTACAAGACTTTTAGGAAAGAAATAAAGACCATACTCTTCAAGAAAACTCTGAAAAAAAGAAATAATACCGCAAGTCTCAAACTCCACCTCTCACTAAAGCCAACTACCCCAAATAAATAACCTTACCAATTTCTTACTCTTTTTGAAAATGAACAATTTTTTTTTTGTTCTTGTTGTAATACATCTTGGATAATTCTTTTGTAATCCGCCTTGAACTGCAAGGTAATGGAGGAATAGAAATCCCGAATGTAATGTAATGTTTTGTCACATGGACTGCAGCAGACTAATTTGCAGGGCACTGGTTTGCCACATGAGGATACCTCAAAAGAACTGGTGACATTGGCAAAACGCACAAAAATTAACAATCAGCTGTTAACAACACTTAAGCAATGTGTATCAATGCGATAGAACAGTGCTTTTGACACTGAAATCAGTATCATCCAATTTTTTTGATCTTCATGCACTGAACACAGCCAAATTTTAATAGAAATATTTTGCGTCTACTGGCTGATATCAATGAAGACTTGTTGGCTGATGTCATTCATGTTTTGGAACCTGTTGATGTGGCCACAAAATGCCTCTCAACTGACAAGAGCCCTCATTGCATCTGGCATTACCTACAAAAATAAAGCTGCAAAAGCACTTCACTGCAAAGCCTTCTGACAGTTGCTTCATCATACAGCTGAAAACCCATCTGCTTAACATGTTGGATAAATATTTTCCAGTACATTGTACTGCTGCTTTGCTGGATCCAAGGTTAAAAGGCAATTTTAGAGCGTTAGCACCAATACGCACGGGCACTGTCCAGCTTGAAAGAGATGGTAGATAGGCTGCCAGCAGCAGATACTCAAGATGACTAATTTGTCTTGCAGCATCATAATAAAATAAAACTAGATGAAAGTTTCTTTGAAGACCTATATACTTCAACTTCTTCAAATATGTCTGAGGTATTTATATATTTTCTTAACATAGTTCAATATTTTATCTTATGACAATATTACTAGCTAGACTAGATACACCTTCTAAACTATGTAATCTGCTTTTCTCAGGTGGATGCATACTTGACGTCTACTGAAGAAATCACAGGAGGATATCTTGTGTTATTGGAAGACAAAATCTACAAAGTGGAGAAAACTTTCTAAAGTTACCAGATGAGTCCTTGGAGTGCCTGCTGCCAGCACATCATCTGAGCGGTCTTTTTCATTGGCTGGGCGTGTTCTGGAGGATAGACGATCACAGCTTGGACCGCATACTGTTGATGGACTTCTGTTCCTGCATGGACTTAAAAAATAATTATCCCTGATTTACTTAAGTGTTACCAACTTTTTTTTAAGGTATACACGTAATTTCCAAATATAATTACAATCAGAATATATGTACAGTTCGTTTGCAGAAGTAAAATAGCTCTAAGTCAAATAGATGCTGGCACTGTCATCTTGAAGCTGGGTCATTAGATCATTTGTTATTCTATTGTCCGTTGATTCTGGCTTTTTGGAAATCAACATGGGGTCAAATAAATTGTTTATTGGAAAATCCAGTGGCATTATCGTACGATAGTGTACTGTTTGGCATGTCAATGAGGGCCAAGAGCCAAATATCATCTAATAACAGGCTTTCAATTTCAAGTGTTATATTGGAAGTATATGTGGTATTTGTACATTTGATGTATGTTTTACAATGATTAAAGAATTTTAGGTTGCTTTGAGAGGGGTGGGTGGGAGGGGGTATATATTTTTGTTCTAGATCATATGATATAGATTTTCAAGTGTTATATTGTAATTGTAATGGATGTATTTATGTACACTTGTTTATGATTTATAATGAATAAAGAATTTAAAAAAAACAAAAACCAGGCTTCTACTTATTATGACTGGGGTTGCCATTCAACAGATTACAAGTAATTGGAAAAACTGGGAGAGACTGAATTACAGTTTCTGGTGGAACTCTTTGTCACATTTATAAAATGGAAAGGACAATAGCCACACAACAGGAATATTTTAGGAAATTTCAGATGATTTGGGAGCCATTAATAAAATATTGTAATGATTAAATATTATTTCCCCCTTAAATATGTATGTTCAAGGTGGGGGGAGGGGGGAAGGGTATTTTTGGTTTGAATATTTAACATATAGTACATAAGAATGGGGTTTATAGTAGGTTTTCTTGAATTTAAAGATTGTTAATGATTAGGGGGAGGGGGATAATTTCTGGTATGGATTTTAACAGAATATTAAGTGTTCTATCTGTGTACATCACCGGAAAGGCAATTTAAACTTTACGGCCTCTTTTACAAAGCTGCGTTAACGGCCCCGAAGCCCATAGAGATTTAAAGGGCTTTGGGGCTGTTGCTGCGTGGCTTTGTAAAAGAGGCCGTAAAGTTTAAAGTGCCTTTCCGGTGATAATAATAATAATAATTTATTTCTTATATACCGCCAAAGCCATGGTAGTTTGAGGCAGTTTACAATAAGAGAAGCTGGACAGTCAGCGACATAGTTACAGTGTAGAAGCAATGAATTCAGTATACAGAATATGAGAGATAATGAACAACAAATTCTTAGGTGATAAATCAGTTGAACAGTTTTGTTTTTACTAATTTTCTAAAACCTAGATAGGATGAGGCGAGCATGATAATGTTACCCAGCCAGTCGTTCAGTTTACCTGCCTGGAAGGCTAGAGTTCTGTCTAGGAATCTTTTGTAACGGCAGGCCTTTATTGTTGGGTGTGTAAATATGTGGAATTTACGTGTGGACCTAGTAGTGCAACCCAAATTGAAGTGGGAGACCAGGTACATAGGGGCAAAACCAAAGATTGATTTGAAACAGAGACAAGAGAATTTAAATAATACTCTAGCCTCGAGGGGCAGCCAGTGAAGTTTTTGATAATAGGGACTTATGTGTTCCCATTTTTTTTAAACCGAAAATCAGACGTACTGCCGAATTTTGAATAATTCAGAGTTTTTGAAGGGTTTTCTTGAAAGATCCCAAGTAGATCATGTATGTATGTATGTATCTCTTATTTCTATTCAGTTATTTGTTTATATTGTATTTTATTGTTGGTTTAAATAAACTAAGACTTTAAAAAAAACCAACTTTCTGAAGTAATTGCTGCTTTTTATGAGGGCAGATAACGTTTATGGGCGGGGACGGGTGGTATTCCTCACGGGGATGGGTGGGGACGGAGGAGATTCCGGCGGGGACGGGCGAGATTTCTGTCCCGACGCAACTCTCCAGTTGACTGGGCTGAAACTGACATCTGGCAACCCTGCTCATATAATATAAGAACATAAGAATAGCCTTTCTGGGTGAGACCAATGGTCCATCAAACTCAGTAGCCTGTTCTCACAGTAGCCAATCCAGGTCCAAAAAGCAAATGGTAAGAAATTAAAAAACAAATGGAGTTCAGAAAGAAAACAATTAAATAGAAGTATTTTCATCCAAGTTTATGCAGGGGACTCTTTAGCATAAGACAGGAAAATACTGACTTTGGCCAATCAGTGCAATCATATGTCCAAGGACATACATGAGGCACAAATTATACTATCCACGCTAAGAACTCATATTGTTTAAGCTACACATTCCTTTTTAGCTGTAAATGAACAATTAGAAGAAGAGAAGGCAGAATTTAAATATTGTCAAAATTTGCCTCACAGGGACAGGATAATGTTTTGGCTTGGTCGGTATTGAAGAAACAAAACAATACAGAAGTTTGTGTAACAGGGTAGAAAAAAGGAAAACAAAACACTGACACAGAGCAGGAGGATCAGATGAACACAGAAAAGGAAATTTCACTGCTTTACCAAAGCAATTTCCATAGCAATAGGGAGTTTACAGTAAAACACTTACTTACAGTAATAGGTGTTATCTAGGTACAGCAGGCAGCATATTCTCACATTTGAGACTCCCTAGCTTACTAAAATGGGATGGAGGGAGAGTCGGCCTTTAAGAAAATAAATTTTGCAAGACTGCTTGGCCGAAGTGACCATCCCGTCTGGAATAGGATTCCAGGCAGTAGATGTAATGAAGATGAGAAATACAACTTTCCAAGTGCGATGTTTATGCCGATGAATTGAAAAAATAAGTGACTGGCTCAACTCTAATATGCTCTCTCTCAATGTAAATAAGTCCAAATCCACGATCTTCCCAATCAGGCATGATCAATCACTACTTTCGCCCATAGAATTTAGGTCTATTCCAGTTCATTCAGTTAAAACCATAAAGCTCTTGGGAGCCTATCGCCTCTTAACTTCATCCTATGCCCTCTCATTGCAGAGTTTCCTTTCAAATTAAAGAGACTCGATTTATGCACATTTACATTACGTAGGTATTTAAACGTCTATCATTTTTCCCCTCTCCCACCTTTCCTCCAAAGTATACAGATTGAAATCTTTAAGTCTGTCCCCATACACCTTATGAAGACCACATACCATTTTAGTAGTCTTCCTCTGGACCGACTCCATCCTTTTTATATCTTTTTGAAGGTGTGGCCTCCAGAATTGTACACAATATTCTAAATGAGGTCTCACCAAAGTTTTATACAGGAGCATCAATACCTCCTTTTTCCTATTAGCCTTACCTCTCCCTATGCAACCTAGCATCCTTCTAGCTTTTGCCGCCACCTTTTCAACCTGTTTGGCCACCTTAAGATTATCACATACAATCACATCCAAGTCTCACTCTTCTGTCGTGCACATAAGCTCTTCACTCCCTAATCTGTACCGTTCCCTCAGGTTTTTGCAGGCCAAATGCATGACCTTGCATTTCTTAGCATTAAATTTTAACTGCCAAAGTTCAGACTATTCTTCAAGCTTTGCCAGGTCTTTCTTCATGTTATTCACACCATCCGGCATCTATTACAGATTTTGGTATCATCTGCAAAGAAGCAAATCTTACCCGACAACCCTTCAGCAATATCGTTTATAAAAATGTTAAAAAGAACAGGCCCAAGAACAGAGCCTTGATGCACACCACTGATAACATCTCTTTTCTCAGAGCGATCTCCATTAATCACTACTACCCTCTGTCGCCTTCCACTCAACCAGCTTTTGACCCAGCCCATCACTTTAGGACCCATCCTGAGGGCACTCAGTTTATGATGTCTGTGTGGAACACTGTCAAAGGCTTTTCTAAAATCTAAATACACCACATCTAGCGCCCATCCTCTATCCAATTCTCTGGTCACCCAATCAAAGAAATTGATCAGATTTGTCTGACAAGACCTCTAGTGAATCCATGT
Organism: Geotrypetes seraphini; assembly: GCF_902459505.1. Lineage (NCBI taxonomy): Eukaryota > Metazoa > Chordata > Amphibia > Gymnophiona > Dermophiidae > Geotrypetes > Geotrypetes seraphini. Next base: position 99,221,792 of record NC_047090.1, on the reverse strand, counting down.
TGCCTCCGGTCCTGTAATCCACAGGATTCCAGAAACTTGACCATTCTCTGTTTTACCACCCTTTGCTTACCACAGAAGTCAGACCTACCGGCCTGTAATTCCCTCCTTCCTTACTTCCACTTTTGTGGAGAGGGACCACACCGTTCTTTGCCAGTCCTCCGGTACCACTCCTGACTCTAGACTTAGTTAGGGAAGTTGTGGTAGCTCCGCTAACTGACCTTTTCAACAAGTTCCTTCAGCACCATAGGATGTACACCATCCGGCCCCATTGCTTTGTCTATCTTTATTTTAGCTAGCTCCTCATGAACACAACCCTCAGAAAATCGATCAGGGTCTATTACTCCATTCCTATTCACGTTTGTCTTCTGGAGTCCTGCTCCTGGCGCTTCAGCTGTGAACACAATAGAAATATCTGTTAAGCAATTCGGCCTTTTATCAGCTTCTACATATTCCTCCCCTTCACCTTTTGAGTCTCACAATGCCACTTTTGCATTTCTTCCTATCACTAATATATCTAAAAAATGTCTTGTCTTCCCGTTTTACCATACCAGCTATTTTTTCTTCCATTTGCATCTTTGCTTTCCTGACTACAAGACCAGTCTCTCTTAACTTTTCCAGATATTTTGCCTGTCTTCCTCTTTCTGCAATCTTTTATAGTTTATGAAAGCTAACCTCTTATTCCTTACCTTCTCAGCTACTACTTTTGAGAACCAAAGTGGCCTTTTCCTCTTTTACTTACTTGCCACACAAAAAGGTTTGTCACCCTTACAATCGCTCCTTTCAGTTTTGCCCACCGCATTTCCACTCCTTCTAGACGTTCCCATCCAGACAATAATTCCTTGATGCAAACCCCCATCTGAATAGTTAGTTTTTTAAAAGTCTAGAACCTTTGCTTTTGAATGAGCCCTCTCTATACCCATATTAATATTAAACTGTACCAAGCAGTGATCAAGTTTATTATAAATCTGATTAATCGCTTATTCAAAATTCTAAGCGATGTACAAAACAATAAAATTACAAATTTCTGGGGGAAACAAAACAAACGAATAGAACTAACCTGACAAAACATATTAAACAAAAGGAAAAGATGGGTAAAGAAATACAAGTTGATAGTAAATAAGACACGTATGGGAAAAAAACAATAGGAGGGGAGAGAGCAGTATGCTTCAAAAAAGTTGGGAAATAGGATTCAATTGAGGCTCCTAATCAAGCTTTCTAGCTATCAAATGCATCTTTAAAAAGAAAGCTTTTTAACTTGCTCTTGAATCTATCTAGATTGCATTCTTCCCTTAAATAAATAGGGAGGGAATTCCATGTTTGGGGGGCTGTGACAGAAAAGATGAATTGCCGCTGTGTGTTTGTTTTTGAGTGAGGGAACAATTAATAGATGTTGGTCGTTTGACCTCAGTAATCTTGTTGAGGTGTAGGGAATCAATAATTTATGAATGAAGACGGGAGTTTTATAAAGAAGAGATTTGAGTTAGCAGACTTAATTTATATGTTATGCGGTGAGCAACTGGAACCAATGCGCTTTAAGGAGAGGTGTCACATGGTTGAATTTCTTAGCTTTCATTATAAGTTTAATTGAAGCATTTTGGATAATCTGTAAACGTCTGGTTTCATTTTGGGCTATCACTGGATGCCAGATGATCACCTACTGTAAAACTTTCCCCATTTGTATGACCCCCATACCGTGTGGGTTCCATTACCAACTGCTGGATCAGTTCTCCTTGTAGAGAATCCCGAATCTCCCATTTTTTACTCATTTTCAAAAATAAAAATGTCCATGTGAAGTGTACAAAAGCAAGTTTTGTAGACTTACCCACCAACAACCTTGTCTGATTGCGCCATTTTGAGCACCCACCAACAACCTTGTCCGATTGCGCCATTTTGAGCCAATCAGGGGCTTCGGCCCCTACCACGGCATCCCATGATGCATTGGGAGGGAGAAGCCCTGTCATTTGCTGTACGTGGCCCTTTAGGCAGGAGGAAGTGAGCTTCCCTCCTGCCATTTTCTCAACCAAAGGTATGGGGGGATGTGGGGGCAGGTCCAGGAATGTTGGGGGGATGTGGGGGAAGAGGCAAAGATGTCAGGGGGAGGACCAGGATGACAGAGGAATGTCAGGAGAGGTCCGGGGAAGTCAGGGAGGGGTGTAGGGCTCTACAGCTTAGCTGATTATGGCAGGAGGAATCCCATCAGCTAAGCCACCATGAATCCCCCAAACTGGCTCAGCTGATGGGAAGCCTACGTTTTTTTTTCTCTCTTTGGGTGGTGGGAGGGAGTTGTGATCATAGGGGAGTAAGGGGGGGTCATGCCTTAAATCTTCCAGTAGTCGTCTTGTCAGTTTGTCACCTTTGAAAACTTAGATGCAACTCAAGCAGGTCTAACTGCTGGCGTCTAAGTTCCCTCTAGGAAAGGTTTGATTATGGATGGGGGAACATCTAGGACGCCCGTCATATTCCTGCCCATAACGTCCCTATTAGGAGGTCCAAGACTTAGGCTGGACATTTTGATTATGAACCCCTTAGTCCAGCAGTATAAAGTTAGGAGTCATGGATGTTCCAGCAGCCTAGTTGTCCAGAAAAAGGATTAAAAAAAAAAAATTTTCTAGACATATAGTGTTCACCTTTCACAATAGGTATTTTTACACTGCCAACTAGTGCCATTTGTCCAAAATCAGATGCAGGGCAGGATTAATTTGTCAAGGGGCCACCATCCCCACCCCACCCCATTTATTTACCCATTTTCTTATTTTCCCCACTTTAACTCTTTTATTTTAAAATTCAAAACAAAGATTACCATACCAGTGAAAGCGTACAATTTTTCTTCTATGCAACCTCCAAAACATCTCTGAACAAATCTGCCCTTCCTTCCTAGAGTAAGAGATCTTCAGCTGGCAAGGCTTTGGGAAGCCACCCAATTTATATTTTGCATTTGGGTAGGAGGCATGACAGGTCACTTACAGGCGGCGGGCGAGAGGGCAGTGAAGGAGTGGAAGGTAGGGAAGCTGACCTCACCTCACCAGGAAGTCAGAGCCCCCTGCAACTGCCCTGTTTGCTCCCCCCTAACGCCAGCCTTGGGGCCCCCCCTGATGTTTTTAGGCCTGAGGCATGTGGCTACTGAGCCTACCCTTTAATCTAGTCCTGCTTAGACGCACCATCATTTATGGCCGTCTACATGTATTGCCCTTAGTGGAAACTGCCCCAATGTTGTTGGTTGGGCTGAGAACTTTTCAGCAGCTCCTGTATATGGGTGCACATCCATGCTTATATGTCAAAATTTCACCTAAGCATATTTCTGTAATTACAAGTATGTCTTATATAGTGCATATTGCACAGATACGCATGGTTAGAGTCTGGGTACCTATTGAAAATATTACTCAGTTGTGTACAAGCCACACAAAAGCATGGCACACTTTCAAAACTGTGGAGAGAACAAAAAAACCACTCAAAACCTGGTGATGCTGAGGGAGCTCCTTTCATCATTTGTCATTCATATTCAAATTAGAGAATGGCACAGTGACAAAATTCATCACAGTTCTTGTCCCTGCGGATAACTGCGGGAAACAATCCTGTGTCATTCTTTAGTGTCTATCTCAACCTCAGTCCTACACCAGCATTCTTCAATACAAGGCTTGAGGGTCAGTGGTTGTGTCCATTCATACTCTGATTCTTCCCTATCTCCTTAAAAAATGACATGGAGATGGTATCCCACAGTTATCTATGAGGAAGGGAATGGTGATGAATTTTGCCACCGTGTCATTCTCTAGTACATATCTAAAGTCTTGTCGAGTTTCTTAGTCTCTGAGCAGAAACTCCGCGGCAGACTCTCTTATCTTCTGTTTGTACCAATTTTGTATATGTTTTGACTGTTGTATTTCATTTGTAAGTGTCTTTTTCAAATAAAACACTTTAAAATAAAAAATTAAAAAAAATTTTTTTTGATGGCTTCAGACTAATGAAATGAAAATTGAAATCTTCAGACACCCTACAAGATACATTTGAAGAAAAGAACACCTTGCCAACAGTTAAGCATGGGGGTGGATCTATTAATATTTTAGAAGGGTTTGACACCACTGGCACAAGAAATACAAGACAGGTGGAAAGAAGAATACATTCAATGTTGGATATTTTAGCAAGAGAATGATCTGAAACATACTTCAAAATAAAAATTATAAAGATGAAGGTCACTAGATGGGATTTTTCTGACATGTAAGGTAGCCTAAGAATGTTTCCAAGCTAGAAGAACTGTGCAAAGAAAAGACCATAAGACAGCAATTGCTCTAATGCAAAAGCTGAATCTCTACGCACTGGTTTCAGCTTCTGAAATCATATGAAAATTTATTTCAAGAACCTGTACTATGGAAACAGCTTTTATCATCTACAGTGGAGATACTGTTACTGTCCTCTTAGTACTCTGAGAAACTCTACACAACTACCATGGGAAAAAATAAATATTACAAAGTTTTGTTTGCCAGGCAGTCTATGAACTAATAGGGTATATAGTTCCTAGGTATATCCTAATGTCTCAAAAAGCTGCTTGTTTTACCTCTACAGGAAAAGAGAAACTTAGTATAGCAAGATGAAGCATTTCATTTTTAGTAGAAACCACACTAACAAAAGAAACCAATAGCATTTTATTTATTCAGTATAAACAAAAAGGTTTAGAATTAATTAGCCAATATGGAGAAATTAGGTCTTACCTGCTAATTGTCCTTTAATTGTACCAGATGAGTCCAGTGGAATGTGGGTTTACGACTATCTTAATAGTAGGATTTTATAAGGCACAGCACAATTCTGTACTCTGTCTTTACCTGATGGCAGACAATTGCAAGAATACTTTCTACAAAATATATTACCACTGGGAAGGCTTAGATTCAAAACACTAAAACAATAAATTTATATAAATTTGTGTAAAGGTCCTCAGTTTTCACTACTCTCAAATCAGGAAAAACCTGTAGTCACCCAACGGGGTAATCAAGCATGAAACATCCTCGGACCTGTGTGCACAAGTGTAAAGTGACCAAACGATTGTGTATCAAAAATAAAATAATTTATAATTATTGTGTTTTTATATTACACAAGTCACTTTACACTTGTGCACACAGGTCTAAGGATGTTTCACGCTTGATTACCCCGCTGGGTGACTACAGCTCACAACTCCTATTACAGGTTTTTCCTGATTTGAGAGTAGTGAATACTGAGGACCTTTACACAAATTTATATAAATTTATTGTTCTAGTGTTTTGAATTTGAGCCTTCCTAGTGGCAATATATTTTGTAGAAAGTATTCTTTCAATTGTCAGCTATCTTTGATATTCTTTCTTTTGGGTTCACGTTGTTTGAAAGTATTTACCTGATGGTAGACAAACCCATATTTTCTGGATTTATCTGGTACTGATAAGGAAGTTACTTTAGCTTTAGGAATTTCTAAATCCAATATTACCTGTATTAATGCCAACTAGTTAGGTGTCGGCATAAATTTCAGGATTTTTCTGCTGGTGCCTAAAGCTTATTTATTGCACATTGAAGACCATACAAAATATATCCGTTCAATAAAAAAGTGCAAATGAGTGTGCAAAGAGTCAGAACCACAAGAATGGGTAGAGATTGAATGTTAAAGTGGGTAATGTAGACCTCAATTGAAGGCTCTGACCTTTCTCATGGCAGATGCTAAAATTAACTCACAGATCTTGTTAATGTGGTACTAAGTTGCAAACTTAAGATGGCCATTCTTTTTGAGAAATTAAAGGTACAGAGGCTGCTAATAAAAGATCTGGGCCCATTTCTGTGTTGCCTCCATGGTTAGGATGCAACATAATTTGGAGACAGAGTGGTTTCAGTATTACAGTCTGGGAAGCATTCTTATGCCACACATTACCCATGCATCAGTCAGATAAATTATTACACACCAAGTTAATCTGGGACAATAAGAGGCTTGCTATACATGCTGCTACTGTATTAAACTTCAAATCAGCATATTGCTAGAACACTGATCATTTAGGTAATGGGTAGCTTCTTAAGTGGAAAACATGCCCCCTTTCTTTCAATCACAGGCCTTGCACTGTGAGTATCAAGATCTAGTTTGTGATTCAGAGGCAGTTCGGTGCTTACGCTTAGACCCAGTGGACTGCTCTGACATTTTAAGTATAAAGAACATTTCCAGATACAGAAGGTAATTAGAATGGAAAAGTCTAAAGTGATCCCTTTGGTCAACCTTAGAAGATACCACCTATTACTTCAATATTTTTTCATCTATTTTAAAATGGCCTTCTGAAAAGTCTTCTGATTCTAACCTCCTGCAGTATGGATATATCTTAATATCCCTGGTCAAGAATCCAGCATCATAGTAACCCCCTTCCGCAACATTTCAGTTAAGAAAAAAAATGTTTCTATCTTCCCCATAGCAGTGCCTTAGGCTTTGCTCTACTTAGTTCACATAGAACAGATAACTTATACTTTAATCATATGAAACTGGCTCTTATATTTAGAAAGCATAATCAGTGATACTGAATTTGTTTCCAATTGTTCTAAGCTCCTTAAACACCAAGTAACAATTTTGCCAGCTTGTGGCATTTGTTCTAATACTGTACTATAGCTATTTTGGATGGTTGGGGACAATCAATCCAATCCCATGAAGATCGCTCCTACATTTTTTTAAAACTCTACTTGTCCCAGGCATTACATTGATTTTTCCTTTCACTGTGTTGCCTCTGCAGTATCATTCATCTAACCCACATACTAAGGACTATACAGGTGTGTTTAGCCATCATATCTATGTCCACGATAGGTCCTTATGCCAATAACTGACAAAAGTAGTCAGCTGACCAAACAACATTTTGCATAACGGTGCATATTATAAAATATTGTCTACAAAAAAAAAAAAATATCCTGTAGCTGACATCACAAATATTAAGATCTTGAACACATAGGTGGGGAATGGGGCAGGCCACTGTTTTTTGACACCTTGAATTTGTCTCCTACATAACATTGCGTTCCTGCTATAAATGTCTGAAGTAGATATCTAACAAAATAGCTAGTTTCCTTTACTGAGACACCCCTCCCCCTCCCCACTGAGGTAGTTTCATGAATTAAGTGGCACTTTTTGTTGGAGAAGGAAAACCTCCTTTGCATAAAGTCTATAAAACTCCTTTCAACAGCGCCTGAAAGGGAGAGTCAGTACTCTTGTTAATTTTATTTCCTTGAGCTCTGGCTGTGCTTGGCTTTAGGCTGCATCTGATGCTCTGAAAGCCACTTGGAGCAGATCTGGCGGATGATCTCATCACCTTGATCTTTGGCTGCCTGCAGTACATCCTGCACCAGTTGTACCGCTCGCTCTTGCTCCAATTTCACAGCGATGAGGTAGGCGGAGCGCAGCCGGCTGCACACCAGGCATGCCTTGATCTACAGAAATCAAAGAACAGCATTAGCACACACAAGGATAGAGGATTTGGTTGGAATGCTTTTGGGTGTGGTTTTTTCCCTTCAAGGTAAATTTGCTCAGGTGCTTGAAAGAAGCAGGGTGAACACGGTGAGAAAACTAGGGAAAACACATGAGGGCTCAAATCACTAACTTCAAAAAAGGCTGCTTCCAACAACTGGAAGCTCCAAGAGGCCAGAAGACATTTCCAGGCCAAAAAAATGAGGTCTCTTTAAATTTAGGGGTCCTTTTACAAAGGCACGTTAAACCGCCTGCCGCACTAGGATTTTAGGCTGCTGTGGGGGGTTAGCGCGTGATGAAATGTCTGACGCGCTAACCACCGTAGCGCGCCTTGATAAAAGGAGCCCTTAGTTTTGCAAGATAATTTGCTTCTTATGAACTTAAACAGTATATTAAGATGTATTTAACATGCTTGCCTCTACCACAGATCACTCATTGGAATAAAGTCTGGTGGCATATTCATAAAGGCATTTTCAGGTGAATATTCAGCTATCACGGTCAGCTATATATATTTTTTTTTTAATGCTTGAAGCTATCAAATAAAATCTGGATATTCAGTGCTATTATATGGTTAGTGGCAGATAAGTCTGTCATCTGGATAGCAGATTAAATCTTGTTACTATTCAGATAAGTTCTAGGACCACCTTCTCTCTGTCCTGGCACTATCCGCACAGTACAGAGACAGTCAAAGGATAATCAGAAGCATTAATTATATAGTACTCCTGAGTGTCCCAGTCAGTAACATCTGGACAGCAGGTCCTGTTATCCAGATAAGTGCTTTTGAATAGTGATTTGCTTAATTTTGCACTGAAAATGTGGTATAGAGTGAGCTATTATACTGCCTGTGCCACAAATGTTTATGATCTACGTTTGAATATATTATTCCTGGCGGAATTTTGCACAAAAACTTTCTGAATTGGCCAAAAAATCAGATTGGTGCAGCCCCACACAGTTTTACCGATCCTCTTAGTGCAACTAGCCCTAAGTATATTTCAAACATTTCTCACCTTGTTGTCAATACTTCTCAAGTTCTGGATCAAGCTGTCCAGCTCCTATTATCAGAAAAATAGCATGTTAATTACATAGAAAAAGAGGAAAATATTTTCTCAATACAATAAAACAAAATAAAACAGTGGGTTCAGGCTATGGGGCTGATAGTGGCTTTGTAGCACCTCTGTTGGCCTCAGAGGAAGGAAGGAGGGATGGGAATCTACTCCCAAATCAGCAGTAGTTTTTTTAGAAACTGATTTACTAAGACCATTTTCCTATTCTGAGTCTGTGAGCAAAGAAACTTTAGTAAATTAGTTTCTTAAGGTGCCCCTGCAAATCACTGGTAGAAGCCACCGATTTCCCTTCCAAAATCATGCTCTTAGCTGTGTGACAGCACCACAAAGAGGCATTTGCCTCTTTTTCACATATCACCAAAACCTGGGTCCTCATTAGACTTTCCCTCATGTACCCCCCTCCCCCCAGTATTTCTCTCCATCACCCCTTACCAGTTTTTATCCAAGTTTTCTTTTCTCTCTCTCAGGTACCCCCTTCCCTCTAAACTTTATCCAGTTTTTCCTTTCTTGGGGCCTGATATTTATTCCTCTCACAGAAGAAAACACATTTCCGGCTTCTCCATTGCAACTTGGCTCTCTGTAAGCTAGTTATGTATTGTAGGAAGTTTGGGTTGGTCCCATGGTTTCAAGTCTTGTGAGACTTGACACTATGAGAGCTCCTGCACAGCGCAGAGCTCAAGCTTACAAAGAGCTAAGATACAATTAAGAAGCAAAATATGTGCCCTTTCTTCTAAAGCACCATTTGGGCGCCAAAGTGCAATTTTTAAGAACCACGGTGACCTGGCACCTGACATAATAGCCTTACTGGGTCAGATCAGTGGTCCATCAATGCCAGTAGCCCATTCTCTTAGTGGCCAATCCAGATCACTAGTATATGGTCAAAACCCAAAGAGTAGCAACATTCCATGGATAAACAGTTGTTTCCCTCATGTCTTTCTCAATAACAGATTATGGACTTTTCCTCCAGGAAATTGTTCAAATCTTTCTTAAAACCAGCTACGCCACCCGCTGTTACACAATCTCTGGCAATGCGTTCCAGAGCTTAACTATTCTCTGAGTGAAAAAAATTTCCTCCTATTTTTAAAAGTATTTCCCTGTAACTTCATCAAGTGTCCCCTAGTCTTTGTAATTTTTGACGGAGAGAAAAATCAATCCAATTTTTCTCGTTCTGCTCCACTCAGGACTTTGTAACCTTCAATCATATCTCCCCTCAGCCATCTCTTTTCCAAGCTGAAGAGCCCTAACCTTTTTAGTCTTTCCTCATACGAGAGGAGTTCCATCCCCTTCATCATTTTGGTCGCTCTTCTTTGAACCTTTTCCAGTGCCACTATATCTTTCTCAAGATAAGGAGACCAAAATTTATTTATTCATTCATTCATTTATTTAGCCCGTCCTCCCAAAGGAGCCCAGAACGGGTTACAAGAGTACATTCATAGTAAGGTTAGGACATACTTAGGTGAGAAATACAGATTCTACAGCATTTACAGTAAAAACTAAGGGGTTTGATTATAGTATAGACATAACATGCAGACATAAAATATTGACTTAGTGAGCATAGAGTGAATTTAATTTCAGCACATTCAGTGTAGATATCACTTAGAGGTAAGATAGCTTTCTTAGTAAGTGGGTGCATGTTTGTTGTCGGAGAATGTAGTAGTAATTCAGGTTATATTTGCGGTGGCATGCAAGTATTTGTGAGATTCTATTTGGAGTTTAAGGTCATGTTTTTGAGATCCATCCATCAGGGTGTAAATGTGGGTCTTCAAGGTGCTGGGTTTGTAAAGAGGAAGGTTTTCACAGCTTTTCTGAAGTTACAAAGACTGTCTAGTGATCTAATAGATGGGGGGGATTATGTGCCACATTCTGGGTATGTAGTGAGAATATGAGCATCTTCAGGATGTCTTAGACGTGAGTGAGCGGCCAGGTGGCATGACCAGCCATTTTTCAGTTTGGGATCTCAGTGATTGGTTAGGGACATAAATTTGTAGTTTAGATACGATGTAATTTGGCGCCATTTTGTGGAAAGTCTTAAAGGCTAACACCAAGGCTTTAAAGGCGCATTGTTTTTTGGATAGGAAGCCAATACATGGATGTTAATGCAGGGGTGACATGGTTGCAGAAGCCCAAGTTTTTTTAGGAGCCGGATAGCAGGTTTTGCACACCTTGGAGCCGGGAGAGTGTTTTTGCGGGTAAGCCCACTAGTAGAGCATTGCAGTAATCTAAGTGGAATAGTACAAACGCATATAGTAGCTGGGCAAAATCGCTTTCTGAGAAATAAGCACGGATGCACTTTAGTTGGCAGAGGTAATAGAAAGAAGATGACACTAATTTTGATACATGGTCTGACAGCAACAGGTTTGAGTCAAGAATCACTACTAGGCTGCGGACGTTGTCTTTGGCTGTAAGGGTGTCATTTCCCCAGGAGAGAGATGGGCGAGGATATGCGCAGGTGTCCTTATGTATCCAGAGAAGTTCAGTTTTTAGATGCGTTGAGTTGCAGTTTATTTGCAGTCATCCAGTTTTTTTTATTTCTGTTAGGCAGCAGTGAAGCTTTTTATTTGTGCATCTCAGTGTTAACCTAGGGGAAGGTAGAGCTGTATGTCATCTGTGTATGAGTGTATTTTGATTTGGTATTTTTTTGCGATGTTGAGTACTGGTTTGACATACAAGTTGAAGAGGAGTGGGAGTAATGATGCACCCTGGGGCACTCCATAGTTGAGAGGTTTTGGATCTGATAAGGAGGGTTACAATAGTACTTTCTGAGACCTTTTCTTTAAGAAGGAGGAGAACCATGTCAGTGCGACATCACGGATTCCTATAGAGTGTAATCTGGATAGGAGGACTGAATGATCGATAGTATCGAAGGTGGTGCTCAGGTCTAGTAGGATCAGCAGTGCGTCTTCCCCCATCAAGGATTTTCCAGCAGTCATCTACGATGTCTAGAAGCACCATTTCTATGCTTTGGTGCTTCCGGAATCCTGATTGGAAGTTGGAAGGGTGGCGTTTGTTTCCATTAATTCTTGTAGTTGTGCGAGTATTATATTTTCTTGTATTTTTCAGATAAATGGGAGATTTGAGACTGGTCTGTAGCTGCTTAGATTGTCTGGGTCCATGGTGGGTTTTTTAAGGAGTGGTCTTACTACCGCAGATTTCCAGCTCTGTGGTATCATGCCTGATTGCAGGGACTGGTTAATTAGAGGTAAGATGGAGTTCAGGAAAGATTTGCTGGTGGCTAGAAGTGTGGTGGATGGGCAATACTCCAGGTGAGGTCACACCATGGAGCGATAGAGGCATTATAACATTCTTAGTTTTGTTAACCATCCCTTTTTTAAATAATTCCTAGCATCTTGTTTGCTTTTTTGGCAGCTGCCACACATTGGGTGGAAGGTTTCATCGAATTGTCTACAATGACACACAGATCCTTTTCTTGGGCATTAACCCCCCAATGTGGACACTATCATCGGGTAACTGTGATTTGGGTTATTCTTCCCAATCTGTATCACTTTGCATTTGTCCACATTAAATTTCATCTGCCACTTGAACGCCCAATCTTCCAATTTCCTACGGTCTGCCTGCAATTTTTCACAATCCACATGCGTTTTAACAACTTTGAACAGTTTAGTGTCATCTGCAAATTTATGGTTTAACAGTTTTTATTGCAATTCAATGGTACAAAACTTATCACAATACAAACCAGAAAACTCAGAATCCCCTCGTACCAGGTAGTTATCTGCAAATTTAATCACCTTGCTTGTCGTTCCAATTTCCAGCTCATTTATAAATAAGTTAAATAGCACTGGTCCCAGGACAGATCCCTGCAGCACTCCACTGTTTACTCTCCTCCATTAAGAAAAATTACCATTTAACCCTACCCTCTGTTTTCTGATAACCAGTTCCTAATCCACAACTGAACTTTGCCACCTATCCCATGACTTTAATTTTCTCAGGAGCCTCTCATTAGGAACTCTGTCAAAAGCTTTCTGAAAATCTAGATAAACTATATCAACAGGCTCACCTTTACCCTCATGTTTATTCACATCTTCAAAGAAGTCAAGTAAATTGGTGAGGCAAGATCTCCTTCGGTGACCCCATGCTGACTCCGTCTCATGAAATCATGTTTGTCTACGTGTTCCACTATTTTATTTTTTATAATTGCTTCCACCATTTTGCCCAGCACTGAAGTCAGACTTACCGGTCTGTAATTTCCCAGATCTCCCCTGGAACCCTTTAAAAAAATTGCGGTAATATTGGCCACCTTCCAATCTTTAGGTGCTACAGACGATTTTAGCGAGAGGTTACAGAAAACTAACAGCAAGTCAGCAATTTCATGTTTGAGTTCTTTTAGTACCCTGGGATGTATACCATCCAGTACTGGCGATTTATCACTTTTTAACTTGTTGATTTGGCTTAGTACATCTTCCAGATTCATCGAGATTTCTTTCTGCATCATCACCCTTGAAAACCATTTCCAGTTCAGGTAGACCTCTAAGATCTTCTTCCATAAAGACAGAAGCAAAGAATTCATTCAGTCTCTCCGCTATGGCCTTATCCTCCCTGAGCGCCACTTTTACTCCTTGATAATCCAATGGTCCCATGGATTCCCACACAGGTTTACTACTTCTGATGTACCTAAAAAAAACTGTTATGAGTTTTTGCCTCTTTTGCAAGTTTCTCTACATATTCTTTCTTAGCTTTCTTTATCAATGCTTTGCATCTAACTTGCCAGTGCCTGTCTCTTATTTTCTTCATTCGGATCCTTTTTCCATTCTTTAAAGGATGAATTTTTGGCTCTAATAGCTCTTTCACTTCACCTTTTAACCCTTTCAGGACCAAGGGACATATTTGTCCCATAACTTTAAAATCCTATAAATTTTGATTGGGATAGTCTACAGTTCTAAATTTGATATGTACGGATTCCATATGATACTGCCTTTATGTAAACAAACTGGTTCCGACATTCATTCATTAGCGTCGTTGCCAGATTGACGAGAAGATTCACTTGCCACACTGTCCATAAGCCAGAAGTGTGATTTTTTTTAAAAAAAATAATGATATTTCACAAAAAAAAATCAATTTTTTGGCATCTGCAAGCCCTTTTTACCATAAAAATGTCGTCAAAACCACAAAAATTGGCCTACGATCCTTATGGTCCTGAAAGGGTTAACCATGCCAACTCTTGTTTCCTCTTCTTTCTACCTTTGCTGATATGTGGAATACATCTGATATTTTTAAATAATATCCACACCTGGTTTACAGTCCTAATCATTGCAACTGATCCTTTTAGATTCTTTTTAACCATTTTACCATAGTTGCCCTTTTGAAAATTAAATGACTGCACAGTAGATTTCTTTTGGGATGTCACTCCCGGTATCAGCTCAAATTTGATCACATTATGATCACTGTTTCTCAGCGGACCCAGCACAGTTAACTATGCCTTGCATTCCACTAAGGACCAAATCTAAAATAGCTCCCCTTCTTCTCGGTTCCTGGACCAGTTGCTCCAAGTCATTTATAACGTCTAGGAATTTTACCTCCATAGCATTCCCTGATGTAACATTTAACCAGTCAATGATAACTGAACCATGCCTAGCACCATGATTAACCTTTTGGATTCCTAACACCCTGCTGATTTCAGACGAATTGGAATTAAACCCCTGATGCAGCGAGGGAGCAAAACAGGGACCATCCTTGTCAGGTGTATGGGACAGTGGAATTCCCATGTGGCAGCCTGTAAGGATGTAGGTGGCTGGCGTTCGTTTGCAAAAACGCTGAAGGCTTATGGCTCCATGGGAACAGGTAAGTCCCTGCTTCACTATTTACTTAGCAGTGGTGATTTATACTGTGCCTTTTCAAATGCTTATCCTGGTGCAAGTTGCCTATGATATTCATCTACCGTATTTTTCGCTCCATAAGACATACCCAAGATTTAGAGGAGGAAAACAAGAAAAAAAAAATTCTGAACCAAATTCTCCCTGCCAGGCTCTGCACCCTGTACTCCCTCCCTGCCAGGCTGTGCACCCTGTCCACCCTCTGGTGGTCTAGTGGTAGGGAGGGACAGGGCACAGGGCAGGCAGGCAAGCCTAGTGACGGGCAGGCCTAGTGGCAGGCAGGCAGGGCCCCCACGGACCTTATTTTAGTTGTCCTTCCAACCAGCTCTCCCGAACTAGCTGCATAAGGCAGGCATGCGCTTTTTGCATGCCTGCCTTGTTCTGCGCTGATACATGAATGGCTGCTGTCAGTTCTTGTGCGACTGACGGCAGCCATTAACGTAGCAGTGTGGGACAAGGCAAGTACGCGAAAAGCACGCCTTTTGTGCCACTCTGACACTGCTGCAGCTAGTTCGGGAGAGCTGGAGGGAAGGGCAGGACCGCCAGACCAACTAAATAAGGTAACAGGGGTAGGGGGGAGAGGTTGGTTGGGTATTTGCTCCATAAGACGCACCCTTATTTCTACCCACTTTTTTTGGGGAAAAAGTGCATCTTATAGAACAAAAAAATACAGTAAATACATTTGCTTGAAAGTTCTTTGACGCATTATTACATTCAACCAGCTTTTTTGGGCTTATTTTGACAACAGTGACCCTTCGGGGGAGTTTATCAGAGTGAGAGTGGAGTTTTTTCCCCTCAACACCCATGAAGCATAACTGAGGTTTTTTTCTCCACTCCGCGTTCTATTCCTATTTTGGTATTTTGCTTTTAGATGATCGGCACCTGCTAGGAGCATTTGTTGCAAGTGACTTTTGGAGCAGGCTATTTTCAAAATTATAGTAATTGAAATTACCCATTATTATATTGTTGCCCAATTCTCTAGCTTTCCTAATCTCTGAAAACATTTCTTAATTTGTCTGCTCATTTTGTCCCAGGGGATGGTAGTATAACCCTACCTTTATATTCCTTCCCTTCACACATGGAATTTCTGTCCATATGGATTCCACACTGCTATCTATCTCATGTAGAATGTTTATTTGATTTGATTCAGTTCCCTCCTTGACATATAGCACAACCCCCCTCCAATTTGATCTACTCTATCCTTGCGATATAATTTATACCCAGGTAATACAGTGTCCCATTGATTGTCCTCCTTCCACCAGGTCTCCGAGATGCCTATTTTACCTACCTCATCTTTCAGTGTTATATACTCTAATGCTCCTATTTTATTTTTAAGGCTTCTAGCATTTGTATACAGACACTTCAAATTGTGGTGTTTTTTTTTTTTTTAATAGATTCAAAAAGATTTTGGGGCCATTGATTGCATATTCAAATGATTAGACACTTTGGACACCTTGTTATTACATAGGAATATAATTAGTGTGGGGATGGGGAGGTATGTTATGTGATTTAATGAATTTATTATTGTTGATTGGGTTGGGTGGGGGGAGAGGAGTCTGTTTTTATATGTAATGGATAATAATTGTTAAGAATGTCAAGTGATTTGTACAAATTATCTGATTGAATATTGTACACTTGTTGCAAGAGTCAAAAATGAATAAAGAATTATAAAAAAATATATAAATAAATAGTGGGTTTTTTTTCTTGTAACTACAGGCTGCTGAGAAGACGGAAAATTTGAGTCTTTTACTTTGCGTTCCTCTTAAACCCTCCTGGCTTTCTTTCACCATTATTGAAACCTCTACTGGGACTCCCTAAATATTCTGTTTTAATAGTATCCTTCAAGGATACCTCACACCAAACCATCTGCTCCTGGGTAACTGTCTGCTTTCCTCTGCATCTTAGTTTAAAAGCTGCTCTATCTCCTTTTTAAACTTTAGCACCAGCAGCCTGGTTCCATCCCGGTTAAGGTAGAGTTCATTCTTTTGGAACAAGCGTCCCCTTTCCCACTAGGTTGCCCAGTTCCTAACAAATCTAAATCCCTCATCCCTGCACCATTCTCTCAACCACACATTGAGATTTCGGACCTCTGCCTGCCTCTTGGGTCCTGTGTGTGGAGCTGGGATCATTTCTGAAAATGCTACCCTGGAGGATCTGGATTTCAGCTTTCTACCTAAGAACCTAAATTTGGCTTCCAGAACTTCCATCCCACATTTTCCTATGTCATTGGTACCTACATGTACCAATACAGCTGGCTCCTCCCCAGCACTATCTAAAATCCTATCTAAGTGATATGTGAGATCCACCACCTTTGCACCAGGCAGGTAAGTGACCATGCGATCCTCACGCTCACTGGCCATCCAGCTATCTACATGACTAATGATTGAATAACCAATCACAACAGCTGTCCTAACCCTTCTCTCCTGGGCAGAAACCCCTGGAGATTCATCCTTGGTGTGAGAGGATATTGCATCCCCTGGTGGGCAGGTCCTAGTTACAGGATTATTTCCTACTTCACCAGGATGATGCCCTCCTTCAAGGAGACCTCTTTCCTCCAAGGCAGCACAGGGGCTACCAGACTGGAGGTGAGACTTCTCTACAACATCCCTATAGGTCTCCTCTATGTACTTCTCTGTCTGCTACTCTAGCCTCAAGGGAATGTGCTTGTTCTCCGAGAGCTAGGAGGTCTTTGCAGCAAGCACACACATATAACTTATCGCTAACCAGGAGAAAATCATATATGTGACATTCAGTACAAAAGACTGGACTACTAGACTGGACTACCTTCTGCATCTTAATATTGAGCTAATTAATTAATTAAACCTTACTAAGCTACTAGGAATATATTAGACTAATATAGAGAGCCTTAGGATTATATTATATGCTTTATTTAGTGTTTGTTTCTTAGTCTTAGGGTTATATTGTATGCTTATTTAGTGTTAGATTCTTAGCAGGTAATGAAATATAAGGAGTTCTCCTGTTGTCCTAATTAAAATAATTGACAATAAGTTAAGACATGGTGTTTGTCGAGCCCTGGAGTAATAGTATGTGAAAGCATAGTTGGGCATATCTTTGGTAATACACTTTTTACCCTATGACTAAGAACATTAACTAAAATGAAGTACTTAATAGAAGTAGAGCTGAATAAAACCTCTCTCAAGAACAGTAGTGGATACGTACATCTGAAGGAATGTCCTCAAACTCCTGAATGCAGTTAATGATAATGTTATCGCAGTCATCTGAGGTAGCAATGCCAGATTCAGAGACACATTTCAGCAATTGGTGGATTTCGCCATAGTGATGCTGTTTTACCAGGTGTTTTGATGCTTTGTTGTACACAGTAGCAGCATCCAACTGAAAGTCCTACAATTTTGGGGAAACAAAACATAAAAATAAGCTTGAAGACTACATGGGAAAGCAGTTACCAGAAGAGATGATTCCAGACAAGGTGAGTAAGCAAGAACTTCAGTTGCTAGAACCAAAGGACAGGTGTACCTCTCAGACCTCCCAACCTTGGCTGATAACAGAGGATGAATGTATTCTGCTGCTCGCACAGCATGACTTTTTTTAAAGCATGTCATCTTAGGGAGAGGAGAGGAGTAGCAGGATGAGAACAGGGTTCAAAATCCTGCTTCTCCTACTGATGTTCCTAGTGATTTTGCAACTCAGGTACAAATTTAGATTGTAAATACCTACAATAATAAATGTAACTTGCCTTGAGCTACCACTGATAAAGTATAAGCTAAATAACACAAATAATCTATTCTACATTTTAATTCACCATCTCTCCTCTGCTTCCAATGTCTACCATCTAAAGAAAAAACAGGATTGACAGGATGTCATTTTTTGAAGCCTACTCCCTCCCTCCCTTTCTTGATTCAATACGCAACCATTCCATTCCATAATATGTGCTCTAGTCATGAAAACCCACGAAGCTCTCACATGCCTCGACTGATATGGGAATTATCTGCCATACTGGCTTTCATACTTGGGTCATGGTCTTGTTCTCAAACAGTTGCTGCTCCACAAAATGGTTTTTAGCTCTCATTGTAAGAACAGTGCTGAAAATTATGGATATCAACTGTATGGCATCTGTAAATGTATTCAGCAAGCTATGTTATCTTATTGCAGTTTTCAGAAATTAATTAAGACCACTTTGTTCAATAAGTTTATTATTTAGTGAGTTTTATTATTGAAATTCTATTTTACAAATATTTGTATTTTTTACTGTATTATTGTATTTCGCTTATTGTCCAGCTCTTTTTAGTGTAAACCGCCTAGAACTTTTGGTTATGGAGGTATAAAAGAATAAAGTTATTATTATTATTTTTAGTGCAAGAATACAGGCATTGCACAGCTCCAAGTGACTGAGCTACATGTTGCTACAGGAGCATTGTGTGTGTGTGTGTGTAATAGTAGCTGGTGGAGGGAAGAGGTGGTATGAGGTGAACAGTGGGGATAGTAGAGAGTTGAAAAAAGGAGGTGATGGTATGAATGGGTAGTTGTGGGTAGCTAGTGTGAGCCAACAGGGGCTGGGGAATGTGTGGGAGCAGGGGGAGAGTTTTATTTGTTTCCTTCTACTGAGTCCTGAGGAAAAAAAAATTCTTCTATCTAGGTACTGTGAAAAAAATGTTTGAAAACCGAAATCTATCACAAACAAAGGATGTTGTAAAATCAAAAATACATTTCACCAGGCTCAGGAGTATTAAGTGCAGAAATGTTTTGCTTTATCCTTTTAAAAACTTTAACAAATAAGTGTGGTGTGGTTGCTTTGTTTTACATTCACATTTATTCACTGCATTCTACAAATTTCTTCTTGCTCCATTGAGCTTCTGGGCTTTTATTGGGACCCTTGTTTACAGGGACCTTCGTTTACAGCAGTGGTCTCAAACTCGCGGCCCGCCAGGTACTAGTTAGTTCGAGGCCCTCGGTATGCGTCTTATAATCACAAAAGTAAAAGTTTCTTGATCATATGTCTCTTTAGCTATAAATTACAATATTATTATTAAGACTTAGCCAAAAGGAAAGATTTATAAACTATAAAGAGTTTTACCTCATGCAAAATTGTCATTATTTAATAAGACATTAACTATTTTTTCTGCAGCCCTCCAAATACCTACAAATCCAAAATGTGGCCTTGCAAAGAGTTTGAGTTTGAGACCACTGACTTACAGGGACCTTCATTTACAACTACTTTGGTGCTTCTTTATAACTAACTTTTCAACCAGTTCAGTCACTGGAGTCTATGGTCCAGTCTATGGTCCTGGGTCAATGACCATCAGCACTGTTTCTTAGAGAACAAAGTATAGCTATATAACTAAATCTGGTCATTAGATTTCACCTCTGTGAACCAAGTTTCCAATATAGAACAGCAGGCTTGTCCAACCCTTTTCTGATGAGGGCCACATTTTATATTTAGTAATATCTGGAGGACCAAAACACACACACTGTTGTATCTTGCCACGTCAAATAGTGGCGAATATGATGGTGCATCATCCCCTCCCCCAATCTCTTTTGCTCACATAATCCTCTCCCCCACCCCCCCTCCAGCCTTCATCCAGTTTTTAACCTCATTTTGCTTTGGCTTCAGAAGAAAAAGTGGGATTTCTACTTCTCCAACATAATTCAGCTCTCTGGAAGTATGAGCTGCGCAGCGTGGGAAGTTCAGGTTTGATCTTGTGGTATAAAATATCATGAGACTTGAAACTGCAGGACCAATCAGACCTTTCAGCATCACATGGTTCATGCTTAGAGAGAGTCAAGTTGCGTCAGGGAAGCAGGAATTCCGCCATAAGCACCACAAGAATTTCTAATCTTCTGTGGACTAGAAAATAAAACTAAAACACTTGTTGGATCAGTTTTTGGCCCAGGAACAGTGAGTTGAACAAACCTGCTTTATAGCATCCCTTGCACCTTACTGGGGAATCAAACCAGGATTTTCCATATGGGAAAGCAGGTAAAAACACAGTTCTATAACTGAATCATCATCTACTTGCTCACTGCTGGCCATTAACTATTTTGAGATATTGTATCTGAAGCAACGCTCCCTCTAAGCTGTGCAGATGTGCACTTCTTTTCAGAACCCTGCGCAGCAGTTCTTGGCTGCCGTGCACCAAGAGCAGCACTTCCCCATCTCCTTCCTCCAGTTTTTCCAAAAGAGCAGCAGCACTCATGGCCTCTGTCTGCTCAGCTGCTGGCTCTGTCCCAGAACCACAAAAGGATGTTGAGAGTGTGTCCCTGTGCGAGAGTGAGGTGGTCTGTTTTGCCTCCTCCGCCACTGCTGCTCATTCGAAGAAATAGCATCAGCGAACAGGGGGGGTGGTGGGAGGAAGGTAGGGAAGTTCTGCTCTTGGTGTAAGGCAATGGAGAAGAAAAGAAGGATATGAGAGGAAAGGGGAGATAAGAACAGTGAAAGGAAGACTGAATAGAAAGGGAGAGAATGTGGAGACACAATGACATTGATGGAAAAGGAGAGAAGGGGCAGACACAAGGACATGCTACAGGAGAGAGGGGGCAGATGCTGTATGGAAGGGGGAGACACAAGGACATACTGATAGAAGAGAGGAAAGAAAAAGGCAGAAGGTGATGGAAGGGGGGAGTGAAAGGGGAGACACTGGATGGAAAGGAGAGGGGCAGATGCTCTATAGAAGTTGGGGAGAGACAGAGTGGTAGCTGACAGATGGAAGGGGAGAGAGAGAGAGATGGAAGATACTGGTGGAAGGGGAGAGGGAGCGAGAGTGGGCAGATTCTGTATATAAGGGGAAGACAAATTCTAGATAGAACAAGGAAGAGAGAGGGCAGATGTTGGGGGTTACAAAGAGGAAGGATATGATGGAACGGGGAAGAGAAAAGGGAAATGTTAGATGGATAGGTGAGAAGGAGAGAGTGGCAGGCATTGCATGGAAGGGGAGAGATATAAAATTGAAGGAAATAATGATGAAGGGAGGGGCCTTAGGCACCTATAGGAGGTGCCTAGGGGATCTGGCCAATCAGAATCTTAGGCCATTCCCAGTGCATCCCAGAATGCACTGGGAGATGGGCCTGATTCCAGTTAGCCCAGGTGCCTAAGGTCCTTCCAATAGGAGGGGCCTTAAGCGCCTGGGCCAATCAGGGTCTTAGGCTCCTCCCCGGTGCATCCCAAGATGCACTTGGAAGGGGCAGGCCTGCCAGCAGGATTCAGGCAAGAGCAGTCTGGCCGGCATCTAAAAAAGGTTAGAGGAGGGTCCTTAAGGGAGGCCACTGCTAAACCTTTGTCTAGGCCCACCAGAAGAAAGGCTAGGACCACCAAAATAGGAGCCCTCTCAGCACACCACTGTTGGAAAGCCTACCTGCCCTTGGCAGAAGAAGCCTTAGGAAAGCGTTTCTTAGAGTGCAAAAGAGATAACAACATTTGAATAACCGCACTTCATTAAGGCTGAGCAATCAAGAGCCATGCTGTAAGACCAAAACGCCGTTGCCCTCCATAGACACTGGCCCATAACTGAGAAGGTATCGATGAAGAGGGAGCTGGAGTTTCTCGTCCCACTAACGACAAATGAAATCCGTATGCCATGGGCGATGAGACCCATCCAGAGTTATGAGAATCACAAGGCCAGGACGTGTTGCTGTCTGGCGGATGACCCGACCAGAGACCATGGAGGGAACACATACAAGAGTGTGTGAACTGTCCAGGGCTGAACCAAGATATCCAGCCCTAGGCTTCCACGCTGGGACCGTTGGCTGTAAAACGCCTAGCCTTTGAGGATTCTGTGAAGCAATGAAGTCCATCTGGGGCTGATACCAGCATTGTACAATCAGACTGAATGCCTTCTGTGAGAAGGGCCATTCTCCCGGGTCCAGGATTTGACGGCTGAGGAAGTCTGCCGAACAATGTCCACTCCTGTCACATGGACTGCCGAGGGAGACAGAAGATGTGTGTCCACCCACTGAAACAGCAGGCACGCTTCCTGGCCCAAGAGAGCACTTCATGTGCCTTGATTATTTACGTACATTACCACCGTGGCGTTTTTGGCAAATATACTTACTACTTTTCCCTCCAGAAGGGGCTGGACAGCGAGTAGTGCCAGCCGAATTGCTTGGAGTTCAGATGATTGAATGACCAACGTTTCTGACGAGGAGTCCATTGTTCCTGAATGAAGCAGTCCTGCAGTGAGCACCTCAACCTGAAGGCTGGCATCCATCACAAGAGTCATCAGATCAAAATGCTGTGAGCTGGCTCCATCCAGGGAAGCGACATCTGAAGGGCATGACGCTGCGGAGACCACTGAGAGAGGAGGGGCTCTTGTAAAGGACATGTGCACTCTGGCCCAGGTGACTTCCTCCAATGATGCTGCCATGGACCCTAAAACCAGCAGAGAATGCCTGGCTGCGACAGCTGGACGGTTCAGAAGATCTCTGATCTGATTCGAAGTTTCTGTCTGCATCCCATGGAAGAAACACACAACCCTGTCTGGTGTCAAAGAAAAGATTCAAATACTCCAGGGATAGGAAGGGCATTAAGTGGCCCTTCCCAAAGTTGACAATCCAACCCAACGCCTGCAGCAGAGACACCACCATCTCCACCACACTTTTGCATTCCTAATGAGATGGGGCTCAGAGAAACCAGTTGTCCAAGTAAGGATGGACTTGGACCCCCTGCCAGTGGAGAAAAGCTGCCACACCTACCAGCACCTCACTGAAAGTGCGGGGCATCTTAGCAAGGCCAAAGGGCAGAGCTACTAACCGGAAATGCTGTTGCAAAACATGGAAGCGCAGAAACCTCGGATGCTCTGGGTAAATTGGAATATGGAGGTAAGCCTATGTGAGATCCAAGAATGCCAGGAACTCTCCTGGAGAGACCACAGCTATGACTGTGCACTGTTTCCATGCAGAAAGGAAGAACCTGTAAGAAGTGTATGACTGATTTCGGAACCAGAATAGGTCTCCAATCCTCCAAGCCTGACTTTGGCATGATAAAGTTAAGGAGCATCCGTTGAAGCCCAATTTGCTTTCTGGAATGGGTTCTATCACACTGAGGTGTAAGAGACGTTGCAGAGTAGCGCAGATCCTGGACTCTTGTCCTGCCGGAGAGTCCAGAAACAAATCCAGCAACAGGCAAAATAAGACTATCCCAAATAATGTCCCGCATTCATGGAACCGAAGAAATACGAGTCCACTCTTGAAACTGAGAAGTCAGCCTCTGACCCCTGGCGTCAATGAGGCATTGTAGGCACAGCCGCTCCTGGGGAACCTGAGGCCAGAGGATGCCTGGAATTAGAACTGTAAGGAGGGCGGTAGCCCAGAAAAATATCTCTGGGAGGAAGATCCTGTGGATCCCTGACAATGCGAGAGGAACAAAAATTACCAGTGAGACTTGGCCACCGGGAGAAACTTTGAGCGGCACTCGGCAACACTGGTCATGAGGTCATCTAGACATTTACTAAAAGGAAGCTGGCCCTTGAAAGGAATTCAGATTAAAGTGGCCATTAAGGCAGCATCCCCAGCCCAATGATTGATCAGAAGCAGAGACCTTACTAAGAACTCCAAAGAGATCATAACGTGCGTCCGCCAAATGATCTATACCATCTATCACCAATGAAGGACAGGCATACACCTCCATACAGGACGCACTGCGCAAACTAGTAGACAGGCCACTGCCACTTCGATACTGAAAGACGTCACTGCAAAAGGCTTTGTCAACATAATGTCCACCCTACAATCCTGAGAATCCTTAAGTAGCACTCTCCCATCACTAGGGAAGGCTCAGCGATGGAGCTTGGGTGGGGGTACTTGGTTGATATTTGTTAGACTTAGGGGGTACTGGGCTTGAAGAAGTTGAGGAAAGACTAAAAAGGTTAAGGCTCTTCAGCTTGGAAAAGAGATGGCTGAGGGGAGATATGATTGAAGTTACAAAATCCTGAGTTCAATAGAACGGATACAAGTGGATCGATTTTTCACTCTGTCAAAAATTACAAAGACTAGGGGACACTCGAAGTTACAAGGAAATACTTTTAAAACCAATAGGAGGAAATATTTTTTCACTCAGAGAATAAAGCTCTGGAATGCATTGCCAGAGGTTGTGGTAAGGGCGGATAGCATAGCTGGTTTTAAGAAAGGTTTGGAAAATTTCCTGGATGAAAGGTCCATAGTCTGTTATTGAGAAAGACATGAGGGAAGCCACTGCATGCCCTGGATCAGTAGCATGGAATGTTGCTACTCCTTGGGTTTTGTCCAGGTATTAGGGACCTGGATTGGCCACTGTGAGAACGGACTGCTGGGCTTGATGGACCATTGGTCTGACCCAGTAAGGCTATTCTTATGTTCTTTTGAAAAACTATGGTCTAGGGCTGCCACAGCCTCTTGACCACCAGTCTCAAACCCAGAAACACCATCTTCTAGGAGAAAAGCAGCTCCCTGGGACAGTAAAGCCTGGATTCAGACCTTCAATCCTTCCTGTCCTTTTCTGACTGGATCTCTTGTCCTGGGCTAAGTCTGGCAGAGAACCCTGAAGCATCTCCAGAAAATAAGGGAGGACCCCCAACAATTTAAATAGGCACTACATATCAGAATTACAAATTCCAGAGTAAAGACATTTTTTGATGGCCCAAAGGACCCATGTAGGGACTTAATCTGTCTCCTCTTGGGCTCTGTGGTGACTGTGTGTCTGAGCTTCGCTAACTCATTGTGTGAGGGCTCCTGCAGGGTTCTCTTCCCCGGAAAACAAGCCCCATGCTGATCCATAGCCCTAGAGATCTCAGAGGTGGTTGAGTCCATGGCTCCTGCTTCCCCCCCCCTTTGTGTGCCCCACAGCTCGCAAAACACAGACACGCCTCAGTCGACCACCCAGTGCACCTGGCATGATATAGGGTTGGAAAAGAATTAGGAGTCTCTCTCCCTGTCGATTTTAACCAAAATTGAGGGGTTTTGAGGCAGATAGAGGCTTTTAAAATAAAATCAGGAAATCCAAAATGGCTGCCATGGCAGCGATTTTAGCACCAAAAATGGCCTGAAGAAGATAAAACAAAGGTTTAAAAATTCAAAAAAACAGCTCTTTGGGGGACCCTATACAAGGCCTCAAACTCCCAAAACTGCAAAATCCAGACCTCACCCCCAATTTTCTCCATAAACTGCAATAGCCTTACTCACTGTGCTATATGGTGCCTGTCTGCTTCATCTCAAAACTGCAGCCGGGATATTGGAGAAGATCTCTGCCTCACACTATCTCCACAATCTTTGGTCTTTGGGCTGCCAGTCAGGCCAATGTCAGACTGAGCCTCAACCCCCTTTAATCCTTGCTCTATGATGGTGTGAGAAAACACATCTGGTTCCCAATAAAGCCCAAACAGCCTGCGCTCAAGTTCTTGATAAATCAGGGATGCAAGCAAGCTACTAGGGTAACAGACCCTGAGCTACAAAAATATTAAAGCAGGTAGGCTAGACAGGTAAACTCGAAAGTTGATCCTGCTAGCTGCAGACTTCAGCACAGCAAATCTGTGTCTTCTCCCAGGTCGAGGTCCAAGGCTTGTGGGCCCTCTTGGCACCAAGCCTCAAAATTTGGATCTAAAGAATAAAACCTGAAAATAATAAAACATGCAGAACAGATTAGATCAGAAAGACACCTTCTCAACTTGCTTGAAGAAGGGAAATACTGAAGGAGTATGGTGCCAGCCCACTGGGAAGGAGGCAGAATTGAAAGATGCGCGACATCCTTCTGCAATCAATTTGAAGGTTCAGGGACATAACCCTAGCATTCAGGACAACTAGACACACTGCACTAGAATGGATTTTAAATGCATTAGTTCTAGACCTTCCATATTTATTCTTCCCCATTTAAATTAGCAAGATAATACATTTCCAGGAGATTTATAGCCAATTATGCTATAACTAGCTTTATAGCCCATTACATTAATGGGTGCTAGAATATATGTGTGTCTGTCTTTATTTCTTTCTCTCTCTGTCTCCTTAGCCGCTTTTTCCTGTCCATTCTCCCTTATTTTTACCTCCCCTGTGTCCACCACCACCCCTTCACTGCTCCCCTTATCCAGCAGCAGCCCTTCTCCCTTTGTTTTACCTCCCCCCTGTCCATCAGCACCTCTTCCTGCTCCCCCTGTCCAGCAGTAAGCCTCCCTTCATTTTCCCCCGTGTCCATCATCACCTCTTCCTGCTCCCTCTGTCCAGCAGTAGGCCTCCCTTCATTTCCCCCCCTGTCCATCATCACCTCTTCCTGCTCCCTCTGTCCAGCAGTAGGCCTCCCTTTATTTCCCCCCCTGTCCATCAACACCTCTTCCTGCTTCCCCTGTCCATCATCACCTCTTCCTGCTCCCTCTGTCCTGCAGTAGGCCTCCCTTCATTTCCTCACCCTGTCCATCAGCACCTCTTCCTGCTCACCTGTCCAGCAGTAGGCCTCCCTTCATTTCCCCCCTGTCCATCAGCACCTCTTCCTGCTCCCCCTGTCCAGTAGTAGGCCTCCCTTCATTTTTCTCCCCCTGTCCATCAGCACCTCTTCCTGTTCCCCCTGTCAAGCAATAAGCCTCCCTTCCTGTACAGGGCCGGTGTCTGCCATTCTCCCCAGAGTCCTTGCGCCCCCCCCCCCCTTCCCTTCCCACGGACCTGACTACCTACCCGGCGATTCAAGCAGCATGTGCAGCAGTCTTCACACGCTGCTTCGGATCATTCTACTGCCCTGATTTACTCTGGCACGTCCCTGATGACATCATCAGAGACGCGGCAGAGCAAATCAGGTAAGTAGAAGGGCCCGAAGCAGCGTGTGAAGACTGGTGCACACGCTGCTTGAATCGCCAAGGTAGTCGGGTCCGCGAGAAGGGGGGTGATCGGAAAAGGACTCGGACTCCTGTGGTCTGTCGCGGAGGGTGGCCAGGCTCCATTTCAGCCACAGGGAAGGCTCACTGCGCCAGCTCCTTACCCGTCCGCAGTCCGGGCCAGGCCTCCCGCGCTTTCTCAGCGGCCCGGCTCGCTCGGTTGTTTTTTTTTGTTTTGTTTACCTGGCCACTCCGCTTCCTGCATTCGCTGCTCTCCGTCAGTGACGTAATAAGCGCGCATGCGCACTTGTCTTGCCACATCCCGACAGAAAAGGGATCAGGGAACACGCGAGGCAAGTGCGCATGCGCGGCTAGCATTTTATTATTTAAGATTAACATAGCATTCAATTAAGCTTGACAATAAAAACAGCCTCAGTACTCTATGATAGCTCTCCCATACCTGAATGATTCGGAAGGCAAGGCCAAAACCATCCACTACATTCTTTCCTCCCAACATGACCTGAAAAATACAGAAAGATGCCTCATAATGAGATAGTATTAAAAATTATTTATTTCCCTACCCTAGGTCCAACTCTTCAGTTGCCATTTTTGCCAAATAATTCTTAGGTGCTCTAATAATGTCATAGCTGAAGAACAAACAGCTTGTATTGAAAGCAGCTGCAAGTGGTTAACTTGGAGGGTGGGGCACACACCCTTCTTTTTTTAGGCCGGCCACCGTTGCTGCTGCTTTGAGAGGCCCACGGTATGTCAGGTCTCATGGTGGGAGGGGTCGGTGGGGTGCTGCTGCATAGGGGGATGGGAAGGATTTGAACAGGTGGCTACATAGAAGGTGTTAAGAGAGTTTTGGTTTTCTGATCCATGGGATGAGTTTACAAGGGCTGCTGAACAGGGATGGTGTGCAAATATCTTCAGCACAAAATTTTAAGCATCTGAATATACTCTGTACAAAATCCAAAGTGAACACATACAGCAAATAGATAGTTCCAATTTACCCGATCAAAGGCCTTCTCAGCATCTAGAGAAACAGAAATAATTGGATAGTTCTTTGATCGGGCAAAATATCTGTTTTTTAGAAAACCAACTTGATCCTTATGTATAAGAGACTGAATTACTTTTTCTAGTCTGAAACTGAGTAATTTAGTGTAAATATTATAGTTCAAATTTAACAGTAAAATAGATTGGTAATTCTGAACAAATTGCGAGTCTCTACCAGGTTTAGGTAGGTTGCAATATTAAAGCCTGATAGAATTTTTGGAGTTTAGGTGTTAAAAAAAAAGTGATTAGGATTTGTAAAATTCAGTAGGTATTCCATTTGATCTTCGAGATTTTACAGAAGTAATAATTTAATAGATGTTGAAATTTCTTGAAATTGTATACGCTGACTTAGTTCATGGAGAGAATGCGGTTCAATTTCTGGTAGGTGTAGACATTTCAAGTTGTTGTTAATGTCATTCTCATTGGAGCAACACATTCAGAGGTATATAGAGATTAGCAAAATTCTTTAAAGGCTAGTAAAATCAGACATGGTGGTAAATATTTCCCTATTGCTTGATTTTATACTGGCAATACATTATTTAACATGTCTTCCTTTTAGGTATAAAGCTAACAGTTTTCCAGTTTTATTATCCTCAGAATAATATAGCGCACTTTGTTTGAATAAGATTGCAGTAGAGATATTCGAAAGTATGGAATTATAATGTAGTTTTAATGTATGAAGTTTGTGATATGTATTCCTTCAAATTTGGAATACAAGGTGGATTCCATATCATGTCTTTTTCTAGCTGCGAGATGAAAGAATTTATAGATTTGCATTTGAGCTGTGAAACATTACTTCTTTCCTTAGCCAAGTCTTATAGGATTCCCAGATAGATATATAAGAAAGGTTAGGATCTTCATTGTATTCAAAATATTCTTTAGGTTTTTTTGTGAAATGTGATGAATAAAGTTTTCATCTTGAAGCAGTGAAGGGTTAAGTCTCCATAGATCAGAATTTTTCTTTTCTGTAGACCATCCTAGAATACAAGTAATAGCAGCACGATCAGAAATTGTGATTTCATGAATTTTAGCATTTTTCAACATGTGTATGAGATCTTTTGATTTCCCCCCCACCCCTGCTAAAAAAAAAAATAGTTTAATCTGGAGTAAGGGTGATAAGTAGCAGAGTAAAATGTATAGTCTCTCATAGTAGGGTTTAATATTCTTCAGAATTCAGACCATCCGTTGGTTTGTATTAAAGATGTTAGTGTAGATCTAACTTGAAGTTTAGCAAGTTGTACATTGGATGATCTATCTAACATTGGGTCCAGAGGGAAATTGAAGTCACTACCCAGAACAGCATGAGTGCTATAGATGAAGCAGAGTTTAATTTTTGGGGAAAAAAAAAAGGGTCATCGGAGTTTGGAGCATAAATATTAACAAGTGTGATACGGGAGCCATTTATTTCTCCTTCAGAATCACAAAGATAAAATAACAATTTAAATGGAAATGATTTGTGAATAATAATGATTACTCCATTTTCCTTTTTGCAGGTGAAGTATTAACATTTGTCAAATGTTCCTCCAAAAAGCTTTTGGCCTCAGATTTACTCAAGTGAGTTTCTTGTACAAAACAAATGTCAGATTTCAATTTTTTCAAGTATAGAGAATTTTTTAATTCTTTATGGGATTAAGAAACCATTTTACATTTAAAGAAGATATATTAATATTTAACATTTTTATGTGAGAGTATGGGTAAAATAGCGGTTTGTATGCTTCAAATAGTTATCTATATCCAAGGGAAGGTGGTATTGCATAGCACTTTCTCATGAAGGCAAAAGAATATGATAAAAAAAAGAATGAAAAGAAAAAATAACTAGAATAATTTGCAAATATTTAAGGTAAGAAAGAAACATGAATTTATAGTTGGGGCATAAGAGTCTAGCAGGGTAAAGCATGGTTCCCCATGTCAGCATATGAGTTTCTTCTTTGAACCAAATTGGCTTTAGAGAGAGAACAAATTATTATTTCATATGGTGAAGTTATGAAGGGTTTCCATATTGCTCATTTAAGAATTTCTGTGAGAGAACAGAGTCATCATAGTTCTTTGTGGTGTTGTTGTATGTGAACCTCATTCTGGCATGGTAGAACAGGCAATATTGCACATTCATCGCTTTCCGCTTCAGACACAAATCTAAAAACATTTTATGTTTGTTAGCAGTTGTATTTGAGAGATCAGGAATGAAGAGCAGCTTTATACCATTTAGTCTTAGCTGCTTGCAATGTTTGTTAATATCTCAACAATTTTATGATCATTGGTCTGGTGTGGATTTGTCCATTATAGGCTTGAATGGTATTCTATACACCTGCTCTATTTCAAATGGCAGATAAATTGGATGTTTAAAAGTTTAGGTATGTTAGATGTCTCAGAAAGCCTAAGAATTCTTATATTTTTCCTCTTCATTCTATTATTCATCTCTTCAATCTCAGTTTGAAGTAAATCAATTTTATTCAGACGTCACTGTACGGCCATGTGTTGTTCACCATATGTCACAGCTCATTCTTCCATAAGATAGATTCATGCATTAAATTGCACAAGTTGAGAAATTATGGTGGAGATATCTTCTATTATTTCAGATGTCATTTTGAAGTTTTGTTACATAATCTCTTAACTATTTAATATCCTCAGCGATGGTATCAGTAATATTCTCGTGGTTTTCAGGAGGTGGTGGCACATGTAGGGCCTTTTCCAGCATGGGTAAATCCATTTGAAATATTTCATTACTGAATGAATAGTGAAAGAGCCATTATTTTTATTCAATTTTGTTGACATTCGATATCTAAAATTATAGCATTCAGATTCTTATTTAATATAGCCGATATATCTATTTAAATGTAATAAGCTGAGAAGAGAGAGTGCTTCACATGTCCATGTGACTTCCCAGTAAAATGTGTTCAATTCCCACTGCAGCTCCTTGTTACCCTGGGCAGTCACTTAATTCTCCATTGTCCCAGATACAAAAACTTAGATTTTGAGCCCACCAAGAACAAAGAAAATACCTACATATAATGTGTATACTGTAGTGCTGAATATGTCTAGAAGAAGTGTGATTAGTAGTAGTAAAAAAACCAAAAACCCAAAAAATATATTTTAATTATTGGCTAGTTCAAAGTATTTTGAGGCCAGGATTTTTTGGGAAAACGCTTTTCAGCTTATAATGGAGCCCCTTCCATTACATAAAACATAATTAAAAACAGGTAAGACCACTTTTAAAGAAGTCCTTTGTTTTTTTAATATTAATTTTTATAAAACAATTTCAGAAAACATGCTAATACAAGAGAAGCTGTGATGGGGAGAGGATTTAGCTATTATACCTAGTCTGACTATACTCACCATGCAAGCTACATCCATTTTCATAGGGTTGAGTCCAAAAAGAGTAGGAGGGGACTTGCCAATCATCTGAGATGTCCCAGCACTTTCACAGCGATGTAGGAACTTTGTCACATCAATCTGCAGCTCAACTGTATTGATGTGCCTAGATTTTTAAAATCAGATTTTGCAATTATCTTTCACACTTTGTCCTACAAAAGCACGATGAAAATCAATGTGTTCAGTAAAATAAAATGTGAACTAGACGCATATGAATTCAAGAAATTCCATCCAGAGCTAAAGCAACCTTTTATGGGGGGTAGGTGAACACCCCTATGCCATGCCCCCCCCACGCAGCCCCGATCCACCATCCCCCCAAACAAAAAAAGGAAAGAGGAATACCTATTCCCTCTTGCCACACAGAACATCCCCATGCTATGCCCCCCCATGCCAGGCACCCTCAAGCCACCATCCCCCCTTAACCCTCAAAAAGTGGCAGGGGGATGCCCACTCCCTCCTGCCATCGGACGCCCCCCCAAACTCCCCCGTACCTTTTTAAAAGTTGGAAGCCTAAGGCCTGATTGACTCAAGACGCCTATGGCCCCTCCCCTTGGGATTGAACAAATAAGGGCCTTTGGCTCCTTCCCGTGCATTACATGATGCACCAGGAAGGGGAAGGCCTGTCATTTATGATGGGCATGCCCGAAGCAGGAGCCTCAGAGCGGGCTTCCAACTTTTTTAAAAGGCATGGGGGGGAGTTTCTTGGGTTGTAGCTTGGACCTCCTTCAAACTAGATGTAAATTTGTATGAAAGCATTTGTATGGTTCTAGAAGTCTCTATAGTAGTCTATTTCATCAAAATGGAATTCTTAGGCTCAGTTAAATAATTACTTACCCCCCTCCTTTACTAACGCATAGCGCGGGTTTTAGCGCCGGCAGTTGCGGTAACTGATCCGATGCTCATAGAATTCCTATGAGTGTTTGAGCAGTTACTGCCACTGCTGGCATTGAAACCTGTGCTACGGGTTAGTAAAAAAGGTGGTTAGTTTGCACAATGGTTAAGCCTAACCTAGAGAAGAATGTACCAACTGGTATAAACTGCACTGCTGAAAGACATAGTCCTACAAAGGAATAATCTCACAGTGATCAGCTTTGCAAACCCGCCTTGTGCTGTTGTTGGAAGCAGGTCACTGTGATTAATGAACCAAAGCATTTTTTCCTCAGTTAGCTCCTTTTTGCACAATAGTGTACTATATAAATTTGTAGTATGATTCTCATTGATCACTGCCCATTTCCTCCTTTCACCTTGAAACATCACAAGTAGTCATTTTCTTCTGAAAGGTGCCTGTGGATTTTCTCTTTCCATAGCTCCTGGTGGGGTCCTGTAAGTATGTTTTCAGGTGTTCTCTGGATTTGCTCAGCCATTTCAGCTCTCCTCCAAGCTCTGAGTACGTTTTTGCTTTGTGAGTGAAGAACCTGATGCAGGTCATTGCGGCTCGAACATGGTCCTGCACAAACAGAGCAGTCACAGATTATTTTCAAAAGATCAGGAGCCAGAATGGTGGCACTGTCAGGGTTTAGGACTTGGAAACAAAGTTTGCAGCAAACTTTGCATTCCTGTAACTATACTGAAATAATACAGTACAGGCATAGCATCTCTGAATCCCAATTGTTACCCTGAAGTACATGATACAGAAGGGATCATAAAGCATGGAAGTTATAAACTTGAACACACTTATCCTTTAAAAATAACTCCCCCCCCCAAAAAAAAAAAAAAATCTAATGATAAACTATTTTGAAGGCTTATTTTCTTTGTACAAACAGTATTTCATCACAGGTCCAGCGCTTGTGCATCCTTCTTATTTTGCTTTGACTGCAGCCGATTACTGCTGCCCTAAGTGACCACCTAGACATACTTAATGGATGGGCTAGGCCTGCATTGGCAACTCAAAAATCAGTTATATTGACATGGTTCTCTGAAAGCATATCTATAATATGATTTCCAACAAGCTATCTTTTTCTTAACTAGCACTTTCCAGATTACATGAGAACCCTAATAGCATCCTAAATGAGTAATAATTCCAGTGATATATGTAGCCATCTAAAGAAATCCAGAAGGGTCAAAAAGTGTTTCAACCTTGCTTTGCTATAGTGCTCAGTTATCAGCAGACAGAGATGAGGCATAGTTCAGATTCTTTGGTGCAAAACTAAAAGTACCTGAAAACAATGCTTTCTACCCAGATATCACTTGAGGTAATCACCATGTTGCAGGTCGAGAAGGGACTTGCAAGCCATTTTCTTGGCTTGCAATCCTGAACAGAGCTGCTTCTTTTAAAAATAAAGTTCATATTATCTCTACCACTCCAGATGATGGTACAGAAATAAAGGTTGTCATTCTACTGCTGACACTATTGTATTCTGTACCACGCAGAAGGTTCTCCGGCTGAACAGCAAGAACCGGATTGTTACATTCTTGCCAACTTACCAAGTACTGAACCTACAGCAAAAATAAAGCAAAGGTGTGTTTTAAGGTAGATTGTGTCCCAATCTCACCTTCATGAACTGCTGCAACTCATACAAAGTGTTATAATAGTTCTTTTGCTGCAAGTGCTTGCAGGCTGCTATCAGATAGGTGCTAAATTTCTCCAGGCTTGCATCTATATCTTCTAATAAGTTTTCCAGCAAGTGCAGCTTGCCCCGTTCATAGCTTGGCACAAAAATACCATCGATAAAGACATCACCAGGACATTCCTACAACAAGACACAATGCATGTTCTTTTTTTTTCTTTTTTACAAAAATCAAGAAAACAAGAGCTGCAGAGAAGCACACAATTATTCTTTAGCTCAAATGTAATGGTTTACCCACATCTATTACTAGATTAGAAAGCAAGTCACATTATTTCAACCACTGTAGTTTTTGAGTCTTAATGAAGACAAAACTGCAGTCGACACCACTTAAGTGCAAGCCCCTCGGACCGGTTTGCCATGTGCGCTTAAATAGAGCATGCGCTTAATCGGAGTACCATGTGAAGAGAGTTGAGCACCGTCATTTTTCTCACGAGATCAGCAGCTCAGGGGCAGGATTCCGTGCTTGCATCGATCACTGCCATCACATATTTTAAGACGAGTGACCTGTAATCACGTTTGAAGTTTGCGATTATCCCTTGTTTTTTGTTGATTTCATATTGTCAGACCACAGATAAAGAAGATCCTGGAATGCAAGGAATTTCCCAAGAAGCTAACTAGGAAGGAGGATCTAACTAGGAAGCTATTCTAATCGTTGCCTTGTGGGCCAGCCATGTGCATGTGAGTCGCTGCACGTGCCCTGGCCCATCCCTGCGTGGAGTTGCTGCTGGATGCTGCTGAAGCATGTTGGCTCTGGAGAGGTGGCAGGGTCGGCTTCGGAGTTGGGGAGTGGTGCAGCGGACGGGCAGACAGGTAGGGATCCCCGCTGCCAGCGGTTTCAGCGTGGAACAGGCAGGGATCCCCAGCAGAACCTGCGGCTTCTGTGGATGGGTTAGCTTACAGGGGGGAAGGGGACATGAACTCAACACAGAAGGAAGGGAAGGGGCATGAAGATGGGGGCACTAACTTGGGACGTAAGAGGGAAGGAATAAAAAGGGAGAACTGATGGGCATGAGTGTATGAGTGAGAGATGGTGCACATGCTGAAAGGAAAATTGGGCAGAG
This sequence comes from Geotrypetes seraphini, assembly GCF_902459505.1. Taxonomy (NCBI): domain Eukaryota; kingdom Metazoa; phylum Chordata; class Amphibia; order Gymnophiona; family Dermophiidae; genus Geotrypetes; species Geotrypetes seraphini. The sequence goes on along the minus strand of NC_047090.1, from coordinate 99,186,669 downwards.
AGAGAGGAGTGAGGTAGAGATGCATGGGGAATAGAAGGATGAGAGGAAGAAATGTTGGATATGGTGATAAAGAGGGCAGATTGAAGGGGGATGCAAGGGAGAGGAATGTTGGACATAGTGATGGAGGAAGAAATGTGGCATTGTGTTAGAGAGGGTTGGTGGGCAGTGGTGAAAAATGCACATGATCTAGGGGATGAGGGAGAAATGTTGGATAGATAGAGATAGAGTGATAGATAGATAGAGATAGAGATAGACAGAGAGAGAGAGATAGAGATATAGAGATAGATAGAGAGAGAGAGAGATGTTGGTTGGGGAAGGGAATGGGGTCCGGAGGAGAGGAAGCGTGAAGGAGGCAGAAAGAAAGAAATACTGGAAATGCAACCAGAAACTCATAAAATCACCAAACATCAAAGGTAGGAAAAATAATTTTATTTTTAATTTTGTGATCAAAATGTGTTAGTTTTGTGAATTTATATCTGCTATCTATATTTTGCTCTATATTTGTCTATTTGTCATCTCCCTTGACCTCTTTGAAACCCCCCCAAATATAAATGATAATTAACATTTTCTGTGCACATAGTGTGCTTTGTAGTTACCATTATGTATTAATAAGATTATATTGTGTGTATATGAAAAATGGATGGAAGAAATTGCATTACAATTAGTACTATTATTATGGGGGTGGGGCGGAGCTTGAGCGGGGGTACTCGGTTGGTATTTCTTAGGCTTACTGGGTACTTGGCTTGAAGAAGTTCAGAAACACTGCTTTAGGCCGCCTAATGCCACTTTCTGAATTAGCCATGCCCATAGTGGAATTAGGTCACCTATGTAGGCATTATTCCTGCGTGCATTATTTAGGTGCCAGTAGGCGTTTTAATATCACGGTTTTTTGATGTTTTAAACGGTGTTTGTTAATTAACTTATGTTGGTAGAACACCTACTGGTGTCTAAGTTTAGATGCAATTTCTAGAATTTCTCCCTAAGAAAGTACTAGACCAGGGGTCAACAACCTTGGCTCATGAGTCGCATGCATCTCTTTCACCACGTTGCTGTGGCTCTTCTTTTGCTTCAACGGGTTAACGGCAGAGATTCCTACAGCTGCCTGCACTAACCCAGAAGCTTCTCTTCTGCTGCGCCCCGCCCTCTGTCAGAACTTCCTGTTTCTACCCGGGCAGGATGCAGCAGAGGCTTCTGGGTTAGCGGCAGGCAGCTGTAGGAATCACTTCTGACTCATTGAATCAAGAAAGAGCATAATATTTGTGAGTAGGGTTGGGCTGAAGGAAATATGTTGCAGGAGTGATGACAGAGGGAGAAATGGACATACAGGTAGAGGGAAAGAGATGGTGCATGGGGAGAGAGGGATATATGGATATAGGGTGGAGGGGAGGGAGAGAGAGTGCATGGGGAGAGGGAGAAATGGACATGAAACAATTGTATGGAAATACAGTGACAAAAGTCATTAAATTGGTTTTATTTTCTGTAAGTACTTGAAGTTTTGTTTTTGTGTTAAATGCAAATATACTCATATCACATTAAAAATTGTATCTCAAACCCCCTTCTCTACCCATTGTGGCTCTTTATAAATCTTGGGTCAAATATTTAGGACAAAATGGCTCTGTGCTTTAAAAGGTCGCCGACTCCTGTACTAGACAAACCAATAGTTTACTGTATCATTGAGAAACTTCATGTGTGCTTGATTTATAAGAATTCCTTACATTATATCTACACTGACAGATAGCATCTCACAGTATTCTGTAGCCTATTAAAAGCAATCACTTTATCCGAGGACAAGAGACTAGTCAATATAAATCAGGTATTTAAAAAGTGCTTAAGTGGCAATCTTGGAAGCCTGAAATCAGTGAACCTGGAGTCAGCACAAGGCTTATACACTCCCCCCCCTCCATATCTGCAGGGGGGGGGGTTAGAGGAAAGTCAGTCAACGAATAAGAAGAAATTGTGAATAATGAGGGGGAAGTGTAATCTACATTTTCTTTGATTCCAATATTAGAGTTTTGTTTGGGGAAACAGGTTTAGAGGCAGTGTACTGCCGAGATTTACTTTGAAAGCAATCTTTATATAGAGAGAACAAGGAACTTTAAAAGCACTCTCTCACTATAACACATTCTAGAAATATCACATGGATACTTGCTCAGGCATCTTTCCCTGAAAATTTTATTAGCAAAAGCAACTCAGGCTCTGTTTATGGACATCAGAAGAACTTTACATGGAAAGAACGAGTAATTCCATATCATACCAGCTTAATTTAATTTTTCATATACCACCTGCAATCCTTAAAGCTAGCGAAGCAACAAACTTGCAGCTGCTATTCAGAATTAGGCAGCAGTGATATTTCGCTTTATTAAAGAATCATTTGAACACATAGGACAGTACACACCGTACACCAAGTACCATTAACTAGTTCATAGAGTGTAACTACAAGCAGGGCAGGATTAACCTTTTCCTATCGTGTGTCCCGGATGACGGGATATTCCAAAAATGACATAGACAGTGGATAAACAGTCTGTATTGGCTAATAAAGATCCAGGAACACAAAATATTTGAATTTACAGACTTATGACTTATTTACATTATGTTTACAATAGCCGTAAATGATAACGGTGAAAAATACAAAACTTTGCTAAAATAATTACGATCGGAACCAGCGTAACATAAAATTTATTACGACAGGAAAAGATTAAGGAATAGGCAAATTAGGCATGTGCCTAGAGCCCAAATGTTTAGGAGGGACTCTCTTAGATGAGCTAATTCAGTGGATCCCAAGCTTGGTAAGTTAGTTGCTGGCAGGAAGAAGAGTTTGAAAAGGGAGATAGGGTGGGAAAAGACAACCCTCCCATCCCATGTAGTTCTCTCCAGTCAGAAAAATCAGTGGGCTGCATTTACCTGCTGCATCCTCTGTCAATTTTCTTCACCAGTCAAAACAATGCAGGGCCCCATTTGCACGAGTTTTAAATTTATTTATGTTACAACACAAGGCTCAATGCACTTATTTTCATAGGACCCATCAAAAGATATATCCCACTACAAGTACCAGTATCTCACGGTGAGTGATTTTGCAAATCTAAGTTGTGCATTATGGGGGTTTTTTTTTTTCAAGATATATTATAGATCATTATGGCTGCAAAACCAAAGCTTATTTTCCCCCCATTCAGCATCTTTCTACAAACGTCTTACCTTATTCAACAAATGCAACAGCGCCTCCTTCCTGCAGTCCTGCCTCATGTAAAATGCAATGACTGCTAGATTGGTGCCATATGTATGCAAGTAAAACAAGCACTCTTTATAGTAGACATTATTCTGGATCTTTCCTTCTGGCACTATCCCAGACCACAAACTTTGGGTGTTCAGTAAAGCTTCCAGTTCCTTCAGTGTGGCAAAGTAGCTATCATCCTTCTGGAAAGTTAAGAGGGCAAGTTTAGTGGATAATTTTAAAAGTCATGAAGATGGTTTGTTATACAATTGTCAGAATGTGTGTAGGCAAATGAATGAATGCAATGCTATTTTGCGCTACTGGTTACCTGCAGTAGGCATAAGCATGCCTGGAGGTGAGTTGCGGCTAAGATATTTTTTCACTCAGACTAGTTAAGCTGTGGAATAGGGGACAAATTTGTTCCTGTCCCCGCAGGAACTCAATTTCCCCATCCCCGCGAGTTCTGTTGCTGTCTCAACCCCAATTCCTGTAAGCTCAGCCTTAACCACACAAGCCTTGAACACTTATGTTTTTTAAGTGTTTGAGGCTGGTGCAGATGAGCACAGCGTTTGCAGGAATGGGGAATAATAATAATAACAGTTTATATACCGCAGTACCGTTAAGTTCTATGCGGTTTACAAAAGATTAATGAAGTACAAGTTGAGAGAACTTAAGGGATGGGAAAACAAGAGGGGGATAGGGCAAGAGAACCGTTATAGAGGGGAAAGAGAGGAACGGGTCAGCTGTCTAGATACTTCAGGAACAGGTGAGTTTTGAGGCGCTTCCTGAATACCTCGTAAGTGGTGGGCGAGTACCCTATAAAGCTGCTTGATGTGGGAGAAGGTGTTCATAGTGTTTTTTTAGTTTGCAACCTCTAACCGGGGGAGAAACGAAGTGCAAGTGGGAGCTTCTCTTGTGTCTGTTGGCTGAGAAGGAGAAGAGGTCAGTTATGTATTTAGGGGCTAGACCGTAAAGAACTTTAAAGCAGAGGCAGGCGAACTTAAACTTTACACGAGCTTCTAACGGCAGCCAGTGTAGCTGTTTGTAGTATGGTGTCACGTGATCAAATTTCTTTAGACCGAAGATAAGTCTGACCGCAGCGTTTTGCATTAATTGTAAGCGTCACATATTCTTTTGGGAGATTGCTAAATAGGCGATGTTACAGTAGTCGAGTTGACTCAGTATGAGGGATTGTACCAGGATTCTGAGTGCAGAGTTGCCCAAATATGATTTAATGGATTTAAGCTTCCAGAGGGTGGGAGAGGAAAACAACTTGCCAGTATGGGATGGAAAAATGAGTTCCTGCAAGGACAGGGAAAAATTTGTCCCTGTTTCATCCTCTACTCTGATGCCATCAGATACAGCTTGGCCATAGTTTTAGCCACTCAAAGGGATCCCTCTGGTAACTTGTAGCAGTCAGTGACCAGCTTAGTGATGCCTAGAAGCGGAAGAGTGAGAAAAAAAAAGATGTTGGAGCCACAGAATTGCTCATAACTGAGCATTGAGAAGGGGAAGCTGGAGGAATGTCCAAGCTTTAACTCTTGCAGCGAGGTGGAAATATTGCTCGAAAGTGCAGAGGCCTTGAACAGCCAGTGCACCGTGAGGTCTTCCCCATGAACCATGTTTGCTATCACCTCTTGACTGCTGCCCTCCTGCAAACATAAGAATAGCCTTACTGGGTCAGACCAATGGTCCATCTAGCCCAGTAGCTCATCTTCACAGTGGCCAATCCAGGTCACTAGTACCTGGCAAAACTCCAAAGAGTAACAACATTCCATGCTATCAATCTAGGGCAAGCAGTGGCTTCCCCCATGTCTGTCTCAATAACAGACTATGGACAATTCCTCCAGGAAATTGTCCAAACCTTTCTTAAAACCATCTATGCTATCTGCTCTTACCACAACTTCTGGCAATGCATTCCAGAGCTTAACTATTCTCTGAATGAAAAAATATTTCCCCCTATTGGTTATAAAAGTGTTTCCCTGTTAACTTCATTGAGTGTCCCCTAGCATTTGTAATTTTTGACAGAGTGAAATTTTTTTTTTCTTCGTCTTTATTCATTTTTAATCTCTCAACAAGTGCACAAATTAAACCATACATATACATGAAAACATCACTTGTATATCTGATAAGAATAACAACAAAAGGTATATATATAACCCTATACCCCACCCCATCTCCATTATTATATTTTACACAATAAAATAACCCCCATCCCCCTCTTTATTATTTATGGTGTATATTCCAATAAAATAGAGTAATTGGTGTCTAATCATCACAAAAAGATGTCATTGGCCCTCATATTTTAATAAATGTCTTATAACTACCATTCTGTACAGCTAATGATCTTTCCATTTTGAACATATGACATAATGAGTTCCACCAAAAGTTGAAATTAAGCCTACTGCAATCCTTCCAATTATTGGTGATATGTTGAATAGCGACTCCGGTCATGATTAATAAAAGTTTATTGTTAACTGATGATATCCGACTCTTTTTTCTCATAGCTGTTCCAAATAGAATCGTATCATAAGAGAGTGCTACATGATTTTCCAGTAAACACAATAAAATAACCCCCATCCCCCTCTTTATTATTTATGGTGTATATTCCAATAAAATAGAGTAATTGGTGTCTAATCATCACAAAAAGATGTCATTGGCCCTTATATTTTAATAAATGTCTTATAACTACCATTCTGTACAGCTAATGATCTTTCCATTTTGAACATATGACATAATGAGTTCCACCAAAAGTTGAAATTAAGCCTACTGCAATCCTTCCAATTATTGGTGATATGTTGAATAGCGACTCCGGTCATGATTAATAAAAGTTTATTGTTAACTGATGATATCCGACTCTTTTTTCTCATAGCTGTTCCAAATAGAATCGTATCATAAGAGAGTGCTACATGATTTTCCAGTAAACAGTTTACTTGATCCCAGATAGAATTCCAAAAGGCTAAAATATAGGGACAATAAAATAAAAGATGATCTAAAGTCCCTATGTTAAGATTACAATGCCAGCATCTATTTGACTTGGAACTATTCAACTTCTGTAACCTAACTGGGGTCCAAAATGCTCTATGCAACAAAAAAAACCATGTTTGTCTCATAGATGCAGACCTTGTACATCTTATCCTCCAAGACCAAATTTGTGGCCATTGAGAAGCTGAAATCTGATGCTTAATCTCAATACTCCAAATATCCCTAAGACCATTTTTAGGTATTTTTTTTACCAAATCAGTAATAGTTTTATACCACTGCGCAGCCTGGTGACCCAGAAAATCTACCTGAAAGCATCAGAATTCCAAACTAAATTGAGTATTAAGACTTTGCCATTCAGGGAACCCAACCTGAATGGCCTGCTTCAATTGCAACCATCAAAAATATTGTGATTTATTAAGCCCAAATTTATGTTGCAATTGTGTAAAATCAAGCAGTTTTCCATTTAAAATAACATCATTTAAAGTCCGTATTCCTGCAATTATCCAATGCCTCCAGATGATCATAAAATCGCCAATTTGGATCTTGGGGTTTAGCCAAATGGATTGATTTGTTGATAGGAATAATAGTTAAGTTATTAACAAATCTTAAGGTTCTCCAAGTGTCCATCAGAATTCTATTTTCCTTATATACTCTGGGCATCTTAATACTAAGAACATAACTAAGATATAAAGGAGACATGAGTCGCCATTCTAAATATAGCCAATCTGGTGTGTATTCAATGAGCTCAGGGAGGACCCAATACATACCTTGACGTAAAATATAGGCTTGGTGGTACCTATAAAAGTTTGGGAAATTTACCCCAGCCTCCTTAATTGTAATTGCCTGCTAAAATTGATAGGAAATTTTGGAAAATTCTCAGGGTATAAAATAAATTGGAGCAAATCTGAAATTCTTCCATTAAATATACATTGTACAAAAAGTATGTTTGATACATTCTCGTTCGTATGGAAAAATGATGGTTTAAAATACTTAGGAATTTGGATCAAAAACACGCTAGATGATACAGGAGAATGAAAAGCTTTTGCTAAAAAAGATATCAGAATTATGTGATCAATGGAATCCGTTACATTTGTCTTGGTGGGGGAGAGTTCAAACGGTTAAAATGATGATGTTGCCTGTGGTTTGTTTTCAAATGAGTATGACATCAGTGTTTTTTCAGGGTTCTTTTTATAAAAAGTTAAATTCATTACTTTCTAAATTTGTTTGGCTTGGTAAAACTCCCAGAATTGCTTTAGTATCTTTACGGAGTGAAAAATTGATCCACTTGTACCCGTTCTACTCAGAATTTTGTAGACTTCAATCATATCGCCCCTCAGCAGTCTCTTTTCCAAGCTGAAGAGGCCTAACCTTTTTAGACTTTCCTCATATGAGGAGTTCCTTCTCCTTTATCATCTTGGTTGCTCTTCTTGGAACCTTTTCTAGTGCCGCTATATCTATCTTGAGATAAGGAGACCAGAGCTGAATACAATACTCCAGGTGAGATCACACCATGGAGTGATACAGAGGCATTATAACATTCTTAGTCTTGTTAACCATCCCTTTTTTAATAATTCCTAGCATCTTTTTGGCTGCCACCACACATTGGGCGGAAGGTTTCAACGTATTGTCTATAATGACACCCAGACTTAGAAGCAGACTCTCCCAGAGAAACTTCGTTCTGGGATAAAAATGGCATGGAATCAGACTTTACATCCTCCCAGTGAATGCCAGACTGAACCTCCTGGTCCAAGGTCTGCATTCTTGTCTGGTCAGGGCACATGCTGAGGGGAGAACCCCTGCTCCACCATCACCGGTGTGCTGTTAACAGACGCTGAGGACCCTAAGCAGTTCAGAGGGGCATTCTACATAAGACACTCAAATTCTGTAGTGAAGCCTTATACCAGGGATCTTGAAGACCCCAGCAAGGACCCCCTGCCGGTCCTCCTGGACTCCATTTCACCCACATGACTGCGCTTGGCCTATACACATTCGGAAGGTCCTGGAAAGTATCTCTTCCCCTGGGAATGCATCTCCTATGAATCCCCAGCCCTGGAGGAGGAGGCTGAGCATCCATCGCATGCGAGTCATGGATGCTCCTCGGCTGGCCATCCAGCGCAAACCTGGCATGATATAGGGATAAAAAGGTCTGAGGAGTCCATCACAGATGATTTGGAATACAATTGAGGGATTTTAAGGCAGATAAAGACTAGAGTAAAAAAATATGGCCACCACCAGAAAAACTGCACCAAAACCAGCCTGTGAACACATTACTGAAGGGGGGGGGAAAAAAACCACAGGGAAAGGGGTTTTAGAGGTGAGATCCTAGGCTCTGGGGCCCAAATTTTAGAGACTCCCTCTCCCGGGTTCCCCCATAGACTTCAATAGCCTTTCTCACTATGCCATGTGGTGCCTGTTTCAGCACAAGATTGCAGTTGGAATCAATGGAGAAGAAATTTGCATTACAGATTTACAGGACAAATCTGGTCTTCTGGCTGCCAGTCAGATTTAGCCTCAACCCCCTGAAAACTGTGCCATAAAAGGGAGGAAGGATCACACAGCTGGCTCACTGTTAGTCTTGGCCAAGCCAAGAAGGAACCTACACAGCCTGCACTCAAGCGCCTGATAAAATCAGGGGTGCGAGCAGCTAAGCAGGAGATGGCACCTTAGCTCAATAAATATAAAAGCAGGCTGACTTGCTAGGCATCCTCAAGAGCTGATCCTGCTAGCAGAAGACCTCTGCCGTACAGGGAGTTCCGCAGGGCTCCCCACTTTCTCCCATTTTATTCAACCTGTTCATGATCTCACTCGGGGACATCCAATTTGAAGACGAGAGCATATTGTCATTCGCAGATTACATCCTACTTCTCATACCAGCGGCAGAAAACCAAGCAAACACCCCCAAGAAAATCTCAGGCAACATAGAAAAATCCAAACCTGAGCTACAACTCAAAAACTAAAGCTAAATGCCTCTAAAACCAAAGCTCTCTACTTCCACAGCTCTCAACAAAAACAGTACCAACAAGCATCACTCTCCAATCTGACAACACCCTCATGGTAAATAAAACCTCTAAAATCCTAGGCTGCATCCTAGACTCTACCTTAACCATGGAACCTCAAATATCCAACCTTAGAAAAAAAAAACCTACTACACCATGAAACAACTAAGGCTACCATCATATTTAAGGTCTGAACAGAATTTAGATAAATTCAAGGGTGGCCTCAAAAGCTTCTTATTTAAAGATGCATATGACTGTTAATTGATCTATGGGACTTTCCAAGCTCATTTTCTATACTAAAATTGATTTTTCCCTTTCCCCATGTTATTATCCTTAATTGTTCTCTCTTTCTTTTAAATTGTATTTCTCCCCACTATCCTATTGTCTCATGTAAGTAAAGTTATGTCATTAATAGTTTGTTAACTGGACCCCTTTTAAAATTTTTTACTGTAAAACGCTTAGAATTTATGATTAGCGTTTTATCAAATTTTTAATAAACTTGAAACTTGAACTTGAAGGCTCATCAGGCCATATTTCCATCAACATCATTTTACCCTCATAGTCCAGAGGATGATACTGTCCCAACTAGATTACTGTAATTCTGCCTATATGGGAATCAACACCACCCTAATCCACAAAATGCAGATTATTCAAAACACTGCATTAAGATTCATTTTGGGCCTGAAAAAATATGACTATCTCAACCTACCGTAAACAACTCCACTGGCTACCCATCGCATCCCGAATAAAATTCAAAGCAACGTGTGTCATACATCACATAATCTATGGCAACTCTCCCACCCCTCTTATCAATCTCTTCTCAAATGCATGGTCCACCTCTCACAGAATTCTTAACAGGATACAATTAAACCTACCCTCGACAAAAAAACGCAAGTACAGAATAATTTTTCAATCCATGTTCACCTTCCTATGAGTCAAGATTTGGAATGAACTAATAAGAACAGAAACCAAGCACACCCATTTCTGGAAGAAACTGAAAACTCTACTCTTTGACAATCAAACTCTACAAGACCACCCTTGCACATGTTCTTTTACTTAGTATGACTAGGCTCTCCTTCCCCTCCACCCCCTTCTCTTCCCCTGCCCCCCCCTTGACCTTCTACCCTTCTTCTCTTACAAGTTGCCTAGAGCCTGTTTAGGTTTGTGTGACGCACATTAGATTAGATTAGGTCTGAATTTTCTCCCAAAGGTCCCAACAAGTACCGTATTTTCGCGGATATAACGCGCGCGTTATAAGCGTTTTTACCTACCGCGCATACCCCTCGCGCGTTATATGCCTGAGCGCGGTATACAAAAGTTTTTAAACATAGTTCCCACCCCGCCCGACGCCCGATTCACCCCCCCAGCAGGACCGCTCGCACCCCCACCCCGAACGACCGCTCGCACGCGCTCCCACCCGCACCCGCATCCACGATCGGAGCAAGAGGGAGCCCAAGCCCTCTTGCCCGGCCGACTCCCCGACGTCCGATACATCCCCCCCCCGGCAGGACCACTCGCACCCCCACCCCGAAGGACCGCCGACTTCCCGACAATATCGGGCCAGAAGGGAGCCCAAACCCTCCTGGCCACGGCGACCCCCTAACCCCACCCCGCACTACATTACGGGCAGGAGGGATCCCAGGCCCTCCTGCCCTCGAAGCAAACCCCCCCCCCCCCCCCCCAACGACCGCCCCCCCAAGAACATCCGACCGCCCCCCCAGCCGACCCGCGACCCCCCTGGCCGACCCCCACGACCCCCCCACCCCCCTTCCCCGTACCTTTGGTAGTTGGCCGGACAGACGGGAGCCAAACCCACCTGTCCGGCAGCCGACGAAGGAATGAGGCCGGGTTGGCCCATCCCTCCTAAAGCTCCGCCTACTGGTGGGGCCTAAGGCGCGTGGGCCAATCAGAATAGGCCCTGGAGCCTTAGGTCCCACCTGGGGGCGCGGCCTGAGGCACATGGGCCCAACCCGACCATGTGTCTCAGGCCGCGCCCCCAGGTGGGACCTAAGGCTCCAGGGCCTATTCTGATTGGCCCACGCGCCTTAGGCCCCACCAGTAGGCGGAGCTTTAGGACGGATGGGCCAATCCGGCCTCATTCCTTCGTTGGCTGCCTGCCGGACAGGCGGGTTTGGCTCCCGTCTGTCCGGCCAACTACCAAAGGTACGGGGAAGGGGGGTGGGGGGGCCGGGGGGGGCGGCCAGGGGGGGCGCGGGGCGGCTGGGGGGGCGGTCGGAGGTTCTTGGGGGGGGCGGTCGTTGGGGGGGAGAGGGGTTTGCGTCGAGGGCAGGAGGGCCTGGGATCCCTCCTGCCCGTAATGTAGTGCGGGGGGGGGTTAGGGGGTCGCCGTGGCCAGGAGGGTTTGGGCTCCCTCCTGGCCCGATATTGTTGGGGAGTCGGCGGTCCTTCGGGGTGAGGGTGCGAGTGGTCCTGCCGGGGGGGGGATGTATCGGATGTCGGGGGGGGGGGCATCAGGCTTTCAGGATGGGGACAGACCTTCATGGGGGGACAGGACTTCAAGGGAGGACAGTGCACGGAAAGTCAGGGGGGGTGAACGGAGAGTCGGGACAGTGCATGGAAAGTCAGGGCAGTGCACGGAAGTCAGGGGGGGTGAACGGAGAGTCGGGACAGCGCACGGAAAGTCAGGGCGGGCGAAAGGAGCGTCGGGCATCATGCGCGGTATACCCGTGAGCGCGGTATACAAAAGTTTTTGTACATGTCATCGTGATTTCTGCGCGCTATACCCGTGTGCGCGTTTTACACGGGTGCGCGTTATATCCGCGAAAATACGGTATAAACCTCTGGGTACCGGGCCTCCAAACAACACTGAGAAAAAAATATCTGAAAATAATAAAACCGAAGATCAGAAACACTTCTGCTTCCCAGAGCACTGACTAGGAGTCTGATTCCATGCCACTTTTATCCCAGAGCAATTTGCTTGCAGAAAAACTGAGGGGGGGGGGGGCAGAAGTAGCAACCTGGAAAGGAGGTGGAGTTGAAACCATGACAGACAGTTTTCTGTAAGCAAATTGCTAGTTAAGATACAATATCCTAACATTCATGGCCACTAGACACATTGCAATAGAAAGAAGAAAATATAGGAACTAGGAGAACTGTGGGATAAAGGTGAGGATCCATTTAGAGCAGGGGTTGGTAAATAGGGCATAGCAATGAGAGATCTGGATGAGGTACTTCAGTGCTAATCATCAACATGGTTTATGTTTTCGAAGTGGCGAGTTTTCACCTTTTTCTGGAATCTTATGTAGTACGGTTCCGTCTTGATGTCAAGATGAATAGTGACTTGAATATGCACTTGTATTTAGTAGAGATTGACACAGTGGCTGTTACCCGCGGCTAGCCGTGACTACCCGAGGGTAACCCGCCAAAATGGTGGGGGAAAACATGGTCACTAAAAGGACGCAGAAGATGATGAAGTGGGGCAAACTGGAAACAACCATAGCAACAACACACCCTACTTGTTAGGGTTCAAGTAAAGGAAGGCAAGAGGGCTTACAAAGCTGTTTAAATCAATATGTATAACCATCCAGCTTTGGCTCCTCTAATTGCCACCTTTTTATATAAAATGTAGCTTGTTTGTTTACTGCTGGCTTTCTTTCTGTTACTTTTCAAAATAAAACCAAAACAACAGGGTTCATAAAAGAGCTCTATTTCAGCGTCCTCACTCATTTGGGGTGCAGATCAACTCTAGCCCTTGTGGATGAAACGGGTCCCGTCGAGGCATGCTAGAGATACTGCATTAAAAGGATAAGTAAAAGAAAAAATGTGCTGTTTTGGTTTTTATTTTGAAAAGTAACAGAAAGAAAAATAGCAGTAAACAAACAAGCTACATTTTATATAAAAAGGAGGCAGCAATTAGAGAAGCCAAAGCTGGATATTTGTAAGCTCTCTTGCCTAACAAGTGGGGTGTGTTGTTGCTGTGGGAAAAAAATGATCACCGCGGGTACGGTGAGAAGGCCATTCACCGCTCCATGGAGAGGTGAATGGCCTTGTCTCCGCAGTTAAGGGAGGGAGTGCGTGCGGTCTCCTGTCGCCATCGGGCATCTTCCTTCCTCCTTTCCCCTTACCTTCAGGCAATTTAGAATTTTTTTTCTACAAGCAGCCAGAGCCACGTGATGCGTGTGGAAAGTCCTCCTCTGACACAATTTCCAGTTTCATCAGAGGAGAACTTTCCGGAAGCCACACGCAGCTCCGGCTGCTTGTAGAAAAAAAAATTCAAAATTGCCTAAGGGGAAGGATTTATTTCTTTGAAAGAGTCTGCTGATGCACAACCTACTTGAATAGTTTATTTGGGGATTTCAGCTCCTCTCTGGATTCTTTGAGTTTTCTTCGCGTTGTTTTTCTTGTACCACCTTGTAATTTTTGTTAAGCTGCAGGGGGTGGGGGGATGTTTGGAGGGAAGGGGGGTGGGGAGTTGGGGTAGTGTGTTTCTTGCCATGTACTAAAGAATTATGATACGTCAATTGTATTCTATATGACCCTCTGCTATCTTGTCTGTGATACTGTGTTTAGGTGTTTTTTTGGTGTTTGATTGACTTTTATATTATAATTTAAGGTTTTTTTTAAATAAAATATATATTTTCTTAAAAATGAAGATAAGGGGAAGGGAGGGAGATGCTCGGACCGCGCAAAGGGTGCTGAAGGGGGGTGGAGAGAGGGAGGGGGGTGGAGAGGAATAGACACTGAAGGGAAATGGGGAAGAGACAGTGGGGAGAAGACACTGAAGGGAAATGGGGAAGAGAGTGGGGAGAAGACACTGAAGGGAAATGGAGAAGAGAGAGAGTGGGGAAACATTTATAAACAAAGCCCTGCCAGCTGAACATCTCTTTCTCTAGTTCAGCAGCCAGAACTTTGATTTATAAAATGACAATTGTACAGAATATTGTTTCTTTTTTTACTTTAATAAAATAAGTTCAGTATAAAACTATTTGAGGCTTGTGTGGATGGGATCAAATGATTTGCAGGGACGGGGCCATGACAGGGACGGAGCTCACGGGGACAGGACTGTGATGGGGATGAGCTCGCGGAGACGGGGACTGTGTCATTCTCTAGTATTTAACCCCTTTGGGTGATAGAAGGAGCAATTGAAATATTTGTTATTTTCTGGTCGATGAAGACAGAGAACTGTTGAAGATATTTATAAGTGGTTCTGATGATCCAACAATGAGGCTAATACTGTTTCTGTACTGTGCAAGGACCTAAAACCAGTTTGTGGATAGTGTAATAAACTAAAATGTTCCACATAGTCTAGAAGCTGAAAGTACACCAGCCTTTCTGACAATTTAACAGGAAAAGAAATATAAGAAATAGGCCAGTAGTTAGTAACTTAACTAATTATCTCCTTATGGTCTTTTTTATCGATGTAACAATACACTTCTCCGTATTTGCTGTGATAGGGGATTAACAGACCCGTGAATAAAGAAAAACCGCAAATAATTTTTTCATATGTTATTCGCTGTTTTCTATTAAAACCATCATGAATATGGTGAAATCGCGAATAACATGGTGGGAGACTTGGCCTGGTCCTGAAGGAGAGGCAAAACATGGTGAAGAAAGTGCTGGGAATCCACGATTTTCTCTGTAAATGCTTGGAATCAGTGATGAAATTTGGGGGGGGGGAGGAGCCAGCAAGCTAAAAACCACAAATAATCGAAACTGCGATTGCTGAAACCGTGAATACAGAGGGAGAAGTGTATGTCCTTTTTCTACAATAAAGAGATCTTGCTCTAACATGTACTTTGACCAATCAAAAAGCACCACCCAGACATGAAAGGCCACTTTATACAACTTGGACAAAAAGGATCTGAAAAACTAGATGAGTGGACAAATTTAGCATAAAGTCTTTTAAACAGCAACCAATCAGGGTGCTCAAATTTACTCCAACTCAAATGTGCCAGGTAAAAAAAGTTAAAAATCTGAATCTAATTTCCAGATTGGAAAGTGTTGGTATAAGGTGCCCTTAAATTGCTCACCTTAGAACAAAATTAATGAGCTAATTCAGATGGTGGACAATCCTGAGGTGCAGATGGTAGACAATCCTGAGATGGTTGCATAAGTTTACTAACAGCAAACATTTTGTGTACTAAATGAAACAACTTCTTAAGAGTCTAAATTAGAATTTCCTAACAAAGCTGAATAATATTTCTTCCTCTTATCCTTCAATGCTTTCTTATACTCATGAACTCCCTTCTCTTCAATGCTCTCAAATAACCACCCTACCTGTTTTATTCCATAAGTGCTCCAAATGTCTAAGTCTGCGCTTCATGGATAGTGCTTGTCTTTTCATTGTCCTCATGAATCTTGACTGCCTTCTTTTCAATTTTAACTTTTTATTTGATTTTCAAACAACCACCAACCAAAGCATTGCAACAATCAGAAACAGCTAGAAACTCTTACACATCATCTTACCACAGGCAGGATGGGTTTTAATGCAGACTCCAGATACTGGATCACATCCTGGAGCATCCTTGAACCCTGATTTAGCTGATTCAGATCATAAGGAATCCTAAGACATCTGCTAAGCTTGCTTCGAGCGCCTGCCAAATCATCTACTTTGAGGCAAGCCAGTCCCCAGGCATGCCACACACCACTAGGGTCGAGTCCAGTCTTTGTGGAAACCTAATTCAGACATCAAGAACACATCAAAAACAAAGATTACATAGACACAAAGGAAAAGCAAACACCAAGGAAGTAATTTTATAAACACCCCAGGTTGTACAAATGTAAAAATACATGCAGTGCCAACAAGGTGCGTATATTTATGCAACCCATATAGAGGAATATTCTGGGGTGGAGTTTGGGTAGAATTACTATTTACGCCTGTGACTTCAATCTAGCCAGTTACCATAGGTTTACCTCAAATATTTTAGAGAGCTACATAAGTACTTGTATATCTTTATAAAATAGGCCATTTCTCCACCTCCAAAACTAGGTAACCTGTGTCATTCTTTAAGGAGAGAGGGAAGAATCAGATTATGAATGGGAACCACCACTGATCCTCAAACCTTGCACTGAAGAATGCTGGTGTAGGACTGAGGTTGAGATATACACTAAAGAATGACACAGGATGGTTTCCTGCAGTTATCTGCGGGGATGGGGATATGTCATTCTCTAATAAGAGTTGACATACTGAAGTTCCATCAAGCCCAGAATCCTGTTTTTAACAGTGGCCGACCCAGGTCATAAGTACCTGGCAAGATCCCAAAGAGTAAAACATATTATATGCTGCTAGATGGTGTCTCTGTAGGAGGTTGTGATCTGCTGAGGCTCTTACCATCCTAAATGTTGAAGCCTATTGGTTTTTTTGTCTGTTGATTATAGGCAAAAGATGAGGGAAAGTTAGAGAGCCTTCCCTGGCTGCTTCTTCTACACCTACGATGAGGCAGATAACTCTTCAGAGAGCATGGGCTTCTGCTGTCCCGGATGGGCTGTCCCCCTCTTGTCCCAGTCTGCCATAAAGATGTCAAGAAGCAGTGTTGACGGGGCTTCTCTGAGACCAGTCATACAAGCAGCACTGCCTCGACCAAGAAGCAGTTCAGGGGCAAAGGAAAGTGAAACAGGAGCTGAACTGGTTCCACAGCAGTTGTCTGAAGCTACTGGGGGTGTTTTACCTCTTGAGAATGCTGAGCTGGGAGGAGGCCCAGAGTAAACAAGCAGCAGTAAGGGTCTTTTGGGGGGAATTGCAAGTGATTTGTTTAAAGCTCAGAGACCCGTTTGTGTTTCATCTGAGGCAATTGTGGAAAAAGTCTGCTGTAGTGACATTAGAAGCACTTTGGAACACTTTGCAGGGTATTAACTCCTCTTTAAAGCAGGTATTTAATGAACATATGAAATATATATCTGTTCTTACAGAAGCAGTCATTGTACAAGCTCAACTATTGACCACTGTGCTACCGAACTAGAAATGATAAAAATCAAAAATTCAGTCTTTGGAGAGTTGTGAAACTATCTCAAATAAAGATACCCTGTGGAAGTTGTAGCTTCTGGAAAATCAAATTAAAAGGCATAAATTACGACTTTTGAACTTTTCAAAGTCTCGCTTATTTCCTCAGCAGATATAGTTAAATGGTATTTTGTGGAAACTTTGATGATCCCATCTGATTCACAGACACCAATAACAAGGGCTCAGTATATAGCGAATCCTAGGAGCGTTAACTACCCTATTCATCAGGGTATGGAAAATATGAATTTAACATCTTTTCTGGAATCTTCTTTGGAAATAGTTACTCAGAGAGCAACAATGGATGGAAGAATGGAGGGAGTGAGGGAAAGATGCTGAGGTGGGAGGGGGAATAGAAAAGGAGAATTGGGAATGTGAGTCTAAGTGAGAGGGAAAGAGGGATGGTGCACATGGAGAAATTAAGAAAGAGGAGATTGGTTGGGCACAAGAAGGGAAATATTGAACATGGTAGTGGGAGAAGCATAAGGTACAGATGCATGAGGAAGAGAGAGATGAGAGGGAGAAATGTTGGACGTGGTAGTGGAGAGGGAACAGTGGGACAGATGAAGAACAAAAGTAAGTGTAAACCTCCTATCTCTTCTTTCTATTTAAACTACAGTTCTTTATTTTGAGGACTGTTTATTTAATGTTCTTTAATGTTTTGATTTACTGTGTACGTACAGGATCTGAGCTACATACAAATTCAACTTAAGAATGGTTTAAAAACAGAACCCGTTCTTAACTTGGGGACTGCCTGTAATTGTGTAGGAACCATATCGTCACTGTATGGGATGGTGTAGGAAGGTTTTGAAGTGGAACATCTCTTAGGTTTAATATATTTCCTTCTTTTATCTTGGAGCCAGTCCTGACAACTCCCCCCCCCCCTTCTGCTTCCTGAAGCAGAAGAGCTGTCTGACAACACCCCCACCCTTTGCTGATGAGTAGAGGAAGTGACACAGCAGAGGAAAGGCCGTTTACCGGTGCTTCCTCTGCTTACTGGCTGTCGCTGCTGCTTCAGGTGAGTGAGTGAGTGAGGGAAGGGGATTGTCAGACCGGCTCTGAAGCTTTGGGGAAAAGAGGGAGGGAGTGTATAAGTGTGTGTGGGGGAGGGATGGGGTGTCAGACTGGCTCTGTTGCTTTGGAGAATGGAAGGAGGGAGGGTTGTCAGACTGGCTCTGCTGCTTCAGGGGAATGAGGGGAAGGGGTTTGTCAGGACTGCCTGCTGTTGCTTCAGGAAGGGAGGGAGATTTTGTGGCTGCCACGATGCTTCAGGAGCATGAGGGAGAGAGGAAGATTTGTGGCTGCCACTGATGCCTCTGGGGCTGGAGGGAGGGCGGGTTGTTGGGTCAGGAGCACAACTTTGGACATTGTCTGAGGTGTGCGGGAGACTTTTTATTTTTTTGCCAGTTGGTTGAGAGTGCCGGTTAGTTGAATACCAGTTAACTGAGATTCTACTGTATTCTTTTTCTTTATTGTACTAAAAAATTATTTCTATGATTTCTGCATATCTCCAAAGGTTGGAGATATGTTAATTGGAAAAGTAAATTAAAAACAACAAACATATTATAAGCTGCTTATCCAAGGAATAAGAAGTGGATATCCTCAAGTCCATCTTAATAATGCTTATGGACCTTTGTTTTAGGAAATTATCCAAACCATTTTTAAACACTGCTAAACTAATTGCCTTGACCACATTCTCTGGCAATGATTTCCAGAATTTAATTGCACGTTGAATGAAGAAATATCTTCTCCAGTTTGTTTTAGATCTACTACTTGTATTGCCCATGGCAAATGTTATAATGCCTTTGTATCGCCCATGGAGCAATACAAGGTCAATATAACATTTTTATCTATGTTTTCCATTCCTTTCCTGATAATTTCTAACATTCTATTTGCTTTCTTAGCAGCTCCCACACACTGAGCTGAGAGTTTCAGCATATCCTCAACTAAGATACCTAGATCCTTTTCCTGGGCAATGACTTCTAAGGTGGAATCTTGCATCACACAGCTGTATTCAGGTTCCTTTTTCCCACATGCATCACATTGCATTCTCTCAAATTAAATATCATCTGCCATTTTGATGCCCAGTCTCCCCGTCTCACAAGGTCCTCTTGAAGAGCTTTGTGTCATCAGCAAATTATTCTCTCATTAGTTATTCCCATCTCTAGATCATTGATAAATATGTTAAAAAGCAGCAGTCCCAGCATAGACCCCTGAGGAGCCCCACTATATACCCTTCTCCATCGAGCTTATTGACTATTTAACCCTACTCTGTGTTTCTATCTTTTAACCAGTTCTTAATCCATAATAGGACATTACCTCCTATCCGAAGATGCTCTAATTTCCTCAGAAGTCTTTCATAAAGTACTTTGTTAAATGTTAATTAAAAGTCCAAATACACAATCGACTGTCTCACATTTATCTATAGTTTATTCACCCCTTTAAAGAAATATAGTAGATTGGTGAGACAAGATTTCCCTCGACTAAATCCATGCTCTGTAATTTTGTTCTTAATAATAGTCTCTACTATTTTGCCTGGCACCGATGTCAGACTCACTGGTCTATAGTTTCCCAGATCACCTCTGGAAACCTTTTTAAACATTAGCATTATATTGACTACCTTCCATCCCTCTGGTACCATGCTGAATTTTAAAGAAAAAATACTAATAGCTCTTCAAGTTCATTTTTAAAATTCTATCAATACTTTGGTATGTATACCAACCAGGCCAGGTGATTTGCTACTCTTCCAATTTGTCAAACTGAAACAAATCTCTGTGTCCTGGGCGAAATTGATAAGGTATTTCTCATTTGGGCAAACCAGGGGTTACAAATGAAAAAATGGGATAAGCATGTGGGATCTCTTCAAGGAAGAAATTAGGGGGGGTGGGTCATTAGAGTGGGCAGACTTGATAGGCCGTGGCCCTTTTCTGCTGTCATTTTCTTTGTTTCTATGTTTCTAGGTCAGTTGATGATGGAAAGGGAATTGGTTTCCTTTCTTATTTAGAATCTGAGTATGGTTTAATAGCTCAAGACCTTTTTCATTACAGGCAATTAAGAGCTTTCTTTCAGAGAATGATTCAGGAAATGAGTCAGTCACCCACCTTCCTGAACAGGCATTCCTGCAGGGTTCGGGAAAGGGGACGATTACTCGCATTTATACTGCTATCTTATATTCTATCCCAATTGCTAAACATAAAGCAGCATGGGAGCGCAATCTGGGTAAAACTTATGAGGATAAAGCGTGGGAATGCCACTTGGGCTCTTTGCTTCGTGAGTCTATTTCTAGCAATATGGTGGAAATGGATACAAGATGCTATATCAATGGTATTATACACCTTTGCAATTGAAAGCAATGTTTAGTAGGGGTACAGATCTGTGTTGGAGAAAATGTGGGGTTCAAGGTTCCTTTATACATATTTGGTGTCTTTGTCCTACAGTGCAAGCATATTGGTCTCGGGTGGTGGGTTTCATTTTAGAGGTCTTGGGTTTTCCTGTTCTTAAGTCTGTTGAATGTTATTTACTAAATGTAGCCCCACAGACCTTGTGGTTACGATATCGCAAATGGATTACTGTGGTGATGACAGTGACACATATTATTAGCTGTCGGTTGGAAGTCAGAGGACCTTCTACCAATGGAGGTGGTGCAACAAAGTAAATTATATATATAAAATATGTCTAAGTTAACAGTTCTGCGTAGAAATTGCATGGGGGTCTTTTAAAAAAATTTGGTCTCCTTACATTTCCTGGACAGAAGGAATTGACACAGTGCCTGTCTGAGCAGGTTATCTTGAGGACATCCCTGTACTTTAATTTTTCTCTGAGCTGTGCATTGGTTATTTCCTTTTACTCTCTGGCCTATCTTCAGGGGGAGGGGTGGATGTTTCCATGGGGAGGGGAGGAAGAGGGTTTCTGGGAGTGGGATGAGGTGTTTTGAGTTTTTAAGTCATGTACTAAAGAGTTACAGTATATAATTTGCATTGTGGAAGACCCTATGGTTACCTGTATGTGGTATTCTGTTTGGTATGGATATTTGAGTTTGACTGTTTTGTATTGTATTTTGCTGTTATTAAAATAAACATTCAAATATTAGAAAAAAATGAAACAAATCTCTAACACTTGAAGATGTAGTAGGGCAGTTTCTGAATCATCAGCACTGAATATCATTTCTGGCACTGGTTATCTCCCCCACATCTTCCTCAGTGAAGACCAAAGCAAATAATTTATTTAATCTCTCCACTATGGCCTTAGTACCCCTTTTTAACCCTTGGTCATTTAGCAGTTCAACTGATTGTTTTCTTGGCTTCTAATAAACCTAAATTAAGTTTGGATTTCGTAAAGATTACAACACAAAATTGTTATTACTCTTTCTTTGTGAGAAGATCTGTATGGGATTTGATAAGGGGAAACACTTTCTACCAGTGTCTCTTGATGATGTTGGAGCCTTTGAAACAGTGAACTCTTTAGTGTTTTTGGAAAGATTGCATACTCTAGGGATCTCAGGTACTGTTTATAAGTGGTTTTCTTCATTCCTTGAAAATAGGAGCTTTTGTGTATCGAGAAGAAATGAATACTCAGATTTTGGGGGGTTAAACTATGGGGTCCTCAGGGATCGTCACTTTCAGCTAGTCTATTTAATTTATTTAGGGCTCCAATCCGTAAAATATTGTCAGAATTAGGGATTGAATATTGCATATATGCAGACAATATACAGTTTTTGAGTTCCCCTCTGATCATATTCAGGGTTTTCAAATGCTGTCTTCCTATATGGGTGTAATCAACACATGGATGACTAAAAATTGTCTCAGTTTGAATGTTTCCAAGACCCATATTTTATGGCTCTCATCTTCTGGAATTACTGATGCGCCGTCAAGCTTTACATATGATGGGGTATTGATTCCAATTCAGAGGGAAATTAAAGGTTTGGGGGTCTTATTGGACTCCTCTGCTATTTCGAGGTCATATCTCCTCAATGGTAAAAACAATGTTCCTTAAGATCCGATTAGTGTTGAAGTTGTGGGATTTGCTTTCCTCTTCCAATTTTCATCAGGTCATTCAATGCTTTGTATTACTGTATTTAGATTCTTTCAATGTTCTTTTATGTGGACTGCCTCAGAAACAAGCTTACATTGTAAGTCCTTGAAGAATAAGGAAATATCTATTATACCTGAATGTAACCCACCTTGAGCTACAACTGAAAAAGACATTAGCCAAAAGCAAATAACTCACTCTAAAATCAGTGCACAAAAGAAAGAAAGTGAGAGAGAAGGAAAGTAATGGGCAAAAAAAATTGTTTTAAAATTAAATGTCAACATTTTACAAATACAGACTTGGTCAATAGATTAGGACCAGACATTCTAAGCATTTTTGCCATAGTCACAAAATGGGAAAAACTTTGTTTTTATAGTATTTGGACATTCTCTGAAAATCTATTTATAGGTCAGTAAGGAGAAAAACTAGAATCTCCTATTTTCACTGAATAAATGCACTCCATTCTCACACTCCCATCCTCTATTACCTCAACAGCTAACTGGTAATATTCCGCTTCCAAGAGACGATTCCTTAATTTTATCACAGCTGCAGGCTGAAAAATCTCATCAAGAGATGGTATGTAGTGATAGGTGGCAGCTAGTAAAATCTTCAACAAATCCAACTTGCTAAAGTAACTGTTGCAAAAAAAACAAGATGTTAATATACAAGAGCAAGTTTAGAGAATGCCTACCAGCAAAACTGTGCAACACTAACAAAGCCCATGGTTTATTAGCATGTTTTGGCATCTATTACAAATAAATCCATCTAAAACAGATCTTATAACAACTTTGCTGCTGAAAAGGATAAGTACTCTTGGCTGGTAGCAAAAATATGGGTTTTTTTTCTGGAGGGATTCTATCATTTTCATGTATTTTTTTAATAGTGTTTTTTGGTAAACAAGCTTGAAAATCCTTCTTAGCTGCTGGGTGTAGTCATTCCTATGCCCAGGAGCAAAAGCAGTGATTTCAATTTCCCTTAAACAGTAGTTCTCACAATCCTTGGGACATACCCAACTGGTTGGGGGTTTTCAGGATCTCCACAATGAAATTTGCATGAAATAGATTTGCATGTACCGCCTTAATGGTATGCACAGGGCTTAAGGATAGAATGGTATTCTAGCACTTTTTACCTTCAAATAGGAAGTGATATCAGGGAGAGCCTGAGTCTGGTTCTTACTCAAATGCCACTAAACCAAAGAACCATGCTTCTCTAGTTCTGGCTCTGCCACTCTCCACCAAGCTCTGATCCCTTTGATATAGCACTCCATTGGCTGAAGATCTACAAAAGCAGTGTGTAGAATCACCTGCCTGCATGCCCAACCCAAAATGATTGGTCCAACTACTGTGGAAATGCTCTTTTTTTCCTCTTCTTGCTAGCACCATATGGTTTATTGATCATCAATGGTTTAAACCACACTGCTAATTCTAATCACTGCTGTCTGGAGGTAGCAGAAAAATCAAAAGTAAAGATGCAGGACCCTAATTGAGGTAGTGAGATACAGGACCTTTCACAAGCCAACATCCCTCTGCCCCACTTCTAAAAATGAAAATAAGGGAGCAGAGAGGCAACCTGGGTTAATTGGCTCTCTTGCTGCCTCCAGATGAAGCGTGTATACCAAATCCAGCCCCTCTACCCCTTTTCCTAGGAGTACAAGAACAAGGAAACAGAGAGATAGAGACTGATTCAAGATATTCTGCCATGCTAGATAAGGAATGCAAGCCAACTGGGTCTATTCACTTAGACGGCAGGGTGAGCAAGCCAATCCGACTCCTCACAAACAGCATATATATATATGTACTGTAGGTTGATTCTGACCATCCCACCTCCATGAGTAATTGAAAGAGAATGGACTAATTATGGTCATGGCATCTAAGTACTGAGAGGTTCTGCTGTATTACTCACTAAGGACAGGAGGCACGTGGCTAGCAGATAAAGGGAAACTTTACTTATTCTGTCATTGAAATTAAACTGGTGACCATTATAAAATGAGGAGCCAGATGGCTTAGTATAGGATAGCTAGAGATAAAGGACTACTGCAAAGAAGGGAAGGGGCAGAGAGGGGAATTTCTGAGGTTGATCACTGGTTGGGGGCTTGGAGAACCACTAGATTAATGTATTTTGTATATGTAGCATGTAAAATACACGTATATCTATATATCTACCGTATTTTTCGCATTATAAGACGCACCTAGGATTAGAGGAAGAAAACAAACAAACAAAAAATATTCTGAACCAAATGGTGTACTAATGTATTTAATAAAATATAGCAGAATACTATTTCAACCATGTAAAGTTAACAGCGGTATTAAGAACCATCATCACTGTCATTAACAAATAAGGAGAGACTTTAAGGTTCAAGCACTCGTCTAGTTTTCTAGGCTGTTTACTCAGCCCCCCTTCCTGCCCATCTCTGAATCCAGCCCCCTTACCTACCAGGCTCTGCACCCAGCCCCCCATCACTCTCTGCCAGAGTTTGCAATCAACCCCTTGCCAGACTCTGCACTCTGTGCCCCCTCCCTACAAGGCTCTGCACCGTGTCATCCCTCCCTGCCAGGTTATGCACCATGTCCCCCTCTGGAGGTCTAGTGTTAGGCCAAGACAGGAGGGATCTGTCCCAGCCAACTAATTTTTTACACCCCCCTACCCCTGTATCCTTTTTCACCTTTTTTAATCCTGGTAGTCCAGCACTCCTGCCGTGCTGAGCCCCTCCTTCACTGGATAGCTGCCTCAGATCTCGTGGCCAGCAATGCACAAGGCAGGAGCGAGTTTTTTGCACTCCAGCCTGGGCTGCTCCCTGAATGGCTGCCGTTAGTTCTCGCTGGCATTGTACTATATCTATGTTATTTGAGTGCTCTTCCATGCTATTATGGTATCATTTGTATTGTCCTGAAATATATTTTATTTCTGTTATATGATTGTTCTACTGTGCTGTTAAATGTTTATATTTCTGATATTGTTTCATGTTGGTTCTATACTAGATTTCAATTTGTAATTTCCTTGTTTACCTCATTGACTGTATTTATATTTGTCATTTTATTATTTTTATGCTGTAAATCAGGGGTGTCGAAGTCGGTCCTCGAGGGCCGCAATCCAGTCGGGTTTTCAAGATTTCCCCAATGAATATGCATGAGATCTATGTGCATGCACTGCTTTCAATGCATATTCATTGGGAAAATTCTGAAAACCCGACTGGATTGCGGCCCTCGAGGACCGACTTCGACACCTGTGCTGTAAATAAAACTGTAAGTTCTATGTTATACTGCTGTATACCATCTTGGGTAAATCTTAAAGCAGTTAATAAATCCAAATAAATACATTTTTGCCTACACATTAAGTCCTAGGTGTGCATTTTTCACGTATGTTCATTATGCATTCCCTGCAAAACAGATTTATCAGTGTGTCCTGAAGACTGGGATGAGAACCCCTGCTTTAAACCGAAAAGGGGGCAAACTGACATGGCATAAGGTGTACGGGAACACACTTAAAATATCTCAATATATATACTTTAGAGCAGGGGTGTCCAAGCTGCGGCCCAAGGGCCGCATGCAGCTCCGTGAAATATTTTGTGCGGCCCCGGTCGAGGGCGATGCAGTGTTTTCCTCTGCTGCCCCCAGGTGTTTACCATCTTTCCGGCTCCCTCCTGTCTTGCTGTAGCGTTTGCGCAGGCCTAGAAACATTTTTTTCAGCCAACGCGGCCCAGGGAAGCCAAAAGGTTGGACACCCCTGTGAGATGGATAACCTGGACATACATATGGATAAACTGGACATACTGGCCTCACTTGTGTATGCAGGACACTACAGACATTAACATATATTTTCCCATAGCCTGGCCCAGCCTGTACCTTGCTGTCTGTGAACACATGTATCCTTTGAAATGCTAACCCAGCTGGCCTTTGCTGCAAAGTTCCTGTCTCCATTCCCTGCTGGGAGGATACTTCTCCAAGGTTCTGCTGAGCTGTTATCAGTGTTGTATGACTTCACATATGCCAGGCACCCTGGAAAGCCATAAAACATTTATAACAAGCAACATCCCCTGCAGGATGAAAGGGGAGTTAGAGACGTAGGAGCCTGATTCCAAGACAGAACTCTTACCCAGACTGGACATTTGCTGCCTGTCTCTGAAGCAAGTTATGGGAACCAAGCACAGCTGGGGTGCTGGAGGTCACCCTTGCCAACTTTCTGCATAAGACTATCTACAAGGTCGCCATCCTGAAGATGTACAGTGTTGTAAAACCACAAATTAGCATCTGTAAGGTGATAAGGATCTCAGAGCTGGAGGAAGAAAGTTCAAGAAGAATTCTCTGTTTCTGCTCAGGCCCCTCTCCTGGGGGGGAGAAGTGAGAGAGGTGTGGCCTGGGGGTAGGAATAGTTAGGTATACATTTTTGTACCAATAGGGAAGTACATAACCAGAGTTCGGGGATGTGCTTTTTTTGAACGAAGGAAGAATTTCTCTATATAACAATCCATGCAACACAGGTAAAACCAGAGAGAAATTCACTTGGGTATGCCAGCAGGGACATGCTAGCCCCCTGCTCGGCATATGGGTGTAAGTTCTACTCTCCATTGCATAATCTGAACTGACAATTTATTTCTTTCTGCTATGCTTTTGCTGCTGTAATTTTGTAAGTCTTTATAGCCCTTTTCTGCCGTCATCTTCTATGTTTCTATGTTAACAATAAAAATATTGTCTGTTTTGGAAAATACAATGCCGTCTCGTAGTCATTCCAATGAGGTAAAATAAGCAGCATTTACTTCACCTGTTTTAGAGGAAAGGCCGAAAAGGGATGATATGATAAAATTTAAATACCTATGTGACATAAATGTGCATGAGGCAAGTAGTCTCTTTCAACCAAAAGGAAACTCTGGAATGAAGGGGCAAAGGATGTAGGTGAAGGATGTAGGTGAAAGGGGACAAAAAGTGTATCTGAATTCAAGAAAGCTTGGAACAAATGCATTGGATCTCTAAAGGAGAGGAGGGGATAGTAGGTGGCATGATTAGGCAGACTAGATAGGCCATATGGTCTTTATCTGCCTTCATTTTCTGTTTTGTTTTGTTTTTTGTACCTTGCTCATTCTCTCCAATCTTCTTATCTGAAATTTAAATCTATCCTCAAGGTTCACTTCTTCAACCTAGTGTTCAATAATGATACCACTTTGTGGACATCATGTCATAGCTAGTAAGTGCACTAAGTGGTGATTACTTATAGCCTGCAATATCCCTTTGAATTCTGCTTCTTTTTACTATTTGACTAGCATACTAGAAACATAGACACAGAGAAACATGATGACAGATAAAGGCCAAATGGCCCATCTAGTCTGCCCATCCGCAGTAACCATTATCTCTTTCAGAGAAATCCCACGTGCCTATCCCAGGCCCTTTTAAATTCAGACAGTCTCTGTCTCCACCACCTCCTCCGGGAGACTGTTCCATGCATCTACCACTCTTTATGTAAAAAAAGTATTTCCTTAGATTACTCCGGAGCCTGTCACCTCTTAACTTCATCCTATGCCCTCTCATTTCAGAGTTTCCTTTCAAATTAAAGAGACTCGACTCATGCACATTTACATTATGTAGGTATTTAAACATCTTTATCATATCTCCCCTCTCCCGCCTTTCCTCCAAAGTATACGGATTGAGAACTTTAAGTATGTCCCCATACGCCTTATGATGAAGACCACATACCATTTTAGTAGCCTTCCTCTGGACCGACTCCATCCTCTTTATATCTTTTTGAAGGTGTGGCCTCCAGAATGGTACACAATATTCTAAATGAGTTCTCACCAAAGTCTTATACATGGGTATCAATACCTCCCTTTTGCCTACTGGTCATACCTCTCCCTATGCAACCTAGCATCGTCTAGCTTTCGCTGTCACCTTTCAATCTGTTTGGCCACCTTAAGATCATCACATACAATCACACCCTGCTCTTCTGAAGTGCACATAAATTCTTCACCCCCTAAACTGTACCGTTCCCTTGAGTTTTTGCAGGCCAAATGCATGACCTTACATTTCTTAGCATTAAATTTTAGCTGCCAAATTTCAGACCATTTTTCAAGCTTTGCCAGGACTTTTTTCATGTTATTTACACCATCCAGCATGTCTACTCTATTGCAGATTTTGGTATCATCCGCAAAGAGGCAAATCTTACCCGACAACCCTTCAGCACTGTAATCTGCTTTGCTGTTCATAGTCGAAGATGTTGCACAAAGCCCTATAAAAAATTATGTTTATATGGTGTTCTTATTCACAGAATCTATTGAGGGCAAACCAGATATCTACAGTATATATGAAAGTCAGCAGACAAATTTTAAACCGATAGTGAAAGCCAATAGGTTGAAATCAAAGGTGGCAGAGGAAGGAGATGAGAGTGGGATGTGACCATGGTGAACCTGGCACATGGAGCAACCGGATGAAAGGGTGGCTATTTTTTAGTTCTTTGAGTAGGAAATCCTATAACATGATGATCTTAAGGTGGCCAAAGAGATCGACAAGAGGACAGTAAAAGCTAGAAGGAAGCTTGGATGCATAAGGAAAAAGGAGGTATTGATACCTATGTATAGAGAAATGTAAAGTCTTACATGTAGGAAACAGAAACCTGATGTACATCTATACGATGGGAGGGCTGGTAATGGGTGAAAATGGCCAAGAGAAGGACTTAGGGGTACTGGTGGACAAAACAATGAAGCCGTTGGCACAGTGCACAGCGACCTCTAAGAAGGCGAACAGAATGCTACGTATTATCAAGAAAGGTATTACAACCAGAACGAAGGACATTATCCTGTCGTTATATCGGGCGATGGTGCACCTACATCTGGAGTACTGCGTCCAATATTGGTCGCCGTACCTTAAGAAGGATATGGCGATGCTCGAGAAGGTTCAGAAAAGAGCAACGCGCTTGATAAAAGGTATGGAAAACCTTTCATACGCTGAAAGATTAGAGAAACTGGGGCTCTTTTCCCTGGAAAAGAGGAGGCTTAGAGGGGACATGATAGAGACTTACAAGATCATGAAGGGCATAGAGAAAGTGGAGAGGGACAGATTCTTCAAACTTTCGAAAACTACAAGAACGAGAGGGCATTCGGAAAAATTGAGAGGTGACAGATTCAGAACCAAAGCTAGGAAGTTCTTCTTCACCCAAAGGGTGATGGACACCTGGAATGCGCTTCCAGAGGGTGCCTTCCTGCTGGCGCCCTGGTCTTAGTGTGATGCCAGCTGGAAAAGTTTGCAAGACACTGTCTTAAGGTAAGGAGGAGATAGTGGATGGTGCAGATAGGCAGAAAGGCAGATTGGATGGGCCATTTGACCTTTATATGCCATCATGTTTCTATTTGAAATGAAAAGAGAAGCATTGCTCTCTGGCCAATTGATAACATAATAATTTGATCTTGAATATCTTAATTCATTAGCAAAAAGAATAAACAGATAAATCTCTTTTTGTATTGGCAACAGAGTTACTAACAAGGCTGATAACAGACACAGTCTGGCCCATACTTTGTCATATCTCAGGATGTGAAAGAGGTTAGTCAGATTTAAGCTCCTTTGAGTCTAAGATAAGCAGAATAAGCAACTAACCTGTCACACAGAGCTAAATCCTGGCTCCTTCCTGTCTTCACAAACATCATTTTTGCACTGAAGAGCAGAGTTTTCATTATGTCAAGAAGCAGCCTTGAGTCCACCTCTGGATTAGTCAGGCTTCTGGACAGCAAGCAGCAGTGCTGGATCAACTGATGGCCACAGGTAATGCTATCACCATGCAGGTTGAGAATGGCAGTGCACAAGGAAGCACTAGGAGCCTGGACAGTACAAGACAAAAATAAAATTTGAAAAGATATTCGTATGTGGTTCCAAACTGAAGTATATTTAATTAAAACCATCAACTTAATAAAATCATTAACCTGGAGTAGTCCTAGAGGGATGGAGAAAGTTGCATGTTGTTCCTTCAACAAGAGAAAGTAATGAGGATGGGAGCTAAAGGCCAGTTAGTAATACATCTGTGGCGAGTAAATTAATGGAAACTAGAACTGTACTGAATAGCATATTTTACTATTCGGCTTTAACATAACATATAATAAAAGAAGCAATGTGACATCAGAGATCAAATGTTTATTTCAGTAGGATTTAGCATGGCACCTATAAAATGCACTCTGGCCTCCAAATGGTGCTTTTTATTTGTAGGGCTGTAGAAGAAAGAAACAAAAGTGGAGTCTCAAACAGTATTTCTACTGGGGAAGTGAAGGAAACAAAGTTGTGACTTGATTTAAAAAAAAAAAAAAAAAAGTCTTTAATGATGCAAATCAATCTGTCCCATCACTCTGACTCAACAAGGTCTGTGTTTTGACGCCACCAAGCCTGCATCAGGGGTCAAGTAGTCAAAAAAGCTAGGGTTCTCCGAGCTGTTCTAGTACCGCTTCCTCCTACCTTTCAAAAATTTAGCAAGTGGAAGATGCTGCTTATGTCATTAAACATTTAAAGAGGTACATAGGGGAGCGGAGGAGAGGGGGGATCAGAGGAGATGTGGCAGCACCCCCTGCAAAGATGGCACCCAGGGTGGTCTGCACCCTCCCCCTTACTACGCCATTAACTGATGGGGACCCAGGTCATGGTGATATGGGATACAGAAAGGCAATTGCCTCTTTGCTTCACTTATCAAGTTGGTGCTGTCACAAAGCTGACAGCATGATTTGAGAAGAGAAATTGTTGGCTTCTACCAGTGATTTGCAGATGCAGAATAGGAAAATCAGTTTTTAAAAACCTGCTTCTCTGGAAGTGGATTCCTTCCCCCTCCCCCCCAAACAAAATTCACTGTGGACAGTTTTGGAGGAGAAGTGAAGGAAAAGAGGTCTCGTCTACCGGTTCCTAGATTTAATAAAATTTGGCAAGACCTAGCATAAAAAAATATAGAATATACAAAAAATTGATCTCAAGTAGGCAAATGTTCCCAACACAAATTATGACTATAAAAAGGGATTTACGATTTATTTCAATTATCTGCAAATGAATGTGAAATAAAATATATTAAAGACTAGAAGATGAGGAATAAGAGCATCTTAAGGTAGTTATGGTGAAGAGCTGAAGTAAAGTCATGTCTGCTGAACCACCACAACTTCCCTTACCTGCTCATAATAAAATTCATTGCGCTCTGTTTCATTCTCTTCTTCATTTAATGTCAACTTCCATTGGAGACTGGCTGCTTTGAATAACTGCATCACTTCGGCTAAATTAAGACATTCCTCAGTCTGGATCTCTACACATGGGATATGAGAAATAGATCTTAAGACTACCACACATAGTCCAGAATGCTCTCATTCTTATACCTTTCCATTACGAGACATCCTGTCTAAGCATGCATTAAATTCTTTTCACTGTCTTAGCTAACAGCAATCTTTTTGTTTGGCCTTGAAGATCTTCTCTAACTGAACTACTCAAACCCTCTATGATGTAAGAAAATCTAAGCTGTTTGTTCAGTCTGGTTCACATACCCATTATTTCTGTTACCCTCAATTATCTTACGGCAGAGGCAGGTATAACATCTAGCAGCATCGAGTTTTTAGTCATGAAGTGAACCTTATCCAGTTCCCTATCTACTCTTCTGCAAGCTCAATACTACAGTGACTCTCTGTGGCTGAGAATGCATGCTGCAACCCTCAGGGAACATCCAATACTTTCCAATCAAATGACTTCCCATTAGAATTGAACAAGTTATAACTAAGTCTTGTGAGGATTCTCCAGATGTTTACTTCAAACAGCCATGCAGAACCCAGGAGAATTAGGTTCATTCTATCCTTCCCCCCAATTTTATCTACTTCGTTGCCCGCATCCCTATTTAATTGAACACTTAACTCTACGTAAAACTGTTTAATTAATACTTAACTGCAAGTAACTATGTTTAAATAATGTGTACCACATGTAACTATACACGTAACTATGTTTAATTAATGTAAATCTGTTCAATTAATACTTAACTGCATGTAACCGTGTCTAATTAATGTGAACCGCCTAGAACTCACTGGGTATGGCGGTATACAAGAATAAAGTTATTATTATTATTATTATTTATATCCCAGAATGGTCTCAGACAGGGAAAAGCATTCAGCCTTCAATTCACTTTAAAAGCAAAGGGACTGCAGCCAGGTGGATCTGGAGGTGAGTGCCAGCAATCCTACAAGTGATTACCAGAGGGCCTCCTGAGGTAAGGGTACCCGAGAACTACTGGTGGATGTGGTAAGGCTTGGTGGGAGGAGTGACGGCATGGGTACTTCTCAGTCAACAGGGATGGCAACCTTGCCTCAGGAGCTGCACAATCAATAATTTAAAAGCCTATAGCTTAGAGAAGCTGAGACAAAGTAACATAGTAAATGATGGCAGATAAAGACCTGAACAGTCCATCCAGTCTGCCCATTAGTTAAACTCATTAAAAATACATGATAAATTAACTTGTCTCTTTTCTTTGATATTTCTGGGCCATGGACTATAAAGTCCACCTGGTACTGTCCTAGATTCCAACTGCTGGAGTTGTTGTCCAAGTTCACCCCAGCCTATCCAACCATCCCACTGTTTGCAGGATACCTACCATAAAGTCTGGCTAGTAACATCCTCATGTTACAAGTTATTGGAGTTCCTATTGATGCCCTCCCCAGCCCATCTTACACCGAATCACCATATATGGGACACAGACCGTACAAGTTTGTCCAGTACTGGCCTTAATGCTTAAATTTATACCATTCATTTTCTAATTAGAGATCCTCTGTGTTTATCCCACACTTTTTTGAATTCCGTCACCATTTTCCTCGGGAGGGCTTTCCAGCCATCTACCACCCTCTTCGTGAAAAAGAATTTCCTAACAGCGGCAGTGGCAATTCATCGCTTTCCTCTAGACCGCTTCAAGTCTTTTTATATCCTTCGCCAGATATGGCTTCCAAAACTGAACACAATGCTCTACATGAGGCCTCATCAATGACCTATATAGAGGCATTAACACCTCTCTTCTTCTGCTGGTTACTCCTTTTTCTATACAGCTTAGCATCCTTCTGGCTACAGCCACATTATCCCAATGCTTCATCACCTTCAAATCCTCAGAAACTAATCACCCCAAGGTCCCTTTCTCTGTCTATTCTTATCAGCCTCTCACCTCCCAGCACATATGGTTCCCTCAGATTTCTACCTCTCAAATGCATCACTCTGCACTTCTTTGCATTGAATTTTAGTTGCCAGATGTTAGACCGTTCTTCTAACTTTTGCAGATCCTTTATCTTGTTTTTCACTCCCTCTGGGGTGTCCACTTTGTTACAAATCTTGATATCATCCGCAAAAAGGCTATCCTTATCTTCTAACCCTTCGGCAATGTCGCTCACAAATATATTGATCAGAATCGGTCCCAGTACCAATCTTTAAGCCACTCCACTACTCACCTTTCCCTCCTCCGAGCGAATTCCATTAACTATCACCCTCTGGCATATGTCTGTCATCAGATTTTTCCCCGACCCGCAGGAACGCAATTTCTCTGTCCCTTCCCCATAGAACTGAGCTGCCATTCAGAAGTGGTGCCCGCCCACGCAGCAGAGCGTTTGTGCGCTTCTGGCCCTGACGTGCCGGTAATCAGCAGGCAGCAGCCCTGTGAAGCACCAGTGACCAACCCAATTAGGTAGTGTCCGGGCCCAGGCATTAGCACGCTTGTGCGCTGCGGGCCATGACAAGCAGCAGACAGCCGTCCACCGATCTCCAACATTTAAAGATACATCCGGGGTTTGTTTGGTTTTTTTTATTGTATAGCCGCTTCATAAAATGCGCCCTTATTTCCGCCCACTTTTTTTGGGGAAAAAAGTGCGTCTTATGGAGTGAAAAATACGGTAGTTTGTTCTCTATTATATGGTTCTTAGTTTATTGAACAAATTCATATTTTTTCCTTATTTAAGTCTCTCAGTCAAAGAAACTGCTCAGGTTAATTTGGCATGATTTTTCTTTGGTGAAATCAAATTGACTTGGATCTTGGATTCCAGGAAATTCACTATCCTTTCCTTAAGTCTATCTGGCTTAGTCTAGATGTGTCTCTGTTAATGCATGTTTCTGTGCTTTGGGGTTTTTTCTAATAGAAAAGTCACTGCTTATCAAAATTGTAACTATATTGTTCACATGGTATTCAATAGAACTCTGCTCAGAGACATGAAGGCAATTTGTTCCGCCTCACCACCCAATCATTGCAGTGTTCTAAAAATGTATATAGCTTCGCTCTCACTACTAAATGGCTAGCTGGTACAGCTATGCTAGGTATCTTCATTCAAAATGTAATATTTGAAAAAATAATGATTTGAAAAACTTAGCTTAGCAACCAGCCACATTGCTAAGTTTTTCAAATCATTATTTTTTCAAATATTACATTTTGAATGAAGATACCTAGCATAGCTGTACCAGCTAGCCATTTAGTAGTGAGAGCGAAGCTATATACATTTTTAGAACACTGCAATGATTGGGTGGTGAGGCGGAACAAATTGCCTTCATGTCTCTGAGCAGAGTTCTATTGAATACCATGTGAACAATATAGTTACAATTTTGATAAGCAGTGACTTTTCTATTTGTACATTGACATTTTAGTCACTCCTCTTCAAGTTATTTGTGCTTGAATTGCTTGCCCCGTTCTATTTGTTTGGGTTTTTTTCTGGCAGCTTCTGTATAAAGCCAGTAATAGCCTCTGCGACATTTTGGCATTTGTTCCTGTGAAGTTTTTAGCAAGCCTTCCAATACTGTGATTTCACTGCAGCCTCCTCTATTACATATTGGTGACACTTTCCTTAAGCTAACACTCTTTCCATTTTGACTATGATTCTTATATTGCAGTTTTGTAAGAAAGAAGCACATGAAGTCGCAGTGCCTTCTTGCCCTGATCTGGCTGGTAAGAATTCTTCTATGGCTTTTAGCTCCAAATTCTTTGCTGCAATTTAGTGATTTTTTATTTATTTAAAATATTTGTTAACCACCTAAGACCTAGGTGATTTACATAAATACATACATAATCAATTAAAACACTAAATCAAACATAAAACAAACATTTAAAACAAGCCTCCCCTTACTCCATCAAATTCACAGTAAAAGACAAAATCTTCTCTGTGGAGAGAATAAACCTCAATTCAGTAAAACAACTGAACAAAAAAAAAGTGTTTTTAGCAATTTTCTAAACCTCAAAATGTCAACCCTGGCAAGGGTATTCCAGATCACTGTTCTGGCTACATGCAAAAGCTACCAGTAAACCAAAGCAGAGAAACATGCATTAACAGAAACACAACTTGACTACGCCAGATGGACAATGAGCTACTAAAACAACACAGGTGGTTGCTAGAACTATGCTACAGCAGCAGGGGGCAGCAAGGGGCACAAACAGGTAAGGAAGAGAGCCCCCAAGCCATACTAGAGGTACCATCTGTTGCTACCATAGGAAAGTACTCAAAACAAGCAGTTAAGAGTATAAATAGGTGTATGAAATCAAAGTAAACACTATTTTTCTGCTGCGCTATAAGGGAGCCAAAGGAACCACTCAGGTCACGAGAACATTAAACAGAGAAGCTAAAAATGAAAGAAACCAGTCTTGTGGAAGAAAATATGCACAATCTTTTCCCTTTTTAAATTATGTGTTCCATAGGAGTTGATTTTTTGACTTTATTGTATCCACCTTACAATCAAGATAATTGCAGGAACTCACGCAATACAATTACAGGAGGCTGCTTAGACAAAAGTCACATTAGGTTTAGTCAGGATAAGATCTAGTGTCCGTCCACCAAAAACAAGAAATGGCAGTTTAATCTCCAAGACCAGAAAATGAGCACTGAAATCAGGAACAATGAGATCAGGAGATGACAGATGATCACCAAAAGGAGAGCAGCACGAACTGTCAACCCATCTTCTTGGAGACAGAAAAAAATACTGAACATTCTGGGATGCACAATATCCTTAAGGAGCAAATTACTTTGAACTACTTTTTTTTTTCTCCGTCTCCATTCACTGGTAAATGGACATAATCCATTCAATCTGGACTGGTCTGGTTTGGACGAGAGGCTGCTGAAAAGATCTTAGTCCAGCCAACAAAGTTGAAGCAGTCTCCATCGAAGCCTATACACTTAGTGACTTTCCACTTTTTTCATTCCATATTTTTTCAACAGAACAAAAAAGTGGAAAATCACTAAGTGTATAGGCTTCGATGGAGACTGCTTCAACTTTGTTGGCTGGACTAAGATCTTTTCAGTGGCCCCCTCGTATACTGAAGCAAGAGGTAGAGTCAGTCAGTACAAATGCATAACTGTGACCTGCAAGCTGTAAGGCTTGCACTTTCTTGCCACAAAGCCCTTTACAATACTGTAGAGAAGAAAAGAAGGACTAAAAAGGCTCATCAAGTTAATGATATAGAAAAGACAGCATAACCTCACTTTCCCTTTCTTAAAAATGGCAATCTATATCTTCCCAGTCCTAGAATCTATTCTCAATCACAGATATTCTTTAAAAATGTTATATTTCACATAATCTGGGTTCCTCACCTTCTGCATGCCCAGGATCCTCCTCTTTTGCACTGTTGAAAAAAAACTGCACACAGTTATTCATAGTCTTACCATCAGCAGTTCTGCTATTATGTAGCTCCCTGTAAATATTACTGCAGTTGGCAAGTTAATTACAAGGATATTATACAATTTATTGAACTTCTTGGAAAGAAATAGCTGCCATAGAATATATTTTAGCTTTATGAGAGTAATTTTATCACAAGGCAGCAAGTCAGAAAAGGCAAACAAATGTATACGCTGCACCCATTTCATAAAGGCAACATAAGTGCTTATGTGCCTTTCTAAAATTACTGCTCCAAGAGGTATATGTGTTTTAGAGGTATGCATAGAAACTTACGCCCTCTTTTACAAAGCCATATTAGCCACACGGCACGCACGGCAATAGCCCCGAAGCCCTTTAAATCTCAATGGGCTTCAGTGCCGTTAGCGCAGCGCAGCCGCTAGCACAGCTTTGTAAAAGAGGCCGTTAATCTGGTTTGGTGAAACAGGGTACTTCTATTAAAAACTTTTCATGTGGCTTTGACTGAGATAAGTGCTTTTTTCATTTTTTGGAGATACAATTGTTTCTGGAAAAGACTGTATACACATGCGATACTGGTGTTTGGACTAAGAATTGTTGCCCACTGTAGGAGAGTAATGATAGCTGGTGATTATTTAATATGTATTAGAGTGGAGTTTTTTTATGACCAATGATTGAGCCTACAGTATTGTCAGTAAATCGCTGTACTAGTAGTCCTCCATGTCTAACTGAGTTCTTTTTCTCCACTTTTTAGCAGATATTTGTGAAGTCATCCAGCTGCGTTTCTCTTCTTGGGTGGAAGAGAGTGGATTATTTTTTTGTGTATGTTTGAGATAATCGGGTTCTTGTCCCCAAGTCAGTGTGGATCCATTTCCACCCCATCCCCACATCTTGTTTCCTCATCATATTGCTGCCTTCCCATCACCATTATCATAGCTCACATTTGAGCATCTTGTAAATTATAGAAAAACATATTATTAACACTATGTTAAGCAAGTAAAAAAAAAAACCTAAACAAGTACCAATAAGTAAACTGTTTTCTAAAATATCAGTCCATAATGTTCTCACTGCTCCATCAAGTTGATACTAGGGTTGTGCATGGAGACACAATTTGATCCCCATCCCCAGTCAATTTAGATACATCCCTTCGGGACAGTAAGGGAATTTTTTAAGTACCTTCTTACTTCTCATTTATAATCTTAATGTATATTTTCTTCAAACCGCTTAGAACCTAACGGATGTAGCGGTATATAAGAAATAAATTACATTACATTACATCCCTAGCATAAATAGATCTTTTGTCACCAATACTGCAGATTCCTGATTTCCCATAGTGTATTAAATGTGCCAGCAAAATCAGGTTTATATGTGCATACTTTATTAAATAGGTACATTAATACCATACGTACCATAACTCCACTTACTACCTGGGATGGGAATATCAACATATATATTATATAAAAGTAGGTGTCTAATTTTTACTTGCAATTTTATAAAGAACTTGCTTGAGTTCATGAAATGTTATTCTACAGTATATACTAAAGTACGGCTTTGATTCTTTTTGGCTTTATAGGCAGTATAGAAAGATTTTAATAAACATAAACCTTATAAAATTGCACTTCTGTTAACATGTAGCTTATACAACTGCTGCTGAAATAATTAGTTTCCTGGGGTTTTGGGGCTCTGCAATCTCCTCCTGCTCTGATGAAGCTCCAGCTCAACTGAAATCAGCCCTCTGGGAGCTGCCTTACCATGAATCATTTAAAACTAGCTAGGCTTTTATCCTTTTTAACTCCAATCTGTCTAGCCCAACCATAGGAATGACAATTTTTCTGAAGGGGATCATAGATTGAACTCAATTTGTAAGATGACATTCATTAGCAGGGAAATATTAGGCTGGCCTATTAGTCACTTTAATACATTTAATGCATTTAGTCACTTTAATAATTTTAAGGAAATTATAGGCTTATAAATACAAAGTAGTAGCGAACGAGAGAGGAAGATGATTGGTCAGATTCAATGGGCCAACTGGTCTATCTGCCGTCATCTACAGCAGTATTTCTCAATTCGGTCCTGGAGTACCTCCTTAATAGTCAAGATTTTCAGGGTACCTATAATGAATATGCATGAAAGAAATTTGCATATAATGGAGGCAAGAGTATGCAAATCAAGTTTATGCATATTCATTGCGGATATCCTGAAAACCTGACTGGCAAGGGGGTACTCCAGGATTGAGAAAACACTGATCTACAGTATAGCAAGTTAATGTTGCAGGTCAGTTTTCTGTACATACTGGTGCGAGATTTTTCTCTGTTAAGTTATTAACCTAGGTCCACTGATGTAGCCAGACAGCCAATCTTGGGTGGGCACAAAATTTTTTCTGCACTGCCTAAACCCTACCACAAAATATAAATACTTTAGCTAATAGAGATCTCCAAACTCTTGTCAGTTGAAGACTTTTTCTGAAAGTGGCCGAACTCCCCTTTTATCAAGCTTGGCAGGTAGCACCAACATTCCTAAGACACTGATGCCAGCAGGGAGATGAGGTATTGATGCCTCTGTACAAGACTCTGATGAAACCTCATTTTGAATATTGTGTACAATTCTGGAGGCTACTAAAATGGTGTGTGGTCTTCATGATAAGGCGTATGGGGACAGACTTAAAGATCTCAATTTGTATACTTAGGAGGAAAGGCGGGAAAGGGGAGATATGATATAAATGTGCATGAGTCAAATCTCTTTCATTTGAAAGGAAACTCTGCGATGAGAGGGTATAGGATGAAGTTAAGAAGAAATACTTTTTTACAGAAAGGGTGGTAGATGAATGGCACAGTCTCCCAGAAGAGGTGGTGAAAACAGAGACTGTGTCTGAATTCAAGAGGGCCTGGAATAGGCACATGGGATCTCTCAGAGAGAGAAAGAGATAATGGTTACTGTGGATGGGCAGACTAGATGGTCCATTTGGCCTTTATCTGCCGTCATATTTCTATGTTTCTATCCCATACAGGCTTAGTTGTCGGTAAAATAAGTATGCTGTCACTGACTGCAGAGCTTGGTATAATTCTGGCTATCTTTGGAGAAGGTTCTCGGGCCATAGAGCAAGTTTCAGGGCCAGAATTAGACATGCTAGGGCACAGGTTACAAAATAAAGGAGGGACCTCCCCACGCCCCCCTCCTCCATGCCTCCTTTCCAATTTCCCCACCTGCCATTATTATCACAATAACAGACCATCACCAAATACAGAACAAGTGATCACAAATTAGAAATAAAAATATTTAGACAAATATTGAACTGGGAGCCCCAAGAAGTTAAACTCAGCACATACTGCAACACCGGAGAAATAAAAATAGAAAAGCATTTCCTTTACTACTGAACATAATGCAAAGCCATTTTCTATGTACCTTTCCCAAAGTTAACATATTCCATTTAAAACATGCAAAATATGACAAGTAGGTTATATTGCACTTTCGTAAGAATTGAAAATTTAATAAAGAATAAATTTTTTTAAAAAAGATAATGGACTTTAAAAAAAAACCTAAAACATGCAAAATAAAGTGAATTTTTTTGAGAATTTAGAACATGATGGCAGATAAAGGCCAAATGGCCCATTCAGTCTGCCCATCCGCATCATCCACTATTTCCTCCTCTCCCTAAGAGATCCCACATGCCTGTCCCATGCTTTCTTGAATTCAGACACAGTCTATGTCTCCACCACCTCTACCTTGAGACTATTCCACGCATCTACCATCCTTCCCATAAAAAAGTATTTCTTTAGATTTTTCCTGAGCCTATCACCTCTTAACTTCATCCTATGCTATCTTATTCTGGAGCTTCCTTTCCAATGAGAGACTTGCATCATGCACATTTATGCCACGTAGGTATTTAAACGTCTCTATCATGTTTCCCCTATCCCACCTTTCCTCCAAAATATATTTATTGAGATCATTAAGTCTGTCCCCTTATGCCTTATGATGAAGACCACCAACCATTCTAGTAGCTTTCCTTTGTACCAATTCCATCCTGTTTGTACCTATTTGAAGGTGCGGTCTCCAGAATTATACACAATATTCTAAATGAGGTCTCACCAGAGTCTTATACAGGGGCATCAAATCCTCCTTTTTCCTACTAGTCATACCTCTCCCTATGCACCCTAGCATCCGTCTAAACTTTCACTGTTTATACAAAATGTTTGGCCACCTTAAGATCATCACATACTATCAGTCCCGCTTCTCTTTTGTGCACATCAGTTCTTTACCCCTTAAACTGTACTGTTCCCTTGGGATTTTGCAGCCCAAATGTATGACCTTGTATTTCTTAGCATTAGATTTTAGCTGTCAAATTGCAGACCATTCTTCAAACTTCAATAGGTCCTTCCTTCATGTTATTCACACCATCAGGGCTGTCTACTCTATTGCAGATTTTGGTATCATCTGCAAAGAGGCAAATCTCACCTGAGAGCCCTTCAGCAATAATCGCTTACAAAAACATTAAAAAGAACAGGCCTAAGAACCAAACCTTGAGGCACACCACTGGTAACATCCCTTTCCTCAGAGTGATCTCCATTGTCCACTACCCTCTGCTGCCTTGCACTCAACTAGTTTTTGACCCAGTCCATCATGCTGGGGCCCACACTAGAGAAAGGGACTGTACTCCAAAACTAGAAAAACTCAATCATTCACCCAATACCCAAAGATGTTAAAGGGAATCTGAACGATTCCAGTAATTTCAGGCCAATAGCAAACATTCCATTTTTAGCAAAAATGACGGAAAAAATAGTTTTTAATCAAGTTTCAGAATTCATAGAGAAATCCGAGCATTACACCCTCACCAAACAGATTTCGACAATATTATTCAACCGAGCACTCTTTAATTGGCCTGGCATCCTCTGTACTATATTTTTGGGATCAGCATCAATCAGTTCTCCTTATATCCTTAGACTTATCATCAGCGTTTGACACCATTGATCACTATCTCCTTTTACGCAGACTAAGATCTATGGGAATCTCTGAAGTTGTACTTCAGTGGTTTCAATCATATTTTCACGAACGTTCATCTAAGGTTATATTTAACAACTCTTCGGCAAGGATAACCTCGACAAACTTAAGGATCCCGCAAGGTTCAATTCTATCTCCACTATTATTCAACATATTCCTGGCACCATTGTTAACACTCAGTCATTCAGTTGGGTTTATCCAATTTGCATATGCAGATGACGTACAACTGTTATACCCCATAGACACTAGTGCAGATGGAGAAATTACAGCAATCAATAAGAAACTTTCTAAAATATCAGAATGGTTGCATGACAATAAATTGGCCTTCAACACATCCAAAACTGAGACTATGCTCTTTCCATGTAGGGAGAGTCAGAAACTAGGAGCCAATATAGCCATAAACACAACTAACCTTAAAGTAGTTACTAAGGTAAAGATTCTCGGGGTCATATTAGACCAAAAGCTCAATTACCACGACCAAATTAGTTCTCTGGTAAGAACTTGTTTCTACAGGTTAAGATTAATTAGATCACTGTCTGCGTTTCTCAATAAATCATCATTAAACATCTTAATACATTCCCTAATCAATTCTAAAATTGACTATTGCAACGCCCTATACAAAGGGACTACCTTAAAAGAAATATGTAGACTACAAATTCTTCAAAACACCGCAATAAAAATTATCATGAAAAGAAAAAAATTTGATCATGTAACTCCACTGTTAAAGGAAAATCACTGGTTACCGGTAAACCATAGAATTACTTACAAAATAGCTTTACTCACACATAAAATATTAGTAAATAAAGCCCCAGCATTTTTAGAAAGATTTCTAATACCATACATCCCTGTAAAATCTCTAAGATCAGAAGAAAAATCTCTGTTAGTAATTCCCTCATTAAAAATTATTTATTCAAGGAGGGATATGATCTTTCTGTTACAGCTCCTCAAATTTGGAACTTACTTCCTTTCAACATAAGAGAAGAAAAATTACTTAATAAGTTCAAA
The DNA here is from genome assembly GCF_902459505.1 of Geotrypetes seraphini. Taxonomy (NCBI): domain Eukaryota; kingdom Metazoa; phylum Chordata; class Amphibia; order Gymnophiona; family Dermophiidae; genus Geotrypetes; species Geotrypetes seraphini. The sequence goes on along the minus strand of NC_047090.1, from coordinate 99,143,934 downwards.
GGCCTACTAAAAAGTTGGCTGTTTAAGGAAGTCTTTAACTGACCCATTTAAAATCATATGACCTCATTCTGGAATTTATCTGGACAAGGAACACTGTTAAGTGGGTAACGTTTCCTAACCTTTTGTCTCCTTACCCATCCTTTTTCATTTATTTTGGAATTGTATTTAATCCAATTTTCAACCCCCTACTTCTCAACTGCATTTTTATGTCATAATTGTTTTTAATGTTCTGTTTGTTGGATTTTTTTATTTTTCCTATTTTTAATCTTTGTAAATCGCATTGGATTTGGCTATTGCAATTATATCAAATATCTTAAATAAACTTGAATCTAAATACACCACATCTAGTGCACTCCCTCTATCTCTGGTCAACCAAATAAATTGATCAAATTTGTCTGACAAGACCTTCCTCATGTTGTCTGGGGTCCTGTAATTCCCTGAATTCCAGAAACTTCACTATTGTTTTGAAAGTATTTCCATTAATTTACCTGTTCTGGGCTCCTATGGGAGGGCAGGCTAAATAAATAAAAATAAATAATTTACCTACCACAGAAGTCAGATTTACTGGCCTGTAGTTCCCTACTTCTTTCTTACTTCCTAGTTTTGTGGAGAGGGACTACTTCCTTACTTCTCCAGTACCACTCCTGACTCTAGAGAAACATTGATAAGGTCATCCAGCAGAGCTGTCAGAACTTCTCTTAGTTCCTTCAGTACACTCGGATGTACACCATCCAGCCCCATCACTTTGTCCACTTTTAGTTTAGCTAGCTCTTCATGAACACAATCCTCTGAAAATTGATCAGGGTTTACCACACCTCCAGCCCTATTTGCATTTATTTTCTGCGATCCCATGCCTGGTGTTTCAGCTGTGAACACAGAACATAAATATTTTTCAAGCAATTCTGCCTTATCTTTATCATCTTCTACATATTTCTCCCCTTCATCTTTGAGTCTAACAATGCCCTTTTGCACTTCTTCCTGTCACTAATATATCTAAAAAAATGTCTTCTCTCCTCCCATTTTACGTCGGCTATTTTTTCTTCCATTTGCATCTTTGCTTTCCTGAGTATTCCACCAGACTCTCTTAATTTTTGCTGTCTTCCTCTTTTTGTGATCTTTTGTAGTTTATGAAAGCTAACCTCTTTTTCTTTACCTTCTCAGCTAATAATAATAATAATAACAACTTTATTCTTCTATACCGCCACAATCTTGCGACTTCTAGGCGGTTTACAATCAAGAGAGCTGGACATTCAGTGAGTTACAATGTGCAGATAGTCAGAGTAAATACAGAGTGCAGAAACATTAAGGAAGCAAAATTATAGATATACAATTTGCTGAGCGAGAGTATAAGGTATACAGATTGGAAGAAATTTCCAAGTGGGCCTGTTAGGAGAAGGCCGTGCAATTCAAAAAGTACAGCGAAAATTACGATATGATAATAATAACAGTTTATATATACTACTTCTTTGAGAACCAAAGCAGCCTTCTTTTCCTCTTAATTTTATTTACTTTCCTTACAAAATAGTTTGTTGCCCTTAGCATAGCTTCTTTCAGTTTTGCCCACTGCTTTCCTACTTTTTCCAGATGTTCCCATCCAGACAACAATTCCTTGACTTAATCCCCCATCTGAACAAAGTTGTTGTTTTTTTTTAAAGTCTAGAACTTTTACTTTTCTGGACTCATCTGTACTTATATGTGTGATTCCAAGTTATATATATCATTATTTAGGGGGGGATGGGTGGGAATGGGATTAACAAAGGGATTGATAATAACTGGGGGAAGTGTTATATTCTAATGAAGAGGGTTTGGAAAATGGCATCTAATCATGAATTAATTTGTTATTTATTCTTTACATTTGAGAAGAGATTTTTGATAATTATTAAATATAATGGAGACTAAAATTTTTTCCCTTAACGTTAATGGTCTCAATCATCCTGTAAAAAGGAAAAAAATGCTTACTTTCTTGAAAAAACAGAAAGCTGATATATACTTTATCCAAGAGACACATCTTTCAGATGTTGAATCAAAAAGACTCGAAGGCGAATGGATAAAGCACTGTTTTTTCGCCCCTGCAGTTAGGAAAAAAGCGGGGGTTGCTATTTTAATAAGTAATAAATGTTCAGCTTCATTTAAAATGTTGGAGTTTGATCCCTTAGGAAGATGGATTAAGGTGGAAATGAGAATGGGAAATAATATCTTGACCTTGATTAATGTCTACGCCCCTAATTCGAATCAAAATGATTATTTTAAATCTTTACAACAATGAATACTCCCACTGGCTGCTTCTAATTTAGTTGTAGCTGGAGATTTCAATGCTGTGATGGATCCTTTTATGGATAAAAAACCAAGTAAAAATATAAAATCTTTAGGGTTAGAAAATCTGGTAAATTCTTGTGATTTAAAAGATATATGGCGAATTCTTCATTTTAATGATCAGGAATTTTCTTTTTTTTCACAAGTTCATAAATCTTTTTCAAGAATTGATTATGTTTTTGTTTCAAATTCATTGGTAAAACAGGTGCTACAAGCTTCCATTGATCCAATTATTTTGTCAGATCATGGAGGGGTATGGATTAAATGTAGTTTAGATAAACAGGAAATAAATAGATCAGTTTGGAGATTTAATAATACACTGATTGCAGATTCAGTTTTTCTTGAAGAATTTAAGGAAAAGATATCTGAATTTTTCCAAATCAATAATACAGTGGATATCAACACTGAAATATTGTGGGATGCTTTTAAAGCTACTATGAGAGGTCATATCATTTCTTATTCGGCACATACTAGGAAATTATTGGTTAAACAATTCACTGATCTGGAAAATGAAATTAAATTTCTAGAATCTAAATTAATTAGTAATTAGCAGAAAGATACTTTACAAGAACTCTTAAAAGTAAAAGGGAAATATAATGAGATTTCTTCAAGATTGGCGAGGAAAGATTTATTTTCCCAGCAAACTTTGTATTATGGAAGTTCCAATAAGGCGGGAAGATTACTTGCAAATTATCTTAAAGCAAAAAAAAGAAAAGTAAAAATAATAGCAATTAAAGATAGTAATGGAAACTTGCATACTCAGATTAATGATATTTTAAATCAATTTCTTAATTTTTATAAAGATTTGTATTCTTCCGAGTCTTATGCTGATAAACTTCAAAGTGGTGTGGAATTTTTAAATTTATTAGTGGGTCCAAAACTTCCTGATCATATAAAAAGAAGATTAGATGAGCCTATATCATTAAAAGAAGTAGAAACTGCATTGAAGTCTCTTAGAGTTGGATCCGCTCCAGGTGGGGATGGTTTTACAGTAGAATTTTATAAAACATTTCAAAATGCGTTACTCCCTCATTTATTAAATTTATATCAATATCAACTAAATAAAGGTTGTATTACAGGTACTATGGCAGAATCTTTAACTATTGTTTTACCTAAGCCAAATAGAGATCCTACTTCGGTATCAAACTATAGGCCGATATCTTTAATTAATGTAGATGGAAAATTACTGGCTAAAACTTTGGCTATGAGATTGGCTAAGGCTCTCCCTTATATAATTGATGTACATCAAACTGGATTCATTGCGAATAGACATTCTTCTAGTAACACAAGATTGACATTCCACACTTTAAATTTAACTAAAAATATGAATGATCCGGCTTTTGCCATATCTTTAGATGCAGAAAAAGCATTTGACAGAGTGGAATGGGATTTCATGTATCAAGCATTGGAATGGTTTGGTATAGGTTCAGGATTTATTCAAATGGTTCAGACTTTGTATAGCTCCCCTATGGCAAGATTATATATCAATAATAAAATGTCAGTTCGTTTTCATTTACATAGGGGAGTTAGACAGGGTTGTCCACTATCTCCTTTGCTTTTTGATATAGTATTAGAACCCCTATTATTAGCTATTAATCAAGCAAAGGGGATACAGGGTATTCCTCGTAACGATTGGGAATATAAGTTCTCTGCTTATGCAGACGATATTTTATTATATTTGAGAAATCCTGTTTCCTCCATTCCTTGTTTGTTAGACTTGATAGACAAGTTCGGTAAATTTTCAGGATATAAAATAAATTGGAATAAGTCTGAACTTCTTCCACTCAATGTACATTGTTTAAAAAGTATGTTTGAGTCCTTTTCTTTCGTTTGGAAGGATGATGGTTTAAAATATTTAGGAATATGGATTAAAAATACAGTAGATGAGACTGTAAAAAAATGAAAAAAGGCTGTTAAAAAAGGTTACGGAATTATGTGAGCATTGGAATCCATTACATTTATCTTGGTGGGGGAGAGTTCAAACGGTTAAAATGATGATTCTACCTGTAGTTTGCTATCAAATGGGTATGATACCAGTATTTTTTCATGGATCTTTTTATAAAAAATTGAACTCGATTATTATAAAATTTATTTGGCTTGGTAAAACTCCTAGAATTGCTATAGCATCTTTGCAAAGACCAATTAAGGAGGGCGGGGTAAATTTTCCAAACTTTTATAGGTACCATCAAGTCTATATTTTACGTCAAGGTATGTATTGGGTCCTCCCGGATCTCATTGAGTATACTCCTGATTGGTTATATTTGGAATGGCGACTCATGTTTCCTTTACATCTTTCTCATGTGCTCAGTATCAAGATGCCCAGATTGTACAAAGAAAATAGAATTCTAATGGATACTTGGAAAACATTACGGTTTGTCAGTAATTTAACAGCAATTACTATTAATAATTCAACGAATCAATCCATATGGCTAAACTCCAAGATTCAAATTGGCGGTTTTAAGATTGTCTGGAAACATTGGATAATTGCAGGTATCAGAACTTTAAATGATGTAATTACTAATGGTAAGCTGCTGGATTTTACACAATTGCAACATAAATTTGGGCTTCACAAATCGCAATTTTTTCGTTGGTTTCAATTGAAGCAGGCCATTCAGGCAGGGTTCCCTGAATGGAAAAATTTGAATAATCAACCTAGCATAGAATTTTTATGTTTTCAGGCGGACTTTCTGGGACATCAGGCCGCACACTGGTATAAAACTATTAGTGAATTGGTTAAAAAAAAGCCTAAAAATACTCTTAGGGATATTTGGAGCATTGAGATTAAGCATGATATTTCAGCATCTCAATGGCCACAAATTTGGTCTTGGAGAATGAGATGTACAATGTCAGCGTCTATGAAACAAACTTGGTTTTTTTTGTTACATAGAGCTTTTTGGACCCCAGTTAGATTGCAAAAGTTAAATAGTTCTTTGTCTAATAGATGCTGGCATTGTAATCTGGATATAGGGACTTTAGATCATCTTTTGTTCTATTGTCCCCATATCTTAGCCTTTTGGAACTCAATCTGGGATCAAGTAAATTGTTTATTGGAAAATCACGTAGCATTAACTTATGATACTGTACTTTTTGGTATGTCTATGAGAAAAAAGAGTCAGATATCAATGTGTAATAACAAACTTTTATTGATTTTGACCGGAGTAGCCATTCAACATATTACTAATAACTGGAAAGACCATAGTAGGCTCAATTTTAAATTTTGGTGGAATTCAGTTTGCCACATATACAGAATGGAAAGATCAATAGCGGTGCAAAATGGAAATTATAAAAACTTCATTAAAATTTGGGAACTATTAACGTCCTTTTGTCATGATTGATGCCATTTTCCTAATATTTCTATATTTAATATGTAAGATAAGGGTGGGGTGGGGGGAGGGTTTCTATTACATGAAAAATAAAAATTACTAAAAGGATTTCAGGATGGGAGAGGGAGGGTTATATTTACAACTATAAGTTATAATGATAAGATGTACAAGTGGTTAAATCTATGTTATTGGTTGCAATTTTTGTACACTTGATGAAAGTTTTAAAATGAATAAAGAATTATAAAAAAAAACAAAAAACTTTTGAATGAGCCCTCTCTACACCTGTCTTGATATTAAACCACACCACGCGATGATCACTGGATGCCAAATGATCACCCACTGTAACATTCCCGTTTATAAGTACTAAGTCCAGTATGGCACCATCCCATGTGGGTTCCATTGCCAAATGCTGGAACAGTTCTCCTTGTAAAGAATCCAAGATTCCCTACTTCTAGAAGACCTTGCAATAGATGTATCCCAATCAACCTAAAAATCACCTATTAGTAATACTTCCCCTTTTATAGCTGTATTTTGAATGACTGCAATTAAATCTCTGTCCACTTCTGTCTGTGAAAGAGGCCTGTATATCACACTAATATAAATACATTTCCCATTCCCTTTTTCCAGATTGACCCACAGTGCCACTTTCTTACCCTGCAGATCCTGCAATTGTGTGGCTTTAATATAATCTTTAACATATGCCACTCCCCCTCCTTTTCTTCTTACTCTGTCTTTCCTGAACAGATTATAGCCCGGTATAACTATATCCTAGTCATGGTTCTTCACAGTACTACTCTAAAGGGCCCAGAGAAGAGCGACTAAGATGGTTAAGGGGTTTGAGGAGCTGCTGTACAGCGAAAGATTAGAGAAACTGGGCTTCTTCTCCCTTGAAGAGAGGAGATTGAGAGGGGATATGATCGAAACATTCAAGGTACTGAAGGGGGATAGACTTGGTAGATAAGGACAGGTTGTTCACCCTCTCCAAGGTAGGGAGAATGAGAGGGCACTCTCTAAAGTTGAAAGGGGATAGATTCCGTACAAACGTAAGGAAGTTCTTCTTCACCCAGAGAGTGGTGGAAAACTGGAACGCTCTTCTGGAATCCGTAATAGGGGAAAACACCCTCCAGGGATTCAAGACAAAGTTAGACAAGTTCCTGCTGAACAAGATCATACGCTGATAGGGCTAGTCTCAGTTAGGCGCTGGTCTTTGACCAAAGGGCCGCCGCGTGAGCGGACTGCTGGGCAGGATGGATCAATGGTCTGACCCAGCAGCAGCAATTCTTATGTTATGTTCTTATGTTATGCGATTGTCACTAAATCCAACTCAGGCTCTTCTATTACAGCCTCTAGATCCAGAACTTTGTTTCCCATACTTTAAGCATTAGTATATACCGCTTTCCAGACACTGCCCACTTTTCCCATTTGTGTAGAGGTATTTAGCGATTCCCTTACCTGATTCAGTTTTTCTTGTCTGTTTTCCGGTTTGCCCCCAATTTGGGGAATTTGATTTCAGAAATCCCACGTCTGAATATGAATTTTAGCTGACATGGAAATCAGACTGGTTTTCAGCCACCTGGAGCTCTCTGTGCCTGCCACAGACAAGCAAAGTTGAAGCCACTTAAATACAATGTCACTTACTTGTTGGTACAGTAGCTGTGGCACTGGTCACAGACACGGGCTGGGTTTCCCCTACAACCATCTACCACCATTCTCTTAGTAGAGCAAGAGCTGCACACCAGCCTGCCACATCGCCTGCAATGATGGCGCCTGTTGAACTTCAGAAAGATCCAAAGGAGAAATGTTTTATCATCAATGTAAAATTACAATGATGAAGCATAGTCATTTAAAAATGTATAAGAATATAACAATATACATTGCCCCTTCTTGGGGAATAAATGGTACACAGAATAAAAATGGAAATAAAAATATTCCTCTTTCAGGATAAAAGAGATGAGCTATCAGCATTCTTATCACGTTTACTGCTGATGCAGGCTCTCACGGTATGTTATTCACAATACCAGCAGTAACTAGGTGATCCTAGTTTTAGGGCTCCAAGTTTTTACTGGAAGAGGAAGTTAAAAAAGTATTACCAATATACACACTTTAGCTTTGTGCTTTCATGATATGAGAGTATTTCTCCAGCATTAGCTTTTCATTTTCTTTTCAATGTTCATAACATTGTCAGCATCACAACTTTCTGTCTCAATAGTTAGAACTTTCTTAACATTTTTAACATTAGTAACTATCAGAATGAAAGTGCAAGTGAGAAAAGACTGAGGGATGTTGTCACCGGATTGAAAGAAATGAGTTACCTTAGTGAGAATAAAAAGTTAAAACTAGGTAAAAGCGTATAGTGGTGTGTCAGTTGGCAGAACATCAATTAATGGAAAGGGTTATTTGCAGTTTGTAGCCTATATTTACAGTAAGATGAGAATATTGATTTAAATCAATAGCTCTCTCATGGACTTTTCAGTGGTTCCCACTGCTTACTCTGTACTTCATCTGCTTGTTTGCATTCTTTCAACTTTAGCTTTAATTAGGCCACAGAATTGAGCTTTCTCCTCACCTGTCTGCTCCACAGAACAGTCATTAACTCTCTCACTTAGGGCTAGATTCACTAAGCAATCCGATCGTGTACCGATCAGTTTGCGACCCCTTTGTGATTCGATTTCCCTCCAACTGATTCACTAACCTCTGCCCGATCATCCTCTGATCCGTACATGCAAATGAGGGGGAACAGCATTCAAATGTAGGTAGGCAGCGATTCACTAAAAAAAACAACAAAAAAACTGCACACCGACTGGGCTTGCCGATCAACAAACAAGCGACTGCTGGGGACCAGTCGTTCACTACTTTCCAACTGCATCTCCTGCTCTCTGCCCCGACTTTGCAGCTCTGTTCCCCAGACTCTCCTGCTCTCTCTGTGCACCGGACTCTCTTGCTCTCTCTGCCCCGACGTTCCCTTGCACATGCGTCGGGATCACTACAGAGCGATCTGGATGGTCGTTTGGGGGCGTCATTATGATCATTTGTGAATCAGCCCCCTGGACACGGATTGGATCGGATCCCTCACAGATCAGATCTGATCCGTGCCCTTAGTGAATCTAGGCCTTAGTATTCAATTCTGATCATTTCAATCTAACAGCTGAAACTAATGTACATAAGTTACATACTCGATATATCTACTGACTGGCTTTTAAGTACCGTATTTTTCGCTCTATAAGACGCACCTGACCATAAGACGCACCCTAAATTTAGAGGAGGAAAACAAGAAAAAACCCATTCTGAACCAAATTCTCCCTGCCAGGCTCTAAACCCTGTCCCCCTTCTGGTGGTCTAGTGGTAGGAAGGGACAGGGCAGGCAGGCCTAGTGGCAGGCAGGGCCCCCCACCCTGAGGCAAGCAAGCAGGCAGGTAGGGCCCCCCAAAGTGCATAATCTTTCTTCTCTTCTTCACTATACATTTCCTCCACTTCCATTAAGTATCACATCTCTATATCTTTATTCCTCCCCTTTCCAGCATTATTCTTTGTCCCTGTCCCTATGCTCCCTCCTTCTTCAGCGTTTCTTTGCTCTGTCTCTTTCCCTTCCCCGATTGCCCTGGTTCTTATGCTGGATTGTCACTTCCTTCCTCCTGTACCCCTCATCCCCACCCCGAGACAGACAGGCAGGCAAGGCACCCCCTCCCCCGAGGCAAGCAGTCAGACAGGCACCCCCCCCCCGGTACCCTTCCCCGAACTTTCCACAGTACCTTTAGTTCCTCTGGTGCAGCTTGACAGGCCCATTCCTCCATGTCCGCCCAAACACAAAGGGAGTCTGAGGAGCGATGGTGGAGGCAGCTAAGGCCTGGATATGCTGTCCAGCGCTGCCATGGGGGATAGGAGGGAGGAAAATGGGAGGGCGGAACCAACCGCCGTCGCTATTTCTATAGCCACTTGCTCTCTTCAGGGCTGCACTGCCATGCCGGGATTCCCTGCGGTTTCCAGATCCAATGTCTGCTGCTCGCGCCCGGCCCGCAGGGAGTGTGTGGGAAGCAGTCCACCTGCCTCTGCAATGGCAGAGTGGTGCGCAAGGCTGCCTGCCTGGTCGGCTGATGCAGCTCCCTCCTCTTCCCTTCTGTAGTAGCAGAGGGGCGCACAAGGCTGCCTGCCTGGTCCTGCACCACTTCCCACGAGAACAGAATGGCTCTACCAGGGACACAGTTTGGGCATGGTTGTGATGCACACACAGATTATAAAATATGCATGCACATGTACACACTTATACTTTTTTTTTTTTCAAGAACAGGATCTGTATACTGTTGGGGATGGTTCTGATTGCTTATGTAAAATTAGCATCTTTTTGGACTTTTCGACCAAGTGCTGTATTATATAATTACCCCCATAATATGTAATTTACCTAATTCTAACAGTAGATCTCAAAAATCTGGTCAAATTGAAAACCCATCTCTACCAGTACTGCTATTATAAACAATTTAATTATCATTTAAGACAAAAATTCACAAAACTCCTTTTTTATAACCTAGCTATTCTTCAGTTGTTGTGGGGATACTAGTTCTTGAAAATCCATTACCTACCACTCTGCATTCGCATAAGAATCTGATGCAGGCATCCCACGGACACAAAGAATGAATGAATATAGTATAAACAGTGTGTTCAAAACAATGAAAAGGGATACAGAATATAATATTTTATCCTATAAATATATAAAATTGAGATATTTGCAATACTAGTACCACAAAGAAAGGATTCTTTGTACTGTGATGGAGCAGAAAGCATCCTGCTGAGATTCAAGCTTCTGTTTTGAGTGATCTGGGTACCAATGCTGTTCTAAGGAAGATTATTAACAAAATACCAAGCGGCATGCATTTGATGTTTGCTGCTCACCATGGTAAATTGGCCACTTTTACAGACCATACAGGCAACTTCCATTTCATCTGGGATCCACTGCGTTTTAGCTGGTGGTTTCTCGGGTGGCACAAACTCAGGTATAGATTTATTCTGCCTTAGTTCTCTTTCTCTTGGTGTTGGGGGTGTTTGAAATTTTACAGTGCCTACAAGGAAAAACTGGATTTATAGTTCTAATACAAGGATTTGGTCTCAAAGATCACAATAGCCTGGTACTTGAAAAACTGAAATGAAAAACCAAGCATAAGGCAAGGTCTGGACTATATCAGCACTCTATACACAAGGATCAACAAAACAGAATTTACAAATTGTCACACAAATTTCCAACAGGTTCACTTAATCAGAAAAAAAAATCAGTTTCTGGATCATTTCTTACAAACTAATTTACAGTAAACCCTTTTAGCCTTCTCAATCACTTTTTTCACCATTCATAGAAACTAGTAAAACTTGACAGAAAAATTAAGAAAAGAAAAAGCTGACAGAAGAGTGTCCAAAGGAGAAAAACAAGAACAAAAAAAAATAAAGATGAAGGGATAATAATCAAATACATGGAAATTATCAACATTCGAAACAAACAAAAATTAACATTCAATCTTTTCTGTCTACCTTTAGATAAATAATTTATTTTAGTCAATTTCTTAAAGAACTAATTTGTATATTCATTTTGCTAAACACAGAGAATAAAGGGTAAATTAGTTCTTACTTCCTAGAACTGGGGTTCTTGGGACACATCAAGCCAGTCTCATTTTCAAGATATCCTCAATGAGTATGCATAAGAAATTTGCATTCTCTCATATCCATACTTATTGTGGGTATCTTGAAAGCCTGATGCCAGGTCTGTCCTGAGGACTGGGTTAAGAACCCCTTGTATTAGATGCTTGGGTTTGTGCTGTCCTGCCAGCAGGGGAAACTGAGAATTACTGAGCTGTAATGTTATCATTTAAGAACCCTCTGGGCCAAGACAAATGAAATATAGGGTCCGAGATTGGTCTAGGGAGGAGGAGTAAAGACTGTTGGGTGCAGGGAGCTAGTCACTGATGTATTCCATGGTCTGGTCAGTTTTTATTGGTTATAATAAATGTTTGTTGTTGAGGCGACTTGTATGTTACATGTAATTTTATATTTTGTACGTTAGCGTGAATTTTGTTCTATAGTGATGTTAGTTGTGCATGTGACTTGAATGTTAAATGTAATATTATATTTTATATGTAAATGTGTAACTCGCCCTCGATAAGGGCGGGGGATAAATGAACAAACTAACAAAAGGAAAAACTTCCATAGAAACTTCCATAGAAACTAATGAACCACTAAACAAACAACCACTAAGGAAGGATGAAGCTAATTATTCCAGACTAAAGGTCCTGGAATATTGAACTAGCCAAAATCAAAACCTTTACACTTTAGGAGGTAGAAAATACAATGATTCTAAGAATCATAGTGGGTTCTGGACTGGTCTGGAGGACTCAAGGAAAGAAAATTAGTAAGTAAGAATTAATCTCTTTTTCCTAAACATTCCACCAGATCAATTCAGATGCTTGAATTGTATTAAAAGAGTAGTTACTCAAGGTGGGACACAAATCTCTGCAGCTAACATTTAGCCTCTAGAGTCACAACACAGAACTTAAATCCAATCTGTAGTACAAAAGCATGAACAGATTTCTAAGGTGCTGCTTTCCAAATTTTGTGAGGAGGAACTAAGGAGTAATCCATCAAAGAAACAGATTGACCCCTTGTAGAATGACTTTTCAAAACTTCTGGAGCCAGATCACCATGGAGATCATATGCAGAAGCAATAGTCTCCTTAACCAATCAAGTGATTGTCATTTTTGCTGCTGCTTCTTTACAGGTTCCAACAAAAAGAATAAAAGACCTTAAGTGATTTCAACATATGCCCTATATCCAATTTGTGCAAGACAATTGCACTACTACATTTTTAAGATCCTGAAAAACAAGTAAACAGTCTGATTCAGATGGAAGAATAAAACTACTTTGGGAAAGGAGGAGAGATGAAACCAGCCTAACCACAATATACAGGGTAATGACCCATCCTGGATATTTTTATCACGATAGACCAATAATTGATCCCGGGAGCTATATTTCGCTCTTTGAAAAGATTTCTGTATCATATGATTGAGATATCCCCTTTCTTGCTAATGTTTTTTGAGAGATTCTGCTTGATGCAGAAATTCTTCAGTCGAAGAACAAATACGCCTATACTGAAAAAATTGGGATGTCGATAAATTGTTCTTCATGATACTAGGATGCATACTTGTATATTGTAACATGTTACAATCTGAAGGTTTTAAATAAACTATAGTCTCAAAAAAAAAAAAATCCCCATGACGAATAATCTTAACATCCAAAAACACCATTTCTCTAGCATGAAAATTAATCTCAAATTGAATCGAGGGATGACAACTATTCAAAAATGTCAAAAAATCCATAAGCTCCACTTGAGTAGATTTCCAAAGGAAGAAAATATCATCTATAAATCTCTTCCACAAATAAATCTAACAAAAGTATTTAGAACTATACATCTAGCACTCTTCAAAAAAAAAGCCATAAAGATGTTAGCAACAGAAGGTGCAAACGAGGCACCCATCGCTACCCCCGATTTCTGCTCAAAAAATTTCCCATTGAAAAGAAAATAATTTTTAGACATAGCCAAAGTTATTAACTGCACCAAAAATTGGGTGGGAACAAGGTGCAGGCAAGCTCTCTCATTTAGAATTTTCTAATCACTGCCATGGCCTCATCTTGCATATTGCAGAATATCAAGTGTTGTATTTTTGATGCACTTGTTGTAAGTTCTAAAAATGAATAAAGATTATTAAAAAAAAATAATAATAATTTCACATCTAAGGTGACTAAAAAAATCACTTCTTCATCGTGGTCAAAATAATATAAATCCTTCAAAAACTGAGTCATGTCTTGTATATATGAAGGAATAAGAGGTATTAAAGGCGCCAAGAATTTATCGGTATACTTGCAAACCCTTTCAAGGGGCGAACCAGTAGCCGAAACTATAGGTCGTCCCAAAGGATTGAAGAAATCTTTATGGATTTTTGGAAGGAAGTATAATATAGGTATTTGGTAAGTTTGCACTGTTAAAAATGTATAATCGGAAGAAGTCAGAAAACCTGATTTTTTGCCTTCATTGACTATATGCAGAAGCCTAGCCATAATATCATCAGAAGGATCTTGAGGAAGCTGGACATAAACAGAGGCATCATGCAGTTGGGCATAGGCTTCATGGAAATACTTCTGTTTATCCAAAATAACAATACCGCCCCCTTTATCCACTCTATTTTTATCTTCACATAGTGTTTTAAAGACACTTCTTCAGCGGGGGTGATATTGCGTTTAAATCCCCCTTGTTGTTTTTCTAGTTGAACAAGTTCTTTATAAACAAGCAGATGAAACCCCGATAACAGCGGGTCAATTTGACCTGGCAGAATCTGTGCGCTTTTCTCACGCACAACCGAGCGGTTACTTTTTGGCTCATTTTCAGAGAAAAACACTTAATTATACACCATTTAGTGTTGAAAGAGGGGAAGGGTTTAATGGGAGGGTTTATGATCTTATAATGAATAATGTGATTAGAAGGAGGGTGGGGGGAGGGTTACATTTATATTTATAAGATATAATGATAAGATGTTCAAGTGGTCTAATTAATAGTGTTTATTATGAATTCTGTACACTTGATGAAAGTTTAAAAATGAATAAAGAATTAAAAAAAAAAAGAGAGAAAAACATTTAACTGCAAGAACCTGAAAAATTTTTCAAGATCAGTTCTAATTTGGAACAGATCATATTTTTGAAAAGGAATAAAGCACAACCCTTTATTCAACAGTATCAGTTCTTGCTCTGTGAATACTCTAGATGAATTCAGGTGTGGTAAATGCGCAGCCTGTGACAACATGCAAGAGGGTACAGTAATACGTTTACCAGGGAGAACCCCTATATCTCTTCGTGCCTTTATGACTTGTGAAAATAACAGGGTGGAGTATGGGATGATTTGTCCATGTGGCCTTATCTACATTGGGCAGACTTTGAGGTGCTTCAAAACAAAATTATTTGAACACCGCTCCATTATCTCAAATAAAAAAAGTGGATTTATTGACAAGGCACTCTGTTAAAGAAAAACATCAATTTTCAGAGTTCAGATGTACTGTACTAGAACATATTCTCTATCCCCAAAGGAGAGGCAATATTAGACGTCAACTTCATCAATGCAAACGATGGCCTTTTTTTTTTTCTAAATATGACATGGCCATCTGGATTGAACCAGATGTGATTCCAGAGCTTGCTATTTCATGCGTTTGAGTCTTCCTGTGCCACTGTGCACGGTTTACAGAAGGAATATGTTATGAATCCCTGGTAGCTTGGTGTTGCGAGTAAAGGACTGCACGCTGATGAAGAGTGAATGATGCCGGTGTCTTTAATACAGCTGCAGCAGTAGCCTTCGGGTGTTAGAGCTAAGTTATATATTTTTTCCTGATACTAATATTCAAGTTTATAGGTAACACAGCAGTGGGTAATTTTCCTCATTAGATCTGTACATTTTGTGGGTGTGAGTTTTTTATGCCGATGACAAGAACAACGCCAGCTTGAAATCAGTATTGATTGCTGCATGATATTATTTACTTTGAAGCTTTTTCTCCACCCTTTTTCAATTAATGTGGATCTTGGTGGTCTAGCCCACTGCTGGTGAGTAACATTTTTTGCTAATTATTTTGATTTTGTTGTTACTACTATATTTTTCTTGAGAGATGTTTAAATACCTACGTGTATTAAATGTGAATGATGCGAGTCTCTTTCATTTGAAAGGAAGCTCTGGAATGAGAGGGCATACAATGAAGTAGAGAGGTTTTAGGCTCAGGAATAATTTAAGGAAATACATTTTTTACAGAAAGGGCGGTAGATGTATGGAATAGTCTCCCAGTAGAGGTGGTATCTGCGCCTGTATTCAAGAAAGCATGGACAGGCACGTGGGATTTCTTAGGGAGAGGAGGAGATAGTGGATGTTGCAGAAGTGCAGACTGGATGGGCCATTCGGACTTTATCTGCTATCGTGTTTCTTCTCATATGACTCCTGGTGCAATTCAGATATAATTTTTGTTGTCTTCCTCCGGACCGCTTCAAGTCTTCTTACATTGTTAGCAAGACAAGGCCCCCAGAACTTAACACAATATTCCAAAGTGGGACCTCACCAATGACTTGTACAGGGGCATTAACACATCACTTTTTCTGCTGGTGAACAAGAGAAAGTAACTAATTGTACCTTCAATGATATGAATACCCAGTGACGTAGTAAGGGGGAGATCACCACAGGCCCCGTATTGCTGGGGGTGCCGGTACCTCTCCAAGCCTTCATTCCACGCTCATGCCCTCTCTTCCCCGCCCCCCATACCTCTTTAAAATCTTCACCACTGCTACTCTAAGCCTGCTGCTCATGCCAGCCTGGCTTCCTATGAAATCACTTCCAGGTTGTGGACCAAAGAAGTTGCTCATGCTGGTGAAAATTTAAAAAGGTACAGGGTGGAAAGGGAGGGCACGATTGCTGCTTGGAAGGAGCAGGGGAGAGGGGCAAAGAGGAGGGCATGGGGGTGCCTGAGGATTATCTGCTGTGCAATTCCAGTCTGTGGTTTAGGTGAATGGCAAAGAGGTTAACCAAGGGGGTGCTTATTCTTAAAATATTTTGTGGCCTATATCCATATTCAGAGCCAACTCATATGACCCTACTGAGCTTGTCTTCCAGTTTTCTTTCCCATTAGATAAGTGGCTCTGAGAACCATCCCTTTGGAAGAGGCCCATCACTGCATTCTGACTGCTTCTTGGCACAGGATATATAAACCCACACTATATAATGTGAAATGTTCTAAATAGCAACTATGGCTAAACATTTTATAGAAACCCTAAAAGCTAACATGAGAACAAGAGGCAGAATGCAGTCCTGATAGTGGTGTTTTGACATACCACATTGCAACTTGTCTTTTTGAATGAGGACAATCTGATGTAGAACCCAATCTCTGAAAGCCTTTAGAATGTTCTGTATGGCCCATAATTCTAGGAGGTTCATCTAGTGCTGGCTTCATGAGAAGAACATTGTTCCTAGATGTATCTGTTTCAATGTCTTGTGGAGTGGGGTCTCTGTGTGTGGCCAAGTTGCTACAAATGAGCCACCAAGACAGACTCCTTGAGAGAGGAAGTGGCAGTGATGACATATGTTAGGTTCCCATTGACCAGAGACTACTGGGCCATCCTTAACTTGAGGTATGCCATGGATGTAACAGGTTGAGGCCATGTGACCTAGCAATCTCAACATTTAACAAACTGAAACCAGCTGGCTCTGCCAGATTTGTAGTGCTACAGAAATCTCTGTGAACTAGCAGAAAAGCTCTGATCTGAGCCATGTCTAGCAGGGCTCCTAAGAACTCCAATTATTAGACTGGTTTGAGATGGGACTGGGGTAATTGATGATGAACCCTAGTAGCTCCAGCATCTGAATAGTTCTGAGTAAGGACTCTTGCAGCTCTTCTTTTCATGTGCTCTTCACCAGTCAATTATCTATGTAGGGAAACACATGTACTCCCAAATTTTTGAAGTAATGCTGTAACTATGGCTAGTCAAACGAATGATAATATCACAGCTATTCCTAGAGATTAAATACCGTTTAGAACATTTCACATTATATAGCCTTCAAAGCTTACAGAGGTCAATTGGTATCTTTTAATTAATAGTTGTCAAATCCTCAAACATGATTTCTTCTCCTGAAGAATCTTCAGATTGCCAATCGAGTAGCATAACCCAAACTGGCTGAAATCGTCATTGATCCTACTGAGATATTTTATAAATCCTTATTATCTCTTCTTATCTATTTATCTTTGGATTTCTATATATCTTCATTCCACCTTGACTTCACTATGAAATTAACTATAGTAGTATAAGGGGATTATTAACTTATCTTGAGCATTTGATATGACAACTATTAATTAAAAGATACCAATCGACCTCTGTAAACTTTGAAGGCCATATAATGTGAAATGTTCTAAATGGCAACTATGGCGAAACATTTTACGAAAACCCTAACAGCTGACATGAGAACAAAAGGCAGAATGCAATCCTGGTAGTGGTGTTTCCCTGTACAGTATCTCGGATACTTCCTATGACTGGGATGTGGGTATATACATCTTTCACCTCTAGAGAACATAGCCAATCTCATTCCTGAATTATGGGAAGTAGGGTACTCAAGGAAAGCATCCTGAACCTTTGTTTGCCAGGTATTTGTTCAGGGAGCCTTATATCTATGATGGAACAGAATCCCTCTCCCACCATTTTTTTTGTTCAACTACAATGGCCTGTAAAAGGAAAGATAATTCCCTTTTAAGTAATTCTTAAGTGTTCAGAACTTAACTTCGATGCTCTCAGTTGAAAAATTTGGTGATTAACTGGGTTGATCCAACTGTGTCAGTTGGCTGACTGGAGGGTGGGCTGACTGACTGTGAGGCTGGTATACCAACTCAACTACTTCAGATGACCGAGTTGACTGGCTAGCTGAATAGAGGGCAGACTGGCTGACTGAATGAGCGGAAATAAAGTCCTACCATTATTACCAGAGGTTCCATGTGAAGCTCATTTACTGCTGGAGAGTGAGAAGAGAAATACTGCACAGAATTTTTATATGATGACATCACAACTCAGTAGTTCTACCTGCTGTCAGGGCAGCACAAACCCAAGTGTTTGGACTTGTCTGGAGGGATGATAAGGAAGCCCTGACTACCTGAAGCCCCAAGCATCAGCAGTCTGTTGACAGCCCATATCATACTGACATCCATATAATTAGTACTCTTCATTTTTGCCATTCATTTCCTCCCATTTTTTTCATAACAAGAAAAGCAAACAGCTATAATAAACTCTTAAAAAATGATGTCATAAGATGCTACCATGGTTGATCCCAAACAGCAGTACAATGACTTATATGAGTTTCCAAGTAAAATTAACTTTAATACTACTGTAGTCTAAAGGCAATATAGACATGCTAGCATTTGTCATTACCAAAGGACAACAGTTTCCTTAGAGTCATCTCTCTCCTTATCAGGAGAAGGGGGTCAAACAAGATGCAGGCGATACTTTTTTATTGGATTCACTAAATATATCTATAACTGGCTTTTGAGAGTTATCCTTTCTTTGTCAGGTCAGTCTTACCAGGAAAAGAGAGGGTAGACTGTTCGGTTGATTCTACTGACAAGGTATCTGGCTCTGATGCCTGACTGAGGCTTTCTGGGAGGCGGGTCACAGAATCTGGGTAAAGGAAATAGCAGATAAAAAAGTCATGCATTTATCTGCTGACACACAACAACAGAGAAAGTAGTACACAGTGGTTAGTAGATTAGCATGTGTAATAAGGTCCAGGATCATTACTGAGACATATATAGGGAGAGCATTCCACGTGCAAAGTTACTACTATGTCTTGGCAGATAACAGTTACTTATAAATCAAGGGTTGTCAATCCAGTCCTTGGGACACAGTAAGCGAGTTAGGTTTTGCTCCACTGCATGCAACTCTCTCATACATATTCATTGTGGATATCCTGAAAACCTGACTGGCTTGGTGTATCCCAAGGACTGGGTTGAGAACCCCTAATCCAAAGGGAACAAAAAAATAAAAATCTGAAAATTGTGTGAAGTGAATAAAAGGTTCTCAACATTTCTTCCTTAAATGAAAATGTAGCATTACCTTTATGTTGTTTTCAAACCTATAGGCTTAATCTGCTTTTCTAACTGTGCAGAAGGAAGCTCTAACGCAATTAAATAAAGTAAATACTAAAACAATACATGAATAATAACACACAAGGCATCAAAAAAATTTTCTAAATCTTCTGACAACACAGCACATTTTTCTACATTAATTTTTCACGCTGATTTCAGATCTGTTATTAGTTTTTTTCAGTCACGTAAACTTTTAAGTTATGACTAATGTTAGCTTATAGTGTTTTAACATATAGGGTTTTAAAATCTGCAGCATCAATTTAAAGAAATGTTGCAGTATCTATGGTCCAAAGTCAAATAAGCACACAGCATAGCATAATTATACTGGACTGTCACTTAGCAACCAATATTTCTTTAAAAATGCTTAGAGTATGATTTCTTTTTGTGAGTTGTGTCTGGATTGTCATGGCACAACATCCAGCAATAGTTGGCCATCATACTCTCATTCCAGAAACCTTGGTAGCGACGCTCCATTAACTGAACATCCTGGTGAAAACATTCTCCTTGCTTGTCACTCACTATACCAAAATTTTCCAGAAAAAAGTCAAGGTGGAGTGCAAAAAGTGTATTTTTAATGACATGTGATAGCCAAGTTTCTGATATGAGTTGAGGAGATTCTGAACTCCTTCCTTGTATGAAGGAGACTTATGGTTGCCCAGAAAGTTTTCCACTAACCACTTGAATGCCTCCCAAGCTTCAAACTCAGCAGCTGAGAGTGATTGCTTAAAATCTTCATCCTGCATAACGGACTTGATCTGTGGTCCTATAACTATCCCTCCCTTCAATTTTGCAATGCTGATTTTTGGAAATGTCTTAACAAGATAATGAAAACCTGGTGAGTTTGCTTTACCCATGGCTTTCATGAGGTTCTTCATCAACCCCAGCTTGATATGAAGAGGTGGAAGAAATATTTTATGAGGATACACCAATGGCAAAAATTTCACACTGCTTGTCCCTGGGTTATAGGTATCCTTCAGCTGCCAGACACGCTTGACATAATGTTCAGCTGTAGATCTGGTATCCCACAAGCACAGGAAACATTATTGAATCCTCCTTGCATTCCCATTAGCATGCCAATGACCTTCAGATCACCACAGATGTTCCACTGGTGTGTTTTATAACTGATTGCTTCTAGTAAATTCTTCATATTCTCATAAGACTCCTTTAGATGAGCAGAATGGGCAAGTGGTATACTTGGTTTGGAATTTCTGATGTACCGTAACACTGCCTTCAAGCCAATGAAGAGATGCCATCATCTGGACAATGCACTTGTGACAAACTGTTGAAAAGCCCATTATGTGACAAAAGCACAATGAGCCATTTAGCGTGAAGAATGTTGTTAAGTTATGATTCTTTTTCTGTAATGAGTTATATTAGCATCTTTTGCAAGAAAGCCTTGAAGCCTTTGCAAAAAAGCTTAAGCCTTGAAGCTTTTTTCTTTTGAAAGATTTAGATCACGAATAAGATCATTGGGCTCAGCTTGTGTAAAGGTCTCTGGTTCTGAATCTTCATCAGTCACATAATTAAGATCAGATAATTCTGGAGGATATATAATTTTGTGCTTAGTTTTAGCTGAGAATTTACTTGTGTCACAAAGCAAAAGTAGCAATCTCAATATGGTCTTGCAGTTCCCTCCATATCATTTGGACTGCAAATGACATCGCTGCCTTTCATCGATTGAGCCACTCATGAAGTCCGATGGAACAACTGATACAGATGATATGTGGAGCCCAAGACTTATCCTGGTCACCTAGTCAACAGCCAAAGTATAATTTGTATACCTTCTTCAGATCTACGGTAATTGGGCAATGTTATGCTTTTGTCGTGAATGAACCACAGACATAACAGAAACTATCTGGATGATTAGTACAATGTCTTGGCATGATAAAGACTGATATTAATCACTGTCTGTAGCATAAAAAAACCCAAAGACAACTGTCATTAACCCTTCTTTTATGTTTATCCTATCGCCCAATTAATGTTTATCATTATATATAACTAGCTGATTACCTGGCGTTGTCTGGATACTTATTTATCCCAATCTTTCGGTATCGATACACTTGTATTCAGAGATTACGCCTGGTAAAACGGGAAGTATTTGATTGTTTATTTTGTGGACATCTTCATTTTTAGAAGCAAGAATGGCCCTCTGTTTGGGGCTGAACTTGCTTAAACGTCATTTGGAATGTCAGTATAAATCTCAGGGAGCTTGAAAACTATGGATTATACACTAATATCTTTCGTTTTTGATTATTTTTATTTTTACATGTCATCCTCCACATGTCCCACATGCCCCATCCCCCACATGTCCTTCTCTATGGGGCTGAACTTGGTCTTAAACGGCATCAGGAGTGTCAGTATTCATCTCAGCGAGCCCAAAAACTATGGGCTAGGCACTAATATCTGTCGTTTTTGAAAATTTTATGTCACATCCTTCCCACCCCCACAATATTTTTTCCCCAGATAGTAAGTCATATGTATACCAAGTTTGGATGAAATCTGTCCATGTATTTCAGAGTTATGCTGGTACATACATACATACATACACACACACACACAGATATAAAAATATGACATGCTAGTGAAAAACTAAACACAGATTTGAAATCAGCTTGAAAAATGCTACAAAACTCACACATTAACTGATGAAAATGATATGTTGACCTGTGTAATATTCCTAGGGCCAGCAATAATATACACTTTATAAAGCAATGAGATTCTAGATTAAACAAATTGTTTTATAAAATTTTAGCTGATTCAAGACCCCTTTTATCAAGCTATGGTAGAGCGTTTTAGTGCAGGTTGGAGAGGAAAATGCTCCAACACTCATAGGAATTGAATGCGCGTCGGAACATTTATCTTGCTGTCCCACGCTAAAACGCTCTACAGTGGCTTGATAAAAGGAGCCCTAAATTTTGATCCCTCTTACTTTTCCTTCATGGGCCCGCAAGCATATCATTTTCTTGATAAACATAAATGCTTCATATCTTGCTAAAAACGAAGCGAGTCCCACAGAGTTAATCCAGCAATGTGTTTTGTAAAGAGAGGGCAGTTTCTTTCTTATGGACTTTAGTTAATTCACAGGCTTTCTGCCAATTCAAGACCTGCCTCTAGTAAACCTTTCCTGCCTTGGATCTTGAAACCACTGGATTCCAGAAAACTCACTATATTCCGTTTTAGCAGCATTTCCCTTAGAGATCAGGCTAACTGGCCTGTAGTTCTCAACTTCCTCATTACTTCCATTTTTGTGGAGGGGAACCACGTCCACCTTTCTCCAGTCTTCCAGGACCACTCCTAACTCTAAATAGTAATTTGAAATTTTAAACAGCAGAGCCACCAGAACTTCTCTAAGCTCTTTCAGTATCATTAGATGTATCCCTTCTGGCTTCATCGCTTCTGTTGAACTAGCTGCTTATGAACAAGGTCTTCTGAAAATTGTTCATAATCTTCCACACTTCCATTTCTTTTGAAGTCCTGACTATTTTATCAGCTTGTCTTAGATTCTCCAGATATTGCTGCCTGTCTTCCTCTTTCAGGTTATTAAAGCTAACCTCTTTTACATTATCTTTTCAGCTACTACTTTTGAGAACAAAAGCAGCCTCCTTTTCCTCTTACTTTTATTTAGTTTCCTAAAAAAAGTTTTGCTGCCCTTAAAATTGCTCCTTGCCAACTATTTTTCTACTTCCTCTGATGTTTCTATCCAGTTAACAACTCTGAGATATTGCCTCATCTTGTTAGTTTTTTTGATGTCTAAAACCTTCACTTTTGAATAACCCTCTTTATGTGTATCTTAATATTAAACCATGTTATCCAGTGATCACTAGATGCCAGGTGAACACTAACTGTAACATCAGAAATACACCAGGTCCATTACGGCACCATCTTACGTGGGTTCCATTACCAACTATTGGAGCAGTTCTCCCTATAAAGAATCCAATCTCCCTACTTTTAGACAGCAGGTATTGTTTATCTGCTTCTATCCTAGCTGACATTAAATTTATGCACCTGATTTTGCATGCAACTTTCTTTAAATTAGTCCCCCTATTTTCTAACTTCTGTTACTCTATCTGATTTATGTTTTACCTTTGTTTACACACTATGCTATCTAGTAAAATGTTTTATTGCATATTGTATTGACACTATAATGTAGCATACGATGCCCTACACACCTAAACTCCATCCAGATATCTACCCAGCACTACAGACATGCATACATCCCAGTACAGTGGAACCTTGGTTTAAGAGCATAATTCATTCCAGAAGTATGCTCGTAAACCAAATTGCTCGTATATCAAAGCGAGTTTCCCCATAGGAATGAATGGAAACTCGCTTGATACGTTTCCCCCCCTCGAGGCCACAGGTGCTGCTCCATACACCCCCACCCCCCGCGATCCGCATCCCCCCCCTGGTGATCCTACATCCCCCGCCGAGCACCCAAATAGCATCCCTTACCCTGATTTGGCACCGGCACCAGCACCAACGCACAGGACATGCCGGTGCCCGAAGATCCTCCCTCTGGGCTGGGCACTGAAGATCCTCCCTCTTGGCTGTGCTGGGCTGGACTGGGCCTTGAGCATTTGCACATGCTCAGGGCCTTCTGGTCTCGCTCTCTCCAAGAGTCAAGCTCAGTTTCTGAAGCGTCGATTTTGCAAATGTTTTGCTCGTCTTACAAAACACTCGCAAACCGGTGCACTCGTAAACCGAGGTTTGACTGTACTACTATGAAGACTACTATGAACACTGCGTTTGCAAAGATAAGTGTGATGCTATTTTGATATAGTATAAAAGTTAATGATATTGAGTAATATTTTTCCACTTATCTTGGAGTTTTTGACCAAAGATGTGTCTGCCTGTCTCAAAGTTGGCATTTTGAGAGTGGCTTGTCTACATGGGCAGTGATTTTTTTGCACCCTTATTAGACACTGAGGTTTTTTCTCCATTTTTGATATATGCATGTCTGTAGTGCTGGGTAGATATCTGGATGTAGTTTAGGTGCATACTATGCCCTGCCATGTATTGCTATTTGAATATTTTTACTGCTATAATTGGCTGATTATGTTTGACTTATTCTTGCTGTATATCGCTTTCAGTGAATTTCTTCAAAAAGGCAGTAAATAAATTCTAACAAACAAATTTCCTCTTTCCAGTTTAACCCAAAGTACCTCTTCCTCATTCACCTAAGTGCTAAATAGATAGTGAAAGCAAAACAGATCATGGAAAAATTAAAGGAGGGAAAGTATAAAAGAAAACAAGAAAAACAAAATGAAAAAATGAAAATTGATGAATATCATGAGTGTGAAAACAGTGTGCTTAAGGAACACAGTTTCATTTTCTCTAATCACCTGGTCTTCTCTCTCGCTCTTCAGGGAAGTTCAGTGCTTTTCTTGCATAAATGGTCAACAAACTGTCAACGTCTTTTGTAGTGAAATCAGTCTTCTGTCCAGATAGAAGTTGGTACAGCATTTGCACTGCAACAGCAGCCCAATCAACTTTCATGTTCATGAGGAGCTGCTCTAGAATAAGGAGAGGTCTGGAGACGAGATGTTCATAGTCTTTACAAGCCAATTCAGGAAGAGCCATCAGCACCTGCAAGGAGTAAGAGTGAAAAGTGAAAGGGGATGTAATATATGTACTTCTCAACTTCCAATTTCATCGCTGCACCACTAACATGCCATCTATATGTTAAGTGCCTCTGTGAAAATATGTCACTGTGTCCATCTCGGCTCTTCCACGCTGCATATTACATAGCTTTCTTTTCTGATTCTAGTGTTCCAAAAGCCATGGCCTAGAAAAGTCTTATCCATACTTGGACATGATCAGAGTTTTCTCACCCTGACTGAATTTTACTGGATTCCTGCATATTCCAAAGTCCAGTTCATGCATTTAGAGTAGTGATTCTTAACTTTTTTTGAGCACGGATCCTTTAAAAAAAATCTGATGAAAGCTATGGACCCCTTTACTAGAAATATTCACATAAACACAACTTTGCAAGCAATGAATATAATGTACTTTATTTATTAAGATCTGATTGTCTCTAGACTAAAACTAAACTAACTAAACTAAACCTTAAGCTTATATACCGCATCTTCTCTATAAGGATAGAGCTCGAAACGGTTTACAAGAGTTTAAGAAAGGAAAATATAATAAGAATTAGTGGCAAGCTATAAGACCAAATGGAGACAATCTTCCATGAAGACTGTACATTGAGACACAAAATTCTTATGAGACAGAGACTGAACTGGCCATAAAGTCTAGCATGGGAAGTCCTCACATCGCTGAAATGATAACAGCTCTCCTGAGAAGCATTTTCCACTATTCTAGATCCAAATAATTACTTACTTTTGAGGAAATCTGTTTGAGTGTTTAGCATTCCTGCTATGAGTGCCACTGATGTGACTAGCAAATGTTTTACTGCTCACTGTAAAAGAAGATAAGCCTCCAGGGCTAAAGGAGCACTCTTCATTTCTCCTTGCCTGTTGATATAAGAAACTGCTGTTGCATTATCAGACAGAATCCTCATTGGTTTCCCCCAAACAAGCCTGTTGAAGGCCAGGAAAGCCTTGCAGATGGTCCTCAATTCCAGATGACTGATTGACCATGATGCCTCAATAGAGGTCCATATTCCATGAACTATATGATACCGACAATGAGCACCCCCCCCCACACACACACACATCCCCAATCCTGAAAGGTTGGCCTCTGTGGTCACCACTATCCAATCCAGAGAAACAACTTTCTGAAGGCTTGGCGACTGGAGCCACCACTGCAGTCTGAATTTTACTCAAGACGCCCAGGAAGATAACTATATTCCTGAGTAGTAGGAGATCAGTGATTTAAGGAGAGTGTGTTGATGTGGTCTTATGTGTGTTCTTGCCAGTGGAGAACATCCAATGCAGCTGCCGTTGTTCCAAGTAGATGCATATAGTCACATGTTTGAAGCTTCTGCAGCTGCAGCAGTTGGTGTACTTGAGATTGAATCTTCTGTCTCCTCAAGGCACAGAGGTGCACCTTTCCAACAAGTGTGACATATTCCCAAATATTTGAGGGAGTAGGAGAAATGAGATGACTCTTGAAGAGACTGACTACCCATCCTAATGACTGGAGACGTACTACCAGGACGTGGCCTGGATGTTCTCTTGATACAACAAGGCTCTGATCAACCAGTCATCTAGATAGGGATGAACTCTGATCCCCTCATGCTGCAGGAAGGTTATCACCACAACTATAAACGTTTGAAAACATTTTGGGTGCCATAGAGAGGCCAAATGGCATCCCTTGAAACTGGGAGTGATTGTCGAGGATTTGGAGGTCAGGCTGATGAGGAGGCCAAATAGGTATGTGAAAATATGCCTCTGAGATCCAGATAAGTTAGGTTTTCATCTGGCTGAATGTAAGCAATCACCAATTGTAAAGTTTTCATTCTGAAGTACTGGACTTTAAGAGCTCAACTGATGTGCTTAAGGTCCAGAACTGGAGAAAAGAGCTACCTTTCATGAGAGCTAAGAAACAGAATACCTTCCAAAACCTTGTTTGTCTTCTGGCGAATGTCTCACTGCTTCCAACCAAACAAGAGTCTATAAGGTGATATGAACAGCCTCTCTCTTGGAAGTCACTTTGCATAAGACTTCAAGTAAAAATCTGGGAAGGAGTAGGAGTTTAAGGCCTATTGATTTTAATTTATCTTGGTCCACTCCTTTAGAAACCTCTAAAAGGTGACCTCTTATGAAGGGGATGGAAGAGTGAAGCAGAACCCCATCATTGTGAAGAACAGGAAGCATTGGAGGAGTGAGGAATTCACACAGATCCATTTTTGTCTTTTCAAAACAGCAGTTGATTTTGCTGAAA
Source organism: Geotrypetes seraphini (assembly GCF_902459505.1). NCBI lineage: Eukaryota > Metazoa > Chordata > Amphibia > Gymnophiona > Dermophiidae > Geotrypetes > Geotrypetes seraphini. The sequence goes on along the minus strand of NC_047090.1, from coordinate 99,116,777 downwards.
ACATAACCTTTGAAATGGCTTTTGGTCTATATTGCTTAGCATCCCAGAAACAGAAGCAGGACTGCGATGAGCAAAAAGATAGTTTAGGCTTATCCTCTGGTAAGCACTAGTTTTTAGAATCTTTCATGTCCTTAACTAACTTTTTCCATATCTTCTCCAAGCAATGAATTTGTCATAAAAGGGGAGTATAGCCTTGGCAACAGCCACCCAGTGTCTGAGTGAGAGTAAACACCCAGCTAATGATGTCAAGGCCATTTCTTCAACCGAGGTTCTGAGGACATTGTAATGTAATGTAATGTAATGTAATTTATTTCTTATATACCGCTAAACTCCGTTAGGATTCTAAGCGGTTTACAGAAAAATAGACAATAGGGTGCATTAAAATTATAAGTAAAATAGGTACTTAGAAATTCCCTTACTGTCCCGAAGGCTCACAATCTAACTAAAGTACCTGGAAAAATGACAATTAGTAGAGTAATGAAGAAATAAAATAGAGAATAGATGAGAAAAGTAAGAAAATAAACATTCTAATAAGACTACAATGATCTAAAGGACTTTGAAAGGTTGAAAAAAGAGGGGAGATAAGAATAGATGCAGAGGGAGAACCGTTGAAGCAATAGAATTCTGGGGAAATTTAAATGAAATTTGAATGATAAAATAAAACAAAATAAGTGGTAAAACAATAAGTGAGATTAAAAAATATATCATAAACTAAAAAGAATTGAAAATAAAATCAAAACAGTCAAAACTGAAATCCAGCTTGAACGGGCCCCCGAGCCAACCGTTGGTCCGATGGCCGGACTGCAGCCCTCCTCTGTCGGCTCTCCCCTGCTGGAATGGGGGAGGAGCGAAGACAGTGTCGGGTGCCCCGCTGGAACGGGCCCCCAAGCCGACCGTTGGTCCGATGGCCGGACTGCAGCCCTCCTCCGTTGGCTCTCCCCTGCTGGCATGGGGGAGGAGCGAAGACAGTGTCGGGTGCCCCGCTGGAATGGGCCCCTGAGCCGACCATTGGACCGATGGCCGGACTGCAGCCCTCCTCCGTCGGCTCTCCCCTGCTGGAATGGAGGAGGAGTGAAGACAATGTCGGGTGCCCCACTGGAACGGGCCCCCGAGCCGACCGTTGGTCCGATGGCCGGACTGCAGCCCTCCTCCATCGGCTCTCCCCTGCTGGAATGGGGGAGGAGTGAAGACAGTGTCGGGTGCCCCACTGGAACGGGCCCCCGAGCTGATCGTTGGTCCAGTGGCCGGACTGCAGCCCTCCTCCGTCGGCTCTCCCCTGCTGGAATGGGGGAGGAGCGAAGACAGTGTCGGGTGCCCCGCTGGAACGGGCCCCCGAGCCGACTGTTGGTCCGATGGCCGGACTGCAGCTCTCCTCCATCGGCTCTCCCCTGCTGGAATGGGGGAGGAGCGAAGACAATGTCGGGTGCCCCGCTGGAACGGGCCCCCGAGCCGACTGTTGGTCCGCTGGCCGGACTGCAGCTCTCCTCCATCGGCTCTCCCCTGCTGGAATGGTATTAGATGGTGTTACAGGGTTTGGTTTTGGTCTTTTACTTTTCCCATCTGTAGCAAATACAGTATCCAATGTAAGTTGTTTCTTGAAGCCATTTGAAATCACTTTAGTTAAACTGAAGGGATTAAATAGTTATAAAATCTTTAGTGAGAATGTCCAGGGAGAGGAGCTCTGCACTCAAACTGCCATCCTCCTCGCCTCCAAGTTCCGGAGTTGCAAAGCGTATCTGCTAAATGTGGCCAGCACTGCCTCCAGTGATGAGAAATCCATGACAGACAGAAAATTTGATTGTTGCTCTGAATCACTAGCCAGTTGAACCTAGAGGAAACAAGCTCGGGCAGTATAACAGCCACAAACCTTCACCTGGAGGCATAAGGAAACCACTTCATATGACAGCTTCAGGGATGCTTCAAGTCTGTGGTCCTGCACATCCTTAAGAGCTGTGCTGCCTTCTATAGGAATTGCATTCATTGTTAGAAAATCATGTTGCCCTTTCATACGATACTATATTATTTGGTACATCTATGAGATTTAAAAGCCCAATTTCTGCAAATAATAATAAACTTCTATTAATATTGACAGGGGTTGCTATTCAGCAGATTATCGGAAACTGGAAGTATTACACTAAACTGAATTATACTTTTTGGTGGAATTCAGTATGTCATATTTATAAAATGGAGAGGGTGACTGCCATGCAACAACGAAATTATCATAAGTTCAAAAATATTGGGGGGCCATTGATTAATTATTCTAATGATCAGACATCTTAAACACTTTAGTATTAGATAAGATATAGGGGGGTGTGAATGTGAAAGATAATTATTGATAATTGGTTACTATTAATAAGGGTGGGTGGGTAGGGATTCTTTTATATTTATATATTTGAAGGAATTTAAGTAAGATTGTCAAGTGATTAGTTAAAGTTTTTTCTGTTTGAACATTATACACTTGCAGTAATATTTGAAAATGAATAAAGATTTTTTTTTAAAAAAGGAATTGCAGTCTTTTCTGTGACAGCTATAACCAATGTGTCCCCCTTAGGGAACTTAATTTTATATGATTCCTCAGGGAGGAAAGGATATATAGCCAATATGTAGCCTGAGCTACTTTAAGGCTGGCATCAGGGGTATTCCACTATACGAAAATCAACTTTTACATGATAGCATGAATGTAAAAGGCTTTAGGAAGCTTCTTAGTTCCAGACAATCAAAGGAACCCTGAAGCGAGATTGAGAACCACCAGGTCCTTTGTAATCAATGCAGGAAGCTCTTCCTTATGAAAGAGCTTTGCTGCTGTCATCTCCATCAATATGGAACTCACCATCCTCTAAAGAGGGCTTGTCCAAGTTCAGTCCTTGAGGGCTGTAAATTCAGCAGGGATTATCCTGAAAACATGATCCATTTTCAGCCCTCGAGTACTGAACTTGGACAAGCCTGCTCTAAAGGGTCCCTAGATATTGGAATGAATAGAAGCTATGGAGAGAACTTTATCTAATCTAGGATCTGAGACAGCAGTGCCAGTATCAAAATCCAGCTGGCTACCTATCCCCTCTTAGGAGGCTTGATCCTGAATACGAACAGAAGGAAGCAGGCAGCTCCTGTGAAGACTGGTGGAGCACAGCACAAATTCCGGCAAAAATGGAGCAGCAGAACAGTCTAAAATTCCTACAGAAGCATTTCCTACTCTGGTGAAGGAGATTTGTTGAAGGAATCACTGAATGAATGGCAACACAATGCCTGAAGTCGAAAGCTACATGGGAGAATCAAAGATGGACACTGCTGCCCACAGCTTGAGAAGACCTGAGCTAAGCCTACCAAAAGGTCACACTACTGCATGTTGGAAGAAGGCAGCCCCATGTCGGCAAAAGTGTTTGACAGATTCAGCTGGCACTGCCATCAGGACTGCAAGGAAAGTGAAAGAGACACTTAAGTACCCACAGCGTCAAGGCAATAACTCTTCCCCCCAAAACAAATTAGACAAATAGTGAAAAATTGTTTCCATAGGCTTCTTTGGGTAGTCAGATGCTACACAGGCTGCTAGAGCAGAACCCATGTGAAACTCCTCTTAAAGAAGTAGCCACTTTTTTTCTTTGTTAAGGAAGTAGGAAACAAGAGCAGCAAGAAGATGGGAGGGGGGAAGGGTTCTAGCACCACTAGGTATACCCCAAAAAGAGGCAAGGAGCATAAAGCTTTTCCCTCTTCTCAACTGGACCCAGAGAGCTAGGCCAGGAACAAACATTTGACGAACAGTGCAGGAGCTACCCGAGTTAACACTGAATTAGAACAGCTACACTGTGCCGTTTAGGGCAACGCTCTGTTAGGCCCATCTACCAACAAATTGAAATAAAGAGTTCAACATGCAAATTCTGGACTGATCTGATGATCATGCTAATGAAATTGTCATTTTACATACTGCTTTTTTTAGACACTATTTCATATCAATTTAAGTTGTGATTTATTTATAGGATTTCTTATTTTAGGTTTTAACCAATATATACCAATAAAACAGCCCCAATGCAAAATACATTAAAATACATGCACACTGGATAACCACTTCCCTTAGTGGTCTCCCTCCCCTATCTTGTCTTGTATCCTTCAATCAGTTTTTATTCTTTTTCTGTGCTCTCAGTTCCAAGTTATACAATACAAATGTATATATTTGATTGCACCATAAAAGGTATTCCATATACCATATAAATAAAATGTCTAATATTGCTTTCACCTCATAACAGTGATTCTAGGCAATACCTGTGGTACAAAACACAGATACACAAATTTTTTATGTACCTTCAACAAAAATTTAAATTAGCTGAAAAAAAAAAAAATCTTAAATTTGCAATTTATAAACACCTAAAAACAGAACACCTATTTATTTATTGCATTTGATATGCTACTTAACTCATTATTCAAATCTCTAGCCTCGGCAAATTATAATAAAATTCAATTAGATACACAAAAGACTACTACTTCTATTACTATTTATTATTTCTTTTTTTTTTTATTATTTTAAATTTTTATTCGTTTTTATAACTTAAATCAAGTGTAACAGGAAATAACATTTGAATTGTAAAACATCACTTGATTTGCTATAATATCATTAATATTTATTATTTCTATAGCGCTGAAAAGGCTAATGCAGTGCTGTACATTTTAACATGCAATAGACAGTCTGAAATCAAAATTTAAAAAATATTTTTAAAAAACCAATAGATACAAGTAAATGTGTTTTGGCCCAGCAAGAGATTTTGCTTACCTTTGATCCTATGTATACTGCCTGTATTTCATTAAGCTGTGTAGGTAACAGCTCTTTGTGGAAATAACTAATCAAGTAATCAGCTAGGAAATGACATGCAGCCATATCTGGGTGCTGGTCCAGGGATTCTAAGCATACAGCAAGTCGCATATCACTGTTGGTTATCCTTAGTAACAGCTATAAAATCAAAATAAAAGAATAGGCAGTTCACTTAAAGAGAAGAGATATATTAACTATTAATTAAATAAAAACAGGTAAACTTCCATATAAAATATACATAGAAAGGGAAATATTTTTGATGAAGAGTCAATGGATAAACAGTTTAACTTTCCAATAAAGTAGCTAGGGTTTATATGGGTCTAGGAAAAAGCCTATGCTATCAAAACAAAAATTATTACATTCAAAGTATGCATTATTTCATTAATATTTTAATTGGTCTTCTAACTCCAACAGAATGACTATTATGGGTAATTTATGTTTCCCTAGCAGCAGTCAGATGGATCTATTCAACATCAGCAACTGCAGAAAACCTAACGCTATATCAGAGAATTATCCAGAGTTGCAATGAGTTGGACTCGACTCAACGGCACTTTATCATCAATTGGCAAATACTTCTGAGACTGGACCGTTTCACAATTCTATATGCTAAATCTACTCCCAAATATTATGCAAACATCCCTGATCTATGCAAGAATTCTTCTAGCCTTCATGAAGATGACAGTGAAGCCTACTGGTAATTTTCCTCTTTGACAGTACAGTACCCCACTGTTGTGCAATGGGGCTAGACCTATGTCTTTCTTTCTTTCTATAGCAACAATGCTCCATATATAGATTTTTTTTTTTTAAGTGTTAAAATTTCTTTATTCCCAGGAAAAATGCTCTTAAAATCAACACTGATTAGGAAATCAATTTCCTTTCCAAATGCCAATTTTAAAATGTCAAAGAAGAATCATGATTACATTTAAGAAATGCTGTGTGTAGGGGGTCACATTTACTTTATTTATCTATTTAACATAAGAAGCGCCATCTCCAGAACAGACCCTAGGTCCATCAAGTCTGGCGATCCGCACACGCGGTGGCCCCACCAGGTGTACCCTGGCATAGTTTTAGCCCCCATATCGCTCTAAGCTTCTCGTAAGGAGAAATGCATCTAGCTTACCCATGTCACTTCATGCCACTTATAAGGAGATGTACATCTAACTTACCCTTAAATCCTAGAACGGTGGATTCCGCAATTACCTCTTCTGGGAGAGCATTCCAGGTGTCCACCACTCGTTGCGTGAAGCAGAACTTCCTGATATTTATCCTGAACTTGTCCCCCCTTAGCTTCAGCCTATGTCCTCTTGTCCGTGCCACATTGGACATTGTAAATAATGTTTTTTCCTGCTCTATTTTGTTGATTCCTTTCAGTATTTTGAAAGTCTCAATCATATCCCCTCGCAGTCTCCTTTTCTCAAGGGAGAACAACCCCAGTCTCTTAAGTCTTTCATTTTAATCCAGGTTCTCCATACCTTTCACCAGCTTTGTTGCTCGTCTCTGCACCCTCTCTAGCAGTTTTATATCCTTTTTTAGGTATGGAGACCAATGCTGGATGCAGTATTCCAAGTGCGGTCTGACCATCGCTCTATAAAGCAGCATTATAATTTTCTCCGATCTACTCGTGATTCCCTTCTTTATCATGCCTAGCATTCTATTCGCGTTCTTCGCTGCTGCCGCGCATTGCGCCAACGGCTTCAGTGTCCTATCGATTAATACTCCCAGGTCCTTTTCCTGTTCAGTTTTACCCCAGAGTTGCACCTGACATACTATACTTGTGTTCCTTATTTTTTCTGCCTAAGTGCATCACTTTGCATTTTTCCACATTAAACTTCATCTGCCATTTATCTGCCCAATTCTCCAATCGGCTCAAGTCACTCTGCAAGCCCAAAAGCTATCAAGATAATTTTGTTATTATTTTCTATCACATGCTTTTTCAATCACAGCAACAGGATCAAATGGGGCAGATCATTGCTAATTTCAAAGTTAGCAAGAAACAGAGGCTTGTGAACAAAAATGCACATAAATGGCTGCATAGTTTTATAAGTATTTTCTCTGCATAGAACTGGTTTTAGACTTAGAAATTCTTTTTAAAACATTAAACCCTTAATATGTAAATTCACCAGTCTGCCTGGCAGTCAGCTCTTCTGAATGACAGAAAGAATGATTGTCATTAGTTAGAATAAATAAAAAGTGAATAGAGATGACAGGATTTCCACAGAGGAAGTGCAAATATGTATCCTAAGCAAATCTTCAGCATTCTGCCACATACCACCCCTCCCAAATAACGTTCTGGTCCCAAGCCCACGCCCATCTTGTGGTTGTGATGATAAAACTCAAAAATCATCATTACCCCTTCCAAAACAATCCTGTTAAATGTATAATCGGAAATTATACTTTTAATATTAAACTCTGCCTTCACATACACACATGGCAATGTCCGAAATCCATGCACTTGCATAGTGGATTATTTGAAAATTTGCTTATGCTCCTGGCAGATAAAGGTATGTGCTATTTGGTCCTTCATTTCTGCAGCTTTGACTGAAGTTTCTTTTTGTTGCACGCCTTCCCCTCTAAGCTGCTGCCCGATGTGATTACCATGGGTACAGCTTGCCCTGAGTCTTCAACAACCTCATTACAAGCGGAGCGTGCCTTTACAACTAGTAATCTTAGTCTGACCCACCAGTTCTATCCACTAAGGATGACAACATGCTTACTTGCAGGGCTTTTCGTGAATCACAAGCTTCAAGTAGGTGAAGAAGATGCTCACGGTGAAGACTGATCAACAGTTCTTGAGACACAGGATATAGGTGACACCAGTCCTCACATAAAGCATAATCCTAGAAAGAAAGAAAATACTGTATATGAAAAAGTTTATCTCTGAGCACAAAATTCTACTAGTACAACAGAAGACATGGCATATTGAAAATAGCCAGGATTTCACAGATTCCCCTTTGCTCTCAGCCATTTTTGACACAACTGTAAGGTCTTGCTGGATAGACTGCATCAATTGGATGTTTAGGGCACAATACTTAACTGGTTTCTCACAGACAAGGTCCTATTTCGTGGTAGTTGATTGAATCTCTAAAGGTTAACATATTAGTTAACATATGGAGTTCCACAATGTTCCTCACTATCTCCAGTCCTTTTCAATGCATTCATTTAGCCATCAACTGACTGTATAAGAAAATGGGACTTAACTTCATATATATATGGAGATGATATTCAGATTTTATTCCACTCATGAGACTTTTTGGAAAGTCTATACATTTGTACAGAGGTGTTTAAATTAAATCTTTTACTATCCAAATGTGTAATTTCAGCTTTTATATTCTGCTTCACCAGTACAATTCAGAGTAGTTTACAATACAGATTACAGTAAAATTAAAATATTACAATTCAAAGTACAATTTAGACAACTGAATTAATTATCTCATCTACTGAAATGCTTCACCCAGAGTGCGCCCCCCAACAAGACAAATCTTAAGAACACACTGTGTATACCAAGGTGACCCCTTTCTCCCCAAAAAGGAGGAAAAAAGGTTGACTTGAATATAAACCAAGATTAGAAATTTAGGTTATCTTGGTGATCCAGTTTACTTAGACTAGACATCCTTGCCAAAGGGCCATAGAAAGCTGGTCAACATAAAGAAGAGATTTTTCATAACAATTACAGAAATAAGTAGGAACTTATGTAAATCCTCAATTTATTAATTACACAGTACATCCAGATACAAGACAAAAAAAAAACCATTGTGGGTCTAGCTTACTAAGTTACACCTTTACCTTTTAGGAAAAATAACTGAGATGACTTATTAAAAATATATCATGTAGCACTTGTTTCCCTTGGCCAGTGGCAGACTTACTTGGGATCAAATTCATGGCCTGTTAGGAGGAAGAGGTAATGCACTAAAACACTTGTGAAAAAAAACATACTTATCATAGTCAGCAAATGAATCACAAATACAGTGGAACCTTGGTTTACGAGCATAATTAGTTCCAGAAGTATGCTCGTAAACCAAATTGCTCATATATCAAAGCGAGTTTCCCCATAGGAAGTAAGGGAAACTCGCTTTGATCCGTTCCACCTCCGCCACCCCCCCCCCCCCCCCGAGGCTACCGGCGCTGCTCCATTCCCCCCTCCCCTTGAGGCCACCGATGCTGCTCCATACCCACCTCCCGCGATCCAGCATCCCCATCTGCGAACTGGCATTCTCCCCCTCCCCCCACCGCTCACATCGCCCCCCCTCCCCCGCGATTCTACATCCCCCCCGAGCACCGAAACGAAATCCCTTACCCAGATTGGGTACCGGCACCAGCACCAAAGCATAGGACATGCCGGTGCCGGAAGATCCTTCCTCTTCTGGGCTGGGCTAGACTGGGCTTTGAGCCTTTGCGCATGCTCAAAGCCTTTTGGTCTCGCTCTCTCCGAGATTCTCAGATTCAGGAAGGTCTCTCATGTCAGAAACTGCCCGCAAACGCTCATACAGCCACTTCTTCCCCCAACTCTGGAACCAACTCCCCCCACAAATCAGATTACGGAACTCATTGATGACCTTCCGGAAAGCGGTAAAGACCCTCCTCTTCAAATAAAATTACAACTGCGATCTACCCCTTAAACTCCCCCCTTTTTCCCCCCCTCCCTCCTCCTTCCTGAACCTCTACTTAACCTGTACTTAAATTGCTGTATAATCCTCGTATTTAAACTACTGTATAATCGCTGTACTGTCCAAATATACTCCACTGTGAATGTTTGCTTGTAAGCCGTTATGAGCTACCGGGAAGATGGGATAAAAATCAAAATAAATAAATATAAAGAAAAGGGAACATTTATGTGTATTTGGTCAGATTGTCCCAAGATGTAGCAGTACTGGAAGGATATACTGTAAGCAATGAAGGAAATGTGCCAGTGAACTGCATATACCAACCTTTGCCTCCAGAATAATATCCATTATAGTCTGTGGATGTTCAGTGCAGTCCTTTTTCAAATCTTGCCAATTATCCCAGGCTGCCACTGCTGGTAAGTTCAAAATCTACCAAAAGAAGTAAAAGCTTTTTAATAACTGAATATGGCTGCTTAAGTTTATTAAAAGTTTATTCAGGCCACCTCAGTCCATCTTGGTGTGTGAGCATCTCACATGTTTATGAAATGTATTGGGTCTACTCTAACTATCACATTTCCTGAAGTGACAGAAGGGAAACAAAGCACAATTGCACATTTATAATAAATTCCCTTTTGGGTAGTAAATTCCATAGTACATTAACTCCCATCAGATGAAGCAGTAGGACTTAGTAATATACAATGCAAGAATAATCATATATGTAAAATGGATGCCAATCCTAACCATTCCACTCTTTTGGAGCTAAACAACGGTTAGCTGGGATCATGGAGAAAAAACAGTTAAACAAAACAAGATAATGAGGAAGAAGCAGGCAGGATGTGACTTTAACTATTTAGGATCTTAGCTTCATTCCATACCTTCTCATAAATCTGCATTTCTTTTTGCTTTCTCTGCAGATCTGATTTCAACTCCTGTGCCAATGCAGACTCACTGATGGCATAAGCCAAAATTTCCAGACACATATTGAGAGGCCACTTTTCCAGGAAACGCAAAGCCAGCTTACTTCTCAGGGTGCCATCCTTCACTGCGCATAAGTACCGCCAGCCACTGTCATCTGTGACAAACACACAAGCTATGTATGTGCAACTTGCTCATATAAAGCCTGTCCCCCCATCCTCAAGTTGCTTCATTGGCTTCCTATCCGTCTCCGCATACAGTTCAAACTCCTCTTTTTGACCTGCAAGTACACTCACTCTGCTCCTCGATATCTCTCCTTCATTGGGCAAGTCTATCTTGTTTGTGCCCTGTTCCTCCACTGCTACCTCCAGACTATGTCCTTTCTCTATTGCTACACCTGAAACAGACCGCCCGAGTCGGTACGTCAAGCTCTGTCCCTGGTAGCATTCAAATTCAGACTAAAAATCCACTTTGAGCTTGCTTTTAACTCTTAACCCCCTTGTTCTAAAGCACCCACTGTAGCTTCCTTGTGACCCCGGGCTAGAGACATAAGGAGGTACTCTGTCTCTAGCAGGCTAGATTATGAGCTCGCTAGGGACAGAGATAGTACCTGCATATAATGTGTATAGTGCTGCATAAGCCTAGTAGCACTATAGAAATGATTAATAGTAGTAACTTAGTTCTACTATAAACATTACAAATCACACAATTTACCATTATCTGATTCTCAAGTCAGTTTGTAATCTTTAAGATGCAAGATGTGACAATGCAGGTTCTCTTATGAAACCCATGTAAACAAGCACTCATTTTATTGAAAAAGATTCATATAGATGTGATAAAGTTTTTGTCTTATCCTCTAGCTTCTTTATATTAAGACTGTGGGCTTTCAGTTCAATCAAAACTCTTTCCAGCCCTAATAAATTCCACTTATCTGGAAAATATTGATTTTTACCTTGGCAGCCTCTCTATACTAGGTACTGCGAGTGCTAATAGCATTACACACAAATTCTATATATGCTGCCTAACAAAACTGGTACGAATCAGAATGGCATTTAGCACGATTCTATAAAAGGCACTAACCATATATAGAATCACATTTAGCACCCAAAGGCATGACTAACATTTAGGTGCACCCATTTAGGCCAATGAAAACCAGGCCTAAATACCTTCACCTAAGTTGTGTGAGGATCGGACGTATTCTATAACAGTGCACCTAACTTTTTGGAATGCCCATGATCAGCCTATGCTGCTCCCCTGCCATGTCCCCTTTAGAGATTCATGCTTTAGAATTTACACCCACCACTATATAGAATGCAATTAGAAAGTCATCCTGTAACTTCTAATTGTGCCAATTAGCATCAATTAGGTGTTAATTGCCAATTACTGGCATGGATTAGCTTGTTAAACAACTAAATTGTGAATGCAAATTTGTGCTGCGCAACTCTGGTCATACAGCCTTAGGGAGTAATTCTAAAAGCGGGCACCCTCTTTAAGGCACCCCAGTGCTAAGCTGTTAGAGACCACCCGAGATCAGGATGCCTAAAGTTTAGATGACTCAATTACACGAGCTATACATATTACAGTATTCTGTAAGCAGCACACACAAATTGTAGCACCTCCCATACCCTCCATGTTCTGTCCATGTAGACACATCCCTTGCATTTATATGTTATACCATTTATGAACCACTGCAGAATAGCGTTTCGCTGTTTTGCTGCCAGTTATAGGCATAAGTGTACTCTTAACCATGAAAGTGCAGACATTCTGTACATTCACATGCGCAACGGGCACTAAATGTGGGCGCCCAGTTACAGAATTGACCTTTTAACTGAACTGAATCAAGCAACAGAAAGCCTGACCTGCACACTACATCGCAGTATGTCCATAACTACTACCATGTTTCTTTCACTAAAAAAACACTAATAAAAAAAAGAAAAATCTAGAATCTAAATTAGTGAAATCAAACCTCTAATGGATACAAGTAGGCATTCTCTAAGCTTAGAGAGTTCCCATTTGGCATGATTTTTACCGTTTTGTACTGCACCACTGGTGTATCAAGAATATAGTTAATTTACCTTGAGCAGTTGCACAGCATAGCACAGCATCTCTCACGCTGGAAAGTTCTTTAATGTCTTGTCCATACAGGTCCAACAGCTTCAATACCTTGGTCCAATGCCCAGTCGTAAGAGCTTCCTGAAAAGATTGTGTCAAAACATCAATAGCGGTGCTAGAATTCAGCCCTGAGAATACTAGAGAAACACAGGGCTTGCCGCAAAGTATGCTTCCAGAACTGCTCTCCTCCTCTAGGATACTCTGGAAAGGCTCCGACATGGCCAAGAGGAAATTCTGCAGGACTGGAAACTCTTGAAGTAAGATCTCACATTCCTTTGCAATCTGTTCCATGTCCAAGGGAGCTTCCCTTTTGCTTCCTCTAAATTCTTTCCATGACAGACTCAGTCTGGGTGCCCTCTGCACCCTGGATGCACTCAAACAGGCAAGAGCCGCAATTAACTTGGATTGGGATTTCAGGAAGCTCAGAACTGAAGAGGTTAGAGTATATTGGTTGGTATCACCAGGAGAGGACGAGACAGTGCCAACAATATTCTCTTCTGTATCCATAACTGGACTGGGAATCAGGATTTCCATGTCGGACAAACAGTGCTGCACATACTCCTGGGTTAATTGGATAATATTAAGTGAGAAGGAGTGAGCCTGACTTTTGCTCCTGCTACACAGGGGTAGCGGCTCACAACAGCAACTTATGATAATCTGCTGTACATTTATATTCAACTCTTCTTTATTCACAAGTGAAGATAACCTATGGTATGAAACAGAAAAGAGGCACAAACTCATGTACATGCCACAAGCCAACATAAGTTTATTTTTCCAAGTATTTTTATAAACTACTCTATTTGGTCCTTTCTATTTTAACCTCTTCACTAGAATGTCATTAAGCAACACCCTTCTGTATTCTCTGCTATCTACATGTAAGACTCCCATACATGGGTCAAGAATAGTAATGATCTTTATGAACTTGTGATCACACCTGGCAGCTCACAGATTTCCAAATTACCATCTGATTTTTATGGGGATTCCTTACAAAAAGGAACAGAAAAGCCCCTGATCTATTCCAATAAACCCAAATTTTCTATTTTTCAATTATATCACATACCTTAATAAAATGCACTGTCTAGTCAATCAAGAGAGTGAAATGTGACCAGCGAGTGGCTTAAGCAATTAAAGAATCCTATTCAGTTAATGGCTTTTCATTAGCAAATGATCACATGGATAGCAAACTTCAGAGCCAATGGCAATTGTGGAAGAAGGAATACTACACTCCAATAGATGTGACTCTCCAGTCACTCTAATGGGGATATACATTAGGCTTTCTGAGAAAATATCTCTCCCAGACAGCTAGAAGCTAATAACCGCCTTATCTTTAGAGCAATGATCCTAGATAAGAGAAAGCAAAGGTTACAACATTTGTTGTTAGCACTTAGCAAAGCTGTTACTGGTGTATGCATGTATCAAAAAAAATATTAGTCAAGTCTATAAGGTCTCATTACTGATGCCTGAATAAGTAAGTCCTTACAACCAATAAACATTATTCGGTCAATGGTTTATATCTAAACACAGAAAATGATGGAAATAAGGCAGTAAGGCCCATTTAGTCTGCCAAATTTAATTTCTGATGCAATATGACAGATTCCAGTTGATCTCTAGCTGCCTTTCACTTTGTCATAACTAAGAGATCTCTGCACTTGTACCGTGATCTCATGAATTCTGCCACAATTTTTAATCTCCACTACCATTCCATCCACCTAAGTCTACCTACCTCCTCTCTCCGTAAGCCTAATACTTCTAGTTCTAGACAAGGGGTCTCAAAGTCCCTCCTTGAGGGCCGTAACCCAGTCTGGTTTTCAGGATTTCCCCAATGAATATGCATGATATCTATGTGCATACACTGCTTTCAATGCATATTCATTGGGGAAATCCTGAAAACCCAACTGGATTGCAGCCCTTAAGGAGGGACTTTGATATCCTTGTTCTAGACCATTCGTTCTTTTGAATAAGGTTTGTTTCTTATGCATTTATACCTTTGAAAATCTCTCTTCTCTAGGGAATATATATTTAGAGCTTAATGTTTTCCATCACAAGTTTCATTAAAAATTTGATACAACACTTATAAAATTTCTAAGCGATTTCCACAATAAAATATGGGGGAAAAAAGAACATATAAAAGCATGGCATTTGACCCGGCACCAGTATGGTAGATTCTCTGTGTCATGAGGACACGATAGAAGATGAAATCTTATCGATGACCTGTACTGAAGGCAGATATTCTTTCCAGTGTTTCATTTATCAATGCAGAATATTTCTGGCTAGTAAACTAAATCATTTAGGAGGACTGAATTTTTGAAAACTTGAAAAAAAGCACACAGTATGCCTACTAAGGTAGCAATTGATATAAGAAAACTCAGTTTCATTATGTTATTAAAGCTCAGTTCCAATCCTTTAATATATATATATATTTTTTTACTGCCTTCAGAAATTCATTCTGGACCCATTTACTAGTTCTCCTCACACACACAGAGGTTTTCTTAATTCTCTCTATCATTACAGAACTAGTGCTATGAGCATTTCATCCTTCCTTGAACACAGGAGTGGCATGAGCTGGAATTTTATTCTGTGTGACACTTGTGTTAAATGTGATCGACAGGGCTCACTGATTCTTTCCTTCCCTCCTGAAATGTTCTAAACCAGGGGTCTCTCCAAAGTATGGCCCGTGATATGATTTTATCCAGCCAGTGGATGAATTGTGCGGAAATGGTCAATTGGACTGATTTTCCAATGAGAATCCGCAAAAAAAAACCAAAACACAACACCATCACGGGGTATTGATAGATTTCAAATGCATTAAAATTGTGTTCAAAATATATTGATATTCCATATTATGTTAATATTATTCCACAAATTTATTTAATACTGAATCGTAATTGTATAATTTGCGGTATTTCTTCGTACTTGTTTGGCCTTGATCGACTGTATCAATTTGCAGTGTTGTAGGTAGCGCTGGCACTGTGTCCAATGTTCCCTCTAATTTTTCATAGGCTGTGTGCGCAAAAAATTTCATCTGTGCGCATTTTAAAGAAAAACTAAATTTGTGTGCGCTATAAAAATGATTGCCAGAGGGCCCGGAGTTCAGTTATGGGCATTTATGGGCAGGTCTTTGAGTTTAGTCTGAATTAACAAAAACACAATGTAATTTTAGTTACACTTTATGTTAGTTACACTTTATATAACAAAGTCTCATTTCAATAAACATAAATTATGTTTCATTGAAATGTTTCATTGAGCGCTACCTATAAATAAGGTATCATTGTACTTTATACTTAAAATTTAGAAAATAACAGCAATTTAGTTTTCAAAGTTTTTCCCTGCAATCTTTCATATTTATCCAGTGCGAATAAATTCTGTCAAGATCTGTTGAGCCTCCATCTTGAAGGTAACTCTTAACACGCATCAGCATTTCCAAATGCTCTAAATGTAAACGATTCCTTTGTTTAGTCTTCAAATTGTTCATTAGACTAAAACCACGCTCACAATCTGAACTAGATTGCTAAGAATGTGGCACCAATGTCCATCAATTTTGCTAAATCTGCAAATTGATCATTCTGAAATGCAAATTTCGTCATATCTGGAAAGCTGTTTATCAGATTGCTTTTGATTTTTTTGGCAACAAGGAATTTATAGTCATTGTATTGCTGAATAATAACACTTTCCTCCGGAACAAATTGTTTATACTTTAAACAAAGCGATCTGATATGTCCATTTCCGAAGTCAAAGTCACATTGTGATATTGCTGTACAGTCAAAAGCAGACCATTCCTCAACTTCATTTTCAGGAAATCTTTCACCCAGATGCAAACATAGGATGTTGATGAAGGTTAATATGGAATTAGTATCCACTGAAACTTTTTCTCCAGACCTCATCCTGTTGTCAAGAAGACTGTTGACTTTATCACTCCACTTAACCTTGTCGCCTAAGTATTGCATTCGAAGTTTGTTCAATTTACCTTGTGCAAGATGATGTGCTTCCAATGGTGTCAAACCACGTTTTTGAAATGCCATGGTTAAGGAAGCCAGTTCTGATAAGACATCATTCAAAACTTAAAGTGTAATATGAAATTGTTCACTGTTCAGATTCTTATAGCAGTACTTTGCAATAGGATCATTATCTCTGTCTTCTTCAAAATATTTTAACAGGGGATCATAATTTCGAATAATTGCTTTAAGTCAGGGGTGTCCAATGTCAGTCCCCGAGGGCCGCAGTCCAGTCGGGTTTTCAGGATTTCCCCAATGAATATGCATGAGATCTATTTGCATGCACTGCTTTCAATGCATATTCATTGGGGAAATCCTGAAAACCCGACTGGATTGCGGCCCTCGAGGACTGACATTGGACACCCCTGCTTTAAGTGCAAAGTGTCTAGATAACCAGCGCACTTCATTCAGAGGTCTGAAAGCAATTGATTCACATTCAGATGCATCTGCTATTTCTTGAAATTTGCATCGTTTAGTAGAAGACCGACAGAACACCGTGTACACAGTTCTCATTACAGTTTCTACTTCTTTCATCAATTTTACTTCTTTCCATGAATCAGAAAGTCCCAAATCTTCCCGATGTGCAACACAATGTTGCTGCACTAAATGTGGAATGTCTTTTCTCAGCTGTGCTGCAACACCATCTATTTTGCCCAACATAAGAGGCACCATCAGAGGTGAACATAACCATTTTATTCAAGTTCATGTTTCCTATAGAATTCCCTAATTGCTGTTACTATTGATGTAGTATCACATGCTTCCAACTGTAGCATCCCACCAAATGATGTCCTATACTCATTTGAATTGACTGGCCGATACTTAGAGTATTAAGTACTTGTTGACAGAAATGTCTGTGCTTTCATCAACAATTAACGTATGATACGTTGCTAATTTAATGTCTGCGATATGATCATCTTGCATGATGCCATTGATAATTCCAAGAAATTCAAACGCATAGTTTTTGCTTCTCCAGCTATCAGATATACTAACATACTTCGCCATGTGCTCATTAATATCTTGAACAAAGAGCATGGAGATATTCATCTTAATGGCCAGCACAACACTGTTGACAAGAACCTTAATTTCAGCAGGACTGGAACGCTTTCGTTCATTACTAATTTGCCCGTTTTCTTTTTTGGTTGGGCTTTCAAGCAACATGTTAACCAGTCCCCCTCTTAAATTCGGATTTTTACTTCTGAGTTTCCTAATACTGTCGGTATGAGATTTACTTGATTAATGGCGTTTCAGAAAGTCCAGTTTCCAAACATCATCCCATATTTTTCCAGTAGAGATTTTTCCAGTGCTTTGGCATCTTGACAACAACAACACACAACTCCATCGTCTTCGCCATAGGTAAATATTTCACACAATCGAACACGCATTGTATTTCGAGATTCCGGTGTCTCCGTTTCAACAATTTCTTCAAGTCATTCAGACCTAAAAGCTGTTGCAGCTCTCTTGCGTTTTACACTTTTCACCATTCGCGGTTTAGACATTTTAAGAGTTATATCTGGTTGCAATTTAATAAACGAATACAGTTATACAACTGCAGTACCACGCTGCACACTACGATTCCACGAAATAAACAATATGGCGGAACTTCAGGAAGTCAAAGAATCGGAAGTGTTTCATATCCTATGGGCCATAGGCTATGGCCCTATGGGGCACGTGCTGTGTCAAGTTCAACTGCCAAAGATAACGGAATCACGTGAATGACTTAAAATTTATATTATAGTGCTTCAATAAATGTGATAAATGGGAAATCGGAACAGCTGGTCTTCTGCAACATTTCATTTTAGCAGTGAAAATCATTTTAGGCAAAAAAAATTTTTTTTGTGCGCGCTATTTTAATTTGTGTGGGCGGGTTCTGCAAGTTGTGTGCGCGCGCACAAGCACACAGCTTAGAGGGAACATTGACTGTGTCTAATCTTTAAACTGAATCTGGAAGTTCGTTAATAGTTGTTACGGTTAATTGTCCATAAGAATACTTGCAATGGTGCAGTGTAATACTCAATTTGTAATTGCATAAATTTATATTTAAAAGGTGCGTATTCACTTATACGATAATTTAATCTCACATACTCTATAATTAGTTTATAAAATTTTCAGCTTTCAATAAAACTCATTATCTAGAGTTATATATCTTTTTTTTTTTAATATGGCTCTCTAAAACATAGTAGATGACGGCTGATAAAGACCCGAATGCCCAACCCTACCTACTCTTTAAATTTTCCTTCTTAGCTATTGCTGGGCCAGAACCTAAAGCTCTGCCCGGTACTATGCTTAGGGTCCATCTACTGAAGTCTCCATCAAAGCTCACTCCAGCCCATCTAAACCATCCCAGCCATCGAAGCTCTCCCCAGCCCATCTCAACTAAATGGCCATATACGGACATAGACAGTGCAAGTCGGCCCAGTACTGGCCTTAATTTTTTTCTGATTTGAAATCCTCTGTGTTCATCCCAAGCTTTTTTGAACTCTGTCACCATTTTCCTCTCCACTATCTCCCTCAGGAACACATTCCAGGTATTCACCACCCTCTCCGTAAAGAAGAATTTCCTTAATTTGCACTTGAGTCTCAAATTATATCCTCAACCTCAAATTCTCAAGGCCAGCACAGAAGAGGAGGCCGACATGCTGGTGCTACATTAAAGTAATTTTTTCGCCTTTAGATCTTCGGACACTATCACCCCAAGGTCCCTCTCCCCGTCCGTGCATATCAGCTTCTCTCCTCCCAGCATATACGGTTCCTTCCTATTATTAATCCCCAAATGCATTACTCTGCATTTCTTTGCATTGAATTTTAGTTGCCAGGCATTAGACCATTCCTCTAACTTTTGCAGATCCTTTTTCATATTTTCCACTCCCTCTTCGGTGTCTACTCTGTTACAAATCTTGGTATCATCTGCAAAAAGGCAAACCTTTCCTTCTAACCCTTCAGCAATGTCACTCACAAACATATTGAACAGGATTGGACCCAGCAACGAACCCTGAGGGACTCCACTACTCACCTTTACTTCCTCTGAGTGACTTCCATTAACTACCAACCTCTGGCATCTGTCTGACAAACAGTTTCTAATCCAGTTCACCACTTCCTGACTTCAGCCCAAGTTTGTTCTAGAGCCTCCTATGAGGAACCGTGTCAAATGCTTTGCTAAAATCTAAGTAAATTGCATCTAGCATATGTCCTTGATCCAGTTCTCGGTCACCCAATCAAAAAATTAAATCTGGTTCTTTTAGCACGATTTACCTTTAGTAAAGCCATATTGCCTTGGATTCTGTAATTCTAGGATTCTAGGAAGTTCACTATCCTTTCAGCAACACTTCCATTATTTTTCCAACAACCGAAATGAGGCTTACCGGCCTGTAGTTTCCCGCTTCATCCACTTTTGTATATAGGGACCACATCTGCTCTTCTCCAATCCTCAGGAACCACTCCTGTCTCCAGAGATTTGTTGAACAAGTCTTTCATAGGATCCGCCAGAACCTCCCTGAGTTCCCTCAGTATCCTGGGATGGATCCCATCCGGTCCTATCGCTTTGTCCACCTTCAGTTGTTCAAGTTGTTCATAAACTTTCCTCTGTGAACGGCACAGAATCTACTCCATTTTCTTGTGTTACTTTGCCAGGCAATCTCGGTCCTTCTCCAGGATTTTCCTCCATGAACACAGAACAGAAGTACAGTGGTGCCTCGGTTTACGAGTGCACCGGTTTGCGAGTGTTTTGCAAGACGAGCAAAACATTTGCAAAATCGGCACCTCGGAAACCGAGCGCGCCTCGATTTGTGAGCGCCCCCCCCCCCCCCGCGAACCAGCACCCTCCCTCCCCCCGCAATCTGGCACCCCCCCCCGCCGCAACCTGAAGTCCCCCAGAGCCCTCTTCTTACTTTAATGTAGCACCGGCATGTCGGCCTCCTCTTCTGTGCTGGCCTTGAGCATGTGCGCATGCTCAAGGCCTGCGAGTTCATGTTCTCTCCGAGAATCTCGGGGGGAAGGTGTCGGATCGCGGGGCCTTCGGGGGGGGGAGATCTCGTGGGGGGGGAAGCAGCGCTGCTGGCCTCGGTGGGGGGGTGGGAACTTATCAAAACGAGTTTCCATTATTTCCTATGGGGAAACTCACTTTGATAAACGAGCATTTTGGATTACGAGCATGCTCCTGGAACGGATTATGCTCGTAATCCAAGGTACCACTATATTTGTTTAGCACATTTGCTTTTTCCTCATCACTCTCCACATATCCACAATATTCTGGTGATTATGTGATCACAGAAACTGGTGTGAATGTGAAAGGTGTTAAGCCTTGAAAAAGCAGTTTCTGCGAAGCATGTTGGCACAAGAATCCCTAGCCAGAAACCACTAAGTTAAGCTAAGTATTCACTTAAAATTTATAAGATTTTGTTAAATAAGATCAATGGAAAATTTACACCTTCAAATCACGATTATAGTAAGGTTGACAAATCCGATGACAATTAGACACGAAAAGTTTTAGGCAGTGAAAGAATTTGAGCTCAAAATGGTGCCGCTGAGGATCTGGGGAAGTATTTATAAGGAGTATACAGTATTTCCCCATGTATAGACTGCCCCTTTGTATAGGCTACCCTATGTATAGGCCGCAGGAAACGCCAATTTAAGTTTTAAAACTCTTAGATAAGCCGCCCCATGTTACTAGCCGCGGCTTATCTAAGAGTTTTAAAACTTAAATCAGCTTATACAATGGGGTGGCCTATACATCACTCCCTCCCCCCCTTAAATACCTCCCTCGCCGGTAATCCTGAATGGCCGCGCCTGTCTCCTCCAAGCATGCTGTGCAGGGCAGCAACGATTTTTGCAATCTCAAGCCTCGCCTCATGCCCTTCCTGATTGGCTGCTGTCAGTTCTCGTGACGGCAGCCAATCAGGAAGGGCGCGGGGCGAGGTTAGAGATCGCACACATCGCTCTTGCCCTGCACAGTGTGCTTGGAGGAGGCAGGCACGGCCATTCAGGAGGATTACCGGTGAGGGAGGTATTTAAGGGGGGGTATGAAGTATTGCTCCATGTATAGGCTGCCCCATTTAAGCAAGCTGCACCCACTAGGCCTGTTTGCAAAAGCCATGTATAGTCTCTGAATACTGGTATTCCTAGGATGGCAGCATAAAATCTGTTTTACTCCTTGGGATCTTGCTAGGTAGTAGGTACTTGTGACCTGGGTTGGTCACTTTTGGAAACAATACTAACTCTTCTACCCTACAAATTGCACCTGTTCTCTAAGCAGACACAGGAAAGACTACAAGTTTAGACCTTACCTTTCAGGAGAAACTTGTCTTTCAAAGAGAAGTTGTGAAAGTAACTGAGAAGGTCTTTGCTGGAGAATTATGAAAGGATTACCCACTTTCACTTCTGTGGGCTGATCTACAAAGAAAGGAATTTGTTGAGAAAAACGTTTTTCTGTTCAATGGTAGATTTCCAGCTTTTGCAGTGAACATTGTTTCTTAGCAGACTCTGATATCCTCTGCAAATCTGTTTGCAAAAGGAAGCAACATTCACGCCTTACCCAAACCAACTCCCCCTTTTATGAAGCCGCGTTAGGCTTATTTTTATTGCTGACCGCTGAACAGACTGGGGCTTATTTTCACACATTTTGTTTTCCAAGATTATTGTGAAGTGTAAAAAAAAAAAAATCTAGCTAACCTACATCTTCCTGCACTAATTTACATGACTGAACTATTTTTACCTCCATATATTACAAATTTCTGAAGTTCTGGATCCTGTGCTAAGAAGCTATAATCATACTTCTCCCAAAGAAATAGAAAACCCTATCCCAACCCCTCTGCCAAAGTAAACTGGCAAGTAATCTTAAAACACTACAGCCATCTCACAATCAAGGCTTCAACAGGGAAAATAAAAAGCATATAGATGACTTTTTTTTTTTTATATAACTACACAGAATACTCAAACTTTCTAGGCCAAATCATAAAGCTGGGAAACGCCTGAGCTGGATCCAAGCAGTTATCTTATTTGCTCTGAACTACCCCACACACGTGCCAAGAGTGGGAATATAGTCTCTCTCTCTCTCTTCAGAAGTAATCTCTGTGGTCACTCAGCAAGAACGGGGGAATCTTCCTCCTCCCTCACTCAGAAAAGAACTCTAGTTTGACAGCATTGTGCCCAAGAAGCAAGGTTCATGATCTATTTATGCTTTTGGAGGTGATAAATTCATAACCCTCCTCAGTCCTCTGAAGTATATGCAACTTTCACTTCTATTTTAGCTATTACCCTTTTCCTTCCTTCCCTCCCCCTGCAAAACTCAAAACATTTTTATTTGAAGATGCTTTTGGATAAAATTGTTCTTCTTAGGACTAAATCAGCTATAGTTCCTTTCCCTACCTATTGTTTTACCCCTAAGTGTGCTTTATTCAAATATTGTAGTTCAGTCCCTCTTTTCCAATTGTGTGACGTTAGTATATGTGTTCTACTGTAAATGTCTACTAATTTAATACTGTTTTGTATAATTATTTTAACCCTAATTTGTTTTTTTTTTTAAAGATATCTTTTATTATTGCTGTACATCGCCTAAAAAATTAGAATAAGTGGTATAAAAATTTTTTTTTTTTAATTTTTTTTTTAAATTCTTTATTCATTTTTAAACTTTCATCAAGTGTACAGAATTCATAATAAACACTATTAATTAGAGCACTTGAACATCTTATCATTGTATCTTATAAATATAAATGCAACCCTCCCTCTAAGCCCATTATTCATTATAAGATCATAAACCCTCTCATTAAACCCTTCCCCTCTTTCAACACTAATTTTTTTTAATAAACTTGAAACTTGAAGAGAGGGAGGAAGTACAGTGATATGAAAAATGTTTTGCCCCTGTCCTGATTTCCCCTATTAATGCACATGTATCATAGTGAACGGTTTCTGATCTTTAAACAAAATGTAATATTAGACAAAGGGAACCTGAACAATCAAGCAACAGGTTTTAAATTATTACATTATTTACTTAAGAAACAAAGTTATTCAACTTACATTATTCATTTAAGGAACAAACAGTGATATCACCCGTGTAAAAAAGTAACTGTCTCCTTTATTAATCAACCAAATGACCAAATTTAGTTGATAATTGAATTCAGTTGATTGAATACTCCAGTACCTCCAAGTTGGGAGCAGGAGGGGTGCTCAGTCCCTCCTGCTTCTCAGACTCCAGCCCCGCCCCGCCGCTTCATGTAATGCACAGGGAGGAGCCTAAGGCCCTGATTGGCTCAGGTGCCTCAGGCTCCACCCCCTTTTGGGAGGGGCCTGAGCCAATCAGGGCCTTAGGCTCCTCCCTGTGCAGCACATGATGCACCAGGGTGGGGCCTAACTTTGCTCCTTAAATAAACAACAGGGATCCTTTTACTAAAACTTTGTGTTCACTAAATACCATGCAGCCCACATAGGCCAAGTAACACTTAGCTTTAGTTTAGTTTATTGTGCATGTGATATACTGCCTGTCATAAAAAAAAATCAAATCAATTTATAAAAAAAAAAAAAAAAAAGTCAAGGAAAGGAAAGGAAATAAAAATTTTAAAGGACAGAAGGAAACAAAAGGAGAGAGGAAAAAACCCAGACAGAAAAATGCTGAAGGGAATCCCCCCTTCCTAAAAATAAGGGTAAGTTAGGGATACTGAGTTTTCAAGAATGCCTTAAATCTTGGATAAGACTGTTTGTGTGCCAGAAGATGGGGGGGAAACATAATCTGATCTGTGGGCACAGGCCAGAAGTCAGACAGCAGTATTTCAGACGTCTGCAGACATGTAAGGAGAATGTTGGAGAGTCCAGAGAGGACATTACAGTGACCTAGAAGGGATGTGACAAGTGAGCACAACAGTGTGGAAACATCATCAAGGTAACAGCATAAGGAGCAAATAAGGAAAAGGGAGAAGAAGCATGACTTGACAACCGAACATGTCGATTGAAGGAGAGTTACGAGCCCCACATTACCCTCACATATCTTTGAGTCAACAAAAATTGGGGTGAGTTCTGAATAGTGGGAAAGAGGTGTGAAAAGCTAGTGTCTTTGAAGAGTTTCATAGGGGGCTTGGCAAGATGGCGGATTGAGGCTGCAAACGCTCCAAGGTCAAAAGCTGTTTGAGCTGCATTCCTCTTTGACTTTCCTAATGCCGTATTTTAAACGTAAAGCCAGTGTGAGAGCGATTCTACCACCATGCCACCCCCCCCCCCCCCCGCAAAAAAAACAAACAAAAAAAAAACATCATCTCCAGCTCAACAGTCCATGGATTGATATGGGGTCAAATTGAGTAAACTACCAGAGAGTGTTTGTGCTAGCGGTTTGGAGGAAATAGCCTCTGCCGTTCTGGGAATGGACATATCATTGTCCCCACCAATGGTCTTTCCCCCTCCGTGCCTGGCTGTGGAGCGGGGAGAGACAGAACAATTGGGTCTATTGGAAGGCGATGAACTCATGAGTTCAGACGGCGGAGTCTCACCTGCTGAGCTGATTACTAAACTAAGAGCTCTACACCAGTGGTTCCCAACCCTGTCCTGGAGGACCACCAGGCCAATTCGGTTTTCAGGCTATCCCTAATGAATATGCATGAGATAAATTTGCATATAGTGGAAGTGACAGGCATGCAAATCTGCTCCATGCATATTCATTAGGGCTATCCTGAAAACCCAATTGGCCTGGGGGACCTCCAGGACAGGGTTGGGAACCACTGCTCTACACAGTATCCAACTGGTGGAAAGACGGAAGTCACTCTCGACGCTATCTGGAAGGCGATTCAGAAATTGAATGACACAGTTGCCAAATCTAACCTGGAAACTTCACTTCTTGTGAGTAAAGTTGAGAATTTATCACAAACTTTGGACTCTAATATTCAGGAAAATCAGAAACGTTTTGCCCAATTAGATAGTGATATTGGAGCTTTGAGGGATTCAAATTCAGCCCTCATGAAGGACAATATTGCTTTAAATCAGAAAATTGAATGCATTGAAAACTTTAACCATAGGCTGAACTTCAGAATCTTCCCAAAAATTACTGTGATTGGTTTAAAAAATACCTAATAGAAATATTAGAATTTCCTTCAGCCAATATTCCACCATTGAATAAAGTTTTCTAATTACCAAAATCTTCTTAAAAAAAAAAAAAATCATTGGATCAACTTTATGAAAATGAGACTCAAGCTCAGCCATTAGTAAAGTGAAATGAGATTTGTCTGCAATTTTGGAAGAATTATGGAATACAGAAATAATGGAAATATTTACACTTCTAGTTTCATTTGTATTCGAAAATGACTTGAATTTGGTCTTAAAATTATTTTTTCACAAATCATTCTTTTTTTTTATGACCAGAAAGTCTGGATATATCCAGATGTGACAAAGAATATGCAAAATAAAAGGAAGTTATTTCTTATCATGAGGGAGGAAACTAAATTCCATGGTGCTATTTTTTTGCTGGTATACCCCTGCAAATGTGTGGTGAAGTTTTTTGGGTTAAAATATTTTGTTTTTTTAACCGCAACAACTGAGAGCCTTCATAGATATGAAAAAGATCATGGGAGGACAAGATACTTGCTCAATTTCTCTCTTTCATTAGCCTTTACATTGAGAAGTAGTTGCATTATTTTATCTCTTAGAGTTTTTTTTATTGTACACTTCCCAAACAAAGATAGTGGTCTAAGAAGGTTTCTAATTTTTCTTATTGTAAGAAAGTAGGAAATAATTTTCTTTTATTAATGTTTCTACCAAGTTACTCTATCACGAGTATATCTTGTAAATTTTGTTTAAAATGATAAATAAATGATTTTTTTTAAAAAGAAGGGTTTCGTACAAAATGGTGGGAGAAGAACCAACTGTCAACAGCATTTAAACAAGACTGAAGATTAGTGATGTCAGGATTGTAAGGGTCTTAGATAAAGACTAAGAGGATGAGAGAAAAATTGCATTAGAGAGGCTAATGAGCCAAGAAATATGTTAAACAGGACAGGGGATAACAGAGAACATTGAGGGACTCCACAGTGAAAGAGGAAAGGTTCTGCTCTAGTGGAAGGGAGGGAAGCAAGAATGAGCGACCAATGAGGAACTAGGAAACCATATGAAAACTGTCCTTGAGATAATCAATGGAAGACAGTCTGGAGAAGAAAAGAGCTTGACTAATATCAAAGGCTGCAATAAAATCCAAATAAATTAGTAGTGCTGCAAGGCTGCATGTAGATATGCAGATATGCAGATCTTTGAGAAGAGTTTCTATAGAATGACCTGTGCAAAAACCAGATTGAGATGGATGCAGAAAATGAGAATGTTCTACATCAGGTGTGCCCAAATGGTCGATCGCAATCGACCAGTAGATCGCAAAGGCAACGCAAGTCAATCGCATTGCCTTTGTGATCTTGTTCTTCCTTCCTCCCCGAGCCAGGCCAGGTGCGTACAAGCGCCGGACCCACAAGACTTCACCAAGAGGAAGTTCTGGGCCAGCCAATCTCTGCCTGGCTGGCCTGGAGCTTCCTCTCCGATGTCTGAATTGACATCGGAGGTGAAGGCTTGTGGGCCCGGCACTTGTATGCGCCAGGCCAGGATCAGGGAAGCAGGGAGAAATCGGCGTGGTGGCTTGGGGGGGGGGGGCGCGGCAGGGAGAGAGAAAAAGAATCAGGGAAGTGGAGAAATCGGTGTGATGGCTTGGGGGGGCAGGGGGAGAGAGAAAGAAAGACAGAAATAAAGAGGGGGCAGGGGGAGAGAGAAAGAGAGACAGAAAGAAAAGGGGAGGGGGCAGGAAGAAAAAGACAAAAATAAATAAATATTGGATTTATCGAAGAAGGAAGTGCAACTAGAGACTCATGAAATCACCAGACAAAAAGGTAGGAAAAATGATTTTATTTTCAATTTAGTGATCAAAATGTCCGTTTTGAGAATTTATATCTGCTGTCTATATTTTGCATTATGGCCCCCTTTTACTAAACCGCAATAGTGTTTTTTAGCGTTGGGAGCTGTGAAGAGCATTCAGCTATCATGGTTTAGTAAAAGGGGAGGGGATATATTTGTCAATTTTTGTATAGTTGTTACTGAGGTGACACTGCATATTTTAAAGTCATCTGCCTTGACCTCTGGAAAAAAAACCCAAACACAAATGATAATTAATATTTTTTCTGCATACAGTGTGCTTTGTGGTTTTTAAAATTTTATTGTTGGTAGATCATTTTGACTTGGTCATTTTAAAAGTAACTCACAAGCCAAAAAAGTGTGGGCACCCCTGTTCTACATGTTGAGATAGACAAGTGAAAACCACCCTTTCTGCTAATTTTGATAGAAAAGGGAGATTTGAAATGGGTTTGTAATTCGGAAGGGCAGTAGGGTCGAGGGAATGCTTTTTAAGAATTATTTTAATGACTGTAGATATTAATAATAATAATTTTATTTCTTATATACTACCCTACCAACAGTTCTAGGTGGTTCACAACAGTAAAAACTGAACATTTCAGTTAGCAATACAATTTCAAAAACCCTGCTATCATAACTACTACATCCATTAAATACATCATCAGATAAAAATACATTTAAAATACAAAATCTAATAAAAAAGCACATTTAAAAAGCAGAACCTAATAAGAACATCATCCTAAATATCAACAATCTTATTTGTCAACTAGGTGAGTTTTCAATAATTTCCTAAAGGTGAGATAAGAAAAGGATTGAGCAATCAGCGGACTCATCCAGGAGTTCATCTTCCCCACCTGATATTCCAATATCCTGTCCAAAAAAGTCTTGTAACGGCAGGCCCTTGGGGTAGGGAAGAGGAACATACCTGAATTTCTGGTACATTTTAATGAAGTGAATAACTTCAGGTAAGATACAAAATAGGAAGGTAATAAACCAAGAAGAGCCTTATAACAGATACACCCAATCTTAAAAAACTCTGGCCTCAAAAGGCAGCAAATGCAGTCTAGTATAAAAAGAACTAACATGATCGTACTTCTTGAGACCGAAAATCAAATGAATTGCTGCATTCTGAACTAGTTGTAACCTTAATAAAATCTTTTTTTGGGTAGCCCCAAATAAACCATATTAGAATAATCCAGAGTAGACAATACTGTAGACTGGACCAGCAACCGAAAGGACTCTGGAACAAAATACTTTTTGATGGTCCTCAATTTCCACAAAACTGCATAGCTTTTTTTAATTAATGAGTCCATATACTTCTTAAAAGTTAAACTACGATCTATAATTATTCCCAAGATTTTCAAAGTTGGCACTATCTCAAAGCTTTGACCTTTCAGTTGAATAGATGTATCCTGAAATTTATCATTAGGGCTTACCAAAAAGAACTTAGTTTTTTCAGAATTAAGCTTTAGTCTGAACTGTAACATCCACAATTCTACCTTTTCCAAAACATTAGAGATTTGAGTAATTAATTCATTAGAAACAGCCTTACAGGGGAACAAGATGGGCAGTTCATCAGTTGAGAGACTTTGGTTGATCAAAGCCAGGGAAAATGGTGATAACCCAAAAGACATGGTGATCCAAGATGAAGGGATGGAGACCAGAAGACAGGTAATCTTACAAGAAGTATCCACTAGTTTCTGCTATATAGTTAGTAAAGGCAGGTTGAAACTGGACCAGATGAAGGATGGAAAGTACCATTTCCGGTAATGTTCAAATCTAGGCTAAAAGCCCACTTTTTCAAGGCTGCTTTTAACTCCGTTCACCAGTGTCTGTTTTATCATTCCCACTGTGAGAAATTCCCTAACTTCTATTTGTGCTGTTTGTCTATTTTAATTAGATTGTAAGCTCTATTGAGTAGGGATTGTCTCTTACATATTTAATATACAGCGCTACATATATCTGGCAGTTCTATAGAAATGATAAGTAGTCGTAGTGGCCAAGTGCAAGGCAGGAGAGGAGGAGTCAGAAGAGGGGAGGTGAGGACTGGTGGGGGGTAAGCAAGAAAAGAAGAGCAAGGTATCAATTTTGGCAGCAAAATGGGAAGAATAATTATATTGTCTTTAAAGATAAATCATTCATAATAGGGGAAAAGGGTGAGGGGGCAAAAATGTTTTCATATCACTGTAAGAAAAGAGTAAGATGTGAAGACGTTTACCTTTTCTAGGTGGAAGAAGACTTGCTATGGTACAGAAGAATAAACAAAGCGTTTCTCTTCTAAACTCAAATATATCCATGTAGAAACTCATTTGCTCTCTACAATTCTGATTTTTCCGCTTCTAGCATAATTTTTTTTCAGACAGGTTAGCAGGTTAGCAAGGGTTCTTCCCCTCCCCACCCCCCCCACCCCCAATTTTTCTACATAATTTTTTTTTTTTTTTAAGAAAGCAAGGCATCTCACTGGATAAAAGAACATGCAATATATACGGTATATATATAAATTTATTATTTTTAAAATTTGTCCTTACCAGATTCTGCAGTCAGGCTACGTATAAGAACTGCTGCTAAGGTATTAATGTAATCAAAAAAGCTTCGTACATAGTCAAGTCTAACATCCTGGTCTTTTGTTGTCTGCAATGACTGGTCCAGGTTTTTCAGGAGCAGTTTCATTTGTGAACGAACTGGATGGACTTGTAAGTCATGAGGTTTCAGAGATGACTGCTCCACCAAGGATGCAATGAGGTTTCCCTTTGGCTCTGTTAAAAAAAAAAAAAAAAGCACACACACATCAAACAACTGGTATGATTGTTGGAATGCAGAAATACTGTAACATATTCATAAATGTTAAGACACACAACAAAGTCAGTACTTCAGAAACTCCATCGAACAAAGAAAATTTTAAATCAAAAGCTAACTCACTTTACCTTATTAACTTGTGAAGAGAATGATCCCTTATTCTCTAGTACATCTTCAATACTAAATAAATGATCATAGGCTTGTTTTACCAAATCCATCTCGGGCACACTGGGAATCTATGTGAAAGAGTGCCTTTTACTTTCTGGTCCCATTTCTCTGAAATAACCTACCTTTAAAATTTTGCTTAAAAGTTTTTCTTAGTAATTTTAAAATTGGCTTAAACACATTTTTGTTTTCAAAAGCCTTTAACTTAGTTTTCTAATTTCTATCTGCCACGGGTTTATTTATTAACAAACCGTGTCGAGCTCTATCTTCATAGAGATGATGTGGTATACAAACTTAAGGTTTAGTTTCGTTTAACTGACTGGTATATTAAGGAAACACTCACAATGATCTGTTTTTCTAATCCCACCTTTCTTTTAATTTGATGGCGTTTTTTTCATTTTTACATTTTAATGTACATCTCTAATTTATTTTGTAAAAACTAAAAAAGCATTCTTAACAAATACAAATAAACACAAACGATATGCTGAAAACACACTACATCTAACCTCAGAAAAAAACAACAACAAAAAAATAAAAATGGCTTGTCTTTCCAGAGCAAGCTCCACTTACCATGTTCCTAAGCTTAATAGGAACCCAGCGAAGGGGAAAAAACAAAACAAAAACACAAACAAATTTTGCTGAACTGTATTGTTGTTCAGCAGAACTAATTCAAAGACAAATATAAAAATGGGTTAGATTTGTTCTCCTTTTTTTTCTACCCAAAAATGATTCTGTTTGTTCTTAACTGACAACACAAAGATGCAATTTGCATTTCTGATACTTCCGTTTTGCAAAAATAATGGAAACGTTGCTAAAGGAAAAGATAGTGACATTCTTATAACCTAACAGATTACATGATCCGAGGCAACATGGGTTTACTAAAGGTAAATCGTGTCAAATAAATCTGATTGAATTCTTCGACTGGGTGACCAAAAAAATTGGATCAAGTACATACAACACTAGATGTAATTTACTTAGATTTCAGCAAGGCCTTTCACACGGTTCCTCATAGTGAGACTCTTAAATAAACTACATGGGCTGAAGTTAAGAACCCAAAGTGGTGAACTGGATTAGAAACTGGTTGACGGACAGACGCCAGAGGGTGGTGGCAAATGGAATTCGCTCAGAGGAGGGTCAGGTGAGTAGTGGAGTGCCTCAAGGATCGGTGTTGGGACCGATTCTGTTCAGTATGTTTGTGAGCAACATTGCTGAAGGGTGAGAAAGTAATGTTAACCTTTTTACGGATGATACCAAGATTTGTAACAGAGTGGACACCCTGGAGGGAGTGGAAAACATGAAAAAGGATCTGCAAAAGTTGGAAGAATGGTCTAATGTCTGGCAACTAAAATTCAATGCGAAGAAGTGCAGAGTGATGCATTTGAGGGGTAGAAATCCGAGGGAACCGTATATGCTGGGAGATGAGAGGCTGATAAGCAAAGATGGAGAGAGGGACCTTGGGATGATTGTGTCTGAGGATCTAAAGATATCTAAACAGTGTGATAAAGTGGTGGCTGTAGCCAGAAGGATGGTAGGTTGTATAGAAAGAGGAGTAACCAGCAGAAGAAGGGAGGTGCTGATGTCCCTGTATAGGTCGTTGGTGAGGTGCACTTGGAGTACTGTGTTCAGTTTTGGAGGCCATATCTGGCAAAGGATATAAAAAGACTTGAAGCGGTCCAGAGGAAAGCGACGAAAATGATAAGAGGTTTGAACCAAAAGAAGTATGAGAAGAGACTGGAAGACCTAAATATGTATACTCTGGAGGAAAGGAGGGACAGGGGAGATATGATACAGATGTTTAAATACTTAAAAGGTATTAATATAGAACCAAACCTTTTCCACAGGAAAAAAAATGGTAGAACTAGAGGGCATAATTTGAGGTTACAAGGAGGAAAACTTAAGAGCAATGTTAGGAAAATCTTCTTCACGGAAAGGGTAGTAGATGCCTGGAATGCCCTCCCGAGGGAAATGGTGGAGAGGAAAATGGTGATGGAATTCAAAAAAGCATGGGATAAAAATAGAGGACCTTTAATTAGAAAATGAAGGATGTAAATTAAAGAACTAAAGCCAGTATTGGACGGTCTGTGTTCCATATATGGTGATTTGGTATAGGATGGGCTGGGTGGGCATTAATGGGAACTCCTCTAATTTAGAATATGAGGATGTTACTGGCCAGACTTTACGGTATATATCCTGCAAACAATGGGATGGATAGGCTGGAGTGAGCTTGGACGGCAACTGGAGAGGTACCAGAGGACTGGAAATTGGCGAATGTCACACCTATCTTCAAGAAGGGATCGAGGGGTGACCCCGGGAACTACAGGCTGGTGAGCCTGACTTCAATTATAGGGAAGATGGTGGAAGCTATGATCAAAGACGGCATTTGCGAGCACATCGAGAGAAATGGCCTACTGAGAACAAGCCAGCACGGATTCTGTAAGGGAAGGTCATGCTTAACGAACCTTCTGTACTTCTTTGAGGGAATAAGCAGTCGGGTGGACAATGGGGAACCCATAGACATCATTTACCTCGATTTTCAAAAGGCTTTCGACAAGGTGCCACATGAAAGGCTGCTTAGGAAGCTGTGGAACCACGGGGTGGGAGGGGATGTGCACAGATGGATCAAGCACTGGTTGTCGGGTAGACTGCAGAGGGTTGGAGTAAAGGGTCAATATTCTGACTGGCGGGGAGTCACAAGCGGTATGCCACAGGGATCGGTGCTGGGGCCGTTACTCTTCAACATATTTATCAATGACCTGGAAAAGGAGGCAAAGTGCGAGGTTATAAAATTTGCAGACGATACCAAACTGTGCGGTAGAGTTAGGTCCAGGGAGGAGTGTGAGGACCTGCAAAGGGACCTGGACAAGCTGGAAGACTGGGCAAACAAATGGCAAATGCGCTTTAACGTGGAAAAATGCAAGGTCATGCATATAGGGAAAAAGAACCCGTTGTTCAACTACAAATTGGGGGGGGCATTGTTGGGAGACAGCAGACTTGAGAGAGACTTGGGTGTGCTGGTGGATGCATCACTGAAGCCATCTGCACAGTGCGCAGCAGCCTCGAAAAAAGCCAACAGGATGCTGGGCATCATAAAGAGGGGCATAACAACCAGGACGCGGGAAGTCATCATGCCATTGTATCGAGCGATGGTGCGTCCACATCTGGAATACTGCGTTCAGTATTGGTCGCCACACCTCAAGAAGGACATGGCGGTACTTGAGAGAGTCCAAAGGAGAGCAACGAAACTGGTAAAAGGGCTGGAACACTGCCCATACGCCGAGAGGTTGGATAGGCTGGGGCTCTTCTCTCTGGAAAAGAGGAGGCTCAGGGGAGATATGATAGAGACCTTCAAGATCATGAGGGGCATAGAGAGGGTGGATAAGGACAGATTCTTCAGACTGAAGGGGACAACAGGTACGAGGGGGCATTCGGAGAAACTGAAGGGAGATAGGTTCAAAACAAATGCAAGGAAGTTTTTTTTCACCCAAAGGGTCATGGACACTTGGAATGCGCTACCGGAGGAAGTGATCAGGCAGAGTACAGTACAGGGATTCAAACAGGGATTGGACGGATTCCTGAGGGATAAAGGGATCGTGGGATACTGAGATAGGTGCTGGGATGTAATACAAGTATAGAAAACTAACCAGGTAATAAGTATGGAAACCCAACCAAGTCGTGAATGTGCAAGACCGGAGGATTAGGACTTCGATGGGAAGATAGGACTTCAATGGGAAACCAAGGTGGCAAGGGGGCCCCTTCTGGTTATTCAGACAAGTCGTGACCTGTTTGGGCCGCCGCAAGAGCGGACTGCTGGGCAGGATGGACCTATGGTCTGACCCGGCGGAGGCACTGCTTATGTTCTTATGTTCTTATGTTCAGCATTTGGAACCTAGGACAATACCAGACTTTATAGTCTATGGCCCAGAAATATCAAAGAAGAGATAAGTTAATTTAATCATATATTTTTTAATGGCTATAACTTATGGGCAGACTGGATGGACTGTTTAGGTCTTTATCTGCCGTCATTTACTATGTTACTATGACATCAAAGGGCTAGAAAACCAAGTTTGAGAACACAAGAAATTTGATCCTGAAATGACAGAAAAGAATTGAATATAATTCCTAGGTACTGAAACAAACTGGTTGAATAGGTAGGCCAAATAAAACTGAGTTATAGATGGTAATGGATTATGTTCATGAAACCAACATGCAATAATTTTCTCAGGATTTTCATTTCTTGGGACAAAGCCTTGGTGGCCCATGTGCTAGTAGCACAGCAATTCTTAAGAGTTAAATAATCTTGAATTGCATACACCTGATTTTGCTTTAAGATTAGAATCCAATACTTTCCCTTTCCCGTCAATCTTCTACCCTACTTTCAGCTAGTAAAAAAAATTTAATTTAATATATACTCTTTTTCCTTTACTTTTTGGGAAGTTTGGTTCTCATCTGCTTCATTCTCTACTAATTAAGGACTCTCTGCAAATGCAGGAAAATTGTGTTAATTGTTTTCCAGCCTGACCTTTTAGCAAGCTCAGCTTTTAGAGTCTGACTTTATAGCAAGCTTCAGGTTTAAAATCTGGGCACTGCTCTAGTAAAAGAGGAGCTTTGGTTTTAAATCTTGTGCTCAGGGAGGATAAGGCCATAGTGGAAAGACTGAATTAATTCTTTGCTTCGGTCTTTAGGGAAGAATATATCAGAGATCTACCTGAAAGAAATCTCTGTGAATCTGGAAGATGTACTAAACCAAATCGACAAGTTAAAAAGTGATAAATTGCCTGGACCGGATGGTATACATCCCAGGGTACTAAACAATGTTACACCAATTTTTAAAAAGGGCTTCATGGGACATCTGAGAAATTACAGACTGGTAAGCCTGACTTCAGTACCAGGCAAAATGGTGGAAACAATTATAAAAAATAAAATCGTGGAACACGTAGACAAACATGATTTAATGAGACGGAGTCAGCAAGGGTTCAGCCGAGGGAGATCTTGACTCACCACTTTGCTTGACTTTTTTGAAGATCTGAAAAATCATGTGGATAAAGGTGAGCCAGTTGATGTAGTGTATCTAGATTTTCAGAAAGCTTTGGATAAAGTTCCTCATGAGAGGCTCCTGAGAAAATTAAAGAGTCATGGGATAGGTGGCAAAGTTCAGTTATGCATTAGGAATTGGTTATCGGATAAAAACCCAGAAGGTAGATTTAAATGGTGAGTTTTCTCAATGTAGGAGAGTATAAGAACATAAGAATTGCCACTGCTGGGTCAGACCAGTGGTCCATCATGCCCAGCAATCCGCTCACGCGGCGGCCCTCTGATCAAAGACCAGCACCCTAACCGTGACTAGCCCTACCAGCGCTCGTTCTTGTTCAGCAGGAACTTGTCTAACTTTGTCTTGAATCCCTGGAGGGTGTTTTCCCCTGTAACAGCCTCCGGAAGAGCATTCCAGCTTTCTACCACTCTCTGGGTAAAGAAGAACTTCCTTATGTTTGTACGGAATCTATCGCCTTTCAACTTTAGAGAGTGCCCTCTTGTTCTCCCTATCTTGGAGAGGGTGAACAACCTGTCCTTATCTACTAAGACTATTCCCTTCAGCACCTTGAATGTTTCGATCATGTCCCCTCTCAATCTCCTCTGTTCGAAGGAGAAGAGGCCCAGTTTCTCTAATCTTTCGCTGTATAGCAGCTCCTCCAACCCCTTAACCATCTTAGTCGCTCTTCTCTGGACCCTTTCGAGTAGTACCGTGTCCTTCTTCATGCACGGCAACCAGTGCTGGACGCAGTACTCAAGGTGAGGGCGCACCATGGCCCGGTACAGCGGCATGATAACCTTCTCTGATCTGTTCGTGATCCCCTTCTTTATCATTCCTAGCATTCTGTGTGCCTTTTTTGCTGCTGCCACACATTGCGTGGACGGCTTCATCGACTTGTCGATCAGAACTTCCAAGTCCCTTTACTGGGAGGTCTCTCCAAGTACCGCCCTGGACATCCTTTATTCGTGCATGAGATTTTTGTTACCAACATGCATCACTTTACACTTATCCACGTTGAACCTCATCTGCCATGTCGATGCCCATTCCTCGAGCCTGATTATGTCACGTTGCAGATCTTCGTAATCCCCCTGCGTCTTTACTTCTCTGAATAACTTTGTATCATGTAATGTAATGTAATTTATTTCTTATATACCGCTACATCCGTTAGGTTCTAAGCAGTTTACAGAAAATATACATTAAGATTAGAAATCTGCAAATTTAATCACCTCGCTCGTCGTACCTATGTCCAGATCGCTTATAAAGATGTTAAAGAGCACGGGTCCAAGCACCGAGCCCTGCGTCACCCCACTGGTGACGCTCTTCCAGTCCGAGTATTGTCCATTTACCCCCACTCTCTGTTTCCTATGCTCCAGCCAGTTTTTAATCCATGTGAGTATTTCACCCTCAATTCCATGGCTCGCAATTTTCCGAAGTAGTCGTTCATGCGGAACCTTGTCGAACGCCTTCTGAAAATCCAGATATACAATGTCGACCGGATCGCCCTTGTCTATCTGTCTGTTTACTCCCTCAAAGAAGTGCAGCAAGTTCGTCAAACATGATCTGCCTTTGCTAAAACCGTGCTGACTGGTCCTCCTCAGCCCGTGTCCATCAAGGTGATCAATGATGCTGTCCTTTATCAGTGACTCTACCATCTTTCCCGGTACCGAGGTCAGACTCAGGTCTGTAGTTTCCCGGATCTCCCCTCAAACCTTTCTTGAAAATCGGCGTAACATTCGCCACCTTCCAGTCTTCTGGAATCTTTCCCAATTTGATCGACAGATTGGCTATTAGTTGAAGCAGTTCAGCTATGGTCCCTTTCAGTTCCTTAATGACCCTCGGATGTATGCCATCCGGTCCCGGGGATTTATCGCTCTTAAGCCTATCAATCTGCCTACACACCTCCTCTAGACTGACCATCAATCCTGTCAGCTTTCCGTCTTCGCTTCCAGCATATAGTCTGATGGGTTCCGGTATGCTGTGTACATCTTCTTCGGTAAATACAGACACAAAAAATGTGTTCAGTTTGTCGGCAATTGCTTTGTCCTCCTTTAGCGCTCCCTTTATTCCATGGTCATCCAACGGTCCAACTGCTTCCTTCACGGGTCGTTTCCCCTTAATATATCAAAAGAACGGCTTGAAGTTCTTCGCCTCCTTAGCTATTTTTTTCTCGTAGTCTCTTTTGGCCCCTTTTACCGCCTTATGGCACCTGCATTGATGTTGTTTGTGCTTGTTCCAGTTTTCGTCCGTTTTTGACCTTTTCCATTCCTTAAATAAAGTTTTCTTGTTTCTGATCGTTTTCTTAACCTCTACAGTGAGCCACGCTGGTTCTCTGTTCTTTTTCCTCTTGGATCCCTTGTTGATACGCGGTATATATAGATTTTGCGCCTCGGTGACTGTGTCCTTAAAAAGGGACCAAGCTTGCTCTAGCATTTTTACAGTTCATATCCTCTTCTTAATCTTCTTCCCTACCATGAGTCTCATCCCTTCGTAATTCCCTTTTCGGAAGTTCAGTGCCATGGCTGTCGTTTTGGGCCGATGTTTCTCCCCTGTGTCCAGATGAAAGCGGATCATATTGTGATCGCTGCTTCCCAGCATCTCTTCTACATCTTGTGCTGGTCCTCACAGGCCATTTAGAATTAAGTCCAGAATTACATTTCTTCTAGTATTTTCCTTGACAAGTTGTTCCAGGAAGCAATCGCCTACAGCATCCAAGAACTTGGTCTCTCTAATGCAGCTGGAGGTGCCTAGGTTCCAGGCTATTCCCGGATAGTTGAAGTCACCCATGATAACTGTGTTGCCTCTCTTGCAGTTGCGTTTAATCTCGTCTGTCATTTCTCTGTCAATTTCTTCAGACTGCCCTGGTGGTCGATAGTAGATGCCGATCATCATTTCCAGGCCATTTGTTCCTGGAATTTTGACCCATAGAGATTCTAACTTATCCGTCAGTTGTGGCGTGTTCTCTCCAGTAGATTCAATTTCCTCTTTGACGTATATGGCAACGCCCCCACCTTTTTGAGCCACTCTGTCTCTGCGGTATAGTTTGTATCCTGGTAGCAAAGTGTCCCAGACGTTTTCCTCAGTCCACCATGTTTCCGTGATGCTTATGATGTCAACGTTATCTTTTTGTGCCATGGCTTCTAATTCACCCATCTTATTTCTAAGGCTCCTTGCGTTCGTGTACATACACTTGAGTTTACGGCCTGTTCCTTTCTTGCATTTCCTTCCCTCTTGTGTCCTTTTCGATCTGTCTTGCCTGTAATCCGATGGGTCTTTCCCTCTATCTTCTTGCACGGTATCCTCCTGGTATACCGGTTACCGAACCATTGACTCTCTCTCTCGGTCGATTGTCGGCTTTCCCCTTCTTCCTAGTTTAAAAACTTGTCCACTTCTCTCTTGATGTTGCTTGCAAGTAGCCTCGTTCCGTCTCTGCTGAGGTGGAGTCCATCCTTCCTGTAGAGCTTGCTCTTCCCCCAGAACGTCGTCCAGTTGTGCACAAAGTGGAATCCTTCTTCCTCACACCAGCGCCACATCCACGTGTTGACTGCTTGCAGCTCCATCTGCCTTTTCTCATCTGCCCTGGGTAAACAGTGGAGTGCCACAGGGGTCTGTACTGGGACCGGTGCTATTCAACATAAGAACATAAGAACATAAGCATTGCCTCTGCCGGGACAGACCAGGGGTCCATCGTGCCCAGCAGTCTGCTCCCGCGGCGGCCCCCCAGTCCATGAACTGTAAGCGATCCTTTACCTAAACCTTTTATTCCCTAATCATTTAATATCCTGTATAGTAACCCTCTATCTATACTCTTCAATCCCTTTCTCCTTCTGGAAATTGAAACGATGAGTCAGGTGATTAAATTTGCAGATGACACTAAACTGTTCAAAATTGTTAAAATGCATGCAGATTGAGAGAAATTGCAGGCAGACCTTAGGAAATTGGAAGACTGGGTGTCCAAGTGGCAGATGAAATTTAATATGGACAAAAGTAAAGTGATGCACTTTGGGAAGAATAACCCAAATCACAGTTACCAGATGCTAGGGTCCACCTTGGGTGTTAACGCCCAAGAAAAGGATCTGGGTATCATCGTAGACAACACAATGAAACCTTCCGCCCAATGTGCGGTGGCGGCGGTCAATAAA
Organism: Geotrypetes seraphini; assembly: GCF_902459505.1. NCBI lineage: Eukaryota > Metazoa > Chordata > Amphibia > Gymnophiona > Dermophiidae > Geotrypetes > Geotrypetes seraphini. The sequence continues at coordinate 99,077,373 of NC_047090.1, read as the reverse complement.
GCAAATAGGATGCTAGGAATTTTTAAAAAGGGATGGTTAACAAGACTAAGAATGTTATAATACCCTTGTATTGCTCCATGGTGCGACCTCATCTGGAGTACTGTGTTCAATTCTGGTTTCCTTATCTCAAGAAAGATATAGTGGTGCTAGAAAAGGTTCAAAGAAGAGCAACCAAGATGAAAAAGGGGATGGAACTCCTCTCATATGAGGAAAGACTAAAAAGGTTAGGGCTCTTCATCTTGGAAAAGAGACGGCTGAAGTCTACAAAATCCTGAGTGGAGTAGAACAGGTACAAGTGGATCGATTTTTCACTCCATCTAAAATTACAAAGACTAGGAGACACTCAAAGTTACAGGGAAATACTTTTAAAACCAATAGGAGGAAAATTATTTTCACTCAGAGAATAATTCAGCTCTGTAATCATTGCCAGAGGTTGTGGTAAGAACGGATAGCGTAGCTGGTTTTAAGAAAGGTTTGGACAATTTCCTGGAGGAAAAGTCCATAGTCTGTTATTAAAAAAGACATGGGGAAGTCACTGCTTGCCCTGTATTGGTAGCATGGAATGTTGCTACTCCCTTGAGTTTTGGCCAGATTACTAGGGACCTGGATTGGCCACCATGAGAACAGGCTACTAGGCTTGATGGACCATTGGTCTGACCCAGTAAGGCTATTCTTATGCTAAATTGAGGTTTTGCAAATTCTGTGTTCTGCTCAGTGGAAAGTGGTGCTATGGGTTTAGAAAATACTGTATCTTTGTCTTCTCAGTCTGCAGTAAAATGAGCTTAAGGATTTGGCTTGCCATTGGGCCATTTTAATAGTTGCCTTGAACCAGTGTCTAGTTAGGAGGGGCCATTTCTTGGGGTACTTTTATTTCCTGGGACAAAGCCTTGGTGGTTCCACTTGTGCTAGTAGCACAGCAACTGTAAGAACTAACGGTAAGTCATGCTGATTTTGTTTTAAGCATAGAATCTAATACTTTCCCATCAATCTTCTACTCTACTTTCAGCTAGTAAAAAATAATTTAATAATTTTAAAAAACCCTCTTTTCCTTTACTTTTTGGGAAGTTTGGTTCTTATCTGTTTTATTCTCTACTAATTAAGGTCTTATAGTCTCACACTCTCCCCATAGCCCACCCACCCCTGGAGGACATAGAAACATAGAAATAGACGGCAGATAAGACGGCCCATCAAGTCTGCCCACCCTACTGTCCCTCCCCCTACCTTTGCCCTGTGAATAGATCCCATGTGTCGATCCCATTTGGCCTTAAAATCAGGCACGCTGTTGGCCTCAATCACCTGCAGTGGAAGACTATTCCAGCGATCAACCACCCTTTCAGTGAAAAAAATTTCCTGGTGTCACCTCGTAGTTTTCCCGCCTCTGATTTTCCATGGATGCCTTCTTGTTGTCGTGGGACCCTTGAAAAAGAAGATATCTTTGAAGATGGCTTGTTCTCAGTAGGCCATTTCTCTCGATGTGAGCACATCGAGAGAAATGGCCTACTGAGAACAAGCCAGCACGGATTCTGTAAGGGAAGGTCGTGCTTAACGAACCTTCTGTACTTTTTTGAGGGAATAAGCGGTCGGGTGGACAATGGGGAACCCATTGACATCATTTACCTCGATTTTCAAAAGGCTTTCGACAAGGTGCCACATGAAAGGCTGCTTAGGAAGCTGTGCAACCACGGGGTGGGAGGGGATGTGCACAGATGGATCAAGCACTGGTTGTCGGGTAGACTGCAGAGGGTTGGAGTAAAGGGTCAATATTCTGACTGGCGGGGAGTCACAAGCGGTATGCCACAGGGATCGGTGCTGGGGCCGTTACTCTTCAACATATTTATCAATGACCTGGAAACGGAGGCAAAGTGCGAGGTTATAAAATTTGCAGATGATACCAAACTGTGCGGCAGAGTTAGGTCCAGGGAGGAGTGTGAGGACCTGCAAAGGGACCTGGAGAAGCTGGAAGACTGGGCAAACAAATGGCAAATGCGCTTTAACGTGGAAAAATGCAAGGTCATGCATATAGGGAAAAATAACCTGTTGTTCAACTACAAATTGGGGGGGGGGCATTGTTGGGAGACAGCAGACTTGAGAGAGACTTGGGTGTGCTGGTGGATGCATCACTGAAGCCATCTGCACAGTGCGCAGCAGCCTCGAAAAAAGCCAACAGGATGCTGGGCATCATAAAGAGGGGCATCACAACCAGGATGCGGGAAGTCATCATGCCATTGTATCGAGTGATGGTGCGTCCACATCTGGAATACTGCGTTCAGTATTGGTCGCCATACCTCAAGAAGGACATGGCGGTACTTGAGAGGGTCCAAAGGAGAGCAACGAAACTGGTAAGAGGGCTGGAACACTGCCCATACGCTGAGAGGTTGGATAGGCTGGGGCTCTTCTCTCTGGAAAAAAGGAGGCTCAGGGGAGATATGATAGAGACCTTCAAGATCATGAGGGGCATAGAAAGGGTGGATAGGGACAGATTCTTCAGACTGAAGGGGACAACAGGTACGAGGGGGCATTCGGAGAAACTGAAGGGAGATAGGTTCAAGACAAATGCAAGGAAGTTTTTTTTCACCCAAAGGGTCGTGGACACTTGGAATGCGCTACCGGAGGAAGTGGTCAGGCAGAGTACGGTACAGGGATTCAAACAGGGATTGGACGGATTCCTGAGGGATAAAGGGATCGTGGGATACTGAGAGAAGTATCCAGGAAATAAGTATAGAAACCCGACCAGGTCGTGCATGTGCAAGACCGGAGGGTTAGGACTTCGATGGGAAGATAGGACTTAAATGGGAAACCAAGGTGGCAAGGAGGCCCCTTCTGGTGATTCAGACAGGTTTGGGCCGCCGTGGGAGCGGACTGCTGGGCATGATGGACCTATGGTCTGACCCGGCGGAGGCACTGCTTATGTTCTTATGTTCCTCCGCCTCGATGCGGCCCATGAGATACTTGAACGTCTCGATCATGTCCCCCCTCTCTCTGCGCTCCTCGAGCGAGTATAGCTGTAATTTGTCCAGCCGTTCTTTGTACGGGAGATCCTTGAGTCCTGAGACCATCCGGGTGGCCATTCTCTGAACTGACTCCAGTCTCAGCACATCCTTGCGATAATGCAGCCTCCAGAATTGCACACAGTATTCCAGGTGGGGTCTCACCATGGATCTATACAATGGCATATTGACTTTTGGCTTACGGCTGATGAAACCCCTGCGTATGCAACCTATGATTTGTCTTGCCTTGGATGAAGCTTGCTCCACTTGATTGGCAGCCTTCATGTCCTCACCGATGATCACCCCTAAGTCTCGTTCTGCTACTGTTCTTGCTAGGATCTCGCCATTAAGGGTATAGGTCTTGCATGGATTTTGGCTTTGCATTTTTTGGCTTGAAGCTGAGATGCCAGGTCCTAGATCAGCGCTCCAGGACAGCCACACAAAACTCAAAGTCCTGGATTTCAAACATGTGGAGTTTAGTAAAATGAAAGAGTATCTGAAGAAAGAGCTAATAGGATGGGAGGACATAAGGGAAGTGGAAAAACAGTGGTCCAAGCTGAAAGTAGAATAAAAATTGCTACCAACCATTTTGTGAAGAAAATAAATAAAAACAAGAGAAAAAAGAGATACCAATATGGTTCTCCAAACTAGTGGCAGAGAAAATAAAGGCAAAAGAGTTTGTGTTTGTGAAATATAAAAATATTCAAGAGGAGGAGCACAAAAAGGAATACTGGATGAAAATGAAAGAAGCCGAGAGAGAGATATGTCTATCAAAAGCACAATCGGAAGAGCAAAGTGCTATAAATATAAAAAATGGAGACAAAACTTTTTTCAAGTTATCAGTGAAAAAAAGAAAATGAAAAATGGAATTGTGAGACTGAAAAATCTATGAATTGCTATGTGGAAAGTTATGAGGAAAAAGCAAATGTGTTAAATACTTTTGTTCATGGAAGAAAATCCTGGAGAAGTAGCACGATTGACTGGCAAAATTACACGCAAAAATGGAGTGGATACCATGCTGTTCACGGAAGAAAGTGTTTATGAACTTGAAAAATTGAAGGTGGTCACAGCTAATGGACCAGGCGGGAACTATCCCAGGCTATTGAAGGAGCTCAGAGAGGTTTGGGAGGCTCTACTTAAAGATTTGTTCAATAAATCCCTTGAGATGGGCTTGGTTCTGTGGGATTAGAGTAGAGTGGATGTGGTTCCTCTTCTCAAAAGTGGTCGCAGAGATGAAGCAGGAAACTACAGGCCAGTATGCTTCACTTCAGTTACTGGAAAAATAACTGAAGCACTGTTGAAAGAGAGGATAGTTAAATTCCTAGATTCTAATGGGTTACAAGATTTGAGACAATATGGCTTTATTTAAAGTAAATCATACCAAATGAACTTGATTGAATTCTTTGACTGGGTAACCAGAGAATTAGATCAAGGAAGTACGCTAGATATAATTTATTTACATTTCAGCAAAGCCTTTGACACAGTTATTCATAGGAGGCTCTTGAACAAACTTGACTGGCTAAAGGTAGGACCCAAAGTGGTGAACTGGATTAGAAACTGGTCAAGACAGACAGACATCAGAGGGTGGAGGTTAATGAAATTTGCTCAGATGAAGGAAAGTTGAGTAGTGGGGCCGATTCTGTTTAATATGTTTGTGAATGATATTGCTGAATGGTTAGAAGGAAAGGTTTACCTTTTTTTGGATGATACCAAGATTTGTAACAGAGTGGACACCCCATAAGGAGTGGAAAACATGAAAAATGATCTGCAAAAGTTGGAAGAATGGTCTAATGTCTGGCAACTAAAATTCAATACAAAGAAGTGCAGAGTGATGCATTTGGGAAGTAAAAATCCAAGGGAGATGTATGTGATGGGAGGCGAGATGCTGATATGCATGGATGGGATGATAGTATCTGAGGATCTGAAGGTGACGAAGCAGTATGATAAGTTGGTAACTGTAGCCAGAAGGATGCTAGAGAGAGATGCATAACCAGCAAAAGAAAGGAGGTGTTGTTGCCTATGTACAGGTCATTGGTGAGGCCTCACTTCGAGTACTGAGTTCAGTTTTGGAGATTGTATCTGGCCAAGGATATAATACAACTTGAAGCAGTTCACAAGAATGCAACAAAAATGGTAGGAGGTTTGTGCCAAAAGAAGTACGAGAAGTGACTAGAAGACCTCAACATGTATACTCTGGAGGAGAGGAAGGACAGGGGTGATATGATACACACATTTAAAATATTTAAAATGTATTAACATAAGACCTAATCTTTTCCAGAGAAAAGAAATTGGTAAAACTAGAGGACATAAATTATTTTTCACAGAGAGGGTGGTGGATGCCTGTAATGCCCTCCCAAGGGAGGTGGTAGAGAAGAAAATGGTGACTGAATTCAAAAAAGCATCGGATGAACAGAGGATCTCTAATTAGAAAATGAATGGGCAAACTTTTACGGACTGAATCCTGCAAAGGAGTTGGTTTAGATAGGCTGAAGTAAGCTTGGAACATAAGCACAGTACTGGGTGGACTTCTAAGGTCTATGGCCCAGAAATAACAAAGAAAAAAGACATTTTAATATACTCATGAAATTGTAAAGCACAGTTACTTACCGTAACAGGTGTTATCCAGGGACAGCAGGCAGATATTCTTAACACATGGGTGACGTCACCGACGGAGCCCTCGGTACGGACCTTTTTAACTAGAAGTTTCTAGTTGGCCGCACCGCGCGTGCGCGAGTGCCTTCCCGCCCGACGGAGGAGTGCGTGGTCCCCAGTTAGGATAAGCCAGCTAAGAAGCCAACCCGGGGAGGTGGGTGGGACTTAAGAATATCTGCCTGCTGTCCCTGGATAACACCTGTTACGGTAAGTAACTGTGCTTTATCCCAGGACAAGCAGGCAGCATATTCTTAACACATGGGTGACCTCCAAGCTAACAAAGAGGGAGGTGGGATGGTTGGCCATTAGGAAAACAAATTTTGTAACACAGATTGGCCGAAGTGTCCATCCCGTCTGGAGAATGCATCCAGACAGTAGTGAGTAGTGAACGTGTGAACTGAGGACCAAGTGGCCGCCTTGCAGATTTCCTCGATGGGCGTGGAGCGGAGGAAAGCCACGGAAGCAGCCATAGCTCGGACTCTGTGGGCCGTGACAGTTCCTTCCAGTGAGAGACCGGCCCGAGCGTAGCAGAAAGCAATACAGGCAGCAAGCCAATTTGAAAGTGTCCGTTTGGAGACAGGACGACCCAAACGGTTGGGGTCGAAAGACAAAAAGAGCTGAGGGGCTGTTCGGTGAGCTCTGGTACGATCAAGATAGTAAGCAAGGGCACGCTTACAATCCAGCGTGTGCAACGCCTGTTCCCCAGGATGCGAGTGAGGCTTAGGGAAGAAGACGGGCAGCACAATGGACTGGTTGAGGTGAAAAGCTGAGACCACCTTGGGAAGGAATTTAGGGTGGGTGCGCAAAACAACCTTGTCATGGTGAAAAATAGTGAAAGGTGGGTCGGCAACCAGTGCATGTAGTTCGCTAACCCTCCTGGCAGAGGTGATGGCAATTAGGAAAAGCACCTTCCAGGTTAGAAGCCTGAGAGAAGTTGTGGCAAGAGGCTCAAACGGAGGTTTCATAAGAGCTGAGAGAACCACATTCAGGTCCCAGACGACAGGAGGAGGCTTGAGAGGCGGTTTGATGTTGAAGAGGCCTCTCATGAATCTGGAAACCAGAGGATGAGCCGTGAGAGGTTTCCCGAAAATAGGCTCATAAAACGCAGTGATGGCACTGAGGTGGACTCTGATGGAGGTAGTTTTGAGGCCAGCGTTGGACAGAGAGAGCAAATATTCCAAGACAGTTTCCACCGCTAAGGAGGTGGGTTCCTGATGATGCCGGAGACACCAGGAGGAAAATCTGGTCCACTTCTGATGGTAACATTGGAGAGTGGCCGGTTTCCTGGACGCGTCCAAAATGAGGCGGACCGGTTGAGATAGGTTCTCCGGAGAGGTCAGCCCGAGAGAAACCAAGCTGTCAGGTGGAGCGAAGACAGATTGGGATGTAGCAGAGACTGATGCTGTTGCGTAAGTAGAGTAGGAAACACAGGAAGAGGAATGGGCTCCCTGGAGCTGAGCTGGAGCAGGAGGGAGAACCAGTGTTGGCGAGGCCACCGAGGTGCGATGAGAATCATGGTGGCGTTGTCCTTGCGGAGTTTGGACAAGGTCCGCAACATCAGAGGAAGTGGAGGGAAGGCATACAGGAACCGATCCCTCCAATCGAGCAGGAATGCATCCGGAGCCAGACGGTGAGGAGAGAAGAGTCTGGAGCAGAATAGGGGCAGCTGATGATTGTGAGGAGCTGCAAAGAGGTCCACCTGCGGAGTGCCCCATCGAGCAAAGACGGAGAGCAGAGTCGGGGGGTCCAACGTCCACTCGTGGGGTTGAAGGATGCGACTGAGATTGTCGGCCAGAGAGTTCTGTTCGCCCTGGATATAGACCGCCCTGAGAAAGAGATTGCGGTCCGTGGCCCAGGTCCAGATGCGCAGAGCCTCCAAACAAAGGGGGCGAGATCCGGTACCGCCTTGCTTGTTTATGTAGTACATGGCGACTTGATTGTCCGTGCAGAGGAGGAGGACTTGAGGGCAGAGGAGATGTTGGAAAGCCTTGAGGGCGTAGAACATGGCTCTGAGTTCCAGGAAATTGATGTGATGACGACGCTCCTGTGGGGTCCAAAGACCTTGGGTGCGTAGATCTCCTAGGTGAGCTCCCCATGCGTAGGGGGACGCATCTGTGGTGATGATCATAGAGTGGGGGGGCAGATGAAAAAGCAGACCCCTGGAAAGATTTGAGGAGTTCAACCACCATTGGAGAGATTGCTGAAGAGATGATGTCACAGATATGGGATGAGAAAGAAGGTCCGTAGTCTGTGACCATTGGTTGGCGAGAGTCCACTGAGGCGTACGAAGGTGGAGGCGTGCCAGAGGAAGGACATGCACCGTCGAGGCCATGTGGCCCAGTAGGACCATCATCTGTCGGGCAGGGATGGAGGGGTGCCTGAGTACCTGACGGCAGAGATGGAGCAGAGTTCGCTGGCGATCGGAGGGGAGAAAGGCCCTCATTAGCGTGGTGTCCAGAACTGCTCCAATGAATTGAAGTCGCTGGGTGGGAAGCAAGTGCGACTTGGGGTAGTTGATCTCGAACCCCAGGAGGTGGAGGAGAGAGATGGTGTGATGAGTGGCTTGTAGCACGAGTTGAGATGAAGGTGCTTTCACCAACCAATCGTCCAAGTAGGGGAACACTTGGAGGTTGTGAGACCTGAGGAAGGCCGCTACCACTATAAGGCACTTGGTGAAGACCCTGGGTGAGGAAGCGAGGCCGAACGGTAGCACCTTGTACTGATAGTGATGGTGCAGTACCTGGAACCGCAGGTAGCGGCGAGAATGTTGATTGATGGAGATGTGAGTGTAGGCCTCTTTGAGGTCCAGGGAACATAGCCAGTCGTGTTGAGAAAGAAGAGGGTAGAGCGTGGCAAGGGAGAGCATTCTGAACTTCTCCTTGACCAGACACTTGTTGAGGTCCCTGAGATCGAGAATGGGACGGAGGTCTCCCGTCTTTTTGGGTACCAGAAAGTAGCGGGAGTAGAATCCCTGCCCCCTTTGATCTGGAGGTACTTCTTCGATGGCATTGAGAAGGAGGAGGGATTGAACCTCCCTCAGGAGGAGGGGGGTTTGAGATGAGTTTGAAGCAGACTCTACGGGAAGGTTGTCCGGAGGTGGAGTCTGGAAGTTGAGAGAGTAGCCGTGGCGGATGATGTTGAGGACCCACTGGTCCGATGTGATGAGTTCCCAACGGCTGGAGAAAATGGTGAGACGACCCCCGATGGGCTGTGGAAGAGGTAGCAAGGGTGGATGACTGGCTATGCCCTGGAGAGAAGAGTCAAAAGGGCTGAGATTGTTTAGCAGGCTGAGGAGGCTTAGAGGGTTGAGAGGCCTGAGATCGAGCCTGAGCGTGATGTTGCTGTTGACGGGGCCGCCTAGATTGCTGGGGAGGCGGATTGAGTGGTCTTGCTGAGAACCTCCGTTGATAAGATGTTTGTGGCCGATAAGGTCGGGTAGGCGGTGCCTTCTTTTTCGGCTTGATCAGTGTGTCCCACCTGGTCTCATGGGCAGAGAGTTTCTGGGTGGTGGAATCCAGTGACTCTCCAAAAAGCTCATCCCCGAGACAGGGGGCGTTGGCCAGACGGTCCTGGTGGTTGATGTCCAGGTCGGAGACTCTGAGCCAGGCCAAGCGACGCATGGCTACGGCCATGGCCGAGGCCCGAGAGGTGAGCTCGAAGGAGTCGTATATCGAGCGGACCATATACTTGCGCATTTGGAGAAGGCCAGAGATGTGCTGTTGGAATAGCGGGACCTTGCGCTCAGGTAGGTACTTCTGGAGGGCAGACAGCTGTTGGACCAAGTGTTTGAGATAGAAGGAAAAATGGAAGGAATAGTTGTTTGCCCTGTTGGCAAGCATGGCATTTTGGTAAAGCCTCTTGCCAAACTTGTCCATTGTCTTACCTTCTCTGCCAGGAGGGGTAGAGGCATAGACACTGGAGCCCTGAGTCTTTTTTAAGGTGGATTCCACCAGAAGGGACTCATGGGGCAATTGAGATTTGTCGAATCCAGGAATAGGGATGACACGGTAAAGGTTGTCCAGTTTACGGGGAGCTCCCGGTACCGTGAGGGGATTTTCCAAGTTTTTGTAGAATGTCTCCCGTAGGATGTCATGCACGGGAAGCTTGAGGAACTCCTTAGGAGGTTGCTCAAAGTCTAAGGCTTCTAAAAAGGCTTGGGACTTTTTGGAGTCAGATTCCAGGGGAAGGGACAGAGCAGCAGACATTTCCCTCAGAAATTTAGAAAAAGAGGACTGTTCAGGTTTAGAGGTGGCATCAGGTGCCGATGGTTCCTCATCAGATGAGGAGGGATCCTCCTCGGTACCGAGGGGAGTCTCCTCCCATAAATCAGGGTCCCTGACCTCTGGTGCATGTCGGGACACCGGGGTGGAGGGTGCGGTGTGGCGAGTCTTGGACAAAGATTTACCAGAGCGCACCGAAACGGTACCGGGGGAGGACGATCGGCGTCGTTCTCGGTCCCGAGAAGAGTGCCGTACCGCCTGGTGCCGAGAAGGATCCACTGTGGGTTGAGAATGAACCACTGGATCATCATGAAGGTGTTGGGCCGAAAGGATCGGCATAGAGGTGTTTACCGGTACCGAAGGAGTGGACACCGGGGGCTCGGTGCGGGGCTCGGGCCGGTCTGGTACCGGAAGGAGCGGTGCCAGGATAGAGGGTAGCAGTTGTTCAAGTTGTTTCTTCAACTGCTCCTGAAGCTGAGTTTGCAGGATGGCCGAGAGACGGTCATCTAAGGGTGGCATCGGAACCGCTTTCTTTTTCTTCGGTTCCTTGGATGCCGCTCCACGCCCCGGCGATGAGGAGGCCGATGACGAGGCACTCACCGATATCGGGGCGGAGCGTTTACGGGACCGGTGCGATGCCGGTAGGGACGGTGTCGCCACCGTAGCAGGAGGGCGCTCGAGGGAAGAGGAAGGCTTCTTAGCCGGCTTACCTGGCGCCAGTGGCGCCGATGCGGGGTCGGTCGGTGTCGAACTTGACGGTGCCGATTTTTGCGGTACCGCCGTTGAAGGTGAGGAGTCCATCGCCGACTCGGTGCCGAAGAGAAGAGTTTGCTGGATTCTTCGGTTTTTAAGAGTTCGTTTTTGCAAAGTGGCACAGCGGGTGCAGGAGTCCGCCCGATGCTCCGGACCCAGGCACTGCAAACACCAATTGTGTGGGTCAGATACGGAGATCGGGCGTGCACACCGCTGGCACTTCTTAAAACCGACCTGCGGGGGCATGAAGGGGAAGATAGCCTCCGCAAAATCGAAGTCCGAGGCCTGTATAATGGCAACAGGCCCCGCCGGGGCAAAAACGAAAGAAAAGGGAAAAAAATCCAAGTTTTTTTTTTTTTTTTTTTTGCAATTCAAATAAAAGATAAACCCGAAGGTAGAAGGAGAAAAATTTAGAAAAAAAGCGCGAGCGGGAAGGCAAAAAGTGATTTCAACGGCCGTTGAAAAAATACATGCGTCTTCTTCGCTCCGCGGAAACGAAGAAACTGGGGACCACGCACTCCTCCGTCGGGCGGGAAGGCACTCGCGCACGCGCGGTGCGGCCAACTAGAAACTTCTAGTTAAAAAGGTCCGTACCGAGGGCTCCGTCGGTGACGTCACCCATGTGTTAAGAATATGCTGCCTGCTTGTCCTGGGATAATGCATGTAATTACAGGACAGACTGGAGGGACTGTTCAGCAAAGCTGGGTTTAGACCACAAATGCTCAGAAAAGTATATCAAACGATGTCACCCAATTATTTGGCTCATCATCCTGCTTATCCCTTGAAAGAGGCAGATATTTTAAAATTTTCATACATCACATGCTAAAGGGTGGCTGAGTTCAGAAAGAAGGCTCATAATGCCAAGAAGGCAGCTTCAAATCGGTAACAAACATTTTGGCAGTCTTGGCTGCAATTAAGTGAACTTACCCAGAGAATCAATAGCTGATGTTAGTTTTTGAAGAATTTGATTGAGCTGCTGAGATAAAGTAATCTCACTAACTATGCAGTCCTCTGTCAAGACTCTATAGCCACTATGTAGAAGAGCTATAATATTACATCTGGAACGGTTGTTTATCATCTCTTCTGTACCTTCTGCAAACAAAACCAGAAAAGAACAAGAAAAATGCAATAATGTAAATAAACTTAGATTTTTAGGCAACATAATGCCATGATTTCTGGAAATCCAAAACAGGGAGGAAGGAGTAGCCTAGTGGTTAGATCTACAGCCTCAGCACCCTCAAGTTGTAGGTTCAAGCTTTGTGCTGCTCCTTGTGACCCTGGGCAAGTCATTTAACCCTCCATTGCCCCAGGTATGTTAGATAGATTATGAGCCCACTGGAACAGATAGGGTAAAATGCTTGAGTACCTGAAAGTAAACTGCTTAGACAATCTCCATTGATAGGCGGTATATAAATAACTTAATTAAAAAAAGCAGAAGAGTGGGAGTGGATGAAAAAGATGGAAATATACACAAAAAAATCCCAACCCTCTCCCAAATGAACCACACCAAAATGTATTCAGCCTCAAAAGTAACAGTAGTGCTATATCCAGTGGTGGAAATTCTACCCAAGCTGTGTATGTGTGTGTGGTGGGGGTGAAGTTTCAAGTTTATTATAACATTTGATTAATCGCTTATTCCGAATTCTAAGCGATGTACAAAGTGATAAAATTACAAAATATAGGAAGACAAACATAAAAGAGATGTACTATAGTTACTACTACATTGTAGTAAATAAAATTATAAACAAACGACAAGTTTCATAACTACTAATACATAATAATAAATTAAATTACACGTACATTAATAAAAACATAGCGAAAACTCGGGATGAAATACAATCTAGTTATAAAGTAGAACATTTAAGGTTAAAAACAATAGGAAGGGGAATAAAAAACAATCAAAGTAGTTAAAATGGATTAAGAGCCAAAAGCAGTTCAATTAAACATTGAATGCATCTTGAAAAAGAAGACTCTTTAGTTTGCTCTTAAATTTTTCAAGATTCTTTTCATCTCTCAGATGAACTGGAAGAGAATTCCAGGATTGGGGAGCCGTAACAGAAAAAATAGTCTGCCGCCGCGTATTAATAACTTTAAGAGAAGGGATGACCAACAAATTTTGGTCACTTGACCTCAAGCGTCTAGGTGATATTAAGACGGGGGCCTCAAAAATCCCACAATATGGTGGCAGATGTGCATCATCTCTCAAAGGCTTTCTCCAATGAAATTACTTCATTTCTCCCTCCCAGTAGCTAAAGAAGCACAGAAGCTCCTTAACCTCTTGGTTCTGGGCTGAAGTCACGTGACAACAATGGTGAAATCATGTACCTGTTATCACAAGACTTCGGGCTACCAGTGTGAGGTGAGGAGCTTAAATTGCACTTCTTTGGCTACGATAGAGGAAATAAACTGTGCCAAGTTTCCAAGTTTGTATCTTCAGGCTATAATCACCATGCTATACCACCAGTTTATTATTTACCATCTACGATAATACTAGGCAATGCATATCAAATTGCCATCTAACCTGAAGAGGGTATAGTAAAATGGGAGTTTAAGGTTATGCCTGACATTCACGGTTTATTCCTGGGGAAATTTTGCACAGCTGTGCAGCGCAAAATTTGATCTGAATTCTCCCACTCACTCAGAACATGTAAAATTCTACACTTCTTGTGTAGAATTCTACCCTCTGTCTCTCTCTCTCTCACTCTGCAGAAATCACATGACTGGAGGAGGAGGGGTAAATAAACTGTTGCACATCAAGTTACTTCCTCTGCTGGCTTAGACTGGACTGTTTAGGTCAGTGGTTCCCAACAATGTCCTGGATGTCCAATAGCCAGTCAGGTTTTCAGGATAGCCCTAATGAATATGTATGCAGCAGATTTACATGACTGTTGTAATCTGATGTGTTGACAAGGCTCCAAAATGTCAGATTGACTCCCAAATGTCAGTCTAGGATGTCTAAAAATGTAGTTTTGGCTAGTGTTTTGAGTGTGTGATGAGAAGTCATGGGTTCAGGCCTCAGAGGAGCAGTGGGAAGTAAATTAATGACAATAATAGCCAGGTGGTTGCATAAAGCACAGTTACTTACTGTAACAGATCTTATCTGGGGACAGCAAGCAGATATTCTCACATGTGGGTGATGTCATCCATGGAGCCCGGTATAGACAGTGTTAAAAGTGTACTGTCACTTTAATCTTAAGAAGCTTTGAGACTGTCTGCACCGTACATGCGTAAGTGCCTTTCCACCCGATGTCGGTTCGTGGTTCCTCAGTTCCATAAGCAAGCTAAGAAGCCAACCATGGGAGGTATGTGAGACTATCTGCTTGTTGTCCCCGGATAACACCTGTTACGGTAAGTAACTGTGCTTTATCCTTGTACAAGCAGGCAGCATATTCTCACATGTGGGACTCCCTAGCTTACTGAACAGGAGGGAGGGAGAGTTGGCCTTTAGGAAAAAATTAAATTCAGTAAAACTGCTTGGCCGAAATGACCATCTTGTCTGGAATAGGATTCTAGACAGTGGTGGGATGTAAATGTGTAAACTGAGGACCAAGTAGCAGCTTTGCAAATATCTTCAATGGGAGTGGAATGTAAAAAAGCCACTAATGCTGCCATAACTCGGACCTTGTGTGTTGTAACACGTCCCTCGAGCTGCAATCCAGCCTGAGCATAGCAGAAGGAAATGCAGGCTACTAACTATGTGGAAATAGTTTGTTTAATTATAGGTAGACCCAATCTGTTAGGGTCAAAAAAGATGAACCGTTGAGATAAAACCTATGTGGCTTAGTCCTCTATATGTAAGCCAAGGCACGTTTACAATGAAATGTATGAAGAGCAGTTTCTCCAAGGTGAGAATGAGGGGCTTTGGAAAGAACATAGGTAGCATAATGGATTGATTCAGGTGAAATTCTGTGACAACTTTTGGAAGGAATTTAGGATGAGTTTGAAGAACCACCTTATTATCATGATGAAATCCTGTAAATGGTGGATCACAAACCAACACCTGTAATTCACTGACTCAACAATAGCATTGTGAGTAGACAGCTTTCTGGAAGCAGCTTGTACTGAGTCAGAAAGATTATAATCTGCTGAATTCAGGTCAAGAGGTACCAAGCTGTTAGGTGCAGACTGCAGATTGAGATGTAAATGAGATCCTTGACTCTGAGTGAGTAGAGATGGAAAAATCTGTAATGGAAATGGAATTGGATCCTTGACACTCAGTTGAAGTAGAAGGGGAAACCAAGGCTGTCTGGGCCACCAAAGAGCTATAAGGATTATGGTGACTGACTCTTGTTTGAGCTTGACTAACATCTTCAGAACCAGAGGGATTGGTGGAAATATATACAGGAACTTGTGTGACCATTCCAGAAGATATGCATCTATTTCCAGATGAGGAGGAGAATACTGTCTGGAGCAGAAGAGAAGTAACATGTTGAGGGGAATCACAAACAGGTTTATCTGAGGAGTCCCCTAAATCAAGAAGATGTGGCACATGACTTTGGAGTTGAGAGCCCACTCATGGAGTTGAAGAAATCTGTTGGGTTTGTTGGACAGGACATTCTGCTTTCCCTTGCACATAAATCACTGAGAAATATATTTCAAGTAATTGCCCATTTCCAAATGTGTACAGCTCCCCCTGTTTGTTGACCCTTGTTTGTTGATGTAGTACATGGCCACTTGATTGTCCATTCAAGCAAGGAAGACATGGTTGGAAAGACGATCCTGAAATGTTGAGAGTATTGCAAATTGCCCATAGTTCTAACAGGTTGATATGAAATGCTCTCTCCCAAGCAGACCACAGGCCCCGAGCCAGAGGCTGTCCAGGTCAGCTCCCCATGCATGCATCCACCATGGAGGCATCCATCATGAGTACTCTCTGATACGGAGGGATGTGAAATAGCAAACCTTTGTAGAGGTTGCAACCACCACTGGAGAGAATTACAAAGAGGCAAGATGACATTGATCCATTGGGATAAGAGATCCGTAGCCTGAGACCACTGAGACGCAAGATTCCATTGAGCTGAATTGAGATAAAGGTGCGCAAACGGAGTGACATGAACCTGTTAAGATGGTCCAGCTCTGTTCATGCTGAATAAGTCTGCATGGCATCCTCGATTTCGTCCCGAAATAGCTCTTCACCTAGACAGGAAATATTTGCTAAACGATCTTAAATGCTTATGTCCATGACAGAGACTCGCAGCCATGGAAGAAGTCTCATAGCGACAGACATAGCCAATGCATCAAAAGCTGACCTTGCCATAAATTTTCTGGTTTAAAGTAGACTATGAGTAGTTTCCTGGAATGCTGGAAGTCATTCGATGGAATGTATTGTTCAAAATCAGCCAGTCTCTTTATGAGTTGTTTAAGATAGAATGGCACAGAAATTATAGCTGAAAACTCTGCTGGTCAACAGAATTCTGGAAGAGGCAGCGCCCAAACTTATCCATGGTGTGGCCTTCACGTCCTGGTGGTGCAATAGCATATTCTTTTGTACTGGAGGATTTTTAAAGAGTGGATTCAACCAGTAAAGACTGATGCTGCAACTGTGGCTTATCAAAGCCAGGATATGATTGTATTTTGTACAAAGAGTCAATTTTTCTTGGAGCTTTAGGAAGAGTGAGAGGAGCCTCCCAGTTATTAAACATAGTTCCTTAAGTAAATTGTGAAGGGGCAATTTTAGAAGCTCATTAGGCGGCTTATCAAAATCTAATGGCTCAAGCAGTTCTGCTCTGGGCTCAATATCTCACTCTAGTTTAACAGGCAAAGCTTTCCCCATCTGCCTGATAAATTTTGTGAAGATAGTCCTTCTGGAGGAGATCTGCATCTTGGTGGTGGAGGAGATGGATCTGATGGGATGCCATATGACTCTGGAGCAGATAACATGGGCTCAAAATCAATAACAGTATTTTGTACAGAAAGATTGGAATCAACATCCCCAACTCCAGGAGATTCACCAAAGGAAGGAGAGGATGGATGTTTCCTGGTCTGAGGAGTACGATGACTGTGAGAGCATCAAGACGAGCTCCTTCGATGACATCGGTACCAATCAGATGATAATGAAGACAAAGATCGACATCGAAAATGTGTAGATCTCGACTTACATCAAGGCAAATGTGAATCGGTACTATGCAATGTTCTCTTATATTTAGAAGAACAAGCATCGATACTGTAGGATCTCGATAGTTAGATGGAGCTGGATTTGGTATCCTGAGGCCTCGATATTCAAGCTAGGTCAGTACCAAGGGAGTCGATACAAGCACTGGTACCGCATGTAGCTTAAATAGGTCAGCGAGCTCCCTTTGGAAAAACTCCTTAAGTTGGTCCTGGAAAGACTGCACCAGTACCATTGGCTCAAAAGCTGGTACCATCGGTACTGCAGGGTGTCAAAGGGTGGGTGGCCTCAATGAGGAAGCACACCCTGAAAGAGGCACAGCGTGCACAGAAGATTGGTAATGGCATCGATGTTTAGCAAGCATCGAGGGCCTTGATGCTGAAGATGCTTGTGATGCTGGATGTGAAGAGGACGGCTTCTTAACAGGTTTACTTGATGCAGGAACGGAGTCCAACATTGAGGGAGGCATCAATGCCAGTAAAGTCGGTATCGATATGTCACCAGAGGCCATGGCCGTTCAAAACAGCTTGTGTTGCTGGATGCGTCAAGCCTTGAAAGCTGGTTTGAAGGGTAGAACAGCGGATATAAGTGTCTACTTGGTGCTCCGGCCTCGGACACTGAAGGCACCAGTTGTGTGGGTCAGTGATGGAGATAGGTCGCTGGCAACGAGTGAACTTTTTTAATTCGCTAAAAGGCCTCAACATTAGTGGAAAAATCTTGGCGACAAGGTCATAAAACGCAATGGTTGCAAACAGTGAAATGTAATTTGAAAAATATAAAATGGAGAAAAAGACACAAAGGTCTAACTGAGGAGGAAATAAAATTTTTTTAAAGAAAAAGAACCAAAGAAAGTAATTATAAAATAAAACAAAAGAAACTAGCTGAAAAGGTCAAAATGAAGTTGACTGGAAAGACAACTCAATTGGACAAAGTCCAAAAACAACTTATTTGCTCTGCGGAAAACGAAGAATTGACATCGGGTGGGAAGTCTCGAAGCTTCTTAAGAAGTCAAAAGTAATAGTACACTTTTAGCACTGTCCGTACCAGGCTCCGTGGATGTCACCCACATGTGAAAATATGCTGCCTGCTTGTCCAAGGATGAAAAGAGGTAGGTGTGTGTGTGTGTAGGTGTGTGTGTGTAGGTGTGTGTGTGTGTGTGTGTTTAGGGGAAAGAGAGGAAGCAAAGAGAGAGATAAGCAAGAGAAAGTGCAGAGAGAGGGGGAGGGCTTGTAATATGTCTTTATAGATTTGAGTCTTGTTCTAAAAATAGCATCTATTGTTGTTAGGTACATATTTTCCAGTATCTCTCTCTGCCATACTTGTTTGAGACAATGGTCCTTAACTGACAAGATTTCCTTAAGCATCTGTCTTTAGCACATCTATTGAAACTTCAGATCTGTAGTGGATCCTCCCAGGGTTCTTTGTTAATCTCAAGTACTGGTATTTTCATAAGTCATTTAGTGGCATTCTAAGGCTGAATGGCAGGAGCCTTTGGTCTATCTATACTGACATGCCCAAGATCAGATTTGTTTAATATAATATCCCAAAGTCCTTTGCTGACATTCTGGTTAGGCCATCTCACATGCTGACAACTAGCATTCAGTATATAAGGCGGTGGATAGGCCATCTCACATGCTGAAAACTAGCATTCAGTATATAAAGTAGACACCTTTCACCTCCACTTAATGCAAATCTCTTTCATACATATTCTGTAATGAAATGTTATACTTAAAGTGTTATATGAGAATTAATCAAGTGTGTATTTATAAGTTCATATGAGTTTATCTGCTACACTTGTAATGTGCAAAAATGAATAAAGAATTTAAAACGGTATACATATTCTTTAGGTCTATCCTGAAAACCCAACTGGCTGGTGGTCCTCAAGGATAGTGTTGAGCACCACTGGTTTAGGTGAACAACAGGCCTCCCTACAGCCCTACAAAGTTCACCTCAACACTTTAGTATAAGCCAGCGGAGGAGGAAATATCCCAATGTGCAGTGGCTCACTTCCTCCTTCCACACAATCTCAGGGGAGGGAGGGATCTTCTGAGGCCAAGTGTGCTTGGAGAAAGATGCCATGAAGGTGGGGCAGGGGAAGAGTATTTAAGAATGTTAAAAGAAGGGAACAGAGCAAGGTGACACTATGTTATGGGGATTGTGGGAGGTGGAGGGAGCAAGAGCAAGGTGACACTGTGCCTTGAGGTAAGAGGGGAAGAGCAAGGCAAGCATGCCATGAGGAGGGGGAAGCAGTAAAACAGTGTGAGGTGGGGATTTGGGGAAGGAGAGACAGGTGGTGGTCACAGAAAGCTGAGAATGTGCCATGGGTTAGGAGGAGGGCAGAGAAAGCTGAGTTTGCCACTGGTGTGGGAGAGAGAAAACTATAGCTGGGGAGAGGACGAGAAAGAATTAGTGGTGAGGGTAAATGCCTGGAGGAAGAGAATGAAAATTGGGGATATTGCATATGGAAGATGACTGTGGAGTCTTGCTGGAAGCTAGAGGGTGAGAAAACTGCAGTTGGTTTGAGAGATGGAATGGGGAGGCTGGAGCCTGGGAAAAGGCAGGAGGCACTTCAGGCCTTAGGTTGAGAAAATTCTGTGCTATAAATCAATGCAGAATTCTGAGGAATTTTTAAATACTGTATAGGCACCCAATTTTCTAAACCTTTGAGCAGGTTTCCCCCAAGAGTAACTGTTCTGTGCTTTAACTATACCAAGCTGCCGGGCAAGAAGTGCTGAAGTAATGTAAAATGAACTAGAGCCCAAAACTAATGTTGTAACTATCAACCTTAACACCAAAACATGAATGAGACACTGAAAATTGAATAAAAAGTCAGTTACCTAATTTAGATTGTCCTTGAGATGTGTTCAGATAATTAAGAACTTTACTTATTTGCTGAAGAAATGTGGGAAAGCCTTGAATGCCATAGGGATGGTTATAAACTACATCAGTTCTGCAACCTATAAAAATTTGAAACAATAATTTGATTAACTGCAAATGCATTTCTATTATAAGCACAACCACAGCCTTATGCTTAGAGCTGCCAAATGTTTCTCCATTATATAACTGTACCATCCCTCAATTTTGTTCTAGATTTGGTCACAAGCCCTCAACACCCTCAATGATTCAGAGTCCCATAAGCTAAGTGATGTTATACCACATATCCTGGATACTATACACCAGAACAGCATCATTCAATAAACATAATGCGACTGGTCAACATGTTGCGGTCTATTGACTAAATGATATAAGGGTAAAATATAGTTGCAGTCATGGTGTATTTAGAACGGAAAAAAAGTTTAAATTATATACATGTCACAGGTGAAATGTAGAGGCTGGATAAATGTCTGCCTTAAGTTGCATTTCTTTGGTGGATAAATTCAGATTTGTTTGAGTAATGTACGTAAATATGGCTAAGGCACTACACTTGTAATGTCAGCACTGTATGAATGTTCTAATTACTCAATCACTTCACTTTACCCACACAGAGCACTGCACAAAGTAAACCTTAGCTCTAAGAAGAGATTCAACAGGTATGCACTAAGGGCTCCTTTTACTAAACTGCGATAGTGTTTTTAGCGCATGCCTAGCGTGCGCAGATTTGCCACATACTCTAGACGCTAACGCCAGCATTGAGCTGGCGTTAGTTCTTGCCACGTAGCATGGGTTTAGCGCATGCGGCAATTCTGCGCGCGCTAAAAACGCTATCGTAGCTTAGTAAAAGGAGCCCTAAGAGGCTGCCTTGCCTTAAAGCAACATGTCTGGGCAAAAGTAAAGGAAACTGGAGTGGAAAAAATATTTATACCCAATTAGCAACGTAGCAAAGTTACAAGCATTGTGGATTCATTGAGTAGAGGGGTAGCCCAATGTGTTATTTATTTACCTATTTTACCATTAATAGTCTACTTAAACCCAAGTAGATTAGAGTAAAAAACACATATAAATAGTGCAGTGGGATGAGAACCTGGGGAACCAGGTTCAGTTCTCATTGCAGCTCCTTGTGACCCTGGACAAGTCACTTATCCTCCATTGCCCCAGTTACAAAAAGTACGATTGTGAGCCCACTAGGGACAGAGAAAGTATATGTATTTGATATGTAAAACACTTTGGCTGCACCACCGAAAGACGGTACCCTTACTTTTACTTCTTCAGATTAAGTATTGCTGATCACCCTCTATCTAGTGACTTACTAGAAGCACCTTTGGTTGGCTGGAGCAATTTCTCATCAGTTTTATCTCAAGTAGTTGAATTTAGCTTCTTAAACGTTTCCTTTTGTCCTTTAAATCTTTGTTCTACAGTTCTGTTAAAATTGCTAAAGGATGACTTAGCTGAATCAGTGGCTTGTATAGTTAATAAATCTTCTTCAGGTGTTTTTCCAAACTTGCTTAAAATGTGCAGTTGTTCGACTGGTACTGAGAAATGAAAAACTAGATAGAGAACAATCCCCAATTTGTTGTACGACAAATGTACTGAAAAAATAAGTGATGTTTCAGTTAGATTTTCTTGAAGAGCATAAAGTTCTTGATGAATTTCAGCTCAGTTTCAGACCATAGCACTCCACCACTAAGACCACGGCTGATATCAGTATTTGATATTGTCCGAGCAGGTTTTGATCATGGCAGCCAGTATCTTATGATACTTTTGACACCATTCATTACCATCTGCCTTGGGTTGTATCAAATCACTAGGAGTATGGATAATGTGCTGAAATGGTTCAAATCATTTAATGCAATGTTTCTCAACTCGGTCCTGGAGTACCCCCTTGCCAGTCAGGTTTTCAGGATATCCACAGTGAATATGCATGAAAGAAATTTGCATATAATGGAGAAGTGTATGCAAGCATATAACGGAGAAGTGTATGCAAATAGCACAGTTACTTACCGTAACAGGTGTTATCCAGGGACAGCAGGCAGATACTCTTGACTGATGGGTGACGGCACCGACGGAGCCCCGGTACGGACAATTTTAGAGTGATTGCACTCTAAGAATTTGGAAAGTTCTGGTAGGCCGCACCGCGCACGCGCGAGTGCCTTCCCGCCCGACAGAGGCGCGCGGTCCCCAGTTAGGATAAGCCAGCTAAGAAGCCAACCCGGGGAGGTGGGAGGGACGCAAGAATATCTGCCTGCTGTCCCTGGATAACACCTGTTACGGTAAGTAACTGTGCTTTATCCCAGGACAAGCAGGCAGCATATTCTTGACTGATGGGTGACCTCCAAGCTAACAAAAAGAGGGATGGAGGGAAGGTTGGCCATTAGGAAAACAAATTTTGTAAAACAGATTGGCCGAAGTGTCCATCCCGTCTGGAAAAAACATCCAGACAATAATGAGATGTAAAAGTATGAACTGAGGACCAAGTAGCAGCCTTGCAGATTTCCTCAATAGGAGTGGAACGGAGGAAAGCTACAGATGCTGCCATAGCTCGGACTTTATGGGCCGTGACAGAACCTTCCAGTGTCAGTCCGGTCTGAGCATAACAGAATGAAATGCACGCTGCTAGCCAATTAGACAGCGTACGCTTAGAAACAGGATGTCCCAATTTATTCGGATCAAAGGACAGAAAGAGTTGAGGGAATGATCTGTGGGGCTTAGTACGGTTTAAATAGTAAGCCAGAGCCCTCTTACAGTCCAAAGTGTGTAGAGCCTGCTCTCCAGAATTGGAGTGAGGTTTCGGAAAGAAGACAGGCAGAACAATGGATTGGTTGAGATGGAATTCAGAGACAACCTTAGGGAGAAACTTTGGATGTGTACGCAGAACCACCTTGTCATGATGGAAGATTGTAAAAGGTGGATCCGCAACTAGTGCATGTAACTCACTAACCCTCCTGGCAGAGGTAAGAGCAATAAGGAAAAGTACCTTCCAAGTGAGGAACTTGAAAGAAGCGGTAGCCAAGGGTTCAAATGGAGGCTTCATTAAAGCGGAAAGAACTACATTGAGATCCCAGATAACAGGAGGGGCTTTAAGAGGTGGTTTCACATTAAA
Source organism: Geotrypetes seraphini (assembly GCF_902459505.1). Taxonomy (NCBI): domain Eukaryota; kingdom Metazoa; phylum Chordata; class Amphibia; order Gymnophiona; family Dermophiidae; genus Geotrypetes; species Geotrypetes seraphini. Next base: position 99,054,675 of record NC_047090.1, on the reverse strand, counting down.
AAGACCCCGCATGAACCTGGATACCAAGGGATGAGCTGAGAGGAGTTTTCCATGGACTGGCTCATGAAAAGCCGCAATAGCACTGAGGTGGACTCTGATTGAAGTGGACTTGAGGCCAGTGTCGGACAAAGAAAGGAGATAATCCAACAAGGTCTCCACTGCCAGGGAAGTGGGATCATGATGATGAAGAAGACACCAGGAAGAAAAACGTGTCCACTTCTGATGGTAACATTGCAGAGTGGCCGGTTTCCTGGAGGCATCCAGAATTGAACGAACAGGCTGAGACAAAAGCGTATCATGAGAAGTCAGCCCGAGAGATACCAAGCTGTCAGGTGCAGAGACTGGAGGTTGGGATGTAGAAGGGTCTCCTGATGCTGTGTAAGCAGAGAAGGAAACAGAGGAAGAAGAAAAGGTTCCCTGGAACTGAGTTGAAGTAGAAGGGAGAACCAATGCTGCCTGGGCCACCTCGGAGCAATCATAAGAACATAAGAAGTTGCCTCCACCGGGATCAGACCAGAGGTCCATCGCACCCAGCGGTCCGCACCCGCGGCGGCCCATCAGGTCCATGACCTGTCAAGTGTTCCCTGCCCTAAAAAAAACCTATCCTTACTTCTATCTGTATCCCTCAATCCCCTTTTCCTTCAAGAATTTATCCAAACCTTCTTTGAATCCCTGTAGTGTCTTCTGCCCCACCACTACCTCCGGGAGTGCGTTCCATGTGTCCACCACTCTCTGGGTGAAGAAGAACTTCCTGGCATTGGTTCTAAACCTATCCCCTTTCAGTTTCTCCGAGTGCCCCCTTGTACTTGTTGTTCCCCACAGTCTGAAGAATCTGTCCCTGTCTACCTTATCTATGCCTTTCAGGATCTTGAAAGTTTGTATCATGTCTCCTCTAAGTCTCCTCTTTTCCAGGGAGAACAGCCCCAGCTGTTCTAGCCTGTCGGCATATGAAAGGTTTTCCATACCTCTTACCATTTTCGTCGCTCTTCTCTGGACCCCCTCAAGCAATGCCATGTCCTTCTTGAGGTACGGCGACCAATACTGGACACAGTACTCCAAATGCGGGCGCACCATTGCACGGTACAGTGGCATGATGACTTCCTTTGTCCTGGTCGTGATACCCTTCTTGATGATACCCAGCATTCTGTTTGCTTTCTTTGAGGCTGTCGCGCATTGTGCTGATGCTTTCATTGTTGTATCCACCAGCACACCCAGGTCTCTTTCAAGGGTACTCACATCTAGCAATGTTCCCCCCATTGTATAGCTGAACATCGGGTTCTTTTTCCCAACATGCATGACCTTGCATTTCTCTATATTAAAACGCATCTGCCACTTTTTGGCCCACTCTTCCAGCTTCGTTAGGTCCCTTTGCAGGTTTTCACAGTCTTCCGTGGTTCTAACCCTGCTGCAGAGTTTGGTGTCATCTGCAAATTTGATAACCTCACATTTCGTCCCTGTCTCCAGATCGTCTATAAATATATTGAACAGGAGCGGTCCCAACACCGACCCCTGCGGCCAGAATCAGAATCATGGTGGCTCGTTCCCTCTTGAGCTTGAACAAGGTTCTTAACATGAGAGGCAGAGGAGGGAAAGCATACAGGAACAGATTTGACCAGTCGAGGAGAAACGCATCCGCTGCCAGACGGTGAGGAGAGTAGAGTCTGGAGCAGAATAGGGGCAGCTGGTGATTGTGAGGAGCTGCAAAGAGGTCTATCTGAGGAGTGCCCCACTGAGTGAAGATGGACTGTAGAAGTAAAGGATCGAGTGTCCACTCGTGAGGCTGGAGAATTCTGCTGAGCTTGTCTGCTAAGGAATTCTTTTCTCCCTGAATGTAAATCGCTTTCAGGAATAGATGATGATTTATGGCCCAAGTCCAGATTTTCTGGGCTTCCTGGCACAAGAGGCGAGAGCCCGTCCCACCCTGCTTGTTGATGTAGTACATCGCCACTTGATTGTCTGTGCACAGCAGAAGAACTTGAGGGAAGAGAAGATGTTGGAAAGCCTTGAGGGCATAAAACATTGCTCTGAGTTCCAGGAAATTGATATGATGCTTCTTTTCCTGGGCTGTCCAAAGGCCTTGAGTTTGGAACTCGTTCAAATGAGCTCCCCAAGCATACGGGGAGGCATCGGTTGTGATGACTAGTTGATGAGGAGGTAGATGGAACAGCAGACCTCTGGATAGATTTGAGGATACCAACCACCATTGTAGAGACTGACGAAGAGATGATGTCACAGATATGTGACGCGAGCAAGGATCCGTCGCTTGGGACCACTGGGTAGCTAGGGTCCATTGAGGTGTGCGCAGGTGAAGACGTGCCAGAGGGGTGACATGAACTGTTGAAGCCATGTGTCCCAATAGTATCATCATTTGTTTGGCAGAGATGGAACTTTGAGGAAGAACCTGTAGACACAAAACTTGAAGAGTGTGTAGACGGTTGGACGGGAGGAATGCTCTCATGAGGATCGTGTCCAGTACCGCTCCAATGAATTGAAGTCTCTGAGTGGGGATGAGATGAGATTTGGGAAAATTGACCTCGAACCCCAGATTCTGTAAGAACAAGATGGTTTGGTTGGTGGCCAGTAGCACTGATTGAGGAGAACTGGCCTTTATCAGCCAATCGTCCAGGTAAGGGAAAACCTGAAGATGATGTGAACGAAGGAAAGCAGCCACCACAATCAGACATTTGGTGAACACTCTTGGAGATGAAGCAAGTCCGAAGGGGAGAACTTTGTATTGGTAATGACAGTGATTGATCATGAAACGGAGATACTGTCTGGAGGCTAGATGTATGGGAATATGAGTGTAAGCCTCCTTGAGGTCGAGGGAGCATAGCCATTCGCCCTGATTGAGAAGAGGATAAAGAGTTGCTAAGGAAAGCATCTTAAATTTCTCCTTGACCAAGCATTTGTTGAGATCTCAAAGATCTAAAATGGGTCTGAGATCTCCTGTTTTCTTTGGAACTAGAAAGTAACGGGAGTAAAATCCCTGTCCTTTCTGGTCTAGAGGAACTTCTTCTATGGCGTTTAGAAGAAGGAGGGATTGAACCTCTTGAATCAGGAGAGAGGATTGATGAGAGTTCAAAGCAGACTCTTTTGGCAGACTTTGATCGGGATAAGTCTGGAAGTTGAGAGAGTAGCCGTGGCGGATGATGTTGAGGACCCATTGGTCGGATGTAATGATCTCCCAACGGCTGAGATAATAGGTCAGGCGCCCCCCTATCGGTTGAGGAAGATGGGCAGATGGTGGAATATTGGCTATGCTCAGGAGAAACACGTCAAAAGGGCTGGGTAGTCTTTTGAGGTGGTGGAGGTTTTTGCTGCTGTTGCGTCTGCCTCGGAGGTTGACGTTGCTGTTGTTGTCGCTGACGTCGAGGTTGCTGAGTAGTCTGAGGTAAGGGGCGAGCAGCATAACGGCGTTGGTAGGCCGATTGTTGTCGGAAAGGCCTAGCAGGTGGAGTCTTCTTCTTATTCTTTAGGAGAGTATCCCAACGTGTCTCATGTGCCGATAGCTTTTGTGTGGTGGAATCCATGGAATCACCAAACAGCTCATCCCCTAAGCAAGGTGCATTTGCTAGACGGTCTTGGTGGTTTACCTCTAGTTCTGAGACCCTGAGCCATGCCAACCTGCGCATAGCCACTGACATAGCTGTGGCTCTAGAAGTCAATTTGAAAGTATCATAAATTGATCTCACTAGAAACTTTCTCAACTGGAGAAGAGAGGAAGTACAGGTATTAAAATTAGATTTCTTGCGATCAGGAAGATATTTCTCAAAAGTAGAAATTGTTTGGATTAAATGTTTCAAATAAAATGAGAAATGAAAAGCATAGTTTCCTGATCTGTTGGCTAGCATGGCGTTTTGATATAACCGCTTGCCAAATTTGTCCATTGATTTGCCCTCTCTGCCAGGAGGGACTGAGGCATACACATTAGCTCCCGCTGATTTCTTTAAAGTGGATTCCACTAAAAGCGATTCATGCGGGAGTTGGGGTTTATCAAACCCAGGAATAGGTATCACCCTGTATAAAGAGTCCAGTTTACGAGGGGCTCCTGGGACAGTCAGGGGAGTCTCTAGGTTTTTATAAAACGTTTCTCTCAATATATCATGGAGAGGAAGTTTAAGAAATTCCCTTGGAGGCTGGTCAAAGTCCAATGCATCAAGAAATGCCTTAGATTTCTTTGACTCAGCCTCCAAGGGAATAGACAAGGATTCACACATTTCCTTTAAAAAAGAAGGAAAAGATGTGGAATCTGGATGAGAAGAGGGATTGGTAACAAGGCGTTCCTCCTCATCAGAAGAGCATTCACCTTCGGATAGAAAGGGCTCTTCAGAATCACCCCACAAATCAGGATCCCTAACCTGAGAGCCATGGTGTCGAGACTCTGGTGTGGAGGGTTCCAGGTGTCGGGTTTTATGGGTGGACTTGCCCGACCTCATGGATACGGTACCAGGCGATGCAACCTGTTGTGCTGGTACCGAGGTTTGTACCGCCTGGTGGTGAGATTTAGGCTCTGGAGCTAAAACCGGCATCGAAGTCGATGAGGTGGTAAGACCCGGTACCGACAAAGTGGATGCCGATAAAAGAGGGCGTTCCACTATCGGTACCGGTGGCTCCGACCGTACCGGAACTGGAAGGTTCTGGGGCAAAAGAGCAGGCAGTAGCTGTTGGAGTTGCTCTCTCAGCTGTACCTGCAGAACGGCGGCAATACGCTCGTCCAGTGAAGGCACCGGTACCGCCTTTTTCTTCTGCGGTACCTTGGGTGCCGCTCGACACTCCGATGAAGAACCCGATGTCGAGGGGCTAACTTCAATCGGAGCGGAGCGCTTCCGTGGGCGCCTCGAGGTCGGCAGGATTGGACTCACTGCAGTGGAGACCGGAGGACGCTCCAGCGGGGAAGGCTTCTTAGCTGGCTTACCTGCTGGATGCGACGCCGGCGCGGTATCGCACGGTGTCGATGAAGTCGGTGCCGATTGAGATGTAATCGATGTCGGTGCCGGTACATTGGAATCGGACATCTCGGCACCGAATAGTAACCGCTGTTGGATTTGGCGGTTTTTAAGTGTTCTTTTTTTCAAAGTTGCACAGCGGGTGCAAGTGGACGCTTGATGGTCGGGACCAAGACACTGCAGACACCAGTTATGTGGGTCTGTCAGTGAGATTGGCCTAGCGCACCGCTGGCACTTTTTAAACCCGGGCTGAGGGGGCATGAAAGTGAAGACAGCCTCTGCCAAATCGAAGGCCGAGGCTTCGATTGTGGCAACAGGCCCCGCTGGGGCGAAACGAAAAATGAAAGAAAAAACAATTCAGTTTAAGTTTTTTTAGAAAAGAAAAGGAAATAAAGAAACCTTTATTTAAGCAAAGGTTTACGCGAGCGGGAAGATCAAAAAAATTTTCTTCAACAGCCGTTGAGGAAACGCGTCTTCTTAGCTCCGCGGAAACTAAGAAACTGGGGACCGCGCGCCTCTGTCGGGCGGGAAGGCACTCGCGCGTGCGCGGTGCGGCCTACCAGAACTTTCCAAGTTCTTAGAGTGCAATCACTCTAAAATTGTCCGTACCGGGGCTCCGTCGGTGCCGTCACCCATCAGTCAAGAATATGCTGCCTGCTTGTCCTGGGATAACAAGTATATAATGGAGAAGTGTATGCAAGCATATAACGGAGAAGTGTATGCAAATCAAGTATTCATTATGGATATCCTGAAAACCTGACTGGCAAAGGGGTACACCAGGATCTAGTTGAAAAACACTGATTTAGTACACTGTCAGTTCCAGTTACAACAAGATTACAATTACTCCACTTGGAAAGAACCATCTGCTGGATTACCTCAGGGTTTTGCCCTTTCAGCCACCTTATTTAATATATGTACAATTCCTAATTGCCGACTGCTGTGTTTGCTAGGTATATATTATAAGCTTTACACTGATGAGAGACAATTTTTCTTTCCTTTTACAAGTAAGCCATCCACTGCACTGGACTTTCTGCACATTTGTTTAATATCAATCAAAACTTGGATGGCTGAAAGGTTTCAACTGATTGTGTCAAACTCAAATAATATTACTCTGGACAATTTTCTATGTTCCCTGAGAAAACTTATTTATGGTATTTAGAAGGACTACACATTAATCATGATTATCTCTTACAATTTGTTCTCATCATTTGCAGTAGTACGATTCTCAAAAATATTTGTGCACCATGAATTCACTAGCAAAGGTATGATATCTAATGTGCGGAGGAGGGAGAAGAAATGCTTGACCCTCCAGTCCCCTCCTGTGCTCCCCCCATGGATTAATCGAAGTGCAGTCCAAGTATTTAGATACTAACTCTCATGGAAATACACTATCTAGGTGTTATGGTTGACTCCAGTTTATCTTTACATCTACATAATAGAAGTACTAATTTAAAGAAAATGTTCTGAATAAGGGTTATTTCAAGATTTTACAGATCTACTACTACCTAATATCTCAAGAACAATGATCCAAGGCATCACATTTCACTTTAACTAATGCGATTCATTGTATTTAGTGCTTCCAGTTTCAAATTTTAATGTAAATTTGATATATTGCCTATCCGTCTTACTTCCTATGCTCCTTACAAGTAGTTCAAAATATTGTTGCTCATATAATCATGGCTTACAATATTTGAAGCATAAGAAAGAAAAATGGGGAGACCCAATGATCCACAGTGAAAACAATCCTCCAATGAAAACAAAAACAAAAAACTTTGGATACAGATGTTCTGGAGATAATTTATTATATACTGACATATAAAAACATGAAAATTCAATGAAAAAAGTACAATGAGAAAACATACAGTGGTAAAAATCCAACCAGTTGTACTTTTTTCATTGAATTTTCATGTTTTTATATGTCAGTATATAATAAATTATCTCCAGAACATCTGTATCCACAGTTTTTTGTTTTCATTACAAGATTTGATCCTCTCTGTCCAGTTTTACAAAAACTACATTGGCTTCCAATTTCTTGGCACCTTTAACTTAAAAGTATCAACTTTATTTCAGCTATCTGTTGATATCTAAGTAGCTTAAAGATCAGTGGACGTGGTCCTTTTTGGCTGTTTGATAATCTCGTTGGGACCCTGTGTGCACGTTCTATTTCCAATGGAAACTTGTTTTGCATCGGGAGCACCTTGGGCAAAAAATTAATCAAAAATCCAATATCTTTACAAGAATTACAAACAGCATTGAAATCTCTTAGAGTAGGGACCGCTCCAGGTGGTGATGGTTTTACGGTAGAGTTTTATAAAGCATTTCAAAATACTCTTTTACCTCATTTATTAAATTTATATCAGAATCAACTAAAGAAAGGTTGTATATCAGGCACTATGGCAGAATCATTAACTATTGTTTTGCCGAAGCCAAATAAAGATCCCATGTTGGTTTCAAATTACAGGCCTATTTCATTGATAAATGTAGATGGTAAATTATTAGCCAAACTTTTGGCTACACGTTTGGCAAAAGCTCTTCCTCACATAGTTGGTATGCATCAAACAGGGTTTGTTGCTCAGAGACACTCTTCTAATAACACCAGATTGGCATTGCAAATGTTATATTTAACAAAAGAAATTGGAGATCCGGCTTTTTCTGTGTCTCTAGATGCAGAGAAAGCTTTTGATCGTGTGGAATGGACATTTATGTATCAGGCCATGGAGTGGTTTGGTATTGGTTCGGGATTTATACAAATGATTAAAACTCTGTATAGCTCTCCTGTTGCTAGATTATATATCAATAATAATTTTTCTGATTGTTTTAAATTGCAAAGGGGAGTTAGACAGGGATGTCTTTTGTCTCCTTTACTTTTTGATATAGTGCTTGAACCCTTATTATTAGCTATTCAACAAGAGGAGGAGATACAGGGTATACCGCATAAAGATAAAGAATATAAAGTTTCTGCATATGCGGATGATATATTACTTCATTTGAGGAATCCGGAAACAACCATTCCAAATTTATTGGTTTTGATTGAAAGATTTGGAAAGTTTTCAGGATATAAAATAAATTGGACTAAATCAGAAGTTCTTCCTTTAAATATACATTGCACAAAAGGATTATTTGACTCATTACCTTTTATTTGGAAAGAAGAAGGAATAAAATACTTAGGTATATGGATAAAAAACACGCTTGATGAGACAATTATAATGAATGAAAAAAGTTTATTGCAAAAAGTAACAGAGTTATGTGAGCAATGGAATCCTTTACATTTATCTTGGTGGGGAAGAGTTCAAACTGTCAAAATGATGATATTGCCTGTGGTTTGTTATCAAATGGGAATGATACCAGTTTTTTTTCAGGGGTCTTTTTACAAAAAGTTAAATAATATTCTTAGTAAATTTATTTGGCTGGGTAAAGCTGTAAGAATTGCTCTAGTGACTTTACAAAAACCAATTGAGGAGGGAGGGGTAAATTTTCCAAATTTTTATAGGTTTCATCAATCCTATATATTGCACCAAGGTATGTATTGGGTCCTCCCAGAACTCATGGAGAAGCTTCCAGATTGGTTATGGTTGGAGTGGCAGCTCATGTCTCCTATCAGGCTTCGTCATCTGCTTAGCATTAAAATGCATAGAATAAGGAAAACCAATAGGATATTAATGGACACATGGACAACATTAAAGTATGTAAACAACTTAACTCCTATTACTATTCAAAAATCTACTTGTCAAAATATATGGCTGAACTCCAAGATACAAATAGGCGGTTTTATGATTGTCTGGAAGGATTGGATTGAAGCAGGAATACGTACTTTAGATGATGTTATTAATGATGGTAAGCTGCTGGAGTTTTCACAATTGCAACATAAATTTGGACTTAATAAAAAACAAAGTTATAAGTGGTTGCAATTGAAGCAGGCTATTCAGGCAGGGTTCCCTGAATGGAAGTCTTTAAATACTCATTTTACTCTAGAATTCTTATGCTTCCAGGCAGATTTTATGGGTCACCAGGCCGCACAGTGGTATAAAACATTATCTGGATATTTAAATAAAAAACCAAGGACTGTACTTAGAGATATTTGGAGCATTGAGATTAAGCATCAAATTAATGCATCTCAATGGCCACGTATTTGGTCTTGGAGGATAAGATGTACAATGTCTGCGTCTATGAGGCAAACATGGTTTTTCCTGTTGCATAGAGCACTCTGGACCCCTGTTCGCTTACAAAAATTGGATTGCTCTAAGTCTAATAGATGTTGGCATTGTCATCTTGAGGCTGGAACTCTAGATCATTTATTATTTTATTGTCCTTTTATTAATAATTTTTGGAAATTGATCTGGGGTCAAATAAATTGTATGTTAGAGAATCCTGTGGCCCTATCATATGACACAGTTTTGTTTGGAATGTCTATGAGGGCCAAAAGTCAAATTTCATCAAATAATAACAAACTGTTAATGATTTTAACAGGAGTTGCCATCCAACATATAACACATAACTGGAAAGACTATAGAGGATTGAATTATTGTTTCTGGTGGAGTTCGGTTTGTCAGGTGTATGAAATGGAAAAAACATTGGCAATCAAGAGAGGTTATTATAAGAAATTTAAAGAGGTGTGGAGACCATTAATTGAGTATTATAATAAATAAATAATTATATTTATCCCCATTAAATATATGTAGGGGGGAGGAGGGATGGGTGGGTTTTATGACATTATGAGGGGTAATATATGGAAAGGGAGGGAGGGGAGATAGTTTATGGTATAAAATGAATGTAGAGTTTCAAGTGAAGAATGTATAGTATGACTTGAATTATTGTACACTTGTTTGCATAATGTAAAAACGAATAAAGATATTAAAAAAAAAAAAAAAAAAGTATCAACTTTAATTCATAAAGCCATATGATGCTCTATAGTCAACTGCAACTTCTCTATGAATTTACCACCGGCCTTGGGCACCAAGATCTGCAAAGAAACTTTGACTATGTGTTCTATCATTCTTCCAGATCAGGCTGGATGAATACTGCACCTCTGTATTCTACATTGCTGGTCCACTGCTTTCGAATGCACTTCTCTTTGAATTATGCAGTATTAATTATTTTGCTGTCTTCAGAAAAAACATCTTACATTTATCTAGTAAAGCTTTTCAATAACCTGTCTGAATGCTACTGTTGGTGTTGTTTTATCCTTTAATATTATATGGGATTTTGTTTTATGGGATTTAGATGATATGATCTACCTTCCATATCCTCCCCCCCCTTTAATGTTAAAATATTTTTTATTGACAGCTATGCATAATATTTTATCCTCATATACACACTTCAATACAGCGAGAGTCAGCTATGTCAATTCCTTATCATTCAAATGAAACTAGAACTCCAACAAACATTAAGTTATTTAACAATATAGAATTCTACCCCCCCTCCCCCAATCATCCACAGGTCTGCCCTGTAGTCTAGAACACACATTGTTCTTTTCTCTCCCTTTCCAAAGTCAACTCATTTAACAAGACTACATCCTTTCTTATTTCACTAGACAGAATTCTGTAGCTCTTCCAAAAACTACTCTCTTCCTAGAGGAGAGCAATCTACAAATCTTTACAAGATGGTATTACCAATAGCATTTTGAGAAGAGTGTAAATACCTAGTTGAATGATATACTGTTATCGGATCCATCACATCAAATAACCTGGATATAACATTTTTAAAATGAAAAGCAAACATTTAAATTCAATTCTTGCCTCAATTGGCAACCAATGAAGATCTCGTAATAACGGGGGTAACATGATCAAATCTATTCTCCCCCCAATATAAGTTTAGCAGCATCGTTTTGTAAAATCTGCAATCATTTCATCTGTTTGTCATAAAGACCGAGCAGACATATTTTATAATAACCCAATGAGGTAAGTATTAAGGACTTAACTATACCTGCAGAAAACCGCTCTCTCTAAAAATACTTCATTCTATGCAACAATTTAATTTAAACCATCATTTTTTTATCTTATTGTTGACCTGAACTTCCATAGTTAAGCATACATCCAACCAAAGCCTCAGGAGTTTAATTTCAGTTCCTCTCCCTTTCTTAGTGTGTCATGAAATATTTTAATGGATGTCTTGGTGTTACATGACTAGAATGGCATATATCATGGGCTATACATTTTAAAATAAATAATACAAACAAAAACATGATTCAGTTTTCACAGGTATTGAACTGCTCTCTATCATTTCCCCTCCTCTAGACATGCTGATTAAACTGAAAACCTACCTCTGCTCTCCAAACTACTGTGCAGCTGCCTCTCAGCAGTATCAAGCAGTTGCTTGCATGTTTTCCAGAGCTGGCAGTGGGTAAAAGCCAGATCAAACGCAGCCATGGCAGAAGGGCTTAGGCCCTCCAGCACATCTCTCAAAAGGTCAGTCTTCTCCAGTGGGACACTACTAAGCCAAAACTCCTCTTGTAGTGAGCCTCCAGAGACAGCAAGCAGCTTATCGGTAACATCCGAGATTGAATAAAAAACCATACCTGAGTAACAGAACAAAAAAGTTTAATGTTATCACAAGCGTGACTAGTATTCCTAGGTCATTCTATACTAAAATATTTTCTGTCTTCAAATTCATGTTATGGAAAGAAAAATGAAACTCAAAGTTTTTGGGACAACATGAATAACTCAAGTAACAAGCTAGTCCACTCTATGTATACTCTAGAACAGGGGTGCCCAACGCGTCGATCGCGATCGACCAGTAGCTCAGGAAGGCAACTCGAGTCGATCGCACTCGTGTTGCCGTCCTGATCTACGGGCCGATCAGCCTTCAGTGTTCTCCCTAGGGCCTTTTAGCTGGGCGGTCCGCCCAGCTGTCATCTGCCGCTGCTGAACATTAAAAAACCGGCTTGGAGATTTCAGCCCCTAGCGAACTTATGCTCCGGGCTCTAACGTGTGAATGCAGGCTTCTCTTCTCTTCCCTCCGAAACCGGAAGTTATGCCCGGGGGGGGGGGAGAAGGGAAACCTGCACGCACATGTTGAGAGCCCTGAAGCAAGCGTTCGCTACGGGCTAAGGCGGGAGACATGTTAGTGAAAGCATTTCCTCTTCTTGCTGCCGGGTCCTGCCTACTTTCTGTTTCCGCGAAGGCAGGACCCGGCAGCATTTCCCCCAACAGTTCCTCGCGATGCTGGTCGGCCGAAGCAGGGAGAGGTTGGGGCGTCGTCGGCTTTTGGGCGTGTTATTGGCGTCGGCTTTCGGGCCTGTTATTGGTGGCGGTTTGGGTCCTGACTCCTGGTCCCCGATGGCAGTTTGGGTCCCCGATGGCAGTGGCAGTGTCTTGGGGGAGGGCAGGGAGAAAGAAAGAAAGAAAAAGGGCAGGCAGGGAGACAGAAGGAAAGAAGAGAAACAGAAAAAAAGGAAAGGGAGGCAGAGAGAAAGAAAGGGCAGGGAGAGAGGAAGGAAAAGTTGGGGGAGGGAATGAGGTGTGGAGGAGAGGAAGCATACAGGCTGAAAGAAGGGAAGAAAGACTGGATGCACAGTCAGAAGAAGAAAGTGCAACCAGAGACTCATGAAATCACCAGACAAGGTAGGAAAAATGATTTTATTTTAAATTTAGTGATCGAAATGTGTCTCAATTTATATCTGCTGTCTATATTTTACACTAAGGTCCCCTTTTACTAAACCGCAATAGAGTTTTTTAGCGCAGGGAGCCTATGAGCGTCGAGAGCAGCGCTGGGCATTCAGCGCAGCTCCCTGCGCTCTAAAAACTGCTATCGTGGTTTAGTAAAAAGGGAGGGGGGTATATTTGTCTATTTTTGTATGGTTGTTACTGAGGTGATAGTGCATAGAGTCATCTGCTTTGACCTCTTTGAAAAACCCTGGAATAGGAATGATAATTAACATTTTCTATGCGTACAGTGTGCGTTGTGTTTTTTTTAAATTTTATTGTTGGTAGATCATTTTGACTTGGTCATTTTAAAAGTAGCTCGCAAGCCCAAAAAGTGTGGGCACCCCTGCTCTAGAATGAAAGATTAGGTTCTTACCTTTGCTAATCTTTCTTGTAAATCCATACTCTATTCCTGGACAAGTGTGTTATGCATCCCATGTTGCGAGAATGTTTGTACGAAGCCTAATTTTTCAGACCCTCCTCTTACCTCAGGACTGACTCCTGGTTTCCAGTTCATGCAAAAGCAGACAGTGACACCTATAGAGGGCATAGACAAAAGGAAGGGGTATGGGGAAACTCCTTGACAAACAAGTCTAAACTGCTCATAACATTAAAATTTTATAACAATTGAAACAGGTTAGCAAACCTGAAAAAAAAAAAACTTTGCTATAAGGAGACATAGCCTGCACTAACAGAGGAGGCCACTACAGCTAGCGACCCCCAAGACAAAGTACATAAAATGTTCGGATGGTACTCTTAGAAAAGCTGGTCAAGAAACCGTAAGTTCAGTTTACCAGTATTTATCAAGGCAGACAATCAGCAAATCAGCAACTCCCAGGGCAGGTTCCAGGAATAAAGTGTGGATTTACAAAGAAAGAAGATTAGCAAAGGTAAGAACCTAATCTTTCATTCTTGTACAATCCTACTTTATTCCTGGACAAGTAGGACATAACGGAGCAATTTCGTAGAGTCAGGGTGGGACTGATGAGCCTGATGCCAAAACAGAGGAACCAAAAGCAGCCACCATATCGATCCTGTAAAACTTCGTAAAAGCATGCAAGGAGAACCAGGTAGTGGCTCTGCAAATTTCAAGAGAAATCGCCAACGACTCTGCCCATGTTCAGAAACGTCTCTAGTAGAATGAACCGTCACAGAAAGAAGGGGCTTCTTTCCGACAGCTGTATGTTGTTTGGTCAGTACTATGTATGCTCTTATGTAAACCACTTAGACTTAGACAATCTATAAATTTTTAAAATAAATAAATATAAATAGATGAAATAGCTATATGGATCCATCTCAAAAAAGTGGGCTTCGAAGACAGCCTGCCCTTACTGGCAGAACCTAACAATACGAGCAGCTGGTCGGAAACCTACTCATTATTGACTTCCAAGTACTGCAACAAAAATCTGCGCTCATCCAGCAACCTCAGCACCCGAGGAAGAAAACGTAGGAAACCGAACCTCCAGGATGTTAAAACTAGAGACCACCTTTGGAAGAAAGGAAGGAACAGTGTGCAGAAAGAAACAGGAATCCATAATCTGAAGAGGATCTATGCCGGATAATCTTGCAGTTTGGAAATCCTGCGGGCTGAAGTTATAACCACCAGGAAAACTGTCTTAACAGTGAGATCCATTAAGTACGCCTGTTCCAGAGGTTCATAAGATGAATGAACCAGCGACCAGAGAACCAGACTGAGATTCCAAGTTGGGCAGGGTAGCCACGGTGGGGGCTAAAGCCTCAATGCACCCTTAATATACCTGACGACTGAATGAGCGGCCAAAGAACCTCTCAGAGGCATAGGACCAAGACAAGACCAGCAATCTGAATCCTCAGAGAGCCAGTGTCCAAACCCTTTTCCAGCCCATCCTGAAGGAATGCTAGAATCAATGGAACTGAAAGCAAGGACAGATCCTCATTCCTCTGGATGCACCAAGATTGATAACATCTCCAAGCCTTAGCATAGGCTGCCACAGTTGACTTTTTACTGCATAAGAGAGTAGCTATCACATCCAAAGAGAAGCTTCTGCGGACTAAGACCTCAAGAGCTAGGGCGTAAGACCAAAATAGTCCAGATCCTGGAGCTCAATTGGGCCCTGCATAAAGCGATGAGTATGACAGGGAAGCCAAAGCCCCTGATTCAGCTGTAAGCAAACTAGGTCATAGAAACATAGAAAAAAGACGGCAGATAAGAGCCGCGGCCCATCTAGTCTGCCCACCCTAATGACCCTCCCCTATTTAACTCTGTGCAGAGATCCCACGTGACGATCCCATTTCTTCTTAAAATCAGGCACGCTGCTTGCTTCGATCACCTGAAGTGGAAATTTATTCCAGCGATCAACCACTCTTTCAGTGAGAAAGTATTTCCTGGTGTCGCCGTGCAATTTCCCGCCCCTGATTTTACATGGATGTCCTCTTGTCGCCGTCGGACCTTTGAAAAAGAAGATGATATCTTCTTCTACCTCGATACGGCCCGTGAGGTATTTGAACGTCTCGATCATGTCTCCCCTCTCTCTGCGTTCCTCGAGTATAGCCGTAATTTATCCAGCCGTTCCTCGTACGGGAGATCCTTGAGTCCCGAGACCATCCAGGTGGCCATTTGCTGGACTGACTCAAGCCTCAGTACATCTTTGCGGTAATGAGGCCTCCAGAATTGTATGCAGTATTCCAGATGGGGCCTCACCGTGGATCTATATAACGGCATAATGACTTCAGGCTTACGGCTGACGAAACTCCTACGTATACATCCTATGATCTGCCTAGCCGTAGATGAAGCCCGCTCCACTTGATTGACAGTCTTCATGTCTTCACTGATGATAACCCCTAAGTCCCGTTCTGCAACAGTCCTTGCTAGGATCTCGCCATTTAGGGTGTAAGTCTCGCATGGATTTTGACTGCCAAGGTGCATGACTTTGCACTTCTTGGCATTGAAACTCAGTTGCCAGTTCCTGGACCATTGCTCCAATAGGAGTAGGTCATGTTTCATATTGTCCGTTGTGCTCTTGCTTGTTATATTACATAGTTTGGCGTCATCGGCGAATAACGTTATTTTACCTCGAAGCCCCTCAGCCAAGTCCCTTATAAAGATATTGAAAAGGATCGGGCCTAAGACCGAGTCCTGTGGCACTCCACTGATCACTGCCGTCGATACGGAGGGGGTGCCGTTCACCACCACCCTCTGAAGCCTACCACCAAGCCAGTCTCCAACCCATTTTGTCAAAGTGTCACCTAATCCTATAGAACTCATTTTGCACAACAACCTGCGGTGTGGGACACTATCAAATGCTTTGCTGAAGTCCAAGTATACAATGTCCAAGGACTCTCCAACATCGAGCTTCCCCGTCACCCAGTCAAAGAAGCTGATCAAGTTGGATTGGCAGGATTTCCCCTTGGTAAATCCATGTTGACGGGGATCCCGTAGATTCTCCACATCCAGGATCTTATCTAATTGGTGTTTGATTAGAGTTCCATTAGTTTACTCACTATTGATGTGAGACTCACCGGTCTGTAGTTCTCAGCCTCTGTCCTGCAACTTTTTTTGTGGAGTGGAATGACGTTAGCCGTTTTCCAGTCCAACGGGACTCTACCTGTACTAAGGGAGAGATTGAAGAGCGCGGATAGTGGTTCCGCCAGGACGTCCCTTAACTCCCTGAGCACCCTGGGGTGTAGGTTGTCTGGCCCCATTGCTTTGTTAACCTTGAGTTTTGATAGCTCACAGTAGACACTGCTTGTTGTAAACTTGAAATTACTAAACGGGTCTACTGAGCCATCCTTTTTCTGTAGCTGAGGGCCGGAACCCGGCACCTCGCGGGTGAAGACCGAACAGAAGTATTCGTTTAACAATTCAGCTTTTTCCAAGTCTGCTTCTACATAGTTCCCGTCTGGTTTCCTAAGGCGTACTATCCCGCTTGTGCTGCGGTTTCTGTCGCTAATATACCTGAAGAAGGATTTATCGCCCTTCTTGATGTTCTTTGCTAAAGTTTCCTCCATTCGGAATTTGGCCTCTCTAACTGCTGTTTTGACGGCTCTTGCCCTAGTCAAATAGACTTCTCTAGAGTCCTGAGATCCTGTATATTTGTAGGAGATGAACGCTTTTTTCTTCTCGGCATACCACAGCCATCTCAGCCAGTCAGGCGCCACGAGAATCACCCGACCTCTATGCGCCTTGATCCGTCTCAACAGACAGCCTATTATGGGCCACAGAGGGAAGACAAAGTTGACCCGCCAGTGGCCAGGTCTGCACCAGCACATCTAAGCCTTTGCTTCCTGGCTTGCGACGATGGCTGAAGAACTGATCTGCTTTTATTTTTTTTGCCAGAGACACCATGAGGTTGATTGCTGGCCAACCCCACTGTTCTGCTATGCATCTGAAGGCTCTCTTGGGACAGGGACCATTCGACAACAGTACTATGGAGGTTCCTCTGGTCAGTGATCCTATCAGTCAGCCAAACAGCAGTTTGGTGGATCCTGGCATCCACAGTCTATGGGAAGCCACGCTGCAGCTACCCTGCAGTTCTGATGTCAGGCCCTTGGCTGCTCCTCCGCAAAGCAGAGATGGCTTTCGGCCTTCCTGGAAGAATGGATGGTTATCACCTCTGATTGCTGGGTCCTGGAATTCTTTGGGACAACTACAAACTCAAGTTTTAGTGGCACCTTTCAGAGCTTTCTGGACTTCCCGGCGGGAAGACCAGACAAGGTCCAAAGGTTGTTGGACATTGCAGCCATAGAACCCATCCCAGAGCCTGACTCAGGCTCTAGCAGATACTTGGTATGCTTCAACATGCGAAAGAGAGGCTCTGAAGACTGGAGGCCAATCCTGGACCTCAAAGTGGTCAATGCTGCCTTCAAGGTCCTTGCTTATAGATGGAAATGGTGCGGTCTATGATTGTCTCAGTGACTCCTGGGGAATTCTTGGCATCCCTGGACTTGACAGAGGCCTATCTTCATATCCCCATTTTTCCAGATCAGAGGAAATATCTGAGGTTCCATGTTCTGCAGCAGCACTTCCAATTTGTGGCCTTGCCCTTCGGGTTGGCAATGATGCCCAGGACATTCACCAAAACAATAGTAGTAGTAGTGGCAGCCCACTTATGGAAACTCACAATTCAAGTCCATCCGTACCTGGACTGGCTAATCAGAGCCCAATCGGAGACTTAGGTGTCAGGCAGTTTGCCAGGTCGTTCAGCTGCTTTAATGCCAAGGCTGGGTGATCAGTTTTCAAAAGAGCCAGTTTGTTCCAACACAGGTCTTAGACTAACTGGGGTCTGCTTTGCCACAGGGCGAAAAAAGGTCTTTCTGTCCGACTCGTGCCAAGAGAAGCTTCATCAGCTAATAAAAGCCTTCCTGGAGACTCTGGCTCCAATAGCCTGGCAGTACCTGCAGGTCCTGGGATCCATAGTTGTGACCACAGATGTGGCTCACTGGGCGAAGGCCCACCTGTGCCAATTGCAGGATGCGCTTATTTCCCGCTAGTGTCTGCAGAGGAATCTGTTGCATGCCCTGCTCCCTTGGATGGTGGAGGTTCTGAACGGACTGGCCTGGTGGTTGAATTCTCCATCTCTGTCCTGGGATCATCCCCTCTGGGTCCCCGCCTAGGTGATCCTGACGATGGATGCCAGCCTGCATGGCTGGTGGGCTCTTTACTTGACCAGTCCAGTTCAGGGCTTGTGATCCCTGTCCAAGAGGAAGTGGTCAATAAATCACCTGGAGTGTTAGGTGATTCGGTTGGCCTCCTGCACTTCGAGCGCGTTCTCCAGAATCAGATGGTGCGTATCTTCTTGGACAATGTCACAGTAGTGGCCTATGTCAATCATCAAGGAGGCACCAGGAGTTTGTCCCTGTGCTTGGAAGCCCAGCCAGGCCCTGTATGATCATTGTACGCATTCTTAACTTTGCTCATAACACTGCTATCCTAAGGGTACTGCACGCTGGTCCGACATTGCATTATGAGAACCACTGAATAATCTGCTTTCAAGATTATTCAAGCAGGGTGGCACAACAGCGGCGCACATTTTCTCCAATTTGCAATAAATTGTTTGCGTGCCAAGATCTGCTTTGCACTGGCCTACCCAGCTAAGTTGCGAATTACTCACAATGGTACCACTACTGTTTATGACTGCAACAGCGTGAAAAGCCTTTATTGCTTTTTTACCTGAGCCGGGGATAGAAGCGTCTACTTCTACTGCTAAAGTTGAGTTCCCCGGAGTGGGGTGCTTCTTTCCTGTTTTCTCAACCAGGACGTCAGGTAGACCATGGCTTTCTGAAGACCTCATAGTTATGTTGGCTCTATGGTCCCCACATAGGGGCTGGTTGGTTTGTTTCCACTTGAGGTAAATTGTAAGTCTGGATGTTTGGGGGGGGGGGAGGCAGATGATGGGGGCTGTTTTGCTGTTCAACTTGACTTGTTTGTACATATTGATTAGTGTGTGAGATGTTTGATGTGGTTGGATTGGATGAGGTTCCCTGCTATTTCCCTCACAATTATTTTGAGCTATTTTAACTGAGGGATCCAATGGGGGGGGGGTGCGGACTCATTTGGAGTTAGTTGACGTGTGTGTAGGGGCTGGGATGGGGCTCATCTGAGTAGGTTCCCCACCATCTCTGTCCTCCTTTAGTTTGCTTGGACCTTGTTTATGTGAGAGCGGGCACGAGGTGATCGGGATGTATGACTGTGTGGGACGGGAGGGAGTGGTGAAAGTGGTGCAGCTGTTCTATGAAGTGAGTTAGTGATGATTATATCAGGTATTTTAGGGGAATGTGTGGAAACTTTGATGTGTGTAGTAGTGGACTGGCTGGATGTTGTTGCTTGGGTGGGGAGAGGTGGGTAATGATGGATTGCTCAGGTGGATGGGCGTCAATATGTGACGCCCATAATAATATAGCACTGCTATAATAATATAGCACCGCTATAATAATAATAATAACTTTATTTTTGTATACTGCAATACCAGAAGCAGTACAGAGCGGTTTACAGAGGAAGAGACTCTACACAGACAGCGATGTTACAGAGATTATTGTCAATTACATTGGTAGAGTAGTCGGATATGCAATAAGTATATCAGAGAAAAACAAGGCAGGGAGGAGTCAGAGAAATTTGTCAAAGAGATAGGTTTTGATTGATTTCTTGAAGGCTTGGTAGGAGGGTGTGTTAGAAATGAGGATGGTTAGACATTTGTTCCATTTGCCAGCTTAGAATAACAGTGTTCTATCAAGAAATCTCTTGTAGATACAGTCCTTTATGGAGGGGAAAGCAAATAGGTAGGTATTACGTGTGCGGGAGGTGCCTGGAAATACAAAATGGTGCGATAGGTAGATCGGGGATGAACCCGTTATGGTTTTGAAGCACAGGCAGGCAAACTTGAAGATGACCCTTGCCTCCATTGGCAACCAGTGAAGTTTTCTGTAGAACGGGCTTACATGGTCCGTCTTTTTGAGATAGGGGCTGTGGTGAAGTCTTGGGGATTTGTGGTTGAGTTGGGAGGGCACAGGGGGATAGATCAGGTGGATAGAAGGTTTGGGGTGACCAGTGGGTTAGGGGAGGGGTGGGATGGGATGGGATGGCTTGGTTGAAGTGGGCTAAACGGAGGGGGAAGAAGGCAGGGGGGGAGGGGGGGATCTTGGTGATACTACTGCTGCTACAGCTTTTAATGAGAGATATCTATACATTGTAGTTGGGGGAGGAGGTTTAATGGAGGGAGTGCTCAGATCTTAATCTGTTTTGTACAATCCTCTAGGCTGCTTCGAAGCTTCCCCTGCCAGCTCTGTGCATGTGAGTTGCTCTCGCAGCGATTCATCGGCGGGATTGGATGGGGATTACTACAAACCTCCGCTCAAATAATCTGCATGCAAACTTGTTTGAGCATCATTCGCTCTTTGGAATCAGTCAAAAATCAGACCGCAGCAGACCCACACGATCTTACCGACCCTGCTTAGTTCAACTACTATGGTATTACTACTACACTTTTCTATCTAGGCCATTGTCAGGTTAAAAAGGAGTTTGGAGTAGTGGCTAAGTATGTAATAGTATTAAGAATAAGTTTGGATGGAGTGTGATCCAGTTCTCAGCTTGGAGGAAGGGAAGAAGGGAAAGTTCTAAGGGGCACAAAGTTCCTGGGGTCAACTACTGAGGAAATGTGGGGTTGTGGAGTAGGTGGGGTAATAGCAATGTTTCCAGCTTGGTTTTTTAAAATAAACGTTATAAAGCACTACAGTGTTACTGCTATTGTTTATGGGGGGGGGGGTGTTTACAATAAAAGAGAGCTAGAGTAAAAAAAAAAATAAAAAATAAATCATAATTATTACTCACACATGAATCAGCCAAAATAATTCCACAAAATAATTTTTGGACTTGTATTAGCGATCTTCTAAATACTGCTCTGTAAATCAACAGTGCACCATGAAAACCCATCCTCAGCTTAACACAAAGAGACTGAAGAGGCCCAGCCAATACCTGCTGCTGCTGCATTCCCAATGGCCTGCAGGGTAGAGCACCCACTGCCAGATTTCCTACTGTTATTATCCAAGCTTTGGCTTTCAATCTTCTGCTCTACTCTTGTTAGATCTTTCAACACTTCCTGGTAACGCTCCATAAAGGGCAATTCGCCATAGCAGACAGAGGATTCCAGATTGAACATTAAGGCCACCTATAAGATTTAACATTGCAATTAGTTTATAAGTGAAGTTGAAATTCTTGGTTAACACACTATACAGGACAGCAACATTTTGGAGCAATAGTAAGGGGAGAAAATTTATCAACAAGGTTTTAGTTGCTACATTTGAAATCTGAAAGACTAGTAAAGAAGATACAGAAAGGAAATTAGTATATTAGCATAGAGCTTAGATAGCTAACAGCAGCAGTCATATCATATCACAAATTTCTGCACTCTTAATAATTCTTCTTAAGCTAGGCCTACATTATGTACTACTGAACCTTTTTCTTCTATACATTATTAATGCCACCATTCACAATATGTGCCAGCTACTCTATACAAAGAAGTTCACTTAAAGGAGAAGTCTCTTGCTTCTGAAACTCTCTAAACATCTCTTGGAAAGTTACATAATTATACAGTACTGTCAAAATTGCTATCGAAACTTCTATACCGTTACTAATAACTGGGAAGACAATTCAGAGCGGTTTTCATGAGCTTCTGTAATGGTGCTACAATACAGAATTAGCGTTTTTTGAGATGGTTTTCAAAACAGACACATTTATACCATAATCAATCATTCTATGTATATGTACACATTTATACCATATAGTCAATCATCCTACGTATATACACATATAATACTAGTATCATGCACTATGTTCCTGCTAAATCCTACTTATTTACACACATAATACCTGTATCGTGTTCTATGTTGTGTTCCTAATGTGGACTAGCCAGCTGTCTCCTCTATGCTGCTTTATTAGTTAGTCTGTAAAGAGAATGGTCTTTATCCCTTTCTTGAACTTTTCCGTGACCTTTTCTGATAGTCAAACCTCGGTTTGTGAGTAATGCGGTTTGCAAGTGTTTTGCAAGATGAGCAAAACACTCAGCAAACTTCTGTCTCGCAAACTGAGCGCCACCCCCAATAAATGAGCACTTATAGCTGCAGGCAGCGCTGCTTCAAGGAAATGCCTCTTCCGTCCGCCAGCCAGCCTTCCTCACCACATTGGAGAACCCCTGAGCTCACGTAGCCAAGCACCATCCCACATGCGCGTTACATATAATCGTGCACGTCAATCATCGAATTTGTGCATGTTTATACGCAACGTACATGTGGGACGGCGCTTGGTTCCCAACCCTGTCCTGGAGGACCCCCCAGGCCAGTCAGATTTTCAGGACAGCCCTAATGAATATGCATGGAGCAGATTTGCATGCCTGACACCTCCATTATATGCAGATCTCTCTCATGCATATTCATTAGGACTATCCAAAAATCCGACTGGCCTAGTGGTCCTCCAGGACAGGGTTGGGAACCACTGGTCTAAATAATCATTGACATATGGTATATCGAATGAAAAATAATCTTTGAAACTTGAAGCTAGCTAGCTAGAATACCAAGCTCATATATCCATCGTGAGGCATGACATCACTTCCTCCCCTTTGGTGATATTTTGAAGAACACAATCCAAGTCTGATTTCACATCTGTAATTAGCCAAAATTAACTTTTGATATGAATAAATCCCATAGAAAAATCCCACTGCTGATTGCTCAGTTACCTGATGTGCTTCAACAAAATTTTCTCTTAAGATACAGGAAATGAAGAGGGATTCAGGTGGTGATAGCATCATAGGAATGAGCAGGCTGTGCTGTGGTAGCTGTGTTCTGCATTCCTTCTCACTCTTTCCAGACAGAGTGCTGGCACTCCCCTCTAAAAACAACAACAAAAAAAAACAAACAAGGTACAAAAAGACCATTAACCCTTTCAAGACCATAAGGATCGTAGGCCAATTTTTGTGGTTTTGACGACATTTTTATGGTAAAAAGGGCTTGCAGATGCCAAAAAATTGATTTTTTTTGTGAAATATCATTATTTTTATTTAAAAAAATCACACTTCTGGCTTATGGACAGTGTGGCAAGTGAATCTTCTCGTCAATCTAGCAACAACGCTAATGAATGAATGTCGGAACCAGTTTGTTTACATAAAGGCAGTATCATATGGAATCCGTACATATCAAATTTAGAACTGTAGACTATCTCAATCAAAATGTATAGGATTTTAAAGTTATGGGACAAATATGTCCCTTGGTCCTGAAAGGGTTAACACTTACCCTAGGTTGACAATGTGCCATTAAAGATGCTCTGTTTGAAACAGTAATCCTTGCTTAATTTTGAGCATCCACTGTTCAGTCATGCAAGACAGCACATGCCCTACACAAGGAATCATCTCTCAGTGAGAGTGGCAATGGAATGGTTGACAATGGCACAAGCTTGGATATACCTTTGAGGAATTTAGAATGAAGACCTGATAGGCCATACTCATTCACCATTTGCTTTATAGTAAGTGTGTTTATAGTTTGATTTTTTTTGATTACTATTGTTCTTGAGTTTAATATTCTAATTGACAATGGCACAAAACAGATTATGAATGCCCATAAGACTGATTTGCTATGGGTGAGAAAAAAAATCTGTCGATCTCTCTCCACCCGATTCCCTGGGTGTTCATGAAGTTAGGATTTGGGCATACCGTAAATGCAAAGCTTAATTTTTAGTCTTGCATTAATTATTTGGTTGAAACTTCTTTCTGGCATCTTTGCCTTAGATATTTGTAACCTTATTTGTCTTCATATAATCTCAGGACTGTGGTCTACCTGGTTAGTGTAAAGCAACTGAACTATTGTAATACTCTCTTTAGGTATCCAAAATTACATCTTAAAAAATTATGGTATGTCCAAAAAATTATTGTTAACATGGTGAAGGATAAGGCTTCATGATCATTTTTCTCCTGTGTCTAGGTTTCACTGACTTCAGGCAGCATCCAAAATATCCTTCAAGATTGTGCCTTTAGTCCACAAAACAATTCATGGTGTATCTCCATTAAAGTCAAAATTTTTACAACATGAACTCTATTTTAAGAAAGCAAGCCTTACTTTCTAGCCCTTCAGCAATTTCACTTACAAATATATTGAACAAAATTTGCCCCAGCACTGATCCTCGAGGCACTCCACACATCCCACGCTCCCCCCTCAATTTAATGAGGCAAATTCTACTTTGTTTGTTTAGTCATAACTTTTATTTGATAGAGTGAATGTAGGACAAGAAGGGTACACACCTGTGACTGGTATGGTTCTTCAATTAGTCTTTGTACAAACAGGTGGTGAGTTATAGACTGCAATCTAGTTTCTTTTCTTTTATTTCATGATGAACATATGCCATCTAGTATTTTAAAGTAGCTGTTTTGGGGTTTTTTTTAACTTTATTTACATACATCAAATTTCAGTAAGCAGTCTTGAGGTGTAGTACATAAGTATTAAATAAAACAAACAAAAAAAAGCAATGTTAGTGTTCTGTTGCTTTTCTACCCATGCCATTTCGTAAGCCAGGAAACAGCTTCTCAGCTTAAGAATTTACAGTGCTATTAGCAGGTTATCTTTTGCTAGCACAAAAATTGCAAAGGGAGGGGAGGGAGACTGTCTTCTGTACCTGATGTGCTGGTGCTTAATTCACCACTTGTGTTTTCCATCAATATTTGCTGTGTTCCCTCTTGACAGTCTGTGGTATAAAGAAAAAAAAAAGTTAGTACTGTAGATCTGTGTGACAAAAATAGTCATCATAGAAAATATAGTAGCTCAACATACACTTTCATGAAAGTTTAACCACACACTGAAACTTTATAAATAGTAAAAGAGTAACTGTGGGAAAGTACCTTTTCAATCACATTACCTGGAAATTCACAGCAACAAAGATGGCAACATTAGTGATACCTCTCAATAAAATCTGGAGGGAGAAGCTGCTTGGAGTTGCTGCAAGTGCCTGCTCCAAGAAAGGGAACTGGAAGGAAAAGGAAGCAAGGACAATGTATGAACAGCAGTTTCTCCAGGGTGAGAATGAGGATTTGGAAAGAAGAAAGGGGATAGATTCTGTACGAACTAAGGAAGTTCTTCTTCACCCAGAGATTGGTAGGAAATTGGAACACTCTTCCGGAGTCTGTCATAAGGGAAAACACCCTCCAGGGATTTCAAGACCAAGTTCGACAAGTTCCTGCTGAACCGGAATGTACGCAGATAGGGCTAATCTCAGGGCGCTGGTCTTTGACCTGTGGGCCGCCGCATGAGCGGACTGCTGGGCACGATGGACCACTGGTCTGACCCAGCAGCGGCAATTCTTATGTTCTTAACAGCAGTTTCTCCAGGGTGAGAATGAGGCTTTGGAAAGAAGACAGGAAGCACAATGGATTGATTCAGATGAAATTCCATGGCTACCTTGGGAAGGAATTTAGGATGAGCTCTGAGAACCACCTTGTCATGATGAAACACTGTAAAAGGTGGATCACAAACAAGTGCTTGAAGTTCACTCACTCAACAAGCAGAAGTGACAGAGATCAAGAAGACCGCTTTCCAAGTGAGAAACTTAAGATGAGTAGATGCCAGAGGTTCAAAAGGTGGCTTCATCAGACTGGTGAGAAGTATATTAAGATTCCAGATAACTGAAGGTTGTTTTAGTGGAGGTATCGAGTTCAAGAGTCCTTTCATAAACGGGAAACAAGCGGATGAGTAGCCAGAGGTTTATTGTTGAAAGGAGCATAGTAAGCACTAATAGCACTGAGGTGAACTCTAACCGAAGTGGTCTTAAGTCCAGAGTTGCATAAATGGAGAAGGTAGTCCAATACTGAAGGAATGCAAGATGTGTAAGAAGTCAGGTGATAGAGATTACACCACAAAGTGAAGCGTGTCCATTTGAGTTGATAGCAGTGCTGAGTAGAAGGCTTTCTGGAAACAGCTATAATGGCTTGAACTGGGTCAGAAAGATTGAAATCTACTGAAGTCAGGTCGAGAGGTACCAAGCTGTTAGGTGCAGAGACTGCAGATTGTATAATAGAAGTAAAAGAGATTCTTGACTGAGTGAGTAGAGATGGAAAGATCTGTAATGGATTTGGATCTTTGATAGTCAGTTGAAGTAGAAGGGAAAACCAAGGTTGTCTGGGCCACCGAGGAGCTATCAGGATCAAGGTGGCTGGCTGTTGTTTGAGTTTGACTAATGTCTTCAGGATCAGAGGAATTGGTAGAAAAGCATATAGGAACTGATGTGATCAATCCAAAAGAAATGCATCAACCTCAAGAAAATGAAGAGAGAGTACTGTTTAGAGAAGAATTGAGACAACTTGTGATTGTGGGGAAACGCAAACATGTCTATCTGAGGAGTCTCCCAAAGTGAGATTTGGCATAAGACTTTGGAGTTGATTCCATTCGTGCGGCTTTAGAAATCTGCTGAGCTTATTAGCTAGAGCAGACATGAGATCTATTTGCATGCACTGCTTCAATGCATATTCATTGGGGAAATCCTGAAAACCCGACTAGATTCCGGCCGAGGACCAGAGTTACCCATTTCTGGGCTAGAGCATTCTGTTTCCCTTGTACATATATGGCTTTGAGAAATAAGTTTCAAGGAATTGCCCAGTTCTAAATGTGCTCGGCTTCTTGACACAGAGGAAGAGAGCCTGTTCCTCCATGCTTGTTGATGTAGTACATGGCTACTTGGTTGTCTGTGCAAACAAGGAGAACCTGATGGGAGAGATTATCTTGAAACACATTTTTAGTGCTTTGCTAATTTCCCACAACTCTTAACACAGGGATCTCAAAGTCCCTCCTTGAGGGCTGCAATCCAGTCGGGTTTTCAGGATTTCCCCAATGAATATACATTGAAAGCAGTGCATGCACATAGATCTCATACATATTCATTGGAGAAATCCTGAAAACCCGACTGGATTGCGGCCCTCAAGGAGGGACTTTGAGACCCTTGTCTTAACAGGTTGATGTGGAATGTCTTCTCTTGAGCAGACCACAGGCCCTGAATCCTGAGACCATTTACATGAGCTCCCCAAGCATACATGGACACGTCCAGAGTTTTTGTGATGTGGAGGGATGTAAAATAGCAATCCTCTGGAGAGATTTGTTGGATTCAACCACTACTGGAGAGATTGATGAAGAGGTAAGGGATAAAGAATTCATGGCCTGAGACACTGAGCTGATCTGAGATAAAGTTGAGTGACTAACTGTGGATTAGACGCATCAATTGGCTTGCTGAGATGTATTGCAGAGTGGACACATGATTCCAAAGTTAAAGTAAGGTGTTTTATCTTTAGTAGAAAATCTCGTAGAAGAGTGGTATTGAGTACGACTCATATGAACTCCAACACTTCAGAGGGTTGAAGATGAGACTTTGGAAAGCTGACCTCAAACCCTAAAAGCTGGAGAAAAGCTATGGTCACTTGTGTTGCTCAGTGCACTGCTTGATATGATGCAGCTTTCATCAACCAATCCTCCAGATACAGAAACACACCTGTGAATACAGAGGGTTGCTGCTACCACCATCAGGCACTTTGTGAATACTCTTGGAGAGGAAGCAAGGCTAAATGGTAGAACTTTGTACTGGAAATGCTGATCCACACAAAAATGAAGAAACTTTCTGTGTTCAGGGTGTAAGGATATGCGCAACCTAAGACACATACACAAATTTTTGAAGAGCCACAATTTCATCTCCTAGTATAGTCCCCAATCTTGGGAATACTAGATTGTTGCAACATCTTGAACCTACCATGTCACGCATCAATGACAAAACTGTTTCAAACTATACAAAATACATCACTAAAATTAATATTTTCTATAACACCAGCCTACCTAAAAACAAACTGGTTCCCAGTAAATGGTTGAATCTTGTTCAAATTCTATTGTCTGTTGTTTAAAGTACTATAGGGATGCCACAATTTACCTGAATAGCAGCCTGGCACTTAAAGAAGCAAAAGGCCTTGGGGAAACATGAATCCCTTTATTTACCCCTCAAAAAAAAAAAAAAATCAAAAAGGCTAAAAGAGTTAGAAGGCCTACTGTCATTCCAAGCAGCAAAACTAGACAAAGATGTTGTCAGAATCTTAGGTGCCATACCAGATTCTAGAATCTTCTGGAAAGGAATCAAAACAATGTTATTTAGGAAATATGTCTTGTTTTGCTAATACAAGGGTAGATGTAAATTGCTTGTTTACAAAAATACTAGGAGTAGGGGGCATGCCATGAAGCTACTAAGTAGCAGATTTAAAACAAACCAGAGAAAATATTTCTTCATACAACATATAATTAAACTCTGGAATTTGTTGCTGGAGAATGTGGTGAAATCAGTTAGCTTAGAAAGGTTTAAACAAAAGGTTTGGCTAATTTCCCAAAAGAGATGTCCATAGGTCATTATGGAGATGGCTTAGAGAATTGCACTGCTTATTCATAGGATAAGCAGCATAAAATCCATTTTACTACTTGGGATCTAGCTAGATATTTGGGACCTGGGTTGGCCACTGTTGGAAACAGGATACTGGATTTGATGGATGTTTGGTCTGCTCCAGTATGGCAATTCTTTGGTTTTTAATTACTCTCCAGCATATTTCTGGAATTATTTAAAGGATGCACACCGCTCATGTTTTACTATTTAGAATCTAGCTAAGTACTTGGGACCTGGATTGGCCATTGTTGGAAACAGGATACTGAGCTTGATCAACCTTCGGTCCAGAATGGCAAGTCTTATGTTCTTAAGAACCATACTGAATATGCAATTAGTGGCATCAGGGAAGTACTGAGTATGCTACTGTTGGTTCAAGATGGAGATGAGTGACTTTGGAACACGCTTAGTTAGCTGTGCCATGTACTACTATGCTCCATCCCAGTCCAAATGCAGAAATTAAGAATCAAGAGGAAAATCATAAAGAAATATATAACTAGACTTGAGATTGAGGAGACCATGAAAAAAGCCTATTTCAACACTGACCTATTTTGTCCTTTGGTGTCCGACTTCGCTTCCTAAGGTTTGAGCGTTTGTTTGTTCGAGGGAGCAATCTCCTGGCAGAAGCAAGCTTCTCTTCTGAAACAGCAAGACAATATTAGTCTCATATTCTCTCTACATAAATAGTACATGTACCTAACCATATTCTAAATCCATAGTTCTCAATCTTTTTTCTGTTTTGATATACCTGAGATTATATTCATACATGTGACACAATGAACACTAAAATTCACAGCTGAACAAAAATAAAATCCTAAATATTTCACAACAGTGATGCAAGAGAAATACAAAATATTCTTAAACAAAGTTTATTTTTTAATAAACTGTTAAAGTGATTAAATTTTATTTTTTCTTAAAGAAATACAGGCTGTATGATAATTGGGACTAATGTGTTGCATATAGCTTTCAATATGGGATTGGCTGGTAGGCAAATTCATACTAACTTACTGTCAACATCAATACATTTTTACCTCATGCAGCTATTGAGGTTTCCCTTACAGCTGGTTGTATAAAACAAATATATATTTAAATTCTGATTCACCTCAGTACCACTAACACAAAACTCCTCCACTGCCAGATACTGTAAAGTAACAAAACCCTACAAATGAACAGCTGATCTACCGTATTTCTAGTTGAGGCTGGTAGCAGTAGTTATAATTGGGATTATGTTTATGTTTATTAAAATTTGATATCCCACAGAAGCTTATAACCGTTCTCAGCGGCTAAATGTAAGATCATTTGCATACCATGCTTATAGAATTCTGGTACTTCAGCGCATGAATGTAAAATTCATGTGTGTAAGTGCTAAATACTATTCTATGAGCATACAAGTTGCATGGTGTGTAAAGCAAGGGGTGGCACACTGAGCAGGGAATGAATGTGCCAAGGATTTACACACATTATAGAATAGCTGCACTTACAAGATACATTTAGGCATGTGCATTTATGCCCGTTATTGACATATTATAAGTTGGTACACCTAAATGTTAGCATGAAGAAACCGACTTACACCAATATCCAATAACAGAACCTGAGCACCTAGATTCCATTATACATTTAGCACCAAGCACCGCTCCACATAGTCTCTCTACAATGTAGGAGGGGGTAGGATAATCTCGCTCTACAAGGTGTTACGGTAGGGGTGGGTAGGTTGGATTTTAGTGCTGTAGGTAAGTTTGGAGTAGGGAACAGGGGAGGGCATGGAGGGGGGATTGGGGGGGTCTGTTTTGGAATAAGGGAGTGGGAAGGTATCAGAGGGAGTTTATTTTAAATTTCTGGTGGTGTGTGGATCATGTCAAAGGAGAGGAAGATGAGACCCAATGTAGACCAAGGGGAGGGGGGCCTTCTAGACCACCTCAGACCTGATGTTAGGTTTCTGGTTCTATGACTTGTAGCAGACATTAGCACACAGCCCTGCATTGCCGTGGAGTAACTAATAAGTTTTTTTATCTACCATACATTTTAACATGCTATGTGCAGATATCTATTGTGGGAGTAAACCAGCCAGAAATCCTTTTGCATACAATGGCCATTATTGAGCAGATAAAGTGCTCGCTAATTGTGAACTGAAACTCACGGTAGCTTTCTGCAGCAGCCCCTAGATCCCATTGCACAAAATGGAACCTTCAGTAAAATAACAAGAGTTATTTGGTAATGCAGAATAATAACTAAAGCCTCAAATCAGACCACACAAAATAGCAGATGTAACTTCCAATGGACAAGTTATCTGTTCACAGTAGCAAGTATATTTTCAGTGACAAGATAAGTTGTGCCTTTGACATTATGTTGTCATGTCAGTGAAAACTGGCCTCCATATTTTCAATAGAAAAACTAGGAGATCATGACAAGATGGCTATATATTCACTCAAAACATATTAATCAGCTCCTCCAAGTTTTGTATATATCTATATACAAAATAGATAGACATTGCTTATGTGAGCACTCTATCAAACAAAATCACATTAGTGCAGAGTTTTTTTTGTAGGACTTCACAAGTAACACCTATTGGACCAAGGTAGCTGGAATGCTTTTCCACAGTATCTTATCATTAGTCCTGTTTTTTGGGGTTTTCTAAATTTAAAATATATATTAAAGTGCAAAGATGTGCTTAAAAATCTTAGTACAACACAGTTGTCTTTAGTATATTTGTCTTCAAGGTAGTCAAATAAATAGCTTTTCTCCAAACATACTTATTTACTTTAGTAAGCAAAAAACAGCTTTGGTCGCGTCGGGGAGGGAATGAAAAGGCCGACATGATCATGTTTCACCACTAGGGCTGTTTCAAGGCACACTCTCCCTAAGAGTAATAAAGAATATATATCAAACAAAGCTAAGACAGAAGAAAAAGTACAAATTAAACTTTAAAGTCCAATTCAGTGATTTAGGGAAACTCACCCTTTTTCTTTCTACTGCATATTAAAGGCTCAAACAGAATTTTGAAAATGGCCGCAGCGTTTTAAACCAGCTAAGCAATGCCGAGATCATGTGGTTTAAAGGGAAAATCAGAGGATCACATCAGCGTCATCCACTCAACTTCTTAGAAACATAGAAAATGACGGCAGAAAAGGGCCACGGTCCACCAAGTCTGCCCACTCTAATGACCCAGCCCCCTAACTTCTTCCCCCAAGAGATCTCACATGCCTATCCCATTTTCTCTTAAAATCTGGCACACTGCTGGCCTCAATCACCTGCAGTGGAAGTTCATTCCAATGATCAACCACCCTTTCAGTGAAGAAATACTTCCTGGTGTCGCCATGAAATTTCTCACCCCTGATTTTCAGCGGATGTCCTCTTGTGGCCGTGGGTCCTTTAAGGAAAAAGATATCATCTTCCACTTCGATACGGCCCGTGATAATAGAAATACGGTTCAACCGTGTTTAACTTTAAAATCCACAGTTCTTTATCGTTAAGATGATTTTGAATATTGCCACCCAACTACCCACTATCCACACAGTCTATAATGCGCCATTTAATGTCACTAAGAGCATGTCCTTTTTCCACCCAATGGGCAACAAGGGAGGCTTCTTCAGAATTGGTGTTGATCTTCAATTTGTGTTCCATTAGTCTGGTCTTAATGGTCCGACTACTTCTCCCAATATACACGAGCGCACAGGACAGACAATAGCATACACAATATTCTGAGATAGACAGGATCCAGGTGTATAGGTTTTAATACAGATGTTCATTTGAGGATCAGTCCAAGTAGGACCATTTATTAGATGTTCACACCACTGGCAAGCACCACATGCTTCAATGGATTCCAAATGCTTATCTAGTCTCTTTTTCTTCTTTATCAAGGTTTCTCCAATATTCCTACCTCTAGTGTATGCCGTTACCAGATGAATTTGAAAAAGACATTCATTAAGTTGTAATATCTCCCATTGGAGGTGTATGCTGGTATTGATTTGAAACGCTAGAGGAAAGAAGGGTATAATACAGGTAGTTTGTCTTCTTCCACTGGACGTTTATATTGGAGGAGAAGGGGATGTTGAGCATATCATGTTCTCAACCAAACAGATCTTACAATTCTCTTCGGATAGCCTCGATCAATAAAGCGTTGAAATAGCAGATGGGCCTGTTTAGAGAATTCAGTAGTACAAATTCTACGGATTCGAAGAAACTGTCTTAGCTTTGTCTGATATATATTCTTTATTACTCTTATGGGGGAGTGTGCATTGAAATAGTCCTAGTGGCAAAACATGATTGTGTCGGCCTATTCATTCTCTCCACTACGCAACCACAAAGCTGTTTTTTGCTTACTAAAGTAATTTAGTATGTTTTGAGAAAAGCTATTTATTTGACTACCTTGAAGACAACTAAATATACTAAAGACAACTGTGTTGTACTAAGAATTTTAAGCATGTCTTTGCACTTCAATATACAGTGGTGCCTCGCATAACGGACGCCTCGCACAGCGAACGCTGCGCACAACGAACTTTATGTCTTGATCCGTACAACGAACTTCGTTTCACACAACGAAGTCGCCCGAGCTGCATCCTTCCGCGCAGGCACTGCGCTTAACTGCCCTCTCTCCGCCTGGTTCCCTCTTGCCCCCCCCCCGACTCCCCGACACGATCGGGGCAAGAGGGAGCTCAAGCCCTCTTGCCCCCCCGACTCCCCGACACGATCGGGGCAAGAGGGAGCTCAAGCCCTCTTGCCCCCCCGACTCCCCGACACGATCGGGGCAAAAGGGAGCCCAAGCCCTCTTGCCCCGCCGATTCCCCGACACGATCGGGGCAAAAGGGAGCCCAAGCCCTCTTGCCCCGCCGATTCCCCAACTCCCCGACAATATCGGGCCAGGAGGGAGCCCAAGTCCTCCTGGCCACGGCGACCCCCTAACCCCACCCTGCACTACATTACGGGCAGGAGGGATCCCAGGCCCTCCTGCCCTCGACGCAAACCCCCCCTCCCCCCAACGACCGCCCCCCCCAAGAACCTCCGACCGACCCCCAGCCGACCCGCGACCCCCCTGGCCGACACCCCCAACCCCCTTCCCCGTACCTTTCTGTAGTTGGCCGGACAGACGGGAGCCAAACCCGCCTGTCCGGCAGGCAGCCATCGACGGAATGAGGCCGGATTGGCCCATCCGTCCCAAAGCTCCGCCTACTGGTGGGGCCTAAGGCGCCTGGGCCAATCAGAATAGGCCCGGGAGCCTTAGGTCCCTCCTGGGGGCGGGGCCTGAGGCACATGGGCCCAACCCGACCATGTGCCTCAGGCCCTGCCCCCAGGAGGGACCTAAGGCTCCCGGGCCTATTCTGATTGGCCCAGGCGCCTTAGGCCCCACCAGTAGGCGGAGCTTTGGGACGGATGGGCCAATCCGGCCTCATTCCGTCGATGGCTGCCTGCCGGACAGGCGGGTTTGGCTCCCGTCTGTCCGGCCAACTACAGAAAGGTACGGGGAAGGGGGTTGGGGGTGTCGTGGGGGTCGGCCAGGGGGGTCGCGGGTCGGCTGGGGGTCGGTCGGAGGTTCTTGGGGGGGGGCGGTCGTTGGGGGGAGGGGGGGTTTGCGTCGAGGGCAGGAGGGCCTGGGATCCCTCCTGCCCGTAATGTAGTGCAGGGTGGGGTTAGGGGGTCGCCGTGGCCAGGAGGACTTGGGCTCCCTCCTGGCCCGATATTGTCGGGGAGTTGGGGAATCGGCGGGGCAAGAGGGCTTGGGCTCCCTTTTGCCCCGATCGTGTCGGGGAGTCGGGGGGGCAAGAGGGCTTGAGCTCCCTCTTGCCCCGATCGTGTCGGGGAGTCGGGGGGGGCAAGAGGGCTTGAGCTCCCTCTTGCCCCGATCGTGTCGGGGAGTCGGGGGGGCAAGAGGGCTTGAGCTCCCTCTTGCCCCGATCGTGTCGGGGGTGCCAGGGACTAAACGGAGTCACCCACCGTACCACCCGATTCGGGTAAGCGCAGGTATCGGTGGGTGGCTTATTTGCGGGGGGGTGCCTTATTTTACATTTTTTTCTAAAAAGGGGGGGCTGTCTTATTTGATGGCCCTGCCTTATCATCGGGGAAACACGGTAGAAAAAAAAAAAAAATGAACAGTTAAGTCCCAGTTTTTGCCGCTGAGACTCTGCCCTCTCACTGTAAAATTAGACTCTACTTAGTCTGTCTTTAAATTTAAAAAATGTGTGTTGTTTTAAAAAACAATTATGTTTTTAGATGTATCTAAATAAAAATAATAACCAAAAATTTATCTTTTTTATGTCATCTTAGCATATTTTATGCTGCAGAACGAATTATTTTTTTTTACATGTATTCCTATGGGAAAACGCGTTTCACATAACGAACGTTTCACATAACAAACTTGCTCCTGGAACCAATTAAGTTCGTTGTGTGAGGCACCACTGTATATTTTAAATTAAAAAAAAAAAACCAAAAAAAACAGGACTAACGATAAGACACTGTGGAACAGCATTCCAGCTACCTTGGTTCAATAGGTGTTACTTCTGAAGTCCTACCTAAAAACTCTGCACTAATGTGATTTTGTTTGATAAAGTATTCACATAAGCAATGTCTATCTATTTCTTATGTATTATGCTTATTTAGATCTTTATTTCAAATTCAAGTGCTTTTAGTCCTATATATCTATATACATACACACACTCACAAACACACATTACCACCAGGGTGCCATTTTGATTCCAGTGACCAATGGAACAGGAGCAGCTGGGGATGACTTTTGTCCCCTCACTAAGACACTAGTAAGAGCCAGGGTTGAGATCAGAAGGTGAATCTTAACTATCAGGGAAGGGAAATTGCAGGTGGTGGATGGATCATCATAATTTGCAGCATTTAAATAATTCCAACAGAGAAGTTTTTCCTTAATTATTAAGTTAATAATATTTTAAAAGGTGATACTGGAATTTCAGGTAGAATGCACAGGTTAGTTTATTGGGATTTTATTAACCGCCTTTATGAGTGATTCATCCAGTAATTGCCAGAGTTTGCAAAAGCCCAAATACATAGAACAGTTCTGCTTTAAGAATACAGTGGTGCCTCACACAACGAACTTAATTCGTTCCAGGAGCAAGTTTGTTATGCGAAAAGTTCGTTATGTGAAACGCGTTTTCCCATAACAATACATGTTAAAAAAAATAATTCGTTCTGCAGCATAAAATATGCTAAGATGACATAAAAAAAGATAAATTTGTCAAAATGGTGAAAATGGTGGTCTTGCTGAGGCCAAACTCTTTGACGAGGTCACACTGTTTTACCCCACATTCACTCTTTCTAATTATTTCCCGTTTCATTTCAACAGAAATCACCTTCCTGCTTTTTTTAGAAGCCATGATATATAAAAAATATTGAGTTTATCTTAAAAGGACGACTGTATACAGTGAGAGAGGGCAGTTAAGCGCAGTGACTAACGACTGCCTGCAGTGCCTGCGCGGAAGGATGCAATACATCGGCAGCTCGGGCGACTTCGTTGTGTGAAACGAAGTTCGTTGTGTGAAACGAAGTTCGTTGTGTGAAGTTCGTTGTCTGAAACGAAGTTCGTTGTGTGAATCAAGACATGAAGTTCGTTGTGTGCAGCGTTCGTTGTGCGAGGCGTTCGTTATGTGAGGCACCACTGTATAGCTTTGAATTGCTACAAACTAGGTACCATCACTCATAATGGCTCCATAGAAATCATCTTCCTATACTCAGTATATATAGAGAGAGGAAAACCTCACTTAGCAAATATCAACCTAAACACCTTCACCTGTTTTGAAGGTGTTTAGGTTGACCATAGAGATCAGACACAATGTATGGCGAGTATGAATCTCTGAAGTGAAAGTACTTAATGGCTTATCACAATGCAAACAGATATCACAATGCAAACAAACTCACAACAATGAGCAGCAGATGCCAACTTCAGTACAATCTCACCTGCACCCAGATTACTCATTACCACTTTGTATCTCCATTGGGCTTCAGATATGATTTTTGAGAACTGAAGTACTCGGGTCGTGAAATTCTCTCTGCTAACCGAAGAATGCAAGCAGTCCAAGAGCTGCAGCTCTTCCTGGGATACCTTACTTGAATCCCAAGGCACACAGCCCTTGATTTCTTCCAAGTGAGCTGTGAGCAGTTCTAGAAAAGCATCAATGGCTATTTCATCTATCAAAAAGCCAGTTGCACTGCTGGTGAAGTGTTTCAGATCAAGGTAGTCCTGCCTATAGGACTCAGGGATGTTTTCTTCAAGCTCTTTTGAAACTGAAAGACTTGGGTTTTCAGGGTCAGTTAAGAACAAGTCAGAAAAGTCTGCTCTGTTTGTCACGGTTCTACGCAGAGGGCTTCCTGAGGGCGAGGACAACATCTGTCTGTCGATCATGTCAGTACTGCTGTCCAAACTCTTTACTTCATCACTCTTTTTCTCTAGGTCATTCTCATCCTCCTCAACAGCATAGTCCTCAGGATGTGTGGTCTCGGCAGAGAGATCATCAAAGGAAATAAAGAGCAAGGAAAAGATATTCTCCAAAAGCTCCAAGTGCAACCACATGGGAATCGTATGTAGAAAATGCTGGCATTTGGCCAAATAGTGCTTAAAGAGAGAAGAATAATCTGCATACAAAATAATAAACATACAAAAATGAATATGGGGAAGAATAGTTTCTACCTGTAAATATAATTAACTCTGCCCACTCACAGAGATCCTAGACCTTAATGTGTACTCTTACTGCTCCCAATTTTACCTCGATTGATACTCTATTTTCATGTATCTAAATCTAGAAACTAAAAAAAGAGGCTTTTTTGGTGATAGGGCCATCTCTGTGATAAAATTCCCGATAGGATGTCTAGGAAGAATACACCATTTAACTATTCCTACAGTAAGGACTTATATGTATTACAAACTTAGGAGTCACAATTGATATACAATTGACTGACCTCCTCAGATTTAAATAGTGGGGTCTCTCAGTTATATATCGCAAACTGTGTGCTGTGGCACACTAGTGTGTCTCCTGAGATTTCAGATATGCTGCGACACACTGGGGAGGAGGAGAGGCGCTGGTGCCAGCTGACTGCCTACAGGACGTGCCTTTCACAACGAGAGGCACATTCTGTACACAATCAGCCAGCGACAGCACCTCTCCTCTGCTGGCACACACCTCCTAATAGCAGCTCAGGGCCTTCACGTATTCACGGACGTCGACGTGATGACATCAAGTATGAACTTGACATCATCATGGCTACGTCTGTGCACTTCCAGATACCTCGAGCCTTAGCCACTACTTTTTGTGTGCCACGGCTCAACAAAGTTTACGGGACACTGATCTAGATGAAATTTGGCTTCAATTATTCATTCTTCAGCACCAGATACTCTGGACTAGCATAATGATTAATATTAAGAAGTTAAAATTATTACAATATACTACAGTATATTGACTGGGAGTTAAAAAAAAAAAGATTAGGTTCTTACCTTGCTAATATCTTTTCTAATAGATGGGTGTATCATTCTGGACAAGCGAGTTATATCCCAGTGCCTGCAAGCCTGGCAGAAGGAATCCACTCCAACATTTGGATTCATCCTACTTCATAGAGTGTTCTGCTACCCTTACAGTTATTTCCAAAACAGACAATAGCCCTTCTAGAAACAGATGTGAAATAGGGTATGGGGAAACTACTTGAGGAATAAATCTGTTCTGAACTGAAATTATAACAAACATGTTAACAATGAACATTCAAAACAGTGCAACAAACCTGCTAAACAGAAACATTTCTGGAGTTCAAATAATATCCAAAGTGACCTAGCACTAGACTTTTATACCCTTAAGGTCTGACTGACATCCAACTGTCAGTTTTGGATATGAACATTCTGAGTAAGACAATAGGCAGGTGCAGAAAACAAATAACAGGGTGGGGGTCCAGAATGACACACCTATTTACTATAAAAGATATTAGCAAGGTAAGAACCTAATCTCTTTTTCTAGTGCAACAGGTGCATCATTCTGGTTGACCGGGATATACAAAAGCAGTCCCAGAAATCTAGGGCAGGACCACTGTACCAGCTCGTAACATGGAAGACCCAAAGGCGGAGTCCTCCTTTGCCGTCACATCCACTCTGTAAAATTTGGAAAAAGTATGTAGAGACCACCTGAGCTTCTTGCCTACGACGAAGCCACGTTTCTAGTCGAATACGCCTTTACAGAAACAGGGGACTGTTTCCTGGCAGACAATATAAGCTGATGGATTGGCCTTATGGATCCATCTGGAAATTGTGGCCTTGGAAGCGGGTGAACCATATATAGCTGGATTTGTAAGCATGAAAAGATGGTCAGATAGCTTGAAGGGGAAAGGGACTGGAACTTGTATACTGCCTTTTTGTAGTTATATAACCACACTCAAAGCAGTTTACATAAGGTACTTCCTGCATTTATCCCTATCTGTCCTGGTGGGTTCACCTTTCTAATGTACCTGTGGCAATGGAGGATTAAGTGACTTGACCAGTGAAAAGACAGGCTGCAAAACTGACCTTACAATAATCCAATTGCTGTATATAATATTGGTTTATTAGCAATAAACAAAAGACAGCTTACATGAAACAACAAAAGTACAGCACATTGGGCTGAAAGGATAACATACATACAAAGTGTCCAGCTTCTGTTCATGGATCTGTTCTCCCCTTATGCCAGCTGGAATGCCACTTATATACTTTAGTTCAGTAGCCTAGGGTACCACCTAGTTACAGATTACATACTCACTTTCCATTGGTTTGTCACATGCATCATTTCTATTAGCTATATGGTCTATACACTTATCATGGAACCATACTGAAACATGACATCACCTAGTGTCAAAACTGACCTTTCTATTTCCCTGACAATGCATTCTTAATACTAAGATCAATAATTTCTGAGAGCAGGCCTTCTCTGTCCTGAGCTTGATTGTAGTTCTGTCAATAGTTCTGATAATTTTTTGGTAGGACATTTTATCCTGTACTGTTCCTTGAGTTTATCCAATGATATCACAATCAGCAGATCTCTGCCAGTTTCTAGAGCAAAGGTGAATCTCATAGATCATATTGTCTCCTGCTGACAGGGAGAAATATGATTGTCCAGAAGCTTGAATTCATAAGCAAAATGTCAAAGCAGCTCTTGATTGGTGAGGCCCGACTAAGTGCAGGAAGAGGCAGTCAGAGCATACCGCGAGTGATTCCCTCCACTTGCCGGTGCTCCAGCTGCTCTCTCTTGCCTCTCCGGCTGCCCTCTCCTGTCTCCCCCACTAAAAACTGTATTCGCAGTTTTTCAAGATTCTTGGGGGTTCCTGGAATGGAACCCCTGCGAATATTGGGGGAGTACTGTACACAGTGGGAAGATCTGCCAGATTTCCCCTTGGAAGGTCAATTGTCCTGAAAGGCTCTCCACATCCATTTAACAAATTCTGGAGAAAATGCCATACTAGATAGAGCCAAGTCTCCTGTAGAGGACTCCAGTTTACGTCTCTTGGGCTCCGCAGCCTCCGTGCCCCTATGCCTACAACAACCTCTATTCCTGGGCGCCAAAAGGAATATAACCCCAACCAACATTCTTCCAACCCATTCTTCGGTCCTACAAATCAAAGGGGAGGCTAAACCGACCATTCCCGCCCCCCCCCCCCCCCTTCACATGCTGTGCAGCATGTGGTAGAAGGGCATTCTTCAGGCACCCATCCAGTGCACTCCTGACCATGAATTAGGGTCAGAAGAGCCCAAGGAATCCATCCCTGCCAGTTTTGAGGCAAAATGAGGTGATTTGAAGCTTCTGGAGAACTTTGGGGGGAGGAAATTTTGGCAATCCAAGATGACCACCACAGCAGCATTTTGGCACCAACAAACAGCTCAAAAACTCTGAAATAAAATGAAAAAGTAGCAATTTTAGGATTTTTGAGGTAGGGGAACATCAGAGAACAGGCAGAAACCTTCAAAAACAAAATTTACAAACCCCCACTCATCTTCCTCAAAGGTTGTAACAGCCTTACTCGCTGTGATCTGTGCTGGCAATGTGCTGTAGCCTGCCCCAGCTTCTAAGGTAGCTGGATCTGGGAGAAGAATTCACTGCCTCACTACCAAACATCCTTTCATTGCTGAATCTTTGGGCTGCCAGTCTGACTGAGCCTCTAACCGCCACAGATCTATAGATGCGAAAAATGGGGGAGGCAAAATGCAGCCAGCACCCTACGAGACCCCGCTGAGCCTCCAATGCATGCCTAACAACCTGCACTCAAGCCCCTGCAATGTAGTAGGCAAGCAATGCTACCGGGGGAATTGCCCCAAGCGCCAATAAGACTTCTGTAGGCTGGCCAATAGATATCAGTAGGGATTGGATTGTCAGCTGCAGACATCAGTCTGCTTTTCCTCCACCCAGGCAGGCAGGAAAAATACCCCATAATACCGAAGAAAACGAAAGAAATAAGTAGAGCAGACTAGAAATACGCCTCCTGGTTTGCGTGTAGAAGCAAAAAACTGAAGGAGGCAGCAGAGCCCTCTGTGAAGTAGGAGGAATTCTAAAACTGGAGTGGATTCCTTTTGCAAGGCTCATAGGAAACACTCATTCAGAATGACACACCTATTGCACTAGCAAATTGTATATCATTCCTATTTTGTGTACCTATTTTCTCTACCAGAGGATCCTGAGCTTGTTTTTTTTGGGGGGGGGTTTAACTGCATACGTGTCTCTCTCAGTTATTTAATCAAGTTGTTCAATAGCTGTGAACCACTCAAATCTCTCCATGTGCTACAGCAAAACTATTGAAGTTAGCACCATTGGCTATTATCTGCAAGATTACAGAACCTTCAATACCCTAGGTAGATCATGTAGGATAATCTACCTTTGGAACTGAGAAAGAAATCTAGCTATCTTTGGTTCCAGATAATTTAAAAGTTTGGTTATTTGTCTAAGTATACAATAAAAAAGAATGGACAGATTTCGTAGAATGCATGGGATAAAAATACCACTTAGGGATCCATTTACAAAGCCACAGTAAAGGTTTCTACCATGGGGTGGCGAGGTAAAAGCTCCGATGCTCATAAGAATTCTATGAGTATTGGAACATTTACCTCGCTGGCCTGTGGTAAGATCTACTGCGGTTTAGTAAAAACCAGTGTCAGTTCTTTACTTTTTAAAATTCATGAGAATGTTGTATTAATATTTGCTTTTATTGTCAATGTATTAAGATTATAATCTGTGACACTAACCCCCTCTTCTATGAAACTGCAACAGCAGTTTTTAGCGCGGTGAGCCGCCCTGAATGGCCCGCAGTGCTCCCAATGCTCATAGAGCTTTATGAGCATCAGGAGCAGCGCAGGCCATTCAATGTGGCTCTCTGCTCTACAAACTGCTAGCGCAATTTAATAGAAGAGGGGGTAAAAGTTAATAGATGAAAAATTAAATTAAGACATCTAATCAAAACTAAAGAACTACGTTTGATAGAAGAGTGTCATTTTAAAGAACTTTTGTAAGATTTTTTTTTAATTTAGAATTTTCTCACCTTTTTTTATTGTACTGTAATATTGGGTTTTTGGTCTCATGTGATGAAACATTGATTACTTTTAATTAGTTAAGATATAGGCAAGAAGAAACCAATGCAATTTTTTTATTTCCTTTTAAAATCTCTACCCACAGTTATTATGAGAGTAAAATCAATTTTTTTATATATTAGGTTTTTGTTTAGTATATAATTTTGTTCAGTGTTTTTATGTTAGATGGAGTTGGTCCAGAGGAAAGTTACTAAAATGGTCAAAGAAATACAGAAACATGACAGCAGATAATGGCTCATCTACAGTATCCACTATCTCATCCTCTCCCTAAGAGATTTCTTGAATTCAAACACAGTCTGTCTCTACCACCTCTACTGGGAGACTATTCCAAGCATCTACTACCCTTTCTGTAAAAAAAGAATTTCCTTAAATTACTCCTGAGCCTATCACCTCTTAACCTTATTCTATACCCTCTCACTCTGGAGTTTCCTTTCAATTGAAAGAGACTCACCCTCATGTGTATTTATGCTACATAGGTATTTAAACATCTCTCTTATATCTCCCCTCTCCCATCCATGGTCTTCATCCTGAGGCATATAGAGACAGACTTAAAGATCTCAATAGTTATACTTTGGAGGAAAGGCGGGAGAGGGAAGATATGATAAAGACATTTAAATAATTACATAGTACAAAAGTGCATAAGGCAAGTCTCTTTTAAAGGAACCCCCAGAATGAGAGGGCATAGGATGAAGTTAAGAGGTGACAGGCTCAGGAGCAATCTAAGGAAATATTTTTTTACAGAAAGGGTGGTAGGTATGTGTGCGTGTTTTCAGGTAGAAGGGATGGAAAAAGACTGTGGCTGAATTCAAGAAAGCGTGGGACAGGCACGTGGGATCTCTTAGGGAGAGGAGGAGACAGTGGATGCTACAGATGAGCAGACTAGATGCACCATTTGTCCTTTATCTGCTATCATGTTTCTATTTATTTATTTGTGTATATAGAGGTATGGACATGTCCACATGCCTAATACAGCCACTTCTGCCCAAAGTAGACACATTTTACTATGTCTTCTCACACCCAGTCCTCATGACCTTGCAAATGAAGGAAAGTGCCATTTTGTCACACTCGAAAAGTATGTGTTTCAACTTGCTTAAATTTTCTCTTGGCTTTAAGCTCTATGATGCAATGAGCTGGCTTACATAGAGGAGGGCAAATAGAAGTGAGAAAGAAATATTTACTAAGAAAAGTACCTTGACAATGAAGCTGACCGTTTTTACGCTCCGTATCGCTCAGAAGGATGCTTGGACATTCCTTGCATACAGAATACTTATGTGCATTCACACAGAGAGCATAGATTGCATATTTCATTGCACAAAACGCTTGGAAAAGAGCCAGGTTGCGCTGCTGAACCAGGGTATTGGTTGGCAGTCTGCTCAAAGAATCTAAGGCATGAAAATAAGAGCTGTATTATTAACGGAATTCTCTTAATATATACAGTGTACTCAGTAAAGCAAAAATGCCTATACT
Organism: Geotrypetes seraphini; assembly: GCF_902459505.1. NCBI lineage: Eukaryota > Metazoa > Chordata > Amphibia > Gymnophiona > Dermophiidae > Geotrypetes > Geotrypetes seraphini. The sequence continues at coordinate 99,011,175 of NC_047090.1, read as the reverse complement.
GTACTTGCAAAATAATATTTTTTTATGGTCATCATGGGCCTCTGGATTTCTACTTAATTACTTCTGCAGATGAGTAGTCAAATGGACTTTGGGGTCCTTCTACTAAACTGCAGTAAGCATTAGTGCACAGCTTAAAAGGGCTTACCACAAGACATGCTCAGGTATTATGTGTAAGTTACAAATTTGTGTGTACTAAACAATTCTTATTTTTTGGTTGAGGAGATTGGTCTGGGGGCAGACAGTGGGCATGACAGCACAAATCAGTTAGCACAACTACTTTACTGTGTGCTGATTAGTGCAGGATTAGTGCATGAGCCCTTACTGCCTACATAATAGGTGGCAATAAGGGTTCATACACTAAGGTTTGTAAAGGCTGTGTGCTAATGGCAACGTTACCACACAAATATATATTCAGAAATAATTAATTGCCCCAAGTGCACTAAACTGCAAACAGATATGAACTAATGTGCACACAGGTGATTATAACACACACTTTCTAACACTTCTCAGTACTCAGAGAAACCGTTTTTAGCAAGAGCGGTTGAAGTAAAAACAGACATGGTGGGGGCAGAATTAAGTTCATGTTGATGCAGGTTCTCTGAGGCAGTATGGCAAAATGCGTCAGAACCCGTTGAACCCCTGCATTAAAAGCTAAGTCTGTTTTGAAGTTGAGCATTTAAAAAGACAAAAAGTATTTTAAAAAGATCAAAAAAAATGAGAGAGTATTATACTTATAGATACTACAGGGACCAGTGCAATGATTGAGAATTGAGCCGTATTTGTAGTGGGCTAAAAAATTTTGCTTACCCAAAAATCTCATAAGCTAAAAACGGTTCTCTGAGCACTGAGAAACATTACCGCCCAACCATTCATAGAGAAAATACAAAATCATCCATTTTACTGCTGCAGTGAAAAATGGCCTTTGTTATGTGGGGGGGGACACAACAGGGTACACCAAGGTCTTTTTTTTTTTTTTTTACTACTGCAGCTTAGTAAAAGGACTTTTTGGAAGTCAAACCTTTTTGGCAATTAAGAAAAAAATACAAGTGAAAAAGTATAAAAATCATTGAAAGCTTCCTCCTTTGAATATTGTAGTTTTAATATTTCATAGCTTAATGAAAATTTCCCCTCCCCATTATCTATGATCCACAAATAACAGGAATATAAATTCATAGCAGATCCTATTAATATTAGATAAAGTGTTCCTGTGGTAATTTGATAGGCTTCTGCTAGCAAACTAACCTGAATAGCCACCAAATGCCAGCAATGAGTAAAGCCCTACCATAGAATATGTCTGGTAACCCTCAGACTATAACACTGTTTACTACTTCCTCTTTCCCCTAGCACAGAGCTTCCCAAACTTTGGGCCACAGCTTCAAATGGCATCAGAAAATCTCAATCATCACAACCTTGATGGGCCCTCCATAAGACATTAGTGGTCTGTTCTGATGGGGGTCATGTGATTTTTGTGGCCACTGCCATAGAAGGATTGATCAGGACTGCCCTAGCAATCAGTCTCTCAGTCAACCTATGCTATGAAATTAAAGTCTACTACCACATTGGAAATTTTCCACATCAACAGCAGTTGCAAACTTCTGAAATAAGAAAAGGATAAACACCTTGTAAAATTATGACAAATTCTATATTGATTTAATCATGAGCTTAAAAATAGACTTAAAAAATAGTCTAAATACTAATGTGATATTCCTTTTGAACTAGAAGGAAAAGATCTGCTCTCAATTCTGGGAACTATCTTAAATCTGCGGGCTTTCAAAGTTTGCACTACTTGATTAATATTGGTTAGATACACCAGGAATCTCTAGAGATTTAATAAATAGCTGGGGATGGTTATCAGTTCATGGGAACTTGTTGGCAAAAAGTCAAAAGTTCACCAGGGCATATTGGCTATAAAGCACCCAAGAGTGCATGCAAGGTTACCCATAAATATCATTTAAAGCCATCCACTAGCTTAAAAAACCAATTGATGTATTAAAAATTCTAATAAATATAAATTCAAATGTGCAAAAGATTGAAGATAATAATAATAAAGTGCCCAAAGTGTCAGGTGCAAAGTCATATCGTTCCTGAATTTCAAAAAGCACACTGAATGCAAAATCACTAATTGATGAGCCTTGAGAAAGCAAGAAATCACATTTGTCCAATAAATTTAAACTGCCATCTGCCACCAAAATCCATCTAGTAAGAGGGTCTGTTGTCCGGGAGTACCAACTGATCGCCCTAATTAGCCCCGTTTCGTTTCCTTCTTCAGGAGCAAACTCAGGGACGTCTCCAACTGAAAACTAAATCAAGCACTGCTCCTTTCCAGAGCTGCTCCTCCAGCGCTGCCAACAAGTTCCCATGAACTGATAGCCATCCCCAGCTATTTATTAAATCTCTAGAGATTCCTGGTGTATCTAACCAATATTAATCGAGTAGTACAAACTTTGAAAGCCTGCAGGTTTAAGATCGTTCCCAGAATTGAGAGCAGGTCTTTTCCTTCTAGTTTACATGTTGTGACCCCTCTAGAGTAGGCTTTTTCTTATTTTGGATATTCTTTTTAAAACCAGTTCTTGAGACAAAGTGAAGTAGTGTCACTTTGACACTTACCAGATACGTCTTCATTGCTGACTGGGGCCTTCTGTAGTAGTTCCATGACATGATCTTCATTCAATGTGGGAAGATTGGTCAGGTGATGCAGAAAATAAAGTGCAGAATGGCAATCCAGACTGTGCAAATGCCTCAAAAGATCTCTCTTACAAATAGCAACACTGAAACAGAAAATTTACTTCTGCATTTTTCTTTTCAACCAACAAGAATTTTCAAAAAAATGCAATTCTTAATTTTACTATTCATTTTTACCAAAAAGTATGGATAAATATTATCTTGTTTTATTAAAATGAATTGAACCATGTATAGCAATAGGATTTAGATATTATAACAAGTAATGAATACAATAATCAAAACAATACAAATCTTAAATAATATAACAATCTTAAACCAAGGTTCTCCCACTAATCCCTTGTTAAGGTGAATTGGTCCTGAGGAGGACTGGGAATCTTGTTTGTGTTCCTCTATGGAAACAAGAGAGTGTTCATTAAATCTACCTTTCTTCATATCAACTGCAGCAGGCGTGTTTGGATTAGAAAATGATGTGGGGGGAAAAAAAATCTGTCCCCAACAGCTCAGTCCCCGCCCCATCCCTGCGAACTTAGACCCCGTCACTGCAAACCATCTGATCCCATCTGCACAAGCCTTGAATCTTTATGATTTTATATTGAACTTATTTTATTAAAGTAAAAAAAGAATATTCTGTACAATTGTCATTTTATAAATCACATATAATGCAGAACAAGGATCAACAAAACCCCTGTCTCCCCTCTCTCCTATAAATATCCGCTCCATTATCGAGAAAACTGAATAAGCCAAAATACTACAGAATGCTACATAGAAAAATCATTCAAGGGATTCAAGACAAAGTTATACAAGTTCCTACTGAACCAGAACATACGCAGGTAAGGCTAGACTCAGGGCACTGGTCTTTGACCTAAGGGCCGCCGCATGAGCAGACTGCTGGGCACAATGGACCACTGGTCTAACCCAGCAGCAGCAATTCTTATGTTCTTAATACCACAGTCACACATGGCAGGAATAGTGGTAGGGTAATGCAACTAGTGGTCAGAGGTCAGTTACGGATGCGAAAGCTGGACACTATGGAAGCAAGACAAAAAGATTGACTCATTTGAGCTTTGGTGCTGAAGAAGGATTTTAGGCGTGCCGTGGACCACCAGAAGAACTAACAAATCAATTCTGGAAGAGATCAAACCAAATGATGAAGTTATGACTTGTCTTATTTTGGTCACACCATCAGAAGAGAGATATCATTGGAGATGGACATCATGTTTGGGAAGATCGAAAGAACCAGGTGAAGAGGGAAACCTGCAATGAGATGGCTGGGCACATTGAAAAGAGCCATGGGGATGACGCTGGAGGATATTTCCACACTAGCACAAAACTGATTTCTTTTTAGATCCGCAATTCATCAAGTCGCTAGGACTTGAGCACAAGTCGTTGGCACCTAACAAAAACAACAATGCAACTAGGACAACTGCCCCCTGGAAGCTGAAGAAAGCACAGCCTGTTAGTGGGCTTTGTGGCCCCCAGCTATATCTAATACCAGAACTGGCAGAATACACATTTCAAATCTGATATATTCTAATTACAAAATAGAGTCCCGCAAGAACAGATAGCAGCCATTCAGAAAGCGGCGCGGGCCCAGGCAAGAGCGTGGAAGCCTGACCTGTGTGCCGCTGGCCACAAAATAGGACAACCGTCTAGCGAGGGAGGGATACATGCTGGACCACCAGGATGTTTTAAAAAGGTGCAGCGGCAGAGGCATGTTATATCTTCCCCTGACTTAGCAGTGGTAACCACGAAAAGGGAGCTCCATCGGGAATTAGATTGCTCTGCCACTAGGGATAAAGGAACGATGCCAGATAAGTGTGCCGCTAATGTGGATTATTTGACTATTGATTGTACCTATATCCCCAGTGGCTGCAGTTGATGTGGATACAGTGTTTCAATGGAAATGCTTTGATTTTTTTGAAGAATCCTTTCATCATTTCACTACATACTTGTCGATTATTACACACTTTAGTAACAGCATTAGGACTAATTTGCACAATAGTTTACTTAGCATATTGTACAGTGGATAATTTGTAAATGGAATGCTATAGAGCAGTGTTCTTCAAACGCCGGACCAGTGTCGGTCCACAAAAAAAATCTTGCTGGTCCGTGAAGGATTCGGGTCCCCACCGCAACAAAAGGTGCCGGCGTCAGCTGACTTGCAACTTCCTGTTGCCATCGATATGCCAGGACTCCTGCCTTCCGCCGTGTATGCCTCCTGCCTTTGTCTCCACACCCCCCGACTAGCAGCTCTGTGTGCTTTTAACTTCGGCACACAGCTGCCTCTAAGAAGTAGCTTAGCCGCGGTTTCATGAGGCAGCCTCGGGGCCTTTCGTAGGCCGGCCCACATCACATCATCGAAGCGGGCCGGCCTACCAAAGGGGAGAAGGGAAAGGGAAGGGAAGAGAGTTACTTTGGATAAGAGGAGGAGGAAAGGGAGAAGGGGTACTGCTAGACAGGGGAGGAGGAAAATAGGAAGGAAACAGCTGGCAAGGAGATTAGAGGAGGGGAAGGAGTCAGGATGGAATGGAGAGATCAGATGAGGGAAAGGGGAGAGACAGAGGAATGAGAAAGTAGAGAGAGATTGATGCTGGGAAGTGGGTCAGATGAGAAATAAGGAGAGAGGGACAAAGATGCTAAATCTGGTGTAGGAGAGATAAAAATGAAGAGAGCAGAATGAATCATATAAAAAGGAAAGAGGGGGCACAGGCTGGATGGAAAGGGGAGAGGGGCATAGAAAGATACCATATGGAAAGGGGAGAGGGCAGACAGTGGATGGAAGGGGCAGACACCAGATTGAAGAGACAGAGGACAGACGCTGGATGGAAGAGAGTGAAAAGACGATGAAAGCAGAAACCAGAGACAACAAAAGGTAGAAAAAAAATAATTTTATTTCTATCTTGTAATTAGACTATATCAGATTTGAAATATGTAGCCTGCTAGAGCTGATGTTAGACATAACTGGGGAGTGCAAAGCCCAGGCAGTGCTTCTTTAGCTTCCAGCTAGCTAGGGCTCTCTCTGACCAGGGGGAAGTTGCCCTAGTTGCACTCCCCTAACACCATTCCTGCCATAAGTGACTGCGGTATTCTGTTAGCATGATATTTGTGTAGCATTCTGTAATAATTTGGCTTATTCAGTTTTCTTGATAGTAGAGGGGATATATGTGAAGGGGAGGGGAGACGGGGGTTTTGTTGATCCTTGCCCTGTATTATTTGTATTTATAAAATGACAATTGTACAGAATATTGTTTCTTTTTATACTTTAATAAAATATGTTCAACATAAAATCATAACTATTTGAGGCTTGTGCGGATGGGATCAGATGGTTTGCGGGACCGAGCTTGCAGGTGGTGATGGTTTTAAAAATTCAGTCTTAGTAGTTTGCCGGTCCATGAAAATTATTTTATTTCCACCGGTCCATAGGTGTAAAAAGGTTGAAGAACACTACTATAGAGTTTATTAGACATGCATTTGATAGTTGTGTAAATAGAATGCCATATTGAATGTTTTCTATTGTGCCAAGTGAAGTTTTTTAATCAAGGAATGAAAGTGATCCAACCTGTTTTGTGTTCCTCGTAGAGGTTCAACAGTATTAGGCTCTTTACATCTGAGTTTTTTTCTCCACATATATAATAGGGTAGTAATGAGTGTTTAGGTTCTATGTGTGATTAGATGTAAGTAGTAAAGTGGGTTTGAAATCCAATCCACCAGGATGTTTTAAGAAGTAAGATGGCTGGGGGGGGGCAGATTTTAAAAAAGGTACCGGGGAGGCTGCTTACGGGTTTTTTGCTCTATAAGACCCTGTCCCAGCCTAGCATTAGACCACCAGAGGGAGTACATGGCAGGGCGGTGGAATTTTTTTTTTTTCCTTAGGTTTTCCTCCTCTACAGGTGGGTGCGTCTTATGGTCAAGTACATTTTATAGAGCAAAAAATATGGTAATAATGAAATAAAAGAAGCAGATCAGCATGACACCTTCATGCTCACCTGCAGAAGGAATAACTGAAGGGAGCAGCAGAGACTGGGGAGAAGGAGCTGAAAATCTGTGACTGACATCTTCTGCAGAATGCTCACAAGCAGACAGACGACCTATGGTTCAGCATACCATCCCTATTGCACTGGAAAATTCTTGATATACTACACAACTTCAGATGAAAAGTACATTTAAATTTAAACACATACGATGTGCCATTTGGGTTAGACCAAAAGTTTACCAATCTCAACATCCTGTTTCTAAAAGTGGCCAATCTAGATCACAAATACCTAGTAAGACCCCCCAAAATTGATCTGTTTCTCATGGCTTTCTTCTAGGGCAAAAAGGTGGCCTTCTAAGTCTATCTCGCTAACAAAGGTTTAATGGTTCAATGAAATCAAATGGAAATACATTTAAAACAAAAGGAGAGAAAATATTTTTTTCACTCAAAGAATAGTTAAGCTCTGGAACTCATTTGCCAGAGAATGTGGTAATGGTGATTCTTTTCTAACATAATTTGTGTCTTCATATCATAGCTTTTGTTAACTGCATTGAACTTATGGCTATGCGGTCTATAAATCTGTTGTTATGTTATTAGCACAGCTAGGTTTAAAAAAAGGTTAGGACAAGTTCCTGGAGGAAAATCCATAGTCTGCTATTGAGACATACAAGTATGAAAACACTGCTTGCCCTGGGATCGGTAGCATGGAATGTTGCTACGGGATTGGCCGCTGTTGGAAACAGGATTCTGGGCTAGATAAACCATTAGTCTGACCTAGTATGGCTATTCTTATGTTATGTATAGGACCTTTCTTTCAGGTGCTTGTCTAACCAAATACCTTCTAAGGAGGCTTTGACCATGGCTACTGGCAACAAATTCCACACCAAGTGAAAAAAAAAAAATACTTTCTCCTATTTGATTTAAAACCAGCCATTAATCTCATGAAGCATCTCTGCGTTTTTATATTATCTGAAATGGCAATCAAGCATTCCCTATTAAACTGCTCCACCACTCATGATTTTATAGACCTCCCTATCATATTCCCTCTGTGTCATTAATTCAAACCCTGAAGAATTTACCAAAGCACAATTAGAGGCACATACTAAAACATCTCAATTATTCTTATGGGCCTGTGGTAAGCCTGGAGAAATGGGGATGGACAAATAAAGAACCTATCCAACAGGTTACCAAAAACTAATTATAGTGTTCTGACAAATGAAATTTCATAATCTGTCAGTCCTCAAATCCTATAAGAGAACACTGCAGAAATGTGAAATAGATTTAAACTATTACCTGTTTTGTTTTATGCACCACTCCAATACTTCAACTTGAGCCAAAAGTCCATCGCAGAAGTCCTTCAACATGGAATCACTACACAGATCCTGATTCAAATGTACAAGTCAAATAAAACGTGGTTAGGTGATGCAGCTAAAAACAGAAACAGCTGCATTGACAATTTGATTATAAAAATAAGTTTGAAAAGACAAATACCAAATATTTCTGCCATGAGTTGTATTTATCGCTGTAAATGTACAGTCTCTTCTTTTGTTAACTGCATTGAACTTCCATGGTATTGCGGTATACAAGAATAAAGTTATTATTATTATTAATTTATGTGTCCTTGTTATTGTTTGAAATAGTATGTTTTATTGTAGCTCGCTTTGGTTTAAAGCAGGATATAAATGGGAAAATAAATTGCTCAAGACCCCACACCAGCCCAGCACAGAGAACAATGTCATCTTTCTTGAGAGTCAGAGTCGTAACAAAAATGCAGCAGTGGTGGCGATAGTTATCATACCTCATTTAATGATTTGCAGCAGCATAACAATAATGTTTTTCAGCAGTTTACTGTAAAGTAGGTGTCTTCTTTAAGATGGGACAAAAACAGAAATTTGAGTTGAATTTAAAGAGTGTATCCAAAGTCACATCAGAACAAAGTCAAATATGGCTCTTTAGCATTCAAACTTTCTTTGCCCTTTTATAAAACTAATTAAGTTTCAATTTGACTTGTTTATCCCTAATATGCTACTATATTTTGAAAAGAGACCAATAACACAGAGAGCCCTGGCCACAAAATTTTGAACTTAAAAATCTGAAAATCTTCACACTTAGTCAAGGTAACCTTTTGTTCCTTTGTGATATCTACAGTCAAATATACGAATTGTTACTGTACAGGAGCAGGCGCCTGTATGCGTTTTACCTTTTTCAAATTGTAGTAACCAGGTAAAACATTGGCCGGTACTCCAGGTGCATAATGCACTGCGGGAGCTACCCAAATTCGCCTTTACATGAGGGCGGAATTTAGCTGAAATACTTAAACACAGAGACTTCACTCATGAAACAGTTGGTTCTTCCCCACACCAGTGCTGTGGCCATTGCATCTATTGCCGGTATGTGTGGGTTACAGATGAGGTGACTATCCCCGATGCAGGGGGTAGAAGATTTGCATTGAAAACTGGAACTAATTGCTCTTCAGCAGCAGTGGTTTACTGTATCATGTGCCCTTGTGGTAAAATGTATATAGGGCACACGAGAAGAGTCATCAAGATTAGGATAGCGGAGCATGTGAGCAACATACGTTGTAAAAGACAGACTGCTCCCATCATTTCCCACTGGCTGGAGGTGGGCCACAGCATTGATGAGGAGAGGTATACTGTTTTATGGCAAGCGTATGATCTGATAGGAGATGTCAGCCAGTTATTACTTCGTCAAGAGCAAAGATTTATTTTTTCATGGCATACTTTGGTTCTCACTGGTTTGAATAATGAAATAGAGTGGCTTCAGCTTGGAAAGTTGTATACATGTATTTTAAAGCTCCAGTGGGGCTCTGATGCCTTGCTTTAGGTTTCCTTGCTCCTGCCATGATTGGCTGTTACAAGTTTGGTATCTGTGTAGTTCCACTCCCCTTTTTCCGGGGGCTCTTGCAGGATGTCAGCGTTCTTAGAATTTAAGTAGAGCTGCACCTGTGTTCAAGTCATCTTTTCCTTTGCTGTCAGTCTGTTCGGGTGGAAGTCCCGCGAACGGGTAAGCTGATTAAATATTAAATTAACATTAAGAATGAAGATAAGATTAGTAAAATCTGGTTTTTATAACAGTGGGGTGGTTAGTTCACTAGAGGGTTTTATGTTTAAATGGTAGTTTATTTTATTGGCGTATTTGTTTGTTGCAGTGTCCTCACCTGAAGAAGCTTCAATTCGTGAAACTCGAGTTGGAGGGGGTCGAGGGAAGTTTGAGACAGCAGTAGTTTTACTTATATAAGTTTACAAGAATGGAGCAGTTGGGGGACAGATACCTGCAACTCCACTGCTTCAGATAAGTACAGGCTGCTTTATTAGCATTTGAAAGAAATGTCTGTGTGCAGTGGAATGAGACAGTGAACAGCTGTGATGGTCTCTAACAACTGGCTTCATGCTTATTCACTAGAATTTGGTTGTTGGGTCTGAGGTTTTCACACACACTATTATCATGTATTTAAATCTTTAAAGGAGAAGTTTTATTAAGACTTATGAAATGATAATTATTCTTTATATCTACAGTCAAACCACATATTGTTGAAATGATATCCTTTAGGAAAGGTTTATTAGGGCAGAGCTAGGGATCACTCCTGTCTTGTCACTAACTCACTAGGGACATTCCTAGTAAGTCACAAAAACCACAGTGCACTGGGCCACAAATGGGAGAAAGACAGAGGCTCAAAGCACTTTTTACTTGTGTTGACAACTCTCTCTGTACTGCTTGTTAAACTCCCAATAAGTGCCAAAATGTGGGCAATCTGCAGACGTAACTGTATGGTGATAGAGTGACTGCACTTACTGTCTCTTATGCAACAGTGCAGAGCATCAACATTCACATTAACTTACCATGTACTGACTAAAAGCACTGTCCTCCTCCATAACTTGCCCATTCACCACACTTTCCCTAACCCTGCAACAGCAAACTGTTAGCGTATGTACTTTAATATAAACCAATCCGAATATAAATTAAGGTGACCTTTTCCCCCCCCAAAAAGGAGGAAAAAAGTGTAAACTGAGATTAGAAATTTGGGTGATCCTCATGAGTCACTCTGCAAAAACTTGAGAATAAACACTGCTTTTTTCTAGACTAAGCAGCATAAAATCTGTTTTATTTTTTGGGGATCTTGCCAGATAATTGTGACCTGGATTGGCCACTGCTGGAAATAGGATACTGGGCTTGATAGACCTTCAGTCTGTCCCAGTATGGCAACTCTTATGTTCTTAATTAAGAGAATAGGCAACAATATCTGATGTCCGTTTCCATGTATTAAAATTAGTCCAATAAAAAGGATCACCTTATTTCCATTTTCTATTTATAAATGTTTATTAACATGGCTACAGTACTACTTTATCCTAAAGTAAAAAAAAATATAAATAAATGTTTTTCTACCTTTGTTGTCTGGTTTCTGCTTTCCTCATTTTCTGGTCATTCTCTTCCTTCCAGCCACTGTCTGCCCTCTCTCTGCCTCTTCCATATGGGATCTTTCCTCTTTCTATGCCTCTTCCAGAAACTGTCTGCCACTCCCTTCCATCTCTCCCTCCCCCCATTGATCTGGCATCCATCTTCTTCCCTCTGCTCCCCCATGGTCTGGCATCTGTCTTCTTTCCTTCCATCTCTTCCTCCCTCTCCAGGTGGTTTTTAGCATCTCTCTCCTTTTCCTTCTCAAATTATTTTCTGCCTCTATCTAGATTAAATTCTCTCTTACTATCCAGTCCTCAATTTCCCTCTTTTCATTGTCTACCTACAATTTGCTACCTCTTTCCCTCACCCCTTCCAATATCTCACTAACTCTAGCCTCTTTCTCCAATCCAGCATGTTCCCTTTTATATTTATCCCTTCCTTCCATCCAGTTTGTGCTCTCTCCTCCCCACTTCTATCCAGTGTCTGCTCCCCCTCTCTCTCCCATTCAGTGTCTGCTCCTCCCTCTTTCCTCCTCACTTCCTTCCAGCCAACACTCCCCACTTACAACTAGCATCTGTTCAGCATCTGTTCTCTTCTCACTCCTCCTTGTCTTCCATCCAGCATCTCTCATCTTCCCCCCTTTCTCCACACAATAAAGCCTGAAGCGGCACTCAACCTCTTCCCTTTGTCGGACCATCTCTTTCCCTCCCTTATTTCTCCTCACTTTCACGGCGCTTTTCAAAACCAATGCATTCCAGAGCTTAACTATTCTCTGAGTGAAAAAATATTTCCTCCTACTGGTTTTAAAAGTATTTCCATGTAACTTCAAGTGTCTTGGTAATGTCTGACGAAGTGAAAAATCGATCCACTTGTAACCGTTCTACTCTACTCAGGATTTTGTAGACTTCAATCATATCTCCCCTCAGTCATCTCTTTTCCAAACTGAAAAGCCTTAACCTTTTTAGTCTTTCCTAATACGAGGAGTTCCATCCCCTTTATCATCTTGGTCACTCTTATCATCTTGGTCATTCTTCTTTCGTTCTTGAGATAAGGAGACCAGAATTGAATACAATACTGCAGATGAGGTTGCACCATGAAGCGATACAAGGGCATTATAACATTCTTGGTCTTGTTAACTATCCTTTTTTAAATAATTCCTACCATCCTATTTGCTTTTTTTTTTTTTTTTTTTTGCTGCAGCCGCACATTGGGTGCAAGGTTTCATTGCATTGTTTTAAGATCCTTTTCTTGGGCGCTAACCCCCAAGGTGGATCCTAGCATCCGGTAACTGTGATTCGGATTATTCTTCCCAATGTGCATCACTTTGCATTTGTCCACATTAAATTTCATCTGCCACTTGGATGCCCAGTCTTCCAATTTCCCAAGGTCTACCTGCAATTTTTCACAATCCGCATGCATTTTAACAACTTTGAACAATTTAGTGTCATCTGCAAATTTAATCACCTGACTCGTCTTTTATAGAATTTCCCCTAAATGCGTGCATAGCTTTCAAATAAAATGGACAACCTGAAAGTAGCCTGCTGTAAATACTTTTACTCATTACTGACCTTGTCTTGATGAAAGGTACATAACAAAAATTTGGCAGATTCTATGCTCTGGCAATGAGTCCAGCCAAGCAACACCAGGAGCCGACTAAGCGGTTCAAATTCATTTTTCAGGAGGTTTCTCAAAGTAGAGAAGTCTTCTCTCTTCATTAGGGCAAGTGCTGTAACCTATAATGACACCCCAAAGTAAGCATACACACACCAAGAAATAAAAAGGATTTTGTGAAACCCTACAAATAATGCATATAGTGGTAACACCAAATGTTTCAATACATTTTAGTCAAGAACAATTAACATTTTTTTCTGACTTCAATTTTATACAGTTAAATCATTTATATTCTGCTATTGCCAACAAATAGTTTATAGTTTATATTTCTTCAAAAAACCATAAGCTTCTACTTATTCTGACTGGAATTGCCATTCAACATATTACATTCAATTGGAAAAAATCAGAATAGATTAAATTACAGTTTTTGGTGGAGTTCTGTATGTCATATTTATAAAATAGAAATAATGTTAGCCACACAGAGAGGATATTTTGGTAAATTTTGAGATGTTTGGGGACCATTAACAGACTTTTGTAATTAGTAGTAAACATTTTCCCTTCATAAGATAATTGAAATGAGGGGATAGGGATGGGTGGGAGGGATGATTTTTTGATATATTAATAGAATGTATATTGTATAATATAATATAAATGAATATTTTTGATGTGATAGGGATGGGAGGGGAGGTTAACTTTCATGAATGTCAGTTGATGATAATAATAGTAATACAAGTGATGTTTTTTTCAATTCAAATATTATTTCTTGATACACTTGATGTAAGTTGTAAAATGAATAAAAATTATAAAATATGGTTTACATATAAAGAAATAGATCAATTAAACAAAGATCTACATAAGTAAGAAAGAAAGATTAGGTTCCTACCTTGATAATCTTCTTTCTTGTAGATGTGTCTAGTGGTCATTAACGCTAGGGTTTTGCACCTGAACCTGCAAATTTCTTGCAGAATGCTGTCAATTATCTTTTGAATTCCGCCTCCTTCCCAGTGAGCTGCTCCTGCCCCCTCAATTTGTATACAAGCAATTAAGTAGCACTGTAATGACAGACATAACCGGAAGGAAGGAAACAGGGAAAAATCCCCGACATTACAATTCTATTCTTTAACAAACATATCCATTAACATTATCAGAGCTGAGGTACTAAACTGGTTTCGTGGCTTCCTCACATCCCGTTCTTACCAGGTACGCTTTAACAATGAACACTCCGACACCTGGAGCAACTCATCCGGAGTGCCACAAGGGTCACCGCTTTCCCCACTGCTTTTCAATATCTACATGTCCTCATTAGATGTGAAACTAACCCAACTAGGAATAAAACTATTCAGCTACGCAGATGACTTTACGATCATCATCCCATTCGCCAACTCCATCTCGGAAACCATTCCCAAGGCATCCGATGCCATAAATGAGATGGAACAATGGATGACAGATTTCAAGCTCAACCCAGAAAAAACAAAATTCTTCGTTGTCTCCCCTCACCCGCTTGACAATAAAACCCCACTATGCATCAATAAACTCAACTACCCTATTCAGCCCACCATGAAAATACTAGGTGTTATTCTAGACCAATGCCTAACAATGAAGGAACAAGTGGATTCCCTATTCAGAAAAGGTTTCCTTACTCTCTGGAAACTCAAAACCATTAAATCATACTTCGATACGTCAACATTCAGAATCCTAGTGCAATCCCTCATACTGAGTCAGCTTGACTACTGCAACATCGCCTATCTAGCAATCTCACAAAAGAATATGAGACGTCTCCAAATAATGCAAAATGCTGCGGTCAGACTTATCTTCGGGCTGAAGAAATTCAACCACGTGACACCCTACTATTGGCAGCTGCACTGGCTACCAACGGAAGCCCGAGTAAGGTTTAAATTTGCCTGCCTCTGCTTCAAAGTACTATATGGCCTGACCCCCAAGTACATAACGGACCTTTTCGCATTTTATAATAACAAACTCAAGAGAAACACACACCCAAAACTCATTTCCCCTCCAGTTAGAGGCTGCAAAATGAAAAAACACCATGAACACCTTCTCTCTCACCAAGCAGTCCTATGGGGCAAAGACCTAGACCAACTGCTTTCACCCACTACATACGGGGAATTCAGGAAATGCCTAAAAACATACCTGTTCCAGAAATACCTAAACAACTGACCCGCTCTCCCTCTCCCTCCCCCCTCCCTATTCCACCTGAACTTACAGCACTTTATAAATATAATCTGTTATTTTCATCTTATCGTAACTTTACATTGCTATTTATCCCCAACAGGTCCTGTCGGACATTACCTACTAAAATGTACATATTACATTTTCGCTCAGCAAATTGTATTTCTATACTATTGCCTCCTGAGGTCTCTGATCTCTGTATTTCCTCTGAATATCTACTTATTGTATTTTGCTGAATGTCCAGCACTCTTGATTATAAACCGCCTAGAAGTCGCAAGATTGTGGCGGTATAGAAGAATAAAGTTATTATTATTATAACATTCAAGTAATGGATCAAAGCCTATGTGCAACCAGCAAGTTTCAAGTTTATTAAAAGATTTTTTTAACCGCTTAATCAGATTTCTAAACGGTGTACAATATAAAATTTACATAAAAACATATTAAAACTGGGGATACTGGATAAAATCTAAGTGTCATAATAAATCACTGATAAGACTTATAGACCTACTTCAAACAATAGGAAAAAGGGGAAGAACAACAATCATAAAAGAAAAGTGCAACAAAAAAGGGAAAATACAATAGGTTAGGGTAAAAAGTAATAATTTTAATTTAATTTTTTTGTCCTTAAGAGGACGGTTGTTGTCCAAAAGCATCCTGGAACAAGAATGTTCTTAATTTTGTTTTAGATTGTTTTATATCGGATTCACTGCGCAAATGGTTAGGCAGCGAATTCCAGAGAGTAGTGGCAGTGAAGGCAAAATTATTGGAGCGCAACGTATTGATTAATTTTAAAGAAGGGGTAGCAGCTCTACAGATTTCCTTGGGCGAAACCACTTGAGTCTCTGCCGATGAGGTAGCAACTCTTCTAATGAAATGTGCTTTGAATGTGATCAGCAGCTACTTTCCGTAGCCTTCATATGTGGAAGAAATGGCCATTTTAATCCATCTGGAAATCGAGACTTTAGATGCTGGCCTCCCTTTCTTGGCATGACTGGTACCGGAGAAGCACTCGCTTGACATCCAGCAAATGCAACACTTAAATTCTTTTTCTTAGACCCTGTAGATTGAAAAGCAGGCAAACAGACTTTCTGATTGACATGGGAGGCCAAAACTACTTTCAGTAAGAAGGACAGAACCGTGCACAAGGATAGCCCTGCTTCCATAAACTTAAGAAACAGTTCTCTGCAGGACAGAGTTTGTAACTCAGAAACTCACCTTGAAGATGTAATCGTCACCAGAAACAACATCTTGACTGTAAGATCCAGAAAGGAAGCTTTACTGACCCTGCAATATGGTATTAAGATCCCAGGAAGGGAAAGGATTGCAGCCCTTGAGGAGGGACTTTGACACCCCTGCTCTAAGGTGAACTAAATAAGAACATAAGAATAGCTTTACTCGGTCAGACCAATGATCCATCAAGCCCAGTAGCTCGTTCTCACGGTGGCCAATCCAGGACATTAGTACCTGGCCAAAAACCCAAGGAGTAGCAATATTCCATGCTACTGATCCAGGGTAAGCAGCGGCTTCCCCATGTCTCTCTCAATAGCTATGGACTTTTCCTCCAGGAAATTTTCCAAACCTTTCTTAAAACCAGCTACGCTATTCATTCTTACCACAACCTCTACAATGCGTTCCAGAGCTTAACTATTCTCCGAGTGAAAAAATATTTCCTCCTATTGGTTTTAAAAATATTTCCCTGAAACTTCATTGAGTGTCCCCTAGTCTTTGTCATTTTTGATGGAGTGAAAAATCAATCCACTTGTACCCCTTCTATTCCTCTCAGGATTTTGTAGATTTCAATCATATCTCCCCTCAGCCATCTCTTTTCCAAGCTGAAGAACCTTAACCTTTTTAGTCTTTCCTCATACGAGAGGAGTTCCATCTCCTTCACCATCTTGGTCACTTTTCTTTGAGCCTTTTCTAGCATCACTATATCTTTCTTGAGATAAGGAGGCCAGAATTGAACGCAATACTCTAAATGAGGTCGCACCATGGAGCGATACAGGGGCATTATAGCATTCTTAGTTTTGTTAACCATCCCTTTTTTAATAATTCCTAGCATCCTGTTTGCATTTTTGGCCGCCGCCACACATTGAGAGGAAGGTTTCATCGTATTGTCTATGATCACACCCAGATCCTTTTCTTGGGCACTAACCCCCAAGGTGGATCCTAGCATCCGGTAATTGTGATTCGAGTTATTCTTCTCAATGTGCATCACTTTGCATTTGTCCACATTAAATTTCATCTGCCACTTGGACGCCCAGTCTTCCAATTTTTCACAATCCGTATGCATTTTAACAACTTTGAACAGTTTAGTGTCATCTGCAAATTTAATCACCTCACTCGTTGTTCCAATTTCCAGATCATTTATAAATAAGTTAAATAGCACCGGTCCCAGTACAGATCCCTGCAGCACTCCACTGTTTACTCTCCTCCATTGAGGAAAAATGACCATTTAACCTCATCCTCTGTTTTCTATCCGATAACCAATTCCTAATCCACAACTGAACTTTGCCACCTATCCCATGACTCTAATTTTCTCCGGAGCCTCTCATGAGGAACTTTGTCAAACGCTTTCTGAAAATCTAGATCTGAAAATCTAAATTCACATACCATTGTCTGCGGGGCCAATCGGGTGCCACTAGGACTACCAACCCCGAATGACTTGCAATCCTTTGGATGACTCGCCCTAGCATGGGCCACCAGGGAAAAACATAAAAGAGCCCTTTCTCCGGTCACGATTGAACTAATGCATCCAACCCCGCACTCCTGGACTTGTATCTTCAGCTGTAAAAAGCAGTAAAAGCAATCCACCTCTGTATTTACAGCCAACGCCATTAGATCCATCTGTGTACATCCCCCAAAGCTGAACTATGGAGAACACCTGAGTGGACAAAGAACATTCTCCCAAGTCGAGAATCTGTCGACTGAGAAAGTTGGCTCGCACATTTGCCTGGGCAGCTTCGGAGGACCACATGGCACAATTGCTGGAGGAGGTAAAAGGGACTCAAGGCTCAGTTCAGAATCATGCTGGTCTCATTAGATATTTGCAGGCACAAGAGAAAGATCTTGAGAATTGCTCAAGACGCTGCAACTTAAGATTCAAAGATTCCCCGAGACTGAGGCATATGTCAAACTGAACCTCCTGGTCCAGTTCTGTGTCATCTGGTCATGCATTGCTGAGGGGAAATCCCCGATGCCACCACCTCTGTTGTGCTGAACGCAGATGCTGAGGACCCTCGGCAGTTCAAATAGGCAATCCACATAAGGCTCACAAAATCCAGGGTGAAGCCTTGTCCTGGGGGGTCTTGAGGACCCCAGCAGGGATCCCCCTTGCCAGTCCTCCTGGACTCTGCAGCTACCACTCATCTGCAGATGGCCAATGTACCTTTGGAGGGCTCTTGAAAGGGTCTTTTCCCTTGGGAACATGCCTCCTGGAGGACTTGGAAGAGGCTGAGCATAGGGCTTCTACCCCTCCCACTTTGTCAAACGTGGAACAGATGCTTCGCTTCTCGGTGTGATATAGGAGTAGGAAGGTCTGAGGGGTCCATCCATGTCAATTTTAAGTAAAATTGAAGAGTTTTGAGGTAGATGGAGGCTTTAGGGAAAAAAAAAAAAAAGGTTGTTTAAAATCAGCTCGTAGGGACTTCCCTGATGTACATAAAATGCAGGGAAAGGGTTTTTAGGAGGTGGGGGGACCTTGGCTATGGATACAGAAACCTTTAAAGTTCACTTTTGGAGACATTCCCTCCCCCTCCCCATTTTCCCCATAGGCTATAATAGCCTTACTAAGTGTGCTATGTGGTGCCTGCCTGCTTCAGCTCAGGAATGCAGCTGGGATAAATGGAGAACACCACCTCACAGGTTCACCGGACAAACTTGGGTCTTCAACTCTGTGGTGCAAGGCTTTCTGAGGATTGAAGTTCAGGGGAGATGACAATGCACCTGATCCACTATTAATTCTTGCCAAGCCAGGAAGGAGCCAAACAGCCTGAACTCAAGCTGTTGCTAAATCAGGAATGCAAACAGCTACGCAGGGGCCAGCTCCGAATTTAAAAAATACAAAAGCAGACTGGCTAGCTAGGTGTCCCCGAAGATTGATCCTGCTAGCAGCAGACTTCTACAGAGCGAGTCTGTGTCTTCTCCCAGGCAAAGGTCCCCACAAGTGGGAACTCTGGGCACTAAGCCTCTGACCAAACACTTAGAAAAATATACCCGCATATAATAAAAATGCAGAGCAGAGCAGAAACACTTCTGAACAACTTGCTTGCAGAAAAAAAATAAGGGGCAGGAACAGCTCCCTGGGAAAGAGGCAGAGTTGAAACAATGATTGACAGCATTCTGATGCAAAACCCTAGCATTTAGGACCACTAGACACATTGCCTTAATTTTTTTTCTATTGTTTCAAACTAAAACTAAAAAGGAAAGCTAAAAAAACAAAACCAAATCTCATCTTCTGACCAATGTACATACCAGAACCTGCTCCAAAAAATGCTTGCCACTGCTAAGGCAATAGAAAAACATTGTTTTCCAAGGATTTGTTTGCTGAGGGTTGGTGAACAAAGATAGCACTACTCTCTCAGGATCTGAGTGCTCAGAGGACACTAGAACAGAAAACATATTGCACAAGAATTGCAGTCAGTAAGATGTTTCCAATCATAACACCTAACTGACTAATACCTTCCTCCAGTCAACCTAAAATGGCAGTTTCTATCCTAACAAACTAACTCATAAGAATGGTGTTTCTTTTGCTATATTCTTATGAATTATTTTATGAAAAGGGGGAGGGAGGGAGATTTTATATACTGCCTTTCTGTGGTTACAAAGCACTTTACATATTATATGCAGGTACTTATTTTGTACCTGGGATAGTGCAGTGTTAACAGGTTTGCCCACAATCTCGAAGAGCTATAGTGGAAAATTAAACCCAGCTCATCAGATTCTCAGGCCACTGCACTAACTACTAAGTTAATCCTCTACTTCACTTATATATAGGGTTATTCCATGTCAAGTGGTCCACCCAACCTCCTCCAAATTGAATACAATTTTGTATGGATGTTCCCTATAGCCTCAAATGAAACCATATAAAATTTTTCAGCTGGATCTCTATTGGTTTGAGACCTAAAGGCTGTTGAATGTAGGTCACTCTCAGAGTACTGTGTTCTGCATAACACAAAATGACAACTTTGTCCAGCCCAACAAAGACAGAACTGAAATTTTGCAGATTAATACAACCCCTGGCATTAACTTCATGTGCAAAGTCTGGTGTCGAATCACCCTCTATAGTGGAACCGAAAAGGAGACACTGATGAATCAGACGATTTTTAAGGGTCCTCTTCTGGAGTGAGGAACAACGAGTGCATCATTCAGCCCTATGCTCCGACCCCAAACACTGGAGGCACCAGCGATGCGGATCTGTGATGGAAATAGGGTGAGCACACCGTCCGCATTTCTTAAAACTCATCTGAGGACGAGACATAGAGGGAAAAATGGCCTCGGCAAAATCAAAAGTCAAGGTGCAAGGAAGGAAACGGGCCCCTCCAGGCCGAACTTGCGAAAGCGAAAAGTTAAAAAAAAAATTTTTTTTAACTATAAAGAAAGAAAGAAAACATAAACTGACTAAAAAGTCAAAAAATAAGCCGAATGAGCGGGAAGGCAGCGAAAAAATATCAACAGCCGTTGATGAAGTGACTTCTTAGCTCTGCGGAAACTATGAAACTGAGGGATCACACATGGTTCAGACTATTGCAATCTTTCTAAAGACTTAAAGTGGCGATGCACTTTTAAAGTGGTCCAAATTTGAATTGAAAGATCTTTGAGAAAATTTTCAGATAAGTCTATGCTTTAAATGAAATTGCTATTAAGATTATAACTATTTATATATTTATTTATTTATTTGATGAACAGAAAAGAATATATAAAAGAATACACGACATAAAGCACTTTAAAATAAAAAAAAAGAAATAGAAAAGTAAATGTATTGAGACATTGAAAGCATAGTTGAGCCGGTGATGATTAGACCATGTAAAGCTCACCGCGATGAGATATATTGAGGCGGTGGAGTGGTAGGGCTGAGGCTCAAAAATTATAAGAACTATAATAATAAAAGGTTGAATAAAAAGGTTTTTTTTAGAGGTGTTTCAAAAAAGACGTTATACAAATTTTGGCCACTTTTTCGTTGCAAATATCTCAACTGTACATCGTTCAATTTTTTTTATCACTTGAGTGTGGGGTTTTGGTTTTTTTGCTACAAAAACCATTGTTTCATATTTGACCCAGCCAGAGGTCTCAAATGCATGCATTAAAAGGGCATCTCTAGCATCCTAATGTGTAATATGCAAATAAGCTAGAGGTTTGAAAGTGCATGGTACAGCTATAATTCAAGTTACAACATCTACTGTTGTAAATGGCCCATCAAAATGAACATTTAGTTCTTAGTGATTCATTGCAAGTTCAATAAAGGTTCCTAGCTGCAAATCTCCAATTTTAATAAAATTTAGTGACATAGGAGCCCATGGCTCAAAACCTAACTGGTCAACCTATTAGATACCAAATTTGCTTTGGTTTACAAGTTAATATAGTTAAAATCATCTTATGATTTTTATGATTTTTTTTTTTTTTAAATCATAACCTAAAAATGGTCTTAGGGATATTTGGAGCATTGAGATTAAGCATCAGATTTCAGCATCTCAATGACCACAAATTTGGTCTTGGAGAATAAGATGTACATTGTCAGCATCTATGAGGCAAACTTGGTTTTTTCTTTTGCATAGAGCATTTTGGACCCCAGTTAGATTACAAAAGTTGAATAGTTCATTATCTAATAGATGCTGGCATTGTAAGCTTGATATAGGGACTTTGGATCATCTTTTATTTTTTTGTCCCTATATATTAGCCTTTTGGAATTCGATCTGGGATCAAATAAATTCTTTATTAGAAAATCCTGTAGCATTAACTTATGATACTGTGATATTTGGCATGTCTATGAGGAAAAAGAGTCAGATATCAGCAAGTAATAACAAACTTTTATTGATTATGACAGGAGTTGCCATTCAACATATTACTAACAATTGGAAAGATCTTAGCAGACTTAACTTTAATTTTTGGTGGAATTCACTATGTCATTTATATAAAATGGAACGTTCAATAGCAGTACAAAATGGAAATTATAAAAGTTTTACTAAAATATGGGAGCCATTGACATTGTTTTGTAATGAATATACACCATTTTTTACTTTTGAAGATAATGATTTACGGAGGGATGGGGGGAGAGATTGTACAATTGAAGAAAGGGTAAAATGAAATAAGAAGAATAATGTTGGAAGGGAGGGTGGGTTATGGGTTTATATATATATACAATTGTTATTTTTTTGATGGATTTAAGAAGTGTTGTCTTTGAGCCTATATATGATTTTTATTGTACACTTGTTGAAGGATTAAAAAGGAATAAAGAATTTAAAAAAAAAATAATAATAATAATCTTATGATTCAAAATTAACATCCACAAGGCCCTTTCATTGGTCCATTAAAAAAGATACTGTGTGGGTTTCAGAGGGGGAATATGGTTCTTCAAGCTCCAATGACAACCTCAACCAGGAAGGCAAATTCAAGGCACTGAACTCAGGCTAGCTGCATGCTGAGCATTTGAAGTGATTGTGAAGCACAATTTGTCTTTGAAATTGTTACTCTTTCCTCACCATACTGTTTTTTTGATCACTTAGGGGTCCTTTTACAAAGCCGCGCTAGCGGTTTTATCGCACGCACTGAATTAGCGTGCGCTATAGCAAGGGCTAGCTGGAAATCTACCACCTGCTCAAAAGGAGGCAGTAGCGGCTAGCGCGTGCGGCAATTTAGCACGGCTTTGTAAAAGGAGACCTTAATTTTTCATCCTAATAAAAATTTACAGTTATTAGAAAGCCACAAATTTCCAATTCAAAAGTTTCTCTCATTATTCCAGAGTCTGTCTACATCTCCAACATATTTTAATATTAAATGTAGGGTGAAACCTTAGTGTATTATTAGGAATAGCAGATCAAAAATGGTGCACGAAAGAGATTGGAGGATGTACAGTTATGTTACGACATTAAAATATAGGTAGAACAAACAGCACAATGGGCCTCCAGATGATGGTGATCAACGTTTTATTGAAAAAAATAAAAATAAAAAAGACCAGACACGGGCCGTGTTTTGGTTTGTTCACCTGCATCGAGAATCTATTAGTTCTGAACAATGTTGATGTATCACAAAAAAAGCTTGAATAGACTTCTCTTCTCTCCTATGGGCCTGTGTCAGGTCTTTTTTCAATAAAATGTTGATCACCATCATCTGGCGGCCCATCGTGCTGTTTGTTGTGCTTTGTTTCCCTCTTCAATTTGAGAATTAAACATAGGTAAACATTTGCATAAAAATTTTTTCAACTATCTTAATAAAGACTGATCTCATAAAGGAAAAGTGCAGTGTGTCTAAAAGTTTATGGGGCAGGAACTGGCCATAATCTCTTCCAGTTCCTAAAACCTGAGCCCTACTGTGCTTTCTGTTCAGGAGTTATGTTGCGTCAAATATTTGCCTGTGCATTCCACGACAAACTTTTTATCAACTTTGTGGTCCCCCAAGTCATACACCAAAGCATACACCAATGATCTAAGTCAGTGGTTCCCAATCCTGTCCTGGAGGACCACCAGGACAGTCGGGTTTTCAGGATAGCCCTAATGAATATGCATGGAGCAGATTTGCATGTCTGGCACCTCCATTTTATGCAGAATTTTGAGTTCACACCAGGTGAAGTTTACAGTGAACTGGCAAGACTCAAGGTGAACAAAGCCATGGGACCAGACAATTTGCACCCAAGAGTGCTCAGAGAATTAAGTGATGTCCTGGCGAAACCGTTGGCTGAGCTATTCAATCTCTCCCTAAGTAAGGGGAAAGTTCCCCTGGACTGGAAATTAGCTAATGTCGTTCCTCTGCATAAAAAGGGTTGCAGGGCAGAGGCTGCGAATTATAGACCGGTGAGTCTCACATCAATAGTGTGCAAACTCATGGAAACACTAATTAAAAGCAAATTGGACACGATCTTGAATGAAGGGAGTCATCAGGATCCCAGTCAGCATGGATTCACCAAGGGTAGGTCCTGCCAATCCAATCTCATCAGCTTCTTTGACTGGGTAACAAGAAAGTTGGACTTGGGAGAGTCTTTGGACGTCGTGTACCTGGACTTCAGTAAAGCTTTTGACAGTGTCCCACACCGCAGGTTGCTAAGCAAGATGGAATCGATGGGGTCAGGAGAGACACTAACTGCATGGGTCAATGATTGGCTGAGTGGCAGACTTCAGAGGGTGGTGGTACCCTCTCTAAAACATCGGAGGTGACCAGTGGAATGCCGCAGGGCTCGGTCCTGGGTCCACTCCTTTTCAACATATTCATAGGGGATCTGACTCAAGGGCTTCAAGGTAAAATAACACTATTCGCCGATGACGCCAAACTATGTAATATAGTAAGTGAATGCAGTTTACAGAATTATATGGTGCAGGACCTGCTTACATTGGAAAGTTGGTCCTCAACCTGGCAGCTAGGCTTCAATGCTAAGAAATGTAAGGTCATGCACCTCGGAAGCGGAAATCCATGCAGGACGTACTTCTTGAACGGAGAAACTGTAACTAGGACTTCAGCAGAACGAGATTTAGGAGTAATCATCAGTGCAGACATGAAAACTGCCAATCAAGTGGAGAAGGCTTCATCTAAGGCAAGGCAGATATTGGGTTGTATCAATAGAAGTTTCGTCAGCCGAAAGCCTGAAGTCATAATGCTGTTGTACAGGACCATGGTGAGACCTCATCTGGAGTACTGTGTGCAATTCTGGAGGCCACATTACAGTAAAGATGTGCGCAGAATTTAATCGGTTCAGCGGACGGCAACCAGGATGATCTCGGGGCTCAAGGGTCTCTTGTACGAAGAGAAAATGAACAAATTGCAGCTCTACACTCTCGAGGAACGTAGGGAGAGGGGAGACATGATCGAAACATTTAAGTACCTCACGGGACGTGTCGAAGTGGAAGATGATATTTTCTTTCTCAAGAGACCCTCGGCCACAAGAGGGCACCCGCTCAAACTCAGGGGCGGAAAATTTCATGGCGACACCAGAAAGTATTTCTTAACAGAGAGTGGTTGATCATTGGAACAAGCTTCCAGTGCAGGTGATCGAGGCAGACAGCGTGCCAGACTTTAAGAATAAATGGGATACCCATGTGGGATCCCTACGAGGGTCAAGATAAGGAAATTGGGTCATTAGGGCATAGACAGGGGGTGGCAGAGTGGGCAGACTTGATGGGCTGTAGCCCTTTCCTGCCGTCATCTTCTATGTTTCTATCTCTCTCATGCATATCCATTAGGGCTATCCTGAAAACCCGACTGGCCTGATGGTCCTCCAGGAGAGGGTTGGGAACCACTGATCTAAGTGATATATTTGGTTCAGTACAAAATATTGTACTAGAAATATCACTTTTAGCTTGGTCGAGCAACTATCCTTTCCACAACTATCTTCTATGGAACGAAAAAGTGGCCCCAACGAGGACCCTAACTTTGGAAGAAGTTAAAATCCTATTCTGAGACTTTGCACATATTCACTGCATGTCCTATTGTACTTCCAGAAAAATTTCAATTTCTGAACCACAGTCAAATGGGGAGGCCTACATCACTTGACATGGAATGGCCCTATTGCATTCTTTCTTCCCTCCTAACTTTGGGCTCCACATAAAAAGTAAAATTATTGTGTCATAATATTCTATATGGACATAAATCTTAAAAATATACACTTCACTAACTGAAATAAAAATTGCTTCTTTAATTTGATAAATAATCTGTTATAATAAGAAAAGAAAAAGTGCTGCTGTTTCTCCAGGTAGGATGTCTCCTTGACAAAGGCATTTCAACCTAGGTCTTTTAACAACTTTGTTACAACAACTCTCTGAGCTTCCCAAACTTATCATAGGGACCCCATGCCACTCTGGTTTTCAGGATCTCCAACATGAATATCCATGAAATCAACTTAATGCCCAAAAGGTTAGGAGTCTGAAAAAAACCACCACCCATATACACTAGTTTCTGTTTTGTAATTGGAAGGATGTCTGCTTCAGGTTCAACCAGAGGCATCAAAAGCTCCAGAAACATAACTAGAATGAGTTACAGTCTCAGTCTAGACTCTGCACCTTTTTTTTTAATTTAAAAAATCTTCATACTGTGGTGTATGCTACTAACATGGCCTATTTGGACTCCTGTAATCCTTTGTGAACTGCTTTGTCCATATGACAATTAAGTCATTTACCTTTAACGCAGAAGCCCAGGGACCACATTTTCTCTATATTAAGCAGCCTTCATTGGTTTCTATTTGGTTTTCAGCTGCAAATTTAAGTATCGGCTATGGATTTTAGAATGAGTTCCCCAACATGTGCCTGGGTGCTCCCTCAGCATACATAAAAAGACCTTGAATTGAGCAAAATCTAAAGAACCGTGCCTATGTGAGATCATGTTTTTAAAAAAAAGAGCATTTTCATGTTCATTTGCAACTCCATCCCTACAGAATTCACTCTCATCTGACCTTAAAATTCTGAGCTATACTTGGGTCTCGGAAAGGAATGCAGAACATGGGCTCTTTGAGCAGGTTATTCCCCAAGGAGGATAACAAAAGATAGTTAAGTATTGCTTAATTTGGTCTTTGGTTGAGGGGATCTCAGTTGTATGATTTTTTTTTTTTGTCATTTTGTTTTTTGCTCTTATGTGACTAGAACTACCCTGAGCCTTTTTATTGTGAGCTTCTACACTGCTACTAATGACTAGGGAGTCAATTCAGAGCAGTTTGCATGAGCTTCTGTAAAGGTGTTACAATACATGAACTTCTGCAAGGTGTTACAAAACAGGGTTACAAAGAGCTTCTGCAAGGTGTTACAATACATGAACTTCTGCAAGGTGTTACAAAACAGGGTTACAAAGAGCTTCTGCAAGGTGTTACAATACATGGGCTATATACAGAGTTATAGGGACTTCTGTAGTGGTGTTACAATACAGAGTTATTTTTGAATGGGTGGAATACATTTGCAACAATAGAGGTCGTGCATGCCAATCTCTCTCATGAATGTTCACTATGGATTTCCTGACAATCCAACTGGCTGTGGAGTGCCCAAACAGGCTTGGGAAGCCCTGCTCTAGAGTGCTGAAATACTGTGCCACCACTATAAGTACATTTTAGCCCTTGCCTCATTATCCTCCAGTCTCCTGTGGGTTTACCTAAAAGACACTGTAGAAACACACCTCTCCCTTGGAGTGGGGGGAGGGGGAGAGAGAAAACGCAAGTTAATGGCAAAGAAACAAATATAACTTATTACCTAAATTTTAAAGAACATAATTAAGGATAAAAATTAACTCTTCTTTTACAGGTTGCTAAATACTACATTCTGACAGAGCTCAATTAATCCTTGGTGCCAGGTGGCCAATAATGTCACCATCACATAATTTTCATGGCCTGCTCTAGCTACCCCACAGCAGTCATTGCAGAGCAGCTCCTTCCCAACTCTTGAGGAATCAGCACTATGCAGCTCAAACTCTACCACTATTCTCATGATTTCAAGTCTTGCAAGACCAGCCCAGGAATTTGGATATTATACAGCTCAAACTCCTCAACAGCCACATAGTGTAGGTAGACAGGCAGACAAGAGCTGTTCCTGGAGTGACTGCATACTGTTTCAGCTATTGGTGCCCCTGTAAGCTGCCTCTAAAGCAATGAAACACAAACCTTTCTCTGATGTCCTTTGTCCCAGTAGCTTCTCCTTCATCCTCTCACTGGAGACCATGCTATACAGAGAGAGTAAAGAACAGTTCTGCTTTCTCACCATGCAGCCTAGTAACCGCTCCTCATTGAGGGGGCATCTCTCATCCCAACAAGCATCAACAAGCACCCTGCACAGGTGTCGCAACTCAGGGCACTGATGCTCCATGCTAACAGGTAAAATGCTGATAACACTGTATATCAGATCTGCAGTCCTCTCATCTTCCTGTGAAGGTACATGATCATCTCTGGTCTCCTTTACAACCTTCAGCGTATCCAACAGCAAGTCGATAAATATCTTCTGCAAGGAATGATTGTGCTCAGCTCCAGAGACCTGTTTCTCATCCACTAAAAGAAAGCCAACTATAGCCTGTGCAAGACGGGGATTCTGGGAAATTATGTTTCGTAGCGAGGAGGCAGCCTCCAAACTAAGTCTGTAAGAATCAACATCCCTTCTGCCATCAATCAGTTCGCTGCAACTGTATAAAAATACATCATAGAATTCCTAGAAAAAGTAAGTAAGGGTTAGAAGTCAAAAGTGTATAAATCAGCTATCAACAAATACTAATACATATGTTACTTATTAAATAATAATTTGCAATGGCCAAAGTATAAAAACCGGTTGGTTCAGGTGATTACACTCAAGTTCAATATGTTATCACTCAACAAGATCCATAACACTTCGTAACACAATTTTTGTTCTTGGACAGTAAGTATAATTTCCTAAATAGTCATGCCTAACAAGTATAGAAAATTTCTGTTATTTCCCCCAAAACTTTCATGAAGCTGCGTTAAACTTTATCACCAGCTGCAGCGGTATTAGTTCGGATGCTCATAGGAATTATATGAGCGTTGGAGCTAATAATCTAATCTGGTATTTGTGCATTGCACTATGCCTACTAGTGCTGCCCGATTCAGGAAAAAAATATTTCGATTCAGCCTATTGAATCGATTTTTTGATTCGATTTTCCTGCATCATTGGGTGTTTATTTTATAGCCTCTTCACTCACTTTGCCCTCTCCTACCCACACTGGTGCTATGGTGTAAACAAAATAAACAAACAAAAAAGACTTTTCTTCTCTCTGTTAAATCCTAGTTCACGTTCACGGTCTAATACCAGCTCTGGCAGGATACAAATTTCAAATCTGACATTGTAATAACAATGGTAATAAAGAATTGGCTAACACACTTAGGATCGGGAGCATAAGAACTTCGAGAACCAGTCAAGGACTGTGGAATTAATGCCTATCTCGATGAGTTGGTAAAGTAGGATATCATGATGGACGACATCAAAAGCTGCAGAGAGGTCGAATTGAAGAAGGACGGCAAACTTGTTGCAAGAATGGAGATGTTGAACTTTTGAGATTAAGGAGGTCAGAAGGGATTCGGTGCTGAAGTTGGGACGGAAGCCATATTGGTAGGGTAGCAAAATGGTGAATTTTTCAAGATAGGAAGATAGTTGAGTGGATATGATGGATTCTAGCATCTTGGTAAGGAGAGGAATGTTTGCTATTGGGCGGTAGCTGGAAAGTATAGAAGGGTCTAGATCAGTTTTTTTCAGTAGTGGGTTAAGGAAATATGGCCCATTTCTGGGGAGAATAGACCCGAATGGAGGGCGGCGGAGTTTATGAGAATGGTAAGAGATGAGATGGCCTGAGGGGGAGTGTTCTCGTAAAGGTAGGCGGGGAATGGATCCAAGGTACAATTGCAGGATTTCAATTTGAGGCAAAGATTATGGACCAGGGATTCAGAAACAAGTTTGAAGGAAGTCCAGGATCTGTCAGCTGGGATAGGGTAGGAGTCTGTAAGGATAGGGTTGGGGTCGATTGGAATCAGAGATTTAGGAGATTGCAGGAGGGAAGGAGCGCCTCAAGGTGGAGACCTTGTCTTTAAAGAACTTTGCCAGAGAATCGGCTGAGGGGGAGGAGGGGAGGATGGAGGCATCTTTGGAGGTTAAGGAACGCCAGATGTTAAATAATGTGCTAGTCTAGTTGTTGGATTTGGAGATTTTGTCACCGTAGAAGTTTTTCCTTGCTTTTTTTAGAACACTGCGGCCCGCCCTTAGTAAAATCTTCCTGTTTCCGCTTGGGCAGCCGAATGGAGAGAAGACGCCTGGAGTAGTGGTAGAGTAGTGAATTGCATTCGCTACCACCACTTTTTGCCTGGCCAGGGAGGAGAGGAGAAATACTAATGCCCGGGAAGGAGAGAGCCTTGCTGCCGCTGATCTGCACACAAAGACCCATTCGGGCTTTCCCTCTGCCACTGGAGTCCTTGCTTCGATGTAACTTCCAGTTTTGCAAAACCAGAAGTTACATCAGAAGCAAGGCTCCAGTGGCAGAGGGAAAGCCTGAACAGGTCTCTAGCAAGGGGGCCAACGAATCGGTAAGTCCGATTTTCTTCAAAAACAAATCGGTGAATTGATTCGAATTGGGCAGCACTAATGCCTACAAAAGGTTCAATGCAACTTACAAAACAGAAAGGAGAACTGATAGTACATTGATAGAAGCCAAGATAAATAATAAGATACAAGGATGAGTTAGGAAAGATTAAGACCTCAAGATAAAGACTGTCGTTCCAAGTGGAGAAAGAGGAGGAATGGTGTAGCAAGGAGAAGCCAGGGGAAGTACATTGAGGAGCAATTAGAGGAGGTATAAAGTACAAGAAGTTAGTGAGATACAATAAGTTGACAAGAGGGGGATGGAGTCAGTTACAGTCATTAACTGGTGTATGCCGAGTACTTGGTTATAGGAATGAAATGGAATTAAGAGTTCAGCATCGAAGAATGTCTGGAGAGCATATGGAGTCGAAGAGAAAGGTCTTTTAGTTTCTTGTGAAATGTGGTGTGGTTAGGTTCTATTCAGATGGTTCTTGTGAGGTCGTTCCAAGTTTTCACACCCGAGAATGTGAACAGAGTGAAATATGCATTTGTATTTGAGGCTTTTTGTTGTGAGGAGGATCAGTTCTATTCTGTCGTGATTTCTGCATGAAGCAGACCATGCAGAGCATAGGTGAATGAGTGGTGCAGCAGAGTTTACGTAGAGTATGTAGAGTATAATGCAGGATGTTTTGAATTTTGTTGTTTGAGGTAGCTAGAGATTAGATCATAGTTTTTCAATTTGAATATGAATCTAATGGCTGTGTTTTGTATAAACTAGATTTTGTGGATAAGGATGATGTCTATCCCCATGTAGATGGAGTTGTAGTAATCTACCTGGGACAGGATCAGCATCTGTATGAGCAGGGCAAAGTGGTGTTGGTGAAAGTATGGACTGATGAGCCCCAGCTGTCTCATAGTGAAGGTGGTTTTCTTCAAGAGGTTGGAGATTTATGACTCCAGTGATAGTGTGGAGTCCAAAATACATCCCAGAACTTTGGAGGATTTGTCTACTGCAAGAGAGTTAGCTGTTTGGAGAGAGATGTTTATACCCCACAACATACAGTTCCTATAAAGTAAAGAACTTTGGTTTTAGAGGCATTTAGCTTTAGTTTGTTATCTATTGCCCAAGTGTATTTTCTGTCTATGTTGTCTGAGATTTTTTGGATAGAATCAGTTTGGTTATTGGGATAAGGAAAAGGATGTCATCTGTGTACGACAATGCCCTCATCGTTGAATTTAATTATTATTATTATTATTATTCTTTATTATTATTCTTTATTCTTATATACCGCCATACCCAGTGAGTTCTAGGCGGTTTACATCAATTAGCAAATGATCTGCATTGAATAGCAGATTTACAACAAAATTAGAGGTAGATTTACAAAATTAGAAGCAGATTTACAGCGTTGGATAGCAGATTTACAACAGAATTAGCAGTAGGTTTACAAAATTAGAAGCAGATTTACAGCATAATTGGAAGAATTTTTGACAGAAAATTGCAGGCTGAATTACGATAAATTACAGTGATTTGCCACAGTCAGCCGTGAAGTTACAGCGATTCTTAACTGTCTGCAAGGAGGGCAGGTTTACATCAATATTACAGAAATTGCAGGTTTGACCGAGCTAGGTAGGGGAGGTAGAGAGTGGGGGAGGGAGGGACTGGTGAAGGAGGAAGGGGGCAGCGGTGGGGTAAGTGTCATGTGAGGTGAATGGGTTATTAAGGGTCGTGTTTGCTGAAAAGGTACGTTTTTAGTAGTTTTCTGAATGATAGGTAAGTGGGGGCCTCGAGTATCATCTGAGCTAGCCATGGGTTCGACTTGGCTGCTTGGAAGGCAAAAGTTCTATCCAGGAATCTTTTGAGAGGGCAATGTTTAGGCGAAGGGAAGGCGAACAATTGAGTTCTCCGTGATGTCCTGTTGCTGCAGTAGAGGTTAAAGTGTGTGTTTATGTAACTTGGGGAGGAGCCGTTAACCGATTTGTAGCAGAACTCATAAATAAGTTAAATAATATAGGTGAGAGCAGAGAGCCCTGTGGGACTTCACAGAAGGCTTTCCAGTTGTTAAGACGGGGTGCCACCTTTTTTGACAAGGTATGCTTTTTTTTTTTTTTGAGAAAATCTTTAAACCAATTTAAAATGGCATCTATTACTCCTATTTCAGAGAGCTTTGTTAGAAGGAGGTGGTGATCAACTCAGTCGAAGGCAGCGGAGATGTCGAATTGGAGAAGAACTGCTTGTCAGCCTATGCTTAGCAACTGTTTAATTTTAGTTATCAGGGTAAGAAGGAGAAGTTCTGTGCTGCAATCGGAATCCGAATTAGGAGGGATGTAAGCTGGAGTGTTGTTCGCCTACATGGGTTTCTAGGAGTTTGGCGAGTATGGGTATGCCTGCAATGGATCTGTAGTTTGAGGGGGTGGAGAGGTCCACATTCATCAATTTTAGTATTGGCGTGAACACAGTTTTTTCTTGTCTAGAGTTTTGTTTTCTATTTTATTGGTGTAGTAGTTTTTCTTAGCCTCTCAGATGTTGTATTTGTACCTGTTTACTGCCATCCTCCAATTGCATTTTGTGGTCGGGCAATTTGCTTTTCTGCCATAGTCTTTCTAGTCTTCGGCATTGTTGTTTTTCAGTTTTCATTGACTCAGTAAACCAGGGGGAGGTTTAAGTTTGTTTTATTTTGTGAAGATGTTGGGGGGCAAGGGTATCTAGGGTATTAGTAATGGAGTTGTTCCAGCTTGCAAGCATGGAAGGGCATAATAAAAAAAAAGTCTAAGTCCCTATTTGGCCTAAGGCCCTAGGTGCCGAAAGTAAGAAGGGAAATGTCCATTCTCAAAAAAAAAAACCCCCATCCAAAATGTGGGTTTTTTTTGAGAATGGCCTACCTGTACGTTCACTTAAAGCTCAAAAGATATATGGCTTACTTTAATAGATTGTTTTAGCTTTGGTCAATCAATATATGTGGATCAAAGACCTAAGCTGTAATGTCCATAAGCTATTCTTTTCAGTCTCTTTGAAGTAGCCTCAGCCCCACCACTCCACCGCTTCTTTATTTTGCCATTGCGGGAAGAATTACATGAGAACTCATCATTGGCTGCTTATACTGCTATTTTAATACATTTTGTTTTACTTTCAACTTATTTAATACTTTAGTGTGCTAATTTACTTAGCTTTTTTCCTTTATTCTCTTTTTTTCTTTATTTCTGCTGAGCCAACGTCCGAGAGTTAAACCCAACATGCCATGTTTCGCACTAAAGAGTGTTTTATCAAGGGTCTCTCTAGGATAATAAAAGAAAAACGGGCCGTTAGAAAACTACTCAACATCGCCCTCTCTCCCCTCTTTTACTTATTCAACACTCAATAACTTAAACACTCACCCTGACCACCCGTGTCATCCGACTATTCAGGTTTAAGAATATAAGATGGCTGCGGCGTCTCAATCTTCAAGTTTAAATATCCCTCCTTCCTATCTAAATTAG
This sequence comes from Geotrypetes seraphini, assembly GCF_902459505.1. Taxonomy (NCBI): domain Eukaryota; kingdom Metazoa; phylum Chordata; class Amphibia; order Gymnophiona; family Dermophiidae; genus Geotrypetes; species Geotrypetes seraphini. Next base: position 98,977,641 of record NC_047090.1, on the reverse strand, counting down.
CACACTAAAGTAAATTAGCACACTAAAGTATTAAATAAGTTGAAAGTAAAACAAAATGTATTAAAATAGCAGTATAAGCAGCCAATGATGAGTTCTCATGTAATTCTTCCCGCAATGGCAAAATAACTAAGCGGTGGAGTGGTGGGGCTGAGGCTACTTCAAAGAGACTGAAAAGAATAGCTTATGGACATTACAGCTTAGGTCTTTGATCCACTACCTGTACGTTCAGGCATTTAAACGCCCAAATCGCCACTATGTCTATCTTTAAGCCCTATTCCTGAAAAGAAATTTGCCCATGTCCCAAACAAGAACTTTTCAGCATAGGAAGGACCAGTACTTCGCCTAAAACAACGATTCTCTAACCGACATCTGTCATAAGCACCGGTTAAAGACTTGTGGAACCGTCCCCTCCCCCATCACAACGATAACGGCATGAGGGATGCCCAATCCCTCCTACCCAAACCTGCCACGATACCCTGCAACCTTCCCAGCAGATTTGGTTCTTGGACCTGTTCTTTTTAACATTTTTGTAAGCGATATTGCTGAAGGGCTGTCTGGTCAGATTTGCCTCTTTGCAAATGATACAAAAATCTGCAATAGAGTAGACACCCTTGACAGTGTGGATAACATGAGGAAGGCCCTAGTGAAGCTTCAGGAATGGTCTGAAATTTGGAAGCTAAGATTTAATGCTAGGAAATGCAAGGTCATGTATTTGGGCTACAAAAATCCAAGAGAACGGTACAGTTTAGGGAGTAAAAAACTTTTGTGTACAAAAGAGGATGTGATAGTATGTTATAATCTTAAGGTGGCCATACAGGTTGAAAAAGTGAGGGCAAAAGCTAGAAGGATGTTTTCTTTTTAAAGACGCCTTCGAACACTGACTTTTCCTTTTCTGCTTCCAGTGGCAAAGAAGGTGCTCCCCTCCATTTCTATTGTTTTTCCCCTTCAATGTTCTCTTTTCCTTTACTCTGTTGTAGTTCTCCCCTCTTCCCTTCGTGTAACTGTATGTTGAGTCTGCGTATCTTATTTGTACATATCTATTGTTTTAAATTTTGTACTCCTCTTTTTATTATTGTAAAATCGCCTAGAATCTAGGTTAGGCGTTTAATCAAATTTTAAATAAAACTTGAATGGCCAATAGGAATGAGGGGGTATTGATGCGAGACCTCATTTAGAATATTGTGTACAATTCTGGAGAATGCATCTTCAAAAAAATATAAACAGGATGGAGTTGGTCCAAAGGAAGGTTACTAAGGCAGGAAGGGGATGGAGGTGAAGATAGACCATTTGCAAAATTGTCATCTTCTGGATTGTTGTCAGCATCTATGTCATAAGTTATATGAGAACAGACTCAAAGATCTCAATATGTATACTTTGAAGGAAAGGCAGGAGAGGGGAGATACGATAGAGATGTTTAAATACTTATGTGGCATAAATACACGAGGAAGATCTTTTTCAATTGAAAGGAAACTCCAGAATAGAGAATTATACGGGGACAAATGTATTCCCATCCCCGCGGGATATATCTCCATCCCCAAAATTTCTGTCCCATCCCTGCAAGCTCTGTCTGCACAAGCCTCAAACTCTTACAATTTTAAAGTGTTCAAAGCTTGTGTAGATGAGGGCAAAACTTGCAGGGATGGGGCATGGACAGGGTCAGAACTCGTGGGGACAGGATGGGGAAGGAGATATATCCTGCAGTGACAGGGATAAATTTGTCCCCATGTCATTCTCTACTCCAAAGTGAGAGGGCATGGGATGAAGTTAAGAGGTGATAGGCTCAGGAGTAATCTAAGGAAATACTTTTTTTACAGAAAGGGTGGTAGATGCGTGAAATAGTCTCCCGGCAGAGGTGGTGGAGACAAAGATTGTGTCTGAATTCAAGCATGAGGGATCTCTTGGGGAGTGGAGGAGATAGTGGTTGCTGCAGATGGGCAGACTGGATGGGCCATTTGGCCTTCATCATGTTTCTAATATCTGTAACTCACCTAGAACTGGCAGGATGTAAGATGGTAACATTAAGAACATAACACAACATAACGTAACATCCAGCACATCAAAACTTTCTACACAATACCACCACAGCAGTACTGTAACAATGTCCTCAGGCAGATACACAGGTCAAAGAAAATAACTTACCTTCAGGACTGCTTCTGGGACCTGATCTTGCAATTCTTCCAGTAGCAATAAGAATTCTGTCTCTCTTCGGAGAAAGACAGGGAGTGGTTTCTTAAGATTGCCATGAAAAGAAAAGAGAAACATCCGAGAAATAAAAATTCCACTTTGATCACAGAATAGCTAAGATCAATCAGAAAATACTTCAAACAGAGGTTTTCTGAATGTTAGTGCAATCCCTAATCCTATCTCGACTAGACTACTGTAATATAATGCTAGTGCCATCAAGTCTACAACTAGTTCAAAATGCAGCAGTAAAACTCATATACAGACTATGGAAATCGAACACCTAAAGACCTATTATATGAAACTACATTGGCTGCCCATTAACTTCAAGCCTTTAAGATCCTGACAGGGAATGCTCCCAACTAGAGAATGATCTGGGGACAAATTTTTCCCCATTCCTACAGGAACTCATTTTCTCGTCCCTGCCCCATTCCTGGAAGCTCCATCCTCATCTGCACAAGCCTCAAACACTTTAAAATCATACATGTTCGAGGCTTATGCGGTTAAGGCAGAGCTTACAGGAATGGGACAGGGACAGAAACAAAACTCACGGGCACAGGATGGGGAAACTGAGTTCCTGCAGGGATGGGGACAAATTTGTCCCTGTGTCATTCTTTACTCGCAACAACCTAACAGAGTTGGCCACCCTACTCCAGGGTGCCTCCAATAGATATTCCACCAGAAATCTTTTCCACTTAAAATTCCCAGCATGCAACAATATAAAGTCTACCAGGCAAATTACCTTATCCATCCAATATCAATTAGCAAAATGCTGGAACCAACTACCACTTACACTATGATTTTGTGACCACTGTCTCAGGTTCAGAAAACTCTTTAAAAAGCATTTCTGTACAAAGACAGAGAAGCTAACCCAGAAGTAATGGAAATGGTAATTTTAAAACTAATCTAAACTAATGCAATGCCTGGGACATAACAATGAGCCAACGATGACCTCCTTGAAGTTGTAATTATTTATTTGTAACTATGACCTAACTGTATTAATAATTGTACTGATCTACCTGTACTAGCAACTTTATTGAATATCAGTAACTGACCCAATCTCCTATAATGTAATCTGACTTGGAACTGAATAAGTAAAGGTGGAATAGAAAACCTGATCAACGTAATATTTTTGGCCCTTTTCCTTTCCAGTTTCTTCCATTTATTTTTCTACTTCTCTATTCAGATTGCACTTCTCTTCCCTACCATCCAGTCAAGGTCAGTGCAAGGGACCCCAAAGTCTATTACCAGGCTGGCTGAGCTGCCTTCAGTTTCTGGCAGTTTTGGGAATCTCTCTGGCCAGGGAACCAAGAACAACTACTCCCGTTGCACCTTGTAACAACATTCATGGCCTCTGCTATGTTATTTCTATTTTGGATAAGAAGAAATATCGTCTTATTTCTCTGATACTGTACTACATGCAAGGGGTTTATAGTTGTGGCCAACTTCCGACGCTGGCGGGGATCGAGAGGAGCCGCGGCGACACCTTCTTCGCTGTCTGACCCTCCCATCCCTTCCCAACGTCTGACCGGCTCACGTAGTCCCTTGCCACCCCCCCTTTCCCTTCCCGCGGTCCCGACTCCAACAGCGTCTGCTGCACTCTACACACGCTGCTTCAGGGCCTTCTACTGCTCTGATTTGCTCTGCTGAGTGTCTGATGATGTCATCAGAGCTCCATCACAGGACTAATTGGTTATATCCAAAAGTTCAAACAACCTAGAGTTTGTTTGAACCCAAAAAATCTATTTACCTGATCCCAGGACAACCATTGCTCTAGTGCAAGAAGCCAGAACCATGCAAGTCGTTGAGGTGTACTCTCTTCACTACACCTGAAAAAAAAGTGTTTATAGCCAACATTACTCAATCATAATAAAAATAAAATCAATTTCTTCTGTTGATTCTCAGCACTAACATCAGTTCTCAGTTGTAGTGAGGTGAAAGATACGCAAATTAAAAGAACATGATTAGCCCATTCTTCCACAGTGCTGCACTATGGTAATCATTAACTTTAGCAGCGGTGCACATTTTGGCCCTAAAATACTTCCCATTTTCTGTTTTAATGAAATAAAATCAGGATCTTTGCAACTGCAACAAGATATGTACAGAAACATATTACAGAAGTGGAGACCTAAACTGTCCAAACCATTGCAGCATGGTACATTTTAGGTCAACGTTTTAATGGTTCTTGGTGGAGTATTAATGCAGATTAACTGTAGGCTGGCAACATAATATTAAAATTTTTCCCTACCAGTGTATAATGATGTTATATACAGGCAGTCCCCGGGTTAAGAACATCCAACTTACAACAGACTCGTACTTACAAACTAGGGTCCTTCCTGCTTCTCCCTTCCTGTGCCAACACGCCCCCCCCCCCTTCCTTCCCCAACACAACCCTCCTTTGCTTTGTAAAAAAACAAGATCCATGGAAGAGAGAGAGTTCAAATTAGAATCCTTAATAGTTTCATTTAGGCACTACTACCAAATCCCAGAGATATTGTTTGTAGAATACACCACACCATCATCTACTAAAGAAGACCAAGAATAAGCAAATCCATAAGCCATAAAGACAGGTTTAGTTTACAGGAAAACCACACAAAATAGTTTATCAAATACATTTGCATATTCTTGGTCTAGAAGCCCAGATAATTTGTCTACTTTGGATGTTCTGGAAAGCCACAACCATTTTGTGATGCAGAAGGCCAAACTTGCCTACCGATGCATCAGTTGGAGGCATGGAATTTTGGATATATTGTTCTTAAAATGAACTCTGTGTAAATCAACTGCCATCGGGGCCATCACTGGTGATGGTTTCTTAGGAATTAATTTATTTATTGTGTACTTTTTACCCTTTCTCCCCTGAGGTGCATGTCTGATCAGGATTTAAAACTGGAAGTGCGAGGATTCTCACTGGTTTGACAATTTTGAAAAGGACTAAATGATGTATGAGGCTATTCTCATTAAACTTCGGTCTGGTGCTGGTCACCTATGACATACGTCCTGAGCCATAATCTTCCGTTTGCATACTAACGACTCATACTGATGTCCTTTATTTAAACAATTATCCGTATTACTTTTCCTGATGCAGACATTCTCCCCGAGGGATTAAGCGTGTTAGCCAATTATTTATTGGACTTTATCACAAAAACCTGGACACATGGCCCTGCCATTTTCTGCCCCAACCCCGCCGTGTTCCACCTCCTGGCAATACCCATATTCCATTCTGTTCTGCCCTCCAGCCCCCCCTCCCCCTCTGAAGCCTCATCTTTTCATCCCAGACCTCTGGGCCATATCTGTAGGGCCTCGAGCAATTTGTGGATGAGTGTGATGTCTTCCACACATGCTCGGAGGCCCTCCAGATACACCGGAGCTTGTCAGGGCTTTCCAAAACCCAAACTGCCAGGTTTTGGGAAGTCCATTCGGGCACCCAGACAGTCCTCTAAAAAGAGGACATGTCTGGGTTTTCCCGGACGTCTGGTAACCCTGCCTATGCCCATCATGGTGCAGGAGGGTCACCATGATGGGCATAGGCAGCCTCAGTCTTAAATTTCTAAGCACATAATTTACCAGTTAAATGAAGACCCATTTAATCACTTATGCTTACCTCAAAAATGATGGTACTGCCACCATGGCCCTGAGAAGATCTTCCACCTGCTGGGCACCATCTCCACTCCAGTGATGGAGCTGCAGAGTGCATGCCTGGGCCAACTCCCAGTCTCCCCTCTGTAGACACTGACAAAAGAAGTGGAAGAGGCACCTCATAGAGGCTTCCTCTTCCTCTCCAAATGGGTGCATCCTGCTGGCTGGTCAATCTCCAGTCCGTAGCCCCTCCCCTTTTCTCACAAAATTCCCTTAGGCCATAGCCCCCACCCCAACAAAAAAGAACCCTCCCCGCCCCTCAAACACTCTCAAGGGATCCTAGGCTATAGCCTCTCTTCCTCTTACACATTCTCCAGGGTTCCCCTAGTCTCGTCTCTTCTCACATACTCAAGGCTTCCCTAAGCCTTTCTCACACACGCTCCAGCCCTCCACTAGGTTAAAGCTCCTTCCACGTTTCCTAGGGGTACAGCCTTCTCAAACACTCCTCTCCAGACAAGTCTCTATTATGATTTATCCGGGCAGCAGCGACCTCCTCCTCGCCCGAAACTTAAACAGACAGCGACTCATGCCGATAGATATCTCCTTCTACACCTAAGACGATTATAGAAGGAAGACTTAGACTGCCGGGTCGCCTCTTTCCTCCCATCCCGAAGTCAGCCATCTTGGAGCTCGCATCACGTGACCATCGTCAGCTGATCCGTTAGTTACTGAAGCGCTAAACACCGCCCCCCTCCACTCGGGCCTTCCCTCTGCGCCTGCGCTTTGCGTTCGCTTTCCCACCTGACCCGCGGGAGGGAAGAGGCGGTGAGCTACGGGGCTGGAGGTTGCGAAAGCGAACCATTTCGACATATGCGGAGAACATACGAGTTCATGCTGGGCACTAATCCGAAGTTGCTTGTTCCATTAATTGCACTGTTGTAGTAGGAATTTAAGGCTAGAGTAGTCTGCAGGAAGAAATTATGCTTATATCCCTACTGGCCCCAGCATAGCTTTGCAGCAGCCACTTCCAGGAACGTTGGGGTAACTTTTCTTAAGCGTACATAGAAATATAGAAAATAATGGCAGTTAAGATCATATGGTGTATGTAGTCTGGCCATCTGCACTATCCATTATATCTTCCTCTCCATTTAGAGGTCCTATGCCATCCACTATTTCTTCCTCTCCTACGGTACTTATCATTTCTATAGCGCTGCCAAATGTACACAGCGCTGTACATTAAACATGTAAGAGACAATCCCTGTGCAACAGAACTTACAATCTAATCAAAACAGACAAATAGGGGTTTGAGAATTTCTCAACAGAATGATAAAAACAGTGTTAAATATAAATAAAGAATTTTTAAAATGAATGATAAAAACAGACAAGGGTGCTTAACAAGTGAGTAAAAAGGAGCCTCAAAAAAATGAGTTTTTAGCCTAAATTTGAACACTACCAGAGATGGAACTTAACATACTGACTCAGGCAGTCTGTTTCAGGGACATGGTACAGCATGATAGAAGGGAGAGGTAAAGGGTACAGAGAAGAGAGACCCTATGAATGGAGTTCCCAGGGAGGAGTATAGGGAGAGGTATGAGACTCCCCCCCACACTTCTCCCTATACTCCTCCCTGGGAATTCATAGGGTCTCTCTTCTCGACTCACACGCTGCACACGGCCAACTCACAAGCCTTCCCCCCAACATCGGAGAAAAAGTCCTGGGCCAGCCAGGCGGCGATTGGCTGTCCTGGAACCTCTCTGATGTCAGAATTGATGTCAAGGGCAAGGCTTATGGGACACCACTACATGAGCCATGGCCCGTCCCCTCAAGTTTATTATGAAATTTGATTTATCGCCTATTCCAAATTCTAAGCGATGTACAATTAATAAAAATTACAGAGTTGGGGGAAACAGACATAACTAACAAAAGCTAATTCTACTAACATATTAAAATTCAACATATGCATACAGAGTCAAACAAAAGGAGAGTTAGAGAAGAAATACAATTTGGTTGTAAAAGAAACAATTAAGGTAAAAAAAAACATTTGGGAAGGGAAGAGACAAATTATCAGAACATTATAGATAAATTAAAAGGCATAAGCAATTCATTTAATCCTTGAATGCATCTTTAAAAAGAAAACCCTTGAGTTGCTGCTGGGGGGATGGAACGTTCAGCTCCTGGTCGGCTTTGGGGGTGGGGGTGGTGCAGATGGAGCTATCCCCGGTGGTAGCAGCTTCGGTGAGGGGTAGACAGGGATCCCTGGCGGCCAGGCTGCATACCCCCAACAGGTGGCCCGCATACCCCCCAAGGGTACACGTACTGCTTGTTGAGAAACACTGATATAGAGAAAGAAATGACAGGCTTTAGCAGTCTTGGATTTGTGCAGAGAACAAGAGAGGAGTCAAAAGATGATGTCAAGGTTGTGAGCTGATGAGAGTGTTATCCACAGAAGTTCCTGTAGAGATAGATCTGAGAATCATCAGCTTAAAGGTGATACTGAATACTATGGGAAATCAGAGCACCAAGGAAATAGGTATAGATGGAAAAAGAAGAGGTCCCAAGACAGAGAACTGGGGTACACTGACTGATATTAAGATGGCAGTGAAGGAGGATCCACCAGAGCATATACTAAAAGTGTGATGGGAGCAGTGGCGTACCTAGGGTATGTGGCACCCGGGGCCCATCATTTTTTGACACACACCCCCCCTATGTAAAAAAATATTTTTTGTAATAACCATGAAACTGAATAAATGGTCAGAATAGAAACAGGCAGTGAAAATTTTCTTTTATTGAACCTCATATATGTATCCATTATTCCAAACATACCATAACATAACATAAATTATGTCTGAATTGTCATGACATCAGAAGTACATATGGAGTAGTTGCAGGTGATGCTTGGGACAGTTCTGATTGTGTTAGTTCGGTTTTTTGTGTTTTTGAATAGAAGGGTTTTTATTTCTTTTTTGAAGGTTTTGTAGTCTGTGGTCGAGGTCAATAGGTTGTAGAGTTGGGGGTCGAGTGTTAGGAGGTTGTCGAACAGTTTTTTTTCTTTTGACGATTTTGGTTGGAGGGTGTGTGAATGGTGCGTGAGTTCTCCTATGTCTGGTTGAAGTGGATTTAATTATTTAGCTGAAGAAATTTGTACCCCCCCCCCCATTCCACACACATTAATTCTCTTCCATTTTTGTTCCCATTCTAAAAAACACTGATAAGTTCCCAGAAAAAAAATACATTAAAATAAGAAGTGAAAACAAAGGCCCCTACAGATGAGAACATAACATAAGAATAGCCTAACTGGGTCAGACCAATGGTCCATCATGCCCAGTAGCCCATTCTCATGGTAACCAATCCGGGTCATTAGTACCTGGTCAAAACCCAAAGAGTAGCAACATTCCATGCCACCGATCCAGGGCAAGCAGACACTTCCCCCATGTCTTAATAACAGACTATGGACTTTTCCTCCAGGAATTTGTCCAAACCTTTCTTAAAATCAGCAATGCTATCTGCTTTTACCATAACTTCTGGCCACTTCATTTTTAAGCTTAGTTCTTTCCTTCCAAACAGAAACCTTGCTAGATGTCAAATACAGAAAGAACAAGGTAACTTCACAAGGACTTAGCTGTGCAGGAAATGTGAATCTCCTCATACACCCACCATATAGTGCAAAAATGTGCAAAGATCTGTTTTTTTCTTTCGATCACTACATAGTCTAATGCCACACAAGCAGCTCTATTGCAAACATATTCTGAAGGTCAATGCTAAGGTTAACAAAGTTTCCTTCCTTGGACCACAAGGAGATACTGACAAACCACTAGAAGAGATCCCAAAACAACTACCCAGGCACAACACCCAAAGACCCACTCAGTGTGTGAACCAGTTGAGTGGAGTGGACTAACTGGGGGGTGGAAATGGGCCCAGAGTTTGCTCAGCAGAATTTCCCAGACCACCTCTTCCTCTCAACACATTGACACGCTGCCGCCGCCACCACCACCATTAGGAACACCTCAACGGGTAGGCCAGCAATGCTTATAAACTTTATAAAACACATTATTATATTTTCTTATAAAGCACATATTTTAATTGAACTCTCTGACATCCTCAGCCTTGCCATTCACAAAAATAGAAGGAAGAAAAGTTCTCGTTTCCTGCTGTCTCATGTCCCCGGCCTATACAATATTTTTCTTCTGCAGACCCTTCAAAAGTCTGACCAAATCCTCGTTTCACTTGCATTATAAAGTACTGAGGATGCCATCTCTCTCCAATCCCAGGTCCTAAAATCTAAGACAGTAGCACAAACTAGTGCTGCCCGATTCAAGAAAAAAAAAATTTTCTCAATTCGATTCAGCCTATTGAATTGGTTTTTTGATTCAACTTTCCTGCCCAATTGGGTGTTTGTTTGGTTTTTTTTAAACATCCTGGTGGGTTTATTTTATAGCTTTTTCACCCCCCTTTGGCTTCTCCTAACCACACTGGCGCTGTGGTGTAAATAAAATAAAGAAACAAAAAGGACTTTTCCTCTCTGTTAAATCCTAGCTCACGTTTGCGGTCTAACACCAGCTCTGGCAGGATACACATTTCAAATCTGACATATTGTAATCACAAAACAGAAAATAAAATTAGTTTTTCTACCTTTTGTTGTCTGGTTATTTTTCAAATCTTGTTGGTCCAAGGCTCTGGTTGTCTTCTGATAACTTGCTTGCCAGGGTCTCCTTCTTCCTTCTTTCTGCATGCTAACCATCCATCTGCCATCTCTGTCCTCCCCGTTTCCCTTCCCTCCCCAGGAGGTCTGGCATCTATCCTTTTTTCGTCTCCCTCCACAGATCTATCTTTTCTTAACTACCCTTTCATCCAGCATCTCTCCCTCCTTCCCCACCACTCCAGGGTCCACCATCTCTCCCTTTCTTTTCCCAACTACCCTCCTATCCCGTATCTCTATTCCCCCTCCACACCATCCCTTGTGTCCAACTTCTCTCCCTTTCTATTCCTTCCCTCTCTAAAAACTATGGTCCATCATCTCTCCCTCTTCTCTATTTTCAGACCTATTATTTCTTCCCACCCAAAGTCCGGCATATGCGCGTCTCTTTGAACCCCCTCATTCCCTCTGTGTATTTCTACACCAGGGCCCCCCTCCCTGAAGGCCTGTCCCCCCCTTAAAGGTCTGCATCCCACCCCTGAAGGCCTGCACTCCCCCCGAAGGCCTGTCCCCCCCCTGAAGACCTGCCTGCCTGATCCCCTTGAAGGCCTGTCCCTCCCTTGAAAGCCTGCCTGCCTGTCCCCCCCCTTTGAAGGCCTGTCCCTCCCTTGAAAGCCTGCCTGCCTGCCTGACCTCCCCTTGAAGGCCTGTCCCCCCTTTGAAGGCCTGCCTGCCTGTCTCCCCTTTGAAGGCCTGCCTGTCCCCCCCCTTGAAGGCCTGCCTGCCTGTCACCCCTCCCTCCCCCTTGAAGGCCTGCCTGCCTGCCCGCACCACCCCAAAGGACCGCTCACCCACCCTGGCCTCCCTGCACCACCTGAATCAGGCCCTGAGGGGGTGCCCCTGGCCTTGAGTTCAGTCCCCCCCCCACCCCCGAAGGATCGCTCGCCCCCCTGGCCTCCCTGCACCACCTGAATCAGCCCGCAGCGGGATTGCGATGTCAGCGATCCCTTCGCTGCTTCGGAGCTGCTTCCTCCGCCGCGGTCCCGCCCCTTCTCTGACATCAGAGGAGGGGAGGGGCGGGACCGCGGCGCAGGAAGCAGCGCCGAAGCAGCTCAGGGATCGCCAACATCGCGATCCCGCTGCGGGCTGCTTCATAGATGGTGCAGGGAGGCCAGGGGGGCGAGCGGTCCTTTGGGGGTGGGGGGAACTGAACAGCAAGGCCGGGAGCACCCCTCTCAGGGCTGGCACCCGGGGTGGACCACCCCCCCCTTAGTACGCTACTGGATGGGAGAGATAAGAAGAAAACCAAGAGATAACAGAGCCCTGAAATCCAAGTGAGTACAGCGTACCGAGGAGTAAGTGGTGATCAACAGCAGCAGAGATATCGAGAAGGATGAGGATCTGGTCAGAAACAGGTCATTGGAGACTTTAGGAAGGGCAGTTTCTGTAGATTGTAGAGGGTGAAAACCTGATTGAAGTGGGTCAAGGATAGCATGAAATGAAAGTCAAGACAATGGCAGTCAGCATATTCAAGTAGCCTGGATAAAAAAGGGAATGGAGTGATAGTTGGAAGTGTAGGTAGAGTCTAGTAAAGAGTGGGGTAACTGCAGCATGTTTGAAGGCATCAGGAACGATTGCAGTGGAAAGTGAAAGATTGAGAATATGACATATAAGGGATGACAGTAGGAGAGATAGTTCTGAGTAGATGGGTGGGGATCGGATCAGAGGAACTGCTAGTGAATTTGGAGGGGGGAAAATGTGCAATTTCCTCTTCAGTGATTTCAGAAAAGGAAGAAAAAGTGGTAGGGTTTCAGTGTTCTCCCCAGAAATTTTTTCCAGCCGGGTGGCATGAAAAAGTTGCCGGGTAGGGAAATTTGGTGGTGGGGAAAATTAAATTTGTACTATTTTTATTAATTATTATTATTATTTTCCAATGCTCAATATGACTCCCTTTTTTAAGGGTTGACACTTAGGCAGTGTTCCAGTAGCATTTAAGCCAACCTTGTAAAAAAGTAATGCAGATCCTTTTATTCCGAATAACTACTGGCCAGTATCAAACCTTCCATTTCTTTCAAAGCTACCGTACTTGAGAGAGTGATATTCAACAAACTTCAAACTCATGTTGAATCAGTTAATGCTTTGCATCCCCGGCAATATGGTTTTGTTTAAGACATAGCGCAGAGACAATAGTTCCTGCAAGCTGCGATAGCAATTCTGCCACAGCAAATGCACTGAAGCCCATAGGAATTGAATGGACTTTGGTGAATTTGCCATGGGAGAATTGCTACTGTGGCCTTGTAAAAGGGGCCCTTACTGCGTGAACTCCATTGTCACCTAGACCAGTGTTTCTCAACTTTTTCAAGTCAAGTACCCCTAAGTCTAACAAATACCAACCAAGTACCCCAGTCCAAGCTCTACCCCTTACCCCATCCCCATTTATAATAGTACTAATTGTAATGCAATTTCTTCCATTCATACACAATATAATCTTAATAATTCACAATGGTAACCACAAATTTAAAACAAAGCACACTGTATGCAGAGAAAATGATAATTATCATTTATATTTGTTTTATTTTTCAAAGCAGTCAAGGCAGATGACTAAAATGTGCAATGTCACCTCAGTAACAACTATAGTGCAAAATATAGATAGCAGATTATAAATTCTCAAAACTGACACATTTCGATCACTAAATTGGAAATAAAATCATTTTCCTACCTTTGTTGTCTGGTGATTTCATGAGTCTCTGGTTGCACTTCCTTTTGACTGTGCATCCAATATTTCTTTCTTTCTGCTTCCTGCATGCTTCCCCTCCTCGGACCTCATTCCTTACCCAACCAACATCTCTCTCTGTCCCTCCATGAGTCTAACCTTCCTCTCTCCTCTACCCCTATTGTCAACATGTCTCCCTTTCTCTCCTTCTGTTATGATCTTGCATCTCTCTGTTCTTCCTCAGGCTCTCTCCCCCCCCCCCCCCCCCACGTCTCTTCTCTGTCTGCACCTCCCATAGTCCAGCATCTGTCTCATGTCATAGAAAGATGATGGCAGATAAAGACCAAATGGCCCATACAGTCTGCCCCTTTGGTCCAGGCCTCTGTCTCTCTGTTGCTTACAAATACCCTCCATCCCCAGCATTTGTTCTCCTTTCTTCCAGGTCTTTCTCTGACTCTCTCTCTCTACTTCCTTCCTTCCTCCTTGATCCAGAATCTTTCCACCTCTCTGCAATCTCTTTCTCTCTTCCCTCTATACACCCCCAAGTTCAACATCTGCCCCCCTCTCTTCTGCCTCCCCTTTGTTTCAGGTTTCTCCCTCTATGTTCCTTTTCGTGGAAGTACTCGGCCATAGTCTGGGGAGGTGAGTACAGTGGCATAGTAAGGGTAGGAGGCGCAACCCCCCCCCCCCCGCACCCTCTTCTCCACACTCCTTCCTGCCCCATTCCATACTTGCACTCTCCCTCCCCCTCATACCTCTTAATCTTCGCCAGTGCGAGTGGCTTCTGCAAGTATGCTCCTCGTGCCAGCATGCTTGCAGAAGCCACCTGATATCACTTCATGGCCCCATGACCCAAAAGTGATTCAGAGGGGAACCAGGCTGGCGCAAGCAAAAGGCAGCAGTGGCTACCCCTATATCTGTCTCAATAACAGACTATGGACTTTTCCTCCAGAAATTGTCCAAACCTTTCTTAAAACCAGCAATGTTAACCACTCTTACCACAACCTCTGACAACGTGTTCCAGGCCCATTCTCTGAGTGAAAAAAATATTTCTTCCTATTGATTTTAAAAGTATTTTAAAAAGTAACTAATCTTTGTAATGTTTAATGGAGTAAAAAAAAATCAATCCACTTGTACCCTTTCTACACCACTCAGGATTTTGTAGACTTCAATCATATCTCCCCTCAGCCATCTCTTTTCCAAGCTGAAGAGCCCTAACTTTTTCAGTCTTTCTTCATACGAGAGGAGTTCATCCACTTTATCATCTTAGTCGCTTTTTTTGAACCTTTTCTAGTTCCGCTTTATCTTTCTTGAGATAAGGTGACCAGAACCGAATGCAATACTCAAGGTGAGGTCACAACATGGAGCAATACAGAAGCATTATAACACTCTTAGTCCTGTTGGATTTCTATGAGAGAGGAATGACTAGTAGAGATTAGAAGGTGGTATGGATGCTGTCATTTTCAATGTTTCTATGTTTAACAACATCAAAGACTAATAATTTTTTAGGAATGAAATAAAATTGGATGGAAAGAGGCTGATTGTTGGAGTGATTTAAAGCACCAGTACTACCAAATATATCTTTTAAATAAACACATATATGTGGTAGTAATGCTGCTTTAAATCCCCCAACCCCATGAGGATCAGAAGTGAAACCTCTCCAGGAGTGTTTAGTGTTGCTATAGTTACGATATAACATTCGTTGAAGCGTAATATTTGGAATAAGAGGCTGTGACTCAGCTGTTTGACCAGGCGGGTCTTAATTCTGGTTGATGTAGATTAGAAAAAAAAAAAAAACCACCCAACTTCTTTTATTCTTTGACTTTGTTTATTTTTGAAAAGGAAGAAAAATAGTTAGACCTTTGCCCTCAAGCTGCTAGCCTGTTTCACTAGTGAGTAACCGGAGCAGGCAGACAAGATGACAGAAAATGATAAGTGTGCAAAGGTACGTTTCTAAACTTATACTTTTTGAAGTCCAGTCACACAGCTTGCAATAAGTGAACTGGAACCTTGTCAAATGATTTTTTTTTTCTTTTATCTCAGTTGTATTCCTTTTCTAGTTTCCAAACAGGAAGCACATTATACTTAGCAGATCGCCTCTTTCAGACCTGTCATTCTATTGGATTTCATCTTTTTGGTTGTGTCTGGGTTTAACTCTTGCACGCTTACTTCATTTAGGGGCCCTTTTACTAAAACTCAGCATGCACTATTGAACATTAGTGTGCGCTAAGTGCAATGTAAGAGCAGATGGACAAGGATCATGGTCCTAGAACAGAGAGTGCCAGCTACATCTAGTTCTAGACTGTCTCTGCCTCAGGAAGCAGGTGAAAGCTTGACTCTGCACCCAAGCCTTTAATACAGGGGTGCCCACACATTTTGGACTTGCGAGCTACTTTTAAAATGACTAAGTCAAAATGATCTACCAACAATAAAAATTTTTAAAAAGCACAAAGCACACTGTATGCGGAGAAAATGTTAATTATCATTTATATTCCAGGGTTTTTTCAAAGAGGTCAAGGCAGATGACTCTGTGCACTGTCACCTCAGTAACAACCATACAAAAATAGACAAATATAACCCCCCTCCCTTTTTACTAAACCGCGATAGCAGTTTTTAGCGCAGGGAGCTGCGCTGAATGCCTCACACTGCTCTCAATGCTTAAAGGCTCCCTGTGCTAAAAACCGCTCTTGTGGTTTAGTAAAAGAAAGCCATAGTGCAAAATCTAGACAGCAGATATAAGTTCTCAAACGGACACATTTTGATCACTAAATTGAAAATAAAATAATTTTTCCTACCTTTGTTGTCTGGTGATTTCATGAGTCTCTGGTTGCATTCTTCTTCTGACTGTGCATCCAATATTTCTTCCCTTCTTTCAGCCTCCTGTATGCTTCCTCTTCTCCAGACCTCATTCCCTCCCCCAACTTTTTCTTCCTCTCTTCCTGCCCCCCCTTTCTTTCTTTCTCCCTGCCCTCCTTTTTTTTTCTCTCCATATCCCCTTTCTTTGTTTCTGTTTCCCTTCTTTCCTTCTGTCTCCCTGCCTGCCCCCTTCTTTCTTTCTCCCTGCCCTCCCCCAAGCCACCGCCATCGGGGAACAGGCCCCCAAGCCACTGCCACCCCAAGCTCTCCCTGCAGAAGCGTTGGGCTGACCAGAATTCCTCTCCCTAACGTCAGTTCTACCGTCGGAGAGGAAGTTCCGGGCCAGCCAGGCAGCAATTGGCTGGCCCGGAACTTCCTCTCCGACGGCAAAATTGAACGTCGGGGAGAGGAAGGTTGATCGGTCCGGTAGATCGCGAAGGCAACGCAAATCAATCACGGAGCCCGGGATGGGCTCCGCGATCGTTTTGCTTTGCCTTCGCGATCTACCAGTCGATCGCGATTGACGTATTAGGCGCCCCTGCTTTAATACATAGGGTGATTGAATATACACTCATTCTATACCAGGACTAGCTTATCAAATGTACTAACTAAATCTGTTCTTTATACATTGTTTAACTATATAAACAGCTTGCCTTGAGTTTAACCTCCCATCTGTTTATCCCAAAGTACTCTGTACCACCCATCTTGTCCCCATCTAATATTTGCATTTGCCTCTCAGCTGTAGGATAAGTTGTATGATAGAAAAGCATTAGCATCATAATTATGCTATTTGAATGTTCTCATTTGTGTTCATTAGATGCTTTCATTTCGTGGCTAAAATGCCACTTCTTCAGGGCCATCCACTGTTCAGCGGTCTCTCTCTCAACGATCATCGGCCCTTATCACTGCTATCTATATCAAAACAGTTTGTGTCTATTTGATAGTTATTTGCTTACCTTAAGGCCCATTTAACCTTTATGCAAAATTTTTTTCTGCCAATGATATAAGGGTGGGTGAGTGTGGGTTGACACCTCCAACGCTCTGAGGCTTTTTCTTTTGCTGGTTAATTATTGCTTTGATGCACTAATACTATTTATGGAGTGTGTTTGATTTGTTGTGGATTATTTTCCCTCCATCCCTTATTGTTTGAAACCAAATAATAATACAAAACTACTTATCCTTCTATTCCCCGTGCATCTCTACTTCACTCTTCTCTCTCTATACCCAATTTTCCTCTTTCTTCCTTTCCCCTTGTGCACCATCTCTTTCCCTTTCACTCACACACTCAAGCCCAACAATTCTCCCTTTCTATTCCCTCCTTCCTATGTCCCAAGTTAGGGCCCCCTTTCTCTCTTCCTTCGGTGTCCTATGTTCATGCCCATCCCATGTCCAAACGCACTCCTTTCCCCCCCCCCCCTTTTTTCTCCCTTTGTCATGTCCCGTCTCTCCCTTACTTGCTCACTCCATTGCCGCACTCACTTCTTCCTGCCTTCAGCTGCACAGGGACACAGGCAGTGGCTCTTACATGCTGTGCATGGCTAACCCACAAGCCTTCCCTCTGATGTTGGAAAGAAGGCTTCTAGGTCAGCCATGTGCAGTGTGCAAGAGCCGCTGCCCATGTCCCTGTGTGGCTGAAGGCAGGAAGAAGCAGCCCAGCTGGACAGCCCTGAAGGAGGTAACTGGGTCAGCTTCAGCAGAGGGAGGAATGCAGCTGGAGGGCATGGGATCCCCGTTGTTTTTGTCATCATCCATTAAGGATGAAGGGGGGTGGGAGACCTGTGCTGTGCTGTGTACCCCCAACAAGTGGCTCACGAACCCCTGAGGGTACATGTACCGCTTATTGAGAAACTCTGTTCTAGGCCACAAATAGGTGTCTCTTCTCTTTTTCAGACACTTTTGCTCAGACAATTTAGCTAATTTGAAACACTACATGAAAACAAGTAGCACTAAAATACATTGGGTTATTGTAATTTAATTAAAACTCAGTTTCTTATGTATTATGAGGGGTAGTTATGAGATCTGTTATGCACCTCATAGGCATATGGCTTCTTCATAGATTCCTCAAGGAATGGAGTTTGGTTGGGGAGGGGAGAAGTCTTTTCATAAGGCTCATCCACACTTAAATTGAACAAAGAGATTGGCCACACTTCCCAATCCTGCTGTATATTTCTTCATACGATGAAGCTACTAAGTAATAAATTTAAAATAAACAGGAGAAAATATTTCTTCACACAATGTGTAATTAAACACTGGAATTCGTTGCCGGAGAATGTGGTGAAATCAATTAGCTTAGTGGGGTTTAAAAAAGGCTTGGATAATTTCCTAAAAGAGACATTCATAAGCCATTATTGAGATGGCTTGGGGAAATACACTGCTTCTTCCTAGAATAAGCAGCATAAAATCTGTTTTACTACTTGGGATCTAGCTAGGTACTTGGGACCTGGGTCGGCCACTGTTGGAAACAGGATACTAGGCTTGATGGACCTTCGGTCTGACTCAGTATGGCAATTCTTATGTTCTTATGATTTTCTAATTCTGCCAAAACAAGAAGTTTTCTAGTGTGGTGGCAGCCAATAAGTCTCTGTGGTTCCCTCTAGAGCTGCAGCATTACTGGAGCTCTCTCGGACTACTTTGTCTTCCTTGTCTCATTGACCCTTCCAGTGTGTCTCTTCTTGAATGAGCACTGAACTGTGAACTAAAAAAAAAAAAGTCTAGTTTCATGGACATCATTTCATCTTGTGATATGTTCTATTAACCCAACACGAGAACTATCCACAGACATGATTGTACATGAGCTTTCCATATCACATGGGTTCCTTCTTTAGAAGTTTTTGCAGGGGAAACTGATATGTAAAAAAAAGGGGGTCCTTATTCTAAGCTGCGGTAAGTGCTAGCATGCGATTACTATGGGATGCACTAAGGCTTCCTGTGGTAAGTTAGAACATAAGAATAGCCTTACTGGGTCAGACCAACGGTCCATCAAGCCCAGTAGCCCATTCTCATGGTGGCCAATCCAGGTCACTAGTACCTGGTCAAAACCCAAGGTGTAGCAATATTCTATGCTACCGATACAGGGCAAGCAGTCTTTCCTAATCGTATGTGCTATACGTGCACTAAAAATATTTTTATTTGTTAGGTAAAGGGGTGGAGAGTGGGCGTTCTGTGCTAATGTTAGTACATCTACATTACTATGCACTAACTGATTAGTACAGGATTAACATATGAGCTTACTGCCTACAAAATGGCAACATTAGCACAAGGCCACTAATTCTGAAAGTAGAAAATCATATGCCTAAGGACACTACCGCCACTTTTACTGCAGCTTAGTAAAAGGACTCCTAGATGTATAAAAGACACATTTGGTAAACATAAACATGACAGTGTGAAAATGATTTATTTTAAGGTGGAGCAATATTTGGGGGAGATCAAAGGAGGAATGAAACCAGCCATGAGACTCATCATCATGGGAGTGGTAAATCCAAGTCCCAGAAGGTAGGTTTAGAAGCTGATGTTTGTGCTGCTTGCTTTTGATAACATGGTATCTGATCGTCTGGCTGAATAGTGAATCTGCAGTCTAAAAATATCACGACATATGGAGTCCAACAGATAAATGAGAAGGAGGCAGATGGTTATTGGAGAGAATGTTCTTCAGATGATCTCTTGTAGTGGCATAGTAAGGGGGGGTGAGGGAGGTCCGCCCCAGGTGCCATCTTGGTCCCCATCCTCCTCTCCGCCTCCCCCGCTCCTTCCCCGCCCCTCACTACTAGCGCCCCTTCCCCCATACCTCTTTAACATTCAGGGTGTGAGCAGCAACCCCAACCTGTTGAAGGTCTTCTCCATGTTCATAGCCAACGCTTGAGAAGACCCTTGACAGATCGCCCACATAAGATCAAAAAGGCAACAAATATTACGCTTGCCTGCCGATCATGAATAAATCCAGATTGATCACAATGAACAAGACCTGGGAGATAGTATTGAAGTCGCAGTGCTAGGATTCGAATGAACAGCTTGTAATCTACCTCAAGTAGAGAAATAGGCCTATAAGAGGCACCACTATCCAGCTCCCTCCCTGGCTTAGGAATCAAACTGATTCCTACCTGTCTGAAGGAAAGTGGGAGACTCTCCTCAGCCAGCAACAAGTTAAACATTTTCACGAGTGGCTCCGCAAGAAAGGCAGTAAACATTTTGTAAAACAGGTTCAAGAAACCTTCTAAACTGGAGCTTTGCAAATGGGAAGATGAGATATGGCCTCCAGTACCTCCTGTACTGTAATTGGGGAAGAAAGATAGTCACTAGCACTGGGGACCAAAGTGGGGAAAGAGATCCTTGCCAAGTAGCTTTCCAACTCCAAGGAAGAAACTGCTTTCACAAGCGAGAAGAGCCGAGTATAAAAATGAGCAAAAACACAGTGAATAGTCTCTTCACCTGCTACCACATGCCCAGCCTCATTTTGCACCTGCAAAATGATGCCTCATGCCTGTTTTTCCTTAAGCTTATTGGCCCACCTTATCTCCCCATTCAAAAAATTTTTTACTCTGCAATGCCCTCCAATTCCAACTCTTTGAGATCTTTCCTCCAAGCCTCAAGATCTGCCAGCATCTCTGGTTGCTGCGGACAAGCCTTTTGTAATCTCCCCAGCCTGCAGAATTCAGACCTGAGCTTAATGCTCCTCTCTTGTTGAGTCTGAAGCCGAAAACCATTCCGGGAAATACATATAAACTTTAAAGCTTTCCCAGAGTGTGACTGGAGTAACATCCCAGTGTCATTGACTGCAAAGAACTCCTTCAAATCCCTCTCCAGTAATGCCAAGCAACTAGGATCCATTAAAAGCGAATCAGGCAAACTCCAAAAATAATCTCCCGACAACCCTGTAAAAAAATGAAATTCACAACACACTGGAGAATGATCTGACCAGAGATGAGGCTCTATTTGAACTTCACGAACCTGGAACAAGAGCCCCGCTCCCAAAAGCCACAATCAATCTGGTTAATATGAGCTGTATAGAGCGGAATAAAACATGTAGTCACGCTCGCTCAGATGAAACAATCGCCACATATCCTCTACACCAGTGTATCACAAACTGTGTCACGGCAGATTCCAGGTCTGCCCCGACGAGACACTAGTAAGGAGGAGAAGTGCAGCACTTGCTGACTGCTTATAGGATGTGCCTCTCGCAGCGAGAGGTATGTCCTGTAGGCAGTCAGCCAGTGCCAACTCTCCTCCTCACCTGCATCTCTCCTCCTCTCCCCGCACCTCCCCTCTTCCAGGATCCCCCACCAAAGTGACAGCTTCTGGGTCGCGAACGGAGGGCCTCTGCACATGTGCGGATATTGACGTGATGACATCACGCATGCCATCATCGCAGTGACGTCCACACACTTCCGGGTGCCTTCCGGCCGGGGCACCAGATTTAGTGTGTCGCCGGTCGAAAAGTTTGCGGACACTGCTCTAGACCCAACCTGCCTAGGAAACATTTCAATTGCTTTCTGTCTTTTGCCACATATTGTACTCCCCATGAGGAATTATCAATAGATGGGTCACAGGTGAGATTTAAATCACCACCTACCAGTAGGGTACCATCTTTAAACTCAAAAAATTATGCACTCTAGATTTACAAAAAATTTTCCTTGCTAGGAACTGGACGAATAAACATTAACCAAAGTGAAGAGATGATTATCTAGCTCAACTTTTATCAGCAGGTAACACCCCTCAGGATCAGCTAAAATAGCTTTGACATCACAGTGAACCTGATGGTGAATCAATATCCCAACCCCCATTAGTTTTCTTACGTTTCAGATTAGAAGTGAACAAAATAGTGGGGTAATGTATGTGCGCAAAATGTTTGTCATGAAGTGGAAGCAAGTGAGTCTCCTCTACAAACCCTATTCTCATTTTGACACTCTGAGCTTGTCGTTTGTTTCTGTGACTTTTCAGCACGCTTTGAAGATTTGACCGCTTGCGAGTCATATTTTACATACTCTTGTAAAACTTGGTTCTTTGTGAGCAAAACCCAAGATTACAGTACCCCTGATGCAAGCATGTTGCACACGCCGAAACACAGAACTGTGTTGTGTCCTTATTCAATTTGATATTAATATATGGTGTTTAAAAGCATTTCTTTGGCTTTACTTCATTGATGGAAAGTCCATTGTCCCGTTCCACTATCTGTTTTATTCTGTAGTTTTAGATGACCATATCCTGGCTTTATAAAATCAAGATTTGGACATCCATAAAATATGCATGTTTAAATGCTGGTTTTCAGACATTCAAAACACAAATAGTTTCTAAAATGACCACCATATATAGACAAGCTAGATAAAAAGAGAGTAATTAACTTGAAGGAAAAAAAATTGTGTGTTGCATACAGAGGAGGTACACACAATGAATCTCAGAGTGTGTGCAGTAAGCTAATCTTTCTGTGGTATGTGTGATAGCGAATGACACGGTGACAAAATTCATCACCGTCCCCGTCCCCGCGGATAACAGCGGGAAATAATCCCATGTCATTTTTTGGTGTCTATTTCAAACTGAGGTTGTTTTACTCCAGCATTCTTCAAAGCAAAGCTTGAGGGTCAGTGGTTGTGGCCATTCATACTCTGATTCTTCCCTCTCTCCTTAAAGAATAACATGAAGATGGTTTCCCGCGGTTATCCGCGGGGAATGATGATGAATTTTGTCACCGTGTCATTCTCTAATGTGTGACTCACCTATTGGAGACCTGGGAGAAATGTCAGGCTTTCACCTGCTTCCTGAAATAGAGGTTACTCTTAAAGGTCATCAGGGAGTGAATTCCAGAATGCGGAGTGTACTTCTGAGGAGATTCACTGGCAAGGGTATAGGTTGGGATGCTCTTTGGATGGAACTTAAAAACCTCAAAGGTACATAAACAGAAATCACATTCTTCAGGTACTCTGGACCATTTCCTTTAGGTTTAAACATTTTTATTGATGATAAGAAAGAAAGAAACAATAGAGATACATCTTTACAATGGTAAAAACTACATAGACAGAGTGTTAACTAACCAATTAATACAGTACAGTACTCCCCCGATATTCGCGGAGGTTCCGTTCCAGGAACCCCCGCAAATATTGAAAAACCGCGAATACGGTTTTTCGCCTGGGGAGGCAGGAGAGGGCAGCTGGAGTGCCGGTGAGTGAAGGAAATCACTCGTGGTATGCTCTGACCACCTCTTCCTGCACTAAAGTCAGGCTTCACCGATCAGGAGCTGATTGGTGAAGCCAGACCTTAGCACAGGAAGTCCGGTCGGAGAATACTGCAAATGACTGGGACCACGAATGACCGGGGGAACACTGTATTATCATCAGTTTTCAAACAAAGTGACTAATAGGTCACAACCATCCCCAACTACAAAATAAAAAGGCAGTCACATCCGTTTCAGGGCCCTGTACTCTTATGGACCCTGAGGATCAAGGTCACCCCCTTTTCCCCTAGCTTATACGTAAGTCAAAGTAGTAATATGAAAGAAAAGCAAAACACAAGGAACAAAACAAAATATACAAGTGAAAATATGCAGAACCAAAGAAAGAGAAACAATCCCTCCCCCCTTTCCCCCATTACACAAAATCCAACTGCACCAACATAGCAAGAACCCCCAATCTAAAGAGTATCTGGACAAAAAGGTGCCAAAATACCATAAAAAAGCAAGGTTCCTGTTCCCAGGTATCTTTTAAGGGTGAAAAATTTATGGGTGGACCAATAGAAAGTAGGGCACTATGGATCCCAGCAATGGAAGGGCGATCAAGGTTAGCCTTGTCAAAGAACTCTCTAAGCCTGCAACCTACAAAAAAAGTCGTCGGATTAACATCCAGGGAGGCAAAATAATGTTTGAGTTGATGGAAAGAAAAACAATGTCCCCAGCCTGAAAAACCTCTCTAGGAAAACTCCCGGTAGGCAGGGAAGGTGCTCCCAGGCTGTACCCAAGTGCTCAAGAAAAGAGATCCCCTGGGCCTCCCAAGTAGTGGACCATTTCCTTTAATGGCCTTGAAAATCAGAGAGTAAGTTTTAAACTTTATCCTGTAGCATACTGTAGCCAGATTGGTGTGATATGGTTATGGCGCTTTGCAACCTTCTATGAATTATGCTGTGGCATTCTGAATTATTTAGAACTGGTACAAATCCTTTGTGGCAAAGAGGCCATTGTGAGGGTTTTACCATAGGCGAAAGCTTCAAAATAAACTGTACCAACATGTACATTGCATTTTACCTGTAAATCTACTACATTGCATTGATCAGTAATTAAAAATGACAAGAATCTTCCTTTAAGGAGGAACTTCCTTATCTGGCAAATTATATCAATTCCACGAAAGCTTCACAATAAACTGTACCAACATGTACTTTGCATTTTACCTGTAAATCTACTACATTGCATTGATCAGTAATTAAAGATGACAAGAATCTTCCTTATCTGGCAAATTATATAAATTCCACTTTCTTCCTCCTAGGGCCTTTCTAGCTTGTTATTTTCAATGGGAAATCATCGTCCCTTTTCTTTGACTATATCTCCCTCTTGTGAACCTCTTGCTCCTCTACATTTCCCTTGCTCTCCAAGTCAGCAGGTACTCAGGTCAAGAACCTCCATTAGAATATATAGAGCAGTTTTCAATCCAAATCTTTGGGGACCACTTGGCCAGTGAAACAGAGCATAACATTTGCATGGGTGCAAGTAGAGGACAAAAGAACACAAGCATCTCTCAGCTTTGTACTGCCGTCATCAGTTATTCCAGATTATCTGCTTGCTGGGTGGTTGCAACAATCTCATTCTGCTCTAAATCTTTCAGAGCTAGAACTTAACTGATCTCTGCACAATTTCCAAATCAAACATTCTTATCAGCAAAAGGGTATGCTCATCTGCTAGGTACCTGATTCTTTGGGCATCATCTGTCTTTATCCTCCCCAATCCTCTCACTGTAAAATGAAAGCCTTTTGTCAGCAGCTTTCCACTTCCTTGGACTTGCTGCTTTCTCATTATACAGCAGAATGTTACTTACTAAAAAATAAGACAAAGCAGGAACCTGAAACAGGATTTTTCATCTCTTTGCAGATGATAGAGATTAAGTAAATTCTCCTTCATGAGGATCTGTAAAAACAGAAACTCAACAGAAAGAAATATAAAATATAATAAAACCTTGGTTTGCGAGCATAATTCATTCCAAAAACATGCTTGTAATCCAAAACACTCATATATCAAAGCGAATTTCCCCATATGAAATAATAAAAACTTCACAACCCAAAAACTTTAATTCAAAATACTGTATGTACTCGTATTGCAAGACCTTGCTTGTTTAGAAGTCACTACACTCCTGCAGTGTCAGAGAGAAAGAGAAAGAAGAACCATCAGCTCGGTTGTGATGATGATTGTTTGTATACTGTATGTACTTGTATTGCAAGACCATGCTTGTATATCAAGTTAAAATTTAATAAAATGTTTTGTTTTTGGAATGGTATTTGGCCTCAAATTAATGCATTGTTGGAAAATCATGTAGCACTCTCATATGATACCATATTATTTGGAATGATTATGAGGAAAAAAAGTCAAATTTCACCAGAGAATAACAAGCTTTTATTAGTCATGACAGGGGTTGCCATTCAGCATATAACCAACAACTGGAAGAATTATAGTAACCTTAGTTATACATTTTGGTGGAATACAATTTGTCATATATTCAAAATGGAAAGAGCAATAGCAATACAAAGAGGGACATATACTAAATTTATAAAAATATGGGGGCCATTGACAAAATATTGTAGTGAATAATCATCAGTTTTTCTCTTCTTCTTTTCTTTTTCTTCTTTATGGCACATCAGGAGGGGTGGGTAATGGAAATAATATTACATAATATGTTATAATATGCTATATAATGTGTATATGGTGATTGGAAAGCAGTTGAAGGGTGGGTGGTGGGGGAGGGGGTAAAAATATTATTAGAATTTTATGTAGTAGATATAAAAGTGATATTGTGTAATAATTTGTTGTAATTTAATATTTTGTGCACTTGATGTAAAATATGAAAATGAATAAAGAATATTAAAAAAAATAAAATAAAATGTTTTGCTTGTCTTGCAAAACACTTGCATACCAAGTTACTTGCAATCCAAGATTCTACTGTACAATAATACTGTAGAACAGAACAATGCCATCTGGTGGCCTTACAGTAATTTACATCTTCAGTATATAACATCCCCATTGTATATCGAACATTCCCTATCTATACCCTGTCCGTTTACCATTTAATTTAAGAAGCCTACCCAAATGGAGTATTTTCTCATGCATTATGCATTCCCACCTCATGATTATATGGAAGTAATTTTGTAAAGGATGTGTGCTTGTAGAGAAGTATTTTATGCATCCAAATAGGCTCTTGTAAAATGGCTTGATGTTTATGCATGCAAAATGTAGTGGCAGAGAAGTTATATTACCTACTGTTATACAATAAACATGTACTATAGATATTTCTGGGAGCAGAGAATAGGCAGAGTGGTGGTAGGATTAGCACCTGCCTTGAAGCAGATGCGAATACGTACTGCTTTCTCTGGGGTGATTTTGTAAAGGCACATAGATGTATATACGGTACTCCTTTTATAGGTGCAACATGTATGAATCCATGCATTTACAACCTGTTATAAAGTTACGACTTTTTGCAATGTATTATATTTCATACTGCTTTTTTTTCTTTGTGCCTTTGCAGCTTTGTTGTGAGCCTGTTGTGCAGCCCCATAGACTCAATAAAAGATGCCAGTGACATTGGCCTTCAGCTAATAGTTAACTTCAAAGACAAATCTGTGAGTCGAAATGCAAAGATCTCACAGGAATGGGGTACCGAGGAAAAGAGCATACTCTATTTTCCTTTTACAGCCGGAGACAACTTCAAGGTAAAAACTGATGAAATAGCAATAAAACACACAAAAACCCCCAAGATAAATTTTGAGCCAGATGTATCCCATAAACAGGTGGCGTGTAATTTTATAATGGATTGCCTAGGTCTGGAGGTTGGGAGGACAACTATTTTTAACCTATTTTATAAAAGCAATAGGAGCCTTTGTGTTTTTGTGGGTAAACCAGCAGAAATCACATCTAGAAAAAAGCCACAGACATTTATGCCTGCTTGGAAACAGGTGTAAATGTTAGCTTATAACATAGGTGCTTATTTTATCTTACAGAAATAAATAATGCCTCTGCTGCACTCAGCTCAAATTGTGCCTTGGACTATATGAGGATCATGTAAAAATACGCAGCTTCTTTTCACCACTCATACTTTTTACACATATCATTTGGTTGGTGACTCCTTTAAAAAATTCAGACTGTAATCAAACTTCACAATATTAAAAACACACACATGCATGATTATTGATATCTAATGATTTTGAAAACATTAGATGCGACTTTCCCACCAAAACTTTGGATCTGGGAGAACTATCAAAAACTAATACTCAGTTTGGAATTCTGAGATTGGTTTTTGTTCCTTCTTATCCCTTGAGTTGCATTGATTTTAGGGCTGCCAAAACTGATGAGAGGTCTAAGAAGGATAGGACTTTTCATATGGGTACTACTTCTTCGAATCATACTTTTTTGGGGAGTTATAGGAAAAAGGCTTCCTGTAAGTCTTTGGCTGCTCTATGCCTCAAGAGTATCCAGCACAGTGCAATCATCCTTGATGCTATCAATAATTTCCTTAACCTTTTCTTCAAAAAGTAAATCACCCTTGCAAGGCACATCTGTCACTTTTTCAAGCATATCATCTGTTAGAACACCCTTCCATATCTGCCATTAGCAATGTGAAAGCAGATTTCACAAAGCCTTAATGGATACATGCAATCCTTCCATGATTTTGTACAAATATTGGATATAATGAAATTGATGCACTGCAGTACTTGCATTTAATATAAAATTTTGATATATGCCCTTCCCATCTGATCCAAAAGATTTTGATCTTTGGTTGTTGGAAAATTGGAAAAATCATGGTAACTCTTATGCTTCCTCAATGCTGATTTTGCTATAACTGATTGATGGTAACGCTGTTGTTTGCCATGTCCCGCAGTGTCTAGTACTCATTACTTAACATCCATTTTTTTCTTGGTAGCTCTTGATTTGTAAGGTGTTGCCAAAATAATTTAAGCTGCTCTGACAGAACTTCATGTAGAGGGAGTACAATTTTCTCCTTTGGAGCATCTAAATAGTGCAAAATGCTTAAACAATTTGCTCTGGGATCTGGCTTTGAGGAAGAGGCAATATCCAATGATTTTGCCATCTTAAGCAAAAACTTAGGATAATTGGTATCTTCAGGTTGTGGAAAACAAACAGCGGAGACTCTTGGTATTCAATGCCTTTTATTATATCACAAGACTCAACATGATCATGTTTCAGCTTCAGGAGTCTGTAGTCAAATGGTTGTACTATCCTTATAGTCCAATATTCAAAACCAAAACAAGATGGCTCTGAGAGCCTGCACGGCTATACTGACAAAAGAGTTTGCTGCAAGTGTTATGTACAGTTTCCTCTAGAAGAGCAAAATTGTTGCATCATGTCTATGGGTTCAGATGGTGACGAGTCCAAGGGACTACCCCTCATATCACTACTAAATGATGGAATGGAGTCTGGAAAAAAAGAATGAGAATAAATCAGACTCTGAGCGGGCTTCTGCTTCCATAGTGGAAATGAACTAACAATGCTTCCACGAAGGACGAGATGGACAAC
This sequence comes from Geotrypetes seraphini, assembly GCF_902459505.1. Lineage (NCBI taxonomy): Eukaryota > Metazoa > Chordata > Amphibia > Gymnophiona > Dermophiidae > Geotrypetes > Geotrypetes seraphini. The sequence goes on along the minus strand of NC_047090.1, from coordinate 98,948,970 downwards.
TGACGAGAAGTCTTCTGAGGTGGTAAAACTGACTTCTGAGTGAGTTCTTGTTGCTACTGCAAAAATTGTTTTAACAGCTGCAACGCTGCTAAAGAAACCTGAGATGCTGATTGATTCAAAGTCTGTTCTTACAATAGAGTGGAGAAGCAGAAGACGATGAATGCCTATAATAAGAATGCTGAGAAGAGGTTGAGTGATGATATCTGTGACTGGAAGCCTGAGAGTGGTAGGAACCTGACCTGCTATGCCTATCACTGTGAGAAGAAGAGCGTTTATGATGATGAGAGGAGTACCTTCTAGGAGCCAATGCTGACATCAGAGGCAGGGAATCCCTTGCTGTCACCAGAGCCAAACCTGTTCATTGATGACGAATAGGGAGAGGAGCTTGTCTCAAGGAATATAGGCTGATGCATGTCTGCATCAAGGAGTCTGTTGCTCGGCTCCATAGCGTCATCAGTAGGCGGAGCTTGACTTCCTTGAGGAGACAAAGAGTAAAGCACTGGGCTTTTGGCTCCAAAAGAGCAGCATCTGCTGCAGACTGCCTGCCCTGTTCTCCTTGCTCATTAGTGGTGGAATGTGAGGGAGGCTGCTCCAATTTTTTTGCTCTGGTATTTCCCATGGAGGTAGAAGCAAGAGGAACGAGAGGAGGATTTTAATTCTGATTTTGATTTCTCAGGCTGTGCTGCACTAGTAGAAGGCTGATGTCTTCATTTTTAACTCATGGATCTTCAATGCCTTGGGCATCATTTGAGCACAGTTTACACATCATCAGATATCATGCTTCTGACCGAGGCACCGTATTCAGTTACAATGCGGGTTGGATAAGCATATTTTATGATTACAGTGCTCACAGCGCTTGAACCCAGGTTTCTTGTCAGACATGTTAAAAATTGTATCTGCTAAATTAAACTTCATAAGATGTGCATGTTGAATGGTGAATGTACTGAAGAGAAGGTAATGGCAAAAGGTCCTGCCACTACTATGGAAAAATGTAAACTGATACAGTAGTTACAGTTAGATACAGAAGGTGGGAATAAGCCACACAAGTGCAGAAAACTCTTCTATTGTTTTCTGGGCTTTGTACTGGCTGGGTTAGTTTCATCACCATAGATACCATAGATACCATAGATCACGACCTTTTATTAGACCGTTTAAAATCAATCGGGATCAAAGACCAAGTTCTGGATTGGTTCTCTTCTTTCCTCGATAATCGTTCTTCTGTCATCAGCTTCAACAACAGTATCTCCAAAAGTTATTCAAATACTTACGGCATTCCACAAGGATCAATACTATCTCCCCTTCTCTTTAACATTTTTCTTTCTCCACTTCTAAATTTAACTCAGTCTCTAGGCTTTACAACTTATGCATACGCTGATGACATACAATTAATTCATCCTTTAGACCCAGAAAGCCTAGACGATATTACAAGTATCAATAATAAACTCCTCTCAATAAAAGATTGGCTTACCACAAACAAATTAGCTTTAAATTTAGATAAAACAAAAACAATGTTTTTTTCCTGGAAAAGTGATCTAAATTTAATTTCTCCAATTTCTATTAATAATACAGAATTAAAACAGGTTTCCACTATCAAAATTCTAGGCGTTTTATTAGATAATAATTTCACTTACCATGATCACATTAGTAATACTGTCAAATCATGTTTTTTTAAATTACGTCTTATTCGTTCACTTACTAAGTTCTTACATTCTAAATCTATTAATATTCTTATCCATTCTCTAATCATTTCCAAATTAGATTATTGTAATTCCCTTCTCATCAATACCACTCTAAAGGAAAAAAGAAGATTACAATTAATTCAAAACACTGCTGTTAAATTAATTTATAATGCCAAAAAATACGATCACGTCACTCCCCTCTTAATAAAATCTCATTGGCTTCCTGTAAACCACCGCATTACGTTCAAAGTATTACTTCTAGTTTATAAAGCCATAAATTTTAATGAGCCACAGTTTATAAATAGATGGTTAATCCCTTACAATACTTCTCGTTCACTTCGCTCCTCTTCTTCTAACCTTCTTACGGTCCCCTCTTTAAAGGTAATTGGTACTAGGCGTAATGATATGTTTTCAGTATTTGCCCCTCAATCATGGAATCTTTTACCTCAGTATATTAGGGACTTAAAAAACTTAGCCGTATTTAAAAAAGCATTAAAAACTTTCTTCTTTAAAGATGCGTATGATTCTTAAAGTTTTTTTTTTTTTTTTTGTTTTTTTTTTTTTTACCAAATTTAACTTCCCCTCCTATTTGTTTTTTACCATAGTTGTAACCCTCTTTTTCTTGCTAAAATATTGTAATTTCTCCCCCATTTTTCCTCACAATTCTTGTATGTATTGCGTCTAAAACTAATATTGGTTTTAATATATAAGTATTTTTATTTGTCATTTTTTTTTTTGTTTTGTTTTGTTTTGTTTTAATCTATAACAAAAATCAGTTTTTATATTATCACCATTGTTTATTTTACATGTTTTATGGTTTTGTACATCGCCTAGTAATTTATAATAGGCGATTCATTAAGAATCAATAAACTTGAACTTGAACTTGTAACCCCCACGTGTGTGGCTGTAAGATATAAGGCTCCTTTTACTAAGCTGCGGTAGCGGTTTTAGCGCATGCGCTAGACGCTAACGCCACCATTGAGCTGGTGTTAGTTTTTATGCATAGCGGGGGGGGGGGGCAGCGTGCGCTAAAAACGCTAGCGCACCTTAGTAAAAGGAGCCCATAGTCTGTCTATGGAGAACTGTAGCTCTGCAGCATGGCACTCGCTGCTCCATATCTACAGGCTTACAGGAAAAAATATTGGGGGTGCTCAGGCACCCACAGATCTGCTTTTGCTTAGCACCCACCTTTTTACAATGCCGTGCTGGCATTTTATATATGTAGAGCCCTAAACAATGCTGCTCTAGTTTGAAGATGTTTCTTTGTAAAATAGCTGCTCCTGCTAGTGTGTTCCAAATGTAAGTGTATTTCCCCCAGTCTAAAAGAAATTTTACAAACGACTCTTATGTTCAGCATACCTTATATAAAATACCTTCCTAACTGTAAATGTCCTGATATGGACATCCTTTTTCTATCTAGATGCCCTATGCAAAATTGGGCTTTAAGTCACCTCTTCCAAGTTACATATTTCATGTTTAATGAGAAAGATGTTCCCAGAAATCAAGGTGTTGCATTTTCTTCTGTTGCTAACTGTAGATCTCTACTTCACACCCTTTTTATGCTAAAGGAATAAGAAACATACTGATGCACTTGCCCCTCTTTATCAAGGAAACTTCCTAGTGTTTGAATAAAAATGTTTTCCACTCTATTGCTTTCTGTCACCAAGATGATGCCTTTCTTCTGTTACCAGGAGGATAAAACATCTTTCACATCTGAGGAAGACGTTTATATGAAAACTAGTCAAAAAATGCATTTAGTTAATCCAATAAAAAGGTAGCCTCTCATTTTTTTGTTTTATTTCTATCTATTAACCTTTAAAGTGGACTAATACAGCAATTACAGTACATTATTTTTCACACCTGAAATCTTTTTTAAGAACTTTCCCATCTTAGCAACCAAAGATGTAGTGAAAGATTATTTTTGGCTAATTATCTCTGTGATTTCATCAGTCTCGGCCTTCTCTTGTAGATGGAGATTCTTTGTGAACATCAGCACATCCGCGTCCTTCTGGATGGGCAGCAGCTCTGTGATTTTGCACATCGGGTCCATCAACTACAGACTGTGAGAGCTCTAAAAATCACAGGGGATATCAAACTCACTAAAGTGGCTTAGAGAGAACAGAAAGCCTAGCTTCTTAGGCTCCACACCAATTCACTTATTCTGTGTCTGTCTTTTTATGGTTAGTATATCCTAAAGAATAATAGAAGGCACACATCAGAGAGACAGCTGCTTTTTGCTAGGTAATTATAATAGGTTTTTGTGCAATTACATGATTGCACATGCGCTCAGGCAGCTTCTCAGGGAAATTCAACTACCTTTGGCACAGAGCTGCAGAGATCAACCAAATTTTATTTCTAGGTCTAACTTAGAGGAGAAATGTTATCACATCTGACACAAAAGGATGTCTCATATAAGCATCATTGTGTTGAACTAGCTTGATTGCCAAACTGCAAGACCTGAATTAAATGACTCAGTTTCCCCTCCAAGAGCCATCCAGGACTGGAGGCAGTGAACTCAGACCGTGAGAGGGAGGGAGCTCCAGTCACCTATCAACTAAGCTAAGGGCATATTTTCACCAGGTCAGCAGTCCATGCCTCTTGACTTATGATTATCCTTGTGATGGAAGCTGCGAGTGAAAACTCCGGCACTCAGTCCTCTCAGGGCTTGTAGCCCACAAAGTGGCAGTAGATAAACTGCTGGGCAAAATAAAAGTCACTCAGCATATAGATGTGATGACATAACTGGCCTCCCTGGGTTGATGCTATAGAAACTTTGGAAAAGGACCAGTTCACAAATGTAGTAACGGCACATGGTCAGCAATTTTACTGTGATCTACCTGTGATGAACCTTTAATGCATTAGATTTGTAGCATATTTGCCTATTTGTTTAGTCTTTAAGGTGTTTTCTCTTACTATCGTTTAGCCACCCATTTTGTATTGTCCTTGAGAATATGGGCTAGGCCTATCCCAACTTTGTTCACTTTTACTCCAGGGAGGTTAATGCCCTCCAGGAAATTCACAGCATTATCATGGGGAGGAGACAAGAAAGAATCCAATGCAGAATATGTGTCAGAATGCAAGGAACAACCAAAGATTATATCTGCAGAATTACAGCCTTCAATTTTTTTTTCCATTGCATCCGCAGTAGGGCTTTATTCAAAATGACCTTTTTCTCATTTTACAGTTAAGGTAAAATCTTTAGTAAGTAATACTAGTAAGTGTGCTTATAGAATGTTAGCATGAGTCGGCAAAAATGGACACACATTTACGTTTATGCAAAAGGTCAAAGCGGCTTACAAAGTTTAGAAAGAAACATATAGAAAAGAACGCCAATAATAATAAGAACGATATAACTAAACTAAACTAAACTAAACCTTAGGTTTGTATACCGCGCTATCTCCACAAGCGTAGAGCTCGGCACGGTTTACATTGGTTAGGTTGAAAAGGAGCTACAATGAAGGGTTATAGGAAAGGAGCTAGGAAGATAAAGCGGGAAGTGTTAGATTTTTGAAAAGAGCCAAGTTTTCAGGTGTTTGCGGAAGGATTGGAGGGAACTTGAAACTCTGAGCGGGGATAACAGTTGATATTACAGAAGTGAATGGAGAGGAGTGAATGTATAATACAACCAAGCAAAATAGAAAAATGAGGATTAAAAAAAAAAAAACAACAGAATACCATCCTGCAGAACAGCAAGCTGGACCCTGGATAGGTCTGACATCAACCCGGTCCATTCCTTATTCATTGTACATGTTAAGGGTTAATTCTGTAACTGGGTACTACAATCTAGGCACCCAAATTGCAAGAGCTGTGAGCCTTTTCTGTAAGAGTACCTACACATGTGAGTGTTCTTACAGAATGCTACATTTAGGCATGTCCACTTACACCATGTCAATAGCTGGTATTAATATGCAAGGGAGTAATGGGATACTGGAAGAGGATCCTCCATTCATTCCACTAGCATAGCCACAGATGAGCCCAGGTGTATTATGATACTAGATAGGCTGTCTTCTGTTTTGAAACTGTGTATGTTCACTTGTTACCCACCTTGAGCTTTCTGGAAGGATGGGATATAAATCAAAATAAATAAAATATGTCTGGGATCACAATGTCAATAGCAGGTATTAATATGCATGCCTAAATACAGCACTTTAGTGTGTAATGTGTAGTATTCTGTAAGTTATGCACATATATGTTAAGACATGCCCATGCTCCACCCATGCTCCTCCCCCTGTGAATGTACCATTGCATTTGTGCACTAAACTAGTTGTGTGCATAAATTATAAAATAACAATGAGCACAGAGCTAGCACATGCGTATAATTGTAACAGATACGTGCATAAGTGCTGGGATTCTATAATTTGTGTGCATAATTGGCACTTAATTTTAGGTGACCTGTTATAGAGTAGGGATAAGTGATTAGTTTTTGGTTACATTTCAAGCCCCACCAGCTTATCCTGTAGTTTCAATCCATTCCTTCCATCTCCTGCTCACTGCCGTGTGTTTTTTCTCTTTCTTGGAAGGGGTAAATGGAAACTCAGGAGCCACTGCCCGGTCTCCAAGACAGAACAGCAGTTTAGCCTATATGTGTGTCTGAGAGATCAGAAAAGGAGTAAAGTCAATGAAGAGGAGAAGATGTAGCCTGTTATGCTGAATACTCTCCATCCTTCTATTTACAAGTACAAACTTGATGACTTAATAAGCAAACCATTGTACAGACAACTTTGTCCAAGATAATTCACTATGGTTATAATGCCCTTGTCCCAAAGGGCTTACCATCAAAGGTAGAGCACTGTGAAGCTAAACAAATTGTACAAAGTGAGACAGTGAGCAGGAGAGAGGGAAGCTGAACAGATATGTGCTGTGTCCCCCTGTCTTGGCCTGAACACACTAGTGCATCTCCATCCTAACCTCAGCACTACACTTCTGTTTTGGCTTCATAGCTCCATTACATTTTGTTAGCAAGAAACCAAAATATTTTGGGTTGTTGAGACTGTTGTTTTATTCTGAGCTATTATCCACATTACCAAAATTGTACATTAATATTTTGGATTTTTTTCTTACATATTTTATAAAATAAAAGGAAATTTATTTGCTTTGGAATATTCGGCTTGCCTTGAACATTTGTCTGCTGTTTCCTTGTTTTCTCATGCTGTGATTTGTACAGTCTTCTTATACCCAGACCCTGCTGGAAAGGCTGAACTCATCCCACACTATCATGTTATCTATATCTAGGGCAGTTGTCTCAAACTCAAACCCTTTGCAGGGCCACATTTTGGATTTGTAGGTACTTGGAAAAAATAGTTAATGTCTTATTAAAGAAATGACTTTTGCATGAGGTAAAACTTTAAAGTTTATAAATCTTTCCTTTTGGCTAAGTCTTAATAATAATATTGTCATTTATGATCAAGAAACTGTTTTATTTTACTTTTGTGATTATGATAAACATACCGAGGGCCTCAGAATAGTACCTGGTGGGCCGCATGTGGCCCCTGAGCCGCAAGTTTGAAACAACTGATCTAGGGGGGTAGAGAAGACAATCCAGTACCCTATAGTTTGCATCTTTATTTTTAATTTTTTTTATTTTATTTTAAAATTTATATACCGTCTACAACTAGGCAGTTTATAAGATACAAACATAAAAACTAAGAAATAAACATCACAAAACAATATCTTAAAATATATTTTCTTAAAATACATCAACTGTACAACTGAACAACCAGATGCCTCACAGCCTTTCTCTGGAGAAAGCAGGTACATAGAATAGCCTGGGAAAATACTTAACATTCATCACCTCACACAGGTTCTGGAAAAGCATTTGAGACTCATGTCTTCAGCAGGATCTCAGACAGACCATTTCTTTAGGCAGTTGCAGTCTTTTCAGCCATTTTGGTCATGATGTGGCTGAATGGAGTTTGTCTTTCTCTGTGTGCCACTAAAGCCCATACTGACATTTCTCCCAACTCTTCCCTATAGATGTTTCTTAACAAGTCCCTCTTCCTGTGAAACTATTCCTGAAATGCTTTCATGTTCTCCTTATATATACTGATATTTGTCAACATTTGCTTATTTCTGATCTGAAGAAGAAGGGTTACCTTTGAAAGCTCATCATAAAATGCATTGCGATAGTCCAATAAAAAAGGTATTACCTTATTTCCTTTGTTTTTTGTTTTATTTCTATATATTACCTTGGAAAGTGGACTAACACGGCCAACACCGCATTTCTCTTAAGAAGTCCTTTGATATGAAAGGTAAATTGATGAGATGAAGAGTTTTCACTGCCTGTATGTGAGTGTTTGATGACTTCCAGGTCATATCTGCTCAGATTGCAAACCAATGTCAGGTTGGTTTTTTTTTTTATTCAGAGACTGCAGTGTAAAAATTGAATATAAAGCTCTTTACTGTCTTACCTTGAGCAGATGCCATCCTCCTGGATTAGTGGTGACAGTTAATTGTCTTAGAAAGAAAAAAAATGCTCTTTCTAAAACCAGGAAGTGGTGACATCTCTTATAGAGTACTGCATTTTTTTTCTAGATTTCTTTTCATCTACATTCAGAGGCTACCATCTTTGTAGCCAGGTAACAATTTGCCAAACATATTCCACGGTACAATGGGATTTTTTATCAGTCTCAATGAGGGATGAGGTGGGCAAAACTATTCTTTGCATCACAAGAAATAGCATATCTGGGCGACGGAACTGGAAGAAAGAGCTCCCATTCAGAAGTTCCTGTGCAGCTGTGACATAACACTGACTTGTTTGGTGTTTGGGTGGAAGACCACAGTCAAATTAATTCCAGAATCACTAGTCATTCACTTTTCTCTGAACGTCCTGCATGTCACACTCTCCTCATGTCAGCCGCTTGATCACCTCAATCCATTCCGCTCGCTCTACTTTGGAACTGGCCTGGATATAGTAGTGGATGTCCTTCTGGGTTATTATTTTGAAGAGGTTCCCTTGAACATTCCCCTTCACTCCTGGAAAAACAAAATCAAATAACCCCCTCAAACAGACATAAGATTCTTTGATAGGATCAAATCTAAGATATGAAGGTCAGCCCTGGCACCATGGGTAAAACTCACCTATAGTGAGACTACTGCTAAACTCAATGGCACAAATTCTAGGTGAGGGTAGCCTAGGAATGTTACCTAATGTTGGAATTCTATACATTCGGCACTTAAAGAAAACTTTATCCCATATTCTGCCCTGTTTTGTCCTGCAAAACTGTTATCTAATTCAATCAATGGAGCTTGTATAAGAAGTGATGCAAAAGAAACAGATCTCAGATGGACTGATCCGAAACAAAATCTCTTTATTAAAACAATCACCCGACGTGGTCTATGTTTCACCCACTCCTGGACTGCTTCAGGGGTATAGTGCTAAAAGTGGGAAACACAACAACTTTCAGTGCTCACAACAGCACTGATACAGACTCTTCTCACTGCTGTGCGCTTTGAATGTTACTGCGTATTTTTGAACCAAGAAGAAACAGGAAAGTCGTACCCCACATAGTAGATGCAGAAGCGGGAAAAAGTGAGGAACACACAAACTTTATAGGAGAATCACATAAGACGGATTACAGCTCAGCGCGACACGGCCAGCGTTTCAACACATAAATAATGTGTCTTCATCAGGAGTCATTATGAAACCTCTCAAAGGCTTGAGAATGAAACACAGTAGGCAGTAATCTACAAACAGATCAAATCACCAGAGCAGCAGAATGCAAAACCACTGCCAAATGTTGACGTGGTTGGAAGTGGTTTTTGCATCCTGCCTGTACATATGCTTCCTCTGCCGCCGGGGGATCCGAGCCACCTTAGCCTATGGACTAGTGATGTCACAGAATCTGGCATTTGGCGCCCTTTGTCACTGGTGCAGCAGATTCCAGGTTTGCCCCGAGATACCAGTAAGGAGGAGAGATGCAAGCTGATTGCATACAGGACATGACTCTTGCGGAAAGAAGCGCATCCTTTAGGCAGTCAGCCGGTGCCGACAACTCCCCTCCTCATCAGTGTCTCTCCTCCTCTCCCCACATCTCCAGGATCCCCCACTGGCGAAGTGACAGGTTCAGGGTTGTGGCTGGAGGGCCTCTGCACATGCGCGGACGTTGATTTGATGACATCACTCATGCATATGACATCATCGCGTTGATGTCCGCGCACTTCCTGAGGCCTTCCGGCCGGGGCACTGAGCTTAATGTTCCGAAGTGCCGAAATGTTTACAGGACTTTGCACTAATGCATGCCTAACACAATAAAACTGGCCTAACTCGGGATGCACTAAAGTGTTCTGCATTAGTTTTGGCATTTGTTTGTGCTAAGCACAGTGTTTAGTTTTGTAAATTTTTTGAGGGGGTGTGCCAGGAGCAGAGAGTAGGTATGTTGGTTCTAACCAACTAGCACATCTTCGTTACCACGTGCTAACTGGTTAGCACAGGGAGCCCTTAGTGCTTCTTAAGTAGGAAGTGTTTAGTGCTCCCATGGTACTTTCTTTAAATGGCCCCATGTTAATTAATGCTAACATTAGCACTTGGTCATATATCCCAAAAAAATAGAAATTAGCTTTTTGAAGGCCTTGGTAAAAATGGATTTAGTGCTAGATTCACTAAGGGCACGGATCCAATCCGATCCGTGTCCTGAGGGCTGATACATGAAACACCCTCATGCAAATGAGGGTGATCGGAATCACGCCCCCAACAGACTCAATCGTATCGCTGAATAGCGATCCTTGAGCATGTGTAGACCATCTGTAGATGGTCTGCGCATGCGCTGGCCCTCTGTGCTCGGCAGAGCAAGGAAATTTCTCTTTTTTTTCTTCCCAAGCCCGTGATTTTAACCCGCTTTAAGCCTGCGGGTTAAAACCACGGGTTTGCACTGTGGGGAAGGGTGGGAGAGTCGGGGCAGCAGGAGAGATTTGGGAAAGGCGGGAGAGATTCAGAGCAGGTGACAGAGATTCGGGGCAGACGGGAGAGATTCGGGGCAGGCTGGAGAGATTTGGGGCAGACAGGAGAGATTCAGGGCAGACGGGAAAGATTTGGAGCAGGCTGGAGAGATTCGGGGCAGGCGACAGAGATTTGGGGCAGACAGGAGAAATTCAGGGCAGGTAGGAGAGATTTGGGGCAAGTGGGAGAGATTCGGGGTAGGTGGGAGAGATTCGGGGCAGGCGGGAGAGATTCGGGGCAGACAGGAGAGATTCGGGGCAGACGAGAGAGATTCGGGGCAGGCGGGAGAGATTCGGGGCAGGCGACAGAGATTTGGGGCAGGTGTGAGAGATTCGGGGCAGACAGGAGAGATACGGGGCAGACGAGAGAGATTCAGGGCAGGCGGGAGAGATTCGGGGCAGGCGAGAGAGATTCGGGGCAGGCGGGAGAGATTCGGGGCAGGCGACAGAGATTTGGGGCAGACAGGAGAGATTCGGGGCAGGTGGGAGAGACTCGGGGCAGGCTGGAGAGATTCGGGGCAGGCAGGAGAGATTTGCGGCTGGCAGAGGAGATTGGGGCTACAGGAATTCAGGGCAGAGAACAGAAAAACAGGGCAGAGAGCAGGGCGGCAGAACGCAGGGCAGTCGGAAAGGACCTGAGCAACTGATCCTCAGCAGTCGCTTGTTTGTGATCGGCCAGCCCAGTCAATGTTGCAGGGTTTTTGTTAGTGAATCGCTGCCTGCCTACATCCGTTCCCCCTCATTTGCATGCGCGGATCGGAGGATGATCAGGATAGAGGTTAGTAAATCAGGTCGGAGGGAAATCGGGTCGCAAAGGGGTCACAAACCGATTGGTACATGATTGGTTTGCTTAGTGAATCTAGCCCTTAGTACATGGGGAAAGTTTCTCAAAAGGATGCACTAAGACCATTTCTTCCCACAGTTCAGTAAAAGGGCCTCTAAGTTTGTGTCTGAGGCAGTGGAGGGTTGAGTGACTTGCTCAAAATCACAAGGAGGCACAAAGAGATCTGAACCCAGCTTCCCTGGTTCTCAGCTTCTATTCTTACCATTAGGCTATTCCTCCCCTCCTGCTTTATTAAGATATGAGCAGAAAAATATATATCACAAGTTCTTCTTACCAAACGGAACACCATTATCTTCCAGAGCAGAAATGAGGCAACCTCGGAGAGAGAAGCCACCAACTGGCCTATTCTCATCCTATGAAGACAATCAGAAAATGTTTATCATTAGACTACTGCATAGTTTGTGCATTTCTACAAAGTAATAATTTTTCCCTTTCCAATTAACATTTGACAATGAAACTGCTGCAGGACTCAAACAACAAGGCCTGCATTCTGTGACGCTGGAACTGCTGCTTCCATGGCACATCTCACCATGAATATCATCCCTTCCCATCAAGTTTTATTAAAAATTTGATCAAACGCTTGTATGAAATTTCTAAGCGATTAACAATAAAAATATGACATATCGTTACATTCAGACAATAAATATAGACAACGGACGGACTTGAGAGGGAGGATGGAAGGGTAGAATTATAATTTTTCAAGAAAAGAACATAGAAGGGCTAAAACATTAGGGAGGGATTAATGCTGTTTAAGATACCATTGAGTTTGGAGGTGGCAGGGCAGAGGTTACGGAGATTGGATCAGTCTGTCAGAATTGAACTTTTTATTAGTCAAAAGCGTCAACATACATAAAGCTTTTAAGGGCTCCTTTAAATCTCTCCAGGGTAGTTTCTTCTTACATTACATTACATTAGGGATTTCTATTCTGCCATTACCTTGCGGTTCAAGGCGGATTACAAATGGATTGTCTGGAGATTAGAAGTATTTAGGGCAGGGGTAGGGAACTCTGGTCCTCGAGAGCCATATTCCAGTCGGGTTTTCAGGATTTCCCCAATGAATATGCATGAGATCTATGTGCATGCACTGCTTTCAATGCATATTCATTGGGGAAATCCTGAAAACCCGACTGGAATACGGCTCTCGAGGACCGGAGTGCCCTACCTCTGATTTAGGGAGTAGTTTGTACATTTCTTTGAGTTGCTAAGGATTAAATCTGAGTTGTCATGATATTGGAAGTACATATGTAGTAGTTGCAGGTGATGCTTGGGACATTTCTGATTGTGTTAATTCGGTTTTATGTTTTTTTGAATAGAAGGGTTTTTATTTCTTTTTTTAAGGTTTTGTAGTCTGTGGTTGTGGTCAGTAGGATGTAGAGTTGTGGGTCTAGTGTTGCAGCTCGAGTGGCTAGAAGGTTGTCGTACAGTTTTTTTCTTTTGACATTTTTGGTTGGAGGGTGTATGAATGGTGCATGGGTTCTCCTATGTCTGGATGAGGTGGATTGAACTAGTCGATTGTTCCAATAGGCTGGGCTGTCTCCGTTTATTGCTTTAAATAGTAGGCAGTAAAATTTGAAGTGTATTCTCTCAAATGAGATGGTAAATAATTCCATATTTGGGGCGCTGTAACCGAAAGCATTTCTGTTCGTCTTGTATTTATAATCTTCAGTGATGGAATTGAAAGAAGATGCTGATTTGTAGATTTTAGTGTCCTTGCTGTTGAATGCGGGATTAGAAGTTTATTCAGAAAAGATGGTAATTTCAACTGTTGAATTTTAAAGACTAAAAAGGCTATTTTATAAGTGATTCGATAAGAGATTGGTAGCCAGTGTGCATTTTTAATGAGTGAAGTGACGTGATCAAATTTCTGCTACTTCTGGAAGAAAATGAATTGCCTCTTCCATTAAATGTTCCTGCTCTTCCGTGCCATCCTATTAGAATCTGTAATACTGGAGTGCCAAGAAAGAGCATGCTAGTAAAGAGCTATGATGCAGCATGAAAAGGATGTGAAAAAAAAATTCACATATGTTCATATATATGGCATGAGCAGCACATGTAATGCATTTCAAGAGCCTTAAGATATTTCTTTCATAATTATTCCTGTTTACTGGAGCCATTGTCACTGACAGCATGACAACTGGAGATGCAGGTTCAAATGCTACCACCACCACTTTTCTGCGACTGAGCAGATCACTCATATGCTCTGCACTCATTTCTTATACAAGGTGCCCACAAAAACACTCCTTGATTTTAAATGGTTACAAAACTAAAATTTATTGGAATATTCTTTAACCTTTGAGGCTACAGTTTCAAGTTTTACCAAGTTTTTTTAATCAAGTTTTATTAAAAATTTGATATTCTGCCTATCAGATTTCTAAGCGGAGTACAAATAAGTCTACAATAAAAAGTAAAATCTTGGGAACATATAAGACATACTGGTACATTAAGGTAGAGGGGTAGAACTACATAGCTTATAGGAAAGAGAGACAATAATGGGAAGAACAATTGGATGGGACCCTTCTGTCAGATTCACATGGTATCTGTTGATTACATAAACTCGATGTGTGCCCCACCTGTTACTCGGCAAACATCAATGTGATAATCAAGCTCGGACCAGGCTCTCCGAAGCATATCTGGCGTGATTGCATTTACAGCTTCAGTGATGCGTTCCTGCAGATTATCCACAGTTGTGGGTAGTAGAGGTACGTACACTCTGTCTTTCACGTACCCCCAAAGGAAAAAGTCACAAACATTAATGTCCAGTGATCTCGGGGGACCACTTGAGGAACACCTGGTCATTTTGTCACGTTGCATTGTCTGACGGTTGAAAATTCTACACCAATTGCTGCTTATAACGGTGAAAGTGCAAGCGATTGTGTAAGATCTTGCTAACCATGATTTTTGGGATCTGTATTTGCTGTCATCTTATTTATAAACATATTCCAATTAGAGAATGACACGGTGACAAAATTCATCACCGTTCCCGTCCCCATGGATAACTGCGGGAAATAAACCCATGTCATTTTCTAGTGTCTATTTCATCCTCTGTCCTTCTACACCAGCATTATTCAAAGCAAAGCTTGCGGGTCAGTGGTTGTGGCCATTCATACTCTGATTCTTATGTGAGCCAAGGATAATGAAGCCATTGTGACATCACTGATGTGATTGGCTCTTAGGCACTGGTGGAATGAGGCATTATGACATCACAATATCTGCTCTGGATACCAGAGACTGTCATTCTGTAGAGTCAGTTTCAACCTCGGTCCTTCTACACCAGCATTCTTCAAAGCAAAGCTTGATTCTTCCCTCTTTCCTTAAAGAATGACATGAAGATGGTTTCCCGTGGTTATCTGCAGGGACAGGAACGTTGATGAATTTTGTCACCATGTCATTCTCTAATTCCAATAAGTTTTTATTTTGTAACCATGTAAAATCAAGGAGTGTTTTTGTGGGCACCCTGTATACAGAATAGCTTATTTACACCCAAGGTCTTTGTCACCCTGTTTTTAGAGATCTGATTTGTTTGTAAAATATGCATCAAAAGATGAGCATGTACTTACTTTTGTGGGATCATAGTAGTGCAGGAAAGCTGGATCTGCCCTCAGAACAAAACGACGCACTTTCCAGTTTTTTCTCTTATGCCCCTACATAACAGAAGATTGTATCAGTCGGTTCCATGACCCTCAAATGCTAGCAAGCACTCCTGAAACTCATCTTTCTTGTCATTCTGTATCATAAGTCACACTGCAACACTGAATTATTAAGTCACAATACCCTGAGTAGCTTAACATACTAAAGAGCCCCCCTTTCAGAAATACCACGTTCTAAAAACTTTTCATAAGTTTCAAATTTATTAAAAATTTGATATACCGACTATCATACTTCTAGGCGGTTAACATTAAAAAACGTTTTTAACAAGTATTGCACTAAAAACGGGGGAGACAAACGAGAGCCTAACAGGACTGAGATAAACGCGAGGATATTGGTGGGAATCTAGGTGTGGCTCGGTAAAAAAATATCAGATGAAATATTTTCTTATAGTAAGCCAACCGTGAAGCTGAAATTCCTGGAGGTGGAGGGGTAATGGTGGAGATATGGCCCAGATATCAGTCAATGCAATTTACAGCTGCCTTGATTTTTATCATTGTGTGTGAACTGTTTTCTCTGGCTGCCCAAAAATAACCTATAAAGCTGAAATTTTCCTCTAATATAATATTGACATATTATGAAACAGAGAGCTGGTTCAGTCCCATGTATTATAGGTCTCCTGCAGTAAAGGATTTTCACAATGGAGGGAAGTGAACTGGATAAATCAGCGGCCAATCCATGATATTCATGGTGGGATATGCCTTAACACAGAGAACAGAGACTGATGTATTTATTTTGTTCTCTTTCTTGTTATTCTTGACTGATTCATATGTTAGTATTGATTCCTGAATTGTGATTCTTTTCACTTATTTTTAAAATACTTTTTGATATAATTTTTTTCTGGTTTTTCTTTTTTTAATTTATATTTATGATGTTTTTATAATATAGATTTAGGTTTATACCTTCGTGTTTAAATTCATGCTAATGATTTTTTTTTAACAGACCCCTGATACATACGATGAGATTTTTAGAAAAATTTGATGTTGAAAAACTACTTAGGGGTCCTTTTATCAAGCTGCGGTAGGGGTTTAATGCGCATAATACTGCGTGTTAAACCGCCTGCCGCGCTAGCCACTAACATCTGCATTGAGCAGGCATTAGTTTTTTAGCCAGCCGCGGGGGGTTAGCGCATGATGAAATGTCTGATGCGCTAATCCCGCTAGCATGGCTTGATAAAAGGACCCCTTAATTTAAAAAAAAGCAATCGCATCTCGTTTACAAAATGCAAAGGCCAAAGCATTGTGTGTCCTCACTATGGGCTCCTATTACTAAGTTGTGCAAGCGGTTTCAGCGTGGGCTGCTTTGCTGCGCGCACTAGACGCTAATGCCAGCATTGAGCTGGCGTTAGTTCTTGATGCGTAGCACGGGGCGGCAATGCACCTTAGTAAAAGGAACCCTATGGCTTCCTAATGTGGGTGTAATACAAAAAGTTTTCCCTCCAATACAGAGCCTATTATCCTGACAGGGGAAAAGAGCACATATAGGTTGCGTCAATTCTGAAAGTCTAAGGGCCTGTTTTACAAAGCTGTGCTAGCGGCTGCTACGCGGTAACGGCCCCGAAGCCCATAGAGATTTAAAGGGCCACGGGGCTGTTGCCGCACGGCAACCGCTAGTGCGGCTTTGTAAAACAGGCTGTAAGTATACTTTCAAACTTGCTTATGGGTACAGAATGTTAGGGATATACATTCATTAACACACGTTCAGTTCATCTGGATGCCCTAAAATGTATTGGGCACAAAATTGATTTACATGCATTAAAAAGTTCTAATATATGTACAAAAGTTATTAAAATAAATGCATAAAGCAAATAGAAACCCTTAAACTCTGAAAAATTCTAAAATGATCCAAAAGGTTTTTGACAGTACACAATACACATTCTGATTCTATGAACAGTGCCTAACTTGATAGGCACCCAGGAAAATAGCACCTACTGCGTGCCAGTCAAAGTTAGGTGCCATTTAGAGAATCATGCCTAACTCAAATTAGGTTCTGGTAGGCATTGGTAGGCATCAGAAACTTAGGCACTGGAATAAACTCCTGGGTTACATACGACAGCAAGGGAATCTCACTTCATTTAAATGTTTGTTGGAACATCATCTTTTTTGTCAGATGAAATATGGGTGCTAAGAGAGAAGACAATATAGTGTTACAGCTTGAATGTATAAATGATACGAAGAGACAGGGGTGGCTATTTGTGGCGTGTGGGTGAGTGTTGTAGGTGAGGGTGGGATGGATTGTTTTTGATGTATATTTTATGTAGGACAATGCAGTTAAGGCAAGTTCATGCTTGCATGTATGTGTTTTGTAATGTGTGTTTTGTTTTTGGTTTTTTTTTTACTATATATGTGTTTTTGGAACCCACTTTGTATAAAGCGCGATATAAATAAAAACCATAAACCATTAGGCCAGCACCTAAAGTAAGCGCCTAACTCATTCCATGCCTAAACTCTGCCCCTAGGCAAGCCTACTTTTTGGGTAGATTGCAGTAGACGCCTTGTTGTTGATACCTACATTGCGCTTACCGAGTTGGGTGCCTATCCAAAAATTAAACTTTTAAAATTGTTTTTTAATGGTGCTCATCAATTAACAGCACCATCTGAACCAATTACAAAATTAAGTTAGGCACCTAGATCAGCTAGGCATGCTGATCTAGGCACCTACCTGTAAGCGTCTTTTGTAGAATCAGGCCCAACATGCAGATTGAGTTTGCTGAAAAGGTAGTTCAAAATGCAATATACATGCATACTTTTCTCATTCTTCCTAAGAATGCCCTGGAAGCACCTCCTTCCAATGAGTCAAAAACAGCATAAGGATTTCCAGGCACATTGAAGGAGGGCCGTTTTCAGGCAGACAATTTATATGGGGAAAATGTTTTGAAAATGTCCTTCCTGTATGTTAGTCCAGAAAAAAAAGAGGAACACAAAGTACAAACCAGACAATAGAAAAAAAAAGCACAGAGAGCTTTCAGGTAATGGACAATTAATCATATGTTTATTATAAGACCCGACACAGGCCGTGTTTCGGCATGTCTGCCTGCATCAGGGGGTCTCTACTTGTAGGTGTCTAAGCACATCCAGATTGAACTGAACAATCTGAACATGCTTAGACAAAAGATCTTTCTCATCATTCAAGCATTTTAATTTTTGTTCATATGGACCCTATGATTTGGGACCCCTGATGAAGGCTATTAGGGTCTTTTGGCTCTGCTCATTTCTACCATCTAGATACTGGCATAGACTTTTGCTGTTTCATTTAACAGACCAATATTGTAGGTTTATGTATACAAACAATGGACAAAGTCCTCACCATTGTTCAACCAAATTAAACAAAGGACTTTTAAGCACAATGGTCTCCAATGTGTATAGCACAAAACAAGCTCTCAGACGCCTGCACTGATTACTCACAATGAATTTAAATCAGCTTTGAGCAGGCAAATGGTATCTATCATTGATCTTGATGCGTTGTTTTTTGTTTTGTTTTTTATAATCTTTATTCATTTTTACATCTTACAACAAGTGTATCAATAAATTGACAATTAAGTACATCACTTGAATTTCTTTCATATTTAACAGTAATACATAAAATTTAACCCCTTCCCTCCCACCCTTGATGCGTTTTTTAATTAATTATCATTCAAATTTTGTGAACTGTTTCTTATGTATATATCATAATGTGATAACGACAGACACCAACACTTATCTTAAAACTTGAAATTTGTAAGCCGGTAGTACTGTCATGCGCGCTTGTAGCCTTATTGATGGCCCGACAGGACCCATTTTGCCAATTTATTGGCTTCTTTGGGGGTCTACGTTCCAGCTACAAGAATAAAAATGTACATGTTGGAATGACTGCTTAAAAACAGACTAAAAAGAGACAACTGACATGCAATATACGAGATTACTCACTGAACAGCTTCACTTGCATTCTTCAACAAAAATGGCGCTGGCAATTTTCGGATGCAAGCGCACATGACAGTACTACCGGCGCACAAGTTTCAAGTTTTAAGATAAGTGCTGGTGTCTGTCGTTATCACATTATGATATATACATAAGAAACAGTGAACAAAATTTGAATGATAATTAATTTAAAAAACGCATCAAGCTCAATGGAAGATACCATTTGCCTGCTCAAAGCTGATTTAAATTCATTGGGGGTGATCAGTGCAGGCGTCTGAGAGCTTGTTTTGCGCTATACTTGATCTACACATTGGAGACTACACTTCCTGGACCAAGTTACCATTCACTGCTACTACCTAGCTCGATAGCTCTATTTGGTTTTATTGACTGATTTATCTGTGAAAATAAACTTGGTTTATCCAGTCCACTTTCTCATTTGATATTGAGAAAAGGCCCTAGTCCGGACACCTGTGGTTACCTGCTTTGCTAGATAGCCTTGTTTCACGATGGTGCCACTCATTTCCACTGCATTGAGTTGGATTTCCTCTTTGAAGCTGCCTTTTTTCTTTAAACTCTCAGCCTGCAAAAAAAGAACATAGTAACATAGTAAATGATGGCAGATAATGACCCGAGTGGTCCATCCAGTCTGTCCAACCATACGTGCTCCATAAATTAATTTAGTTTAAATGGTCCTTTTTTTTTTTTTAATTCTTTATTCATTTTCAAAATTGCATTATGTGTTAAATATATTCATTCACATTAACCATAAATACATCACTTACAAAAAATCATTGGTATATTACATAAATTCTTATCCCTTCCCCTTTCCCAACCCTCCCACCCATATAATCCATTATCATATAAAACATGTAATAATAAAATTCCCCCCACCCTACACCTTAAATTGATAAATATAAGGGAAACAATTTCAATTAATCTTTTTTTATATATATTTCTGGGCCAGAAACCCAGAGCCCTGCCCAGTAGTGTGCTTAGGTTCCATCCACTGGAGTCTCCATCAAAGCTCACTCCAGCCCATCTTAAACAACCCAGCCATCGAAACCCTCCCCAGCCCGTCCTCAACTCAATGTCCATAGATGGGACATAGGCCGTGCCAGCTTGCCCAGTACTGGCCTTTGTTCCTGCCTTCTTTCAGTGTGGGCATTTGGATATACCCTAGTATCAAGCATTGCAGAAAGTGAGATTTGACACCCTAAAAAGATAATATATTGCCTTCTGAGTTTTTTCATTACACATCTGGGTTGGGATGGGCGGGAGGGTTGGGTAGTGATAGATACTGATTAACATAGATTTTGAATCTTCTTATTAAGTTGTTTAATATTGTTAATATCAATAATTGATGGAAGGAGGGCGGTTATAGTTCTGATTCTATATTTTCTGCTTGTAATAGTGTTTTCTTATAATATTTTCATGTTGTCAATTTACTGTATTACACTATTGTAATTTAATAAAATAATAAAAATTATTAATAAAAAGTGAGGCTGAAGGCAAAAGAGTGAAATTTTTCTGATGGGACATCTTTGGTATAAATTCAGAAAGCTTTAAGGTAGCATTGCTTTGCAAATGACATAGAAAAAGAGCCTTTTTTTTTTTTTTTTTGCCTTTCCCTGAAGCCTCTGAAAAGATACAGACAATGTGGAGGCACTCAGGCCCCAAGTCTATAAATGGCACCTACAACAGGCCCCGAGGAACACGGTATATAGTGCATGTCAATCATACGTTAGGCATCGTTTATAGAATTGTGCCTAGTGACGCCTAAATTGCACTTACAGTAGGCGCTGGTAGACATCCAAAACTTAGGCGCACCCTATTAATGCCAGGGTTTTCTTGGCCTAAATACTGGCGCCTAAGCCCAAAAACAGGCACCTAGATTTAAAAAAAAACAAAAAAAAAAAAACCCACATGCGCACAATCTGCCCCTAAACACCTGACAGTGGTAGACTTCTACTGATCTAGATGCCTACTATCCAATTAATTTAAGCCAATTATGAGGTGCTAATTGCTCGTTATTGGCACCCGTCAAGCTTTTTAATAATTAAATGCTGCCTTTTACAAAGCTGCGGTAGAGGTTTCTGCCACAGGCTGGCAAGGTAAATGCTCCGACGCTCGTGGAATTCCTATGCGCATCGGAGCTTTTACCTTGCTGGCCTGCAGTAGAAACCTCTCCCATGGCTTTTGATAAGGAGCCCTAAGGTAGGCGCCTGGATCAGTTAGATCTAGGCATGTGACTATTAGTCTTTTATGGAATCTGGGTCTCAGTGGCTAACATGTGTGCATAAGTTCAAAGCATACGAGTTTATACCTGTGAGTACAAGGATAAGGAAATGGGGCAGGGAAAGACGGAATTCAGAATGGTGTGCTCAGCCACTAGGATCTTCGCATACATTTCTCATACACTTGGCCACTAGGCTCTTCTCATACATTTCTCATACACTTGGCCACTAAGCTCTTCACATACATTTCTCATACACTTGGCCACTAGGCTCTTCTCATACATTTCTCATACACTTGGCCACTAGGCTCTTCTCATACATTTCTCATACACTTGGCCACTAGACTCTTCTCATACATTTCTCATACACTTGGCCACTAGGCTCTTCTCATACATTTCTCATACACTTGGCCACTAGGCTCTTCTCATACATTTCTCATACACTTGGCCATTAAGGTCCTCGCATACATTTCTCATACACTTGGCCTCTAAGCTCTTCTCATACATTTCTCATACACTTGGCCACTAGGCTCTTTGCATACATTTCTCATACACTTGGCCACTAAGCTCTTCTCATACATTTCTCATACACTTGGCCACTAGGCTCTTCGCATACATTTCTCATATACTTGGCCACTAGGCTCTTCTCATACATTTCTCATACAATTGGCCACTAAGCTCTTCGCATATATTTCTCATACACTTGGCCACTAAGCTCTTCTCATACATTTCTCATATACTTGGCCACTAGGCTCTTCGCATACATTTCTCATACACTTGGCCACTAAGCTCTTCGCATACATTTCTCATACACTTGGCCACTAAGCTCTTCTCATACATTTCTCATATACTTGGCCACTAGGCTCTTCTCATACATTTCTCATACACTTGGCCATAAGCTCTTCGCAAACATTTCTCATACACTTGGCCACTAGGCTCTTCGCATACATTTCTCATACATTTGGCCACTAAGCTCTTCTCATACATTTCTCATACACTGGGCCACTAGGCTCTTCTCATACATTTATCATACACTTGGCCACTAGGCTCTTCTCATACACTTGCCTCTTCTGAAAGCAGTGATCAGGGTACGTACATTCGCACTTAGATTCTAACGCTTGCAGCAGCATTGCCACAGGTGGGCCTGATCAGGCCTGGGCCCGTCCGCTTTCATTCCAACTCCAATACCTTTCTCAAATTTGTTTAAGAATTCTTAAAGTTGACACATACTCATTGCACCCGTCCATTTTCATCCCATGCCATCCAATAGTGGCTGGCCTCGGCTTGACTGGCAAACAGAAAAACAGCCACTTTTGCCGGTTTTTAGCAGTCTACCAGACAGACAGCATTCCCTCCCGATTCATCCATCTTGCTGCTGCAGTGGGAATCTGGTTTCCCCAAGGCAAGTGTAGGACCTCCCAGGCATAGCATGCTATCAGCTCTTCAGCATCCTTTCCTAGTGAGGTCTTAGTGGAGGTGTGATGACTTCCTGTGAGGGCAGGTCACAGTAGAGCTGTCAACACGCTGGGTCTGGCAGGTAGCATGCTGCCTTGGAGAGGCCATTTTCACATTGTCGTAGCAGGGCCAGATGGACAGGTATTTCATTACTTTGGGGGCTGGGGGGCAGAGATGAGATTAAATTTTTTTTATCTACCCAGTTTGGTCTTGGGGCCCATCCTAGATTGGCTGTTTGACTATACCCCTGAACCATTCTACAGCTATTCCTCTACATGGGGCAGTAGCATCTGAGAAACATTAGGAGCAGGTCCTTTCGTACCAGCAAATCCAATAATTGAATTGAGTGTGGAATGAATTCCAAATCCATGCATTTACGTTCAAGGAATAGAACAGTGGTAATACAGTATGAATCTAAGAAGGGTAAGGTGGATAAACAGAGAAAGCATACGACTGGAAAATATTGTTTGGAAGTTACTAGTGCTTCAGGCTGAAGCCTATCCTCCATAGTGGTAGGTTCTAGTGGACTGAAAACTCAGAAGAAAAAGGAATTGGAATGCAACCTGGTATGTAAATTTCAGCTCTGTGGGGAACAGTGGTTGCTGAACACCCCCAATGTTGGGTAACCACCTTCATTGTAGCAAGAAGAGATAACTGATGTTGTGCTTAGCATCTCCCCTCCCAAACATTTTGAAAATTGAACACCAATAACTAATAAAATAATAAATCAAACACACAAAATTTACTGAAAATGAAGTTAAAATCATCACCACTTACAAAAGCGTAAAGTGCTGTAGAATCATCCAGGAACTGTTCTGCCAGGTTCGTGTATCGGGTTGCCTCTGTGCTCCTGACACCAATAGGCTTAATGAAGTTTTCCTCCATCAACATGGACATTAAGGTCACAGCCTCAAACCTGGCAGAAACAAAGTTCCAAGAGACCAACCAGTCCACCAGTGAGGAGCCTGCAAGACAAAGAGAGACATCTGAGGGTGGGGCAATGGGAGGAGAAGGAGAGTTTCAGTTCAACCCAGCTCCCATGTTTCAAGTATACTGTGCACCGCTTGCTTCAGACCTCTAATACCTAGTTCTGGCCCTGAATGAATCTATGTTATCAGACCTTTAGGTGCACTGGCAGAAGGGACACGTCATCATGAGTCTCAATACATCCATGAACTTACATCAATTTTCCCATATGCTCAATTCATATAGCTCAAACCAAATAAAGCATATTTACTTAATAAAATAATAAATCATTTAGATTATTATAATATTTGTGAAAAGTGCTCAGTGCCCTTGTCTCCTGCACACACAAGCCGCTAAGAGAACAATGTTGGGACCATCATTTCACTTTTCTGTCCCTGTGATTGTTCACTTCCTAACTAAATACATGTCTAGTTTTTACTAAATTACAGCTACTAGCATGGATACAATGGACATTAAACATCGAAACTTAGTAGCAGCTAATAAACTTTTATTTGTTTGCTAGGGAGGAAAAATTGATGATATTTAAAGGATGTGCCACGTGTTCTTGCCTGCCTAGATGTTAAATATAAGCCTCAATTTTATTAATTTCCTAAGCTCCAGTGCTTTCAGCCATTTCATGTGGACTAGATCAGTGTTCTTCAACCACCGGTCCACGGACCAGTGCCGGTCCACAGAGCCAGCACGTGCATCAGGCCCAAAACAGTTTTCTTCAACCGCCGGTCCACGGTGCGATCGATGCGGCGTTATCTTCGAGCCAGCTCCCTCTTCCTAACTAATTCAGTACACAAAGCCACGGGCAGTGGCTCCTCCGGGCATCCTGCGCCTGAACTGGAAGCCGCCTCTCTGACATTGCAACGTCAGAGGGAAGGCTTCCAGATGAGGCACAGGACGTGCAAGGAGCAATTAGTACTATTATGGGGGCGGGGTTTGGGGTGGAGATTGGGTAGAGGTGGGCAGGGTCTGGACCACAACTTAGCCCAGTGTTCTTCAACCGCCGGTCCACGGACCGATGCCGGTCCACAGAATAATTCTTTTATTTCTGCTGGTCCATAGGTGTAAAAAGGTTGAAAAACACTGGACTAGATAACTAATAATTCATTGCCTTGGACTTTATTTTATTGAGCATTTTTATGCTATGTTTGAAAATTGATATGCTTGTATTTTTGTTATGTAATTGTAACAATTAAATTAATAATAATAATTAAAAAAAGAAACTTAGTAGCACTTATCTCTGTTTGTTGTAAGTGACATAATCTTCTTTGCTAGATGTAATTGCTACTGCTCCAACAATTTGGAACTCACTCCCTCTTTATTTAAGACTTGAACCAGACTTGCAAAAATTTAAGAATAGCTTAAAGTGTCTTCTTTTTAAAGAAGCCTTTAACTAAAAGTTTTTTTTTCTTTTTTTTTTTTGCTGGTTATTTCCTACTTTCATCACCCTTCATCAAATTAAGATCCCCTTCCCTTTTAACTTTTCTTCTGTTCTAAAATTTTTTCTCCCTCACCTTCCTAATGTACTACCCCATTTTGGTTATTTTATTTTAAAATTGTATTTTTTCTTTCTTTCCTACCGTTTCATGTGGCATGTCACCCCAGTTTGTTTTTTACTTTTTTAAAGTAGTCATTTTTAATTTTAATGTATTTGTGATTTTATTGCCTTTGTAAAACGCTTTGTAATCTGAAAAGCGTTTAATCAAATATCATAATAAACTTGAAACTTGAAACTTGAAAGCGGCCTGGCAGGATTTTTCTTTTTTCTATTCCTTTTCTTTTAAGTGAATTGTGCTTCATGAGTGCACATAAAATGAGCTGCTTGGAAGCCGGTTTCGATTTGGATTGCTCGCTCCAGCACAATTAACACTCCTCGAGGAAGCCTGTTTTGGAGAAACTTGGGTCTAAGTAGGGAAGCAGTTCATTGGGTTGGGGGGAGAGGCTGATGGCAGGAGGGAGTGGGCATCCCTCCTGCCATTAAGCACAGGTGTTCGGCGGGCAGAGGGGGTGTTCGGCCGGCCGCAGGCAGACAGAGGAGGGAGGGAGGGGGCCGATGGCAGGAGAGACCGGGCATCCCTCCTGCCATAAGTTCAGCAGGCAGTTGACAGGAGCCCTGACAGCAGTGACAGGAGGCCTGCTTCTCCTGTCACTACTGTCAGGGCTCTTCCCCAACTCAATTGCTCACTGAGCGATTGAGTCGGGGAATTTGCATGCAAATCATTTGCATGCAAAAAAGAAAGTGAATCAATCGCTGTTTCAAAATTGGCCAGAGAATTGGTATCTTTGGTGAATCTGGGCCTAAGTGAATACAATGGAACAGAAGGAATAGTTAAGGCAGCCAAATAATGTGGATTACCCTTGTGTAAAGCTTTATAAGTAAGAATCAAAATTTAAAATTTAACTTTAAATTGGATAGGGAGCCAGTGCAGATGGAATAGGAGAGATATGGCATGAACAGTACCATGCAGAGAGGCTGCTGATGGAGTCAGTGCTTGTAAAATCAGTCCTTACAAAAAGAAAGTTCCACTGGAGATTGTAGGTGTGGGGACAGGAGGGGTCAGGCTGACAAAAGCTGCCAGGCATTACCTGTAAAGCTCTCTTTGTATGTGCTGCCCTGCTCCATGTTGGTGATAGGTTTGATTCCACTGCTGCTGTCACGCATCTTGTCAATTATGTGACTGCAAAAAAAGCAGATTTTGAGTTGCACATAGGTATTTACTAAGTGCTGCCAATCCAACTGCGTAAAAGATAGGACTTATACCAAGGGATGAAACAGAAAATCATGAGATTCAGGGAACTCGAATTAAAATTCCACTGCTGCTCCTTTTAATTTTGAGCAAGTCGCTTCACCCTAACAATTGCCTCAGGTACAAACTTACCTCCCCCCCTCCTTTTGTTTTTTTGTTTTTTTTACTAAGCCACGGTTGAGGTTTCTACCACGGCCTGGAGCGCTAAATGCTAAATTTAGCCCTCCGAGCCACATTAGAAGCCTTTACTGAGGATTAGTAAGAGAGAACCTTAGATAATGAGCTCTGTGGGGAAGGGAAGTACTATATATAGTACCCGAATGTAGCTACTTTTACCTACTACTGAAAAGACTTGAGCTAAATCCATAATCCATTATGGTTATGGAATAAGGTCCCGTCACCTGTGAGATCAATAGAGGACTTGTTAGGATGCAAAAGAGCCATTAAAACTTTTTCAACATTTGAATGTTTGCTGGAAACTGTTTTTTGGTTTATTTTGGAGAAATTTTTTATTATGTTTATTTAGTTGGTTTTATTATGTTGCCTGTAAATTCAGCTATGTATGTTGCTTTTTAACCCCTTCTGAGGGGTTTAACCCCTTCAGGAGGACAGGCTAAGGGCCTGTTTTACAAAGCAGCGCTAGTGTCTGCAGCGTGGTAACGGCCCCGAAGCCCATAGAGATTTAAAGGGCTTCGGGGCTCCTGCCGTGCGGCAGCCGCTAGTGCGGCTTTGTAAAACAGGCCCTAAATCAGGGGTGTCAAAGTCCCTCCTCGAGGGCCGCAATCCAGTCGGGTTTTCAGGATTTCCCCAATGAATATGCATGAGATCTATTTGCATGCACTGTTTTCATTGTATGCTAATAGATCTCATGCATATTCATTGAGGAAATCCTGAAAATCCGACTGGATTGCGGCCCTTAAGGAGGGACATTGACACCCCTGCCCTAAATAATGGAAGAAAGATCACAAGCTCCCTTTGTCTGCCCATGTTGCTTCTCCTGTCCAGGGCCTTACATCTCATGTGTTAATTCCACATTTTCTTGTATTTTGTTACTGGTTTGGCCTCCATCACTCTATGTTTTTCCTGAATCTACTTTCTTTTAGTTTCATATCATGACTAATTCTAAGCCTCAAATTTATCACAAAACAAGCACTGGAAAAATAGAAATGCAACTGAAGATGTTACTTTTGCTAGGGTTACAAGCCTCAGATGGTGGAGCTGTGTAATCACTTCTGATTCTCTTGTAGAGGAGATTTTTTTTAACGTCACTGGCTTGAACCTGCCCTACCACTCACTAAATTCATATATTTATTTTGTTATCTTTATTGAATTATATTTTAAATAAAGTTATTTTTAAAATATAAAATTCTCTGTACTTCTTTCCTTTCAAATCGTAATAACTTTATTCTACACACACATTAACCTAGCAGCTCATTTCAAAACAGAACCGGCAGATGAATGCAAAGTCAAAATTAATAAAATCACTGGTACTTATCTTGAGAAAGTGCTCTTATGCTTAAAAGTGCTTTAGTTATTCTTTCCCTGTGGCTCCAGGAGCATGTGCCTAACATTACTATGTGGAGAAATGAAATGTTTACTTTGCTTAAATTTGAATATATGGATGTCAAGAGGGCTGTTTCAGGTCAATGGAGGAAATTTAAGGCTATCTGGGCTCCTGTTTGGGAGGGGGGTTTGGGGGGGAATAGGTTTCTTTCTGACTTTGTATGGACCTTTTAGATCTCTGTGAAGGACAAACAAGGTTGATCTTATTTTGTCATGTTTGGTTGTATTGTTGTGTTTTGTATGTTCTGCTGTTTCAATAAAGAACTTTAAAATAAAAAAAGTGCTTTAGTTGATTTTTAAAGTGCTTTTAATTTGTGTTCTATATCTATGGAGCTTAAGCTGTTGCTGGTTTTACTATTCTTAGTTCATCCTCCAGCGCAGCCAAATAACTTTGCATTCATCTGTCAGTTCTGTTATGAGTTGAGCTGCGAGGTTAATGTGTGTGTAGAATAAAGTTATTACAATTTGAAAGGAAAGAAGTAAAGAGAAAAATGTTCTGCACTGCTTCGACGATCATAGAGTTCCTATGAGCATCAGAGCAGTGCACCAGCCGGTGCTAAAAACCTCTTGTGTGGTTTGTAAAAGAATTTATTAAACACCTTTATGAAGAATTTCACCCAAGGCAGTAGAAAAAAGTGGCACTCATTTCAGAGCAGGTGCAAAACCCAACGGGAAAATTTGTTTGAATATACATTTATTCTCATTGTTAAAATGGGAAGTATACATGGAGGGGCATAATCAAAAGAAATGTTTAAGTCCAATTTGGACGTATGGTGCTAGATGCCCAAAGTCAGCAGGGGTAAAATGTCCATTCTTGAAAAATACTTCTAGAATATTTTTTTCCCTGCAAATCATCTATCTGGATGTCTAGGCTATTGATCATTCAGACCACCAGTACATCTATCTTTATACTGCATTCTCGACCAAAATTTTGTCCAAGTCCCAGAACAAGACCATTTGGATATGGGAGGGGCCAGCATTGTGATGCCACCTAGGCATGGCAATAGAGCAGTGGGGCACCTTACAGGGCACTGCTGTGAACTTTACAAAAAGGGTGCCATATAACATCTTACCAGAACTCCCTTATAGGATATGGTGACCCCCCCAAAAAAAACATCCACAAAACTCACTATACCCATCTGTCTACAGCCCCAATAGCCCCTATAGCTGCAGGTGGCACCTATATGGCAGTACAGTAGGGTTTGAGGGGCTCACAATTTCCACCATGAATGTAATGGTTAGAGTGGCTTATGGGCCTGGGTCCTCCTCTCTATGGTTCACTAGCCCACCCCCAGGCTATTTAAGAGACCTGTGTGCAGCTCTACTGGCCAATCTGGAACTTTCTTAGGTACTCACTAAGGGAGGAACCCGAGACGCCTGAGCCAATCAGGGCCTTAGGCCCTTCCCCGTGCATCACCTGAGGCTTCATACTCATCGCAGAAGGCATTGGAGAAGGACGGATTGAGCACCCCTCCTGCTCCGTTAAAGGTACGGGGAGGGAGGTGGGGAGGGGACTGGAATGGGGAGGGGGTGTCCGGGGTGGCAGGATGGAGTTGGCATCCTTCCTGCCATTTGTTTTTGGGTGGGTGGGGAGGCATTGGAGCAGAAAGGATTGAGCACCCTTCCTGCTCCATTAAAGGTACAGGGAGCAGGGGGGCACTGGAGACAGGACGACCCTCGGGTGGCAGGAGGGAGTTGGCATCCCTCCTGCAGTTTGTTTTGGGGGAGCATCAGCATGGGGGGCATCGGCATGGGCGGGCATCAGCATGGGGGGGGCATCGTCAGGGGTGGGGGGGCAGGTTAAAACCACAGGCTGGCAATGCATTTTACAGAATATATAAAAAAGAAAAAAATTCCTTTTTGTATATATTCTGCAAAAGCACATTGCCAGCCCATGGTTTTAAAGGGCAGGAGAGTCGGTAAGAAGTGAAGAGACTGGTCCTCAGCAGTCACTTCGCTTCGGATCAGCCAGCCCAATCGGTCTTCTTTATTCTGTGTAGTAAATCGCGTCCCTGCCTACTTTGCATGCATTTCCCCTCATTTGCATGCACGGATCGGAATCGGATCGGCACAGAGGCTAGTGAATCGGGTCGAAGGGAAATTGAGTCGCAAAGGGGTCGTAAACCGATCGGTACGATCAGTTTGCTTAGTGTATCTAGCCCTTAGGAAGGTTTTAAGATGTGTTAAAGTTTCAATTATGAGCTCCATACTGTATAAATTTTCAGCCCACCCAAAATAGGTTCCCTGGGAATCTCTGCATCCTAGTCATCTCAATGTGTAAATAACAGCTTTCTGAAACTGCCATATACATCTGCGGCCGCATTTGAAATGATCTCCTTAGTCCGTGACAAAATGTTGTCTTTACCCTCTCATACTACTGTCCAGCCATGCACTGACATTAGGCAACTCCACAGGCATGCTGCCCATAACAACGCCAGCTCTTAAACACCTGTTTCCTCAGCCTTTCCGGCTTCGTGTGCTGGAGTCACGCGTTCCCTGGCTTATCCTATTGCACACCTATGAGGCCCAGACGAATGAGCCAATGCATGAGAATGAAAAAGATTACCGTACTGGGATCTCCCTTCTTACTTAAGGCTGATGTTTGTGGGAAGGCTGAAGGAATGGCCTCCAGGTGACAGCTGATTGCTCTGCTCCGGACTAAGGCTCCGAATGGCTTCTGTGATGTCAGCAGCCCAGGCATCTCGGTCTTCTCTGGAGCAAGCTTCCAAGAAATATTCAGTGCAGGTTGGAGATTTCAATTTTATAACCAGCTGCATATAAGGAAAGGTAGAAGTCAAAATACAAGAGGTATAAATAAAGATTATATCTGCTATCCTTCATGGCGTCAGCAGTCCCAAGTAGGGCATGTGATTATGGGCCCTGCTTCTGTGAGATCTTGGCAGTTAAGCAGGGCTAAGTTTGGTCAGTATTTGGATGACACTCCTTAGAGAAGACTGAACAGCATCATGGAACATGGTATGGATGAGAGCGCTGTCCCTCAAAGGAGGCATTACAAACAGCAAACCCTCCTAAATACCACAGAATGTACATCTGCTGGGTGTCAGAAGCTGAGGGCAGACTAGAAATTATTGCATTTCCCTTGGCCCATGTGTTTGAGGCTTCGGAAACTTCAAAGGTCAGTTCTAGATAATAAATTGACTAGGATCAGTGGAAATCCCAACTAGTTAGAATAGTATGGCAAGAGCAATGTTGTGGATCTTAAAGGCACATCTAGGTTGTGGTTTGATTGGGAGCTAGAGGAACCATGTCTGAGACAGAGCAGTTCACCTGAACTATGTCATCCCCTGTGCTAGAATCTAGAAAAAAAATACAGAACAGATCTCCCCAGGACCCCAAAACAAAAGGGTGAGGGGGAGAGACAGCTCGAACAACAAACTACCGCACAAAATTTTATGATAGTGAACGGGAAGCCCTCAGTCACACAGCTAGCAATGGGGATTCACCCCTAATGCTCCAGCTGTCACATACATACACCCAAAGGGGTGTTATCTGTGAAACATCCCGTGTTAAATCATAAAGTGATAGCTAGTGCACAAACCAGTGTGCTAATAGTGCAAAAAACAAAGTGATAGCAACCCAATAATAATAATACTTGTTAGAGCTGTCTCTGCCCCTCATCCAGGGGTACAGGAACATCCAAAATCAACCGAGCAGGCTAGGACACGAGCTAAACAGTCTAATGGAAGTAGTTAGCTTCTCCGTAGAAAAAGAGATGTAGCCAGCTAAAGTAAAGCTCATCGGTTGATTTTGGATGTTCCTGTACCCCTGGATGAGGGGCAGAGACAGCTCTAACAAGTATTATTATTATTGAGTTGCTATCACTTTGTTTTTTGCACTATTAGCACACTGGTTTGTGCACTAGCTATCACTTTCTGATTTAACATGGGATAGCCCAGGGATGTTTCACAGATAACACCCTTTTGCGTATGTGACAGCTGGAGCATTAGAGGTGAATCCCCATTGCTAGCTGTGTGACTGAGGGCTTCTCATTCATTATCATAAAATTTTGTGCGGTAGTTTGTTGTTTGAGCTGTCTCTCCCCCTCACCCTTTTGTTTTGGGGTCCTGGGGAGATCTGTTCTCCTGTATTTTGTCTATATTCTCCCTTATTTTTGGGGTTATTCTTTGACATTCTCTAGAATCTAGAAAGACATCATTTTTAGGGGCCAGCTAGAGGGGATTAAGGTGTGCCCTTGTTGCAGTGCATGGTCATAGGTAGGTGCCCAAAGGGGAGTATCCCTTTGGAACCATGATAGTAAGAAGTAAGATCAGTAATTGGTATTTTGTAAAGCAGAGTTTCTCAACATGTGGTACACATACCCTTAGGGGTACATGAGCTGCTTGTTGGGGGTACACAGCACTGCGTGGGTCTCTCATCCCCTTCCTCCTTAATGGATGCTGCCACCACTGTCAGGGATCCCATGTCCTCCTTCCTGCCTTCCAGCTACATTCCCCCTCCATCCAAACTGACATTGGAAGGAAGCCTTCCAGGTCAGTGGGGGATCCCAGTTACTTCCTTCAGAACCATCCAGCTGGGCTGCTCCTTCCTGCCCTCCACCTAAACTGACCTGGAAGGCTTCCCTCCGATGTCCTAATCCCAACATCATATCTGATGACCCTCAATTTAATCCCCACCTTCTCAGTCTAAGCCACTTATTTAATTCTTTGTCTCTGTATCTCGACTAATCTGTAAGCTCTAAGAGGTAGGGACTGTCACATCTGGTACATTTACAAAGTTCATGTTTATATCCTATCTTGAGTTCCATAATATGTTTTGCCAGAATATACATTGAAAGAGCAATTTCTACATGAGAATTCCTTCTGTGCTGTCCATGGATTCCCACAAGATGGTGGCTACGTCTAGAGAATTTGCAAACCTATTAGAAAATCAGGGATTAACTGAGAAAATGGAGACCAAAAGTGTGGCTGGCACATGGAAAATAACACATAAAAGAATTCAGATATAGAACATAGTGAATCACATACTGGTCTGCTCTCATATTCAAGGCATGGGCAGGTAACGGTGCATCCATCCAGAAGAATCTCGCCTTTTTGGCATGAACTCTTTCTTCTCCCTCCCTCTACTTTGTAGTACGAGAGTTTGTTGGCTTGGAGAACAAACCAACGTGCCTTCCAGTTATGAACAATGTGACCCTAAAGGAACAGGAAGTTTTAGGATTGTTTAAAGGACATCTAGTGTTTCCTTATCTTTATGCCTCTTTAAGAATGTAGTTTGGCTGTCGTGTTAGACAGAAAAACCAGACAACTGTATCAATGATCATGGAAATGTTAAAACAATACAGGAACTTCAGACTTTTGAAGTTAAAATCAGACACTTTGGAATTGACAAGGAAGAAATGAACAAATATTTGAGCTTTGTATCTCATGAGCCATATAATTCTACTGCTTGTTACCTTCTGATCACTCATTACCCCCCTCTCCCCCCACCCCGTACCTTCTCCCTTTTAATGATTTACTTGTATTTTCTGGTAGTGCCCATACTGTTCTGACTTGAGAAAGAGTGTGTTAATGACCACAAGTGGCGTCAAAGCTTTTTTGTTAGTCCAATTAAAAGAAAATACCGGTACCTTATAATTTTGTTTTGTTTCCTTAAATGGGTGCTATTGCCAGTAAAAAGAGGCACTAAAAAGGCAACACATTTTCTTTTGGTACTTTTCAGAATGCTACAACAATTAATTCTTTGTCTAGTTCAGGAAATACAAGTCTGGCAGGTTATTCTACTGCTACTGGCCAACAGAAATCTCCAGGCATCTCTACCCAGTTGTGTTGAGGTCCGGTTCTATAAGAAGACTCAACTGTTGTGAAAGTGGAAATGCCTCAGCCATGACTCAATTGCATCTAGTAACACTAAAGATATGCTGAAGAACAGTGGTCTCAAACTCTAACCCTTTGCAGGGCCACATTTTGGATTTGTAGGTACTTGGAGGGTCTCCGAAAAAATGGTTAATGTCTTATTAAAGAAATGACAATTCTGCATGAGGTAAAACTCTTTATAAATCTTTCCTTTTTGCTAAGTCTTAATAATAATATTGTAATTTATAGCTAAAGAGACATATGATCAAGAAACTGTTTTATTTTACTTTTGTGATTATGCTAAACATACCGAAGGCCTCTAAATAGTACCTGGCAGGCCATGAGTTTGAGACCACTGCTGAAGAAGTAGCTGTAGCAGATGGTGCTTCATTTATTTGTCTCTCTTATATTTTCCTGAATGCTGCTTCTAATTAGAGTGTAAGCTCTTTCATGCAGGGACTGTCTCTTGCACGTTTAATGACTGTGTGTGTCTGGTAGCACTATAGAAATATTAAATAGTAGTAGTAGTACTTATGTAATCATTAAAGCAGGCTTATATGGAAACCTGAGTTACTGTGAACAGCTTTATAGAGATTAGAGAATGTCACAGGGACAAATTTTTCCCCATCCCCGCAGGAACTCAAATTTGTCCCCATGTCATTCTCTAGCTCAGATGCTACAAAAGCCATGAGAAAACTGAGAAACCAGCAGACAATTTGAGGCAAGGATCTCAAGTCAATATTCAGCCACCACAGTCAGTGTTTTTGAAATGTAAGATGCTGTAATCAAAACAAAAGCCAAAATGCTAAGCATCATTATACAGATAAAGGGCAATTCTATAGCGCAGGCCAGTGATTCCCAAACCTGTCCTTGGGGAACCCCAGCAAGTCAGATCTTCAGGATATCCACAATGAACATTCATTAGATCAGTTTACATATATTGCCTCATTGGTATGCAAATATCTTATGCATCTTCATTGTGGATATTCTGACAACCTGACTGGTTAAGATTCCCCAGTCATATCTGCATGCATTACTTGCATTTACATGCATAAATGTACATTTTTGTGCATAAATGGCAGTATGGTGCCTAAGCACCGTTCTGCAAATACCTGCTTAAAATATGCATAGATCGTATTTGCATAGGTCAGGGATGAGACTCACGGTAGGGAAGAAGATTAAGAGGATAAGCACTGTAAAAACACTAGAGCAAGCTTGGTCCCTTTTTAAGGACACAGTCACCGAGGCGCAAAATCTATATATACCACGTATCAACAAGGGATCCAAGAGGAAAAAGAACAAAGAATTGGCGTGGCTCACTGTAGAGGTGAAGGAAGCGATCAGAGACGAAAATTCAAACTGCTCTTTAGATATGTTAAAGGGAAGCAGCCGGCTAGAGAGGAGGTGGGACCGCTGAACGACGGAGACCGGAAGGGAGTTGTGAAGGAGGAGAAAGAGGTTGCGGAAAGACTTAACATGTCCTTTTCGTCTGTATTTACAAGCGAAGACACAACCAACATACCAGAACCTGAGCAAATCTTCAATGGCAATCAAGCACAAAAGTTAACATCCATGGAAGTGAGCCTTGAAGATATGTGCAGGCAGTTAGAAAAACTAAAAACTGACAAATCCCCGGGTCCGGACGGAATCCATCCAAGGGTTCTGAAGGAACTAAAGGTGGAAATAGCGGGACTACTGTAGCAAATTTGCAACCTATCCCTGAAAACAGGCGTGATCCCAGAGGATTGGAAGATAGCCAACATTACGCCCATCGTTAAAAAGGGATCAAGAGGTGACCCGGGAAACTACAGACCAGTAAGTCTGACCTTGGATCCTGGGAAAATGGCGGAAGCACTGATAAAAGAAAACATCGATGAACATTTTGAAAAAAAACGAACTTCTGATAACCAGCCAACATGGTTCCTGCAGGGAGAGATTGTGCCTAACTAACTTATTGCACTTCTTCGAGGGAATTAACAAACAGATGGACAGAGGAGACTCCATAGACATCATATACCTAGATTTCCAGAAAGCCTTTGACAAGATGACTCATGAACATCTACTCCGGAAACTGAAGAACCATGGGGTGGACGGTCAAGTGCATAGATAGATCAGAAACTGGTTAGAAGGTAAGAAACAGAGGGTAGGGGTGAAGGGCCACTACTTGGACTGGAGGAAGGTCACGAGTGGTGTTCCGCAGGGCTCGGTGCTCGGGCCGCTGCTATTTAATATATTCATAAATGATCTAGAAACAGGGATGAAGTGTGAGATAATAAAATTTGTGGACGACACCAAACTATTTAGTGGAGCTCGGACAAAGGAGGACTACGAAGAATTGCAAAGGGACTTGGATAAACTAGGAGAATGGGCGATGAGATGGCAGATGAAGTTCAACGTTGAGAAGTGTAAAGTATTGCATGTGGGAAGCAGAAACCCGAGGTACAATTACACGATGGGAGGGATGTTATTGAATGAGAGTACCCAAGAAAGGGACTTGGGGGTAATGGTGGACATGACAATGAAGCCGACGGCACAGTGCGCAGCGGCCGCTAAGAGAGCGAATAGAATGCTAGGTATAATCAAGAAGGGTATTACAACCAGAACGAAAGAAGTTATCCTGCCGCTGTATCAGGCGATGGTGCGTCCACATCTTGAATACTGCGTCCAATACTGGTCGGCCTACCTTAAAGAAGGATATGGCGTTACTTGAGAGAGTTCAGAGGAGAGCGACACGTCTGATTAAAGGATGGAAAACCTTTCATACGCTAAGAGATTGGAGAAACTGGGTCTCTTTTCCCTGGAGAAGAGGAGACTTAGAGGGGATATGATAGAGACTTACAAGATCATGAAGGGCATAGAGAGAGTAGAGAGGGACAGATTCTTCAAACTTTCAAATAATAAAAGAACAAGAGGGCATTCAGAAAAGTTGAAAGGGGACAGATTCAAAACGAATGCTAGGAAGTTCTTCTTTACCCAATGTGTGGTGGACACCTGGAATGCGCTTCCAGAGGATGTAATAGGGCAGAGTACGGTACTAGGGTTTAAGAAAGGATTGGACAATTTCCTGCTGGAAAAGGGGATAGAAGGGTATAGATAGAGGATTACTGCACAGGTCCTGGACCAGTTGGGCCGCCGCTTGAGCGGGCTGCTGGGCACGATAGACCCCAGGTTTGACCCAGTGAAGGCATTGCTTATGTTCTTATGAGACAAGAAAACTTCAATTAAGGAATGGAAAAGGGCAAAAACGGATGAAAACTGGAACAAGCACAAAAAACATCAACGCAGGTGCCATAAGGCGGTAAAAGGGGCCAAAAGAGACTATGAGGAAAAAATAGCCAAGGAGGCAAAGAACTTCAAGCCATTCTTTTGATATATTAAGGGGAAACAACCCGCAAAGGAAGCGGTGGGACCGTTGGATGACCATGGAATAAAGGGAGCGCTAAAAGTGGACAAAGCAATCGCTGACAAACTGAACACATTTTTTGCATCTCTATTTACCAAAGAAGATGTACACAGGCTATATGCTGGAAATGAAGACAGAAAGCTGACAGGATTGACGGTCAGTCTAGAGGAGGTGTGTAGGCAGATTGATAGGCTTAAGAGCGATAAATCCCTGGGACCGGATGGCATCCATCCGAGGGTCATCAAGGAACTGAAAGGGACCATAGCTGAACTGCTTCAACTAATAGCCAATCTGTCGATCAAATCGGGAAAGATTCCAGAAGACTGGAAGGTGGCGAATGTTATGCCGATCTTCAAGAAAGGTTCGAGGGGAGATCCGGGAAACTACAGACCTGTGAGTCTGATCTTGGTACCGGGAAAGATTGTAGAGTCACTGATAAAGGACAGCATCATTGATCACCTTGATGGACACGGGCTGAGGAGGACCAGTCAGCACAGTTTTAGCAAAGGCAGATCGTGTTTGACAAACTTGCTGCACTTCTTTGAAGGAGTAAACAGATAGATAGACAAGGGCGATCCGGTCGACATTGTATATCTGGATTTTCAGAAGGTGTTCAACAAGGTTCCGCATGAATGACTACTTCAGAAAATTGCGAGCCATGGAATCAAGGGTGAAATACTCATGTGGATTAATAACTGGCTGGAGCATAGGAAACAGAGAGTGGAGGTAAATGGACAATACTCGGACTGGAAGAGCGTCACCAGTGGGGTGCCACAGGGCTCAGTGCTTGGACCCGTGCTCTTTAACATCTTTATAAACAATCTGGACATAGGTACGACGAGCGAGGTGATTAAATTTGCGGACGATACAAAGTTATTCAGAGTAGTGAAGACGCAGGGGGATTGCGAAGATCTGCAATGTGACATAATCAGGCTCGAGGAATGGGCATCGACATGGCAGATGAGGTTCAATGTGGATAAGTGTAAAGTGATGCATGTCGGTAACAAAAATCTCATGCATGAATACAGGATGTCCGGGGCGGTACTTGGAAAGACGTCCCAGGAAAGGGACTTGGGAGTTCTGATCGACAAGTCGATGAAGCTGTCCACACAATGTGCGGTGGCGGCAAAAAGGGCAAACAGAATGCTAGGAATGATAAAGAAGGGGATCACGAACAGATCAGAGACAGTTATCATGCCACTGTACCGGGCCATGGTGCGCCCTCACCTGGAATACTGCATCCAGCACTGGCCGCCGTATATGAAGAAGGACACGGTACTACTCGAAAGGGTCTAGAGAAGAGCGACTAAGATGGTTAAGGGGTTGGAGGAGCTGCCATACAGCGAAAGATTAGAGAAATTGGGCCTCTTCTCCCTCGAACAAAGGAGATTGAAAGGGAACATTCAAGGTACTGAAGGGGATAGACTTAGTAGATAAGGACAGGTTGTTCATCCTCTCCAAGGTAGGGAGAACGAGAGGGCACTCTCTAAAGTTAAAAGGGGATAGATTCCTTAGAAACGTAAGGAAGTTCTACACCCAGAGAGTGGTGGAAAACTGGAATGCTCTTCCGGAGGCTGTTATAGGGGAAAACACCCTCCAGGGATTCAAGACAAAGTTAGACAAGTTCCTGCTGAACAAGAACGTGCGCTAGTAGGGCTAATCTCAGTTAGGGTGCTGGTCTGTGACCAGAGGGCCACCGCGTGAGTGGACTGCTGGGCATGATGGACAGCGGCAATTCTTATGTTCTTATGTGTTGCAAACCATCTCATACCTGGTCACTGTTCTGCTTTCACTCCAGAGCAACAGAGTGGGGGGAGAGTGGGGCACACTGGTTAAAGCTACAGCCTCAGCACCCTGAGGTTGTGAATTCAAGCCCATGCTGTTCCTTGTGACCCTGAGCAAGTCACCTTATTGTCCCAGGTACATTAGATCGTGAGCCCACCAGGACAGACAGGAAAAAATGCTTGAGTACCTGAATAAATTCATATAAACCATTCTGAGCTCCCCTGGGAGAACAGTATAGAAAAATTAAATAAATAAAATATTTATCTCTCAGAAGCAATTATAACACCTTTTCATTTTACCCCTGATGAGATGAGGGATTAGGGTCAATCATCATTAATGCAAATTCTCTTTTGCTACATTTGCAGCCATAGTTTTACTGAAGGTTTTTCATCTTCTGATCTGCTGTGCTGTAATGTATGGTGAAATTTCTTATTTACCCTCTCTCCTGCTGCCCAGACCTGTTCATCACATTCTACTGAAATGGTGCAAGCCTTGTGTTAACTTCCCTATGGGCATTTATAATATGACAGACTGAAGTTATTGCCAATTTGTCTTGAATAAACTCTAGTAGCAGTAATTCTGTTCTGCCCTGCCCTGTATTTTATTGCTTCCTGCTTATTCATTAAACCTTGATGCATTCTCCATCCATCAACCTTCTGAACCATGATTACATTAAGGCAGGCACATAAATAGATTTTTCCACTCTAGCACAATGGCATTATTGCTTCCTCTTGTAGTCTAATTTCTAAGTTACCTTTCTTTTTAATTTAAATGATAATGTATTTAATTTTTAACATTTTTACACTTGTGTGGATAAATATTGTACATAAGAACATAAGAATAGCCTTACTGGGTCAGACCAATGGTCCATCAAGCCCAGTAGCCCGTTCCCACGGTGGCCAATCCAGGTCACCAGTACCTGGCCAAAACCCAAATAGTAGTAATATTCCATGCTACCGATACAGGGCAAGCAGTGGCTTCCCCCGTGTCTTTCTCAATAACAGACTACGGACTTTTCTTTCAGGAACTTGTCCAAACCTTTCTTAAAACCAGCTACGCTATCCGCTCTTACCACATCCTCTGGCAACGCGTTCCAGGGCTTAACTATTCTCACAGTGAAAATAAATGTCCTCCAGTTGGTTTTAAAAGTATTTCCCTGTAACTTCATCGAGTGTCTCCTAGTCTTTGTAATTTTTAATGGAGTGAAAAATCGATCCACTTGTACCCATTCTACTCCACTCAGGATTTTGTAGACTTCAATCATATCTCCTCCCCTCGGCTGTCTCTTTTCCAAGCTGAAGCGCCCTAACCGTTTTAGTTTTTCCTCATACGAGAGGAGTTCCATCCCCTTTACCATGTACCTTTACACTATAACCACAAAGCCTTGTTTATCTTCATCCACAAATCCACCCAATAGCCATTAATGTTACATACAATCTTCTTTGTCATGCATGAGCACCAAGCCTGCCTGGGGTCCTAAGGACTGTCGGCAAACTGCAAGTGTGGTTTAAGTAGAAGAGTTTTGAAAACCTGAAGTAGAAGGAACATGGGCACCTTTAACTTATCTAATGCTACTGGCTGAAGTTGTTCATCTGCCAGATTCTAGAACTGCAGCAGATAAATCTGATATTTTTAATTATTTTCTGCAGAAAATCTTGGGACATAGGCCCTGATTCGATAAAGGGCGCCTAATTTCTTTGAGCAATAGGCTTAATCAGTGCTGATATTGGCACTCACAACTGGCTTTAATTGGACTTAATTGAAAATTAGGCGCCTAACTCGAAGAACTCGATTCTAGAAAAAGTTGGCACCTAACCAAAAGCGCCTGCATAAAAATATGGGTGTGGTTAGGGGTAGGTCATGGGCGTGTTTTCAAGTTAGGCATCTCTTTGTGAATCAGGTGTCATTAGGATCTGATATCGGCACTTAACTTTAGGCATAGAAAACCCTGCCGTAAATTAGGGATGCCAAAATGTTAGAATTTGATACTGTTGACAATCCAAACTAAAATGAGCATTTCAAATATGTCCTTCAAGAGTTGTAGAATCAATATTAGTATTAGATGTTAATGTGTAACAGTCTGATACCAGTTTAATACCTGAGCACTGTGTTTAGATGCACCTTCTTGTCCAGTTTGTGTCTTGACTAAATTGTAAGCTCTTTTGAGCAGGGACTGTCGCTTCTATGTTTTGATGTACAGCGCTGCGTATGTCTAGTAGCTCTATAGAAATGATTAGTAGTAGTAGTAGAATGTGAGCGCCACCTAAGCACATTTAGGCGATGCTAAGAGTGATTCTATAATGGGTGCCTAAGTTTTACGGAATCTGTGTCCTGTGGTATAGCAAGGGTGAGAGGCGCCCAGGGCAGTGGCACCCCTCCCCCGCCACCTTTCCTGCCACATGTGTGTGCCCTTTCCCTTCCCCCAAACCTCTTTGACGTTCCCGGCGTAAGCAGCATCACCAACTTGCTGCCCGCATTGGCATTCCCTCTGACATCATTTCCTAGGTGTGGGTGTCCATTATATTATATGGACGAACCCTGCTTCCAAAGCCTTCCATCCCCATGGGAGTCCCATTGGCTAGAGGGGGGTCCCTGTGGGAGTCCCGTGGGTTAGGAGGGGATTCCCGCGATCCCCGTTCCCATGAAGACCTCTAGAGCACATCTACTTTCCAGCCCCCAATACACTCCCATGCTAAAAAATTAAATGTATTTTTTTGCGCATGGGTGGTGTGTACTGATCCCAGAGCAGGATTTATTCTTCAGTGGGACCCTAGGCACCCAAGTGCACTGGGCCCCCTGGCCCTACCCCCTCCCTGCCCCCCCCCCATGTCCCTCCTCCCGTGAGAGTGTACTTCCAGGTCCAGCTGCAGATGTCCAAGTAGCAGCTCCTTCTTCCTTTGTCATTACTCAGTGCAGCCAAACTCAGTCTTCAAAAGGCTGTGGCCAATGGTCCCTACATGCTGCCAGCGACTGACGTGGTAGCCTTCCCTCTGATGCAAAATCCCAGCTTCAGAGGAAAGACTTCTGGGTCAGATGCAGACAGCATATAGCAGGGGTAGGGAACTCCGGTCCTCGAGAGCCGTATTCCAGTCGAGATCTATTTGCATGCACTACTTTCAATGCATATTCATTGGGGAAATCCTGAAAACCCGACTGGAATATGGCTCTCGAGGACCTGAGTTCCCTACCCCTGGCATATAGGAACTGCTGCCCAAGCCTTTTGAAGACTGCAAGTTTAACTGCACTAAATAATGAAGAAGGCAGGAGGAGACAGCACTTTGTCGTCAAGAGCCAGGTACACTGACATCATCAGAGCAGGCAGCACACTAGGCCCCCCTGAACGCTGCACATGGCTGACCCACAATCCTTCCCTATGACGTCAATTCTGACGTCTGAGAGAAGATTGCAGGTCAGATACGCAGCATGTGAATCTCTGCCTACATCCCTGCACAAAGTTGCTGCTGGAAGAGGATGGAATGAGTCCGGTTCTGACAAAGTAACAGGGATGGCTTTGAAGGTGGGGGGGGGGGGGATGTGATGCGGTGGGTTTTCAGACAGGCAGGAAGGGATTTCCGGCAGTGGATTCAGCAACTGGCAAACAGGGAGGGATTCCTGGAAGTAGATTCAGCAGTGGGCAGGCAGAGAAGAATAATCGGCAGCGGTGGCCAGGCCTTAAATCCCAAGGATACACTGTTGTAGTGTATCAGAATAGGGTTGCAGAAATCCAGGACTGTGTTTCCCTTTTGCACTGGGTAACTGGGCTACTCTCCAGCTCTACCCTTTAAGATTCTCCATTCAAAGCAGTGCTTGCATCAAGGCATGCTCACTCACAAACTATTACTCCTATCATACTTACAGCCACAGCAGACTCTGCACTTTTCCCTGTTACCTGGAGAGGCAAAATAATAATTGTGGGATGGGAGGGGGAGGGGGGCACAAATATATGCTTGCCTAGGGCCCAATAGTGTTAATTTGGCCCTGCAAGCAAATAAAACATCTGTGTGGTTGTAGGAAAAATAGTTTTTTTGGAACAATCTTCTTTTGTCTCCATATATGTTTGTTTGATTATGCTAGTTATCTAAATCCCATAAAAAAAAAGCAGTCAAGACCATTTCTTCTGGTCTCTCTTGCAGAGTAGATTTGTGGAAGGAACATTCATCTCCCTGCTAAAGAGCAGCCAATGTCTTGAGGGCAGCACTCAGAGGACAGAAGCCTCTGAAAACCTTAAGATACAGCACTGGACAGACAGCATGCCAAAGTACTTAATATTTTGTGAGAAGCGGAAGAAAAAAAAAGGAGCAGATTAGGCAAAATAAAATTTAAAGAAAACAAATGAAGTAGCTGCAGGAAAATAATACTTTTTAAATTAAAGTAAATGAAGTTTTCTAGAAGTCACTGCCTGAGGATGATAAAATAAGAATGCAGAATGCTTCTGTATTTAGACTCTCTTAGTCTTCTATGGGTATTATCCGTACCCATCTGTGTGATTAGGTATTCTTCTAGGCGAGTTACCATATGGCTCCAGAAAAAGGAGGATGGATTGAGACATCCGGGTTTTACTTCCATTGCTTTCAGTAGAAGTAAAGCTTAGATGTCTCAATCCGTCCTTCTTTTTCTGGAACCATACGGTAACCCTATGACTTTTACTAATGTTAAAACTACTGTGTCAGCTGTTAAAACAAGAGTCAGCAACCTCCAACAGGTCCTGTATGAATACATATCAGCTAGTGTGCTGGTCCCTGCTGAAATAAATACATACTGACTGATATTCAGCCAGCAGCAGATAGCATTTCGTTTGTCCACTGTCATCGCTAAAACAGGAAATTTAATGCCAGGATCTGTGAGGCTTTGGTACTGAATTTCCATTTTTTTAAAATCCAGCTAGCGCATGACCATTTCACTTAATATTTATACTTAACCAGCCATGGGTTAGCGCATAAAGATAGGACAGCTGTTTATGCAGGACCAAACAAGACTTCATCCCTGGAATGCCACCGACATAGCCAGCTTTACGTTCAGCACTAAGCGATTATTTTCAGTGGGGATGACTGGTTAAGTGCCACTGAAAATGCCCATACAGCTGTGACAAAGCAAGTTAACTAGTAGGTGGCTATTTCTGGACGGTTAACTCGCTTTGAATATTTGCAGGCAGGACTGCAAGTACATTTCAAATCCACGAGCCTGCTGTAATCTCACAAGCACAAGTTTTGCTCTGCTCAGCAGTACCAGAATCGACAGAACTTGGAAAGAAGTGCGAGATGGAGACAGGACTCCCTCTGAAAGCGTTACCATTTGAGGGAAATCCCCCCTCCTTGGTGGCAGCAAAAGGATACTTAACAGCATCCTGTTTAATGGAATAAATACCCTTGTTTTTTGAACATTTTGTCAAATCGTTTTGAGGACCTCTACATTAAATAGTTTTGATTTTTTTTTTTTTTCAAAATTTTGATTTTATTTTAACAAACACATATAAATTAAATACAACAGTGAGATCACATACAAAACTTGTTCAAAACTAAAGATAAGATAGTCATCCGCGGGGTTTCTGCACAGAGACTAAAGAACTC
Source organism: Geotrypetes seraphini (assembly GCF_902459505.1). Lineage (NCBI taxonomy): Eukaryota > Metazoa > Chordata > Amphibia > Gymnophiona > Dermophiidae > Geotrypetes > Geotrypetes seraphini. The sequence continues at coordinate 98,904,407 of NC_047090.1, read as the reverse complement.
AACAAGACAATTCAAGAACCATCTCCCAATCCCACCCTATACTGCCCCCCCTCACCCTCCCCAGCACTCCAATGTCAAAATGCCAAAAAAATTAAAAATTCAACAGGGCACTTCGGGCTCCATGGGACAAACTATCCCAAACAGGAGCCCAAATGGCCCGGAACTTTCTCCAACGACCAGGCCCACAGTTCTTAACATCCAAATATTCATATCTTAACAGAGTGAACAGTTCATTTTTCCACATAGTAATAGTAGGTATAGTTTTGATATTTAATCTTTGCAATTTAAATTAAATAGCATGGTTGTCTTGTTAGTCCAAGTGAATGTGCAGAATGATCAACTGAAACAAAATATAAAGGTGATAATTTTTCATTGAACTAACAATGTATTTCTTAACTAGTTTTTAGTAGCTAACACTCCCTTTATCAGAACAAGATAAAGTTTTAGTTAATTCAAATAAAAATATTAATACAGTACTACATTTTGTTTTGCACTCTATATCCTAGTAAAAAAAAGTCAACAGACTAGAGAATCCCTTTTTTTTTTTTTTGCATGTTGTGATGGATATCAACTTACCCTCTTAACTAGAAATCCCTCTTTTAATATTCCATTTTCCTGCTGCATTTTGGTTAGACAGAGATTAAATGTTCGTGCAAGTCTGATGCTTTTAAAGATTGGTGTTGCTCAGCCCTCTGTAGGTGTAAGGGGTTTTAAAAACCTCCCAGATTTCCTCCGTCAGATCCTCACCCTTCCTTCTAAGATTTCCACATTCAGGAGTGAGCTGGCATTATAGAACTGCCCTCTAGGCAAACTCTGCAGAGCTGCAGCCCTGCCTTTAAGGAGCCCAAGAAAGCAAGCACATTCTAGTCTGGTGAATCAGCCAGCATTAGAGCAGGCCCAAAGGGATGACATCAGGTGGGTGGGAATCAAGTGGTTGACTTTACAGGACTTGAGGTTAGGCTGCCTGATACCTGCAGATTTCTGCACCAATTGGCAGCCTTGTTTTGCACAGTTGAAAAGGATGCATCAAAGCAATAAAATGATCTAATGCCTAACTCAGCCAAAGAAAACATTGCTGCTACTACTACTTCCTATCATTTATATAGCACTGGTAGATATATGCAACACTGTACATTAAACATGTAAGACACAATCCCTGCTCAATAGAGCTTACAATCTAATTAAAACAGACAAACAGGACAAATAGGGGTTAGGGAATTACTCACATGGGTACTTTACAACTGAGTGTGAGATAGGAGTTAAAAGAAATCTTGATAAAGCGGGCTTTTAGCCTAGATTTGAATACTGGCAGCGACAGAGCTTCATGTACTAACTCAGGCAGTTTGTTCCAGGCATACGGTGCAGCAGGATAGAAGGGATGGAGCCTGGAGTTGGCATTAGAGGAGAAGGATGCAAATAAGAGAGTTCCCAGAGAGGAGTATAAGGAGAGGAGAGATACTGAGGAGCTGTAGAGTGAATGAACTTGTATGTCAATAAGAGGAGTTTGAACTGTATGTGGAAATGGATAGGAAGCCAATGAAGGGCTAGATTCACTAAGGACACCGAGCGTGTCCCGACCAGTTTGCGACCTCGACCCGATTCACTAACATTCCTCCCAAGTGTATCCGCACCCGATCTGCGCATGCAAAATAGGAAGAGCCTTGATTCACTACAAAAATTCAGGCACACTGAATGGGCTGGCCGATCCAAAACCAAGCGACTGCTGAGGACCTACCGACTCTCCTGCCCCCTCTCCTTGCTCTCAACACACACACACACACACAAAAAAAAAAGTGATACAGTGAACGGTTATTGGAAAGCATTTCTTCTTCCTCACCTATGGAATTCAGAGCAGGCTTAAAGAAAGACTTCTGGATGCCACAAGTAAGGCTCTCTGCCGCCCTTCCCTGCAGTGCGAGCCTGTGGTTTTAACCCACGGGTTTAAAGTGGGGCTACACTACGGCATGTTCTGTTAAGTTCCAGAACATGCCGCAGTTCAGCCCCACTTTAAACCCACAGGTTAAAATCACGGGCTCGCACTGCAGGGAAGGGAGGCAGAGAGCAGCAAGTCAGGGTGGGTTTCGTGTTCTGTTCCATAGTAAAGCGCTGTAATATTTTTGGGCCAGATTCATGTTTCCTTTCAGGAGCTGTGACCTCCTATGCCACCCCTCCCCCTTTGTTTTGACCTCGCTTGTGCAGGAGAGCAGGTGCGGATCACATGTACAGCCAACAATGGTCTCTGCATGTGTTGCAATCGGTCTTCAGCGATCCATGGGATCATTTGTGGGCATGTGTCCGATTAGGTAATTTGCATGGGCCTTTAGTGGATCGGTCGTCTGGCAAGACTCAGCCACAGATCGGAACCAGATCAGTAAGGTGAGCTTAGTGAATCTAGGCCGAAGTGACTTGAGGAAAGGGGTAATGTAAGCATAGCAACACTAGCATAATATAAGTTGTGCAGCAGAATTTTGAATGGATTGAAGGTGAAAGAGATGGTTTTAGTGGAAGACCTGTGGGAAGCAAGTTACAGTAATCTAGATAAGAAGCTTTAAGAGTGTGGCTCGGTTTTGGTAGTGTGCTCAGAAAGGAAAGGTCAGATTTGGTGATACAGAGAAAGAAACGACAGGATTTAGTGGTCTGTTGGATTTGTGCAAAGAGAGGAGGCAAAGATGACTCCGAGGTTGTGAGCTGACAAGACAGGGAGGATGAGCATGTTATCCACAGAAATAGAGAATGGGGAAGAGAGCTGGTTTTTAGATAGAAAGATAAGAAGCTCAGTTTTGTCCATGTTCAGTTTTAAATGGTGGCGAGACATCCAAACAGCAATGTCAGACAGGCAGGCTGAGACTTGGGCCTGGATTCCTGTAGAGATTTCTGGTGTTGAGTAGTAGATCTGAGAGTTGTCAGCATACAGTTGATACTGAAAACCATGGGAAGAGATCAGAGCACCGAGGGAATGGCATAGATGGGGGGGGGGGGGGGGGGGAAGAGGTCCAAAGACAGAGCCCTGAGGTACACAGATTGATAGTGGGATAGCAGTGGGGGGGAGGATCCACCAAAGCATACACTAAAAGAGTGATGGGAGAGATAAGAAAACCAAAAGATAACAGAGCCCTGAAATCTAAGTGAGGACGGTGTATCAAGGTGGTGGTCAATAGTGTCAAAAGCAGCAGATTGATGTAATGTAATGTAATGTAATTTATTTCTTATATACCGCTACATCCGTTAGGTTCTAAGCGGTTTGAAGAAAATATACATTAAGATTATAAATGAGAAGTAAGAAGGTACTTAAAAAATTCCCTTACTGTCCCGAAGGCTCACAATCTAACTAAAGTACCTGGAAATTAATAAAGAAGAGAAAATAAAGATGGTTGAAAAAAGAAAAATTCTATGTGAACTTATAGGATGGAAATTAAACTGACAGTGAAGAACTGTATGAAAAATACATATGGAATGCAGTTAGAGAGGGTAGGTTACAATCTATTTATGGTATTTGTTTAATTGGAAGGTGTTAAGGTGGGTAATTTGGGGGAAGGTTATCTGAAGGTAGGTGAATCTTCTGGAGGTAAAAGAGGAGGGGTTAAGATATTTGGATGAATTTTTTGAAAAGCAGGGTTTTGATTTCTTTTCTGAATGTTTTGAAGTTGTCTGATATTGTCATAAGATTGGAGATGGAATGGTTGATTTTTGATGATGGATGAGGATAGAATAGAGGCCTTTGGATCTGGCCAGGAACAGGTCATTGGAGACTTTAGCAAGGGCAGTTTCTGTATAATGCAGAGGGTGAAAGCCTGATTGAATTGGATCTAGAATAACTTCAGATGAAAGAAAGTCAAGACAATAGCGGTAAATAGCACATTCAAGTAGCTTGGATAAGGAGGAAGAAAATGGGGCGATAGTTGGAAGGACAGGTAGGGTCCAGTGATGGCTTTTTGAGGAGTGGTGTAACTATGGCATGTTTGAAGACATCAGGAACATTTGCAGTGAAAAGTGAAAGATTGAGGATATGACAGTTAGAAGGGATGACAGTAGGTGAGATAATGGTAGTGAGTTTGGAAGAGGAAAGAAAATGTGTAGTTTCCTCTTCAGTAATATCAGAAAAGGAAGAAATGGTAGCAGGGGTTGAAGGAAGGTTGATAAAATGGACTGGAGGAAGGAGAGGTGGCAGCGACCTGGTTGAGAACGCAATGTTAATTTTGTAAACTTTGTTATAGAAGTACTCAGTCATATTCGGGGGAGAAAGTAAAGGGGGGATTGAAGGAGAGTTCAGTGTGGCAAAGAGATGGCGAGGGTTGGAGCCAAGAGAGTTAGTCGAATGGGTGTAGTAGTCTTGTTTAGCATGTGAAAGAGCAGACTGGATGGAGGTCATCAGGAATTTGAAATGCATGAAGCCAGCATGAATACGGAAGTTGAGCCAAAGATGTTCAGCTTCAGCAGACTAGTCACAGGAACATAAGTAGGCGATTTTAGAGGTCAGCCAGGACTGGGGTTTGGCACACCTTACAGAACATGGAATGGGAGGAGCAAGGGTATCTAGAGCAGAGGAGAGACAGCCTCATTAACAGACTTGTATAACATAATGGTCGAGAGGAGGGATGGAACAGTGTTGGAGAGAGTGTAAGGGTCAATAGCCTAAAGATTCCTAAATGTATTGGTGGAGCTTGGCCAGGTTTGGGGGGGAAGGTGATAATTTGTGCAAGTTACCAGATGATGGTCAGAGAGGGGAAGGGCTGAGGTGCAGAAATTGGCACTAAAGCAGTTGTAGAAGATAATAAGATCAAGGCAGTGGCCATTCTGGTATGTAGGGGTAGTACTGCTGAAGAAAGAATGAGGATATTAAAGCAAGAAACCTAGAAACATAAGAGTCAGAGGGGTCATTAGAACGAATGTTAAAATCACCAGAAATGAGTGCCTGGAATGCAGCCATCCACCACAACTCTGGAAAGTACCTTCATGTTCTGTGGCATTTTGCAAACCTAATCTACCATTGTTGTGCCTCATACTTGTCCTATGATTTGCTGCTTACCTGGAAAAGGTAGGCTGAGTAAATGTTACACCTAATTCTGTCTGGTCACTCTTTCTGGTTACTCAGGTTGCCACCAGTCACTTCTGGTTCCCACTGGTTGCACAGCTCATTATTGTTCACAGCGTACCTTCTGGAATTCTATGGTCACTCCAAACTTTACTGGTCAAGGTTGGGCTTACTGAGAGATAGGCTCATATCTATCTATCTCTCCCCTGATAAGTTCATTTCTTCCTTTCTCACCGACTTTGATTTCTGGCTTTTCTTCTTTCTCAAGCCTTCATCTCCTTCCCTCATTTTTGGGCGATTTTAACATTCGTGCTAATAACCTCTGATTCTTGTGCCATGGGGCTTGTCTCGGTTCCATGTGTAGTTTTAAAATACTATAATTGTATGTCAGCTTACACCTGTCATTGACATGATATAAGAGGGTATGCCTAAATGTGGGCACACCAATTCCAGTTTATGCTAATATTCCATAATGGAATCTTGGCACCAACAAGCTGTTCTAAAATTGATACTTACCACACAGCATTGGGGCATCCAAACTGAGGCGCTAATTTATAGAATTGCCGCGTTTTTAAGATAATTTCTGTTTCAGTATGACATTGTCATTGCTTGGACCACAGTTTTTCCACTTCTCTTATATTCTCCCAACATCAGTGTTAGAATCCTTAGTTTGGTATGTAGTGATACAGTCCCAGGGCAATCTTTAGCTTGGCCCTCGGAGCCTCAGTCACCAGCAATAACCCGAGAGTGGGAGCTCTTCTAACTTGGATATTCATGTCCCTTTTCATATCCATTTTTGCCACAGCATGTTAGTTTATAAGGGCAAAAAGCCTAAGAAAATAACAAATTTTTTGAAGCCTTTAAACATGGATCAGCTCTGCTCACCATTTTTGATGAAGAATTTATTTATTTATTTTAAGTATTTATATACCAGTTATAGCTTAAGTGGTTTACATTCAGGTACTCAAGCATTTTTTCCTATCTGTCCAGACAGTCTCACATTCTACCTAATGTACCTGGGGCAATGGGGAATTAAGTGACATGCCCAGGGTCACAAGGAGCAGTGTGGGTTTGAACCCACAACCTCAGGAGCCTGAGGCTGGAGCTCTAATCATTGTGCTACACACTCCCACAAGAATGTATTTTGTTTTTGGCTTTGTCAATTCTCACCTTTCTTATACTTTAGACTTACAGAAGTTATGGCTGTTGTATAGACAACTGGCTTTCAGGCCACTCTTACTGCTACTTTGAAAATGAATTCCAGTGGTTTGTGTACTAAAGGCAAGCATCCTAAGGTAGGTCACAGCCTGCGTGGGAGTATTAGTCCAGACAGTGATTTCATACTTACACAACCAGTCACTGCTGAATTGCTCCAGGTAAAATGTTAGCTTTTGTTGCATATGGTTGAAAAAAAAAAACAAGCCTTCCTGCCCTTAGGGCTAAAAGTCTACGGCTTTGAAATGCATTTTACTATATGAAATAATGAGCTAACTAAAATCAATTACACAAAAAACATCCTAAGAATTAAAAACAAAATTTGGAACATATAACAGGTAGTTTAATGCAATAATCAATTGTTCTATTTAGATTATTATCCAAATTATTCAGACATTTCAAAGGATAGGATAATGAGCCCGGCATCCATACAGCTCTTCTCAAACCACGAACCTCAAAAGGACACACAGCAGCCCTTAGCCAGAGCCATAAGCCAAAGGTGAAGACTGTCGGGGTTAGAGAGGACCTCCTGAATAAGGGGATCCAGGGTGAGAACAAACAAGAGAGGTGACAACGGGCAACCCTGTCAGATGCCCTGGCCAAGAGAAAAAAAGAAAAAGAAAAAAAAAAATCAGACTGAGCACCATTGACCCCCCCCCCCCCCCCGTGCCCAAGGATCGGTATAAAGTGTCTGAATAGCATCCCCCCCAAAAACCAGTCACACCATACTTATCCAATACCCCAAACAAAAAAAAAAAATCGCACCGGACCTAGTCAAACATCTTCTCCGCATCAAAACATATCAGCAGAGAAGGCTATTTCTAACGATGAACCCGTTCTAAAGAAGATATTTTTTGACCACATTTTGACCCCAAATAAAACCAACTTGAGGGCTGGCTATCAAATCAAGCAGTCTGTTAGCCAAAATTTTTGCCAATAATTTGGTCTCGCAACAGAGAAGAGATATAGGCCTATTATACTCCACTTTAGTAGGATCTCTGCCTGGCTTTGGAAAAACCACAATTTGTGCTTGTCAGAATAGCAAGGGTAGAGTTTCCCCCCCCCCCCCCCCCCAACACAGTGATTAAACGTATTCACCAGGGGGGTTCAAAACTTCCAGCATCAAAAGTTTATAAAATTCAACCCTATAGCACTTGCTGCGTAAACTCTGGTTTTCCTCTTGCCCTTCCCCTAGGGACAATATATATTCTCCTACTATCATTTGGGCATTCTTGCCCTACAACAAATTTGAAGAACTGCATGAAAATGTGACACCCCAAATCTGACAACCCAGGCCTCCCCATTCACTGTATATTTTAAGCAGAATTCTCATACTTAAGGATCGCGATTGCTTTTTGTTTATCCCTATAATAAAATACCCATCTGATCAGGCAATAGGTTTACACCAAAAAGGGCATCCTGTTGCTACAGGGCTCACTAAATTGTAAGAAGTGGGGACAAGGGGTGGGGGGTGAGTTTATAGAGACATCAAACATGTGCTGAAGCCACCAACCATCACTAAATGGTTGCTTTCATCAAGGGTTTTTTTTAACTCATGCCACACATTTGGGTTGTTATTGCTTTTTTCAAATTCAGCAACAAGAATTGCACACAATAGTCAAAGTGAGTTCATCCCATGGATCCATTATTGTATTCTTTGTCTCATTATCCTTTCCTAGTAATTCCTAGCATTCTGTTTGCTTTTTGACTATCACCACTCACTGGGTGGAGGATTTGTGTATTGTCCATGATGACACCTAGATTTTTTTCTTATATGACAACTCCTAAGGTGGAACCTAATATCAGGTTCTGTTGTGGATACGTAGGAGTCTGTACTTCAGCTGCTGATTCCCCCTCCCTGCGAAACTGCAGAAGGGTATCACTTTAAGAACTTGAAACTCCTTCCCTTCTGCAGTGAACAGCTTCATCCTGCTCTGTTATTTTTAGATATTTTTCAAGCAGATCTCTTTTGAAATTCTTTGTGGTTTCAGTGCTTGGAAGTAGAGAATGACACGGTGACAAAATTCATCACTGTTCCCATCCCCGCGGATAACCACGGGAAACCATCTTCATGTCATTCTTTAAGGAGAGAGGGGAAACCATCTTCATGTCATTCTTTAAGGAGAGAGGGAAGAATCAGAGTATGAATGGTCACAACCACTGATCCGCAAGCTTTGCTTTGAAGAATGCTGGTGTAGAAGGACTGAGGTTGAAATAGACACTAGAAAATGACATGGGACGAGAACGGTGATGAATTTTGTCATCGTGTCATTCTCTACTTGGAAGTCTCCTGCTTGGGCTTACTCCAGCAGGGAAAAGGACACAGTTCTGTGTGGGAGGACTGCTGCTACCAGGACAATCTCATAGAGTACCTGCAGAGACAGCCTGCTTCGGATCCCTTCAGGAGCTCAGGGTCTGTCTCCCTAGGTGCAGGATGTGTGGCCCCTTAGTAAGATGGTTTGGGGATGCTTTGTTTCAGCAGGACCTGGCCAGCTCACCATCATAGAATCCACCATGAATTCTATCGTGTATCACAGGGTACTTGAGGAACATGTGAGACCATCTGTAAGAAAATTAAAGCTGATCATTCCTGACATAAAGAAATTTATCCGAGGACATTATCCCATGAGACAAAAAACAGGCAATAACTATTCTGATGAGAAAGTAATAATTTTCAATAATTTATCAAAACTCTCTAATATAGAGGAGGGGTGCAGATCGTTTGATATTATCCTGTATTGTCCAATAAGTAAAATGAGCAGTTTGCAATGTAGACTTCCTTCTATTATCAGCAGCACAGAAATTCAAACTTGGAAACAGCTCTGCTACAATAATGGCTAGCAGCAAAGAAGTCAGTGCTAGAGGTAGCTTGGAGCCCCAGCAGGGTTCCATGCTTTGCTAAATAATCCAGCTGTTCAGCACAGACAATATCTTTGCACTGATTTAATTCAAACTAGAAAAAGACAAATGAGTGAGTAATAATATACCACAAAAGTAGAAAAAAAACTTGATGGTTACCTATCAATTAAATTCAATATTTAGAACCACCAAAATGACACTGGATATAGTCTATTTTCTCTTTTTTTTCTCTATTTATAGACGGGGGGACAAGCCTCAGAATATTGAGTACCCTGAATGGGAGAAAATCTAATACTCATTTTTCTGAGGCTTGTCCCAGTCTATAAACAGAGAAAAAAGAGACTATATACTCTGTCATTTTGATTTATTTTGGTGGTTCTATATATTGTATTTAATATTATACAACAATAAAACCTCTCTTTCCTCGAAGAAAAGAGAAAGATCTCACTCTATAATAGTTTAACAGTCACCATACCAGTCAAAATAGAGGATGGGAAAAGCCTCAGAACAATATATGGGATCTGACTGAAGGGTGGGAATTTTTGAGAGTCAAGTACCTCTGTGACTCCCATATATTGTTCTGAGGCTTTTCCCATCCTCTACGGTTTGACTGGTATGGTGACTGTTAGAAACTATTACAGCGCGAGATCCTTATCTCTTTGAAGCGAGATAGGTTTTAACTGATTTAATTCAGCCAGTTACAAAAATAAACATTGTCTCTTAATTCACGTGGTACTCACCTCTCACTAGTGCTTGCTGGGTAAACTCTGGTTTTCCTCTTGACTTTCCCCTAGGGACAATATATACTCTCCTACTATCATTTGGGCATTCTTGCCCTACAACAAATTTGAAGAACTGCATGAAAATGTGACACCCCAAATCTGACAACCCAGGCCTCCCCATTCACTGTATATTTTAAGCAGAATTATCATACTTAATAAAATACCCATCTGATTAGACAATAGGTTTACACCAAAAAGGACATCCTGTTGCTACAGGGCTCACTAAATTGTAAGAAGTGGGGACAAGGGGTGGGGGGTGAGTTTATAGAGACATCAAACATGTGCTGAAGCCACCACCATCACTAAATGGTTGCTTTCATCAAGGTTATTTTTTAACTCATGCCACATTTGAGTTAAGTGTTATTGCTTGGTCAGGTGAACATATATTTGGCTAGACAATAAGGCAGTGAGCTCTTGACAGAGGACTTCCCCTTTAGCTAAAGAACTTACATAGACAAATATTGCACCAATTTAAATCAGTCGGTTACAAAAATGAGCATTGCCTTTAATTCTAATAATTGTTACAGACCAGCAGTAAAGTATTCCTAGTATATCTTTGTTCAGAAGTGAGGCTTTTAGACTTAGCTCAAGGTGAGTTTCCTACTGTACCTAAATGTACTTCCCTGTTTCCAGAGGCCTTACAATCTGTATCTAAGGCAATGAAGGGTTAAATGCCCCAAACTCATAAGCAGCATCAGTAGGAGAAGCAGGGTCTGAACCCTGGCTTCCATTACTCTCAGCCCACTGCTTTAACCACTACGAAACTCCTACACTCCACATACTGTTTTAAAGGCATACACAGAATGTAATACATTTCCCCCTCCCCATTCACGGTTTTGACACTCACGATTTCACAAATTCGTGATTTTTGGGGGGGAGGGGGGAACCCCCCCATAGTTTAGCACGTTCCCGCCTCTTTCCTGCCTTCCTCCCGGCATCCCTACCTTACCTGGTGGTTTAGCGGGCTTTCGAGGCAGGAGCGATCTTCCTAAGCTCCTGCCCCGTGTAGATCGCAATAGGAAATGGCTGCCTTGAGCTCCCGTCGTAGTCTCGAGAGACTATGGGAACTCACGGCAGTCATTTCCTATTGGCAATCTGCACGGGGCAGGAGCGCAGGAAGATCGCTCCTGCCCTGAAAGCCTGCTAGACCACCAGGTTAGGCCAGGATGCCAGGGGGGAAGGTGGGAGGGAGGCGGAGGTGGATTAGAGCTGGACAAGAAGATATTCGCGTTTTTTCTCAATTTGTGGTCCGGCTCTGCCCCTATCCCCCGCGAATACCAAGGGAGAAGTGTAAAGTTTTGTAAATTCTAATACTTCTTCATGAAATCAAGCATTTCTAACAAAGTTCTCCTGCATGATAAAAGAACTAATTCCAGAAAACAAAGCATATAATCACCATAGTCCAGATGCATAAAGAATGAAGACCAAACCCTGGTTAAATATCCCAGAAATTTATTAAATGTGTTGCTTGAATACAATCTGTATATAAATGTTAGACCCTTGTCCAGCTTGGATGCTCCTGATAACCTGCAATCAGTCAGAAGTTTGTAACTGAGAGAAAAAAAAAAAAGACTGTCACCATATTGGCATTAGGGAGATATGAAAACATACTTCCAGGTCAGCAGCCATACCCTGCTCAGAGACTAGCAAAAGAGCAATAGAACAGCTTCCTTATGAGACGGCTCAAATCCACTGCATAGAATAGTTGATACTGAGGCGACGTCTCCACAATTATGTCCATTTTAACATTTAAATTCTTGAAAATAAAAGTATTTTTCTCTTTTTTTATTTTTGGAAGTTTTTAGTAAAGGAAAATTTTTCAGTCCCCATGGTTTGTATTTGGGCAGCTAATATATGTTATGTATTCCTGAAGACAAACTAATTTTTGGAAAGGGAAGTTAGTCTTCAGCTTTGGCTTCCATCTCCTCTGCATCGTCATCTCCATCAACTTCTGCATTCTCTCGTTCCAGTCGCTCCAACTGTCGGGCAAGCTCTGTTTCATCTGTGTCTGTGACCACTTTGGGCTGAAATAGTATTACAACATAACATGAGTTAGATGGCTTGTTTTCTTTAAAATTAGATCTTAAAGAGCTACTGTCAGTTCACAAATAGCCATACTACACAAGAAAGCTCTTAGGCACACTGAAGGTCTAAGCATTGCTTATAGTCTAGACAAGTAAAAGTTTTACTTTGGTTGCAATTACAATTTTCTTCTGCTACCTACATTAAGGTGGTCCAAAAAAAATCAAGTTCATGGGACATGACCTTCACAAGTCTATCTTTGTTCTCTGTCTGGCCACTGTTAATTGTGCCAAATTGTAAGTCTTTTGGTGAACATTTAGTGGTCGCTCAACAATTTTTAATTTAATACATAAAATGCAAGTACAGAATTTATATTAATTTTTCATTTAAACCTGAGCTGTGAGCAAATTCACATGGAAAGAAGTTAAAATACATACTGTGTTTCTTACAGCTGAAAATAGGTATGTTGGCCTAATGATTTATTATGCATTGTTCAATGTTCAGTGACATGTGAGAACAATGAACAGCAATCCTACATTCAAGTCAGCATTCATCAGTGTGGCTTTGGAGCAAGCTGGATAGGCCTTTCTGCGCTGAGCAACAAGACAAAGGAGGAGATGTTTCAGCACCTCATTCTTTGTGAGACTGCTGCATTGAGGCAACTGCTCTTTCAGCGGAGTCACCGATGATGCTGACTGCTTCAAATACTGGTAGTTTGGATCATCTCTCCAGTTTGCAGATTTTTAACCAGAAATTGTTGAGCCTCGCCTTGTCCATTTGTGTCAAGAACACCAAAGAAGACATAAGTTCTCTTTGTTTTACATGATGCCAGGCCGATGGGACCGAGTGACTCGGGAGGGCAGTCGAGACATTGTGGAAGCTGAAAGTGGCCAGATGAGCTACCTCTTTGAAAGCAGTCTTTTTGTCAGTGTATAAGTATATCATCAATCAAAGAACATCACCATTAGTTGGAAGATGTGACCTGGACAGTTCATCAGTGCCCTTCCCTTGCACTGCTTTTAGTCTTTGATATTCTAACATCTTAGTTTTATCCTACAATGTGGTATCAACTCATTGTCAACTGCCTATTTATTACTAAACTTGTTTCTGCTTTGCAGTAGTACTAGTACTAAGTTATTATTGAAATAACAATAAAACTGTTGTTGTCAATAACAGCTTCAAAGATGGTTATTTAGTATCCAACCAACTATTAAGTAAAAGTTTCTAACCACACTGTTATGAAGAGTAGCATTATGAGGATATTGCAGGAACATGAGCGACCTCTAAATTTGTCCCAAACTAGTAAAAATTTTAACCATGAGATAGAACATATTTAGACTTGTGAAGTCATATTCTGACAGGGTTGAATTTTTACAAACTGCTAATAAAGGATCTCTGACAAGTTTCAAGTTTAATTAATTTTGATTATACGCAATATCCAATATTTCAATGCGTATTACATAATTCCACTTGGTTGGATTTGACATCTCCAGTGCCTCTTTTTGTTTCGATATCACACCTGACCACTGGGCTTTCTAGCCAAGAAAGTGCATTTTCAAAACTCTGACAACATGTATTTGTGAAGCTCTTTAATAAAGGGGCCGGTCTCACCTCCATTTGGACATTGAAGACTCCTCTTTTCTCTTCAATTTTCTCTTTTATGACAGCCATGGCTTGGTTCAGAACGGAAAGACCTTCTGTCCTTTCCAGTGTTGTGGTGGTCATCACGTACCGAGGAGGAGCAATCAGATTGATCTAATCAACAAAATAATTTACAGTGGCTGTCACAAGGTCCTAGGCAATGTTCGTACCCACCTAAACTACTACCTTTTATGACATGAAACTCAGACTATGACAGAAGGACCCAAAAGAGGATGGAGGACATGTACTTTAAGAACTAGTGAACGACTAGGCAGGACCAATCTGGAGACAAATGAAAATGCAGACAGGTACTGCTACTACTTGTTTCTACAGCGCTGCTAGACACATGCAGCGCTGAATATTAAACATGCAAGAGACAATCCCTGCTCAATACAGCTTACAATCTAATTAAAAGAAACAGGAAAAATAGGGGTTAGGGAATTTCTCACAGAGAGAATGATAAAACAGACATGGGTACTTTACAAGTGAGATAAAAGCAGCCTGGAAAAAGTGAGCTTTTAGGCTAGATTTGAATACTGCCAGAGATGGAGCTTCATGTACTGATTCGGGCAGTCTGTTCCAGGAATACAGTGCAGCAAGATAGAAGGGACAGAGTTTGGAGTTGGCAGTAGAAAAGAGTACCTGATGAATGGAGTTTCTGGGTAGAGAATGACACGGTGACAAAATTCATCACCGTTCCCGTCCCCGCGGGAAACCATCTTCATGTCATTCTTTAAGGAGAGAGGGAAGAATCAGAGTATGAATGGCTACAACCACTGACCCGCAAGCTTTGCTTTGAAGAATGCTGGTGTAGAAGGATTGAAGTTGAGATAGACGCTACAGAATGACAGTCTCTGGTATCCAGAGCAGATATTGTGATGTCATAACGCCTCATTCCACCAGTGCCAATCACATCAGTGATGTCACAATGGCTTCATCATCCTTGGCTCACATAAGAATCAGAGTATGAATGGCCACAACCACTGACCCGCAAGCTTTGCTTTGAAGAATGCTGGTGTAGAAGGACTGAGGCTGAAATAGACACTAAAAAATGACATGGGATTATTTCCTGCGGTTATCCGCGGGGACGGGAACGGTGATGAATTTTGTCACCGTGTCATTCTCTATTTCTGGGGAGGAATATAAGGAGAGATATTTAGGAGCTGCAGGGTGAATGCATTTGTAAGTCAATAAGAGGAGTTTGAACTGTACATGGAAATTGATAGGGAGCTAATGAAATGGCTTGAGGAGAGAGGTAAGGTGAGCATAGACACACTGGTGGAATATAAGTCGTACAGCAGAATTTTGAATAGATTGAAGGGGAGAGAGATAATTTAGTGGAAGACCTGTGGGAAGCAAGTTGCAGTATATCTAGACAAAAGGTGATAGGAATGAGGATAAGGGTTTTGGTAGTGTACTCAGAAAGGAAGAAGACCGATTTGGTGATATTATAGAGAAAGAAACAACAGGCTTTAGTGGTCTGCTGGATTTGTGCAGAGAAAGAGAGAGGAGTCAAAGAAGACTGAGGTTGCGAGTTGACAAGTCAGGAAAGATGAGAATGGGAGGAGAGGTGGGTTTAGGTGGAAAGATAAGAAGCTCAGTCTTGGCCATGTTCAGTTTTATTTGAAATATCTATTAATTTCAACTTCATCATAAAATAATTGTCCACAACAATAAAACATCCTGAACATATGCCTTTGTCCTGATATCAGATTCCCAACCTACCAATCACACTTTTATACCCTTAATCAGTACCCCACCCATTTAGTAAATATTGTTTCACATTCCTATATTACCCCCCACACTCTCCTCCTCTCTGAAGTTTGGAGACTTCCTACAAAGGGCTAATTCACGAACCTGCGCGATCGGGACTGATCCGGGCAGATCCAATGCATTCATCAAACTCCAATATGCAGATCGGAGGAACGCCCCCATCTGCCGGCACAGATCGCTGGGGTGCGATCCTGATGCATGCGCAGACCATCCGTAGATAGTCTGCGCATGCCTGT
Source organism: Geotrypetes seraphini (assembly GCF_902459505.1). Classification (NCBI taxonomy): domain Eukaryota; kingdom Metazoa; phylum Chordata; class Amphibia; order Gymnophiona; family Dermophiidae; genus Geotrypetes; species Geotrypetes seraphini. Next base: position 98,888,847 of record NC_047090.1, on the reverse strand, counting down.
CCGAGCCGCAACTTTTATTTTATTTTTTTACTTTTAACTTTTTAGCCCAGCGAGCCCGTGGTTTTAGCCCGCTTTAAACTTGCGGGTTAAAACCACGGGCAAGCAGTGCGGGGAAGGGCAGGAGAGATTTGGGACGGCAGGCAGGAGAGAGCTGGGGACGAGCAGGCCAGGGCGGCGATTCAGGAGAGAGCAGGACGGCGATTCAGGGCAGAGCAGGCAGGAGAGATCGGGGAAGAGCAGGGCGGCGATTCGGGGCAGAGCAGGCAGGAGAGATCGGGGAAGAGCAGGGCGGCGATTTGGGGCAGAGCAGGCAGGAGAGATTGGTGAAAAGCAGGGCAGCGATTTGGGGCAGAGCAGGCAGGAGAGATCGGGGAAGAGCAGGGCAGCGATTTGGGGCAGAGCAGGCAGGAGAGATCGGGGAAGAGCAGGGCAGCGATTTGGGGCAGAGCAAGACAGCGATTTGGGGCAGAGCAGGCAGGAGAGATTGGGGAAGAGCATCGGGACGGCAGGCAGGAGAAATTCAGGGCAGTAGAGAGCAAGGCATGCAGACAGCAGGGCAGAGAGCAGGCTTCAATGGAGCTGGAGAGTCAGAAAGCCATTTGCGAGTGGTCTCCAGCAATCGCCAGCCCAGTCAGTTTCAAAAATTTGTTTGGTGAATCGCGTCCCTGTCTACTTTGCATGCGTATCCTCCCATTTGCATGCGCGGATTGGAAGCAGATTGGAGAGTTAATGAATTGGGCCGGAGGGAAATCTGGTCACAAAGGAGTTGCAAACTGGTCGGTACACGATTGGTTTGCTTTGTAAATCTAGGCCAAAGTCCTGGCAGGTAGACAGAAATAACCTGGAATAAAGTGGGATTGTACAAGAAGTCTTGTTTGGAAAGTGAAAGAGCAGACTGGAAGGATGTCAGCAGGAATTTGAAATGTTTGAAGTCAGCATGAGTATGTGATTTGAGCCTAAGATGTTCAACAGACTGGGCGGATTTTAGAGATCAGCCAGAGCTGGGATTTGCACACCTTACAAAAAGTGCAATGGGAGGAGCAAGGGTATTTAGAGCAGAGGAGAGAGAAAGACAGCCTCATTAACAGATTTCTATAAACAGTGGTGGTGAGAGTGCAAGGGTCAATAGCCTGAAGATTCCTAAATCTGTCTGATGGCTCTTGATACAGTAGATCAAATTATGCTGTCAAACAAATTACAACAGGATTTAGTGCAGTGGTTTCAAACTCAAACCCTTTGCAGGGCCACATTTTGGATTTGTAGGTATTTGGAGGGCCTCAGAAAAAAAGTTAATGTCTTATTAAAGAAATGACAATTTTGCATGAGGTAAAACTCTTTATAGTTTATAAATCTTTCTTTTTGACTAAGTCTTAATAATAATATTGTAATTTATAGCTAAAGAGAAATATGATCAAGAAACTGTTTTATTTTGCTTTTGTGATTATGATAAACATATTGAGGGCCTCAAAATAGTACCTGGCGGGCCGCATGTGGCCCCCGGGCCACGAGTTTGAGACCACTGGTTTAGTATTAAATTAATTTAGATCCTTTCTTACAGATCAGAAATTTATTGTAAAATGTGCGTCAAAGATGATGAAAAAAGGGGTGCCACAAGGTCTGCACTATCTGCCCTATTGTTTAACATTTATTTTGCATCAATAGGGCAGGTACTACAGGAGTTGGGAGTATATTACTGCATTTATGCGGATGCTATCCATTTTTTCTTTCCTATCTTGGATGGAGTAAAATATGTCCAGAAGAAATTGGAAGAGTATATGAAAAAATCCTCATCCCAAGAGACCCTCGGGCATTTGGATGAGAGAGGAGTAGAAGGGGGCAAAACCACCACTGTGTGGGGCCGCACCAGGGAAGACATCAAGGGTACTGAGACCCCCGGAGTGGACACAGAACCTCCTGCCGTCGGCACATAAGCTTTACAAAGTGCAACATAAATTCAGGGGAAAAGACCCCCGGTGGCCCCAAGGGACTCCCTGCCCCAGCAGGGGACCCTGACATATCTTGCCCCTGTTTTTCCAGAACAGGGGGAAGGTCACCTGAGGTAACTGAAATGAATGAGGAGGTTCCCTCCGAAAATGGACCCAAAACCGCCAAAATCGGAGCTCCTGAGGCCTGTCATGTCTGAAAAGCCTGGGACTTTCCTGACGCTGAGGCCGATGAACAGACCGACGTGAAAAGGGAATCCCCAGCCGAACCGGCGGTAAGGGATCTTGTGCTCCCTGAGTCTTTGAGACTGTGCAGAGAGAAAGTGTCATTTAGAAAGCAGTTGAAAGCTTATTTATTCGTTAAACCTTTTTATTAGTTTTGATGATGAATGTATTTTATAGTTTGTATTGTGCAAACTTTTTATTAACGCTATGCTAGTTATTATTGAATGTGTTTTCGAAATTTTGGAAGAACAGGACAGGATGAGGTTTAGTCTTATCATATGTCTGAGTATATTTTGATTATATATGTTTTTTATTGTAACCGCTTAGGCATTAAGCGGAGAAGAAAGTTTTCAAATAAATAATAATAATCAGTTTATATACCGCAAGGCTGTAAAGTTCTATGCGGTTTACAATAGTTAAAAAATAAAAGAAGTTGAATAGAACTAAAAAAGTTAAAAGCCAATAATTAGAGACACTAAAATAGTGCATAATAAAATTTTTACGAATTAGCTGCCTAAATATTTCAAAAACAGATATGTTTTTAGATGTCTCCTAGATTTCCCATAAGTGTCAGTAAGCAAAAGCAATTGTTCTAAATCCTTACTCTATAACGCTTGATATGAAAAAAGATTTTGATGATGTTTAAGTTTACATCCTCTAACAGGCAGAAAAACAAAATTCAGATGTGAGTTTCTCTTATGTCTGTTGGTTGCAAAAGAGAAAAGCTCAATTATATATTTGGGAGCTAAACCAAAGCTTTAAAACAGAAGCAACCAAACTTAGGGCTCCTTTTACAAAGGCGTGCTAGGGCCTTAACGCGTGGAATAGCACATGCTAAATTGCCGCGCGTGCTAGCCACTACCGCCTCCTTTTGGACAGGCGGTAGATTTTCGGCTAGTGCATGCTAATCCGGTGCGTGTGCTAAAACCACTAGCGCACCTTTGTAAAAGGAGCCCTTAAACTTCTCCCTCACCTCCATTGGCAGCCAATGCAGTACTTGGTAGGAGGGTGTTACGTGATCATATTTCTTCAACCTAAACATCAGGCTGACCACCACATTGTGTACTATTCGCAATTGTTGCATATTCTTCTGGGAAATTGCCAAATAGGCAATATTGCAGTACCGTATTTTCACGTAGATAACGCGCACCCATGTAAAACGCGCACACGGGTATAGCGCGCGGGAAACACAAATTTATGTACAGAAATTTTTATATACCGCGCACACCTGTATACCGCGCATGCTGCCCGACTCTCCCGTCGCCGCCCGACTTTCCTTTGGCCACCCCGACTCTCCTCTCCCCCTTGAAGTCCTGTCCCCACCCAGAAAGCCTGACGCCCCCCCCCCCCGACGTCTGATTCACCCCCCCGCAGGACCGCTCGCACCCCCACCCCGAAGGACCGCTCGCACGCACTCCCACCCGCAACCACACCCCCACCCTGAAGGACCGCTCGCACCCCCACAGCCTCCCGACCCCCCCCCCCATCATGTAGAAGCTCCTACCGGTGTCCTGCTGCTTTCTCTTGGCGGTCCCGGCCCTTCCGTGAGCCCTGCACCTGTGCTGCTTCCTCTTCCAGCAGTTAATCCTTTCTCTAACGTCAAGCCCTCTTGCCCCGCCGACTCCCCGACACGATTGGGGCAAGAGGGAGCTCAAGCCCTCTTGCCCCAGCCAACCGCGGCACCCCCGACACGATCGGGGCAAGAGGGAGCTCAAGCCCTCTTGCCCCACCCCCCCCCGACACGATCGGGGCAAAAGGGAGCCCAAGCCCTCTTGCCCCGCCGACTCCCCAACTCCCCGACAATATCGGGCCAGGAGAGAGCCCAAACCCTCCTGGCCACGGTGACCCCCTACCCCCACCCCGCACTACATTACGGGCAGGAGGGATCCCAGGCCCTCCTGCCCTCGACGCAAACCCCCCTCCCTCCAACGACCACCCCCCCCAAGAACCTCCAACTGCCCCCCCAGCCGACCCGCGATCCCCCTGGCCGACCCCATGACCCCCCACCCCCCGTACCTTTGTGTAGTTGGCCGGACAGACGGGAGCCAAACCCGCCTCAGCCAACCCCGACAGGCTGAGGCCAAACCCGGGAGCCAAACCCGGCAGGTAGCCAACGACGGAATGAGGCCGGATTGGCCCATCCGTCCCAAAGCTCCGCCTACTGGTGGGGCCTAAGGCGCCTGGGTCAATCAGAATATGCCCGGGAGCCTTAGGTCTCTCCTGGGGGCGGGGCCTGAGGCACATGGGCCTAACCCGACCATGTGCCCAAGGCCCCGCTCCCCAGAGGAACCTAAGGCTCCCGGGCCTATTCTGATTGGCCCAGGCGCCTTAGGCCCCACCAGTAGGCGGAGCTTTGGGACGGATGGGCCAATCCGGCCTTATTCCGTCGTTGGCTGCCTGCTGGACAGGTGGGTTTGGCTCCCGTCTGTCCGGCCAACTACACCAAGGTACGGGGAAGGGGGGTGGGGGTGTCGTGGGGGTCGGCCAGGGGGGTCGCGGGTCGGCTGAGGGGGCGGTCGGAGGTTCTTGGGGGGGGGCGGTCGTTGGGGGGAGGGGGGTTTGCGTCGAGGGCAGGAGGGCCTGGGATCTCTCCTGCCCGTAATGTAGTGCGGGGTGGGGGTAGGGGGTCGCCGTGGCCAGGAGGGTTTGGGCTCCCTTCTGGCCCGATATTGTCGGGGAGTTGGGGAGTCGGCGGGGCAAGAGGGCTTGGGCTCCCTCTTGCCCCGATCATGTCGGGGGGGGGCAAGAGGGCTTGAGCTCCCTCTTGCCCCGATCGTGTCGGGGGTGCCGCGGTTGGCTGGGGCAAGAAGGCTTGAGCTTCCTCTTGCCCCGATCGTGTCGGGGAGTCAGCGGGGCAAGAGGGATTGACGTTAGAGAAAGGGCGAACCGCCGGAAGAGGAAGCAGCGCAGGCGCAGGGCTCACAGAAGGGCTGGGACCGCCAAGAGGAAGCAGCAGGACACTGGTAGGAGCTTCTACATGATGGGGGGGTCGGGAGGCTGTGGGGGTGCGAGCGGTCCTTCAGGATGGGGGTGCGGGTGGAAGTGCGTGCGAGCGGTCCTTCGGGGTGCGGGTGCGTGCGAACGGTCCTTCGGGGTGGGGGTGCAAGCGGTCCTGTGGGGGGGGGGTGAATCGGACGTCGGGGGGGGGGGGAACTATGTAAAAAAAATTTTGTACAACGCGCTCACGCGTATAACGCGCAAGGTTATGCGCGGTTTGTAAAAACCACATATAACGCGTGCGTTATATGTGAGAAAATACGGTAATCAAGCTGCCTTAGTATAAGAGACTGTACCAAAACTCTAAATGATGAACCATCAAAATACGCCCTAACGGACCGAAGCTTCCAAAGAGTAAAGAAACCCTTTCTAACCAAAGAGTCCACCTGGTTCTTCATAGTCAAACCCTATACCAGTATTATTCCCAAAACCTTAATAGTAGATTGAATAGGATAGCTGAATTTATACGTAATGATGTTTTAGTATCAAAAGGGTGCGGTTAAGCTACAAAAAACTGTTTTTTCTTGAGTTAAGCTTCAGTATAAATTCAGTCATTCATTGCTTCATTAGACCTAATACTTTTGTTGCTTTAGGAATAACTTCAGAAAGAGAAATAGGAAATGGAATAATGATCGTAAAATCATCTGCATAACTAAACAGCTTTATCCCCAGCTGGAACAATTGCGCACCTAATAATGACATATAACATTAAAGAGTAATGGGGACAATGGTGAACCTTGCGAAATTGGTGAAGGCGACAACTGAATGTTCCTTCTGTTTATATGTTATTCAGAAGCTAGAATGGAGGTTGTGCAGCTCCATGATGAAAATACTGAATTTCTGCTGCTCTTACCTTGATAGGCATGCTCTCTGTGGAACAACTCAGACCTGCTTTCAAGGCCTCTTTCACTGCATCAATACCTTCATACCCATAACAGGCAACTTCAATATCTAAGGACAGATAGATTTTCATTTAAGATTAAAATTCACCCAGATCTTTATAAATGTCAAATTCTACAAAACTCAAAACTACAAAGCAAAATGTTGACGGTGTAAAGGCATAACAACATAAGAAAAGCAATAATAGGTCAGACTAATGGTCCATCTAGCCCAGTATACAACAGTGGCCAATCCAGGTCACAAGTACCTGACAGAAACCCAAAAAGGAAAACTTCTCAGTACCACATATTTGTAATGGCTGAAACCCACAGGGTAAAAGGCATGGAAAGGACAAACAATACTACATTTTCCTACAATCTTAAGGGCAGGAAAATTCACCAGAGGGAATTCTGGGATGGGGATGGTAAAAGGGGGCTTCAAATCAGATACACAGATAAATCTGCAGATACACAGGTTGGAAATTTGGAAGAGATGACCCACATACATAACTCAGTTGTTCAGTTAACAAATTTTGGAAACAACTGTTAGCAACTTGAACTAAATTCTGAATCTAACTGGTAACCTCTAATGCAGTTAATTGTATTTTAGTACCACTTATGTTACAGGATCTAAATGTGTTTTGCTATGCTCACTCTTTCTTCCTGTTTCTTTGTTTTTTTGTCTCCGAGTTGAATGTTTCTGTTATTTGAACTGATTATATCTTATACACTGCTTTGATATCTTTCAATCATTTGGCAGTAATATATACCAAAAGTCCAATTAAATAAATAAATCTCCCTCAATGACACACTAGATGTACTGCTGTATTCTGAAAGCAAACACAACAAGGTTGGTGTTCAGTTTCTTTTATTAAGATGGACTTGACACGATCGTGTTTCGGCTCGTAAGGGCCTGCCTCAAGAGTCTTGTTGTAAATCAGTTCTTGCAATTTCCACAAACTTTTCAACACATGCTTTAGTAAACCGCTCCTTGGTGAACTAACATGTACTGCTGACCTTTTACTGGGCCCTTCTTTTTTAATGCAAAAAGAGCAGCCTATAACAGGGGTATTTTGAACCAGCTACAAGAATTTGAGTGGATAAGCAGTGGCTCCTGTCAAAAATGTATTATCATAATCTAAATGTATACTGTAACCTATGTATATTTTTCTTCTAACCAATTTGCACCTTGTAATCACTGACCGCTCAGTGACCTCTTATCTATTTATACACTGTAATTCGCTGACTGTACAGCTATTCTTCATTGTGAACCGCCTAGAAGTCGCAAGATTATGGCGGTATAGAAAAAATAAAGTTATTATTATTATTATAAACTAAAGAAATGCAGCTCTTAAGAGAGTAATGCTGTAATTATGGTTAGGTATTAGCAATAATTACTGAACGTACAAATAGCACAGTTACTTACCGTAACAGGTGTTATCCAGGGACAGCAGGCAGATATTCTTGACTGATGGGTGACGGCACTGACGGAGCCCCGGTACGGACAATTTTAGAGTGATTGCACTCTAAGAACTTTAGAAAGTTCTAGCTCGGCCGCACCGCGCACGCGCGAGTGCCTTCCCGCCCGACAGAGGCGCGCGGTCCCTCAGTTAGTATAAGCCAGCTAAGAAGCCAACCCGGGGAGGTGGGTGGGACGCAAGAATATCTGCCTGCTGTCCCTGGATAACACCTGTTACGGTAAGTAACTGTGCTTTATCCCAGGACAAGCAGGCAGCATATTCTTGACTGATGGGTGACCTCCAAGCTAACCAAAAAGAGGGATGGAGGGAAGGTTGGCCATTAGGAAAACAAATTTTGCAAAACAGATTGGCCGAAGTGTCCATCCCGTCTGGAGAAAGCATCCAGACAATAATGAGATGTAAAAGTGTGAACTGAGGACCAAGTAGCAGCCTTGCAGATTTCCTCAATAGGAGTGGAACGGAGGAAAGCTACAGATGCTGCCATTGCTCTGACTCTATGGGCCGTGACAGAACCTTCCAGTGTCAGTCCGGTCTGAGCATAACAGAATGAAATGCACGCTGCCAGCCAATTAGACAACGTACGTTTAGAAACGGGACGTCCCAATTTATTTGGATCAAAGGACAGAAAAAGTTGAGGAACTGATCTGTGGGGTTTCGTACGCTCTAGATAGTAAGCCAGAGCCCTTTTACAATCCAAAGTATGTAGAGCTTGTTCTCCAGAATGAGAATGAGGTTTTGGAAAGAAAACAGGTAGAACAATGGATTGGTTGAGATGGAATTCAGATACAACCTTAGGGAGAAACTTTGGATGTGTACGCAGAACCACCTTGTCATGGTGAAAAACCGTAAAGGGTGGATCTGCGACCAGTGCATGAAGCTCACTAACCCTCCTGGCAGAGGTAAGGGCAATAAGGAAAAGCACTTTCCAAGTGAGAAACTTGAAAGGAGAGGTAGCCAAAGGTTCAAATGGAGACTTCATTAAGGCAGAAAGAACCACATTGAGATCCCAGATAACAGGAGGGGCTTTAAGAGGTGGTTTCACATTGAAAAGCCCACGCATGAACCTGGACACCAGGGGATGAGCTGAGAGAAGTTTTCCATGGACTGGCTCATGAAAAGCTGAAATGGCACTGAGGTGGACTCTGATGGAAGAGGACTTAAGGCCAGAGTCAGACAAAGAGAGCAAATAGTCCAACAACGTCTCCACTGCCAGGGAAGTGGGATCAAGATGATGAAGAAGACACCAGGAGGAAAATCTCGTCCACTTCTGATGGTAACATTGCAGAGTGGCCGGTTTCCTGGAGGCATCCAGAATGGAACGAACAGGCTGAGATAAAAGAGTATCATGAGATGTCAGCCCGAGAGATACCAAGCTGTCAGGTGCAGAGACTGGAGGTTGGGATGTAGAAGGGTTTCCTGCTGTTGCGTAAGCAGAGAAGGAAACAGAGGAAGAAGAAAAGGTTCCCTGGAACTGAGTTGAAGTAGAAGGGAGAACCAATGTTGCCTGGGCCACCTCGGAGCAATCAGAATCATGGTGGCTCGTTCCCTCTTGAGCTTGAATAAGGTTCTCAACATTAGAGGCAGAGGAGGGAAGGCGTACAGGAACAGATTCGACCAGTCGAGGAGAAAAGCATCCGCTGCCAGACGGTGAGGAGAGTAAAGTCTGGAGCAGAATAGGGGCAGCTGGTGATTGTGAGGAGCTGCAAAGAGGTCTATCTGAGGAGTGCCCCATTGAGTGAAGATAGACTGCAGAGTTACAGGATCGAGTGTCCACTCGTGAGGCTGGAGAATTCTGCTGAGTTTGTCCGCTAAAGAATTCTGTGCTCCCTGAATGTAGATAGCTTTCAGGAAGAGATGGTGATCTATGGCCCAATTCCAGATCTTTTGGGCTTCTTGGCATAAAAGGCGAGAGCCTGTCCCACCCTGTTTGTTGATGTAGTACATCGCAACTTGATTGTCTGTGCACAACAGGAGGACCTGAGGAAAGAGAAGATGTTGGAAGGCCTTGAGGGCATAAAACATCGCTCTGAGTTCCAGGAAATTGATTTGATGCTTCTTTTCCTGGGCTGTCCAAAGACCTTGAGTCTGGAACTCGTTCAAGTGAGCTCCCCATGCATAAAGAGAGGCGTCGGTGGTGATGACAAGTTGATGAGGGGGCTGATGGAACAGAAGACCTCTGGATAGATTTGAGGATACCAACCACCATTGAAGAGACTGACGAAGAGATGATATCACAGATATGTGTCGTGAGCAAGGATCCGTCGCTTGGGACCACTGAGTAGCAAGGGTCCATTGAGGAGTGCGCAGGTGAAGACGTGCGAGGGGCGTGACATGAACTGTAGATGCCATGTGCCCCAAGAGTACCATCATTTGCCTGGCTGAGATGGAAGGCAGTGAAAGCACCTGCTGACATAGAGACTGAAGGGTCTGAAGACGATTGGATGGTAGGAAAGCTCTCATGAGGAGTGTGTCCAGGATCGCTCCAATGAATTGAAGTCTCTGAGTGGGGATGAGATGAGATTTGGGTAGATTGATCTCGAACCCCAGAATTTGTAGAAACCAGATGGTTTGGTTGGTGGCCAGGAGAACTGCTTGAGCGGATGTGGCCTTGATTAACCAGTCGTCCAGGTAAGGGAAGACCTGGAGGTGGTGAGAGCGTAGAAATGCCGCTACCACAATGAGACACTTGGTGAAGACCCTTGGAGAGGAGGCAAGGCCGAAGGGCAGCACCTTGTATTGGTAATGACAATGATTGATCATGAAACGGAGATACTGTCTTGAGGTTACATGGATCGGTATGTGAGTGTATGCCTCTTTGAGATCGAGGGAGCATAGCCAGTCGTTTTGATTGAGAAGAGGATAAAGGATGGCTAAAGAAAGCATCTTGAATTTTTCTTTTACCAGGTGTTTGTTGAGATCGCGGAGATCCAAAATTGGTCTGAGATCTCCTGTTTTTTTGGGGACTAGAAAATAACGGGAGTAGAATCCCTGCCCTTTTTGATCTTGAGGAACTTCTTCTATAGCGTTTAGAAGAAGGAGGGATTGAACTTCCTGAATGAGGAGGGCAGATTGAGGACTGTTCAAAGCAGACTCTTTTGGCAGGTTTTGGGATGGAAGAGTCTGAAAGTTGAGAGAGTAGCCGTGGCGGATGATGTTGAGGACCCATTGGTCCGAAGTAATAACTTCCCATCGGCTGAGGAACAGAGAAAGTCGACCTCCTATAGGTTGAGGCAGGAGAGCAGGAATAGGAATACTGGCTATACTGTGGAGAATGAAGTCAAAAGGGCTGTGACTTCTGCTGAGTAGGTGGTTTCACAGGTTGCTGCTGTGGCTGCTGTCTGGGAGGTTGACGTTGTTGCTGCCTTTGACGCCTGGGTTGCTGAGCAGTGTGGTAGGTAATGGCCGAGCTGTGAAGCGGCGTTGATAGGCCGACTGCTGCCTATATGGTTTTGGCGGAGGAGGCTTCTTTTTATTTTTAAGCAGGGTATCCCAGCGTGTCTCATGAGCAGAGAGCTTTTGTGTGGTTGAGTCCATGGATTCCCCAAAGAGCTCATCCCCTAGGCAAGGGGCGTTGGCTAACCGATCCTGATGATTAACATCAAGGTCGGATACCCGAAGCCAGGCCAGGCGACGCATAGCTACCGACATTGCTGTCGCTCTGGATGTAAGTTCAAAGGTGTCATATATGGATCTAACCATGAACTTACGTAATTGAAAAAGAGACGACAAGCAGGTATGAAAGGAGTGATGTTTTCGTGAAGGAAGGTACTTTTCGAAGGAAGCCATGGTGGTAAGGAGATGCTTCAAATAAAAAGAAAAATGAAAAGCATAATTGCTAGCTCTATTTGCTAACATAGCATTTTGGTAGAGCCTCTTACCAAATTTATCCATGGCTCTACCTTCTCTGCCAGGAGGTACCGATGCATATACACTGGCTCCTGAAGATTTTTTAAGGGTGGATTCGACAGTTAAGGATTCGTGTGGAAGTTGAGGTTTGTCGAACCCAGGAATGGGAATTACCTTATATAGAGAATCCAGTTTACGTGGGGCCCCTGGGACAGTTAAAGGAGTCTCTAAATTCTTATAGAAAGTCTCCCTCAAGATGTCATGAAGAGGGAGTTTCAAAAATTCCTTTGGAGGCTGGTCAAAATCAAGGGCATCCAAAAAAGCTTTGGACTTTTTGGATTCAGCCTCCAAAGGAATGGACAAGGAGTCACACATCTCTTTCAAAAAGCAGGAGAAAGAGGAAGTGACTTGTTTGGAGGATGGGTCAGGGACAGTTGAATCCTCCTCCTCTGAGGAACATTCGCCTTCAGAAAGAAAGGGTTCCTCTGAGTCTCCCCACAGATCAGGATCCCTGACATGGGGAGTATGGTCCCGAGACTCAGGTGTCGATGATTGTAAGTGTCGGGTTTTGTGTAACGACTTACCCGACCTCATCGATATCGAGTCAGGAGATGTTATCGGTCGCACCGGTGCCAAAGTCTGCACCGATTGATGGTGAGCTCTCGGCTCCGGTGCAAGAACTGGCATCGATACCGATGAGGTTAGTTGAAGCGGTACCGAAACAGTGGAAGCAGGTAACACAGGCTGTTCCACAATCGGTACCGGTAGCTCGGTGCGGACCGGCACCGGAAGGTTCGGAGCCAGGATAGCAGGAAGGAGCTGTTTCAATTGGTCCTTAAGTTGCACCTGAAGGATGGCCGTGATGCGGTCATCAAGGGATGGCACCGGTACCGCCTTTTTCTTCTGCGGTACCTGCGGTGCCGTTCGACGCCCCGGAGATGAGGAGCCCGATGTCGAGGGACTCACCTCTATAGGGGCGGAACGCTTCCGCTGGCGTCTCACAGTCGGCAGGATTGGACTCACTGCACTCGAGACCGGAGGACGCTCCAGCGGGGAAGGCTTCTTAGCCGGCTTACCTGACTGGTGAGACGCCGGTGCGGAATCACGCGGCGTCGAAGAAGAGGGTGCCGACTGAATCGGTGCCGAAGCTGGAGTCGATGGAACGGGGTCGGACATCTCGGCACCGAACAATAATCGCTGCTGGATCTGGCGATTTTTTAATGTCCGTTTTTTTAGAGTGGCACAGCGGGTGCAAGTAGAGGCCTGATGCTCAGGACCCAAACACTGTAAACACCAGTTGTGTGGGTCCGTGAGAGATATAGGCCGAGCACACCGCTGGCACTTTTTAAAACCCGGTTGAGGGGGCATGAAAGGAAAAACGGCTTCAGCCAAATCGAAGGCCGAGGCTTCGATGGTGGCAGAAGGCCCCGCCGGGGAAAGATTAAATTAAAGAAAAAATGAAGGTTTTTTTTTTTTTTTTTTTACAAAAAAGAAAAAAGAAAAGAAATAAGATTAAATAATCAAAAGTTTACGCGAGCGGGAAGGCAAAGAGAAAAAAGTTTCAACAGCCGTTGAAAACGCGTCTTCTTAGCTCCGCGGAAACTAAGAAACTGAGGGACCGCGCGCCTCTGTCGGGCGGGAAGGCACTCGCGCGTGCGCGGTGCGGCCGAGCTAGAACTTTCTAAAGTTCTTAGAGTGCAATCACTCTAAAATTGTCCGTACCGGGGCTCCGTCGGTGCCGTCACCCATCAGTCAAGAATATGCTGCCTGCTTGTCCTGGGATAATAATACATAGCTCTTGGGTACGGCTCCTTTTATCAAGCTGCATTAGAGGTTTTTAGTGCGAACTGACATAGGAATTCTATGAGTGTTGGAACATTACCATGAGCGTTGGAGCACGTACCTCGCCGGCTGGCCTGTGCTAAAAACCTCTAGCACAGCTTGATAAAGGGGGGGAGGGGTAAGTAATGTCGTTAACCAGAATTTTCTGCTGCCAAACTGATTCAGTAATTAGGAGGTTAGGTGCTTACTAGCTCCTTTATAAAATAAAGACAATAAAAAGGAGGGGGAGTTGGTGTTAGGTTACATGCAGGAATTTATTTGCTCATCTACCTCAAGTGGAAGAATCTAAACTGGGCAAACTAGATGAACCAATTTGGTCTTTTCATACTATGTAAACACACTGAAAAATAAAATATTAGGATAAATAGGATTAGAAAAGTCACAAGATATTTTGCAAGTAATGCAACTCAAAGCAGATGAAAGCCGTCATATTTTAACCCTTTCATCTTGTCTACATTTGGGTCGTTCTGCAAGGAGTTGGGAAATACAGATGGAACTGAGGCAAGCTTCACGTCGTCACTGGCGTTGACTTACCTGCTCGAATTTTAACTGCCTGTGGTGTCAGACGTCTATTTATGTTGTCAATGAGCACACGTTTCTCCTCTTCTATCAAATCAAGTCCATCCAGAATAGAGGGGTCTCTGCATCAAACAGAAATTTGCAGAAAATCAGGCACATTGTTCTTAATAATACACTGTAATTTATTTGATTCCATACTATTTTTTAGATGTGTTCAATGTGTGCCACAACAATAGCAAATATATTTTTTTAAATCCCATAAAAAGGTAAAATTATGGTCTTATCTGTTAATTTTCTTTCCTTTAGAAGCAGCAGATGAATCCAGAGACTAGTGGGTATAGCTCACATCGACCAGCAGGTGGAGATAGAGAACTGATTAACAGTTGGCCTTATAGCCTGGTGTTCCTCCTGTTGATTCAGTTATGCACTTTGCCCAAGCATCCCCAAAGGAGAATGATCATCCACAAAACTTCATTCCAGTAGAAAATGTGCCACTCAGAAATGAAATAATACAATTACCAACCATACCCCAACTGAACAAACAAACAAACAACCTACAAACCGCCAGTGCACATGGGGAGGGGCTCTGGATTCATCTGCTGCTTCTAAAGGAAAGAAAATTAACAGGTAAGACCATAATTTTACCTTCCATAGCAAAGCAGCAGATGAATCCAGAGACTAGTGGGATGTAGCAAAGCAAACTCAAACCGGGTGGGACGCCAATGCCGCCTCCGCCAGCACTGTAGCGCCAAAACTTGCCTCCGAACGGGCCGCTACGTCTAAACGGTAATGCTTCGAAAAGGTATTTCCCGACGACCACGTGGCCGCCCGGCAAATTTCCTCCAAAGACATCCCCCCGGACTCCGCCCAAGACGTAGCCAATGCCCGAGTGGAATGAGCATGAAGGTGCTCCGGTACTTTCTTCCCTGTCAACACATAAGCCGAAGCAATAGTTTCTTTGACCCAACGAGCAATGGACGCTTTAGACGCCGCCATCCCCTTGTTTTTGCCCGCGAACAACACAAAGAGATGGTCCGACCGACGAAAATCGTTCGTCACCCCCAAATAATGGAGAAGCATACGTCGTACATCCAGTAGACGCAAAGACGAAAATCGTTTTCCCCAATCCTCCTTCCGGAAGGATGGGAGGAACAAACTCTGGTTCACATGGAATGAAGAAATAACCTTAGGTAGGAAGGACGGCACCGTTCGCACCGACACCCCAGTTTCCGAAAACCGTAAAAAGGGTTCTCTGCAAGAAAGCGCCTGTAGTTCCGACACTCGCCTCGCCGAAGCCATTGCCACCAAAAACACTGTTTTCAGCGTGACATCCTTCAATGTGGCCGCTGACAGGGGCTCAAAAGGTGCCCCCTGCAACCTCCCAAGGACGAGTTTAAGATTCCATGTTGGACAAATTCGCTTTACCGGCGGGCAGATATGGTGAACCCCCTTGAGGAAACGGACCACGTCCGGCTGCGAAGCGAGCGTCGAGCGAGCCACCCGGCCCCTGTAACAGGCAATGGCCGCCACCTGAACCTTTAAAGAGTTATAGGCTAACCCTTTCGCCACGCCCTCCTACAGAAAAGCAAGAATAGCCGGCAGAGATGCATGGAAGGGCGCAATCCCCTGTCATCCGCACCATGCAACAAAAATCTTCCAGACTCTCGCATAGGAGGCAGAAGTCGAAATTTTCTTAGCTTGAAGAAGCGTGGCAATCACCTGTTCTGAATAGCCCTTCTTTTTCAGCCTTGACCGCTCAATAGCCAGGCTGTAAGACCAAAGCGGGCCGGATCTTCCATCAAGATTGGACCCTGAGTTAGCAAGTCCGGAGTTACCTGGAACGTTACCCGATCGCCTACTGAAAGCTGAATCAGATCTGCGTACCACGGCCGACGCGGCCAATCCGGAGCCACCAGGATCACTCTGCCGTGAAAGAGAGAGATGCGTTGTAACACCCGACCTATCATGGGCCAAGGCGGGAACACATACAGAAGGGAATTTGGAGGCCATGGGAGAGCTAACGCGTCCACCCCCTCCGAACCCTTCTCCTTGCGTCTGCTGAAGAACCGAGGCAACTTCGCATTGCGGGATGAGGCCATGAGATCCATCTCTGGCAGCCCCCAATGACGGACTAGCAGGTCGAAAGCTCGAGCAGACAACTCCCATTCGCCCGGATCTAGAAGATTTCTGCTGAGGAAGTCCGCTTGCACGTTTTCGTGACCTGCAATGTGTGCCGCCGACAGAAGCGGAACATGCACCTCTGCCCACCGAAACAACCTCCTTGCCTCTTCGGCCAACTGCGGACTCCGGGTGCCCCCCTGACGATTGATATATGCTACCGCTGTGACACTGTCCGAAAAGATCCTGGTCGGCCTGTCCTGAACAAGGGACTGAAAAGCCCGCAGCGCCAGCCTGATCGCCTTTAATTCCAGCAAATTGATGGACCACTGGACCTCCTCTAAGGACCACACCCCCTGCACTGAAGCTTGCAGGCACTGGGCCCCCCAGCCCAGCAGACTGGCATCCGTTGTCACCACCACCCAGTCCGGCGTGGCCAACGGCATGCCCTGCCACAGATGCAACTCGTGTAGCCACCACTGCATGCTGCGAGCCGCCCGAGGACTCCATTGGAGACGCAAATTGTAGTCCAGAGAAGCTGGGGACCAGCGAGAGAGAAGAGACTGTTGTAAGGGCCTCATGTGGTACCGAGCCCAGGGGACCACCTCCAGCGTCGCCACAATGGAGCCCAGAACCTGTACATAATCCCAAACCCGAGGTCTGGGCGACTCGAGAAGTAGGCGAATCTGAGCCTGCAATTTCTCTCCCCGGTCTCGGGGTAGAAACACTTTCCCCAGAGCAGTGTCGAACCTCACCCCCAGTTACACCAAAGACTGCGACGGGGACAGAAAACTCTTGGGAAAGTTGACGATCCACCCCAAAGACTGAAGGAGAGAGATTACTCTCTGAGTTACCGACAAACTCTCCTGTCTGGACGAGGCGCGGATCAACCAGTCGTCTAAGTAAGGGTGTACCCGAATCCCTTCCTTGCGTAGAAAAGCTGCTACCACCACCATCACTTTGGAAAAGGTGCGGGGAGCCGTTGCCAGGCCAAAGGGCATTGCCCGAAATTGATAATGCTGGCCGAGAACCGCAAACCGCAGATACCGCTGATGCGGAGGCCAGATCGGGATATGGAGGTACGCCTCCTTGAGATCGAGGGACGTGAGAAACTCTCCCGGTCTTACAGCTGCAATAACCGAGCGGACCATCTCCATCTGGAAATGGCGCAACTGAGAAATCTGTTGACCCCTTTGAGATCCAGCACCGGTCTGAATGACCCCCCCTTCTTTGGTACAATGAAGTAAAGGGAATATATCCCGTGGCCTACCTCTTCCGGGGGCACCGGTACCACCGCCCCCAGATCGAGCAGCACCTGAAGAGTCATGCGTACCGAGTCTCCCTTGGCCGCCCCATTGCACGGGGACACCAAGAAAGAATCTTCGACGGGAGAGGCGAACTCCAACTTGTACCCTTCTTGAATAATGTCTAAAACCCACTGATATGACGTGACCTTGGCCCACTCCGCCCCGTACGCCGACAGCCGTCCCCCTAAGGGAAAGGCGGAGGGAGCCAAGACCCCGTCATTGCGGAGCGCGACTTGCTGCGGCACGCGCTGGCTGACCTGAAGAGGGTTTCGTCGTACGAAAGGAATTTCTCTGCTGAAACCGAGGTCTCGAAGAAGGGAAAGAACCAGATGCGGATCTGAGGAATGGTATCTCCTAACATCCCTGAAGCGCGGTCTAGACGAAGAGGACTTCACAGGGGGCCTAGCCCTATCTTCCGATAAACGCTGTGTTTTGGTATCACCAAAATCCTTCACCAATCTATCTAAATCTTCCCCAAACAATAAACCCCCTTTAAAAGGGAGTTTCACAAGCTAAAGCTTGGATGCAGCATCTGCCGCCCAATGACGGAGCCATAATGACCTGCGAGACACCACCGAAAGAGACATCTGCTTCGCCGAAGCCCGAATAATATCATATAAGGAGTCTGCTAAATAAGCCAAACCTGACTCCAAATCAGCCAGTTCCGCAGGGACCGAACCCCCGGATTCCATTAAATTATCCGCCATCCCTTGCGCCCACTGCAGACACGCTCGCGCCGCATAAGAGCTGCAAATTGCGGCCTGTAAGGAAACCGTAGCTACTTCAAAGGACATTTTCAGTGAAGATTCAATCTTTCTATCCTGTGCATCCTTTAGCGTAACTCCCCCTTCCACCGCCTTCTTCCAGCGCTCCCGCCGCCCCCACCGCCGCAGAACTCCCCTCAGCCATGGAAGAGCCCTGCAGCAAGCCCGAGTCGACCTCGAGCGGCGGGGACATCGATCGAGCCTCCCTTACACGGGAAATGGCCACATCACATGCCTGCAGAAAAGCATCGTCTGCCGGTGCGCTCAAACACCTGGCAGAGCAAAAGCCCGACAGTGTTCTGCGCTTCCCACAGCGCGAACACCGCTGACCAGTCTCCGTTGCCATACCTCGTTCCGGCACTCAAACAAAAACTTTTTTTTTTTTTATACTGGAATGAAGAAAGAAAGCACTCCTGCAGCGTCTAAAGAAACCCCTCAATCAATCGGAGGGGAGGATGGAGAAGGGACCTGGGAGGGCCCAGGTGTAACTCCCAAAGCCGGCACCACTCAGCCAGGCACCCCTGACCTACTGAAGAGAGCTAGTCTCAAAAGAGGAATCCAAAAGAACACCAATCTATCCGGCAGCAGCCAGAATCCAGGAGCTAGAGAATTAGCTCAACCCCTGCTGGGAGATAGAGCAAAACAGGAGGAACACCAGGCTTTAAGGCCAACTGTTAATCAGTTCTCTATCTCCACCTGCTGGTCGATGTGAGCTATACCCACTAGTCTCTGGATTCATCTGCTGCTTTGCTATGGAACACACGTTAGTACTACTAC
Source organism: Geotrypetes seraphini (assembly GCF_902459505.1). Lineage (NCBI taxonomy): Eukaryota > Metazoa > Chordata > Amphibia > Gymnophiona > Dermophiidae > Geotrypetes > Geotrypetes seraphini. The sequence goes on along the minus strand of NC_047090.1, from coordinate 98,870,150 downwards.
TACTACTTATTTCTATAGCGCTGCAAGATGTACACAGCCCTGTACATTAACATGTAAGAGATGATCCCTGCTCAATAGAGCATACAATCTAATTAAAACAGACAAACAGGACATCTAAAGGAATCCTAATCGAAGAGTCATTCATTATTTGGAGCCCAGTCTCTCTGGGTTGGTCCACATGCACTAAACTCATCGTGTTTTTACATGATCATTGAACTGGTTTAGCATCAAAATTGTTTACCAACTGATGCACACAATGGCTCACTGTGGGCTTTTGATTAGTATTAAAACAAGGTCATTAATATTAAAACAAGCATTCTGACCAATGCTCTAACATCACGGATGCACAAAATCTAATGCAGATTCTAAAGACCCAACAGGACTGCCATATACGTGTGTATTAATGGTGCGTTTTATGCACTACTACTACTACTAATCACTTATATGGCACTGAAAAGCATACAAAGTGCTGTACATTTTGACATTTATAGACTGTCCCTGCTCAGAAGAGCTTACAATCTAACTTGGACAGACAGACATGACATATAGGGTTGGGGATGCAGAACCCAAGGTGAGAGGAGTTAGGGTTGAAGGCAGTCTCAAAGAGGTGGGCTTTGAGGTGGGCCTTGAACACTGCCAGAGACAGAGCCCACTGTAGGGATTTGGGCAGCTTGTTCCAAGCATATGGTACAGCAAGGCAGAAAGGATGGAGTCTGGAGTTGGAAGTTGAAGAGTCGGGCACAGATAGGAGGGACTTACCAGCTGAGCAGAGCTCACAGGGGGATACAAATGACCTCATTAGTATTAAAATGAGGTAATAAATATTAAAATGAGCACTCTGACAGATGCCCTTACATCGCTTAGGCATACACTAAATATAGCGATTACTATTAACAACCTGAAATTGGGGGGCGTGGCTTAACGCGAACACAAGATGGAAGTGTGATCGCGACGCTCCTCTTCAACTAGGCAAAGATTACTAAAAAAAAATTATCCCCTAATGTTAATTTCAAAGAAAAACAATTAAAATTCTTGTTGAAATTGTGGCATATTGATATTGCCCTCCTCCGCCGAAACCGTGATAAGGCATGAGAGAAAGGAGCCAAAGAGAAAAATCGCCGGTTTTTTTTTGAGAGCTGAAACGGCAAGATATTGGAGGCAGGTGGCTGACGGGCTAGGGGATCACTGTGGAAGGCAGACTTGTGCCTCCGAGCCTGGAACGGAACCCTGAAAGAGGAGAGCAAAAAAGAAAAAAAAAGGAAAAGGTCTGTCTATTTATTATTCGAGTAAGTTGCTGACAGTGTGGCTGATGGTCTCTGTGCTGAAACGGCTTGGCGTCGAGAGCAAGGTTGTTGACGGTGTGAGTGACAGACATAATTTTAATATCAATCTGAAGAAAGACTTATGCCGCCAGAGATGAAATAAAGCCTGAGGGAAGAGAACCAGAAGTAAGATCGCCGGATTTTTGTTTCAGAGCTGGAAAGGCGCAGCAAAGTTTAAAAAAAAAAAAAAAGCTACTTACTTATGCCGCCAAAACTAAAGTAGCCCTGAGGGAAGAGGAAAAATCTATTTCTCTTTCATTTTTTTGTTTTTTTTGTTTTGTTTTGTCTAGGCAAGCTATTGACAGTGTGACTGACTGAAATCTCTATTTTACTGAGGAGAAAACTAGTGCTGCCGAAACTGAAACAAAAAACCCTGAGGAAAAGGAGACAGGAAAAAAGATCTGTTATTTCCTCACTGTGTTTTTTAAGCTGATAAGGCACAATATTAAATACAAACATAACGATTGAGGAGAAGATAAAATCCAATTGTTTTCTTCTGTGTTGAATGACATCAAAAATAACTGTGGAGAAATAAAATTGGCAAAAACTGTGGCAACTGATACTACCCTACACCTGACAAAACTAAAATAAAGCTCTGAGGGAAAAAAGGCCAAAAAGACAATCTGTTATTTCCTCACTGGCAAAACAGAGGAAAAAAATATTAAGAGTGCCTTTATTCTCAAATGCTGATAGTGACATGGTGTTGAGGGATGAGATTTCCAATGAGCTGAACAATAAAAATTAAAAAGAGGCTTGAGAACCACGGTAAACTGACATTGAACAAGCCGAAGATAAAAGGAAAAAGATAAAAGCTTCCTCAATTTAAACTTATTTTGGTGAGAGGACAGTGCCTGTCAGTCTGAAATTAAGGCAGTTTGAAATAGACCTCCTCTGCCATTTTTGAAGAAGAGCTGGACAGGAACCCTGAAGGAAGAGATCCAAAAAAAAAAAAGTTTGCTATTTCCTCAACAACATAGCATCGAAGACGAGTCATTGAATATAAAGATTGTGGACAAGGTAAAATCTGTAAAAATATAGAAATAAGTTTAGAAATATGGCAAGTACCAGACAAAATAAAAATGAGGCTGGTATGTCAGCAAAAAGACAAAAGCAGGATCAAATCACACCAAGCAAGATCCCACTTCCTGCTGAAGAACCTGACATATTGAGTAAAGCAGAAGTTATGGAAGAACTGAGACAAATTAAACAAATGCTTAAGGAAACTGTGACCAATATGTCTGAAATGAAGGAAGAGATACTGAACATCCACAGACAAATGGAAGTTAATAACAAAAGAACAACTGTATTAGAAACCAAAATGGAGGTCATAGAAGGTGAAGCAAACAGATGCAAAAATGACAGTCTGGAATTGAATAAATTGAAAGATCAACTGGAAGACTATGAGAATCGAGGAAGAAGGAAAAATATTAAACTTTTTGGAATACAAGAAAATTTAGAAGGAAAAAATACTATACATTTTCTAGAAAACTTAATTCCAAAAATACTACAACTGGATTTAAAACAACCACTGGAAATAGAAAGGGCTCATAGGATCCCAGCAAAAAACGTAGAAAATCAAGGCAGACCAAGACCAATAATATTCAAAATGCTTAGGTACCAACAAGCATTAGAAATATTAAACGCTGCCAAGAAAGACAAAAATCTAAATTACAAAGGATCTAGAATATGGTTTTTGCCGGACTTTGCTAAAAACACAGCAAATAAAAGAAAGAGACTATTAGACATGAGACCTCAACTAAAAGAAAAAGGTTTTAAATACGGATTATATTATCCGGCAAAAATGAGAGTATCATCTGGAGACAAATCTTTGTATTTTGAAGATCCAGAAAAACTAAAAGCCTTTCTTTCAAAATCAGAACCTATGTCGTTTTAATAAAAAATATCAAGATTGGTTTTGATGATATTGTGAAAAACTTTAAAAATATGAGATATTGAAATACTGAAGAAAGAAAAACATGAACTAAAAAAAAAAAAAAGACAATAAAAATATAAAGAGAGAATGTATAAGATATAGGAAAAATATTAATACCATTTTAAATACATGTTTAAGATAAATTTGTATGATGTAAACTATAATACTAGGGAAATATAAATTAAAAATTGATGAATGGATAAAAGATACATTAATGAAATGTTTAGAAGTAAAGGGAGAAAAAAAAAAAGGAGAAAAAAGAGAAAAAGGAAAAAAAAAGAAAAATGAATGACTAAAGATATTAAAGGTTAATATAGATAGTTAAAAGGGGATATTTGATTGAATATTGGTTGCCTAGAGGAGAGGGGAATGTTCGGGTTGCTATTCCAATGTGTGTCCTTAAGCAGTCATTAAATTGGGTGGGAAAGGGAGGGAAAAAGATGAGATTTACTAGAATGATTAAGGAGAAAGAAAATAAGGGATTGGATACTTCAAGGGTAAATATGTGTGTCATGGAAAATATTTTTTGGATTTTAAATATAAAAGAAGAAGGGAAAAAGATTATACTGATAAGTTTTAAAATATATAATGTCTTTTAAGATATATTCTATTAATGTCAATGGCCTGAATCATGTAATTAAAAGAAAAAAGCTATTAGCATTTTTAAAAAAGCAAAATGCGGATATTTACTGTCTGCAGGAGACCCATCTTAATACAAAAGAATCACAGAAACTAATGGGTGGGTGGGTAAAAGAATGTTTTTTTGCTCCAGCAGAGGGTAAAAAAGCAGGAGTAGCAATTCTTATTAATAAAAAATGTATGGCCAAGACTAAGGTAATAAATTCAGACCCACATGGAAGATGGATACATGTTGATATAGGTATGGGAAATAATGCCCTGACGTTGTTTAATATATATGCCCCTAATTCGAATCAATCAGAATTTTTTTAAAAATTACAGAATATGTTATTACCACTGGCCGCTTCTAATTTAGTGGTGGCTGGAGATTTTAATGCTGTAATGGATCCATTATTGGATAAAAAACCAAGTAAAAGTATAAAATCTTTAGGTTTAGATAATTTGGCTCAATCATGCGATTTAAAGGATATATGGCGTATTCTTCATTTTAATGATCAGGAGTTTTCATTTTGCTCACAGGTTCATAAATCATTTTCAAGAATAGATTATATTTTTGTTTCAACAAATGAAGTGCAACAGGTGATTAAAGCTTCCATAGATCCTATTATTATTTCGGATCATGCGGGAATATGGATAGAATTACAATTGGATAAATTGGAAAAGGGTAGACCTCTTTGGAGATTTGATAATGCACTGCTTGTGGATGATAAATTTTTGGAAATTTTAAAACACAAATTAATGATTTCTTTCAAATGAATTTAGTGGAGGATACATCTATTGAGAATGTATGGGATGCATTTAAAGCAACTATGAGGGGTAATATATCATATTCTGCTTTTATTAGGAAACAGAATAAAATTCAATATATAGAGTTAGAGAAAGAAATCAAAATATTAGAAGCTAAATTGATAAATAAATGGGAAAATGAGATATTGCAAGCTCTTTTGAAAGCAAAAGGTAAATATAATGAATTATCTTCAAAAATGATAAGAAGAGATTTGTTTTCCAAACAAGCAGTGTATTATGGAAATTCTAATAAGGCGGGGAGATTATTGGCAAATTATCTTAAAGCAAAAAAAAGGAAAACTAATGTTAATGGGATAAAAGATGATAATGGTACAATAACAAATCAAACAGATAAAATTTTAAAACAATTTCTAAAATTTTATAAAGATCTATATTCTTCCGAGCCTTATTTGGAGAGACAAAAAGATGGTAAAAATTTTTTAGATTTAATTAATGGACCTAAGGTTCCTGATCATATAAAACGGAGTTTAGATGAACCTATATCATTAAAAGAATTAGAAACAGCATTGAGATCTCTTAGAGTTGGATCCGCTCCAGGTGGTGATGGTTATACAGTAGAATTTTATAAAACATTTCAAAATATTCTTTCCCCACATTTACTAAATTTATATCAAACACAACTTATAAAAGGTGATATTAAAGGTACTATGGCTGAATCAATAATAATTGTTCTACCTAAGCCAAATAAAGATCCTACTTTGGTTTCGAACTACAGGCCTATATCTTTAATAAATGTGGATAATAAACTTTTGGCGAAAATTTTGGCGTTAAGATTAGCCAAAGCTCTCCCACATATTATAGATATGCATCAGACGGGTTTCGTTGCTAAAAGACATTCCTCTAATAACTCTAGATTATTATTTCATATGTTAAATTTATCAAAAAAAATAGATGAACCGACTTTTACAGTTTCCTTGGATGCAGAGAAAGCGTTTGATAGGGTAGAATGGAATTTTATGTATCAAGCTTTAGAATGGTTTGGTATAGGTTCTGGATTTATACAAATGGTAAAAACTTTGTATAGCTTCCCGATTGCAAGATTAAATATTAATAATATGATATCTGATGGATTTCAATTGCGGAGGGGAGTTAGACAAGGTTGTCCTTTATCTCCTTTGTTATTTGATGTTATATTAGAACCCTTATTGTTAGCAATACAGCAAACCGGGGAGATACAGGGTATTCCATATTCAGATATGGAATATAAAATTTCGGCTTATGCTGATGATATTTTGCTTTATTTGAAAAATCCAGAATCTACCTTATCTTCTTTATTAAAATTAATTGATAAGTTTGGTAAATTTTCAGGTTATAAAATTAATTGGAATAAATCTGAAATTATACCTTTAAATGTTCATTGTGTAAAAGGATTATTTGACGCTTTTCCGTTCATACTGAAAGAAGAAGGATTTAAATATCTTGGCATTCAAGTTAAAAATACAATTGAAGATACCGTAAAAGAGAATGAAAAATATATATTAAAAAAAGTTACGGAATTGTGCGAGCAATGGAACCCTTTACATATCTCTTGGTGGGGGAGAGTTCAAACTATTAAAATGATGATCTTGCCTGTAGTTTGCTACCAAATGAGTATGATACCTATTTATTTTCAGGGGTCCTTTTATAAAATGCTTAATAGCATTTTAACGAAATTTCTTTGGCTTGGTAGAACACCTAGAATAGCTTTAGTAACTTTGCAAAAATCAATTAAGGAGGGAGGGGTAAATTTTCCAAATTTTTATAGGTACCATCAAGCCTATATTCTACGTCAGGGTATGTATTGGATCCTCCCAGAACTTATAGATAACGCACCAGATTGGTTATATTTGGAATGGCGCCTTATGTTTCCCCTAAATTTAGTTCACCTTCCAAGTATTAACATGCCTAGAAGATACAGAGAAAATAAAATTTTAATGGATACTTGGAAAACGTTGAGATTTATAAGTAAATTAATAACTATCCCAATAAACAAATCAACTAATCAATCTCTATGGATAAACTCCAAGATCAAAATTGGCGGAGCTCAAATCCTTTGGAAGAACTGGATTATTGCAGGCATTAGATCTTTGGATGACGTTATTTCAGAAGGTAAACTGCTGGATTTTTCACAATTGCAACATAGATTTGGTCTTAATAAAACACAAAGTTTTAAATGGTTGCAATTGAAGCAGGCCATTCAGGTTGGGTTCCCTGAATGGAAAACATTGAATAATCAATATAGTTTAAAGTTCTTATGTTTTCAAGCAGACTTCCTAGGACATCAAGCCGCATTGTGGTATAAATTAATATCTGGATATTTGAATAAAAAACCAAAAAATGGTCTAAGAGATATTTGGAGCATTGAGATTAAGCATCAAATTAATGCATCTCAATGGCCACTAATTTGGTCTTGGAGAATGAGATGTACAGTGTCAGCATCTATGAGACAAACTTGGTTCTTTTTATTGCATAGAGCTTTTTGGACCCCTACACGTTTGCAAAAATTAGACAGTTCTAAGTCCAATAAATGCTGGCACTGTAATCTGGAACCAGGGACATTAGATCATTTACTGTATTATTGTCCCTACATTAAAACTTTTTGGAATTCAATTTGGCCACAAATTAATAAATTGATGGAAAATCATATTGCAATATCATATGATACAGTATTATTTGGAATGATGATGAGAAAAAAAAGTCAAATTTCACCAGAAAATAACAAGCTTTTATTAATTATGACAGGGGTTGCCATTCAGCATATAACCAACAATTGGAAGAATTATAGTAACCTAAATTATACATTTTGGTGGAATACAATATGTCATATATTCAAAATGGAAAGAACAATAGCAATACAAAGAGGGACATATACTAAATTTATAAAAATATGGGGGCCATTGACAAAATACTACAATGAATAAAAAGTAAGATTTTTCTTCTTCTTTTCTTCTTTTAAATATCTTCTTTGTGACACACATAGAGGGAGGGTAGTAAAAATAATTTTACATAACAAACTATAATATGATATATAATATATAATGTATGATTGAAAAGTAATAGAAGGGTGGGGGGAGGGAGAGGGATAAAATATATTTAGAATATAATGTATTAGATATAAAAGTGATATTGTGTATTTATCAATTGTATTTTAATATTTTGTACACTTCATGTAAAAATTGAAAATAAAAAATAATATGGAAAAAAAAAAAAAACAACAACCTGAAATTACCGACAAGGCTGCAATATTGTGCGTCCCTCCTGTCAGCCATGACAGCCCTAGGAAACAAAAAAAAACAAAAAAAACGAGGGGGCAGGAGGGATGATTGTAGTCACCCAGACTCCCCCCCCACGTGAAGATTGCGGCCACGTGAACCCCTTCACACTCCCAATCTCCCACCACCACAAAGACAGTTGCAGGAGGTATAATCAACCTGACCCCTCCACGCCCTCAGCCCCGCCCCCTATCTTATACTGAAAAAGACAGTAGGAGGGATGCCCAGTTCAAAACACAGCAATTAGACTTCTAAAGAACCTTCACGCCCACGATCCAGTATCCCAAACACTAGCATCAGCCCACTGGCTACTCATAGTCAAATGATGCATTTTCAAAGGCTTAGTGCTTGCATTCAAGTCCTTACACAACATGGTGCTCTGAAACATATCAGCCAAACTCCCACCTTATGTCCTGAACAGACCCCTCAGCTCCCAGAAGGAAACACGTCTACAATTACCCCTTGGTTAGAGCCTCTGACTAGAAAGTGCCAGATGCAGATCCTACTCCCAATTCTCACCAAAAATATTAATCAACGGTCTCCACACGTCAAATCCCTTGAAGGACTTTTGAGCTTTAGGAAAGCAATAAAAACCTATCTTTTCACCTAATTCCCTTAGCCTAGTATCCATACAGTATAGCACCTAGACTCCAACACCCTCTGCACATCATCATTGTTAAACTGTTTACCAGAGCATCTTCCTCCTTCAGCCATACAGTCTAACAAACAAACTAATGTATTCCTCACATACCGTATATACTTGAATATAAACTGAGATTTTTGGACAAAAAAATGGCCCATAAATGGGGGTCTCGGTTTATATTCAAGTCTACATTTGAGTACTTCTCTAACTAAAACAAAAATAAAAATTTAAACCTACCAGGAGTCTGGATGTAGGGAACGGAGTTGTGGGTCTGAGGCAGGCCCGAAATGCGAGGCAGGCAGTTGATTCCTCCCGGCGGTGGCCGCAGTGGTAGTCCATGCTGTTTGCTGCTTGGAGTGAGGAGTCAGCGGCGCATCTGGACTGCGGTGAGCCATGCCTTCGGTCCTGGGCCTACTAAGCTGGTTGGCAATGAAAAAGCCAGATGTCACGGGGGACTTCCCTCTTGCCAAGTCACTATAGGCTCTTTCACGGATATTCATTAGGGCTAGCCCAAAAGTCTGACTGGCTGGTGGTCCTCCAGGACAGGATTAGGGACCACTGCTCTAGGGTATACATAGTCAGGGCTTTCAGTTTCTCCTCGTACTTCTTTTGGCGCAAATCTCATATCATTTTAGTCGCCCTCCTCGGGACCGCTTCAAGTCTTCTTATGTCCTTTGCCAGATACAGTCTCCAAAACTGAACACAATACTCCAAGTGGGGCCTCACCAATGACCTGTACAGGGGCACAATACAACTATCCTCATCATCAGCACCTTCTTTCTTCTACTGGTTACACCTTTCTTTATACAGCCTAGCATCCTTCTGACAACAGCCACTGCTTTGTCACTGTTTCTTTGCCTTTAGATCTTCGGACACTATCTCCCTGTCCATGCATTATCAGCCTCTCACCTCCCAGCACATACAGCTCCTTCCAATTACTAATCTCCAAATACATTACTCTGCATTTCTTTGCATTGAATTTTAGTTGGCAGATATTTCCTCTAAACTTTTGCAGATCTTTATTCATGTTTACCACTTCCTTCCTTGGTGCCTACTCTATTACAAATCTTGGTATCATCCGCAAAAAGGCAAACCTTTCCTTCTAACCCTTCAGCAATGTCACTCACAAACATATTGAACAGGATCGGCCCCAGCACCGAAACCTGAGGGATTCCTCTACTCACCTTTCCATTCACCACCACCCTCTGGAGTCTGTCCGTCAATCAGTTTCTAATCCAGTTCACCACTTTGGGTCCTAATTTCAGCCCATCAAGTTTGTTCAAGAGCCTCCTTTGAGGAACCGTGTCAAAGGCTTTGCTGAAATCCAAGTAAATTACATCTAGAATTTGTCCTTGATCCAATTCTCTGGTCACCCAATCAAAAAATTAAATCAGATTTGTTTGGCACGATTTACCTTTTGTAAAGCCATGTTGCCTTGGATCCTGTAACCAATTAGATTCTAGGAAATTCACTAACTTTTCTTTCAGCAACACTTCCATTATTTTTCCAACAACCGAAGTGAGGCTTACCAGCCTGTAGTTCCCTGCTTCATTTCTGTGTCCACTTTTGTGAATAGGGACCACATCCGCTCTTCTCCAATCCCCAGGAATCACTCCGGTCTCCAGAGATTTGTTGAAGTAGTTTTTAATAGGACCCGCCAGAACCTCTCTGAGCTCCCTTAGTATCCTGGAATGCATCCCATCCCTTAGTATCCTGGAATGGTCCTATCGCTTTGTCCACCTTCAATTTTTCGAGTTGTTCATAAACACTTTCCTTAGTGAATGGCGCAGAAGCTACTCCATTTTCATGTGTAACATTGATTCCATCACAGCACTGCTCAGCCAGTAAAACCTGACGATGCTTTCTGTAAAGGCCACTTACTGTTTTGGTAACATTTTCTCCAGTTCAGGCACCGCTGAAAGACACTGCCCAATTGTGAGAGCTGCATATTCTGTTAGTCTTTTAAAGAATGGGAAAATGATCCAAATGAAGAAATAAGTAGCAACATAAGCATTGCCAAGTTACAAAGCATTGATAAAGAAGGCTAAAAAAAGAATATGAGAAACTTGCCAAAGAGGAAAACATAGTAACAACTTGGTTTGCGAGCAAAATTCGTTCCAGAAGCATGCTCGTAAATGAAAGTGCTCGTATATCAAAGCAACTTTCCCCATAGGAATTAATGAAAACGCGGATGATTCGTTCCACATCCCAAAAACTTACCATTAACGACACCTCCATCGCTGCTCATGTAGCTCTGGGAACCGGAGAGGGGGCTGTACTGCAGGGCACTCATGTCGTAACGGTGCATGTCCCAACAGTGGTACAAGTGGTGATGGTGTGCCCTGGCTCCAGGGTGCTGGCTGTGCTTCTTGTATCATGGCTTCAGCAGCTACCGCCACCAACCCCAGATAGCACCATTAGCCCAGTTCATGTGTGTGTAGCCCCCCGGATGCCATCGCCGCCCCGCCACTACTCTCCAGGCACTGGCCCACCTCTGTCGGACTCACCCCAAATCCCACACTGACCCTGGGGCCTCCGCACCAGCTGCCAGCCAGCCTTAGCTATACATCAAGAGTCCAGTTCGTCATTGCATCTATGCCACCGTCCAAGCTCCGCTCCCTTTTGATTGCACCTTCTGTTTCTGGTGGAGCTGGATGCGGATTGGGCAAGGCGGTGGTGTCCTCTGGAAGTAAAGGTTTGGGGGTGGGCAACACTTGTTGGTGGTGTCCGCTAGAAGTAAGAGGTTTGAGGGTGGGCTGCGCTCGCTTATCGAGTCAACACTTGTTTTGCGAGTTAAAGTTTGCTCGAGTGTTTTGCTCGTCTCGCAAAACACTCGAAAACTGCGTTACTTGCAAACTGAGGTTTGACTGTACATCAGAAGCAGAAAACCTGTGAGGGAATGCGTGGGATCACTGGATCATCGAGGAGTAAAAAGAAGAATAAAACCATAGCAGAGAGACTGAATTAATTCTTTGCTTCAATCTTTACAAAAGAAGATATAAGATCTACCTGGTTTTCAAGGGTGACAATGCAGAGGAACTGAAAGAAGTCTCAGTGAGCCTGGAAGATGTGCTAAACAGGTACAAGTGGATCGATATTTTTACTCCGCCAAAAATTACAAAGACTAGGGGACACTCAATGACGTTACAGGGAAATACTTTTAAAAACAGGAGGAAATATATTTTCATTCAGAGAATAGTTAAGCTCTGGAACACACTGTCAGAGGACGTGATAAGCTTAGCTGGTTTTACAAGGTTTGTACAAGTTCCTGGAGGAAAAGTCCATAGTCTGTTATTGAGACAGACATGGGGAAGCCACTGCTTGCTCTAGATCTGAAGCATGGAATGTTGCTACTATTTGGGGTTTTGCCAGGTACTTCTGACCTGGATTGGCTACTGCTAGAAAAAGGATGCTGGGCTAGATGGACCATTGGTCTGACCCAGTATGACTGTTCTTATGTTCTTACTGGCTCCCAACTTTATGGGCTGCCTCCTAGACCAAAGTTTGTTAGTGTTTACACTAAATCCAATAATTAGATTGAGCAAACCATTCTGTAGTGTTTTCACAAATACTAAAATTCCTAATGCATAGCAAAGTCTGCACAGATCCCAGATTGTGTTCCTCCCAAAGAATTAAGCAATCAACCATATCTTCACCTCACAGACACTGAAAAACAAGCATGTGAAAAGCACACCCTTGGGTAGAATATCTGAAATTTCTGAAGACTTTACTAAAGCTTTTGCTTCTATCTGGCAGCCTGGCCTCAACTTTAAACTACTCGTACAGAAACCTGGAGCTAGTGAAAACAGCCTATGATATAATTAAATCCAAGCATTCATCCATAAACTGAGGTTGTTTTCCTATGAGCAAAAAAACTTAGCCTCCCCCACACACACAAAAAAAATAGGATACAATTCTAGTGATACCCCAAAGTAGGTGTATCATAACAGCGCCAAAACAAAACTATCCTGTCAAGCAAGAAAATCGGGGCATTAAAGGAGCAAGAACTCAGGATTGTTGATCTACTGAAGCCAAGCAGTTCATTTAAACTACAAACACAATATACAAAGAAAAATAGAGTAGATGAGTGTCCTTGATGAAATGGAGCAACTGAAACTTGTGAGTTGATCACCGAATGTTGCAAGTATTACTGCTCTTTTAAAAAGTAGTGTATGATAAAAAGGTTTAGATGGTGGCTGTTAAATTTTTTTGTTCATTCCCTTTGATCTTTCAGCTAAGAACAAACAACATGCAGACAAGGAATTTCAGAAAGCAGACAGGGATAACACAGGAATTTAGCCTGAGTTCCACCCTCTCCAACATCATCAATAATGATATTTCCCCACAGTACTGAAGAGACTTAAAATGACTCAGAGACTTTATTCTCTGTATAAAAATAAACACAGCTGGTAAACTCAGAGGCATCAAGATACCAGTGCATCTAAAATTTGGCCGTAGCAAGAGAGAAGTTGCCATCAGGGTTGCCTCCCTCATCGTTTGCTGCTACTACAGACAGAGTGAAGGGAAGGAGGAACTGGGGAAAGAAAAGGGCAAACAAAGTTAAAAAAACAAAAGGGTCTTTTTACTAAAGGTGCACTGATGATTAGCGTTCGTGCTAAATCTGTTAGCGCACCTTAGCAAAAGGACCCCAAAATTACGTATTTAAAACAACACTTTAAAAAAAAAAAAAAAAAATTCTGATTTTATGTTCAAATATGTTTTATTAAATTTCCATCAAAAATGCATGTAAACATACAAGAACAGTCGGCAGAATCATCCACTGGAACATAAATCCCACCCCCTAGCCCCCCATCCCCACCCCCCAGGAGTCCAGTGCCATGTCGAGAAGCATAGGGTCAATCTCACAGATTTAATAATCTACTGCGGGCATGGGGCAAAATTTCAGATTTTAAAAATTTGGGCTAGTGTATGATTTTTTTTTTTTTTTAAAGTTTCCAGCTTTTGAAGTGTGCACACGCATAAATGTCCCATCACCAGAAATGTTTCCAATAAGTACAGCATTCAAATGTCAATTCATACTGTTGGTATATAAGAAAATAAATACCATGCTAAGGCAGACCAGAAGTCCATCAAGACCCACATCCTCTCTGACAGTAGACAGAGAAAATCACTAGGAAGTACCTTGCAGACCTCAAAGAACAGATCGTTTTCTTACAGTCCCTCCCAGTGATGAGTTGTTGCATTCTGAAATATACTTAGCTAATTATTATTTAATGACTTTTCCTGGACTTATTTGTACCAACCCTTATTAAAAACCTGTTGTCGGATGCCTTGATTCTATTCTCTAGCAACAATATACATAAAATGAAAAATATTTTCTCCAATGTGTTTTAAATCTGTTACCTCTTAGTTTCATGGAGTAACCTCCTAAACCTGGTGCAGTTTAAAGGCATAAATAACCATTCCATATGGAGGGGAGGAGTGGCCTGGAGGTTAGAGCTGCTGCCTCAGCATCCTGAGCTTGTGAGTTCGATCCCAGCCTGCTCATTGAGATTCTGGGCAAGACATTTAATCCCTCCATTGCCCCAGGTACAAGAGTTTTCGTGAATATGGACACTTTTCGGGATTTAAGTTAAATATGGATAAATCAGAGGCACTGGCGACTGAGGACGGCTTACAAGATCACTGGGTGGGAGATTTTCCTTTACGCTGGATGGAGGGCCATTTTAAATATCTCGGTATCTATTTGCCGGTAGACCCATGACATTTATATAAGGTGACAAAACAAAAAAAACAAGTAAGGAGCCCAAAAACTCACTCTAATGTAATAACATCCAGAATATCCCCCAGCACTGTATAAAGAAAGAGTGACATGCAATATAATAAAAAAGAACAGAGAAAAGACCTCAGTGTCATATAGGGGTATCACAAAAATCTAACACCCCTATAGACAAACTTGCTTCAACACAAATTTGAAGCAAGAAGACACATCCTCAGTCAGAAAACCCCCATCTCATAACCATTAGTTCAATTCTAAAGTGCTTAACTCTCAAAGTTCAGTGCATCAAATATAATATCATGTAAATTCAAATGTTGAAAAAACGTCAAACTTATCTGAAAAGATAGTCTTTTCAGTGATGGACAACAGAAGCAGGAAAAATCGCAAGGTGTAAGGCAAGTACCATAGAGTCAACCTGATGTTTCATTGTTAGGTTCCGGTCCAAAATCACACCAAGTACCTTGATGGAAGAATGAACTACAGTGGAACCTTGGTTTACGAGCATAATTTGTTCCAGAAGCATGCTCATAAACCAAATTGCTCGTATATCAAAGCGAGTTTCCCCATAGGAAGTAAGGGAAACTCGCTTGATTCATTTCCCCCCCACGAGGCCACCGGTGCTGCTCCATCTTACCCCCATCCCGAGGCCACAGGTGCTGCTCCACCCCCCTCCCACCGAGAACCAGCATCGCTTCCCTCCCCCCCGAGAACCGACATCGCCCCCGAACCAGCATCCCACACCCACCCAAACACAATCCCTTATCCTGATCTGGCACCAGCACCAACACACAGGGCATGCTGGTGCCCGAAGATCCTCCCTCTTGCCTGGGCTGGGCCTTGAGCATCTGCGCATGTTCAAAGCCTTCTGGTTCTCGCTCTCTCTGAGATTCTCAAGATGCTCAAGGTCTAGCCCAGGAAGAGGGAAGATCTACAGGCACCGGCACGTCCTGTGCGTTGGTGCTGGTGCCAGATCGGGATAAGGGATTGTATTTGGGTGCGCGGGCGGGGGATGCCGGATCACAAATCGAGTCAACGCTCGATTTGCGAGGCACAATTTGTGGGAATGTTTTGCTTGTCTTGCAAAACACTCGCAAACTGCGTTATTCGCAAACCGAGGTTTGACTGTATATAGGTTTTAGCATTTAAGATAACTGATGTAACATCTTCCTTCAATTATCTTAAATGCTAAAACCTATATAGTTCATTCTTCCTTCAAGATACTTGGTGTAATTTTGGACCGGAACCTAACAATGAAAAAGCTTCTCACTACATGGAGTGTTCTGCAAATTAGTGTGTTATTTCCTCTGGATTGTTACCATCTTTGGGATTAAAATGAAATCCATAGCCTAATGCAGGGGTCTCAAAGCCCCTCCTTGAGGGCTGCAATCCAGTCGGGTTTTCACGATTTCCCCAATGAATATGCATGAGATCTATGTGCATACACTGCTTTCAATGCATATTCATTGGGGAAATCCTGAAAATCCGACTGGATTGCGGCCCTCAAGGAGGGACTTTGAGATCCCTGGCCTAATGAGTTTCTCTGAAATACTAACATCAAGATCCAGCAAGGAATCACAAACTGCCCATTCTCATACGTCAGACAGAGTGTGGTTTGCCACTATTTCATAGTGAACTTAAATGCACCTCAATCAATCCATGGTTTGTTTGGGTTTTGGTTTTTTTTTTAACACATTTCAAGGCATCAGAAATGTAGAAAGCTATTTTTTCCTTTTCCGTGTACTTCAGTGGTTATTTCGTTCGTAATACATAAAGCTGCTCCTCACTCTTATTTCCTACTTTCTTTCTTCTGAAGAAATTATACTCTAGGAATGTTAAGTACCAATTCTATTTCAATCACACCAATACTATATGTTACTCAGTAATTGTAAATATATCCCACCATCCATTGATTTCTTTTTCTCTATTTTCCCATTAACTACTTTAGGCTCCCTTTTATTAAGCTGCAGTAGAGCATTTTAGCAAGGGCTGGCGAGGTAAACGCTCTGACGCTCACAGGAGTTGAATGAGCGTTGAAGCATTTACCTCACCGGCCCACACTAAAATGCTCTACCACAGTTTGGTAAAAGGGGGCCTTAATCAGTTATATCTTCCCTATTTCTCATTGCTTATTCTCAGATTATACTGCATGGTCAGATTTTGGCATTTTATTGGGAGCAAGCTAGTTACAAGTTCAAAATCTGAAAACCCCATTAGAAATTAGAGGAATCGCTACTGGTGAATGCTGTACACATAAAACTCTTTAAGACGCAAACTGCTTCAACACCACTGTTATAGTAAAAGTGTAATAAATAGATGTCCTTACGAAACAGCATGTTTAAATGCATCATAGGCGCCATATCCCGGCCTTTTGTACTTGTCGTCGAAGACCCAGGCTGTTCTCTGGAACAAGCTCTCCAGCTGCTCATCCTTGGTATATTCTAACACCTCGGCTACATGGCGCAGGATGCTGTAAACCTTTAGCACAAACAGAAGAGAGACCGTTTAAAAGCAAAAGCACAGAAAAAAAAATGAAGCAATCTTCACTACTGTCAAACAATTTAACTTACCCCCCCCCCTTTTAAAAAAGCTTAACATGGTTTTTAGCGTCGGCCACAGCGATAACAGCGCCGACGCTCATAGAATGCCATGAGTGTAAAAGCTGTTATCGCCGTGGCCGGCACTAAAACCCACACAATGCTTTTGTTAAAAAAAAAAAAGGGGGGGGTTAGTAGTTTATTTGGAGGAGCATTTAAGAAATTGTTCTATTTAGGAGATTTGATATATTGCGGTAGTCAGGGATGTCACACTTTGGAGCCAATTTTCAAATTGGCTGGACAAGCAATATCCTTTGAATAGTTCTCTTTCATTTAGAGATAAATCTTATTAGATACATAAAAGAAGGTGCTGGAAGAAACTAACGGCTCCTTTTACAAAGGTGCGTTAGGACCTTAACGCGCTAAAATGCCGAGCGCTAGTTGCTACCTCCTCCTCTTGAGCAGGCAGTAGTTTTTTGGGTAGCACATGCTAATCCGGTGCGTGCGCTAAAAACGCTAGCGCACCTTTGCAAAAGGAGCCCTAAGATGAGATCCTATATGTTTTTTCATACAAAACGATGGAATACAAAGGAGAAAGGTAAGAAAAGATACTCTCATTGATAAGGAGAAATACAATACAATACAATAAACTCTTATATCCCGCACAAGCCCATTAAGTTTCAAGTTTTATTATTTTTAATATACCGACCATTAACATGTATCTGGCTGGTTTACAAAGCTAAAAAGAAATAAAATAAAATAGTAATTGTATATACAGTGGTGCCTCACACAACGAACTTAATTGGTTCCAGGAGCAAGTTTGTTATGCGAAAAGTTCGTTATGTGAAACGCGTTTTCCCATAACAATACATGTTAAAAAAAATAATTCGTTCTGTAGCATAAAATATGCTAAGATGACATAAAAAAAGATAAATTTTTTGTTATTATTTTTATTTAGATACATCTAAAAACATAATTGTTTTTTTAAAACAACACACATTTTTTTAAATTTAAAGACAGACTAAGTAGAGTCTAATTTTACAGTGAGAGAGGGCAGAGTCTCAGCGGCAAAAACTGGGACTTAACTGTTCATTTTTTTTTTTTTTTTTTTCTAGCATCGGGGAAGCGGCGAGAGTAGCTCCGCCCCCCCAACGCATCAGCAGTAGGCGCCGGGCCCCTGCGAGCCGACGGTCCGCCATTGCACAGGGAGCCAGGCGGAGAGAGGGCAGTTAAGCGCAGTGCCTGCGCGGAAGGATGCAGCTCGGGCGACTTCGTTGTGTGAAACGAAGTTCATTGTAGGAAGCAAGACATGAAGTTCGTTGTGCGCAGCGTTCGCTGTGCGAGGCGTTCGTTATGCGAGGCACCACTGTATATGACGGAGGAGTGAACATTAAAAAGACGATAAACAAGAACTTACATGAATTTGAGGGTAATAAGGGAAAGGAAAGGTCGATAAGTACATTGTTTTGTTTTTTAAAAAATCTTTATTCATTTTCATATCTTACAATAAGTGTATAATATTCAATCAGAGAATTCTTACAAAACAAAAAATTTAAAAGAAGGGAAGAGGAGGGATATGACATCAGGGATAGGGTTGCTTCGTAAAAGCGGTTGAGAAGATTTTACCAGCTTTGGGAAAGGAGGTATTTAGATGTTAAGATATGCATCTTGAAATAAGAATGTTTTTAGTTTGGTCTTGAATTTAACGAGAAGATTTTCATGACGGAGTTGAGGTGGCATGGCATTCCATAAGGTTGGAGCAACTACAGAGAAGTTAGTTTTCCTAGTGCAGTAGAATTCTTTGATGGAAGGAACAGCCAGTAAGTTTTGATCTGCTGATCTTAGGGTCCGAGAAGAACAGAGAGGGATGATAAGTTTGTCGAGAAAAGATGGAAGACATGAGAGTTTGATTTTGAAAACCAGCATTAAGGTTTTATAAGTGATACGGTGAGTGATAGGTAACCAATGGGCTTCTTTCAAGAGAGCAGTGACATGATCAGATTTCCCTACTTTATGTATAAATTTGATTGCTGTATTTTGTGTGAGCTGCAAATGACGTTCTGCACAGTTTACAATGCTATGAGACTAGGTATTCCTAGGAACAGTACAAAATGACACCACAATTCCACAGGCAATACAGCTTTTGGGCTAATCATCACATTAATCTTCCATCACAATCTCTTTAAAAGATAAGCTTTCAGAGAATTCCTCAACTTTGTGTAGCATATCAGAAATTGAGGAAATTAAGAACTTTCAGAACATGGCTGTCCGCTTGATATTTGGATTGAAAAAAAAGCGACCGTTAGTCCCTACTACAGACTGCTCCACTGGTTATCATTGGAGGCACGAATAATGCGTTTGTTTCAAGCTGGTTTGGGAACTAGCTCCCACCTACCTTCTATCTCATTTTGTGTTAAATAGTCCTACAAGGATAACCAGAAACTGTAATCCATTTGCATACCCAAGCATTACTGGCTGTAAATACAAATCTTTTTTGGATAGGACTCTTATGTATCAAGCAACTAAACAGCAATTTTGGTTAGGCAACTACATTAATAGAGCTAGACTAACCTACGGCGCCATTAGGAAAGAAATAAAAATAGCATTGTTTAATAGATTTATCTCCTAAACAGAAGTTTCACTAAATCTAATACTGCTATTATGTCCACTCTTGTGTAAAATGTTGTATTTTAATAATTTGCATATTGTAATTTGCTGATTGTCCAGCTCTCTTCAGTGTGAACCGCCTAGAAGTGGTCTGATTATGGCGGTATAGAAGAATAAAGTTATTATTAAAGTAGAAGGCAGAGAATTCCACCAATATGTGGCTTCTTATATAAAAATCTAAGACCAAATCAATTTGTAAACATTCTTCCTCATATCTGGATAGTGAAAAGACAAATCAGATTGCTTCGTAATATCACAATTCCTTATTAGTAATTAAATCATACCATATAACCGGGGGCACATCCATGAATCATTAAAAATTGCATGAGCTCCAACTAGCAGCCAGTGCAATTTTAAAAACAATTCCATCTAATTTTGATAATATATATTTCTTTGGTATCCTTGACTCATTCATGCATTAAATTAAAATTGACAAGATTAGAAATAAATTATGAAAAGTCCTTTGCATACTTTTCATGGGCATTTTTGCATCTTCAGAGCAGTGCAAATACAATGGAACCTTGGTTTACGAGCATAATTCATTACAGAAGCATGCTCATAAACCAAATTGCTCTTATATCAAAGTGAGTTTCCCCATAGGAATGAATGGAAACTCGCTTGAATTGTTCCCCCCCCTCAGAGGCCACCAGTGCTGCTTCAACTTATCCCCCCCCCCTCGAGGCCACTGGCGCTGCTCCACCCCCCCCCCCCCCGAGAACCGGCATCGCCTCCCCTGTGATCCGGCATCCCCCCAACTGTGATCTAAAATCCCCCCCGCAATCTGGCATCCCCCGCCAAGCGCCCAAACACCATCCCTTACCCCGATTAGGCACCAGCACCAACGTACAGGACATGCCGGTGCCCGAAGATCCTCCCTCATTTACAGTGAGAACCAGAAGGCCTTGAGCATGCGCAGATGCTCAAGGCCCAGCCCAGCCAAAAGAGAGGATCTTCGGGCACCGGCATGTCCTGTGTGTTGGTGCTGGTGCCAAATCGGGGTAAGGGATGGTGTTTGGGCGCTTGGCAGGGGATGCCAGATCGCGGTGGGGAGTGCGACACCAGCGGGGGGGATGCCGAATCATGGGGGGGGGATGCTGGATCGCTGGGGGGAGGGGGGCGACGACTCGCAAATCGAGTCAATGCTCGGGTTGCGAGGCACGATTTGCGGGAATATTTTGCTCGTCTTGCAAAACACTCGCAAACCGCGTTATTCTCAAACCGAGCTTTGACTGTATATGTATCAGAGTCTGGGCTTCATTCCTACTGTCTGTATTTTCAAAATTCAGTTTAAGCTGTATTTCCCACTGGCAATATACATTGTGTTATTGTTCAAAAATTTATGATAAAAAGTAGCAAAACAAAGTCGGTAGTCAACAATGTATATAAATGTGTAATATAATCCACAGTACTGTACTAAAACGTGGCAGTAGTTATATTTCCAAGTGTAATCTTTCTAACTGAAAAAAACAGATGGGCACCTTTTAATTATCACAAAACAACATTACCACGCAATCTTAACAGACATAACATTATCGTATATTGTAAAATTCAAGTAATTAAAAAAAAACCAAACAAACCTAAAAACAAATCTGAATAAACTCTCTGGTATCATTCCAAAGGGACACTACGACTGTATCAAGTAAACCTTCACTCAGTAAATACACATTGTAAGCCCAGCATTTATAAATCTATTCACATAGTAATATAGAAAATGCCACAGAAAGACTATCCAGCTCTTCCAGTCTGTCCTATTATTCTGTTTGCACTGCTAAATATATAGCACAGCTGCCATGCACTAAGACCCAAATTCTGCAAACGGTATCCCAATTGTAGGCAGCTGTAGGCGTCCTACAGCTGTCTAACCAGCCAATCGGAATGCACGTTTTCTAAAAAAATGCTCACCAGGCAGGCCGCCTACATTGGAGGTGCCTCTGGGAGCCTAGGGAAGCCCATATGGCTGCCTAAGGCTAGCCGTAAGTGTGGTTTGTCCCGGAAGTCGCCTTAGGCGAACCTAGGCAGTCATATGCGTCTCCCTAGTAGAGCGCGAGACGCTTACAATGTAGGCCAGCAAAATGTTGGCCTACATTGTCAGTAGACACGGCAAGGGATCTCCCTGTCAAGATAAGTATAGCGGCTGCCAGTCTCCCCCCCCCCCCGAATGAGGCAGGAGGGATGCCCAACTCCTCCTGCCCGAAAGATCCCCCCAACCTGTCCCGGATAATCGCCGGAAGACACTCCTCCCCTGCCAACACCCCTCACTAACTTTAAAAGTTGGCCAGCCAGGACTTCCTACCGTCCGGCCTGCCTCTGTCGAAATGAGGCAGGGATGCACCGGGAAAGGACCTAGGTCTGATTGGCCCATGTGCCTAAGGCCCTTAGGGGGGGAAGGGGGGGTTGAAACCCTCCTGTGGGTGAACTTGGGGGGGGGGGTCTTCCGGGCAAGAGGAATTGGGCAATCCTCCTGCCTCATTCGTTCAGTAGAGGGGGGGGGGGGTGAAAGACTGGCAGCCGCTATACTTATCGCAGCAGGGAGATTCCTTGCCGCAATGTGTAGCGGCCACGTGTACAATAACCCGGTTTGTAACCAGCAGCTGTAACATTGACGTCGGTTACAGAATCGGGTTTATTTTAGGCCCGATCCTGTATAGGACGCCCGTTGCTTCAGTGCGACCATCTGCTGCTTCTTTGACATATAGTTCTCTCTCATATAAAGAACATAAAAATTACAACTTTTAACCACCACTGTTCTACATTACATAGTAAATGATGGCAGATAAAAAAAACAAAATGCCCTCCCGTCTGCTATGGGCAAATGTGCATGGAAATGTCCATACTTAACCAACCTATTTCCACCTTCTCCATATCTTATGCCTGACCTCCGAACCCCTTTTCTATTACTGCTGTCCATATATATCCCAAACAAGTACAAAATTTATTACAATGATAGCCTCCCCTGCCTCAGTTTATAGGTCACCTCAGACCTTGCCAACATCAATTTTGCTTCTAACTGGATTCAATACTTACAACCATCCAGAAATCTAAAGGAAACACAGATCTTATTTCTCTTGCAGTCCAGTCTCTTCCACTACACATGAAATGTGGAGAATGAGATAGACAGCCTGTACTGTACTTCTACAAAACAGACCTGGCCCATAACACTAAGGCAGGGGTGTCAAACTCAATCACATAAGGGGCCAAAATCTAAAACATAGGCTATGTCTCGGGCCAAATTTTTTATTAAGATACTTAGAGGTCCTTTTATTAAAGGTACAGTACACTAACCGATTTAGTGTGTGCTAAATGCGAACCTTAATAAAAGGACCCCTTAGTCTTAGTAGAAGTATAGGGTTAACCTCTCCAACTCCACGCCATCTCTGTGATGTAAACAAAATAAATAAAAAAAGACTTTTCCTCTCTCTTTTAGGTCCTATTTCACGCTTGCTGTCTAACACCAACTCTGGCAGGATACACATTTCAAATCTGACATATTATAAATCATAAAACAGAAAATAAAATTATTTATTCTACCTTTTGTTGTCTGGTCATTATTCAAATCATGTTGGTTGTCTTCTGATAACTCGCTTGCCAGGGTCTCTTGCCCATTTGTCGTTTTCTTCTTTCTCCGTGTTAACCATCCATCTTCCATCTCTGTCCTCCCCTTTCGTTTCCCTTCCCTCCCCCGGAGGTCTGGCATCTTCCCTTTTTTTCATCTCCATCCCTGCAGCAATGGACCCCACCATCCCCAGATCCACCATCTCTCCTTTTCTCAACTACTCTTTCATCCAGCATCTCTACCTCCTTTTCCACTACCCCAGAGTCCACGATCTTTCCCTTTCTCTTCTCAACTACCCTCCTATCCAGCATCTCTAAACCCCCCCCAGACACCATTCCTTGTGTCCAACTTCTCTCCTTTTCTGTTCTTTCCCTTCCTCCATCCCTTGTCCATCATCTCTCTCCCTCTCCTCTGTTATTTGACCCATTACTTCTTCCCCTCCCCCCCTCAGTCCGGCATATGCACGTCTGTTTGGACCCCTCCTTCCCTCACTCTGTGTACTTCTACACCAGGGCCTGTCGCCTCCTCCTTCCCGCTCTGTATTCTAACCCAGGGACCACCGCTGCCCCCCCCCCAAGGCCTGCATCTTCTTTCTAGAACAGTCTCACCTTCAAACAGCCTGCAAAGGTTCGCTGTAGCAATCCTAAGCAGGCTGCTGTGAACCTCCACAGCACGTTCCTTCTGCCGCAGTTCCGCCCCTCTTCTGACATATGGGATTGTAGTAGAGGGAACGTTACGCAGAGGTCGACGGCAGCCTGCTTAGGATTGCTACAGCACCAACGATCCTCTGCAGGTTGTTTAAAGATGAGACTGGGATGGAGGGAGGGAAGGACAGAGGGCCAAATCTAATTATCCTGTGGGCCAAATTTGGCCTACAGGCCTGAGTTTGACACCCCTGCACTAAGGGGACAATTCTACAACTGGGTACCTCCACCGAGGGGCCCCAAAAACATGTGGTGAGGACCTATTCTATAACGGCATACAGGTGGACATATTCCATTACAGAACACTGGAATAATTGCAAATCAGCACACTAGCAGTAACATCAGCTACAGCTGATGTAACTAAGGGTCTGTAAATTATCAGGAATGAGTGTAACTTATAGTATTCAGTAAGTTATATGAGTAGGTGGGAGCCACACTCATGCTCCACCATTTAAATACCCTCCTTGCATTTACACAGTATGTTCATTAGGTGCACCACTTTTGTGGGTAATTGTATATTTGTATGCACTAAGTGCTAATATATTCTACACATTTTTTTTTTTTTTTTAACTTGAAAATCTTTATTAAAAGTTTTGTATTATACAAGCAAAATAAGGAAATCCAGGCTCAAGCACTCCATAGTATTGAACAAAAGACAACAGGCTCTGAGTTCACAATACAGCAAGAAGAAAACATCATTGTCAACCAGATATCCCCTGCAATGAATCACAAATCCCCCCTCCCCTCCCAAATAAACTGAAATATACAGAGTGGACACCTCCCTGTTGTTCCTTCAGGAAGTTATCCCTACAACAACAATCCCCCCAAACCCCCCAGCCCCAGTAAACTTAAACCAAAGTATCAATCTTGTCCATAATAACAGTCCAAGTTCGGATAGATGAAAAGTAGTGCCCATGACGTTTAGCAATTGAAAGTTCCATGGTACACAATTGATGAAACTGCAAATACCATTCTAACATAACAGGTGCCTCAGATCTTTTCCAGGATTTAGCAATTAAACATTTAGCTGCAGCCAGTCCCCACCTGCGGAGCTTAGTTTGCCAAGTGTGTTCACCCACATTATGTAAGCCTAGTAAACATTCCACTGGCACCAACGGGATCACAACTTGTACCAATTGGGATAAACAGCCAACAACATGTTTCCAGAAGATTTGTAAAGGAAGACAGTCCCACCAAATATGCAAAAAGGTGCCAACTGCCCCCCCACACCTCCAACACATTGCAGAGGAACTCGGAAACATTTTATGTAACCTAGCTGGGGTATAATACCACCTGGTAAACACCTTGTAGGCATTCTCCTGTATAAGAACACAAGAGGATGCCTTACCCACCTCAAGACATAGTTGAGTCCATTCCCTCTCTGTGAAAGAACGCCCCAGGTCCCGTTCCCAAAGCCCTTTGTATTTAGGGTGAAAGACAACTGAGCCCCGAAAGTATTGATAGAGAACTGAAATGGGTTTGGGCAGGTTACGAAGTGTAAGCCACAGATGTTCCAAGGGAGCCCTTGTCTTAATCGAATCCCCAGACCAGCCCTGTGTTTGAATAAAATGTCGGGTTTGGGAGTAAGCTAAAAAATCCCCCTTAGGCAAAGCTGCACTCTTCTGAAAAGCCTCAAAGGACACCAGGATCCCCCTATGAAGGACATCCGAGAACATCCGGAGTCCCTGACGCTCCCAGCGCTGAAAAACCGAACTCTCCCCACCCGCCGGAAAGGATGGTTCGTCCCCCAACGCCCCCAGCAGCGAAGGCACCAGCCCTGTTCCCCATTTCTTCCGCGTCTCCCACCATATCCGCAAAAGGTGTGTCAAAATAGGGTTTCTCAAAGTTCTAAAAACCACCCGTGCAGGTAAAGAGGACCAAATCAGGGTTCGTAAAACCCGGGTTCCCATTAATTGCTGTTCCAATTGTACTACACTCTTTTGTTCCGCTATATCCCAATCCAACAAAATTCGTAATTGTGCAGCCCTATAATACCAGAACAAATTGGGAAGTGCTCGTCCCCCGGACTCACGGGGTAGCCACAGACACTGACGAGAGATCCGAGGCGGTTTCCCCTTCCAGATAAACCGGAAGAACAGAGCATGGAGTTCTTTCAACACCACAGTCGGGAGCGGTATAGGCAGTGTTTGAAAAAGAAATAATAAGCGAGGCAAAATATTCATTTTAATAACCGCTATCCGTCCCCACCAAGACAACCACAGCCCAGACCACCTCTGCAAGTCCACTTTGATTTGTCTAATAATGGGGGTATAATTCAAAGTGTACAGCTGAGACAAATCCCGAGAGATATGGATCCCCAAATATTTCAGCGCCCCAGAAGCCCAACGAAACGGGAATCTCCCCGACAGTCCCCTCTCTTCATCTGCAGTCAAGGTGATCCCCAACAATTCCGACTTATCCAGATTAACCGTAAAGCCGGACACCAAACCAAATTCAGCAAAAATGTCTAACAAGATAGGTAGGGATAGTTCAGGGTCCCGCACATATAACAACACATCGTCAGCAAATAACGCAAGCCGATGTTCCTGAGCCCCGATCCATAAACCCCTCATGTCCGGGTGTTCTCGTATGTGGATAGCTAAGGGTTCAATAGACAGTGCAAACAAAAGCGGAGAGAGAGGGCACCCCTGACGTGTACCCCGTTCAATTGAAAAGAAGTCTGTGTAGTCCCCATTCACCCTAATAGTCGCCCTCGGTGACCGGTAGAATGCCTGCACCCAAGCCAGAAAGAAATCCCCACACCCCGTCCGCTCCATGACTTGCCATAAAAAGTCCCAACCCACCTGATCAAAAGCT
The DNA here is from genome assembly GCF_902459505.1 of Geotrypetes seraphini. Taxonomy (NCBI): domain Eukaryota; kingdom Metazoa; phylum Chordata; class Amphibia; order Gymnophiona; family Dermophiidae; genus Geotrypetes; species Geotrypetes seraphini. Next base: position 98,843,540 of record NC_047090.1, on the reverse strand, counting down.
TTCTCCGCATCAACTGCTAAGAGAGCTACTTTGTCCAAATTGTGCTGCGCCTCCCAAAGAAGATGCAACGTTCTTCGGATATTGTCTCCAACCTGACGTCTCCGAATAAACCCCGATTGATCCATATGAATCAGGCTAGGCAAACACTTCCCCAGCCTGAGGGCCAGAACTTTAGCCAGAATTTTAGCATCGGTGTTCAATAATGAAATGGGCCGGTACGCCCCACAACTAGCAGAATCTCTCCCTGGTTTAAGCAATATTGAGATACCCGCGTCTCCCATCGATGGCGGTAGTGAATTCCCCTCCCTCACCCCATTAAGAACCCGTACCAATAAAGGAGCTAGCTGGACCCGATACTGTTTGTAAAAACTATTAGTGTACCCATCTAAACCCGGGGACTTTCCCAATTTCAGCCTGGTGATAACCCCCAATACCTCCCCCAAGGAAACAGGACTATTGAGATATCCCATATCCGAGTCTCCCAGGTGTGGCAACGTCACTTTATCTAAATATGCCTTGATAGAGTCCAATTGTACCCCTTCCACTTTCCCATATAATTTGGTGTAGTAAGAAAGAAAAACCTTCTTAATGTTCCCATCCGTACACTGCATTTTCCCCTCTATATCCCTAATTCGGGTAATAGCTGTTCTAGCTTGTTTCAATTTAATATATCTAGCAAGTCTCGAGCCCGCTTTATTGCTGTATTCATATATCGTTTGGCGTAATCTTAGTCTATAAAAATCAATCTCTTCCATCTGTAGAAGAGAAAGTTCATGTCGCGCTCTCAGAAGCTGTGCAAACACTTCTGGATCAGGAGAGCACTGGTGTTGCCTCCCCAAAGATATCAAGGTCTCCCGAAGGGATATAGTTCTTCGCTCCCGCTGTCGCTTAAGGCGCGCTCCCCATTTAATAAAGACCCCACGAATCACAGCCTTAAGGGCATCCCACAATATGGAGTCACCCACCTCCCCATTATCATTGTCATGTATATAATTGGCGATAGCCTCTCCCACCTCCCTGTCCACCTCTGTATGCTTTAACAGTGATTCATTTAGCCTCCAAAAGGTCCGATGATGCCCCACATCCCAATAGCCTTCACAGGCTATCCAGACAGGCGCATGGTCAGAGATATGTATAGCTTCAATTTCAGCAGTTCTGATTCCCCCCCATTGATTACGATGAGTCCAGATACTGTCAATCCTAGCATAAGAACCATGGACAGATGAATAATGGGTATACGACCTCTGGGAGGGGTGATGCAAGCGCCAACTGTCGATCAAGCCCAAGGAGGACATCAGGGCAAGAAAAGCCTTGCGGGAAGCTCGGGACGAAGATCGAAGTCCTCCCCGGGAGTGATCCAGCAGCACATCTGGAGTGACATTGAAATCCCCCCCCAAATATACAGACCCCCTAACAAAATTGACTAAATCATCTGCAAGAGAACCATAGAAGGCCGCCTGACCTCCGTTAGGACCATAAATGTTAATTACAGTGATAGTACGGCCCTGTATTGCACCCTGCAGAGCCAGACACCTTCCCCCAGAATCTCTAAACACTTCCTGAACAGTAAAACCCAAGCCCTTTCGAATAAGAATTGCCAGTCCTCCCACCTTTTTAGCAGACTGGCCACTCTGATGCGTCCATACTTGCTCAAAGTAAGAGGACCGCAAGACCCCCACATGTCTGGGCCTCAAGTGGGTTTCCTGCAACATACATATATCCCACTTTAATCTATTCAATTCACGATATACTATACTACGCTTACCCGGACTGTTTAAACCGTTTACATTCCATGATCCAATAGTAAGAAGTTTACTTGTACTCCCTCCCATCCCCCCCCCCCCCCCCCATACCCGAAGCCGACCCCCTCAGTGAAGGTCTAGCCAACCCTTAGAAAGTGAAAAGTACCCCAGGCGACTAGCCCAAGCCGCTTCCCATGTCAACAACACATAACCAAAAAATTGCCGCATAACCAGCCGCAAGTAAAGCTAAAGATAGAGAGAAACATTAGAAAGTGCAGAGTCTCTTTCCAAGATCCAGACCGGAGATGGCACACCACTCAGCACCTCTCCCAGTCTATGCCAATCAACGTGGCCTCGTTAAAGAGTAGTCAAGATGGTAAGTCCTCTTCATCATCAGGTCCCCTGTTTAGCTGCTCGCTTGCCAGAACGCAGGACTGTAGACCAAGCACCAGGGATTCCGGAAGTACTAGCAGTAGCCGGCGTTGATACCGTCTCCGGGATATTCACACAACCCAGCTCTTTCATAGCTATCCAGGCTTCCGTGACCGTAGCCACCTTTCGAGACCTCCCGTTGATAGTAAGCCAGACCCCAAAGGGGAACAGCCACCTGTATTTGTGGCCACCATCTCTCAGCACTTGCGTAACCTCTTTGAACGCCCTGCGCTTCTGTAGTGTAGACCATGCTAGGTCCTGGTAGACACCCACTTCCAACTCTTTCCAACGAAACCGGGGGTGGCGCCGTGCCATCTGCAAAATCTTCTCTTTGAGGGAAAAATCCGCAAAGCAAGCGATGATATCTTTATAGCCAGGACCTCTCACAGGACCCAAGCTCCGATGTGCTCTCTGCAGTTTAATCTCCTCAGGTATCTCAGCTCCATCCACACTTAGAAGGCTCTGGCAAAACTCTCGCACCACAGTCTTGCAATCACGATATGCCTCCCCCTCCGGGATTCCCTTAAATCGCAGGTTACACCGGCGTGACCTATTCTCCAGGTCCTCCACCTGCGCCTGTAGTTCCTGCAGCTCAGATGTTAAATGGTCTGTGGATTCCTTGACCCCAGTAACTGTGGCAGACAAAGCCTCCACGTGCTCTTCAGAGGCTATCACTCTGGCTCCCAACTCCCCCACATCCGCACGGAGCTCCGCCAGGGCAGCCTTTACATCCACTCTCACTCCTACCATTTCATCCTTCAGGTCCTGGAACCACGTTTGGAAAGACTTGTGCACCGTCTCACTGAGCTCCCCCGAGATCGCCAGAGTCCCAGCCTCAATCAGCTCTGCCGGCGCCGACGGCCCCGCGGCCATTTTAAGCGCGTCTCCTGCACTCCCCTGTGTCTCACTCGCTGTTTTCTCTCCTCCATCGCCGAAGTATTTAAATTTATCAAGTTTCTTCCGCGTCGCCATGGCTTCACTCGCGAATCGCGATCTTAATAATCAGCGCGTTTTAGCGCTAGAAGCTGAAAAAGCACTTTTCCTCACCGGCCCCTACGGAGCTCCCGATTCAGGCAGCCATGCGCTGGGATGACGTCACTTCCCCCCCTTATATTCTACACATTTATGCACACAAAAGGGCATGTAAATGTGGGCACCTAGGTTACAGAATTGCCTTTTAAATTTGTTGCACATAGCCGAGTGAGAAAAAGACACAATTAATTATTCCTGCCATTTAAGAATATGCAGTTTAACAGGACAAGGCTGTAACTCATTGAAAATCACAAAGAAAAAAAAATAGTACCTACAGTCTTAGATTTGGTAAATTTGTCTTCACATTTCAGTGCCTCTTCTGGTGAAACTCTTCTCTTAGACAAGTCAATATAGCCTAAGCAAAAAAAGAAACCAGAAAGGTTAGTTCTCATGCATTCCCTCCAAAAAAAGGTTTAGTCTAATCTAATATAGTACCCTATGCCTTATGTTTCCATGCCTCTCCTCCATCAGCTGATTGGTACTTAGATGTGTGTGGACACTGTGCGTTGAAACCAAACTGTCAGCACATTCCCATACTTCACACAGCGGCTATGCTCCATCTCTCTGAAACATGGGGGAAGCCTCTGCTTGCCCTGGATCAGTAGCATGAATGTTGCTATTCTTTGGGTTTTGGCCAGGTACTAGGACCTGAATTGGCCGTCGTGAGAACGGGCTACTGGGCTTGATGGACCACTGGTCTGACCCAGTAAGGCTATTCTTATGTTCTTATGTGAAGATGGAAGCCAGAATGTATTCAAACATGTGCTCAGTGCAGCCATCAACAACTGTATGTTAAAGGGCAATGGCTCTTACAGCTCCACCTGGGCACCCACCATCAGCTCAGAAACACAAGTACACGCAAAGCGTGGAGCATAGAAGAGAGTTACAATTCAACAACAGTGTTCACATTTTGCAAATGGTATTTTTAAGGGTTGTTTAGTCCAGTGTTTCTCAACACATGGTACGTGGGCTGCTTGTTACATAGTAACATAGTAACATAGTAGATGACGGCAGATAAAGACCCGAATGGTCCATCCAGTCTGCCCAACCTGATTCAATTTTAATTTTTTCTTCTTAGCTATTTCTGGGCAAGAATCCAAAGCTTTACCCTGTACTGTGCTTGGGTTCCAACTGCCGAAATCTCTGTTAAGTCTTACTCCAGCCCATCTACACCCTCCCAGCCATTGAAACCCTCCCCAGCCCATCCTCCACCAAACGGCCATATACTGACACAGACTGTGCAAGTCTGCCCAGTACTGGCCTTAGTACTGGCCCAGTACTGGCTTTGTTGGGGGTATGTGGCCTGGCCGCCAGTGGAGATCCCTCCCTGTCTGTCTGCTGCACCACCTCCCACCCCCGAAGCCAGCCCCGATACTTCATTGGAGCTGGATTGGCTCCCTCCTCCCACAGCAGCACTCCATGCAGGGACGCAGGCAGCGACTCATACGCTGCATAGCTGACCTGGAAACTTCTCTCAGACGTCAGAATTGATGTCAGAGGAAAGGCTTGTGGGCCAGCAACGTGCAGCATGTGAATTCGCTGCATGCGCTGTCCTTGCTCGGAGTTGCTGCTTGGGAAGGATGGAGCGAGTCTGGCTCCAACGAAGTAACAGGGTCGGCTTCGGGGTTTGGGGGGCTGCAGCGGGCCGCAGACAGGGAGGGAGGGATCCCCAGCAGCGGCTTCAGCAGGGGGCAGGGCAGGCAGGATTTCCCGGCGGTGCCTGCGGACAGGTCAGCTTCGGGGTTGATGCATGTGGACGGGGGTGGGGCAGGCAGGGATCTTTGGCGGTGCCTATGGCTGAGTCGACTTTGGGGGAGGGGAGAAGAGGGGGGGAGTTTGGGCTGGGCAGGCAGGGAGCCCCAGCGTGCAACTTAATTTTGGGACAAAGCTGAAAGGCAGATAGGGGGTACAAACTCGACACAGAATGAAGCGAAGGGGCATGAACATTGGACACAGAAGAGAGGGAATTGAAAGGGAGAATTGATAGGCATGAGTGTGTGGTTGAGAGATGGTGCACGTGGGGAAAGGAAGAAAGGAAAATTGGGCTCATGGAGGGACAGAGAGAGAGAGAGAGAGAGATGTTGATTGGGGAAGGGAATGGGGTCTGGAGGAGAGAAAGCGTAGAGGAGGCAGAAAAAGAGAAATAATGGATTTTATTTTTAAATTTTTCCAATATTTCTTTCTTTCTGCCTTTTGTACGCTTTCTCTCCTCCGGACCCAATTTCCTTCCCCAACCAACATCTCTCACTCTCTGTCCTTCAATGAGTCCAACTTTTCTTCCTCTCTCCTCCACCCCTATTGGCAATATGTCTCCCCCCACTCTCACTGTCCATCGATCTTGACAAATCCAGGCATCTCTCCCACCCCCTCTACTGCCACATTCAACATTTCTCCCTCTCTCATCCCCCGGATCACGTGCAGCATTTTTCACCACTTCCCACAAATCCCATGCCCATTTCTTCTTCTATCACCCCTCTTCAGCACAATACCACATTTCTCCCTCCATCACTATGTCCAACATTCCTCCCCCTTGCATCCCCTTCATCTGCTCTCTCTACCACCATATCCAACATTTCTTCCTCTCATCCTTCTATTCCTCATGCATGCCTTCATCACTTCTCTCTGCCCAATTTTCATTTCCCCACGTGCACCATCTCTCATTCACACACTCATGCCCATCAATTCTCCCTTTCTATTCCCTCCCTCCTACGTCTCAAGTTAGTGCCCTCATGTTCATGCCCCGTCCCTTCCTTCTGTGTCGAGTTTTTTGAAGTCTGGTCTGTTCCAGTTACCAGAAACCTTAAGCACAGAAGAAATTCAGTAGTTAGGTGGCTACCCTATAATCTGACCACCAGTTTTCACCCATATACACTCAGATGACTGCCAATTTTCAATAGGAGCTTCTATGGCTTTATTATTTATTAAGATGAATTTTTTGTGACTACCATATATACTCGAATATAAACCGTGATTTTGGGGGGGGGTCTTGTTTTATATTCAGGCCAGCGCCCTCCCTCCCCCCCTCCTGGAGTTGTTGCAGGCCTCCACCAGGCTGCCAGGCTCTGCACCCTGTTCTGTCTCCCTGCCCTGTCCATTGTACATCCTCTCTACTGCGTACCTGGAATCCCTGGTGGTCCAGATGTATAGTGGGCTGGAGTGAACTTTCTGCGCTCCTGCCCCACTGTTAAACCGGTCGCTGCCACAAGTTCTGGCTTCAGCCGTACCGAGCAGGAACGCGCTTTGGTGCTGCTGCTCGTTGCTGAGCTGTTTCCTTGAATGGCTACAGCGAGTCCCGCGAGAATTTGCAGGAGCAATTCAGGAAGCTGTTTGGCACTGAATGGCTGCAGCCTCGCGAGAATTCGTGGGAGCCATTCAGGAAGCCCTGCAGCGCCAAAGCGCGCTCCTGCTCAGTACAGCTGAAGTCATAACTCATGGCAGCGACTGGTTTAGCAATGAGGCAGGAGTGCAAAAAGCTTGCTCCAGCCCGCCATACCTCTGGACCACAAGGGATTCCAGATTCTGTTGTGCCCTTTGAAATGGAAGGTGAAGTAGACCAGTGGGAGATCCCAGACCTTGTGGGGACTTAATATCAAAGAGCATGTGACTTAATATCATAGAGCAGATGAGGAGTCTTTGAAAGGACAGTAGTGAAATCCGCTAGTCATAATACCTGGAATCTCTTTCCATGGTCTTGTAGTGGAGTTCCCTTTCCTGCCATACAAATGTCAAGAAGATTATATGAACAAAGTCATCAAATGTCTGCAGAAGGTCTAAATCAGGGGTGCCCACACTTTTTGGACTTGCGAGCTACTTTTTAAATGACCAAGTCAAAATGATCTACCAACAATAAAATTAAAAAAAACCACAAAGCACACTGTATGCATAGAAAATGTTAATCATCATTCCTATTCCAGGGTTTTCAAAGAGGTCAAAGCAGATGACTCTATGCACTATCACCTCAGTAACAACCATACAAAAATAGACAAATATACCCCCCTCTCTTTTTACTAAACCACGATAGCAGTTTTTAGCGCAGGGAGCTGCGCTGAATGCCCAGCGCTGCTCTCGACACTCATAGGCTCCCTGCGCTAAAAACCTCTATTGCGGTTTAGTAAAAGGGGACCTTAGTGTAAAATATAGACAGCAGATATAAATTCAGACACATTTTGATCACTAAATTTAAAATAAAATCATTTTCCCTACCTTGTCTGGTGATTTCATGAGTCTCTGGTTGCACTTTCTTCTTCTGACTGTGCATACAATCTTTCTTCCCTTCTTTTAGCCTGTATGCTTCCTTTCCTCCAGACCTCATTCCTTCCCCCAACTTTTCCTTCCTCTTCCCTGCCCTTTCTTTCTCTCTGACTCCCTTTCATTTTTTTCTGTTTCTCTTCTTTCCTTCTGTCTCCCTGCCTGCCCTTTTTCTTTCTTTCTCCCTGCCCTCCCCCAAGCCACTGCCACTGCCATTACCATCGGGGACCAGGACCCAAACGCCACCAATAACAGGCCCCAAGCTCTCCCTGCTTCGGCCAACCAGCATTCCTCTCCCCGACGTCAATTCTGCCGTCGGGAAGAGAAAGGCTGATCAGCCCAAGATCGTGATCAACCTATTGGGGGAAATGCTGCCGGGTCCTGCCTTCGCGGAAACAGAAAGTAGGCAGGACCCGGCAGGAAGAAAAACAAATGCTTCACTAACCTGTCTCCCGCATTAGCCCGTAGCGAACGCTTGCTTCAGGGCTCTCAACATGTGCGTGCCGGCTTCCCTTCTCCCCCCCCCCCCCCGGACATAACTTCCGGTTTCGGAGGGAAGAGAAGAGAAGCACGTTAGAGCCCGGAGCATAAGTTTGCTACGGGCTGAAATCTCCAAGCCGGTTTTTTTTTATGTTCAGCAGCGGAAGATGACAGCTGGGCGAACCGCCCAGCTAAAAGGCCCTAGGGAGAACACTGGAGAGGAAGGCTGATCGGCCCGTAGATCAGGACGGCAACACGAGTATATCACAGAGCCCGGGATGGGCTCCGCAATCGACTCGCGTTGCCTTCCTGAGCTACTGGTCGATCGCGATCGACGCGTTGGGCACCCCTGGTCTAAATTAACATAGGGACTACTTTTGTAAAAAATTTGTATGAAAGACATCTTAAGAGACTCCTGATGCAGGCCAAGAGCCAAAACATTGGCAGTGTCGGGTCTTTTTAGTAAATAAAGAATCATCTGTCCCAGTCCTATTGGCGTGTACACTCTTTTGTGTGTGTCATGGAAATCAGTTAGCTTAGCAGGGTTTAAAATAGGTTTGTATAATTTACTAAAAGAGAAGTCCATAGGCCATGCTTCGGGAAATACACTGCTTATTCCTAGGATAAGCAACATAAAATCTGTTTTACTACTTGGGATCTAACTAGGTATTTGGGACCTGGGTTAGCCACTGTTAGAAACAGGATATTGGGCTTGATGGACCTTCGGTCTGTCCCAATATGGCAATTTTTATGATATTAAATTACATACCATCTATGACTCTTTCAGTAACCCTTCCATTGATAGCTCTTTACTTAAGACAAACTTAAGCCTAACAACCTTTTAGACTTTAGCAAGAGCAGAGAGCTACTTTTTAATTCTTCATTTGTATCCAGAATTACAATCACATTCCACCCACTCTAAAACACTATTGTATTCTTACATTTTCTGAATATAATCTAGAATAGTCCAATGTTCCTTGAAATCCTTCAGGTACTGCTACTGTACCAGTTTTATCATTGGCTAATATCATATCCCAGTCTCTACATTTGTGGTCATTAAAACTTTTCTTGGTCTCTGGTCTTTTGAATTTAGGTGACAATTTTCAAATTAAAATTTGTATGCAAATTGTTATTCATCACCTTAACTGTAGAATTTTGAGATATCTGTACTTATATTTAACACAGTTCTATGACACCTGAGTACTAGAATGTGAGACAAGTACCAAGTTACATTATGATGTCAATTCTCTAAATGGTGCCCAAATTTGGCACCGATAAAAATTAGCACCAAGCACTATTCTACAAAGGGTGCACAGTTGGGTGCTGTTTATACTCACAGAATAATAATAATAATAATAACAACTTTATTCTTCTATACCGCCATAGTCGTGAGACTTCTAGGCGGTTCACACCGAAGAGAGCTGGACAATCAGCGAGTTACAATGTGTTGAAGTCCAGGAAACAGTATATAGAAACTTACAAAAAACATATAGAATCTTACAAAAGGTCCGGGATACAGCGTATAGAATCTTACAAGAGCATATAGAGTCTTACAAAAAGGCAGAGAGATACCACATATGGTGCTGGAATCTCTACCCAGTTCTGGGAATGAGGATTTATACCAACTAAAACCTGATGTACAATTTCGTACCTAAATTATGCATGGATCCCCCTGAATTCTATAACACTGGAAACAAAATCAAGGAATGCCCCTGATCTGCCTATTGCTGTACCTTTTCAGATTCACATGTAAAATTTATGCGTGGATCTCGGTGTCTAAAATGTGCACAAACTTCAATGAATGCCTATTAGCACACAATTATCAAGTCATCAGCACATGCCATTGTTTTGCTTGTTTAACATGACTGCTCATAATATGTTTACTGCAATTTCAAATTCTTCTTGTTTACCTTTGTCTTTGTCAACTCTTATGACCACCACACACTCATTCCTTCCAATACGAATCAATTTGTTGATGGAACGGATACGTCTCCTGGAGAGCTCGCTGAGTAGGATCATACCTTCGATGTTGTTGTACTCTAGAAGGCTGACATAAGCGCCCATTTCTGCAATGGAGCGCACGTTCACCATCACTACATCATCTACCTCTGGAAATTTGTGCTGGTAAAATCTACAGCTGAGTCCAGGCATGCTAAAATGAGAAAGAAAATATTCCACCCTAAACATCTGCAGTAATACTTCAGAATTATCTTAACAATAAAGTCCTTTTCAACAAAAGCTTCCTCCATTTTGCACCTAACTGTACATGGCAAACAGAAACTATACCTAGCAAGTTGTTATTAAAATCATTTACACATTTTTGGGAGCAACAATAGCAGCAAGGAGTTACTAATTGATCTGCAAAGCATGGTATCAAATTGACATATTTTGAATGTATAGCACTTTCAACAATAATCAATATGGACCAATATCATTAAGGACATAATAATTAATGATATTTCAAGGGGCCTAAATATGGTAGCAGCCTTTAGTTACTATATTCAATATTAGAAAACATAAGTTGAGACATGCAGTTAAGATACAAGATGTCCTTACACTGCACACTTAATAATCCAGTTTGTCTATGCACAGATCAATCACTAGCAATAAAAATGGAGATTAACTAAAACCTACTTCAGAGATCATTTCAATATTTCAACAAAATACGATTCTTGCAGAAAACAGGGCTACTTTAGATCAAAGTAGGATTTTACTCTCTCTCTTCCCTCCAGTCCCCCCCTCTCACTCCATGTGGCCAGCACCCTCTCCCTCTAGTCCACCCCCATCCCACAGTGTGGCATCTGTCTCCTTCCCTTCACACCTCTATGCCCCAGCATCTTTCTCTTCCCTTTCCATCTCTCCTTCCTTCCCCATGGTCTGGTATCACTTTCTCCTCTCCCTTCTCCCCCCCCCTTTAAATTGGACAGCTTTCTTCCTTACCCCTCCCTCCCAATCAGATGCAGCTTTTCTCTACCACCCCCCCCCCAAATGGGTCTCTCTCATTGTTGGCAACCTTCACAACTCAATGCTATGCTGGTGTCAGGCCTTCCTCTCTGCTGGTCCTGCCTACTTTCTTTTTTCCGCGAAGGAAGGCCCAAACCCGGGCAGAGTGGAAGGACCAAACCTGGGTAAAGGCTGTTGTCATTGGATGGAAAAGAAGTTTGGACACCGACCCCGGGAGCACCCCTTATGGTCTGCAAGCAGGGCAAACTGTCCCCTCCCCCACAGTGCCTGAATTGTTGAGTCCGATTTTTTTTTTTTTTTTAACAAATTGACTCGAATTAATTCAGCCAAACTAAATCGGTGAATCGATTCAAATTGTGAGTCGCACAGCACTAGTAGCAACATTCCATGCTACCGTGCTGTTACCACATACTCTGGTAACGTGTTCCTGAGCTTAACTATTCTCTGAATGAAACAAAACTTCCTCCTATTGGTTTTAAAGTATTTCCCTTTAACTTCCCCCCTAGTCTTTGTCATTTTTGCTGAAGTAAAAGAAAAATAAACAAATCAAAAAATCAAATTCTCTTGTACCCCATTCTACACCACTCAGGATTTTATAACTTTAATCATATCTTCCCTCAGCTATCCCTTTTCCAAGCTGAAGAGCCCTAACCTCTTTAGCCTGTTCTCATATGAGAAGAGTTCCATCCCCTTTAGCAACTTGGTCACTCTTCTTTGAATCTTTTCTAATTCAACTATATCTTTTTTGAAATAAAGTGACCAGAACTGACTTCGGTACTCAAATGCAGTTCTGGTCACCGTATCTCAAAAAAGATATAGCGGAATTAGAAAAGATACAGAGAAGGGCAACGAAAATGATAAAAGGTTTGGGATGACTTCTCTATGAGGAAAGACTAAAGTAGCTAGTGCTCTTCAGCTTGGAGAAGGGAAGGCTCAGGAGTGATATGACAGATGTCTATAAAATACTGAGAGGAGTAGAAAGGGTAGATGTGAATCACTTGTTCACTCTTTCCAAAAATACTAGGACTAGGAGGCATGCGACGAAGCTACTAAGTAGTAGATTTAAAACAAACCAAAGAAAATGGCTATGGGACCAACTACCCACCTAGAATAGGTCACTAGACTCACTAATGACCTTCAGTAGAGCAGTAAATAGCTTCCTCTTCCGTCAATCGGGCCATCAATAACTAGCTTCCTCAATATACTTCTCCAAGTACTCTTTGCTGTGACCAGTCTGCTCTAAAATAAGATCTTTGATTGTCTACAGTGTAACCATTTGTTGTCATGACTAATCTGTTTTCAAAACCATTGTGAATGTCAATTTGTAACCTGTTCTGAGCTTCTGGGAGAACGGGATAAAAATTGAAATAAAAAAAAATATATATATTTCTTCACACAACGTGTAATTAAACTCTGGAATTCACTGCTAGAGAATGTGATTAGCTTAGTAGGGTTTAAAAAAGGCTTGGATAATTCCCTAAAATAGAAGTCCGTAGTCCATTATTGAGATGGCTTGGGGAAATTCACTGCTTATTCCTAGGATGAGCAGCACCATAAAATCTGTTTTACTACTTGGGATCTACCTAGGTACTTGGGACCTGGGTTGGCCACTGTTGGAAACAGGATACTGGACTTGATGGACCTTCGGTCTGTCCCAGTATGGCAATTCTTAAGTTCTTACCTACCCCTGTATTGTGCCAGGGAACAGGAAAATACTTATTGTACTTGAACGTTACTCACCTTGACCTACTACTGAAAAAAATTGTGTAGAATTAATCCAAATAAATATTTGTTTCAATTAAAAAATCATTTTTATACACCTATAAATGCAACATAAAGTTCAACAACCCCCAAGAAAACTTGACTCACAAGACCCTACCACCAACCAATTCAACAAAAAGTAAAGGAGAGGGGGCTTGATATTCTAACTTTCTGTGGTTCCAATTAAGTGTTTTACATATTATATACAGGTACTTATTTTGTACCTGGGGCAATGGAGGATTAAGTGATTTTCCCCGAGTTACAAAGAGTTGCAGTGGGAATTAAACTCAGTTCCCCTGGTTCTTAGGCCTTTGAAATGAAAAGTGTCAAGAAAAGTATGGAATAACTTGTAAGTTTCATGGCTCCACATCATTCTCTTCTTGGCTGGGCTGAGAACTTTTCAGCGGACCCTCATACGCTCACAATCCCTGCTGTAGATCTGTTTTTCATCTTTTCCCACTGGTTTCTTACATGACAAGCAAAGTCTGAAGAATTGGTCTTGCTAAAAAAAACAAAACCTGAGGAAGCAGAGTTTGAATCACAAAGGGTGGACCTCTGGAAGAAGTTAGCATCTAAATAATAAAAATTCAATAAAAATTTTTTGATTATATTGTTGAATTAGAACCAAGTGAGACTGAACAGTGTTCCTAAAGCAGGTTTTTTATGTTGATGGCTGAAGAAGAAAAACACTGCTTGTAAAAAATTGTGCAGCTTTAACCTCCTGAATTCTATTCAGTTCACTTTATAAAAGTGGCTAATTATACAGAATATGCTAATGGAGATTATAAGATATAATACATTTTATAAAATACTTCTGAGAAAATTAAAAAGCCAGGTAATGAGAAGCAACATTCTGTTGTGGATTAGGAACTTTCTGAAAAGAAAAACAGGGAGAAGGATTAAATAGTCAATTCTCTCAATGGAAGGTGGATTGTAGAGTGCCATAGGAATCTGAACTAGAGAAGACACTTAACATATTTATAAATAAACTGAAATTGGGAATGAGTGAGGTGATCAAATTTGCAGATACCCCAAAGTATTCAAAGCTGTTAAATCACATGCAGATTGTGTGAACTTGCAAAAAGGACCTTAAAAGATTGTTGAGGAAGATATGACAGGGGGTCTTCAAAGTCCTGAATGGAGTGGAACAGGTAAATACAAATTGAAACGTACTTCTCCAAAACTCAGTCCATTTTTTGTCCGTGTTGAACTATGTGATTAATTTTGTTCATCAAGGCAAGATTCATACAGTACCTTCCTTATTCCTGTGCCAAAAACTCACTAACTCCATGAGATTTAGCATAAAGCTACAGTAGATGAATCTTACCTTGGATTGCTTACTCTTTTTAAAAAGTTACAAAGACTAGGTGACACATACCATGAAGTTATAAAAGTAGTACATTTAGAACAAATAGAACTCCTTGCCAGTTAACATCACTGGTTTAAAATAAAAGTATGAATACATTATTGGCGGTAATTAAACTTATCCCCTCCACCCCCCCAAAACCTACTACCTAAACCTAGAAGTCAATAGTACTTTTTATGATTCTGCCATGTACCTGTGACCTGGATTAGCCACCGCTGGAAAAAGAATATGGACCTCTGCTCTGACCCAATATAGCAATTATATATTTAGGGATTGCAAAATTAAATCGTCATAGTCCAGCTTCACCCGGCCTCTCTTCCTCCCTCGTCCCGCCATAGCCGAGGCCTCTCCCTCTCCGCTTGCACCGGGCTACAGCCAGGCCTCACCATAAGGCTCAGGACAGAGTGGCGAGTCGAGGGAATACAACCACCACCCTGCCTCTCTCACCTTTGTCCGTTCCTACAGGCTGCCTCACGCCCTTTCCACCACCAAAAGCACTTTTGCTGTCGCCGGTATCACTCTCCCACGCTCCGGGAAGTTTCATCAGCGTGCGCTCCTACTCCCCTCACTGCGCAGGTGCCGTGAACTCGGGCCAGCCACAGGAAGATCCTACTGCTGTCTGTACAGCGGAAGAAGCCTCCCGGAAGTGGAAGCAAGCGCTTGTCAGCTGACACGTCGCTGTGGCGACCGGCGGTGTCACGTGATCGTGCAGAGGCGTTGCAGGCGACCGGAGAGTCCTAGGCGCCCAGAGCGACCTTACTTGAACGCTGTGCCCTGAGCCTGCGGCGTGTAGAGGTCTAAATTAAACGCGGCTCGAGCTACTGACAGTCAGATCACGGAGCCCCCAAATAAGCAAACATGTCGGGCAAGGACAGGATCGAGATCTTCCCCTCCCGAATGTGAGTAGGAGACGGACCCCCCCCCCAGTAAAATGGGGGGAAGTCCTGTGAAAGGAAGTGTTAACCTTTGTTACTGCTCTCCATAGCGAAAGGGATGGGAGATTCTGGTGTGTTTGGCTCTCTCCCGCTCCTAGAAGAAGAGAAGAATGAAGATTTAGGGGCATTTCGCGTTCACTTATTGTCAGAATTTTTGTTGAACGTGTAACACGTAAATGTCATCTTTCTGTTTCCCATATTGTTTTTTGAACATTTTTTGCCCCACGTATATGAGTTATATTTCGAAGAACTGTAATTTCATTTCGCATGCTGTAATTGGTTAAATTAGTTAAATTCTGTTGGGCTGTTTTGTGCCTTTTTTTTTCTTTTCAACATTTGCGTTCTTTGTAATAACTTCAAATTGAAAGTACGCCAAAGAAAACTGATTGTTCATTTTGTTGATATATTTCTGTATAGAGACGTTTAAACATCTCCGTGGCGTTAATGTGAGTCTTTTTCAAATGAAGAAGAGGGCATAGGATGCAGTTAAGAGGTGATAGGCTCAAGAGTAATGTAAAAAAAAAAAAACACAAAACCAAAAACACCCCAAACCTTTACCAAAAGGGTGGTAAATGCATGGGATAGACTTGGTGAAGATGGTGGAGACGAAGACTGTATCTTAATTCAAGATAGCGTGTGGGATCTCTTAGGAAGAGGAGGAGATTGTGGATGCTGTGAAGGGACAGACTGGATGGACCATTCTGCTTTTATCTGCCGTCATGTTTTTATGAAGGATCACCAAGTTCAGCAAAGCCCCATTAATCACAAAATTAGTTGTTGCTCAATATCAGTTTTCTGACTGAGGCCTAAGAAGTTGACTTGCTCAAGGTCAGTTGTATGTCAGCAGCAGAGTCGATGCTCAGACCTCTTTTTGGCTTAGTGTTAAGTTGTTCTTACTCCTCCTGCCAGCTTAGTTGAAATTATATGGAAAAGAAGAGTAGTTCATGATATTCATGTGATAGTTTCCCTGTATAAAGCATAAGATCCAAGGAATAAACCAAGTACAAAACAATAAAAATATGATGCCCACATCAGCACTAATGAAAGCATATTGCCTTCAAGCTAACCCCATCACAGTTTTAGTTTCTTATGTAATAGATTCTACTCGTATAATAATTTTTTAACTAAAACTTCTCTTAATGTTGTATTTCTAAATATGGAAATCTATAATCTGATTCCATATTGCGGCATTTGAAGCAGGTATCCCCCCTTGCTACTGAAAGAGTTTTCGGAATTTTCTTGGTTGTTTCATAAGATGTCTAGGCTCAACTGCCTCTGGTAAAAGTCATAATTTTTACAAAAGGTGATAGAGGTCATGTCTATGGGCTTCAACAGTGGCTGTGCTATTTAGAAGCAGTGTGACTTTTTGGTTAATGTAGCTGTAATATGCTTGAGTAAATGTTTTCTGCTAGTTATCTAAGGAAATCTGGTGCTCTTTTGAAAGTCTGCTTCTTATTTCCAATGTGTCTGGCAAGAGATATTTTCTCATGGTCGGCTGGTATTGACAAAGAAAGGAATAAAGCTGTCATTGACTGAGTTAGTATAGTATTTAAGAGTCATATTGTTGACTAGATTACTACAGTAAAAGGAAGTTATATTTATGCCTGTTTAGCAAACTGGAAAATGTCTGCTAAAGCTCTATTATATTTTCCATATCTATGAAAGTGTGGGAAGAATGCCATATGAAACTAAAAAGTAATGCCCAAGGATTCAGTCAAACACCCTTAAAGTGTTCCAAACATTTTTGGACATTTTGGAGACTATCAACTAATGCATACTAATATTTTTCACCTAACAGTTACAGGGAAATACTCTTAAAACCAATAGGAGGAATTTTTTTTTCACTCAGAGAATAGTTAAGCTCTGTAAAGCATTGCCAGAGGATGTGGTAAGAGCAGATAGCGTAGCTGGTTTTAAGAAAGGTTTGGACAAGTTCTTGGAGGAAAAGTCCATAGTCTGTTATTGAGAAAGACGTGGGGGAAGCCACTGCTTGCCCTGTATTGGTAGCATGGAATATTGCTACACCTTGGGTTTTGGCCAGGTATTAGTGACCTGGATTGGCCACCGTGAGAACAGGTTACTGGGCTTGATGGACCATTGGTCTGACCCATTAAGGCTATTCTTATGTTCTTAACATGTATTAACAGCTGTCAGTTGTTGAAGATGATTGTAGCATTTTGGGGAAAGCAGCCATGCTGCTAACACAGAAAAATGATTCATATCCCATTTTAACAACTGATACTATAGAATGCATTTAGATACACCTCCAAAAGTATATTAGCATTTAATGTGCAAGTACAACCTCAGCATTAACTGCAAGGAGTTATACCCATCCCTATGTCTCATAATAGGAGTTTATGCATTAGAAAGGAAGTTTTATAACAGGGTGCCTGGTAGGAGCCTTTTCTATAAAGGAACATTGGCACCTACTTTCCTTTATAGAATACAAGTCTAACTGGGTATATGTGTGCCTACAATTTAGTAAAATCTAAATAGCACCAAAAGCTTCCACAAAGGAAATGAAGCAGCAAAACAACCAAAAAGATTGTGGAACAGATCGGATGTATCAGTTTGTAGTTTAATAAGCGTCCAAATAAAACCAATAACCTTAAAAACAATCCATAAAAGGTGCATACATTCACAAGTGACCCACAGGATAGAAACCAAATAATATATAAAATAAAAATGACCCAACACGGGCTGTGTTTCAGCAAAATAAAAATGCCTTCCTCAGGGTCCTTGGCTGTCTTAAATATTAAAACATAAAAGTCACAAAGAGTCCAAGTAGTTAAGAGGCTACAGATAAGCAGCACAGCTAACAAGATTCCAATGTAGCCCACTTTTGCCCAGCATCTTCTTTTTTTCACTCTGTGCAACTGATTCCCAGATATATGGCAGCGTCATACCTTTTTGCTGTTTTTTAAATCTGTGCTGCTGATGGCTCTACTAGTCCTGCCCCTTATGATACCACTTCTGTTTCTGAAAGGCAGAGCCAGCAGTAGCATGAACCTTTTTGTCACTTTTTATCTCCAGGAAGTAAGGTTGCACCGCTGGCCTGAGGGTTAGGGGGAAAAAGACACTGTTGGATTGTGGGAAGGCATCCACAAAGCTTTATTCAGGGTCCCTTGGGTAGTTAATGTGGCCTTATCCACAATGAATATGCATAAAATAAATTTGCATATTGAAAAACTCAGTATAGCTATTGTGGATAGTCTGAAACCCAGCTGTCTGCGGGGGCCCCAGGACAGATTTGTAAGCCCTGTCTTCAAGGAAGCATGAAGTGGTATATTTTTACGTTAATAAATCAAATTAATAATTGAAATGCTTCCTCTCTTATTGGACTGTTGTCTTACTTTTGGAAGACTAAAGTGGAACTTTCCCAGAGATGTAATTTTGAGAGAGAAATGAAATCCTTGGAGAACTGTTTACCCTGCTATGAGAATCTATTGACTACCAGTGCTTTTTTCTCGTGTCTTTTGAAGTATTTGCAGCAGTATTTTTTGTAGATTTGTGTAGTATTGTTACCTTGTAAAAATGGCATTCGTCGTCAGCCTGAGTTCCTGCTAGACTAAGGCATGAAGAGAAGAAATATTACTTCCCTGTTCTTGATGCAAAACTCTTTGTGTTTTGTACACACAGATTTGGTCAGGGCCAGAGTAAGCTAAGACACCAACAGCTTTGGATGGCCTTCGAGAGGCAGAAGCCAGTCAGCACTGGTCTGTGAAATGTCTAACTTCCTTGCTTATCTCTGAGCCCTGTTCAATGGCATAGGCCAAATCTTATGTCTCAATTCACCTGCTCCCTCTCCTGGAGAAAGGCATTAGAGTGATCTTAACAAAAAAAGGACTTAGATTAGGAAAATGTATGATTTGTTTTTTCTATAGGAACATGATGAATTTTACTTTATTTTAAACCACATTGTTCAGTTTACAAGGGCATCTAAATATTAACATGTCTTGCTGAACTGGAGTTTATCTCTGTTATTCATATCTGTATGTTGTACCAGACAGATTACAGAATGAATATCAAAACATGCTGTACAACAGGGGTGCCCAATAGGTCGATCGCGATCGACTGGTATATCGCCAAGGCAAAGTGAGTCGATCGCGGAGCCCATCCCGGGCTTTGTAATAGATTCACTTTGTCTTGGCGATCTACCGAGCCGATCAGCCTTCCTCTCCCCGAAGTCAATTCTGCTGTCGAAGAGGAAGTTCTGGCCAGCCAATCACTGCCTGGCTGGGCCGGAACTTCCTCTCCGACGGCAGAATTGACGTCGGGGAGAGGAATACTGGTTGGCCCAACGCAGGGAAGCAGGGAGAGCTTGGGGCGGTGGCGGCGGCTTTGGGGCCTGTTCCCCGATGGCAGTGGCAGTGGCTTGGGGGAGGGCAGGGAGAAAGAAAGAAAGAGGGCAGGCAGGGAGACAGAAGGAAAGAAGGGAAACAGAAAAAAAGAAAGGGGCATGAAGAGAGAAAAAAAGAAAGGGAGGCAGGGAGAGAGGAAGAAAAATTTGGGGGAGGGAATGAGGTCTGGAGGAGAGGAAGCATACAGGCTGAAAGAAGGGAAAGATTGGATGCACAGTCAGAAGAAGAAAGTGCAACCAGAAACTTATGAAATCACCAGACAACAAAGGTAAGAAAAATGATTTTATTTTAAATTTAGTGATCAAAATGTGTCTGAATTTATATTTGCTGTGTATATTTTACACTATGGTCCCCTTTTACTAAACCGCAATAGCGGTTTTTAGCGCAGGGAGTCTATGAGCTTCGAGAGCAGCTCTGAGCATTCAGCGCAGCTCCCTGCGTTAAAAACTGCTATCGTGGTTTAGTAAAAAGGGAGGGGGGGTATTTTTCTATTTTTGTATGGTTGTTACTGAGGTGACAGTGCATAGAGTCATCTGCTTTGACCTCTTTGAAAAAATCCTGGAATAGGAATGATAATTAACATTTTCTATGCGTACAGTGTGCTTTGTGGTTTTTTAAAAAATTTTATTGTTGGTAGATCATTTTGACTTGGTCATTTTAAAAGTAGCTCGCAAACCCAAAAAGTGTGGGCACCCCTTCTGTACAATATTCATAAAATAAAATATGCATTCTTAGTTTTCTTGGACACTTCCCCTCTGGCTTTTTGGCTTATGTCAGAATTACTACAGCAGCAGTGCTTGATTCAGTTCTCTCTCTTTGCTTCTCCCTTGCTTCCCTTCTCAATGAATGTTTTGATGATGTTAACAAGTGATATACCTCCATTTCTGTAAATGTACAGTGTCAGCATCTATGAGGCAAACTTGGTTCTTTTTGTTGCATAGAGTTTTTTGGACCCCAGTTCGTTTGCAAAAGTTAGATAGATCCAAGTCTAATAAATGCTGGCATTGTAATCTGGAAGTAGGGACTTTGGATCATTTACTTTTTTACTGTCCCTATATTAAATTATTTTGGAATTCAATTTGGTCGCAGGTCAACCGTTTACTTGAAAATCATGTTGCTTTGTCTTATGATACTATTCTGTTCAGCATGGCTATGAGGAAAAAAAGTCAAATTTCATCTTATAATAACAAACTTCTATTAATAATGACAGGGGTGGCAATTCAGCACATTACAGCTAATTGGAAAAATTATACAAATCTTAATTATTCTTTTTGGTGGAATTCACTTTGTCACATTTTTAAAATGGAAAGAGCAATTGTTGTACAGAAAGGTAATTATAACAACTTTATAAAGATCTGGGGTCATTAGAGAATTATTGTAATGAATGAACATCGTTTTCCTTTCTGATGGATACATGTATTTTATTGGGGGGAGGGGGGAAATTGGATGGTTAATATTTTTATTTAATGATTGGATATCTGTTGTATTATGAAAAGTTCATTGAAGAATTGTTGGGTGGGGGGAAAGGGTTATAATTTCTACTTTAATGGATTATATGTATAAGAATGTCAAGTGCTGTATATTTTATTAGTAATGTAAGTAATCACTTGTTTGCCAGTTTTAAAATGAATAAAGAATTTAAAAAAAAATGTAAATGAGAACCTATCACTGCATTTAACTCTGTGACATGCTCCTGACCCACCCATGTCTCTCCCACATCCACATCCTCCTAGAAATTGCACGTGTGCAGCTTCTAAAATAGCAACTAAGGGCAATTGCACACGCACATGTTAATTGGTGCCAATCAGCACCAATTCAAGCCAATATTTGGATGTTAATTCCAATTAATAGCTAGTTATTAAATTAAAGTTGTGGACACAGCTGCCCCTATTTTTTTAAGTTGGGTATGCAAATTTGCATCCTAGGCATAAATTTGGGCATGTAAGAAGAACACTTGTTCTTGCCTTTGTGTATGTAACATTCATAACATAACATAAAATACCATTTATATACCACAGTATCTTACAGTTTTATGCAGTTTAACAAATAAAGAAAACTGAACATCTACAGTGAAATACAAAAATCAGTCTTCCAAAAACTTCACCTACAGATAGACTTTCAGCAATTTCCAAAATGTAGGTAAGAAGTGGGACTGGATAACAATCAAAAAAAGTCAGTGTCCCAGCTAGCAGCCTGAACCCTTGCCATTGGAAAAACAAACAGTGCTGGGGTGCTCAACAAATGTCTGGGACAAGCAAATGTAAAATGGTCCACCAACTAACTTGGGGCCAAGCCATGTAAAACTTTATCGCATAAACATCCAAATTTAAAAATTCACACACATACACACAAGGTGTGAGCTTACATTATAGAATACTGCTGAGCTCGCAAGTCGCATAACACATACATGCAAGGGGAAATATACAGGGGGAGGTGCATGTGCAGGGCATTGGCGTGTCAAACATCTAGATAAGTTATAGAATACTGTCATTTACACACTAAAGTGCTAAATTTAGATGCATGCAATTACATTTGCTATTGACATGGCATAAATTGGCACACCAACTTATGCTAGTAATCTGTTAGGGAGTTTGGGCGCCCAGATGCAGATACAGTGGTACCTTGGTTTATGAGCATAATTCGTTCCAGAAGCATGCTCGTAATTCAAAGTACTCGTATATCAAAGCACATGTCCCCATAGGCCACAATGTAAACTGAAACAATTTGTTCCACAACCAAGGTTTACTATGGTGGCCCAGGGGTGGGTACCTGCCTGTGGGTGCTGCAGCCCTTGTAGCGTGGTGGCTTTCTTTCCCCGGGGTCCGTGTGCGGCTCTCCTCCTTCTTCGGCCGATGCCTTTTCCATTCACCAGCGCCTCCCGGCTTCTGATTCAAGCCGGCCGCCATCCTTCTGATGCATGTGCAGGACCTCTGAACTCCCCCGTCAAGCCGGCGCCACTCCAACAACATGTGCACCATGTACAAGCACGCAGGACGTCCTGCGTGCTTGTACGTGGTGTGCATGTTGTTGGAGCGGCGCCGGCTTGAAGGGGGAGTTCAGAGATCATGCGCATGCGTCTGGAGGATGGCCATTTTGAATCGGAAGCCGGGAGGTGCTGGTGAACGGCAGAGACATCGGCCGAAGAGGGAGGAGATCCGCATGGGGTCCCTGGGGAAAGGAAGCCACCACGTTACAAGGGCTGCAGCACCCACAGGCAGGTACCCACCCCTGGGCCACCATAGTGAGAGCTCGTGTAGCGAATCAACACTTGTTTTGCGAGACAAAAGTTTGCTGAGTGTTTTGCTCGTCTTGCAAAACACTCGCAAACCGGGTTACTCACAAACCGAGGTTCCACTGTATATAATTTGTTCTCAATGCACTGCATTTTGGTGTCTAAATTTTGGCATCCTTAAATGTGTTTGGAGAATAAATGAATTACATATGGTGAGCCTTGGATTGCCAGACAATAAAAAGCAAACATAGGAGACCTTCTCACTCTGTCTTTTATCAAGTAAAGTGTTGTCAGTATTAGATATTGATAAAAGAGAGAATTATTCTTATCGTTAAACAGGGCACAGACCATCATGAAGGCTCGGCTGAAGGGTGCGCAAACTGGTCGCAATCTCCTGAAGAAAAAATCTGATGCCCTAACCCTTCGTTTTAGGCAAATCCTGAAAAAAATTATTGAGGTAAGATAAATCACAGGGTATTCTCCTGAGCTCAGATTGCAGAGCTCTCTTATTTCCCAGAGCTGGCCTTATACTGAGGAGAAGAGGATATCTTAGCTCTATGAATGGTTTCGCTTAAAACAAGTCAGACTCTAAATGAGCATTTTACTGATTTTAATCCTCCCCCTCCTACATATAGTTTATATAGCATCCATGGACTTTTCAGGTACAAATAAGTGTTTTAAACATATATTTGTGTATTTTTTGCAGTTTTTTGGTCAAAGAATGAGTAATAAGCTGTTCTTTTTTTACCCAGTGCTTTGGGTTTCTAGCTAAATGGGGAAACAGGGCTGGGATCTGGCAGTTTTTACCCAGTACTTTGGGCTTCTAGCTAAATGGGGAAACAGGGCTGGGATCTGGCAGCTACTTGGGGATTTTTTTTCTATTAATTAGTCCAGGCATTGCAGGGATGTTTCTGGGGGCCATGTGCTAGACCTCCTCCTGAGACCATGTAATTACGGACTCTAAACATGGTCATCATGACAGATTCCCTTCCCCATCATCTTGGCAGCCCCCGCTTTATCTGACCCTGGAGTGGAAAGCCTGGGCTAGGAATCAAATCCAGGTCCCTCTGTTTGGAGTCAGATTGGTCACTCCATTTCTATTTATTTAGGTCTGGCAATTATTGGTTATTTGTTCTTCCAGGTCAAGGAGAGAACCAGGGCTGAATGTAGTACATGAATTGCAAGTAGCCAGGAATGTATCTCTTATGTTGTATCTTTCTCCCTACCCCCAATGTCCTTTGATTATTGAAGCTACAGTCCTCAACCAGTGGTTATGCATCAGGATTCCTTCCAGATTCTTGTAATCATGAGCCTTGAATCTGGCTACCTTGAATCTGGGAAAATCACTTCTTTTCAAAATCTATGATGACCTCTGGAATGACCTTACTATCCCGCTGCGGAACCTGAGCTCCCTCCATTTATTCCGCAAGCAACTAAAAACCTGGCTCTTCTCTAACATGTAATTTCTTTTCCCTTACTTTTCCACTCGATTTATAAACTTATGTAAACCTTTTCCTACCCTTTCTCATTTTTAAGTTCTTGTAAACCACACCGAGCTCTACTTCCGTGGAGATGATGCGGTATAAGGTTTAGTTTAGTTTAGTTTAGCTACTAGGTATTTACCCTTAAGCAATGACCATGTTTACTTCCCCACTTGGAGCTGTGAATTCTGCTACTTCAGCCACTTCAGGAATCAAGCTGGATGCCATTTATATAGTAATGCACACTTGCCACCTGACCCGCCAGGATGGCCTTACATCATTTTTTTTCCCTATTGTTTTTATCTCTGTTCTTCCATTTTTTTAAAATGACCTTCCTGTTCCCTGTCCCTTGCTGACTCCTGAAGACTGTAGGGGATGTGTCTCCTTCCTTTGAGAATGAATCCCAGACAAATGGTGATGGAACCCACAAGGGAAAAAGCGATATTGGATCTGGTCCTCACAAATGGAGAGAGTATCTCTAATGTTCGAGTGAGTGCTCACCTGGGAAGTAGCGATCATCAAACGGTTTGGTTTGATATAACGGCTAAAGTGGAGAGCAGCCGCACAATACTTAAAAGTCCTAGATTTCAAACATACAGACTTTAAAGAAATGGGAGAGTACCTGAAGAAAGAGATGTTAGGATGGGAGGACATAAGAGAAGTGGAAAGACAGTGGTCTAAGCTGAAAGGAGCGATAAAAATGGCTATGGACCTTTATGTGAAGAAAATAAATAAAAACAAGATAAAGGAAACCGATATGGTTCTCCAAACTAGTGGTGGAGAAAATAAAGGCGAAAGAGTTGGCGT
Organism: Geotrypetes seraphini; assembly: GCF_902459505.1. Lineage (NCBI taxonomy): Eukaryota > Metazoa > Chordata > Amphibia > Gymnophiona > Dermophiidae > Geotrypetes > Geotrypetes seraphini. Next base: position 98,818,699 of record NC_047090.1, on the reverse strand, counting down.
TCGTGAAATATTAAAAAAAAACAAGAAGAGGAGTGCAGAAAGGACTACAGGGTGAAACTGAAAGAAGCCAAGAGAGAGATATGTCTGGCGAAAGCGGAAGAACAAGTGGCTATGCAGAATGGAGTCAATCACCTGCTGTACTATGTAGAGGATATGCAGACTGAAGGCTCAAAAGATGAGGTAGAATGAGTTCATGGCTGCATCCCCGAGGAGGAGATGGAAAACTACAGGGTAGCAAAACTTTTTTGTTTATGCCAAAAACATGAGACAAAGTCACCAAGCAGATTTAGCAAGTCCAGTCTGACTATAAACAAAAAGACAGAGCTGAGAGAGTGGAGCTTCTCACACTAGTGACACAGCCTGGTAGTTAAGGGGGCATGACTGGAAGGATGCAGGATACAACATGGTTAGTGGAGTGATGGGATAAAGAAGGGGGTCAGTGCAGTGATGCTGGAAGGAACATTGTGGTGTACCATTCTAGAAGGTAACATTTGTTGGATTGACATGACAGGATAGTGATGGAACAGCCTAATGCAGGGATGCCCAAACTTTCTTGGCTTGTGATCTACTTTTAAAATGACCAAGTCAAAATGATCTACTGACAATAAAATTTTTTTAAAAAACACAAAGCACACTGTACGCAGAGAAAATGTTAATTATCATTTATATTCGAGTTTTTCTTCAAAGAGGTCTGTCTTTCTTTCTCTCTCCCTGCCCCCCTGTCTTTATTTCTGTTTGTCTTTCTTTCTTTCTCCCTGCCCCCCCAAGCCACCGCCGCTGATTTCTCCCTGATTTTCCGACGCCAGGCCAGGCGCGTACAAGCGCCGGGCCCACAAGCCTTCCCTCTCCCCCATGACGTCAATTCTGACATCAGAGAGGAAGTTCCAGGCAGCAAATTGCTGGCCCGGAACTTCCTCTCCGATGTCAGAATTGACATCGGTGGGGGGGGGGGGGCTGTGGGCCTGGCACTTGTACGCTCCTGGCCTGGTGTTGGGGAAGCAGGGAGAACAGAACGCAAAGGCAATGCGAGTCTATCATGGAGCCTGGGGGTGTGCACGATCGATTCACGTTGCCTTTGCGATTTACTGGTCGATCGCAATCGACCTTTTGGGCACCCCTGGCCTAATGGATAGTGCAGTGATCTGAGAACATGGGGAATTGAATTCAGTTCTCACTGCAGCTCTTTGTGACCCTGGGTAAGTCACTTAACCCTCCATTACCCCAGATACCAAGAAACAAGCAAACAAAAAAGCTTAGATTGTGAGCCCACCAGGGACAGAAAAGGTACCTGTATATAATATGTAAACTGCTTTGATCTGTAACCATAGAAATGGCGATATATTGAATCTCAGTCCCTTTCCCTGTAGTTCAGAACCCCTTATGCAGCTATTATTCCAACTTCTTCTCCGGGATCAGGCCATGTTACTACTAATACTTATCACTTATATAGCGCTGAAAGGCATATACAGTGCTGTACATTTTTACATTTATAGACGGTCTCTGCTCAGAAGAGCTTACAATCTAACTTAGACAGAAGAGAAGGGCACAGATAGGAGGGACTTACCAGCTGAGCGGAGCTTATGTGGGGAGTTCATAGGGGTAGATAAGTGAAGGGAGATAGTGAGGGGCAGCTGAGTGAGTGCATTTGTAGGTTAGTAAGAGGAGTATGAATTGTATTTGGAAATGGACGGGAAGCCAATAGAGTGACTTTAAGAGAGGGGTAAAATGGCTTTCCCGGAATATGAGTCATGCAGCCAAATTCTGGACGGATTGAAGGGGAGCGAGATGGCTAAGTGGAAGGCCGGAGAGTAGTGAGTTGCAGTAGTCTAAGCGTGAAGTGAGGGTGTGGATAAGTGTTTTGGTAGTGTGCTCAGAGACGAAGGGTCGGATTTTGGTAATATTATAGAGGAAGAAGCAAAATGTTGGATCTGGGTGGTAAAGGAGAGAGAGGAGTCAAAAATGACCCCAAGATTATAAGCAGACAAAACAGGAAGGATGAGAGTGTTGTCTGCAGAGATGGAGAACGAGGGAAGCAAAGTGGTGGGTTTAAGCAAGAAGATGAGCAACTCTATTTTAACCATTTCCAATTTTAGATGGCAGTAAGACATCCAGGTGGCAATGTCAGACAGGCAGGCTGAGACTCTGGTCTGGGTTTCAGTACAGATATTTGGTGCAGAGATGTAGATCTGGGAGTCATCAGCATAGAGGTGATACTGGAAGCCATGGGAGGAGATCAGCGCTTCAAGTAAGCAAATGTAGATTGAAAAAAGGAGTGGTCCCAGGACAGAGCCTTGAGGTACCCCAATAGATAGTGGGAAGGCTGTAGAGGAGAAACCACCATTGCATACACTGAAGGTGTGATGGGTGAGATAGGAAGAAATCTAGGAAAGGGCAGAACCCTAGAATCCCAGCAAGGACAACGAATCAAGGAGTAGGTGATTATCAACAGTATCAAAGACGACAGACAGATCAGGAAGGATGTGGATAGAGTAGAGGCCTTTGGATCTGGCCAAGAACAGGTCATTGGAAACTTTATTAAGGGCAGTTTCCATGTTCTTAGAGCAGGAAAAAGTCAAGAAGTACAGTAATGGAAATTTAAAAATAACTTTGAAGAGAGAATTCAAGCCTCTTAGATGGTGTTAGGCAAGAAGTGTATCCTGATGTGACCATCCTGTTACATTTAGATAGAGCTCTTTTCTCACTTTTAATTTAGATTGTATACTTGGTCTTGGCCTGTTTTTGTCAGTAAAAACAGTATAGTAAATGTAAATAAACTATAAAAACCTCCAGTTGGAGCAATAATAAAAAAGCAGATCAAAATGAAGTGGCCACATTTTGCCCCCCTCCCCCCAAAAAAAGGCTGCATTAGGGGGTGAAACTACAGCATAAATATGTACAAGTAATTAAAATAATAGAAACTCATTAAAAACCAAATATAATAGAACAAATTTTTGAAAAATGAGGATTCAAATAAGACACATGCAATAAAAACTTACATAAATGAAAATGCAAGGATAGATTGTGAGTCCACTGAGAGACAGACAGAGAAAAATGTGTGAGCACCTGAACAAACTTATGCAAACCGTTCTGAGCTCCCCTCATGCTTTAGACCTCCAGTATTTAGACAGGATCAGTATATACCGGACAACAATGATACAGGATTTAAAATAAAAAAAAGCAGCAGTTGATGAATCTATATGTAGTAGTGTATTTTAGATTGCTAATGTGTTTTATTGATGTACTTCATTATGCTATATTGAACTATTAAAAGATTTGAAATTTATTTTATTTATGAAAACTAATTTCCAGTGCAATAAGTGAGACATTCTAGATAGACATGTGGGTTATCTCCTAATAGCCGCATGTCATATTCAGAAGGAATCCACTCTGGATTTTTTCCTGTGATTTTCCACTGGGAGCTCTAGCACAACCTGCAGTTTTTCCCTTCTGCACACGTGCCAGAAGGAGTGCTTTCTGTTCTGCTCTCCCTTTTTCTTATTTTATTTGGTGTTTTCGTTTCCTTTTTGGGTTTCTTTGTGTGTGCTCGGAGCATTTTTTCAACTCTGCCTTCATAGAGAAGAAGCAGACTCCGGTCTGCAGCTGACAGGCCAATCCCTGGTGGTACCTGTTGGCCAGCCTGCATTTTGTGCTTAGGGCCGTCCCCTCTTTTTCCTCGCTTAAGGAATGGAAAAGGTAAAAAATGGATGAAAACTGGAAAAAGCACAAACAACATCAAAGCAGGTGCCACAAGGCGGTAAGAGGGGCCAGAAGAGACTACTAGAAAAAAGTAGCCAAGGAGGCGAAAAACTTCAAGCTGTTCTTTCGATATATTAAGGGGAAATGACCTGCGAAAGAAGTGGTGGGGCTGTTGGATGACCACGAAATAAAGGGAGTGCTAAAGGAGGACAAGGCCATCACCCACAAACTGAACACATTTTTTTGCGTCTGTATTACCGAAGAGGATATACACAACATACCGGAAGCCAACAGGCTATACGCAGGAAACAAAGACGGGAAACTGACAGGGTTGAAGGTCAGTCTAGAAGAGGTATGCAGGGAGATTGATAGACTTAAAAATGATAAATCTCCGGGACCGGATGGCATCCACCCGAGGGTAATCAAGGCACTGAAAGGGGTTATAGCTGAACTGCTCCAACTAATAACCAATCTGTCGATCAAATCAGGAAAGATTCCAGAAGACTGGAAAGTGATGAATGTTACGCCGATCTTCAAGAAAGGTTCTAAGGGAGATCTGGGAAACTACAGACCAGTGAGTCTGACCTCGGTACCGGGAAAGATGGTAGAGGCGCTAATAAAGGACCGAATCATTGATCACCTTGATGGACACAATCTGATGAGGACCAGCCAGCAAGGCTTCAGTAAGGGAAGATCTTGCTTGACGAACTTGCTGCACTTCTTCGAGGGAGTAAACAGGCAGATAGACAAGGGTGAGTCGGTCGACATTGTATATCTGGATTTTCAGAAGGTGTTCAACAAGGTCCCGCATGAACGACTACTTCGAAAAATTGTGAGCCATGGAATCGAGGGTGAAATACTCATGTGGATTAAAAACTGGTTGGCGGATAGTCACAAGGTCCAAGTTCCGTCTTGGCAGTGTTGTTAAACTTTTGGTTATACAGTCAAACCTCGGTTTGCGAGTAACCCGGTTTGCGAATGTTTTGCAAGACGAGCAAAACATTCTCGCAAAACTTATCTCACAAACTGAGTGTTGACTCGATTTGCGAGCACCCCCCGATAACCGGCATCGCTCCCCCCAGCTCGCAAAGGGCCCCCTCCTGCTCAAATCGGCACCCCCCCACGAGAACAGGAACCCCCCACCCGACCAACTTTAACTCACCCCCCCTTTGGCACCGGCACGCAGCCCACAAGTGCCGGTGCCGCTTGTAGATCTTCTTCCCAGTCTCTGCCGGCTTTGAGCATGCATCTGCGCATGCTCAAGCCCTTCTAATTCTCCCTCCCGCCTGCCTTCAAAAGTGTCTTCCTTGCGTGGAGAGAGCATGTGCAGACCATCAACAGGCAAAGAGATGGTCCGCGCATGCGTCAGGATTGCTCAGTAGCGATCCCTGTGGTCGGTGGGGGGCGTTCCTCCGATAGCCCCCATTTTTTTTTTTTTTTTTTTTAAATAATAAAGTTTTATTGTGAAACAGAAATACAAGATAAAAGATACAATAATCTGGGAACATTTACAACCAGAAACCAAAACACACAATGAAAGAGTCTACCGCTTGGTATCTGCGCGGAGACAAATGGACTAGCCCCCATTTAATTATTCTCCCTTTGTGAATTGGTTGGCCTGCCACGGATCGAGCACGGAAAGGCAGGTTAGTGAATCTAGCCCAAAGAGTGGAACACAAATTCCTGGATACTCAGGTAGTTTCTGATTCAAATGTTTATTATGAAAATGTCAAATAAAAACAACTAGAATACAAGGAGTCTGTTTCAGAGATGATACAGTAATTACACTATAACTGCTGTGGTTTAGTCATATAGACTGGACCCTACATGGGCCATGTTTTGGCAGATCTGCCTTCCTCAGGGGTCCTTGGACAAGTAAGAATTCAATATAAAAATAAAATTAATATACCTATAACAAATCAACATTGGAGATATTAACACATTTTGGGAGTGAAATATGAGAAAAGTGAAGGTCTGTGATGTGCATGAATGAGACGGAATGTGAAAAAAATACTGTGAATGAATCAAGTAAAATATAAAATAATAAATGAAAGTAGAAAAAAATGAAAGTGTGAAAGACATTAAAAGTAGAGATGTGGCCTAGATATTCATAATGGATATCTTTTGATTAAGAATATAAGAACATAAGCATTGCCTCTGCTGGGTCAGACCAGGGGTCCATCGTGCCCAGCAGTCTGCTCCCGCGGCGGCCCCCCAGGTCCATGACCTGTAAGTGATCCTTTACCTAAACCTTTTATTCCCTAATCATTTAATATTCTGTATAGTAACCCTCTATCTATTCCCTTCAATCCCCTTCTTCAGGAAATCATCCAAACCCTTTTTGAAACCCAATATCATACGCTGTCCTACCACCTCCTCTGGAAGCGCATTCCAGGTGTCCACCACCCTCTGAGTGAAGAAAAACTTCCTAGCATTTATTTCTGAATCTGTCTCCTTTCAATTTTTCTGAATGCCCTCTTGTTTTTGTTTTCCCTGCTAGTCTGAAGAATCTGTCCCTCTCCACCTTCTCTATGCCTTTCATGATCTTCTAAGTCTCTATCATGTCCCCTCTAAGTCTCCGCTTTTCCAGGGAAAAGAGCCCTAGCTTCTCTAGCCTTTCAGCATATGAAAGGTTTTCCATGCCTTTAATCATCCTTGTTGCTCTTTTCTGGACCCTCTCGAGCATCGCCATATCTTTCTTAAGGTACGGCTACCAGTATTGGATGCAGTACTCCAGAGCGGGTGCACCATCGCCCGATACAGTGGCAGGATAACTTCCTTCGTTCTGGTAGTGATACCTTTTTTGATAATGCCCAACATTCTGTTCGCCTTCTTTGAGGCCGCTGCGCATTGTGCCGCCGGCTTCATTGTTTTATCCACCAAAACCCCCAAGTCCTTTTCTAGGTTGCCTTTCCCCAGTACCATCCCTCCCATCGTATAGTTATACATCAGGTTCCCTTTCCCTATGTGCAAGACTTTACATTTCTCTACATTGAAGCTCATTTGCCATTTATTTGCCCACTCACTCAGTTTGTTCAGGTCCCTTTGTAGTTCTTTACATTCCTCAAAAGTTCTAACCCTACTGGAGAGTTTTGTGTCATCTGCGAATTTTATAACCTCGCACTTCGTCCCTGAATCCAGGTCATTAATGAAAATGTTGAACAGTAACGGTCCCAGCACTGACCCCTGTGGGACGCCACTCGTGACCCCTTTCCAGTCAGAGTAGTGTCTCTTTACTCCTACCCTCTGTTTCCTGTCTGCCAGCCAATTTTTGATCCATCTGTGCACGTCCCCTTCCACCCCGTGGCTCCACAATTTCCTTAGTAGGCGCTAATGGGGTACCTTGTCGAAGGCTTTTTGGAAGTCCAGATATATGATGTCTATGGGGTCACCTTTGTCCAATTGTTCGCTTATCCCTTCAAAAAAGTGCAGTAGGTTCGTTTGGCATGATCTTCCTTTGCAGAAACCATGCTGGCTTGTTTTCATCAGTTATTTTTTTCTATATGCTCGTTGATACTGTTCTTGATCAATTCTTCAACCATCTTCCCTGGAACTGAGGTCAAACTCACCAGTCTGTAGTTCCCTGGGTCGCCTCTCGATCCTTTTTTGAAGATAGGTGTGACATTTGCTATCCTCCAGTCCTCTGGGATTACTCCTGTTTTCAAGGATAGGTTACAAATCTGCTGCAGTAACTCCGCTGTTTCGTTTCTGAGTGGATTCCGTCTGGGCCCGGAGATTTGTCAGTTTTTAATCTATCTATCTGTTTGAGTACTTCTTCACGGCTTACCTCCATGCATGATAATTTTTCCTCTTGATCCTCCTTGAAGATATTTTTCTGGTTCCGGTGCATAATGAAAACGTAGGTGGATTTGAAAAAAGATGGAAAGATTAGTTACAAACCATGTGAGAATAATGAAAACTGGTATCAGGAGACAACCATGTGTGAACATAAGTGAATAAAATAGTGAAATTATAGCAATCCACTGGATGGAATAAATACCAACTGACCTAATAATGATTAAGTGACTTGCCCAGAGTCAAAAGGAGCAGTGTGGGATTTGAACCTATAAACTCAGGATGCTGAGGCTGTAGCTCTAACCACTGTGTTAAGCTGTCCTGAGAATCAGTGGTGGCCTTTAAAACGTTTGTCCCTGAACTGGTGGTAGAAATTTTTTTGCCAGTAGACCTACACCTCTTATCTGTTTGGGAAATGATAGAGGAACAACACTAAGAAAGGCAAAAAGAGGAAAGGGAAATTAATTTGAGGAAGCAGACAATTCTGCATCGTAAAAATAAGAACATGTAGTAGGGCTGCTGAGAATCCAGGGCCTTGCCCTGCTATTGTGCTGCATGCACAACCCTTTTAAAGTGAAAACTTCTCCAAGACTTTGCACTGCCCCACCTTGTTTTGGCTATTCTGTCCTGTAGCAACCAAATTCACAATAAATAAATACATTTATTTAGTTTTCTATACCGTTCTTCCAGGAGAACTCAGAACAGCTTAAATGAATTTATTCAGGTTGGTGGGCTCACAATCTGTCTAATGTGCCTGGGGCAATGGGGGGGGATTAAGTGACTTGCCCAGGTTCACAAGGAGCAGGGTGAGTTTGAACACACAACCTGAGGGTGCTGAGGCTGTAGTTTTAACCACTGTGCCATACCCTCCCCATTTAACTCCAGAACTAAGCACTACCCACATCATTATTTGGAATTAAGTTTGCTTTTGTTTTATAACGAATTTATTTTTCTACTAGTTTCTCCTTGGCCGCTGTCTGTGTTCTTCTGTCTCCCCCCCTCCCCCGAGCAAAGCTGTCTGCCCCCAGCACACACCTTCCCCCAAAGCAGCCTCCTTTTCCTCTCCCTAACTGTCTCTCCATGGCCCTCTTCTGTCTTCCCTCCCATAGCAAAGCTGTTTGCCCTAAGCACACCACTCCCCCCAAAGCAGCCCCCTTTCCCTCTCCCTGTCTCTCCATGACCCCTTCTGTCTTCCCCCCAGAGCAAAGCTGTCTGTTCCCAACACACCTCCCACCCAAAGCAGCCCCCTTTCCCTCTCCCTATCTCTCCATGGCCCCTTTTGTCTCTCCTCAGCACACCCCTCCCCCAAAGAAGCCCACTTTCCCTCTCCCTCTGGCCCCCTGTATTGAACCCCCTGCTTACCCTCCCTTCTGGCCTGCTCCTCTTCAGAGTAGGCCACGATCATGGTGACCGGACCCAGCGAACCTCGCAGGCCGCTCCCCAACCCGGAAGCACGCTCCCCCCTGACGCGATCCCGTGCGTCAGAGGGAACGTGCCACCGAGGCCGGAAAGCGGCCCGCCAAAGCCGGCCACGATCGCAGGCTGCCCCGAAGAGGAGGATCAGCAGCGGCGGCAGCAGCGGTGAGCGAGGGCGGGAGGTGTGTTCGAGCTTGCTTCGGGTTGGTGAGTGAGGGCGGGAGGAGGGGAGTGGCCAGAGTGATCCCTGGCCGGGGTCTAAAATGGAACATGGCCACGGATCACACACCACAGCAGCAGGGATCACGCATTTTTAAAAGCGCATGTGCCGCTAACGTTTTATTATATAGGATGGCAATAAATAATGTTCTTTCGTTTTTGTGCGCTGGGAAGGGTAAAAGTCTGCTGTAAGTGTGAGTCATTCTGGACAGCTAACACTCTTTTTTCCTTTAGACCAAGATGTTGATGGGGGAGGTGATGAGAGAGGCGGCCTTCTCACTTGCTGAGGCAAAATTTACAGCTGGAGATTTCAGGTGAGGAACAGGAAGTGGGGATGCATGTGGCATGAGGTGGGGACACAGAAGGCTAAGTGCAGAGCTTAGCACATGTTCTCTACACAGGGCGAAAAATTATCATAACAACTTTAAACACAGTTTGGTGCTCAAGAAGTCTCTGCACAAAGAATTATGTGGATATCAGCACACCGTTCATTTAAATCCAGTAGTAGTGCAAGCATTGGCTAGTAAACCCAGATGTAGAAATCATGCACGTGGCTTAATGCTGGGGATTCAGCACAAGATATGAAGAGGAGTAAAGAGTTCACTTTTCTGTGATAGCATTGATGTAAAGGTTGGTGCCAATTTGTTCTCATGCTACCTGAACTGGACAGTGGGTTTTTTTTTGTGTTCTTGAAGAGGACAGGTGGGCAATCTTATAAATAAAATGAAAACAAAATGCAGAAGGATGAGTCATCAAATGTGAAGTTTTGGAGGAGATACAAAATGGAAAAACAAAAATTTGAAACAACCAAAACCAAAGTTTAAAAAAATCCCAAACTGTTAGAATTTGTTCTGTCTATTGGGCCGGAATGAAATTCAGAACTATAAACCGTCTAGAGTTTACTTTAGTTTAGTTTTTAATCTTTCCTGTTTTCCTGTTATTAATATTTATACATTTAGATTGTTAGTTTTAACTATTCTGTCTTTCCTTATAATGTAACTATAATACTTATTTTCTTGGATCTTGACGGGTTTTTTTTTTCGTTTGATTTCAATGTTCTTTACTTTCCATGGGGTACTTTCTTTTCTTCCCTCTTACTATATTAATTAATTAAATTTAATAATTTATATTCCGAATATCCTACAATTCTATGCAGACTACAAATTATTCAGGTACTCAAGCATTATTCCCTAACTGTCCCGGGGTGCTCCCACTCTATCTAATGTACCTGGGGCAATGGGGATTAAGAGACTTGCCTAGGGTCACAAGGAGCAGTGTGGGATTCAAACCCACAACCTCAGGGTGCGAGGCTGTAGCCCTAACCACTGCACCACACACTCCTTTTTCACATTCTCAGCTAAATTCGACTGAGGGAGACAATGTGTTCAAGCTAAGTACAAATTTAATCAGAATTGTGATGTTTTGATTCTACAACCAGATCTAGTTCACTGTTGTCTGCTCTGAATACTGTGTTTAATTTTTCTCTGCCTTCAGGTTAGGAGCACAGGTTTTTCTCAAATTGTATTTTTTTTTTTTTGTTTTTTACTGTGCTCTCCCAAATGCAAGAGGAGCCTATGATTACCAGACTTTAAACCTTTTTGGCTTATACAATTCACCTTGGACTTTGATGTCCTGCTTGAATGTCTGAGGCTTGTTTTGATTAATATTTGTGGAAGTTCAGTTTTTCAGTACAGCACGGTGTAGCTTGAATGTTTGGCAGTAGAGGTGATACAGTGGGTGAAAACTCATCTTCAGCTTCTCCAGAGTGCACTATTATTCTGCTGGTTGCCACAGTAAGACTCCTTTCAGATGCCCTTGTAGTGGACTGTGGAAGCCTGTCACAGTTTACGATGGTGGCTAAGGCTGGAAATACTGTCCAAAGGATTGCCTCTACGCATAGCAATGTGAGTGATCCTGACTACAGATGCCAGCCTTTATGGCTAGGGAGGTCATTACAAAAGTCATCCAGCCTAGGGCCACTGGGAGCCTTCACAGAGAACATGATCCATCAACAGATTGGACCTGAGAGCCATTTGTATGGTGTTATGAGCCTTCCAGAAGACCCTGGAAGGGAAAGTGGTCAGAGTTTTCTTGGACAATGCTACAGCAGTGGCACATATCAACAGACAAAGAGGCACCAAGTGTGTGCCCTTAAAATTGGAGACTCAGCTGTTGTTTCGCTGGGCAGAGAGCCATCTGCTAACCATCTTGGCAGCACGTACATGGGGAGTGAACAATGTTCAGACAGAAGCTAGATCCAGGGAGATGTGATCCTTGTCCAGGTAGTGTTTGATAGGATTGTTCAGCGCTGGGGGTGTCCGATGTGCGATCTGATGGCGTTAGCCCACAATCACAAGACTATGCAATACTTCAGTTAAAGGAGTGAATGAGGAAGCACCGGAGTTGATGCTCTAATACATCTTGGACCCGCCAGTTATCTCTTGTATGTGTTCCTGCCTTGGCCAATGATAGGCCAAGTCATCAGAAGAATAGCAATTAAATTGAGGGCTGGTGATCCTCATTGTTCCAGATTGGCTGCATCACCCATGATACATAGATCTAGTCCGGCTACAAAGAGACCATAGTCTGAGACTCCCTCTCCATCTGATGCAGCTCTCGCAGAGCCCAATCGCCTTAGAGAATCTGGAATGCTCTGAGCTTAAGGGCTAGATCTTGAGCACATGGCCCTAGTATAAAAAGGATACTCTGAAGTGGTCATAGTCGCACTCCTTCACTCCAGGAAACCAGCCAAAGCAGTGGCTTATGCGAGAACCTGAAAATTATTTCAACACTGGTATTCTGTGCATCAGATAGAACCGGTTTGGGCTCCAGTTGCAGCAATCCTTTCATTCCTTCAAGAAAGTGTAGAAAAAGGTCTGGCGGTTAGTCCAGGTGGACAGTCTATCTTGTTTTCAAGCTTGATAGGAGAGAGGTTGCTTGTCCCTGGATATTTCCAGTTTTTGAAGGGAGCAGTGCAGTTATGTCCACTTGTGCATCAAACCTGTCCTTTATGGAACCTTAACCTCATGTTGAGGACCTTAAGTAAGGCCCTCTACAGGAGGACATGCTGATGGACCTTACTATAAAGACAATTTTCTTGTTAGCAGTCGTTTCTATTAAAAGAATTTTGGAGCTTCAAGCCTTGTCATGCAGGGAACCATTCCTCTGAATCACAGAAGCAGGAAGTGTCCCTGTGTACGATTCGCTCCTTTCTACCAAAGGTGGTGTTGGCGTTCAATGTGAATCAGGAAGTCAGACTACTGGGATTCCAGGCCACAGGTGTAAAAAAAGAAGGCCAAACGACTAGCACAGCTAGATGTCAGAAGGGATCTCCTTCATTACCTGGAGGTGACCAATGATTTTCAGTTGTCAGATCATCTCTTCATCCTAATGGATTTTGGATGCAGAGGAAGGCTGCCTCAATTGCCAGATGGATAGAGATGGCGATTTCCTCTGCTTATATAGGATGTGGTAAATGTCTACCAATTTCCTTAAAAGTGCATTCCACCAGAAGTGTGGCATCTTCATGGGCAGAGTCCAGAACAGTTTTTCCCAAAGATATTTGTAGGGCAGCTAAATGGTCTACTCTGCTTACATTTACTAACCCCCCTCTTCTATTAAACTGCAGCGCAGAGAGCAGCGCTAAATGGCCCGCGCTGCTCCCGACACTCATAGAGTTCCTATGAGCGTTGGGAGCAGCACGGGCCATTCAGTGCATCTCTCTGCGCTACAAACTGCTAGGGCAGTTTAATAGAAGAGGGAGTAAGTGTTACAGGGTGGATGTGGCAGCATAAAGGGTCTTTACTTTTGGGTCCACGGTGCTAGCAGCAGGCTCTTCTTTCCCACCCTAGGATCAAGGGACTGCTTTGATACTTTCCACAGGTTCAGTACTCATGTGCTTTTTGCATTGGAATGGAAGATTTTAGTCATTAATTCACAACGCCCAAAACTTAATTGTAATTTGTTTGCTTTTCCATCAGTAAACGGTCATTTATACAAGGGCAATTTTCAGTGACTCCTATCTTTTCAGGCAGCTTCTTGTAATAAAGAGTTTGTATATCTGCTGGTTAGCTTAGCATCAGTTCAGGAAATTATTGAAAACCTACCGATTTAAGACATTTTTGTAATTTCTAGGTCATGTGTTTTTATTGTCACTGTTTCAATTTTCTTTTGTAAATGGCATAGAACTCCTAAGATAATGCGGTATATAAATAAATGTTTGTTATGTTATGTTATGAAAGGAGCTATTGTAAAGGCAACAAACCATTTTGTAAGTAAAAGAGGAAAAGAAGGCTGCTTTGGTTCTCAAAAGTAGTAGCTGAGAATGTAAGGAAAAAGAGATTAGCTTTCATAAACTACAAAAGATCTCACAAAGAAGACAGGCAAAAATATTTGGAAAAGTTAAGAGAGGCTGGTTGAGTCATTAGGAAAGCAAAGATGCAAATAGAAGAGAAAATAGACAAGGTAAAATGGGGGACAAGTCTTTTTTAGATATATTAGTAATAGGAGGAAGTGCAAAAATGGCATTGTGAGACACAAAGGTGAAGGGGAGGAATATGTAGAAGCTTGTAAAGATAAGGCAGAATTGCTTAATAAATATTTCAGTTCTGTGTTCACTGCTGAAGCAGCGGCATTGGGAGTGGGACCGCAGAAAATAAAAGCAAATAGAGCTGGAGGTATGGCAGATTCTGATCGATTTTCAGAGGATTGTGTTTGTGAGGAGCTTGCTAAACTAAAGGTGGATAAAGCGATGGGTTCGGATTGTATACATCCAAGGGTACTGAGGGAACTTGGGGAAGTTTTAGCAGCTCTGCTGGCTGATCTTTTCAGTGCTTCTCTAAAGTCAGGAGTGATATTATATTATAGACATTAAGTTAATTTATCACTCGTAAATTTCTGCAGTAGTCAAAAACTGTTTCTACAAGCTGCGAATGATAAGATCCCTGACAACTATTTTGGATCAACAATCTTTAAATATTCTTATTCACTTTCTCATCATGTCAAAAATAGACTACTGCAATTCATTATACAAAGGTTTATGCCAGAAAGATATCAGACGCCTTCAATTAATTCAAAACACTGCCATAAAAGTCATAACTAATTCCAAAAAATACGATCATCACCCCTCTATTAAAAAAAGCTCATCGGCTCCCAATTCCCTATGGAATAACTTACAAAATATCCCTCCTTACATTCAAAACCCTACAATCCAATGAACCCGCTTTCATGGATAGAATCCTTATCCCCCATGATCTCCCCAGAGCTCTGAGATCCAGCTCTCAACATCTTCTCCACGTCCCCTCCTTAAAAATTATTGGCACTCATCAGACCACCTCTCGCAGTTATAGCTCCCACAATCTGGAACTCTCTGCCAATTTCTGTTAGATCAGAACAAAACTTAGACAAATTCAAAGGAGGATTAAAGTGTTTCCTTTTCAAAGATGTGTTTGAGTAATGACATCTTCCTCTCCATCTTCCTAGTATTTGCCCTAGTGTTGTGTGCTTTTTAAACCGTATTATAGTTAGTAGATGGTTTTAATACTTTTCTACACTGTTTAGAAGGTTTGATTAGGCGGTATAAGAAATTTTAAATTAACTTGAAACTCTCACCTCATACTTTTCCACTTCCAGCCTCTTTATTAAAGAGGATCTTCCCCCTCCCTTTCTCGTGTTGCTTCCCTCTCTATGTTTGCTTTTACTGTAAATATTGTATTTCACCAAACTTACCTTTTGTTTTTATTTTAAGCCCTTAATTTGTCCTGTCTATATGCCTTTGTAAGTCTCCCTCTATTTTTTTAATATTGTAAAACGCTTAGAATTTATGATAGACGTTTCACCAAATTTTAATAAAACTTGGAAACTTGGTACTGGAGGATTGGAGTAGGGCGGATGTGGTCCCTCTCCACAAAAGTGGAAGTAAGGAAGACTTAGGGAGCTACAGGCTGGTAATTCTGACATTGGAGAGCAGATAGCATAACTGGTTTTAAGAAAGGTTTGGACAAATTCTTGGAGAAAAAGTCCATAGTCTGTTATTGAGAAAGACATGGGATGCCAGTACTTGCCTTGGATCGGTAGCATGGAATGTTGCTACCTGGATTGGCCACTGTAAGGATGCGCTACTGAGCTTGATGGACCATTGGTCTGACCCAGTAAGGCTATTCTTATGTTCTTAAGTAAATTAATGGAAACTCTTTTTAAAACAGGAAATTAGTGCAATTTCTGGAATCTAGGTCTTGTCAGACAAATCTGATCAGTTTCTTTGACTAAGTGACCGGAGAATTGGATAGAGGGAGATGTGGTGTATTTTATTTTTTTATTTATTCTTTATTAAATTTTCAGTGCTTACAAAAGTGCATTATAACATACATGTCATAACCATGAGAATTAAGCACTTTTAAACATTCAGAAACAGTTTTTCAAAGGCCAACAAAAATACCCCACCTCCCCACCCATCACCCTAAAAAAGATCATAAAACAGAAGATCATTTAAACATATCCGTCCCCCCCCCCATGGATGTGCAATTAATACGTCAACAAAATTAAAACTACAATAATTCTACAAAAGACATCAATGGGCCCCATATTAATTTAAAAATTTTTGTGTTCCCTGACAAATCAGCATTTATTTTTTCATATTTGTACATTAAACATAAAGTAAAGTTAAACATAAACGTAAAGTTAAGCTGTACCTGTCATAATTAAGAAGAGTCGCCTTTTAAATTTATCTAAGGGATCCTTAACATGCAACACAGTACCACATATCACTACCTCATAAGTTAAAGGGATCGCAGATTCTAAAATATTATTAATATGTCCCCAAATTGACTTCCAAAAACTCAGTATCATAGGACAATAAAACAGTAAGTGATCCAATGTTCCTATATCTAGATGACAGTGCCAGCATCTATTAGACCTAGAATTATCTAACTTATTCAATCTAACTGGGATCCAAAAAGAATGATGTAACAAAAAAAACCAAAAAACAAGTTTGTCTCATAGATGCTGACGCTGTACACTTCATTCTCCAAGACCAAATACGTGGCCATCGAGATGCAGAAATATATTACTTAATTTCAATGCTCCAAATTTCTCTAAGAGCATTTTTAGGTTTCTCATTCACCTGTTCAGATATTAATTTATACCACCTGGCGGCCTGATGCCCTAGCATATCTGTCTGAAAGCTGAGGAACTGCAAGCTATAGTAATTTTTCAAGTTTTGCCAATCAGGGAACACCTTCTGAATGGCCTGCTTCAGCTGCAACCATTTAAAAAATTGAAATTTTGAAATTCCAAAAGATTGTTGCAACCATGAAAAGTCAAGCAATTTCCCATTTAATATGACATCTTCCAATGTTCTTATGCCTGCTTGCATCCACTTCTTCCAGGCTATTTTAGACCTGCCTATTTGTATCTTGGAGTTCAGCCACAAGGATTGACACAAAGACTGTTCTATAGGAATTTCAGTTGACTTATTAATACATCTCAAGGTCTTCCAATTATCCAAAATAATATTATTGTTCTTAACATAACTAGGTAGCTTAATATCCAATACATGAAACAATCGCATTGGGGACATAATTTTCCATTCCAAAAATAGCCAATCTGGAAAATGTTCCATGAGCTCAGGCAGGATCCAGTACATACCCTGACGCAGAATATAGGCCTGATGATACCTATAGAAATTTGGGAAATTTACCCCTCCCTCCACAATCGGTTTTTGTAGAGATACTAAAGCTATTCTAGCAGTTTTGCCTATCCAAATAAACTTAATAAGAATACTATTCAATTTCTTATAAAAGGACCCCTGAAAATAAATTGACAACATACCCATTTGATAGCAAACCACAGGCAAAATCATCATTTTAACTGTTTGGACTCTCCCCCACCAAGACAGATGTAGTGGATTCCATTGCTCACACATTTCTGTAACATTTAGCAATAAAGATTTTTCATTTACTTTCATCGTTTCTTCCAGCGTCTTATAAATCCAAATTCCTAGATATTTTATGCCCTCTTCTTTCCAAAGAAAAGGGAACAGATCAAACAATCTTTTTTGACAATGTACATTAAGCGGAAGAATTTCTGATTTACTCCAATTTATTTTATATCCTGAAAATTTTCCAAATCTTTCAATCAAGTATAGTAAATGTGGAATGGTAGATCAGGATTCCTCAAATGAAGCAGTATATCATCTGCATATGCAGAAACTTTGTATTCTTGACCTGCGTAGGGAATACCTTGAATCTCCTCTGCTGGTTGAATAGCTAATAGCAAGGGTTCCAGTACAATATCAAACAACAGAAGAGATAAAGGACAGCCTTGCCTAACTCCCCTCTCTAGACGAAAACCGTCTGAAAAAGTATTATTTATATATAATCTAACAGAAGGGGAGCTATACAAAGCTTTAATCATGTGAATAAATCCAGAACCCACACCAAACCAATCCATTGCTTGGTACACAAAGGTCCATTCTACACGATCAAATGCCTTCTCTGCATCCAAAGATACAGAGAAGGCCGCATCTTTCATGGATTTTGTTAAAGTCAACATGTGAAGAGCCAGCCTGGTATTATTTGAAGAATGTCTTTGAGCAACGAACCCCGTTTGGTGCATACCTATAATATAAGGGAGAGCCTTAGCCAAGCGTAAAGCCAATAACTTAGCCAGAAGTTTTCCATCAACATTAATCAGAGAAATCGGCCTGTAATTTGAAACCAACAAAGGATCTTTATTTGGCTTCGGCAAAACTATAGTCAACTCCTCTGCCATAGTACCTGAAATGCAACCTTTATTCAGTTGAACCTGATATAAATTTAATAAATAAGGCAGTAATGTACTTTGAAATGATTTATAAAACTTAACAGTGTAACCATCACCTCCTGGAGCAGATCCAACTCTAAGGGACTTCAATGCTATCTGAATCTCCTTCAGTGTAATAGGGGCATCAAGAGATCCCTTTATATGCTCAGGAATTTTAGGTCCCTCAATTAATTAAAAAAACTCTAAACCATCAAGTTCTTTATTTGAATAAAGCTCAGAAGAATATAAAGCCTTATAATATTTCAAAAATTGTTTTAATATATTATCAATTTGAGAATGATTAACCCCATTTTCATCTTTAATAGCCACAATCTTTACTTTCCTCTTTTTTTTTTTTTTTGCTTTTAAATAATTGGCCAGTAATCTTCCCGCTTTATTCGAGTTTCCATAATACAAAGCCTGTTGAGTGAACAGTGGTATCCCTCAAGATTTGGTTCTTGGGCCTGTACTTTTAACATTTTCATAAGCGATATTGCTGAAAAACTGTCTGGTAAGATTTGCCTTTTTGTGGATGATACCAAAATCTGCAGCAGACACCACTGATGGTGTGAATAACATGAGGAAAGACCTAGTGAAGCTTGAGGAATGGTGTGAAATTTCTCAGCTAAGATTTAATGCTAAGAAATGCAAGGTCATGAGTTTGGACTACAAAATCCCAAAGGAACAGTACAGTTTAGGGAATGAAGAAGTTTTGTGCACGAAAGAGGAGCGGGACTTGGGTGTGATAGTATGTGATCTTAAGGTGGCCAAACAGGTTGAAAGGTCGATGGTAAAAGCTAAAAGTTTGCTTGGGTGCATAGGGAGATGAATGACCAATAGGAAAAAGGAGGTACTGATGCCCCTGTATAAGACTCTGGTGAGATCTCATTTAGAACCCCTACCACAGGAGACCTTCTGTCACTGTTTTTGGCCCTGACTGCATGTGCTTCCACTCCCCCCGTCCTAGAACTCTAGATATCCACTAGAAAAGACAGAGGTCGGGGGAGAAAGGATAGTTTTGCTTGCAGTGTCTGCTTTCTATATCTTGCCTGTAGTTTGCTCCAGTAGCGAAGCTGCTTTTCCTGGTTCTGTTGCATTCTCAATGGGGTACTAAATTCTATGTGACCTGTTTTATATCCATGGACCATGTGACACACACAAATACCTGGTAGCATGTGCTAAGCTTTAGTAAAAGAGCCTTAAGATTGTTCCTGAGGCAATAGAGGGTTAAGTGACTTGTCCAATATCACAATGAGTAGCAGTGGGATTTGAATTGGGCTTCTCTGGTTGCCAGTCCAGTTGTGGCTATTTTGAACAGTAGTCGTGTTGGTGGGCCTAGAGGATCAGAGTTGGTCGTTCTCATTCTATTTTTACTTGAAGAATGGGATATATCATCTTTTAAATAAAGTTTGCAGAATTTAGTATTGGTTAACCTCCCTGTGAGATCCGTAGGCCTTATAAGAGGACATTTTCTGTGACTTTTTTTTCTTTCTCTCTTTGCAGCACCACAGTGATCCAGAATGTGAATAAGGCTCAAGTTAAGGTCCGAGCCAAGAGAGATAATGTGGCAGGTAAATCACTGCTTTTCTTCTCCTTGTTGTTACACAAAGGATTTGTCAAAATTCATTGTTTTCTAATAATAGACAGTAGGACAAATCAAGCTGTCAGGGGGTTAGAAAAAAATGGTTGATCATACCGTTTCCAGTATTGTGGATTTTAAGGAGGGTTGCCAGTTGGCTGCTATTCAGCTGGCTTGGTTGGATCTTATCACCTCATTACAGCTGCCAGCCCAAGTTTAAAGCCTGAGTTGAAGGTGGGGGGAAATGTCAAACAGTGCTGCCTATGTTCCCACCTTCTCCTCTTGCCTTACAGCATATTCAAGAAGGGCTTATATGATTGAGTGCCACATACATAGAGGTTAATTTTATAATAAGGTACTTAGGTGAAGTGGCCTGGAAGAGCAGGTGTAAACATCCACACACAGAGTTTTGGAGCATGCAAACACATTAAGGTATTTTATAATCTACGTGGCTACTTTGTGACTCCACCTGCTCTCTTTTACCTATGTGCATACCTTTTACACCTGGTGCCGTTTTATAAAAGCCATATACGGTTGAACCTGATTTATAAAATTACCCCCCTGTGCTGCTTCAAGGACCAGGAGGGGGAGGGGCACTTGCATATCTTTTTGTCTCTGCTTCAGTACTGAAATTCAAATAAGAAAAATATAATACATACTAAAAGGGAGACATAATATTTATGAAGCATCTAATGAACATAAATCTGAATATTCAGGGTAACATTTTCAGACCCAAGAGGCAGGTAGAGCTCTGAAATCTCAATGCGTGGTTGAGATAATGGTGCAGGGATGAGGGATTTAGATTTGTTAGGACTGAGTAACCTTCTGGGAAAGGGGGAGCTTGTTTCGAAAGGATGGACTCCACTTAACCAGGATGGAACCGGGCTGCTGCTGCTAACATTTAAAAAGGAGATGGAGCAGCTTTTAAACAGAGATGTGGGGGAAAGCTGACAGTCACCCGGGAGTGGATGGTTTGGTGTGAGGTATCTTTGGAGGATACTATTGAAACAGGATATTTAGGAAGTCCCAGTAGAGAGGTTCCAATAATGGTGAAAGAAAGCCAGGAGAGTTTAAGAGGAAGGCAGAATAAAAGACTCAAAATTTCCCATCTTCTCAGCAGCCTGTAGTTGCAAGGAAAAAACACAATTTGAAGTGTCTGTTTACAAATGCTAGAAGCCAAAAAAAATAAAATAGAAGAGTTAAGAGTATATAGCACTGAATGATGAGATAGATATAATAGGCATCTCGGAGACCTGGTGGAAGGAGGACAATCAATGGGACACTGTGTTACCTGGAGACCAAATACCTGGAGGTCACGAGGGATTGTTTCATGGAACAGCTGGTCATGGAACCAACACGGGGTGATGCCACTCTTGACCTAATCCTCAACGGACTAGGGGGACCCGCTAAGGAGGTGGCGGTACTAGTCCCACTAGGAAACAGCGATCACAACACGATCCAGTACAGGCTAGAAATTGGATCATCAAAGGTGAAAAGAACTACAACGACTGCACTTAACTTCAAAAAAGGGAATTATGATGCCATGAGGAAAATGGTGGGAAAGAAACTCAACGATACCGCAAGGAAGATGGAGTCCGTAGAAAATGCCTGGACCATACTCAAGGGCACAGTGCACGAAGCAGAGAACCTGTGCATCCCCAAATACAGGAAAGGGTGCAAAAAAAATAGAAAAAACCCAGTGTGGATAACAAATGCAGTGAAAAAGGCGATAAGTGACAAGAAAGCATCATTCAAAAAATGGAAAAAGGACAAAACAGAGGAGAACCAAAAGGAACACAAAAAACACCAAAAGGAGTGTCATCGAGTGGTTAGGAAAGCAAAAAAAGAATATGAAGAGAGATTGGCAGGGGAAGCAACAAACTTCAAATCATTCTTCAGGTATGTTAAGGGGAAGCAACCAGCAAGGGAGGAAGTGGGACCCTTGGATGATGGGGACAGAAAGGGAGTGGTAAAAGAGGAAAAGGAGATAGCTGACAGGCTAAATAAGTTCTTCACGTCAGTTTTCACGAGGGAGGACACAACCAACATTCCGGAGCCCGAGGAGATCGTAAAAGGAGAGTACGGATGAAAATCTGGTCCAGCTAGAGGTGAGCAAGGTGGATGTCCTCAGGCAGATAGACAGGCTAAAGAGCGACAAATCGCCAGGTCCAGATGGCATTCACCCAAGGGTACTCAAGGAACTAAGGAACGAAATAGCTGAGCCACTTCGACAAATATGCAACCTATCCCTAAAAACTGGAGAGATTCCAGAAGACTGGAAAATAGCAAATGTCACGCCCATCTTCAAGAAAGGCTCAAGGAGAGACCCAGGAAACTACAGGCTGGTGAGCTTGACCTCGGTCCCGGGAAAGATGATGGAAGCACTGATTAAAGACAGCATCTGGGAACACATCGACAACTATGGGCAGCTAAAGTCGAGCCAGCATGGCTTCTGCAAGGGCAGATCATGCCTCACAAACTTATTATACTTCTTTGAGGGGGTAAACAGCCAGGTGGATAAAGGGGAATCCATAGATATCATTTACCTTGACTTCCAAAAAGCCTTCGACAAGGTGCCACACGAAAGACTACTAAGGAAGCTATGGAACCATGGGGTGCAAGGGGAGGTCCACCGATGGATCAAAAACTGGCTGGCGGACAGGAAACAGAGGGTTGGAGTAAAGGGACATTACTTAGACTGGCAAAGGGTCATGAGCGGAGTTCCACAGGGGTCAGTGCTGGGACCGCTCCTATTCAATATATTCATTAACGACCTGGAAGCAGGAACAAAATGTGAGGTTATTAAATTTGCGGATGACACCAAACTATATCACAAGGTCAATAACATGGAGGACTGCGAAGATCTCCAAAAAGATCTGACAACACTGGAAAAATGGGCCAAAAAGTGGCAAATAAGTTTCAACATAGGGAAATGCAAGGTCATGCATATAGGGAAAAAAAACCCGATGTTCACTTACAAAATGGGGGGGGGTGAGCGACCTTGAAAGAGACCTGGGAGTGATGGTAGACACAACATTGAAGTCGTCGGCGCAGTGTGCCACAGCCTCAAGGAAAGCAAACAGAATGTTGGGTATCATTAAGAAGGGTATCACGACCAGGACAAAGGAAGTCATCCTGCCACTGTATCGTGCTATGGTGCGCCCGCACCTGGAGTACTGTGTTCAGTTCTGGTCGCCATACCTCAAGAAGGACATGGAGGTACTTGAGAGGGTCCAGAGAAGAGCAACTAAGCTAATAAAGGGCATGGAGGACCTCTCAAATACTGACAGACTGAAAAAGCTAGGGCTTTTCTCCCTGGAAAAGCGGAGACTTAGAGAGACATGATAGAAACCTTCAAGATCATGAAGGGCATAGAAAAAATAGACAGGGATAGATTTTTCAAATTAAGGGGATCAATAAGTACAAGGGGGCACTCAGAGAAATTGAAAGGGGAGAGGTTTAGAATAAACGCCAGGAAGTTCTTTTTCACACAGAGGGTTATGGATACATGGAACGTGCTACCAGAGGATGTGATAAACAGGAGCACGCTACAGGGGTTCAAAGAAGCTTTGGATAGGTACTTGGAAGACAAAGGGATTGAGGGGTACAGATAAGAGTAAAGGTAGATTATAGGGATGGGATTAGAGATAAGTTACAAAATTAATCAGGGACCACTGTTCAGGCACTAGGCCTGATGAGCCGCCACGGGAGCGGACCGCTGAGCAAGATGGACCTCTGGTCTGACTCAGCGGGGGCAACTTCTTATGTTCTTACAAATTATATTGCAAGGATAGAGTAGATCAAATTGGAGAGGGGGGGAATTGCACTACATGTTAAAGAGGGAATTAAATCAAATAAAATAAATGTTCTGCATGACATAGATAGCAGTGTGGAATCCTTATGGATAGAAATTTCACGTGTGAAGGGAAGGAATATAAAGGTAGGGTTATACAACCGTCCCCCAGAACAAGATGAGCAGAAAGATGAAGAAATGTTTTCAGAGATTAGGAATGCTAGAGAATTGGGTGACAGTATAATAATGAATGGTTTCAATTACCCAAAACTGACTGGTTAAATTTTATATCAGGGAGTGCTAGGGAGGAAAAATTCCTAGATGTCATAAATGACTACCTCTTGGAGCAACTGGTCCAGGAACCGACAAGAGGAGGAGATATTTTAGATTTGGTCCTTAGTGGAATGCAAGGCATAGTGCAGGAGATAACTGTGTTGGGTCCGCTGGGAAACAGTGATCATAACATGATCAAATTTGAGCCGATACCGGGAGTGACTTTGCAAAAGAAATCTACTGTAGAGGCATTTCATTTTCGAAAGGGCGACTATGATAAAATGAGGAAAATGGTTAAAAAAAGCTAAAAGGATCAGTTGCAAAGGTTAGGACTGTAAACCAGGCATGGATATTATTTTAAAATACCATCGTGGAAGCCCAGACCAGATGTATTCCACATATCAGCAAAGGTGGAAAGAAGAGGAAACGAGAGCTGGTGTGGTTAATAGGTCAAGTGAAAGAGGCTATTAGAGCAAAAAAAAAAAAATCTTTTAAAGAATGGAAAAAGGATCTGAATGAAGAAAATAAGAAGAGACACAAGCATTGGCAAGTTAGATGCAAAGCATTGATAAAGACAACTAAGAAAGAATATGAAGAGAAACTTGCAAAAGAGGCAAACACTCATAACAATTTTTTTAGGTACATCAGAAGTAGAAAACATGTGAGGGAATCTGTGGGACCTTTTGGATGATCAAGGAGCAAAAGGGACGCTTGGGGAGGATAAGGCCATAGCGGAGAGATTGAATGAATTCTTTGCTTCGGTATTTCTTTACGGAAGAAGATATAAGATATCCTCCTGAACCGGAAATGTTTTTCAAAGGTGATGATTCAGAGGAACTGAAAGAAATCTCGGTGAATCTGGGAGATGTACTAAGCCAAATCGACAAGTTAAAAAGTGATAAATCGCCTGGACTAGATGGTATGAATCCCACGGTACTAAAAGAACTCAAATATGAAATTGTTGACCTGCTGTTAGTGATCTGTAACCTGTCAATAAAATCATCTATAATTCCTGAAGATTGGAGGTGGCCAATGTTATGTCGATTTTTTAAAAGGGCTCCAAAGGCGAATGGTATAGAAAATTGAATAAATAAATAAATGATAAAGGGGATGGAACTCCTCTCTTATGTGGAAAGACTAAAAAGGTTAGGGCTCTTCAGCTTGGAAAGGAGACGGCTGAGGGAAGATATGATTGAAGTCTACAAAATCCTGAGTGGAGTAGAATGGGTATAAGTGGATCGATTTTTCACACTGTCAAAAATTACAAAAACTAGGGGACATTCGATGAATTTACAGAGAAATACTTTTAACACCAATAGGAGGAAATATTTTTTCACTCAGAGAATAGTTAAGTTCTGGAACGTACTGCCAGAGGTTGTGGTAAGAATGGATAGTGTAGCTGGTTTTAAGAAATGTTTGGACAATTTCCTGGAGGAAAAGTCCATAGTCTGTTGTTGAGAGAGACATAGGGGAAGCAACTGCTTGCCCTGAATCAGTAGCATGGAATGTTGCTACTCCTTGGGTTTTAGCCAAGTACTAGTAACCTGGATTGGCCACCATGAGAACGGGCTACTGGGCTTGATGGACCATTTGTCTGACCCAGTAAGGCTATTCTTATTCAAATAACAGATATTACATGAATGCTTTTAGCTGAGGGGTCAAAAGCAGATATTTAGATGGGGACAAGATAGATGGTGCAGACTGTGTTGGGATAAACGGATAGGAGGCTAAACTCAAGGCAAGTTGTTTGTACAGTTAAACAAGATATAAGGAACTGATTTAGTTAGTGTGTGTGGCAAGCTAGTCCTAGTGCAGAATGAGGGGCAAATTCTATAAACGGCATCCTGATTTTAGGTGACCTACTGCTGTCTAACCACCAATCAAGATGCACGTTAAAAAAAAAAAAAGAAATCATCCTGGGCAGGCCGCCTACATTGTATGCACCTCCGTGAGCCTAGAGAGGCGCATAGAGCCACCTAAGCTCACTTAAGGCTAGGAATGGGAGTTGTTTTACCCGGAAGTGGCCTTAGGCGAGCTTAGGTGGCCCTAGGCGTCTCCCTAAGCCTGCGATAGGTGCCTGAAATGTAGGCCAGCAAAATGGTGGCCTACATTTCAAGTGGACGCGGCTGCTGAGCTTATCATGGCAAGAGATCTCCCTGCCACGATAAGTTTAGTGGCCATGGCAACCCGTTCCCCCCACCCCCCCTCAGACTACTGGCAGGAGGCAGCACCACAAACCAAAAGTTTTTCTCTAGCATATGAAACCTGAGAAATTTTCTGTGATCTGGGAAGATGCAAGAAAACCTCTGTCAAATCCAGTGAGGTCAAAAATTTGCCACTGAAGCAATGGCGATCAGTTTCCAACCAGAATCTGTGAACTTTCAACGCTACATTGACCACTTTGGAATCTAGGATTGGCCTCCAATCATTTGGATCTCTGCTAACTGGAGCCCCAGACTTCCAGGGTAAAGCACCCTACTAATGTTTTTCCAGGGTCATTGCCAAGTTTGATCTTTGTCTAAATGCAGCGAAAGAGAGTAACTGTGATCGGAAGCCAAGCAGTGAGCTGTGACTAAATATTTGCAATAATTGCCCGCAAGTAGTTAGCTGGGTTTAATGTTTTTTCCATGATATTCTAAGATATGAGAAATGAACCGGTTTTCCCAGATCTCAGCTTGACCTGGCCACTGATCCTTGAAGCACGCTCTGAAAGAACAGTGTGGGGAAGCAGGCACCTGCTATATTAGTTAGTAGATACACGAAGATAACTCCATGTTAGAAACTGTTAAGGCAGACATGAAATCAAGAAATTAAATATGTAAAATGCTATAGAGAAAAACAGTCGAAATCTTACAATAAATTTTCTTTATTTTAGGTGTCACGTTGCCTGTGTTTGAACACTACCAAGAAGGAGGAGACAGTAAGTTTCAATTCTAGGATTTTGTTTGGGTCTGAGCTGTTATATAGGGTAAGTTCAGGGAAACCCAGTGACTTAAGTGGAATCTGTCTGCTTTTTCAGGTTATGAGCTGACCGGTCTGGCTCGAGGGGGAGAACAATTGGCAAAACTGAAGAGGAACTATTCGAAAGCTGTGGAGTTGCTTGTAGAGCTGGCTTCACTGCAGGTAGGTGGCACCAGAGGACTGGGAAAGACTTCTCTGGTAAAAATTTGTGCTTTTCTGAAGCTTGCATGGGAGCAGATCTCTACCTCTGTGTGGAGCAGCTGAGTTTCAAGGGTAGCAAACTTGTGGTTGATATGAGCCATAACATCCCATAGTCTCTCCTGATAGAGATAAGCTGTTCTACAACTGTACTCGTAGTGGTGTATATTGGACCAGAAAGGTTCTTGGTGGCTTCACGTTCATCCCCTTTGCAGCTTTCACTACATTGTGAAGGTGGCAACACAAGGCCTCTGAGACACTACCATGGGCCGACCTTTGCCACTAGGAAGAGGGAAGTATGGCAAGCATCACCCTAAATCCTTCAGCACATGGAAAATGGATGCATTCTCCCTTTAAATCTTTAACAGCTAAGTGGCATGTCTCCAAAATATCACCGCCAATCCATTCTTTATCAACTTTTATTGGGCAGTACCATGTTTGATATTAATACATATTTCAGCAAAAAGTTGATATTTATGAAAGAACAAAAGTAGAAAACAATGAACTGTCATAGCCATCTGATGCACTGTATGTACACTGAATTCTCTTACACCTTGTCTGGTAGGGAGCAGCTTGCCCAAACTTAGTGCTGCCGTACGTATATTATGTTAAGCTCTTTGGCTGCCCGCTATAAGGAAAAATAGCTAAATTTTGTATTTTTGCTTGGGAAAATTGAGAGCAATCCTGAGTTCTCATTTGGTTAATTTTTCATTCATTTTTAATGATGCTGTTTGTATTTGTACAAAGCAAAGGTGCATCTTTTGAATTTTGCCCTTTCCCTGCAGACTAGGAGTGGGGTGTCTAAGGTAATAGGTATGGGCTGCTTGTTTTAAGGGGGCAATTTTGAAACTGACCTTGAAGAAAGTTAATTTTCAAAGGCAAATATACCTTATGAAAATCCCTTGGAAAATTCAGACCGGTGGGAGAATAGGAATACCTGACTCCTGCTTTTCATGAAGTTCAACGTAGATATGGAGTTTTTAAAATGAAGTTCATACACATACTCTGCTCCCTCCTCTCCCCGGTTTAACTCCTCTATAGATACATATACTATTCATACTGAACTTTTACCCCTAATAGGGTGGGGTGTAATTTTTCACATACCTTTTACATGGATTATTACAGCACTTGTTAATTTTCCAAATTTTTTTTGGGGGGGTAATCTTCTAAAAGGCTCTTATTCAAAAAGTTGCTCCCCCCAGTGCTCTCAGTTTTGGACGTAAAGCTAAGAACTGTTTCCTTTTAAATGCATGAATTAATTAATGCATTTTGAAGTATTAGGTTAGATTTTCTGAAATAGGAAGGGAGGGCTGGGGGGGCTTTTTTATTTTATTTCTATTTGTCAGACATATTAAATGATTTACATATTATCTAAAACATTATAAAAATATGAATATAAATATGATATATTGTACTTAAAGTATTCATGAAGGAAATCAAGTGTGTGTTTATAAGATTATATGTATTTTTCTGATACACTTTGAATAAAGAAATTATTAAAAAAAAAATAAATAAAGTTGCTGAGCTGGGAAGTTATCAAGATATTCAGTGGAATGTTCAGAATAATTTTAGGAAGGCTGTTTATTGGACCAAAGTTATCTGGGCATCTTTATTCAGTCAGAGCTGAGCAGCTACAATTTCATCATGCACCAGGAATACCCGAGTGCTGCCTTTTGGTATCCAGGTTAAATTTTGTTCTGGCATCGATAGATTTGCTTGCTATATAACATTGCCTAGACAAAACTTAGTTGGTGAGAGAAATGTAAAACTATAAATTATAATAACTTTAAAAAGATCTGGGGGCCATTGATTGCATATTCTAATGATTATTATTATTATTAAGTTCTTATATACCGCCATACCCAAAGAGTTCTAGGCAGTTCACATCAATTAAATTAGGATCCGGTCTGAACACGGATTTACAACATTTTGTCGGAATTACAAGCAACGAGGAAGGAAGTGTTGGGGTTTTAGCAGAAGTTTATCATAGTTGGATTGGAAGAGATGAGGGAGGGGGGAGGGGAGGGGAGAGAAAGGAGGGGGTGGGGCGGGAGTTGAATGGTTGCGGGGAATAAGGGTTAAGGGTCCTGTTCGCGGAAGAGGTGTGTTTTGAGAAGTTTTCTGAAGTCGAGGTAGGTCAGGGCCTCAAGCATCATTTGGGCTAGCCAAGGGTTCAGCCTGGCCGCCTGGAAGGCGAAGGTTTTGTCGAGGAATCTTTTGAGCTGGCATAATTTTATGGAGGGGAAGGCAAACAGCTGAATTCTGCGGGATTTCTTATTGGTGCAGTACATAGTGAAGTGGGGGGAGAGATTAGACACCTTAGACACCTTTCTATGTACAAGAGTATAATTAGTGTGGGATGGGGGGGGGGTGTAAGATGTGAGATTTACTTGATTCATTATTATTGGAAGGGATGGGAGGGGGAGGGAGTTCTTTTATGTACTTGTGAAAATGTTGCTAAGACTGTCAAGTGATTTGTATGAGTTCTCTGATAAAATGTTATACACTTGTATGAACTGAAAATGAATAAAGATTTAAGAAAAAAAAAAATAAACTGTTTTGGTTTGTTCTGTTAACTTCAAAAGTTAGTTGGACAAACCTTTTGCATATTGACCTGTAAAAACAACTATTATGTATGTTAACCTATAACCCGACTTGAGTTCTTTGGGGACGATGGGATAGAAATAAAAACGAATAAATAAATTTAGATAGAGAAGTGAGGTACTATAGGTTGTGTCTACATGTTTAGTGTTCTACACCTGTTGTGTTCTCCATTTGATCCTGAGAGAGGACTTCTGTTCTTTTTCTAAGCCATAAAGTACATCAGACCTTACCATTTCTCTTTGCATTGAAGAGGATTTTATTTTTTCCATTCTTTTTGCCATAGACTTCTTTCGTCACATTGGATGAAGCCATAAAGATAACAAACAGACGTGTAAATGCAATTGAACATGGTGAGTGATCAGAGTCCTAACCTAAGAAGGCCCTCCCACAGCTAAGTTTGAATTTATGTAGAAAAAAAATCCTTTCATGGCAGCAGCACATACATGTGCACAGCCAATTGCACTACTATTTCATCAGAAAGCAATTATTATAGAGGCTATCTGAATTTTGGTTTTGGTAATGAAACGGACTCAAAATCCTAAACGTCGTCCCTTTTCAGTTTTGGCCAAAACCACAAGTGTATTTTAAAACTGAAGCTCAGTACTGCCCCAACTCCTGTCTAAGTTCAGAGGTCCCTCCCACCCTGGGCTTACTTTTAAAAGCATTGGTGGTAGGAACAAAATTTATTCACGCCAGTTCCAATCTCAATATAGCTGCTGTGACTTCTGGCGGCAGTCTTATAGACACATAGTTCCAACAGCCATGTTGATAACAGAGCTGGCAGGAGCAAGTGCAGATTGTTCTGCCCCCCCACTGCACCACCAATGCTCTTAATGAAAGCCTGAGCTGGAGGAGTCTGGCCCTATAGGTGGTGGTGATGGGGAGGGTCTGGGGGGGAGTGCCACTTTGCCTTTGTTTTGGGGGGTGGGGGGTCCAGCCTTAGAGGTGAGCTGCTCCTTTTCATGGTGGGAGGGGGTACAGAAGAATTCAGTCTTGGGTTCAGTTTTGGCTGAAATAGAAAAAATAGGTTTCTAGTTGGCCTCTAAACCATTAGATGCTTTTGTTTTTCATCTAAAGTCCTGTTCTGTAAGAATGTCTTGTATGCAGAACAGGGAGTATAAGCCATGTAATATTTTTCCATGTTTTGTACTCTGGAATGAACTGATCATGTATAACAGAGAACACTCATGTGGTATCACTTGAGTAAGATACTTTGAAAGAATTCCATGTAGTTTTTAAAAATCAAATTAAATATTTTGTACAACTTCTGTCTAGACATATACAAATCTTTTCCCTAGCTTAATATGTCCTTGACTGGCTACAGTTCCCTCCTCTTTGCCAATGTAAATGCCAACAGGTCCTTGTACACATAGACCCATGCTTCTTTGTATGCAAGGGCACCACATACATTAGAGGGGAAATTCTGCAAACGGCATCCTAATCAGGGATGCCTAGTGACACTTAACAGAATTCTGTGTGAAAATTGTTTTTAAATGGTGTGGTTCAGTGGTTAAAACTATAGCCTCAGAACCCTCCAGCAGACCATGGTCCATGTTGGAGCATTGGGGTGACAATGGACTGTTCTTCTCAGCAGCCATTTTAAGTTAAATAGTTCTTTATAAGCATGGTCATCTTGTGATATACACACATATCCATTTTTTATACACTATTTTATATGTGAACATTTCTGTTGACAGTGGTTTGAAACAAAAAAATTGTGAAGTGGTTTATTTTTGTATGTGATAATGGTTTTCTTGTTTCACCTTTCTCATGGAACTAACTTATTTTTTTTTCTCAACTCATTGTGATTATATTTGATCTTTTCCTTTCATTTTTGTAATGCTGATGCACTTTTTAAAGTTGACTAAGAAATTCCTGTCTTTATATAATTCCTAATATATACCATGGGTCAGAAGAATTCCTGGTCTGTATTTCTTGACCACAGACTGTCATTACAATAGCAATAATGGAGAGGAAGGGGGTGGGAAAGACCTCCAGGTAGTTACTTAGAAACACGCTGACTGAAGGCTCATCTTCTGTACCCTGGTAGTGGTTGATTCCAAAGAAGATCTTGCTGTACTTTTATAAATGCAACCTGTTAACATGTTGATTGTGCATCCTAGTGATTATTCCAAAGATTGAGCGTACGCTGTCCTACATTATCACCGAACTGGATGAACGAGAGAGAGAGGAATTCTACCGGTGAGTGTGATTCTGCTCTCGCGTCTTCCTTCTCTTCTACCACATAGAAGCAGAAGAGGAGTGATAAAGCAGCAAAGGGAGATAGAGCAATGAGATCAGTGATTTGTGCTGTTGCTGCATTTGGATTTATGATTACTACAGGTCTAAGGTACAAGGCTTGATAACAGTCTGGTGCCTGAAATATTACGGATAGGATAGCACAGGAGAGATAAATCCACAAACTCAATACCAAACTCAAAGGAGTGTAAAGACCTTCGAGTTTGGCCTGAAATATTACACCAGTGGTGTAGCCAGACGTGACATTTTGGGTGGGCCCAGAGCTAATATGGATGGGCACTATTCACCTGATATTCAGTGCTATTTAACCGGCCAGGAACAGCTTCCCCTTCTCAGTCTCGGTATCAACCCCTAGTTATAGGTATGAGTAGTGTATTTTGAAATACTACTAAATAATGCCTTAGAGTGCACTTGATGACAGATTTCTAAGTAAAATAGTCTGCCCATCACCTGTCCTGCATCAACATAAAACGCATACTGTCATACTTACACACTGTCAACATCAAGATATTTTTTCCACCTCTTGTGGAATCTGTTATTATGCAGAATCTAGTTAGAATCTAGTTAGAATGTTCCTTTTACAGCTTTACATAGAGCAAATTGTATTCAAATTATGGTAGTAGTAAAACAGAATTATTTTACTGAAAGTCTTTTACTAACATTTAGCTCATATTATTTGCCATAGGACTTATGCTATTCCTGTGGACCTCACAGCAGAAAGTAAAAGACTCCCTTTGTGAAGTAACACAACATCTTGCAAAGAGTCTTCTCAGAGACTATGCTGCAAACCTTAACGCCACCGATTCTGTATACACAGATGCCAGCACCCTTAAAAAGGAAGCAGTGAATATACACAGCAGCATAATTGGAAAAGCCAGACAATAGATTTCCACCTAAATCACATGGCAGCAAAATCTCTCACCTTAGTAACATGAAGAATGAGGACAAACCCTTACCAATTAGAGAATAAAGGAACAAAAATCAGAAATTGTCCTGTAGTCTAGTATCAGTCCTTCCCTACCTACCCCATCCTTTCCTGTAGCCCAGCAATAGCCCTTCTCTTCCCTTCACAATTCCCCACCCAGAATTAAAGATAAACTTTTTGTTTAACCTGGGCAGTGCAGAATGCAGAGCTCACACTCATCAACATTAAATATGAAACTTTTTTTTTTTAACCTGGGCAGCACTTCCCTGCAGAATTCTACTGCAGTGGTCCTAATGAGGCTCTGATTTGTGTGCTGGAGAGGAGGCCACGGGGGGAATAGGCTTGACTCAGGAGGGTTGCCATTGAAGTACAGCAGCTGCTGAGTGCCCAGATTTCTCCAGCTGCATGGAACAGGGGCCAGCCAGCTAAATTAAAAAAGCAATGCTAAGTACCAATTCCCTGGCTCAACTTTGCAGCAGAGCCGAGCCATGCTGGACCCGGTGCGTGTGTGCGACAGAGGCAAGTGTCGGTGAAGTGCAGTGGTTAGAAGAGCTGCAATGGAGGAGGAGCAGCATCTGTGAGGAAACTGAGGCAGAGTAGGCTCAGTAGTAGAGAATGACACAGGGACAAATTTTTCCCCATCCCCGCAGGAGCTCAATTTCCCCTTTCCTGTCCGCACAAGTTTTGTTGCTGTCCCTGCCCCATTCCTGTAAGCTCTGCCTTAACTGCACAAGCCTCGAACACTTAAGATTTGCAGAGCTTGCAGGGACAGAAAACGAACTCGCCGGGTCATGAAAATGAATTTGGGATGGGGAAAAATTTGTTTCCATGTCATGCTCTACTCAGCAGAAGTAAAACTGTAGAAGAGATTCCCCGACTCCAGGGCAAATAGGCTGCTGCTTGCTTGCTGGAGACTGAAGGGCTAGGTAAACCAGAACTTCAATGTGCTTGCAAGCGTCGTTTCATGTAGCTGAATGTGATCCCAGT
This sequence comes from Geotrypetes seraphini, assembly GCF_902459505.1. NCBI lineage: Eukaryota > Metazoa > Chordata > Amphibia > Gymnophiona > Dermophiidae > Geotrypetes > Geotrypetes seraphini. Next base: position 98,785,195 of record NC_047090.1, on the reverse strand, counting down.
AGCACTGCGGCTGGCAGAGTTTCTGGCATCTAAGAAGTCAAGACATCTCATTGGCACTCCAAAGACATTGGCACCAAGACCTGAGCCCACCCTTAGCTATGCCCCTGTTATACTTACTGTATGGACAATTAAATGGTAAAACCGAGGCTCAGAACTAAAGCTTTCTGCCTTGACTTACTCGGATAACTATAACATTAACCTCAGGAGCCCTGCATGAAGTTTGCAGATTGTAAATGATAGCTAACCTTGGTCCAGCTTCCAGCTGCTACAACTGCTATCCATTACAATAAGAATATACAGCTGTGTGCAGGTGTTTTCTTATAGTGTGTGTCATCACTTGGGGCTGATTACAGCATACAATGCAAACTTGGCAACTTTGTATTTGCAGAGTCATAAGATCTGCACAGGAACCAGAGTGACTTGAGAAATCAGTACTGGTCTTCTGAATCGCTTTCATTTCACAACTGCATGATTTTACTCTCCTCTTACTGGTTTCTTTTTAACACTGAGGGAATTCTAAAGGCTGGAAGTGTGTTCTGTACGAGGAGGTGCTGAAAAGCTCTTAGCGCAACCAAGAAGAGAATGACATGGATATGGTTCAATCAATGATCTGAAACAATATCAAAACACAGAATTTTGTTTCTGCAAATTGGCATTTAATGAAACGAGATAACACTCTTTTCAGCTACAGTGGCAAAATCGTGCTCAGAATTTAGGAAGTTGGTTGGTTGGGCTGAGAACTTTTTAGTACCCCTTCGTATAATCTGTAGCTGCTTGAGATGATTTTAGCTAATCTCTCGTCATTTGCCTACTGTTTATGGTAAAGGCTTGGAGGCATGGTAGGATAGTACATGGACAGGTTTATGATGTTGGCAACTATAAGCCTATCTGATTTGTATTTATTGATTTGATGTAATGTACATTTATTAGCTGCGAATCACCTGTCCTGGCAGATTCTAATAAAACATATGCAATCCATTTCATATAATAGACAAGAAATACTTAAAATATACTATTAAAGTAATATAAAGTTTGTATCTAATTTCTTCAGAGATCAGTAAATAGAAATAAAACAGACACAATAATATAATAACTTTTTTTTTTTTACAAATTGTTACAATCCCTTAAACTGGCCCTGTTCCCAGATAAAATTCGATGAGGGCCTGATTCTATATATAATTAAGCACTATTCTACAAGGTGTTCATTCTTAACTTTAGGTGCCATATATACAATTTAGGAGCTAATACAGTGTATGGCAAACTGTGTACCGTGGCACACTAGTGTGCCTACTGAGATTTAAGGTGTACCGCGGCACACTGGGGAGGAGGAGAGGCACCGGGCTGACTGCCTACAGGACTTTCCTCTTGTGGCGAGAGGCACATCCTGTAGACAATCAGCCCTCTACCCTGCTGGCATCCCCTTCTGGTGTCTCAGGGCCCATCTGGAGGGCCTTTGCATGTGCGTGGACATCGACGTGATGACGTCACGCATGTCATTACAGTGATGTCTGCGCACTTCCAGATGCCTCGAGCCGCGGCCACTAAGTTTAACAAGCTGCGGCTCAAGAAGGTTTGCAGGACACTGGGTTAATATATTTTTTTGGTTAGCTTTCAAAGGCAAGAACCTTCTTCTCGAGGTTAGGTCAGACTCATTGTATAATGTCTACATTATTAAAGCTGACACAGGGCCTGGCTTCAGCTAGCCATTGATTTATGAGTATACATGCTTCTTGGTATGTCTTTCTCCCTTCCCACCAGCTGCTTTTTGTCTTAATAGATAAATATGTGCACAAAAAAAACCTCAAATCAGCATGAATTAGAGAATGACATGGGGACAGATTTTTCCCTGTTCCCAAGGGAACTCATTTTCCCATTCCAGCAAGTTCTTTTCCTGTCCCTGTCCCATTCCTGCAAGTTCTGTTCTCATGGCACAAACCTCAAACACTTTGAAATCATAAGTGTTCAATGCTTGTGCAGTTAAGACAGAGCTTACAGGAATGGGACAGTGACTGTGAGAAAACTCACGGCAACGGGATGGGAAAAAATTTGTTCCTTTGTCATTCTCTAGCATGAATCTGAAACTTGTGCTTCTAACTCCTTGTATTGCTTGGTTTATTCAAAAAAAGCAAGATGCTTGTTTTGGTTAGATGCAAGTAGATGGTGTGGATTTAACAGATTGTGTATATGACAAGTGCAGAAGTAGCTACTTCGAGGTAGCCTGCAATGACAGTGTTTCATGTCAGTACCGAATGCCTCTCACTTTCGAACACGCTTTGGTGAAGTCTAGTCCAGACTGGTTGCTCAGTGGCTTCCCTGTTGCCTTTTCCTTTCAAAAGAAAGAGGACATGTGAAGCCTGGGATTGATTGAGTGGGTCTGCAGATTCTGACAAGTCACTTAAGCCCAAATTCTATAAGCAGGGCCTAATTAGGCGCCATTCAGCACGATTCAAGCACAATTGGGTGCTGTTTAGTGAATCACCCTGAGCGGCACCTATTTTAGAGGCGCTCAGTAAATAGGCCAGCTCTAGGCACACTTAAAAGTTAGGCGCCTAGCTGAGCGCTTAATCACACTTAAGAGCAGCGATTCTGCAACAAGGCGCCTAACATAGCCACGCCCACACCTAACTAGATAGGCGCCTATTTTTTTTGAAGGGCGCCTAACTTTTTATAGGCGCCTTGTTACAGAATTGGGTTTTCTTGATAGGCGCCTATGTTTCAATCAGTGCTGATTAAAAAGCTTAATTGAGCTTGTTCTTCAATTTAGATAGGCGCTGCTTATAGAATTTGGGCTTTAACCCTCCATTGGCTCAAGTAGATAATTAACCCCTCTAGGGACTGGGAATATCTACTGTACCTCAATGTAACTCATCTTAAAGGCAAGAACTAAACCAGAATAAAATAAATGCAATAAAAATTTTAAATGCTTTGGAAGAAATAACCCAGCTCTATTATGTTTATAAGGTTAAAAAAGATTCAAGAGAAAAAGAAAATCCTGAAAGAAAAAGCAGAAGTGGAACGGGCAGCACGGATGACAGTCGGATCATCTGAGCCTGCAAATCTCCTGGCAGAAGACCGGGATGAAGATCTGCTCTTCGAATAGCTCTTTTAGCCTCTACCCAGCATTTATGATCTGGAACACAGGCAGTCTTGGTGCAACTGTAATGCATTGTGCATCTGTTCTATTTATTGTGTGGCTTGCTTTTCATTGTCCCTATGAATGTCAGCAACTGAACATTTCCCTATGCTGGACTACAGATGGGATCTGTTTCACAGATGTGACTTGTTATTGGCTGCAACTGAGGGGGAAAAAGGAGGTTTTTCTTGAATTTGTTCTTGGTCTTATCAACCTCCACAAGTCTCCAAGTGGTTATGTTGTCTGTGTCTGCTTTGACAGGCTTTTTTTGCTGTGAGTGCACAGAAGAACTGGATGAATAAGGTATGGTCTTAATACAGTATAACAGAAGGAGAGGGACCCAGAGTGTGGGTATGATCAGTTACAGCATAATAATTTATATTCTCCTCTTAGGGGGTCTTGATATTTAGGGAATTACTGCAGCTTGCCCTCCTTGCAAGTCCTAATCCCCTTACTTTACTATCTCATGTCTGGTTTCCACAGCAACTGTGATGGCTTAAGCAGAGACAGGATAAGCTGAGGTCTGAAGGATAGGATCTCTGCCCATGGTTAGCCACTGGGAGGAAGGCAGGTTAAAAACTATCAAGAATCCCCTGAATGCTGTGTTTTTAAAAGTTCATGTAGTCTTTTATCATTTGTTTAAATATACTTTATTAAATTTCCAAACTATAATTGTGCAAGCATCTACAAATAACATTACAGGAAAAGCACATTGAACTTGCAGAGAATAATATACAATTATTCCCCCCCCCTCTTAACAATCAAATAAAACAAATCTTACAAGAAACAATTCATAAATGCCCATAAACAAATAATACTGTAAAACCCTTCCCCCTCCCACCCTGTTTAAAGGTCCCTAAATGTTTAAATGTCCCTAAATATAAAAAGATATTATTCCTTACAAAATTTAGTCAATGGTTCCCAAACATCCAAAAATTTCCTATATCGCCTCTGTTCTATGGCCAACAAATGTTCCATTTAAAAAATATATTGAGGAATTGGAAGAACTGGGAAAGGTTAAATTTGTCTTATCAATTTAAGTTTTCAATGCTCAATTTCTCTACAGATGTAGGGAATCCACCCAATCAAGTTTTGTAGTTCCCTTATTTTCACAGGAATTCATAGCAGGTTTATTTAAAAATAGCATCTCCTATAAAAGTTTTTTTTGCATGTATGTGACAGAAAAATGCACATAAAATGCCTTTTATAAAATTACCTTGAGCATATAAATAAATGGGATGACAAGCACAGGTGAAATCATAATTTACACATATGGGTTATAAAATACCTGTGTACATTTGCACCTGCTCTTGAGGTACTGTAAATGGATGTGGTTTCATTAACCTATGCTTTCTCCAGGATTTCTGCTAGTATTTTCTAAAAACATATAGATGCCTACATGTATTTATAAAATAGAGACCTTCTTGCCATGGTTTAAAGTTACCTTCATTTGTGGTGAGAAGTTCAGGAGCAGCTCTGAAACTTTCTTCTGTGCCATGTGCAGTGTCAGTAGAATCTATTTCAGAAGTAAATTGGGATATTTCTTATAATAAATTCTAGCATGGTCTGTCTAAGTGGCCAGACCTTTGTTTTCCTTTGTCTAACATTTAAGGCAGTCCACCACTGTTATTCTTTACAAAACCATCAATTGCCAAGTTAACAAGAAGAGCTATTAAAATATTTTTTTAAATACTTAAGATGTTTACAACTTCTAACAGACTCACTTCCTGGATTTCAATTCTTTTGGTTCCTGTATGATCACATGGTTTTTGTATATTCCTTGTGTGCCACTAAATTGTTAACCAATGTATATTGTTCCCCTGCCCCCCCCCCCCCCCCAAAAAAAAAAAAAAAGTGGTGTCCACTGTTATGAAAATGTTAAATAAAGCTGCCATAGCTAGCTGGTTGACATAAAGAAGACTGGTCCTCTTTAAGAGCCCTCATTCCCTCTTTAGGTTTTGTTGTTTTTTTCAAAAGGGAAATTTTATGAAACAGGGAACAAGAGAAATGTAGAAAAATGGTGAAAGACAAGTCCATCCACACAGGCTGCCTATCCAAACCACCAGTCTCTTGTTAGGGGATTTTTAAAATATGTGTTAGTTATCATTCTTAGATTGAAACGGATGGCTTCCTGCCATTCTAGACAAAGGGGAAAATTCTACAATGAAGTATCTGAGTTTGGCTTTGCCCTGAGCCTTGTGAAAACCCTAAGCACTAAATTAAAAGAGAAAGCTTTTTTAAGAATACACCACCACCACCCTTTTACTAAGATGTGATAGGGATTTTTACCATGGTCCAGAGTGCTAATCTAATCTAATCTAAACCTTAGGTTTGTATACCACATCATCTCTACATTCGTAAAGCTCGACACGGTTAACAAGAGTTAGGGTAGAAAAGAACTCCAGTGGAGGGAAGAGGCAAAATGAAGAGAAAATTTAGAGGACTAGAATAACCAGAGAGGGAGGAGGAGTTACATTTTTGAGAATAACCAGGTTTTCAGATGTTTACGGAAGAGATGGAGGGAGCTCAGATTCCTAAGAAGGGAGGTAAGGTTGTTCCAGAGCTGAGTGATTCTGACGCTCATAGGAATTCTAGGAGTATCAAAGTAGCATCTGAGCATTTAGGTCTGTGGTAGAAAGGGGAAGGGGGGGGGGAAGACAGTTTGCTTCTCACAAGAATTACCAGCCTCTCTTTTTTCTTTCACAGACCAAATTGTGCATTAGCATGCACTGTCCCATAAACATAAATGGTGAGAGCCCCCAAAGCTCACACTAAGAAAAAACAACCCCATAGGAAAAGAATGCATTTGTGGAGAAAAAGGCAGAGAAGCTTAGCACTCACTGTTCCTAGAGTGAAGCCCTTCCACCTCATACTGCAATCTATATATATAAAATCGGGGTTCACGGAAGTTTCGCCCCCCACATTTCGCCCCCAGCAATTCGCCCCTCACATTTCGCCCCCAGGTATTTTTCGCCCCCACACATTTCGCCCCCACACATTTCACCCCCCGGATGTTTCGCCCCCACACATTTCTCCCCCGCACATTTCGCCCCCGCACATTTCACCCCTGCCTTTGAGGGGAAAAAGAAATCCGTCTCGGAGCGCGCCTGACTTTTCTTTTTCAGGCGCTGCTGATGTGGAGCGTATGCCGCGCGCCTCCGACGAGCCGCAGGTCCGCCGAAAGGGAACATGAGCTTAGTTGCTGCCGTCTCACCTGTTTCACTGCCTGGGCCCCTCCGCGATCCCCGGTGGGGTGGGGGCTTTCTTGTGTGCTTTGCCTGCCATGGACGGCGGTGCGGGAGGGAGTGGGTGTTGTCATGGACGGCGGTGCTGCCAGCCCACAGCCAGCACTGGCTCCTTTCAAGCAGCTGAAGCAATGGCCAAAAGGCCACTTGGCCACCGCTACCCCCAAAGCCAGAGAGGAGGAGAAGAAAACGCACCTCCTTCCTGCCCTTTTCACCTGGGCTGCGAAGTGAATGAAGTTAGGGTCAGAAAAGCCAAGACTTCCCCAGATTTAAGAGCGAAAAGTTAGGGGAGGAGACGGGGAAAACCAAAGCGACTTTTCTTTGGAAACATTTTGTGAGGGTCTATGTGGAAAACGAAGTGAGCGGCGGTGCCCCCCCCCCCTCTCCCTCCTCCAACTCTGGCATTGGGACATGAGCTGTCAAGAGAAAGAGGCCTCGGGGGTCAAATCACAGAACCCGGGCCAACTTTAGGCCCGGAGCGAAGGCTAAGAGTTGTTCCCACGGGAGGAAGGACAGACTTGGAAGAGGAGAGAGAGAAGCCTGAAACCCTCCCCGTCACTCCAGTTCACCTCGATCCCAATCCAACCGACAACTGCTCCGAACAGCTCATGAAGTCCACGTCGGACTTGGGCTAAAAGCTCCCATTAACCCCCCCCCATGGCCCCGTCTCCCCCGACCCCTGCCAGGGCTGGCCGAAAGCAGCCTGTTTACGGCACTGCCTCTGCTCACAGGCTGCCACTACTGCTTCGGGTAAGTGAGATTGTCAGGATCGGCGGCCGCTGCTGCTTCAGAGTGCTGGAACCATAAGTGGGGAGGGGAGGAGAGAAAGTGACCCATACCAGAAAAGAGGGTGGGAAGGAACAGATGCTGGACCTACAATTGGGGGTGGGGTAGGGGAAAGATAAAGAGAGGAAAAGAATGACTCAGACCAGAAAGGGGAGGTGGGAAGGGATACAAAGTTAGAGTGAGAGAGAGAGAACAGAGGAACGCTCAGGGGCGAAATGTGCAGTACACATAATCCAACGCTCAGGGGCGAAATGTGCGGGGGCGAAACATCCGGGGGCGAAATGTGTGGGGGCGAAACATCTGGGGGGCGAAATGTGCGGGGGCGAAATGTGAGGGGCGAAATGTGGGGGGCGAACCTTCCGGATCCCTAAAATCGGAGGTATGTATGTGTGTATGTATGTATGTGCCGCGATCACGCAAAAACGGCTTGACCGATTTGAACGATACTTGGTATGCAGATCCCTCACTACCTGGTGTGATATGTTCTGGGGGTCTCGCAGCCCACCTGCACACGTGGGCGGAGCTACAAACAGAAAATCAGATTTCACCCATTCATGTCAATGGAAAAAATGTAAAAAGCTGCCATTCTCACAGTAATTCCAACTACCTGGGGTGATATGTTCTGGGGGTCTCACGGCCCACCTGCACACGTGGGCGGAGCTACAAACAGAACATCTGATTTCACCCATTCATGTCAATGGAAAAAATGTAAAAAGCTGCCATTCTCACAGTAATTAAAAAACTGCTTGACCGATTTGAACGAAACTTGGTATGCAGATCCCTCACTACCTGGGGTGATATGTTCTGGGGGTCTCACGGCCCACCTGCACACGTGGGTGGAGCTACAAACAGAAAATCTGATTTCACCCATTCATGTCAATGGAAAAAAATGTAAACAGCTGCCATTCTCACAGTAAATCAAAAACGGCTTGACCGATTTGAACGAAACTTGGTATGCTTATCCCTCACTACCTGGGAGTGATATGTTCTGGGGGTATCGCGGCCCACCTGCACACGTGGGCGGAGCTACAAACAGAAAATCAGATTTCACCCATTCATGTCAATGGAAAAAAATGTAAACAGCTGCCATTCTCACAGTAATTCCAACTACCTGGGGTGATATGTTCTGGGGGTCTCGCGGCCCACCTGCACACGTGGGCGGAGCTACAAACATAAAATCAGATTTCACCCATTCATGTCAATGGAATAAATGTAACAAGCTGCCATTCTCACAGTAATTCAAAAACGGCTTGACCGATTTGAACAAAACTTGGTATGCAGATCCCTCACTACCTGGGGTGATATGTTCTGGGGGTCTCTCGGCCCACCTGCACACATGGGCGGAGCTACAAACAGAAAATCAGATTTCACCCATTCATGTCAATGGTAAAAATGTAAAAAGCTGCCATTCTCACAGTAATTCCAACTATAAAACACTTTCTATGACACTATAACCACTAGGGACATCGTTTCTATTCTACCACGGACACCATACATATAGAGTTTGTATGTTCTAACTGTGTTTGTAACTGTTTCCTTCATGCACCCCAGTTCATAATGTAATTACATTACATGAGTACTCACATATGCTGAACTAGGAACACAGGTTCCATTCTGAACCGGGAAAAAACTGCATGGAGTTTCTTTTCAACCTGAGTTTCCACATATTGAGTTGTTTAAATCAATACTGAAACTTTTGGATGCCACTTATTCCAACAGATCTTCCTTTTCAGTTTAAGAGATTGCAAATTCCAGTGAGACTTGCATTCTCTATCACAATCAACAAATCACAGGGACAGACTATTACATACTGTGGAGTGGATTTAAGATCCCCCTGTTTTTCCCATGGACAACTCTATGTTGCTTGCTCAAGGGTGGGTTCACCCATGAATTTATATGTTCTTGCTCCTGGAGGTGAAACTAAAAATGTTGTTTATAATCAAGTTTTGTGTTAGTTGTATTGTATTCATTTTGTCAAATATTTCACATTATAATTTGAATATTGTACTTTTTATAAAGCTGTAAAAAAATAATTTCATTCACCACTATAAAGTATCTTTATTTGAATCAATTTACAGTGTTATTGCTATAATTAAATACCCGTGCAACGCCGGGGCATCAGCTAGTGATATAATATAGAAATAGGTTTTTCAGCACCGTTTCATTTTCTTTGATGATGTATTCACAGCACAAGTATATCCGAATGACTGAATGTAATTCAGCTGCCCAACACCATTAAGCATATGCTAACAACTACCATCTGTAAACTTTAGAATTGTTAATTTTTGTGCCTGAAAGGCATGGGGGCTGAGGGGAGGCAATGTTAACCAACACTTCCTTTTATAAAGCCGTTAGGCTCCTTTTTTTGCCTGCTGCAGTGGTATTAGCTCCAACACTCATAAGAATTTTAGGAGCGTCAGAGCTAATATAGCCATGGCTGGCAATAAAAAAGCCAAACACAGCTTTGTAAAAGGAATCCCAAATTCTTCTAGCCAGCAATAGAAAGGGGATTGCCACATGGCCTCCAGCCTGTCTAAATTTTGTTGCTCCATTTTCTATCCGTGCATGCCTCTCAGCCCAGAATATCTCCCTTCCTCAGACAAGGCAGCAAAAAATTTTTAAAAACAGTATTAAGTACCAGCGCCTTTGTACTCCTGAAGGTCCTGCTGTCTTCTCCCCCTCTGATATTATTTTCTACTAGCTGATGCCCCGGCGTTGCACGGGTATTTAATTATAGCAATAACACTGTAAATGGATTCAAATAAAGATACTTTATAGTGGTGAATGAAATTATTTTTTAACAGCTTTATAAAAAGTACAATATTCAAATTATAATGTGAAATATTTGACAAAATGAATACAATACAACTAACACAAAACTTGATTATAAACAACATTTTTAGTTTCACCTCCATGAGCAAGAACATATAAATTCATGGGTGAACCCACCCTTGAGCAAGCAACATAGAGTTGTCCATGGGAAAAACAGGGGGATCTTAAATCCACTCCACAGTATGTAATAGTCTGTCCCTGTGATTTGTTGATTGTGATAGAGAATGCAAGTCTCACTGGAATTTGCAATCTCTTAAACTGAAAAGGAAGATCTGTTGGAATAAGTGGCATCCAAAAGTTTCAGTATTGATTTAAACAACTCAATATGTGGAAACTCAGGTTGAAAGGAAACTCCATGCAGTTTTTTCCCGGTTCAGAATGGAACCTGTGTTCCTAGTTCAGCATATGTGAGTACTCATGTAATGTAATAACATTATGAACTGGGGTGCATGAAGGAAACAGTTACAAACACAGTTAGAACATACAAACTCTATATGTATGGTGTCCGTGGTAGAATAGAAACGATGTCCCTAGTGGTTATAGTGTCATTGAAAGTGTTTTATAGTTGGAATTACTGTGAGAATGGCAGCTTTTTACATCCTTTTCATTGACATGAATGGGTGAAATCTGATTTTATGTTTGTAGCTCCGCCCACGTGTGCAGATGGGCCGCGAGACCCCCAGAACATATCACCCCAGGTAGTGAGGGATCTGCATACCAAGTTTCGTTCAAATCGGTCAAGCCGTTTTTGAATTACTGTGAGAATGGCAGCTTTTTACATTTTTCCATTGACATGAATGGGTGAAATCGGATGTTCTGTTTGTAGCTCCGCCCACGTGTGCAGGTGGGCCGCGCGACCCCCAGAACATATCACCCCAGGTAGTGAGGGATCTGCATACCAAGTTTCGTTCAAATCGGTCTAGCCGTTTTTGCGTGATCGTGGCACATACATACATACACACATACATACCTCCGATTTTATATATATATAGATTTTATATTATTCAAGCTGCTCTAGATGCCAGAAAAGGCCACAGGCTCATCTGGGACATATGGATGGACTGTAATGACAACATTTTATTTTCAGCTAAGCTTCCCCGTTAGGTGTAATGTCCCTATTTTTGTAAAAAGAGTTGGGGAACCTAACAAATATGAAATAAACAGAACCTTAGTTTGACGTTTTGCCAAATCTAGATAAATCCCATTAAGGAACACCTATTCTCAAAATCTTTTTGTCTTTGCAAATAATTAGCCAAATAGGCAATCTCCAAGGTACAGCTGATGACCAAAGATCTTCATAGATAGCAAAATTCATGAGCTATGGCCATGTCCCAGATTAGAGGTCAGAGAGTTATATTACCGTATTTTCACGCAGATAACGCGCACCCGTGTAAAACGCGCACACGGGTATAGCACGCAGAAACCACGATTTTATGTACAAAATCTTTTGTATACCGCGCTCACGGGTATACCGCGCATGCAGCCCGACTGTCCTTTCGCCCGCCCCGACTCTCCTCTGGCCACCCCGACTCTCCTTTCGCCCTCCCCGACTCTCCGTGCGCTGTCCCGACTCTCCGTTCACCCTCCCTGACTTTCAGTGCACTGCCCCGACTCTCCGTGCGCTGTCCCGACTCTCCGTTCACCTGAGGCACATGGTCGGGTTGGGCCCATGTGCCTCAGGCCGCGCCCCCAGGTGGGACCTAAGGCTCCAGGGCCTATTCTGATTGGCCCACGCGCCTTAGGCCCCACCAGTAGGCGGAGCTTTGGGACGGATGGGCCAATCCGGCCTCATTCCGTCGTTGGCTGCCTGCCGGACAGGCGGGTTTGGCTCCCGTCTGTCCGGCCAACTACCAAAGGTACGGGGAAGGGGGGTGGGGGTGTCGTGGGGGTCGGCCAGGGAGGTCGCGGGTTGGCTGGGGGGGCGGTCGGAGGTTCTTGGGGGGGGGCAGTCGTTGGAGGGAGGGGGGTTTGCGTCGAGGGCAGGAGGGCCTGGGATCCCTCCTGCCCGTAATGTAGTGCGGGGTGGGGGTAGGGGGTCGCCGTGGCCAGGAGGGTTTGGGCTCCCTCCTGGCCTGATATTGTCGGGGAGTTGGGGAGTCGGCCGGGCTAAAGGGCTTGGGCTCCCTCTTGCTCCGATCGTGGGTGCGGGTGGGAGCGCGTGCGAGCGGTCATTCGGGGTGGGGGTGCGAGCGGTCCTGCTGGGGGCGGGGGGGTGAATCGGGCGTCGGGCGGGGTGGGAACTATGTAAAAAAATTTTTGTATAACGCGCGAGGGGTATGCGCGGTAGGTAAAAATGCGTATAACGCGCGCGTTATATGCGTGAAAATACGGTAATCCTTATATGAGATACAGTGTAGAACCTAGACTAGGTCCTAGAAATAGACAAAAATTTGATATGGTCATCAAAGCAGAGGCTAAGGGCTCCTTTTACAAAGGTGTATTAGGGTATAGATAGAGGGCTAGTATTCAGGTTATGGACCTGATGGGCTGCCGCGTGAGCGGACTGCTGGGCATGATGGACCTCAGGTCTGACCCAGCAGAGGCATGGCTTATGTTCTTAACGCGTGGAATAGCGCACGCTAAAATGCACGTGCTAGCCGCTACTGTCTCCTTTTAAGCAGGCGGTAAGTTTTCGGCTAGAGCGCACTAATCTTGTGTGTGCGCTAAAAATGCTAGCGCACCTTAGTAAAAAGAGCCCTAAGGTAGTCCTTTTACTAAGGTGTGGTAGCCGATTTAGCATGACTAAATACTAATACACACGAACACGTCCATAGGATATAATGGATGCATTAGCAAGCGCTAAATTGGCTAGCGTACTTTAGTAAAAGGACCCCTAAGAAACTGAAGCAGTAAGGTTTCTTTCTTTTGCCCATTTTTATTTAGTGTTATGTTTCATAAACCAAAGTAAAATGCTTTTACATAAAAGCAGAAAGATGCTTCTCTGTGTAAAATTATAAATTTCAGTTAAAAGAGAGACATAGGATTCCTTCTGGTGAAAAGTAGTTACCAAGCACAGCAGAATCTTAACTGTTCAAGTGTCTTTCAGGTCAATGCTTGGTTTTTCTTTTAAACACCAGCCAGGAGCTTAAAGTTATATATTCAGTACTAGCTGACATCCAGATACAAATTCAGAGATCTTAGAACAACAGTTTTCTTCTCCTAGATTATCTAGAAACTGGTTCAGAATATCACTGGGCTCTGGATAAATCCTGATTTCTCCCATGCTCCACCCCAACCACCCTGGTACTATCTGAATAGCACCGAGACTGTCAGAACAAACAAAGGATCAGTGAGTCAAATAGATCACAGAAAAGAGTGGGCCAGATGGTTCATGGTCTGTGTATTCAAAACATGAGCCTTTTTTAAAATAGGGGCCTACCTATTCAAGCTCAATTTTAAATACTACATCACAGTCATCATTTTGAGGGGGAAACATTTGAGAATGACATTGCCACAGTTAGCAAGGTGGCGGAAAGCTTGAGAATGGCTTTCTCCTTGTTGAATTAATTGTCAGCATGTCCATTATATTGTGGGTGGGCCATAGTTAATGGATTGTGCAATTGATGGATCACTGGTTACGTGACCTATTATCTGCTCTAGTCTATTAATGTTCATGATACTATCTGGATAATACTGATAAAAATGACTGACTGACCCTAGTCAGGTCAATTTATTTGGATAGCACTACCTGCTATCTGACTAAGAGCTTTAAATATCAGACCTTTTGGTATTTCAACTTGTTTAACTGCAAATATGGCTAAGCTTCATGCAAATAATAGGTGCCACAGTCTTGCACTAGAGCCTTGGTCTTCACTTCCAGTCCTCAAGGGCTGCTAATAGGTCAGGTTTTCAAGATATCCCTAATGAATATGTATTTTACACCAAAAAAAGCTAGTTACTTATTAATTCATCCACTACATCATAAATATGATCATCTCAATCGATACTTTTATTAAACAATTCTTATATAATTCTCACATACCTCACAATCATCTCTCTTAGTATTTATAGAAACTGGGGAGGCTCTGTATGTATATGAGATTATTGTGTGAGGTATGTGAGAATTATATAAGAATTGTTTAATAAAAGTATTCATTGAGATGATCTTATTTATGATGTAGTGGATGAATTAATAAGTAACCAGCATTTTTTTTTGTGTGTAAAATATATGAGGGTTAAGCTAGTTAAAATTTATGATAAGCCCCGTTGGTATTTTTTTTAATGAATATGTATGAGAGAAATTTACATGTCTACTACCTCCATTACATGCAGAATTGCTGTCATAGATTTGGCACTTAGGTGCTAACTTTAGGTGACCTTTATTGAATTTACCCTGAGTGTTTTCAACAGCAGTAGTAGAGGCATGACCTTGTTCAATAGGCTGAAACATTCCTAGCAATGAAACTACCTGTAAATTTACTCTGTCTAAAATATAATTTATTGGAGTGCATTGTGTTGTTTCAATCACAGTAATTGCCTTCGTGGCAAACTGAAAGAAGTTAAACAAGAGATCTTGAGACTAGAGAGCTGAACGGGGATGACGGGCATCCCGCGGGTTCCCCCTTCGGGTCACGGGGATCCCATAGGGACACCCCCTAGGGTTGCAGGAATCCCGTGGGGATGCCCCCTAGGGTCATGGGGATCCTGTGGGGACGCCTCCGAGGGTCACGGGGTTCCTGGGGGGCTGGATGTACTCAGTAGCACGGCTCTTCTTCTCCCTACCTGCTCTGCTTGCAGCACAGAGCCGAACGGAAGTCTTCCCGATGTCAGCGCTGACGTCAGGAAGACTTCCGTTCAGCTCTGTACTGCAGGCAGGGCAGGTAAGGAGAAGAAGAGTAGCCTCGCGGCTCGAGTGGCGTACCAAGGGAGGGGTGCAGCACAGCCGGCCAGGTCCCCCTTTGTGGCACTTCCCTGACCGACCGACAACAGCCCCGGTCCGACAAACCTCCCTGCCCTGTAGCCGTGAATCTAAATTACCTTCTTACAGCAGCTGCAAGAAAGTAATTTAGATTCGCGGTTAAGGGCAGGGAGGTTTGTCGGACTGGGCCTGTTCTGTTGTCGGTCGGGCGGGGAAGCCATGAAGGTAAGGGGGCAGGGAGAGAGAAAGGGAGGAAAGGTGGAGTGGAGAGGATAAGACGCTTAAGGGAAATGGGTAAAACTGAGGGGGAAGAAGGACGCTGAAAGCACTGGGGAAGACAGGGGTGGAGAAGGACGCTGAAAGGCCATGGGGAAGACGGGGGGGGGGGGAGAAGGACGCTGAAAGGACATGGGGAAGACAGAGGGGGGGAGAAGGACACTGAAAGTACACGTGGAAGACAGAGGGGGGAGAAGGACGCTGACAGGACATGGGGAAGATGGGGAGAAGGACGCTGAAAGCACATGGGGAAGACAAAGGGGTGGAGAAGGATGCTGAAAGCACATGGGGAAGACAAAGGGGCGGAGAAGGACGCTGCAAGGACATGGGGAAGACGAGGGTGGTGGTGGTGGTGGAGAAGGACGCTGAAAGGACATGAGGAAGACAGAGGGGGGAGAAGGACACTGAAAGCACATGTGGAAGACAGAGGGGGGAGAAGGATGCTGACAGGACATGGGGAAGATAGGGGGAAGAAGGACGCTGAAAGGAAATGGGGAAGAGAGAGTGGGGAGAAGACGCTGGCAGGGAAAAAGACAGAGATGCCAGACTATGGGGGGAGCGGAGGGAAGAAGATGGGTGCCAGACCAATTTGGAAGGGGGGAGAAAAGGAGAGGCAGAGCAAATGGAAGACGCAGAGGGAAGAGAGACAGTGGATGGAAGGAATTGAATGAGAACATGAGGAAAGCAGAAACCAGGCAACAAAGGTAGGAAAAGAATTCTATTTCTTTCTTTTTTTTTTTTTCTTCAAGATAAAGTAGTATATTAGTTGTGTTGATAAAAATTTATAAACATTAGAGGCTCTGGTAGAAACCCGTTTACAAAGTATGTATTCTTCCCAATTAATATTTCCAAATTAATAAAGTCTTTTTGCTTATTTGTAAATAGGTTTCTACCAGAGCCTTTAATTCAGTAGCATAATTAAATGAAATAACTATTTCTGAAGTTTATAGGGACGGACGGGGATGGGCGGGGACGGAGGGGATTCCTCACAGGGACGGGTGGGGACAGAGGGATTCCTCACAGGGACGGGTGGGACTTTGGCGGGGACGGGTGGGATTTCTGTCCCCGCGCAACTCTCTACTTGAGACTCAAGAGTAGCTTTATTTTTCAAAAAAAGGTTGATAGAACAGCTCTTCCCTTCCCACGTAGAAATGTTAAGAGAAAAATGGCAATAAAATTCCAGACAGCTTGGTTGTCTCATATGCTGGATAAAGTTATGATTCCTTCTAATGATGGTCATATCTTAATTATTCCTACAGTTAAAAATCCAAAAGATTTAATCTCATTAATTAACAACTACAGACCAATAGCATCAATTCCTTTTTTTGTTAAAATAATGGAGGGTCTGATTCATTTTCATTTACTCTTATATGAATCCCAGTCAGGTTTTTGCCCTTTGTATAGTATGGAAAGTCATAGCTACCTTCTTAGATTTTTTTTGTACGACTCATTTAGAAAGGGCTCTAGTGCATTGATCATGCAATTTCATTTGAGCAGCACTTTTGATTTAGTAGCTCAAGCAAAACTATTAGAATGCTTAGACGCCATCGGTATACAAGAAGCAGTTTATAAATGGTTTCAAGGATTTTTATCCTCAAGCACCTATCAGGTAAACGGAAAAGTCCGTATGGTGTTCCGCAGGGCTCTCATCTCTCTCCTTTGCTTTTCAATGTATATTTGTCGTGGGTTCAAGATTGATCAAAATTGGGTGTAAAACTGTACAGCTCTGCTGCTATTACTGTCATCCTCCCGATTTCTCTCCCAATTTTGCATATTAGTAGTAAAGTAGAAGAGATACTTGAGATAATTGAAGACTGTATGTTTGAATTTAAATTAAAACTTAATTCATAGAAGACTACATTTTTTGTTGCGTCTCCACAACAAATTACACTGAGACATCCTTAATATTGAGCACTACTACTTATTTGATTCAGCCTACCATTAAAATCTCAGGTGTAATTCTGTACCAGAACCTAACCATGCAAAATTATGTTGATGCATTGGTGCAGAAGGGTTTTTACACATTGTGGAAGTTGCGTAGTATAAGAGCTTATTTTGATGCAACATCATTCAAATTATTGGTCCAATTCTTACTGCTAAACCAATTGGATTATTGCATCATAGTATACTTAGCTGGCATGCAGAAAAATCTCTCTCGATTGTGTATTGTACACAATGCTGCAGTTCATTTGATCTTTGAATTGAAGAAATATCATATTACTGCACTGGCTTCCTGTTGAGGCTCATGTCATATTTAAATTTGGTTGTTTTTGTTAGAACTTTATAACTGGCCTGGTTCCCATTTATCTAGCAAACTCATTTTCTATTGCTCAGTATATGCATTCTCAAAAGTGTCATGGCCTGATTGTAGCA
The DNA here is from genome assembly GCF_902459505.1 of Geotrypetes seraphini. NCBI lineage: Eukaryota > Metazoa > Chordata > Amphibia > Gymnophiona > Dermophiidae > Geotrypetes > Geotrypetes seraphini. The sequence goes on along the minus strand of NC_047090.1, from coordinate 98,767,692 downwards.
GGTTTGCGGATCTTGCCGCGTCTGTGTAGAAAAAAAAAACAATGTTTCCAGCCATCATACTGGCCAGCATGATGGCTGAAACTTCATTCTTTCTACACAGACATGGCAAGACCCGCAAACCTGCTACAATCATGCTGCCAACCACAGGAGCCTAAGAGAACAAACTTTGCATGGCATCTTCAGTTTTCCATCGGTAAAAGTGTATCAGTTCAAAAGATACCATCAATGCCTTCTTTCTTTTGAGACAGCTTCCTGGGATAGGGACTTAAAAGCACAAATGATCCTTAGCTGAGTGGAAAGCCAGAGATCAAACAGGGGCTGTAGTTTTGACCATGGAAGCAAATTGGGCAGACTAGATAAGCTTGCCTTATCTACCATGATACAGTAGAATGCAGTGGCATAGTAAGGGGGGGAGGGGTCCATCCCAGGCATCATGTTGTTCTCACTCCTTCCCTTCCTCATACCTCTAGGTCAGGGGTAAGTAATTCCGGTCCTCGAGAGCCACAGGCGGGTCAGGTTATCAGGATATCCACAATGAATATGTATGAGATGGATTTGCATGCACTACCTTTTTGAGAGGCAAATCTATCTCATGTATATTTATTGTGGCTATCCTGAAAACCTGACCTGGCTTTGGCTCTCAAGGACCGGAATTGCCTACCCCTGCTCTAAGTGTTCACCACCACCACAACTTCAACGTGCTCCTTGTGACTGCATCGTCTCTCCCGCCAACTCACTTCCAGGTTCATAGGAAGTGACAGAGGGAGAACCGATGGGGTCACAATGAGCATGTTGAAGTTCTTGTTGCTCGCAGCGGTGAACAACTGGAGATATGGGGGAAGGGAACAGGAGAGCATGCAGGGGAGGGGGTGGAGACGAGGGCACCTCTCATCCTCGCTACGCCACTGGTGGGATGCCAATTATCTAAACTAATCTCAACAGAGAGCAATCTGGATTTTCTGGATGACTTTACATTTTTCTGTTTGAAAAGAGCACATAAAATTACCACCCCTTTTTATTACAAAACCATATTGCGGTTTTTAGTGCAGGCCATGGCAGTAACAGTTTTGACACTCATAGAATTCCTATGAGCATCAGAGCTGTTACCGCCCTGGCTGGTGCTAAAAAACAACACTACAGTTTTGTAAAAAAGTTAGAGGGGGTTGTGTGATGTCAATAGAAAGTTTGGTTTTTGTTTTACTGTATAACAGGCATAATGTGATAAATATAATACAGTTTTAAAAAAATTATTTACAATAAATAACTCCAGTGGTTTGGATAATTGACATCCTACTGTATTCTCTGTTTCTGTGCTTCTTCTACAGCACTTAGAACTCACTGAAAGTCCCATTAAGATTTCTCTGATGCATACGTGATTGCATGAAAGGTTTGTACAGTGACCAGTAATTTTGTCTTTGGGAAAATGCTATGTTTAATCCAGACTGAAATCTTTCCCTGTGGCAACAGTTTCATATAAACCTTAAATCCAGATATGATTTTCCTCTGGATAAGAGAATACATTCCTCCTTCCATTGCCCTCTTGTAGATTTAGGTCACATATACCCAGAAAGAAAATCCCACTTTAGCACATTTAAAGCAGTCCTCGTCAGTGTAGATCAGGAGTGGGCAACCTTGCTCTACACATAAATGTCAGACTGCAGCCAGAAAATTAATGTGATAACTGAATATGGCTAAGACCAAGCTCCTTATCTTTCCACCTAAACTCACCTCCCCACTATGTACTCAGATCATTATTTGGACTTTTCAGCTTAATATCAAAATAATTTATCTATCTTAACTGTAGTAGTATGTGGTCTGTGCTCTCCTGTACCTAAACTGGAGGAGCATTCTGCGTCTCTGGCTCTGGTCCATCACCAAGGGAACCACAAGCTACAAATAATACAGAACGACAGCCAAGAGTATTCTTCAGGCAGGATGGCTGCAGCCTTCAAAATGCTTGTTCTACAAATAATCCTTTCTCCACATAAGCCTGCAATAGAATCTCCAATGTTAATCTGAACAGTGTTCTGCTATACTATGTAAAATCTTTTTTTTTTTTTAATCAGCTCTAAATTTACTAGTACTGGTATTGAATTACACAACACAATGACGATAACAAATAAAATATAAGGAAGGATTGTTTTGATTCATTGAGCTGATACTTTTGCTCCTTGCCCCCCCCCCCACCTCCTAAAACCTGAATCACCATGGTTTCCTTACAATGGTGATTATTACGTGTATATACACAATTTTGGCAACATCAAGTTTGCACTGTTAAAGTTTGAATAGCTCCAGTGAAATGTACTGCCCTGAGTCAACTAGTAGGTGCATCCATCACAGTGGAATAGAATTAGCTAGTGAAGGAGATAAGTGCCATACATACTTGCATATAAACAAAAAAAAATTGATTCAATAGGCTGAATCGAATCAAAAAATTTTTTTCCTAAATTGGGCAGCACTAGTGCAGACTACTTCAACTGAAAGTATGAAGTTGACAGAGAGGAAACTAGAACTTTCAGGGATGCATATAAATAGATTATATTTAGTTGACATGGCCAATCTCCTTAGGAGGTGTGTAAATATAGTATATTTCGCTGATCGATGTGTCAGTAACATAAGTAGGATGACTGATTATAGCATGATTATTAATAACTGTATTGCAACACCATCACAGAGCTCTGTGTATTTCTTTTTTTTTTTAAATGTTTATTCATTTTAAAGCTAAAAATAAGTGCAACATATTATACAGACATTTTACACTTTAAAAGCACTTAAATTCTATCAACTTATATTTCATGACAAATACATATATCATTCCCTCCCCTCCTTCCCCCCCCCCCTTCTACATATCCAACAATTGCACTCAAATTAAAAGTATTTCCCCACTCTGGACGTGTATGTTCAAAGGGCAAAATCAACAATCACTCCTTACAGAATCTTGTCAATGGCTCCCAAAAATCCTTAAATTTCCTATAATGATCCCAGTTTTTCAAAATGAGTTATACGGCAACTCCCATCATAATAAAGAGAAGTTTATTATGGGAAGATATTGGGCTTTTAGCCCTCATTAACGTGCCAAATAGCACAGTATCATACATCAATGCCACTGGATTTTCCAATATTTTAGTCACTTGATCCCAAATGGGTCTCCAAAATTTAAGTATCAAGGGACAATAGAACAGTAGATTATCCAATGTCCCTACATTGAGATGACAGTGCCAGCATCTGTTAGACTGAGAACTATCCAATTTCTGTAAACAAACAGGGGTCCAAAAAGATCTATGTAACAAAAAACAAAACAAAACATGTTTGTCTCATAGATGCAGATGCTGTACATCTCATCCTCCGAGTCCAAATTTGTGGCCATTGAGATGCAGAAATCTGCTGCTTTATCTTAATGCTCCAAATGTCATGAAGACCAGTCTTTGGTTTCTTATTCAAAAATTCAGATATTAATTTGTACCACAAGGCGGCCTGATGCCCTAGGAAATCTGTCTGGAAGCATAGGACTGGTAAATTGGTTCACTGCTGGACCACCAGGGCATGCAAGGTAAGCTTTTGTAGGATCTGAGAGGCGGTGTGCAAGAATACATACATTATATTAAAACAACAATCAAGTAAGTTATTCCATGTGCTGCGCCTTGATATTTGGTTTATAAATATTTTATTTATTTTAAAATTTAAATAAGGTATTTATCTATATATATCAGAGCCTCAGTCATAAGGAGCAGGAAAGTTGAATACAAGAGGGAGTGGATAAGATGGCGGCGTGACTAGTGTGCTGCAGGCGGGTCTCCGTTTGGTTTTTTTCCTCACGAAGTTATGCCTCATACTAAGCGGAAAGGCTCTGTTTGGTCGGGACCCTTACCGGCCGAAACTTTGAAGCCTTTGCGCCAGACCGTCCTGGATTTCGCCACCAGAATCCCTCTCTCTGCTGGACCGCGAGGCTCGTTGGAGTTAGCGTCTTAGGACTTAGGCGCTACCCTTCAGCCAGAAGTCTCACTATCGCCTCCAGATCTGACTATCCCTCCATTCCCCGCGGCTGACACGTCTGCGCTTCGGAGCGGCCCCGATACTGAGGTGGTTGCAGGAGTCCTCTTCAAGAAGGGGGGGGGGGGGGCGAGACGTAGTTGGGGGCTGCGGGTATTGAAAATCAGCCAGGGGCAGGAGATACCTTACTGACTCCCGTGGAGGTAACTCTGCTTGATGTGTGGAAAATGCTCGAGAGGTTGGAGGGAACGGTACTAAAGACTTCTGCTGAGACTTTGACATTGGTGAAAAAGGTAGACTCTTAACAAAATCATTAGAGGAAAGTAAAATTGAAAATGAATCAAGATTTGTGTTTCTTAAGCAAGAAATGACTGCTCTAAAAGCTGTTAATGATGGGTTAATTAAGGATAAATTGTTAATCCACAGGAAAATAGAGCAATTGGAAAATCATAATAGACGTTTAAACTTGAGATTCTTAAATTTCCCAAAAGCTTTGGAGATTTCCTCTGTAGAAATGTTTAGGAATTACCTACAGCAAATATTGGGCTTCGCTCCCGATGCTATTCCACCTTTAAACAAAATATATTACCTGCCTAGTCCTAAAAAGCAGATGCGGAGCGAAACACCAGGAATAACTCAAGGAATTATGGATCAACCACTTGACTTGGAAAATTTATCTGAGATTCTAGAAACAACTACTATGAAAATTGAGGAGAGAGCTACCTTACTTGCTTCATTTGTATTTCAGCAGGATCTCAATGCTGTACTGAGGTTATATTTTCGTAAAGCTCAGGCTCCTTTCATGGGACAATGTATTTGGGTCTATCCCGATGTTAACAAAGAGACTCAAGAAAGGAGGAAACTATTTTTGCTCATGAGGCAAGAAGCAAAAGATCTAGGGGCTATTTTTCAACTGGTGTATCCATGTAAATGCCTCATTAAATATCAAGGGACCTTTTTTGTTCCTGAACACCTAAGGAGCTTTCTAGACATGAAAAAGATCATCAGAGAATAGTGGATATTATTGTATATGAGAGGAATTGTTTCACGTTAAGCTATTTTCTTTAGTTTTATTACTTTTTGGTTATAAGTCCTTTAAAAGATTCCCTTCCCCCCTTTTTCTTGACTTTATATTGGGGGTCTAAGAAGAACTTTATTACTGTTTTATGTTAGAAATATTTGCTTGTTTTTAATTTTCTTTGTTTGAGTTACCTGCACAAGTGTATTGCTTGCTATGATTTTCAATACATAAATAAATATAAAACAAGGAGCAGGAAAGTTTGCATCAGCCTTTTTGACTGGTCTCCTCTTTTTTTTGCAAGACTCAGAAACAAAATAATGTTTGAGAAGAGAGCAAGTTAGTAGTACAGTTGGTGGAAGAATATTGGTAAAGAGTTGTGTATTTGAGATACTGCCTTTCTGTGGTACAGCCAAAACAGTTTTACATTTTGTATAACTTTCAATGTTTATTAAAGTTTTTGTATAATGATAAATCATTGTAAACCACAAAACATAAGAATGCCCCCCTTCCACCCCTCCCCCATCCCAAAATCTCCAACAGTGCTCAACAGTGGTTCTTCAGTGAGGGCCAACATCAATGACTAGGACCCCTCCCCCCCTCTCAGATTATTACAAGTACAGAGTCTCAAATACTGGAAAGTAACATATATAACTAAGTTTATTTTTTGTACCTGTACAATGGAGGGTTAGGGTCACAATGGGCTACAGTGGGAATCAAACCCCATTCCTGATGTTCTTAGCCTATTGCACTGGCTACTCCTCCAGTCCATGAACCTTTAGTTTTATGTGCCCCCTCCCCCTCAATTTTAAAACCCCTAATTTGCCATCCCTCCTAAGATATCATACCTTTAAATACCTCATGTTCTCACTTTGTGTGTATGGTGAGGACAGTCTCCAAAAGTCATTTACCCAGGTAAATGGGTTTTTGAAAATTGCCTACTCTGCATTGGCCTCTGTGGAAACAGGTTTGTGGGCTAGATAGGCCATTGGTCTGACCCAGTATGGCTATTATTAAGTATCTGGCAATAAAATAGGTAATCATTTGGCATCGAGTGATCAAAATCGAGGTTCAAAATTAAGACAAGAAGGTTTTTTTTAAAAGTTCAAACAAGTTTTATTGAATTTTCCATAACAAAGACACATGTCACAGGTCAAAACAAACTAATTTTGTCAAGATGGGAGAATACTTAAAGGAGCTGTTGGATGGGAACAACTTGAGGAAGTAGAAAAGCAGTGAGCAAACCTGAAAGGAGCTATTTTAGGGGCAACAAACTTGTTTGTTGGAAAGATAAAAGTAGAAGAAAAAAGGCAGCCACTCTGGTTCTCAAAAGTAGTAGCTGAAAAGGTAAGAGAAAAGAGGTTAGCCTTCATAAATTACAAGGCCTCACAGAAACATAAAAGGCAATAATTCCTGAAAAACAAACATAAGAGGAACTGGTAAAGTAGACAGGCAAACAAAGATGCAAATGGAAGAAGAAATAGCCAATAAGGTAAAATTCAGGAACAAGATATTCTTTAGATTATGTACAGTCATGTGAAAAAATTAGGACACTCCATGAAATATTCAGTTTTTTCTTAAGAAACGTTCACATATCGATGTCAAATCTTTTTATTTATCTCTAGAAAAGAAAGTGGTAAACAACAAAAACGTTCCTTGATTTACTCATGAAACAAGATATCCACAAAAATGTGTATTCTGAGGAATAAATTAGGACATATCCTCCCACTTAAAGTGGCTCAAATCACACACAGGTGTACATGATTAGAATAACATTACTCAGCATTCTGAAAGAGGTTTGCCCTACTTAAACCTCAGACATGTAGGGCTCCTTTTACTAAGCTGCAATAGCATTTTTAGCGCATGCAGAATTTTAGCATGTGCTAAACCTGCGCTACACAGCTAGAACGAACGCCAGCTCAATGCTGGCGTTAGCGTCTAGCACATGCTAAAACCGTTAGTGCAGCTTAGTAAAAGGAGCCCTTAGTTTGGTGTGCTCATGACTGCTGCAGTGAGAGCGAATATCATGGTGAGATCAAAAGAGCTGCCTGAGGCCTTCAGAAAGAAGATTGTAGCAGCTTATAAGTCTGGAAAGGGATTTAAAAAGATCTCGAAATAATTTGGCATTAGCCATTCCACGGTCCGGAAAATAATGTACAAGTGGAGGACTTTCCAAACAAATGCCACCATGCCCAGGTCTGGCCATCCAAGCAAGTTGACACCCAGAGCAGATTGCAAGATGCTAAAAGAAGTCTCCAAAAACCCTAAAATGTCATCACTGTTGATGTGAAAGTGCATGCTTCTTTAATCAGAAAGAGACTGCACAAATTAAACTTACATGCAAAATATGTAAGGAGGAAACCTTTGATCTCCAAGAGAAACATCAAGACCTGACTGAAGTTTGCCACAAACATACACAAACACTAGGACTTCTGGAATACAGTTCTATAGACAGATGAGTCTAAAATGCAATTATTTGGACACCAGAAAAGAGGATACAACATTCTAGGAAAAGAGCCTCATACCAACTGTGAAGCATGAAGGTGGAAGTGTCACGGCTTTGCTACAGCAGGACCTGGCCAGCTCACCATCATAGAATCCACCATGAATTCAACCGTGTATCAGAGGGTGCTTGAGGAACATGTGAGACCATCTGTAAGAAAATGAAAGCCGAAGCGGTACTGGACCCCGCAACACGACAATGACCCAAAACATACCAGTAAATCCACCAAGGACTAGTTGAAAACAAAGCCCTGATCTTAATCCCATTGAGATGCTGTGGGATGATTTGAAACGGGCTGTACATGCAAGAAACTCTTCAAACATCTCACAGCTGAAAGAATTATGCATCGAGGAGTGGACCAAACTTTCCTCAGACCGATGTCAGAGACTGGTAGATGGCTACAAGAAGCGTCTCACTGCAGTTATTTCAGCCAAAGGGGGTAACACTAGCTATTAGGGTGCAGTGTTCCCGCTAAGCTGCGCTGGGGTGCGCTGGCGCTCAAAATATTACCTCGCAGCGCACAAGTTTCTCGTCACAGCGCACACAGTGTAGAGCACAGTTCTTCAACCGCCGGTCCGCAAACAAAATCTTGCCGGTCCGCGAAGGATTCGGTCCCCGCCGCAACGAAAGGCCGGCGTCAGCTGACTTGCAACTTCCTGTTGCAGTCGCTGTGCCGGGACTCCTGCCTTCGCCGGGACTCCTGCCTTCCACCGCGTTTGCCTCCTGCCTTGTCTCCGCACCTCCAGACCAGCAGCGGCAGCTGTGTATGCTTTTAACTTCGGCACAGAGCTGCCCCTAATCAATAGTTTAGCGCGGTTTCATAAGGCAGCCTCGGGGCCTTTGCTAGGCCGGCCCACATCGCATCATCGAAGCGGGCCGGCTATCAAAGGCCCCGAGGCTGCCTCATGAAACCGCGCTAAACTATTGATTAGGGGCAGCTCTGTGCCGAAGTTAAAAGCATACAGAGCTGCCGCTGCTGGTCTGAACTCTTGGGCCGCTGAAGGAGGGCAAAAAGCAGCTGTCCTGGAGGTTTCCCTTCCTCTCGCCTTTACAGGTTCCTTTTTTCCACCTTTTTTTTTTTTCCTTCAAACGGCAACGGGCCCCAGCATCGACATCAATCAAGTAAGTTCCACTGTCAATCAAGCGGTTCTGCTCGGCCAAAGCTTCCCCTGTGACATGAGCCACCCTCAGGGGAAAGAAAGTGACCCACAAAGGTGAGGGGAAGGGGGGCAGATGATGGAAGTTGGGGGGGGGGGAGAGAGAGAGAGAGAGAGAAGGGGCAGATGATGGAATGGAGGAGATGAGAGAGAGAGAGAAGGGGACAGATGATGGAAGTGAGAAGAAGGGAGAGAGAGCAGAAGGCAGATGGATGTCAGTTGAGAAGGGAGAGCAGATGCTGAATGGAAGTGGGGAAAGAACACATACTGGATGGAAGGAGGAGATAAATAAAGGGGGAAGAAAATAGTAAGATAATGGAGGGGTGAGGGAAAGGGGTGACAAGCTGTGTGTAGACACAGTGAAAAGAGGGAAACGGGACTAAATAGTAAGAAAGAATTTAATTTAGATGGAGGCAGAAAATAGAGAAGGAAGACCAGAGAAGAAAAGGGAAGAGAGAGCAGAGAATGATCAGATCTGAGTGGAGGAAATGAGAAGAGAGATATGCTAAAAACCACAGGGGGGAGGGAAGGATAGAGATGCCAGACCATGAGGGGAACAGAAGGAAGATGATGGATGCTAGACCAAATTGGGGGGTGGGGGGGGGGCAGGAGGAGAGATGGCAGGGAAAGACAGACAGTGAATGGAAGGGGCAGATGCTGGACTGAAGAGACAGAGAAGGTTATCATGCTGCTGTACCGGGCCATGGTACGCCCTCACCTGGAGTACTGCGTCCAGCACTGGTACTTTAAGAAGGACACGGTACTACTCGAAAGGATCCAGAGAAGAGCAACTAAAATGGTTAAGGGGCTGGAGGAGTTGCCGTACAGCGAAAGATTAGAGAAACTGGGCCTCTTCTCCCTTGAGCAGAGGAGATTGAGAGGGGACATGATAGAAACATTCAAGGTACTGAAGGGAATAGACTTAGTAGCTAAGGCAGGGAGAACGAGAGGGCACTCTCTAAAGTTGAAAGGGGATAGATTCCATACAAACGTAAGGAAGTTCTGTGGTAGAAAGCAACATATTTATTTGGCTCATAACTTGCTGGCGCCCGATATTTTTAGCTCACAGTGAAAAAAGTTTGCTCACAACACCCGCCCGCTTAGAGGGAACACTGGTTGTGACCCCCCACATTTTACTGAAAACTTCACTTTTTCCCTAAAAAACAGGGAAACAGTTAAGTTTCCAGTATAATGAGGGGGGGTTACAACCCCCCAAACCCCCCAAAACGCCGCCACGATCTGTATCAAGTAAAGTGGGGGGGGGGGTTCCCCAACAAAACTCCCCCGTCAGAGCCCCTAAAAACGCTCAGTTGTCGGAGCGCGCCTTTGTCTTCGGCGGATTTGTTTATGAACCGTATGTTTAAGGCCTTGTAGTGCGGTTGGGTGTGTGTATCGTTTGTCCGTGTGGGGCTTGTTTTGAGTTAATAAGGGATATATTCGGGCCCTAATCCTTGAGTACTATTTCCGGGGGGGGGGGGGGAGTAAACCCCATTTTGAAACATTTTCAGGGTCTCTGGATTTTAAGATATTTTGTTTTACTTATCAATAAGGAAAAATGGGGTAAATCAAAGGCCCAGTCTTTCTGGGCAATTGGTTAATTAGATTATCCCAGAATAGTAGAAGATTCAGATAAATTTCAAGTACTTCTATAAAAGAGAAGAAAAAAAAAAAATGCAAAGAGGAAGTTTTTTTCCCCACAGTGAAAGTTTAAAAATCTTCCAGCTCATAGAAAATCTGTAATTTATAAAAGTGAATCAAAAGGCCGCTTAGATTTTTTCGACCATCTTTCAGGGCATTTTTTTTTTTTTTTTTTTTTGGGGGGGGAGTAATAAGTTAAGTTTTGAAGTGTCCCTTGCATTCCCAGGTCTTTCCTGCAGATTACTTAGCATCTCCAGCAGACTAAACATGTTTTTTTTCCATCGTCGGAAGCTTGGGGGGAAAATATTTTGGTTTCGCTTGTTAGAATAAATGAGAGACAGCCCGCGGTTTCAAAGGGCAAAAGCCCCCTCCCACTCCATCAGTGGAAACTTTTCATTGAAAGAAGTCGCCTCACCTAAGGTTTCTCTCTTTTGCGGCCGAAACTATGTTGGACTTGGGCTGCTCAATTTGTTGATTTTAAAACATCACCGAATTCCCAAACTAATAAATTCAGGACAGGATGAAAAATGCGGGGGGGGGGGGGAGGGGAGGGAAGGAGGGGCTTCAAAACTCTTGCAACGCTTAAATTTTGAAGTGGGGGGGGGACTTTAAAGCTTTTGCAACGCTTAAATGTTGAAACGGGGGGCTTTAAAGCTTTTGCAACACAAATGTTAAAGCTGGGGGGGGGCTTTAAAGCTTTTGCAACACTTAAATGTTGAAGCTGGGGGGGCCTTACAACTTTTGCAACACTTAAATGTTGAAGCTGGGGGGGCCTTAAAACTTTTGCAACACTTAAATGTTGAAGCTGGGGGGGCCTTAAAACTTTTGCAACACAAATGTTGAAGCTGGGGGGGGGCTTTAAAACTTTTGCAACACAAATGTTGAAGCTGGGGGGGCTTTAAAACTTTTGCAACACAAATGTTGAAGCTGGGGGGGCTTTAAAACTTTTGCAACGCTTAAATGTTGAAGTGGGGGGAACTTTAAAGCTTTTGCAACACAAATGTTGAAGCTGGGGGGGCTTTAAAACTTTTGCAACACAAATGTTAAAGCTGGGGGGGGGGCTTTAAAACTTTTGCAACGCTTAAATGTTGAAGTGGGGGTAACTTTAAAGCTTTTGCAACACAAATGTTGAAGCTGGGGGGGGGCTTTAAAACTTTTGCAACACAAATGTTAAAGCTGGGGGGGGCTTTAAAACTTTTGCAACACAAATGTTGAAGCTGGGGGGGCTTTAAAACTTTTGCAACACAAATGTTAAAGCTGGGGGGGGCTTTAAAACTTTTGCAACGCTTAAATGTTGAAGTGGGGGGAACTTTAAAGCTTTTGCAACACAAATGTTGAAGCTGGGGGGGGCTTTAAAACTTTTGCAACACAAATGTTGAAGCTGGGGGGGCCTTAAAACTTTTGCAACACAAATGTTGAAGCTGGGGGGACTTTAAAGCTTTTGCAACACAAATGTTGAAGCTGGGGGGGGCCTTAAAACTTTTGCAACACAAATGTTGAAGCTGGGGGGACTTTAAAGCTTTTGCAACACAAATGTTGAAGCTGGGGGGGCCTTAAAACTTTTGCAACACAAATGTTGAAGCTGGGGGGACTTTAAAGCTTATGCAACACAAATGTTGAAGCTGGGGGGGCCTTAAAACTTTTGCAACACTTAAATGTTGAAGCTGGGGGGGCCTTAAACCTTTTGCAACACTTAAATGTTGAAGCTGGGGGGCTTCAAAACTTTTGCAACGCTTAAATGTTTAAGTGGTGGGAACTTTAAAGCTTTTGCAACACAAATGTTGAAGCTGGGGGGGCCTTAAAACTTTTGCAACGCTTAAATGTTGAAGTTTAACAGCGAATAAACTGAGGGGGGGGAGCAAGTTTTCCGCCTGCAAAGCCTCTTGCAAGAGTTCTCTTTCTGCCCCTGACCCACGGAGCTCACCTGGGGTTGCTGGAGTTCCAGTACATGGCATGGCGCAGGCTGCAGACCCTCCGGATCCCCTCCAAGACCAGGCTCAGCCACACCAGCTCCCACTGCATGACTCGCCCCGGCCTCGCGCTACGCCTCACTGCGCTCGTGCGGGCCGAGGGAGGCGGAGGGGAGGCCGGCCACGCCCCCCGGAGCCCAGCTGGCAGCCAATCGGAAGGCGGGAGCAGCACTCCCCCCAAATTCGGCCTGCACTAACCCTTTCTCGCCATCCCCTGCAAAGGAGAAGCCACAGCCCGACCTGGAAACGGTTAAAATCCAGCCCCTCAAGACATAATAAACATCTCATTGTAGCCATCAGAGCTGCCCCCCCCAGGGCAAAAATGAAGGAGGGGGGGCAACTCCTAGGTCCTGATTTGCCACTACACATCAACTCATTCAAAAATTACTTTGTCCATGCACAAAACACAGACAGATTTTCACCAAATTCACAACCAGATATCACAAATTGGAAATGTGAATCTGCCAAATTATAAGTTATAAATTATAAGTTTAAAAATGAATAAAGATTAAAAAAAAAAAATCCTTCTGTACGCCCAAGAGGGCACATGTGATCGGGATAAGTGCTGATCACTGTTGCCGGAAATGTGCTGGTCCTATGGCATCGTTTGGACATATGTTTTGGTCTTGCCCTATGATATCCTCCTTCTGGATCCAGTTAGTGTCTTTGGTGGCACGCCTTTGGCATTGCTCTTGGAGATTGCACCCAAACTTCCTTTTCACGATGCAGATTCGATTTCATCCACCCAGACCAGGTTGTGCAGCATTCTTACGGAAAACTGTATTGCTGGGACGGAAATGCATCTTGTTGCAATGGCTTTCACCGCAACCTCCGACTGTCCCTCAATGGAGAGCATTAATGTTACACCAAATGTTACTGGAGCGGCGTGAAGTGATGGACTTATCCACTAAAGCTGGACGTTTATACACTCAGTGCTGGTACCCTTTTAGCTTGACTTTTACACCTTATATTCAAAACCAACTTTGGGGTACTTAATGGACTTCTTTTTCTCCCCTTTTTTTTTGCTTTTTCTTTCTTGATTTGTTACCGCTGCTGCCAGGGTGGGTGGGAGGGTGGGAGGGGGGTTGGGGGGGGGGGGGGGATTGGATTTGTTTAATATTTGAAAATTGTACGATGCAATGTTCCTTGCTATGTTTATGCTTTAATAAAAATGATTTAAACAAAAAAAAAAAAAAAAAAAAAAAAATCTGCCAAATTAAACTGGGAACTGGAGTATTGGAGAAATTTAAAAAACAATTTAAAAACCCCAGAGATGTGTTTTAATTTTGTGCTGACAAAACAAAACTGCAGATCTGTACAAGACGCAGGCAAAATGTATTGTGACAAAATAATTAAATGCAAATCCTTTTACCAATCAAGGGACCCGACACGGTCCGTGTTTCGGACAAACCTTCGTCAGGGGTCCATGGCAAAAAAAGGGGATAACAAGAAAAGTCACAAAAAATTGTAGAGTAGCAGCAAAGTATCAGCGACGTCAAAAATCGCCACTGCAATGAGCCGTCGCAAAAAATTTTCCTTTGAAATACATTTCTGTTATTCAACAGTGCGCCTCTTCTTTTAATAAGGGCTAGATGGAATTTCTGATTTTTGAAATGATAACAATTATGCAAAATGATTTGTTATGTTTCCATATCCTGTCATTGAAATTTCACAATTAAAAAAAATAATAATAATTTTGTGCTGAGCACAATCAGTGGCCCAACCCCCACAATTAACATTGCCCTGGCCTTACCAGCTGATGACCACCTTCTGCCCCTCAGGTCCAGGGGCCAGAACTCGCCCAAGCTGCTGCAGCCCCCACCCCGTGCCTGCTCGGCTTTCACCAATGTCCAAATAGCCACGAAAGAACTGGTCTATTACCACGAAACGTTGGTTGAATACACTGTTTTGTGGTTTGTCTCACCCCCATTTTTTTTTTTTTTTTTCTTACTCAACTGGTGAAAGTATTTTATGCCAATGATGTCCAGTTGGGTAGAGCTAGCTGCATAATGGTTCACCTGTGACCTGAGGCTTTTTCTGTCATCTCTGTAGGCGTCTGGTGGGAGAACATATTTTGCAGTTTGTTTAAGTGGAGAGGAATTGCATTGGGCAACATATTCCTATTAATAAAGTCAGACTAAAACACTTTTTCACTCTTTGTTGTCTGGACATTTTGCTTTTCCGTCATCTTGGTCCCAGTTTCTTTTCTGCTTTCATGTTAGTCTTCTGCTAATTCTCTTTCTAGCGTCTGCTGTCCATTTTCATTTATTCTCTCTTCTCTCTTGTTTCATTCCCTCACTACATCTAATATATTTATTCTTCCTTTTCAGTTACTTCCCTTTTTTTATCTTTTCCATTCTTTTTCACTCAGAGGGTGGTGGATACCTGGAATGCGCTTCCGGAGGTTGTGATAGGACAGAGTACACTGTGGGGTTTTAAAGGATTGGATAAATTCCTGAAGGATAGGGGGATTGAGGGATACAGATAGAGGTGGAGATAGGTTATAGAAAGAGTAATGGGGATTAAAGGGTTTAGACAAGGATCACCTTACAGGTCATGGACCTGGTGGGCCGCCGCGGGTGGGGACTGCTATGCGCGATGGACCTCTGGTCTGACACAGCAGAGGCAACTTCTTATGTTCTTATCCATCCAAATTTCAACCTTTCTCCTTTTTAATTTTCAGCTACCTATCAATTTTCCATCTACTAGCTCTCCCATCTTTAACAGCTTCCTATTTTCTTCCATCTAATCCCCATGACCACATTTCTACCTCTGTACTAGTGCTGCCTGATTCACAATTCGAATCGGTTCACCGATTCACTTTGGGTGAATTGATTCGAATTGGTTCAAAACAAAAAAAAACACCCCAGCTTCCCGATTCGCCTGACCCTCCCCCCTCGCCCCCTAAAGCAGGAGCGGCAGATGCCGCACCTGCTTTAGAAGGCGAGGGGGGAGGGTCAGTCGGGAAGTGCTGCTGCTGGCTTCCCCCCTCCCGGCGTCCGGCTTACGGCTCCCACCCCCTCGGCCTACCGCTCCCCCCGGCCTCCCCGCATTGTTTTACCTTCCAGCCAGAACAGCCTGCAAGCAAGATTGCGGTGTTAGCAATCTTAGTACTGCTTCAGAGCTGGTTCTTTCGTTGCGGTCCCACCCTCTTCTTTGAAGAATGCTGGTGTAGAAGGACCGAGGTTGAAACAGACACTACAGAATGACAGTCTCTGGTATCCAGAGCAGATATTGTGATGTCATAATGCCTCATTCCACCAGTGCCTAAGAGCCAATCACAATAGTGATGTCACAATAGCTTCATTATCCTTGGCTCCCATAAGAATCAGAGTATGAATGGCCACAACCACTGACCCTCAAGCTTTGCTCTGAAGAATGCTGGTGTAGAAGGACTGAGGTTGAAACAGACACTACAGAATGACAGTCTCTGGTATCCAGAGCAGATATTGTGATGTCATAATGCCTCATTCCACCAGTGCCTAAGAGCCAATCACATCAGTGATGTCACAATGGCTTCATTATCCTTGGCTCCCATAAGAATCAGAGTATGAATGGCCACAACCACTGACCCGCAAGCTTTGCTTTGAAGAATGCTGGTGTAGAAGGACCGAGGTTGAAACAGACACTACAGAATGACAGTCTCTGGTATCCAGAGTAGATATTGTGATGTCATAATGCCTCATTCCACCAGTGCCTAAGAGCCAATCACATCAGTGATGTCACAATGGCTTCATTATCCTTGGCTCCCATAAGAATCAGAGTATGAATGGCCACAACCACTGACCCGCAAGCTTTGCTTTGAAGAATGCTGGTGTAGAAGGACCGAGGTTGAAACAGACACTACAGAATGACAGTCTCTGGTATCCAGAGCAGATATTGTGATGTAATAATGCCTCATTCCACCAGTGCCTAAGAGCCAATCACATCAGTGATGTCACAATGGCTTCATTATCCTTGGCTCCCATAAGAATCAGAGTATGAATGGCCACAACCACTGACCCGCAAGCTTTGCTTTGAAGAATGCTGGTGTAGAAGGACCGAGGTTGAAATAGACACTAGAAAATGACATGGGATTATTTCCCGCGGTTATCCGCGGGGACGGGAACGGTGATGAATTTTGTCACCGTGTCATTCTCTATAGAGACGTTTAAATGCCTATGTGGTGTAAATGCACACGTGTCAAATCTCAGTTAAAGTGTGTTACAATTTTTAACACACGTTAAATATTTAACATGTTAATCACGCCATTAACATGTTAAATATGCAGCCCTAGCAAATAAGTAAGATAAATTGATAATTGGGGCATAAAAGGCATTAATATGCAATGAAAGCATTCAAACTTTTATCAGAGCACTTAAACATATTTCAGGGAATTTGTGTATTTTTACATAATTCTGAGAAATTTCCTAGGTAAATAACATATTATACAAAATTTAAAGCTAGTCGTTGCTTTTCCACATAAAATTGTACCATTTTGTCACTAGTGCTTTTTAAAAATTACGACAACTCCAATACTGGCACCCCCCCTATTCCCTATAAACTTCGATTACAGCTGGAGAGGGGGGAGGGTGGGATTTCCCAGGGTAATTTCAGCCCAGGCAGGAATAAATACAGACGACATGTCCCTATTTTAAGGTGTCACGTGTTAATTTAGGGAGTGAGGTAAGGCAAGGCCCCTGTATAACAATCATCTCTACTTACTACAGGGATAAAGAGGAGGTTATAAAGGGAACACAGCCCCCCCTTTCTCTTAGGAAAAAGGAATGTTTTCTTTCCATCTGTCCAACAACATGAAAAGTGCCAGACAGGATTAGCACCGGGTCTAACAGCGAGGCCTAGTTTCCAGCCAGCCATAATCAGCATTTTCTTTCTGCAGCTGCTGGCTAACACGGGTGTTTTAATATCACGCACTGTAGATGTTTATCTTACTTCAGGCTCTATGATGCATAGCTGGGCTTTGAAACAGAAGGAAGCCCCAGCTGCTATAAAGAGTAAAAGGGGTGGGTCTTGATATACCACCTTTTCTGTGTGGTTACAATCACAGCGGCTCTACTAAGGATTCATAATTAGATCCCCTAAATATGCGTAATCTCGAGTGTGTGTGTCACCTAGGCAGTTGCCTAGTGCATGCCATGAGTGGTACGTACCCAGTACATAAATTAAATGTATTTGTGGTTGGGACTAGGCCTGGAGTTGGTGCACATCAGAAGGCCGAGTGGACGATGCAGAAAGGCTTGCAATAGAGCCACTCACAGATGTTGATCGTATGTAGGGTTGCCAGATTTTCCAATTGGAAAATCCAGACCCCATAGACCCGCCCTGTAATGCCTTAATTCCCCCCCCTTCCCCCCTGCTCTTGTTAGGCAGAGAGGAAGTCCGTGCATGTGCATAGTAAGAGGTGATAGGCTCAGGAGTAATCTAAGGAAATACTTTTTTACAGAAAAGGTGGTAGATGCGTGGAACAGTCTCCCG
Source organism: Geotrypetes seraphini (assembly GCF_902459505.1). Classification (NCBI taxonomy): domain Eukaryota; kingdom Metazoa; phylum Chordata; class Amphibia; order Gymnophiona; family Dermophiidae; genus Geotrypetes; species Geotrypetes seraphini. The sequence goes on along the minus strand of NC_047090.1, from coordinate 98,749,941 downwards.
GTAGAGGTGGTGGAGACAGAGACTGCGTGCGAATTCAAGAAGGTGTGGGATCTCTTAGAGCGAGGAAGAGATTATGGTTACTGTGGATGGGCCAACTAGATGGGCCATTTGGCCTTTATCTGCCATCATGTTTCTATAACCATAAAGCTCTATGACATCACAGTGCAGGTGTAAAGAGCCTTAGCCAATAGGAAGAGGAGATGCAAATGTTAAGAACCTAGCCAATACGTAGAGGAGGAGATAGTGGCTGCTCTGGATGGGTCATTTGGCCTTTATCTGCCATCATGTTTCTATAACCATAAACCTCTATGACATCACAATGCAGGTGTAAAGAGTCTTAGCCAATAGGAAGAGGAGATGCAAATGTTAAGAACCTAGCCAATAGGGAGAGGAGGAGATAGTGGCTGCTCTGGATGGGTCATTTGGCCTTTATCTGCTCTTTGACCTCACAATGCAGGTGTAAAGAGCCTTAGCCTATAGGAAGAGGAGATGCAAATGTTAAGAGCCTTAGCCAATAGGGAGAGGAAGGGATAATAGTTACTGCGGATGGGCAGATTAGATGGGCCATTTGGCCTTTATCTGCCATCATGTTTCCATGTAAAGCCCAGGCACAGGACCCCCCCAACCCCCCCCCCCCCCCGTTTTGCATGCCCCGCCCCGTTCTTCCTTCAGCCCTGCCCCCACAAAGCCTCCTCTCTTCTTTCTGACAAGCTCCAGCTGCATCTGGATGCGCGGATGTGTGTGACATCATCCATGCTCAGAGGCCCTCCAGATGCGGCTGGAGCTCGTCGGGGCTTTCCAAAACCCAGACAAATGCCGGGTTTTGGAAAGTCCGTCCGGGAGCCCGGACAGTCCTCTAAATAGAGGACAAGTCCAGATTTTCCTGAATGCCTGGTAACCCTAACCAAGGTACGCCTATTAACCTGATTTTAAGCTCAAACTCCCAATCCAGAGGGTGGATGTGTCTTACAAACCAATTCCAGTTCATCAGGTCCTTGTTGGATTTTTTAACACTAATCCAAGCCCCTGTGTGTCAGGCCCTGTCTTAAGAAATCCCAAGATGTACCACTGGGAGTCATTAAACAGCTGGCAGCTTTGCTCACTGTCGAGATTCCTCCGCCGAGGAGACAGCAATCTCAATGTTATTGCTGGAAAAAGGGTGGTACCAGGATGTGCATCCCAGAAGTGGCCCCATGCCCAATTCTAACCTCTTGGAGCATTAAAGCTTGCTAAAATTATGTTGGGACAAAACTGCCATAGAACTAAGGTGCTCTAGATGTTAATATAAGAGAATGAACTTTTAATTACAGTATATTCTCCCATATAAACAGAGAAAGGTTTCCTATAAATTACATCCCAAATCAGGTCAACTTTCCCTGATGTCCTCTCTTCCTTCCCCCTGGTACCCAGCATTTTTCTTCTTCCCTACCTCTTAACTCCCCCCCAGAGTATCCAGCATTTCTCTCCTCCTCCTCCTCCTCCCTACCCCCACCCTCCAGCATCTTTCACCCTCCTCCCCATGAGGTTTTTCCTTCCTTATATCCATCGCCCAGGTCAGCGATACTTTGATCTACATAACACCAGAAGCGTTCGGTCAGCCAGCACAGAACCTGAAGCGCGTGAGCATGCCAGCTCCCGCCCCTTCCAAAACAGGACGTTTCAGAGGATGGAAGCCAGAAACATTACTTAAGGTTGAGAAGAACTTAAAGCAGATCACAGAAAACCAGAAAAAAAAAATGCAATAGATCAAATGAACAAACTAAAGAATAACAAATCACCAGGACCAAATGGCAGACACCCCAGAATAATAAAAGAACTCAAGAGTTAAATTCCAGACTAGCAATCTGTAACTTCTCTTTCAAATCAATTGCAGTATTTCAGGAATAGGACTGCATGGGTGATCCATTAAACTAGAGACCGATAAGCTTGACATTCATGCCAAGCAAAATAGTCTGAAGAACAAAATAATTTACCATTTGGATAGACAGAGGAGAAAGTCTTGCCTTACCAATTTGTTAGATTTTTTTTTTTAAACATATATATATATTTTTTTTAATAGACATACGGACAACGGTGAGTCAATGGATAGAGCTCCTCTGGATTTTCAGAAAACATCTGCAAAGAAGCTCATAGGAGACTTGTCAGAAAATAAAAGTTATGCTACAGGAGGAAATTTTTTATTTGTGTATTAATATATAAGCACATAAGCACATAAGCATGGCCTCTGCCGAGTCAGACCATAGGTCCATCATGCCCAGCAGTCCGCTCCCGCGGCGGCCCCCCAGGTCAATGACCTGTAGTGAACTATTACTCAAGAGCATTTTGTCTTGTATAGTAACCCTCTAATTGTACCCCTGGATTCCCTTACCCTTCAGGAATTCGTCCAATCCCTCTTTGAACCCCAAAACTGTACTCTGCTCAACCACCCCCTCTGGAAGCGCATTCCAGGTGTCCACCACCCTCTGGATGAAGAAGAACTTCCTAGCATTTGTTCTAAACCTATCTCCCTTCAATTTTTTTGAGTGTCCTCTAGTTCTTGTTGCCCCCGCCAGTCTGAAGAATCTGTCTCTCTCTACCTTCACTATACCCTTCATGATCTTATAAGTTTCTATCATATCCCCTCTAAGTCTCCTCTTTTCCAGGGAAAAGAGCCCCAACTTCTCCAGCCTCTCAGCATACGAGAGGTTTTCCATGCCCTTTATCATTTTTGTCGCTCTTCTCTGGACCCTCTCGAGTATCGCCATATCTTTCTTTAGGTACGGCGACCAGTACTGGACGCAGTACTCCAGATGCGGTCGCACCATTGCCCTGTACAGCGGGAGGATAACTTCCTTGGTTCTGGTAGTGATACCTTTTTTGATAATGCCCAACATTCTTTTTTGAGGCCGCTGCGCATTGTGCTGCCGGTTTCATTGTTTTATCCACCAAAACCCCCAAGTCCTTTTCTAGGTTGCCTTTTCCCAATGTCATCCCCCCCATCATGTAGTTGTACATCAGGTTCCCTTTCCCTATGTGCATAACTTTACATTTCTCCACATTAAAACTCATCTGCCATTTATCTGCCCACTCACTCAGTTTGTCCAGATCCCTTTGGAGTTTTTTACATTCCTCTACAGATCTAACCTTACCGGAGAGTTTTGTGTCATCCGCAAATTTTATAACTTCACACTTTGTCCCTGTTTCCAAGTCATTAATAAATATATTGAATAGCAGCGGTCCCAGCACTGACCCTTGTGGGACGCCACTTGTGACCCCTTTCCAGTCAGAATAGTGTCCCTTTACTCCTACCCTCTGTTTCCTGTTTGCCAACCAGTTTTTGATCCATCTGTGTATGTCCCCTTCCACCCCGTGGTTCCACAGTTTCCTTAGAAGGCGCTCATGAGGTACCTTGTCGAAGGCTTTCTGGAAGTCTAGGTATACTATATCTATGGGGTCACCTTTGTCCAAATGTCCGCTTATCCCCTCGAAGAAGTGCAGTAGGTTTGTTTGGCAGGATCTTCCAGTACAGAAACCATGCTGGCTTGTTCTCATCAGCTTATTTTTTTCTATGTGCTCACTGATACTGTCCTTGATCAATGATTCGGCCATCTTCCCCGGAACTGAGGTCAAGCTGACCGGTCTATAATTCCCCGGGTCGCCTCTGGTTCCTTTCTTGAAGATAGGTGTAACATTTGCTATCCTCCAGTCTTCCGGTATTACCCCTGTTTTCAGGGATAGGTTACAAATCTGTTGCAGTAACTCCGCTATTTCGTTTCTAAGTTCTCTTAGTATTCTTGGGTGAATTCCGTCCGGGCCTGGCGATTTGTCAGTTTTTAGCCTATCTTCGAGGCTTACCTCCATGCACGATAATTTTAGCTCTTGGTCCCCCTTGAAGAATTTTTCCGGTTCCGGAACATTGGATGTGTCCTCTTTTGTGAAGACCGACGAGAAGAACGTGTTTAATCTGTCCGCCACTTCCTTTTCCTCCTTTACCACTCCTTTCCTATCCCCCTCATCCAGGGGTCCCACTTCCTCCCTTGCCGGCTGTTTCCCTTTCACATATCGAAAGAAAGGTTTAAAGTTCCGTGCCTCCTTTGCAAGTTTCTCTTCATATTCTCTCTTTGCTGTTCTGACTACGCGGTGGCATTCTTTTTGGTGCTTCCTGTGCTTTTTCCAATTTTCCTCCGTTTTATCCTTTTTCCATGTCCTGAAGGATTTTTTCTTATCTCCTACCACCTTCTTAACTTCTTTTGTTAACCATGCTTTTGTTAACTAGCTAAAAAACAGGAAACTACGCTGGGTGTCCAGTTATGGCATGAATTTCATTTCAAGTTTCAAGTTGAATACAATTTTGATTAAAACGCATTATCGTATCGTCAATGTGATGCACAAAATTTAAAATAAGGTACGACAAACATAGCATAACATACAAGAAAAAGATTCCCCCTACCGTTGTTGTCTCTCTCCCTCCATGCTGTGCCGTGCGTTGCCTTCTGGCCTGCCACCCAGTGTTATCTTCGGGCCGGTCCACTGTGAGATCAATGCAGCGTCTTCGGGCCGGCTCCCTGAGTGCAGCGTTGCACAAAGTTGTGGGCAGCGCGCGTCCCGCCCCCTCAGACAGAAGGCTTCAAGGTCAGGCACAGGACACGCGTAGGAGCCTTTTCCCACGGCTTTGTGCACTGCGGCACTCAAGAGAGCCGGCCCAAAAACGCCGTGTTGATCGCACTGTGGACTGGAGTCTGAAGAACACCGTCTTTTGCCCGATGGACGTGCCAGCCCTGTGGACTGGCAGAAAATTTCTACGGGCCAGCACCGGTCCACGGACCGGCGGTTGAAGAACACTGGCATAGACCATCCACCCTACTCACCAGATCTTGCTCCATCTGACTATTTTCTGTTTCCAAACCTTAAAAAGAGTTTGAAAGGTCAACAATTTTCGAGTGATTCAGAGGCGATTGAAGTGGCGGAGTAGTTCCATGACATCAGAGTATTCTGGGGAGGTTACAGAAACTTCAGACATGATGCGCCAAGTGCGGAATAACTTGTAAGTTTCATGGCTCCACATCATTCCATTCTTGGTAGGGCTGAGAACTTTTCAGCACCCCTTCATACTGTTTTGGGGTTTTTGCATGATCTGGAAAAGGGAGCAATGAATGAAGAAATCAAATTTGCTGATGACAAAAAATGATTCTAAAGTAGTTGAATCATGAGCTGATTGTGAGAAGCTGCAGGAGGACCTTCGAAGAGCGAGAGTCAAAACTGGCAGCTGAAACGTAATGTGGATAAAATGCAAAGCGCAAACAGCACATACGGGGGGGGGGGAGGGGGGAGGAATAATCCAAATTGCAGGATCAAATCCTAAAATCACCGTGCAACAGCGGTTCGAAAAGCAAAGAAAATGTTTAGGGAGTTACTTGGAAAGAAATCAGATGATGCCATCCGTATTAAGGATGTGGATTCATTAAAAGGCGGAGAGTAGAAGCTGATCTGGGGGAGGTGGGGGAGAGGGCAAAGGCAGGAAACTGCTGAAAGGCAAATTTTGTGCAGAGGAGAAAAGTTAGGAAAAAGACATTGATTTCCCGGCTTCCAGCGGGGGAGCACCGAAAAAAGAAACCGCGCCTTGCTGCGTCGTCTAGTGCGGGCGTCTAGTGCGGACGTCTACGTGGGGACGTCTAGTGCGGACGTCTACGTGGGGACGTCTACGTGGGGACGTCTAGTGCGGACGTCTACGTGGGGACGTCTAGTGGGGACGTCTAGTGCGGACGTCCAGTGCGGACGTCTACGTGGGGACGTCTAGTGCGGACGTCTACGTGGGGACGTCTAGTGCGGACGTCTAGTGGGGACGTCTAGTGCGGACGTCTAGTGGGGACGTCTAGTGCGGACGTCTAGTGCGGACGTCTACGTGGGGACGTCTAGTGGGGACGTCTAGTGCGGACGTCTAGTGGGGACGTCTAGTGCGGACGTCTAGTGGGGACGTCTAGTGCGGACGTCTAGTGGGGACGTCTAGTGCGGACGTCTAGTGCGGACGTCTAGTGGGGACGTCTAGTGCGGACGTCTAGTGCGGGCGTCTAGTGCGGACGTCTAGTGCGGGCGTCTAGTGCGGACGTCTACGTGGGGACGTCTAGTGCGGACGTCTACGTGCGGACGTCTACGCGTGCGCGTCCTCGTGCGCGCGTCTTACATTCAGCACCAAGTGGCAGAAACCTAAACCCCAAACTCAGATAAATGCATTCCCAGGCCTTGTTCTCCCCTCCTCCAGGTCAGATTGCTGTTGAAAGCTGAGGCAACAGGAAATACGTCAGCCTCGGGGAGGATCGGAACTCAAGCTGGAGGAGGATGCACAAGGTTCTCACGGAGAAATTCACAACCACTCCCTGCAGCTCATAACCCAAATTCCACTCAGCCTGAGAAGGGTTCCGGCACGCAAACTGTTCAACAGCAGCCGAATCAGACAGCGTGCAGGGTCAGGGGGCTTTGTTACCCGGTCGCATGACTGCTGAAGGCAGCCAAAGCCAGAAAATGAAGAAAAGGCGAGGGAAAACCTCACTCCTCCCTTGCAATAGGGACACCCTCCTTCTCCCCCCCTCTACAGCTCTAACTATGTACCTCACTCCTGCTGGCCCTCCATCACACACAGATCTACTAATATACCCCGTTCCTTCCTCGCAGTGCCTTCTGGTACTCACAAACACACCCCCCCCCCTCCAGTTCTGCCAACCTTCTGTTACCCCAGTACTGAGAACTCCTCACTCTCTCCCCCCCCACACACACACAACACAGCTCTGCCAATGCACCTCATTCCTGCCTTGCATGTTCCATATTAAGCTTCAAATCGCACCAAGACCTCAAGGCCTGTGACAGCACTGACTGCTAATGATTCTAAGCGAAGCTAGTTCCTACTTGCAAAAAGGTTAAGTGCCTTATCTTTGGGTGCTTCTAGCACTGCCTAAGCAAGAGAAGCTTGCAGACACAGCCCAGCGCCAGCCAAGCATCCTTACATAAAACCAAAGCCCCACCCACTGGGCAAAGGCCTCCATTGCCAGGCAAAGTCCCGGTGCTATTTCAAGAGTTAATACAAACAGAGTGAGGTTCTTGTCTGTAATGGGGATTCTCCAAAGACAGCAGGATGTCAGCCATAAACTAGTAATATCTCCCAATGATGTCAGAGACAGATTAGCTTTTCTAGAGCTCAGAAAAGCCTAAAAGGCCTTTCTGAACATGTGCGGGCCACCTGTTTCTTCTCCGGCACTAAGCAGGTTCATCCCTAAAGAGGAGGTAGGAGGGTTTGAGTGGTTAACTTATTCTGCTGTCAACTGAGCTCCCCTAGTCCAGGTAAGTAACTCACTTTCTGCATGAGTCAGACACACACTGGTGACTCCTAAACAGAAGACTTGAAAGACTTACAGGGATCTCAAAGTCCCTCCTCGAGGGCTGCAATCCAGTCGAGTTTTCAGGATTTCCCCAATAAATATGCATGAGATCTATGTGCATGCACTGCTTTCAATGCATATTCATTGGAGAAATCCTGAAAACCCGACTGAATTGCGGCCCTCAAGGAGGGACTTTGAGATCCCTGAGCTAGGGTTACCCTATGGCTCCAGAAAAAGGAGGATGGATGGAGACACATGGGTTTTATTGTCACTGAAAGCAATGGAAGTAAGGAGGACAGATCAAGACGTCTGGATTTTACTACCAACCCCCTCCCCCCCCCCACCACCACTACCACATATTGGCTCTTGGAAGTCCTAATCACCAAGACATCCAAGTGCTGATTTTTGAAACCGTCTTTTTGGACGTCTTGCAAGGCGTCCTACTCCCTGTGAGTCCAGAAAGGGGGAGGAGCTTGCTGAAGGCATGTTCTGGGCAGACTTAGACTGGGATGTCCTGCGGTAATAATTGAACCTTTCCCAGGGTGTCCTGGACAGAACTTAGACATTCTGAGCTAGACCTGTTTTAAAAGTGTTTAAGTGCCAAAAAGGTTCACAAACTGACCCCCGCCCACTGGTCACTGACTCCTTCCCACCCCACAAAGATATGAATGAAAGAGTACATACTTGTCTTTAGAACAGCAGCACCTGATATGGGAAAGCATAGTATATCACACAGATGTCTTAAGTAGCCCAGTGGGGGTGGGGGGGGGCTAGTGAGTCATAGAGAAGAGGACCCAGGCTCACGAGCCACTCTAACCAACTACATTTATACTGGAAAGAGTGAGGACACCAAACCCTCCTTTACTAGCCATAAGGGCTATAGGGGTGTAGACAGGTAGGTATAGTAGGTTTGGAGGGCTCAGCATAAATTATAAGGGGTATTTGGTAAAATGTACTCCTGGCACTCTATGTGAAATTCACAGCAGTGCCCTCTAAAGTGCCCCATGGCCAGTCCATCACAAGGCTGGCTCCTCCCATGTCCAAATGGTCTAAATTTAGATGGTTCTGAACTAGGATGTTTTTGTGGTCGAAAAAAGCCCCAAAAAAGTTAAAACGTCCTAAGGTTGGACATCCTGTTGGCCAAGACATCTAAATAGGCAATTAAAATTTTTTTTGGGGGGGATGTCTAGCAGTTTTATATTGCATTACATTAGTTTCTTTTATTCTGCCAATACCTTGCGGTTGTAGGCGGATTACAAAAGGAAGAGATTCTGGTCATTTCCAGAAGATTACAGGGAAGCTATTGGTTGGAACATTTGGAGTCTGGCAATGGAGTGAGGATAATTGGTTGTATCAGGAGTTTGGCTTGACATATTTCTTGAACAACCTGGTTTTTATTTCCCTCCTGAAGGTTCTGTAGTTCGGTGCTGAAATCAATAGATTGGAGATGTGGCTGTCTAGTTTCGCTGCTTGCGTGGCGAGTAGTCTGTCGTGTATTTTTTTACGCTGAATGCCTTTGATTGGGGGGTGGGTGAAGGGTGTCTGAGTTCCACTTGGTCTGGAAGAGCTGTTCCTTGTTAGGCGAGTGTTCAGGTAAGATGGTCCATTGCCATGTAGGGTTTTGAAGAGCATGCAGTAGAATTTAAAAAGTATTCGTGCTTGTACAGGTAGCCAGCGTGTGGCGGTGAATGTGGTCGAACTTCTTCAGTGAGTAGATCAGTCTGAGGGCTGTGTTTTGCACGGTTTAAAGTTATTTTGCTGGTTTCGAAACTGGCCGTTAGTTCATTCCCAACTATGGACATCTTGCGGGAAATGTCAGGCTTCGATGTCCTATCGAAAATGCCCTTCCTTGCCTTTTTGGGTTATACATCCTCAATCACATGGACAGACTCTTGCAATTTTTTGCTTTTCTTTTTTTTAGAACTGAGATGGATGACAGGAGCCAGTCTCTTTGGAGAAACTGCGCCACGCTTACAGAAAGATGCCGGCACTGTTGGTATGAGGGTTTTTTTTTTCTCTCCATTGTATATGTCCGAACTGATTTATTTCTGATTTGACAAATGCTGCTATAATACTAATTACTAGACTAAAAAGTTATTTGCTTTGACATATACAATGTAATATTTTTGGGTTTTTTTTTAATATTTGGGGGGGGGGGGGGGTTTCCTCCATCACATCGGACACTCCCAGTGAAGAGAAGTTAGCAGCCTTTTACTTCAATACACTTGTAAGTGCATGGAGCTTTACAAACAGTGTAAGCAGTTAAAAATTAAGCCCCTCCAGGTAGGGAATTGGGGGATAATTTCTTGTTAAAAACCCTGAACCGAACTGCGGGTTTGGTACATAGTGCTGAGTTACGTGAATGTCACTTTCGAACTGTCCTGCGGGCCTATGCTTCCCAGAGTCAGGCTTACCATATGGGTTGCATAGATACTCAGTTATGCGTCCGCTGTACGGTGGAGGTCAATTCTTATTTTCATGGTATTTGGAGTTGTGAGGGGATTCAGACCTTCTGGACGGAAGTGGCCTCCTTTTTACAGGGCTTGTTGCAGACCCCTGTGCCAGTATCCGTGCAGTCTATGCTGTTTGCCCATTTCTCATTCTTGTATATGTACAATTCTTATGAAAAATTATTTCTTAGTAAATGTTTTATTTTGGGGAAGAAATGTATCTTGTGTTGCTGGCTGTCATCTGAACCACCTTCATTCTGGTACTGGAGGAATCGCCTTCATGAACTTATGGGATGGGAGGCCCGTTTGGCTAGTCCTTCTCGACGCCGGAGCAGAGATTTTGTTCACACTTGGACTCCATATTTGAACATTTTGACTCCTGAGAGTCGTAGTCGGGTCTTGAATAGACTCCACCTCTGAACCTGTGATTTGCGGTGTCTATGCTGTTCCCTGCTTACGAGTTTATATGTATCTGTGGGGGGAGGGGGAGGGGTGGGTGGGGGGTAGGGGTTTCTTTGTTGGGGGGTGGGGGTATGGTGGGTCCGGGGAGGACATAAGAGTCCAGTCCTCTGCGGGTGTTTGATGAAAATGTATCCCATGGTTGTTATTGCCGTTGTATTTACTGTTGCTTAATAAAATAGATTTGAACTAAAAATTAAGCCCCTCCTTTGCAAAGCCACGCTAGTGTTTTTAATAATAATAACTTTATTCTTATAAACCGTCACACCACATAGTTCTAGGCGGTTCACATCAAAGCAATCAGTGGAAAAAAATACAATTAACATGGAAGTGCATTCAAGAAAAGTCACCGGCCACAGCGGTAACGGCTTGGACGCTCAGAGGAATTCCATGAGCGTCTTATTTAATAATCATTTATTTCATAATTTATATTCCACATATCCTAACAATTCTGTGCGGACATACTCAAGCATTTTTCCTCAACTGTCCCGGCGGGCTCCCGGTCTATCTAATGTACCTGGGGCAAGGGGGATTAAGGGCTCCTTTTACGAAGGCTGCGCCAGCGGTTTTTTTAGCGCGCGCCAGCCGAAAAGCTACCGCCTGCTCAAGAGGAGGCGGTGGCGGCCAGCGCGCGCTATTCTGCGCGTTAAGGCCCTCGCGCGCCTTCGTAAAAGGAGCCCCAAAGTGACTTGCCCGGGGTCACAAGGAGCAGGGCGGGATTCAAACCCACAACCTCAGGGAGACTCAAGAGTAGCTTTATTTTTCAAAAAAAGGTTGATAGAACAGCTCTTCCCTTCCCACATAGAAATGTTAAGAGAAAAATGGCAATAAAATTCCAGACAGCTTGGTTGTCTCATATGCTGGATAAAGTTATGATTCCTTCTAATGATGGTCATATCTTAATTATTCCTACAGTTAAAAATCCAAAAGATTTAATCTCATTAATTAACAACTACAGACCAATAGCATCAATTCCTTTTTTTGTTAAAATAATGGAGGGTCTGATTCATTTTCATTTACTCTTATATGAATCCCAGTCAGGTTTTTGCCCTTTGTATAGTATGGAAAGTCATAGCTACCTTCTTAGATTTTTTTTGTACGACTCATTTAGAAAGGGCTCTAGTGCATTGATCATGCAATTTCATTTGAGCAGCACTTTTGATTTAGTAGCTCAAGCAAAACTATTAGAATGCTTAGACGCCATCGGTATACAAGAAGCAGTTTATAAATGGTTTCAAGGATTTTTATCCTCAAGCACCTATCAGGTAAACGGAAAAGTCCGTATGGTGTTCCGCAGGGCTCTCATCTCTCTCCTTTGCTTTTCAATGTATATTTGTCGTGGGTTCAAGATTGACCAAAATTGGGTGTAAAACTGTACAGCTCTGCTGCTATTACTGTCATCCTCCCGATTTCTCTCCCAATTTTGCATATTAGTAGTAAAGTAGAAGAGATACTTGAGATAATTGAAGACTGTATGTTTGAATTTAAATTAAAACTTAATTCATAGAAGACTAAATTTTTTGTTGCGTCTCCACAACAAATTACACTGAGACATCCTTAATATTGAGCACTACTACTTATTTGATTCAGCCTACCATTAAAATCTCAGGTGTAATTCTGTACCAGAACCTAACCATGCAAAATTATGTTGATGCATTAGTGCAGAAGGGTTTTTACACATTGTGGAAGTTGCGTAGTATAAGAGCTTATTTTGATGCAACATCATTCAAATTATTGGTCCAATTCTTACTGCTAAACCAATTGGATTATTGCATCATAGTATACTTAGCTGGCATGCAGAAAAATCTCTCTCGATTGTGTATTGTACACAATGCTGCAGTTCATTTGATCTTTGAATTGAAGAAATATCATATTACTGCACTGGCTTCCTGTTGAGGCTCATGTCATATTTAAATTTGGTTGTTTTTGTTAGAACTTTATAACTGGCCTGGTTCCCATTTATCTAGCAAACTCATTTTCTATTGCTCAGTATATGCATTCTCAAAAGTGTCATGGCCTGATTGTAGCAGGTTTGCGGATCTTGCCGCGTCTGTGTAGAAAAAAAACAATGTTTCCAGCCATCATACTGGCCAGCATGATGGCTGAAACGTCATTCTTTCTACACAGACACGGCAAGACCCGCAAACCTGCTACAATCATGCTGCCAACCACAGGAGCCTAAGAGAACAAACTTTGCATGGCCTCTTCAGTTTTCCATCGGTAAAAGTGTATTAGTTCAAAAGATACCATCAATGCCTTCTTTCTTTTGAGACAGCTTCCTGGGATAGGGACTTAAAAGCACAAATGATCCTTAGCTGAGTGGAAAGCCAGAGATCAAACAGGGGCTGTAGTTTTGACCATGGAAGCAAATTGGGAAGACTAGATAAGCTTGCCTTATCTACCATGATACAGTAGAATGCAGTGGCATAGTAAGGGGAGGAGGGGTCCATCCCAGGCACCATGTTGTTCTCACTCCTTCCCTTCCCCATACCTCTAGGTCAGGGGTAAGTAATTCCGGTCCTCGAGAGGCACAGGCGGGTCAGGTTATCAGGATATCCACAATGAATATGTATGAGATGGATTTGCATGCACTACCTTTTTGAGAGGCAAATCTATCTCATGTATATTTATTGTGGCTATCCTGAAAACCTGACCTGGCTTTGGCTCTCAAGGACCGGAATTGCCTACCCCTGCTCTAAGTGTTCACCACCACCACAACTTCAACGTGCTCCTTGTGACTGCATCGTCTCTCCCGCCAACTCACTTCCAGGTTCATAGGAAGTGACAGAGGGAGAACCGATGGGGTCACAATGAGCATGTTGAAGTTCTTGTTGCTCGCAGCGGTGAACAACTGGAGATATGGGGGAAGGGAACAGGAGAGCATGCAGGGGAGGGGGTGGAGACAAGGGCACCTCTCATCCTCGCTACGCCACTGGTGGGATGCCAATTATCTAAACTAATCTCAACAGAGAGCAATCTGGATTTTCTGGATGACTTTACATTTTTCTGTTTGAAAAGAGCACATAAAATTACCACCCCTTTTTATTACAAAACCATATTGCGGTTTTTAGTGCAGGCCATGGCAGTAACAGTTTTGACACTCATAGAATTCCTATGAGCATCAGAGCTGTTACCGCCCTGGCTGGTGCTAAAAAACAACACTACAGTTTTGTAAAAAAGTTAGAGGGGGTTGTGTGATGTCAATAGAAAGTTTGGTTTTTGTTTTACTGTATAACAGGCATAATGTGATAAATATAATACAGTTTTAAAAAAATTATTTACAATAAATAACTCCAGTGGTTTGGATAATTGACATCCTACTGTATTCTCTGTTTCTGTGCTTCTTCTACAGCACTTAGCACTCACTGAAAGTCCCATTAAGATTTCTCTGATGCATACGTGATTGCATGAAAGGTTTGTACAGTGACCAGTAATTTTCTCATAGATGTCTTTGGGGAAAATGCTATGTTTAATCCAACAGTTCCATATAAACCTTAAATCCAGATATGATTTTCCTCTGGATAAGAGAATACATTCCTCCTTCCATTGCCCTCTTGTAGATTTAGGTCACATATACCCAGAAAGAAAATCCCACTTTAGCACATTTAAAGCAGTCCTCGTCAGTGTAGATCAGGAGTGGGCAACCTTGCTCTACACATAAATGTCAGACTGCAGCCAGAAAATTAATGTGATAACTGAATATGGCTAAGACCAAGCTCCTTATCTTTCCACCTAAACTCACCTCCCCACTATGTACTCAGATCATTATTTGGACTTTTCAGCTTAATATCAAAGTAATTTATCTATCTTAACTGTAGTAGTATGTGGTCTGTGCTCTCCTGTACCTAAACTGGAGGAGCATTCTGCGTCTCTGGCTCTGGTCCATCACCAAGGGAACCACAAGCTACAAATAATACAGAACGACAGCCAAGAGTATTCTTCAGGCAGGATGGCTGCAGCCTTCAAAATGCTTGTTCTACAAATAATCCTTTCTCCACATAAGCCTGCAATAGAATCTCCAATGTTAATCTGAACAGTGTTTCTGCTATACTATGTAAAATCTTTTTTTTTTTTTAATCAGCTCTAAATTTACTAGTACTGGTATTGAATTACACAACACAATGACGATAACAAATAAAATATAAGGAAGGATTGTTTTGATTCATTGAGCTGATACTTTTCCTCCTTGCCCCCCCCCCCCCACCTCCTAAAACCTGAATCACCATGGTTTCCTTACAATGGTGATTATTACGTGTATATACACAATTTTGGCAACATCAAGTTTGCACTGTTAAAGTTTGAATAGCTCCAGTGAAATGTACTGCCCTGAGTCAACTAGTAGGTGCATCCATCACAGTGGAATAGAATTAGCTAGTGAAGGAGATAAGTGCCATATATACTTGCATATAAACAAAAAAAAATTGATTCAATAGGCTGAATCGAATCAAAAATTTTTTTTCCTAAATTGGGCAGCACTAGTGCAGACTACTTCAACTGAAAGTATGAAGTTGACAGAGAGGAAACTAGAACTTTCAGGGATGCATGTAAATAGATTATATTTAGTTGACATGGCCAATCTCCTTAGGAGGTGTGTAAATATAGTGTATTTCGCTGATCGATGTGTCAGTAACATAAGTAGGATGACTGATTATAGCATGATTATTAATAACTGTATTGCAACACCATCACAGAGCTCTGTGTATTTCTTTTTTTTTTAAAATGTTTATTCATTTTAAAGCTAAAAATAAGTGCAACATATTATACAGACATTTTACACTTTAAAAGCACTTAAATTCTATCAACTTATATTTCATGACAAATACATATATCATTCCCTCCCCTCCTTCCCCCCCCCCCTTCTACATATCCAACAATTGCACTCAAATTAAAAGTATTTCCCCACTCTGGACGTTTATGTTCAAAGGGCAAAATCAACAATCACTCCTTACAGAATCTTGTCAATGGCTCCCAAAAATCCTTAAATTTCCTATAATGATCCCAGTTTTTCAAAATGAGTTATACGGCAACTCCCATCATAATAAAGAGAAGTTTATTAAGGGAAGATATTGGGCTTTTAGCCCTCATTAACGTGCCAAATAGCACAGTATCGTACATCAATGCCACTGGATTTTCCAATATTTTAGTCACTTGATCCCAAATGGATCTCCAAAATTTAAGTATCAAGGGACAATAGAACAGTAGATTATCCAATGTCCCTACATTGAGATGACAGTGCCAGCATCTGTTAGACTGAGAACTATCCAATTTCTGTAAACAAACAGGGGTCCAAAAAGATCTATGTAACAAAAAACAAAACAAAACATGTTTGTCTCATAGATGCAGATGCTGTACATCTCATCCTCCGAGTCCAAATTTGTGGCCATTGAGATGCAGAAATCTGCTGCTTTATCTTAATGCTCCAAATGTCACGAAGACCAGTCTTTGGTTTCTTATTCAAAAATTCAGATATTAATTTGTACCACAAGGCGGCCTGATGCCCTAGGAAATCTGTCTGGAAGCATAGGACTGGTAAATTGGTTCACTGCTGGACCACCAGGGCATGCAAGGTAAGCTTTTGTAGGATCTGAGAGGCGGTGTGCAAGAATACATACATTATATTAAAACAACAATCAAGTAAGTTATTCCATGTGCTGCGCCTTGATATTTGGTTTATAAATATTTTATTTATTTTAAAATTTAAATAAGGTATTTATCTATATATATCAGAGCCTCAGTCATAAGGAGCAGGAAAGTTGAATACAAGAGGGAGTGGATAAGATGGCGGCGTGACTAGTGTGCTGCAGGCGGGTCTCCGTTTGGTTTTTTTCCTCACGAAGTTATGCCTCATACTAAGCGGAAAGGCTCTGTTTGGTCGGGACCCTTACCGGCCGAAACTTTGAAGCCTTTGCGCCAGACCGTCCTGGATTTCGCCACCAGAATCCCTCTCTCTGCTGGACCGCGAGGCTCGTTGGAGTTAGCGTCTTAGGACTTAGGCGCTACCCTTCAGCCAGAAGTCTCACTATCGCCTCCAGATCTGACTATCCCTCCATGTCCCGCGGCTGACACGTCTGCGCTTCGGAGCGGCCCCGATACTGAGGTGGTTGCAGGAGTCCTCTTCAAGAAGGGGGGGGGGGGGGGCGAGACGTAGTTGGGGGCTGCGGGTATTGAAAATCAGCCAGGGGCAGGAGATACCTTACTGACTCCCGTGGAGGTAACTCTGCTTGATGTGTGGAAAATGCTCGAGAGGTTGGAGGGAACGGTACTAAAGACTTCTGCTGAGACTTTGACATTGGTGAAAAAGGTAGACTCTAACAAAATCATTAGAGGAAAGTAAAATTGAAAATGAATCAAGATTTGTGTTTCTTAATCAAGAAATGACTGCTCTAAAAGCTGTTAATGATGGGTTAATTAAGGATAAATTGTTAATCCACAGGAAAATAGAGCAATTGGAAAATCATAATAGACGTTTAAACTTGAGATTCTTAAATTTCCCAAAAGCTTTGGAGATTTCCTCTGTAGAAATGTTTAGGAATTACCTACAGCAAATATTGGGCTTCGCTCCCGATGCTATTCCACCTTTAAACAAAATATATTACCTGCCTAGTCCTAAAAAGCAGATGCGGAGCGAAACACCAGGAATAACTCAAGGAATTATGGATCAACCACTTGACTTGGAAAATTTATCTGAGATTCTAGAAACAACTACTATGAAAATTGAGGAGAGAGCTACCTTACTTGCTTCATTTGTATTTCAGCAGGATCTCAATGCTGTACTGAGGTTATATTTTCGTAAAGCTCAGGCTCCTTTCATGGGACAATGTATTTGGGTCTATCCCGATGTTAACAAAGAGACTCAAGAAAGGAGGAAACTATTTTTGCTCATGAGGCAAGAAGCAAAAGATCTAGGGGCTATTTTTCAACTGGTGTATCCATGTAAATGCCTCATTAAATATCAAGGGACCTTTTTTGTTCCTGAACACCTAAGGAGCTTTCTAGACATGAAAAAGATCATCAGAGAATAGTGGATATTATTGTATATGAGAGGAATTGTTTCACGTTAAGCTATTTTCTTTAGTTTTATTACTTTTTGGTTATAAGTCCTTTAAAAGATTCCCTTCCCCCCTTTTTCTTGACTTTATATTGGGGGTCTAAGAAGAACTTTATTACTGTTTTATGTTAGAAATATTTGCTTGTTTTTAATTTTCTTTGTTTGAGTTACCTGCACAAGTGTATTGCTTGCTATGATTTTCAATACATAAATAAATATAAAACAAGGAGCAGGAAAGTTTGCATCAGCCTTTTTGACTGGTCTCCTCTTTTTTTTGCAAGACTCAGAAACAAAATAATGTTTGAGAAGAGAGCAAGTTAGTAGTACAGTTGGTGGAAGAATATTGGTAAAGAGTTGTGTATTTGAGATACTGCCTTTCTGTGGTACAGCCAAAACAGTTTTACATTTTGTATAACTTTCAATGTTTATTAAAGTTTTTGTATAATGATAAATCATTGTAAACCACAAAACATAAGAATGCCCCCCTTCCACCCCTCCCCCATCCCAAAATCTCCAACAGTGCTCAACAGTGGTTCTTCAGTGAGGGCCAACATCAATGACTAGGACCCCTCCCCCCCTCTCAGATTATTACAAGTACAGAGTCTCAAATACTGGAAAGTAACATATATAACTAAGTTTATTTTTTGTACCTGTACAATGGAGGGTTAGGGTCACAATGGGCTACAGTGGGAATCAAACCCCATTCCTGATGTTCTTAGCCTATTGCACTGGCTACTCCTCCAGTCCATGAACCTTTAGTTTTATGTGCCCCCTCCCCCTCAATTTTAAAACCCCTAATTTGCCATCCCTCCTAAGATATCATACCTTTAAATACCTCATGTTCTCACTTTGTGTGTATGGTGAGGACAGTCTCCAAAAGTCATTTACCCAGGTAAATGGGTTTTTGAAAATTGCCTACTCTGCATTGGCCTCTGTGGAAACAGGTTTGTGGGCTAGATAGGCCATTGGTCTGACCCAGTATGGCTATTATTAAGTATCTGGCAATAAAATAGGTAATCATTTGGCATCGAGTGATCAAAATCGAGGTTCAAAATTAAGACAAGAAGGTTTTTTTTAAAAGTTCAAACAAGTTTTATTGAATTTTCCATAACAAAGACACATGTCACAGGTCAAAACAAACTAATTTTGTCAAGATGGGAGAATACTTAAAGGAGCTGTTGGATGGGAACAACTTGAGGAAGTAGAAAAGCAGTGAGCAAACCTGAAAGGAGCTATTTTAGGGGCAACAAACTTGTTTGTTGGAAAGATAAAAGTAGAAGAAAAAAGGCAGCCACTCTGGTTCTCAAAAGTAGTAGCTGAAAAGGTAAGAGAAAAGAGGTTAGCCTTCATAAATTACAAGGCCTCACAGAAACATAAAAGGCAATAATTCCTGAAAAACAAACATAAGAGGAACTGGTAAAGTAGACAGGCAAACAAAGATGCAAATGGAAGAAGAAATAGCCAATAAGGTAAAATTCAGGAACAAGATATTCTTTAGATTATGTACAGTCATGTGAAAAAATTAGGACACTCCATGAAATATTCAGTTTTTTCTTAAGAAACGTTCACATATCGATGTCAAATCTTTTTATTTATCTCTAGAAAAGAAAGTGGTAAACAACAAAAACGTTCCTTGATTTACTCATGAAACAAGATATCCACAAAAATGTGTATTCTGAGGAATAAATTAGGACATATCCTCCCACTTAAAGTGGCTCAAATCACACACAGGTGTACATGATTAGAATAACATTACTCAGCATTCTGAAAGAGGTTTGCCCTACTTAAACCTCAGACATGTAGGGCTCCTTTTACTAAGCTGCAATAGCATTTTTAGCGCATGCAGAATTTTAGCATGTGCTAAACCTGCGCTACACAGCTAGAACGAACGCCAGCTCAATGCTGGCGTTAGCGTCTAGCACATGCTAAAACCGTTAGTGCAGCTTAGTAAAAGGAGCCCTTAGTTTGGTGTGCTCATGACTGCTGCAGTGAGAGCGAATATCATGGTGAGATCAAAAGAGCTGCCTGAGGCCTTCAGAAAGAAGATTGTAGCAGCTTATAAGTCTGGAAAGGGATTTAAAAAGATCTCGAAATAATTTGGCATTAGCCATTCCACGGTCCGGAAAATAATGTACAAGTGGAGGACTTTCCAAACAAATGCCACCATGCCCAGGTCTGGCCATCCAAGCAAGTTGACACCCAGAGCAGATTGCAAGATGCTAAAAGAAGTCTCCAAAAACCCTAAAATGTCATCACTGTTGATGTGAAAGTGCATGCTTCTTTAATCAGAAAGAGACTGCACAAATTAAACTTACATGCAAAATATGTAAGGAGGAAACCTTTGATCTCCAAGAGAAACATCAAGACCTGACTGAAGTTTGCCACAAACATACACAAACACTAGGACTTCTGGAATACAGTTCTATAGACAGATGAGTCTAAAATGCAATTATTTGGACACCAGAAAAGAGGATACAACATTCTAGGAAAAGAGCCTCATACCAACTGTGAAGCATGAAGGTGGAAGTGTCACGGCTTTGCTACAGCAGGACCTGGCCAGCTCACCATCATAGAATCCACCATGAATTCAACCGTGTATCAGAGGGTGCTTGAGGAACATGTGAGACCATCTGTAAGAAAATGAAAGCCGAAGCGGTACTGGACCCCGCAACACGACAATGACCCAAAACATACCAGTAAATCCACCAAGGACTAGTTGAAAACAAAGCCCTGATCTTAATCCCATTGAGATGCTGTGGGATGATTTGAAACGGGCTGTACATGCAAGAAACTCTTCAAACATCTCACAGCTGAAAGAATTATGCATCGAGGAGTGGACCAAACTTTCCTCAGACCGATGTCAGAGACTGGTAGATGGCTACAAGAAGCGTCTCACTGCAGTTATTTCAGCCAAAGGGGGTAACACTAGCTATTAGGGTGCAGTGTTCCCGCTAAGCTGCGCTGGGGTGCGCTGGCGCTCAAAATATTACCTCGCAGCGCACAAGTTTCTCGTCACAGCGCACACAGTGTAGAGCACAGTTCTTCAACCGCCGGTCCGCAAACAAAATCTTGCCGGTCCGCGAAGGATTCGGTCCCCGCCGCAACGAAAGGCCGGCGTCAGCTGACTTGCAACTTCCTGTTGCAGTCGCTGTGCCGGGACTCCTGCCTTCGCCGGGACTCCTGCCTTCCACCGCGTTTGCCTCCTGCCTTGTCTCCGCACCTCCAGACCAGCAGCGGCAGCTGTGTATGCTTTTAACTTCGGCACAGAGCTGCCCCTAATCAATAGTTTAGCGCGGTTTCATAAGGCAGCCTCGGGGCCTTTGCTAGGCCGGCCCACATCGCATCATCGAAGCGGGCCGGCTATCAAAGGCCCCGAGGCTGCCTCATGAAACCGCGCTAAACTATTGATTAGGGGCAGCTCTGTGCCGAAGTTAAAAGCATACAGAGCTGCCGCTGCTGGTCTGAACTCTTGGGCCGCTGAAGGAGGGCAAAAAGCAGCTGTCCTGGAGGTTTCCCTTCCTCTCGCCTTTACAGGTTCCTTTTTTCCACCTTTTTTTTTTTCCTTCAAACGGCAACGGGCCCCAGCATCGACATCAATCAAGTAAGTTCCACTGTCAATCAAGCGGTTCTGCTCGGCCAAAGCTTCCCCTGTGACATGAGCCACCCTCAGGGGAAAGAAAGTGACCCACAAAGGTGAGGGGAAGGGGGGCAGATGATGGAAGTTGGGGGGGGGGGAGAGAGAGAGAGAGAGAGAAGGGGCAGATGATGGAATGGAGGAGATGAGAGAGAGAGAGAAGGGGACAGATGATGGAAGTGAGAAGAAGGGAGAGAGAGCAGAAGGCAGATGGATGTCAGTTGAGAAGGGAGAGCAGATGCTGAATGGAAGTGGGGAAAGAACACATACTGGATGGAAGGAGGAGATAAATAAAGGGGGAAGAAAATAGTAAGATAATGGAGGGGTGAGGGAAAGGGGTGACAAGCTGTGTGTAGACACAGTGAAAAGAGGGAAACGGGACTAAATAGTAAGAAAGAATTTAATTTAGATGGAGGCAGAAAATAGAGAAGGAAGACCAGAGAAGAAAAGGGAAGAGAGAGCAGAGAATGATCAGATCTGAGTGGAGGAAATGAGAAGAGAGATATGCTAAAAACCACAGGGGGGAGGGAAGGATAGAGATGCCAGACCATGAGGGGAACAGAAGGAAGATGATGGATGCTAGACCAAATTGGGGGGTGGGGGGGGGGGCAGGAGGAGAGATGGCAGGGAAAGACAGACAGTGAATGGAAGGGGCAGATGCTGGACTGAAGAGACAGAGAAGGTTATCATGCTGCTGTACCGGGCCATGGTACGCCCTCACCTGGAGTACTGCGTCCAGCACTGGTACTTTAAGAAGGACACGGTACTACTCGAAAGGATCCAGAGAAGAGCAACTAAAATGGTTAAGGGGCTGGAGGAGTTGCCGTACAGCGAAAGATTAGAGAAACTGGGCCTCTTCTCCCTTGAGCAGAGGAGATTGAGAGGGGACATGATAGAAACATTCAAGGTACTGAAGGGAATAGACTTAGTAGCTAAGGCAGGGAGAACGAGAGGGCACTCTCTAAAGTTGAAAGGGGATAGATTCCATACAAACGTAAGGAAGTTCTGTGGTAGAAAGCAACATATTTATTTGGCTCATAACTTGCTGGCGCCCGATATTTTTAGCTCACAGTGAAAAAAGTTTGCTCACAACACCCGCCCGCTTAGAGGGAGCACTGGTTGTGACCCCCCACATTTTACTGAAAACTTCACTTTTTCCCTAAAAAACAGGGAAACAGTTAAGTTTCCAGTATAATGAGGGGGGTTACAACCCCCCAAACCCCCCAAAACGCCGCCACGATCTGTATCAAGTAAAGTGGGGGGGGGGGGTTCCCCAACAAAACTCCCCCGTCAGAGCCCCTAAAAACGCTCAGTTGTCGGAGCGCGCCTTTGTCTTCGGCGGATTTGTTTATGAACCGTATGTTTAAGGCCTTGTAGTGCGGTTGGGTGTGTGTATCGTTTGTCCGTGTGGGGCTTGTTTTGAGTTAATAAGGGATATATTCGGGCCCTAATCCTTGAGTACTATTTCCGGGGGGGGGGGGGGAGTAAACCCCATTTTGAAACATTTTCAGGGTCTCTGGATTTTAAGATATTTTGTTTTACTTATCAATAAGGAAAAATGGGGTAAATCAAAGGCCCAGTCTTTCTGGGCAATTGGTTAATTAGATTATCCCAGAATAGTAGAAGATTCAGATAAATTTCAAGTACTTCTATAAAAGAGAAGAAAAAAAAAAATGCAAAGAGGAAGTTTTTTTCCCCACAGTGAAAGTTTAAAAATCTTCCAGCTCATAGAAAATCTGTAATTTATAAAAGTGAATCAAAAGGCCGCTTAGATTTTTTCGACCATCTTTCAGGGCATTTTTTTTTTTTTTTTTTTTTTGGGGGGGGAGTAATAAGTTAAGTTTTGAAGTGTCCCTTGCATTCCCAGGTCTTTCCTGCAGATTACTTAGCATCTCCAGCAGACTAAACATGTTTTTTTTTCCATCGTCGGAAGCTTGGGGGGAAAATATTTTGGTTTCGCTTGTTAGAATAAATGAGAGACAGCCGCGGTTTCAAAGGGCAAAAGCCCCTCCCACTCCATCAGTGGAAACTTTTCATTGAAAGAAGTCGCCTCACCTAAGGTTTCTCTCTTTTGCGGCCGAAACTATGTTGGACTTGGGCTTCTCAATTTGTTGAATTTTAAACATCACCGAATTCCCAAACTAATAAATTCAGGACAGGATGAAAAATGCGGGGGGGGGGGGGGAGGGGAGGGAAGGAGGGGCTTCAAAACTCTTGCAACGCTTAAATTTTGAAGTGGGGGGGGGACTTTAAAGCTTTTGCAACGCTTAAAATGTTTGAAACGGGGGGCTTTAAAGCTTTTGCAACACAATGTTAAAGCTGGGGGGGGGCTGTTAAAGCTTTTTGCAACACTTAAATGTTGAAGCTGGGGGGGCCTTACAACTTTTGCAACACTTAAATGTTGAAGCTGGGGGGGCCTTAAAACTTTTGCAACACTTAAATGTTGAAGCTGGGGGGGCCTTAAAACTTTTGCAACACAAATGTTGAAGCTGGGGGGGGGCTTTAAAACTTTTGCAACACAAATGTTGAAGCTGGGGGGGGCTTTAAACTTTTGCAACACAAATGTTGAAGCTGGGGGGGCTTTAAAACTTTTGCAACGCTTAAATGTTGAAGTGGGGGGAACTTTAAAGCTTTTGCAACACAAATGTTGAAGCTGGGGGGGCTTTAAAACTTGTTGCAACACAAATGTTAAAAGCTGGGGGGGGGGCTTTAAAACTTTTGCAAACGCTTAAATGTTGAAGTGGGGGTAACATTTAAAAGCTTTTGCAACACAAATGTTGAAGCTGGGGGGGGCTTTAAAACTTTTGCAACACAAATGTTAAAGCTGGGGGGGGCTTTAAAACTTTTGCAACGCTTAAATGTTGAAGTGGGGGGAACTTTAAAGCTTTTGCAACACAAATGTTGAAGCTGGGGGGGGCTTTAAAACTTTTGCAACACAAATGTTGAAGCTGGGGGGGGCCTTAAAACTTTTGCAACACAAATGTTGAAGCTGGGGGGGACTTTAAAGCTTTTGCAACACAAATGTTGAAGCTGGGGGGGGCCTTAAAACTTTTGCAACACAAATGTTGAAGCTGGGGGGACTTTAAAGCTTTTGCAACACAAATGTTGAAGCTGGGGGGCCTTAAACTTTTGCAACACAAATGTTGAAGCTGGGGGGACTTTAAAGCTTATGCAACACCAAATGTTGAAGCTGGGGGGGCCTTAAAACTTTTGCAACACTTAAATGTTGAAGCTGGGGGGGCCTTAAACCTTTTGCAACACTTAAATGTTGAAGCTGGGGGGCTTCAAAACTTTTGCAACGCTTAAATGTTTAAGTGGTGGGAACTTTAAAGCTTTTGCAACACAAATGTTGAAGCTGGGGGGGCCTTAAAACTTTTGCAACGCTTAAATGTTGAAGTTTAACAGCGAATAAACTGAGGGGGGGGAGCAAGTTTTCCGCCTGCAAAGCCTCTTGCAAGAGTTCTCTTTCTGCCCCTGACCCACGGAGCTCACCTGGGGTTGCTGGAGTTCCAGTACATGGCATGGCGCAGGCTGCAGACCCTCCGGATCCCCTCCAAGACCAGGCTCAGCCACACCAGCTCCCACTGCATGACTCGCCCCGGCCCTCGCGCTACGCCTCACTGCGCTCGTGCGGGCCGAGGGAGGCGGAGGGGAGGCCGGCCACGCCCCCCGGAGCCCAGCTGGCAGCCAATCGGAAGGCGGGAGCAGCACTCCCCCAAATTCGGCCTGCACTAACCCTTTCTCGCCATCCCCTGCAAAGGAGAAGCCACAGCCCGACCTGGAAACGGTTAAAATCCAGCCCCTCAAGACATAATAAACATCTCATTGTAGCCATCAGAGCTGCCCCCCCCAGGGCAAAAATGAAGGAGGGGGGGCAACTCCTAGGTCCTGATTTGCCACTACACATCAACTCATTCAAAAATTACTTTGTCCATGCACAAAACACAGACAGATTTTCACCAAATTCACAACCAGATATCACAAATTGGAAATGTGAATCTGCCAAATTATAAGTTATAAATTATAAGTTTAAAAATGAATAAAGATTAAAAAAAAAAAATCCTTCTGTACGCCCAAGAGGGCACATGTGATCGGGATAAGTGCTGATCACTGTTGCCGGAAATGTGCTGGTCCTATGGCATCGTTTGGACATATGTTTTGGTCTTGCCCTATGATATCCTCCTTCTGGATCCAGTTAGTGTCTTTGGTGGCACGCCTTTGGCATTGCTCTTGGAGATTGCACCCAAACTTCCTTTTCACGATGCAGATTCGATTTCATCCACCCAGACCAGGTTGTGCAGCATTCTTACGGAAAACTGTATTGCTGGGACGGAAATGCATCTTGTTGCAATGGCTTTCACCGCAACCTCCGACTGTCCCTCAATGGAGAGCATTAATGTTACACCAAATGTTACTGGAGCGGCGTGAAGTGATGGACTTATCCACTAAAGCTGGACGTTTATACACTCAGTGCTGGTACCCTTTTAGCTTGACTTTTACACCTTATATTCAAAACCAACTTTGGGGTACTTAATGGACTTCTTTTTCTCCCCTTTTTTTTTGCTTTTTCTTTCTTGATTTGTTACCGCTGCTGCCAGGGTGGGTGGGAGGGTGGGAGGGGGGTTGGGTTGGGGGGGTGGGGATTGGATTTGTTTAATATTTGAAAATTGTACGATGCAATGTTCCTTGCTATGTTTATGCTTTAATAAAAATGATTTAAACAAAAAAAAAAAAATCTGCCAAATTAAACTGGGAACTGGAGTATTGGAGAAATTTAAAAAACAATTTAAAAACCCCAGAGATGTGTTTTAATTTGTGCTGACAAAACAAAACTGCAGATCTGTACAAGACGCAGGCAAAATGTATTGTGACAAAATAATTAAATGCAAATCCTTTTACCAATCAAGGGACCCGACACGGTCCGTGTTTCGGACAAACCTTCGTCAGGGGTCCATGGCAAAAAAAGGGGATAACAAGAAAAGTCACAAAAAATTGTAGAGTAGCAGCAAAGTATCAGCGACGTAAAAAATCGCCACTGCAATGAGCCGTCGCAAAAAATTTTCCTTTGAAATACATTTCTGTTATTCAACAGTGCGCCTCTTCTTTTAATAAGGGCTAGATGGAATTTCTGATTTTTGAAATGATAACAATTATGCAAAATGATTTGTTATGTTTCCATATCCTGTCATTGAAATTTCACAATTAAAAAAAATAATAATAATTTTGTGCTGAGCACAATCAGTGGCCCAACCCCACAATTAACATTGCCCTGGCCTTACCAGCTGATGACCACCTTCTGCCCCTCAGGTCCAGGGGCCAGAACTCGCCCAAGCTGCTGCAGCCCCCACCCCGTGCCTGCTCGGCTTTCACCAATGTCCAAATAGCCA
Source organism: Geotrypetes seraphini (assembly GCF_902459505.1). Taxonomy (NCBI): domain Eukaryota; kingdom Metazoa; phylum Chordata; class Amphibia; order Gymnophiona; family Dermophiidae; genus Geotrypetes; species Geotrypetes seraphini. Next base: position 98,723,614 of record NC_047090.1, on the reverse strand, counting down.
CGAAAGAACTGGTCTATTACCACGAAACGTTGGTTGAATACACTGTTTTGTGGTTTGTCTCACCCCCATTTTTTTTTTTTTTTTTCTTACTCAACTGGTGAAAGTATTTTATGCCAATGATGTCCAGTTGGGTAGAGCTAGCTGCATAATGGTTCACCTGTGACCTGAGGCTTTTTCTGTCATCTCTGTAGGCGTCTGGTGGGAGAACATATTTTGCAGTTTGTTTAAGTGGAGAGGAATTGCATTGGGCAACATATTCCTATTAATAAAGTCAGACTAAAACACTTTTTCACTCTTTGTTGTCTGGACATTTTGCTTTTCCGTCATCTTGGTCCCAGTTTCTTTTCTGCTTTCATGTTAGTCTTCTGCTAATTCTCTTTCTAGCGTCTGCTGTCCATTTTCATTTATTCTCTCTTCTCTCTTGTTTCATTCCCTCACTACATCTAATATATTTATTCTTCCTTTTCAGTTACTTCCCTTTTTTTATCTTTTCCATTCTTTTTCACTCAGAGGGTGGTGGATACCTGGAATGCGCTTCCGGAGGTTGTGATAGGACAGAGTACACTGTGGGGTTTTAAAGGATTGGATAAATTCCTGAAGGATAGGGGGATTGAGGGATACAGATAGAGGTGGAGATAGGTTATAGAAAGAGTAATGGGGATTAAAGGGTTTAGACAAGGATCACCTTACAGGTCATGGACCTGGTGGGCCGCCGCGGGTGGGGACTGCTATGCGCGATGGACCTCTGGTCTGACACAGCAGAGGCAACTTCTTATGTTCTTATCCATCCAAATTTCAACCTTTCTCCTTTTTAATTTTCAGCTACCTATCAATTTTCCATCTACTAGCTCTCCCATCTTTAACAGCTTCCTATTTTCTTCCATCTAATCCCCATGACCACATTTCTACCTCTGTACTAGTGCTGCCTGATTCACAATTCGAATCGGTTCACCGATTCACTTTGGGTGAATTGATTCGAATTGGTTCAAAACAAAAAAAAAACACCCCAGCTTCCCGATTCGCCTGACCCTCCCCCCTCGCCCCCTAAAGCAGGTGCGGCATCTGCCGCTCCTGCTTTAGGGGGCGAGGGGGGAGGGTCAGTCGGGAAGTGCTTCTGCTGGCTTCCCCCCTCCCGGCGTCCGGCTTACGGCTCCCACCCCCTCGGCCTTCCGCTCCCCCCGGCCTCCCCGCATTGTTTTACCTTCCAGCCAGAACAGCCTGCAAGCAAGATTGCGGTGTTAGCAATCTTAGTACTGCTTCAGAGCTGGTTCTTTCGTTGCGGTCCCACCCTCTTCTTTGAAGAATGCTGGTGTAGAAGGACCGAGGTTGAAACAGACACTACAGAATGACAGTCTCTGGTATCCAGAGCAGATATTGTGATGTCATAATGCCTCATTCCACCAGTGCCTAAGAGCCAATCACAATAGTGATGTCACAATAGCTTCATTATCCTTGGCTCCCATAAGAATCAGAGTATGAATGGCCACAACCACTGACCCGCAAGCTTTGCTCTGAAGAATGCTGGTGTAGAAGGACTGAGGTTGAAACAGACACTACAGAATGACAGTCTCTGGTATCCAGAGCAGATATTGTGATGTCATAATGCCTCATTCCACCAGTGCCTAAGAGCCAATCACATCAGTGATGTCACAATGGCTTCATTATCCTTGGCTCCCATAAGAATCAGAGTATGAATGGCCACAACCACTGACCCGCAAGCTTTGCTTTGAAGAATGCTGGTGTAGAAGGACCGAGGTTGAAACAGACACTACAGAATGACAGTCTCTGGTATCCAGAGTAGATATTGTGATGTCATAATGCCTCATTCCACCAGTGCCTAAGAGCCAATCACATCAGTGATGTCACAATGGCTTCATTATCCTTGGCTCCCATAAGAATCAGAGTATGAATGGCCACAACCACTGACCCGCAAGCTTTGCTTTGAAGAATGCTGGTGTAGAAGGACCGAGGTTGAAACAGACACTACAGAATGACAGTCTCTGGTATCCAGAGTAGATATTGTGATGTCATAATGCCTCATTCCACCAGTGCCTAAGAGCCAATCACATCAGTGATGTCACAATGGCTTCATTATCCTTGGCTCCCATAAGAATCAGAGTATGAATGGCCACAACCACTGACCCTCAAGCTTTGCTTTGAAGAATGCTGGTGTAGAAGGACTGAGGTTGAAACAGACACTACAGAATGACAGTCTCTGGTATCCAGAGTAGATATTGTGATGTCATAATGCCTCATTCCACCAGTGCCTAAGAGCCAATCACATCAGTGATGTCACAATGGCTTCATTATCCTTGGCTCCCATAAGAATCAGAGTATGAATGGCCACAACCACTGACCCGCAAGCTTTGCTTTGAAGAATGCTGGTGTAGAAGGACCGAGGTTGAAATAGACACTAGAAAATGACATGGGATTATTTCCCGCGGTTATCCGCGGGGACGGGAACGGTGATGAATTTTGTCACCGTGTCATTCTCTATAGAGACGTTTAAATGCCTATGTGGTGTAAATGCACACGTGTCAAATCTCAGTTAAAGTGTGTTACAATTTTTAACACACGTTAAATATTTAACATGTTAATCACGCCATTAACATGTTAAATATGGGGGGGGCGCTAGTGAGCACCTGAGAGAATGGCAGCTTGAATTCGAGCTCCGGCGACATTCTGCATTAAAACCCGTTTTTACACAGCTTCCTGCCTATAATCGGGTGACTCCTTATTACCCTTGCCTTCTGGTGGACTCGGGTCAGTGAAAAAATTTTTTTTTCATATTGAATCATGTCTGCTTCTAAGGGTGGCAAACGAACGAAGACCGACCCCCCTTCACCCTCCAAGCTGCAGGCCTCTAAATCGGAAGACCCCTCTCTGTCACTGTTACTTGAAGAAGTGCGTGCTTTGAAAGATTTGCTTTCCGAAACGAATACTAACATAGAAGACATCAAACAAGACGTTTCAACTATGAAAACTGATATTCTGCACTTCAGAACTAGAGTAGAAACTCTTGAACTGAAGCAGCGTACTGCCGACGAAAATATCAAAGATCTCCAGCGCCATTTTAAGCGCGTGTCTCAGCTTGAGAGAGATCTGGATGATGCGAACGACAGGGCCCGCAAACGGAACGTTCGTATCCTCGGAATTCCGGAGGGTCGGGAGGGACAGAATCTAATCAAGTTTTTACAAGATACCATTCCTGCTTTACTTGATATTACCTTTTCTCAGCCGTTTGAAATCGAAGCAGCGCACCGCATCAGCTCCCAACATGTGCCACGTGAGAATTTCCCCAGACCGATTATACTGAGTCTCCTCCGCTTCAATCAAACTATTGAAATAATGCAGAAGGCTAAACTGAAGGCACCGCTGAAATATGAGGGTAAAAGCTTAATGTTCCTTCCCGACTTGAGTAAGAACTCTGCTCGTTTGAGGAAACAGCTCCTTGAATACCGTCCTCGCCTTAAAGCACTCAATGCTCGATTTGGGATGTTTTACCCTGCACGTTTGAGGGTCACCCTGCAGAACCGTACTAAAGACTTTACTGACCCTAATCAACTCGGAGACTATTTAGAGTCTGTTTCACCCAGCACCATTGATGCTACTTGACTGTGTTAACACCAATAGATTTGAAATATCATACAATGCCTGACTGGATATATTATGTTTCTTCACATCTCCTTTCATATCACTGTCACTTGTTTATTTTTCCTACATAAAATCAACTGAGCTTAGCGCTGCTTTCTCTTTTAAGCCTTCAGTTCTGTATTATTGTCTCTTGCAGGCTAGCTACTGCTTGCTCTCATTTATTCTTCCTTACTGCCTGTTACTCTGCTCACTCCCTTTATGTCCTGTCTTTAACTTTCTAGCCTGTACTTGTATAATTCAATGCCTACTCTCATGCTTAACCTTCTTCTCATTACAGCATTATTAGCGCTGCTTTCTCTTTTAAGCCTTCAGTTCTGTACTATTGTCTCTTGCAGGCTAGCTACTGCTTGCTCTCATTTATTCTTCCTTCCTGCCTGTTACTCTGCTCACTCCCTTTATGTCCTGTCTTTAACTTTCTAGCCTGTACTTGTATAATTCAATGCCTACTCTCATGCTTAACCTTCTTCTCATTACAGCATTATTATGCTTCTTCTTCTCTTCAACACCTTGCTATCGGTGATATGTCTCTTGCTCCTTTCATCCTTTTTTTTTTTTTTTTTTTGAAATAAAAACAAAACAGGTAACATCTATTGTCTTCATTCTTTATATTCTATTCAACTCTTCATTTTTTGTGTTAATCTCTTTTTGTCTCCTCTTTATTCTTCCTTCTTTCTTATATCAACAGTCACTCCTTCTTATATCTGTGTAAATATGAGAATATTGCATTATATGCAGTTGTTTTGCTGTTGCTCATTCATGCCTGTTGCTCTTTCATTGTTTACTGACCCAATGTTTTTCTCCTCTTGCAGAGAGGTTTTTTTTCTGCATGAGGAATGGATGCAACATAGAAGTGTTATTTGTTCAATATGTATATGCACAGTATGTTTTCTCATCATAATTCACTGCTTTTATGCCTATCAAATGCATATCACTTAATGTGAAAGGTTTACTTAATCCTTTGAAACAGATCAAAATTCTTCAGTATATAACCCAATTTCACCCAGATGTGGCCCTTCTACAAGAAACGCACCTAGGTGCTACGGAAGCTTCTAAAATCTCATGTGCCTGGGCCCATCCCCCAATATTTTCACCTGCACTAGATAGGAAAAATGGAGTTATCATCCTAGTTAGAAAACATCCTGATTTTATAATAACAGATCAGTCTTGCGATTCAGAAGGCAGATGGGTGAAGATTATACTATCTCATCAACACACTTCTCTGGCTATGTTTAATATATATGCCCCCAATAAAGACTGCCCTGAGTTTTTCCACAGTTTGGCTAACTCCATCTCTGCTTTGGGGAATACCCCTTATATCCTTGGAGGGGATTTCAATCTCACCCTAGATCCCCTAATGGATAGACAATCCCTTGCTCCACACAGGCCTTCTAAAGCTTGGCAGGCTCTGAACGATATCATCCAACATCTGAATATTTGTGATCCTTGGAGAACCCTGCATCCAGATGAAAGTAAATTTTCTTTTTTCTCTTCGCCTCATTCTTCTTTTTCAAGAATTGATTATTTTTTGACTTCTCCATCCCTTTTATCAAGTGTTACCAAAGCAGATATCTACTCTATCCTTGTATCTGATCATGCTATGATTAGCATAGATCTTCAAATAATGGATCCCTACTCTGCAAAACCATGTTGGAGATTTGACACCACCCTACTTGATGATCCTGATTTTATTACTTACTTTACAACATCTATGCAAGAATTTCTTCAATTCAACACTGTAGAACACACCAATTGGTTCAACTTCTGGGATGCGCTCAAAGCATTCTTGCGAGGGATCATTATCTCATTCAAATCCAAGAAGAACAAAGAAACTGCTAAGTGTCGTGCTGAGTTGGAGAGCCGGATTGCTTCTTTGGAATCACTTTTCTGCACGAACCCGTTCGACGCAGCTCTTTATGATCAACTTCGTAAACTTCGACTTCAATATAACTGCCTCCTGGCCACTACTGCAGGGAAGGCCTTATTTGTGAAAGAAGCAACATACTATGCGGAACATGATACTGCTGGTCATCTCTTAGCCAACTATTTAAAATCTCAAAAAGAGAGGTCCTTCATAACTTCTATAAAATCAAAAAATGGAGATGTTCTTACTTCTAGATCGGATATATTGTCTCGTTTTCATGAATATTATCAAGAATTATATACCTCACAAACTCCGACACCTGCAGATATCAAGTCTTTTTTGGAAAATATGGTCTGCCCATCCATTAATCTGGATGACAATGAACTTTTTTGTTCTCCTATCACTGAATCTGAGATTGCTATAGCTTTACAGGGTATGGCTAAGAAGAAAACACCCGGCCCTGATGGCCTTCCTGTAGAATTGTACAACACCTTTCAATCTCTTTTTCTACCGCTATTACAGGGTCTATTTGCTCATATGATTCAAACCAGGACGGCTAAGGGCTCTTTCACGGAAGCTGTGATCGTGGTGCTTCCAAAGCCTGGTAAAGATAAGTCACTGGTGCAAAGCTACAGACCCCTATCCATGATAAATGTCGACGCTAAATTGTACGCTAAAATACTAGCGGGTCGCTTGCAATTGCTCCTACCGCGACTGATTGCCACTGAGCAGACAGGTTTCATGCAGGGTCGCCTTTCTCATGACAACTCAAGACTTTTCTTCAACATCCTTAGGAGAATGGAGGATCACGATAGCCATCATCTTGCTATTGGCCTCGACGCTGAAAAGGCGTTTGACAGAGTTGAATGGACCTTTTTATTCTCTGCTCTCCAGCGCTTTGGCTTCACAGACTCTGCGATTAATATGATTGGTGTCCTCTACTCTTCACCCTCCACTCGGATACAAATCAATAATCAGCTTTCATATCCATTTCATCCCAGTCGTGGTACTCGTCAAGGCTGTCCCTTGTCTCCCCTGCTATTTAACATAGCCTTAGAACCTCTTCTATTCCACATCAAACATAACACCAACATTTGTGGCATCTCAAATGGTAAGATCAATGTTAAATATTCGGCATATGCCGATGATATCTTGCTATACACTACTCCTGAGTCTCTGTCACATGTTCTCACTACGATCGCTGATTACTCTAAAGTTTCTGGCTACAAACTTAACCGCACTAAGTCTGAAATTATGCCTCTAAGTCATCCTGAAGTTAAATTCTCCATGCAACCTCTTGACTTTGCCTGGTCTGATAACATCTTGAAATACTTGGGAATATATTTTGCGCCTACTGTGCATGAAACTTTACTGATTAATATTGATAAAATAACATCTATGGTTAAAGATCTCCTGTCACGATGGTCACCTTTACGTCTTACCTGGTGGGGCCGCCTCAGCACGATTAAGATGATGATCTCTCCTAAGATCCTATACTTCCTGAACATGATTCCTGTCTTGTTTCCAGACACTTTTTACGCTACTATTGAAAAATTACTTGTATCTTTCCTCTGGTGCTCCAAACCACCGAGAATAGCACTAGCTAAATTGAAAGCAAGCAAAGAAAAAGGTGGTGTTAACTTCCCGGACCTTCACTCATATCATGCGGCTTTTATTATGCAGCAAACTTCCTACTGGTTCTTACCTTCGGACAATGCATATACTCCTCTCTGGCTCTCTTGGGAACAAAACTGCCACTTGAACCAACCACTACATCTTTTGCCATTCCAGCGCTTGTCTAAAAATGCTAATCCTCTGTTTCAAAGTGCTAAATCAGTTGTTGGTTTGTTTGAAGACAACCTACTTCTTCCTTGGATTTCCACAATGAGTGTTCCGATTTGGAATAATGATAACTTCAAAATCCACAATAGATCCATCCAATGGTCAGAGTGGCAGGATGCAGGAATATGGACTGTTCGGGACTTAAGGGATGACTCATCCTGGTTGTCTTTTTCCCAACTGCAGCAACGGTATCACCTTGGCAATTCGCACCATTTTAAATGGATACAACTGGTCCATTGTTTGTCCTCACATATGCGTACATCTGCCCTTGTCTTGGATACTCCTGGACTCTTACCTGTTCTCAGTCAATTTCATGCTGTTAAAGGATCTGCCTCCAAATGGTACAAATGGCTACAAGACAAAACTCATCGTCATCCACTTGGAACTGAACACACTTGGGAATTTGATTTACAAATTTCTCCCCTAGAGGAAGCTTGGAAATGTATATGGGTTTCATTGCTACGCTCATCTTGTTCTTCCTCTTTGAAACAAACAATGTACTTTGTGCTGCATAGAGCTATATGGACTCCACATAAATTATCTCACTTCAAATCATCAGAATCTGGAGCTTGCTGGTCCTGCAAAAAGGACAAAGGTACTTTCCTCCACCAGCTCTTTCACTGCCCTCTGATATCTCTCTTCTGGCAATCAATCTGGAAAACTATATGTGAGACGTTTGGTTTTAGTGTTCCTTTTACACCTGCTATTGCTATACTGGGATCTCATGTCCTTACTAGTGTAGTCCTGGAAACTGATTCGAAACTCTTTAACTTACTGTTACAATTGGGTATTAAGCTGGTACTTCAAAATTGGAAAAATGTCTCTGCTGTATCGTACAATATGTGGTGGAACATGGTCTGTGTCACTGCAAAATATGAGAGGGCTGCTGCCTTTAAATCTAAAACATTACATTCATTTGAACGTAATTGGCAACTATTGTTAGATATCTCCCTCCCTTCTGTGCTCTGATTTTATTGATTTCTTTATTATATTGGGTTAATAAGATTTGTCTGTATGATTGAAATACCCTTCTCACCTTGAGGCTGAATACTGTGCTATTGTACTTTGTGTATGCACTTCTATGTTCATTTTTCACATTGTTCTTTCTTATTGCTTTTGCATTTGTACTTCTTATTGAAACTCAATAAAACTTATTGAACTTAAAAAAAAAACATGTTAAATATGCAGCCCTAGCAAATAAGTAAGATAAATTGATAATTGGGGCATAAAAGGCATTAATATGCAATGAAAGCATTCAAACTTTTATCAGAGCACTTAAACATATTTCAGGGAATTTGTGTATTTTTACATAATTCTGAGAAATTTCCTAGGTAAATAACATATTATACAAAATTTAAAGCTAGTCGTTGCTTTTCCACATAAAATTGTACCATTTTGTCACTAGTGCTTTTTAAAAATTACGACAACTCCAATACTGGCACCCCCCCTATTCCCTATAAACTTCGATTACAGCTGGAGAGGGGGGAGGGTGGGATTTCCCAGGGTAATTTCAGCCCAGGCAGGAATAAATACAGACGACATGTCCCTATTTTAAGGTGTCACGTGTTAATTTAGGGAGTGAGGTAAGGCAAGGCCCCTGTATAACAATCATCTCTACTTACTACAGGGATAAAGAGGAGGTTATAAAGGGAACACAGCCCCCCCTTTCTCTTAGGAAAAAGGAATGTTTTCTTTCCATCTGTCCAACAACATGAAAAGTGCCAGACAGGATTAGCACCGGGTCTAACAGCGAGGCCTAGTTTCCAGCCAGCCATAATCAGCATTTTCTTTCTGCAGCTGCTGGCTAACACGGGTGTTTTAATATCACGCACTGTAGATGTTTATCTTACTTCAGGCTCTATGATGCATAGCTGGGCTTTGAAACAGAAGGAAGCCCCAGCTGCTATAAAGAGTAAAAGGGGTGGGTCTTGATATACCACCTTTTCTGTGTGGTTACAATCACAGCGGCTCTACTAAGGATTCATAATTAGATCCCCTAAATATGCGTAATCTCGAGTGTGTGTGTCACCTAGGCAGTTGCCTAGTGCATGCCATGAGTGGTACGTACCCAGTACATAAATTAAATGTATTTGTGGTTGGGACTAGGCCTGGAGTTGGTGCACATCAGAAGGCCGAGTGGACGATGCAGAAAGGCTTGCAATAGAGCCACTCACAGATGTTGATCGTATGTAGGGTTGCCAGATTTTCCAATTGGAAAATCCAGACCCCATAGACCCGCCCTGTAATGCCTTAATTCCCCCCCCTTCCCCCCTGCTCTTGTTAGGCAGAGAGGAAGTCCGTGCATGTGCATAGTAAGAGGTGATAGGCTCAGGAGTAATCTAAGGAAATACTTTTTTACAGAAAAGGTGGTAGATGCGTGGAACAGTCTCCCGGTAGAGGTGGTGGAGACAGAGACTGCGTGCGAATTCAAGAAGGTGTGGGATCTCTTAGAGCGAGGAAGAGATTATGGTTTTTGTGGATGGGCCAACTAGATGGGCCATTTGGCCTTTATCTGCCATCATGTTTCTATAACCATAAAGCTCTATGACATCACAGTGCAGGTGTAAAGAGCCTTAGCCAATAGGAAGAGGAGATGCAAATGTTAAGAACCTAGCCAATACGTAGAGGAGGAGATAGTGGCTGCTCTGGATGGGTCATTTGGCCTTTATCTGCCATCATGTTTCTATAACCATAAACCTCTATGACATCACAATGCAGGTGTAAAGAGTCTTAGCCAATAGGAAGAGGAGATGCAAATGTTAAGAACCTAGCCAATAGGGAGAGGAGGAGATAGTGGCTGCTCTGGATGGGTCATTTGGCCTTTATCTGCTCTTTGACCTCACAATGCAGGTGTAAAGAGCCTTAGCCTATAGGAAGAGGAGATGCAAATGTTAAGAGCCTTAGCCAATAGGGAGAGGAAGGGATAATAGTTACTGCGGATGGGCAGATTAGATGGGCCATTTGGCCTTTATCTGCCATCATGTTTCCATGTAAAGCCCAGGCACAGGACCCCCCCAACCCCCCCCCCCCCGTTTTGCATGCCCCGCCCCGTTCTTCCTTCAGCCCTGCCCCCACAAAGCCTCCTCTCTTCTTTCTGACAAGCTCCAGCTGCATCTGGATGCGCGGATGTGTGTGACATCATCCATGCTCAGAGGCCCTCCAGATGCGGCTGGAGCTCGTCGGGGCTTTCCAAAACCCAGACAAATGCCGGGTTTTGGAAAGTCCGTCCGGGAGCCCGGACAGTCCTCTAAATAGAGGACAAGTCCAGATTTTCCTGAATGCCTGGTAACCCTAACCAAGGTACGCCTATTAACCTGATTTTAAGCTCAAACTCCCAATCCAGAGGGTGGATGTGTCTTACAAACCAATTCCAGTTCATCAGGTCCTTGTTGGATTTTTTAACACTAATCCAAGCCCCTGTGTGTCAGGCCCTGTCTTAAGAAATCCCAAGATGTACCACTGGGAGTCATTAAACAGCTGGCAGCTTTGCTCACTGTCGAGATTCCTCCGCCGAGGAGACAGCAATCTCAATGTTATTGCTGGAAAAAGGGTGGTACCAGGATGTGCATCCCAGAAGTGGCCCCATGCCCAATTCTAACCGCTTGGAGCATTAAAGCTTGCTAAAATTATGTTGGGACAAAACTGCCATAGAACTAAGGTGCTCTAGATGTTAATATAAGAGAATGAACTTTTAATTACAGTATATTCTCCCATATAAACAGAGAAAGGTTTCCTATAAATTACATCCCAAATCAGGTCAACTTTCCCTGATGTCCTCTCTTCCTTCCCCCTGGTACCCAGCATTTTTCTTCTTCCCTACCTCTTAACTCCCCCCCAGAGTATCCAGCATTTCTCTCCTCCTCCTCCTCCTCCCTACCCCCACCCTCCAGCATCTTTCACCCTCCTCCCCATGAGGTTTTTCCTTCCTTATATCCATCGCCCAGGTCAGCGATACTTTGATCTACATAACACCAGAAGCGTTCCGGTCAGCCAGCACAGAACCTGAAGCGCGTGAGCATGCCAGCTCCCGCCCCTTCCAAAACAGGACGTTTCAGAGGATGGAAGCCAGAAACATTACTTAAGGTTGAGAAGAACTTAAAGCAGATCACAGAAAACCAGAAAAAAAAAATGCAATAGATCAAATGAACAAACTAAAGAATAACAAATCACCAGGACCAAATGGCAGACACCCCAGAATAATAAAAGAACTCAAGAGTTAAATTCCAGACTAGCAATCTGTAACTTCTCTTTCAAATCAATTGCAGTATTTCAGGAATAGGACTGCATGGGTGATCCATTAAACTAGAGACCGATAAGCTTGACATTCATGCCAAGCAAAATAGTCTGAAGAACAAAATAATTTACCATTTGGATAGACAGAGGAGAAAGTCTTGCCTTACCAATTTGTTAGATTTTTTTTTTTAAACATATATATATATTTTTTTTAATAGACATACGGACAACGGTGAGTCAATGGATAGAGCTCCTCTGGATTTTCAGAAAACATCTGCAAAGAAGCTCATAGGAGACTTGTCAGAAAATAAAAGTTATGCTACAGGAGGAAATTTTTTATTTGTGTATTAATATATAAGCACATAAGCACATAAGCATGGCCTCTGCCGAGTCAGACCATAGGTCCATCATGCCCAGCAGTCCGCTCCCGCGGCGGCCCCCCAGGTCAATGACCTGTAGTGAACTATTACTCAAGAGCATTTTGTCTTGTATAGTAACCCTCTAATTGTACCCCTGGATTCCCTTACCCTTCAGGAATTCGTCCAATCCCTCTTTGAACCCCAAAACTGTACTCTGCTCAACCACCCCCTCTGGAAGCGCATTCCAGGTGTCCACCACCCTCTGGATGAAGAAGAACTTCCTAGCATTTGTTCTAAACCTATCTCCCTTCAATTTTTTTGAGTGTCCTCTAGTTCTTGTTGCCCCCGCCAGTCTGAAGAATCTGTCTCTCTCTACCTTCACTATACCCTTCATGATCTTATAAGTTTCTATCATATCCCCTCTAAGTCTCCTCTTTTCCAGGGAAAAGAGCCCCAACTTCTCCAGCCTCTCAGCATACGAGAGGTTTTCCATGCCCTTTATCATTTTTGTCGCTCTTCTCTGGACCCTCTCGAGTATCGCCATATCTTTCTTTAGGTACGGCGACCAGTACTGGACGCAGTACTCCAGATGCGGTCGCACCATTGCCCTGTACAGCGGGAGGATAACTTCCTTGGTTCTGGTAGTGATACCTTTTTTGATAATGCCCAACATTCTTTTTTGAGGCCGCTGCGCATTGTGCTGCCGGTTTCATTGTTTTATCCACCAAAACCCCCAAGTCCTTTTCTAGGTTGCCTTTTCCCAATGTCATCCCCCCCATCATGTAGTTGTACATCAGGTTCCCTTTCCCTATGTGCATAACTTTACATTTCTCCACATTAAAACTCATCTGCCATTTATCTGCCCACTCACTCAGTTTGTCCAGATCCCTTTGGAGTTTTTTACATTCCTCTACAGATCTAACCTTACCGGAGAGTTTTGTGTCATCCGCAAATTTTATAACTTCACACTTTGTCCCTGTTTCCAAGTCATTAATAAATATATTGAATAGCAGCGGTCCCAGCACTGACCCTTGTGGGACGCCACTTGTGACCCCTTTCCAGTCAGAATAGTGTCCCTTTACTCCTACCCTCTGTTTCCTGTTTGCCAACCAGTTTTTGATCCATCTGTGTATGTCCCCTTCCACCCCGTGGTTCCACAGTTTCCTTAGAAGGCGCTCATGAGGTACCTTGTCGAAGGCTTTCTGGAAGTCTAGGTATACTATATCTATGGGGTCACCTTTGTCCAAATGTCCGCTTATCCCCTCGAAGAAGTGCAGTAGGTTTGTTTGGCAGGATCTTCCAGTACAGAAACCATGCTGGCTTGTTCTCATCAGCTTATTTTTTTCTATGTGCTCACTGATACTGTCCTTGATCAATGATTCGGCCATCTTCCCCGGAACTGAGGTCAAGCTGACCGGTCTATAATTCCCCGGGTCGCCTCTGGTTCCTTTCTTGAAGATAGGTGTAACATTTGCTATCCTCCAGTCTTCCGGTATTACCCCTGTTTTCAGGGATAGGTTACAAATCTGTTGCAGTAACTCCGCTATTTCGTTTCTAAGTTCTCTTAGTATTCTTGGGTGAATTCCGTCCGGGCCTGGCGATTTGTCAGTTTTTAGCCTATCTTCGAGGCTTACCTCCATGCACGATAATTTTTCCTCTTGGTCCCCCTTGAAGAATTTTTCCGGTTCCGGAACATTGGATGTGTCCTCTTTTGTGAAGACCGACGAGAAGAACGTGTTTAATCTGTCCGCCACTTCCTTTTCCTCCTTTACCACTCCTTTCCTATCCCCCTCATCCAGGGGTCCCACTTCCTCCCTTGCCGGCTGTTTCCCTTTCACATATCGAAAGAAAGGTTTAAAGTTCCGTGCCTCCTTTGCAAGTTTCTCTTCATATTCTCTCTTTGCTGTTCTGACTACGCGGTGGCATTCTTTTTGGTGCTTCCTGTGCTTTTTCCAATTTTCCTCCGTTTTATCCTTTTTCCATGTCCTGAAGGATTTTTTCTTATCTCCTACCACCTTCTTAACTTCTTTTGTTAACCATGCTTTTGTTAACTAGCTAAAAAACAGGAAACTACGCTGGGTGTCCAGTTATGGCATGAATTTCATTTCAAGTTTCAAGTTGAATACAATTTTGATTAAAACGCATTATCGTATCGTCAATGTGATGCACAAAATTTAAAATAAGGTACGACAAACATAGCATAACATACAAGAAAAAGATTCCCCCTACCGTTGTTGTCTCTCTCCCTCCATGCTGTGCCGTGCGTTGCCTTCTGGCCTGCCACCCAGTGTTATCTTCGGGCCGGTCCACTGTGAGATCAATGCAGCGTCTTCGGGCCGGCTCCCTGAGTGCAGCGTTGCACAAAGTTGTGGGCAGCGCGCGTCCCGCCCCCTCAGACAGAAGGCTTCAAGGTCAGGCACAGGACACGCGTAGGAGCCTTTTCCCACGGCTTTGTGCACTGCGGCACTCAAGAGAGCCGGCCCAAAAACGCCGTGTTGATCGCACTGTGGACTGGAGTCTGAAGAACACCGTCTTTTGCCCGATGGACGTGCCAGCCCTGTGGACTGGCAGAAAATTTCTACGGGCCAGCACCGGTCCACGGACCGGCGGTTGAAGAACACTGGCATAGACCATCCACCCTACTCACCAGATCTTGCTCCATCTGACTATTTTCTGTTTCCAAACCTTAAAAAGAGTTTGAAAGGTCAACAATTTTCGAGTGATTCAGAGGCGATTGAAGTGGCGGAGTAGTTCCATGACATCAGAGTATTCTGGGGAGGTTACAGAAACTTCAGACATGATGCGCCAAGTGCGGAATAACTTGTAAGTTTCATGGCTCCACATCATTCCATTCTTGGTAGGGCTGAGAACTTTTCAGCACCCCTTCATACTGTTTTGGGGTTTTTGCATGATCTGGAAAAGGGAGCAATGAATGAAGAAATCAAATTTGCTGATGACAAAAAATGATTCTAAAGTAGTTGAATCATGAGCTGATTGTGAGAAGCTGCAGGAGGACCTTCGAAGAGCGAGAGTCAAAACTGGCAGCTGAAACGTAATGTGGATAAAATGCAAAGCGCAAACAGCACATACGGGGGGGGGGGGGGGGGGGAGGAATAATCCAAATTGCAGGATCAAATCCTAAAATCACCGTGCAACAGCGGTTCGAAAAGCAAAGAAAATGTTTAGGGAGTTACTTGGAAAGAAATCAGATGATGCCATCCGTATTAAGGATGTGGATTCATTAAAAGGCGGAGAGTAGAAGCTGATCTGGGGGAGGTGGGGGAGAGGGCAAAGGCAGGAAACTGCTGAAAGGCAAATTCTAAGCAGATGCATTTTGTGCAGAGGAGAAAAGTTAGGAAAAAGACATTGATTTCCCGGCTTCCAGCGGGGGAGCACCGAAAAAAGAAACCGCGCCTTGCTGCGTCGTCTAGTGCGGGCGTCTAGTGCGGACGTCTACGTGGGGACGTCTAGTGCGGACGTCTACGTGGGGACGTCTAGTGCGGACGTCTACGTGGGGACGTCTAGTGGGGACGTCTAGTGCGGACGTCTAGTGCGGACGTCCAGTGCGGACGTCTAGTGGGGACGTCTAGTGCGGACGTCTAGTGGGGACGTCTAGTGCGGACGTCTAGTGGGGACGTCTAGTGCGGACGTCTAGTGGGGACGTCTAGTGCGGACGTCTAGTGCGGACGTCTAGTGGGGACGTCTAGTGCGGACGTCTAGTGCGGACGTCTAGTGCGGACGTCTAGTGGGGACGTCTAGTGCGGACGTCCAGTGCGGACGTCCAGTGCGGACGTCCAGTGCGGACGTCTAGTGGGGACGTCTAGTGGGGACGTCTAGTGGGGACGTCTAGTGCGGACGTCTAGTGGGGACGTCTAGTGCGGGCGTCTAGTGCGGACGTCTACGTGGGGACGTCTACGTGCGGACGTCTACGTGCGGACGTCTACGCGTGCGCGTCCTCGTGCGCGCGTCTTACATTCAGCACCAAGTGGCAGAAACCTAAACCCCAAACTCAGATAAATGCATTCCCAGGCCTTGTTCTCCCCTCCTCCAGGTCAGATTGCTGTTGAAAGCTGAGGCAACAGGAAATACGTCAGCCTCGGGGAGGATCGGAACTCAAGCTGGAGGAGGATGCACAAGGTTCTCACGGAGAAATTCACAACCACTCCCTGCAGCTCATAACCCAAATTCCACTCAGCCTGAGAAGGGTTCCGGCACGCAAACTGTTCAACAGCAGCCGAATCAGACAGCGTGCAGGGTCAGGGGGCTTTGTTACCCGGTCGCATGACTGCTGAAGGCAGCCAAAGCCAGAAAATGAAGAAAAGGCGAGGGAAAACCTCACTCCTCCCTTGCAATAGGGACACCCTCCTTCTCCCCCCCTCTACAGCTCTAACTATGTACCTCACTCCTGCTGGCCCTAGTGCCCTCCATCACACACAGATCTACTAATATACCCCGTTCCTTCCTCGCAGTGCCTTCTGGTACTCACAAACACACCCCCCCCTCCAGTTCTGCCAACCTTCTGTTACCCCAGTACTGAGAACTCCTCACTCTCTCCCCCCCCCACACACACACAACACAGCTCTGCCAATGCACCTCATTCCTGCCTTGCATGTTCCATATTAAGCTTCAAATCGCACCAAGACCTCAAGGCCTGTGACAGCACTGACTGCTAATGATTCTAAGCGAAGCTAGTTCCTACTTGCAAAAAGGTTAAGTGCCTTATCTTTGGGTGCTTCTAGCACTGCCTAAGCAAGAGAAGCTTGCAGACACAGCCCAGCGCCAGCCAAGCATCCTTACATAAAACCAAAGCGCCACCCACTGGGCAAAGGCCTCCATTGCCAGGCAAAGTCCCGGTGCTATTTCAAGAGTTAATACAAACAGAGTGAGGTTCTTGTCTGTAATGGGGATTCTCCAAAGACAGCAGGATGTCAGCCATAAACTAGTAATATCTCCCAATGATGTCAGAGACAGATTAGCTTTTCTAGAGCTCAGAAAAGCCTAAAAGGCCTTTCTGAACATGTGCGGGCCACCTGTTTCTTCTCCGGCACTAAGCAGGTTCATCCCTAAAGAGGAGGTAGGAGGGTTTGAGTGGTTAACTTATTCTGCTGTCAACTGAGCTCCCCTAGTCCAGGTAAGTAACTCACTTTCTGCATGAGTCAGACACACACTGGTGACTCCTAAACAGAAGACTTGAAAGACTTACAGGGATCTCAAAGTCCCTCCTCGAGGGCTGCAATCCAGTCGGGTTTTCAGGATTTCCCCAATAAATATGCATGAGATCTATGTGCATGCACTGCTTTCAATGCATATTCATTGGAGAAATCCTGAAAACCCGACTGAATTGCGGCCCTCAAGGAGGGACTTTGAGATCCCTGAGCTAGGGTTACCCTATGGCTCCAGAAAAAGGAGGATGGATGGAGACACATGGGTTTTATTGTCATTGAAAGCAATGGAAGTAAGGAGGACAGATCAAGACGTCTGGATTTTACTACCAACCCCCCCCCCCCCCACCACCACCACTACCACATATTGGCTCTTGGAAGTCCTAATCACCAAGACATCCAAGTGCTGATTTTTGAAACCGTCTTTTTGGACGTCTTGCAAGGCGTCCTACTCCCTGTGAGTCCAGAAAGGGGGAGGAGCTTGCTGAAGGCATGTTCTGGGCAGACTTAGACTGGGATGTCCTGCGGTAATAATTGAACCTTTCCCAGGGTGTCCTGGACAGAACTTAGACATTCTGAGCTAGACCTGTTTTAAAAGTGTTTAAGTGCCAAAAAGGTTCACAAACTGACCCCCGCCCACTGGTCACTGACTCCTTCCCACCCCACAAAGATATGAATGAAAGAGTACATACTTGTCTTTAGAACAGCAGCACCTGATATGGGAAAGCATAGTATATCACACAGATGTCTTAAGTAGCCCAGTGGGGGTGGGGGGGGCTAGTGAGTCATAGAGAAGAGGACCCAGGCTCACGAGCCACTCTAACCAACTACATTTATACTGGAAAGAGTGAGGACACCAAACCCTCCTTTACTAGCCATAAGGGCTATAGGGGTGTAGACAGGTAGGTATAGTAGGTTTGGAGGGCTCAGCATAAATTATAAGGGGTATTTGGTAAAATGTACTCCTGGCACTCTATGTGAAATTCACAGCAGTGCCCTCTAAAGTGCCCCATGGCCAGTCCATCACAAGGCTGGCTCCTCCCATGTCCAAATGGTCTAAATTTAGATGGTTCTGAACTAGGATGTTTTTGTGGTCGAAAAAAGCCCCAAAAAAGTTAAAACGTCCTAAGGTTGGACATCCTGTTGGCCAAGACATCTAAATAGGCAATTAAAATTTTTTTTGGGGGGGGATGTCTAGCAGTTTTATATTGCATTACATTAGTTTCTTTTATTCTGCCAATACCTTGCGGTTGTAGGCGGATTACAAAAGGAAGAGATTCTGGTCATTTCCAGAAGATTACAGGGAAGCTATTGGTTGGAACATTTGGAGTCTGGCAATGGAGTGAGGATAATTGGTTGTATCAGGAGTTTGGCTTGACATATTTCTTGAACAACCTGGTTTTTATTTCCCTCCTGAAGGTTCTGTAGTTCGGTGCTGAAATCAATAGATTGGAGATGTGGCTGTCTAGTTTCGCTGCTTGCGTGGCGAGTAGTCTGTCGTGTATTTTTTTACGCTGAATGCCTTTGATTGGGGGGTGGGTGAAGGGTGTCTGAGTTCCACTTGGTCTGGAAGAGCTGTTCCTTGTTAGGCGAGTGTTCAGGTAGGATGGTCCATTGCCAGGTTGGGTTTTGAAGAGCATGCAGTAGAATTTAAAAAGTATTCGTGCTTGTACAGGTAGCCAGCGTGTGGCGGTGAATGTGGTCGAACTTCTTCAGTGAGTAGATCAGTCTGAGGGCTGTGTTTTGCACGGTTTAAAGTTATTTTGCTGGTTTCGAAACTGGCCGTTAGTTCATTCCCAACTTTGGACATCTTGCGGGAAATGTCAGGCTTCGATGTCCTATCGAAAATGCCCTTCCTTGCCTTTTTGGGTTATACATCCTCAATCACATGGACAGACTCTTGCAATTTTTTGCTTTTCTTTTTTTTAGAACTGAGATGGATGACAGGAGCCAGTCTCTTTGGAGAAACTGCGCCACGCTTACAGAAAGATGCCGGCACTGTTGGTATGAGGGTTTTTTTTTTCTCTCCATTGTATATGTCCGAACTGATTTATTTCTGATTTGACAAATGCTGCTATAATACTAATTACTAGACTAAAAAGTTATTTGCTTTGACATATACAATGTAATATTTTTGGGTTTTTTTTTAATATTTGGGGGGGGGGGGAGGTTTCCTCCATCACATCGGACACTCCCAGTGAAGAGAAGTTAGCAGCCTTTTACTTCAATACACTTGTAAGTGCATGGAGCTTTACAAACAGTGTAAGCAGTTAAAAATTAAGCCCCTCCGGGTAGGGAATTGGGGGATAATTTCTTGTTAAAAACCCTGAACCGAACTGCGGGTTTGGTACATAGTGCTGAGTTACGTGAATGTCACTTTCGAACTGTCCTGCGGGCCTATGCTTCCCAGAGTCAGGCTTACCATATGGGTTGCATAGATACTCAGTTATGCGTCCGCTGTACGGTGGAGGTCAATTCTTATTTTCATGGTATTTGGAGTTGTGAGGGGATTCAGACCTTCTGGACGGAAGTGGCCTCCTTTTTACAGGGCTTGTTGCAGACCCCTGTGCCAGTATCCGTGCAGTCTATGCTGTTTGCCCATTTCTCATTCTTGTATATGTACAATTCTTATGAAAAATTATTTCTTAGTAAATGTTTTATTTTGGGGAAGAAATGTATCTTGTGTTGCTGGCTGTCATCTGAACCACCTTCATTCTGGTACTGGAGGAATCGCCTTCATGAACTTATGGGATGGGAGGCCCGTTTGGCTAGTCCTTCTCGACGCCGGAGCAGAGATTTTGTTCACACTTGGACTCCATATTTGAACATTTTGACTCCTGAGAGTCGTAGTCGGGTCTTGAATAGACTCCACCTCTGAACCTGTGATTTGCGGTGTCTATGCTGTTCCCTGCTTACGAGTTTATATGTATCTGTGGGGGGAGGGGGAGGGGTGGGTGGGGGGTAGGGGTTTCTTTGTTGGGGGGTGGGGGTATGGTGGGTCCGGGGAGGACATAAGAGTCCAGTCCTCTGCGGGTGTTTGATGAAAATGTATCCCATGGTTGTTATTGCCGTTGTATTTACTGTTGCTTAATAAAATAGATTTGAACTAAAAATTAAGCCCCTCCTTTGCAAAGCCACGCTAGTGTTTTTAATAATAATAACTTTATTCTTATAAACCGTCACACCACATAGTTCTAGGCGGTTCACATCAAAGCAATCAGTGGAAAAAAATACAATTAACATGGAAGTGCATTCAAGAAAAGTCACCGGCCACAGCGGTAACGGCTTGGACGCTCAGAGGAATTCCATGAGCGTCTTATTTAATAATCATTTATTTCATAATTTATATTCCACATATCCTAACAATTCTGTGCGGACGTACTCAAGCATTTTTCCTCAACTGTCCCGGCGGGCTCCCGGTCTATCTAATGTACCTGGGGCAAGGGGGATTAAGGGCTCCTTTTACGAAGGCTGCGCCAGCGGTTTTTTTTAGCGCGCGCCAGCCGAAAAGCTACCGCCTGCTCAAGAGGAGGCGGTGGCGGCCAGCGCGCGCTATTCTGCGCGTTAAGGCCCTCGCGCGCCTTCGTAAAAGGAGCCCCAAAGTGACTTGCCCGGGGTCACAAGGAGCAGGGCGGGATTCAAACCCACAACCTCAGGGAGACTCAAGAGTAGCTTTATTTTTCCAAAAAAGGTTGATAGAACAGCTCTTCCCTTCCCACATAGAAATGTTAAGAGAAAAATGGCAATAAAATTCCAGACAGCTTGGTTGTCTCATATGCTGGATAAAGTTATGATTCCTTCTAATGATGGTCATATCTTAATTATTCCTACAGTTAAAAATCCAAAAGATTTAATCTCATTAATTAACAACTACAGACCAATAGCATCAATTCCTTTTTTTGTTAAAATAATGGAGAGTCTGATTCATTTTCATTTACTCTTATATGAATCCCAGTCAGGTTTTTGCTCTTTGTATAGTATGGAAAGTCATAGCTGCCTTCTTAGATTTTTTTTGTACGACTCATTTAGAAAGGGCTCTAGTGCATTGATCATGCAATTTCATTTGAGCAGCACTTTTGATTTAGTAGCTCAAGCAAAACTATTAGAATGCTTAGACGCCATCGGTATACAAGAAGCAGTTTATAAATGGTTTCAAGGATTTTTATCCTCAAGCACCTATCAGGTAAACGGAAAAGTCCGTGTGGTGTTCCGCAGGGCTCTCTTCTCTCTCCTTTGCTTTTCAATGTATATTTGTCGTGGGTTCAAGATTGACCAAAATTGGGTGTAAAACTGTACAGCTCTGCTGCTATTACTGTCATCCTCCCGATTTCTCTCCCAATTTTGCATATTAGTAGTAAAGTAGAAGAGATACTTGAGATAATTGAAGACTGTATGTTTGAATTTAAATTAAAACTTAATTCATAGAAGACTACATTTTTTGTTGCGTCTCCACAACAAATTACACTGAGACATCCTTAATATTGAGCACTACTACTTATTTGATTCAGCCTACCATTAAAATCTCAGGTGTAATTCTGTACCAGAACCTAACCATGCAAAATTATGTTGATGCATTGGTGCAGAAGGGTTTTTACACATTGTGGAAGTTGCGTAGTATAAGAGCTTATTTTGATGCAACATCATTCAAATTATTGGTCCAATTCTTACTGCTAAACCAATTGGATTATTGCATCATAGTATACTTAGCTGGCATGCAGAAAAATCTCTCTCGATTGTGTATTGTACACAATGCTGCAGTTCATTTGATCTTTGAATTGAAGAAATATCATATTACTGCACTGGCTTCCTGTTGAGGCTCATGTCATATTTAAATTTGGTTGTTTTTGTTAGAACTTTATAACTGGCCTGGTTCCCATTTATCTAGCAAACTCATTTTCTATTGCTCAGTATATGCATTCTCAAAAGTGTCATGGCCTGATTGTAGCAGGTTTGCGGATCTTGCCGCGTCTGTGTAGAAAAAAAAACAATGTTTCCAGCCATCATACTGGCCAGCATGATGGCTGAAACTTCATTCTTTCTACACAGACACGGCAAGACCCGCAAACCTGCTACAATCATGCTGCCAACCACAGGAGCCTAAGAGAACAAACTTTGCATGGCATCTTCAGTTTTCCATCGGTAAAAGTGTATCAGTTCAAAAGATACCATCAATGCCTTCTTTCTTTTGAGACAGCTTCCTGGGATAGGGACTTAAAAGCACAAATGATCCTTAGCTGAGTGGAAAGCCAGAGATCAAACAGGGGCTGTAGTTTTGACCATGGAAGCAAATTGGGCAGACTAGATAAGCTTGCCTTATCTACCATGATACAGTAGAATGCAGTGGCATAGTAAGGGGGGGAGGGGTCCATCCCAGGCATCATGTTGTTCTCACTCCTTCCCTTCCTCATACCTCTAGGTCAGGGGTAAGTAATTCCGGTCCTCGAGAGCCACAGGCGGGTCAGGTTATCAGGATATCCACAATGAATATGTATGAGATGGATTTGCATGCACTACCTTTTTGAGAGGCAAATCTATCTCATGTATATTTATTGTGGCTATCCTGAAAACCTGACCTGGCTTTGGCTCTCAAGGACCGGAATTGCCTACCCCTGCTCTAAGTGTTCACCACCACCACAACTTCAACGTGCTCCTTGTGACTGCATCGTCTCTCCCGCCAACTCACTTCCAGGTTCATAGGAAGTGACAGAGGGAGAACCGATGGGGTCACAATGAGCATGTTGAAGTTCTTGTTGCTCGCAGCGGTGAACAACTGGAGATATGGGGGAAGGGAACAGGAGAGCATGCAGGGGAGGGGGTGGAGACGAGGGCACCTCTCATCCTCGCTACGCCACTGGTGGGATGCCAATTATCTAAACTAATCTCAACAGAGAGCAATCTGGATTTTCTGGATGACTTTACATTTTTCTGTTTGAAAAGAGCACATTTCAAGTGCTTTTTTTTTCAAAATGGGAAAAATAAAATTACCACCCCTTTTTATTACAAAACCATATTGCGGTTTTTAGTGCAGGCCATGGCAGTAACAGTTTTGACACTCATAGAATTCCTATGAGCATCAGAGCTGTTACCGCCCTGGCTGGTGCTAAAAAACAACACTACAGTTTTGTAAAAAAGTTAGAGGGGGTTGTGTGATGTCAATAGAAAGTTTGGTTTTTGTTTTACTGTATAACAGGCATAATGTGATAAATATAATACAGTTTTTAAAAAATTATTTACAATAAATAACTCCAGTGGTTTGGATAATTGACATCCTACTGTATTCTCTGTTTCTGTGCTTCTTCTACAGCACTTAGAACTCACTGAAAGTCCCATTAAGATTTCTCTGATGCATACGTGATTGCATGAAAGGTTTGTACAGTGACCAGTAATTTTCTCATAGATGTCTTTGGGAAAATGCTATGTTTAATCCAGACTGAAATCTTTCCCTGTGGCAACAGTTTCATATAAACCTTAAATCCAGATATGATTTTCCTCTGGATAAGAGAATACATTCCTCCTTCCATTGCCCTCTTGTAGATTTAGGTCACATATACCCAGAAAGAAAATCCCACTTTAGCACATTTAAAGCAGTCCTCGTCAGTGTAGATCAGGAGTGGGCAACCTTGCTCTACACATAAATGTCAGACTGCAGCCAGAAAATTAATGTGATAACTGAATATGGCTAAGACCAAGCTCCTTATCTTTCCACCTAAACTCACCTCCCCACTATGTACTCAGATCATTATTTGGACTTTTCAGCTTAATATCAAAGTAATTTATCTATCTTAACTGTAGTAGTATGTGGTCTGTGCTCTCCTGTACCTAAACTGGAGGAGCATTCTGCGTCTCTGGCTCTGGTCCATCACCAAGGGAACCACAAGCTACAAATAATACAGAACGACAGCCAAGAGTATTCTTCAGGCAGGATGGCTGCAGCCTTCAAAATGCTTGTTCTACAAATAATCCTTTCTCCACATAAGCCTGCAATAGAATCTCCAATGTTAATCTGAACAGTGTTTCTGCTATACGATGTAAAATCTTTTTTTTTTTTTTAATCAGCTCTAAATTTACTAGTACTGGTATTGAATTACACAACACAATGAAGATAACAAATAAAATATAAGGAAGGATTGTTTTGATTCATTGAGCTGATACTTTTGCTCCTTGCCCCCCCCCCACCTCCTAAAACCTGAATCACCATGGTTTCCTTACAATGGTGATTATTACGTGTATATACACAATTTTGGCAACATCAAGTTTGCACTGTTAAAGTTTGAATAGCTCCAGTGAAATGTACTGCCCTGAGTCAACTAGTAGGTGCATCCATCACAGTGGAATAGAATTAGCTAGTGAAGGAGATAAGTGCCATATATACTTGCATATAAACAAAAAAAAATTGATTCAATAGGCTGAATCGAATCAAAAAATTTTTTTTCCTAAATTGGGCAGCACTAGTGCAGACTACTTCAACTGAAAGTATGAAGTTGACAGAGAGGAAACTAGAACTTTCAGGGATGCATGTAAATAGATTATATTTAGTTGACATGGCCAATCTCCTTAGGAGGTGTGTAAATATAGTATATTTCGCTGATCGATGTGTCAGTAACATAAGTAGGATGACTGATTATAGCATGATTATTAATAACTGTATTGCAACACCATCACAGAGCTCTGTGTATTTCTTTTTTTTTTAAAATGTTTATTCATTTTAAAGCTAAAAATAAGTGCAACATATTATACAGACATTTTACACTTTAAAAGCACTTAAATTCTATCAACTTATATTTCATGACAAATACATATATCATTCCCTCCCCTCCTTCCCCCCCCCCCCTTCTACATATCCAACAATTGCACTCAAATTAAAAGTATTTCCCCACTCTGGACGTTTATGTTCAAAGGGCAAAATCAACAATCACTCCTTACAGAATCTTGTCAATGGCTCCCAAAAATCCTTAAATTTCCTATAATGATCCCAGTTTTTCAAAATGAGTTATACGGCAACTCCCATCATAATAAAGAGAAGTTTATTAAGGGAAGATATTGGGCTTTTAGCCCTCATTAACGTGCCAAATAGCACAGTATCGTACATCAATGCCACTGGATTTTCCAATATTTTAGTCACTTGATCCCAAATGGATCTCCAAAATTTAAGTATCAAGGGACAATAGAACAGTAGATTATCCAATGTCCCTACATTGAGATGACAGTGCCAGCATCTGTTAGACTGAGAACTATCCAATTTCTGTAAACAAACAGGGGTCCAAAAAGATCTATGTAACAAAAAACAAAACAAAACATGTTTGTCTCATAGATGCAGATGCTGTACATCTCATCCTCCGAGTCCAAATTTGTGGCCATTGAGATGCAGAAATCTGCTGCTTTATCTTAATGCTCCAAATGTCACGAAGACCAGTCTTTGGTTTCTTATTCAAAAATTCAGATATTAATTTGTACCACAAGGCGGCCTGATGCCCTAGGAAATCTGTCTGGAAGCATAGGACTGGTAAATTGGTTCACTGCTGGACCACCAGGGCATGCAAGGTAAGCTTTTGTAGGATCTGAGAGGCGGTGTGCAAGAATACATACATTATATTAAAACAACAATCAAGTAAGTTATTCCATGTGCTGCGCCTTGATATTTGGTTTATAAATATTTTATTTATTTTAAAATTTAAATAAGGTATTTATCTATATATATCAGAGCCTCAGTCATAAGGAGCAGGAAAGTTGAATACAAGAGGGAGTGGATAAGATGGCGGCGTGACTAGTGTGCTGCAGGCGGGTCTCTGTTTGTTTTTTTTCCTCACGAAGTTATGCCTCATACTAAGCGGAAAGGCTCTGTTTGGTCGGGACCCTTACCGGCCAAAACTTTGACGTCTTTGCGCCAGACCGTCCTGGATTTCGCCACCAGAATCCCTCTCTCTGCTGGACCGCGAGGCTCGTTGGAGTTAGCGTCTTAGGACTTAGGCGCTACCCTTCAGCCAGAAGTCTCACTATCGCCTCCAGATCTGACTATCCCTCCATGCCCCGCGGCTGACACGTCTGCGCTTCGGAGCGGCCCCGATACTGAGGTGATTGCAGGAGTCCTCTTCAAGAAGGGGGGGGGGAAGCGAGACGTAGTTGGGGGCTGTGGGTATTGAAAATCAGCCAGGGGCAGGAGATACCTTACTGACTCCCGTGGAGGTAACTCTGCTTGATGTGTGGAAAATGCTCGAGAGGTTGGAGGGAACGGTACTAAAGACTTCTGCTGAGACTTTGACATTGGTGAAAAAGGTAGACTCTTTAACAAAATCATTAGAGGAAAGTAAAATTGAAAATGAATCAAGATTTGTGTTTCTTAATCAAGAAATGACTGCTCTAAAAGCTGTTAATGATGGGTTAATTAAGGATAAATTGTTAATCCACAGGAAAATAGAGCAATTGGAAAATCATAATAGACGTTTAAACTTGAGATTCTTAAATTTCCCAAAAGCTTTGGAGATTTCCTCTGCAGAAATGTTTAGGAATTACCTACAGCAAATATTGGGCTTCGCTCCCGATGCTATTCCACCTTTAAACAAAATATATTACCTGCCTAGTCCTAAAAAGCAGATGCGGAGCGAAACACCAGGAATAACTCAAGGAATTATGGATCAACCACTTTACTTGGAAAATTTATCTGAGATTCTAGAAACAACTACTATGAAAATTGAGGAGAGAGCTACCTTACTTGCTTCATTTGTATTTCAGCAGGATCTCAATGCTGTACTGAGGTTATATTTTCGTAAAGCTCAGGCTCCTTTCATGGGACAATGTATTTGGGTCTATCCCGATGTTAACAAAGAGACTCAAGAAAGGAGGAAACTATTTTTGCTCATGAGGCAAGAAGCAAAAGATCTAGGGGCTATTTTTCAACTGGTGTATCCATGTAAATGCCTCATTAAATATCAAGGGACCTTTTTTGTTCCTGAACACCTAAGGAGCTTTCTAGACATGAAAAAGATCATCAGAGAATAGTGGATATTATTGTATATGAGAGGAATTGTTTCACGTTAAGCTATTTTCTTTAGTTTTATTACTTTTTGGTTATAAGTCCTTTAAAAGATTCCCTTCCCCCCTTTTTCTTGACTTTATATTGGGGGTCTAAGAAGAACTTTATTACTGTTTTATGTTAGAAATATTTGCTTGTTTTTAATTTTCTTTGTTTGAGTTACCTGCACAAGTGTATTGCTTGCTATGATTTTCAATACATAAATAAATATAAAACAAGGAGCAGGAAAGTTTGCATCAGCCTTTTTGACTGGTCTCCTCTTTTTTTTTTGCAAGACTCAGAAACAAAATAATGTTTGAGAAGAGAGCGAGTTAGTAGTACAGTTGGTGGAAGAATATTGGTAAAGAGTTGTGTATTTGAGATACTGCCTTTCTGTGGTACAGCCAAAACAGTTTTACATTTTGTATAACTTTCAATGTTTATTAAAGTTTTTGTATAATGATAAATCATTGTAAACCACAAAACATAAGAAGGCCCCCCTTCCACCCCTCCCCCATCCCAAAATCTCCAACAGTGCTCAACAGT
Source organism: Geotrypetes seraphini (assembly GCF_902459505.1). NCBI lineage: Eukaryota > Metazoa > Chordata > Amphibia > Gymnophiona > Dermophiidae > Geotrypetes > Geotrypetes seraphini. Next base: position 98,695,948 of record NC_047090.1, on the reverse strand, counting down.
GGTTCTTCAGTGAGGGCCAACATCAATGACTAGGACCCCTCCCCCCCTCTCAGATTATTACAAGTACAGAGTCTCAAATACTGGAAAGTAACATATATAACTAAGTCTATTTTTTGTACCTGTACAATGGAGGGTTAGGGTCACAATGGGCTACAGTGGGAATCAAACCCCATTCCTGATGTTCTTAGCCTATTGCACTGGCTACTCCTCCAGTCCATGAACCTTTAGTTCTATGTGCCCTCTCCCCCTCAATTTTAAAACCCCTAATTTGCCATCCCTCCTAAGATATCATACCTTTAAATACCTCATGTTCTCACTTTGTGTGTATGGTGAGGACAGTCTCCAAAAGTCATTTACCCAGGTAAATGGGTTTTTGAAAATTGCCTACTCTGCATTGGCCTCTGTGGAAACAGGTTTGTGGGCTAGATAGGCCATTGGTCTGACCCAGTATGGCTATTATTAAGTATCTGGCAATAAAATAGGTAATCATTTGGCATCGAGTGATCAAAATCGAGGTTCAAAATTAAGACAAGAAGGTTTTTTTTAAAAGTTCAAACAAGTTTTATTGAATTTTCCATAACAAAGACACATGTCACAGGTCAAAACAAACTAATTTTGTCAAGATGGGAGAATACTTAAAGGAGCTGTTGGATGGGAACAACTTGAGGAAGTAGAAAAGCAGTGAGCAAACCTGAAAGGAGCTATTTTAGGGGCAACAAACTTGTTTGTTGGAAAGATAAAAGTAGAAGAAAAAAGGCAGCCACTCTGGTTCTCAAAAGTAGTAGCTGAAAAGGTAAGAGAAAAGAGGTTAGCCTTCATAAATTACAAGGCCTCACAGAAACATAAAAGGCAATAATTCCTGAAAAACAAACATAAGAGGAACTGGTAAAGTAGACAGGCAAACAAAGATGCAAATGGAAGAAGAAATAGCCAATAAGGTAAAATTCAGGAACAAGATATTCTTTAGATTATATACAGTCATGTGAAAAAATTAGGACACTCCATGAAATATTCAGTTTTTTCTTAAGAAACGTTCACATATCGATGTCAAATCTTTTTATTTATCTCTAGAAAAGAAAGTGGTAAACAACAAAAACGTTCCTTGATTTACTCATGAAACAAGATATCCACAAAAATGTGTATTCTGAGGAATAAATTAGGACATATCCTCCCACTTAAAGTGGCTCAAATCACACACAGGTGTACATGATTAGAATAACATTACTCAGCATTCTGAAAGAGGTTTGCCCTACTTAAACCTCAGACATGTAGGGCTCCTTTTACTAAGCTGCAATAGCATTTTTAGCGCATGCAGAATTTTAGCATGTGCTAAACCTGCGCTACACAGCTAGAACGAACGCCAGCTCAATGCTGGCGTTAGCGTCTAGCACATGCTAAAACCGTTAGTGCAGCTTAGTAAAAGGAGCCCTTAGTTTGGTGTGCTCATGACTGCTGCAGTGAGAGCGAATATCATGGTGAGATCAAAAGAGCTGCCTGAGGCCTTCAGAAAGAAGATTGTAGCAGCTTATAAGTCTGGAAAGGGATTTAAAAAGATCTCGAAATAATTTGGCATTAGCCATTCCACGGTCCGGAAAATAATGTACAAGTGGAGGACTTTCCAAACAAATGCCACCATGCCCAGGTCTGGCCATCCAAGCAAGTTGACACCCAGAGCAGATTGCAAGATGCTAAAAGAAGTCTCCAAAAACCCTAAAATGTCATCACTGTTGATGTGAAAGTGCATGCTTCTTTAATCAGAAAGAGACTGCACAAATTAAACTTACATGCAAAATATGTAAGGAGGAAACCTTTGATCTCCAAGAGAAACATCAAGACCTGACTGAAGTTTGCCACAAACATACACAAACACTAGGACTTCTGGAATACAGTTCTATAGACAGATGAGTCTAAAATGCAATTATTTGGACACCAGAAAAGAGGATACAACATTCTAGGAAAAGAGCCTCATACCAACTGTGAAGCATGAAGGTGGAAGTGTCACGGCTTTGCTACAGCAGGACCTGGCCAGCTCACCATCATAGAATCCACCATGAATTCAACCGTGTATCAGAGGGAGCTTGAGGAACATGTGAGACCATCTGTAAGAAAATGAAAGCCGAAGCGGTACTGGACCCCGCAACACGACAATGACCCAAAACATACCAGTAAATCCACCAAGGACTAGTTGAAAACAAAGCCCTGATCTTAATCCCATTGAGATGCTGTGGGATGATTTGAAACGGGCTGTACATGCAAGAAACTCTTCAAACATCTCACAGCTGAAAGAATTATGCATCGAGGAGTGGACCAAACTTTCCTCAGACCGATGTCAGAGACTGGTAGATGGCTACAAGAAGCGTCTCACTGCAGTTATTTCAGCCAAAGGGGGTAACACTAGCTATTAGGGTGCAGTGTTCCCGCTAAGCTGCGCTGGGGTGCGCTGGCGCTCAAAATATTACCTCGCAGCGCACAAGTTTCTCGTCACAGCGCACACAGTGTAGAGCACAGTTCTTCAACCGCCGGTCCGCAAACAAAATCTTGCCGGTCCGCGAAGGATTCGGTCCCCGCCGCAACGAAAGGCCGGCGTCAGCTGACTTGCAACTTCCTGTTGCAGTCGCTGTGCCGGGACTCCTGCCTTCGCCGGGACTCCTGCCTTCCACCGCGTTTGCCTCCTGCCTTGTCTCCGCACCTCCAGACCAGCAGCGGCAGCTGTGTATGCTTTTAACTTCGGCACAGAGCTGCCCCTAATCAATAGTTTAGCGCGGTTTCATAAGGCAGCCTCGGGGCCTTTGCTAGGCCGGCCCACATCGCATCATCGAAGCGGGCCGGCTATCAAAGGCCCCGAGGCTGCCTCATGAAACCGCGCTAAACTATTGATTAGGGGCAGCTCTGTGCCGAAGTTAAAAGCATACAGAGCTGCCGCTGCTGGTCTGAACTCTTGGGCCGCTGAAGGAGGGCAAAAAGCAGCTGTCCTGGAGGTTTCCCTTCCTCTCGCCTTTACAGGTTCCTTTTTTCCACCTTTTTTTTTTTCCTTCAAACGGCAACGGGCCCCAGCATCGACATCAATCAAGTAAGTTCCACTGTCAATCAAGCGGTTCTGCTCGGCCAAAGCTTCCCCTGTGACATGAGCCACCCTCAGGGGAAAGAAAGTGACCCACAAAGGTGAGGGGAAGGGGGGCAGATGATGGAAGTTGGGGGGGGGGGAGAGAGAGAGAGAGAGAGAAGGGGCAGATGATGGAATGGAGGAGATGAGAGAGAGAGAGAAGGGGACAGATGATGGAAGTGAGAAGAAGGGAGAGAGAGCAGAAGGCAGATGGATGTCAGTTGAGAAGGGAGAGCAGATGCTGAATGGAAGTGGGGAAAGAACACATACTGGATGGAAGGAGGAGATAAATAAAGGGGGAAGAAAATAGTAAGATAATGGAGGGGTGAGGGAAAGGGGTGACAAGCTGTGTGTAGACACAGTGAAAAGAGGGAAACGGGACTAAATAGTAAGAAAGAATTTAATTTAGATGGAGGCAGAAAATAGAGAAGGAAGACCAGAGAAGAAAAGGGAAGAGAGAGCAGAGAATGATCAGATCTGAGTGGAGGAAATGAGAAGAGAGATATGCTAAAAACCACAGGGGGGAGGGAAGGATAGAGATGCCAGACCATGAGGGGAACAGAAGGAAGATGATGGATGCTAGACCAAATTGGGGGGTGGGGGGGGGCAGGAGGAGAGATGGCAGGGAAAGACAGACAGTGAATGGAAGGGGCAGATGCTGGACTGAAGAGACAGAGAAGGTTATCATGCTGCTGTACCGGGCCATGGTACGCCCTCACCTGGAGTACTGCGTCCAGCACTGGTACTTTAAGAAGGACACGGTACTACTCGAAAGGATCCAGAGAAGAGCAACTAAAATGGTTAAGGGGCTGGAGGAGTTGCCGTACAGCGAAAGATTAGAGAAACTGGGCCTCTTCTCCCTTGAGCAGAGGAGATTGAGAGGGGACATGATAGAAACATTCAAGGTACTGAAGGGAATAGACTTAGTAGCTAAGGCAGGGAGAACGAGAGGGCACTCTCTAAAGTTGAAAGGGGATAGATTCCATACAAACGTAAGGAAGTTCTGTGGTAGAAAGCAACATATTTATTTGGCTCATAACTTGCTGGCGCCCGATATTTTTAGCTCACAGTGAAAAAAGTTTGCTCACAACACTCGCCCGCTTAGAGGGAACACTGGTTGTGACCCCCCACATTTTACTGAAAACTTCACTTTTTCCCTAAAAAACAGGGAAACAGTTAAGTTTCCAGTATAATGAGGGGGGGTTACAACCCCCCAAACCCCCCAAAACGCCGCCGCGATCTGTATCAAGTAAAGTGGGGGGGGGGGGTTCCCCAACAAAACTCCCCCGTCAGAGCCCCTAAAAACGCTCAGTTGTCGGAGCGCGCCTTTGTCTTCGGCGGATTTGTTTATGAACCGTATGTTTAAGGCCTTGTAGTGCGGTTGGGTGTGTGTATCGTTTGTCCGTGTGGGGCTTGTTTTGAGTTAATAAGGGATATATTCGGGCCCTAATCCTTGAGTACTATTTCCGGGGGGGGGGGGGGAGAAAACCCCATTTTGAAACATTTTCAGGGTCTCTGGATTTTAAGATATTTTGTTTTACTTATCAATAAGGAAAAATGGGGTAAATCAAAGGCCCAGTCTTTCTGGGCAATTGGTTAATTAGATTATCCCAGAATAGTAGAAGATTCAGATAAATTTCAAGTACTTCTATAAAAGAGAAGAAAAAAAAAAAATGCAAAGAGGAAGTTTTTTTCCCCACAGTGAAAGTTTAAAAATCTTCCAGCTCATAGAAAATCTGTAATTTATAAAAGTGAATCAAAAGGCCGCTTAGATTTTTTCGACCATCTTTCAGGGTATTTTTTATTTTTTTTTTTTTTGGGGGGGGGAGTAATAAGTTAAGTTTTGAAGTGTCCCTTGCATTCCCAGGTCTTTCCTGCAGATTACTTAGCATCTCCAGCAGACTAAACATGTTTTTTTTCCATCGTCGGAAGCTTGGGGGGAAAATATTTTGGTTTCGCTTGTTAGAATAAATGAGAGACAGCCCGCGGTTTCAAAGGGCAAAAGCCCCCTCCCACTCCATCAGTGGAAACTTTTCATTGAAAGAAGTCGCCTCACCTAAGGTTTCTCTCTTTTGCGGCCGAAACTATGTTGGACTTGGGCTGCTCAATTTGTTGATTTTAAAACATCACCGAATTCCCAAACTAATAAATTCAGGACAGGATGAAAAATGCGGGGGGGGGGGGGGGAGGGAAGGAGGGGCTTCAAAACTCTTGCAACGCTTAAATTTTGAAGTGGGGGGGGACTTTAAAGCTTTTGCAACGCTTAAATGTTGAAACGGGGGGCTTTAAAGCTTTTGCAACACAAATGTTAAAGCTGGGGGGGGGCTTTAAAGCTTTTGCAACACTTAAATGTTGAAGCTGGGGGGCCCTTACAACTTTTGCAACACTTAAATGTTGAAGCTGGGGGGGCCTTAAAACTTTTGCAACACTTAAATGTTGAAGCTGGGGGGGCCTTAAAACTTTTGCAACACAAATGTTGAAGCTGGGGGGGGGCTTTAAAACTTTTGCAACACAAATGTTGAAGCTGGGGGGGCTTTAAAACTTTTGCAACACAAATGTTGAAGCTGGGGGGGCTTTAAAACTTTTGCAACGCTTAAATGTTGAAGTGGGGGGAACTTTAAAGCTTTTGCAACACAAATGTTGAAGCTGGGGGGGCTTTAAAACTTTTGCAACACAAATGTTAAAGCTGGGGGGGGGCTTTAAAACTTTTGCAACGCTTAAATGTTGAAGTGGGGGTAACTTTAAAGCTTTTGCAACACAAATGTTGAAGCTGGGGGGGGCTTTAAAACTTTTGCAACACAAATGTTAAAGCTGGGGGGGGCTTTAAAACTTTTGCAACACAAATGTTGAAGCTGGGGGGGCTTTAAAACTTTTGCAACACAAATGTTAAAGCTGGGGGGGGCTTTAAAACTTTTGCAACGCTTAAATGTTGAAGGGGGGGGAACTTTAAAGCTTTTGCAACACAAATGTTGAAGCTGGGGGGGGCTTTAAAACTTTTGCAACACAAATGTTGAAGCTGGGGGGGCCTTAAAACTTTTGCAACACAAATGTTGAAGCTGGGGGGGCCTTAAAACTTTTGCAACACAAATGTTGAAGCTGGGGGGACTTTAAAGCTTTTGCAACACAAATGTTGAAGCTGGGGGGGCCTTAAAACTTTTGCAACACAAATGTTGAAGCTGGGGGGACTTTAAAGCTTTTGCAACACAAATGTTGAAGCTGGGGGGGCCTTAAAACTTTTGCAACACTTAAATGTTGAAGCTGGGGGGGCCTTAAACCTTTTGCAACACTTAAATGTTGAAGCTGGGGGGCTTCAAAACTTTTGCAACGCTTAAATGTTTAAGTGGGGGGAACTTTAAAGCTTTTGCAACACAAATGTTGAAGCTGGGGGGGCCTTAAAACTTTTGCAACGCTTAAATGTTGAAGTTTAACAGCGAATAAACTGAGGGGGGGGAGCAAGTTTTCCGCCTGCAAAGCCTCTTGCAAGAGTTCTCTTTCTGCCCCTGACCCACGGAGCTCACCTGGGGTTGCTGGAGTTCCAGTACACGGCATGGCGCAGGCTGCAGACCCTCCGGATCCCCTCCAAGACCAGGCTCAGCCACACCAGCTCCCACTGCATGACTCGCCCCGGCCTCGCGCTACGCCTCACTGCGCTCGTGCGGGCCGAGGGAGGCGGAGGGGAGGCCGGCCACGCCCCCCGGAGCCCAGCTGGCAGCCAATCGGAAGGCGGGAGCAGCACTCCCCCCAAATTCGGCCTGCACTAACCCTTTCTCGCCATCCCCTGCAAAGGAGAAGCCACAGCCCGACCTGGAAACGGTTAAAATCCAGCCCCTCAAGACATAATAAACATCTCATTGTAGCCATCAGAGCTGCCCCCCCCAGGGCAAAAATGAAGGAGGGGGGGCAACTCCTAGGTCCTGATTTGCCACTACACATCAACTCATTCAAAAATTACTTTGTCCATGCACAAAACACAGACAGATTTTCACCAAATTCACAACCAGATATCACAAATTGGAAATGTGAATCTGCCAAATTATAAGTTATAAATTATAAGTTTAAAAATGAATAAAGATTAAAAAAAAAAAATCCTTCTGTACGCCCAAGAGGGCACATGTGATCGGGATAAGTGCTGATCACTGTTGCCGGAAATGTGCTGGTCCTATGGCATCGTTTGGACATATGTTTTGGTCTTGCCCTATGATATCCTCCTTCTGGATCCAGTTAGTGTCTTTGGTGGCACGCCTTTGGCATTGCTCTTGGAGATTGCACCCAAACTTCCTTTTCACGATGCAGATTCGATTTCATCCACCCAGACCAGGTTGTGCAGCATTCTTACGGAAAACTGTATTGCTGGGACGGAAATGCATCTTGTTGCAATGGCTTTCACCGCAACCTCCGACTGTCCCTCAATGGAGAGCATTAATGTTACACCAAATGTTACTGGAGCGGCGTGAAGTGATGGACTTATCCACTAAAGCTGGACGTTTATACACTCAGTGCTGGTACCCTTTTAGCTTGACTTTTACACCTTATATTCAAAACCAACTTTGGGGTACTTAATGGACTTCTTTTTCTCCCCTTTTTTTTTGCTTTTTCTTTCTTGATTTGTTACCGCTGCTGCCAGGGTGGGTGGGAGGGTGGGAGGGGGGTTGGGGGGTTGGGTGGGTGGGGATTGGATTTGTTTAATATTTGAAAATTGTACGATGCAATGTTCCTTGCTATGTTTATGCTTTAATAAAAATGATTTAAACAAAAAAAAAAAAAAAAAAAATCTGCCAAATTAAACTGGGAACTGGAGTATTGGAGAAATTTAAAAAACAATTTAAAAACCCCAGAGATGTGTTTTAATTTTGTGCTGACAAAACAAAACTGCAGATCTGTACAAGACGCAGGCAAAATGTATTGTGACAAAATAATTAAATGCAAATCCTTTTACCAATCAAGGGACCCGACACGGTCCGTGTTTCGGACAAACCTTCGTCAGGGGTCCATGGCAAAAAAAGGGGATAACAAGAAAAGTCACAAAAAATTGTAGAGTAGCAGCAAAGTATCAGCGACGTCAAAAATCGCCACTGCAATGAGCCGTCGCAAAAAATTTTCCTTTGAAATACATTTCTGTTATTCAACAGTGCGCCTCTTCTTTTAATAAGGGCTAGATGGAATTTCTGATTTTTGAAATGATAACAATTATGCAAAATGATTTGTTATGTTTCCATATCCTGTCATTGAAATTTCACAATTAAAAAAAATAATAATAATTTTGTGCTGAGCACAATCAGTGGCCCAACCCCCACAATTAACATTGCCCTGGCCTTACCAGCTGATGACCACCTTCTGCCCCTCAGGTCCAGGGGCCAGAACTCGCCCAAGCTGCTGCAGCCCCCACCCCGTGCCTGCTCGGCTTTCACCAATGTCCAAATAGCCACGAAAGAACTGGTCTATTACCACGAAACGTTGGTTGAATACACTGTTTTGTGGTTTGTCTCACCCCCATTTTTTTTTTTTTTTTTCTTACTCAACTGGTGAAAGTATTTTATGCCAATGATGTCCAGTTGGGTAGAGCTAGCTGCATAATGGTTCACCTGTGACCTGAGGCTTTTTCTGTCATCTCTGTAGGCGTCTGGTGGGAGAACATATTTTGCAGTTTGTTTAAGTGGAGAGGAATTGCATTGGGCAACATATTCCTATTAATAAAGTCAGACTAAAACACTTTTTCACTCTTTGTTGTCTGGACATTTTGCTTTTCCGTCATCTTGGTCCCAGTTTCTTTTCTGCTTTCATGTTAGTCTTCTGCTAATTCTCTTTCTAGCGTCTGCTGTCCATTTTCATTTATTCTCTCTTCTCTCTTGTTTCATTCCCTCACTACATCTAATATATTTATTCTTCCTTTTCAGTTACTTCCCTTTTTTTATCTTTTCCATTCTTTTTCACTCAGAGGGTGGTGGATACCTGGAATGCGCTTCCGGAGGTTGTGATAGGACAGAGTACACTGTGGGGTTTTAAAGGATTGGATAAATTCCTGAAGGATAGGGGGATTGAGGGATACAGATAGAGGTGGAGATAGGTTATAGAAAGAGTAATGGGGATTAAAGGGTTTAGACAAGGATCACCTTACAGGTCATGGACCTGGTGGGCCGCCGCGGGTGGGGACTGCTATGCGCGATGGACCTCTGGTCTGACACAGCAGAGGCAACTTCTTATGTTCTTATCCATCCAAATTTCAACCTTTCTCCTTTTTAATTTTCAGCTACCTATCAATTTTCCATCTACTAGCTCTCCCATCTTTAACAGCTTCCTATTTTCTTCCATCTAATCCCCATGACCACATTTCTACCTCTGTACTAGTGCTGCCTGATTCACAATTCGAATCGGTTCACCGATTCACTTTGGGTGAATTGATTCGAATTGGTTCAAAACAAAAAAAAACACCCCAGCTTCCCGATTCGCCTGACCCTCCCCCCTCGCCCCCTAAAGCAGGAGCGGCAGATGCCGCACCTGCTTTAGAAGGCGAGGGGGGAGGGTCAGTCGGGAAGTGCTGCTGCTGGCTTCCCCCCTCCCGGCGTCCGGCTTACGGCTCCCACCCCCTCGGCCTTCCGCTCCCCCCGGCCTCCCCGCATTGTTTTACCTTCCAGCCAGAACAGCCTGCAAGCAAGATTGCGGTGTTAGCAATCTTAGTACTGCTTCAGAGCTGGTTCTTTCGTTGCGGTCCCACCCTCTTCTTTGAAGAATGCTGGTGTAGAAGGACCGAGGTTGAAACAGACACTACAGAATGACAGTCTCTGGTATCCAGAGCAGATATTGTGATGTCATAATGCCTCATTCCACCAGTGCCTAAGAGCCAATCACAATAGTGATGTCACAATAGCTTCATTATCCTTGGCTCCCATAAGAATCAGAGTATGAATGGCCACAACCACTGACCCTCAAGCTTTGCTCTGAAGAATGCTGGTGTAGAAGGACTGAGGTTGAAACAGACACTACAGAATGACAGTCTCTGGTATCCAGAGCAGATATTGTGATGTCATAATGCCTCATTCCACCAGTGCCTAAGAGCCAATCACATCAGTGATGTCACAATGGCTTCATTATCCTTGGCTCCCATAAGAATCAGAGTATGAATGGCCACAACCACTGACCCGCAAGCTTTGCTTTGAAGAATGCTGGTGTAGAAGGACCGAGGTTGAAACAGACACTACAGAATGACAGTCTCTGGTATCCAGAATAGATATTGTGATGTCATAATGCCTCATTCCACCAGTGCCTAAGAGCCAATCACATCAGTGAATGTCACAATGGCTTCATTATCCTTGGCTCCCATAAGAATCAGAGTATGAATGGCCACAACCACTGACCCGCAAGCTTTGCTTTGAAGAATGCTGGTGTAGAAGGACCGAGGTTGAAACAGACACTACAGAATGACAGTCTCTGGTATCCAGAGTAGATATTGTGATGTCATAATGCCTCATTCCACCAGTGCCTAAGAGCCAATCACATCAGTGATGTCACAATGGCTTCATTATCCTTGGCTCACATAAGAATCAGAGTATGAATGGCCACAACCACTGACCCTCAAGCTTTGCTTTGAAGAATGCTGGTGTAGAAGGACTGAGGTTGAAACAGACACTACAGAATGACAGTCTCTGGTATCCAGAGCAGATATTGTGATGTCATAATGCCTCATTCCACCAGTGCCTAAGAGCCAATCACATCAGTGATGTCACAATGGCTTCATTATCCTTGGCTCCCATAAGAATCAGAGTATGAATGGCCACAACCACTGACCCGCAAGCTTTGCTTTGAAGAATGCTGGTGTAGAAGGACCGAGGTTGAAACAGACACTACAGAATGACAGTCTCTGGTATCCAGAGCAGATATTGTGATGTCATAATGCCTCATTCCACCAGTGCCTAAGAGCCAATCACATCAGTGATGTCACAATGGCTTCATTATCCTTGGCTCCCATAAGAATCAGAGTATGAATGGCCACAACCACTGACCCGCAAGCTTTGCTTTGAAGAATGCTGGTGTAGAAGGACCGAGGTTGAAATAGACACTAGAAAATGACATGGGATTATTTCCCGCGGTTATCCGGGGACGGGAACGGTGATGAATTTTGTCACCGTGTCATTCTCTATAGAGACGTTTAAATGCCTATGTGGTGTAAATGCACACGTGTCAAATCTCAGTTAAAGTGTGTTACAATTTTTAACACACGTTAAATATTTAACATGTTAATCACGCCATTAACATGTTAAATATGCAGCCCTAGCAAATAAGTAAGATAAATTGATAATTGGGGCATAAAAGGCATTAATATGCAATGAAAGCATTCAAACTTTTATCAGAGCACTTAAACATATTTCAGGGAATTTGTGTATTTTTACATAATTCTGAGAAATTTCCTAGGTAAATAACATATTATACAAAATTTAAAGCTAGTCGTTGCTTTTCCACATAAAATTGTACCATTTTGTCACTAGTGCTTTTTAAAAATTACGACAACTCCAATACTGGCACCCCCCCTATTCCCTATAAACTTCGATTACAGCTGGAGAGGGGGGAGGGTGGGATTTCCCAGGGTAATTTCAGCCCAGGCAGGAATAAATACAGACGACATGTCCCTATTTTAAGGTGTCACGTGTTAATTTAGGGAGTGAGGTAAGGCAAGGCCCCTGTATAACAATCATCTCTACTTACTACAGGGATAAAGAGGAGGTTATAAAGGGAACACAGCCCCCCCTTTCTCTTAGGAAAAAGGAATGTTTTCTTTCCATCTGTCCAACAACATGAAAAGTGCCAGACAGGATTAGCACCGGGTCTAACAGCGAGGCCTAGTTTCCAGCCAGCCATAATCAGCATTTTCTTTCTGCAGCTGCTGGCTAACACGGGTGTTTTAATATCACGCACTGTAGATGTTTATCTTACTTCAGGCTCTATGATGCATAGCTGGGCTTTGAAACAGAAGGAAGCCCCAGCTGCTATAAAGAGTAAAAGGGGTGGGTCTTGATATACCACCTTTTCTGTGTGGTTACAATCACAGCGGCTCTACTAAGGATTCATAATTAGATCCCCTAAATATGCGTAATCTCGAGTGTGTGTGTCACCTAGGCAGTTGCCTAGTGCATGCCATGAGTGGTACGTACCCAGTACATAAATTAAATGTATTTGTGGTTGGGACTAGGCCTGGAGTTGGTGCACATCAGAAGGCCGAGTGGACGATGCAGAAAGGCTTGCAATAGAGCCACTCACAGATGTTGATCGTATGTAGGGTTGCCAGATTTTCCAATTGGAAAATCCAGACCCCATAGACCCGCCCTGTAATGCCTTAATTCCCCCCCCTTCCCCCCTGCTCTTGTTAGGCAGAGAGGAAGTCCGTGCATGTGCATAGTAAGAGGTGATAGGCTCAGGAGTAATCTAAGGAAATACTTTTTTACAGAAAAGGTGGTAGATGCGTGGAACAGTCTCCCGGTAGAGGTGGTGGAGACAGAGACTGCGTGCGAATTCAAGAAGGTGTGGGATCTCTTAGAGCGAGGAAGAGATTATGGTTACTGTGGATGGGCCAACTAGATGGGCCATTTGGCCTTTATCTGCCATCATGTTTCTATAACCATAAAGCTCTATGACATCACAGTGCAGGTGTAAAGAGCCTTAGCCAATAGGAAGAGGAGATGCAAATGTTAAGAACCTAGCCAATACGTAGAGGAGGAGATAGTGGCTGCTCTGGATGGGTCATTTGGCCTTTATCTGCCATCATGTTTCTATAACCATAAACCTCTATGACATCACAATGCAGGTGTAAAGAGTCTTAGCCAATAGGAAGAGGAGATGCAAATGTTAAGAACCTAGCCAATAGGGAGAGGAGGAGATAGTGGCTGCTCTGGATGGGTCATTTGGCCTTTATCTGCTCTTTGACCTCACAATGCAGGTGTAAAGAGCCTTAGCCTATAGGAAGAGGAGATGCAAATGTTAAGAGCCTTAGCCAATAGGGAGAGGAAGGGATAATAGTTACTGCGGATGGGCAGATTAGATGGGCCATTTGGCCTTTATCTGCCATCATGTTTCCATGTAAAGCCCAGGCACAGGCCCCCCCCCACCCCCCCCCCCCCCGTTTTGCATGCCCCGCCCCGTTCTTCCTTCAGCCCTGCCCCCACAAAGCCTCCTCTCTTCTTTCTGACAAGCTCCAGCTGCATCTGGATGCGCGGATGTGTGTGACATCATCCATGCTCAGAGGCCCTCCAGATGCGGCTGGAGCTCGTCGGGGCTTTCCAAAACCCAGACAAATGCCGGGTTTTGGAAAGTCCGTCCGGGAGCCCGGACAGTCCTCTAAATAGAGGACAAGTCCAGATTTTCCTGAATGCCTGGTAACCCTAACCAAGGTACGCCTATTAACCTGATTTTAAGCTCAAACTCCCAATCCAGAGGGTGGATGTGTCTTACAAACCAATTCCAGTTCATCAGGTCCTTGTTGGATTTTTTAACACTAATCCAAGCCCCTGTGTGTCAGGCCCTGTCTTAAGAAATCCCAAGATGTACCACTGGGAGTCATTAAACAGCTGGCAGCTTTGCTCACTGTCGAGATTCCTCCGCCGAGGAGACAGCAATCTCAATGTTATTGCTGGAAAAAGGGTGGTACCAGGATGTGCATCCCAGAAGTGGCCCCATGCCCAATTCTAACCTCTTGGAGCATTAAAGCTTGCTAAAATTATGTTGGGACAAAACTGCCATAGAACTAAGGTGCTCTAGATGTTAATATAAGAGAATGAACTTTTAATTACAGTATATTCTCCCATATAAACAGAGAAAGGTTTCCTATAAATTACATCCCAAATCAGGTCAACTTTCCCTGATGTCCTCTCTTCCTTCCCCCTGGTACCCAGCATTTTTCTTCTTCCCTACCTCTTAACTCCCCCCCAGAGTATCCAGCATTTCTCTCCTCCTCCTCCTCCTCCCTACCCCCACCCTCCAGCATCTTTCACCCTCCTCCCCATGAGGTTTTTCCTTCCTTATATCCATCGCCCAGGTCAGCGATACTTTGATCTACATAACACCAGAAGCGTTCCGGTCAGCCAGCACAGAACCTGAAGCGCGTGAGCATGCCAGCTCCCGCCCCTTCCAAAACAGGACGTTTCAGAGGATGGAAGCCAGAAACATTACTTAAGGTTGAGAAGAACTTAAAGCAGATCACAGAAAACCAGAAAAAAAAAATGCAATAGATCAAATGAACAAACTAAAGAATAACAAATCACCAGGACCAAATGGCAGACACCCCAGAATAATAAAAGAACTCAAGAGTTAAATTCCAGACTAGCAATCTGTAACTTCTCTTTCAAATCAATTGCAGTATTTCAGGAATAGGACTGCATGGGTGATCCATTAAACTAGAGACCGATAAGCTTGACATTCATGCCAAGCAAAATAGTCTGAAGAACAAAATAATTTACCATTTGGATAGACAGAGGAGAAAGTCTTGCCTTACCAATTTGTTAGATTTTTTTTTTTAAACATATATATATATTTTTTTTAATAGACATACGGACAACGGTGAGTCAATGGATAGAGCTCCTCTGGATTTTCAGAAAACATCTGCAAAGAAGCTCATAGGAGACTTGTCAGAAAATAAAAGTTATGCTACAGGAGGAAATATTTTTATTTGTGTATTAATATATAAGCACATAAGCACATAAGCATGGCCTCTGCCGAGTCAGACCATAGGTCCATCATGCCCAGCAGTCCGCTCCCGCGGCGGCCCCCCAGGTCAATGACCTGTAGTGAACTATTACTCAAGAGCATTTTGTCTTGTATAGTAACCCTCTAATTGTACCCCTGGATTCCCTTACCCTTCAGGAATTCGTCCAATCCCTCTTTGAACCCCAAAACTGTACTCTGCTCAACCACCCCCTCTGGAAGCGCATTCCAGGTGTCCACCACCCTCTGGATGAAGAAGAACTTCCTAGCATTTGTTCTAAACCTATCTCCCTTCAATTTTTTTGAGTGTCCTCTAGTTCTTGTTGCCCCCGCCAGTCTGAAGAATCTGTCTCTCTCTACCTTCACTATACCCTTCATGATCTTATAAGTTTCTATCATATCCCCTCTAAGTCTCCTCTTTTCCAGGGAAAAGAGCCCCAACTTCTCCAGCCTCTCAGCATACGAGAGGTTTTCCATGCCCTTTATCATTTTTGTCGCTCTTCTCTGGACCCTCTCGAGTATCGCCATATCTTTCTTTAGGTACGGCGACCAGTACTGGACGCAGTACTCCAGATGCGGTCGCACCATTGCCCTGTACAGCGGGAGGATAACTTCCTTGGTTCTGGTAGTGATACCTTTTTTGATAATGCCCAACATTCTTTTTTGAGGCCGCTGCGCATTGTGCTGCCGGTTTCATTGTTTTATCCACCAAAACCCCCAAGTCCTTTTCTAGGTTGCCTTTTCCCAATGTCATCCCCCCCATCATGTAGTTGTACATCAGGTTCCCTTTCCCTATGTGCATAACTTTACATTTCTCCACATTAAAACTCATCTGCCATTTATCTGCCCACTCACTCAGTTTGTCCAGATCCCTTTGGAGTTTTTTACATTCCTCTACAGATCTAACCTTACCGGAGAGTTTTGTGTCATCCGCAAATTTTATAACTTCACACTTTGTCCCTGTTTCCAAGTCATTAATAAATATATTGAATAGCAGCGGTCCCAGCACTGACCCTTGTGGGACGCCACTTGTGACCCCTTTCCAGTCAGAATAGTGTCCCTTTACTCCTACCCTCTGTTTCCTGTTTGCCAACCAGTTTTTGATCCATCTGTGTATGTCCCCTTCCACCCCGTGGTTCCACAGTTTCCTTAGAAGGCGCTCATGAGGTACCTTGTCGAAGGCTTTCTGGAAGTCTAGGTATACTATATCTATGGGGTCACCTTTGTCCAAATGTCCGCTTATCCCCTCGAAGAAGTGCAGTAGGTTTGTTTGGCAGGATCTTCCAGTACAGAAACCATGCTGGCTTGTTCTCATCAGCTTATTTTTTTCTATGTGCTCACTGATACTGTCCTTGATCAATGATTCGGCCATCTTCCCCGGAACTGAGGTCAAGCTGACCGGTCTATAATTCCCCGGGTCGCCTCTGGTTCCTTTCTTGAAGATAGGTGTAACATTTGCTATCCTCCAGTCTTCCGGTATTACCCCTGTTTTCAGGGATAGGTTACAAATCTGTTGCAGTAACTCCGCTATTTCGTTTCTAAGTTCTCTTAGTATTCTTGGGTGAATTCCGTCCGGGCCTGGCGATTTGTCAGTTTTTAGCCTATCTTCGAGGCTTACCTCCATGCACGATAATTTTTCCTCTTGGTCCCCCTTGAAGAATTTTTCCGGTTCCGGAACATTGGATGTGTCCTCTTTTGTGAAGACCGACGAGAAGAACGTGTTTAATCTGTCCGCCACTTCCTTTTCCTCCTTTACCACTCCTTTCCTATCCCCCTCATCCAGGGGTCCCACTTCCTCCCTTGCCGGCTGTTTCCCTTTCACATATCGAAAGAAAGGTTTAAAGTTCCGTGCCTCCTTTGCAAGTTTCTCTTCATATTCTCTCTTTGCTGTTCTGACTACGCGGTGGCATTCTTTTTGGTGCTTCCTGTGCTTTTTCCAATTTTCCTCCGTTTTATCCTTTTTCCATGTCCTGAAGGATTTTTTCTTATCTCCTACCACCTTCTTAACTTCTTTTGTTAACCATGCTTTTGTTAACTAGCTAAAAAACAGGAAACTACGCTGGGTGTCCAGTTATGGCATGAATTTCATTTCAAGTTTCAAGTTGAATACAATTTTGATTAAAACGCATTATCGTATCGTCAATGTGATGCACAAAATTTAAAATAAGGTACGACAAACATAGCATAACATACAAGAAAAAGATTCCCCCTACCGTTGTTGTCTCTCTCCCTCCATGCTGTGCCGTGCGTTGCCTTCTGGCCTGCCACCCAGTGTTATCTTCGGGCCGGTCCACTGTGAGATCAATGCAGCGTCTTCGGGCCGGCTCCCTGAGTGCAGCGTTGCACAAAGTTGTGGCAGCGCGCGTCCCGCCCCCTCAGACAGAAGGCTTCAAGGTCAGGCACAGGACACGCGTAGGAGCCTTTTCCCACGGCTTTGTGCACTGCGGCACTCAAGAGAGCCGGCCCAAAAACGCCGTGTTGATCGCACTGTGGACTGGAGTCTGAAGAACACCGTCTTTTGCCCGATGGACGTGCCAGCCCTGTGGACTGGCAGAAAATTTCTACGGGCCAGCACCGGTCCACGGACCGGCGGTTGAAGAACACTGGCATAGACCATCCACCCTACTCACCAGATCTTGCTCCATCTGACTATTTTCTGTTTCCAAACCTTAAAAAGAGTTTGAAAGGTCAACAATTTTCGAGTGATTCAGAGGCGATTGAAGTGGCGGAGTAGTTCCATGACATCAGAGTATTCTGGGGAGGTTACAGAAACTTCAGACATGATGCGCCAAGTGCGGAATAACTTGTAAGTTTCATGGCTCCACATCATTCCATTCTTGGTAGGGCTGAGAACTTTTCAGCACCCCTTCATACTGTTTTGGGGTTTTTGCATGATCTGGAAAAGGGAGCAATGAATGAAGAAATCAAATTTGCTGATGACAAAAAATGATTCTAAAGTAGTTGAATCATGAGCTGATTGTGAGAAGCTGCAGGAGGACCTTCGAAGAGCGAGAGTCAAAACTGGCAGCTGAAACGTAATGTGGATAAAATGCAAAGCGCAAACAGCACATACGGGGGGGGGGAGGGGGGAGGAATAATCCAAATTGCAGGATCAAATCCTAAAATCACCGTGCAACAGCGGTTCGAAAAGCAAAGAAAATGTTTAGGGAGTTACTTGGAAAGAAATCAGATGATGCCATCCGTATTAAGGATGTGGATTCATTAAAAGGCGGAGAGTAGAAGCTGATCTGGGGGAGGTGGGGGAGAGGGCAAAGGCAGGAAACTGCTGAAAGGCAAATTCTAAGCAGATGCATTTTGTGCAGAGGAGAAAAGTTAGGAAAAAGACATTGATTTCCCGGCTTCCAGCGGGGGAGCACCGAAAAAAAGAAACCGCGCCTTGCTGCGTCGTCTAGTGCGGACGTCTACGTGGGGACGTCTAGTGCGGACGTCTACGTGGGGACGTCTAGTGCGGACGTCTACGTGGGGACGTCTAGTGCGGACGTCTACGTGGGACGGTCTAGTGCGGACGTCTAGTGCGGACGTCCAGTGCGGACGTCTAGTGCGGACGTCTAGTGGGGACGTCTAGTGCGGGACGTCTAGTGGGGACGTCTAGTGCGGACGTCTAGTGGGGACGTCTAGTGCGGACGTCTAGTGCGGACGTCTAGTGGGGACGTCTAGTGCGGACGTCTAGTGGGGACGTCTAGTGCGGACGTCCAGTGCGGACGTCTAGTGCGGACGTCTACGTGGGGACGTCTAGTGGGGACGTCTAGTGCGGACGTCTAGTGGGGACGTCTAGTGCGGACGTCTAGTGCGGACGTCTAGTGGGGACGTCTAGTGCGGACGTCTAGTGCGGACGTCTAGTGGGGACGTCTAGTGCGGACGTCTAGTGGGGACGTCTAGTGCGGGCGTCTAGTGCGGACGTCTACGTGGGGACGTCTAGTGCGGACGTCTACGTGCGGACGTCTACGCGTGCGCGTCCTCGTGCGCGCGTCTTACATTCAGCACCAAGTGGCAGAAACCTAAACCCCAAACTCAGATAAATGCATTCCCAGGCCTTGTTCTCCCCTCCTCCAGGTCAGATTGCTGTTGAAAGCTGAGGCAACAGGAAATACGTCAGCCTCGGGGAGGATCGGAACTCAAGCTGGAGGAGGATGCACAAGGTTCTCACGGAGAAATTCACAACCACTCCCTGCAGCTCATAACCCAAATTCCACTCAGCCTGAGAAGGGTTCCGGCACGCAAACTGTTCAACAGCAGCCGAATCAGACAGCGTGCAGGGTCAGGGGGCTTTGTTACCCGGTCGCATGACTGCTGAAGGCAGCCAAAGCCAGAAAATGAAGAAAAGGCGAGGGAAAACCTCACTCCTCCCTTGCAATAGGGACACCCTCCTTCTCCCCCCTCTACAGCTCTAACTATGTACCTCCCTCCTGCTGGCCCTAGTGCCCTCCATCCCACACAGATCTACTAATATCCCCCGTTCCTTCCTCGCAGTGCCTTCTGGTACTCACAACACACCCCCCCCCCTCCAGTTCTGCCAACCTTCTGTTACCCCAGTACTGAGAACTCCTCACTCTCTCCCCCCCCACACACACACAACACAGCTCTGCCAATGCACCTCATTCCTGCCTTGCATGTTCCATATTAAGCTTCAAATCGCACCAAGACCTCAAGGCCTGTGACAGCACTGACTGCTAATGATTCTAAGCGAAGCTAGTTCCTACTTGCAAAAAGGTTAAGTGCCTTATCTTTGGGTGCTTCTAGCACTGCCTAAGCAAGAGAAGCTTGCAGACACAGCCCAGCGCCAGCCAAGCATCCTTACATAAAACCAAAGCCCCACCCACTGGGCAAAGGCCTCCATTGCCAGGCAAAGTCCCGGTGCTATTTCAAGAGTTAATACAAACAGAGTGAGGTTCTTGTCTGTAATGGGGATTCTCCAAAGACAGCAGGATGTCAGCCATAAACTAGTAATATCTCCCAATGATGTCAGAGACAGATTAGCTTTTCTAGAGCTCAGAAAAGCCTAAAAGGCCTTTCTGAACATGTGCGGGCCACCTGTTTCTTCTCCGGCACTAAGCAGGTTCATCCCTAAAGAGGAGGTAGGAGGGTTTGAGTGGTTAACTTATTCTGCTGTCAACTGAGCTCCCCTAGTCCAGGTAAGTAACTCACTTTCTGCATGAGTCAGACACACACTGGTGACTCCTAAACAGAAGACTTGAAAGACTTACAGGGATCTCAAAGTCCCTCCTCGAGGGCTGCAATCCAGTCGGAGTTTTCAGGATTTCCCCAATAAATATGCATGAGATCTATGTGCATGCACTGCTTTCAATGCATATTCATTGGAGAAAATCCTGAAAACCCGACTGGAATTGCGGCCCTCAAGGAGGGACTTTGAGATCCCTGAGCTAGGGTTACCCTATGGCTCCAGAAAAAGGAGGATGGATGGAGACACATGGGTTTTATTGTCACTGAAAGCAATGGAAGTAAGGAGGACAGATCAAGACGTCTGGATTTTACTACCAACCCCCTCCCCCCCCCCCCCCCCACCACACCACCACATATTGGCTCTTGGAAGTCCTAATCACCAAGACATCCAAGTGCTGATTTTTGAAACCGTCTTTTTGGACGTCTTGCAAGGCGTCCTACTCCCTGTGAGTCCAGAAAGGGGGAGGAGCTTGCTGAAGGCATGTTCTGGGCAGACTTAGACTGGGATGTCCTGCGGTAATAATTGAACCTTTCCCAGGGTGTCCTGGACAGAACTTAGACATTCTGAGCTAGACCTGTTTTAAAAGTGTTTAAGTGCCAAAAAGGTTCACAAACTGACCCCGCCCACTGGTCACTGACTCCTTCCCACCCCACAAAGATATGAATGAAAGAGTACATACTTGTCTTTAGAACAGCAGCACCTGATATGGGAAAGCATAGTATATCACACAGATGTCTTAAGTAGCCCAGTGGGGGTGGGGGGGGCTAGTGAGTCATAGAGAAGAGGACCCAGGCTCACGAGCCACTCTAACCAACTACATTTATACTGGAAAGAGTGAGGACACCAAACCCTCCTTTACTAGCCATAAGGGCTATAGGGGTGTAGACAGGTAGGTATAGTAGGTTTGGAGGGCTCAGCATAAATTATAAGGGGTATTTGGTAAAATGTACTCCTGGCACTCTATGTGAATTCACAGCAGTGCCCTCTAAAGTGCCCCATGGCCAGTCCATCACAAGGCTGGCTCCTCCCATGTCCAAATGGTCTAAATTTAGATGGTTCTGAACTAGGATGTTTTTGTGGTCGAAAAAAGCCCCAAAAAAGTTAAACGTCCTAAGGTTGGACATCCTGTTGGCCAAGACATCTAAATAGGCAATTAAAATTTTTTTTTGGGGGGGATGTCTAGCAGTTTTATATTGCATTACATTAGTTTCTTTTATTCTGCCAATACCTTGCGGTTGTAGGCGGATTACAAAAGGAAGAGATTCTGGTCATTTCCAGAAGATTACAGGGAAGCTATTGGTTGGAACATTTGGAGTCTGGCAATGGAGTGAGGATAATTGGTTGTATCAGGAGTTTGGCTTGACATATTTCTTGAACAACCTGGTTTTTTATTTCCCTCCTGAAGGTTCTGTAGTTCGGTGCTGAAATCAATAGATTGGAGATGTGGCTGTCTAGTTTTCGCTGCTTGCGTGGCGAGTAGTCTGTCGTGTATTTTTTTACGCTGAATGCCTTTGATTGGGGGGTGGGTGAAGGGTGTCTGAGTTCCACTTGGTCTGGAAGAGCTGTTCCTTGTTAGGCGAGTGTTCAGGTAGATGGTCCATTGCCATGTAGGGTTTTGAAGAGCATGCAGTAGAATTTAAAAAGTATTCGTGCTTGTACAGGTAGCCAGCGTGTGGCGGTGAATGTGGTCGAACTTCTTCAGTGAGTAGATCAGTCTGAGGGCTGTGTTTTGCACGGTTTAAAGTTATTTTGCTGGTTTCGAAACTGGCCGTTAGTTCATTCCCAACTATGGACATCTTGCGGGAAATGTCAGGCTTCGATGTCCTATCGAAAATGCCCTTCCTTGCCTTTTTGGGTTATACATCCTCAATCACATGGACAGACTCTTGCAATTTTTTGCTTTTCTTTTTTTTAGAACTGAGATGGATGACAGGAGCCAGTCTCTTTGGAGAAACTGCGCCACGCTTACAGAAAGATGCCGGCACTGTTGGTATGAGGGTTTTTTTTTTCTCTCCATTGTATATGTCCGAACTGATTTTATTTCTGATTTGACAAATGCTGCTATAATACTAATTACTAGACTAAAAGTTATTTGCTTTGACATATACAATGTAATATTTTTGGGTTTTTTTTTAATATTTGGGGGGGGGGGGAGGTTTCCTCCATCACATCGGACACTCCCAGTGAAGAGAAGTTAGCAGCCTTTTACTTCAATACACTTGTAAGTGCATGGAGCTTTACAAACAGTGTAAGCAGTTAAAAATTAAGCCCCACCAGGTAGGGAATTGGGGGATAATTTCTTGTTAAAAACCCTGAACCGAACTGCGGGTTTGGTACATAGTGCTGAGTTACGTGAATGTCACTTTCGAACTGTCCTGCGGGCCTATGCTTCCCAGAGTCAGGCTTACCATATGGGTTGCATAGATACTCAGTTATGCGTCCGCTGTACGGTGGAGGTCAATTCTTATTTTCATGGTATTTGGAGTTGTGAGGGGATTCAGACCTTCTGGACGGAAGTGGCCTCCTTTTTACAGGGCTTGTTGCAGACCCCTGTGCCAGTATCCGTGCAGTCTATGCTGTTTGCCCATTTCTCATTCTTGTATATGTACAATTCTTATGAAAAATTATTTCTTAGTAAATGTTTTTATTTTGGGGAAGAAATGTATCTTGTGTTGCTGGCTGTCATCTGAACCACCTTCATTCTGGTACTGGAGGAATCGCCTTCATGAACTTATGGGATGGGAGGCCCGTTTGGCTAGTCCTTCTCGACGCCGGAGCAGAGATTTTGTTCACACTTGGACTCCATATTTGAACATTTTTGACTCCTGAGAGTCGTAGTCGGGTCTTGAATAGACTCCACCTCTGAACCTGTGATTTGCGGTGTCTATGCTGTTCCCTGCTTACGAGTTTATATGTATCTGTGGGGGGAGGGGGAGGGGTGGGTGGGGGGTAGGGGTTTCTTTGTTGGGGGGTGGGGGTATGGTGGGTCCGGGGAGGACATAAGAGTCCAGTCCTCTGCGGGTGTTTGATGAAAATGTATCCCATGGTTGTTATTGCCGTTGTATTTACTGTTGCTTAATAAAATAGATTTGAACTAAAAATTAAGCCCCTCCTTTTGCAAAGCCACGCTAGTGTTTTTAATAATAATAACTTTATTCTTATAAACCGTCACACCACATAGTTCTAGGCGGTTCACATCAAAGCAATCAGTGGAAAAAAATACAATTAACATGGAAGTGCATTCAAGAAAAGTCACCGGCCACAGCGGTAACGGCTTGGACGCTCAGAGGAATTCCATGATGCGTCTTATTTAATAATCATTTATTTCATAATTTATATTCCACATATCCTAACAATTCTGTGCGGACGATACTCAAGCATTTTTTCCTCAACTGTCCCGGCGGGCTCCCGGTCTATCTAATGTACCTGGGGCAAGGGGGATTAAGGGCTCCTTTTACGAAGGCTGCGCCAGCGGTTTTTTTTAGCGCGCGCCAGCCGAAAAGCTACCGCCTGCTCAAGAGGAGGCGGTGGCGGCCAGCGCGCGCTATTCTGCGCGTTAAGGCCCTCGCGCGCCTTCGTAAAAGGAGCCCCAAAGTGACTTGCCGGGGTCACAAGGAGCAGGGCGGGATTCAAACCCACAACCTCAGGGTGCCGAGGCTGTAGCTCTAACCACTGCACCGCAACACTCGTCGGAGGTGTTACTGTGGCGACCGGCGTTAAAAACGCTAGCGTGGCTTTTTTTTAAAGGAGGGGGTAAGTCTTGTTATACTGTTTGTTAAACTCCATTCACTTAACACGCTCCCTTCCTTATCTTAGGAGAGCAGGTTAATGATTTAATCTAATGAGGTTAAAATGATATTAGAACCTAGGTCTAGAGAGTTGCACGGGGACAGAATCCCACCCGTCCCCGCCAGGATCCTCTCCGTCCCCGCCAGGATCCTCTCCGTCCCCGTCAGGATCCTCTCCGTCCCCGCCAGGATCCTCTCTGTCCCCACCCGTCCCCGTCAGGATCCTCTCCGTCCCCACCCGTCCCCGCCAGGATCCCCTCCGTCCCCGTCAGGATCCTCTCTGTCCCCGTCAGGATCCTCTCCGTCCCCGCCCGTCCCCACCAGGATCCTCTCTGTCCCCACCCGTCCCCGCCAGGATCCTCTCCGTCCCCGTCAGGATCCTCTCTGTCCCCGCCCGTCCCCGCCAGGATCCTCTCTGTCCCCACCCGTCCCCGTCAGGATCCTCTCCGTCCCCACCCATCCCTGCAAGGAATTACCTCCATCCCCGCCTGTCCCCATAAAGCACAGTTACTTACCGTAACAGGTGTTATCCAGGGACAGCAGGCAGATATTCTTTACGCATGGGTGACGTCACCGACGGAGCCCTCGGTACGGACCTTTTTAACTAGAAAGTTCTAGTTGGCCGCACCGCGCGTGCGCGAGTGCCTTCCCGCCCGACGGAGGAGTGCGTGGTCCCCAGTTAGGATAAGCCAGCTAAGAAGCCAACCCGGGGAGGTGGGTGGGACGTAAGAATATCTGCCTGCTGTCCCTGGATAACACCTGTTACGGTAAGTAACTGTGCTTTATCCCAGGACAAGCAGGCAGCATATTCTTTACGCATGGGTGACCTCCAAGCTAACAAAGAGGGAGGAGGGATGGTTGGCCATCAGGAAAATAAATTCTGAAGTACAGATTGGCCGAAGTGCCCATCCCGTCTGGAGAAAGCATCCAGACAGTAGTGAGTAGTGAACGTGTGAACTGAGGACCAGGTGGCCGCCTTGCAGATTTCCTCAATGGGTGTGGAACGGAGGAAAGCCACAGAAGCGGCCATAGCTCTCACCCTGTGGGCCGTGACAGCACCGTCCAGTGACAGACCGGCCCGAGCATAACAGAACGCGATGCAAGCTGCAAGCCAGTTGGATAGCGTCCGTTTAGAGACCGGTCGACCCAGACGATTAGGATCGAAGGTCAGGAAGAGCTGAGGGGACAAGCGGTGAGCCCTTGTACGATCAAGATAGTAAGCCAGGGCACGCTTGCAATCAAGACTGTGCAATGCCTGTTCCCCGGGATGTGAATGAGGTTTCGGGAAAAAAACAGGCAACACAATAGACTGGTTGAGGTGAAAAGCCGAAACAACCTTGGGAAGGAACTTAGGATGGGTACGCAGAACCACCTTGTCATGGTGAAAAACAGTGAACGGTGGATCGGCGACCAGTGCATGTAGCTCACTAACCCTCCTGGCAGAGGTGATGGCAATGAGGAAAAGCACCTTCCATGTCAGAAGTTTGAGCGAAGTTGTGGCAAGAGGCTCAAAAGGAGGTTTCATGAGGGCTGATAAAACCACATTCAGGTCCCAGACGACCGGAGGCGGCTTCAGAGGTGGTTTGACATTGAAGAGGCCCCTCATAAATCGGGAAACCAGAGGGTGAGCCGTGAGAGGTTTTCCTAGGATAGGCTCATGAAACGCCGTGATGGCACTGAGATGGACTCTGATTGAGGTAGACTTGAGGCCTGCGTTGGACAGGGAGAGCAAGTAGTCCAGCACAGTTTCCACCGCTAAAGAGGTGGGGTTGTGATGATGACGGAGGCACCAAGAGGAGAACCTGGTCCACTTCTGATGGTAACATTGGAGGGTGGCCGGTTTCCTGGAGGCGTCCAAAATGAGACGGACAGGCTGAGACAGATTTCCTGGAGAGGTCAGCCCGAGAGAAACCAAGCTGTCAGGTGGAGCGAAGACAGATTGGGATGTAGCAGAGACTGACGTTGTTGTGTAAGTAGAGTGGGAAACACAGGAAGAAGAATGGGCTCCCTGACGCTGAGCTGAAGCAGGAGAGGAAACCAGTGTTGGCGAGGCCACCGAGGAGCGATGAGGATCATGGTGGCCCTGTCCCTGCGGAGTTTGGATAAAGTCCGCAACATCAGAGGTAGTGGAGGAAAGGCATAGAGGAACCGATCCGTCCAGTCGAGCAGAAATGCATCCGGGGCCAGACGGTGAGGAGAGAAGAGTCTGGAGCAGAACTGGGGCAGCTGATGGTTGTGAGGAGCTGCAAATAGGTCCACCTGTGGAGTGCCCCAGCGAGCAAAGATGGAGAGGAGCGTGGGGGGATCCAAAGTCCATTCGTGAGGTTGAAGGATGCGGCTGAGATTGTCGGCCAGGGAGTTCTGTTCGCCCTGGATATAGACAGCCTTGAGGAAGAGACTGCGGGCCGTGGCCCAGGTCCAAATGCGGAGAGCCTCCTGACAAAGGAGGCGAGATCCGGTGCCGCCAGTGGCGTACCTAGGGGGGGGCGGGGGGGGGCCGCCCCGG